>NC_090297.1:18202500-20702500 GCF_039906515.1 Pseudorca crassidens | reverse complement strand
TTAAACCTACAAGAGGAAAGAGATATCCCAACTGTACAGCTCAAAAATTTCAGACTGATCCTTGCCTAATCATGAAGGAACTGAAAGAAGCATTTAGTTATGTTAGTCTGGTTCTCTAGCAGAAGGAACTAGCTCTAAGGAACCAAGAAACTAAAAAGAGAAGTAAAAAAGGGGTGGCTCAACCTTTTCCATCCAAACAGAAACACCAAACAATTTAGTTGGTGTTGTAAAAAGAGGACTGACATCTGGAGATCTGAGTTTTGGCCCTAACTCTGTCACTAACTTTTTGTGTGACCTTGAGCAGTCTTCACCTTCCAAAATCTCAATTTTCACCTCTTCAAAGTGAGAGGGTGGAACAAATGATCTAAAGCAATGTAATTTCAAACTTACAGAAAAATGTCAAGAGTAGCAGAAGGAACTCCCCTAAGTCTTTTATCCAAATTTTAAAATTATTTACATTTTTTCCATTTACTTTATTATTCCCTCTTTACATATAGACTTATATGTGTTTTTTCCTAAACCATCTGAGACTTAGAGACATCATACACTTTTTAACCCTAAATACTTCAGTGTGTTATTTATTAAGAACAAGGCCATTCTCTTATGTAACCACAGTGTGTGCGTGTGTGTGCGTGTGTGTGTGCGCGTGTGTGTGTGCCTGTGTGTATATACAAATTAGGACATTTAACATTGATACAATATTATTGTCTAACTTACAGTCTATATTAAATGGTGTAAATTATCCTAAAAACATTATGTAGAGATATATTTTTTCTTAGTTCAGGATCAAATCTAAGGTCACACATTGCATTTAGTTGTCATGTCTCTTTTGTCTCTTTTAATCTGGATCAATTCCTCAGGCTTTCTTTTTTTTCCTGACCTTGACATTTTTGAAGAGTACAGGCTAGTTATTTTGTAAAATGGCCCTCCATTTGGGTTCGTCTGACATTTCCTCATGATTAGATTCAGTTTGTGCATTTTTGGCAGGATTATCACTGAAGTAATGTTTGGTCCTCAGTGCTTTTTTTTTACATCTCTGTTTTTTATTTACTTGTTTATTTATCGATGCATAGAATTGATTAGCTTTTATTCATGTTACCAAGAGTTCTTTTCTTTACAAAAATTACCTTTCTGTCTTCTTTTTTTTTTAAACATCTTTATTGGAGTATAATTGCTTTACAATGGTGTGTTAGTTTCTGCTTTATAACTAAGTGAATCAGCTATACATATACATTTATCCCCGTATCTCTTCCCTCATATGTCTCTCTCCCTCCCTCCCACCCTCCCTATCCCACCCCTCTAGGTGGTCACAAAGCACCGAGCTGATCTCCCTGTGCTATGCGGCTGCTTCCCACTAGCTATCGGTTTTACATTTGGTAGTGTATATATGTCCATGCCACTCTCTCACTTTGTCCCAGCTTACCCTTCCCCCTCCCCGTGTCCTCAAGTCCATTCTCTAGCAGGTCTGCGTCTTTATTCCCGTCCTGCCCCTAGGTTCTTCATGACCTTTTTTTTTTTTTTTTTTTTTTAGATTTCATATATATGTGTTAGCATACAGTATTTGTTCTTCTCTTTCTGACTTACTTCACTCTGTATGACAGACTCTAGGTCCATCCACCTCACTACAAATAACTCAATTTCATTTCTTTTTATGGCTGAGTAATATTCCACTGTATATATGTGTCACATCTTCTTTATCCATTCATCTGTCGATGGACACTTAGGTTGCTTCCATGTCCTGGCTATTGTAAATAGAGCTGCAATGAACCTTGTGGTACATGACTCTTTTTGAATTATGGTTTTCTCAAGTAATATGCCCAGTAGTGGGATTGCTGGGTCATATGGTAGTTCTAATTTTACTTTTTTAAGGAACCTCCATACTATTCTCCATAGTGGCTGTATCAATTTATATTCCCACCAGTAGTGCAAGAGGGTTCCCTTTTCTCCACACCCTCTTCAGCATTTATTGTTTGTAGATTTAAAATATATATTTTATTTATTTATTTATTTATTTTTGGCTGCATTGGGTCTTTGTTGCTGTGCGCAGGCTTTCTCTAGTTGCAATGAGTGGGGGCTACTCTTGTTGTGGTGCACAGGCTTCTCATTGTGGTGCTTCTCTTGTTGCAGAGCACAGGCTCTAGGCACGCAGGCTTCAGTAGTTGTGGCTCGCGGGCTCTAGAGCGCAGGCTCAGTAGTCGTGGCACACGGGCTTAGTTGCTCCACGGCATGTGGGATCTTCCTGCACCAGGGCTCGAACCCAGGTCCCCTGCATTGGCAGGCAGATTCTTAACACTGCGCCACCAGGGAAACACTGTTTGTAGATTTTTTGGTGATGGCCATTCTGACTGGTGTGAGATGATATCTCATTGTAGTTTTGATTTGCATTTCTCTAATGATTAATGATGTTGAGCATTCTTTCATGTTTTTGTTGGCAACCTGTATACCTTCTTTGGAGAAATGTCTATTTAGGTCTTCTTCCCATTTTTGGATTGGGTTGTTTGTTTTTTTAATATTGAGCTGCATGAACTGCTTGTAAATTTTGGAGATTAATCCTTTGTCAGTTGCTTCATATGCAAACATTTTCTCTCATTCTGAGGGTTGTCTTTTTGTCTTGTTTATGGTTTCCTTTGCTGTGCAAAAGCTTTTAAGTTTCATTAGGTCCCATTTGTTTATTTTTGTTTTTATTTCCATTCCTCTAGGAGGTGGGTCAAAAAGGATCTTGCTGTGATTTATGTCATAGAGTGTTCTGCCTATGTTTTCCTCTAAGAGTTTTATAGTGTCTGGCCTTACATTTAGGTCTTTAATCCATTTTGAGTTTATTTTTGTGTATGGTGTTAGGGAGTGTTGTAATTTCATTCTTTTACATGTAGCTGTCCAGTTTTCCCAGCACCACTTATTGAAGAGGCTGTCCTCTCTCCATTTTATATTCTTGCCTCCTTTATCAAAGATAAGGTGACCATATGTGCATGGGTTTATCTCTGGGCTTTCTATCCTGTTCCACTTATCTATATTTCTGTTTTTATGCCAGTACCATACTGTCTTGATTACTGTAGCTTTGTAGTATAGTCTGAAGTCTGGGAGCCTGATTCCTCCAGCTCCGTTTTTCTTTCTCAAGATTGTTTTGGCTATTCGGGGTCTTTTGTGTTTCCATACAAATTGTGCAATTTTTTGTTCTAGTTCTGTGAAAGATGCCATTGGCAGTTTGATAGGGATTGCACTGAATCTGTAGATTGCTTTGGGTAATATAGTCATTTTCACAATATTGATTCTTCCAATCCAAGAACATGGTATATCTCTCCATCTATTTGTATCATCTTTAATTTCTTTCATCAGTGTGTTATAGTTTTCTGCATATGGGTCTTTTGTCTCATTAGGTAGGTTTATTCCTAGTTATTTTATTCTTTTTGTTGCAATGGTAAATGGGAGTGTTTCCTTAATTTCTCTTTCGGATTTTTCATCATTAGTGTAAAGGAATGCAAGAGATGTCTGTGCATTAATTTTGTATCCTGCTACTTTACCAAATTCATTGATTAACTCTAGTAGTTTTCTGGTAGCATCTTTAGGATTCCTCAGTGCTTTTTATTAAGAGGTACATGCAGTCAGTTTGTCCCAGTATCAGTGATATAGGCTTGATGACTTGGTTAAAGTGGTGTGATGAGGTTCCTCCACTATTGCTCTGTAACTATTAAATAATTTATGGAGAGATACTTTGCCATGTAAATATCCTGCTCCTCATCAAACTTTCACCCAGTAGTTTTAGCATCCATGAATGAGTTTCTTACTCCATCATCCCATCTGTATTTATTAGTTGTCATCCTCCTGAAAGGAAACACTTTCCCTTTTCCTATATTTATGTAATGATTCATTTACTTATTTATAATGATTCATTTACTTATTTACTTATTCATTTACTCATTTACTTACTTACAACAGGGATTCTTATTTTATTCAGTGGTTTATAACCCATTACTAATAGTATTTATTTTGATTAAAGCAGAGGTTCTTAATCTTTCTTTGTACCATGGATCCCTTTAACAGTGTGGAGAAACCTATAGACCTTTTGTCAGAATAATGTTTTTAAATGCAGAGGATATTACATTGGTTTACAGAGGAAACCTAATATACTGAAATAGTTATCAAAAAATTTTAAATAAATAAAATGTATTTCTTTTTTTAAAAAACTAATTTATTTATTTTTGGCTACACTGGGTCTCCATTGCTGTGCGCAGGCTTTCTCTAGTTGTGGCAAGCGGGGGCTACCCTTCGTTGCAGTGCGCGGGCTTCCCATTGCGGTGGCTTCTCTTGTTGCGGAGCACGGGCTCTAGGTGCACGGGCTTCAGTAGTTGTAGCACACGGGCTCAGTAGTTCTGGCTCGCGGGTTCTAGAGCGCAGACTCAGTTGTTGTGGCACACGGGCTTAGTTGCTCTGTGGCATGTGGGATCTTCCTGGACCAGGGCTCGAACCCATGTCCCCTGCATTGGCAGGTGGATTCTTAACCTATGCGCCACCCGGGAAGCCCAATAAATGTATGTCTTTATTAACACATTAAATAACAAGATCTCCTAGTAATGAGTACAAACTATATCAATGTGTCTGCAACAACTGCAGTGTGATATGAAATTATCTGTGATTTCTATCAATGACAGTCACAAGTACGGTACTGCTAATACAGTAGTGCTGTGGTTTTGTTACTAACATTCAAACTAAAAAGAAATGTTAAATTTCAATTACAAATTAGTGAAAATAAAGATGTGATTTCCCTCAATCCATGTTCATGGACCCAATGCATTCTATCCTGGATGCCAGGTTAAGAATCCCTGAAATAGTCTCTTTGTTCCCCTAACCTCCCTAAGACCTTGCCTTAACGTCACATTATTTTTGGAGCCCAAAATTTCAATCCCTCAGTGTAAAACTTCTCTCATCAATGTACAAAAGCTAAATAAGACTAGAAAAGACAGATATGAGTAAAAGAAGAAATTACTTTAAAAGTCCAGGGTCCTGCAGCACTAAAGCAAAGAAGTAACCTTCTGGAGAATGACCTGGAGCTGGTTGTGGGTTCAGCAAGACCCAAGGTAGAGAAACTGAAGCCCGAATAAGAGGAATGACTTACCCAGGATCCCAAAAAGAATGAAGTCAGAGCAGTGGCCAGAAAAATCATCTTTAGATAGCTTCATGATAAAAAGATTTTGCAGGCATCTATTCAAACTGTGGCTTCTAAAATGACTAAAGAAATGGAAGCCTTATGACTTCCAGCTTGGATGCAAGACCAACAATAAGGATCCATTTATGCTCTATGACACAGAGGTTGACAATAAAGGGGAAAGCAAGGCCTGAATTCCATTATGATAAAGCTGATGACTGTGTCAATTTTTCTATAGGTTTTAGTCTACAGTATGATTTTCCCTTAAGAAATCAGATAGCGCCACTCTTCTCCCAGTTCAGTGACAATAATCCACAGCAGTTTGACTCTAATGTCTATGGGGCACTGTTGCAGGTTATGAATAGCAATACCGTCACATACAAGAGTTCAGAGAATTATCCCTAGATTTAATGAGAAGTAGTACATTTTCACATGTAATTTCTTCATTTTACTTAAGAAAGACTATGTTCCTGACTTTCTACTGATTTGAGCCTGTGGTAATTTCTTCATTTTACTTAAGAAAGACTATGTTCTTGGGGTTCTTACAATTTAACTTCTGAATCTAAATGTTAGAATAGGATTGAGCTGAAAACCTAGTTACACTATCTTATAGCACCAACCCCATGAAAGGCATCAGTTTGCAGACCAGGATGTAACAGCAAGGTTGCAGTAACTCTGGAAGCAGAAGCAGGAGCCCAGCAGAAACATTTAGAGTAGCAGAATGAAGCTAAAGCTTATAAAATCACTGTAGAAGGTAAATTTGAATAATAAAGTTCAAATGCAAGGCTTTCTAAATTGGTCAAAAAGTATTTAGATTTAAGTTATATGTTTAATGTCAACTGTAAGTGATTTTCTTTAGGGGTGGGGTGGATAAGAGTTTTGGTTCTGTCTAACCTAAATCAAAGGATTCTCCCCTCCTTCTACTATAGGAAGTTTGAATTCCACTGCAAACTAGATTTTTTCTTCTCTACCACTGGTCTTCCTTAAAACTCCTCACCAAGGAATTCCCTGGCGGTCCAGTGGTTAGGACTCCACGCTTCCATTTCAGGGGGCACGGGTTCATCCCTGGTTGGGCAATTAAGATCCCA
Organism: Pseudorca crassidens; assembly: GCF_039906515.1. NCBI lineage: Eukaryota > Metazoa > Chordata > Mammalia > Artiodactyla > Delphinidae > Pseudorca > Pseudorca crassidens. The sequence goes on along the minus strand of NC_090297.1, from coordinate 20,696,272 downwards.
CATGCTGCGAGCCACGGCCAAAAAAAAAAATTTCCTCACCCAATCTGTGCACCTAGGCGACTGCTTAGACTTAGATGCAAGACTATTTCATCCTTCCAGAAATAAAAGCTACGTTTGTCAACACTCACACAAAGTTAAACAGCACATAATTCCTAAGGCCTTCCGTCGTTTTTCAGTATTTAAAATCTGAAGACCTGGACATCCTTACACTTACACTTCTCTTGCCATTCTTACAGTCTTATTTTTCAGTACTGAACTGTGTGATTATTCATATTCCCATTAAATCACTGCCCACTCCTGATCCTTTCTGTTTAGATGCTTCTTAGCTCTTCTTTCCTCCCATCCCTTAATCTACACGTTCAGAACCTGAGAACTGCACATGAACAAGGGGAAAAATTTTGGGAAATCTCAAATCAATATATAACTTAAGTGGTTAAAAAAGAAACTTAATCTAGAAATAACAATGACTTTCTACTGATTTGAGCCTGTGGTGAAGAATTTTATCTCCACTACTAGGTTGCTTCTTAAGCTTGTCCACCTTTATTTCTCACAAAAGACCTAATATAGTGCTATGCACATAGAAAACATTTATTTACTGAACAAAAGTTCAGAAAGTGTTATCATGCAACACTCAGTCAACTTAACAAAAAATTGCCTTGTAACAAACCTGGACTGGTTCTTCAGACCATCATTGTGCTTAGAAGACATCAGCCCAACAGATTATTTAGAAATATTTGCAATAGAGGAAAATCATGATAAAAGTCATTTAAAAGAAAACAAAATAACAAAACAGACCCATATTTACAATGCTTGGAATGAGACTCAAAATATTTGAATCTGAAATAATGACTCGTTAGATATACATAAAATTACACAAGTCTATTTCCTTTCATTCCCACTTATAGCTTTAAAGTTTGTGATTCACAAAAAGTTTACAGAAGCAGTACCTCAAGATTCTCCATGACATCTCTTGCAAGCCTCTCATCGACTGAAGGTAACTTTAACTAGAGCTGAAGCCCAGGGAAGAATTGACTTTGGGGATTGTGGTGTGGAATTTAGGAATAATAATCAACCATACTAACAAAAAGGAAAAGTTATCCTTTAAAATGAAATGGTAATTCTTTTTTACTGGAGGAGACAAATTACGTCAAAATGTTTTCAAAACCAGAAGAATGATCTCGAATGGGGGAAGGAATAAAAGAATTACAAAATCTAAAAGAAAACATTAAACATTGTGTTAAAAAACGACTTCACATTGAATAAATAACCTGCAGCACCTCTAAAAGCCTCTGTGCCTGCTAAGATCTCCAACTGGCCCTTCTTCTAATTCAGTAATCGCTACATAGTTCATTTGGGATCAATCATTTCTCTGGCTTTTGCCAACTGGGCTGGACTGCAGGACTGAGGGTGCCAAGGAAAGACTGGGGACTGGCTTCCCACGGCTGCTTAAATTGTACGAAGTCAAGGGTTACTCTTAACAGTGTCAATTACCGTGTTTGATTGTGGGAACAACTCAAGGAGCCTTTAGAGGCCAGCCTGTCCTAGCTCTGGACCTTAACTTCCTCATCTGTAAAATGGAGCAGGCGATAGCCTGCTGAAGGAAAAATACAGGATTACTACCCGCAGCCCCACCAACGTGAAAGCAGCCATCCAGTTAGGGCCGGGAGGAGGCGGCGCCGAGAAGAGCGAGAACAGGGCAGTTTGCAGGAAGCGCTTCAGGCTTGGGAGGGGAGATAGAAGGCGGAGGCGGGAATGTGAAAGCTGAGCCCTAGCTGCGGAGTTTGTACCGAAGCTCAGGGGAGGCGGGGCGAAGCTGGGGTGAAGGGGTTAGTCAGTGGATGGGCAAGACAGGCCACCTCCCCCGAAAAGAGAGGGCTGGGTGCGGGGGAGGCTCTGAGGTGGCGGCTGAGGAACGTGGGGGGAGGGGGGACGCTAACGCGCTCAGGAAGGGCGGAAAGCGCGCGCCCACTGCACGCATGCGCGCGCCTAGCTCCTCCAGGTCGCAGGCCTGGGCTTCTGACCGCACGCCCAGCGCCGACGGCGCGGACGTTACAGGAGGAGGAGACACGTGGCCCCTCCCCGCCGGGACATGACGGCCCTTCTGCGCGTCTTTCGAGGTGGCGGGTCGCCACTTGTTTCTTCAGTGGGGATTTAGGAAGCAGGGAAAGGGAACACATTTCTCTCCCTTGCTCTTTTCGTTCCCCTCCCCCACGAAGAACGGGGCGGGAGGTTCTGGGCGTGTCAAGGAGAGTCCGCTCCGGGTTTTCCCGCCCACTTTAACTCTGTGAGCGCTTTACTCCACCCGGCACGTCCGAGCCCTCCGCCGGAACTCGTTCCGCCTCCCCCACACATCTTTCTCCAGGAATGGAAAGTGGGAGCTCGGACCTCTTTGCTTGAGCTCCTCAGACCAGGCAGCCACTCCCTATCTTTTCGGAGTTTCAACTCCGACAGCCCCTGGTAGCTAGAATTCTCCTCTAATCAGGTCGCTCTGAGGGACTACTTGACGTCTTCGTGCGCTCGGTGGTGCGGCCGCGTTCTGAGCTCTTCCTGGAAACTCCCGCCTCGGGGAGCCAGGAGAGCCCGGCCGGGGGGGAGGGGAGCGGAGGGGACGCACACGCCCCCTGTCCCGGGGGAGGACTCCGCGCCCCCGCCCTCCTCCCCGCGGGGAGGGGAGGGAAGGCGCGAGAGGGGGAGGGGAGGGCGCGGGGCAAGGAAACGGGGGGGGGTAGGGGCGGCTTCCCGCCCCACCCTACCCCCGCCTCGAGAACAACGGGTTCCCGCTGCTGCCCCCTGCCGCCTACAGAGCCCCGCACCCCGCGGTCCTGCCCAGCCCCTAGAGGGGCGTCGGGGGAGCCGCAGCCTCCGGGGCCGTGGGAACCCGAGCCGAGGCTTATAAGAACTGACCGGTTTCCTGTCAGAAAACTTCCAGTTACTTTAGAGAAGCCCTTTGGGCCAACTTGGTCCCAGCCGGAACTGGCCACATTTCACTACAGCCCGGTGACCTCCCTTCTACTTTAAAACAACGGGGAATAATCTTGGGGGAAGCAGTCGGTTGGTAAAACCAAGAGCAACACTACGTTGCACTGCTCTGACTCAAAGGAAATTAAAATACTGATTGTGGGGAATTTTTAAAGGACTACCAACAGAAGGGACTCGGGTTTTTGAAGTGAAAGCTTTTTTCCCTTCTGTATGTACACAAAGATTTAAGTCATGAGAGTTTATTACAGCAGTACATCTGCTTGTAAGCGTACTTGAGTTTGTGGTTTAAAAAAACCTTCCTGAACTTTTTAAAAGAGAGGGGTTTGTTTCCGAATCCAACAGGAAAAAAACCAATTCGAAAAAGCCTAAAAAAGTTCAGTTAGAATAGCAGCCACATTTCAACATTTCCCAGATTTTGCAATATTAAACTGTGAGGGTTTGTGCCAAATTTTAAGGCAAGAATTCTTGCTGCCAAATTACAAATTTCTCAAAATGAGGGGTGTTCAACCAAATTGCTGCCAGACCCCATAAACAGGCACTAACAGCACTGCTATAATTACACCTTATTATCTCCCTCGCAGCCTTATTTGATTCACTGCCGGATAAAATCTTCATCCCGGGTGTCACTAGCTGGCCTTTTTCTGGGGCTGAACAATCACACACCTCCCATGCCTCAGTTCCTCCAACGCCTCTTTAGCTGTACAACCAGTCGCCTTCTAGTTCATTCTTTATGGTCCATCTCTTCCAAAAATGCAACCCAATCAGATAGGTTATTTTCACCCCAGCTTCCCTAGAGACTAAGAAATGAAGAAGATGAAAACAAATTTATCAGAGTTACTCACAAGAAAAATTTCTTCTTTGAAGAAAAGGATTTAGGCCAAGAAACCAAATTTGTTGTTTAACTCGAGCCCCCTACGGGGATTTAGCATAGTGGGTTGAATGCAGTTAAACCAGCTTAATCACTTTCTTTGTTCTGGGCTCTTTGCATTTATTTAATGTTGTATTTTAACATGATTTGACACAACCTAAACTAATTTCTTCTGTTAGTGTAGAGTCTACACTGTGGACCGTGTAACGTAACCAACCATAGCTTTCTGTGGAACCTTTGACGTTTTTGTAGAATTCTGTCCTAAACTGCTATATGACTAAGACTAAAAAAGTGGGGGTTTGGTGGGGGAGGGGTGGGGAGGAAGTCATGTTTTCTTTTTTTTTTTAATCCAGAGATTTTAAAAACACAAAAGCGTGGCCATTGTAGAACACTTAATTCTTTGGTAAGATCTATAGCTCCACAGCCCTTTCTAGGAGGCTTTACTCATCTCTGTCTGAAAGTGGGTTTGTTTATTTGTTTGTTTGTTTCAATAGGGAAAAAAGGAAGAGAGCATGCTGGATCTCATGCCCAATAGATTCTAATTCTTCTAGCCTTTACTCTCCCTCTTAAATAACAATTCTACCCTGCTTCTCACCAGCCCCAGATTGAGGGGCATTCATTCACAAATGACTCTTGAGCTTCCTTCTGAGTGTCTGCTTCCTTATAAAGCCAAAACCTCAATACTAAGACTCAGTGAATTAAGGCTTGTAAAGATTCAGGCAGAAAACCTAAGTGCCTGGGAGAAATCATCTCTTTTCTGTTCTAACTTTAAATTATTTTGCAAGGTGCAGGAATAATAATATCTGTCCTTTACTGTGTGCGAGACAAGCATTCTTCTAAGCTTTTTCCATGAATTAACTCCTTACAACAGGCCTAAGAAGTGGGTACGATTGTTGCCACTGTTTTACAGATGAGGAAATTGAGTCATAGAAGTTAAGTAACTGGCCCAGGATCATCCAGGGTGGAACCTAGAGAACTAGGATTTAAACCCAGGCTGTTTCCATTGTGCTTCTCGTCATCCAAGCTGGTTATCAGCTCGACTGTCCATAAAGTGAAGAGTCATCATTAATTCACCATCTTTTGCTTTCACAGTGTCCCCTTTATGACCAAGTCCTGGGCTATGCTTTTTCCTCTGGAACTCCAGTAGAGTGAAATTGTTGAGATCTGCTTAGGAAAAACATTCCCAAAGCAGATTACTCTCTTGGAAGGCAGCCTCAGACTGTCAGCATATGCATTGTAAATGCTAACCAGGACAGACACATCCAGCCTCACCAGATTCAGAAAGAAGCAAGATGGTTAGAAAGTGATTTGGATTCTCTGATGTTGGAACAGGTAGAAACAAGGAGATGAAGTGGGAAGAGATAAGGCAATGGAAACTGAGGGAAAATAAATGTAACATATGTGCACAGGGAGAGAGCAGTCTGGCACTGCAAAGAATGAGGATCGAGGTCACGCAGAAAAGAAGTGTATGGGCATGTTATGAGGGAACTGGAAGAAGAACATAAACATGAAAACCAAGTACATAACAAGGAGAGGTAGTGGGGAGTCAGGTTGGTTTTTTCCACATATGGAGCTTCAGATGAATTAAATACAGTTTTAGGCTGGATTAATAGAAATATAGCAACTGGAATAGGGAAAGAAAGAGCTCCATTTCATTCTATGTTAGACCACATCTAAGTAATGTGTTCACTTTTAGAGGGAGGTAATAAAGACAGCAACCAACCAAGATAGTGAGGAGACTTGAAACCTTGGCTTGCAAGGAAGAATTGAAGAACTCATAAGTGACAGAAGAGCCATCCTGAAATACCTGAAGAGCTATTGTGTAAAAAAAGAATTAGGCTTGTCCTGGGAAGCTCCAAGATTCTAGAACTGATGGTTAGGAGCTTTAGCTCAGAATACAGAAGAAGTCATGTAAACATGAAATAGATTGTCTTAGAATGTAAGAAGCTCCACGTCCATCACTAGAAGCATTCCAAATATATGTGGTGGCTGGACTGTACAATGTTGAGGTGCCTTTCATCCTTGCTACCATTCACTTGGACACTGTAAAAAGGGGGAAAACAATATAACCCACCTCATTAGTTTGTTGAAAAGCACTTAGCACATAGTGATAAGTGATAGCACTCACTAAAAGTCAGCTGATAATAACATCCCTGAAGTTCTAAGATTCAGGATTTCTAAATTTATCAGTGGGCAATTATTTAAGTCTTGTGTTTATAGATCACTTCTTCGGCATTATCAGTACTATCCTGAATGATGGCTTGGGTATCAACTGTCACCTTTAGGAGATCTTGGTGCAACTAAAACTTATTTAGTAGCATCAAGGGGCAATTTGTGAATTCTCCACCATGAGGATCTTTAAAATTGAATTGTAGTACCACACAGCAATTCCAGAGGCAAACAACACAGTAAGATAATGTGGGGTGACTGTAGGAAGGGTGGATGAAATAAAATTAATAAAATATGGCAGACCGAGAGAAGTCAAGCAGTACAGCTTTGTTTTGATGGTTGAAAAGCAATGGCAGCTGAGGTCAGCCTTGCACCTCACGTATAAGAGTCAGATGAAATGGCTCATCTTGAGGAAAACGTGTCATGAAACCAACTGGGAAAGCTGGGTACAGAGACGAAGACAAGCCAACTAGTGAGCTGGTTACCTGCTCACCCCAGGAAAGTAGTTTGGTAAAGACGTTGCTATTTCATGTAGAATACAGCTGACCTCAGCCACATCTTCAAACAAAAAGAAAGCATACATGACTGTTAAAAGGGACAATGAAGCTGTCTTAGCAATCAGACTTACTTAAATTCTTCTTTCCTCCAACCAAAAAGGGAAAATGGAAAGGAGACAGGACTGCTGCAGAGTGGGACAATACTGGAACTAAAATCCCAGCTCTGCCTCTGCTAGATGAGCAACTAGAGCAAATGACTTCACCTTTCTAAGCCTCAGTTTTCTCATCTGTAGAATGGGAATAATAATAACACACACCCCATGGCATTGTTGTGAGGATCATATATTACCAGTAAAATATAGTTAGGACAATGCCTGACACATAGTGCCTAATATATTACCAGAATAAATGTTACTGGGGAAGCAGGGAAGAAGGTTTGGCCATCTTAGTATCTGTGATATAGATTCTGCCATATAGAGATAGTGACATTATACAAAGGGAATGAAGAGCCATGACCACTGCACAACCCTCCCATCTTCGGTGGTCACTAAAGGGCCTAAAGCTAAGAACTTGTGTAACTTATAGGAGAAAGCCAGCTGGAATGGAATTGCAAGTGTCCTTGCTCCAAATGCAAGGTAAATGATTTCCCTTTTCTCTCCTTTGGTTCTGCTTTTCTTTTCATGCTTTAATCATTTTGACACCAAGCTGTACAAAAGTAATTTAAAATTAACATGTCTGACACTTGGAAGCTAGCAGAACCTGATTCTGAACCCTGCCCCCTCTCCAGGGCAGCCAAAAGTCTTCTTTGATTGGCTACTGGTCCTGCAGCAGCTGATGAAGGGCCCAGGAAAACACATCCAACAATTAATTTGCTAATTTAGTTTTCTGTTTAATTTGAAACCAGAAAATCCTCAATCACCCAAGAGCTTGGCTTTCTGGCTTGAGCATCGGCTTCTGAAACTTCCTTTTCAGTAGCGAGCAAAGAAACAGAAGAGAAAGGGAGAAAGCTTACCTACTTAGGTACATACCATACCTCCTGTGCCCTTCTATCTTCACAATGGTTTTCTATAGGATCACAGTTCGCAACTCCTTTCACCAGGAGAATTGGGAACAAAACATTAATACTCAGTGTAGGTAAACTGCTTCATGAGTGACAAGGAATTTCCAGGCCAGTATGTGTTCATAATTTAGAAAACTACCTTAGGGTTACAGACAGACCCAGATGGGTGTCTAGCATTAGAAGTAAGCATCGCTCTGAATTTTGAAGCAGATTTCAGGTTCCCTGGGAACTTTTCTGCTTATTTCAAAAGGAAGAGGCAAAGGGAATTTGTATCAGAGATTGAAAAGATTTGTATTAGAGAGTTGGGTGAGAAGAAAGACACAAGTTTTTTCCCACAGATCCCTCTGATAGCTTGCTCTTGCTGGAGAGAATCTCAGAATTAAGAGGCAGAGGGGTAGGCTTAACCCTCGAGTATGCACCAGAACCCATACCCTTTCTGCCACTCAGAGTGGGTTTTGCTCAGTTGGTGGTTTAATTTTACTCCCAGTTTCCCCACCTCAGGCAGGTTAAACTCTTCTGCCTGACTTCCAAGACCTTCTGTGATCTAACCTCACCCTACCTATCAATCCCTGTTTCTAACTCTTCATCAAAGTGTATTTTCTAATTTGGCCAGACTCAATGTTCTGAAAACATGCTGCTATGTTCCTGCTTCTGAACCTTCGTTCATTTCGCCACTGATTTTCCCTGCACATGCTCCTCTCCCCCTTATTTAAATCCTATCCAAACCTCAAGGCCCACCAAGATATTATTTCCTCCATTCAATTTTCCCCACCACTAACTTCTCCCCGTCTGTCTTCACATTGGTAACATTTATACGTGAGGTGCAAGGTCAGCCTTGCACCTCACGTATAAGAGTCAGATGAAATGGCTCATCTTGAGGAAAACGTGTCATGAAACCAACTGGGAAAGCTGGTTTCCCAGTTGGGAAAGCATGATGTACCACATGTTGACCACTCTGATGAAACCATATTCAGTTATTTCTTATCTCAGTTCTAACTTTCCATGTAAACTGTCAAGTTCTGAAAGCCAGGGTCCATATCATATACTTCCTTGGTATCCCAAAATGGCCACCCATGATAATCATCAGTGCTTGTTTAAAAACACAGATTATCAGGTTGTACCCTGATTCTGTTTTGTTAGGTCACAGATGGGACCCAGGAGTTTGTATATTTTACAAGTGCTTCAGGTATAGCCAGTCCCTGAGAGTAGTTAGAGAATCGCTGCTCACAGCACATGGCATGGCAGTCACTCAACTTGACTATGAACATTTGGGTATAAACTACAGTATATGTAGTCATTAATGTCACATGGTGACCTAATTGATGGGCACTCCGACTGCCAAAGGTACACCTCAGGGCACAAGTTTGGAGGCAGATAATCTGGTTTATCTTTGGTGGCATCAGTTTGGTATGTTTAGAATCCAGATCTCTCTCCACCTTATGATCTCTTTGTAATTACAATTACAGAGATTAGGTTGACGGAATTGATGGAATTGTAGCTGGTTAGAAACATCCCCATCTTCATTGCCCATCCTCTCCAATCAGTTGCAATCTATAGTATTTGTTTGTGGAGTACTATTTAGGGGCAAGGGGACTTTGGTGTGTGAAAAAGCTCCAGGCACAACTGCAAAATTCGTAAAATACCCCATATCCTAAATCCAACTCAAGTGTTAAATGATGAAGGATTAAGCTGTGATCCCCTCCTGGGGTATTTGTGTTTCAGAGGGAATCCTCTGGAAGTGAGAGGAGGGGATTATCTTAATGACTCCCAATCTTACGTGACAGGCAAGCTTCCAGAGCCCAAGATTTGGGTGCGCATTTTCTTAGCAGATGAGCCCCTGGGCACCCCTCTGCTTCTTCCTGGACTCTACCATCTTCCGTAAAGTAAACAGTGACCGTAAAAGTTTACAATCATTGTTCTCAGAGCTGAGAACAGTTTAAATGTGGACATGTTGGTCTGCTGTGGCTGGTGTTAGAAGAAGCATCTGAGTCAGAGTCCCATCGCTGTTTTGACAAAACACCATATTCTGGATTTTTCACATTCTTACATTATTAAATTCAAAAGAGAAAACCCTTGAAGTCTTCTTTTATTCGTCCAACAAATGTTGATCTAGTGCCAAGTACTGTCCTATATTCTAGAGATACAGTAATGAACAGATAAAACTCATGGGGGTTACATTATGGTGAAGAACAGGGGTGGTGAAGGGCAAGATATAAACTAAATAATTATATTTTAAATGATGAATGCTGTGGAGAAAAAAATAATCAGATAATGGAAATGAGCAGTGTTGGGGGAAGGGTTAATTTTTTTTTTTTTTCTTCCTTTTTTGCGGTACGCGGGCCTCTCACTGTTGTGGTCTCTCCCGTTGCGGAGCACAGGCTCCGGACGCGCAGGCTCAGCGGCCATGGCTCATGGGCCCAGCCGCTCCGCGGCACGTGGGATCTTCGCGGACCGGGGCATGAGCCCGTGTCCCCCGCATCGGCAGGCTGACCCTCAACCACTGCGCCACCAGGGAAGGCCGGAAGGGTTAAATTTTAAATCCAATGGACAAGGACGTTCTGAGAGGGTGTCATTGGAGTAAAGACCTAAAGGAGGTGAGGAAGCAAGCCGTGTAGATATCTGGGAAAAGAAAATTCCCAATAACTGGTTTAATACCTCTCAAATCATAGATTAAGAGTTAAGTCTTGCAAATTCCAACCAAACTCTAGTGCCTTTGCTAAATGCACAATAACTTCCCCTTGAAAGTTATTCAGTCCTCAAAACTATAAAGTCTTTTAAGGCTTAGTTGAAAATTTTGTATTGAAGAGCAAAAACAAAATGTTTCCCGAAAGCCAAACAGTGCCACCGTAGTCACTTAGAGGCATGGGAGTCCACCCAGAAACCAAACAAACCAACGAATAGTTTCTTGTAATTTTCAGCTGAAAGATTCATGTTAATTAATTACTTTAATTTAAAAAACATTATTCACATAAACCATTAGACATTGGATTTTAAATGGATTATTTGTTTTTAAAAAATGAAAAGTAGTTCTTCTCATTTGGTTCTCAGAACGAATTGTGATATAGACAAAACAGGTATTATGCTCAGTTTACACGTGAGGATGCTAAGGCTCAGAGAGATTAAGTGCCTCGCCTTAGGTCACACAGCTAATAAATGGTTGAGCCAGTGTTAAAACTCAGGTCTTTTGATTCTAAATCCCATGTTTCTTCCCTCTATCATAGCTACCATTTCAGTTCCCAAATTAGGAAAACAGCTACAGCACAGTATTTACTTACAGAATTTAAGCAACCTCTAGATGCCCTGTGAAACCACATCTGTCATATAAAAAAGAGAAATAACAACAGTATATTGGAAAAGCTAGCTGTGAAGTTAAACTTAAAACCAAAAGGGCAGATAGCTGGCACCAGTTCCTAAGGCCTAAGTCTTAAAGGCTGGAAGTCTAAATACAGCAGAAATATTATACCTTTCTACCACTGGGCTCTGGTACAAGAAATGCTTTCCACCTAGGGCAGAGTAGATGCTGAGAAGCAGCACAATGTTCCATTAAGTACTAAAATTTATCAATACCCTAGTTCAGGCAAAAGAAGATATAGATAAAGAAGTGGTTATATTTCTGGAATTTGGTTCTTTCCCCTCATTTCCAAAACCACTCTAGTCAGGGCCCTTGTCACTTATTTCTCATATTTCTGTAAAAGCCTACTATCTGGTTCTCCCACCCCTGTTTCTCCCCTTTCCTTGACCTCTTTCCCAAACCCTTATTTTACATTCTTCAGTACTGTCACTCTTTTGCATAAAAACCTTTAATGACTCCAAAATATAGTTCATTTCAAGAAAATAAGATTCAGTCTAGCATTCAAGATGTTATCTAATACAACTTATTAAAACTGACACAAGATGAAGTAGAAAATGTGAATTGCCCTGTATCTCTTAAAGAAATTGAATTTGTTATCAAAAATCTTCCCTAAAGTAAGCTCTGGGCCCAGACGGTTTCACTGGCAAATTCTATCAAACATTTAAGGGAGAAGTAACACCAATCTTACACAAATTCTTTTAGAAAATAGATGAGGAGGGAATAGTTCCAGCTCATTCGACCTTATATAGCCAACCTGATCTTTGGTACTCCTGCCCAACCACCGAAAACTATGCGTGTTTCCTAATTATCTTCCACACAACATGATGTTTGCCTTTGCTGACAGTTTTCGCCTTTCTTGGGATTCCCTCCCCACTCCCTTTGCCTATACAAGTACTTTGGAAGGATAAGAGTGAGGATTCTTAGATGGTCTGAAACTTAGGTCTATTGTTTTGTCACCTGCCTCTAAAGACAAGAACAGCCTTGAGAAGTCAGCAGAGAAAATAAAACAAACCACTGTTAGTACTATACATAGACGTTAAGCCCAGCATAGTGTACACCAAAGAAGAGTCAAGGGCTTTTCTGATTCAACAAAGTGGAGTTTTTCCACTCAGCAGTGAAATGCAATATAGAACTATGCAAAATGCAGAAAAAAATGAGACTTTTTTTTGAAGAACAGAAACAGAATACCAATAAGAGTCTCACATGTCCCTCAGCTTTTCAGCAAACATTTCTTGAGAGCCTACTATGAGCCAAGATTTTGCCAGACATTGTGTATACACTTGGTGGTCCCTGCCTTCATGGAACTTACAGTCTAGTGGAAAAGACAGACAATCAACAGGTGAACAGAATTATAAATTGTGTTGTGATTAAGTTTTCTGAATGAAAAGAACAACCCCCCCCCCATTTTTTGGTCTTGCCACACAGCTTGACGGTGTCTTAGTTCCCCAACCAGGGACTGAACCTGGGCCCTGGCAGTGAAAGCGCTGAATCCTAACCACCGGACTGCCGGAGAATTCCCAGAACAAACTCTGAAAGAAAGAATAATGGTGGGAACCTATTTTTAAATTGATGGTCAGGAAAGGTCACTCTGAGGAAGTAAAGTTTCCTGCGGGATGAGAAGGCACCAGCCACTCTGGTGAGGGCCATTGCAGGCAGAGAGTAGGGAGTGTGTGATAGTTCTGAAATTGGAAAGTTGTTAAGTTCTCTTAGCAGCCGGACAGAAGGTCAATGTGGCTGGTGGGTTGGACAGGTAGTTGAGGCCAGGCCATGATGGGTCTTCCTGGTTTTGGAAAGAGTTTGAATTTTATTCTAAATATAGTGGAGCCCTTGGAGGATGATAAGTTAATGAAGAGAGAATTGAGAAGACCCCAGATCCATAATATTTCAAGAGGCATTATTTGCTCCCAGATTCAACTGACATTTATTGAATATTTCTGTGCCAGGTACTTGTCTCAGCATTTTAATATCCCATTCAGTTCTCACCGTAGACCTGTAAGTGAGGTATTACATCATTATCACTTTCTCACTTATAAAGAAACTGACGCTCAGAGAGATGCAGTGACTTGCCCAAGATTATACAAGCCCAAAGCTATGGATTTGAAATTTAGTCTCACCTCTGCTTCGAGGCCCCTGCTCATTCCACCAGATTATCTGATAGTTGCTCAGGCCCAGACATCCACAGAATCCTTGACTCATTTCTATTTCTCCTATAACCCCCCAACCCCACGCTGATATCCATCAGCAAATCCTGGTACCTTTACCTCTTAAATCTAACCACTTGTCACCACCTCCACTGCTGCCGTTCTGACCTGAGCCACCATTGTTTTGTGCCTAGATTCCTGCAGTTGCCTCCTAACTGTTCTCCCTGCTTCTGCCCTTGCATTCCTATCTTCTTTTTTCTACACAGCAGCCAGAATAAAACCTTTAAAACATGTTATATAGTAAAACATAAGTCATTCCTCTAGTGACTTCCCATGTCACTCAAATAAAAGCCTATAATGACTTCCAAGACCTGACAAAGTCTGCTCCCTGCACTCCCACTCCCCTGTCCTATCTTTTAAGTCTCTCCCTGGCTCGCTCTATTCAGCTACACTAGTCTCCTTCGACAAGGAAACTCTTGTCTCAAGGCCTTTGCATTTGCTGTAACTTCCACCAGGAAATCTCTTCCCTGTCGTATTTGTAAAGCTTCCTCCATTCTTTTAGGTCTTAGCTCAGGGAGTCCTTTCTGATTACCCTTTATAAAATAAATAACTCTGTCCAAACCATAATCCCCATCTCCCTTAACTCTGCTGTCTGATTCTCCATAACCCTTATCACCATGAGGTAGACTGTATGTTTACTTATTTGTTTATTGTTTGCCTCCTCCCACCCTTCAGAATGTAAGTTCCATGCGGACAGGGACTTTATTTTCTGTTCTTAGAACAGTTTTCAGCTCCTAGAACACCGCCTGGCCTGATGAATAGAGGTAGGTGACTAAAGAACAGAGCCTATCTGTTCAATGACTGAATGAACAGAAAGACAAAGTCATTCTCCTGAGGTTGGGAAGCAGTTTGTAAACTAGGAAGTGATGTAGAGGTTTATTTCTTCCAGTTGGTTCTTTGGTTTCTAAGCCTTAAGAATCACTCTGAAAGCCTTGACTAAACTGAGTGGACCCAAGTAATCTTGGTTTACGCAGTGCTGACTACCAGTGACATAGGCTACCAGTGACATAACTGGGTATCTCCAGGGAGCCCAGTCTTGCCCCACTTGCCTTCTCTGGTTCATTGGCAAAGCTAGTGAGGACCCCTTCTCTCTTCTAAGATACCCTTATAGGTCTTTGGCTTTTTAGAGTTTTTATTGTAGGCAATGGGAGTGATGGTTGGTCCCTATCTGTGGTTGGGATTCCATACAGGGAAAGTCATTCAATTAAATCAAGCAGTACTGAATTCTTAATTGACACAAATGAGACAGACAGACAGCTGGAGGAGTGGGGGAGGGACAGGGAGCAGGTGCTCTGCATAACGGAGAAAGAAGAGGGGCAGAATATAAATTGAGCTCACTTGTAAGTCTAGGTTTTGTACTACAAGAAAGGTAAGTTTGCCCCAGCTTACTTTACATACAGCGGAAAGGATCCAGTGGTGTCTTTGCCAAGGATAAGGCAACAGGTTCCAAATGCTTGTGCCATTTTTGCTGCCCTGCTGGCCAAGTCTGCCTCTTGTCAGGTACTGTCACTTATGAGAATCACTCTGTAAAGCCCAGGTTTTTCCCAGATAACTTTATCAGATAATGTTTGAATAAAAGAAAACACTTTTTAAACTCCATTTTTCAAACAAAGGGATTCTTAACACCTGAGTTAGGAAGGTGAAGGAAAGGCTGTTTCCAAATCATCAAGTCAAATGCCAGACATAGGGGCATTCCTGCAGAGAAGGCATGTCCCTTGACAACTCTGGAATTTCCCTGAGAATGTTGGGGGCATTTTTCCTCTCAGCCCCCTCTTGATCAGGGCTTTGACTCCCCAGCTCAGACAATTCTTCTCTGTATCCATGGGAATTGCTCCCGTAATTAGCAGTGTCTCCTGCCTGGAACACAGACAAGTAAATGTTCAAACCTGGCAGCTGATCCTGGGAAGGAGAGCTGATTAAATCTTTCCTGTTGAGAGGCACCTCTTTGATTTGAATGTGACACCTACATCCTCCACCTCAGGTTTGTCTGAGGGAAGCCCTTTCATCCATACCTTCGTAACCGGAGATCTTGATATTTAAAGACACATTTAATCTTACAAAGAGCCCACTGGCTTCCTAAGTCAAGTGACTTAGGAAAAGCACAGTTTTCCCCCTTCCCCCCTCTCCTGGCCACGTCTCCACAAAACACCACCCTGTATTTGGTATGATGAAAGCTCCTACTGCACAGGGCTCAGCAAATGCCAGGGGCCTTGAGAAATAAAAGGAGTTCAGAACACCACTAAATACCCGTAAGTATTAACTGCAAATGGAAGAGTGAAAGAGCGGGCAAACTATTTCTTTAGAAGTTTTAGTAAGACAGGCTGGAACCATCAAGCCCCTAAGTGAATACTCTTGGTGATATTCTGTTCCAGAAAAGCTTTCTACGGGAGGAGGTGTATTCTTATCTGGATGTAGCTAGGATTATGTACTATCATTCAAATGTGTTCAGGAGAGACAATATCCATTTTCTTCTGACATCAAGGCAGCCTTTTAAGTCTATCCAGATTTATTTTGGTGAGTGCAATAAAAAAGCCAGGTTGGAGAATTATGTCTAACAACCGCCACAAAAAAAGCCATTGTATGCTTAAAGTTTCCCACTGGAAGCCTGCTTTTAAAGCAGTTTGCTACTCCACAATTCCAGTCACTTCACAGTATTTGCATTCAGGCAGGTTGGCTGTAAACAAAGCAAATTTGCTTCACAGGAAACAGCCCTAAACCTACTCTCTCAAGACAAAAGTTTTTCTTAGCAATGTTTTCTACATGGCTCTGGTGAAGGGCCATTCACTTACCTCCAACCTCTTTCTCCTGGGAGACAAAGACACCTTTGGGCTGCAGTGACACAGGAGAGTTAGAATCAGATTTGTTATCAACATTGCAGCCTTCAATTTCAGTAAGAGCCTGACTCTGTCTATTCCAACTACAGGAAGGCAGTCTTTATAACCCCTGGAGCACTTGGCCAATTATGCACCTGCAAATATACCATACAGGACATTTCAGGCTCCTAAGCACTTTGAAAACTGATACTAAAACAGTCTCAAGGGATCCTATCACCCACCTCAAATAATAGCTGCTTTGGAATCTGTTGTTGGCACCAGAAAGAGTCCTCTGAAGTCATTCTAAAGCCATTTTTATTGTGCATTTTCAAACAAAGAACCTCACCAAAAGAACTTCTGTTACAAAATCAGGGTAGAAAGTCAAACTCATCTAAGAGTCAATTACCCTGGCAATTTTGTGAAGGGATGGGAAATAAGGGCTAGGGGAGAGGATTGTGGGGAGGGAGTGGGATTTAGCTTTATAAAATCCCCTGTGTGAGAAGTGTGTTCCCATTGACTCTAAGCTCTAACAATTACAACAGAAGGGCCTCTGTGACTTTCTGGCTATAAACTTTTTATGATTATTAACTGGGGAAATCTAGAATATGTGGTATTTTAACAATCGGCTTTCAACCTCCATTTGCTTCTTTCCGAGAAATTTGTTTTTGCACAGAGTGTAGTAATAACCTAAGGCTCAGAACTTATGTTGACTACCTGATATTCCTTGCTGAAAAGCCACCTTCTTACATATCTTACTTCCAATAAAGAGGCAGATGCCCTGCGTGCTGTTTATCTCCGGAAAGAAATACATGTGGGAAAAAAAGCGATTTTCTTCTTGCAATTAAATTGTCATGACCACCTGTTGTGGGATTATCCTGCCATCTGCTGTTCAAAAGAGAAACAACAGCAGAGAAACAGGTTGAACGAGCTACAATGTCCCTCAGTTGATGAAGGGTTTCAGTACAGTTAAAATCTTCCTTCTTTTAAGGTATCACAGTCTGTTTTTATTATTGTGAGGTAGAGCAAAACTGCTGATGGAGGGCCCAAGAAATGGGGTACAATCCTTTCTGAAAACAATTGGCATTATTGTTTCGAGTCATAGAATGTTTTTTTTTTTAAACATCTTTATTGGAGTATAATTGCTTACAATGTTGTGTTAGTTTCTGCTGTATAACAAAGTGAATCAGCTATACGTATACATATATCCCCATATCCCCTCCCTCTTGCGTCTCCCTCCCACCCTCCCTCTCCCACTCCTCTAGGTGGTCGCAAAGCACCGAGCTGAGCTGATCTCCCTGTGCTATGTGGCTGCTTCCCACTAGCTATCTATTTTACATTTGGTAGTGTATATATGTCAGTGCTACTCTCTCACTTCGTCCCGGCTTACCCTTCCCCCTCCCCGTGTCCTCAAGTCCATTCTGTATGAGTCATAGAATGTTCTTTTCCTTGACTTATTCATGCCACTCCTAGAAACGTCTTCTAATTGATGAATCCAAAATTCAGAAAAAGCCATGTGTGCAAAGATGTTTATCACAATGATCATGTTATATTGAAAAAAATTTTTAAAGAAGCAACTCAAATGTCCACCAACTAGCAAATGGTTAGAACCATCTACTTGGTGGAATATTCTGAAGCTATTATAAATACTTATATTAAAAATTAGTGACATGATATAGTGTTTATATTATAATACCACATGAAAATAAAATAGATTAAAAGAGCAGATTAAAACCTAAGCATGAAAAATAAGTATTTTTGGGGAAAAAAAGCCACACCAAAATATTACCAGTAGCTCTTTGTGAGGCCATGAGGGACTAAACATTTTTTCCTACTTTTTAGTCTTTTCCAATTGTCTTTAATCAGCATATATTAAGTTGCAGAATGGAGGAAAAACTTATTTCCCCTAAAAGATGACTGGGTTCTAATTCCATATTTTACTAAAAAACATCGAAGAAACAAACCCTATGTGACCATGGGCAACTCACTTCAGCTCTCTGGGGCTCAAGCCTTTCATCTGTCAGTTGCTTCCCTCCTTTCCCAGGGTTTTTTGAGGATCAACCCAATAATGGATGTGAAAGAACTTTGAAGAGTATGATATTCCATATGATTTATTATTAATAATTTACTTTGTTTACAGGTTCTCCCCAATCTTACCCATATCCCTGGTTTCTTCTCTGGGATTAATAGGGAAACTATAAAAACTTTTATTTCCGCTCACTCTTGGCAAAATAATAATTTATAATCTTGGTAAAAGACACCACTCTCCACCCAATAACCCAAGTCTCATGGGTGTGTCCCTTGAGCTCTTGATTTGGCCACTAATTGTCTCCCATCTGACCTCTCTGTTTGGTCTCTCTTCCCCCGCGGCATTGCTTACACTACTGCCAGCCAGAGTGAGCATTCTAAAATACAAGGTTGGGCTTCCCTGGTGGCGCAGTGGTTGAGAGTCCGTCTGCCGATGCAGGGGACGTGGGTTCGTGCGTTCGTGCCCCGGTCCGGGAAGATCCCACATGCCGCGGAGCAGCTGGGCCCGTGAGCCATGGCTGCTGAGCCTGCGCGTCCGGAGCCTGTGCTCCGCAACGGGAGAGGCCACAACAGTGAGAGGCCCGCGTACCACAAAAAAAAAAAAAAAAAATAATAATAATAAAATAAAATACAAGGTTGATCAAGCCATTCCCCAGCTCAGAATCTTTCAACAGCTCCCACTGCCTTATGGGATTAAGATGAAACTCCAGGCTATTTCACACCTCTGTGATTTGCCAGGGATGCCCTTTCTCACCATCTGCCTGACAAACTCCTCCCCATCTTTTGGGACTCTGTTTAGGCATCAGCCCCTCTTGAGACCTTTCCTGACACTTGGCTCCATAGAATTGGCCACACCCTCCTTTGTACCAGTGGCTCCCTTCCCCACCACACTTTAGTAACGTACTTATCACATAGTCAGGTAATTTTCTATTATTTCCTTATCTGACTCCCTTATTGGATTAAAAGCTCCTTGTTTATGAATCTTTTATCGAGGTGTATATCCCAGCACCTAGTACTGTCTCTGGTTTATAGTAGAAGTTCTATAAATACTTGCTGAATAAAGAATTCATCTAACATTTTGTTTATTTATTTCAGCCACACCATGCAGCTTGCAGGATTTCAGTTCCCCGACCAGGGACTGAACCCGGGCCATGGCAGTAAAAGCCTGGAATCCTAACCACTAGTTCACCAGGGAACTCCCACATCTAGCATTTTAATTTCCAGAAGGCTTTCATTATAATGTTCCATTTGATCCTGGTAAATGGCAAAGCAAGGATTTGAACCCAGGTTTTCTAAAGGGAAGAAAAAAACCCAAACCCTGTGGCAGATACTGTTCTTGCTCATCCCAGATCGTCTTAGATCTCTTGCCACTTCCTCCCCACCTCCCTTGGCTGCTGTTTGCTTTTGTTTCCGATAACCAGTACCTGTGCCTCTTCTGAGGAGGATGGTCTTCTGGCTACCAGAATAGCATTGATTCTTCTCTCTTCCCTAGTCTCTAGCAAATGACTAACTGGATATGGGAATTTGCAAACCCAGTTTACTTGTCTGCAGTAGAGTTTCTACTACTGAGTTCCCTAAGGGATTAAGCTACCCTCTCTGGGACTGCCTGAAATCTCATTTTTGCTTGGCTTCTTCCCCTTCCTTGCCCTGCTTCCCCTGTGCCCTTACTGGCTTCTTGGAGGACTTCCTTAATTAATCTCCTATTCAGGAATCATTTTCTCAGTGTCTGCTTCTAAGGTTCCCAAAGCATCCAACTAAGCATGTCCTTAGTTCCTACTATATGTTAAAACCTGTTAGGTGCTCTTACAAAAGCTACATTATTTATACTTCACAAACTCTCTGTGAATGAAGTACATGTATTTAATTTTTTTATATACCTGAATAAACAGGCTCAGAGAGGCTGGGTAATTTATCCAAGGTCACACAGCCATTGGAAGAGTCAGAAGTTGAACCTAGTTGCTTTGACTCCAAAGACATGTCCTTTCCACTAAGTCTTGATGCCTCTTGTAAACTCTAAATTTAATGTTTTTCTTTTTGTGAAGATTGCATGATAGGCTGACTAAGGTAAAATCATTTGGTGGGAACTCTTTTATTTTGGATCTTTATCTACACATCTGGTTGACTCATTTCCCAGTTTGTGTAATTTTTAGTAACGTAAGATGAGTGGCAAAAGCAGGTAAGAGACAAAAAGACCTTCATCAAAATAGGCTCTCTCCTTTTTTCTCCTCCTACAGGATTCTCCTAGATTAACTATAAATCATTCTAATAACTTGTGATCTTTGCAAGTTTCCTAACTCTTTGGACCTCAATTTTATCATCTTTAAAGTGGGGAAATAAGATAATAAGAATACCCACCTTACAGGATAGTTTAATGAAAAACACTCAGAATAGTGTCTGACACAAAGTGTGCATTCAGTAAATGTTGGTTACTATTATTATTGTTATTAAAACTGCTACTTATTAAACAAGTTACTCTCCAAAAGGTTGTTTGTAAGTCCTTTTGGTCATATGTACTTTGCAGTGTAGAGACTCAGGATGGACAAGACACTAACGAGTCAGTCACATGGCCCTGGATGTGACGTACTAAGAAGGAGCTGGTTGCTCAGATATCAGTATCGTTATTTCCAAGTGGGTAGATAAAAAATATTATTGAGTTGTTCTCACAGTCCACAAGAGTAAATTCCTAGTCCCTCTTGTGGTAACTCCTAGAATTACCATTACCACTTAAATCATAGACTTTATAGGATCAAATTTGCAGTTGTTAGAGACCACTGAGAAACCACTTTAGTTCAGAGGTTACCAAGCTACAGTCCCAAACCCCTACATGTCAGAGAAGGTCTAATGAATATTTTCAAAATTTCAAAAAGTCTAGCTAAAATTGTTCATTTACTTATGACAGAGAAAAAAATATTTTCACACATATTAACTCAATCCTTTGAGGTAGGTGTCACATTATCATTCCCATTTTACAGATGGAAAAGTTGATTCATAGAGACATTGAATAACTTGTCCAAGGAAGCAAATAGCAGAGATGGGTTTGAACCCAGACAGTATGGCTCCAGGGCCTATCTATTCACCTAATTGCCCACCTGTATAGTTGCAGTAGTACAAGCTCTATTTCCCCAGTGCCTACTATATGCCAGACCACAAGCTAAGTTCACATCATACGTCCTCACAACAGAGCTGCATTTTGCAGATGAAAAAGCTCAGACTCAAACGGGCACAAAGAAGTTTTGGGGGTGAAGGATAAATTCATCACCTATTTGTGAAGATGGTTTCACAGGTGTATACAAATGTCAAAACATCAAATTGTACACTGTGCAATCTATTGTATGTCAGCTTTATCTCAATAGAGTTGTTTTAAAAAACAACATGGAGATATCAGGTTGTAACATTAGACTAGTAAAACTTAGAAAGCTGGGGAGTGCTAAGTGTTAGCCAAAAAGGGGGGATATAAGGACTCTAGTGGGAATGCAGATTAGTGCAGCCATTCTGTGGAGCATTTTGCCAGTACATAGTCAAATGAATTTTGGCTTTAGCCTATGTCCCAGTAATTCTGTTCTTGAGTCAACATTTAAAAAAGAAGAGTTACATCATAGTGAAACTGCACCAAATCAAGGAAGAGAAAATAAAAAAATATTCAAGACAGGAGGACTTTAAACTACCCAACATTTAGACTTACTGTAAATACTATAAAGCTATGGCAATCAAAACAGTATGGTATTGTATTAAGACATATAGATCAATAGAATAGGGAGTTAAGGGACAGAGCCACATGTATATGGTCAATTGATTACCAACAAAAGTGCCAAAAAAGGATAGTTTTTCAAAACATGGTGCAGAAACAACCGGATATCCATAAATAAAAAAGAAATATCAACCCTTGTCTCATACCATACAGAAAAAATTAGTTTGAAATGGATCGTAGATCGCTAAAAGCTAAAACTTTGCAAGAAAATAGAAGAAAATCTTTGAGACCTTGGGATAGGAAAAGCTTTCTTAGAACTAAAAAAGAAAATTAACCATAAGAGAAAAACTTGATACATTGGACTTAATCAATATTAAAATCTTCTGCCCTTCTAAAGACACCCTTTAAAAATTAAAGCAGCAAGTTGCAGAATAGGGGGAAATATTTTTATTTTTAATATATATTTCTTACAAGGGAGCTGTATCCAGAATATGTAAAAAAAATCTATCAACTCGGACTTCCCTGGTAGCAGTGGTTAAGAATCCGCCTGCCAGTGCAGGGGACACGGGTTCGAGCCCTGCTCTGGGAAGATCCCACATGCCACGGAGCAGCTAAGCCCGTGTGCCACAACTACTGAGCCCACGTGCCACAACTACTGAAGCCTGTGCGCCTAGAGCCTGTGCTCCGCAACAAGAGAAGCCACAGCAATGAGAAGCCCGCACACCTCAAGGAAGAGTAGCCCCCACTCCCTGCAACTAGAGAAAGCCTGCGCTCAGCAACAAAGACCCAATGCAGCCAAAAATAAATCAATGAATAAATAAATTTGTAAAAAAAATCTATCAACTCAATAATAAGAAAACTCAATGAAAAAGAACCAAAAGATTCGTTCAGACTCTTTTCCAAGGAAGATATATGAACAACCAACAAGCACATGAGGAAATGCTCAGCATCATTAGGCATCAGGGGAAATGCAAATTAAAACCACAATGAGATATCTGTATGCATCCACCAGAAAAGCTGTAATTTAAACAGACATAAAACCAAGTGTTGGTGATGTTGCTGAGCAACCAGAACCCTTATATGCTGCCGGTGGGATTATAAAGTGGTACATACAAACATTTTGGAAAACAGTTTGATAGTTTCTTATAAAATTAAACATACACTTAACTTATGACCCAGCAATTCTAATTTAGATACTCATTCAAGATAAATAAAAACATATGTCTACAAAAAGTCTTGTATATGAATGTTTATAGCAGCTCTATTCATAATAGCCCCAAACTGCAAATAACCCAAATGTCTATAACAGGTAAATGAATAAATGAATTGTGGTATAATAATACAATGGAATACTACTTGGCAATAAAAAGGAACAAACTACTGAATATGCAATACGGATGAATCTCAAAAACATCATGCTGATGAAGGAAGCTATACAAAAAAGAGTACATACTATATTACCCTCTTTTACATGAAATTTTAGGACAGGCAAAACTATAGTAATAGAAAGCATATCAGCAATTTTCTGGGGGCGGAGAGATTGACAGCAAAAGGACAGGAAAGAATTTGTGGGGCTAGTGTAAATGTTCCGTATCTGGATTGGGGAGGTATACATACTCATATATATAAGTATATATATTTGTCTAAACTCATCCAACTGTGTACTTTAAGTAGGTGTATTTTATTGAATGAAAGTTATAACAGGACATTTGATTTTTTTTTTTTTTTTTTTTTTTTGTCTGCGTCAGGTGTTGAGGCATGTGGGATCTTTCGCTGCGGCGCATGGTCTCTTTGTTGCAGCGCTCAGGCTTCTCTCTAGTTGTGGAGGCGGGTATTCTCTCTTTAGTTTTCGCACGCAGGCTCCAGAACACATCGGCTCTGTAGTTTACGTTGTGCAGGCTCTCTCGTGGAGGCATGCAAGCTCAGTAGTTGTGGCGTACGGGTTTAGTTGCCCCGCTGCCTGTGGGATCTTAGTTCCCCAACCAGGAATCGAACCCATGTCCCCTGCATTGGAAGGAGGATTCTTTACCACCGGACCACCAGGGAAGTCCCTCATTTTAAAAATAAAGAGACTTCCCTGGCAGTCCAGTGGTTAAGACTTTGCCTTCCAATGCAGGGGGTGAGGGTTTGATCCCTGGTGGGGGAGCTGGGATCCCACATGCCTCGTGGCCAAGAGACCAAAACATAAAACAGAAGCAATATTGTAACAAAATTCAATAAAGACTTTAAAAATGGTCCACATCAAAAAAAAAGTCTTTAAAAAAAAGAAAAAGGAAGATAAGAAGGAGACAAAAGGAGTAGGAGGAGGTAGGGGAAGAGGAAAGAGAAGGTGAGGGAGAAAGAGCATCACTCAGGCTCAGAGAGGGAAAGTGATTTACCTAAGGTCACACAGCTGATGAACTGTGGAGTTGAGATCCCAGTCTAGATCTAACTGACTTCAAATCTCAGTCTCTTCCCACTGCTCCCATCAACAAATGTGGTTTGATTATAGACACAGGATTAGTGAAGGAAAAAATAACACAAAGGGGGCTTTAATGGTTTTCAAACAAACAGAACCATTGGTTGGGTCTTAGTTCCTCATATTACAGATGGGAAACCTGAAATCCAGAGAGGGAAGTGACTTGCCCAAGGTCACACAGCTGGTAAATAACAGAATTGGGACGATAATTTTGCTTCAGTGTTTTTATGATTTCTTCATGAGACACTTTTTCTCCTACCTCATTCTATTATTTTTCTCTGCCTCAAAGAGTTAAGAAGAGTAGCTCATAGAGTTAAGAAAAGAGTAAAGAAAGAGTAAGAAGAAAGATGGAAAAGCAATAGTCAAATGAGTGTTGCAAGCAACAAAAATAAAAGGAGACAAGAGAAAGCAATTGGGCTCAGATGATCAAGAAAGTCTTTCTGGAGGAGGTGAAACTTGATGGAAACCTGGAAAGACAGCATAGTGATGTTTGTGAGCAAGAGAGTTTAATTACAGGGTAGTAGGTAGACGTCATGGGAATATGGTTTGGGAGGCACCCTGCTATCCCGTTCAGAGTTTTTTCCTCTGGAAACCTGCCACCCCAGAATGTCATCATTAGAGACTTAATTTTTTAGCTTGAGACCATATGTCTCCCGCAGTCCTAGGTCAGGGAAACTATCCAACACACTGAAGACAGAGTTCAGTCATCAGCTCTTCCATTATTTGATAACTATGTCTACTTAGTGGGGTTGCAGAGTATGAGGGGGTCTGGAGTGAGTGATACTACCCTAGCTGGGCTCTCTGTGTGGGCTTCTCAGGTCCACAAAGACAGATCCTGGAAAGCTTGGAGGCTGTGGATTGCCAAAGATGAGAATAGACCCTTCATTGATCTCTTAGGGTAGCACTTGCTGCTGTAAGAAACAAAGCCACAAAACAAGTTTATTTCTGGCTAATGTAAAGTCCAGAACAGGTGTCCCTGATTGATATGTGACCTTCCTCCAAGCAGTGATTCATTAAGCCAGGCTCTTTCCATCTTATGGCTCTGCCATCTTCACCGCATGAAGCCCAAAGTGGCTATGTTTGTCAAACCACAGGAAGGAGAAAGAAATGAAGAAGTCTTCTTGGGAGGATTTTGTGGACAGATAATGTCCGCTCATATCCCATTGTCTAGAACTCTGTCACAGAACATGGTAAATGTAGTCTAGCTGTGTGCCCAGGAAGAAGAGGAAACGGAGAGTCAGAAGTGACACAAGGCAAAAGGGACCTTGCCCGCAGCACTTAATAAATAAAATAACTACCACTGATTAAATGTCTGCTTTGTGCCGGACATGGTGCTGGGCACTTTACTTAGTCAACTTAGTCCTCCAAAACTCTTGTGTAAAGTAGGTATATTATACAGAAGATGAGAGAGAAAAAAACCGAGGTTCAGAAAGGCTGGCTATTTTGCCCAAAGCCATACAGCTAGTGGGTGGTGGAACCAAGTTTTCAAACCTGGATCCAGCTGATACCAGAGCCCAGTCTAGTTGTGAGAATGGGATTCCTTAGACTTGTGTTCCTTATTTACATTTATATCTGATCACCTTTCTATAAACCACTAAAGAGCAACAGATTATTCATTTATGTATCCTCCCGATGCCTCCCGGTATAGGCTGTGCACATAACTGGTGATCAATAATGTTTTTTGATTAAATAATAATACATGTGTAAAGTGCCTTAAAGGTATACAAAATTCTTTTGCAACTTTAAAACAATCCTCGTTAAAAAACTTAAGCAAAAAACTAAATTGAGGGCTTCCCTGGTGGCGCAGTGGTTGAGAGTCCGCCTGCCGATGCAGGGGACACGGGTTCGTGCCCCGGGCTGGGAAGATCCCACATGCCGCGGAGCGGCTGGGCCCGTGAGCCATGGCCGCTGAGCCTGCGCTCCGGAGCCTGTGCTCCGCAACGGGAGAGGCCACAACAGTGAGAAGCCCGCGTACCGCAAAAAAAAAAAAAAAAAAAAAAAAAAAAACTAAATTGAGCCGTTCAGTGGCTTGCCTAAAATCACATTGTAAAAACAAAATCTGAACAAGGTCTACTAATGCCAAGTCCAGTACTGGTACCAGCTTTACCACTTTCTAACAGGATGACCCTGGGTAGGTAATTTAACCTCAAAAATAATTTAACCTTGGGACTTCCTTGGCGGTCCAGCGGTTAAGACTCCATGCTTCCAATGCAGGGAGTGTGGGTTCAATCCCTGGTCTGGGAACTAAGATCCCATATGCCACATGGCTAATAATAACAATAATTTAACCTCATACTTATAAGTAAAATGAGTATAATCAAAGCATTCTCTCCATAAGTAAGTGAATAAAGGCAATAATACTTATAAAGCACTTAGTACAGTGGGTGACACCGATAAGCACTCGATAAACATGAACTATTGATTAAGGGATTTAAGTTCTTCAATATTTCATTTGATTTACGTTCTCTGACATTCCATGTGTTTCATGTGTGAAATAATGTCTCTTCGATGTAGTTTTGGTAACTAAACGAGCTAAAGCGTTTGAAGCCCCTGGTTAAGTGCTGAGTGTGCGGTAAATGTGAGGAAGGAACAGTGCCTTTTAACAAACACCAAACCAAAATCATCATTTTTTTTTCCTCCAAAAAATTAGATGCTGCGTGGGTGCCCAGGAAATGTTGTGTTTTTTAAAAAAATATTTTATTATTAATTTATTTGGCTGCGTTGGGTCTTCGCTGCTGCGCGCGGGATTTTCTCTAGTTGTGGTGAGCAGGGGCTACTCTTCATTGCGGTGCGCGGGCTTCTCATTGCGGTGGCTTCTCTTGTTGCGGAGCACAGGCTCTAGGCACGCGGGCTTCAGTAGTTGTGGAGCACAGGCTCAGTAGTTGTGGCACACGGGCTTAGTTGCTCCGTGGCATGTGGGATCTTCCCAGACTAGGGATCGAACCCGTGTCGCCTGCATTGGCAGGCGGATTCTTAACCACTGCGCCACCAGGGAAGTCCAGGAAATGTTTGTTGACTGATAAATGAGCAGATGCCAACATCACTGCAATGTACAGTGTAATAAATAAATTTCATCTTTCTAAAACATCTTGCCTTTTAGGCAATCAAAACACTTGCCCGTCCCTACTTAGGCTTCCTTGCTTTCTGTGTCGGGAATCAGTAAATCATTTTCTTTTTGCCATAGTGTCCCTGCAAGGCTCTGGGGATTAGTTAAGACTCCCCTTTGATATCCAGATGGCAGAAAGGTGGCTCTATAGGGCTATGGTCAAGGGTACAGCAGCTACTTTTTTTTTTTTTAACATCTTTATTGGAGTATAATTGCTTTACAATGTTGTGTTACTTTCTGCTGTATAACAAAGTGAACCAGCTATATTATGCATATATATATCCCCATATCCCCTCCCTCTTGTGTCTCCCTCCCACCCTCCTTATCCCACCCCTCTAGGTGGTCACAAAGCACTGAGTTGATCTCCCTGTGCTATGCAGCTTCTTCCCAGTAGCTATCTATTTTACATTTGGTAGTGTATATATGTCAATGTTACTCTCTCACTTTGTCCCAGCTTACCCTTCTCCCTCCCCGTGTCAAGTCCATTCTCTACATCTGCGTCTTTATTCCTGTCCTGCCCCTAGGTTCATAAGAACATTTTTTGTTAGATTCCACACATATGTGTTAGCATACGGTATTTGTTTTTCTCTTTCTGACTTACTTTGCTCTGTATTACCAACTCTAGGTCCATCCACCTCACTACAAGTAACTCAGTTTTGTTTCTTTTCATGGCTGAGTAATATTCCATTGTATGTATGTGCCACATCTTCTTTATCCATTCATCTGTCGATGGACACTTAGGTTGCTTCCATGTCCTGGCTATTGTAAATAGTGCTGCTATGAACATTGTGGTACATGACTCTTTTTGAATTACGGTTTTCTTAGTGTATATGCCCAGTAGTGGGATTGCTGGGTCATATGATAGTTGTATTTTTCGTTTTTTAAGGAACCTCCATACTGTTCTCCATAGTGGCTGTATCAATTTACATTCCCACCAACAGTGTAAGAGGGTTCCCTTTTCTCCACATCCTCTCCAGCATTTATTTATTTATTATTCTTTTTGTGGTATGCGGGCCTCTCACTGTTGTGGCCTCTCCCGTTGCGGAGCACAGGCTCTGGACACGCAGGCTCAGTGGCCATGGCTCACGGGCCTAGCCGCTCTGCCGTATGTGGGATCTTCCCGGACCGGGGCACGAACCAATGTCCCCTGCATCGACAGGTGAACTCTCAACCACTGCGCCACCAGGGAAGCCCTCCAGCATTTATTGTTTGTAGATTTTTTCATGATGGGCATTCTAACTGGTGTGAGGTGATACCTCATTGTAGTTTTGATTTGCATTTCCCTAATAATTAGTGATGTTGAGCATCTTTTCATGTGTTTGTTGGCCATCTGTATATCTTCTTTGGAGAAATGTCTATTTAGGTCTTCTTCCCATTTTTGGATTGGGTTGTTTGTTTTTTTGATATTGAGCTGCATGAGCTGCTTGTATATTTTTGAGATTAATCCTTTATCAGTTGCTTTGTTTGCAAATATTTTCTCCCATTCTGAGGGTTGTCTTTTCGTCTTTTTTATGGTTTCTTTTGCTGTGCAAAATCTTTTAAGTTTCATTAGGTCCCACTTGTTTACTTTTGTTTTTATTTCCCTTTCTCTAGGAGGTGGATCAAAAAGGATCTTGCTATGATTTATGTCATAGAGTGTGCTACCTATGTTTTCCTCTAAGAGTTTTATAGCGTCTGGCCTTACATTTAGGTCCTTAATCCATTTGGAGTTTATTTTTGTGTATGGTGTTAGGGAGTGTTCTAATTTCATTCCTTTTTTTTTTTTTTTTTTTTGCGGTACGCGGGCCTCTCACTGTTGTGGTCTCTCCCGTTGCGAAGCAGAGGCTCCAGACACACAGGCTCAGCGGCCATGGCTCACGGACCCGGCCGCTCCGCAGCATGTGGGATCTTCCTGGACTGGGGCACGAACCCGTGTCCCGTGCATCTGCAGGTGGACTCTCAACCACTGCGCCACCAGGGAAGCCCCTAATTTCATTCTTTTACATGTAGCTGTCCAGTTTTCCCAGCACCACTTATTGAAGAGGCTGTCTTTTCTCCACTGTATACTCTTGCCTCCTTTATCAAAGATAAGGTGACCATATGTGCATGGATTTATCTCTGGGCTTTCTATCCTGTTCCATTGATCTATATTTCTGTTTTTGTGCCAGTACCATACTGTCTTGATTACTGTAGCTTTGTAGTATAGTCTGAAGTCTGGGAGCCTGATTCCTCCAGCTCCGTTTTTCTTTCTCAAGATTGTTTTGGCTATTCAGAGTCTTTTGTGTTTCCATACAAATTGTGCAATTTTTTGTTCTAGTTCTGTGAAAAATGCCATTGGCAGTTTGATAGAGATTGCATTGAATCTGTAGATTGCTTTGGGTAGTATAGTCATTTTCACAATGTTGATTCTTCCAATCCAAGAACATGGTATATCTCTCCATCTGTTTGTATCATCTTTGATTTCTTTCATCAGTGTCTTATAGTTTTCAGCATACAGGTCTTTTGTCTCATTAGGTAGGTTTATTCCTAGGTATTTTATTCTTTTCGTTGTAGTGGTAAATGGGAGTGTTTCCTTAATTTCTCTTTCAGATTTTTCATCTTTAGTGTATAGGAATGCAGGAGATGTCTGTGCATTAATTTTGTATCCTGCTACCCTGCCAAATTTATTGATTAGCTCTAGTAGTTTTCTGGTAGCATCTTTAGGATTCTCTATGTATAGTATCATGTCATCTACAGACAATGACAGTTTTACTTCTTCTTTTCCAATTTGGATTCCTTTAATTTCTTTTTCTTCTTTGATTACTGTAGCTAAAACTTCCAAAACTCTGCTGAATAATAGTGGTGACAGTGGGCAACATTGTCTTGTTCCTGATCTTAAATGGTATCAGTTTTTCACCATTGAGAATGATGTTCAGCCAGCTACTTCTGAATCTCCCCATCTGTTTGATTCTCAGCACATGTGCTTAGGAAAGGACTGGGTTCTGAAAGCACACATGCATGCACATTTTTTAAAAAATTAATTAAATAATTTATTTATTTAATTTTGTCTGTGTTGGGTCTTTGTTGTTGTGCATGGGCTTTCTCTAGTTGTAGCGAGCGGGGGCTACTCTTCGTTGAGGTGCACAGGCTTCTCATTGTGGTGGCTTCCTTCTTTTGTTGTGGAGCATGGGCTCTAGGCACGCCAGCTTCAGCAGTTGTGGCATGTGGGCTCAGTAGTTATGACTCACTGGCTCTAGAGTGCAGGCTCAGTAGTTGTGGCGCATGGGCTTAGTTGCTCCGTGGCATGTGGGATCTTCCCAGACCAGGGCTCTAACCCTCGTCCCTTGCATTGGCAGGCGGATTGTTTTTATTTATTTATTTTGATGTGGACCATTATTTTAAAGTCTTTATTGAATTTGTTGCAATACTGCTTCTGGTTCATGTTTTTGTTTTTTGGCCACGAGGCATGTGGGATCCTAGCTCCCCCACCAGGGATTGAACCCGTACCTCCTGCATTGGAAGGTGAAGTCTTAACCACTGGACTGCCAGTGAAGTCCATGCACATACTTTTTCAATGTATGAGTTTGTGACTTTTTTTTTCTGAAATCATAGATTCATTTTAGGAAGTTTGTCAAGTATTTAAAAGCACAAAAAAGAATCATTGTTAATGTTTTGTTGTCTATCTTTTTTTTTCTATTCATATAACATTAAGAAAATAAATCTATCTTATACTGTACTTACACTTGCTTTTTTAAACACATTATGTCATGAATATTTCCCCATGTTCTTAATAATTTTCCCAAACAAGATTTTATTCATGTCATATATCACCATATAGCTGTACCACATATGCACTTGTTCTCTCATTGGTGTATATTTAAGTTTCACCAATTTCCCACCAATAAAACAACACTGAGAGTACATTTGTGCATAATTTTTATATTCATCCTCAATTCTCTCTTTGACATAAATTTAGTGGTGTCCCGGAGCCCATCTGTCCCAGCTCATGAGAGCCAATTGTGCCCATCTCTTCCCAACTGCATGTCTGTGTTAGTGCTTGAAACTGGCTATTATGGGAGTGTTTACATCACAAAATCAATAAAGGCTACAAATTGGGGACCCCTCTCCCTGCCCCTATGAGTTGTTAAACATTTTCCAGCATGCTACTGTATAAGTTCCTCAAAGTAGTATTTCGGAAGCAAGAAGTATGTGTATTTTACACACCTTTTAAACCTTTTGTTATTGCCACATTGCCCTCCAGAAAGATCAGGCGCCTCTACTAGCAACTCATGAGAAAGAGGCATGACAGAGTTGGTATTCTAGTCAGCTTCCATTGGAGGAGCCAGGATAAACCTTGCAGATTTTAAGAGTAGAAATCAATGAAATAGATGACAGAAAAACAATACAAAAAACTGATTAAGCTGAAAGCTAATTCTTTGAGAGTATCAATAGAATTGATAAACCCTAACCAGACAGATCAGGATAAAAAAGAGAAAAGACACAATTACTGATATCTGGAATGAGAGAGGAAACATTTTTATAGACACCACAGACATTAAAAGATAATAAGGGAGTATTCTGAATAACTTTACACCCGTAAATTAGAGGTCAACAATTTAGATGAAATGGACAAATTCCTTGAAAGACACAAACTACCAAAGTTCATTCAGGAAGAAATAGATAATCTGAATAGCCATCTATATCAGGAATGCAATGCTGGTTTAACATCTGAAATCAGTCTATGTAACTCACCACCTTAACAGACGAAAACAACAACAATGAAAACAAACAAACAAACAAAACATGATCATCTCAATAAGTACAGAAAAACATTTGACAAAAACGTAACATTCATTTATGATAAAAACTCTCAGCAAACTAGGAAGAGAAGGGAACTTCTTCATCCTGATAAAGGACATCTAGGAAAAACCCACAGATAACATCATACTTAATGGTAAAGGACTGAGTGCTTTCCTCCTAAGATTGAGAACAAGGCAAGGATGTTTTTAAATTTAATATTGTACTAGAGATTCTAGCCAATGCAATAAGCAAGAAACAATATTATTTTTTAAAATATCAAATTCTTAAGGATAAAGTCAGCAAAAGATATGGAAGACCTGGACACTGAAGTCTACAAAACATTGCTGAGGGAAATTAAAGAAAACCTAAAAAGGTGAAGATATACTACATTCTTGAATTGGAAGACTCAAAATTGTTAAAGTGTTAATTCTCCTCAAATTAAGCTATAGATCCAATGCAATCACAATAAAAACTTCCTAGACCTTTAAAATTCCCAGATTAACCATCATTTGGGTTTAAAATTATAGAGGCATGGGACTTCCCTGGTGGCGCAGTGCTTAAGAATCCGCCTGCCAATGCAGGGGACAGGGGTTGGAGCCCTGGTCCGGGAGGATCCCACATGCCGCCGAGCAGCTGGGCCCATGCACCATGACTGCTGAGCCCGAGTGCTGCAACTACTGAAGCCCACGAGCCTAGAGCCCATGCTCCACAACGGGAGAAGCCACTGCATTAAGAGGCTGGTGCACTGCAACCATGGGTGGCCCCAGCTCACCGCAACTAGAGAAAACCCGTGTGCAGCAACGAAAACCCAAGGCAGCCAAAAATAAAACAAAATTTTAAAAAAAAATAGAGAGAGGCAGTAAAGAAGCAAAGGTTAGGAGCAGGGAATGCCAAGTTAGATAGACCTGAATTTAATCCCAACTCTATCTCTTACTAGCTGTGTGTCCTTGAGTAAGTTATTGAGTAAGTAACTTCTCACTGCTTAGTTTTCCTCATCTTTTTTTTTTTTTAATATTTATTTATTAATTTGGCACGCCGGGTCTTAGCTGCAGTACGCGGGATCTAGTTCCCTGACCAGGGATCGAACCTGGGCCCCCTGCATTGGGAGTGCAGAGTCTTAACCACTGGACCACCCAGATTTCCTCATCTTTTAAGTAGAGATAATAATTTACCTCATGGAGGTAACACTGATGATTTAGCATAGTGCTTGGTGACAAAGGCTCAGTGGTTGTTAAGTATAATCATGGATTCAAATTACAGATTTCCCTTAAAAGAAAATCTTTGTGACCATTCGATAGGTAAAAATATGAAATAGGAAAAAAAGTGAAACTAAGTTGAAATTTGAGAAATAAATTGTATTTCATCAAAATGAAAAACTTCTTCAAATGAAATGGCAAGTCACAGATTGCAAGAAAGTATTCACAGTATATATATATGATCAAAGATCTTATATCCAGAATATGCAAAGAATTATTTACAATCTATAATATAAATAACCCAATTTTTTAAATGGGGCAAAAGTTTTGAACAGACAAAAGATATATAGGAATAACCAGTAAATACATGAAAAGATATTCAGCATCAATAGTCATTAGAGAAATGTAAATTAAAACCACAAAGGGAAACGAATTCACACCCACTAGAATGACTAAAGTTAAAAAGACTAATAATACCAAAGATTGGCAAGGGTATGAAGCAACTGGAACTTTCATACATTGCTAGTCAGGGTGTAAAATGTACTTTGGAAAACAGCTTAGTTATATAATTAAACATATACCTGGGGGGCTTCCCTGGTGGTGCAGTGGTTGAGAGTCCGCCTGCTGATGCAGGGGACACGGGTTCGTGCCCCAGTCCGGGAAGATCCCACATGCCGCGGAGCGGCTGGGCCCGTGAGCCATGGCCGCTGAGCCTGCGCATCCGGAGCTCCACAACAGGAGAGGCCACAACAGTGAGAAGCCCGTGTACAGCAAAAAACAAAAACACAAAAAAACCCCCCAAAAACCCATACACCTACCTGGGGATGCAGCAATGCCACTTCTATATGTTTACCTAAGAGAAATAAAAACATATGTCCCCACAAAGATCCTACATGAATATTCATATGAGCCAAAATGGGAAAAAATGTCCAACAGCAGATGAATGGATTAAACAAATTGTGGCACATTCACTCCACGGAATGTTACTCAGCAACAAAAGGGAATGAACTCCGGACACAGGCAACAACATCCACGAATCTTCACAGACATCATGTTGAACAAAGGAAGTCAGACACAGAAGAGCACACCCTGTATGATTCCATTTATACAAGTTCTAGAACAGGCAACACTAATTTATGGCGACAAAAAATCAGAAAGGTGCCTGCCTCTGACCTTGGGGGAGATTGAGAAGGGACACAGGGAAATTCTCTGGGTAATAAAAACATTCTGTGTCTTGAGAGTGGTATGGGTTTCACAGGCATACACATTTGTCAAAACATCCAATTGTACACTTAAAATCTATGCATTTTATTTTCTGTGAATTAAACCTCAAGATTGGGGCTTCCCTGGTGGCGCAGTGGTTGAGAGTCTGCCTGCCAATGCAGGGGACACGGGTTCGTGCCCCGGTCCGGGAAGATCCCACATGCCGCGGAGCAGCTGGGCCCGTGAGCCATGGCTGCTGGGCCTGCGCGTCCGGAGCTTGTGCTCCAAAACGGGAGAGGCCACAGCAGTGAGAGGCCCACGTACTGCAAAAAAACAAACAAACAAACAAAAAACACTTAAACCTCAACATTGATATAAATATACGTGTGGAATTGCTTCATGGTCTGTCAGCCTGTGTTGGAGTTTAGGAAGGGAACCCCCCTCCATGAATCAGCTCAGAATAGGGCTGGTCATAGTCAAGGATTTGCCACCTGCAGGCAGCTCATCAGCACCCCCAGGAGGTGTGCCTGCACCTCAGCTCCCTCATTGTGACCCCAGGGCCTTTCTTATGGAATGCTGATCCTGCTGGTCTTGGTTAGCCAGAGGGAACTTGGGCAAGCCACAGACCTGGGGCACCCCTCTACTGAGACAAAAGTGGCCAGCTTTGCAGTCAGAGATTTGGGGTTCCAATCCCAGCAGTAGGTTTCCTTCTAATCTCAGAAGTCTGTGACCTTGGCTAAATCACTTATCCGCTCTGAAGCCTAATGCTCCAGAAAGGCAAGTAGCATTCATCTTTGCATCTTCAGTGCCTGGAACATACATGTCTACTGAATGAACTACTGCCCAGTGCTGGGACAGGAAGGCTGTTCTACGTACTTGTAAAGTAAAAGTCTAATTATCTGCTACCCTGGACACAATGCTTCTTAACATTTTAGGGGATCACAAACCCTTCTGAGAATCTGATGAAAACCCCGAACCCTCTCCCTGCAGAAAACTACACGTGTATACCATTTTACATATCATTTCCACATTCCTGGGAAGCCCATGGACCTTGAGTTAAGATCCTTGGTTCTGGAGTGTCTCTTTCAGCTCTGAAGGTTCTATCAAGCATTTTTGCAACACAGCTACAGTTTGTTCTGCACTTAATCTCTGCCAGAGCCTCTACTCTTATAACCCTCTGAGGATGGTTTACAGATAAGGAAAATGAAATTCAGAGAGGCCAAGTAACTTGCCCAAGATCACACAGCTAGTCATGGCTGATGTTGAGATTTGACTTCATTCTCATGCCTTCTGATTCTAACCCTCTGCTCATTCCTCCAGGTGAGAATTTAGACCCATTCAGATGCTCTCTGAAGCTCAGGCCAAGGGTCTGGGAACTATAAAGCTCTGTAGTAACAGCAGGAATGACTGCCCCCATCCATTCCTCTGGTAAGAAGATTCTGCAATGGGTGAGTGACTCCAGGCCCATCCCAGGTGCAGGCCTCAGGCCCAGCTCAAACATGTGTCATCTGCCGCTTTATTTCTCAATTCAGCCCACAGCCCGGGGAGTGGGTATGGAGCGGAAGAAGGGAAGAGAGAGGAAATTACTTATAAAAAGAAGTTTCAGACTGAGTCATAAACATGAGTTATAACCCAGAGAGAGGCTCTGAGGTAGGAGAGGAAAAGAGAGAGATGGTCCTTACGAGAGGGCCCCTTCTCCTCATGGGACAAAGATGCTTAGATGAGTTGACCGGGATCTCTGCTCTGGAGAGAAAGAGATAAACTGAGAGGGTGGAGTCTGTGCTTGGGGAGGAGGGAGTGGGTAGTAGCCCACGCGTGTTAAGCATTTCCTATGTGTCAGGCCCTGTGCCGTGTGCTTCTGACACAGTGCCTAGTTTACCTTCACCAAAGAGTAGATACTACTATTAATCCCCATTTTATTTATTTATTTAACATCTTTAATGGAGTATAATTACTTTACAATGGTGTGTTAGTTTCTGCTTTATAACAAAGTGAATCAGCTATACATATACATATATCCGCATATCTCCTCCCTCCTGCGTCTCCCTCCCACCCTCCCTATCCCACCCCTCTAGGTGGTCACAAAGCACCGAGCTGATCTCCCTGTGCTATGCGGCTGCTTCCCACCAGCTATCTATTTTACATTTGGTAGTGTATATATGTCCGTGCCACTCTCTCACTTCGTCTCAGCTTACCCTTCCCCCTCCCCGTGTCCTCAAGTCCATTCTCTACATCTGCGTCTTTATTCCTGTCCTGCCCCAGGTTCTTCAGTTAATTCCCATTTTTAAGATAGGGAAATTGAGGCAGAAAGTTTAAGTGACTTGCCCAAGGTCACACAGACAAGGGGTCCAAATTGGATTCTAACCCAGAAATGCTTATACTTCAAGAAAAAAGTTAAACAGCAAAACCAGGACAGCCCTGACCCCACAGTCTGTGCCTAACCACAGCTCTAGACTTCTTCCTATGTCCTGGTTGCCATTTGCTTATAAGCAAATGGCTCTGTAGACATACCCTCTCCTTTGATGCTCACAGCAGCCCCATTTGACAGTTGGGGAAACCTCAGGGCAGTGAAATGACTCTCCCAAGTTCACACAGCAGGTCAGTGCTGGGGCTGGGGAGTGATTGCAGGTCCGTCTGACTGCAGGTCCAGCACTGTTCCCACCACCACTCCTGCCTTCACAGAGAGCTGGGCGGGAGCGAGTAGGTGGGGTCCACTGCACAGCCCGAGGGACGGGGATGGCCCACAAAGCCCGCCTGCTCACCTCCACGTCTTTCTCTCTTGACAGCACAGCCTTAAAGGCAACCCTTGGCCTGTGGCTGCAGCTGCCTTCACTGGGGGTGGGGGTGGGAGTGTCATTTAGATTTCCCTCCTGCTACTGCTGAGTCATTTCTCCCTCGAGTCCTTGGAGTTCGCGGGAACCCCCCCCCAAGAAATGGAAGCTACTCAGAAGACCTCAGTTCAAAGTGGAGGAACTTTCCAGCCGTACGGGGGACTGCCTTGTGATGTGGTGGGGTCTCTGTAGTGGTTGGCGGTATTTGAGCAGAAACCGGATAACCATCTATGGGAGATTCCTGTCATGGGCAGAGACTGGGTCTAGGCCTTTAGAACCCTTCTAACTGTGAGATTTTATGAGTCACTGTAAGGTGAAATTTAGCCCATGCAGCAAGGTGGCTTAGTATGAGCTTTGGGGCCAAATTAGACGTGGGCTCAAAACCTGGCTCAGCCACCTCGTGTGTTGCTGGAGACCCGTGGGCAAGCTTCCTCTCTTAGCTTCAGTTTCCTTGTTATAAGATGGAAATGATCATACCTACCTCATGAGATTGCTTTGAGTATTAGGGGTGATGTATATATTGTGCCCCGTAAAAAGTGGGAACTCAATCATGCCTACTATCATAGCCATTAAATGAATGGCCAAATCAAGTATTAAAGCCATGTGTTAACCAAAGTACCAAACGTTTGGATGCATAACATTTGGGGGAAACCAGATTTTTCTCTGACGGTGCCTGTCTCAGAAATAATCATCAAAAACACAAAATGTAAGTGGGTGAAAACAGGAAACAACTAGGGACTTCAATGCCTGTGCCAACAACTGAGAATTGGCGTCTCTGACTCCGACGGGGTGTGTAAAATCATCTAAAGAGTCCCCGACTGGGAACAGGAATATTCTCTAAGACCTTGACAAGTCCCATTAGTTCTCTGCATGTGCAGCCCATGTGATGGGGAACTCACTACCTTCTGAGACTGTCCATAGGAAACTCCTCAAATTCCCTAAGGTGTTTCCTGCTGTTTGCCAGCTGGTAAATGTAATTTTCTAACAACTACATCTTCTAATTGAGACCAGACCCCAATATTATAGGAACCTTTATGACCACATGGCTGGCTGAGGGGAAAAGTGATAACCAGACAGGTCTGTGGAACATGTAAGTAGATCTTGGGCATCTTGGAAGCAGAGAGGTGGGACAACACCCTGTTAAGAGTGAGTTTCAGGGACTTCCCTGGTAGTCTGTCCAGTGGTTAACACTCCGTGCTCCCAATGCAGGGGGCCCAGGTTTGATCCCTGGTCAGGGAACTATATCCTGCATGCATGCCGCAACTGAGTCTGCATGCCACAACTAAAGATCCCGCATTCTGCAACTAAGACCTGGCACAGCCAAAATAAATAGATTAAATAAACTTAAAAAAAAAAAAGGGTGAGTTTCAGAACCACACAAACCTCGATTTGAGTTCTGCTCTGCCACTTAGCTGTGTCCTTGGGCAAATCACTTAACCTCTTAGCCTCAACTTTCTCATGTGTGGAATGGAATTAATCATATCTCTGGGAATTCCTGGTGATCCAGTGGTTAGGACTCTGCTCTTCCACTGAAGGGGGCATGGGTTCGATCCCTGGTCGGGAAATTAAGATCCTGCAAGCCACGCGGTGAGCCAAAAAAAAAAAAAGCATATCTCCTTCACATGAGGATCAAATGAAATAAAGCCTGGAAAACACCTGGCATCCAGCATCTCCACATAGTATTTGTTTAATAGACTGGAACGGGGACTTCCTGGTGGCACAGTGGTTAAGAATCCGCCTGCCAATGCAGGGGACATGGGTTCGAGCCCTGGTCCGGGAAGATCCCACATGCCGCGGAGCAACTAAGCCCGTGTGCCACAATTACTGAGCCTGTGCTCTAGAGCCCGCGAGCCACAACTACTGAGCCCGTGTGCCAGAACTACTGAAGCCTGCACACCTAGAGCCCGTGCTCTGCAACAAGAGGAGCCACCGCAATGAGAAGCCTGTGCACCTCAATGAAGAGCCACCCCCGGTCCCCACAACTAGAAAAAGCCCAGGCGCAGCAATGAAGACCCAACGCAGCCAAAAATAAATTAATTAAAATATATATATATTAAAAAAAATAGACTGGAACGGATATTTCATGGGAAGGGGCATCCTACAGGGTGGGAGCTCAGGCATTCTTATTCAAGTGTTGAAGGGAAGAGTGACTCTGGAACTTGGGGACATCTGGACTGACAATTTGTTTCCCCAAGCCAGGTAATTTCTATTAGTGGGTTTTGCCCAAAGAGTCAGCACTCAGGAAAGTTCCTGGTTGAGATGTTGGTGGCTTGGAACTGTGTTTCTGGAGTCCACCGAGTTCCTGGGGGGCCGTCCCGACCTTATGAAAGTTAGAACAAGCTTAACTGTACAAGCCACACTTTTTACCTTCCAAAACATGTTCACACTCACTTGCTCATTTGATCTTCAGGTTATGCTGTGAGATGAGCACAGATTTTGATCCTCATTTAGCAAGTGAGAAAACTGAGGCTCAGAGAAGGGAAGTAATATTTGAGTTTTGGGGTTTAGCTGCTGAGAAAGCGGTTGTGGACTCCCACTCTACCCATCACCATTTCCTAGTTCTTGAATCTTCCCTCTGGTGCCTGGGGCAAGACACTGCTTGGTGTCTCAGAGCATCAGCTTCCTTTCCTCCTCCCTAGATGCCTTTCCAGGCTCCTGCAACTCTGTGGGTGAAGTTTCTATACTTCCTCCAGCACTACCAAGTCCACTGTTCCTGCATTCTCTCTTGCTCACCCTTTCAACAAACACTAGCTGAGGACCAATATACTGTGTGCCAGGCCTGGTGCTAGGTGCTTGGGATAGAAATGAACAAAACACAGCCCATACCTTCGAGTTCACAGACTGGGTAGGGAGAAAACACATCATCAGCTAACTCCAAAGCTGTGTGATATACAAAGAGATGGAGTGAGAGCGTCTGGGGATCCCAAAGGACGACTGCCAAACCCTGTCTGGGATGTCCTTTTTGGCTTCCTGGAGGTGTCATTTGAATTTTCCTAAAGGATGAGTAGAAGTTAGCCAGGCAGAATCCAGTGGAGGCAGGAACATGTTCAGGTCTTGTGAGCAGTATGGGGATAAGTTATGAGAGCTGATGCTGGGGCTCAGCGGGGACCAGATCAGACAGGACACTGGCTGTCAGGCTAGGATGTCTGGGCTCTCTCTGTGGGCAGAGAGGAGCCACTCCAGGATAGATGCTGGGTCAGATTTGTGATTATAATGGAGTATGCTGCGGACACAAAAGACTGAATGGGGGACTTCCCTGGTGGCGCAGTGGTTAAGAATCCACCTGCCAATGCAGGGGACATGGGTTCAATCCCTGGTCCAGGAAGATCCCACATGCCGCGGAGCAACTAAGCCCATGCGCCACAACTACTGAGCCTGCGCGCACAACTACTGAAGCCTGCGCACCTAGAGCCCGTACTCTGCAACAAGAGAAGCCACTGCAATGAGAAGCCCGCGCACCGCAACGAAGAGTAGCCCCCGCTCACCGCAACTAGAGAAAGCCTGCGCGCAGCAACAAAGACCCAACGCAGCCGAAACTAAATAATTAAAAAAAAAAAAAAAAGACTGAAGGGAATTAGTAGCCTGTGGCAAAGAAAAAATGTGGTAAACAGGGAGAATGGAGAGGATGGGATGGATCCCACAAATATTTAGGGAACGATATTGATGGGACCAGGAGGAAGACTGGATGTAGGAAGTGGGGGAAGGGGTCAGGGATGGTGCTCAGGATTCCAGCTGTGATGATGGGGTCCAGGGTGGACAACCTAGGGTGGTGGGTGGGACAGAAAATGTTGGTTTCACTGCACAGAGAAGCGGAACACACCCAGGTCAGGGACTCAGTACTATGTGTGTCAGTGGTGTTCACCAGAGCTCCAGTGCAGCCTTCCCTGCTCCTGTGGGGAGGCTGCTAGCTCAGAACCTGCAAGCCGAGGCCAGCTCAGAAGCTGAGCTGCTAGTGTCACAATCTCCTTCCATCATAAGAAGACTTACCTCTTGGGCCCTTACTTTCTAATCTATAAAGTGAGGAGGTTGAGAAATACCAGAAGCAAAA
This sequence comes from Pseudorca crassidens, assembly GCF_039906515.1. Classification (NCBI taxonomy): domain Eukaryota; kingdom Metazoa; phylum Chordata; class Mammalia; order Artiodactyla; family Delphinidae; genus Pseudorca; species Pseudorca crassidens. Next base: position 20,655,020 of record NC_090297.1, on the reverse strand, counting down.
GACCCTGGTTCATAAAGCTTTGAATCTTGCCGGACTGGCAGGTCCCCACTCACTGACTGTTATCTCACAGTTTCTTTTGCTGGTTCTCCCCACTCCAGGTCACCTCTAAATGCTAGCATGTGCTAGGGCTCAATCAGTCTCCTCCTCTGCTCAGTCCCTACAATAGCACTTCTCAACTCTAACGTGCACACAAATCACATGCAGATCTCATTGAAATTAGACTCTGACTGAGCAGGTCTGGGGATGGGACCGAGATTCTGCACTTCTAACAAGCTCCCAGGTGATGCAGATGCTGCCGGTCCATGGACCACACTATGAAAGTCCAGCTTCCTGGCTCTACAAACTTTCTCCAAACTAATGACTCCCAAATTTATACTTCCAATCCAGACCTCTCTCCAGAACTCCGACTTCTAATTACAACTCTTGGTTGACACCTCCATTTGGATATCTTAAGGCATCTCCCAGAGTTCTCAAACCTGCTTCCCCCCAACTTCTCCTTCAGTACTCAACTGCTCGAGTCAAAAACCTACAAGATATCTGTGCGTCTCCTTTTTCTCTTAGCCTCTACATCCAAACTGACAGCAAGCAAGTGCGGTCTACTTTACCTCCGAAGCATATCCGGACCCTGTCTTCTCCCTCCCCATCTCCACTCCCACCACCCTAGTCCAGGCGACCTCCTCTCTCGTGTGAGCTACTGCAGAAGCCACCGACCTGGCCGCCCTGCTTCTTGCCTGCCCTCTCCCCGCATCATTTCTCTACATGTTAGAGTCGTCTTTTTAAAATATAAATCAAATCATGTCACTCTCCTGCTTAATTAAATTCTTTTAGGAGCTAGCATCTCATCTAGAATTAAATCCTAACTCCCTACTCTGGCCTACATAGCCCAGCATGCCTGGCCCTGGCCCTGACACCACAGCCCTGTCAGCTTCTCTCCAGTCCCTGAGCATGGCCAGCCTGTTTCCTCCTTGGAGCCTTTGTCCTGACTCTGCCCTCTGCTTCCTGGTCCTGGCTGGGCCCTTCTCATCATTCAGATCTCAGCTTGTGGGTCACCTCCCCTGAGAGGCCTTCCCTGATCACCTCATCTCTCATCCCAATTTAACTCCGCATGTCTCATCAGTAGCTGACCTTTGTTTACTTGTCTGCTTCCCCACTGGAAGTAAGACCCAGGAAAACAATGACCTTGTTTTCCACTTGGTTCACCAGCATCTGGAACAGGGCCAGCATAGGTACTCAGAAAAAAATTGTGTTAGGAAATGTCATTCCCCCTCTGGGCCTCAGTTTCCCCATCTATTAAACAGGGATAATAATATAATAGCATCTTCCTCACAGGGTTGTTAAGATTAAGTGAGAAATACGTGTAAGGCCCTGGCACTTGGTCACTAGTGGCTAGTAATCCCATTACTACGATCAATACCATATTGGAATCCCTGACAGGAATGTGTGGGCAGAGCCAGCGGGACTCCCACATGCTCCCCAACTGAGCTCCAAGCAGCTGGGCCAACTGGCCCTGGCCCACTACTTGTCACTGCCAAAGTCCTCAACACCCAATAGCAGAGGGAGGGCAAATCCAGGGATGACAAGCGGAGACAAGCGAGCTTCAACTCAACTGTAAGTTTATTAGAAAGGCCGTGGACAGATGAACCCTGAGTTACCAGCTGAGGAAGGAATGAAAAAAGCCCCTGCCCCTCTTGGCCTGCCCCACAGGCCTCCTGTGGACTCTGTCCTGTGGCAGACTCCAACAGAAGTCAGCCAAAAAGTGCTTTCCAGATGCTCCTTCAGGGGCTGCCCGACCTGACTGCAGAGGACCCAGTGGTACGGCCAATGTGGATGCTGGTGCCTGGAGCTGGGAGCCGCGGGGCCTTGGTCCTCTCCTCTAGCAGAAAGTGGTTCCAGAAGCCCCAGCAGAACAGAAGAGAAAAGGAGCCGATGGGGATAGAGCAAGTTCTGCCGAAGAGCCAAGGGCTCTGGAAGGCGGCGCTGGGCCGCCTTGGAGGTGGGTGCAGATGGCTACACATGGCCAGTTGTAGGGGTCCCCCCAGGGGGACCCCAAAGCTGCTCTAAGGAGTCTCAGCTACAGACAGCCCTAGTGCGACTCAGTGCCCCTCCTGGGGCTGCACTGGCTACTTCTGCTCCCAGAAAGGCAAATGGATCTTGTAAAAACCCATGGTGGTTGGTGCCATTTCTGTCTTAAAAGAAGACAAGAGTTTGTACAGTGAATCGATTTCAACCAGCAGAGCCTGAACCGAGAAGAGTGCGTCCTGGGGGAGGAGAAGGCACTTCTTACGTCCTCCCCGGGGTGATCTGGGCCCCCTCGGGGCTCCGCTCCCTCTGGCCCTGTGACTCGGGCCCGCTCCCTCTGGGAAGTACGCTGCCTCCGTCGAGCTAGCACTGCCCTGCGGCCCGGACGCTCTGGCCCCTCACAGGGTGGTCGATGGCAGCTTCCTCACCCGCCGCTGGGCCAGGATGGACGACTCGATGGGCTTCAGCTGAGGGGTGGGCTTGGAGCTGTTGAGCGCAGAGTATGTCGCTGCCATGGCTCCCTGGGGGAGGAGGTGGGAGTCAGTTCCCGGGTGGGAGGCGCATGTGCTCCAGGGCCAGGCCAGCCCCTCCCAGTGTTCCACAGCCCCCACAGGCCCCTGTTAATCCCGCCTTGGTGGTTCTTCATGGTCATCAGTCCTGCCTCATCCCTCAGACTGGAGGCTTCAGAGCTCAGGGGCTGGGCCCCCTAGAGGACCAGGGGGGCCACGAGTGCACTGTAGACACCCCTGCATGTCAGACTGGGGCTCCCTGGGAAGAGACACACATGGCATCTCCTGGCTCTGCCACCCCAAGTCCCTGCCCATGGAACCTTGACCTGGCAGCCTGGGTGTCTGTACCTTCACAGTCTGCAGGTCCTGGTGGGATAGCTGGCTCTGGGGGAGCTTGTCTTTCTGGGTGATCCACGGGTGCTGCAGGACCTGCTTAGCTGTGAGGCGCTGGTGCGGGTCCACATGCAGCATCTTGGATACCAGGTCCTGGGGGAACAGCAGGAAGGGGTTGGTGGGAAGGGCTAGCAGGGGCGCACACAGCTGTGTCTGTAAGGCAGCCATCTCCTGCCATCTCCCGCCTGGACCCTTGCAGTGGCCCCTTCGATCCACTCTCCACACCACGGCCTCCCCGAGCACATGCCCTTCTTCAGGACTTCTTCCTGGAAGGCCGTTTCCTTTCTCTTTCACCTTCTAGGAGCCATGCAGGAAGGTGGGAAGAACCTAAGGCTGGGGTTGGGCAGCTTCAAAACCTGACTCCCCTGCTCATCAACTGCATCTCCTGGGCAAGTTACTTTAACTCTCTGAGCCCCAGTTTCGCCTCTGAGAAACGGGATAACAAAAATACCTGACTCATAAGGTTAATGCAAGGTGGCACTGTTCATTAAGGGCTCAACCTCTGTCTGACACAGAGGTTCCCATGACTGGAACCCATTGCTAACAGTGAAAGCTCAAACGTCCCCTCCTCTGAGAAGGTCTCTCTGCCCGGTAGCCTGGGGCTCTCCTCGTGTCTCCACTGCCTGTACCCCTGACCAGGAGGACCTGCCTCTCCGCACCTGGCATCTCTGTTCCTTGTGCGCAAGCCTGTCCTCACCTCACACTAAGTTTTCCCACGGCAGGGGCTGTGATGATGCAGCCCTCTGTTCCCCTACAGGGCCCAGAACACGGGAAGGGCCAGTAAATGATCACCAAGTTGTTTTCAAACAAGGTGTGGGGGGCAGTCTGCCTGGGAATCTTTCACTTGGAGAAATAGGGCAACAGAGATTTGTGGGACATTCCACTTGGAGAAATGAGGCTGCAGGTCACCTGTTCGTGAAATGCTGAAAAGCCCTGGGATGGGACCCTGCCTCCCCGCCCCCCCCCACAAATGAGCAGGGTCCAGGCTTTACAGCCTCACCTTGGCTGTGTCTGAAACCGTGTTCCAATTTCCCCCGCTGAGGGTGAACTTCCCACTGCCGATCCGGGTCAGGATTTCCTCTGGTGTGTCACTGGGTCCATTGGCAAATGGAGTGTATCTGGGGAAAAGTCCACCCAGTCTGGGTATAGCCTCTGGCCTCCATCCTGGGGCCAGGGGTGGGGAGGGGCGGGGGGCTGTGTCTCCCCCTTCAGATGGGGTGCTCCCAAGTGTGGGACTTCCTCCTGCAGGTGGAGCTCCCAAAGGCAGGGCCATGTCCCTGTCTTCAGCCTTCCTGAGGCAGGGCTGAGTCTCTCCCATCAGACAAGCACCACCCCAGCTACACTAGGGCTGGAGGAAGGGGCGGGGGGCTGAGGGGGGCAGGCCAGTGGGGTACTCACCCCGCCAGCATGGTGTACAGCAGAATGCCCAGGCTCCAGATGTCGCAGCCCTCGTCATAGCCCTGGCGCTTCAGTACCTGGCAGGAAGGGAGGCAGGGGAGGGTCTGTCTGAGGGGCAATGACAAGTAGCCCCATATGCTTGCCTGCTCCTCCCCAAAGGGTAGGACAAGGGTCCCAGGCCTGGGCTGATCCTCCCTTGGTCCCCGGGCCAAGGCCGCAGAGACGGGCTCTGGACAGCGTGGGGCCTCTGGAAGGGACACGAGGCTCCCCGTGCTAGGTCCCCTCACTCTTGCAGCTGAGGAGGCCAGGCCACTCACCTCCGGCGCCACGAAGTTGGCGGTGTAGCAAGGTGTCATGAGAAGCCCGTTCTCAGCCCGCAGCTGCTTGGCAAAGCCAAAGTCGCAGATGCGCAGGCACTCAGGGTTCCCAGACTCGTCCACATACAGGATGTTGCTGGGCTTGAGGTCCCTGTGCACAACCTGGGGGAAGAGGGCCCGGGTCAGTTCTCCATGTGGGCAGGCTGCCGGTGGCCCAGGTCCACTGCCAGGGATGGGAGAGTTAGAAGACGGGCCCAGAGAGGGGGCAGAAGGACCCAGAATCTGAGAGGGGAAGGGGCTACAAAGGGGCCTTAGTGCTGCTGGTATTGCCGACTTGAAACTTCTAGGTCAATGTCTGTGAGGCAGCTCTAACTTGTCCACACAGAACTCCTCAAATCCGCCATCACACAATCTTACCTAATGGCAACTCCATCCTTCCCATTGCTTGGATTGAAATCTTAAGAGTCATTCTCAATTCCTCTTTTTTTCTCGTATTCCTCAATCAATCCATTAGCAAACTCTGCTGGCTCTACCATTAAAACACACCCAGAGCCCAAGCACTTCTCAGCCCCTCTCCTGGCAGCACGCTGATCCCAGCCACTATCATCCCTCCCCCGGGGTTACTGCAGCAACCTCCTAACTGGTCTTCCTGCTTCTGACCTCACCCCCTACAGCCTGTTCTAAACAGAGCAGCCAGAGCGATCCTATTAAATGTAAGCCAGATCGTGTCCTCTCCAAGGGTTCTGCTCTCAAGAGGAAATGTCTTTACGATGGCCTGATGGCCCCACCTCATCTCTCCCCTGCCCCCTACCCACGTCGCTTGCGCTCTCTGGTCCTCTAGCACTCTCCTCCTTGCTCAGTTGGCTTTGGCCACACCAGCCTCTTTGCTCTTCCTTCAACATGCCAAGCACACTCCTGCCTCAGAGCCTTCGCACTTGCTGTTCCCTCTTTCTGGAATACTCTTCCCTTAAGCATCGGCCTGGCTCATTCTCATTTCTTTCAGGTTTCAGCTCAAATGTCACCTTATCAGTGAGGCCTTCCCTAGACCATTCCATATAAAATAGCAATCACGGACCTGTACTCCTTAGTCTCCTCACCCTGCTTTATCTTTATCCACAGCATTTACCACCATTGGATATTTACTTAATTGTCTTCTGAACCCACCCACTGGAATGTAAGCTCCACGGGTGTTTCGCTCATGCTGCTGCATCCCAGCATTTAGAATAGTTCCCAGCACAAGGTAGGTGTTCAATAAATAACTGCCGAATGAATGGATGAATGACACTTAACTAGTGAGGCCTTAAGCAAATGACTTTCCTCTGGCCCCATTTGCTCATCTGTAACCTGAGGGGGCTGAACCACTCCACTTACTTTTCAACCACCCCCTCTCCCTTGGCATGGTTCTATTCATAGTCATTCCTCTAACTATTACCTAATTATCGACAACTCTCAGATCTCTAACACTAACCCAGAGCTTTCCTGAGTCCAGGCTCATACAGCTGCTTACCAGACGGCAACCACTGAATGTCCCATAGGCCCTCAAACCCAACACATCCCAGACTAAACTCATTCTCACCCTCCTTCTCCTCCTCCCATGAGCTCATGGTACGCCTTGAGCACCGTCAAAGACCTTCAATGGCTCCCTACTACTTGCAAGATAAAGCCTGAAGTCCCCATCCTGGTGTGGAAGGTTCAGCTGTCCGTTCCAGCCTTTGTCCACCACATCCCTCAAGCGCCCTGAGCTCAGGCCAGTGGGGGTTCCTTCAGCCATAAATAGCCGTATCTCTCTGTGGAACACCGGCTCACCCCCAGCACCGAGCACAGGGACTCGCACAGAGCAAGTGCTACGTGAACGCTGTGCAATGAATGAATGACTCACCCCTCTGAAACACACAGAGACCTTGCAGGTTAAATCAGCTGAGTCTCGCAGGTTAGTTGGCTTCACGAGATGGTCCTTGCATATTCCCCGTAGAGCCAGGCCAACAGGCTCAAGGGGCAGCCGCTGCGCACTCCAGCTGACAGGCACCATACAGCAACTCGGGCCCCGGTTTCAAAAGCGGCCAAATTACCAAACCAAACCAAATCCCAAACAAGAAAACACCCGCCCTGTGGAGGCCAAATGCAGCCACTGAGTCAACAGGCTGTGGCTCGGGCGGAGTTGTGATTTCAGTCAGGAGGCAGATGGGCCAGAGTGTGAATCCTGGCTTTACCAGCAGTAGCTGTGTGGTCTTGATGTGTCACTTAACCTCTTTAGTCCTTGGTTTTCTCACCTGTAAAATGGGGCTGATGAGAGTGCTCGGCCCCCAGGGTTACGGGAAGGAGCATATGAGTTATGTACCAGGAATACTTAGCACAGGGCTTGGAAAGTGGCAGCTGCTGCCATAGTAACGCCAGCACTCCCTGGGGCTGAGCCCCACCATCATGCTGGACATTAAGATACAGTGAGTGCTTGTTAAGAAGCCCTTAAGAATTAGAAGACAAGAAGGGGAGGAAAATGAAGGGACAGATGCTGTCCAAAGCAGCATCCGATCACACACAAGTTAGGGGCACAGACTCTGGGGACAGCTTAGCGATGAGGCCTTTACTTAAGCTCCCAGAGCCTCAGCTCCCTCACTTATAAAATGGGCAGAATAATACTAATACTTTCTTCATAGGTTCGTTGGAACAGTTAAATGAGTTGATGTGCAAAGTGCTTAGAACCTGTCTGGCCTGTGGAAAGTGCTATGTGAAGCGGCGGCACCTCTGTCATCACCAGCACCGTCGGAGGATGTGCGTTAGGGCGCCTGTGACCAGCCACACACACACAAAAGGGTGAAGTTCTTCTACATGAATCATCTGGCTAAACAGAGAAGCCAAAGTGTGAAGCCCTGCTGAGTTCTCAGACAAGCTGTCCCCGGCATGCTGGGGCCCTTACAGAAACAATATGAGGGAAGCAAGAGACCTGAAAGGGCCCACGTATTAAACAAAGGACTCTTGCAAAATAGATGAAAAAGGCAGACAACCCAATTTCTTCAAACGGACAAAAGACTTGAACAGACATTCCATAAAAGAGGCTGTCCAAATGGCAATAACCCCACGAAGAGGTGCTCAACTTCCTCAGTCGTCAGGAAAATGCAAGTTAAAACCACTATGAGATACCATTCCTCATCTCCTAGGATGGCTGTGATTAAAAAGATGGAAAATACCAAGTGTTGGAGAGTACCAGAACTCTCACACACTTCTGGGAGGAGTGTAAGTAGGTAAAACAACTTTGAAAAACTGGCAACATCTACTAATGATGAATATACACTGCACTATGACCCAGCAATTCCACAGTTAGGTTTACACCCAGCGTTAAAATGGGCAAGTGTTCACGAAAGACAAGGGTAAGAATGTCACGGCAGCATTATTTGTCACAGTCAAAAAACTGGTAACAACTCCATGTCCATTAACGGTAGAAAGAACAGTTAAATTGTGGTCTATTCATACAGTAGAAACCACACGGCAACGAGAAGGAGTGAACTGCAGTCACACAACATCGCAGACGAATCTGAGAGTGCTGAGTGACAGAAGTGAGATATGAAAGAGTACGTTTATATAAAATTAGAAGTTCACAGGCTTCCCTGGTGGCGCAGTGGTTGAGGGTCCGCCTGCCGATGCAGGGGACACGGGTTCGTGCCCCGGTCCGGGAGGATCCCACGTGCCACGGAGCGGCTGAGCCTGCGCGTCCCGAGCCTGCGCTCCACAACGGGAGAGGCCATGACAGTGAGAGGCCCGCGTACCACACACACACACACACAAAAATTAGAAGTTCACTTAGAATGGTTATCCTTGGGGAGGGTGCAGGGACTGGAAGGGGCTCGAGGGGGTTGGGGGGGAACTGGAAATCCTTCAGTTCTTGATCTGGGGGCTCAGTTACATGGGTGTATTCACTTTTTGAAGATTTATTGAATTATACATGATGATTTGTTTATGTGATATTTCAATAGGAAGGTAACGTTAAAACAAACAGGAGGTCCCAGTGGACCCTGCTCCTGGTCAGCCCCTTCCCATTCCTCGGCTGTTATGAGATTCCCAGCTTCTAGACCACAGATGCTGCCAAAGTATAATCAGCCCCGAGAATCTCCCTCCAAATACCTCCAGGAGAGCTTCCCATTTCCTCATCATCTACCCCTGGTATTTGGAAAGGGCCAGAAACTTTAGAAGCCCATAGATTCCAAAATCCCAAAGATTTTCTCTGGGCAAGAAACAACATTCTCCCATGACACCCCACCGAGCAGCTGTCTGTCCTGGAGCTCACTGCCCCTCATGGGGGGCTCACTCCTTTTGGAGGCAGCTCCCACTCTACAAAGCCCTTCCCTGCTCTGAGTTCAGGGGGCCCACTGGAAACGCACTGCTTCAGCTCTGTCTTCTAAACCTTCTGTGGGTAACATGAGCTAGTACTCACGTGAGAACAAAACAGGAAAAGGAAGCACATTTACTGTCTGACCTGACATGTTTCCATATCAGTCTGTTTGCACTGGCCTTTTCAAAAAACTAAACCACTTCAAACGTGACCATTAACAGTACATGTGGTAAGCAAACTGAAGCTCTGGTTAGGAGGTAAAGATCTTTTTCACAAAACTTTTACTTTATTTTTACAAACCCTAATGAAAGGATTGATTCAGGCCAAGGTCCTGAAAGGGTGAAACCATTGCATGAAGGGTTGGTGAGGACCTTTATGATACACCTCAGGCCCACCCACTGCCCGCCACCCACTCACGCATCCCCAGACTGTGACCACCGACACGACTGATGACTAACGGGGGCAACAAGATGTTGGCTCAGGGACGTGATGCTTTGTGAAGTACACTGTGCCTCCCATGGAGTGTTTATTGACTCCTTGATCCCAAAAAGAAGTTGAAGCTAAACCTAATTAACACTTTGGAGCACCTTGCAGTTTACAGGAAATATAGGCAATAGAGAAACAATTAAAATGATGCCATGAGGAAGCAAACAGACACATTCAGAATGTGGGATAGGGAATTCCCTGGCGGTCCAGTAATTAGGACTCCACGCTCTCACTGTCAAGGGCCCAGTTTCGATCCCTTGTCGGGGAACTGAGATCCCGCATGCCATGCGGCACAGCCAAAAAAAAAATCAAAAAAGATTTGGTGAATCTTGGGACTTCCCTTGCAGTCCAGTGGTTAAGACTCCGCGCTTCCACTGCAGGGGGCGCAGGTTCAATCCCTGGTCAGGGAACTAAGATCCCCCATGCCGTGTGGCTCGGCCAAAAAAAAAACCCAAAAAAGATTTGGTGAATCTTAAAGGGAAACGTTTTTCCTTGTACTATTCTCTTCTTTTTTAAAAAACTTTTTATTTCATATTGGCGTATAGTTGATTGACAGTGTGTTAACTTTGGGTGTTCAGCAAAGTGATTCAGTTATACATATACATGTATCTATTCTTTTTCAAATTCTTTTCCCATTTAGGTTTTTACATTATATTGAGCAGAGTTCCCTGTGCTATACAGTAGGTCCTTGTTGGTATCCATTTTCAATATAGTGCTGTGTACATCCCTTGTACTATTCTTTTAACTTTTATATAGGTTTGAACTTTTTCCTCAATAAAAAGTGGGGGAAAATACTCCAGCAACAACAAAAAAGAAAGTAAGAAATTGAAAGAGGGAGAAGGAGGGAGAAGGAGAGGGAAGGAAGAAAAGAGGGAGGGAGTGGGGTAAAAATCTTGACAATTCTTGAATCTGGTTACAGGGGGTTCATTATTCTATTCTTGTACAATTTGTATATGTTTGAAATTTTTCATACTAAAAAGTTAACGTTGGGCTTCCCTGGTGGCGCAGTGGTTGAGAGTCCGCCTGCCGATGCAGGGGACGTGGGTTCGTGCCCCAGTCTAGGAAGATCCCACGTGCTGTGGAGCGGCTGGGCCCGTGAGCCATGGCCGCTGAGCCTGCACGTCCGGAGCCTGTGCTCCGCAACGGGAGAGGCCACAACAGTGAGAGGCCTGCGTACCGCAAAATAAACAAACAAACAAACAAATAAATAAATAAATAAAAATAATAAAAAGTTAATGTTAAAAAAAAAAAAGGCATAGCAATGATCTAGTCCTATTTCCCCGTAATGTTTATGTGGCCTTTTCCAGGGACCTGCGCTGGACCATGGTGCTTCCCTGGCACAGCACCTCACTTCTTGCCTCATCCAACCTGTGAAGGGGCAGCTCTTACTGTCATGAGTTTGCAGATGAGGAAATGGCTCAGAGAGGTGGGAGGTTTTCCCAACCTAACATGCAGAACTGGACACAGCCAGTCTCATTCCAGAGCCTGCGTCCTTAACCCCCATACTGCCTGACCAGAAGCACCCTAAAACATCATCTCGTCCAGAGAGGAACTCACGCTGACTCTGTTTTCAGCTTTGATACCCTATAAGGACCTTTTCTAGCTCTGCCTTGTGCAATGATAAGGACAAGTCCTACGGTTCGGACACACACTCTTCTGTAGCACCTGCAGTGTCTCCAGCAGCATTTCCTCTTGCATCCACTTCCTCTGTCCTAACAGCCGAACCCATGGCCGGATTCACCACCCTGAAGCCTTGCAGCTCCCACAGTGATCCTGCTCGTTCCTAACTTAAAGCCTCACTCCCCATCTGTAGCTCTCCACCCAAATTCCTCAGTCAGACATTCTGGCTCCATTCTTCCTGGACTGTGTGACCCTGGGCAAGTGAGCTCACATCTCTGAGCCTCAGCCTTCTTACCTGTAAAGTGAGGCCAATAACAGCACCTACCTAACAGGGTTGTTGTGAAAATCAATTGAGATAATGTAAGGAAAGAAGTCAATATGACGCCTGCCTAGGTCCTGAACAAATGTTCATTTTCACAGTTTGGCCTCATCTCTCCCTCCCTCCCTTCCTTATGTCCATCCACTCGCCCCCTCACTCATCCCAAGTCTCCCCTCTGTCTGGCTGGTTGAAGATTGCCTGGGCCAGTCATGGTTCACACACTGTTTACGGTACGACCCTTGGCCGCCCCCCACGCCCACTTGGTGCCCCCGACCCAAGACTTACCCCCTGGGAGTGCAGATACTCCACGGTCTTGCCGATGGTATGCAGGACGAAGCTGGCCTCACGCTCTGAGAAGAATTTCTGCCGTAGGATCTTATCCAGCAGCTCCCCTCCCCGCATCAGCTCTGTCACCAGGTACACGTGTTTGCCATCATCGTACACCTGCCAGAGACCTCATCATCAGGCCCCTCCCCTTGATGCCAGGCCTGGGCCCCTTGGCCACCGGCTCACCAGGACAGGAAGGAAGGAATGACATGGGGCTTGGGCATGTGTTCTGCTCTGTGCTTCAGTCACCCTGGCAGGGCCTTCACCTATCTGGGCCCCTGGACAAGGTGCTGGCTCTGTCCTGATGGGCAGGAAAGCTCTCAGAGACTGCCTGGGTCTGAAGTGGAGGGCACTTGGGTGCAGCCAGATCCGCGGCACTGAGGGGCCTCCCCATCCATAAGCACGGGAGGATCAGAAGCCCAAGGAATGGCAGCCCCGAGACGGTCCTAGAGTCGAGGACCCCCACTTACATCTTTCAGAGTGATGATGTTGGGGTGCTGCCCGTACCGCAGAAGAATCTCAATCTCTTCCGAGGGATCTCGCTTGCTCTTGTCGATGACCTGAGGAGAGGGGTGCGTGTGGTGGTGTCCGAGGGACCGACTCCAGACTCCCTTCCCGCCACAGAGCCCACGCTGCAGGGCGTGGAGTCTCAGCCGCACACCTTTCACCCATCCACAGAGCCTCAGGCACCAACTCTCCCCCACCAACGGGCCAGGGCTACGCGGCCCCCCACCTCCACCCCACCGAGCGGCCTCGGCCGAGACAAGGTCGAGAGGCCTACCTTGACAGCATACTCCATGGTGGTGGCCTTGTGGACACAGCGCTTGCACTCGGAGTAGGAGCCCACACCGATCGTCTCTTTTACCACATAGCCGTCGCTAAAAACCAGGTTCTTTCCATGTAGTTGCTGCAGGAGACCAACAGGTAGGACTGACCCCGAGCTCTAGGATGCAGAGGTCATCCCCCCAGAACCCGAGGCCTTGGCACCGTGGAGATGGCACTGGGCAAGAGGCTGGAGGCCCGGGGTAGAATGTTGGCTGTGTGACCTCAGGCAAGAACCTGCCCCTGTCTGGGCCTGTTTTCTACACTATATGATGGGCACACTCACTCTCTCCAGGGTGCCTGGCTGCAGTCTGTGGTTAGTGGGTGCTGGAGGGGGCAGGCAATAGGCCACAAGACACATGGAGCGGTTTGAAGCTCCGAGAAGCCCAGGCAGGACTGAGAGGGATGAAGGAGTCCTGAGCCAGGTCCCAGCTCTGCCACTTACGTGGCCTTCAGTGAGTTGCCTTCCCTTTCTGGGTGACACAGCCCACCTCAAGGGTGTCTCGAGGCTCTGAGACACTAACAGTATCAGATGCTGCTATGGTGCTGAGAGTGTGGCAGGCACTATTCCGAGCACTTTTCACCAGGTGACCCACGGCCCGTGGACGGCTCTGGTTCACGTCTGTTGTCCTCACATCCAGTCTGGTTTAACGTTTGTCCGCAACCAAGATATCCCAGGTGGATAATAAATCACATAGTCACCTTAACTTTACACACGTCAACTCACATAATCCTCGAAACAATCCTTGGAGAAAGGTTTTATCATCAACCCCATTTACAGATGAGGAAACTGAGGCACTGGGAAGGTGAATGTCCCCTCCACAGCCCCTGACCTTGGAAGCTCTGACCCAGGCAGGGAGCTCCAAAGTCTACATTTTTTTTTAATTTTGTTTGTTTGCTGTTGTTGTTGCTGTCGTTTTGCGGCCACACGGTGCAGCATGCAGGATTCTAGCTCCCCGACCAGGGATTGAACCCACAAACCCCTGCAGTGGAAGCATGGAGTCTCAACCCCTGGACCACCAGGGAAGTTCCCGAAGTCCACCTTCTTGCCTCTCGACTCTACATTTCCTACAGAGCCGGGAAAGTGTGCAAATGGGGGACAAGTGGAAGGAGACCCGAGTGCCACGCCACCCACCCCCGTCAGGACCAGCCACTGCCCAGCAGCACCACCCTGGGCACTCCCTGGCATTTACCCAGGCCCTACAATGTCCTGGCTGTGTCAGGAACCTCATAACCGTGCTGTTATCCCTGTTTTACAAATGGGGAAACTGAGGCTCAAGGAGGCTGGAGGCCCAATGGGCTCCACAGTGGCGTCAGGGTTTGAACCCAAACCTATCCAAGTCCAGAGCCTGTGTTCTCAGCCGTCTGCCTTGTGGCTTCTAGGTGGAAAAGGACAACTGAGCAGCAGCCTCCTGCCCCTCACCTGTACCACCGAGTGCAGGGGCGCCTGCGTGGCCCGAGGCTTGCCGTCGTCCTCCATCAGGCCCGTGGCCACGAAGCTGAAGCCACGGAACAGCTGATGGGCACCAGCGCTGGGGGGGATGCCTGGGGAGTCTGCAGGGGCAGGAGAGGGATGTGAGCCAGAGGAGGTACCCTTGACCCGAGGCAGCCCAGCAAAGTGGACCACAGGGGCTTCCAGGCCTGCCTCAGCAGCTGGTCGTTGTGGCAGCCTGGGCAGGGCCCCTCATCCCCGGCCTCAGCCCATCTGCCCATGTGTGTTTAGAGCAGCCCAGCCCTTACACACAAGGAACAGAAAGACCCTCACCTCCGCCACCCGCCCAGGCCAAGGCACTTTATCCCTTTCTGGAGGCCTCCCTGCCTCTGGTCTGCCCCTTCAGGTCCATCTTCTGCGCAGCAGCCAGAGGGATAGTTCCAACCACAAGTCTACCCCCTGCCTGTACCCTTCAAATGCTCCCCTCTGCCCTCAGGAAAGCCCAGCTCCTCAGCCTGGCAATAAGGTGCTTGTGAGCTTAGCCTCCTCTCTCCCCATTCCACAGCTCAGCCACGCCAAGCTTCTCAGGTCCTTAAGGAAGACTCCGAGCCCCTGCACATGCTGTTCCTGCTAACTACAATCCACTCCTCGTCCATCCTTTGAGGCTCAGCTTACACACTGTCCTCTGAGAAACCTGGCCTCATGCCGCTCCTCCAGGCCCTCGCCTCATTAAGCTGCACTTGTCGTGCTGCCCAGAGCTGTCCTCATGTCTCTTCCCCCACTACAGCCTGAGCCATATGAAGGCAGGGCCTGGGTCTGTCCTGTTCACCATCAATGCTCCCATGGCTGGCACACAGTAGGGACTTGGTACGTATTTGTCAGATCAACAAATAAAGATGGGACAGACTGCTTGGAGAAGTGCTAAGCTCCCTGACATCAGAGATGTGCAAGCCACAGTGAGAAAAGCACCCCCTCTGCTAAACCTGCCCCTCCAGGAGACCTTCCAGAACGAACACTCTTCCCCAATATCTAGCCAAAATGTTAGGATTTACCAAGTTCCCTCCCAGAAGCCCCCTACTTGGCCTCTAGCAGTAACCCCAGAGACCGAGTGGGTCTATCGCTGAGCCCACGTTTCAGATGAGTCACTGAAGCCCAGTGGTCAGAGGAGCCAAAGCCGATTCCCACGCTTGCCCCTGACCTGTGGGCACTGTCACCTCTGCTGCCAGACCGTCTCCACCTCACGTGTTTGCCGGGTCAGATACTTCAGCCCTGACGTGAGTGTGAGCCTGATGCGTCTGGTCTTCCCAGTGGGCTGAAGATGCCTGGGGCAGGAGTCCCGACTTCTCTATTGTGGCCTGAAGGCCACCCCCACCACCTCACCCAGGCACAAAGAGGCCCACAGGATCCCGGAGTGGGACGACCAGGCAGAATGAGATGGAGACAAGGAGTCAGAGACCCATCCACCTGTCTGCCCACACACCTGGGCCTGCCGCAGCCCTGAACACCCCTGTGCCCCAAGAGGCCCCTGACTCCCTGCTTCCCTCCTGTACCAGTCCAAGACAAACCGGACAAAGGGCGCACCCTTGGGCGTGCGGGATGTGAACTCAGTGTCAAAGTAGAAGGTGTCATCGGGTTGTGCCACAGCCGGCTTGAAGGGTGGCTTGATCTCGCGCCGGTACAGCTTCTGCAAGGCGGGGCAGGCACAGTGGTCACCTTGGCACCTCCACAGCCTGCCAGCGGCCCCGTGCAGGAGTCAATGGCCTGGACAGAGCACAGGCTATGCAGACAGGGCATGACCGCTTGCCCTTGGGAGGCGAGCCCATGCCTCCAAGGCCATGGTGTCACCTCTGCTTCTTATGGGAGGCCCTAGGCAGTAGAAGCCCCCTCCGACCACAGCTGAATCCCTGACTGGGGCCCTGGGGTGGACAGACACACTCACATTCCAGTCAATGGTGGAGTAGAAGACATGCCGCTTGATTTCCTCTGCCCCATCAGGGCCGGAGCCTGAAAAAGCCCAGACGAGAGGTCTGCCTTGGGACGCTCCAACCCGCAGACACCCGCCCTGTCCTCCGAGCAGCCTCGCCTCACTGTGGCCTGGGACCAGTGGCTGGGCTCACGCTGCCCCAAATCCATCCAGCCATCACCCCGAGGCCTACTGCCCACTCAGCATTTTCCACTGTCTGGAGCCCCTCTATGAACAAGCTCCAATGTACTGACAGGAGAAGGAAAGCCCAGAGAAGAGAGGCCAGGCAACGCGCCCAAGGCCAAAGTCAGGACAGGCCGAACCTGTTCCGAGATCTGCAGGGGGCCCCCACCTCCCTCCCAGCTCCGGCCTCATCTCTGCTGCTCTTATCCCATTGCCCTTGTCAGCCACCAGACAGGCTCTCACTCCATTCAAGCCCAGGGACCTGGACGGGACCTTACAAAGCTGGTCATGATCCAGGTGAACCCAGGAACCAAGGAGTCAACACATACTGAGCAGCTGCTACAGACACATTCGCTGACTTCACTTAATCAACAGAGCTTGAGATCATTGTCCTCCATGGAGACGAGGACCTAGGGCTCTGGGGGGAGAAGTCAACTGCCTTGGGTCACTTCGCTCACAAATGGTACTCACTCGATCAACACATATTTGTGGAGGGACCACTGTGTACCAAGGCAGTGGGGTCCCGTCATGGGGCTGGTACTGGGGCCTGAGCCTCTGACGCCTGAGCTCGTGCTCCTTCCGTGCGGGGCCTCTGTCCTCATCCCCAGGGGGAGTACAGATGACTCAGTTCCTGCCTTCCCCCTACACACAGGTCACCCCACTGCCCCAAACGCCACACATGGAGCCAGAAAGCAGGGTGGCCAGAGGCATTGTCTCCCCACACAAAGGACAACGGCCCCTTTCAGCCCCAGATGTGGCCCCGTGGCCTAGGCCGCAGCTGTACCCCGCTCCCCTCCCCTGAGCTGGGGCTGCTTACCGAGCCGGTTGGCAGGATTCCGCTTGAACAGGGACCGCAGGAGGCTCTGCGCTTCCGTGCTCAGAAACTGGGGCATGCCTAGCTTTGCCCTGAAATGGCCCCCGGGTCTCGTCAGGGCTGAGCTCCGCCCCAGAGGCCCCATCTCACCTCCCACCTCTGTCCACGTCTAGTTTCCAGCTCAGTCCAGACAAGCCATTCTCAAACTCCCCTCCCAATGACGCAGGGATTCCCCTCCCACAGGCCCCTGTGGATGAAAAGGGAGCCCTGGAAAGCACAATGCCCAGCCCAGAGGAGCGTCTCATTAATGGGGAATCTGAGGCAGGTGCGGGGTGTTACTCTGGCCCCCAAACTGGGGCCAGGCGTGGAGGAGACCCTGAGGCGTCAGAGAGGGGCTGAAGCTTACTTCAGAATCAGTGTCATGGTCTCCTTCCGGTCCTTCCCCTGGAAGGGCAGGGAGCCCGTCAGCATCTCAAACTGCAGAGGACAAGGGTCTGTTCAGGCTCTGGTCCCATCTCCCATGCCCCCCACCTCCTCCCACCCCAGCCACTCAGCTCCAGGCCTAGGAGTTCCGCCTGGATCAAGAACTGCAT
The DNA here is from genome assembly GCF_039906515.1 of Pseudorca crassidens. NCBI lineage: Eukaryota > Metazoa > Chordata > Mammalia > Artiodactyla > Delphinidae > Pseudorca > Pseudorca crassidens. Next base: position 20,637,501 of record NC_090297.1, on the reverse strand, counting down.
CTGCCCCTCCCCACTCTGTCAGTCAGACCATGAGGAACAGTGCTAGGGGTCCAAAGCTGGGGAGACGCCCAGCACAGGGCTGGGGGCTGAGCCTGGAATCCTTCCAAGGAAGGAAACTGCAGCTGGGTGGAGGGTGAGGCCAGCTTAGCTGTGAGAGGACAAGAGGAGAGCCTTAGAGACCATCAACCACCCCCTTACACAGATGGGGAAACTGAGGCCCAGGGCCTGGGCACTCACCATCAGCACCCCATAGGACCACCAGTCTGCACTGTGGGTGTGGCCCTGGCGGTTGACGACCTCGGGGGCCATGTACTCCACCGTCCCACAGAAGGAATAGGCCTTCTTCTCGTGGTCAATGGCCTCCTTGCTCAAGCCGAAGTCTGTGGCAAGGAGGGCAAGAAGACACATCTTCAGGACCCCCTGCCTTCCTTGCTGCCATTCCCTGCACACCTATCCCTCCTGCCCAGAGGCCTGAGGGCATCACCCCCATCACACTCAGGAGGAAGCTGAGGCCCAGGGAGTTTAGGTGACCTGTACAAGGTTACACAGTGGGGAGCTGGGATTCAAACCCAGGCCCTTCCAGGTCTGGGGCCTGGGCTTTTGACCGCTTCCAAGTGCCTGGCACAGCCTCTCAGAAAAAGCGGATCCCCTGGCACTCAGCCCAGGCCCGTCAAGAGCCCCTCCTGCCCTCCCCTGAAACCGAGGGGTCAGGTGCCCTCCACTCACCAGTGAGTTTGATGTGGCCTTCCTCATCCAGAAGGATGCTGCAATGGAGAGATGGGAGTCAGGGCGCCCCAGCTGTGGGCCCTCGGTGGGTTCAGGGGACACCATGGGGCCTGCGGGGGTCAGGTCCAGCCCAGAGAAGGTGATCCACCCAGGGCCGCTCATCTGATGAATGGGCAGGTGGAGTGGGTGTTGGTGGTGCCCTGTAGGTGTGTTGCCTACCTTCTTGCTAATTCTTGAAACAACTGTGTGAGGTAGGTATTTTTATGGCCCCATTTTAACAATGGGGAAGCTAAGGCTCAGGGAGGTTAAATAACTCCCCCGGTTACAGAGCTAGTAGGTGATAGAGACAAGATTTGAATTTGGGTCTGCCTGACTCTAAAGCCACATCTCATTCCACCTCAGCACCTGCCCCTGGCTCCCAAGTTACCACTTGAGGATATTCAGATGTTAAGGAAAATTCTAGAAAGGGCCATATCAAGGAATGATCTTCAATGGTGGCATCTCAGATGTCACACTGGATTAGCAAAAAAAGTAGGCAACACCCAGGCACAGAGGTACCTGGCCCTTGGTAATGGCATTACTAGAGATCAGGCAGCCCCTCGGGTGAGCCTGCTGCCTCCACCACTCTGCTCCACCCACCCGTTCATGGGGCAGCCCATCAGGCTGGCTCCGTACCCCAGCAGGCTGGTTCTGTCCTAGAAGAGGCCCCAGGGCCTGCCTCTGTACACCCTAGGGAGGCCGGGCGCGGCTGGGCCTTCACTCACTTCTCAGGCTTCAGGTCTCTGTAAATGATGCCCAGGCTGTGCAGGTGGTCCAGGCCCAAAGCCAGCTCAGCCAGGTAAAATTTCACATCCTCCTCCGTGAACATAACCTGCAACAGGCGGGAGAGGGCTTCAGCTGGGATGGCTTCTTCCTCAGGAGCTGGGTCACTGGGCAGGCAGTAGCTTCCCAGTCCTCCTTAGAGATTCCAGTGCCACACACCCTTCTCTGTATGAAGGGGTCCGAAGAATAAAATGACTAGCGTCCAAGTCACTCACGGTAGCACTGAAATGCAAACAGCGAAAGGCTGGAAACAACCCAGGGGTCAAGCAGTGGACTAGAATAAACTCTCTCCCCCACATAACGGAGTGCTGTGCAGCCATAAACTAGAACTAGGATTCCTCCATGCTCTGATATGGTTCATCTCCAAGATACACTGTTGTGAAAAAAGCAAGATAAAGAACGGTACCTACAGAACAGTACTTTGTATGTAAGAAAGCAGGGGTCAGGATTCAGAACACACAATGAATTGGTTTGTATTTCCAAAGAAACATGGGAAGCTTAGATAAAAACCAATAAAATGTTTATCTGTGGAGGGGTGGTAGAGGGGGCTGGAGTGGGAGGAAGACTTCTCAATGAATATTTTTCTTTTCAATCATGTATTATCTATTTAAACGTTAAAATAACATTTTAAAAATTTAAAAAGTTTGGTTCTCTTCTAAAGTTTAAGTTGTATTAATGGCCCCATTTTTATATTTGGCTCAAATTCTTTTTTTTTTCCCAAATAAATTTATTTATTTATTTTTGGCTGCATTGGGTCTTTGTTGCTGCGCGCGGGCTTTCTCTAAATGTGGCGAGCGGGGGCTACTCTTCGTTGCATTGCATGGGCTTACTGCGGTGGCTTCTCTTGTTGCAGAGCACGGGCTCTAGGCGCACGAGCTTCAATAGTTGTGGCATGTGGGCTCAGTAGTTGTGGCTCGCGGGCTCTAGAGCACAGGTTCAGTAGTTGTGGCGCCCGGGCTTAGTTGCTCCACGGCACGTGGGATCTTCCCAGACCAGCGCTCGAACCCGTGTCCCCTGCATTGGCAGGCGGATTTTTAACCACTGCGCCACCAGAGAAGTCCTCAAATTCTTTTATGTGAGTTCAAAATCCTTTTGGTTAACGGGACATAATGTTAAAGCATCTAGCTTTCTAGGTGGATTTGGGCTTCTCTGCATCCTTCATAGCCCTGCGCAGAGAAGCCCTGAAAGAATGGAGGTGAAAGAGGTGAGAGCCACCCTTAGCTTCTGGAATCAGGGCAGCATCAGATCCAGAGCCTGATTCTCCTCAGACCATCTTGGGGGAAACTCTCAGAGGCTTTGCCAGGGAATGGGCTCTGTCCCAGGGTGGGTCAGGGACTGCTGGGCAGGTCTGGGGAGTCTCAGGTTGAGGTCTCACTGCCGTGCCAGCTCCATCCTGGTGCCCTGGCAGTGGGGTGTCAGCTCACCTCTTTAGAGAGCCGTGTGAAGAGGTCTCCGCCACGCAGGAAGTCCAGAATAAGGTAGAGCTTGCCCTCAGTCTGGAAGGCTGGGGAGACGGGAAAAGGCCATGGTGGAACCAGCTGGGCCCTGGGCCCTGCCCCTCTGATCCCAGCTTCCTTAGCCTGCTGGGTGGCAGACAGGGCAACATACAGGGAAGGCAACAGCCCACCAGCAAGGGCAAAGGCTGGCAGGTAGGGTAGGAGCTCAAGTAGGGTCTGCGGTCTCACCGTAGTGCAGCTTCACCACAAACGGATGGTTTACATCAGCCAGGATGTCTCTCTCCATCTTGGTCCGAACGCGGTCACGCACTGGTCAGAGGAAGAAGGCGGTTACCAAGGGTCTGGCCACCCAACACAGCTACGTCCAGCCCTGGCTAAGAAGGACTCTCTTTTCTACTTGTTCCTCACATCTCTCGGCAGTGCCCAGGGCTGGCCCTTGGCCCTGCCCATCTCTCTAGCCCTGTCTCTTGCCATGCCCCAAGGAGGCCATTCAATCCAGCCAGTCTAAGCATCCTGTTCCTTGTGTGCCCTTAGCCTCTGCCCCCGTGGCTCCCCCTGGGATGCCTTCATCAGCCCCCTCTCCATCTGGCATAAAAATCCCTAATTCCAGTCTAGGGCAGATTCTCTGGGCCTGAAATTCAGACTCATGGGTCTCAGCAGACATCCCACAAACACTTTTTTTTTTTTTTTTTGGCGGTCCGTGGGCCTCTCACTGTTGTGGCCTCTCCCATTGTGGAGCACAGACTCCGATGCGCAGGCTCAGCGGCCATGGCTCACGGGCCCAGCCGCGTTGCGGCATGTGGGATCCTCCCGGACCGGGGCACGAACCCGTGTCCCCTGCATCGGCAGGTGGACTCTCAACCACTGCGCCACCAGGGAAGCCCCCCTTTTTTTTTTTAAGGAGTAAAAGTCCCGGGACTTCCCTGGCGTTCCAGTGGTTAAGAATCCGCCTGCCAATGCAGGGGGCACGGGTTCAAGCCCTGGTCCGGGAAGATCCCACATGCCATGGAACAACTAAGCCCGTGCGCCACAACTACTGAGCCTGTGCTCTAGAGTCCTCAAGCCACAACTACTGAGTCCACACGTCGCAACTACTGAAGCCCACGCGCCTAGAGCCCGTGCTCTGCAACAAGAGAAGCCACTGCAATGAGAAGCCCGTGCACCACAATGAAGAGCAGCCCCCGCTCGCCGCAACTAGAGAAAGCCCGCGCGAGCAACAAAGACCCAACACAGCGAAAAATAAATAAATAAAATAAATAAATTAAAAAAAAAAAAAAGGCTACTCCCATGTGAGCCCACACCCTTTGAGGCTACAACCCACGCTCTCCCGGGCTCCCTGGTCACAGCACCAACTGCACCGCGCTGCATAGTCTGCTCAGCCTCTCCTGCCCCAGCCTGGGAGCCCTTCGCAGCATTCTCCTCCTCCCACCATCCCTCCTGGGGAAGGACTCCCATCCCTACCAGGATGGCCTTGGGGCACCACAGCTGCATCACCCCACAGACAACCCTTTGTGGCTCCATGACCCCAAGGCCAATACCTCCTATTATCTGCCGCCCCCCAGCCCAGCTGGGGCCCGCTTCACTTGGTCAGTGGCCACACTGGTTCCCAGGCTGGTCAAAGAGACACTACTGGGCCCAAAGCCCACTTCCAACCACCCTCACGCCCTCTGCAGGTCCAGAGATTCTAGACCTGGGCTCAGCTCCCTTCTCTGAGCCCATCCATCTCTGCGGCCTTGCCTTGACCCACCCTCTCCTACCCACCCAGCTCCCTCCTTTCCCGGGTTCCCTCCTCTCCTCTCACGCCCTTCTCCACCCCGAGACGTCTCCCGCTGACTCTCCTAACATTGCAAAGCAGCTCTGCTGACAGCACAAGGCCCCCCGCAAACACAGTGCACTCACCCCCTGCCTCCTTCCAGGCACCTTCAGCCACAGTCAGCACTTGGCTTAAGGGGAGCAGGAAGGGGTGGGGTTAATCCCCGGAAGTCTGTGCTTCTGAATGGACCCTGTCTTTGCTATCAGCTGAGGTGGGGGATAAGGAGCGGCTGAGAATAGGCCTGTTTCTCTACCTTCAGACCAGGTACTCCTGGTGACAGAGCTATCTCCTGCATTAGACCCAAGGCCCTTGAGAGCTGGGCTGTCTCCTTCCATCTGTGCCCAGCCTGGGCTCTGCATGGGGAGGTACCCCCCACTCACCTTTCAGTGTCGCCTTCTTTAGTACCTTCATGGCATACAGGTGCCCACTGTCAGGCCGGGTGACCTTCCGCACCAGGAAGACCTGAGAAGGCAGCGGGGGGGAAACCAGGGGAGGAGCTGGGCAGGGGTCGAACACATCAGCTCCCACACGCTCCAGGTCCCAGGCTGACCTCCAACTTCCCTAAGCACCAAGTTGACCTTGTGTCCCCACTGGGTACCACGGTGACCTCTCTCCTCCTCCCCTTAGACCCATCAACACTTGCCCTCTGATCTTTTAAGCTCCAAGGCGACCCTCCCACCTGCCCTCTGATATGACCAGCGCTGCCCTTCCAGCTGTGGGCTCAGGACTCACTTTGCCAAAGGACCCCTGGCCCAGAACCTTGAGGAGCTCAAAGTGGGATGGGTCGGCCTTCTCGGAGCCAGCCTTGACATGGTGCGTGATGGAGATCTCCTTGAGGACGTCTTCATCCTGATGGAGGAACAGAGCGGGTGAGCACGGTGGGCCCCATTCAGGTCAGCACAGGGCATGTCCCCCCATCCAAGTCTACTCCCATCGGATCTCAGCAGACAGGGTCCTACAGGCCCAACCAGCCAGCTACCCTGACAGGGCCTCCCAGTTCATCAATAGCAAAAGCCGGGGAGGGGAAAATTACCAAGGTGCCAGGTCAGGTGAGCTCCTGTACCTCCTGCTGCTCCAGCCTGTTCAGGCCCAGAGGGATGCCCAGGCACGGCCAGGTGGAGGCAAGCCCAGGCTCTGGCTGAGGCCCACGAACCTGCCCCAGGTCCTCCCTGTGCGGCTCCCCTCCCCCTGCTGCAAAGGTTTTGGTTTTGCCACAATAGGAAGTAGGGTTTGTTCTCATACTGGGAAGGCACAACTGGGCTTTTGTTCCTGGTCAAGATGGAACATGGGCTGTCTCTGGCTAGAAGGACAGGGCTGAGATACACAAGAACCCATGAGTCACCTCAGACTCCCCCACCAACCGGGTAAGTGCCAGTCTGGGGTGGGTAGGAGCTAAGGCCAGAGACTCTATGCTCCACCCTCTGAAACTTCCTTCATACAAGTCTACTAGAAAGCCCTTGCCACGTCCCAGTTGTTCTAGGACCCCTCTGCCCTCCCTCCAATCTGTCCATATGGCCCTGGAGCCCTGAAGTGCCTCCTCACTTCCCCAGGAAGCAACTCTGGGCAGGGTCCAATCACCCAGCAGGGACAGGCGTGGGCAAGGAGAGCCCACAGCCAGCTGAGGCTAAACTGGCTTCCAAGGCACCTGCTCCAAGGGCCACAGTCAGGCCAGGCCCAGACATCTGGGCACACTCACCGAATCCCGCCTGGGGCCAGGGCCAGGGCCAGGGGCAGGCAGAGAAGTCTGGCTGATCCTGGGCCGCTGCTTCCTGGGCAGCCAGGGGAGCAGGGCCCAGAGCCGCAGACGGGGCAGCTTGGGATCCCGCTCCATCCGCCTGGGCTGGGCAGAGGCACCATGGCAGGAGCAGGCAGCGTCCGGGGCTGCTGCGGAGGTGGCCAGGCCCAAGGCGGATGTGCAGGGTGAAGGCGGGGGCTGGGCCGAGCCCAGGACCGCCAATCACTCAGGGCCTGTGGTTTCCCAGCTCCCTTACCGCTCCCTTCCTCTCTCTTCCCCCTCCCCATTGCCTGAGGGCTGCCCTCGGGCCCTCCTCCCCATCCTCCCTGTGGGCCTTCAAAGGGAAAGCCCCATGCCAACCCAGCTACTGAGGAGTAGATAGGTACCCAACAGGGAGAGACAGGCAACTAACATGTAGAGGCAAATAAAGAGGGACACCCAACAGGCAGAGGCAGGCATCCTACAGGTGAAGACAGATGAAGGTGGGCATCCAACAGATGGGTAGGAGAGTCCACATGCCCAACAGGCAGGGATGGATAGGGGCATGTGCCCAACAGGCAGACGTAGGAAGAACACACATCCAATAGGCAGAGACAGATGGGGACATGTACCCAACAAGCGGAGGCAGGAAGGGACTCATACCTAATAGGCAGAAGTGGACAGAGACTCATACCTAACACACAGAGGCAGATGGGGACACATATCCAACAGGCAAAGATAGATGGGGACATGTACCCAACAGGCAGAGACAGATGGGGATCCAACAGGCAGAGGCAGATGGGGGCCTGCACCCAACAGGTGGAGACAGATGGGGACATGTACTCAACAGGCAGAGACAGAAGGGGACACGACCCAACAGGCACCCAATACGTGACATGTACCCAACAGGTGAAGACAGACATTCATGAAGTGGAGACAGAGACAGGAGCTCAACAACAGAGGCAGGTGGGCAGCAGTCAGCATTAGTGAGGCCCAAAGAGACTGACAGATACCCAGGGCACACATACAGGCAGGAAAGACACAAAGACACCCCGAGAGTCAGACTCTGGACTTAAGGGAAGACCTCCAGGTTCCTGCTGGTCTGCCTGGGGGCAGGAAAGCGATGGGACATCACCTGCAAACTCCCAGCACTTGGGAGAGCAGTCTGGTATTCGTGGCAGACTCATCTCTGAGGAATTCCATTTCTCTGGAGTTTCCTTCCCATGCTATGGCCTGAAGGGCCCAGGATCAAGACGCTGGAGACCGAGATGGATGTCTCCTGAGTGCAAACTGATGGCTTTGATCCAAATATCCCAAAGCTGTCATCCCCCACTTCAGGAACAAGAAACTGAGGCCCACAGGACAGTGACTCACCCAGGCTCAATGTGCACAGGTGGCAGAGCCAGCTCAAACCCAAGTTCTTCCCCTGGTTACTGCCTGGCCTGGGGTCAGCAGACCTCAAGTACCAGGAAAGCGTGGGCAGGTAAGTCAGCCAGAGCCACGTCCTGCCTTTCCAATCCTGCCCCCTCCCTTAGCACCAGGACAGTCTGGGGACTTCCCATTCTAGATGCTGACCCTCAGAGACACAGCCCCATCTTCAGGGGCTCCTGAACAGCCACAAAAGCTGCAGGCTAATCAGGCCCCTGAGTGTAACCCAGTGGGTGGGACAGGCAGAAAGCCCAGCTCAGAGAGGGGCTGGGGAGGGCCAAGACCACACAGCAACCCCTACCCACCCCATCCTGAGGTCTGAATCTCCACCTGTCTGTCTGCCTCTGACTGAGAACACTCCCTGGGGACACAGGCAGTCACCCGGAAACCCCAGGGGACACAGCCACTCCCAAACCCATTCCTTGCCCAGAGTCATGACAGACCCCGCTGGAGGCAGGCCAACCCTCTGCTCACCTTTCTGGGACAGGGGAGTGAGTCTCTCTCAACTCTGGGGAAATCTGCCGGGGTCTGCATGGTGGGGCCCAAGCTGGCGGTCAGAGGGCCCAGTTACTCCCCTTACTTCTGCTTTTTCAGCTTTCCTGGCCGAGCAGGCAGGGTCCCTGACCCCCTCCTTCTCACTTCCCCCTCTGCAGGGAGGAGGGACAGAAGACGGCTTAGGCTCCCCTGCTAAGGAGGGGACAATGCAGACCCCAAACCCAGGGCTCCAGGGTGGGCCCAGAGAGACACCCCTCATCTCCTCTGATCCTAAGGAAAGGAGACTAGAACACAGACAGAAGTTACAAGGAGATGAGGCAGTGACACAGTGGGTACCCCACACCTGCAAACATCCCCTGGAGAGAATGGGGGGCAGAGGTCACCAAGGCCACCATCTCTGACTGTCCCGGTCCAGAGCATGGGAAATCCTTCCCCCGTAATGACCTTCCCATGGCTGGGCCCGCCCAAAATGGCAGCCTACAGAGCGGACACCACCCTGCCCTAAGAAGCCTGCCAGCCCAGGGCCCTGGCACGGGCAAGGGGGCAGAAGGCCCTAGCATGGACCTCACAGAGGCCTGAGAGGAGGAGCAGGTAGCCATGGGGCAGGGGTTGACCAGGCCCAGCCCTTTGCCACATGGCCTCACCACATCCCTGACACCAGTACACCCACAGAAAGTGACACACGCAAATGCACACAGTCCGATGATCGGAAACCATGTCCACAGACATCCCCTATGTGGAAACGCTCCCACGTACACCGAACTTCCCCTTCCAGTCCCCACAGGGCCTCCGATAACTGCCTGATGACGGCCTGCTGGGTGTTGTGAAAGACGCTTCCTTAGACCGAGGCCTCTCATTGTACTCCAGCTTCTTCTGGAGCGTCTGGGGTCTGGAGGCTGGGGCAGTCCTGAGAGCCCCAAAGCTCTCTGGTCCAGTGCCGGCTGGGGCCCCCCAACCCTTGCATCCCTCGGAAGCAAAGGAAGACTCGCCATGGCTAGCAGGCTACGGGAAGGGGCAACAGGAAGGAAACGGTCTCGGAACTGCCTTCACTGAAGGGAATGTGCAGGGCCTGTGAGGTCGCTGGTGGCAGGAGTAGGGAGGACAGCACCAGACCCCACCCCCTGGTCCCTGCCCCATTCCCCCTAGAGATACTTCCTCTTATTTACTTCCTCCCACAAGGCAGCTGGAGAGAAGCCCAGATCCCCCCCACCTGATCCCTGGCCCGTAGGGTCCCCACACTGGGCCTCCCTCCAGCAGCTGCAACCCAAGCCCACCTGCTAATCTCTGGCCCTAATGGACACCAACAGCCCCTCCCCCAGCTGGCATCATCTGCAGGGCCTCCCAGGACTGCCCCCTCTGGTGGGACAGATGTCCCCAGACGCCTCTCCCAGCATGCCTCTGGGCAGGTGAGGAGGGATCTACATTTCCCAGGCATCCTTGATAGGGGAGGTGGCTTTGGGCCCGAGGCCAGAACTGGCATGGAATGACAATGAGAATTGTGCCTATTAATTGAACATTTATTGCATGAAGTCATTCTTTCCCTCAACTTTTGTTGGTGTGGATTCTGCCAGGCCCTGTGTCCTAGCTCCAAGGAAGTACTGATCCCATTTCAGAAAGGAGAAAACTAGACTCAGATAGAAAGTGACTTGCCCAAGGCCACATGGCCAGAAAGGGGGAGAGCTCAGGGCAAAATCAACCTGTTTACTTCCAAAGCCTACACTCTAAGCATTTCATTATCACCTTCCTTGCAAGCCCTGCCAGCCTGCCTCCCCTCTGGAAATCACTCACAGCTACTGGCCCGCTGCTCTGTCCTCAGGCCAGGAACCAGACACTAGGAGGCGCACATGTTAAGGCAGACCTGTCCCCAAAATAAATACACACTAACAAAACACAACTATCCTGGGACACAGTGCAGTCAAGGTGCTGTAGGTGCCCAGAGGCTCTAACTATCTGCCTGGGGTGAGGTCCAGGAAGACAGGGCAGTCCAGCTGGACCCTGAAGATGAACAGAAGTTGGCCAGGCAGAAAGGAGGAAAAATATAGACACTCCATGTAGGAAGAAACCAGCGTGGAAAAGAGGCTTGAGGCCAGGAGTACAGCATGGGAAGTTAAGAACCATCTACTCACTAGCTGAGTGTTCCCAGGCAAATCTCTTTCCCTGTCTGAGCCTCAGTTTCTTTTTCTATAAAATAGAGGTCAAAACTAGATTGTTCCACCCCCAAAAGGTTGTTTCTAGAAGCAAAATGGGCCACAGAAACAAAGGGATGTGGTAAACAGAACTCCCTGGATTACACGGGCACTCTTACTGCCGCAGGGTCTCCTCTGGGCAGGCTGAAGGGACAGAGCCCAGCAGGTCTCAGGTGCTGGGAAGGTGGGCTAGCCTGCCCTGGCTAGTCCCAGGGAAGTTCCCCTCAACACCTGAAGCTCCCAAGGCTCCCCGAAGTCCACAGTCACATCCTGCCTGAGCTCCAGCCAGGGGGAGCATGAGGGATCCGGGAGGGATCAGGGTTTCATAAACAGGAAGAGAGGAGGGGAGGGGGGAGACGCTCAGCTCTCAAAATAGACCTGCAGGAGCTTCAAAGGGGTCCAGCTCCGGAGATAGCCGGGGGAGGGGGCCTGGGGCACTCAGTCCACCCCCAGGAAGGGAGGGAGGGTGAATGGAGCCCCAGCATGCCTCAGGGCACCAGGTGCACTCCAGGAGCTCTCACCCTAGACTGCAGTCCTCACTATAGCTGCTAAAACCCCAATCTCCCCTTCTGCCTGAAATGGATAAAATAAACAAGCATTAAACACCAATAGTATGCCTCAAACCCTGTTGGATTCTTCACTTTATACACATCACATTCCCTCCTCTGGGTGGCCCTGTGGGGTGGACCCTATTCTTTTACAGAAAAGACATCTGAGCCTCAGAGGGGCAATCACTTGCCCAAGGTTACACAGCAAACAAGAAAGAGGGGCAGGATTCTGAACTCAGAGCCCCTGCCTCCCAAGTCCCCCTCCAAGTCAGGCCTCTCCTCCACCTGGAAGGCCCACTTTTCTCTCCAGCTGCCCAAATCCTGCCTTTCGAGGCCCAGCCAAATGCCAGCTCTGCAGGGAAGGTGACCTGGTACCCCACGGTCCATCCCAACTCTTCCTCTTCTGCCACACACAGCAGTGACTGTCCTTCTGGTCCACGCTCAGCCCTGAGTTCAGATGCCACTGGCTGGGTTCCCCGGGATGCGCTCATCTCATCATGTCCCCAAGAGACATGTAGGAAGGTGGTATCTTTCACTGCCCACTATGAGGCCTGGCGCAGAATGGAGGTCTTAGGTGCCCACAGCCTGTTCTTCCCCATCACAGCGCCCTCCACACAGCTTTCCTGTTACTACCGTTCCCCCAACACTGGGAACTCCCTGAGGGTGGGTGTTGAATTCATTTTGGGGTCCCCAGTGCTACAGCAGGGTGCACTGAAAGTCTGATGTTGCAAAACATAAACCAGCTTGCTGCCAGTTTGTTCCACTAAACAAAGGGATGAGGTCCTGACCACAGGCTGAGCGCTCCCTGGTGTGCTGAGCCCAGAAGTGGGCACTGGGGATGCTAGGAGGTTCTGGAGCAATGGAGAAGGTGAATGAGCAGGTGCCGAGGAATGATGGAACTTGGGGTCACGGGGACCCAATGCTCCTCCTCTTCAGCACTCAGTGTGTTTCCTGGGCTGGGAGGAGGGTGGGCTCTCTGGTCAAGCAAGACCTGACCCTATCGCCCACCAGCTATTTGACCTTGGGCCTCAATTTTCTCATCTGTAAAATGGGGAGAGTTAACCTCCAGGGGTGTTATGAGAACCAAATGCAAAGCTCCTGATATGGCGCTTTCTCTCCCTTAACGTGGCATTGGAGGTTCTCCCTGACCCATCGTGTCCAGCCACATCTCCCTTCCCAGCCCAGGATCTGCTCTAGAGCAAGAAGGAGTCCCAGGCTTGGGATCAAATATAGGGCGCCCGCCTGGGTAAGTTCCTGCCCTTTCCCAACCAGCCTCTCCAGCACTGAGGTGAGAAGCTGCACTCACCACCAGCTCCCTCAAAGCTGCAAGCACTTCTGCAACTCCCAGAACCACAGCCCCAAGATCTGAACATTCTGGGTCTGCACTGGAGACCTACAGCCCTTCATTCTGTTCCTAGGCAACCAGTGGCAGCTCCTTTGTGGGAAGAGATTCTCCAGACATGGGGCTGAGATAAGCCAAGGGGCCCAGTCCACACCACGTGGATTGCTTTTGGTGGTCCAAGGTTGCCACAGTACCAAAAAAAGGAGGGGGTGGGAGCCTACTTCTGTCAGCCTGCCCCACCCCGGGTAGCTCAGCTCCCTTATCCTAGGAGGCTGAGTCAAGGCAAACATCAGGACCAGCTCTGGGTCTATCTCAAAGGTCGAGCTCGTGGTCTGGTGCCCAGGCAGACCCAGGCCAGGAGGGTGTGGCCACCAACAGGCAGTGGCGCTGAGCGATACAGCAGGGCGTCCACGCTGCTGCTGCTGAAGGCACTGTGTGGCAGGCGGTTGCTACCTCACTTGTCCTTCACGTCACTCCTGAGAAGTAGGTTACTATTATTCCCAAGGTACAGCTGAGGAAACTTTTGAGAAGTTTCTGGTCAAATGGTGATGGTGGAGCCAGGACTCGAACTCAGGTTGGCTCTGCTGCCAGAACCCATACTTTGTCCTGCCTGGTGGCTTCCAAAGCCCCTCCACAGCCAGCAGCTCTGTGACCTCACAGCTCCTCGAGAATTGGAGGAGCTCAACGTGGAGATGAGAAAGCCCAGGCCCAGAGGAAACAAACGACCCACCCAAGGTCACACAACTGTCACCCAGCCCTGGCACTTCTGTCAACACACAAAACCAGCAACAGGAGCTGAGGGGCTGAAGGGAGGAACCCAGGGGAAGCAGAGAGAGCAGAGGAGAGGGAGCCAGCCTGGGGCTGAGGGGTGGGGTCCCTGAGAAATGGCCTGTGCGCCACATGCCAGGCACTGGGCCCTGGTTAGATTTGAGGCCACCAGGTTCCCTCCAGCGCCAGGTGCCCAGATGATTCCAGGCCCACGTCAGGCCCAGCAGACCTGAGCCTCTCTCAGCACCCCTTCACCTTCTCAATACAGTCGGCCAAGCTGCCACGAGTAAATAAACTGAGGAAGTGTCCTGGTCTGGGTGATGGGTAACCAGAGTTCTAGCCTGGATTCTGACCCTGTCTGGGCCACAGTCCCCTCACCTGAGAAATAGGAAGGTTGGAGCAAGTAATCCTGACACACAGGGCTGCCTCGAGGATTAGGTGGGACCAGAGAAGGAAGGCTGAGCTGGGCCAAAGGGCCTCACGCCCGGGGGGGACGAGGGCAGGCCTCCCTCCTCTTCCACTCCATGCAAACGGTCCCCCCACCCCTGACAGTCCCTAGCTCTGGTGCTAGCCCTGGTCCTTACCTTGGACGGCTGAAGTCCAGCTTCTTCCCCTGAGGCTTGTCCATTCTGGAAAAGAGAAGGGAGATGAGGAAACACTGTCAAAACTTACCAGAGTGGCACAAAGCAAAGAGAGACCCCATGGGGCACCCCCACCCTCGGCTGCTCCCAGTAGCTAGGGGGCCAAGGAGGTGAGGGTGGGAGTTCTGGCTGTGTCCTCTCTACCTCCACAGGCATCAAGGCTCCTGCAACAGCCCCTCACAACTCAGGCGGACCATTTCCCGGCATCTCTCCCTCGGGCTCTCTGCCTGGCAAATACCTCATCTTTGAAGGCTCAGCTCAAATGTCACCTTCTCCCAGTGAGAAGGAAAGGACTCCCAGCTTTGCCACAGACAAACTGTGCATGCCAGCTAACCAACTCAAGAGGCCTCAGTTTCCTGATCTGTAGCAGGAGGGTATTTACATCACCTCCCAGGGTTGATGCAAGGGCTGAAGGCAACAAAGTCTGGAAGAGTGTCCAGCCCAGTGATGGTGGCTACCCTGGCCCTGCCAGCTCTGGGACCCCTCCCTATCCTGCAGAATCACTGCTGCTCCACTACGGTCCTGCGATCCTTCATTTTACCACTTATCACAACGCAGGGACTATTTACACACGGGCCTGCCCCTCCTAAAAAACGGGGAGCCCTGGGAGGGCAGAGATTAGGGCTTGGTGCTAACAGCTTTTCTCTTCCGAGCCCCTGCCACATGCCCGGCACTGGGCTCAGTGCCTCACACCTGTGGCACCATTAAACCCTCCTGACCTGGGAGGCAGGCCCTGGTCCCACTTGGCAAAGGAAGAAACTGAGGCGCAGAGGGGCCTAGTGATGGCGCATAAGGTTACACCGCTGGTAAGTGGGGATTCAAAATCCGGTCTCTGACACCAGGAGGTGCTCAAAAGAGGACTGAGGAAAAGCAGCCCACTGCCCAGCTAGGGGAACTACCTGCAGAGAGGCAGGCACTGGAGCCCGCCCCTGGGCAGTCCTCCAGCCCCCAGACCTCACCCTCAGGTGGGTGCTACTCACCCTGGGGTACACCGTCCCTTTCCTGTGTGATATTAGGTGAGTAACCTACCCCATCTGGGCCTTGGGAAGCTGAAAGAAGCTGTCCCCACCCCTCCCGCACAGCGAGAGTGTGCAGAGGCCAGGAAGACCCAGGACTTTGGAGCCAGAGGCCGGGTCCACAGGGCAGCTGCGGCTTTGCCCGGCCGCAGCAGGCATAGCTGTGCTCTGCCCATTACATAATCTCCCTGCCCCTGGAGCAGCCCTCCCCTTGTCGCTCCCCGGACATCCTGCCCCCTAAGCCCCTTTAATGCCCCTAATCCTCCCCAGGGGCCAGTGTTCTACAGGCCCCACCACGCACGCATACACATACCTGTCATCTCTCAGAAGCCTGGGGAGAAGGACCAGGTCGACCAGGGCTGGGGGGAGGGGGAGGCACGGTGCATTTGTAGATGGAGTTCCACTTCACCCAGCATTCTAGACTCTTGACATAATTCCCCCAGATGGTAACAACGGCCTATACACCAGCCTCCCCCATTCCAAATCCTCACCCTTCCTAAAACTCAACTGTAATTGTTACACTTGAGTGATCGACTCCCTTGGTCACTCACTCACTCCTTATTGAGAACCTCCTACGTACCAGGCCCCAAACCCTTCCATGGCTTCCCACTGCCTGCAGGATAAAGTCCCAGCTCCTTGACACGGCGTTCAAAGCCGTCATCACCAACTGCCCAACACAGGTGATTAATGTGGGTTCTGGAACCTGACCATGTGGGTTCAAATTCTGGCTTCTACCACCTGCATGACCCTGAGGTTACTTCATTTCTCAAGGTCTCAGTTTCCTCATCTGTGAAATGGGGATAAAAGTGATGTACCTCATTGGGTGGCTGTAAGAAGCAAGCAAAATAGTGTCTGTAAAGTACATATGCCTGGCACGTAACTGGTCCACAAACAGTCCCCATTATTACTATCAGGCCCTATTACGGAGCTAAACTGAACAACCTGAGACCCTGAACAGACCAGCTTGTTTCACATCCCCATGCATCTGCACGGTGGCTCCTCCTACCAAGAAAACCTTTCCTGCCTGGTCACTTTGGCAAACCCCTGGTCTTCTTTCAGGACTCAGCTCTAATGTCATCTCCTCTGTCCACACAGTCTCAAGCCCTTTCCTCCCTCCCCTGGGCCTCAAAGCACCGAGCAAACTGCAGATTAACTCAGGGAGGAGCCATGACTTGTCCAGCATCATCTCCTTGGCACCCAGATCAGGGTCCAGCATGTAGCCTGTCAAATGAAAGCTCAACCCAGCAAAGAGAGCAAGGAGGCCAGAGCAAGTTCTGTTTATTTGTTTGCCATGCCATGCGGCATGCGGTATCTTAGTTCCCCGACCAGGGATCAAACCCATGCCCCCGGCAGTGGAAGTGCAGAGTCCTAACCACTGGACCGCCAGGGAATTCCCCAGAGAAAGTTCTATTACTCCCACTTTTCAGACAAGGTTCAGAGGGTTGAGGGACTTACCTGTGGTCCCTAAGACATCGGGCCATGACCCAGAGTCATGTGGCTGCAACCCTGAATCCCTGATGAGGGAGGGGAGGAGGTGGTGGGTGTACCCAGAGGTGTGTGCTTACAGAGCAGTATCTTGGAGGATTCAGGGGGCTCCACAGGCCCTATTTGGTTGCCTCCAGTCCAGGGGTCTCTAGCTTGGATGCCATCCTCATGGAGCCCCATGCCTGTAAGAGCTGTTGCACAAGGTCTCTAGAGGGGAGTGGGCAGCCCTGGAGAAAGAACTGTAAGTGCAAAGAGGACCACAGGTGAGCTTCCCCGCTTAGAGCCAGGGTCCTGGGAAGACAGGGCTCATTTGCCCCTCTGGTCTGACTGCTGCACAGATGGTGGAAAGAACACAGGTTTGCAGCCACAAAGACACAGCCGCTAATGCTAGGTCTGCCAGCCTCTCATTCTGACCTTGTGTCTGTCACATTACTTCTCTGAGCCTCGGTTTCCTCATCTGTACTACGAGGGCAGGTCCATCTTGTTCACAGCTGTACCCTGCTGCTTGGGTTAGTACTTGTCACATGATAAGTGCTCAATAAATATTTGCTGAATGAACGAATGAATGAACGAAAGAGGACAATGATACTGACCTTGCAGAATACTGAATGGAAGACCTTGTCTAAAAAGTCTGGTATAGGAAAGGGCTTTTGGCCTCTTGGAGGATGGAGACCCACTCTCCTCCCTCTTCCTCAGAGAGCACTACTCATGGGGACAGCTGCGGAGGGCCTCCAGACCCTGTCCCAGAGGTCCAGACCAGGTCCCTGTCCAGACCACTGTCCCCCCTCCCCAGAGGTCAGAGATGGGTTTCACCAAGCATCCTTCCTTCCCACCCAACCAGCTCTGTCTCGGGAAGAGGGGCCAGGGCAGCGTCTGGAGAGGCCGGGCAGCAGATGGACAAAGACAGCACGTGCCCCACAGGCAGGAAGCAGCCCCAGGAGTTGGGTTCAGAGCCCAGCACTGGCAGCCCTGCGCGCTGCTGGAAGCTGGGGGCCAGGTGCCAGGGCCGGCTGGTACCACCAGCCCTCAGCAAAGGCTGGACAGGAGAGTCTGCCAACATCCGGAGCCTCTCTTGGAGTACCTTCCACCTGGGCCAGTTTGATCCCAGCTCTTCCCTGTCCTTAAGCCTCCCCCAACTAGGCTGGAGACAACAAGAGATCTGGGTTCCAATTCTGACTCTGACATTAATTCACAGGCCAGTTCTCCTCTCTCAGTTCAGCTGTTCCATATGAAAATGGGGGTAATAATCCCTACCTTGAGAAGTTGTTTTGAGAGTTGTTTTATTTTAATAAGGTAACAGTGGTGAAGTGGGGTGGGTGGCACATAATGAAGCTCTGTACACAGCGAGGCTGGGCCTGGGGTCAAGGTTACTGCTTTCAGCAAGGCCAGGGAAGGCCCAGGCAGAATCGTCAACCACACTTCCAATGGGTTTACTCCACCTGGGCCACACCCCAGACAAGGCCCCGCCTCCCAGCAGCCCATTTTCAGCAGCGTCATGGGAGGGCAGGGCAGTCCAGATCCCAGGCCTCTGCCAAATGCCCCCACCAGCCCCTCTAACTGCCTCCTTCCTGGCCAGGAGCCAGCAGCAGCGCCTATACCTGCAGGTCAGGCTGCTGTATCACTTACATGTCACCTGGGCTAAGAACAGCGAGGCCCTGTTCTCCAGTGAAAACAGCCCAACCCGCGCCCTGGCTGCCCCATGGCTCCTGTTACCCAAACAATAACACCCAGTCGCCTGGCACCTCCATGGAGTGGGGAGGAGGAAAATGGGCAGTGGTACTCGGGACTCTGTACCCTCTCAGGCCCAGAAAGCAGAGGCCAGAACCCAGCCCTGGCCATTGGAGAAACAGAGGCCCAGAGAGGCTAAAGACTGATTGGGGGTCACACAGTGTTTCCAAGGTGAAGCTCCTAGAGAAATCACAGCCCCCTTAATCCTAGGAAATAAGCCAGTCTCTTCCTCTCAGAGTTCAGCTGCAGCAGTACTAAAACTGAGTTGAGTTTCCTGTTTAAACCTGGCCCCTGCCCCAGGATTCCCCAAAGAGAAACAGGAAGTAGTGCCCTGGACCGGGAATTGAGCTCCTGGGTGTCTTTCTTCCCTACTAGTATAACCCATGGTAAGTCCTCAGATTAAGTCTCTCCCTGGCCCCTCCCAGTCCACCTTCCTCTAGGGAGGCCTAGGTCTCAACGGTATGCCAAGGCAAAGGAATCCACCTCTGAGCACCTCCCCAACCCCCTGTGCCCCAGTCCTTGGGGGGTGGGCTGTGGTGGATAGGGGCTGCAGAGGGCAGTGTTCCTCACCTCAGAGGGTGAGTCAGCGAGAGAACTTCTGAACTGAGCAGGGCCCGTAAAAACCCCATGGCAGGGATCCCAAAGCAATTTACTCCAAATTGCGCCTTCAGGTTGGCTACCTAATCCTGCCATGCGCCCACCCTCCAATAGCCAGTGTCAGCCATGACCATCCCTTTAAAGGGGCAGCACACCCTGGGTTCTGGGGACCAGGGATCCTCACTCTGATCTCAACCTGTGACCCTGAGAGGCAGGGCACTTGGTGGTTGCCCCAGTTAAGAGAGGGCAGAGGAGGGGATCTAAGCAGGGGCTCTGGGCCCAAGCCAGAAGAAAATCACCTTGGCTCCCAGGCTCACTGAGGTTTCCATACCCTCCCTGCATATCCCCACATCCCCTCTGGAAAGGCAGTATCACCTACCTCCTTCCCAGAATGAGGCTAAGGGAAAAGTTTTTTTTCTCCATCTGCTGGCAGATGGGCTTGACCTTGACCCTGGGGGTCAAAGGGCACAGGAAGAGCTGGCCTTCTGCAAGCTTAGGGCCTAGCACCATAGAAACCTCAGAGGGCAGGAGGTGCTTCTGGGAGAGGCTAGGCAGGCAGAGGCCAAACTCCCCAGGGGCCCAGTCCTTCCTATGGGAGGGGGCAGGAACCAACGTTCTCCTCATCTCCAGGAATAATTTTCACAATGTCTAAGGGCTTTCCCCCATTCTCTTCCCCCCAGCCTGGAGCAGGTGACACAGGTGTCCTCTGACCCTAGGCTGGGGCAAAGAAAACCAAGAGTTTCAGCCCCAGACGGACGGTGTCACCCCAAATTCCACAACTGCTAGGGTCAAGAGGGACAATCCTTCTAGGGTCAGCAGCCGAGTAGCGGGAGCTCTTGGGGTAGGGCGCTGGGAGACATCAAGGAGAAGTGAGGGGGGGTCCCATGATCCTTGTCTCTTGTAGAATCCGAGACATCTGACACCCCAGCCCTGGCCGTCTGCCCTAACGAAGGAAACTCCGACAGCTCCCGGTACAGGTCCTAGGTGTGTGGGGTGAGGCGGGGGTCAGATCTCAGCGCACCACGGCATACCCTCTCCGGGCTAAGGGGTCTCTCGGCGCTGTGGCGGAACTGTCCCTCGCGCACACACACCCGGGGCAGAAGGGGGTGGAGCCGGAGAGGGGGCAAGAGATCGGAGGGCACTCGCGTCCGCGCGGGCGCCCGCCAGGCTACAGAGGCGCCGCGGGCCGCCCCGCCCCTGTGGGGACTCGGGCTCGCCGGCCGCCAGCGCCCGTCCCCCGCCCAGCTCACTCACCTCCGGGTCCAGCGGCACCAGCTCCAT
Source organism: Pseudorca crassidens (assembly GCF_039906515.1). Lineage (NCBI taxonomy): Eukaryota > Metazoa > Chordata > Mammalia > Artiodactyla > Delphinidae > Pseudorca > Pseudorca crassidens. The sequence goes on along the minus strand of NC_090297.1, from coordinate 20,617,454 downwards.
GAGCGGCCAGGGCTCCTTGAGCTGGGCGAGCGGCATCGCGCCGCCGCTGGGCGGCCCGCGCTCCACCGGAGGTCCGGGCCGCCTCGCCTCCCAGGTCCTGAGGTCCCAGGATCCGCGCTCCCGCGTCCCCTCGTCCCCGCGCCCCCTAACCCCCTCGCGCCCGCCGAGACCCTCTCGCTCTCGCTGGGCCGTCCGCGCCGCCGCCGCCGCCGCCGCCGCCGCGGCACTCGCACTTCGGCTCCCTCCGTCACCCGGCGCCGCCGCGCCCATTGGCTACCTGCGCGAAGGGCGGGGCCAATGAAGCCCCGCCCCGGCCCCCGCGGCGCGGCATTCCCAGCACAGACCCCCAGCCCCCGCCGCGAAGAGAGTGCGGGCCCCGCCTTCACCGCGAGCCCTGGGCCCGCGCTCTGCTCAGCCCAGAAGAGGCCCTCTTGGCTCCTCCCTCCCAAACCCGGTCCCCGGAGGGGACCATGCCAGGGCTACCCATCTCCCCCACTCACCTCGTTTGGAATAGCTCCCCAGATGTTCTTTCTACCCCCCCAGCGGGGGCTGTTTCCCCCTGCCCCACACACACACTCTGAATGTCCTGGGCCTGACCCCGGCAAAGGCTAGAAAGGAGCCTGGGCCCTACTCCCCCCATTACAAGGCTCTAGGACCCCCCTAACCCCGCCCCGGAAGGCGACACTGGAATCTCCTGAGCCCTGGCTCCAGGTAGGGTACAAGTCTTTCACCACCATCAGGACCCACAGTGCCTCCAAAGTGATGTCTTAATACGCATGTTTTGCTCTTTTCAAGCCGTCTCCCCGAATCTCTCCCAACTGCAGGCCCAGCTCTGGGCTCATTTGGGCTTGTGCCCCCTCTGAGGAGACCAGGGACCACGTTCCAGGATTGACCGACACTTGGGCTGTGCTTGGGGTGCAGGGAGGCCAAGGAGAGAGATTTCCCCCGGAGAGATTCAGCCTCCGTCTAAAGAGGTGTTAGGGGTTCAGGTGTGATGAGATTTATTCACACGTGGGGGAGTGGAGAGATGGGCTTGCGTGTTTCATGGGTGGGGAAGAATGTCCATTTGCAAAGCCGTTCTAAAGCAGGATTGTTTATCAGAAGCCTTCTTCCAGTCAGGCTTCACCAATATATGATCTCCTTGGATCCTCACCACCACCTAGTTTACACATCATAAAACAGCCTCAAAAAGATGAGGTGACTTACCCAAGGGTACACAGCAGATGGGGAACAGATTAGGACTTTAAAAAATCAAAGTCCATGAGGATTTCTCCTAAATCCAGATGCTCCTGTTATTCCATCACTTTCCAAGGGTAGCACCTCAGCTGTTAAAGTGAATTGAGTTTTGAGTGGAAAAGACTTTGGAACCGAACAAATCTGGATTTGAATCCTAGCTCTGCCACCTCCTTAACATTGGAAAACTCATTTCATGCCTCTAAACCTGTTTCCTTATCTGTGAAAGGGGAATCATTAATATAATTCCAATCTTTCAGGTAGATCCTGAGGACTAGATTTAATTCAATAAATATTTATGGCTATATATTACAAGCCAGGCCCTCTTCTCGAGCATGCATTATAAACCAGCCCTGCTCCTCATTCCTGTGGATATAGCAATGAACAAAAGAAAGTCCCTGTTCTCATGGAGTTTACATTCGGTCTGGTGTGATTAGATAAATTATTAGAGCTAACATTAACATAGCACTTACTATGGACCAGGCACTATTCTAAGCACTTTACCTGTAAACTCATTTAATCCTCACAACAACCTTATGAGTTAGGTGCTGTTATTATCTCCAGTGTATAGATGAGGAAACCAAGGACAGAGAAGTTAAGCGTTTCATTTTTCTGGGTCCCTCCAAGGTCACACAGCTGGAAAATGGCAGAGCTGAAAGACAACCCTGGTAGTCTAGGCCCAGTGTTCATTCCTTTTATTTTTTATTTTTGGCTGCGTTGGGTCTTCATTGCTGCGCACGGGCTTTGCGCACGGGCTTTGCGCACGGGCTTTCTCTAGTTGTGGCGAGTGGGAGCTACTCTTCATTGCGATGCGCCGGCTTCTCATTGCGGTGGCTTCTCTTGTGGAGCACGGACTCTAGGTGTGCAGGCTTCAGTACTTGCAGGGCTCAGTAGTTGCAGTGCACGGGCTTCAGTAGTTGTGGTGCACGGGCTCTAGAGCACAGGTTCAGTAGTTGTGGCGCATGGGCTTAGTTGCTCCATGGCCCGTGGTTGCTCCATGGCATGTGAGATCTTCCCAGGTCAGGGATCGAACCTGTGTCCCCTGCACTGGCAGGTGGATTCTTAACCAGTGCACCACCAGGGAAGTCCCTAGAGTTCATTCTTTTGTTCACTCACTCTATTACCTCCTTAATGAGGGCTAAACTGGAGGCAACCTGCGCCAAAGTTGGCAGCTGTTATAGACATCAGTGTTAGTATCAGTTGCCTGGAGCCAGTTTCCGATGCCCCAACCCCTGCTGCTCAGGGCTAGTGTTGTAATGTTTAGACTCAAAATTGAGAAAATGCTTGTTGTTTATCTGAATTCAAATTTAACTGGGTGTCCTGTTGATTTGCTAAATCTAGTCATCCTACTCAGGGCTCAGAACAGATTGCACCCAGGTGCCATATATCTGGCTGCAAGCCGGTTTAAGTTAAACTTGGGAAGAGACATTGAGATCTAGAGAATGAGGGCAAAGGACTGCTGGGCGAGGAAAATGAGGTGGATGCGTGGGAGGGGCATGGGTGAGGGGAAAACTGGAGTGATTCTACCTTCAATCTGCCCCCTTCCTGGGGCTCCTGGCCTCTTCCTTCCCCTTTTTACAGGAAAGGATTCCATATCAAGTGCATCATCTCAATTTAAGGACCCAGTAGTGACTCTGCTTTCCTATGAATGTTTCACTTCCTGTGTCCTCTCTCCCAAGAGTATGGGGTTATGCTGGAAAAGGGGGGTGCCCAGAGGACACCTGGGCCCTGCCTGGGAGCTTGGGCAGGTCAGCTTGCCCATGATTGTTGAAGGGATGTTACAGTCACTCAGCAGAGAGCTATAGAGACCAATCCATAGCCTACAATGTGCTGATCCTGCTGCAGCCTCAGCTCACAGTTTTCTGTTTCTCTCTAGGCTGCAGCCACACTGACTTTCCTTCAGTTCTGCTGCCCCAGGGCCTTGCTCCTTGTTCTTGAAACTGTCTGTCTTCCTCAAGCCAGTTTATCTCCACAATCACTTCCTCCAGGACATCTTCCCTTACCTGCCTGTTATATACACTCGTGGCAATGGATACTTCTCCTTAGTGCTCCTCAAGGTGTACTTTTACATTTGTTTTTGTGATTACCTGATTAACATCTAGCTCTCCAATTAGACAGGAAGCTGTGAGAGGGCAGTAATCGGGTCTTCTAGGCTCTTATCTTCCTGGCACCTGACACACTACCTGGCACATAGATGCTCAAAGAGGCTAAGTGATATGTACAACATCATCTAGCTACAGTACAGTACATCTAGGACTCATGCTCTGAAATGCTACACTCTGAGTCGTGGATAAATGATAGCTATTATTATTATTCATAATGGGGTGAGAACAGGCTGTTCGGGGCAGTCACTTGCGGTGTTTGTTAAGTGAATGACTCATAAGTGTGAAAGGGCTCTGCTGGACACAGTGAGGTTCTTATTCTGTACCTTATGGAAGAGGTTATTCTAGCATGAAGCAGGGGGCTGAGCTGACAGGCTGAGCGCTGGGTTTTAGGTCCTTCTACCGCAACCTGGGCATGTGCTTGCTATAATGTTCAAGAGCACAGGTTCTGGATGGGCCCTGCCCCACAGGAAGAGAGCCTGTCATTATTCTTTCTTGGCCATTCAGTAGAGGAGGGTCTTGGCACACGTGTCTCCTGGCAGCAGGTGGAACAGCATAAGGGGAACAATCATAATGGTAGTTCCCTTTAACAAGTGATCACAAAATGCCAGAACTTGGCTCAGCATTTAAATAGTAATCATCATCATCAACTATGACAGCTGATTGAGAGAGAACTATGTGACCTGCCTGGCACTGTGAGTGTTTTAGAGGCAAGAGCTCATCCAGTCACCCCAACGACACCATGAGACAGAAATTATTGTCTCCATTTTCCAGATGAGAAAACTGAGGCTCAGGAGTGATGCAATCGCCCATGGTCCAACAGCTAGTAAGTATTACAGCTAGGCTGGGAACCCAATTCTCTCAGACTCAAAATCCAGTGCTCTTATTCACTTCACTACACTGTCAGCCCAGAAGGGGCTTCACGGGTACTCAGTATGCAGAGGTGCGTAGTGGTGAACAAGTAAGGGGGTGGATTCTCTTGTCTGCCCCATCCAGGTCTGAGGGATGGAGGTGCTTGAAACCCTCCTGTAGCTCCCCCATCACACTTCAAACAAAATCCAAGGACTTTGCTGGGCCTGCAAAGTCCCGCAGGACCTGGCCCCCTACTCCCCCTGCCCCCCCCACCACTCACTCACTGCCCCCCTGCCACCAGTCTTGCTGCCTGCTCACTGACATGCCACATACACTCCCACCTCAGGCTTTGCTCCTGCTGTGCCCTCCACCTGGAACATTTCTTTCTTTAGCTCTCAGAGTTTGCTCCCTCACTTCATTCGCACCTCTGCTCAAATGTCACCTCTTCGGAGAGGACTGACCCTACCTAAGATAGCTCCCCATCGACGGTATCATCTTATGTTATCTTTTTTTCATGGCATGCCTCTCTACCAGGGATCATATTGTATATTTACCTGTTTGTTTATTGTTTCTCCCACTAGAACAAAGCTCCATGAGGTAGGACTTTATTTTGTTTACTGCTGTCTCGCTGGCTACAGCTGACATGTGGCAAGCCTTCAAAATATGCTTGTGTGGGGACTTCCCTGGTGGTCCAGTGGTAAAAAATCCGCCTTCCAATGCAGGGAACGCGGGTTCGATGCCTGATCGGGGAATTAAGATCCCACATGCCACAGGGCAACTAGGCCCACGTGCTGCAACCACTGAGCCCACGGCACAACAACTGGAGAGTCCACGTGCCACAACTGCGAAGCCTGCGTGCTCTGGAGCCTGCACGCCACAACTAGAGAGACCGCCCACTGCAACTACTGAGCCCGCGTGCTCTGGAGCCTGCTTGCTCACCAAAACGAGAGAGAATCCTGTGCGCCGGAATGAAAGATCCCACATGCTGCAACTAAGACCCGACTCAGCCAAAAACAAATAAATGATAAATAAATAAATACTAGAAAAAAAAATCCCTACTCAAAAAAAAAAAAAACAAAATGAGGCCAAGGGAATTCCTTAGTGGTCCAGTGGTTAGGACTCCGTGCTTCCACTGCGGGGGGTATGGGTTCGATCCCTGGTCAGGGACTAAGATCCTGCAAGCTGTGTGGCATGGCCCAAAAATAAAAATAAAAAAAGAATGAGGCCAAGAGCTAGGACAGCTACCTAAGGCTGTTGGTCAAGCTGTACAGGTTTCTGGCCAGACCAACCAACTCCTTCAGTCAAGTTGTGCTGAAGAGGCTGTTCGTGAGTTGCACCAACTGGTGGCCTCTATCCCTTTCCCAGATGATCCGGAAGGTGAAGCTTCCTGGAGGGGAAGGCAAAACAGGTGTGGTTATAGGAACTAAAACTGATCATGTGTATGCCCAGTAGGTGCCCGAACTGAAGGTGTGGGCACTGCCCTGGAGCCACATCCCCAAGGCCTGGGGCAAGATCCTCACCTTTGACCAACTGGCCCTGGACACTCCCAAGGGCTGTGGCGCTGGCCTCCTCTCTGGTAAAGACCAAGAGGTGTACAGGCATCTCGGCAAGACCTCAGGAACACCAAACCCTACGTTCCAAGGGCTGGAAGTTCAAGCGCACCAGAGGCTGACAGGCCCGTCAGCCTTGTTTAATAACAGGCCTTGTTATTAAAAAGATTTTGGGTGCTGAAAAAAAAAAAGAAGAATGAGGCCAAAGATAGGGTAGTCAGAGAAGAAGAGGAAAAATGGGAGCATCCAGATGGGACAGTCCCAGGGCTACTGGAGAACTAGCTAGTGGGCTCCTCCACTGACCTGGAGACCGGGACCGGGTGGGGGCAACAGAGGCTTGTTGCTGCTGGTTACAGAGAATGGGAGCTGAAGTAGAGGGGGATATAGTAGCAGCAAGAGATGGGAATGGAATTGGAGGTAGAGGGGCAGAAGAAGAAAGCAGTTGGTCATCAACAGATCCTTATGGACAGCTATGTGCCAGGCACTGTTCTGGGCACTGTGGACACAGCAAAGGAATACACAGAGAGGGTCTCTGCCCTCTAGAATAAGGGTGGGTAAACTATGAACGGCCTGTGGGCCAAATCTGGCCTCTTTTTATGTGCCTATGAGCTAAGAGTGGCTTTTACATCTTTAAATAATTGAAGAATATTTCATAATGTGCAAAAATTATATGAAATTCAGATTTCAGTATCCATAAATAAAGTTTTATTGGAGCACAGCCACGCTCCGTTTACGTATGGTCTAGGGCTGCTTTCACACTACAACAGCAGAGTCGAGTAGTTGCAACAGAGACCATATGGCTGAGAAAGCCTAAAATGTTTACTAGCTGGCTCTTCAGAAAAAAAATTTGTTAACCCCTGCTCTAGGAACTTACATTCTCTTTGGTTAAACAAGCAGGTAAACTAATTTCAGAGTACTTCTGAGGACAAGAGCCAGCTGGCATCAGTAGTTTCTCACACCCTGCTTCTGCCTCAGCCACCTTCCCCTGGAAGGGAAGTGCTCCATCCAGCTGGGTTGTAATACAGCAGCAGAGGAACTGGGGTCATTGTGATCAGCCCCCTGCTTCTGGGCCAAGAGGATCAAGACTTTTCCTGGAAGAAAAAAGTCACTGTCAGTGATTTGCAAAGTCCAGCACCCGCTGGTTCCCCTTCCCCTAACTCAGATCCTCAATCTAGGAACAACTTATTTATGACTTCAGAGGAACATCATCACCTTTGTCATCAAGGCCTGCCAGCTGTGTTCCTGCCACTTGTATGCAGTGCCTCCTTCTTTACAAAAAGTCTTCTCCCACACTACCTCATGGAGCCCTTATGGGGTAAGGCATGGCTTGGGGTTATTGTTCCCATTTCACAGATGAGGAAACTGAGACTTGGAGAAATAACCTGACTTACCCAGGGTCACATGGCTTGAAATAGCTTGCAAAGCCACAATTAGAAAGTAGTGCAATGTCATCTTTGGAAGGGCCTTTGGGACTGTCTCATCCAGAGATAGGAAACTGATGGCCTGGGGCAGAGGTGAATCAGTTAAGGGTGGTAGCCAGTCCTCCATGTGCAAGAAATAAGGCATGCATTGTCTGTAGAGAAGTTTAAAACATTAATGAAACTGGGTGGGTCTGCTTTTTTTATCACTGTGCCCTGGCAATTCTAAACAATGTCGTTGGTGATAAAATCCTCCCTCCTGAAGAGATCTTTCTTGGTCTAAGTTCTAAATAATTGCCGCGATTACTATGAGATATATATATTACTTCAAATTAGTACATTTTATCACCTAACCTTTAATAAATAACATATTCTACATGGAAGCTAATTTGAAGAACTCCCAGTTACACAACTGGCGCCAACATATACCTTCAGTTTGAGAGCTCATAGCAGGTCAGCATCATTGGAGCTCACATCAGGAGCATTCATGTCCCCATGTCCCTGCATTTAAACAGCAGATTTGAAATCAACGGTGATAGCACAGTGATTGTAAAACGGTTACTGTAGTTCTGTCATTCTCTATGCAAGTCATTCTCTGAACCTGCCAAGTTGCCTCTTTTAGAGGCATTTCTTCATGTGTGTGTGTATGTACCTTTTTGTTTAAAAAATACATTAATATAACCATAAACTATTAGTCCTTTACTTTTTTCCCATTTGTACTATAATTTTTATTTTATTTAAAAAATTTTATTGGTCTGAGTATATATATGAAGTTCAATAAAAGCAAGTTTTTACTGTCTCTATTGCTTTTCTGCCATTATTATTATTTGTTTTATTTCATGATTATTATTGAAGATAATTCTTGTCATGTTGGGATTAAAAAATGATCTTTTCTACACACACTACTATATATAAGATAGGTAACTAACAAGAACCTACTGTATAGCAGTAGGGAACTCTACTCAATATTCTGTGATAACCTATATGAGAAAAGAATCTAAAAAAGAAGTAATATATGTATATGTATAACTGAACCACTTTGCTGTACACCTGAAACTAACACAACATTTTAAATCAACTATACTCCAATAAAAATAAAAATTGAAAAACTTTTTTTTACATTACCAGAAAATCTAAGAAGAAATTCAAGAAAAATAAAATTTGATAACTTGGAAAAAAAAACACATTTTGGGTGTCAAACATACTAGGTTCACCATTGGCTTACAGACAGACGAGGGGGGCTTCCCTGGTGGCGCATTGGTTGAGAGTCCTCCTGCCGATGCAGGGGACACGGGTTCGTGCCCCGGTCCGGGAAGATCCCACATGCCGCGGAGCGGCTGGGCCAGTGAGCCATGGCCGCTGAGCCTGTGCGTCCGGAGCCTGTGCTCCGCAACGGGAGAGGCCATAACAGTGAGAGGCCCGCGTACTTCAAAAAAAAAAAAAAAGACAGAATAGGACCCACAATGACATCATTATCTTCTCAATCTTAATCATCATTATTTTTTTATTGAGCACCTACTTGGTGCCAGGCACTGTTCTAAGGTTGGACATGTATCATCCCAACTTTTTCCCCATTCAACAAATATTTATTAAGATCCTACCATGTGTGAGGCACCATTGTAGGTGCTGGTGATATGGCAGTGAACAAAGTCTAATGCTTTCTCTCTCTTACCCGTGAACCACTGGGCCTGGAGGTAGGATGGGTGTTCTCCTTGTGTACCATCCTATTTTAAGAATAAAGCCAGGACCCCACAGACCCAGGATTAGGGTGAGGTGAGTTAAGGCCAAGTCACACAAGTGCAAGGTCATATCCTGTCTTCACTTAAAATGTTGCTATTTTGGTCATCATGGATTTTTTTTTTTTGCATTACTTTTAACTTTTGAAAATATATCTTGATTGTTGAGTTTTTGGCACCCCCTTAAATTTTGCACCCAAGATGATTCCTCATTAACCTCATTCTGTTAACCTCACCCTAGTCCTGTCCTTGCTTATGTGATCCTCACAACAATCACGTGAAGTAGGTGCAATAATTACCCCCATTTTACAGATAAGAAAAGTGAGGCACAGAGAAGCTAAATGACTTGCTCAAGGACATACAGTTAATTAAGTGGTAAAGCTGGTGCATGAACTTCTCTTACTTTAGAATCCATGCTCTTAACCCTACTTTACATTTTGTTTAGTCCATACAGGCTGCTAAATATCTCAAGTAACTTGCCATCACTTTAATTTAAAATTAAAAATACAGCACAGTGCATTCCGCAGCCCCTCAGGACCGGGGTTGGGTTGGAAGACCCCTTGGTCCTGGGACACAAGGCGCGGCCAGAAAGGCAGCAGCCCCTTCACCTGTCACACAGCACACGTTGGTGGGGAACCTGGTGCTAAACCATTCATAGATGACCTGCTTCTGGATCAGGGTTTCCTACATAACAGAGCAGCTCCCTCGCTGGGATCTATTGAAAGTCAGCCCTGGACAGACGTTTTGTAAAAAGAAGGTATTAAAAAAAAAAAAAAAAGGAAGAAGAAAATTTAAAATACAGCTTTCCAGCCTCTTTAAAAGTCAGGCAAGGGACTTCCCTGGTGGCGCAGTGGTTAAGAATCTGCCTGCCAATGCAGGGGACACAGGTTTGATCTCTGGTCCGGGAAGATCCCACATGCCGCAGAGCAACCAAGCCCGTGCGCCACAACTACTGAGCTCGCATGCCGCAACTACTGAAGCCCGCACGCCTAGAGCCCATGTTCCTCAACAAGAGAAGTCACCACAATGAGAAGCCCACGCACCGCAATGAAGAGTAGCCCCCGCTCACCACAACTAGAGAAAGCCCGCGTGCAGCAAGGAAGACCCAACGCAGCCAAAAATAAAGAAATAACTTTATTTTTTTTAAAAAAAAGGCCACCTGTGCTCACATTCCAGTTTTGTGGCCATCAGCAGAATGGAGTGGCAGCCTCTCTCAGGTAAAGCAAGCTCATCAGGTCACCACAGTCTCCACCACCCACTACTATCTCACTGCCTCCCCCACTTCATTCACTTGCTACCTGTCTGCTCCTGGGGGCATTTAGATTTGGACCCCTAATCTGGTCATCTCACAGATGGAAGAATCCAAGCCCCAGAGAGGAAGAGGTTTACCCAATTCACACAGCACTTGGAGCCTGGGCTCCAAGCCAGCCCTTACACAGCCCTTCAGTGATAAGAGACACTTGTAACTTTACACTTGATGGGAGCTCAGAAAGGGAGTTCCCAGACAGATCAAGCTAACCCCTATTTGCTGAGCACTGCCCAATTTTTGCCTCCAAGGTGGGCATCTCCACATCAACATCTCAGGTGGCCCTCCCAACGACTCTGGCAGGTCAGCCTTGACAACCTCTATCTTACACGTGAGAAACTGTTGCTTGGGAGGTTAAGTGACTCTCCCAAGATCTCACTGCAAGCTTGTGGTAGGTCTAACTTCAGTTCACTAGCTCTTGACATAAGACCTCCTGCTCTCTCCCCAAAACACCCTCTCTGACTCTTACTAGGATTTTCTTGGACTGAGGCTGGAGTCTCTGCTGGCTAAATTTACTCTCTTCCAGAAGGATTCTAACACAGGGCAGCCCGAGAGCCAAGCTGGAGTTGTCAGAAATACTGACTATAGGCCAAGCATATGCTAGATGCTTTTCACAAAGCTTCTATATTCTTTGTGTTTATCTGCATCTGAATTTTCCACAGTGACTGTATTTTACTTCCTGTACGAGGAATTGCTTGATCTAGGCCTGGAAATGATTCTACTGAAAGTTTGGAGAAGTTGAGGATATTGGTCCCCAACTTGCAGTTAAGGAAACTGAGGCTCAGATGGATGGCCCAAGGTTACACAGGTAAGAAGTGATGGAATCAGGATTCTGTCTGAGTCCGAGGCCTGTGCTCTTTCCATTCCACTACTCTGCTTGCCCTTTTTTTTTTTAACACCTTGTTCCACAAAGGAGTTCAGGCAACTTATAAAAATACATTAAAGGAATCAAGCATTTATCCTGTCTTTCTTTGTACAAACTATTTCAGGAAAATCAAATAATGAATGAGGAAAAGTTATTCTTTTATTTTTTCATTTAAGTTTTTTTTTTTTTTTTTTTTTTTGCGGTACGTGGGCCTCTCACTGTTGTGGCCTCTCCCACCGTGGAGCACAGGCTCCAGATTCTCAGGCCCAGCGGCCATGGCTCACGGGCCCAGCCGCTCCGCGGCACGTGGGATCTTCCCAGACCGGGGCACGAACCCGTGTCCCCTGCATCGGCAGGCGGACTCTCAACCACTGCGCCACCAGGGAAGCACTCATTTAAGTTTTATTTTTAAATTATTTTTGTAATTTAATTTTATTTTTAAAAATAATTTTTATTGAAACGTTGTTCTTTATGGAAGAATTCCAGCTAATGAATGCAAAAAGAATGCCAGAGGGACTTCCCTGGTGGTCCAATGGTTATGACTCCGTGCTTCCACTGCAGGGGGCTCGGGTTCTATCCCTGGTCAGGGAACTAAGATCCCACATGCTGCTGGGCGTGGCCAAAAAAAAAAAAAAAAAAGAATGACAGAATTAGAAAGTCATGGGGGATTCCCTGGCAGTCCAGGACTTGGCGCTTTCACTGCCAGGGCCCGGTTCCCATTTTGCAACACCTAATGAAATAACGGATCATCAGCAGATGCTAAAACCAACAGATAAAAGGTTGATGGGGAAATCTATAATGAAAAGAGCAGGCCAAGAGCCCTGAAACCATGGATCAATCAATAAAAATATTTAAACTAAATATGTGCCGCTAGATGAGACATAATAATAAGTAGACAGCACCATCGCCAATAAGGTATTCTTGCTAAAGACATTAAACCTGAATCTAATCAAGCTCTAGATCTAACTTTCAGTTTAATGGAAATACAAGAGACAGAAGAACAAGTTAAACTACACCATCAGGAAGCAATCAGCCAAATCTTCTGGGATGTGGGAACCTTTACAGGGCAAACGCTCTGGTTTCCTTTACAAATAAATAGCATGAAAAAAGAAGAAAAGAAAAGTGAAACTGTTATAGATGAAAAGTTACTTATGACGCATATCAACCAAATGAAATGTGTGAGCCTTATTTGAGTTCTTATTGGAAAAAACCAACTATTAAAGAAATTTGAACATGAACTAGGTATTAAATGATTTTAGGGAATTTGTATTAATTTTGTTAGGTATGATAGTGGCATTGTAGTTATATTTGAAAAAGCCCTATCTTTTAAAGATATATGCTGAAATAATTCCAGTGAAATGATATGATATCTGGGATTTGCTTTATAATACTTCAGAGGGAGGGAAAAGTGGGGAGGTAAATGAAACAAGATTGGCAAAATGTTGGTAATTATTGAGGATGGGTTACAGGTGCATAACAGTTTATTACATTCTCTCTACTTTCATGTGTTTGAAATATTCCATAATAAAACATTTTTTAAGCCTTAAAGTAAATAATTAAGAAAATTGGGACAAAGAGAAAATACAGATCCAGAAATAGAATAGTTCTGAGCTTCTTAGCAGCCAAAACAAAGAGGGAAACGAGTCACGATGGCCAACTGTTGAGAAAGACAGTCTCATGCCTGCAGTTTTTTGACCCTTACTCAATTATGTAAGAATGGGCCCTGAGCCTGGAACACTTCCTAACCAAGAGATAAAGAGCCCACACAGCCAGCTGGATTTATCACCTTGTGTGGGAGTATCTTTCCTTGTTTTAGGTGTCATGAGTACTCTTTTGTCTCTGCTTAAAGCATGTCGGTCGTATGGCATCTAGCCAACCCCATGGTTATTATCTGTCCTCCTCTTGGAGGGGATAGGGTCCTTCCACTATGGCACAAGAAGGGTGAGCATAGGTGAAGTGCCCTGTGTTGATCACTGGGAGAGATCCCCCGGCAATGAGGGACCAACACCCACTACTGAAGCTGATCCTGCTGTCTCTTCTCTATGTGAGCAAAGCGTGGTTCCATCCGGTGCTTGACTGCATTGTGTCTTCCTTGACTACTCAGATACCAAGAGGAAATGGGTAGAAGTGTTTAGAGTCTTCCCCGGGGAATGATAACTGGTGCAAGGGTACTCCACTTGACACAAGGAGATTTCTAAAACCAACAAACCAGCACAGTTTCTTGTAATCAAAGAGATTCCGGTGCTGGCAAAATTCCTACTCAATATGGCCTATCAGTAGGGGGCCAGTCATCTGCACTGATTTGGGGTATAATGAAGGACTTGCAAAGAGCTAGGGCCAACAGAAGGAGGGGAAAGAGGTGGAGAGAGGTGGACCTTGGAGGATGAGGGAAATGGAGAAGGACATGGGAAAGGCAGGGCATTCTAGGGGGAGGGTACTGAGTGAGCAAAGGCAGACAGGCTATTTCATTTTCATAAAAGAAGAAATACAAAAAATGCATGTGAACCTGAAGAAAGCTGGTCTTTTATTTGCTCCCTCTTTGCCAAAAGAAATCGATCCAACTCCAAAAAGCACTGACAGGAAACAAAAGTCTTTACCAAAGGTCTTTGGAGGACACTGCAAAGGGATTACACGGCACAGCTCAGGGCAAGACATCCTTTCAGAATCCTCCTAAATCTCTCTTCCTCAAAGTTCCACACCATTACAACAGCTCCCCAAACCTCTTCCTTCTTTCTCTTTTTCCAAATTCCTGACCACCCAAACTCTGCCAGCTCCCTCACTCCCCTCCCTTCTCTCAGAAGCAGCTTTTCCTGATTGGGACTGGGCGGAAATTCCTCCAGGTCTCTCCACTCTTTTGCTTATAGGTCTATTTCTCTCCCTCTGCCCTCCTTACAAAGGCTCCTAAGCCTGGGAAGGAGGAAAAGCAGTGCATATTTACATGTGAGTATTTTTGTCCCGTGGCCTGGAAATAAAAAAAAAAAGGAAGGAAAGACACCCGCATGTTAACAGGAAGATGCCAGCAAAGCTTTGGAATCAGATAAAGTTGGGTCCAGGTCCTGGCTCTGCCACTTTCTAGCTGCGTGACCTTGGGCAAGCCTCACTGGAGACATTTCTCCAAACCTCAGATTGCTGTTCCGTGAATGACTTAGCATGGTATCTGGCATATAGCAAGCGTTCCATAAAGTGTAGCTTACAAAATAAAGGAGTTAGTTACCTGTAGACAGGAGGAATATGGTGAACTTTATTTTGTCTTTATCCATATTTTTTGCCTTTATCAGTATTTAAAAATTTTACAGTAAGTACATACTTGTAAAAATAAAACAACATAAAGATCATTATAAACACAGGCGTAGGATTAAATGTTTATCAGTAGAAGATCAAATGAATTATGGGGTACCCATATTCTGGAATATTATGAACTCCTTAAAAATGGGGTATCTCTATAAATAATGACACGAAAAATGTCCACAGTATACAGCAAGTTGCAAAACAGTATGTGGTGTGACCCCCTTTATATATATTTATATATAGTATGCTACAAATAAGAAAAACCGCAGCTATCTCACCAGTGAAGATGAGTGTTTTTCATTTTTCAAATCCATATTTTTGTAAGGTTTTAATTTAAAAAAAAAGACTCATGAATTACTTTTACATAAAAGAAAAACACTGAAAGGGGGGGAAAAACAGACAGGTAGGGTTTCCCGTGTGTTTCCCAGGCCCACGGGGGAACAGAGCACCAGACAAACGAAGGACCCCAAGATTCTGCGCACCGAAGTCCTATCGCTGAGCCGGTTGAGCTCCTGCCAGCCACTAGGCTGGGCAGGAAGGGTAAACAGGGCACCCCATCTTCAGCCCTCGAAGGCTCCCCCCTGCCCCCACGTCCTGTTTTGCAGACTGCAATAGAAGGGAGCCAGTAGAAATTGCTCCCTTTCTCCCCATGGGGACCCTTCTAATACCTCTGCTAAGGAGAGTAAGGTTTGCTGGAGCAGAGAAGAGGGCAGGGGCAAGAGAAGGTCCTGGGGCCTAAAGATCTTTCTAGATGTATGTGGCCTGTGGCCCCCAAGACTTCCCCGCTCCCCCAATCTTGTTGAAACTGAAGATGGGGGGGCTCTGGAGGGACCAAAGAGCCTTGCCGGGCTCTCAGGGTGGGACCCGCCCCGCAGCGTGTGGAGGGAGGAAGCTGCTGAGCCCCCAAACTCTTGGGGGACAAGCCTGAGCAGTTCCCGGAATGTGGGGAAAACGGGTGCCCTATCAGCGCTCTCTATAAAAACCATCGCCTACAGAAGATCAAGCCCCAAGATTGAGTCCCAGGATTTCCTGACTAGTTCCAAGAACCCAACCTAGAAAGTGGGCGGGGTTCCTGCCTCCTCTTCCCCTCCCAACTCAGGCCCTTCTCGCTTTTGGGTCCCCAGTCCAGGCCCAACCCCACGGCCAGCCCATTCAGCTCCCAAGTCTAGTCGGCCCTGCGCTCCCTCAAACCACCCCCAGTGCCCGCCCCGCCCCCAGCTCTGCGTCTCCCCCCGCCCCATTTCCGCTTAGTTTGCACTCCCGGCACCCCGCGCGCGCCTGGGGTACCTCCTCGGCCCGCGGCAACTCAAGCGCCGAGGCCCCGCCCTTCTGATGCCCCGCCCCAAAGCCCCGCCCTGGCACGTGCCCGCGCTTAGCTTGTTTACCTCTCAGTGCCTGTAAGGGGACCCCTCTACAGGTCAAACCCTGACTATATTATCAGCCCTTGCGACCTGCATTCCAAGTGTGGGAAGGGGGTTCGCGGCGTTCAGAGAAGTTTGGAGAAGATGCAGGCCCGGAAGCGGAAGCAGAGAATGGAGAGGGCCGGAGGTCGGGGCAGTGAGGACCACAAAGCTCGAGCGCACGCCCACCTCCTTCCCTGCGGGCCGGCGCACTTGGTAGTGGGACGAGACGCTCGGTCTGGGTCCGGCGGGCTCGAGCCTGAATCTGAGCAAGGGCTGGCCCGGTACCCGCCAGGTGTGCTGCGCGGGACTGGCGGCAGGGCGGGGTGGCCCCGGGAACGATTGTCGGGGGTGGAGGGCGAGTCAAGTGAGCTGGGAGTGCCCGGCCTAGTATCGGGAATCGAGGGTCCAGTTGGAGGTATTGAGGTGAGGTGAGATTAGGCCCAACGGCTCTCTCGCCTGGATACCGTGACCTGTCCTGGCAAGGGTGGGGAGCAGGAGACCCAACCTTTGGGGCTGTGCCTCATTAGCGCTTCCCAGGTGGGGCGCGGAGCTCGACTCTACGCCGCCACCGTGTGGCCGCAGGGAGCAGCGCCTGCCTGGACCCGGAGACTCCTCGGCGCTGGGGCGGGGGACCAGGCCCTGGAGACCTTGGGAGAGCCGCCCGTGGGGAGACTGACTTTCGATACCCTGCTCCTCCCGAGCTGGGTTCCAGGAATGGGGCTGAAGTTGCCATGGCGGCGGCGGAGCAGTCGCCGGGCCTTCCTCCAGCCGCTCTGAATCCTCCTCAGGACAGCGTGGGATTGTGGTGTGGACACCCATTATCCGCCAGCATCTTGTTGCTCACTGAATAAGGAGGTGTGGAGATGTGGATGAGAATAATCCCTCCCAAAGGCAGCAAGGCCTCCAACAACCAACCAGCTTTTCCTAAGCATCTACTATGTGAAAGGCGTACAAAGATGAATAATTAAAATAAGTAGGGAAAGCCCTCTCATATTTGTGGCTCCCCACTTTCATGAAAATAACAGGTAACTTTTAGGAAGGCTTACTGTATGCCAGACATATACTGAGTACTTTTATATGCGTGATAACATTAAATTCTCACCACAGTCCTCTAAGGGTAGGCACTATTATTCCTATCCAACAGATGAGGAAGTTTAGGTTCAGAGAAGTTAAGTAACTTGCCTAAAGTCACACAGCTAGATCGAATTTCTAAGCCTTGGTTTGACTTTTTTTTTTTTTGGCCGAGCCTTGGGGCTTGCAGTATCTCAGTTCCCCAACCAGGGATTGAACCCAGTCCCTGCAGTGAAAGCCCAGAATCCTAACCAGTAGGCCCCCGGGGAACCCCCTTGGCTTTTTTTTTTTTTAATAGACTTTATTTTTTAGAGCATTTTTAAGTTCACAGCAAAATCGAGCAAAGATGCAGTGTTTCCATATGCCTCCTGTGCCAACACACAGCTTCCTCTATCAACATCTAACACCAGAGTGGTGCATTTGTTACAATTAGTGAACCTACATTGATACATCATTATCACCCAAAGCCCAAAATTTACGTTTGATAAGCCTTAGTTTTTAACCACCATGTCAATCTCCTACCCTAATTATAAGGCCACTTTGCTGAGCGGGGATTCAACTGGGACTTTGAAGGGTATGTAGAATTTTCCAAAGCAGGGGGTAAGAAGGACATTTCAGGCAGGAGAGTTGTATAGAGAAAGATGTAGAGGGATTTTCAGGGTACTTGGCAAGTTTGACTTGAGCAAGAGGCCCCAAGCTTTAGTTAGTCAATTGAGTATCGACCTCATGAAGTTTGTCCTAAACAATAACAGCCATGAAATCATGGGTTTAGAATGCAGGTTATATTTTTGAATCCCCATTGAAATAAATATGTTAATCTTTGAAAAATATGTGGTTATATGCCACTAAAATTATCCCTAGAGCCCCCGGTGATAGTCATGCCCCATTCTGGAAAACACTACCATAGGGAATTACTGGAGGTACCCTGGGGAGGTAGGATGAGGCCACTGTTTGTTGAGCAAAGGTCATCTGTGTCCCAGGTAAGCTGCCTGCTGCTGTTCACAATTCTCTGAGCCCCAGACCTACCAGCATATTTGATCTTATCTTTCCTGGCTGGCAACACTTTGGTGGCTCCTTATTCTCTTCTAGATAGAAGAGTAAATGCCTTAACATAACCTACAAGGTCCTTGGGGATCCTGGGGTAGGCCCACCATGGCCCCATCAGGCTGGTGAAGAGGGAGATAGGAGACAGGATCTCCTGGAGGAAGTGACATCTGAGCTGAAGTCTAACGGATTTATGGGAGAGAACTAGGTGATGGTGGTGAAGAGCTTTTTTAGGTAGAAGGAACAGCAAGTGCAAATTTCCCGAGGCAGGAAGGAACAATGTGCATGTGAGCACCTGAAAGAGGCACTAGAGGAGGAGTCGGGGAGAGGAGTTTGCAGGGGCCAGACCCTGCCTGCAGTCCCTGGAGGCATCACACGCATCCTGATCTTAATGCTGTGCCTTACAAGGAGCCGTTTAGGGCCTCAAGAACGGTGACTTCAGTTACTTGAATAACAAATACTTTTTGAACACCTGCTTCAGGTGGAGCACTGGGGATTTTAATAGAAGACTCTCATGGTCCCTGCCATCAGGAAACTTACATTCTTTCACAAACAAAAGTTATACATATGCATGGTTTAAAGAAATAACAAGTATTATAAGGTTTTCTATGAAAACAGAAGGCAGTCCACTACCTTTTCCCTCATTTCCACTTTTGCAGAGGCATCTATTTTCAACTTTTTTAGCTGACTGTATTTTAGATTTATCTCCATTATCTCTAAATAATCTTGGTTTGTTTTTTGTTTTTTGTTTTTTTTTTTTGTTTGTTTGTTTTTTGGCGGTACGCGGGCTTCTCACTACTGTGGCCTCTCCCACTGCCAGCGGCCATGGCCCACGGGCCCAGCCGCTCCGCAGCACGTGGGATCTTCCCGGACCGGGGCACGAACCCGTGTCCCCTGCATCGGCAGGCGGACCCTCAACCACTGCGCCACCAGGGAAGCCCTGATTTTTGAATTTTATTTAATTTATTTTTTTATACAGCAGGTATGTATGTCAATCCCAATCTCCCAGTTCATCCCACCACCACTACCCCACCCCCCTGCCACTTTCCCCCCTTGGTGTCCATACGTTTGTTCTCTACATCTGTGTCTCTAGTTCTGCCCTGCAAACCGGTTCATCTGTACCATTTTTCTAGGTTCCACATATATGCGTTAATATATGATATTTGTTTTTCTCTTTCTGACTTACTTCACTCTGTGTGACAGTCTCTAGATCCATCCATGTCTCTACAAATAACCCAATTTCGTTCCTTTTTATGGCTAAGTTAATATTCCATTGTATATATGTACCACATCTTCTTTATCCATTCGTCTGTCGATGGGCATTTAGGTTGCTTCCATGACCTGGCTATTGTAAATAGTGCTGCAGTGAACATTGGGGTGCATGTGTCTTTTTGAATTATGGTTTTCTCTGGGTATATGCCCAGTAGTGAGATTGCTGGGTCATATGGTAATTCTATTTTTAGTTTTCTAAGGAACCTCCATACTGTTCTGCATAGTGGCTGTATCAATTTACATTCCCACCAACAGTGCAAGAGGGTTCCCTTTTCTCCACACCCACTCCAGCATTTGTTGTTCGTAGATTATCTGATGATGCCCATTCTAAATGGTGTGAGGTGATACTCATTGTAGTTTTGATTTGCAGTTCTCTAATAATTAGTGATGTTGAGCAGCTTTTCATGTGCTTCTTGGCCATCTGTATGTCTTCTTTGGAGAAATGTCTGTTTAGGTCTTCTGCCCATTTTTTGATTGGTTTTTTCTTTTTTAATATTGAGCTGCATGAGCTGCTTATATATTTTGCAGATCAATCCTTTGTCCATTGATTCATTTGCAAATATATTCTCCCATTCTGAGGGTTGTCTTTTCGTCTTGTTTGTAGTTTGCTTTGCAAAAGCTTTTAAGTTGCATTAGGTCCCATTTGTTTATTTTTGTTTTTATTTCCATTACTCTAGGAGGTGGATCAAAAAAGATCTTGCTGTGATTTATGTCAAAGTGTGTTCCTCCTGTTTTCCTCTAAGAGTTTTCTAGTATCCAGTCTTACATTTAGGTCTCTAATCCATTTTGAGTTTATTTTTGTATATGGTGTTAGGGAGTGTTCTAATTTCATTCTTTTACATGTAGCTGTCCAGTTTTCCCAGCACCACTTATTGAAGAGACTGTCTTTTCTCCATTGTATATCCTTGCCTCCTTTGTCATAGATTAGTTGACCATAGGAGCGTGGGTTTATCTCTGGACTTTCTATCCTGTTCCATTGATCTATATTTCTGGTTTTGTGCCAGTACCATATTGTCTTGATTACTGTAGCTTTGTAGTATAGTCTGGAGTCAGGGAGTCTGATTCCTCAGGCTCCTTTTTTTCCCCTCAAGACAACTTTGGCTATTTGGGGTCTTTTTTGTCTCCATACAAATTTTAAGATTTTTTGTTCTAGTTCTGTAAAAAATGGCACTGGTAATTTGATAGGGATTGCATTGAATCTGTAGATTGCTTTGGGTAGTATAGTCATTTTCACAATATTGATTCTTCCAATCCAAGAACATGGTATATCTCTCCATCTGTTTGTGTCATCTTTGATTTCTTTCATCAGTGTCATACTTTTCTGAGTACAGGTCTTTTACCTCCTTAGGTAGGTTTATTCCTAGGTATTTTATTCTTTTTGTTGCAATGGTGAATGGGATTATTTCCTTAATTTCTCTTTCTGATCTTTCGTTGTTAGTGTATAGGAATGCAAGAGATTTCTGTGCATTAATTTTGTATCCTGCAACTTTACTAAATTCATTGATGAGCTCTAGTAATTTTTTAGTGGTATCTTTAGGATTCTCTAGTATAGTATCATGTCATCTGCAAACAGTGACAGTTTTACTTCTTCTTTTCCAATTTGTATTCCTTTCATATTTTTTTTCTTCTCTGATTGCTGTGGCTAGGACTTCCAAAACTATGTTGAATAATAGTGGTGAGAGTGAACATCCTTGTCTTGTTCTTGATCTTAGAGGAAATACTTTCAGTTTTTCACCATTGAGAATGATGTTTGCTATCAGTTTGTCGTATATGGCCTTTATTATGTTGAGGTAGGTTCCCTCTGTGCCCACTTTCTGGAGAGTTTTTATCATAAATAGGTGTTGAATTTTGTCATAAGCTTTTTCTACATCTCTTGAGATGATTATATGGTTTTTATTCTTCAGTGTGTTAATATGGTGTATCACATTGATTGATTTGTGTATATTGAAGAATCCTTGCACCCCTGGGATAAATCCCACTTGATCATGGTGTATTATCCTTTTAATGTGTTGTTGGATTCTGTTTGCTAGTATTTTGTTGAGGATTTTTGCATCTATATTCATCAGTGATATTGGTCTGTAATTTTCTTTTTTTGTAGTATCTTTGTCTGGTTTTGGTATCAGGGTGATGGTGGCCTCATAGAATGAGTTTGGGAGTGTTCATTCCTCTGCAATTTTTTGGTAGAGTTTGAGAAGGATGGGTGTCAGCTCTTCCCTAAATGTTGATAGAATTCACCTGTGAAGCCATCTGGTCCTGGACTTTTTGTTTGTTGGAAGATTTTTAATCACAGTTTCAATTTCATTACTTGTGATTGGTCTGTTCATATTTTCTATTTCTTCCTGGTTCAGTCTTGGAAGGTTATACCTTCCTAAGAATTTGTCCATTTCTTCCAGGTTGTCCATTTTATTGGCATAGAGTTGCTTGTAATAGTCTTTCTTTTTTTAAAAAAAATTATTTATTTATTTATTTTTGGTTCCATTGGGTCAGTTGCTGTGCGTGGGCATTCTCCAGCTGTGGCGAGCAGGGGCTACTCTTCTTTGCGGTGTGTGGGCTTCTCATTGTGGTGGCCTCTCCCATTGAGGAGCACGGGTTCCAGGCACACGGGCTTCAGTAGTTGTGGCTTGCGGGATCTAGAGCGCAGGCTCAGTAGTTGTGGCTCATGGGCTTAGTTGCTCTGTGGCATTTGGGATCCTCCCGGACCAGGGCTCGAACCCGTGTCCCCTGCATTAGCAGGCAGGTTCCTAACCACTGCGCCACCAGGGAAGCCAATGTAGTACTCTCTTATGATGCTTTGTATTTCTGCAGTGTCTGTGGTAACTTCTCCTTTTTCATTTCTAATTTTATTGATTTGAGTCCTCTCCCTCTTTTTCTTGATGAGTCTGGCTAAAGGTTTATCAATTTTGTTTGCCTTCTCAAAGAACCAGCTTTTAGTTTTATTGATCTTTGCTATTGTTTTCTTTGTTTCTATTTCATTTATTTCTTCTCTGATCTTTATGATTTCTTCCTTCTACTTACTTCGGGTTTTGTTTGTTCTTCTTTCTTTAGTTCCTTTAGGTGTAAGGTTAGATTGTTTATTTGAGATTTCTCTTCTTTCTTTTTTTTTTTTTTAAATAAATTTATTTATTTATTTTTGGCTGTGTTGAGTCTTCATTGCTGTGCACGGGCTTTCTCTAGTTGCGGTGAGCAGGGGCTACCCTTCGTTGTGGTGTGTGGGCTTCTCATTGTCGTGGCTTCTTTTGTTGCAGAGCACGGGCTCTAGGCGTGCAGGCTTCAGTAGTTGTGGCATGTGGGCTCAGCAGTTGTGGCTCGCGGGCTCCAGAGCGCAGGCTCAGTAGTTGTGGCGCATGGGCTTAGTTGCTCCGCGGCATGTGGGATCTTCCCGGACCAGGGCTCGAACCCGTGTCCCCTGCATTGGCAGGTGGATTCTTAACCACTGTGCTACCAGGGAAGCCCAAGATTTTTCTTCTTTCTTGAGGCAGGCTTGTATTGCTATAAACTTCCCTCTTAGAACTGCTTTTGCTACATCCCGTAGGTTTTGGATCGTTGTGTTTTCATTGTAATTTGTCTCTAGGTATTTTTTGATTTCCTCTTTGAATTCTTCAGTGATCTCTTGGTTATTTAGTAACGTATTGTTCAGCCTCCAAGTGTTTGTGTTTTTTACGTTTTTTTCCCTGTAATTGATTTCTAATCTCACAGTGTTGTGGTCGGAAAAGATGCTTGATATGATTTCAGTTTTCTTAAATTTACCGAGGCTTGATTTGTGACCCAAGATGTGATCTATCCTGGAGAATGTTCCATGTGCACTTGAGAAGAAAGTGTAATCTGCTGTTTTTGGATGGAATGTCCTATAAATATCAATTAAATCTATCTGGTCTATTGTATCATTTAAAGCTTGTGTTTCCTTATTTTCTGTTTGGATGATCTGTCCATTGGTGTAAGTGAGGTGTTAAAGTCCCCCACTATTATTGTGTTACTGTCGATTTCCTCTTTTGTAGCTGTTAGCAGTTGCCTTATGTATTGAGGTGCTCCTATGTTGGGTGCATATATATTTATAATTGTTATATCTTCTTCTGGGATTGATTCCTTGATCATTATGTAGTGTCCTTCCTTGTCTCTTGTAACATTCTTTATTTTAAAGTCTATTTTATCTGATATGAGTATTGCTACTCCAGCTTTCTTTTGATATCCATTTGCATGGAATATCTTTTTCCATGCCCTAACTTTCAGTCTGTATGTGCCCCTAGGTCTGAAGTGGGTCTCTTGTAGACAGCATATATATGGGTCTTGTTTTTGTATCCATTCAGCAAGCCTGTGTCTTTTGTTTGGAACGTTTAATCCATTTACATTTAAGGTGATTATCAATATGTATATACCTATTACCATTTTCTTAATTGTTATGGGTTTATTTTGTAGGTCCTTTTCTTCTCTTGTGTTTCCCGCTTAGAGAAGTTCCTTTAGCATTTGTTGTAGAGCTGGTTTGGTGGTGCTGAATTCTCTTAGCTTTTGCTTGTCTGTAAAGCTTTTGATTTCTCCACTGAAACTGAATGAGATCCTTGCCGGGTAGAGTAATCTTGGTTGTAGGTTCTTCCCTTTCATCACTTTAAGTATATCATGCCACTCCCTTCTGGCTTGTAGAGTTTCTGCTGAGAAATCGGCTGTTAACCTTATGGGAGTTCCCTTGTATGTTATTTGTCATTTTTCCCTTGTTGCTTTCAATAATTTTTCTTTGTCTTTAATTTTTGTCAGTTTGATTACTATGTGTCTCGGCATGTTTCTCTTTGGGTTTATCCTGTGTGGGACTGTCTGCGCTTTCTGGACTTGGGTGACTATTTCCTTTCCCCTGTTAGGGAAGTTTTCGACTATAATGTCTTCAGATATTTTCTCGGGTCCTTTCTCTCTCTCTTCGCCTTCTAGGACCCCTTAATGCAAACGTTGTTGCGTTTAATGTTGTCCCAGAGGTCTCTTAGGCTGTCTTCATTTCTTTTTATTCTTTTTTCTTTATTCTGTTCCGTGGCAGTGAATTCCACCATTCTGTCTTCCACTTATCTGTTCTTCTGCCTCAGTTATTCTGCTATTGATTCCTTCAAGTGTATTTTTTATTTCAGTTATTGTATTGTTCATCTCTGTTTGTTCTTTAATTCTTCTAGGTGTTTTTTTTAAATTTATTTAATTAATTTATTTATTTTTGGCTGCATTGGGTCTTCGTTCTGTGCATGGGCTTTCTCTAGTTGTGGCAAGTGGGGGCTACTCTTCGTTCTGGCACACGGGCTTCAGTAGTTGTAGCACGTGGGCTCAGTGGTTATGGCTCACGTGCTCTAGAGCGCAGGCTCAGTAGTTGTGGCGCATGGGCTTAGTTGCTCCGCGGCATGTGGGATCTTCCCGGACCAGGGCTCGAACCCGTGTCCCCTGCACTGGCAGGCGGATTCTTAACCACTGTGCCACCAGGGAAGCCCCTAGATGTTTGTTCTTTAATTCTTCTAGGTCTTTGTTAAACATTTCTTGCATCTTCTTGATCTTTGCCTCCATTCTTTTTCTGAGGTCCTGGATCATCTTCACTATCATTATTCTGAATTCTTTTTCTGGAAGGTTGCCTATCTCCACTTCATTTAGTTGTTTTTCTGAGGTTTTATCTTGTTCCTTCATCTGGTACAAAGTCCTCTGCCTTTTCATTTTGTCTGTCTTTCTGTGAATGTGGTTTTTGTTCCACAGGCTGCAGAACTGTAGTTCTCCTTGCTTCTGCTGTCTGCCCTCTGGTGGATGAGGCTATCTAAGAGGCTTGTGCAGGCTTCCTGATGGGAGGGACTGGTGGTGGGTAGAGCTGGGTGTTGCTCTGTTGTCAGAGCTCAGTAAAACTTTTATCCGCTTGTCTGCTGTTGGGTGGGCCTGGGTTCCCTCCCTGTTGGTTGTTTGGCCTGAGGCAACCTAGCACTGAAGCCTACCTGGCTCTTTGATGGGGCTAATGGCAGACTCTGGGAGGGCTCACACCAAGCAGTACTTCCCAGATCTTTTGCTGCCAGTGTCCTTGTCCCCATGGTGAGCCACAGACACCCCCCGCCTCTGCAGGAGACCCTCCAACACTAGCAGGTAGGTCTGGTTCAGCCTCCTATGGGGTCACTGCTCCTTTCCCTGGGTCCCGATGCACACACTACTTTGTGTGCGCTCTCCAAGAGTGGAATCTCTGTTTCCGCTAGTCCTGTCTAAGTCCTGCAATCAAATCCCGCTAGCCTTCGAAGTATGATTCTCTAGGAATTCCTCCTCCCATTGCCGGACCCCCAGGTTGGGAAGCCTGACGTGGGGCTCAGAACCTTCACTCCAGTGGGTGGACTTCTGTGGTATAATTGTTCTCCAGTTTGTGAGTCACCCACCCCGCAGTTATGGGATTTGATTTTATTGTGATTGCGCCCCTCCTACCGTCTCATTGCGGCTTCTCCTTTGTCTTTGGATGTGGAGTATCTTTTTTGGTGAGTTCCAGTGTCTTCCTGTCGATGATCGTTCAGCAGTTAGTTGTGATTCTGGTGCTGTCGCAAGAGAGAGTGAGAGCACGTCTTTCTACTCCGCCATCTTGAACCAGTCTCCTAGTAATCTTGTTTCGCCATTTCTAGACATTTCAGTTTTAAACACTATCTCTTGACTTTCTACTATGGAAGATAAAGTTTTGTCTTTCCCCATCACCTGCGCCACCATACACATAATCCCCACATCCTCAAATTGCCAACATAATTTTGGTTCGTTCAGTAGTCTTTGTTTACATTATTATATGTAAGCTATGATTACTTTTCCTTTCCTGTACAACTTTTTGTTTTTCCCAGAGTCAACAATTGTCCTGTTGTGTCACTTGCTTAGTTTCTGTGTATTCCACCCTCCACCAGTTATCTAAATCTCTTCTCAAGAGGTTCCTACATATCAGGTGTCTCAGATTGGTGTCTCTGGAAGCGGAGGTGGAGATAAGACAGGTTTACTAGGGATCAACACCTGTGAGAGGAAGTGGGCGGAAGCAGGATTGGGCGGAGGCAGAGGAACTGCACTGAGGCCTGGAAAGCCTCCGCCCACCTGGCAGGAAGCCTTGGAGCAAGTATGGCCCATCCTATGAGTGTCCTGAGCCCTGCTGAAATGGCCAGGGCTTTATACCCTGCCTGGCTCAGTCCTGCCTATGGGCTGCCCCAGGAAGGATCTGATCTTCGGCGAGGTAGCTCTCTGCATCGGAGAGCGAACCTGAAGGAGCTGACAGCTGGAGGTGGTCTGCTGCTCGAACTCCCCACAGCTGGGCCACAAGCCCTTCCTTGAAGGGGACTCTGGGAGGCAGACTCCATGACTACCACATCATGTGTTCTGCCAATTCCATCTTTTTTTTTTTTTAGTGTGGACCATTTTTTTTTTTTTTAATTTATTTATTTATGGCTGTGTTGGGCCTTCCCTGCTGCATGCGGGCTTTCTCTAGCTGTGGCGAGCAGAAGCTACTGTTCGTTGCCAGGGCATGTGGGATCTTCCCAGGCCAGGGCTTAGAACCTGTGTCCCCTGCATTGGCAGGCAGATTCTTAACCACCATGCCACCAGGGAAGTCCCTAGTGTGGACCATTTTTAAAGTTATTATTGAATTTACAATATTGCTTCTGTTTTATGTTTTGGTTTTTTGGCCGTGAGGCATGTGGGATCTTAGCTCCCTCTGCACTGGAAGGCGAAGTCCCAACCACTGGACCACCAGGGAAATCCCTATCAATTCCATCTTCTTGAAGAAACTTTTCTTCTGCTCCAGTCTGGAGCGTTTGACCTTTATATCTGGTGAACGGCTATTATTCTGGGCAGGGAAAGATCCAGACTTTGTAGGGTTTAAAGTTTATACAATCTGGGGGCCCTTTAAAAAAAGGAATACAAAGTTAGCTGTAATTTATTTGGATTGATAAATCAATAAATTCCTGGAGCTTGAGATCCCTTAGAGACTCAGGACCTTTTCTTCTGAGCTCTCGTTGAACAATCTAGCAACAGTGCTCTCTGATTGGTTTCTCCCATCTGCCTAGAGAACCCTCTACAACTCCCAGCACTCGCAGCGGCCCACGGAATGTGCAGGAAGCAGAAGCTTAGGCTTCTAGGTGAGCCCGCCTCTGATCCTGCGGTCTTCATGAGCATGTCACCTCGCTTCTGTGTTGGATTTCCCTGGGACTGCTGCTCTCTTTACTCTCTCCTTTTGGTGGAGCACCTACTCCAACATTTTCTTGGGAAAGAGGGTGTGTGAGGTGACATTTTTGAGACCTTGCAAGTCTGCAAATACCTTCATTCTACCTTCCCCTTAATAATGTGGTTCGGTACAGGATATATGAAGACTCTTAGAACAGTGCCTGGCACGTAAGAAGTTCTATAGGTGTTTTGCCATCATTATTATAAAAAACTCTCATTGGAGGGACTTCCCTGGTGGTCCA
Organism: Pseudorca crassidens; assembly: GCF_039906515.1. Lineage (NCBI taxonomy): Eukaryota > Metazoa > Chordata > Mammalia > Artiodactyla > Delphinidae > Pseudorca > Pseudorca crassidens. Next base: position 20,589,900 of record NC_090297.1, on the reverse strand, counting down.
GTGGGTAAGACTCCGTGCTCCCAATGCAGGTGGCCTGGGTTTGATCCCTAGTCAGGGAACTAGATCCTGCACGCATGTCACAACGAAGGATCCCACGTGCCGCAACTAAGAGCCGGCACAGCCTGAATTAAAAAGAAGAAAAAAAAACAACTATCTTTGGAGATTGTTTTCTTTTAGTGTTACTGTTGAGAAGTCCAAAGCATCCTGATTCCTGGTGCTTTGTGTGTAGTTCCTTTTCTACTTTGGAAGCTACAGGGTCTTCTCTTTGTGTCCCCTCCACACCTCCCTGACCACCATGGTTCTGATGTCTCACGATGGTACCTCAGGTCTGTTGCTACCCATGGCACTGAGCACTTGGAGGTGCCTTTCAACATGGAACCGTATGTCCTTCAGTTCTGGGAATTTTCTTCCATTTTTAATTGATGACTCCTCTCTGTTCTGCTTTCTCCTTCTGTAATATCTATTATTCAGATGTTGAGTATCCCGGACCAGTACTCTAATTTTCTTTTTTTCTCTCTGCTTTTCTCTCTCTTTTTCTCTTTGTTTTACTTTCTGGAAGATTTCCTCAAATTTATCTTCAATCCCTTCCATTGAATTTTTAATTGCAAGGTCTTTTTGTTGTTGATGTTTGTTTTTTTTTTCTTCTTTCTTTTTTTATTTTTTTAGCTGTGCTGGGTCTTAGTTGCGGCACGCGGGATCTTCCTTGCGGCGTGTGGGATTTTTAGCTGTGGCATGCAGCCTCTTAGTTGTGGCATGCGGGATCCAGTTCCCTGACCAGGGATTGAACCCAGGCCCCCTGCATTTGGAGCGTGGAGTCTTAACCTCTGGACCACCAGGGAAGTCCCTTGTTAGTTTCTTTTTAAAATAACATCCTGTTCTTGCATCCTGGATGCACTATGTTTTCTTATCTCTCTGAAGATGTGACCTTATGTCCTTCCTCTCAGCCTGGTCAGATTAGCTTTGAGAGAAATTTTTCTGATCCTCTTGCCCAGAGAGCAAAGCCATGGGTGCCAGCTTTCTGGGAGGAAACAGGTTGGGGGGTGTCTCAGCCATCACAGTGTATATGGTCACTTCATTGCCTGATTTCGGAGATACCTCCGACCTCCACTGTGCCTGCAGTTTCCCATCCCAGTGACTCTGTTTAATTCTCTTTAGAGAATAAACCTCCAGTTTCCTGCCAGGATTGGGGAAGGGACGTAGGGACCTAACAATTCTGATCCCGGAACATCTTCCAACCTCTTCTATTTAATACTCCCACCCCCATTTAAACAGGTACCTGAGCCTTTTGGGGGAGTCTGTCATCTAAATTGGGTTGGCTCTCCTTCCCCACGTCCAGGTTAGGCAGTAGTTTCCTTGGGTTTGCTGTGTAGTTACCACCCAACCATCTGTTTTCCAGCTTCCCTCATTCTCCTCGTCTCAGTGGGTTTGTGCTTTTTTAAAATTTTTTATTTTTATTTATTTACTTTTGGCTGCGTTGGGTCTTCATTGCTGCCTGCAGGCTTTCTCTAATTGCGGCGAGCGGGGGCTACTCTTCATTGTGGTGCACAGGCTTCTCATTGTGCTGGCTTCTCTTGTTGCGGAGCACAAGCTCTAGGCACATGGGCTTCAGTAGTTGTGGCACATGGGCTCAGTAGTTGTGGCTCGCGGGCTCTAGAGCGCCAGCTCAGTAGTTGTGGCGCACGGGCTTAGTTGCTCCACGACATGAGCGTCTTCCCGGACCGGGGCTCGAACACGTGTCCCCTGCATTGGGAGGCGGATTCTTAACCACTGTGCCACAAGGGAAGCCCTCTTTCTGTAGTTTTAGTGGAGTTTGGGGAGGGACTGAAATTAGACACATATGTTCAATTTGCCATAATTTTCAGAGCTTCCATTTTTACCTAAACCAGTAAACAGATTAATAATTACAGACTGTGAGAGCTACAGAGGAAACAAACATGAGGCCAAGACAAGAACAATGGCAAGATGACTCAGACTTAAGAAATGCAGAGTTGTATCTTTAAAATATGCACCTTGCCTCAGTGTAGAGGGACTTCCCTGGCAGTCCAGTGGGTAAGACTCCGTGCTCCCACTGCAGGGGGCCCAGGTTCAAACACTGGTCAGGGGACTAGATCCCACATGCATGCCGCAACTAAGACCCATCGCACCCAAAATAAATAATAAAATAAATAAATAAATATTAAAAAGAAAACTAAGACATATCTTGCGTCTACTTTAAAAAAATAATAAAATATGCACCTTGCTTCAGTGTAGAGAAGACACGTGAGGAACATTCGTGGAGTCGGAGACAGTGAGGAAGCCACTGGAGATCAAGGTGAATGCTGGCTGGATTGGAAAGGTGATGGCTGTAGAGCTGGAAGCAACCATGTAGAACGTAGACAGACTGTAACCTGCAAAGGGCAGGCACCATGTCCATTTTGTTGCCTGCTGTATATAAACCCAGGTATGCGTATTGTGTATATATGCCCAGCTGTCTGGTTACCAGAGACATTTGATAAATGTTTGTGAGTGGACATGGGTGGGTGAAGAGGGGAGAGGAAATGAGAATGACCTTTCTCCCTCTAGTGTAGACCTCGGAGGCCAACTAAGGGCCGTGGAGTGTGCGGCCAAAGGGAGCCACAGAAGGTCTGGTAGTAAGGGAATGACCAGCAGGTGAGAGCAGGTCTTCACCTGCACACAGGACCTGTATCACGTGACCCCTCACCCTCCAGCCTGTCTTCCATCCATCACACTCCACTCTGGCCCCTCCAGCAGTTTCCTGTGCCTGACATGTCTTCTCCCCAGCCTCAGCCCCTCACCTGGCCCCTCCACACTCCCATACTGGCCTCAGGAGGCCGCAGTCTGATTCTTTTTTTTTTGTATTAATCATGCTTTTTTATTCTATTTTTTAAATAATTTTTATTGGAGTATAGTTAATTTACAATGTTGTGTTAATTTCAGGTGTACAGCAAAGTGAGTCAGTTATACATATCTCCACTCTTTTTTAGATTCTTTTCCCATATAGGTCATTACAGAGTACTGAGTAGAGTTCCCTGTGCCATACAGTAGGTCCTTATTAGTTATCTATTTTATATAGAGTAGTGTGTATATGTCCATCCCAATCTTTCAGTTTATCCCTCCCCCACCCACAGTCTGAGTCTTAAACCATATTCTTTTTCTGCAGGCCTCTTACAACAGTTTGCAGTTGTGTGGCCATTGAGGGGCTTCTGGATTTAACGTCAGAATCCCCCATAGAATATGAGCGTTGTGAGGGATGGAACCTGGCTGTTTTATTTGCCATTGTATCCCTAGCACCTGGGACCAAGCCTAGCCTGCAGAAGGGGGCTTGATAAATTTAAAAAAATGATTTATTTTTATTGAGATATAATCAACATATAACCTTGTATTCGTTTTATTTGATTCAATATTTGTATATATTGGCAAATCATTACCACAATAAGTTTAGTTAACATCCATCAGCACAGTTACAACGATTTTTTTTTCCCTGTGATGGACTTTTACCATCTACCCTCTTGGCAACTTTCAAATATATAATACAGTATTGTTACCTATAGTCATTTACTGTACCAATAATTGTTGAAGGAACCAAATGAAAGTAGGTGTCATCTCGCCGAGATGGTGGGATGGAGAAGAGTTTGAAGGGGAGACCACGGAGGAGGTATGGCAGTGACTTGGGAGGGAGAGGGCACAGCCAGAGCACAGGCAAGGGGCAGAAGTCCTGAGAGAGGAAGTGACAGGTCTCAGTACCTGCTGGGCTCCAGTTGAGTGAAACCAGCCCTGAGCCTTTGTTTGGTGCTGGGCCTGGGCCTGCCCCTGGGCTCCGCAGACTCAGGTGCATGTGAATGTCTGTAACTCCAGGTTTGGTGAGATAGGCTATGAACTATGCTGGTGAGGGCATCAGGGAAGGCTTCCTGGAGGAGGATGCCCTGGAGATGGACTTTGAAAGCTGAGGGAGACATGGCCAGGAGGAGGGAAGTGATTCAAAGGTCTCTAAGGTTCTGAGCCTGGCTGAATGTCTGCAGAGTGGGGCCACAGCCAGAGGCAGGGGACTTGGGCTTTAGATACACTGATCAGTGACCAGGATCTTGCAGGGTGGCTAGGGACCTGTGAGGGGGCCCAGGGTGAGGGGCGGAGTGTGGCATGCGTCTCAGGCTCACCCCTGCCTCTGCAGAGCCCTCACCCAGCCCTGCCATCCCACCACTGCACACCCTAGCCTGGGTTCCAGGCCACTGAGACCAGGCTGTGCTGGCCCCATGCCTCATCTCACTCCCTGCCTTCATGCAGCCTCTCCCCAGCCGAGCCTGCCCTCCTTTTCCACTCAGGAACCTCTTTTCCTCCCTTCAGCTCCCCCAGGAAGTCCTCTAGGATTTTTTGTGCTGGGTACTTTTACAGACCTCTCCTTTACCACCTTATGTTTGGTCGTGTACCCCATATTTTAAAGATGGGAAACTGAGGCTCACAGAGGCAAAGTGCCCACAGTCATGATCAGGGAATTAAATCTGGGTCTGCCGACTCAAGCCCACTCTCCTCACTGCACCCCAAAGGCCGAGCAGGCAGGCAGAGAGCCTGGGGGATCAAGGCTGCTTCTCTTAGCCAAAGCTCTCTTCTGAGTGCCCTGGGGTTGGTCATATTGTACTAACAGGAGAGGTGCAATAGAGCGCAGTTAGAAGCATAGATCTAAGAGTGCTTGGGTTCAAGTCAGCTCTGCTGCCTCCTCCTATACCTCAATTTTCACTTCTGCAAAATGGGATGATAATAGTACTTACCTTATAGGGTTATTGTGCGATTAAATGATGCACATAGAAAACATTGCTACTGTTATTATATATATCTCTCACATCTTTATCCATTCATCTGTCGATGGACACTTAGGTTGTTTCCATGGTTTCCATGGTTGAAACCAGCCATGGTTTCTTGGCTGTTGTGAATAGTGCTGCTATGAACATAGGGGTGCATGTATCTTTTTGAATTATAGTTTTGTCTGGATATATGTCCAGGAGTGGGATTGCTGGATCAATCCAGCAACTCTGGCAACTCTATTTTCATTTTTTTGAGGAACCTCCATACTGTTTTCCAAAGTGGCAGCACCAACTTACATTCCCACCAACAGTGTACGAGGGTTCCCTTTTCTTCGCACCCTCTCCAGGATTTGTTATTTGTAGATTTTTAATGATGGCCATTCTGACCAGTGGGAGGTGATAGCTCATTGTAGTTTTGATTTGCATTTCTCTGATCATTAGTGATGTTGAGCATTTTTCTGAACCTGTCCCTCATCTCATCTCTGGCCTTGCTTATAATCTCAGACCTGAAGCTTGTCTCTTTTCAACATCTTATATTTGCCCTCACCCACAGTTTACTTGTTCGCATAACATTTATTGTTTCGGTCCTTTATACAGGACAGTAGAGGCCTGGTTGGATAAATTATAATACATTAATACTGTATAATACTGGATATCCATGATTGCACAGCAGTTTCAAAATTAACCTCAATGGACTCAGAATGCTTGAATTCAAATCCCAGCTCAACCATTCATTAGCTTTGTGACTTTGGGGAAATTATTTAACTTTTCTGTGCCTCAGTTTCCTCATCTATAAAATGGGCTAACAATAGTATCTACCTGGTATAGTTATTGTAAATAATTTGCAATCTAGAATGGAAGCTCTGTAAGGGCAGGATTTTGGTCTGTTTTATTCATTGCTGTATCCTCAGTGCCTAGCCTAGTGCTGGCACAAAGAAGCTATTCAATAAGTATCTGTTGAACAAATCTGTGGAATAATGAGGTACTATATATAAAGGAGCACTGTCCAACTGAAATATAATACAACCCACATATATAATTTTAAGCTTTCTAGTAGCCATGTTAAAAAAGTAAAAAGAAACAGGTAGAATTAATTTTAATAATATATATTTGAACATAATACTGTATATCCAAAGTATCACTGTAACATGAAATCAATATAAAAATTATTAATGAGATAGCTTCCATTCTTTTTCTCCTACTAAGTCTTCGAAATCTGGTATTTTACACCTATAGCACATTTGAGCTATACAACAATATCTCAAGCAAAGTAATAAAGTAAAACATAGTTCTACCAAAAAATAAAGTGGTATTTAGCAAACAAATATTTTTAAATTTAATTAAAATTAAATAAAAATTTAAACTTAGTTCCTCAGTAACACCAGCCACATTTCAAGAGCTGAGTAGCCACATGTGGCTAGTGGCTATCAGGTTGGGACAGCAAAGATATAAGGTGCCCAGCACAAGCTAAGTTCTTAAGAAGTTCAGCCATTATTACTGGTGATCTGGAAGATGTCTGTGCTTTAGGTTGAGTGAAACCAGCCAGTCACTGACCACTGGGTACAACATGATTTCACTTGTGCAAACAAAAAAAAAAACCCACCTCCAAACTATATATGTTAAATATGTAACCCAGATGTATGCAGAAGCCTCCTTATGAGAGCTCCGATCCCAGTCCATGAGAGCAGCAGGAAAAAATGAAACGTACCACCACAGATGCCTGCTGAGGAGGGTGGGCCCAGGACAATGGAAGGCCTTTGTGTTGGCTCCACGAGGAGCTGGGGAGCTGAACTGCTTGGGTAAGGGAAGGAGGAGAATTTGAATTTCCCGAGTCAGGGAAGAATGGGCGAGGGGCAAGATGGTGGGATGTATGGGGCAAAGGACCAGGCGGGGGGTATTTCTTATCGGCAGGGGTGGCTGAAAGGACTTTGAACCCGAGATGATGCTTAAAATTGGTTGCTGCATGGGGTACAATGTGAACCCTTCAAGGAACCCCCAAACCCTTTGTGAATTCTAGTTGGCTGACCGACCAATGTCCTGGGTGCATGAGTTTCAGGGTAGAATCCAGAAAGGGGTTGAGCTTCTCACCTGGATCAGAGAAAAGAGACGGCAAGGGTAGAACCAAGGCTGGAGACGGAGGAGACAGGAGACTGGACACATTCGGGCCCACCTCTTTCCCCCCATGCCTTTCTTGGGGCTCAAGGGGTCCGCACCAACATGGTCGTGGCTGCCTCTGGGAGGACAGTGGGTTTGGGGAGGTGACGGGGATTTTCATGGTTCCTCTATGTTTCTAATCTTTGAATTGTTTCAAAGAATATTTTTATAGTGAGCAGGCAATACATTTATGTTTAGAAGGCAAAGAAAACACTCCCCTCACACCTCCCTCCCAGCCCATTCAAGGAATACACGGGCTGTGTGGAAAATTTAGAACATATGGGCAAGCAGGTAAGAATAAGAAACAAAAGTCATTGTTGACTCCGCTGCCCAGCAGTGACCACTGTGTCCTCAACTGCTAAAACTCTCTGGGGAAGCATCCAGCCTCTGGCTGGTCCTCTGCCACGCAGGCCCTGTCAGGGCCCCACCATTTCCCCCAGCTCCAGAGCAGCCAAAGGTCAGAGTAGCCAAGAAGGTTCCTTTTGGGCCCAGGGACAGAGAGGGATCTGGGCCCCTGTGCTGGGAGTGGAAATGGGGTCCTTGCTTGGGCATGGTGCCTGCTGGGCTCAACTGGGGCTATGCCAGGAGCATGGGAGCAGTGCCCACCTGTGGCACCACGGACACTGCCTTCTCCCAGCACAGAGGTCAGGAGTTTGGACAACTTACTAACTGCTCTGGGCTTCAGTGTTCTTTTTTGTAAAATACTGTTGTGTGGGTTTGAGATAATGTATGTCGTACATTTAGCACAAAGTGATCTTAGTAAGAATAAAAACATTCCAGAAACTAGTCTTTGCTCAGCTAAACCTCCAGCCCTGGTAAAGGAAGTGAGAGGGGGTAAAGTTTTTTTCTGTTAAACATAGTGGGTAAGAGATGGGGTCCCAAGGGCCAGTTTTGTCTGATAGCAGCAGAAGGAGACAGAGTTACTGGCGACCCCATGTGGGGCGGTAGCACCAGCAGGGAAGCTGGATACATTCAGAGGTTCAGTGGTAGAAAAAATGGTGGGTGGTGGGGTGGGAGTTGGCAGCTTTAAGGGCTGGGGCATATCATGCAGACTAGACCAGTGAAGGCAGGTGTAGATTCTGGTCTTCACTCTGCCATCAGTGTGGCCCAGGGAGAGCTCCCGGGGACTCAGAATAGTGTGGAGATTTCTAACGCAGCCTTCTGGCTCAGACCACCCAAGTTCAAGTCAGATTTAGTCACTTGCCAATTATGCAATTTTGGGCAAGTTACTTTAACTCTCCTGTGCCTCAATTCTCCCATCCATAAAATGGGAACAATGATGTTACTAGGTTGTAAGAATTAAATAATTCAAATAAAGAGTTTAGGAGAGTATCAGGCTTATAGAGACCTCAGTAAGGATGCAGAGTTGTTGCTATTTCCTTTATGCATCATTAAGAGTGGAAGGTGATCCTTGGGGTTCTTTCTGATTCTTTCAAGTGTTTGACCCAGACTTCTTAGAAGGTGATTTAAGATCCGTCCCTCCTGTTCAGTTCTACCTGTGGCCCTGAAGAAGATAAAGTTTTTGAATAACTGAGAAAAACGTTCTCTACTCCCTGCATTTTTGTGGGAAAACGAAGAGCACGTTTCTGCTGTGGTCAGTCAATAATGCTTCAGCCTTCCCGTCTAGAGCTCAGTCCAGGCTGACAGTTTACATTCACATTTCCAAGCTCAACTCGTTCATTCACACTGCAGATTAAATGTTGTCTGAGCCAGTTTGCAGGACAGAGCCATGGTTTGGGATACAGGGGCTCTGGAGCCAGATGGGCCTGTGCTGGACTCCTGGCTGTGCCACTATAGCACGTGTGACCTCGTAAGGCCACAACTTCTCTGAGACTCAGTTTTTTCACCTATAAAGTCGAGAAATTAATTCCCACCTCTCATTAATGTGAGGATAAAATGAAACAATATATGGAATCAGGGCTGTTTTCAGCTACAAGTAACAGATTACCTGACAAAAATAAAGGCGTCTCATTATCTCACAGAAGTATCTGGAGTTTAGCAGCTATAAAATGAGCTCACCAGCTCAGTGCTGTCCCAGGCTGTCTGCTCTGTCATCCCCTGTGTATTGGCAACATTTGGCTTTATGGTCACAAACTAGTTGCTGCAACTCCAAGATTCACATTGCCATAGGCCACCACCCAAGGAGGGAGTAAGCAGGGGGAAGACAGCAACAAGTTTTTCTCCTTTAGAAACTTTCTTCCTCAAACTTTAGTGGACATGAGAATCAGCTGAAGAGATTTTTAAATCACAGAGTCCTGAGCCCCTTCTCAAGCAATCTGAGTCTGTGGGTCTGGGGTAGGACTCCAGACCTGCACTGCTCACAAGTTCACAGGTATTCTGAGGCACTGCCCCAGAGAGTGTTAATAGTGGCTTGGACTGGGGTTGTGTCTTACCCTGGCATTAACCTTCTTCCTTGAGAAAGAAAAGGCTGAGGAAAGGATTAAAGTGCTGATCCTTTACTTGGGAGATGCAAGCCCAGGGTGACGAGGGTGAGGAAAAGGAAAGATGCAGAGCCATGAAATGGGATGCATTACACACTGGCTACTGCTTCCCAACAAGCTGCAGAGACACAACAGGACATTCAGAGGGTGTTATCTGCTTGGCACAAGAGCCTTTCCTGGAAGAGCTTAAAGGAGGAAACTTGGAGGCAGACAGAGGTGTTTACCAGCCCAGTTCCCTCCCCTTTCATCGCCTCTTTGCTATCTTTCAACTTCTGCCTCTGGGGAGCTAATGACTCCACAGTTCTGGACCAAATCAACCAGCCACTTGGCTGCCTTTTAGGAAGCCAGATCTCATGGCCCAGGAGTGGTCTTTCATCCAAGTCTGCAAGTGGAGGGCTGGCTTGGTGCAGGTGGGATCCAAATGAGAGCTGAAGAGGCAGCTGAGGAACCTCATAGAGTCTGCGTCCACTATAGGTAGGATGATGTACACTGGTTGGGTCCAAAACAGATTTTAAAAATTGAGCCAATAGAATTTTATCAATGGATTGATCATGAATGGACTGATGGACTGGGAGAGAGAAATTAAGGTTTTGGTGGACGATGGTGCCACTTACTTAGATGGGGAAAGCCTGAGGGAAAGATTCTTTGTTAGGAAAATTAATAAATTTTTGTTAGATTGGTGAAGTCTATTAAGTGGTCTAAGTCTGGATCTGAGGGGAGAGGTTCTGTCTGGAGATAAGAATTTGAGTCACTGTCACGTAGATGGTACTTAAAATCAGAACACTGGTTGTGGACACCTAAGAGGTTCGTTGAGAGGAAAAAGGAGATAGGGGAGAATTTTTGACTCTGGCAATATGTACACCACTGTGGCCTGTTTAACAGGTGGGGGAGAGGCAAAATCCTCCTTACTGGAGTGGGTTGAGGAGAGACTGCGGGGAGAGAAAGTGGTGATGGAGAAAACAGACTTCCTTGAGTAGTTTTGCTGTGAAGCGGAGCAGAAAAATGGGGTGGTGGCTCAAGAGGGCCAAGGGAAGATGCTTTTGAGGTTTGGTGTGTTTGCCCACAGGAATGATCCAGTAGAGGAGAAATGGATAAGGCAAGAGAAAAAGGGGACACCTGCATGGGTTTAGTCTTAGAGGAGCTGAGAGGGATGGATCTGGATGACAAGTTGAAGGCTTGGACTTAGAGAAGAGAGGTCTACCCCCATAAGAGGAGGGGATGCAGGTGGTAGGGGAGGAGGTGGGAAGATGAGGGGGCTCCTCTCGACTGCATCTTCCATGACTATGAAACTTGAGGGGAAGTCACCGATGAGGATGGAGATGGGGTGTTGCAGAGGGGAGATGAGGTAAAGGTGTGGAACAGGTTATCTGAGAGAGGAAAGGTGAATCTTTTAGGGAAATGTAACGGGGGGGTTGGCAGTGTTTGGGGCCCATTTGAAATGTGGTCTTAACTGTGAAGTGAGTCCAGCTGCACAGCAGTGGGTGTTTTCTGCAGCGTTCAGCTGTCTGCATGCACATACTGGCTAAGTGCTGGGTGAGATGACGGAGGTGGGAGAAGGGAGCTGAGTGTGGCTTCAATGCTGGGCAATGCAACCTAACTTGGGTGAGAAATGAAGACATTAAGAGAGGAGGTGACTGGTGGAGAAAGAGTGAAAAAAGTCAGTGAATTGGGAGGTTGGGCTGGAAGAGACTAAGGTTATTATATAAAGGCACCAATATAAAGTTAACCACTGAGCAAAAACACACACCTTTCTCAACAACAAAACCAAACAGCTAAAAAAAAAAAAACTAAAAGAGAAAAAATATATACTACATAAGAACTATATACAAAAAACTTGAAATACATGTAAATATAACACAAAACAATATGATGAATGCTGCTGTAAAAGGAGTGAGGGATCTGTCACACATCTCCAGATTATACTGTTAAGTGAATAAGCAAGGTGGAGAAATGTATGCTATCTTTATATAAGAAAGGGGGAATATAACATTATTTATCTGTTAGAGGGCATAAGGCAGAGAATGATAAAGGAACAGAAACTAGACTTCTCTGACTACATCTTGTTTTGTAGATTAGACCTGGAACTATATAATTACTTCACATAAGCAAAATTAAACTAGGTAATTCCCTGGCAGTCCAGTGGTTAGGACTCCATGCTTCCACTGCAGGGGGCATGGGTTCAATCCCTGGTCAAGAAACTAAGATCCTGTAAGCCTCACGGTGCAAGAAAAAAAAAAAAAAATTAAACTAAAAAATTCTTAAAGAATGTAAAAATAAAACAGGTTAATAATATAAATGTGTATCCAGGTAGGGGCAAGCCACACAGAGAGGAAGTATACTAAGTAAGTTTAAAACCAATTGCAATATGAGACCCTGTTTGGATTCTCAAACAAAAAAATTACTTAAAAAAAAAAAAAAGGGCTTCCCTGGTGGCGCAGTGGTTGAGAATCCGCCTGCCAATGCAGGGGACACAGGTTCGATCCCTGGTCCGGGAAGATCCCACATGCCGCGGAGCAACTAAGCCCGTGCACCACAACTACTGAGGAGCCTGTGCTCTAGAGCCCGTGAGCCACAACTACTGAGCCCACATGCCACAACTACTGAAGCCCACGCACCTAGAGTCCGTGCTCCACAATGAGAGAAGCGACTGCAATGAGAAGTCTGCCCACTGCAACAAAGAGTAGCCCCTACTTGCCGCAACAAAGACCCAACACAGCCAAAAATAAATAAGTAAATTTATTTAAATAAAAAGACACTTAGAAATTTGAGAACTTGAGTATTTCATAATATTAAGGAATTAATGTTTTTGATATGCTACTGGTATAGTGAGTATTTTAAAAAGTCCATATTCTTTAAAGATATATACTGAAGTATTAATGGATGAAATATGATGTCAGGTTATAGTAAAAGGAGTAAGCAGACAGTGGTATTAAATAAAACAAGACTGGCCACGAGTTGATAATTACAGAAGCTATGTGACAGGTACATGGGGGTTTGTTACATTATTCCAGTTTTGCACATATTTAAAATTTTCCATGACAAAAAAAATGAAAAAAATTTTTCCCAAAGTTCACCATGATTTAGGCACTCACTGGAAATGAGTGATAATGGGGAGGGAGGTGGGCATCTGGGCTAACTTTCAGGATGATTGCTTGAGGGATGGAATGCTTTTACCAGATGTGGGACCAGCAGGGGACATCAGTTTGTGAAGAACAAGATGAGTTCCATTTTGGTCACGCTGAATTTGGGGTCCTGTGGTATGTCTAGGTGGGATTGCACAGGAAGTTGGTGGAAACACTAAACTCAAGAGAGATGTGGGGGCTTCCCTGGTGGCGCAGTGGTTAAGAATCCGCCTGCCAATGCAGGGGACACAGGTTCAAGCCCTGGTTGGGGAAGATCCCATATGCTGCAGAGCAACTAAGCCCATGTGCCCCAACTACTGAGCCTGCGCTCTAGAGCTTGTGTGTCACAACTACCGAGCCCATGTGCCACAACTACTGAAGCCTGCGCGCCTAGAGAGCCCATGCTCTGCAACGAGAAGCCACCGCAATGAGAAGCCCGCACAAGACCCAACGCAACCAAAAATGAAAATTAAATATATATATATATACATACATATATATATATATATATATAAATTTGGGCTTCCCTGGTGGCGCAGTGGTTGAGAGTCCACCTGCTGATGCAGGGGACACGGGTTTGTGCCCCGGTCTGGGAATATCCCGCATGCCGCGAAGCGGCTGGGCCCATTACCCATGGCCGCTGAGCCTGCGCGTCCGGAGCCTGTGCTCCGCAAAGGGAGAGTGAGAGGCCCGCGTACCGCAAAAGAAAATTTAAAAAAAAAAAAAAAAAAAAGAGGGAATGCTTGGACCTCTCACCATATACAAAAATTAACTCAAAATGGTTCAAAAACCTAAATTTAAGAGCTAAAATTACTTAAAACTCTTAGGAGACATAAGTGTAAATCTTTATGACCTTGGACTAGGCAATGGTGGATTTAGATATGACACCAAAGGACAAGCAACCAAAAATAAAACAGGCTAAGACTCCATGCTCCCAATGCAGGGGGCCCAGGTTCAATCCCTGGTCAGGGAACTAGATCCAACATGCTGCAACTAAAGATCCTGCATGTTGCAACTAAGACCCGATGCAACCAAATAAATAAATATTTTTAAATGGGCAAAGGATTTCAATAAACATTTCTCAAAAAAAAAAAAAAAAAGGAATTCCCTGGTGGTCTGGTGGTTAGGACTCCATGCTTCCAACTGCAGGTTCAATCCTTGGTCAGGGAACTAGGATCCCACATGCCATGTGGCAAAAAAAAACCCCACAAATAGCCAATAAGCACCTGAAAAGATGCTCAACATCCTAGTCATTAGGGAAATGCAAATCAATACCACAATGAAATATCACTGCATACCCACCAGGATGCCTATAATAAAACAGAAAAGTATGTGTTGACAAGGATGTGGGGAAACTGGAACCCTCATACATCACTGGTAGGAATGTAAAATGGCACGGCTGCTTTGGAAAACTGTTGGTTCCTCAAAAAGTTAAGAGATGCCATATGGCCCAGCAATTCCACTCCTATGTATATACCCCAAAGAACTGGAAACATGTTCACACAGAAATTTGTACACAATACTCATAGCAGTATTCGTAATAGCCAAAGGGTGGAAACAACCTGAACGTCCAACTCATCAATGGATAAAATATGGTATATCATCCATACAATGGACATTTGGCAATAAAATGAAGTACATACTTCCCTCGTGGCGCAGTGGTTAAGAATCCGCCTGCCAAGGCAAGGGACACGGGTTCAAGCCCTGGTCTGGGAAGATCCCACATGACGCAACTAAGTCCGTGTGCCACAACTGCTGAGCCTGCACGAGTCTGTGCTCCACAACGAGAAGCCACCGAAATGAGAAGCCTGCGCACCGCAGTGAAGAGTAGCCCCCGCTCACCGCAACTAGAGAAAGCCCGTGCGCAGCAACGAAGACCCAACGTAGCCAAAAAAAAAAAATTAAAAAGTAAAGACAATGTGGATTAGTGGTTGCCTAGGGCTGGGAGGAGAGGGAATGGGGAACAACTGCTAATAGGTATGAGGTTTCTTTCTGGAGTGCTAAGAATACTCTGGAATTATTGGTAATTGTTGCACAACTTGTGAGTATTCTAAAAACCACTGAACTACAGGCTTTGACATGGTGAATTTCATGGTGTCTGAATTATTTCTCAACTTAAAATAAAGGTGGGAGGCTTGTGCTCAGCAGTGTCAAATACTGCACTCAAGCCACGCAAGGTGAGGCTTGGAGACATCACGGGAACCGAGTGCAGCAGTGATTGTCCACTCAACCCTTCTTCTGTCATCATCTATCCCTTCCCAATTCAATTTCAATAATTCTGGCTGAATCCGAAACAGATTCTGTGGTTTCATCCCTCTTGCCACGATTGGTTTAAGACTGGGCAGGTGACCTACTTCTGCCCAATTAGACACAAGCTACTAAGGCACTTCTGGGAAATAATTCATTATTCTTTTTTTTACCACACCAAGCAGCATGCGGGATCTCAGTTCCCCGGCCAAGAATCACCAGGGAAGTCCTGCATAATTCACTCTTCTTAAGGAGAAAAAAAGAAACAGTCTTCTGCCTCTGGACACTGGTGTCAAGTTGAGGTCTGGAGCAGCTGACTTGGAGGCTGAGGTGGGTGGACAACATTCTGAGAGCGGCAGAGCAGCAAAGTTGGAAATAACCACCCGGGTCCTTAGAACCACTCTACCTCAGTACTTCTCTTAGGGAATAAATCCTCCTGTTTTAGCCGTTTGATTTTTTTTTAATTTAAAGAGCCAAAGCACAGTCGCCAGTAACTCTTCCCAAATGGGCTTGGAGACAGGACTAAGGGGAAGGGAATCCATTTTTATATTCTGATTATTTTTAGTTCAGGTCAGGACTGCCACTGATCAAACTATTATGGCTGTCGTAAATGTCCTCACCAGGTTTTCACATTTGGTTTCTTGATTTTTAAGCCCAGGCACTCTCATGGTCCACAGCCAGTCAAATCGGCAAATATTTTCTGGGAAGGAAAAAAAAGTTCAAGTTCACTCTTCTCATCCTAATTTCTAGGTAACACAAAAAAATGGTTACTACTGAGTATAACCCAAGCCAGTCACTTCATATCTGAATGTGTTTCTTAGCTATCAAATGGGGGTAATACCTACACAGGATTGACCCTAAGATTAAAGGAGAGCATCTGGCCGAACTTCTAGCATGGTCCATGGCTCAACACGTCTCGACAACCTGAACTCTTAACAAATACTAATGAGATAACCCCAACTGTGGCTTTCCTCAAATCCTGCAACTTCTGTGCAAGTAACAAGTTGCCATACCCCCACTCCTAACAGCTGTATCAGGCTCCACTCCGGAAGATGACACCATCCCCGAATAAAAATTAACAACCTACATCCTAGAACTGTTTCAGCAATAATGGAAGCAAATGCCTGGAAATTGCCCAAGTGGGTAAACGTTACTTTATCCAAAAAGTGCCCCTTAAAAGTCGAACTCAGAAATTATTTTTGACTAAAGTTGGCGGTTTGAACCAGGACTCTGCTACTCATTAGATGTACTCATAACTGCTTCTCTTTAGATGTACACATACCCTTGAACAAGTCTCTTCATGTGAGCCGTTTCCTCATCGGTAAAAAGGGTGTTAAACACTTGCATTACACAACTATCTCAAAACTGAAGATTGGAGATAATACACAGAAAACTTATCAATGAAGAGCTTAACTGATATGAAAGCTCTACCGTTTTGACTAAAGGGATAAACAAAGCAATGTAAGAGTTTTTTTTTAAAATAGCCTCCAATTTACTTTATTCCTCTCAAACAACAGGTGACCCATGAAAGCAAATTCAAACTGCAAGCATCAATTTATTACAAGTTCTATTTCCTAACGTAACTTCTTGCTATTTCCCTAGAGGAAAGGGGTTCTCTGAAGGGTCTCCAGAATAAGGCAATCAGCAAAGTCCCCATTAATGTCTTTGCTTTCGGAGCTAGAGCAGTTTACCAACAAGGACAAGAATTTAACCAATTCACAGAAGATTTGCAGGTCTGCTCAACAGCAGGGCGCCATCTGCCTTACACATCTTATGGCCAACCGTGTAGACACACAGGCATTTTCTTCTCACACAAGGACTATACAGCCGTTATCTATTAACGTGCTAATTTTACAGAGATCTTAAATGTGAATGAAGTGGAAAGGCTCTTGTACCATCAGCTGCCAGGCCCAAACCTCAGATCTACCAAATACCTGCATTTAAAAATACACTTCAGGTAGTGCTACATAACCAAGTACAGAAACCACTTCTCTGCTCCCAGCCTCTCACCACCTGTCTACTCCTGGGATCTTTCCCAAGTCCACGTAGCACTGTGTTCTACAGATGGACCATAAAGACTGACTGTACATGGAACCTCTACACCTCACACCAGAATGCATCCTGTCCCAAGAGACTTGGAGAAACCAGGCTCCCCCACTCCTGGGAAAAGATTAGAGGCAGCATTCCAAGTCAAACTGTATCCAGCTTTATTAAAGATACTTTTCATAAACAATCATGGTATTTCAGGCAGGACATGGGCAGACAATCGTTAACAGTATACAACTTTCAAACTCCCTTTTGCAATGGACTACCAAAATCAGAAAGCCACTATAAAACCCCATGAAGTCTTCATGTGATGCTCTGAACAGGGAAAGTTTAGAGTGAGGGTTGACATTTCACATTTAGTATGTTGTTTAACAACTTTTCACAAGCCGACCCTGACTTTCAGGAAATGAAAATGGCAAAAGTATCAATCTGAAGATCCACAATCTAAAAAAGGAACCGCTGCTCTTTTGAGGGACGCCATCTCAATGGTGACAATGCAAAGTCCAGATTGCCTGACACACTGGTAACCAATTTTTGGGGGTCAGGTTCCAACAGGTCTCTGGGTTTAAGGGAGTCAAGTCTATGCTGAAGGTGGAGAGGGAGAAGAGAACATAAAAACTAACTGTAGTTTCCACACCACAAG
This sequence comes from Pseudorca crassidens, assembly GCF_039906515.1. Classification (NCBI taxonomy): domain Eukaryota; kingdom Metazoa; phylum Chordata; class Mammalia; order Artiodactyla; family Delphinidae; genus Pseudorca; species Pseudorca crassidens. The sequence goes on along the minus strand of NC_090297.1, from coordinate 20,572,451 downwards.
GCATTTGTGCCAAGGTGGCTACTGTGTGTCAGTATCAAGGAACCCCCTCCTTCCTGGGAACCAAGAGGAAGTCTCTCAAAACCAGACGGGAAAGGTGTTTTTCTCCCATGTCAATCCAGCTTCAGAGACAATCTATTAGTGACATGTGCTCTTCCCCCAAAAAACAATGAAGTGTTCTGTATGCTAACAACATAGCTTAAAAAAAAAAAAGTAAAACAAAATTCTGCATTTTTATAAAACTTGATAAAAAATAGTATTTCAAACTGTACAGTCACCAGAAGTACACAGTTATCAAAAATGCACACTTCACTTGGCATCTCCAGCACCTTCAGCTTTCTGTGCCTAAAAGAAAAAACAGACAGATGAATACAATATATAGATGTGGAAACTATCTTCATTTATATTTCATTTATAGCATTACTTTGCTCCCAGGCCAAAGTTCAGGTTTTAAGTACTTTGACACTGAGACTCAGTACTTCTTTTGAAAATGACTTGGCAGGTAACTTTGCTAAGTCACTTCCCCTCTGGACCTTACTGTAAAATTGGGGAAGGGGGCACACCAGTATTACAAGATCTGAGGTTATTCCCAACTTGAAAACCATGGTGTAGCATGAGCGCGACACCTAACGACAGGACAAGGCTCATACCACAGCTCTCTTTATTGGACGGCAGAGCCTTCAAGAATCCAGATTAAACTCACAGGAAAAAACCACAAGCAAACTCCAGACTAAAAGGTGCACTTGGAGTGATACAGATGTAAGAAAAAGGCCATAAAAGCTTTTGGGATCATTAACTGATTGAATGGGCAGACTTAACATAAAGTGAAAATAGTTGTACCTGGTCTGTTTTGGCATCTCCATTTTCTGCAGGATTATTCCCATCCTTGCCAGCATCAGCTTTCCCCTTTTTCCCTTTGGGTACCTTCTCTCCCTTCTAAAATGGGGGGATGGGGGGAAAAAAGCTGTTTCTCCTCATTTCATATCACCGGGATACAAGTCTACAAAGCTCTGCACAAAGTAGGGTTGTTGATCAAATATAAGATACACAAATAAACTACATACCCTCCCCCATTCATAAAAACAAGGCCAAACTGTGGTCTTCAATACACGGAATTCTTTATCTGAATGTAAATAATAGAATAAGACAGCTTAAACACTTGCACTTGTTTAATACCCAAGTGTACAGTTTCCTGTAAATTGAAGACAGAGTTCTTGGTTAAGGACCAGTCCTATTAACTCTGTCAAATCTCAACTCTGTGTCAACAGATGAAGTTGTTATATAGCAGGTCTCCCTGTCAGCAACATGGGAAACTGTTCAGGCTTTTATGTAAATCCTAGATGCATGTTTGTCTCACCGTCCTACTCACCTTTGCAGGGGCCTTTTTAGGCTTGGGCTCTGGCTTTGGAGGAACAGGTTTCTTTTATTTGGGGGAGAAAAGGAAAGCAGAGAACATCAGTACAATGGACCAAAGAAAACAACCCACAACCAAACCACAGCACCACTGGCATAGAACTTTCTCCTACTTTGTAAAGTTTGTGGCGGGCTTTCCATTAGAACTTCATATCTTCAGAAACCCACTCAAGTAACACTCGGAAGTGTCCCACTTTGGCTACAGCCATCACAATTTCAGAACGAGCAAATTCCAAATGGGCAAGAGTCCATAGCAGAGTAAGTCATTCAATACCAGCCACTGACCGTAATTCATGGGAAGCAAAGGGAACCGTTTTTCAATGCTTTTTAGTTTCAGGGAATAATATGAAAATTTAAAAGCAGACACACTTACAGCAGATAACCTTGCAGATCTTCTCTGTGGCTATTTAAAAAAAAATAAAGAAAATTACAAATAGGACAGTTGAACCACTTAAATACAAAAAAGTTTTGCACCTGAACTGTTCTAGACTATAGGAAGTAAAGAGAGCTTACTGAGGCAAATTCAGGACTATGAATATGGTTAATTACCACTAAAGGAGCCCAAGGCTTTGTGAGACTCCAAAAGCAGTGAGAATAAGACTTACTTCATCCTTCACCTTGGTTTTATCTCCTTTAGCATCCCCTTCAGCCTATAAAAAACAAGCAAAAGCTAAGAAAGCTGCAGTTTCTGAAGCAGTTCTTAATGATTCAGTAAACTTAACGAAGTCCTAAAGGGGGGAGAAAAAAAATCGAAGGGAATCTTGCACACAACTTTCCTAAGACATACAAATCCTCAGTTTGTAGCATCCCCAGCTCCTATGCAAATCCCCGAAATGCTCAGAAAGCGCTAGGAACGCTGTTATGTGTCAGCCTCACACCCGGTCTGGCTCATAACGCGCAGGGACGGCGGGGCCCCGCGAAGCGCGCGCAAAGCTGGAGCGAGGCGCGCGAAGCGCAGCCCGCGCCGCCGCGCCAGGCAGAAGCAACAGCTGTACTAGGAGCAAACAAACCCCTCCGGAGGCGGGGCCCGAGCGCCGTTGCCATGGCAGCCGTCGAGGGCGGGAGACGGGAGGAGCACGCAGCCGGGGGAACTCGTGGGCGGCAGCGGCGCGCACCGGGGCGAGTCTCGTGCGCGGGGGCCGTGGGCGGCGCGCGGTGGAGGTGGGGCCACACTGCGAAGTCCCGCCCCCAGGGAAGAAGGCCCCGCCCCCTCACGGCGGCGGTTTTTTGGCGGCAGCGCGTTCCCCCGCCCGCCAACCCCGAATGCCGCCTTCCCGCCCTTTCGGGTTTGAATTGCCCGCCCGCGGGGAAGGGGGGGGGCTAGCGATGGGGGGAGGGGACGCGGGGCGGGCACGTCGAGCCCAAGGGGAGCGGGATAAACAGCCGCCAACATGGCTCCTCCCGCCGCGGCCGCCGCTCCTCCAATATGGCCTCTGGCGCCCGCGGGCAGCCAAGCAGCGCAGGGTTAGCCCGGGGCCGCCTGACACCGCCTCGAGCTACCGCGCCGGGGGGCTGAGTCTGCTCCAGCTCGCCGCTGATTTGCGCTTCCCAAAGCCGGGGAAGCGGCGGCGGCTGCTGCATTGGTGGTGGTGGTGGTGGCGGCGGTGGTGGCGGCGGCGGCGGCCCAGCGCCTGGGGCCCTCGCGCCACGTACCTTTCTCTTGGGCATGGTGGCGACGGCGGCGGGACGTATGCGCTGGACACGGGGATGCAGTGGCTCGCGGCTTTGGCCAGTCCAAGGGTCGCTCTCGCCTCTTCTTCACACTGCTCGGGCTCCGGGGGGTTTATAAAGTTTTTATAGCGCTGGGAGCCCCGGACCGGTTAGAACCGGATTTCACCTCCCGCCGCCGTTCATTGGCCCAGCTGGGGTCACGTGGGCGGGGTTTAAACTCACCTCCTCTGGAGGGAGTGAGGAGGGGGGTATGGGGGGGAGGGCGCGCGAGACGGCGGCGCGCCTAGGGGGTGGGGGCGCAGTGGGGGAGGCGCGCGTCGAGGGCAATAAATGAGGGAGGGTGGTGCGACTCGGCGGGCTCTGGGTTTCGGCTCCCGCCAAGAGCTGGCTTTTCCAAACTACCAAGTTCCTTCCACCTTATGCAACCGAGCTACCCACTTCTCCAAGCCATGCGACACTTAGGGCGCATCTCAGCCGCTTTCCTTCCTGTTCCCGCTGGGGGCCCCAGAAAAAGGGTTTGCTAGGCCTGGCCGCACTGCCCTTCGCCGCCGGAGGCGGGAGGAAGCGCGCGGCTTGGAGGCACAGGCTGCAGTTCCCAGGGCCAAGGCTGACGCTGAAGTGGGGAAAGAGCGGGCAAGCCAGCTCGGCGCAGCCGGACGTGCATCCTTCCAGGCTGCCACTCGGAGGACGCCTCTCGGGCACCTCACCTGGAAGGCGGTCCACTCGAGGTGGGGTGGGGGTTCCAGGGGGAGACTTTACACGCAGAGGTGCCTTTCGGGTGCAGTGGGGCAGGTAGGAGCTGTCCTTTCAGCACCCGTTGCTCAGCCGCCTCCCCAAACACCAACGAAGCCCCCCCAAAGCCTGTCGGGTGGATGGCTCTCCTAGGTCCTTGTATTCCTGGACCTCAGAACCCCGCCACCGAATGACGGAGAGTGGCCGCCAAGAAGGCCTACTAGCACTCCCCTCCCTCTAATCTTTACCCGCTACGGAGACATGAAGCTCAGCTGCCCCCACCCGATGCAGCCTCTAACCCTGGGCGCTGCAGACGCAGCTGGCGAAATCCCTCCTTCCACACTGGCAGGCTGGCTGGCTTCCTTTCACTTGCGCGAGGGAAAAGGAGGGTGGAGGAAAGCGTCCGGGCATTAGGAAACAAGTAGAGGTACAGGGGTTGCGATGGAAAAAGGCCTCTTCCAGTGGCTCCCCCACCCCGTCCCCAAAGCTAGGGATCCTGGAGGTAGCCAAGTGCACCTGAGGAAGGTAGACAATTGCTGCAGCAAAACATGATTTTCTGTTGCACTGTTCGCAAACAAGTTTTACATCTAAGAATTTTAAAAATTCTATTTGACACCCGAGAGAACGCAACACGATAAATATCCTCAACTGGGGGGGGGGGTTGGCTCACAGGTGGGAAGACATTTAAATAGGTCTCACCTAATTTCTTGAGGCAAGGGTTGAGCTGGTTTGTACAAATCACACCGGTAGAAAGCAATCACTGTGAGTTCATATCAACTATTTGCAGCCCCTGTTCCTGAGCAGCAGCGATCCCTCCGCCTCTTCTCCTTTCCACCCCTTAGAGGCAGCCACTCCTCACCCCTCCCCACTGTGTACCTTTCCCAGAATACAGGACCTCAGGCCAAAGATACCAGCCCCATTAATCACCTCTGCTGTACCCCAATCATAGTAGGGAAAGTCAGACCCAGAAAGGAGATAGGACTCAACAACCATGCTCACAGGGCAGATTCCATTTGCTGCCTCCAGCCCCTCATTCCCGCCTTAATTGTAGGGCTCTGCATTATAGCCGCATTAATTCATGCCTCCCTAATTAAGGCTGTCAACAGCCCCCTTGTAAAGCTGGAAAATGTACAGCACCTGCTCTCTGGGAACCCCGTGCCAGGGATTGGTAGTGGGTAGTGCCAGGTGTGTGAGGGGGACTTGCCAAAGGGTGCATTGATTGGCTTCTCAATCGCAGTGCCGGGCATTTATGTTTGATTCTGGGAGCAGGGAAGATGCCCAAAGGGTCTCTTGTGCCAGGTATCCAGGCACAGAAAGGGGAGGAGACTGGCGTATAGGGAAGTTACAGGTTTTAAAGAATATGCTCTTAGCACTGCTTGCAAGATCCTACCTCTCCCCTAGAGGGAGGTGCTGGGAAACAGTTTGCAGAAAGTAAAACGGGAAGACTAAACAGAGTAGCCTTTGGTTGGTATTACCCGCTGGTGCTTGCTGCTTTGGGGCACCTGAAGCACAGAGCTGCTCAGACAGCTCTTCAAAGGCACTAATCCTCTCAGCAGCTCTGCAGCGAGGCCTGGCAGGGAGAGGTAAGGAAAAGGACACGGCCCTTGACTTGGCCCTCTTCTCCCTGCTGGGCAACCTTGGCCCTCACAAGCTGAGACTCTGCCATGCTGGGAATAAATCATCTCACGGTCTACTTAGGGGGACAGGTCAAAAGCTGAGAAAAGCCTCAAAGGCTGTTGAGGTGGGAAGCAGAGTCCGAGATGCTGAGGGCAGGAGGCAGTCAGTTGGGAGAAGTGCTTGTTTCTGTGCTCTTGGTCCTGATGTGATCCAGGGAAGGTGGCCTGTGCTGGATTAGATTCACCAGGGCCTATAGGTCTTCTGTTACTCTGTAGCCATGGAGGGGACCGGTCTCACTGGGGAGTGGAGCCTGGCCCCATGCCCTGCAAGAGGAGAAAAGCTTGTGTGGGCTGAGTCGACAATAGGTAATTGGATTGTAATCACCCGCCTGGCTTCCGCGCACCATTGGGGGCGCTGCTTTCAGTGAGCAGTCAGCACTGTATGGTGGGAGGGGGTAGAGATTCAATAGCAAATCCCAGGTGGACAGCCAAGGGGGAGGAGCAGCAGATGGGCAACTTTTCTTTCTGTCTCTCCCTCCCCTTCCTTGCCTAAATAACGCTGGCTGCCTATTAGCTATTTACCAGCAGATCCAAGGTGGGTCCACATCTTTTGTGAAGACTAAGATGGATGGGTAAAGGGCTAAGGTTTTGGGGAGAACTCTTCCCCGAAATTCTTTGTGTTGAAGGATGTGCTGGTGGAAAAAGAAAGTGCACCTAGGAGTACAGGTAGAGGTGGCAAAGATGGAAGAGCTGGGGCCCTCTGCTCTCTGAACCTATTTGTGATCAGAGTTTGACCTGGATCAGAGTTTGGGTTTAGTGTACTTGTGAGAGACTCTCACCCTCAACCCTCTCCAGGGGCACTGTCCCAGGCAGCCCAAAGATGTCTATGGCCAGCAAACCTGGCCTCTGGGGCTCCCTTGCCAAGCAAAGGAAACACAATTCATCATCAGGAGGGAGGTACCTTTCACCAAGAAAAGAAAGGGGAGTGGGGCCCTGGAGGCAGAGGGCAGGGCAAAGTGGCAGGAGGCCAGCCTCACTCAGGCTGATGCAGTGCCCAGACGTGCCAGCCAGTCAGCCCGCTTGAGTTCTAAGGCCTGCAGGAAGCCTTGGACCCGCTCTTCTCGTCTGGCTGAGAGTTTGTGCAAGCGTGTCCGTCGGAGCTGGGCGTCCCCACTGGCCTGGAGCCCCTCTTGCAGCAGCTGTTCTGTCACTGCAGCCTGGTCCCTCTCCAGCTGCTGCCTCTTCCGATCCTCTGCATACATGTCTCGGGCCTTCTGCTAGAGAAAAGTGGGGATTGGGGTGGGGAGATCATTTTTAGGCGTGGGTGGAATTGGGATGGAGGAGGTAAGGGTGGGGCACAGGACGGGCCAAGTTAAGTGGAACAGTGGGAAGTCTGTAGCAGATCTGGAAAGGTTTGGGAGTAGGTGTGCAATGGGTGGTGCCCATGTTGTATAGGCAGGGCAGTGGCAGTTCTGGATCCATCTTGGTTTGTTTTGGGTGGGAGTTTCTATATTTCTTGAAATTCTTCTCAGGTTTGCACTTGGAAGGGAACAAGGCAAATGTGGGTGTGACTTCTGGTTCCCCCACCACCTAGCTTTGTGGCTTTGGGCAAATCCTCTCCTAACCTCACTTCTTCATCTGTAAAGCGGGGTTGTGCCTACCTTGAAGAGTGGTTTTAAGGATTAGAGATAATGTATGCAAAACCCCTCCAGCATATTAGCAGGCTCTCAAACAGAAACAGCAATTTTACAAGTTATCACTCTGATGCAAGGAAGGTTCTATTCCTGCCTGGGGCATATGCAGTGGGTCATTTCTTTGGTTTCCCAGGTCACTCTAAGGGTGCCATCCTCCCAACTGCCTAAAGTTATCTTTCAGAGTCTGGATCCAGAACTGCCTCTCATATGGAGACCAGGCTGACTCGTGCAGCAAATGGCCCTCCTGTGAACATTATGAGAAGCAGGTTCAGCTTTCTTAAGCCACTTACTTCATCCTGCCTCTAGAATAGGCATTAGTGTCCACAGTCCACATTTTCTGTTAGAAAAATGAACCCTTGAAGGCTCAGTGGAGCCCTCAGGCTCCTGGAACCAGTTCTGACACCAGGTAAGTGATTATACTCCTTGGCAGCACTTCTCATACCCTGTGTGTGTCTTCAGACAAACCATAAACTCCTAGAGGACAGAGACTGTGGCTTTTCCTTTCTGGCACTTGGGGCACCCTGTACATGTGAAATGCTCAGTACACTGACTGTATGATCCCAGGAGGACAAGGAGGATGCTCCTGGCACAGAAGGGGAAAACCCTTTTGGAGCAGAACCAAGGCCTTGCTGTGCCTCACTGATGCTCTGCTCCTGCCACTCTAAAGGGCTGCAGAACCTTAGCACCAGAGTCCCTCCTGCCAAACCTATTCCATGTGTGAGAAACTCCCATTTTGCTGCCGATTTGGTATCCTATACCCTTTGTGACCCTTACCACATTCTACCTTGTACTGTGGTATCTGGGTACCTGTCTGTGTCCTACTCAGCCTGTGAACACCTGGATTGCTTTGTTTTAATCCTTTAAGGAGTATCTTACATGTACACAAGCACTTCATCTGTTGTCTCACTTGACCCTCCCAAAAGAGCTACGGAGGTGCTGGAGACAGACATGGAGGTTCAGAGTAGGGAAGTGATTTGCTAGGGTCTCTCAGCAATAAAGACTTACTGCATGAATAAAGATGACAAATGAAAAATCTGGAAAATCCCCCCTCCAGGCTGTTGAATGATCCAAGGCATTCAAGGATACTCTTCTGCTATGATAACGAACTCCCATGTGGAGCTATGAAGACTAAAACAAGCTTAAAAAGTTGCTGTAAGGGTCTTCATCTTGTTAGAAGGGCTTCTTCCTGGCCTTAGTCAGGAGGAACCCTGGGTCCTACATACAAGACTTTATTGGGGGTATGGAAATGCACAGGACATAGTCACCGCGATCCATGTGCCTACAGGCTGAGTAGGACACAGAGATGTACCCAAATACCATAATACAAGGTGGAATGTGGTAAGGATCATCATGGAGGTAAGAGAAAGGGCCATGCAGTTCAGAGGAAAGAAACTGTGGTTGATGAAGGTCAAGGGGGCAGTGAAATCTCATGGTCAGGCAGAATCTGAGCTGAGCTTTAACCAACGGGGAAGATTCAGATAAAGGTAAAGTGTATGGGGGGAGGAGAATATCAGCGGGGGAATAATGGGCTACTATAGATCACTCAGGAAATCAAAGAGCGTGATCAGGCCAGTGTGAGTCTGCCTGGAATACTGGGTTTGAGAAGTTTCTGTCCAGAGGACTCCCTCACCTCTCCAAACCTCTTTCTTCATCTGCAAAATGGGGACGATAGTGTCCACATCACTGGGTGGTTTGAGGAAAAATGAGATAATGAATGCCCAATCTGGTGCCTGGCTATTAACAGTTAGCCCTTCTTCTGTCACCACTGCTTGTGGATAGGGCTAAGTAGGCTAAGTCCTGGCTGAACAGGAAGGAGGAGGGCACCGAGCCACAGAAGGAGGAAATGCGGAGCTGGTTAAAATTGCTCCATGAGGCTCAGGCTTTTTCCAAATGGCAGCCCTAGACTGAGTGCTGAGCAGGGAGGCTGCAGCCAAGCAGACCCTGGCCCCTAATTTGCCAGGAATCAGCGATTCACTGTTAGGATGACAGAGTCAGGGGAGCTCGTAAAGACCATGAGCTCTAGCCTTCTCATTGTACAGACAAGGACACCAAGGTCCTTGTCTTGGTCCTTGTCAAGGCTGAGGTGGGGAGGGGCCTGGCCTAGGTCACACAGTGGTTTGAAGTTCCCTTGGTTTCTCCACTAAGATAACTTTTTTTTTTTTTGCGGTACGCAGGCCTCTCACTGCTGTGGCCTCTCCCGTTGCGGAGCACACGCTCCGGACACACAGGCTCAGTGGCCATGGCTCACGCACCCAGCCACTCCGCGGCATGTGGGATCTTCCCAGACCGGGGCACGAACCCGCGTCCCCTGCATCGGCAGGAGGACTCTCAACCACTGCGCCACCAGGGAAGCCCTAAGATAACTTCGTGAAAGATCTTTGGGAAATGTGTTTCGTGCCTCTGGATAAGCTGTACTTTCTAGGGGTGGAGTGGGGAACCAGTGGCCTGCATCTGGGCACCTCTGTGCAACCTCCACATGGTCTAGATCTACCTCCCTATCTCAAAGGTGTTGTAAGTTCTTCTCAGGTACTCAGCCTCTGAAAATCTAGGCTAATGGAAGTCCTAATAGTCAATTTCTCTCTCCCTGACCATACTGTCTACTTTCCCTGTATAATGACCTATCAGGGGAGAGGGCGTTAATAATTACCTTAGACACTTCTTATGCAGACCTTATGTGGTCTTGGTGTCAGGGCTCCAAGGAGCTCCTTTTGAGAAATGGGGCCTGAACCTATTAATATAAATCTCTCCTGGGCATTAAGCCTCTCTGCTCTTGTTCTCTCCTCAGCAGAATTAGAGAACAAGATGTAATAGCCCCTCCAGTATATAAACCCTCAAGTCCTCTGACCTCACTGGGGCATGGAGAGGATGCAGGTCTTGGGTTTCAAAACATTCATTAGCTAATGACAAGTCTTCCCAAAAGTCCCCATTTGCCACAATCAATATGCCCAGGTCAGTGGCATGGGGGGGTGCATTTCTGAGGGTTGTTAGAGACAGTACCTCTTGCTGGAAACATGATGTTTTGACGAGCACCCAGAGTCTCCCTGCTAAGGGAACTGTACTGGCGATGGGATGAGCGGGATGCTAAGTGTCTGTGGTTTTTCTGGAGACAGATGAAGTCTGAAGAGCCCAGAGACATACATTGTGAACGATATTGGCCACCAGTCTCTGAAAATGAACTCTGTTCCAGCGCTTTTAGTGTATTAGCTTACTGAAGACTTATCACAAACCTGTGAGGCAGGTATTATTATTATCATTACTCCCCTCATTTTACAGAGGAGAAAAGTGATTCTCTGAAGGGTTAAGTAATTGCCCAGTCAGTCACACAGCTAGAAGGCTGTGCCATGACTCAAAGTCAGGAATGTCTGAGACAATAGCTGAAGTTATTAACTTCTCTTGAGAAGAAGATAGTGACTACCTGAAGAGCACTAGAAATAAAATGGTTGATTGTTCCACCCTGGCGTTTAACCTCTGACAAATGCATCAAAGGAAGTTTAGTGGGAATATGTATATTCTCCCTCTATATCATTACAGATTAAGTGGACCGAACACTTATTCCTCATCTCTGTCAAAGATCCCCCCCATGGACCTACCATCCATGCAGCCTGTAACTGAGGATCAGTGGCTCTGTACTGCTGCCCACCCCTTCCTTGCCCTAATTTTCTATCTGTCCTACTGTGTCATAGTCGAGATTTCTTCCATTTGCCAGCCCCCATTCTCTAAGACTGATGGGTGACCACCTGGAAACTGCCATGGTCCCTTCAGATACCAAGGTCTAGCCTCCAACAATTTGTAGCTGAGTCCCTGTTTCCATTAGCATCCATCAGCTGCCCTCATCCCAGTGAGCTACTATAGATCAAGAACCCAACTCCCTGCCCTGGCTTCCTGCAGGGAATGGGGACATACTGGGCTGGGCTTAGAGACAGAGCAGCTCAGAATTTAACAATGGGAATTTGGGAGATGGGTCAAGAACACAGATGTGGAGGCAGAATACCAAAGGGTTTGGGAACAAGGAACTGTGAAGAGTCCAGTTTGGTGATGATACAGGATACATACAAGGGAGATATTAGAAAGATCAGCTCTCTGGTCTGAGGCCAAACTGGCCAGGATGTTGTCAGTCTGGATTGTACGCTTAGTGCTTCTGCTGAGGTGCTAAGATTTCTAGAAACAGAGTTTGAGGGCTCCTGGGTAGAGGAAATCTGGCCAAAACCTCTATGAGGTCTGCTGAAAAAAGGTTCAGGGCAGTCAGCATCTCTGTTATTACTTTGGTTTCCTCACTCTAAAAATGGGGGCAATTAATAATAGTATCTACCTTACAGAACTACATAGAATATAAGTAAAAGGATGCCTGATACGTAAGAACTCAATAAATGTTTGAAATTATGATTCTTAGGTACCAAATGAAACTCTTAATGGCTGTCCTCAAACACGTTCCACCCCATCCTAGGAAACGGCAGAGCCATCTACCCAGCTGCCCAGGCCAAAACCTAAATGTTTTGGTTCCTAATAACATTAACATTTTACTCATTTGTTTTATCCTACAAGATGAATAAAAGAGTTTCAGAGTTACATCATCAACATTACCATTAATAAACCTAAGTAATGTTTAAGTTAGCTTTCCAGTTTGTATTATCCTTAGAATATATCCCACCAAAAATATATAGTCAGAGAACTATGTTCAGGTAACTGGAATTAATCCCTTTCACTGGGGGTTATACTATCAACTTAGTTTCATTTGTTCCTGTTTTAACTTTTGTTTTTCCTCCATCTCAGTCCACTCAGCCCTCCCCTTCTCTACAGCTGCAACCCCACCTTGAGGCACATTCTCCCACCTGGACTACTGTAGGAGTTTGGTCTCTGACTCCTGCCCTCTGAAAATCCTGCGTGATTTTTACAAAATATAAATCAGATCCTGTCACTCCCCTGATCAAAAGTCTTCAGATGTGTCATCATGGCCTACAAGGCCCTCAGTGATCAGAGGCCTGACTCCTACCCAGCCTCATCCCACATCCTTCTCCCTCATGTGTGCTGACCTCTTTCTTTGTTCTTCCAAGACCTAAACTTTATAACTTTAGTATCCTTGCCCTTGCTGCTCCCTCTGCAGAGAATAATTCTTTCCCCCTGGATTTTTACCCATCTGGCTATCTCTCATCTCTAATATAATGGCTTAAAAAAGACCTCCTTAGAGAGGCCTTCCTTGACTGCTTTATTCAGCACCTCCTGCTCTCTTCATTACCTTCTAGCATATCACCCTATTTTCTTCATTGCCTTATTACAATCTGAAATTATTGTATAAACTTGTTTACTTATTATCTGTCTCCTCAAGTAAAAATACAAGCTCCATGAAGGTAGGGATCTTGTCTGGCCAACTAACTGCTTGACTCTCTTGTGCCTAATACTAACATAGTGCCTGACTCAGACCAGGTACTCAGTAATAGACATTTATGAAATGAGTGAAACTTGAGGTAATTCCTCCAATAGCCATGTGGGAAAGTATCTGAGAAACCTGAAATTACTAAAAGACTTCTCAGCAGCCAACTCAGAGACAAGAATATCCATACACAAAAGCTCGTGCACCAAGATCCTCTGGGCTTCATGCAAGGCCAGTTTACTCTCACTTTACAGACAACTCTAACAAGCTTGGTTGCCTGGTTTCCTTGCCTGTAGCTGATTTAAAACTGGAAATAGGAAGAGAAGGGAAGAAGGGATGCTGTCAAAATTAGCCATTGACCATATACAAGAAATCCCAAAGCCAAGTATTTTGGGACAATCTAGCTTAGAGAAAGAGTCCCACCCTTCAAGGCCATCCTGCACAGTGAAGTACTTCAAGAGGGCAGTTACTAACAATATTATCGTTATCAGCATCATTAGAATGTGATTATTCTAATCATCATCATTATTAGCAAGTGCCTGGTATACAGAAGGTGTTAATGAATTATGCACAAGACCTGTTTCAGAACGTTTTCTATCAAAATAGGATTTAAAAAAGTTTTAGTTCTTAACGGGAGACTTGGTCATGTGGAAAAATCTGATATTCATTCCTCTTTGACAGTGGATAATTGAGACTTTGCTGTTTTTCCTTTTACTTGAACTTAACTTCCTTTTTCAAATTCTGAGACTAAGTGATCAAGCACATGACCAAACCTTCATGATTTGATTGACTTATTCCAGGAGTTCTGGACTTGGGATTCATGGAAAGATTTCAGGAGTTATGTGAACCCCCAGAAGTAGTTTATGTGTTAAAGGGATTAATGTAATTCTATGCAAAATGCCATGTGTTAGAGTGATCTTTGCAATTTTTCTAGGGAGATGGTCTACGGCTTTCGTTAGCTTCTCCAAGGAGTCTGCGATGCCAAGGGGACCGAAAAGCCCTGACTTAGATCATTATTTCCTCCTGGCCATTATCTCTCCAGACTCAAGAAGCATCACCAGCTTTGGGTTTAAAATTCTGTGACCTTGGGACAGTTTCCCTGCCCCTCTGTTGCCATATCTGAAAAACAAGGACGCCAAGCCTGCTGGATTGCTGGAAGGGTTAAATAAGAAAACTTACATGAAAACACCAAAGTGCCTTAATAGACCCTCAATACGTTAGCTGCCACCACCACACACACTGCCATTATTATTAAGAGTCCTAATCAGACGTAGGTGACTCTGCCTCCTAATGAAACCTGTTTCAAGATCTGGTGATCAAAACTGAAAGCAGAACTTCAAGTCTTGGTAGAACACAGTTTCATAAAAAGACAGTGCTATTTCATTTTTAATCCCTCTGGAAGCATCTTGGATTTTGTATACTTCCACTTCTACAATCTTTTATTAGGCCAATTCCTTCAGGGAATAATGGCCAATCTCTCTGAGAAGCCTTTCCTGGGTTTCCATAGTAAAGAGATTAAAGATTTATAACTTGAATCCCAGTTCCATCTTTTATTGGTTATGTGTCCTTAGCTAAATAATTTTGATTTACTCATTTGCACAAATGGGGCTAATAATACCTAGCTCATTGGGTTCTTGGGAACATTGAATGAGATAGTGCATATAAACTGTTCACAGTGCCTGACACATAGTAAATACTCAGTAAGTGGTAGCTACTCATCATTAACATGATTATTAGCAAGTGCCTGACATATATAGCCGTGGGTGGTCATCAATGCTAACCTTTTCTTCCATTCCATCCAGTCAGGCCAGCCCTGAACTCTTACCTGAAGCATGCTATGGTTCATCTGGAACTGCAGGATGGCCTCACAGAGGTTCCAAAACGTGTATTCTGGCCACAGAACAGGCTGGAACACCAAGCAGGAGTGGGAGGTCTGGGAAAGGTGGGGAAGGAAGAGAGTATGGTTTAATAACATGTTACTGGAACACATCCCTGGTCAGGCTCCAAAGAAAGAGCAGGCTGATCACACCCAGAGATGAGGTTGGACAGGCATCCTGAGCTGCAGCTGCTGCTGCCAGCCCGGATTCACTCACTAATAGGGGGACGGGTCATCTGAGGCAGTAAAATCACCTGCCTGTAGCAAGGCAGAACCAAAGCGAGACTAGATCAACATTTCCACCAGGATTTTTCTAAGCCAATTTTAGGACTATGAAATAACATCTAGATTATGTTACTGGCTCCTGGCCCTTAGAGGTCATCTGGGAGACACAGTGTCTGATAAAAGTTAGCAATGAACAAATGGTAGCTGTCATTGTTATTTTTAAGTAGCAGAGTATGGGACAATGGTTAAGAGCATGGGCTCTGGGGCCCGACTGCCTGGCTTTGAATTCTGGCTCCACCGTTTACCATCTACTTGACCTCAGGCAAGTTACTTAACTTCTCTGGGCCTCAGTGTCCTCAACTGTAAAACTGGGTAATAAGAATAACTAGTTTTTAAGGTACTGTGAAAATTTAACAAGATAACATACATAAAGCAGAGCAAAGAGCTGGGTGAACTTTTAACAATAATCACTGATATAAGACTCCCTTTTGGAACATTCTTGACAGCCACTGCTTGACACCTTTAGTGGTGAGGAATTCAGTGCCTCAAGGGGGATAACTTTAGCTGTCAGATAGCTCATTAAGTTAAACCAATGTCACCTACCAAGGTCTCAGGTCGTTTCTCTGGAACAACTTTATTTCTTCTTCAAAGTGACAGTCTTTCAAATATTTGAAGGCTAGCTTAGAACTGCCTGTTATCTGTTCCCAAGGTTGTAATGACTTGTTCACTTGTCTTTTCCAACAAACTGTAAGTTTTAAGATAGTAGGGATTGGGCTTCCCTGGTGGCACAGTGGTTAAGAATCCACCTGCCAATGCAGGAGACACGGGTTCGGGCCCTGGTCCGGGAAGATCCCACATGCTTCGGAGCAACTAAGCCCGTGCGCCACAACTACCGAGCCTGCGCTCTAGAGTTTTCGAGCCACAGCTACTGAAGCCCACGCACCTAGAGCCCGTGCTCCGCAACAAGAGAAGCCACCACAATGACAAGCCCACGCACTGCAACAAAGAGTATCCCCCGCTCACGGCAACTAGAGAAAGCCCACGCACAGCAACGAAGACCCAACGCAGCCATAAATAAGTAAGTAAGTAAATAAATAAATAAATAAATGATAATAGGGATTATTTCTAACTTGGTTACTGCCATATTTCCAGCACAAAGGAGGAACTTAATATTTTTTTCCCAAGAGAATAAACTATTACCATTCTTCTCTTTCCCAGACCATTATTCTTCACTCATTCCTTATAGCAGCGGTCCCCAACCTTTCTGGTGCCAGGGACCGGTTTCATGGAAGACAATTTTTCCACGGACAGGGTGGGGTGGGGGGATTGATGGATGGTTCAGGCAGGAATGCGAGCGATGGGGAGTGGCAGATGAAGCTTCGCTTGCTTGCCCGCTGCTCACCTCCTGCTGTGCGCCCGGTTCCTAACAGGCCGCAGGCTGGTAGTGGTCCGCAGCCCAGGGCTTGGGGACCCCTGCCTTATAGGACATGAGCTTCAGACTCCTTGCCATCCAGGCTGGCCTCTTTTGCTAAGTCCTCTAGTTTACCAGTGCAATCTCTTAAAACCCAGTGCCCAGAAGTAAACTCTCTAGACATAATCTGACCAGCAGAATGGGCCATAAAACCACAAGCTGCACATTATACTGCTTTCAATATAGCCAAATACTAAAAGTATCTTCAGTAGCTAAATCTTGTTAGTTCACTCTTAAGACTATGGTCCATTAAAATTTCCAGAACTTTACCATGTGAATTGCTTCCAAGCTGAGTTTCTCCCTTCAGCCTCTCCTTGAACAAGATTTCCCCCAGCCAAGTGCTACTCAGGGGCCAACTTAACAGATGATGGAGATTTTCAAGCAAAGACAAACTTATTTGGATATGGGCTTTTAGAGAACTACCTACACTGGGATAACTGAGCTGATAGGCAATGGCAGGCCCTGAAGAAAGAGTCTGCATACAGTTTATATCTCCTGTGGCCTGTGCTTGTGTAGATGCCGCCCTTTATTCTAAAGGCGAGAAATTAGTAAATGCAAGGCGAGGTTCTAGCCCAGAGGTGCTGGGGGACATGGCAGGTTACCAGGGCAGAAGCTTATGCTCAGGGACCTAAGGCAGAAGTCCAGTTCCTTGAAGAGAGGTACAAGTAAAGCTTTCACCACAGCTGGATAGCCTTGATTCTTCCCCTGGGCACTTTAGACAGCAAGAACTACACAGGCTCACAAAGCCAGGGAAAGATGAGGAAGGGATAGCAAAAGTTACCAGGCACAGCCTGGAGACATTTATCTGGATTTTAGCTGACCCTCCAATCTGTTTTGTGGGTGCAGTCACAGTTTTCAGTTTCGACACAAACAGAACAATGGTTGGAAACGACCTACCTGCCAGAGGAGGAAGTCACTGAGCCTCACTTCCCCAGAAGTCCGTATCAAGATGTCAGGATGAGGAGAGTGGTTGGTATAAAGGCACTTATCCAGCAGAGACTCAGAGACATCGCTAAGGTGAGTGGGGAAGAGACAAAGATAAGTCCACATCTCTTTTTGGATTATTCTCATGGTGAACTTCCTTACATAAAGCTTCCCAGTTTACAGAATACCATCAACTACATTAGCCAATACTACCTGGTATGTAGAAGGCCCTCAGCAAATGCTTGATAAATTAATGAATGGTTTCAATCCTCGCAACTACATTAGGTACTTCTGTCCTCACTTTATAGATAAGGAAACTTGAGGCTCAGAGAAGATGAAATGTTCGCCCAAAGCCATTTAGTTGCAGCCTAAAACCAGATGCACCCACCAGAATATGTGTTGTCCTTCACTTAAAACACTTGTTTTTAAAATGGATACACCCTATGACTCTGCAATTTGATGAAATACTATGCAACTGTTTTTTTTTTAAATAAATTTATTTATTTTTGGCTGCATTGGGTCTTCGTTGCTGCGCATGGGCTTTTCTCTAGTTGCGCTGCACAGGCCTCTCATTGCGGTGGCTTCTCTTGTTGCAGAGCACAGGCTGTAGGCGCGCGGGCTTCAGTAGTTGTGGCACATGGGCTCAGTAGTTGTGGCTCGCGGTCTCTAGAGTGCAGGCTCAGTAGTTGTGGCACACGGGCTTAGCTGCTCCACGGCATGTGGGATCTTCCTGGCCCAGGGCTCGAACCCGTGTCCCCTGTGTTGGCAGGCGGATTCCTAACCACTGCGCCACCAGGGAAGCCCCCTATGCAACTGTTTTTAATAGAGGTAAATCTAAATGCATGGACTTGGAAAGATGTCTAAGATGTAATATTAAATGAAAGAAAGCACATTTCAGAAAAAATACAGTGTGGAAAATACACACACACACTTACTCACACATGCGAATACATGTATATATAAACAAAGAACAAAATCTAGAAAGGCATACACCATTCTATTAATGGTGATTACCTCTGGAAGGTTGGATAAGAAGGAAATACTATCTCTTTTTACTTTATATACTTCTGTTATTGTTTGAATTTATGATAGAGAACATTTTTAAAACCTTAAATTTGGGCTTCCCTGGTGGTGCAGTGGTTGGGAGTCTGCCTGCCGATGCAGGGGACACCGGTTCGTGCCCCGGTCCAGGAAGATTCCACATGTCGTGGAGTGGCTGGGCCCGTGGGCCATGGCCGCTGAGCCTGCGCGTCTGGAGCCTGTGCTCCGCAACGGGAGAGGCCACAGCAGTGAGAGGCCCGCGTATCGCAAAACAAACAAACAAAAAAAACAAAAAAACTTAAATTTAAGTCATATGGACCGTGAAACACTGCAAAACATCCACTTTACTTAGGATTTGAAAAAACAGCAAAATGATGAGCCCTCTTGTGTTTGATAAGAGCTACTTTCCCAAGCAGACAGATACTCAGAAAGGAGACGGAATGAAGGAAGAATGGGGACTGGCAGCACTCATCTTAAGTTAAACTCTCCAGTCCATGGAAAGAGGGTATTTGCAAGACTGGTGTGTGGTGGTTCCAAGAATACTGTTTATCTATCCTGCCAAGTATCCAGAGGCAGGATTCAGAATCTCCAGGTGGTAACAGCTGCATCTTAGGAAGGGTCTAGAAGACAAAATTTCTGTGTGGGAACATTTTCCTGGGAGCATAGTCAAAAAAAAGCAGAGATCTGGGCTGAGTGTTCAGAACAAGGATCTACACTTACTAGCTGTGTGCCTTTGGGTAAGTTACTCCATCTCTCAGTCATCTTTTTGCAAACCACAGAGGGAGCTTTATTTTCTGTACCGTCATATGGTAAATAATATTCACTTATGACTGGGCAATAGGAAGGGCTCTGGTTCAGATTTCCCTGATAATTTCCCTGAGTCTTGTCTTGATAGCATGATCTTAATTCTTTAATTAAGAATGTGAAACCTGGGAGTTCCCTGGTGGTCTAGTGGTTAGGATTTGGCACTTTCACTGCCATGGCCTGGGTTCAATCCCTGGTCGGGGAATTGAGATCCTATAGGCCACATGGAGCAGCCCCCCCCCCCCAAAAAAAAAGTGAAACCCTGTGCAATCAACAATTTCTCAGCTCTCTTATTTTTGAAATGGCACATTTGTCCTATCTACTTATAGGTTATTGTGAGAGTCAAATCAAATGAAATAACAGATTTGAGTGTACCTTGGGAACTATAAAGCACTACATAAATAAGAGGAATAAAGGTTATTTCCAGACCCACTACCTTGCTGTGGGACTTTGGATCCCCACATAACCCCTCTGAATTTCAAATGTGTCTGCATTTTTTTTTTTGGCCGCGCCGCACAGCATCGGAATGACATGCAGATTTCAATTCCCCAACCAGAGATCGAACCCGCAGCCCTGCAGTGGAAGTGCGGAGTCTTAACCACTGCAGCACCAGGGAAGCCCGTCAATGAAACTTTTTAAACCTTCGTTAACTGGTCTTATAAAATAAGACAAATAATAGTCACTACCTTATATGAAAATTAGATGAGAATATGCATGATAAACTCCTACTAGTCTCATGCCTGCCTCATAATAAGATCTGATGACTACTGTTTATTTATTTTTAGTACATATATATATATATATACACACACACACACACACACACACATATATATATATATTTTTTTTTTTTTTTTGCGGTACGCGGGCCTCTCACTGTTGTGGCCTCTCCCGTTGCGGAGCACAGGCTCTGGACGTGCAGGCTCAGCAGCCATGGCTCATGGGCCTAGCCGCTGCACGGCATGTGGGATCTTCCCGGACTGGGGCACGAACCCGTGTCCCCTGCATCAGCAGGCAGACTCTCAACCACTGCGCCACCAGGGAAGCCCCTTTAGTATATTTTTTTGATGTGGACCATTTTTTTTTTTAAAGTCTTTATTGAATTTGTTATAATATTGCTTCTGTTTTATGTTTTGTTTTTTTGGCCATGGGGCATGTGGGATCTTAGCTCGTGACTAGGGATCAAACCCACATCCTGTGCATTGGAAGGCGAAATCTTACCCACTGGACAGTCACGGAAGTCCCTGATAACTATTAGTTATTAATTTTTATTTTTATACTGTGTTTTTGTTCATTTCAACCCTCCTATAAGGCAGTCAGTATGCCATAGTGAAAGAGAACACAGGCTCTGGAGCCAGGTTGGAAATCCTGGTCAACTGTGTGAACTTGGACAAGTTATTTAACCTCACAGCAAGGTTCAATTTATAAAAACAGTATCTACTTCAAAGGGCCTAAGGATTAAATGAAATAATGTACATGGAATACTTAGCAAGTGCTGGGCACAGAGTAAATGCTTAGTAAACATTAGCAATTATTATTATTTATTTATTTTTTATTTTATTTTATTTTATTTTTTTGCGGTACTCGGGCCTCTCACTGCTGTGGCCTCTCCCGTTGCGGAGCACAGGCTCCGGATGCGCAGGCTCAGCGGCCATGGCTCACGGGCCCAGCCGCTCCGCGGCATGTGGATCCTCCCGGACCGGGGCACGAACCCGCGTCTCCTGCATCAGCAGGCAGACTCTCAACCACTGCACCACCAGGGAAGCCCGGCAATTATTATTAACACTATTGTTTTAAGAGGAAGACAGAGGCCTACAGATGGTCAAGACCTGCTCAAGAGAGTTTATTAACTATCATTTATGCTAAATCTAATTCCTTCTTTTATAATTTGAGATTCAAAAAACAATCTGTTAAAATGACTGGTAGAAAAAAATATATTACCCTGGAAGAAAGGAAAATGAGGAGTTGGATGGTGGTGATGAGAATAGAAAAATTCCAGTTATGGGAAGGGTAGAGCCTGACTGTAATTAACTCATTGACTCTCTGTTATAAATATGGATTTGTCTAAAGCTGAATAATGTAAAAAGCACTGCCTCAGGCCCTGATCAGCCCAGTCTGAGTTGAACACCAAGCTTCCTGAGCTAATGGGTTGAGACATCAGCCTCCTTACCCTAGCAACCCGCCCAGTCCACACCATGTCTGCATGACTAACCCACACAGGCAAGTTACTAAACCATGCAGGGCAGAGAAAACGGATATGAGAAATCTAGCTGGGCAAGAAGCAGGGGGTCAGTGGCTACTGCAATGTGGTATCAGTATAAATCACACTGCACTAAGAGGCAAGATCAGAGTTCTAGTTCCAGGCATGAATGCATATTAAATCTGCTTGCTAAATAGCTTTTTTTCTTTTTAGCATAAACATTTGTCCCTTATTTTTTTAAATATATTATTTAATTTATACAAAAAATTATATAAAAGATTAATCGTAAAGCACTAAGAATAAAATGAACTATGAAATCATTCCCCAAGCCAAGAATCAGAAAATTATCAAGAACTTTCATCTACTTATATATCCCTCATCTACTTATATCTCATCTTCCTGCCCAGCCCCCATACCGCCAACTTAACCAGTATCTTAATGTTTCTCCCCCAATGGCTAATTTTCGATCCACATATTAATTGACCTCTCTACAGCATTTGACACTGTTGCTCCCACCAATGCACACCCGCCACACCACCTGCGCTAACAAACACCCTCTTTTCTTGGCTTCTGTAATACTGGCAGCCCTTTTGTTTCTACCTTTCTGGTTGTTGATTCTCTTTTTTCCTTAAGGCTCATTTTCCTCTACCCAGCCAGTAAAACTTACGAGTTTCTCAAAACTCCATCCTAGGCCCTCTCTTCTCACTCTAGACTCTCCCTTAGATTCCTCATGCTCTCTCTTTGCTTCAGTTACCAGACTGCTATCTCCAGTCCCCACTTCTCTCTACTGTCAACCTGATATCTGTGTTCAACATCTATAATATATCCCAAACCAAACTCCTGACTTTCTTCCTCAAACTGCAGCCTCTCAGGGTTCTCAGCACAGCGAAGGGCACCACTGTCCACTGTTTTATAAGTCAAAAACCCTGGAGTCACCATAACACATCCTTGTCCCAGAATCAATCCATCAAGTCCTCTCGATTTTTTTTCTCTCTCACTAATATTTTTTTTTTTTGAATTTTATTTTTTTAATACAGCAGGTTCTTCTTAGTTATCTATTTTATACATATTAGTGTATATACATCAATCCCAATCTCCCAATTCATCCCACAACCACCGCGCAAGTCCTCTCTATTTGATCTGCTTCATAGCTCTTAATGCAGTCTGTTTGCTCTATTCCACCATCACCACCATAATCCAAGCTCCCTTCCAAGTACTCTCTACTTGAATTATTCCAACAGTATTTGTGCAACCAACAAGCTCCTCATAATACTGCCTCTTTCCCCAGTTACTGCTTATCCTCTCACCCCCTTCTTATGTCATTTATCATTTCCTTTGGGGAGCCTTCCCTACCAGGTCCATTCCTCTTATTATAAATTCTTGTTGAACCATGCATCAATGCCTTTATCATGCTTAGCATCATTATAAATTTATGCTAATTTGTATAATGTTGATAATGTTAATTTCATTCTCACTGAGAAACTTCTTCATTTTTAATTTAGTTTCCCAGGAAAATCGAATTATACCCAAGAAGGGAGTCAGAAAACCTCCTGGGTCCCACAATCCCATATATAATAAAGGTAAGGACAAAAGCTCTGGAATCAGACAGTTTTTGTTAGAAGTCCCAGCTCTGGCACTTACTAGCTGAATGACCTTGGGACAGTCATTTCAATGTGAGCTCAGTTTTCTCATCTATAAAATGGGGAAAAGACTCAAATCTCTTAAACATGAGAATATTAACTTAATCAAATAAACACAGCATAACACATTGCCTGGCTTGTTTTTTGCTACTATTATTTTACTACTGCTGTTGTTAGTTTACTAATATTATTACCAAAGGTTACACTAATAATAACAGGAGAGGGACTGAGCAGACAGATGGCTTCTCAAGTCTCTCCCAGCTCTAGTAATTCTACCGTGTTGCTAACGATGAACAACTTTCTTTTTGAAAAATACCTGGATCTTGCATGAAACTGTAACATGAAAGGCCTAAAGGCCAATACCCCCAACAAGCTGCATTCCTGAAAAATCATTCTTAGAAAAACTCTGCCAAAGGGCCAGCAGGGCATCATGTTTTATTGAATGCCACAGTGTTGCTACAAGCCATGCCATTTTTTCTGGAGCTCCTTGGTTTGTGGTGAACACAGAAATTCTGAAGCAGGCTACAATAAGTCATTCCAAAGCTCTAAGTGCAGGGGACCACCCCTCTCAAATCTTTCCACATACATTCCCGATTTGACTTCTGGCTCAAGTACATGACTTAGGAGGGATTTTATGGTTCGGTGTATGCCTGTTTTCCCTATCATGCTCAATAACTGCGATACCTGGGATCCAGCAGGCCTTGCTCCACTCCCCAGGCCATCTCTCTCACAGCATTGCTGATCTCATGACGGGATGTGTAAGCAAAACAGACGTTCAGGAAACACCTGAGAAGGGAAGAACAGAATAATTTACCAAAGGGGGACAAGGACTAAGGAGTGGAGTCACTTATTACAGAGCACCCCTTCTGTGGTAGAACAAACACACACCAAATGTTAACCATGGATACCTCTGAAAAGCGAGATTATTAATTTTTTGAGTTTTCCAAGTTTTCTTGGGAAAAAAACATATTAGTTTTGTAGTAAGAAAAATACTAACTGACCCTTATTATTCTCCTAATCTTCTTCCCTTCTGCTAACCCCCAGCTTTCAGAGGATGTGAATTCACTGTGATATTAGAACAAGCAAAGAATAGGAAGGAAGTCTGATGTGAAACAAATCCACTGCCAAATATGCATTATATCCCAAAGCCACACATAATGAAGTCTGGATTATTAAACTGTTCTCCTCTGCATCTGCATGCCCTTCCAAGGTCATCCCCTCTATTGGTTAAAGCAGTGGGACAGAAAGAGAATTTCTTGAAGGATCTGTCTTCAGAGACAGGGATAAGGCCTGCTACATTCCCACCCCATTCCCTGTCAATTAAACACACACACACACATATATATAAAAATACATATGTACATGGGGGGCAAGGCACATGAAGGAGGAAGATAAGAAACTGTATGTGTGAGTATACACACATAAAACAAGGTGCTGCAGAACCACCTCTGGTCTGCCCTGCAGATGGAGGAAGAAGTCTCAAGCATCCAAAACCAACTCCTCATTACCTCTTGTACCAAATGCAGACCAAGGAAGGGCCAGGACGTCTCCCTAAAGTTAGCAGGGAGTCATAGATTAATACAGGTCCCTAAGGGGAAATCTGAAAACTTACTTGTTGTAGTTCTTGGTGGCCTGCACAGCCTGTGCAATCAGCTCCTGGAGATCCAAGGGCAACAAATGCAGATCACCCAGGACCCGGATACATACCCCATGCTTCTGCAGTTTCTCCCTGATCGGGGGGAAAGGAGGCAGGTTTGGGAGGTGGGACAGAGCGCCTGCTGAGCTGGAGAAAGCAAAGTGCTTAGCTGGTACTCAATTACCAGTTTTTGAGTGCCTTCCTGTGTGTCAGGCACTGATCTACAAGTGTTATTTCACTGAATGCCCTCAACAACTCTGAAGGGAGTTTACTACACTCCCTGTTCTACAGCGGGAAACTGAGGCTCAGATAGAACAGTTAGATAGGGATTGCCCAAGGTCATACAGCCATCAAGTGCTGTGTCGGGACAGAATCCCAGGTTTGCCTGATTTGAGAACCCAAACCTCTTTACCACACATTACACCGCCTTGTGTGTCCTTGTCAACAAGTTGCATTTCACGTGTTCTGTGCTGTTTGTCCCATTTTGATGGGTGAATAAACTCCTCAACAGCAGGAGTTGTATTATTGGTTACTTTTGTAACATCTAACATTAATTATATGTTTACTAAGTGCCAGACATTGGTCTAAGTGTTTTACATGCATTCCATCCTTACATCAACCTTTGAGGCAGACACCATTATCATTCCCCTTTTACAGACGAAGAAACTGAGGCACAGGGAGGTTAAGTAATTTGTTCAAGATCAGACATATATATATGGAGGCAGTGTAATGTTGTGATTAAAAAGACAGGCTCTGGAACCAAACTCCCTAAGTTCGATTTCTGGCTTTCTACTCACCAGCTGTCTGATCTTGAACAATTTACTTTGTTCAAATGTTGCTCTGAATAAGAATACCTAGATTCAGGAATTCCACGGTTCCTCCATGGTTCTACTGCAGGGGACACGGGTTTCATCCCTGGTCGGGGAACTAAGACCTTGCATGCTGTGTGGTGTAGCCAAAAAAAAAAAAGAATACCTAGATTCAAGCCCTAGTGCCTAGTGCCACCGATTACTATCTGACCTTGCATAACCACCCCTGTCATACTGTGAAAGTGCTTATTCTCAGACATCAGGCACATGACCTGAGTAAGGAGGTGTAAAAGCCCTGGCAAGGAGCCAGGAGATCTGGGCTCCCAGCCTGGCTCTGCCACTAGCTAGCTGCGTGACCATGGGCAAACCTTTCTCTTCTCTTCACAGTTGGGAAACAGGATTAGTTTCCCAACTGATGAAACTGAACTAGGCCAGTGGTTTTCCAAACTTCTTTTAGCCAAACAAGTCTTTCTTCAAATCAAATCTTAAACAGAAGCCCAACATATAAAATAGATAAATGCAAACAAGCACTGTATACCCCGTTCCCTCTGGGTCCTTGCATGCCCACTCCTCACAACTACGGGGTTCTGTGGCACATTGCTGGAAAACCACCACTAAGGTTTCTTCTTGCTCTGCCTAGGACTTAATAACCTAAGACCATCTTCTCTACTCGTGACTGATTAGAACAATCTCAGGAGCACCTCTACTGCCATGGATTTTGATCTTTCAAGAAGTGTTAAGACTGCTTCTTGTCTCTACAGCAGACAACAGCTCAGCTCTAGAGTCAGAAAGACCCTGTGTGTTTTGGCTCTGCCTGATAGCTGTGTGACCCAGGATACACCCCTAAACTTCTCTGGTTTTTACTTTCTTCCTCTCTACAAATGGGATAATAATATCTTTCTCACAGGATAATGTGAATTTTAAATGAGAGTACATGTTAGGCTCAGGGTCTGACACATAGTATAAGCACTTAAAAAAGGTAAGATTAGTGTGAAGTACAGAAGAATTTGAAGAATTTGAACACCTGGAATGTGGCCCCATTACCTCTGTCCCCAGCCCCTTGGGTGTGAATTCTGAGCCACAAGGGAAGGAGTAATGTCTGTGGCCCAGAGACTAATATGGATAGAGAGAAGCTTGGCTATGCTCCCCGCACCCTGACCCACACAGGGATGGAAATGACAGACCTGTCCCAGGCCCAGCTCCACTAGAGCTCTAAGCTCTCTGTTCTCTCATCTTCCTGGTCCTGGTGTGGGGAGGAGCTGGGCAGAGAATGGTTGTAATGAACACTTTGGGGCAGTCCTGGCTGAAGAGGGTTCCACGCTGTGAAACAAATAATCTCCACCAAACTTCCACTTTGCCCCATTCTGGCTTTGCTCCCTAAGTTAAGTGTAAACTTAGTGATAGCAAGAACAGTACTGACTCATCCCCATAAAGGGCTTTTATGCATCATCCTGTCCCGTCCAAGGGTATATGCAGGGAAGTACAGTAACTTTTTAGGGATGACTGCATAGCAGAAAATGGCTTTTTCAAAGTCTCTCTCACTCTACTTCCCTGGTCACAGTTCACTGGTCCTGGGGTAGAAATTTGAACTAAGGTGGACCAATTAAGGGTTTTAATTCATTCTGAGCAGCTCTCTTGAAGAAGACAAAGTTAGCCTGTGGAGCAAAGGAAATAAATGTCTGAGGAGGCTCTACCTAATCGATTTCAATTCCTGGCTTCGGTTTTGCCTGAGGTTGGCTATCTGTATCCTTGAATTCTGTGAAATACCTCTATATCCTCAAATAAATAAATAAGGAAGGAAGGAAGGAAGGAAGGAAAGGGAAGGGAAGGGAAGGGAAGGAAAGGGAAGGGAGGAAGGGAGGGAGGAAGGAAGGAAGGAAGGAAGGAAGGAAAACTAGCTTGCCATAACTAACAGTTAGAGGCCTAACTAACAGTAGAAGGGTTTAGAGTTCCTTAACTAGCCTCAGAAAAGACAGTTGAGGGTTAGGTAAGGCTGGAGGTGGTATAAGAACACAGGCTCCCCCTCTGACAGCATCTTACTTTTCTTCCATCAAGCGGCTGAACTTCTGCCGGGCCAGATCCATTAGCCCATCTACCTCACTCTTGGAGCGTTTGAAGTTCTCAATGCTGAATGCGTAGACCGTCACCTCTAGGACGCCCAGGTTCAAACACCAACGCAGAGTCTGAGAGGGGAGAAGGCAAGGAGCTAGGGTACAAGGAAAGAGCAGGAAGGGAAACAGGAGATGCCTCAGCCCCGACTCAGTGAGAGACAGACTTTTCTCCTCCCCAAACTGGGTAAAGCTAGGATAATACCAATGCCTCTCTCAGAATAATGAACCAAATAAGCAGAAAGCTACCACCTGAGAGACTGAAAAATGTGAACTTAATGAGTACTATTATGCTGATGCTATTGTGGTTTACTGGAAAGAGCTCTTCACTGAGAGAATACATATCTAGGTTCCAGTCTCTCACTCCATCAAGCACTTGCTATGTGACTGCAGGCATATCATTTAACCTCTCAGGGCCTAAGTCTCCTTATCTGTAAAATAGGATCACAATCCATCCCTCACAAGGTGGCTAAAGATACATAAACACACAAGGTATTACTACTCACAGCATAACATCATTATTCCAATAGACTGAGAGGCTGATGAGTTATAAGAATAAAAGCAACAATCGCACAGCTGTGTATCATTTAAGTCTGCAAAGGGTTTTCACATACATTATTTCATCTGATTCTTCAAGCTACCCCTTGAGAAAGGAATTATTGTTTTCATGCCTACTTTAGAGATGATAAAATTGAGGCTCAGAAAGTTGAAGACGAGTCAAAAGTCCACAGCTCTACCATATGAATCCATTATATGAGGTTCTAGAACAGCAAAAACTCATCTAGAGTGATGGAAATCAGAAGGTGAGGGGGAAGGGGAGGAGAAGAGGAGGGAGGACAGGGTTTGACTGGGAAGGGGCACAAAGGAACTTGCTAGAGAGATGGAAATGTTCTATATCTTGACAGGGCTGTGGATTAGACAGATGAATGCAACTGTCAAAACCCCAAATCTGTGCATTTCCCTGTATGAAATTATACCTCAACAAAAAAAGAAGTGAAACTCAAATTTAAACTCAGTCCTTTGGTACGGTACTGCTCTAACCCAGTGCCACTAAAGGTGGAGAACAAACTGAAGATGAGAATAACAGTGTTGAGATGGGGAGCCTGGAGGTTAAAGGTAAGGGACAGAAGACATTCAAACAGAACTGAAGAAATAAAGCTGAAGAGCTACCTTTCTAATCCCTTATCAGACATACAAACCCATTCACTGCCACCTCAGGAAAATTACCAGTGCAAACCTGACACTTGAATAGGCTTGGGACCTGAAGATCTTACCAGGCAGCAAACTTGGTGGGTACACCTGGGTCGGAGCCCACCACTGACCTCAGTTAATATAGGCTAATAACAACAGCTTCAATTTTTTGAGCACATCCTTTATGCCAGGTCTTGTGCCACATGCTTTTCATTGTGCCATCTTGTTTAATCCTCATGTAATCTCCCCATTTTACAGATGAAGGAACTGAGGCAAAGGGAAGCTACGTAACTTGTAGCAGGTCACAGAGCCAGGAAGTGGCAGAGTAGGGGTGCCAATGAGTTCTGAGTGACTACAGAGCTTAAGCTCCTAAGCACTAGGCAAAACCTGCCTCTTAGTCACAAAAGAGAAACTGAGATCAACAAACCTGAAGACCTCAGTGTTGGAGAGAACTCCACAACCACTCATTCAAGGCAAAAAATATCACTGCCCTGGCTTCAGGACGTGTTCTTGTGCCAAGAAGCTGGGATCCGTGGGCTACAGAGTTTCACAAAGATCGACATATTCCATTCTTATTGATAAATTTACTGTTTCCCAATTTGCAGTGGGCATTAAAACCATAAAACGTTGATGACGTTTGGTTGGAGTGATGTCCTGGTTTGTCTGGCACTCTTCCTAGTTTAAGCACTTAAAGGCCTGTGTCCTGAGAAACACCTCAACCTCAGGATGGGTAGTCACCCTCTACCTTTGCTCTGGAAATGTCACTTCTAAGAATTTATTCTAAACTAGTACCATTTATAATGTCCAATAATAGTGGAGCAGCTAAACAAACTATGTCAGATCCTCAGGAAAAATGTTCCACAGCCATTAAAACATATAGGTAGAAAGCCATAGATCAACCTAGAAAAATACTTGCCAAAATGTCAAGAAAAAAATAAGGTTATCAAAGCTATAGATGTAATTTTATAAATGTTAAGTCATGTTGAACATATTACAAGGATTGGGATGAGGCACAGAAAAACATAAATTGTTGATTAAAGTGGTAAGAGGAGACAATTTTGTTCTTATTTCTAATATTTTGCGATGATTCACTGGATGACTTCATTTTCTGTTAATGTTGATATGAGATCTATGGCTAGCAAGCAAGCAATAAAACAGACAAACAGCTATAAAAAAGCACTCTCAAACCACAGCAAACTCAGGGTCTGGTTTTCTAGCTATAATCCAATTCTCCACAGACCATTCACCTTGGGTTCTGCAACGTGCACCCACCTCAGCCAGTTTGTTGAAGCCCTGTGAGTGACCCTCTTGCCTCTCCACTTGGCACTTCTTGGCATAGCGACGGTTCCCATCCATTATAAACGCAATGTGTTTGGGCATTGGGCCTGCCTGTGAAGTAAGAAGACAAATGAACACATCACATACTCCTCAGAGATAAAGGGAGACAATATTCCAAGCTGACAGGCTTGAGCTATATGATAAAAGCCCTGAGGAAGGGAACTGGGTATTCTGTACTTTTAGCTCAATACATAAGCATTAAGCACTTTTATTCATTTTTATTTATATGTTTATTGAGCCCTTACTACATGCCAAGTACTATGCTGAGCTTTTCACATTTCATCTTAATTTTTTATCATACAAACATATGAAGTAAATAGTGTTATCTTCATTTTATAGGTGAAACAACTGAGGCTCAGAGAGGTCAAGTGACTTGCATAAGTCACACAGCCAAGAAGAGACAAAGTGGGGATTCAAATTTAGGTCTATGTGCTTTCAGAGTTCATCTCCTAACCATATGCCTTTAACCACCACCTTGGTTTCGTTAGCCTTCAACTGGAAGGCACAGGAAGGATATTGATGGGTATGGCCAAATGTAAAGGGCATCCTCCACATAAAAGAGGCATACACTTCTCAGTTGTATCCGAGTCCTGTCACACAGGAATGGGGGCCTCATATTGTTGGATCTTCTTATTTTACAAGAGAAGCTAATCAAGATTTTTATAAAAATTTAAATGTCAGGAGCCATTTGAAAACAAACAAAAAAGACATTTTGGGGGCAAACAAAACTTCTTACCTGGCCTAGAGCAGACTTTGTTGTCTATCATAGCAAAAATTCACTCCTTGGGCTATTTTCCCTCACTGGAGGGGCTCTTCATAGACCACTTCCCCTGCATCTCCCAACATTTTCTACTTTTGTCCCCCATATATAGCCATAAAAAAAAAAAATTCCAGTAAAGTCATGCAGCTTGTTCTTCCCAACATGTGACCGCAGTGTTTCCTTGAGGAGATGCTTTTCTATTTCCTGGACTGCCTGAGATCACCTGGCATTTGTGTGTGAGTGTATGTGTGGGTACAAGGCTTACTTACTCATAAATACACTGCTACTTGCTGCTTGACAGCCTGTGGCTGAAAAATAAAACCAAGCTGACTGGCTCCAATATCAAATCTTTCATGTGAGGAGGATATAACATTGCTGTGATTCCTAGAGAAAAAGCTGAGGGAAGATCTAGGGAGTGGAGTGTAGGAAACAGAGTGATTGTAGTCTTGAAATGATTGAAAGACAGCCCCAATAATAGTAATTAAAAACTGCTAGACACAGTGCTGAGTGTTTTCTATGTAGTTTCATTTAATCCTCAAAATCACCATATAAAGTCACACGGTTAATAAACGACAGAATAGAACTTTCATTCATGTTTGCCTCCAGAACCCTCTTAACCATTATGCTCTACTGTCACATCAAAGAAAGATTCGTTATTTTATCTAAACCCAGAGGTCAGGGACTTCCCTGGTGGCGCAGTGGTTAAGAATCTGCCTGCCAATGCAAGGGACAGGGTTCGATCCCTGGTCTGGGAAGATCCCACATGCCGCGGAGCGACTAAGCCCGTGGGCCACAACTACTGAGCCTGAGCTCTAGAGCCCGCAAGCCACAACTACTGAGCCCGCATGCCATAGCTTCTGAAGCCAGCACACCTAGAGCCTGTGTTCCACAACAAAGAGAAGCCAGCACAGTGAGAAGCCCATGCACTGCAACAAAGAGTAGCCCCCGCTCACCGCAACTAGAGAAAGCCCGCACACAACAATGAAGACCCAATGCAGCCAAAAATAAATTAAAAAAACAAAACAAAGCCCAGAGGACAATACTAGGAATAATACATCAAAGTTCTAGGGAAACAAATTTCAGGAAGATCTAACAGTCTATGCTGCCCAATGATATTGGGAGGTCTCAGGCTTCCTGAAAATGTGAGAGTTAGGACAATAATCTGCCAGAAATGTAGACCTGGAAGTTACCTGCAATTCTAAGGCTCTTTGATACCATTGCTAAATTCTACTACAAATCCATAAATATCATGGGTTACCCAGTTTTTATAACAGGTTTTAATATAAGATTACCCAACGAACCAAAAGGCCAACTGGTGCATTGGGCCACTGCTCACCTTTATGATGTTGGCACAGAACCGCTCCCAAAACGACAGCTCTCCTTCCTTGATCCATGACATAGTTCTTGCCTCAGCAGAAGCAGCACAGAACAATTAGTCACCAACCAGGTAACCTTGTATAAACAAGACAGAGAATTAGAAGTCACCACACCTGCAAACAACTATGGCTGACTTGCAGGGATTCACCAAAACGGTAGAGATCAGCCAGCATTAGAATCCAAAAACACTGGCCCTGGACTTCCCTGGTGGTCCAGTGGCTAAGACTCTGCGCTCCCAATCCATGGGGCCCGGGTTTGATCTCTGGTTAGGGAACTAGATCCCACAGGCCACAACTAAGAGTTCGCATGCTGCAACTTAAGATCCCGTGTGCCACAACTAAGACCCGGCAGAGCCAAAAAAAAAAAAAAAAAGACACTGTCCTAAGCCTCTAGTCTTTCACTACCCAGAATTTATAAGCCAATAGGACCTTTGGGCGCAGAGGCCTTTCCTTGGTTCTATGGGCTTGGTGGACCTTGCTCCCAACCCCTTTTTTCTCAGAGTCTGCACTGCCTTTTTCTGAACATGTAAGTCTGCTTCCTGTCACATCGTAGTGCCTACATCCTGATCCTTCCCCCTTCTTCCTTCTCCATCTTCCACCAGGCTGTGTTTCCCACTCTCGGGGCTCCGGGTCACTAACCCCTTCAGTTGCTGCACCCGTTACCTCCTACCCCAGAGATTTCCCAATTATTTACTCCTTCACTTGTATCTTCCACTGCCCCCTTTGTCTCTCCCACAGCTGCCTCCCGCTCAGTCATCTCTCTCCTCTTCTCCTCTAATTCACCCCCTGAATCCAGCACCTTGACAGGCTCCGCCGGCACCTTTCAACAGCTCGAGGGGACCGACACTTCCTCACGACGTGGCGCTGGAAGAACACGTCATCGTTGGGCGCTGGGACACGCTTCTGCCGTCACCGAATGGGCGGGGCCCTGGCCGGCGCCTGCGCGCTCGGAGGAGGAGCGGAGATGAGCTAAGCTAGAGTTCTCGGCTGTGCGCACTCCAGGGGCGGGGCACGTTGGGGTGAAGGGGATAACCGCGCGGGCTGCCCGGCTCCGGGCCACGTGCGAGGGACCCGGCTGGGGAAGGCGGGGTTCAGACCACCTGGGACAGCCGAGAAGTCTGTAGACAGGCGGGCTAGGTTACGGGGCAAGAATTAGGGGAGCCCCACCTCAGAAATGCCGGGACTCCTTAGCCACTGGTGGCAGTTTGGACTTTTGAGAAAAGGGGCAAGGCGGCGTCCTGCTAGCTGGAAGGCCGCTACACTGGCTTTAGAGCTCTGGTACAAGTGTTTTTTGTTTGTTTTTTTGGTAGAAGTCTTAAATATCCTGTTTTTATACTGTTTTGTCTTATTTAGTGAATTTAATCGTTTGCGAAGTTCCTAGCCGTAGTTAGCCTCACAGGGAGGGCACTTAATATCAGTCCATTTTGTGCTGATTTAAGGCACTCAAGATTTTGGGATTTGCATTCTCAGGACCTACCCAAAGAACTCAAAAAAGGGTTAAGGCCAGAAAGAACTCTAAGAATGACTTCTAAAGTTTAAGAAAGGCCATCAACTAACCCTGACAGAAAAATCAAGGGCATTCACTCTGTACCAAACCTTTAAAGAAAAGGGCTGCAGGAATTTGAGGCACTAACTCACAAAAGATATTGGGAGTTTAGTTTTCTTAAAATGAGAGAAGGGGAAAAAAAAAAAACTTTACCATTTTCAGAGAACCTTCTTGTAGTTTCTTACTTTGGGTTGCAGTGTCAAGGAAACAAGGCAAGAGATGCTGTAGTCATGACTCCCGATTCATTACTTTTGTCTTCCACTCTTTCTGATGAAAGGGTTATTTTTAACAGAGTGAAATGATCAAAGAATGCCCTCCAGAGATGAGTAACCCACCCATGAATGGTCTCTTAAGCTTTTCCATCCTTCCTGCTTTGCATGTAGGTTAGTAAGTTTCTGCCTAGCTGATTTCTTCAATTTTGCAGGAAAACCATTTAGTGAAGTCCAGTAGTAGCTTGCTACTTTTAACATCTTCCAAGGTCAGCTTTGACTTT
This sequence comes from Pseudorca crassidens, assembly GCF_039906515.1. Classification (NCBI taxonomy): domain Eukaryota; kingdom Metazoa; phylum Chordata; class Mammalia; order Artiodactyla; family Delphinidae; genus Pseudorca; species Pseudorca crassidens. The sequence goes on along the minus strand of NC_090297.1, from coordinate 20,538,522 downwards.
TGGTAGGAAGTCCCTAGAGGGATATATGAAACTTCTTACCCTTGTTCTGTTAACGTTTCGGTGCACTTTGGGTGATAGTTGGTATGCCTCCAATCAAGTCTTTCTTTTCTAAACCCTCCTTCCCTTAGGGGGAGCTAGATGTTTAAAAATAGTGTTCATCAGGCTAGTGAACTTGTTAACATGTGTTTATAGCTGGTCAGTGTATCTCCTCTGGCCTCAATTTCAACAGTTTCCCCTGTATTTCCATCCCTGGGTTGCTGCAGGGGGTTAATTAATTAAGATTTGTAAAGGGCTTTGAGGAGCAAGGGACAAAGTATTATTAGGGTCTCATGCCCCAAGCCGTGGCCCCATCCTTTCATCCCAGTCAGTGGCACAGGCAACCCCATTCTTATGCATGCCAAGCCCTTAATCCCCTCTTGAATGTGGCAGCTTCCAAGGAAAGGACAAGAGGCCTTAACTAGAAACAAAAATCCACTGTAATGAGGTGCTAAAAAGACTGAACTTTCAAGATTCACTCCTAACAAAATGGCTGAACAGAAAACTTAATGGTTCTTGTGACTTGAGTCCCAATCCAAGAAAGTGGAAATAATGGTAGGAAGAAAGCACCTTAAATATCAACCAAGGAGATGACAGTTTCGGTACCAATAAGTCTTTATTCATTGTATTTTCCCAAGGAAAAGAAGGGGAAGGGAAAGGGGTCAGCATGTGTTACAAAATGATAGCAAATGGGAAAGGAAGTACCTGGCACAGCAAAATCAACCAACAAATAAACACTGCCCAGATGGGGTCGCCAAAGCCCAAGGGGGCTCAGTCTCCTGCAGTTCTGTAATGAGGGGAAGGGATGAAGAACAGGTACATGCTTTTCTACCCTCCCTCCCTCCCCATAAATTCAAGATTTCACACAAAGCTTTGGTTTCTAGCAGTAAACATGGAGTTACATTCGTCCGTCTCCTATTAAACAATTTTGTGGCCACTTTGACATAAGTTTCTTGCACCTGCATAAAAGTTCCTGAGTGACTTGACTATACATTCATCTTTCCTTTCGTGGTCTCCCAACCCCACTTTCTACATGGAAGGCCCCCTCGTTGCTCCTCTAACCCTAGGATTAGAGATTAAAGTAGGTTTTAATCCATGCAAAGACAGCAGTCTCTTTGGAATGAATCAAATCAAGGAATGGTCATGACTCAGGAGATTGAGAACAAGGGATGGTGAGTTCTTAGCTTCTTCAGGATTTTTGCACAAATCATTTAATCACAGACACCCCACAAATTAAACGTATAGGTGTATGGAGTATTTTTGGGGAGGGCACGAAGGGGGAAAGAAGAGGGGGTAGGAATACAGTGTTTAGGACAGAAAATCTTGTTCGAAATAGGAAACAGGGGAAGGGGAACACAAAAGAAAGTGTAGTTCAAGACCTCCCACTTCAAGAAGAGGGGCCCCCAAGTTTATGTTTCAGATCTTTTTGGCTGGTGCAGACCTTTTGTCAAAGATGCTTTGGCTATTTTTCTCAATATAAAAAGAAGTTTGTAAACAATAAAACCCCAAAAGAACATGGAGAAGACCAACACATTATATTTACACAAACTAGGCCACCTAGCAATCACCAAATCAGCTACTTGTGAAGTCCTACGAAGTCCAGACAAATACAATAACTAGAGGGGGGCAGCAGTTGGGGGAGACAAGAACCCAGGATCAGACACACATCACCCAATGCGTTCTATTGCATTTGCCCCGTTACAACACAGTGAGGTAGGTTTGCAGTGATCTCACAGCATGTAAACGAAACCCCCTTTTCTCCTTTAGCTACCATGACACTAATTACTGCTGCAGCAGGGCAGGACACTGGCTCTGGGAACCACAAAGAAGCCATCACTGATGGTCTCTCTGGAAACCAAGGAGGAAAAGTCCAGAATTGTTAAAGATTAAGGATCTTGTCCTTGCTTCATATATCCATCCCTGGGCAGCTCAAGATGGGTACAGAGGCATCGTTCTTAAAACCTGTCCTTACCAACTCACAGTTTTTACAAAAACACATACAATACACCCTGTTGTGTATGTTAGGCCTAGCCCAATCCACTGAAGGATGGACCTGGTATGTAAAGCGAGTCCTATGCCCTGGGATTACAGGTCTGGAACAGGAATCCTTTATCACACATACAGATGACCTCTGCCTAATCTTGGCTTCCCCTCTCTGCACCTTTTACCTGGCCCAGCCTCTCCTAACCTCTCTGTACCACCTTTTCCTGTTCAGACCAATTTCCAATCTTTCAGTAGAAGGAGACCAAGCCATGGGGCAACCCAGTTAAAACCTAGTCTCCCATGAAACATTGAAGATGGAGGGGTTTCAAGAGGACACTGTGGCAGAAAAGCCAGCTCTAATTGGCAAAAATGAGGTAGTTCAATAGGCTATACGCTCCAAATAGTTGTTCTCTCTGGTGATAGAGCAACAAAAAGTATTCCTGCTGTGCAGACCCGGAGCTGTCGCCGACTTATCCCTGAGATTGCTCACGTACCTGAGAACACAGTGCAGGAATGAGGGCCTTAGATTAAAATACACAAAAATACAAAACCAGAATATTTATATTATGAAAAAAAAAGTTAAAATGCACAAGATACGTCATTCGCACACAGCTAGTGCAGTTGGCATCCTGAAGAAAGTGGGACCCAAGGTACAGTCATCCAAGGGAGCAAATAAATAAAATTGTATTGGCCCAGAATGGGGTGGGAGTGAGCTTAGAAGCAGCAGGTCTGCAGCTGTTCCCTCAACCCCCCTTTTGCCTGTCATCACAACCCACTGCTTGGGACAGTTCTCTCAGCACTCTCTCCCAGGAGGAGGTTGTGAGCAGACAAGATGTGGAAAACCCTGCCTTACCCCTGAGATATTTCCTCCCACAGAATGTAGTGGCTTGTGGGTTGGGTCCATCAATCTGGTCTCATGCTTAATCTTTTCACTCTGGCACGGGAAATATTATTCCATATCCTTCTTGAAGAGTAAAACAACTTCCCTATCCAGGCCACTTTCAAAAGCTGGAGATTCTGGGGATGGAGACTCAGATAAAGCATGCAGGAAGGGTTACCCCCCAAAGCCCTCACGTGCATTTGGATAGAGCATGATTGGAGTTTCTTTGCCTCACCCCTTCCCCCCCACCAAGAGGAAAGAGGGGGTGACGCTTTGGCCCCCGGCCTGAGATAATATGGCAGTGCCAGCTGCCCCCTACCCACCCTGTCCCCACTTTCTCCACTCTGCCGATGGATGCCTGTTCCTCAAAACTTCCTGATCACACACGGATAGCCCCCACCCACTGTGGCTCAATTCTGGGCCTCGGGGAGCATGGCGGGGCTATGGATCTCTTCTTCCTCCTCCCGAAAGCAGGCTGGCTTTCCCTGGGAGCTGGGAGCTTGCTGGGCCTTCAGTGGACACGAGGCCACCATGTGGTTGATGCTCTGGCAGAAGTGGCACTTCTTGGGCTGGGGTGGCAGTTTGCATTCCTTGGCATGATGGTCTAGACCTCCACAGTTGTAGCACCTAGCACCAAGCAACATGGTAAAGTTGAGAGAAAGGAGTGAGAAGAGACTACAAGCCTTCCTCCGAAAGAGGACACCTGGGCTCTGGTTCAAGTTGTTACTATACCCACTTCCCTTCCCAGAGACCAATTTCCCCACTTACAAAAGGAGGAATATGACTAGATGACTCTGAGTCCTTTCCAGATACGCAATTGTCTAGATGATACCTTCCGATTCATGTCAACTTGAAAATACCAAGAACAGAAATTCTGGACCCCAATTGGGAACTACCATACCTTTAAAAAGAGTACCTGTCATTCAATAAAAATATAGAAATTAAAGGAGCCAGACTATGTGATCTGTTTGAGCACAGAACTAAGATGGAAGAAACCAGCCATTTGGAGATGTGGTGAAGAAGCAACAGGTACAGATACACCATCTTGTCCTGACCACATACACTTTCACATCCATGGTCTCTTTTAGTTCTAAAATAATCATGTGAGGTTAGTATCATGAAATCCGTTTAGCAATCGAGGCTAGTGCTAACAGAACGTAATTACTTGTCAGTAGAAGAGCTAGGTCATGAAGTACCCTCCTCACATACTGCCCTCTCTTCACCTCCCACATCCAGGGGCCGCAGGCTTCCTTTTACCTTTGGCAATCTGGTCCAAGAAAGGGGCAAAATGAGGAGAGTTTTCCTCATCCTCAGCATGTCCCTCCCAACCCACACACAAGCTGCCTTGCAATCCATACCTGTCTCCCTTTGATCTGCGTTTCTGCATGTTCTTCCCTTTGGGCCGCCTCTCACTCCCAATACAGAACACCCCACCAGGGCCGGTGACTCGGATAGATTCCAGGCCCTTGGCAGACTTCTTAAAGGTGAACTCTACGGCCTCACCCTCCTTCAGGCTCCGGAAGCCCTCCATGTGCAGCTTACTCTGGGGGAGGGAAGCATGGTAGATTTTAATGTTAGTCTCCGTTATTACACCAAAACCAAAAAAACCTGCATGCACATGTTCCTCTAAGGTTGGAAGAACACTTCCATTTTATCGGTAAAGAAACTGTGACTCAAAGAGTCATCACAATGAAGAACAAAATATCTACATCACATTAGGAACAATCATTAAACAGATGACATAGCATTTTTTGCAGCTAGTCTCAAAGTTCTAAGAAAAATAAAACAGAAGAAAAATTCTTAAACATAGCATTTATAAGAAATCAACCAATGTAAAATTGTAAAATATAAAGTAACAGACCTGGGGCTTCCCTGGTGGCGAAGTGGTTAAGAACCCGCCTGCCAATGCAGGGGACACGGGTTCAAGCCCTGGTCCGGGAAGATCCCACATGCCGCAGAGCAACTAAGCCCGTGCGCCACAATTACTGAGCCAGTGCTCTAGAGCCGGTGAGTCACAACTACTGAGCCCGCATGCATAGAACCCGTACTCCGCAACATGAGAAGCCCGAGCAACACAAGGAAGAGTAGCCCTGCTTGCTGCAACTAGAGAAAGCCCGCGTGCAGCAGTGAAGACCCAAATGCAGCCAAAATTAAATATAAATAAACATAAATAAAAATAAAAAACAAATAAAGTAACAGGCCTATACACTTAAAAAATGTCAGTCATGAAAGACAAACCCCAGAGAAGTAAAGAAACTGAATGCAACACATGACTCTGGATTGGATCTTAGAACAAGAAAAAATATTAGAACTGACAAAATTTGCATATGGTAGATAAATGTTTCAATGTTAAGTTCCCTAATTTTGATCATTGTACTGAGATTAGGTAAGAGAATGGCCCTATTTTACAAAAAACACTGAAATATTTAAATATGCTTGATATCTGTCTATCTGTACAAAGAAAAAGAATAAAAAAGCAAATGGGACAAAATATTAAGGACCGATAAATCTGGGTAAAGGTTATATGGGAGTTTTTAGTATTATTCTTGCAACCTTTTCCCAAGTTTGAAATTATATCAAAACAATGTTTCTGAAAGTTGAAGGGAAAAGGCAGTATGACCCAAGCAGACAGATCAGTGGATTAGAAGGGAAAGTCTACTGGGAGATCCAAGATTAAGTGGAGAAATCAACAGGTGAGGAAAACAATTCCATAAATACTATTGAGAAAACAGTTATCCATTTGAAAATGAAGCCAGAAATCTACACTTTGCATCATACGTATGCAAAATATATTTTGGAAGAATTAAATATCTCAGTGTTAAGAGGAAAAAACTTTGAGACAGTTTTTTTAAAAATCAAGACAGATAACTAAACTGATAAAACTACAAAAAGCTACTGTAAGTAAGAAAAAAGAATCACAGGGCTTCCCTGGTGGCGCAGTGGTTTGAGAGTCCGCTTGCCGATGCAGGGGACACGGGTTCCTGCCCCGGTCCGGGAAGATCCCACATGCCGCAGAGCGGCTGGGCCCGTGAGCCATGGCCGCTGAGGCTGCGCATCCGGAGCCTGTGCTCCGCAACGGGAGAGGCCACAACAGCGAGAGGCCCGCGTACCGCAAAAAAAAATAATGAAAAAAGAATAAAAAGAATCACAGAACAGAATATAAGCAGGTAATTTGCAGGAGGATTTAGCATGACACATATGTTCAGTATCTCACTCGTTCAAAAAAAAACAACAGAAAACAAAAATACCATGAAGCCATTAAAAAGAATGTAAACTTGTAAATAAAGTCCCTGTTTTGTTCACTGCTGCATTTTGACACCTAAATAATGCCTAGCACATTTTGGATGAATGAACAAGGAGGTAGGTTTTAATTATTTTACTTGGGAAGATGAGCAAATTGTTAAAGGAAAGGACTTCGAATGTGTGGAACGATCTCACTAAAACACTGCATGTCTGAACCAAAAAAAAAGGAGTTATTCACACAGCTAGTTGAATGGCAAAACCAGGGTCAGAAGAACCCAGGGTTTCCGATTTGAAGCTCACAGTCCATTTCACTTTGCCACTTACTGCGTCAACAACACATCAGTGGAGTGACAGCCTCTCCCAGACCCTGCCCAGAATAGGCTTCATTATAGATAGCTTCCAAAACATCCAAAGAGCACGTCAAATATGTCAACAAGGTGCAGTCCTCATTGAAAATGCGGTTCAGAAGCAAAAGGGATCATCGTGCACCCAGTCCTGGCTTGAGGCATGTCATGCTGCTGGTGGTAGTGATGGGGCAGGGTGGATATTTCAAACTGGGACTTAGGTGAAACATGCTCTTTTGCCAGATGCGATCCCCAATTCCTCAGTCATTTACATTTTTGTTTTAATTTAGGTGGTACTGCTTAAGACAAAACTTCCGTTGAGGTAATTGGTTAAGAGCATAGGCTCAGGTGCCAGACACAACCTGGTTCATGAAATGCTGTTTCTACTAATTTCCAGCATCATGTGTGACCTTGGTCAGTCACTCACCTCTGGGCCTCAGAGAACAGGATAAAAACCTACCTTAGGGTTTTTTTTTGGTTTTTTGTTTTTTTTGGTTGCACTGGGTCCTAGTTGTGGCAGGCGGGCTCCTCAGTTGTGGCCCGCCGGCTTTCCAGTTGCAGCACCGCGTGGGCTCTCCAGTCGCAGCAGGCGGGCCCCCTTAGCTACGGCTCCAGGGTTCCTTAGCTGTGGCATGCGAATCTCAGTTGCAGCATGTATGTGGGATCTAGATCTGAGACCAGGGATCGTAGCTGGTCCCACTGCACTGGGAGCGCAGAGTCCCATCCACTGCGCCACCAGGGAAATCCCTACCTAAGATTTTTGGTTTTTGTTTGTTTTTTTTTGCGGTACGCGGGCCTCTCACTGTTGTGGCCTCTCCCGTTGCGGAGCACAGGCTCCGGACGCGCAGCCTCAGCGGCCATGGCTCACGGGCCCCGCCGCTCCGTGGCATGTGGGATCTTCCCGGACCGGGGCACGAACCCGTGTCCCCTGCATCGGCAGGCGGACTCTCAACCACTGCGCCACCAGGGAAGCCGCCTAAGATTTTAATGAAGATTACGCGGGCAGGGAAACATGAGGAATATATACTCAATAAATATCAATGAAATATTCCAAAGGTTGGGGATCCTTTCTTCTTTTTCCCACAGGAACAGCCAGAATTGTGATGACTCCCCCCACCAATCTTGATGTGGAGCATTAAAGCAGAAAATAAAAACATTTCAGAAAGGTGAAATCTTTCCCCCTCCCCGTTGTGTAACAACCACACTGAATTTGATGTTAAATCTGACTTGTCTCTTATTGAGCTGGGACAAGCCAGTGAGTCAGGAGGTGCTGGAGGAGCCAGACCAAGAGCATTCTTGACCCAGGCAAACCCAGCTTTTCCCATTTGCCTAGTGGGCTCTTAGGCTGGAACACTCCCAGTCCTTGCTGTGATTCAGCAGATAGATAAGTGACTAAGAGCCAGGGTTTACAATCTGACAGCCTGTCCCCGCTTTCTGTGCTACCCTACAAAATGGAGTAAATAATAATTTTATGATGGTGCTGTGAGGGTTTATGCATGAAAAGTAGTTAACACATAGCCTGCCACACATAAATCCTGAGTGGCAATTATCATCAACCTCTTCAGACTGGATGAGGGCAGGGTAACAGTGAGAAAGAAGTGTCAAGAGACTGGGAATTTTAACTCTAGTTTTTATCACTAACTGGCAGTGGAAACTCAGAAAAACATCCCCTCTCTGAGCTCCAGTTTACTGAGGACAACACTCTCCTCCATCCATACCTCCTAGGCTTACTATGAGAACAAGAGGATAATATAAATGGGGACATATGAAATTGACCAGCCCTCTCAGCTCACCCACTCCATCACTGGAGGATTTGAGGTCTGCTTAAGACTTTAAAAGGGTGAAAAAAAACAAAACCAAAAAACCCCCAACCCTGCAGGCACCTCACCATAACAGGTCAAGATTTAGACTGGTGGTCTCCAAGGGTGGCTCCCGGGGGTGGGGGTGGGGGGCCTACCCCGCCCCTTCCTAAAACACATAGTTTGAATTCCTCTCTTATCAGGTAGGTAATCGGCGTGCAGCCCCACGGAGCCTGCCTCACAGGGCCTGATCGGAAAGGAGCCTGAAATTCTTGCTATCACCCCACCCCACCCCCAGCCACACACAAAGCGGGGCCTGGGCCCCGCCCCTCTCTCCATCCCCTCCAAAAAGAAAAGACCTGGGGGGGGAGGGGCAAGGCTTGAGCTCCCCCAATAGAGCCCAGCTCCGGGGAAACAAAGAGTTGACACTGGCTGGTTCTGGTGGTCAGATTCCTGGAGTTCCAGAGGCTGCAGATTCCCCCCTGACTCCCCCCCACCCCACATTCACCGCATTCATCAGTTCCTTCCTTCCTCTCCACATAAGGGTTATGGTCACGGTGAGAGAAACGGATACAGAGATACCTTTCTTCCCCAGTCAAGCTTGCTGGTCTGCCAAAGTCACCATTGCCAACAGCCATCTTTCCTTCTGACCTGCCCTCCCACCCTTCCAGGGCTTTCAGTCAAACCTTTTACTCAGGGACCTAATTAGGGTTATTTATTCAGATAAATTATATTAAAGGTGGGAGGGAGGCAGGCCTCCCATCTTCCTTTCCCAATTTGTTTGAGGTAGGAGGGTGGGCAGCCTATAGTGGGGAGAGGGGAAGATGGCATTTAATCGGACAGAAAACAGTTACAGGAGGCATTTCTCTTTTTTTGGATGGCAAGGAAGGACTTGGGCCAATTACAGTACTTAGTCTTTCCGCCCCCCTAATACCTCACCACTGCCTACTCTAAGCTTCCCCCACATCAAGTATGCCTTTATAAGTTAGAGATAGAAGGGACCTAAGGGGTCACTCAGGACACATGGAGTAAAAAGCTCACAGGAACCCGAGTTTCCCTCAACTTGCTCTATGAAATTTGGATAAATAAGTTCTGGTTTCTATAACCATCTGTAAAAGCAGGAGATCAGACTTGATCACAGCTTGGGTTTCTGGCTTTTCTGCAAAACCCGGGGCCCTTCCAGCTCAAGACTACCTAGTGCATGTTTATACCCTCAGTTCTAGGTGCCTAGAAGTGCACAAACATTTGTAGAAGAAACTTAAGTTCTCTACTATCTAAAATGACTAAGATTTAATTTTATTACTAATATTTACTATAGGCTAAGCAGTGTTTTAAGCACTTTACATGTTGTAACACATGTGACCCTCACACCAAGCCTGTGAGGTAGACCTTATCATGCCCCCTGTGTTACAGGTGAGGTCACAGAGGCAGAGGGGTGAAGCACCTTGACCAAATTTATAGTGTGAGAGCCCCGAGCTGATTGCAACTAGCCGGACTCTATATCCAGCACTATGCGATATAATGCAAGACGCACAGCCGTTTAAAAACTTTCTAACAGCCACAATGAAAAAGTAAAAAGCCGCAGGTGAAAGTAATTTTAATGACTTGGTTCCGAGGTGTCCTCGCAGTTCAACCCAAGCGTCATTCCTGAAGGTAGGGTTTGGTAGGCGCTAGGAAACCAATGTGTTCTATTAGAAGCAGTTTATTTTGATGTGTGTGTCAGGGAGGGTGGGGGAAAGAGATCCGTCCAGAACCAAAGGCTGTGAGCATACAACCCTACACACATCGCCTCTGCTCAGACACACAGCCAGGACCACGAGCTCCAGCCTGGAGTTCTCCACCAGATGGTGCTGCTCATCAGCAAGGCGGCACAAAGGCAGCCAGAGGGAGACTGGAGCAGAAGAGAGGAAGGAGACCGCGGTTCTCAACTCTGCACGCGAGTGTTCACCTAGATTGATCTTCCCAGCTCCTTAGGGTGGGCGTCTTCTCCTTGGTCCTTAGGAAAATGGAGTCGCAAGGAGACTGAACTCTGATGAGGACCCAACCCAGGGTGGTTCCCCCCCCCACCTACCCATGGAGTGAAGAAAGTGTCCGGGAGTTTTAAACCAGTAACCCAGTTGTTGTTCTGCTCTGTTGACAAAAGCCATTTACTCTCCTTTCCAGTCTGAATTAAGTAACTCCAAGCTGCCTCTGTACTAAGTGCGGTACTATTCTTGAAAGTTTTCTCCTCCCCCCCCCAACCTCCTTTGCCCTCCCAGATTTAACACTGATAGTAATTGCTATTCTTGCCTGCAGGAAGAAAGGAGGGGTGATTTGCCTAGGGCTGTTTCTCAAAAAAAAAAAAAAAAAAAAAGCACCAGCAAATTCCAATAGGTAGTTTGATTAGGAATGTTCCAGAAACAACCTTGCCCTGGAGAAAATCACTGACAACCACTTGTATGGCAAGCTTGTGGTGTCACCAACCACAAGCTTTGCTCATGATGGTGGCACAGCCTTTACTTGGAACACTGTCTAGAAAGCAGGTCTCTTCAGAAAGAGAAGGACCCAAGAAGATCCCATAATGCTCAAACCAACTCATGTGCTTCTCTGCCAACTTCCTGAAAAAATCCACTCATTTAAAAAATAGTTTCCTATTAAGATGGAAATGAAATAACTAATGAATGACCCATCAAACCCGTGCCTCCAATATCCTATCGGGAGCTCAACTGCAATCCACTGACACTCACTCTACAAGCTTTCATGGTGTTTCTACCGAGTGCCAGGCCCTATTCAGGCCCTAGTCCAGAAAGAGACAGCAACTATCAGTTAACATTCCCTCCCTACCTCCAGCCTTTTGTGTCTGGAGGAAGACTTCTGCTGACAAGGATCCCCAACTGTTAGTGTACTCCTGATTCCTCAGGGGACCCATATTCATTTCTTCAGCCCACCAGGTGCATACTAGAAAACTAACCAGACTGCTAGTCTCTCTCTTCAAAGAGTTTACAGGTTAGAAGAGGGGTTAAGACAAGTACATCAAAAAATGAAACATAAGGTGGGTAATCAGAGGCACTAGTGAGGTTATAAACCAGGTGGGAAAGATCCCTTTACATTCTCCCTGCCCCCAAACCCAAGAGCCCTACTCTAGATGGGTCTGAGTTGCTCTCACTACCCCCCACTCATCCTTTTCAGAAAAAGCAGGCCACGTGGCTTCAGCAGTTTCTCGGTATTGGAAATTTCTTCTCCTAACCCAAACTTGGTCCCTCGGTCAAATTTGGGCTCTTCTTTGGCCTCCAAGCCTTGTAATACAGCATTTTAGCCAGAAAGCCATTTTAAACAGACTTGGGTTCCAAAGAGCTGTGGGAGAAAGCAGGGGACCTTTTCCTCATTTTCAAATTTCTACAAATCTAAGGGGTTTGGGAGTTGAGCCACAGGAAAACATGAGGTAAGCCAAAACTCTTAAAATGGCCATAGAGAATTGAGAATCCTTGGTGAACCTCAGGAAACCAGGAGACAGTAGTTAGCTCTTTCTTATTCCACCTTGCGATGTATAACTGTTTTTCAACTGGGGGCGAGTTTGCCTCCCAGGGGGCATTTGGCAATGTCTGGAGACATTTTTGGTTGTCGCAACTGAGGGATGCCCAGCATGAGAAATTATCCTGTTCAAAACACGTCAATAGTGCTGAGGTTGAGAAACCTTGATTTAAGGGCTGGCCACCTGCCATTATTATGATTCTTAAATTCCCCCAAATTCAGGGACAGGAAGAGAGTTCTAGCATAAGACCTGTGGCTGAGTAAAAGGGTTGCTACAGAAGTCTCTTTGCTTTATGGGTTTTATTTACTCATTTTTTTAAAAAGCTAAAGGTAGGTTTTCTTTCCCACTCATCCACCCCTGTGGGGCACTGCGTGTTTGACAGGGAGTGCAAAAATAGTGAACAGCGTGTTGGGAACCAAATAGGCCCAAACTTGGAAGGGAAAAGAAAATGTTTAATTGCTCCCCACTCCTCTTTCCTTAGGAAAGGGGCTCCCTGACCCCCTCCCTTAGCAGATGTTATCTTAGGACAGTTATCTTGCTCACCACCCACCCTGCAATTCTAAGGTACCCACCACCAGCAGCCAAAGGAGAGGTTTTCAAATGTCTCACTCTCTCTCCACTTTGGGAACACTCCCCTCCCGCAGGAGGATTTTTAAGGATTGTCCTGCATCTACCTAACTCCTCTATATTAGATCCCCAGGGAGAGATTTCAAATCTCTCAAGTGCAGGACTGGAATCACTAGTCTAACTGCTATGGTAGGGTTTGAGGATCAACGTAAGCCCCAGCAGTGCACAATCGAAAGACAGAGCTACCAGGTGAGGCTCAGGGAATGTCCACCATTGTCCTCTGTGACTGTCAGTAGGGGGTGTTAGGGAGACAAATTCTTGATTCCTTATCCCAGCTCAACTCCTCCTGATAACTTATTCAACTGTGGAATGTCCCTGGACATTCCAAGACCCCAAAGTCCAGTTATCTCCCAGCAAACCCATCTGAAATAATGTGGTACGGGCTCCACTCCCCAAACCAGAAGGTCCCTGCTTTCCTTTATGCCCTCCAATATTTCCCAACTGCTTTCGATCCTAAGGGTAAGTGGGCTGAGGCACAGATGCATTTGCTCAGGAAAACCTTCCTTGCGAGTTGGGTATCACCAAAGAACCTCAGAGGGGCTACATTCCCCTCAGTCCTTCCCTATTCAACAGCCTTTGGAAGGGAGGCAAGAAAATGTTGGGTTTGACTCTTTTATTCCAAGCCTTCCAAAATTGGGGAAGCTGTCCAGTCATCTCCAGACCAGGAGAGATTTTAATCTCTTTGTGATCAGATAAATGGGAGAGTGGGGGAGCTGGCCACCCCGCTGAGGAGGGCCATTCAAAGCTGGTTCCTGTAATAAAGTGATTTAATAGATCTAAAGAGGCCAATTCCCTTCTTTTTCCCACAATTATTTCCTGTGGGTTATCATTCACATATGTAAATGAGACGGGGAAGGGGGCAAAGCCACCAGCCAGAATTAGTTGTCTGATGGGGAGGGGGTAAAGTTGGGGGTGGAGGAACTGGGTGAAGCAAGGGGATAGCCAAGCATTCTGCTGCCGACCCTTCTGGAAAGATGTTCTAGTAGCCCAGTGACCCCAACATTAACTGGTGGGCCCCCGTCTCCCCATATCCTCTATCTCCCCTGTTCCCCCCATTCTGTGTCCTCGCTGAGGGGCATGCTCAGAGACTTCCCCGCTGCCTCCAACTACTCCACCCAGCATCTCCACCCCTCCCCCTCCAGAATACCATCCCTCAGGCTCCAACCCTTAATCCCCACATCCTCCTTTCCCCTCCCCCACTGCTCCTAAAGCCAACCTCTCCGAAGTAACCCCTCCATGCCCGGCCTGGGTGTCAACCTACTGTGCCTGGGATTAGCAATTTCTTCTCAGGTCCAGCCCCAAACCTCCAAAGGTGGAGGGAACACAAGCAGCAACTTCCTTTACGTGGTGGTTATGTGTGGCTTGTGCCCAGGACCACAGAAATGCTTCTAAGATATTCAGGAAGGGGTGGCCAGGGAGGAGGGAAACCTGAAGTCTCTGGTTCCTTGTTTGAGGCTGGGAATGTTAGGACAGCAATCAATGGCTGTCTGGGGCCATAAATGCCAAGCTGAGGAGAATAGGTCCAGAGGCTAGCCTCCCTCCACCCTCTGCCCTGCGACACTGAATTTCACCCCCACTGTGCTGCCTTGCTTTAACTGAGAACTTGGGGTTGCAACCTAACTCCCTCCGAGCCTGGCCCAGGAATCTAAGGCCTGGGCTCCTTGGGTTTTCTTTCCTGATAGGAAATGAACAGTAAAAGCCCAGCGAGTGAACCGTGTGCCTGAGACTGTGTTCTCGAGGAACTTTCAAGCCCCCAGAGAGATCCTTCAAGGATCTGCCAAACCGACCCAGGCCCCAGAGCTTGAGTTTTGGGTGACCACCTGGGTGAGGAGACCCCACTGACTTCTCAGCTTTACCCCGTTGGGTCCCGAAGTGCTTTCCCTCCCTCTTTCCAGGCCGGGAGCTCCATTCACACCATAGTGAAAGGCGCGGGCGCTCAGGGCTCTGCTCTGACCGGGCATGTGCTTCCCTGGCCGGCCTGCTCGCCCTCCCCCCACTGGCAAGCACAATACAACCTTAGTTCTGCCACATGGGGTCATCTCCCTGCCCCCTGCCCCCTGCCCCCTGCCCAGGGGAAAGAGGTAACAGACACGTGGTAAACCAGAGGGGTTCCCGGAGGGGGGTAGGGGTGCTGATACTCGGCTCTGCCCCCAGCTCTCGTCCCGCTGGAGTTAAAGGGGACTCAGAACTGGGGTGCCACGGCAAAGATGGGAGCGCACAATGAGGGCCCTTGATCTCCCTCAACCCAACAGCCGAGGCCGTCTGCCCACCCTTGGATCCGCGCGCCAACATCCCCTTCCCGCGGCAAAGTTACAGGGGTCGGTCTCACCTGGTGCACAAAGACATCCACCGGGGGGTCGAGTGCGACCCCGGCGCGGGCAGTCATGGACAGGAAGCCGAATCCCATGCGCACGTTGAACCACTTACAGATGCCGGCTCCGTGCAGCAGCTGCGGCTCCTCGGCCGCCCGGGCCGCGTCCTCCTGCGCCTCCTCCGGCGCCTTGGCGCCGCCACCTGGAGATTGGGAGGGCGCTCAGCTGGGGGGCCACGGAATTGGAGGACCCCACCAGAGACCCCGGCAAGGAGACCAGAGCGTGCAGCCCGCGGGTGGACACCCAAGGCGCTGCAGCTACCAAGATGCCGACGAGAAAATACCTGTCCCGGCTGCCTCCCGCGCTCCCCAAGCTTAAACTGAGGCCAGTGGTGCCCCGAAAGTTTTGCTCATCTTCCCACTACACGTTGCCCGGGGACAGACGGCCAGACAGGCCCCTCCTCTTCTCTCCCCCCGCCCCCGTAGCTTCAGCTTGCACGGCACTGGGACACCAGGGTTCCTTGCTCCAGAGATCGCCCCCTGAAACAGGAGGCCGCAGACTTGGGGTCCTTCGGCTAGCCTGGGGGACACTTCCCCCACCTCCCTTTGATGTGGCTTCTGGGCGCCCCTGCAGCCTAAGTTGTCCCCAGTAAGTCCCGAGGTCGAACCTGCAAACTGCTGGTTTGACACAGAGCCCATGGTAGTCGGCTGAGCCCGCGGCCCCGGGCCCCAGGTCGGCCGGCTGCTGGCCCCAGAGAAGTCCGGAGGCAAAGGGGTGGCTCGGAGAAGAGGCTGCTACATCTTCCCCAGCACAATAGCGGTGGGAGGGCCCACGGCTTTTCAAAGGCTCCCAAATTCTAAAAGACAATGACCCAACCCCCCGCGGGCAGCCCCCTCCCCTCCCCTCCCTCTCCTCTCCCCTCCCTTTCCCTCCGGCTCCAGCTCCGGCCCCCACCCCCCACCCCCGCCCCATCGGTCTCTGACACCTCTGGGGTGTCCCTTCTCAGAACCTTGAGGTTTGACACCCCCCGGCCCCCCCCACATCTGGAGATTGGGGCCGTCAGCCCTAGAAGTCTTGAGTACCCGGGAATTGGGGATCCTGCACTTTAAGGACTCAGTAGGGGTCCCCAAAGCAGCATACAGGTGGGGGGCCTGTGGGGGGGGTAGTTTTAAAACCACGTGACTGCTCCCACACACACTCACACACCACCCCCACCCCCCTTGCAGATAATTATACATTCCAGAGAGTTGGGGGAGGGAGGTGTGAGCCTGGCAGCGCTGGCCAATCAGAGACACAAACCACCTGTCAAAGGAGAAATGGATGAGCCCTCCCCCTCCCCCAGCCCTTGAGCGCCCCTCCCCCTCCCTTCCCCTTCAGGTCTCAGAGCTGACCCGGCAGCTCAGCGCTGACCCGCTCTCACCCCCACCTCCGTGTGCTTAGATAGACCTGGAGTTCAGGACACTAGGAAGCCTAGGATGGGGAAGCAGGGGGGAGGTTGGAGACCCAACAGGGCTGATCTCCACTCCTGACCTAGGTGCAGCCTCTCAAAGTCTGTCTCTGACTAACTGAATGTCTCTGCCTCCCTGCGTTTCCGACTGAGTTTTTCTGGATCTCTCAAAGCGCTCCTAAATTGATTCTTCGTAAAGAATCCTTCCTTGTTGCCTGTGTCTAAAACTGACCCCACGTGGAGTTCCCTGAGAGAACAGGAGGAACCCAAAGAGGCTTGAAGGGTGTTCCTCTCTCCACCAGCTGCCCTCATCCTGCCCCCATTCCCATCCTATCCCTATCCGTTGCTGGGATCCCGACACTCTCAGGTTCCCAGACCCTCCTCGTTTGAGCCCCATCCTGAAGTGCGCTCTCTTCCCTATCGTGAGGTTGGTGGGGGAACTGGAGTAGCGGCTCTCCTCATTTGAAGAGTTAGCCTCCCCTTCTAAAAGATAAAGAGGGTTGGCCAGGGGGGTGGCTAGTGCCCTGGTCGGAGATGGACAATGGCCCGGGGCTCAGTGCACGGCCCTGGCCCTGCCCCTTCACTTCCGGTGCTCAGTTCAAACTGGACAATGCCAGCTCCGGCCAGTTCCCCTCCCCCACTGCTACAACCCATTTAAAGAGACAGAGCCTGCTTTCGGGGGCATCCGCTCGCTCGGAATTCAGTCGTCTCCACTAAGTGTGCAGGAAGCTCTCGTGTTTCTCACCCTGCACCCGCGCGCGTGCACGTGTGTGTGGGTGTGTGCGCACGCGCGCGCACGAGTATACTTGAGAAACAGAGAACGGGGATGAGTGGGGGTAGGGAACGGGAAGATGGGGAGGAGGGCAAGGGGCTGCGAAGAGACTATTTCTCTGTCTTTCCTGCCAGGAGTGCTCTCCAAGAGACTAAAACTTCAGTATGAGATGGGGGATAGGACTTTGGGATAAAAAGGACAACAGTGGCCCTTTGCTACTCAGCCTAAAAAAATACAAATCATTAAAAAATATCACTCACAATGCCACACTCCCATCTGAGGACCCTGATTTAGATCTTCCAAGAGTTGTGGGAGTACATCAGCCAAAGCCATTTTTTATATATATAATACTCCTCACCCAAGTCTTATCTCCTCCCGTTACTAGCCCCCTTAAAATATACTCACTCTCTGTACCCCTGTTCCTAAGATTCAGGAGCAGGTGACTGAGGTCTCGCTGAAGAAAAGAAGGAATACGGGAATTTAGCGCTCTGCTTTCCCTTGGTCTGCTCTCAAGTCAGACTTGTTCCCGGCAGGCTCGACCAGCTTCTCTGTCCAGGGTCCTGAAGGCGCACGGAGCTCTGTCCACGGTGCTGAATAGAGACCCGCTCTCCTGGCTCCCAGCTCCCAGCTTTGAGAATGCCTTCTTGAGTTCTCACCTCCAAGTCCTTCCCAGAAAACCTGGTTCTTCTCAACTCCCCAATGACCCTGACACATTTGAGACGAAGGAACAGACTTTTCTGAACGCTAAAGAGAGGGCATTTCCAGACGTACATGATTCTGTGAGAGCAGCGCAAGTATCTCAAGCTCCCCTTCAGAAAAATGGGTATAACTATGCAAGTAGCCATAGAGAGTGAGGAAAGAGGAAATAATATTTTTGATTCAAATAAAATGAGACTAGAAGAGAGACTAATCTTTTTTCTTCAAATTATTTCTCTAATTATTAGCACTTTTCATGGGAACACAGACGTTGAAATCAGATTGTCTATGTTTGAATATCTATTTATAGCTCTGACACCTGGGGCAACTTCTTTATCTTTTTTATGCCTCAGTTTCCTCCTCTGCCCAATGGGGATAATGAGGATTTAACTCTCAGAGTTATTACGAGGATAAAGTTAGATCATCTAAGTAAAGCTTTTAAAATTGTGTCTGACATATAGTTAGTTCTTAACAATGAAAATTATTACTATTATTATAGCTATTGTGCACCTGATTCTGTGATCTAGAACTTGCTGAACCATTTGCCCCCTGAGGATTTGGACCATTCATGTGTTATTTCTTTCTGCATCTTCTCTCACATCTGCATCTTCTCTCACATCTCTCACAGTGGCTGGCCCACAGAAGACACCCAAGAAGAGTTTCCTGAATAGGTTTTTTTAAAATTTATTTTTTATTAAAGTATAGTTGAATTACAATGTTGTGTTAATTACTGCTGTACAGCAAAGTGACTCAGTTATACATATACATACATTCTTTTTCATATTCTTTTCCATTATGGTTTATCACAGGATATTGAATATAGTTCCCTGTTCTATACAGTAGGACTTTGTTGTTTATGCATTCTATATATACCAGTCTGAATAGGTTTTGATTGAAATAATGAACGTTGTTACAACAGTCATAATACTTATTCTTCTAGGCTGCCTCTCTCAAGTCTAAGCAATACAAACCCAGGAAGGCTCAGGACTCCATAAAGTTGCACATGTGGAGGCAGAGGATGATTTAGGAAGGGACACATGGCTCCCAGCATAACTGTTTCCTCATCTGCATTGGGTTGTTTCCATGTGGGAGATGGAGGCTCCTGACTAAACTTTCTCCCTTTCTTGGGTCCCCATCTCAGTGAAAACTTATTAGGTAACCACTATGATCCAGTCATTGTGCTAGCTCACACATTTGGTGGAGGAATCAGATACATAATATGCACTAAGTAGTGTAATGACCAAAAATGTACCCCCAAAAGTAAAGAAGAAACATTTCCTGCCATCCAAGAAGTTACAGTCTAGTTAGGGGGACAAGACATGATATAGCTAAGTATTGCAAATTTCTTGTGTATTGGTTTCTGGGAATAATATTATCTAGGTAAAAGGAAGAAAAGGGAGCGCTTTAGAAAAGACAAAGTTGTCTAGTATCAACACAAAGAACATCTCCCCTTTATAGTACTTTGCTAAGTTTCTCTTGTGTAGGCTCATATCTCCATAAAAGGAAGAGTTGAAAGAGGTCTTAGTAATATTAATAACTCATCAACATTAAAAAATATTTATATTTATTGAGCACTTCCTCTGTGGCAGGCATTGTTCTAAGTGTTGGGAGTAAACAATGCAAACAAAAATCCCACCTTTGTGGAGCTTATATTCTGATAGGTAATAATAATAACAGCTATTATTTATCAAGAATACAGGCACTTTTCTTATCTAATTCAAGCCTGTCAATAACTCTAAGTAATAGGTATTAATGTTTCTACCTTACAGGGGAGGAAACAAGCCTAATGAATCAATACAGCTTGGCTAATGTAACTCAGCTAATACATGGCAGAGACATATTTGAACCCATATGTTTAACTCCAAAGCTCACATTCTTTCCACAGTCCCAGTATGTTGTTATCATGACTAGTACTGTCCCCATTTTACCAATGAAGAACAAGACATGTGCAAACAAAATGGCTGTGAGAGGAGACTATATGTTCTATATAATTAGTAAATAGGACCCAAGCTTGTGATTCCTCTTCCCTGGGCCAGAGCTCTAGTCTGCCATTTCTACTGATCACCCTCCCCCAAACTCCTTGACTTTCTAAATCAAAGAGCTGACAAGAGCCAAAACAGGTCTTCTTTTGGGCAATCATCCACATCCAGCTCACATTTCTGAAGTGTTTTGAGAACCCTGTGGTGAGGTCCAGGGCGGTTGCTTGGAATTAAAGCCTTGACCATATGCTAATATGAGTGATGGTGTGCATTTGAAAAAAGTATTTTCCGCAATGTGTCCCTCAGGATACTAGTTCCATGAGATCATTAATACATCTTACCATTTTAAAAAAGTCTCTATAGTGAAATCATTTGGAAAATGGTATGTTAAGTAGGTTTCTTATACAGGACTTTGTAAAGCCTTTAGTATGGTGGTATGCTCTGTTATTCATGAGGAAGGGAATACGATGTGTGCAGTGTTTCCATTCATTCATCGGTTCATTCACTAAGTCATCTAACAAATATTTATTGAGCATCTATTATGAGTCAGGTGGCACTGTTTGCAACACTGGGGATACATCAGTAAACAAAACAGATGAAGTTCCTGCCCTCATAGAGCTTACATTCTAGAGGAGAGGGACAGATAATAAACAAATAATTAAGTAAAATGTATAATATATATAGTTCCAGCCTGTTAATTTGTCCTGTGATCTCAAGAAAGACACCTAGGTTTATGCTTTAAGGGTAAAATGAGGGAGATGGGTTAGCTCTTAGACAAATGTTTCTTCCGTTTCTGACATTCTAAAGTGATATGATGTGTGTGTGTGTGTGTGTGTGTGTGTGTGTGTGTGTGTGTGTGAGAGAGAGAGAGAGAGAGAGAGAGACAGAGAGAGAGAGAGACAAAGAGAGAGAGAGAGAGAGACCCCATTCTTAACTGCTCTGAGAAACAATCTGTTTTCACCCCATGCTGTCATCTTCATCCCTCTCCAAGGACCAGGGCTTCCTACATCAAGCAGGATTGTGCACCTCTCACCTCTTAGGCCTGTTGAATTGGCAGAAGGAGGATGAGCCAAGGGAGTCCCCTTCCTTCTTTCAGTCCTGCTCCCCATGTGGGCCTTGCTTCACAGAGCAAGACGCCAGGCACTTGCTTTCACCAATAATGGCTTCATTACTTTGAAAGGAGACTAGAGTGACCTCAGTGAAATAGACTTCCTGACCCCAGCTGACCTCTGACCCTCACCCTGACAGCCTCTAAATCTTTTCCTTCTGACATATCCCCCACAAAGTACAAGCAAGAGGAGGAAATGATGAGCCTGCTATAGCCCACTGTCCAGAGACTGTAACTCACCAGGTGTCCTCCTGCAGTGGAACTTGCCAAGCCAAACTGTAATTTCCCTCATGGCTGCTGATCGTTTCAATGTTCCTCACTGTGACTCTACTCTGGCCTGTGAATCACAACTCAGCCAGCTGTCTTTCACCTGGTGTCCATTTGCATGTGTCCAATGATTGTCACGTACCATGGAGGCAAAAGGCAGGGTATCTCACCAAGTGCTGTCATTTCTGCAAGACAACTTGAGCCTAGTCCTTAACTTATTCTTCCCTGATGCTGCAGTTACTGTTTGAGAGCTGATTATATACCAGGTATGAGCTGAATGCTTTGTGTATATTGTCTCTTTCTGTCCTCATCCATCCTACTATGATCCCATTTTACTGGAGAGGGAACTGAGACTCAGTGGAGTTAAGCGACTCACTCAAATATTCTTCCTCTTCTTTTTTTTTTAGCAGTTAAAGTAATTAATGCATGTGGTTAAAAAAATCAATTCGTATTGAAAGAATTATAATGAAAACCAACAGTACCCTGACTACCCTACCCCCTCCACTCCCACAGGTCATTTCTTCTGGAGGATATTTCCGTGTCTCTAAGTAATAGGCATGTACCTCTGTTCCCTGATTTATCAATTTTAGATATTATCTATTGATTTCCTGTTGTGGTGGTTGAGGACTTACCTTGTGTACAGGGCCTACCTCTCCTTTCCTCTTCTTCCCAGTACAGTTAAATCACCATTTTCAACTAGATTGATGACCAGTGTTTACATTGTCATGAGGATGGAAATGTTCACTGCATTGCCCAGTAGTATACTAGGACAACGTTTCTTTTCTTATACTCTGTTTTATTTTCCCTGGACTCTCTAACCTCCTCTCTCTCTCCACAATATTTGTCATTGAAATATCCTCAACTTTTTTCAAGGGCTCCATCATATTATCTTTTCCACTAAGCCCTTTCCTGAAGCCCTCCCTCCTGGTTGCTCTCCGGACTTGCTTCACAGCTGTCACCT
Organism: Pseudorca crassidens; assembly: GCF_039906515.1. Lineage (NCBI taxonomy): Eukaryota > Metazoa > Chordata > Mammalia > Artiodactyla > Delphinidae > Pseudorca > Pseudorca crassidens. The sequence goes on along the minus strand of NC_090297.1, from coordinate 20,516,557 downwards.
TCACAACCTCTCACTACAGTGGATACAGCTACTCTTTCCTGGATCTTTTTTTCTTGCTTCACACTTGATGAGCATCCTCAAGCAACCACCTAAGAAAGGCTGCATGGGGGAATTCCCTGGTGAACCAGTGTTTAGGCCAGGGGCCCGGGTTCGATCCCTGGTCAGGGAACTAAGATCCCGCAAGCTGCACAGCATGGCCAAAAAAAAAACAAAAGGAAAAAAAGAAAGGAGATAAGGGAGGGGGATATTTTGGACCTTACAAGTCTGAGCCTACTGCTTTTTAACATTACTTTTTTGATTGTTTCAAAGCCATACTCCTTACCACTCTGCTCTGCTGACCCCTAGCAGAATGAAAAAAGACACTTGGCTTGCTTTGAGGATATCGAAGTTGGAGATGTCTTTTCTAGATGCTGAGCTTGTGAACCCAGCGGTATCAATGGGATAAAAATTACAACCGTTGGGGACTTCCCTGGTGGTCCAGTGGCTAAGATTGTACACTCCCAACGCAGGGGGCCTGGGTTTGATCCCTGGTCGGGGAACTAGATCCCACATGCCGCAACTAAGAAGTTCTCATGCTGCAATTAAAGATCCCACATTGCAGCAGCAAAGATCCCGCGTGTCTCAGCTAAGACCTGATGCAGACAAATAAGTGATAAATAAATACTAAAAAAAATTAAAAAAAAAATTACAACCGTTAACACTTTTCGAAGGTTCTCCATGTGCCAGGCACTGTGCTGAGTGCTTTACATAGATTAGCTCATTTATTTCTCACACCGAATATATGAGATAGACATGGTTATTGTTCCCATCTTACAGATGAAGCTGAGCACAGAGGGGTTAAGTAACTCCCTGAAGGTCACGGAGTAAGTGAGAGTCAGGATTAAAACCCTGGTAGGTTGACTCTGGAATTAGCATTCAGGTTCAATAATCTACACTTCACTTCTTCTATTAGAAGAGGCTTATAAGTTAGTATCTTCAGACTTTATCTTCTCCCAACCTATTTTGTAAATGTGGAAACAAGACCTAAAGTCCAAGTGACTTGTTCAAGTTCCATAGCTAGCTAATAATAAGAACTAGAAACTAAGGTTTCCTAGTATTCCCCTTTTCAGTCAGAGAATGGGGCTTCAAATTCAGGATTGGTTTCTGTACCTTGGTTTCCCTGTCTGTGTAGTGGGGAGAAAACTAGTGGAAAGGACGTGTAAAAGATATACTGGGTTGGCCAAAAAGTTTGTTCGGAAAACCCGAATGAACTTTTTGGCCAACCCAATATATCCCATCAGATTGTGGCTGGGACATATAATAGAGACATACGTAATGCACTGTGGAAACAATGAAAGCTGACTCATTTTATATGTTATGGAAGGCTTCCCGGAGGGAGGTGGCATTGCACTGGACCTTGCATAGGAATTTGAAAGCCAGGGGAGGGCAGGGCATTACAGAGAAGAGGAACAGCAGAAATGAAAACAAGGAGGCTTGAAAGTGAACAGCCACGGAGTTTGGTTCCCACGTCAGCAAGTCCTCCCCGTCCCTGTGAAGACATCTGGAGAGACCTGTACTCCCTTCATTCAATCTTCAGTCACACATTCATTCAACATTTTGTCAATAATAGAGATAGAATTGTATGGTAAGAAAGTTCTGGTTCTAGTCCTAGATCTATCACTAACTCACTGTGTGACCTTGAGCAAATCTCTTCTTTTCTGGGCCTCAGTTTCCCCATCTATTAAATGGGAGTACAGATTTATGATTTCTAAGGCATTTTCGTACTTGCTGCATCTGTGATAATTACAGAGCAAGAATAGCACAAAAGGTGTCATGGTATCTTTGACTCCCGTCCATTAGTGGAAGGAAGGAAATAACATCTGTTAACTTCTGCTGTGTGCCGAGCATAGTCCCCTCCAACCACCCTATGAGGGAGATGTTATCTCCTCACTTAACAGAAGAGAAAAATGAAGCTCTGACTGTTTGAATAACTTCCTCAAATTCTCCCAGCAAGTAACAACAACAAAATAAGAGCTAAAATGTTTGAGTGTTTACCACATGCCAGGTACTGTGTCAAGACCCTACATTAGCTCATATAATCCCCCAACAACCTTCTTTTTTTTTTTGGCGGTACACGGGCCTCTCACTGCTGCGGCCTCTCCCGCTGCGGAGCACAGGCTCCAGACGCGCAGGCCCAGTGGCCATGACCCACGGGTCCAGCCGCTCCACGGCACGTGGGATCCTCCCGGACCGGGGCACGAACCCGCGTCCCCTGCATCGGCAGGCGGACTCCCAACCACTGCGCCACCAGGGAAGCCCTATCTTCATTTTCAAATGGGGTAACAGGAGGTGTCTGATGCTGTAGGCTATGCTCCTAATTACTAAGCCACACTTCATGTCAGTGATGACATCTGAGACAGAGCCAGACTCCATATAAGCTACTCTGGAGTCAAAGCCTCCAGATAACAGGGGACCACCTCTTCCCTCTCCTCACCACTGGGCTCCTGTGGTTTGGCCATGGTGGAAGACGGGCGAGAGAAGGACAGACGCATGGAAGCTGTCCCTTCTTTCCTCCAGCCTCTCGTGAATGCAAGCTGCACTTTGAGGTTTCTGCAAAGAGATGCCCCCACTGCTGTTCTGTTAAAGGATGGGGTGTGGGACAAAGAGAAAGGAGACCCAGGATCCTTGAGTGCCTGTCTCTCAGAGCCAAAAGTAACCTTACAGATCGGCTGACTCCCTGCCAGATCCCAAGCTTAGTATCAACCATTTTCTAGACTCAGCTTACAAACCGCCAGCAGCAGAGGGCTTACTGCTTTTGGAAGCCTTCTCCATCCCCTGATACTTAGGACGCTTAGAAAGTTCTTCCTTCCGTTGAATTGAAGCTGAGGTCGATAGCCTTTACCCACTGGGGTCTTTAGAACAAGTCCCCTCCCTCTTGAGCAGACTCTGGGGTCAAGCTTTCTCTTCAAACCCCAGTCCCAGCCCTCCCCGGTTGTGTGACCTTGGACAAATTTACTGGAGGCTCAATGCCTCAGTTTTGGTTAATTTCCCACCGTTCCTGTGGAAGTTAGCCTAAAGCCAGATTTACCTAGCTTGATCCTCAGTGATCCATAGCTCCTTTCCATTGTCTGTGCGTTACTTTGCACAATGCTTTTCCAACCACAAAGTGTTTTCCCACGCATTATCTCACCAGACCCTGGAAAACAGGGCTGCTGGAAAGGAGGGAGGCATGACTGGCATGTGGTTATCTCAGTTTTGCAGGTGAGACAGGTCTCTGACCCCAATACCAGACTTACCTCCAAACTTAACGCTCCTCACTCCTCTCACAGTTAGCATTCCAGGGCCTCCGAATGCCTTGCTCTCTCCTCCCTGGCATTTCCCATGCTTACCTTCTGCCAGCAGCACCATTTCTCCTACCTCACTTTGCTGATCACTATTCATTCTTTAGGCTCCAAAGATGTCACACTTTGTCCAGGGATCTCCTTGCTTCCACCCACTCACTTACCCAACACCACTCTCATGTGTTCTTTTTTTTTTTTTTAAAGACCCAAACTCCCCGATGGCTTTTGGGGGAAGGGTTTTTATTTTTTATTTTATTTATTTATTTTTTGGCTGCGTTGGGTCTTTGTTGCTGCATATGGACTTTCTCTAGTTGCGGCAAGCGGGGGCTACTCTTCCTTGTGGTGTGTGGGCTTCTCATGGCGGTGGTTTCTCTTGTTGCGGAGCACGAGCTCTAGATGTGCTGGCTTCAGTAGTTGTGGCACGCAGGCTCAGTAGTTGTGGTTCGTGGGCTCAGTAGCTGTGGCTTGCGGGCTCTAGAGTGCAGGCTCAGTAGTTGTGGCACACGGGCTTAGTTGCTCCGCGGTATGTGGGATCTTCCCGGACCAGGGATCGAACCTGTGTCCCCTGCATTGGCAGGCGGATTCTTAACCACTGCGCCACCAGGGAAGTCCCTCATGTGTTCTTATAGTACCCTGCGCTTCTTTAACAGACTGTTTGCCCCCACTTTATTATATTTTTTAATTTATCTTTATCTCACACTGGCTACTAGAATGTAAACTCCATGAGGACTATGTCTGCCTTATTGTTGTGTGGCTAGCATACAGCACAAAACTTGGAATAGAGTAATTGCTTATTAAATGTTTGTTGAATGAATAAATGAATGACTTGCCCAGTATTCCATAGTTAATAATGGCCTAAATTAGAATCCAGTTTTTATTTCTAAGTCCAAGAATTCTTTTTACCATCTTCTGAACCTAACCTAATTCCTACCCTAACCCCTACTGTCCCTGTTCCCAGTTAATTCCTTAGAATCTTAGATTGTTTATTTGGAAGGAATGCTAGCGCTCATCTGATTAAACCCCTTCATTTTATACATCAGAACTAAGATCCATCCATAGAGGTTAAGTGGTTTGCCTGAGGCCACACTGCAAATTGTGGCCATCCTTCCTGACTACCAGACTGGTGCTTTCCCACTGAGTTCACTGATGCATTCATGGACTCCTAGGGTTTTGTCTTGGGGGTGGGATTAGTAGTAAATAATTCCATCTAAATCCCTGCTTTATACTCTCTAGTTATTCCAAAATCCAAACACAAAAAGTCTGAGACATCTCAGAGGCAGAAGTGTCAGACAGGACTGGATGGAGAAGGTATGAGTGTGTGTGTGTGTGTATGTGTGTGTGTGTGTTGGGGGATCATGGGAAGCCAAGGATGCAGACATGGAAACCAGGCTGTGCAGCACAGCCCCACTGTTGCGGGGTCTCTGGAGGCTCCCACTATGGCCACTCCACTCCCTCTGCCCCTGAAGCTGACCTTTGGGGCCAGAGATCAATAACCCAAGCTTTGGCTTCAGCCCCCTTTAGCCCTCCAGTGACCACAGGATGCTTAGAAGAGCAAGTGGGACTCAGGGTCCTTAAGTAACTGTCACTCTTCCCCAGCCCCACTTGGGGCACTGCTGGGGGAGGGGCCAGGGATGGGAACCGTTATGGAGAGACACAGGTGTGGTCGGTTCTCCCCTCCCCACCAGAGGAAGAACGAGACCTCTATCTCTCCTTGACCCCCACCCTCTTCCCCTTCTTACCGGCACCCAAGATTTCCTTCTGCCCTCTCCGTCTCCTCCCATATTTTTAGCACTGACTCCCCTCACTGAACCCCTAAACTCCTATCTGAGCCTCCATCTCGGTTGCTGAGCCCCATTCCTCCCTCAATGGAACCCTATATTTCTCCTAGCCCAAACTCCTTCTGTGATTCCCTCCCCGACCCCCGTGCTGTATAATCTGGAACAAGTTTTTTTCTTTTTCTTTTTTGGCTGCACCCCGCAGGATCTTACTTCCCCAACCAGGGATTGAACCTACGGCTCCTGCGTTGGAGTGCGGAGTCCGAACCACTGGACAGCCAGGGAAGTCCCAATGTGGAGCAATTTTATGCTTTTTCAGTCAAGGCAGTCGATGGGAATTCCTCATTCACCATTTTCTAAATATCTCATCCCAGGTACCTTCTCATCCCTCGCATCCCTCCAAGAACAACCCCATTGTTCTGGCCATAATATTAGCGGGACCCTGTTTCGGAAGCACACTCACCCACCCACACCCCCATCCCACCAACTTTCCATGCTCCCTGCCCACCATTCCTTTCCCACATCCATCCACCCCAGTGCCCTAGCCAATCACTCCTGATTGATTGATTAGGGAGGAGGAGAAAAAGGGATCGATGGAAGAATCTGGGCCTATTCTATTGGAAGCTAAATGTCCAGGAGGGAGGGATATTAATTTTGGGGAAGCTCAGGGGATGGTCCCTGTGGAGCTGTGTGGGCTGGTCTGCCGTGTCGGGGAGGATGGGTGCAGAGCTCAGACCCTGCTCTGAAGCTTGGGAGGAGAGCTGTGGTGGAGCTGATAGAAGTGAGAGGGAATAAATCTGTAGGAGTCTTCCCAAGACCACCCCACAGATAAGGAATTTACCGCCCCACACTGTTCTTCCCAGTGCAGGGAGGAGTCCTGGGTCCCTGGTACTCCACGTGTCCAGTAGGGGGCGTTCCGTCCCCACATTTCCCCTTTCCTCACCCATCAGAGTCAAGTCCTTTCTTTCCTTCTCCCATTCAAAAATACTGTTTGAGCACCACTGTGTGCCAGGCACTGTGCACCAGACAGTACGCCATGGACTGCAAAAATACAGGCACCAACGAGACGGAAGGACAGACAAACAAGGTCCTAGGCTTCGTGGTGCTGGCAGGGTAGGATTACAGTGAATAGATAATTATTGTGATTTAATTTAAGGGAAAGGGGATCAGACAAAGCCTTCCTGAGCAACTTCCCTTTAAACTGAGACTTAACAGTTGCCTAAGTCTTGACCAGGTGACAATGTGGAAAAGAGGTGAAGGTGGGGTGTGCAGGGGTTGTGTTTCAGACAAATGGAACAATGTGCTTCAGAAACCTGAAGCAGGAAAAATCAGGGCCCCTTCAGAAGGAAGGAAAGAAGCCTGCCTTGTGGCTATATCCAGCTTTGGTCAGAGGTTTAACCTCTTCTATTGTGGAACACGCACAGCTAGAGCCCTCAACTTTCCAAGGCTCAGTTTTCTTGAGAACTGCATTTTCAGGGGAGAAGGGGAGGAGTGAGAGCCAGCAGGTCTCTGGGGCCTTTCTAGAGTAACCAAGCTTGGGAGGGAGAATTCCTGTTCATGCCCTCCCTAAGCTCAAAACTTGTCCAGAAGGAGTGGAACAGAAATCGATTTAGTTGAAAACTCAGGGCCCCTCCCAAGGCTGTGGAGGGAGCCAAGTCATATGCTGACATATTTTTATAAAATGTGAACAAATGAATTAATTTTTTTTGTTTGTTTTTTGGCCACACAGCTTGCAGGATCTCAGTTCCCTGACCAGGGATTGGAGACGCAAGCCTCCTGCAGTGGAAGTGCAGAGTCCTAACCACTGGACCTCTGGGGAATTCCCCACAAATGAGATATTTAATCACAGTTGGAAATCTGAAATACCAGCCACTAGTCTGTTAAAAAGTAGTATAGAGGAGTGCCAGACAATTAGTTAATACAAATATATTAGTTAATACAAATATATTTTATGATGTTAAATAAAATTTATGATTCATCATGACTTCTTTTCTCATTCTAAATAAATGTTCACTTGGGTTATATATTTTATATTTATAATCTTTTATTTCTTTTCTTAAAGCGGGCCTCCTAAACTGCAAAAGCTCCAGGCCCAATAAGACCTGCATCTGCCTGAGTGGGACCCCAGAGCCTGACTGCTGGCTCCAGACCTTAACTGGCCCCAGGATCCTTCCTCTCCCTTTGATCAGTCTCCCTGTGGCCCACATTGGGTGGATGGCTCATGGGTTATAGGAATGCCAGGGAGGGGCCCTTTGGAAAGAGGGGTGGAGAAGCATGTTGAGGGCTACAGAGCGTTGGAGCTGCCCCTCCTCAGCCCTTCCTTAGCTGGTCCCCAGAAGAGGAGCCACCTTCAACTATCCAAGGTATTTAGGCTGAAATGAAAGTCTGTGTGCATGCCAATGTCCATTCACCCACTAGTTCATTCCTTCATTACGATGACCCATCCATCAGCTCTAAGGGCCTCAGTGGCTTTGATATCTACTTCATGGATGTGTGTTAGTCCCGAGTCAGACGTGTCTCCATGGACCCTTTCCCAGGTGGTGCTGTAGACAAAGGGTGCCCAGTCCACTTGAGTTGCTTAGGTGTTTTGAGATGGGCGGGGAGAGGTGAGAATGCTTTGAATGTTGTAATTTCTTAGGATAGATAGAGCCTAAAAGAGGGGCACATCCCCATCGGTACTAGCTCATACTAATCCCTCAGACCCACATGCAAGAAGCTCTGAGGCATAGAGATCTGGGTTCAAACTCTGATTCACCACTAATTGAACAGCCTGAGCCAGTACGCTCAGTTCTCCAAACCCTTGTTACCCACATTTGTAAAATAAGGATGTAATAAGACCTTCGCTTTTAACTTCTACATGAAAAGCCAATGAGAAAATTAATGGTAAAATGTTTTCTTTTAACTTTTTATTTTGAGATTGTTTCAGATTTATAGAAAAGTTGCAAGAAGAATCAAAGAATTCCTGTATACCCTTCACGGAGATTCCCCAACTGTTAAAAAGTTACCTCATTTGTTATCATTCTCTCTCCCTTCCCCATCTCTCTATGTATACTCAACTATTTCAGAGTAAATTGCAGACGTAATGTTCCTTCATCCCTAAACACATCAGAGAATGTTTTCTAAAAATACAACGGGGCTTCCCTGGTGGCGCAGTGGTTGAGAGTCCGCCTGCCGATGCAGGGAACACGGGTTCGTGCCCCGGTCCGGGAAGATCTCACATGCCGCGGAGCGGCTGGGCCCGTGAGCCATGGCCGCTGAGCCTGCGTGTCCAGAGCCTGTGCTCCGCAGCGGGAGAGGCCACAGCAGTGAGAGGCCGCGTAGCACAAAAAAAAAAATTAAAAATAAAAAAATAAAAATACAAGGACATTCTCAAACATAATCATAGCATAATTATCAAAGCCAGGATGATACACTACAATCTACAGAACTTACTCGAGTTTTTTCAATTGTCCTGTTAAGGGTCTAATAATGTTATTTCTTGTCCAGAATCAATCCAGGATCATCCATTCCATTAAATTCTCACATCTCTGTCTTTTTAATCTGGAATCATTCCTTGATTTTTGTGTTTTGTGACATGACATGTAAAAAAATAATAGGTCAGTAATTTTTTTTATTAATTAGTTGATTTATTATTTATTTTTGCCTGTGTTGGGTCCTCATTGCTGTGCGCGTGCTTTCTCTAGATACGGTGAGCGGGCTTCAGTAGCTGTGGCGCACGGTTTTAGTTGCTCTGCAGCGTGTGGGATCTTCCCGGACCAGGGGCCGAACCCGTGTCTCCTGCATTGGCAGGCAGATTCTTAACCACTGCACCACCAGGGAAGTCCAGTAGGCCAGTTACTTTGTAGAATATCCTTCAGTTTGGGTTTGTCTGATGTTTCCTCATGATTAGATTGAAAATTTGCATTTTTGGCAGGAATATCACAGAAGCTGGTATATCTTTCTCAGTATATCATATCAGGGGATAAATGATATTAATTTGAACCATTGTATGTTGAACTTGAATCACTTGGTTGAGGTGTCAGTTTCCTCCATTGCCAAGTTGCTATTTTTTTTCCCTTTGTATTCAATGAGTATCTTGTAGGGACATACATTGTGATGACATAGATCCGGTTTCTCACAAACTTTCATCCCATCGTTTTAGCATCCATTGATTAATCCTTGGCTAAACTGACTATTATTTTGAAGTCTACCAAATGTGATTTTCTAATTACGTTATCTTTCTACATTTGTTAGAAGAGATTTTCCTTCTCCATTTATTCATTCATTTATTTATAATAGAATGGGGGACTTCCCTGGAGGTCCAGTGATTAAGACTTTGCCTTCCAATGCAGGGGGTGCGGGTTGGATCCTTGGTCAGGGAGCTAAGATCCCACATGCCTTGTGGCCAAAAAAACCAAAACATAAAACAGAAGCAATATTGTAACAAAATTCAATAAAGACTTTAAAAAAATAAATTTATTTATATCAGAATGGATTCATGGATTTCTCATTTTTCAACGGGCTATGATCAATTACCATCAGTTGTTCTGATGTTTAAATTGCCCCCAGTTTGGCCAGTGGGACCCCCTTCAAACTGGTTCCCAGGTCCTTGTGTCCTCATCTTGCTTTGAGTACTTCCTTGCTTTCTGGCAAAGCAAGCTGTCCCAGGCTTACCTGTACTTCCTCAGCCCAGCACTATATCAGCCATCTCTTCAAGTGTTTTATAAACTGAAAGTGTTATGCAGAAGCCGGTTCCTATTAGTCTAGTGTAAAGTCCAAAATCTCATGTTTCTTAAAAAACCTTCTGCCTTATAAAGGGCTGAGCTTGAGCGTGGAGTCTGCTTACTGGCTTTCTTATCTTAGGTCATAGAAAATGGGAGCAAGAATGCCCACCCTTAGAGCTGTTGTGAGGATGTAAACTCCAGAAGGGCAAGGATCATTGTCTGCTTTTGACTGCAGTGTCTCCAGCACCTAGCAAGGGCTGGAGGACAATGGGAGCTCTGTAATAGTCTTGAAGGAAGGAATGACCTGAGATGCCAGGTGTGAAGTGTTAGCATTGTGCCTGGCAGACGCCCAGCCTGCAGTCAGGGGTGGCCACTGTTATCATTTACTGGATGCGGTCTGTTTTGTGGACCATTTGCATACGTTCAGAGTTAGAGCTAATTGTCAGGAGTACATTGGTGATGGGTTAGCTAGAGGCCTCTGCCCCTCTCAGAGGAAGGAAGGATTCTGACTGAACAGATGAAACCAAACAGACAAACAAAACAAAACAAAACAACTGGCCTATAAGTGTGCTGAGAAGGAGGCCAAAGTAAAGTCCAGTAAAGTCCAGAGGAAGTTGCGGCTGGAAATCAGTCAGTGGCTCTGGAAAGAGTGTGGTGGGGCTGGACCCCTGGGTGGAGGACGGGGCAGGGGGCAGATAAGAGGTGCGGGGCAGACTTCCGGGAGACAGGAAGAAGCTTTGTGCTAGGCTTGGGCAGACAAGTGGAAGAGGCTGCATTTCAGAGGCCCTGGCTGAGACTCCCTATCTCACGCACGATACAGAGCCCACACTGTGGGGCCTCCTCATCTCAAGGGGAGACCAGGACGCAGCCTTCAAGGAACCCCTAGGCAGATGGGGGAGACAGACCCTCCTCTTGGGGATCTCATACCCTGACCTTCTCACCACTAACCTTGCCCCCTCCTCCTAATTCTGCTCCCCGATCCCCCTCCAAATCTGGTTGGACTTCTAGATGTCTGGCTTGTCTCCCATCTGTCCAGAAAGGCCAAGGATCTTGCACCAGCCTTCATTTCTTAAAAGCCCCTCCTTTGTTCAGCTTCTGGGGGTTTCCTGGAAACAGCGTGGTGATGAGAATCTGCTTCAAAGTGGCCACCAGTCTCTCCTCGGGGGTTATTTTGGAAGGTGACACCTTCCCCCTGCCTACCACAGCTCCTCCCAGAGCCTCCCCCTTCCCAGCACCCACAGTTGCTATGACAGCTGACAGAGGGAAACCACAAGACCAGAAGTTGAGCCAGTCTGCTCAGGAGAAGCCAGGGGCAGAGGATGGTGGGGAACAAGGTCCCTGTATGGCACGCCCATGGGGGCACAAGGTGCAGGTACATGACCAGCAGGTTTTAATGCCACAAAAGCAGCCACTTTGCTATAGAATCCTCTGTCCAGGAGTCTGTCTTTAAGGGACTCTGAACAGCAGGTTCCCAGGGACACGTAGGAGCTCCTCTTCCTCGCACCCATTTTAAGGTGTGGAAACTAATGAAGTGACTTGAAGAAGCTCCAACAGCAAGTGAGTGACAGGATCAGGCTAGAACCCAGATCTCCCAGCTCTGTCCTGTGTCCTCTTTCCGCAATCCGATTATCCCTTGGCCAGGAATTCACGGAATCCAGAATTTTCCAAAATGTTTCCTGAGACTTCATGGAGTATTCTGAAAACACAATTAAGGCTTGTGATATTTATTTCTCTTAAAATGTACTGGAAAAATACTTGCGTAATAAAAACCAAACACGTTGCTATGATTGGTCTTGCTGTGACATACTTATCACCTTTAATAAATGGTATGCCATACCCAAGTGTCATGTGTGCCCCAACCATAATGGCCGGAATCCTTCACCACAGAATCTCTGGGGCCACACTTCCAGTGGGTGGCTCCCAGGCAGTGACTGAGTCAACAAGGACAGGAAGGTAGGGCCATCCTGGGAGGCAAGGGAGTCCTGTGATGGGTAATTTTGCATTGAGGATTCCCCATTGGCTCTGCTGAAACTTTCTTAGAATTGCACTCCAGTCTAAGACGTTTCCTGCCCAGCCTTCCCTCCTTCCTCTGTCCTCCATGGGGATTTCACCTGCACTGTGGTCTGCTGGCTCTCCCAGCTTCCTCTGGTTCCTTGCACGTTTTCCCTCTTAGGTACTTTCCCCAATAAATCTCTCCCACATCTAATCCCCTCTTGACATTTGCTTCTTGGAGGACCTGAATGAACACGTCAAGAATTCCTATGAGTTTCACGAACTCATCTCCAATGCATAAATGCATTGTTTCATTTCAACAAATATTTTCGCTTCCATGTGAATGTATTCACCAACCACATATTAAGTTGCTGTCAAGACATTTGATCATTTTACTATGTCTTGCAACTTGTCTCATAATTTCAGCTTGTGACTGTGATACTCAGTGCTTACTGTCTATTCAAAATAGGAATCAATTTTTGATCATTTCTTGTAGCAGTTAATTTGACACCTCTGCTGTTTTGTTAGAGACTGGGCTGTCTCCTTTAATCTGGAGGTCATGACCTCCTGGTAGTGTTCTGCTAAAATATCCTTACTTTATAAGTGTTCCATGGGAAACTTTGGGAAGAGCTGGCCAGAACCCGTCTTGAATGAGCGTAACTTCTCAGCTCCTGATGCTGCTCCGGGCAATGGACTTTACACAGCTCCTTCTGGCTGAGGGCAGAGCAGAGTCTGGTATTGCCATAATCCACAGGGAACAGTCTTCCAGAATCTGTGCCTGCCCACCCTGTCCAGAAAGGAGGACACTCAGTTTTGTAAGCCACCTCTTGTTGACCCCTTTGGTCTCCCTTGATGTCTTAAGAGTGACCAGATCTAGAGGTGATATTATCATTGGATTCCTTGAGCGTTTTGATCAAGATGAGGAAAATATTTTCAAGTTAACTCAAATGGTGTCTTTAATTTACTACGAATGGTGTCTTTAATTTCTCTTGTATGCTTTCCAAAGTGTTTTTACAAGTTGCTCATTTAGTTTTTAAAATGACTCTGTGGTTCTTAGAGCACAGGCTCTGGGGTTGGGTCTGGGTTCAAATTCTAGCTTGTTTTGTGACCTTGAGCAAATCATTTAAAATCTCTGAGCCTCATTTCTTTTTCTGTGAAATAAAGCTGCAGGATGAAGTGAGGTCACATACACTTTGTGGTGGCCTGGGCAGGGGCTGTATCAGATAAGGCCTCATAGGCTAAACTGGGGATCTGAGGAGCCATGGAAGCATTTTGAGTCGTTAGTGACACAGTGAGATTGCCTTCCCTGGTCCAGACAGGAAAAAAAAAAGACTCCCTGCTCTGTGCTCCTGCAACAGTTTCTCTCTTTGTCTCTTAAAGGCTTTCATCATTATCACTTATTGGAGTCTTTTCTACCCAGTCTGGGAGATTTTGTGTGGCCAGAAGCAGGTGTGGAGTCTGCTGAAGTTCAGACATTAGGGGCTGACATGGACCCCTGAGGCCCACGGGTGCGAGGGCTGAGGAGTTCCCTGGGCAATGAAATGGCCGTGATGCTGAGCCAGAGCCACGGGGTCTGGATGATCAACAAGCCCATTTGTCAGAGTCCCAGGAGCTGCTACCATGATGGGCTCTGATGTATGGGAGAGCAAGAGGTGCCTTTTCAGCTCCCTCACCCTCTGCTGACAAAGCGGGATCTGGGGCATGAGTGGGACACCCTTCTCATCACTGAGAGCAGAACACGTCCTAAGAGTGACTTGCTGGCCCAGTGCTGGAGGAGCTCCGGAGGCAGCATCCTTGGCTTACCATGGAGGCAGTTGCTAGTATCCCTCAGGTGGCATGATTGAGAGCCCACCAAGCCGCCCCCAGAACCTCTCAGAAAAATCCTCTTGGCAGCTCCATTCATCCTGCCCTTACTCTGGGCGAGGTGCTGGGTTAAGAACTTTCCATGCACTGTCTGCTACCATCTTCCTAACATCCCAAGACCTCGGTCTGTTACAATTCCTATTTTGTAAGTAGGTAAGCAAACAAACAGAGGCATGTCACAGAACTTGCTCAAGGTGCAAGCTAGAGTGGCAGAGACAGGATTTGAACTTAGTCTGGTTGACTTTAGGGTCTTGGTCTGTTCACCAAAATACTCAACTGCCACAGGAGAAATAATTGAGGGCGGTTTCAAGGTTGGGTTGGAGTGAAATTTAAGTCGTTTCTATTAACATGCCCTCATTTATTCCCAATAAATGGGGAAGCCTGGGTGTTTGGGTTACATTTACATCCCAGCTGTGCTTGGCACCTAGGCATCTGTAAGTGTCTGTTGTGTGACAGCTATGGCAGCAGGAGAAGCTCTGTGTCAGAACCGTGGGCCTTCCCGGTACCGAAAGCCCTAGACTCTGCTGCCAGGAGAAAGCTGTCTGACCTTGGCAGTGCCTCCTGGCCAGGGCTCTGAGGTCCTCCTGGCCCCCAGCATGAATACAGCATCATAGCATCACACCTGTCCTATATCCTTTGCCCTTTGTAGATGAGCAAAGATGGTAAAAAGCTCAACAGACTTGGCTTATGATTCAACTCTACGACTTACTGGTTGTATGGCCTCAAACAAGTTAATTAATCTTTCTGAGCTCAGTTTTTTATCTGTTAAATAGGGGGAAGAATACCCACCTCACAGGGTTGCGGTGAGGAATAAATGAAAGAATAGTTGTCTAGCACTGAACTTACTAAAACAAAATGTATCATAACAATAGAAAAGTTCTACTTCTCCTCCTCCTCTTCATCATTACTATTATTATACCGTCTCCATTCTCAGGACCATGATCTTCCTCTACTGCCTGCTGAGGTCCCCTCTCTGGGTTTGAAGGTTGCGACACCGAGCTCAGCTGAGCACCGCAGCTTGCACTGAGTCCTGCCCTCGGGGAAGCAGGTTAGAGCCAGGTTTCAGAGCCAGGAGACCTGAGTTCTCCTCTCAGCAAGGCCACCAATTTGCCATGGGACCGTGAGCCAATCACTTTTTCTCTCCAAAGATCAGTTTCCCCATCGGTGAGTAGGGAGAGTTGTATCTGCCCTGCTCACCTCACTGGGCTATTGTGAAATGGACACAGGGATATGAGAGCCTTTGAGAGGAGCAGAGCCCTGTATGGGGTTATGGTGTCCCTTGAAAAAAGAGCAAGTGATGCAGGAGTCCAGAGGAGCCAAGCAGTCTCCTGCCTCCGAGCCTCTGAGCAAAACTCTTCTTCTTTGCCTGTTTCATGCATTCATTCACATGTACTGATCAAGCATCTGCTAGGTACCAGGTAGTCTTTCAGGTGCTGGGGACACAGCAGGGAACAAAACAAAAATCTCTGCCTCCATGGTACTTCCATTCTAATGGCTGGAGAGACACAGATACTAAATGAAGTCAGACAAGGCCCCACCTCCTCCAGGAAACTTCCCCTGACAACTTTGTCCCCACCTCCCCAGGTTAGACATTCCCCACTGGATGCCCCCAGCTCAGTGATCACACTGGACTATAATATCACGCATGTCTGTTTTATCATAGCCTGTGGGCCCCTCGGGTTTTATATCCTTGGCACCAAGCACAGGGCTTGGCACCTGGTTAAGACTCAAGACACTTCTGTTCAACAAACGAATGAATGAAACAAATGGAGTGGTGTAGACCATAAGCTTCTAGTTGTTGACTCATTTAACAGGTTTTGTCAGGCAACATCTGGGTGCGGGTGTGGCTGTGGATAAAGAGATAATAAGGTCCTGCCTCTGCCCTGAAGGATGGTGTAATCTGAAAGGAAATAGCAGGAGAGGGGCCAGGAGGAAGGAACGACCATCTACTGAACAGGAGCCCCAGTACATGCTTACCTCTCTTTACCTCTCCAGCAAAGTAGGTATTAGTAACCTTGTTTTACACGTGAAGAAAGAGGTTCATAGAAGCTCAGTAACAGGCCAAGGCTACACAAGTACAGTGGGACTGATGTAGGTTTGAGGTCAGCCCAGACCCCCTATTCTTCCCACTGTAATCATGACACAGGGCAGGATTTGTTGTGTCCCTGAGGAGCGGTCTGCCTGAAATGAGGGCTGCAGACCCTCAGAGGTGGGATAGGTTGCTGAACTGGGGTCCGGTCTTAGAGGAGGAAGTTGCCCACTGAACCTTAAAGGTGGGCAGTTGGCGGGATGGGGGTTGGGGGCCCTCTCTGGAGGTGTGAAAGTCCTGGGGCCCTGGGAACGGTGTCCTTGAGAAGGTCTGAGGCCTGCTGATGGGCAGGCAACTAACAGACCCTGCCTGGGCTCCCTGCTACAGCACACGCTCCCACAGCCACCGTGGCACCTCACACATAGCACATTTTAGGTCGACGTCAGCCTAGTGACTAGATCTTTCTCTCCTGACTCCTTGGGTGAGCACTTAGAGTTGTCATCTCAACTAGATCCTAGCGAAGGACCTGCTGCCTCCTGAATGCTCTTCGTGGTACCCAAATTGCCCCAGTTTCCTGGAGTCGTGTCCTTGCCCACAGGGGGCCGTCTCTCGAGGTAATTTCTCATTGAAATGAGGTTGCCACCTCCTTTCCTCAAACACAGTGGGGAGTGGATCACGTGCCAAAAGTAACAGGTCTGTGTAGTGTGCTGCACAAAGGCCTCACACTGCAGTCCGACAAAAGTGCCTTCAGATCCATCCTCTGCCTCTGTGGCTTGTTGATCTTAAGCAAGTCCTTTATCTTCCCTAAATGTCAGCCTTCTCATCTGTAAAAGAAGGCTACTGGCACCTACATGGTCCAAGCCCCAATCTGGTGGTCTCTCCCCTGCCCTACTCTCTCATACCTGACACAACGGGACCTACACCACTTGGCTCTGAGTTTTAAGGATGCAGAGATAGGAAATGTCGGGGTGAACTTCTGGGAGGAAGGAGGGTGTAGCCTGAGTCTGTTTGTTACCTCACAGGAGTCCAAGCTACAAGGACCCCTGAACTGAACCAGAGAGCTTCAGTTCATGAAACTGTTGTCAAGTAATATGCTACTTAAAATACTTCATATTTAAGCCTCAGTGGGGTATTCTTACTTCCATTCTAAAGATGAGGATACAGAGGCTCAGAATGATTACATGTCTTCATGCAAGACAACATGGGTGAAGCCGGGGTATTCCTTAAGGCTAAGCTGCAAATAAATAAACTGCTATCGGGACTTTCCTGGCGGTGCAATGGTTAAGAATCCGCCTGCCAATGCAGGGGACACAGGTTCGATCCCTGGTCCGGGAAGATCCCACGTGCCACGGAGCAACAAAGCCCATGCGCCTCAACTACTGAACCTGCCCTCTAGAGCCCACAAGCCACAACTACTGAGCCCGCATGCCACAACTACTGAACCCCGTGCACCTAGAGCCTGTGCTCTGCAACAAGAGAAGCCACTGGAATGAGAAGCCTGCACACCACAATAAAGAGTAGGCCCCGCTCGCCGCAACTAGAGAAAGCCCGCGCGCAGCAACGAAGAAGCAAAGAAGCCAAAAATAAATAAATTTATTTTTTAAAAAAAGCATATGATGGTTTAAATAAATAAATAAATAAACTGCTATTGCCAATTGGAAAGGGGTGTCATACAGGGCATTAAATCTTCCAAAATAACAAGAAGGGACTGGGAGCTGGTTCTAGACTAGGCCTCCAGGAGTAATTCCAGAACAACTTTACGGAACTGACCAGGCTGGGGGGCTGCTCCCTTTGCTTCACTCAGAAAGGTGGAGACTCTGTAAGGGCTGTCTCCAGACCTATGCCAGATCCACAAGGAAAAAGAAAACAAAAGATGCTCCAAACTTTGACTCTGGTCCTGCTGCTGATACTGTTGTAAAAGAGGCTGACCTAGAGCCTTTGACCTCTTCACTTTCACCTTCCAAATCTCATCCAAATGTGTCTGGATTAGCACAACCATATTCATAATCAGTGTCCTAGCTGCAAGGGAGTTAGGGAAATGTAGTTTTTTCACGTTCCTCCTGTGCAGTACAGGAAGGCATGCTAGGAGGGAGCAAGGGATGTTGAGTGCCAAGCCGCCATGTCCATCACCATTTCTGCCAAAGCAGAGCTTGTGTGTGGAAATACTCTGCTCTGGGCCTGCTCCTGTTCACATACCATTAAGTTGAAGGTGTGGGGAGCCTGACATACAGGGTCTGTTGGGGTTTTTTTTGAATTTTTATTGAAGTATGGTTGCTTTACAATGTTGTGTTAGCCTCCACTGCACAACAAAATGAATCAGCCATACACATACAGATAACCCTTCCCTTTTGGACTTCCCTCCCATTTAGGCTACTGTAGTGTATTCGGTAGAGTTTCCTGTGCTATACAGTACGTTCCCATCAGTTGTCTATTTTATACATAGTATCAAAAATATCAGTCCCAGTCTCCCAGTTCCTCTCACCCCATCCCTTTCCCCCTTCGTATCCATACATTTTGTTCTCTACGTCTGTGCCTCTATTTCTGCTTTGCATATAATATCACTATACCATTTTTCTAGATTCCGCATATATGCTATTTTTAAAAAATATTTATTTATTTATTTTTGGCTGTGTTGGGTCTTCGTTGCTGCGCGTGGGCTTTCTCTAGTTGCGGCGAGCGGGGGCTACTCTTCATTGCGGTGTGCGGGCTTCTCACTTGAGGTGGCTTCTCTTGTAGATCACGGGCTCTAGGTGCACGGGCTTCAGTAGTTGTGGCTCGCGGGCTCTAGAGCGCAAGCTCAGTAGTTGTGGCGCACGGGCTTATTTCCTCTGTGGCATGTGGGATATTCCAGGACCAGGGCTTGAACCCATGTCCCCTGCATTGGCAGGCAGATTCTTTTTTTTTTTTTTTAACATCTTTATTGGGCTATAATTGCTGTACAATGGTGTGTTAGTTTCTGCTTTATAACAAAGTGAATCAGTTATACATATACACATGTTCCCATATGTCTTCCCTCTTGCGTCTCCCTCCCTCCCACCCTCCCTATCCCACCCCTCCAGGCTGTCACAAAGCACCAAGCCAATATCCCTGTGCCATGCGGCTGCTTCCCACTAGCTCTCTACCTTACTACGTTTGTTAGTGTGTATATGTCCATGACTCTCTCTCGCCCTGTCACAGCTCACCCTTCCCCCTCCCCATAACCTCAAGTCCGTTCTCTAGTAGGTCTGCGTCTTTATTCCTGCCTTACCCCTAGGTTCTTCATGACATTTTTTTTCTTAAATTCCATATATATGTGTTAGCATACGGTATTTGTCTTTTTCTTTCTGACTTACTTCACTCTGTATGACAGACTCTAGGTCTATCCACCTCATTACAAATAGCTCAATTTCGTTTCTTTTTATGGCTGAGTAATAGGCAGGCAGATTCTTAACCACTGCGCCACCAGGCAAGTCCCTAGATTCCACATATATACGTTACTATATGATATTTGCTTTTCTTTTTCTGACTTACTTCACTCTGTATGACACTCTCTAGGTCCATCCAGGTCTCTACAAATGACCCAATTTCATTCCTTTTTATGGCTGAGTAATATTCCATTGTATATATGTACCACATCTTCTTTATCCATTCATCTGTTGACGGACATTGCTTCCATGTCCTGGCTATTGTAAATAGTGCTGCTATGGACATTGGGGTGCATGTGTTTTTTTGAATTATGGTTTCCTCTGGGTATATGCCCAGTAGTGTGATTGTTGGGTCATATGGTAGTTCTATTTTTTTTTAGTTTTTTAAGGAACCTCCATACTGTTCTCCATAGTGGCTGTATCAATTTACATTCCCACCAACAGTGTAGGAGGGTTCCCTTTTATCCACACCCTCTCCAGCATTTACTGTTTGTAGATTTTTATTTATTTCTTTCTTTATTTTGCGGTACACGGGCCTCTCACTGCTGTGGCCTATCCCGTTGCGGAGCACAGGCTCCGGACGCGCAGGCTCAGCAGCCATGGATCACAGGCCCAGCCGCTCGGCGGCATGTGGGATCTCCCCGGACCGGGGCACGAACCCGTGTCCCCTGCATCAGCAGGCGGACTCTCAACCACTGCGCCACCAGGGAAGCCCTGTCATTGTAGTTTTGATTTGCATTTCTCTAATAATTAGTGGTGTTGAGCATCTTTTCATGTGTTTGTTGGCCATCTGTATGTCTTCTCTGGAGAAATGACATGTAGGTTTTGATGGATACTTCACTAGAGCCCTCATTTCATGGAGCTCCCATTCTAGCAGGAGGCATTTATGGAAACCCCAGGAAGGCATTCTAGTGTTAAGAAAGCAAGAATAGGGGCTTCCCTGGTGGTGCAGTGGTTGAGAGTCCACCTGCTCATGCAGGGGACACGGGTTCGTGCCCCGGTCCAGGAAGATCCCACATGCCGCTGAGCAGCTGGGCCCGTGAGCCATGGCCGCTGAGCCTGCGCGTCCAGAGCCTGTGCTCCACAACAGGAGAGGCCACAACAGTGAGAGGCCCGCATACCGCAAAACAAAAAAAAAGAGAAGGTGGCAAGAATATACTTATCTCTCTCTTTTTAAGAGCTTTAATATATAATACAGTGTATACTGTACTATTCATCCATTTAAAGTGGGCAATTCAGTGGTTTTTAGTATATTCAGAGTTGTGCAACCACCATGATCATATTATTTTTTAACCATGTCCTATTTTATTTTTAAATTTTTCTAAATTTATTTATTTTATTTATTTATTTTTGACTGTGTTGGCTCTTCATTGCTGCGTGCGGGCCTTCTCCAGTTGCGGCGAGCGGGGCTACTCTTCGTTGCGGTGCACAGGCCCCTCATTGTGGTGGCTTCTTTTGTTGCGGAGCACCGGCTCTAGGCAGGTGGGCTTCAGTAGTTGCAGCATGTAGGCTCAGTAGTTGTGGCTCATGGGCTCTAGAGCACAGACTCAACAGTCGTGGTGCATGGGCTTGGTTGCTCCACAGCATGTAGGATCTTCCAGCACCAGGGATCGAACCCATGTCCCCTGCATTGGCAGGCGGATTCTTAACCACTGTGCCACCAGGGAAGGCCAACAATGACCTGTTTTAGAATATCTTCATCACACTAAAAGCAGACACTCCCAATTTCCCCCACCCAACCCCCAGCTCTAGGCAACCACTAATCAAATTTCTGTCTCCGTATATTTGCCTATTCTGGACATTTCATATAAATGGAATCATACAATATATCATCTTTGTGACTGGCTTCTTTCATTTAACATCATGTTTTAAATGTTTACATTGTAGCATGTATTAGTACTTCATTTTTATAGATGAAGACTATCCCATTGTATGGATATACCACATTTTGTTTATCCATTCATCAACTGATGGACATTTGGGTTGTTTCTTTTTTTTTTTAATTGAAGTATATTAGATTTGTGTGTTGTTTCCACTTTTCAGCTATCGCAACTAAAGCTGTTATGAACATTCATATAAAAGTTTGTATATGAGCATATGTTTTCAATTCTCTGGAGTATATATTATCTAAGAATAGAATTGCTGAGTCATACGGTAACTGTTCAAATTTTTGAAGAACCACCAAATTATTTTCCACAGTGGCTGCAGCATTTTGCTTTCCTGCCCACAACGTATAAGGGTTCCAATTTCTCCATATTGTTACCAACACTTGTCTTTTATCATATTTTTAAAAAAATTATAACCATCCTAGTGGGTGTGAAATAGTAATTCATTGTGGTTTTGATTTGCATTTCTCTAATGACTTTTAATGTTGAGCTTTTTTTGCTGTTGTTGAGAATTTTTATATGTTTATTGTCCATTTATATGTCTTCTTTGGAGAAATGTCTGTTCATACCCTTTGCCAATTTTTTGATTTGGTTATTTGTTCTTTATTATTGAGTTGTAAGAGTTGTTTATATATTCTGGATACAAGTTCCTTATCAGATAAATGCTTTGAAAATATTTTCTCCCATTCTGCGAGTTGTTTTTACCTTAATAATTTATTAAGGTAAAATTCACGTAACATAAAATTAACCTTTTTTTTTTTTTTTGCCATATGCGGGCCTCTCACTGCTGTGGCCTCTCCCGTTGTGGAGCACAGGCTCCAGACGCGCAGGCCCAGCGGCCATGGCTCACAGGCTTAGCCGCTCCGCGGCATGTGGGATATTCCCGGACCGGGGCACGAACCCGTGTCCCCTGCATCGGCAGGCAGACTCTCAACCACTGCACCACCAGGGAAGCCCAAAATTAACCATTTTAAAGTGAACAATTCACTGTCACCAGAACGCTGTACAACCACCACCTGTATCTAGTTCCAAAAGACTTCCATAACTCCCAAGTAAAATCCCTTACCCTTTAAGCAATTTCTCTTCATTCCCTCTTCCCCTCAGCCCCTGGCAATGACCAATCTGCTATCTCTATGAATTTATCTATTCTAGACATTCATATAAATGGAATCATATAATATGTGACCTTTTGTGTCTGATTTCTTTCACTTAGCATAGTGGTTTGGAGGTTCATCCACATTGTATAATATTCCATTGCATATATATATAATATATATATATATATATAATTTATTTATCCATTCATCTGTTGATGGACATTTGGACTATTTCTACCTTTTAGCTACCATTAACAGTGCTACTATGAACATGCGTGTACATGTACTTGCTTGAATACCTGTTTTCAATTCTTTTGGTATATGGCTAGGAGTGAGATTCCCGGCTCATGTGGTAATTCTGTAACTTTTTGAGGAATCACGAAACTGTTTTCCACAGCAGCTGAACCATTTTGTATCCCTATCAACAATGGATGAGTGTTCCAATTTCTCTACAACTTTGCCAACACTTCTTTTTTTAAATTACAGCCATCCTAGCCTTTTCATTTCTTGATGGAATCCTTTAAAGCACACAAGTTTTAAAGTCTAATTTACCTTTCTTTCCCATTTTTTGGCCTATGTTTTTGATGTTGTATCTAAGAAGGCTTTGACTAACCAAGGTCGCGAAGATTTGTTCCTAGATTTTCTTCCAAGAATTTTATGGTTTTAGCTCTTATCTTTAGGTCTATAACTCATTCTGAGTCAGTTTTGTACACAGTGTGAGAATTTTGTGTGCACACAGATATCCAGTTTTCTCAGCACCATTGGTTGATCTTGTGTCCTGCAACCTTGCTGAACTCATTTACTAATTCCAATACGTTTTTGTGGATTCCTTAGGATTTTCTATATATAAGATCATGTCATGTGTGTATAGAAATAGTTTTACTTTTTCTTTCTAATCTGGATGACTTTTACTTCTTTTTCTTGCCTAAAATTGCCCTGGCTAGGGCCTCCAGGACAATGTTGAATAGAAGTCGTGAGAGTAGACATCCTTGTCTTGTTCCTGATCTGAGAGGGAAAGCAACAAGACTTTCACCATTAAGTGTAATGTCGGTCACTTGCTTTTTGTAGACGTTCTTTGTTGGGATGGGGAAGTCCCTTATTCCTAGTTGAGTGAGTGTTTTTATCATGAAAGAGTGTTGGATTTTGTCAAGTGCTTTCTTTGCGTCTACTGAGATGATTGTGTGGTTTTTATCCTTTATTTTATCGATATAGTGTGTTACATTAATCAATTTTTGGATGTCAAACCACTTCTGGTATAAATCTTACTTGGTCATGGTGTACAATCATTCTCTTGTGGTGCTGGATTCTGTTTGCTTATATTTTGTTGTGATGTTTGCATATATATCCATAAGAGATATTTCTCTGTAGTTGCGATGTCTTTGGTTTTGGTATCAGGGTAATATTAGCCTCATACAACGAGTTGGGAAGTATTCCCTCCTTTTCTATTTTTTAGGAGATTTTGTCAAGAATTGATATTCTTTGAATGTTTGATGGAATGTGGGTCATATCCTTTGGAGACAGGAAAGAGCTAGGGCTCTGGGACCTTGGACAGAGGCAGCTGAATCTGACACACAGATCTGTTCTGATTGGTGGGCCCATTATTTTAAAACACTTGAACCAACTTTTAAAAAAAAAATCTAGAGATTTCACGTAAGAATCCTGATTTTCAGATTCTCTAGAGAAGTCAGAGCCTTTGGCAGCACTGGCCTCTAATATGCTGAGTCATGATGAATGGCCTAAGCTCTCTGGTTTACCTCAGTCTCCACCTTTCCTTGTTAATCCTGACACCAAGGCTGTGTGTCAGGTACCATTTGCATCATACTTATTCCTGGACCACTCTTTGTTAACTGCATGGCCACTGTAGGTATTTGAGTGGATGCTACCTGGTTTACCCTTGTTGAATCTTTGTTTGCTTGTCTATAAAATGGAGACATTAGAGTTCTTACCTTGGAAGATTTCAAGGAGGATTAAATGAGATGACTATAAAGAGGTTTACCACACAGGAGGCACTTAGTAGATTTACCCTTTGCTTTTTGCTGGCTGCATAGTATTCCATTGCATGTATGTACATAATAGGTACAATTCTTCTAATGGCGGGCATATAGGTAGACTTCAATTTTTCTCTGTTTCACACAAGGCTGGATAGGACATCCGTGTATATGGTAGGCAGTGCTATATGGTGGTTAAGAGTATATTAGCGCTACTGGATTTGAATCTCAGCTGTGTGACCTCTTTTTGTCTCCTATCCTCTTGAAATGGTTGAGATAAGGGGATGGGTGGGATGATCTCAGATGTCATTTGAAGATATATCTACAGTTTTGTCCACAGAAGGACTGGAAGTTTACGGGTGGGTGCAGGGGAAGATGCAAGAATCTCGAGGCCCTTTCTGCAAATGTGAGAGCTGACGAGCCCTATCTCAGGATCTCCCCGCCCTGGGGTGTGAAGCCAAAGGCCAACTCGTTGCGTCTGACTGACAGCTGGGCTGTCTCGGGAGATGAGATAAGTGGGTGTCAGGCAGAGGGAGGGAGGTGTCAACAACAGAGCGGGGGCAGGTGAGTGCACTGTGGACTAGGCTGAGCTCTCCACCCTCAACCCTGTCAGAGTCACAGAGCTGCTTAACCCTCTGAAGCAATGATGGTCCCACACCCCCCTCCTGACCTGGCTGATCTGGTGCCCCCTCAAAATTATGCATGCAACAGAGTTCCAGGACCCTGGCACTGAGCCAGCCAGGAGCTCAGCTGACTGACCTCAAGGTGGGAGGTGGCAGTGGTTATGGACTGAAGAAGTTTTTGAGGATTTTGAAGAGGAAGTGGGGCTTTTGCTTGTGGTTCCACTGTGTTTCTCTTTGTACTGCACAAGCTAGCCCAACACTCCTGGCTCTACTTTGCTTCCCAAACTGTTTAATGATAATAAGCTTTGACAGTTGCATACAACTTTTTATTTCAGCAACATCCTGCAAGCCTTCTGATAAGTGGGCTGTAAATTGCAAGGTCTGTGTCATGTTCCTATGGGCTTTATTCCCAGCAACTAGTCCAATGCCTGATACATAGTTCACAATTAATAAATATGTGAATGAATATGTGAGTGAATGAATGAATGACAGGTTCTTGGGGAACTTGCACGGTGCCAGATGCTAATTCTGCAGCACACTTCCCCAGTCCTTTACTTGGGTCTCTATCCATCTTTACTTTTCCGAGGGTCCTTTGGCCTCTGGAGGGAATCCAGACTCTACTGCACCACATTTGTGGCCCTTTTTGTCTGGTCATAGGTGCCCCTGAATTGCCCCAGGAATTCTTCCCTGAGGTCTCCTTCTCTTCTGGGACATCGCAGCCCCAACTTGGGTCACGTGATCTTGGGCCAGTCACTTTCCTTCTCTGAGTTTCAGTTTTCTTGTCTGTAAAACAGAAATAATAGCATGCATCTTACCATTGTGTTGATGGAGTTAGATAAAGCTGGTCAAAGTGCTCTGCAGGGTTCCTGGCACATGGGGAGGGCTCGAATGCCAGGAGCTACTGTTGCTGTGGTATGTGGACTGGTGTGAGGGCAAGACTGCATTGGAGGAGAGCAATGGTCTCCAACCAGGGCTTAATGAATAAAGCAATAAAACTGAATGTAGTTCATGTCTCCAAGTGTGCTGCCCAAATTCTGGTCTTCCGAAGTGAGCCAGGAACATTCATCATCAGCTTTTAGGAAGCTGACTTGCAGATACTTGCCTAACTAGGCAAAGATTGATATACAATATTAACAGTAACCCACATTTGTCAGGTGCTTGCATTGGGCCCGGCACTGTCCTTAGGGCTTTACATAAATTATCTTGAGGAATCATTGAAAGAACGCTGTGAGGCAAGTGCTATTATTATCCCCATTTGACAGATGAGGAAAGAGGGACAGAGGTTAAGTGACTTGCCCTAACGTCACAGAGCTGGGATTAAATCCAGCAGAGTTAACATTCTTTAAAAAAAAAAAAAAAAATATATATATATATATATATATATATATATATATATATATATTCCAATTCGTTTCCATTGTAGGTTATTACAAGATACTGAATACAGTTCCCTGTGCTATATGGTAAATCCTTGTTTATCTATTTGATATATAGTGGTGTGTATCTTTTAATCCTATACTCCTAATTTATCCCTCCCCCTCCTCTTTCACGTTTCCTAACCGTAAGTTTGTTTTCTATGTCTGTGAGTCTGTTTCTGTTTTGTAAATAAGTTCGTTTGTATTATTTTTAGATTCCACATATAAGTGATATCATATAATATTTGTTTTTCTGTGTCTGAGAGCTAATATTCTTAAACACTCTGCATATTACCTCTGCATGGAGATTCTTTCCAGCCTTGTGTGGAACAGGGAAAAATTGGAGTGCACCAACAGAGAAATGCTACATATTATGTCCATCAGAGGACATATAGGTGGTCCTCTGCAATGGAACACTATACGGTCAGGAAAAAAACAGGAGGCAAATGATGTGTACATTCTGGCATGAAATGATGGCCACAGTAGGTTGTTGATAGACAGAGCTTCAGAACAGTACTATCATATAATTCATTTGTGTATAAAAACAAAATTTTAAAGTCCATTTACTTATTTGTAGGTTCATGGATAAATGTCTGGAAGGATGAACACCAAACAATTCACACTCACCACTGGGAAACCATGAAGGAGGGGAGCTTCCATTTTTTGTCTTTATATTCTATGTTGCTTGAATCGTTGACCACTCATCTGTATTATTTTGTAATTAACAGAAAGAAGAAGAAAGCAACTGCACAGTGAGCCAGGAGCCTGAAGACCCCTGTCCACCCCTCCCGCCTTTCTGCTCCAGACGCTGATTCTTTTCTGAGGCCTCCCTGGTGTTTTCCGCTCAGCACTGAAGGCTCCTCAACCCTGCTTCCCCTCCACGATCATTTCTCAAGCCCCCTCTGGTCTCCAAGGACTTGCCTTGGCCTGGGTCTCTCATCTGGGTCCAGGCATTGGTCCAGGTTTCCCAGGAGGCCATGGTCCTACCCCTTGTGCTACCCCTCAGGGAGATGTGGGACATGGTGACATCACAGTTAAGCTGGTGACATCACAGTGGACCTGGAGGCTGACAAGACAGAGGACCTGGCAAGGCCCAAGAGAAAGGAGCAAGGAAGGGATTGGCAGGTAGAGGCTGTTTCCAGTGGGAACTTGAGGGATTGTGTCCCCAGCCCTCCTCCTGGGACACTCCTAACCAGGTCTTTCCGGGATTGGAGATCTGGAA
The DNA here is from genome assembly GCF_039906515.1 of Pseudorca crassidens. NCBI lineage: Eukaryota > Metazoa > Chordata > Mammalia > Artiodactyla > Delphinidae > Pseudorca > Pseudorca crassidens. The sequence goes on along the minus strand of NC_090297.1, from coordinate 20,489,240 downwards.
ATCTCCAAGGCCATTTTCCTTTTTGTTCCTAACCAAGAGGTTGTACACTTTTCTGTGAGCTGGAAGCAGAGTGTGATGCCAGGAGGGGGCGGAGTTGGCAGATGGAAGCCAAAGGTGTGTGTGAATCCGCCTTCGAGATGTGGGTGGGGCCTTCCACAGGTACCCAGTGAGGCTTTTGCACCCTTAGATTCCAGGCAAGGCTGGAGGGGAGGCAGGCTGTGTCCTGGGAGGCTGGGAGAGCTCCAGCTTTGGGGAGTGGAGTTCTGGTTGACCAAGATGGCAAGGAGTGCCATGGGAAGGGCTGCCCGCTAATCTGAAGGATGCTGAGAGGGCAACTGGTATGTGCAGGGTTGGTTGGGGGAGAGGATGGGGAGGGTGGTCTGGGCCTTGGGAATGGCACTTCGGAAGAGAGTATGGGGGGCACAAATGAAGCAGTGGGGGTGGCACTGGGGGTGGGCTGACATTGCCAAGAGACAGTGGAATCTGAGGGTTGGCACTAGAGAGCTCTTGGCTATTTGCTGTGTGACTCTGAGTGAGTTGCTTACTCTCTCTGAGCTTCTGTTCCGTCATCATGGGGATAATAAAACCAACTGCACAGGCTTATTGTGAAGATTAAATAAGATAATGTTTACGAAGCCCCTAGCACAGTGCCAGGCACATAGTAACCGTAAAGGTAGCTATCTACTCTCTAACCCTCGGAGTATTCCAACCTGAGCCTGGTGCTTCATCTATTCTGGACATGTATAGTGCAGGATTCTTGGTTGTAACCTACAGAAACCATTTCAGGAGGATTTAAGGAGAGAAGGAGGGAATTCCCTGTTGGTCCAGTAGTTAGGATTCTGTGCTCTCACTGCTGAGAGCCCAGGTTCAATCCCTGGTCAAGGAACACAAACCACGCAGTGTGGGCAAAGGAAAAAAAAAAGAAGAAGAGAGAGTGAAAGGAAGAATTCACTTAAAAGATGCTGGGGGGGCTTCCCTGGTGGTGCAGTGGTTGAGAGTCCGCCTGTCGATGCAGGGGACACGGGTTCGTGCCCCGGTATGGGAAGATCCCACATGCCGCGGAGCGGCTGGGCCCATGAGCCATGGCCGCTGAGCCTGCGCGTGCGGAGCCTGTGCTCCGCAACGGGAGAGGCCACAGCAGTGAGAGGCCCGCGTACCGCAAAAGAAAAAAAGATGCTGGGGAAGCTCAGAGAAGGTTTGGGAAGGCTGCAGAGCCAGGCTTGGAAAGCAGGGCCAGGACCACACCCCCAGTACCAGCCCTGAGAGGACTGGTGACACCCTCTGAACCCCTTTCTTCCCTCTGCTGTCCTGGAGGCTGGGGCATCACCATCTACGTACAGAGTGGGCTCCACCGACCTGCCACCTCAAGGCCACTGGCTTCTTTTCCTTTTTCTTTAATTAAAACAAATTTTTTTATTTATTTAGTTTATTTTTGGCTGCACTGGGTCTTTGTTGCTGTGCGCGGGCTTTCTCTAGTTGCGGCGAGTGGGGGCTACTCTTCGTTGCGGTGCGCGGGCTTCCCATTGCAGTGGCTTCGCTTGTTGCAGAGCACGGGCTCTAGGCGGGCGGGCTTCAGTAGTTGTGGCACACAGGCTCAGTAGTCGTGGCTTGCAGGCTCTAGAGCGTAGGCTCAGTAGTTGTGGTGCTCGGGCTTAGTTGCTCCACGGCATGTGGGATCTTCTCTGACCAGGGCTCGAACTCATGTCCCCTGCATTGGCAGGCGGATTCTTAACCACTGCACCAGCAGGGAAGCCCCAGGGCCACTGGCTTCTGATCACAGTCTGGATGGGCACATCTGGTCGGTCTGGTCCATGCCATGTGCCCGCACCACGCGCTGGAGCAAGGAGGTAGGAATTCAGCATGCGGCCATTTTGGCTTTTATAGTGGAATGTGCCTTCTGCCTCCCTCCAGACTCATGTGGGAGAAAGTTCCAGATGCTGGGCATCCAAAAAACCTGGCAAATATCTACATGGGAAACAAGAATGAGTAAAGAGTGGTCCCTGACCTTGAGATACACACAGACACGTAGGGGTCAGTTTTATGGGCAAATGATTATTACAGGAAGCGATGGGGGCCAGAGTGGAAGTGAGTACTGACCAGGGGCTGAGCTGGCAGAGTAATATGTCCCTTGCCTACAATGGAGAGTTCGAGATGTCCCTGTGCATTCCATGCCACCTGGGTGGCATGGCCAGGTGGAGTTTGAGGCCTGGATGGGGCTGCCACACTGGGCCAGACACTGCGGACACACCCACCGGGCAGAATTTGTGTGAGGCCGGGGGGTGATGCACCTTCTGCTCACAGGAACGATGAAATTGCTCAGCCTAAAGCTGTTTCTGGCCTAAAGGGTCTCCCTTTTGATATCTAGTCATGCCTTACAAGCATTTTGCTGTGTCTTTGAATTATCTCTTGCCGGTGGGGGCGGGGCCCTCAGCATTCTATCTAAATTAGAGAAAGGATTCCCCAGAACCGAGAAATCAGAGATGGGACAAAGAGGAGGAAGATGTACTCGTTGCCTCCTAGGCGCCTGCTGTGTGAGATCGGATTCCTGCTTTCTCCCCTGCCTCACCCTACGTTGCCTGCTCTTGTCTCTGCCTGTTTCTGTCCCTGCCACCACCGTCACTGTCTTCCCTCTCAACATCATTGCCCGTCTCTGTCCCCGTTGGGCCTGCATCCCTGGAAGGACCCCAGCTCCAGCCTCTGAGCCCTGCTCTGTCCCCCTCCTGCTCAGCCATCTGAGTTCTCTGAGAACCAGAGTTAACCACACCCCACTCCATCCCAGCCCGCACACTGAAATCCCAGTAGCTCCAGTTTACTGTGGCCCCAAGCTCTGGCAGTGTTGTCTCAGGTAGGTAAAGGCAGGTGGGCGGCTCGCCCTTGTCAGGTCCCATAGGGCCCCCGCCTGCCTGCCTGCCCCCCCTTCCTATTTGTGGCAACTTCAAATGTAGCGCCTTCCTGTCACCTCTCACACCCACGGGGGCTGCAAACACAGACAGAGGCTGGCGGCCCACCTGCCCACCTGCTTCCTTCCCCAGCCAGAGGGGACTTCTGCCGAGCCAGGTGAAGAGCCTCACCCAGGCCGCCTCTCCTTCTAGGGTGTTCTGAGACCCGGGGCAGGTTGGGAGGAGTCAGGGAAGAGGGAGAGGAGACCAGGTTTTGGAGGAATGAGACACCCGCGTGAGGGTGCCAGGCTCCGAGGGGCACTGGGGGTTAAGGAGGGTTACGGGGGGGGGAAGGGAAGGGCCTCGGGACACTTGCCGAGCTGCATGGTCCCTGGGCTGCGTGGGCCTCAGTGAAAGCAGCAGAGAAGTGAGGCGCTAGCCGAGTGGCAGGACATTGGGGCTTCCTCAGAGGCCCAGAAAAGTTGTGTGGATGAGCTGGGGGACAGGGGCGCCCCTCAGTGAGGAGCCTGTGTTTGGTAGAGTCTTGGAATAGCTTCTCAATTCCCTGTGGCCCTGAGGAGGTCTGGAATGTTTCCTCAGATCTCTGAGCTTACCTGGAAGTACCTCCATGAGGACCTTCCTCTCTCCTCTCTTCCCCAGAGATGGGATTCAGGCCAGCTGTGCTCTTTGCCTCTGATTGGCCAGTCTCCATTCAATCCTCTTCTTGCCCCTACCAGGAAAGCATCATTGGCTTTCATGTCATCGCTGAGACAGTCCTTTCACATCAGCCAGTCCAACCCTCCCAGTTTGCAGATGGGGAAACTGAGGCCAGGAGGGGCAGTGACTGACTCAAGGTCACACAGTGGTTTCCTGGGAGAGCCAGTCCTCGAAGACAGGCTCTTATTTGGAGGACCTTCACTGCTCACCTGTGACTGACCTGTCTTCCCAGCAGGTAGTGGGGGCATGAAGGGGGAACCCGCTCCAGAGTTGGGTTGTTGCCACAAGACTAAGCCCCTGGGGAGCACAGGAGACTCCCTGTCCCCCCACTCGGACTCCCAGCTCTGCCAAGGCGATCAGGTAAGATGCGGTCCCATCCCCAATTTTGAGGCCAGGCTGCTTCTGGAAGGAGGGGATGTTAGGAAGAAGTAGGGGGAAAATCTGAAGGGACCTAGATTCCCCTGGTCCTGAGCACCCGCACCCCGGCACATCATGGGAATGTGCCTTTGGAAGCGCCAGAGACCCTCTCCCGTGCCCCAGGGGCCCAACTCTCCTGTGAGGCATGAGAAGGGACAGGGCCATGCAGGAAGCTTGGCTGTGTGACCGTGGCCTGGGCCTTAGAGGGAGGAAGCTCAGGGCCCTCCTGCGGGGTACACAGTCTTTGATGAGGATTTTCTCTAAGTTCACCTTGGCTCCATCCAGGTAGTTAGTCTGAGGGTGGTCAGGAAGGAAGGGGAGGAGGAAGAGCAGGGCTGAGTGAGGGGTTCTGGGGCAGGGGGAGGGTAACCCTGGGGGTGGACATGTGAGTCCCTTGGGAACGCGGATGAGGGAAGGGGAAGCCATTTGAGTGACAGACAGGGTGGAGGCAGGTGTAGGTTGGGGGTTGGTCTTAGCTTCTCCTCCCCCTTTGGAACCCAAACTAGGGGTGGAACCATCCCAAGGGACTACCCCAGGGGGCTCCCAGTCCCTGGCCCCCAAGCCCCTTCCCCCTGCCTTCCAGGTCTTGCCAGGCTCCAGGCCACTTCCAGACACAGTGGATGCCCATGGCCCGTCCTGTGCCAGCTGGCTGTACCCCTTGCCACTGGCACTGGCCAGGTCTTCCCTGCTGGCCTGCCCTCAGGGCCCGGACGTATACCTGTGCACCCTGAAGTCGGCACCCCCGGGCACAGCCCCGCAGGGTCTCAGAGAGGATGCCTCGAGCACAAGTAAGCCCAGGGCACGGGGCTGCACCTTGGTGGAGGCTGGAGGTGGGAAGCACTGTTAGGTTTGGGGATGAGAGACATTGCGGACCCAGTGTCACTCGTGAGGACAGTGCCTCAAGCACGTGTTACTGCCACATTCTGAGCTGGAGCTCTGCCTGGGGGTGCGAGGGGCTCTCAGGTGGTGACACGTGAGCAGAGGTGAGCAGAGGAAGTGGCCAGTGGTTCTCTCAGGCGTGGGTATGGGATCTGGTGTAGGCGTAGCTATTCCCGGCGGTTGAGAGTGGCGCTTTGTCTGCCTAGAGTGTTTGAGCTAGAGGGGCCTATTTTATAAGACAGGAGCCCTGACTGGGAGTCAGGGAGTCGTGGGTGGAGTCCTGGTTCTGCCCTTTCTGGCTCTATGACATCATGGAGGCCAGTTTCTTCTTCCACAAAAGTACAATCTCACTAACCTATGTTCTACGTTTATTGCTTACGATACCCCATTTCCTTATGCAACTCGACCTGGAGGGCAGGGACCATGCTGCTGTGTCCTTTATTTCCCCAGCACAGAGTAAAGCAGCTCAGTAAAGCTGGTTGAGTGAATAAATGAGGATCCAAGCAGACAATCTACTTTTTAATCTTTATACATATTTAATAGTTTACTTTCTATCACTCCCAGTTTAACTCCTACCTCACTGGCTGTTGCACCTCAGTCTCCCTTGCTTGCTCTCCACTACGTACCTCCTAAGTCTCCCCCTGCTCAGGAACTCAGTCCAGAGCCGCCGCCTCATCCCTCCCCTCCCCTCTCCTCCCATGTTCCCATCTCCTCTCTTCTCCTCTCCTCTCTCTTCTTTCCCCCCTTCTCTCCTGTTCTCTTTATCTAGAGTAGCAGTTTGATAGAACTTCCTGCAGTAATGGAAATGCTCTGTACTTGTGCTGTCTGATACCGTACCTACTGAGCCTTTTAAGTGTGGCTAGTGCAAGTGAGGAACTGAAGTTTTTACTGTACTTACTTTAATCAATTTAAATGTGCCTGGTGGCTACCACTTTGGACACAGCAGATCTAGGACCACCTTTTATGGGATCTCATTTGGGCCCATGGCACCCAGATTTATGTCTCCAGCTCGGGCTGCTCTGTTAATCTCCAAACCAATTCACCCAACTGCCCACTTGACTTCTCCACCTGTACGTCTAATAGGTTTCTTGAATCGCTTTCACTCTCTGAAATTATTATGCGCTGCACAAATTCTAGCCTCTTTTATTGGCAAGGGCAATTGCAGACCAGGAAAGCCCAGAGAGGGGAGGCGCCGCGCAGGCTAGAGCCCTCTCTCAGCTCTGAGCCAGGCAGGTTGATGAAGAGCAGAACTTTACCCAAGTCTGTGCGGCCCTGACCGTCTTCCCTTTCCTGCTCAGGGCACCAGCCACCAAGGCGGCCCGCCGGCTCCTCCAATGGCGAGAAACTCACAGCCAAGTACCCTCTGAGCAGGGACAAGATGGGAAGCCAGCGGGAAAGAGCTGGCGAGGGGTCCCCCAGCCCATCCTTCTCTCCTCACAACAGCTCTTTCCCAAACCCGTGGCAAGATAAAAAGAGCCCCAGCCCCTTGGCTTTCTGCTCCTGGCCCCCACCCACCCCCATTTCCAAAGAACTCCCATCCCACCTCTGCCCGTTCTATCCTGTGTACCCACTTCTCCTGCCCTCACCTTACCTGGTCACATGTGGGGGCCTACCTTCTGTGCAGTGTCCCCCCCTCTTCCTGCTGCACCAGAACACCTCCTGCACCACCATGGCTGTGCCCACCTTGCTGATGAATGTCTATGAGGCCGGGCACTCCAGCACTCAGGGGGAGACCCTGCACCCCTACGCAGGGGCCTCTCAAGCCTCTGGCCAAACCCAACCCTCCCAGGCCCGGAATCCAGGCTCTGCAGCTGCCAGGACCGACTCCACAGGGCTGGAGCATGCTGGCCGGGTGGTTCCAGCAAAGTCGGCCCCACCGGGCTCCCAGGCGGGCTCTTCGGCGCTGCCTTATCCGCTGAAGAAAAAGAATGGCAAAATCCTGTACGAGTGCAACGTGTGCAGCAAGAGCTTTGGGCAGCTCTCCAACCTCAAGGTATCTGCCTCTGCGCTCCGTGGCTCCCCTCGGCATCCTTCAATGACCCCCCTCCCATCCTGCTTCTAGAATCAAGGACCTTACAGCCAGAAGGAACTCCTGGGCAACCTCTAGGGCCTATGACCTTGGCTGGTTCATTTGGCCCCTCAGTTTCACATCCGTAGAGAGGAGTCCTCTCCACACTAAAAGACTGGTTATGAGATCGTCTCATTTAAGTTAAAAATAGGGAAACTGAGAAAAGATTTGCCCAAGGTTGCCTTGATTTCATGGTGCAGTCAGGTCTTGATCTCAGTCTCTCAACATCTAGGGCAAAGCCCTTTCTGGAACAACCATCCTCTCTGATTCCCAGTTAAGCCTCCTCTTGTTTACTTATTTGAAGTTCAGGTGGGGGAACAGGTAGATTTTAGTGAGTCTAGACCACAGACCTGACAACCAGCCTTTTTCATGTGGGATCCTGCACATCAGCGCCGTGCTGTAAGCATCATTATAGGCATCGTCCAGCAGGGGGCAACCATGGGCACATCTCTGTGTATCAGCAAAGACCGGAAGCTAGGCGCCAGTTGGCACCTGCTGAAGTTGAGGAAAAGTTACGGTTATTGGAGAACAGCCCTTCTGCATCCTCTAGGGCATGAATTCTTAAACTTTAACGAGCCTCAAACCACCTGGAGAGCTAGTAAACATGCATATTCCTAGGCTCAGCCCCAGAGAATTTAATTCAGCTGGTCTGGGGTGGGGCCTGAGAATCTGCATTTCTAACACCCTCCCAGGTGATGCTGATGCTGCGGGACAATACTTCGAGAAGCACTGCACAAGATACACACACACACACACACACACACACACACACACACACACACACGGGGTACCCCTCACCTGGCCCGCTAACCACAGCCATCTCCCCTCTTGCAGGGCAGCAGAGAGAGAGAGGGGATCCTGGGGAATGGTAGATTGGCCTTCAGGGAGGTGATACAGATGCAGGGGGATTGAGAGGCCTTGATGCCAAAAGGGGGCCCTATGGGGATGTGGGTAGAGATTTGAAGAGGATCCCCGGCTCTGCTGGAGGGCTCTGGGCAGTTGGCAGCATTTCTCCCACACCTGGCTCAGGTCCATCTGCGTGTGCACAGCGGGGAGCGCCCGTTCCAGTGTGCCCTGTGCCAGAAGAGCTTCACCCAGCTCGCCCACCTGCAGAAGCACCACCTGGTGCATACTGGGAAGCGGCCCCACAAGTGCCCGGTGAGACCATCCTCCCCCTCCCCTGTACTCCTGCAGGCTGCGGAAGAATTCTAGGCCCCTGGGGGATGGCACCCGTGGCCTCCATTCCCCAACCATCCTGAGCAAGTGGAGACAGGACAGGAGGCAAGGGTTGGGGGAAAGAGGGAGGAGGAAGGGAAGGGCCAGGACGTGATATTGGAGGTCACCTCCTGGGCCTGGAGGGGAGAAAAGAGATGTATGTCTGTGGGGGGAGAAGAATGAAGTTAGGAGTCCTGGGGATACCCATTGCCTACTTCCCAGCATAGTTGGAGGAGTTAATGCTATAGTGTGTGCAAAGTATATAAACACTACTTATAACATCAGCTCAATGTTAGCTCCCTCCCTCTTTGAGCCTCACCATGTCCCTTGGGAGGTCAGAAGGGCCCAGACTCTTTCCCTGTTTTAAAGAGGCAGAAATAAAAGCAGCATAGTGGTTATAGTCCGGGCTACCTGGGTTCAAATCCTAGCTCTGCCTCCAACTTGCTGTGTGAGCTTTGGCTAGTGGCTTCACTTCTCTGAGCCTCTGCGTTTTCACTGTAATATAGGAGTAGTACTTAGTCCTGCTTCTCCAGAGTCCTGGAGAAGACTAGTACACGAGACCAGTTCCTGGCATGTAGCAGCTCCCAGTAAATGTTAATTACGCCCACTGAAGCTTCAGCCCCACGCATAAGGGTTCTATGTGATTATCTCATTCAGTCCACCATACCTATGAGGTTAGGTATTAATACTCTCATGTTACCAGTAAGGAGAGCAAGGATCAGAGAGGGGAAGTCACCTATACAAGGTCATGCAGGGAGTAAAAGAACCAAGATACCAACCCAGTCTGACTGGCTACAATCTGCCAGACACTGTGGGTCCCAGGGAGGAATCATGGGGGGACAGCTTCCAGGCTTGCATTACAGGGAGGTGGTAGGGGGTATTTTCAAGATGGGGAGAGGGAGCAGAGATCCTGGGTCAACCAGGTGGGCAGAGCTGACGCCAGTGCCCATTCCCATCAGATGTGCCACAAACGCTTCAGCAGCTCCAGCAACCTCGACTCACCTGCGCCTGCACTCAGGGGCCCGGCCCTTCCAGTGCAGTGTCTGCCCAAGTCGCTTCACGCAGCACGTTCACCTGAAGCTGCACCATCGGCTGCACGCACCACGGCCCTGCAGCCTTGCTCACACCCACCTGCCCCTGGCGTCTCTTGCCTGCCTTGCCCGATGGCTCCAGGGGGCACTAGATCTTGTGGTGGCCCCATCAGAGAGGCAGATAGACTGGGACGTGGACAAGGTCAAGGTGTCCTCAGCATCCCGGGGAAAGCAAGGGCAACCAGCCTGAGCAGTGGTGCCAGGACTGCCCTGGGGAGGGGGCAGGGGCAGAGCAATTAAAGGATTTTCTCTATGATGAGTTGAGGCCTCCTGAGCTTCAATAGTGGAGGGGGAGGTCACCATGTATTTGCCAGACTTCACACCCCACTCCACCTGGCAGTTCAGGGAACACAGCCAGGAAGAGACTATGCTGCCCACCGCGTGGGGTGGGTGCCTGCGGCCATCTACTCTGGCTGGGTTTGAGTTCCACTCTGTTTGGGACCTATCTGGGACCAGCCCCACCATCTCAGCTCGCCGATGGACAGTCCAGCCTTCCAGGTCGCTGCAAGGTGCAGACCGTGCTGCCAAGTACAGGACACACTGCCCTCTTTTCTGAACAGATGTTCCAGCACCTGCCCAGATGCCTGTCTGCTGCTTGCCGCAACATTCTTGTCTCACAGTTCCTACGTGCTCCCTCAGCTGGTACTCCCTGCCGTGGTCAGGTGCAGCATACTCCTCCCTCTGTACATGCCAGGATCTGAGCTCCCTGTGGGAGAGGCAGGAACACAAGGATATCAGTGTCCACTCATGACCCACAAGCAAGATGTCCCCCTGTGTGTCAGGACCAGTCATCACAGAGGACAAATGGTTAAGGAGGCACCAAGCTCGGTGAAGGGGTGGAGGTCCTACAAGGACTGCCGGCAGGGAAGAACTGGCAGAGAGCCTGGGGAACTGGGACCCTCTGATGGTCTTTCTTCCTGCAGTCCCAGAGGATCCCCCAATGTGCAAGGTACCCCCCCCGAGAGTTAAGAGAGGTAGCATCAGGTGGGAAAGGGTACTGCCCTTTGGGGGTACAGGAGGCCCAGGTTATAGTCACAACAGTAGTAGTATTAGTAAATCATAATAGTTGGCCAACTTCCAGCAGGAGTCGCCGTTCCCATCCCTGTGGGTTTCGGATAGGCTTCCCCACCAGGGGAAGATTCCCCCACAGGCGAGATTCCCGCTGTGTCATAGGGTCTCCAGGACCGAGAGAGAGAACTCTCATAAGGGCCCACCATGGCAGGGTAAGGGCAGGGTCGGCGTCGGTCCCCACCAGTATCGAGGTCTAGGTTCCAAGCCCACCCTGTCACCCTTTTGGCTCCGCCCAACATGCCAACCAATCAGGCTAGCCCCCAATCACGCCCATTCCCGCCCCTGGCTCCGCCCCTGCGTTCTAGCCCCTCCTTCTCCGGGGGGGCGGGAAAGACGCTTGGCTCAGTCCAGCCTCTCGGCCCCTTCTAGCCCCAGGACCCTCCTCTCCGCCCTACTTTGTGCAGGCCCAGCTTGAAGGCTTCCAGCACCGGGACCCGGTGGGCCCCTGGCGCTTCCGGGGGCCTAAAGAAGTAGCGCAGACAGGGCCGAGAGCTGGAGCGGGGCGGGGGTGGGGTGGGGAAAGCGGGGGGGGGGGTGGCCCGGGTGGGGACGACCCCTGCAGAGCGCACCCCCTGCCCTGGGGCTTGGGCAGCATCTGGATCGGTCCTCACCCCGCGCCCGCACTGCGGGCCGGGCGCTGTTTGCTCAGGGGGGCGGGCCGGAGGAGGCGTTTCTCTGCAAATGAGCTGGATCCGGGAGGTCCCCGCGGCCCGGGACCGGTCAGGTGTTCTGACGCCCCGAGCCTGGAACCTTGCCCTTGCCATCGCCGAGCGGCGCGGGGTCCTGGGGGCCCGCCTGGCTCGCCGCCTGGCCGGGCTAGGGGTCCGGAGGGAGTGCAAGGGGAAGCCGATCCCGGAGGAGGCCAGATCCCGGGATAGGTGAGGGGTTTGGAGGAGGGCCGCTTGGGGCGCCCCTGGGCCCAAGGGTGTGGGTGTGCGTCTTGGAGTGTACCTGATGTTCAAATAAGCCTGTATGAGTGTCTGGGAGCATAAAAATATACCTGTCGGTGTACCACGATTTTGGTTATGTGGACTTTATATTATAAAGTTCCTGTGCTTTTATAAAACTTTACAACAAATTTGCAATTTCCTAAGTCTGGCAGGTGGCATGCCAGGGATCTCCTGATTTTTCTCTCCAGAGATAGTTGAAAGGCAAATATGGGGATAGGCAGTCCTCCTGCCCCTGTGGACTTTGATTCTCTCATCACAGGACAGTTTAGCTCTGGTCTTCACGTCCCTTTGTCATGAGTATGACAGGTTCCTGAGTCGGCTTAGACTGCACTGCATTCGCCCTTAAATGCCATGGAGAGGTTTCCCCCTGTCATCTCAGATTGTAATAACATTAAACTTTTATTTGTCACTTGCTTGGTGCTGTACCTGGATTATCTCATTTAATCCTCACAGCAGCCAGACAAGGTGGGTATTTTGTGTGAGTCAGTTAAGGAAATGGAGGTCCAGAGAGGTGAAGTCACCGCCCCAGTCACACAGCTGGGAAGTGGTGGGGCTGGGACACAGGCTTAAGCAGTCTGACTCCAGGGCCCGCGTCCTGAAGTACTGGGCTGCTCTGTTTCTGGAGAGATTTCGGGACTGCAAGCCAGGGGGCCGGAGCTCTGTCCTAACCCTAGATGCCTCTGGCCACGTGACCCTGAACAAATTGCTACATGTCTCCCAGCTGGTTCACTCTTACCTGATGTCTGAGAGAAAGGGAAAAGGCTCTGTGGGTGGCCAGGCTGAATGGCTGGGACGGGCATAGCGAAGAGGACCCCAGTAGCTCACAGGCCCTATATCTGCAAAGAACATGGCGTGTGCTCTCAGGCACGGGGTGTTTGTGTCTCTGTGCAGTGACTGGGCACTTTGTTCTGATCTTATCATGACAGGGCTGTCTCCAGCCTACCCTGGGAGGAGTGGAGGCGGTCGTGGTGGGGCCAGAGTGAGGGGAGGAGTTTGTGCTGCTCTCTCACACCAAAGAGAGAAGGGAGGGGAGGGCCTAGTCACCCTATACCTGGAAGCCTGGGTGGCCGCCGGGGGTGCCCACACCCTGCCAGTGCCCTCTCTGGAAGTCACATCCCCTCCCTTTACCCTGTCTGGCAGGAACCTGCCCTATAGGCCCAGATGGAACTGCTCCTCCCTTTCTTTCCCCACTTGAGAGGAGGCAGGGCTGCGGGTGAGTCAGGGACAGGAAGGGCAGGGTAGGGACTTCACATGCTCCTGGGCCAGCGTGATGATACATCCCATGTGTGCACTTGGACTTGGTTCTCACTGGCTGTGGGAATGGGACTCTGGCCCTGAGGCACAGGCCTCCGCTCCCTGCTGATTGCCTGGGTGGGGGGCAGAGTGTACGGAGAGGGCAGCCAAGGCACTTCCTCATCTTGCCCCCATTAGCGTGGTGATGCCCAACCAACCTTTGGAGTGATACCATCCTAGTGTCTTAACTCCAAGGCTCACTAGCTGTGTGACTCCAGGCAAGTCACTTTACCACTCTGGACCTCAGTTCCTTACCTGAAAAATGAGGACAATAATATCTACCTTTTAGGATTATTTGTGAGGCTTAAAGGAGATTATGTAGGCCTGATACCTAGTGCTAAACCTGGCATAGGGTGGGCCTCAGCAAATGGCAAGCTTTTGAATTATTAGGGTACTGTCCTTTTTCTGTATTCTGGCCCTGATACAGGCCTAGTCCCCATTTTGGTCCCAGGCCCATCCCATCCCTGTCTCTCTGTCTCTGGAGGTGGAGTGGACAGCTGGGGGAGGGAGCAGAGAGGAGTCTGCTGCATAGACCTCCCCTGCCCCGGCCCCCCGCCCCCCAAGATTTCAGGTGCTCATCCTGCCTGTGTGGGCCCTGAGAGAAGAGGGGGGAGAGCCACCAGGTCCAGTCTGGGGGTGGGAGAGGAGGAGGCTACTTCATTCCTTTCCCTGTGCTTCCTTCCCAGGCCCTGGGGTGGCCAGAGCTGCCCTGACCTGGCCCAGGGCCAGGGCAGCACCAGCAGAGTCAGCCTCAAGGTAGGAGAGAATACAAGGGTGGGGGAGTGTAGGGGAGCAGAAGCTCTGGGAGGGGCTGGGCCGGCCCTGAGAACCCTGACTTACAAGTTAGGCAACTGGAGTTCTCTCATCCCTCCTCTGCCACGGATTCACTGTGTGACCCTGAGCAGATCACTTCCCACTTCTGAACCTCAGCTTCCCCATCTGCAAAATGGGAACAGTAATGCCTCTTAGGGCTGTTGTGAGAAATAACGTCACAGACGTAGAACCTCCAGTGCAGGGCCTAGATGCTCAGAAAACAGCTTCCTAATGTCGGGGCCCCTGGGGGAGGCATGTAGGGGCAGTACCTGTTCTCAGGACCCCTTTCCACACTCCCTCCTTTAGCTTGACCTTCCCCATCTTTGACCCCTTTTCCCCACTTCCTGGCATTGCCCCCAGGGGTGACGCTGGGCCAGTGCCTTAACCTTCTGCCTGCAGTTTCCCCATCATCAGTGGGAACCTGAGCCATGGATTGGACAGAGACAAGGTCCCCCACTCCCCACCCCCTGGAGGAGCAGACGGCTTCCTCTGGAGGTGGCTCAAGCAGCCATGTGTCTCTCTGTGATCCTGAATGCTATCGATCGTTACTAGCATTTAACTGAGCACTGCTGGTACTCTGCATGGATTATCTCATACAATCTTCACAGCACTCCCAGGAAGCAATAGTTTTATTATCACGCCCATTTACACATGGGGAAACTAAGATGCAAGAGGTATTGCAGCTAGAAAGTAACAGAGCTGAGAATCAAGCCCAGCTTGCCTTGCTCCGGGCCCCCAGATGAATCATCCAACCCTCCTGTTTCTTGAGATGTTCAGCCTCTGGGGAGTGAGAGGCTGCATCGATTTCATAGATGAGTAAATGAAGGCATTTGGGATCAAGGGCCCCTGCTAGGAGGAATTTGACCCCAGACTTGCCTCCTCTGTTGCCAGGGACACAAACCCATCCCTGAAAACTGGTGTTTTGGATGGCAGTGTCCATTTGGGTCTGTGGTCCTGAACCCTCTCCCCTCACACACACAGCTAGGCTGGGCCCCAGGGGAAGACAGTGGACAGAAGTCAGTGTTGCCCCACTTAGGCGAAACCTCTTTCCAGGCTCGCTCTTGTCCCAAGAACATCTCTATGCCCAAGTACCTCCTCCCAAGTGTGTTTGGGAATCTTGGGCTGGGAGGGTACTGGGGAGTTGGCTGCAGGCTCTCTGGAAGCCAGGAGCGGGCAGAGGCCACAGGCATTTGTGGCAGGCATGCCCACAATGCCCTTAAGGCCCAGGGCAGCTGGTGCCAAAGGGCTGGAGGCCAGAGGATTCCTGGGAAATCAGCAGTTGGCCTGAGAATCAGGAGCCCTCACTGTGTGACTTAAGTCATGTCAGTGTCCACTCTGGGCCTCACTTTCCTCGTGTGTAGAATGGGAAGGGGTGAGTTAAATGCTGAAGGGCCTTTCCAGAGCTCTGCCTCTTGGTCCAGATCTTGTGGCTTAAGAGGCAGTCTCTCCTTAAGGCAGCTCTGCTTGGTGTCAGAGCTCTGCTCAGCTTCTTCTGTGACCAGGAGGGCAGCCGGGGTGTCAGGGGTACCCAGAAGGCAGGGGAGTGATGCTGTCACCCGGTCTCTGCCTCTGCTTTCCCTCAGGCACAAGCCCAGAGCCTCTCAGAGTTGGACCTTTGGGCAGGGAGCCGTGGCTCCTGGCTTTGGAAGCGACGACACAGCTCAGGGCGGTCTGCTGAGCCACCGGGGCGCCTACAGAGGCCAGCAGTGGGCAGCGCCTCTGACCTGGCCAACTCTGCCTCTGTGGGGCCAGAGAGCCTGGCACTGGCGGTGACCTCAGCAGAGCCTGCTGGGACCAGGTGTCCCTCATGCCCACCACCAGCTCCTGGATGTTTGGAACAAGGATCTCCAGGCTGCACCTGCCTGCAACCCCCGTACACAGCCCAGGAGATTCCTCTGAGGCCTGAGCCACCCAGCAACCCGGAAGACGTGCGGCCCCGCCCAGCATCCTCCCCCAGGGCAGAGGGGGCAAAAGGGTGAGCCTACCAGCGCAGGGCCAGCCCTGCCCGAGCCAGCCCAGACTCTACGTGAGTGTCCCTCTGCTACCACATCACCAGCACCCTGCAGGGGCGTGGGCAAGCACCTGGGGAGGAGACTCAGGAGCCCAAACTGGCCCAACCAGCTCCCCACGCCTGCGGCCCTGAGGAATCCAGGGGCTGGCAGGAGCCTCCCCAGGGCCCCCGCCCCATCACAGGGTGCCTGGTGGACCTGCCTCAGGAGCCCCGGCTGAGAGCCCCACCACATCAGGGGAGCACGGCCCAGCGGCAGGAGCTCCAGGCTGGCCAGATGCCTGGGTCTCCGCATAGATGGTGAGTCCGACTTCGCCCCACGTGAGGCAACGCGGAGAGGGGAAACCGGCCTGGCTGACCCCTCTTGGGTCTCTATCTTGTCTCCGGGCTTCTCCAACTCAAGGCCCATTCATTCAGTTCCCTGGGGGTGAGCTGACTCTGCCATCCCCTCCCCTTCCCAATTCTGCCCTCCTTTCCCTCCCCTCATCCAAAGGCTACATCCTGGGGCCCAGTGCTTCCCTATTCCTCTGTCCGACTGAGGAGGGGGATATCCTGTCATGGAGAGGATGGGGGAGGGGTCACCTTATCCTCAGCAACACACCCTCATTCCCTCGTTCTGTTCCGGAGACCACATTCCCGGCCTGAGAAGAGGCTCTCAGCCAAAGTGCTGTATGTCCTGGGGCAAGTTGCTTAACTTCTCTGGGCCTTGAGTTGTCAGGTAGATTTGGTAGCTGGAGATGAGGAAGGAGGAGGTGGTTACAGGAAAATACTTTGAACTCTAGAGAGTTGGGCTGCTGAAATAGCACGGATGATTTTTTTTTATAAATTTATTTACTTATTTATTTTTGGTTGCTTTGGGTCTTTGTTGCTGCACGCGGACTTTCTCTAGTTGCGGCGAGCGGGGGCTACTCTTCGTTGCGGTGCGCGGGCTTCTCACTGTCGTGGCTTCTCTTGTTGCGGAGCACGGGCTCTAGGAGCGCAGGCTTCAGTAATTGTGGCATGTGGGCTCAGTAGTTGTGGCTTGCAGGCTCTAGAGCTCAGGCTCAGTAGTTGTGGCGCACGGGCTTAGTTGCTCCGCGGCATGTGGGATCTTCCCGGGCCAGGGCTCGAACCTGTGTCCCTTGCATTGGCAGGCAGATTCTTAACCACTTCGCCACCAGGGAAGCTCAGGGCTGCTTATTAATAAAGCTTCAGTCGCAGCAATAATTACCCCACATGGTTCTGTGTTGGCAGCCACGGAAACAGGCACTGAGTTTCCCAAGCCTCCGTTTTTAATTTGTGTTGAAATTACTCTCCTGAATCTGCCTGGTGGGCTCAGAGGTGGAAGGATGTGTCCCCTAAAACTCACTGAAGAGGGGATGAACATGGGATCTCTCTAGAACCACCAGGAAGGGCACTGGGCCTCAAACAGGGCTCTGAAAATTTCCTAACGATGATGGTGGCGGCTGTCACTTATGGTTCGTTTTCTAAGCATAATTCTGTTTAATCCTCACAACAGCCCCATGAAGTTGGACTAATCCTGCTCTCCACCTTTCCGCCCCAATTACAATAGGGAAACTAAGGCTCAGAGAGGTTTCATCACCTGCTCAAAGTCAACTAGAAAGTGAAGGGGCCAAAATTTGAACCCGGGTACCTGTGTTCTAACTACTTCTCTCTCCTGCCTCTAACGGAGGCCTCAGTGGCCCTGTGCAAGCAGTGGAGTGTTGAGTGTGGACTGCAGAGCTTTCTGTAACCTCGTGGAGCAGATTTGGCAGTACTGTGTCAGCAGAGGCAGCATCAGGGATGACCAGGCTTCTGGGCAGGAGTCAGGGTAATGATTCTGTGACAAGGAAGAGGGACATGTGCGACCCAGGCTGGCTCAGAGACCTGCTGCCGGGGGAGGTTGTGCTCCAGCTGGGGGAGAAGGGCTGCAGAGAGAGGGAGGGTGAGTGGGAGGGGCAGTCCTTGGAGAGGGGAAAGGAAGGAGCAGGCGGTTCATCTGGGGGACTTGGGCTCCATCTTCTACTCCGACTATTTTGGGCACAGGTGGATAATGACAGACTCGCAGGAGGCAAGCGCTCACTTAGAAAGGAAGGAAGAGGACCTCCAGGGCTGTCATCCTTCTCTGTTCCCTTTCTGGGGGAGGGTTCTCTGGGCCAGGATTGGCAAATGTGGGGGGTGGGGAGGCACAACGCAGTTGGGTCTGGAAATGTAAGATGTGTATGCATCCAAGTGTGTGCATCTGTTCAAATAAGGGTGAATTTCAAGGGGAGGAGGGCTGGGGGCTGTGAATAGACTCTGTGTGTGTGTGTGTGTGTGTGTGTGTGTGTGTGTACTGTTAATGTGTGTGCATGTGTCACTGTGTTTGTGTGTTTCTGTGTATGTCTTGTGTGTCTGCTGTGTCCCTGTGTGTGTATCCCCGAGTGTCTGTGACTGACTCTGTTTGTGTGTCTGACTGCGTACGTTGGGGTAAGCATCTATGTGCGTTTTTGTGCCTGTGTGACTCTGTGCGTCTGTGCCGTGTGTGTCTGCGTGTGACGCAGCACGAGCTTGTACGCCTGTGGGCTGGTTTGACCTAGTTTGTGGGTGACTCACAGGTAAGCAGGGAGAATCCAGGACGTGTCGGGTTAGATGAGGCTCTTTCCCACACTCCCCTCGCCCCCTCCTCAGCCTCTCCCTTTCCCAGCCCCACACACCTGATTTGGAAGGCACAGGTTAACCTGTGACAAATCCACCTATGGTCCTGGGCCCTGAAGAAGAGAGGGCTCTGGAAATGGGCATCTCTGCTGGCCTGGGAGAGGCATCCTGGGTCATTGGGGTGTGTCTTCAGAGGAAGGACAATATGGGGGAGGGCTATAGGCAGGCAGATTCCTGCATAGTTTGAAGAACATTCTAGCCATCACAACTATTCAGGGATGGGACAGGTCAGCTGTCAAATTGCGACCTCCCTGTCGCTGGCTAGAGGTATGCAAGCAGAAACAAATGATCACATGCTTGTGGAATGAATGACTATCGGGGGTGTTGTCCAGGGGTTGGGTTGAGAGAAGCATAGAATCATAGGTCACTGATATATCTGATCTGATTACCAGTGGCTTCCTCTGAAGCTGCTCTCCTGTTGCTTTGCCAAAGCCTATGGAGGCTTTCCAAATGTGGTTCCTGTTTTTATGTCTAATTCTTTGACTTCTGGACTCCTAGGATACCACCTCCAAGAGAAAATTGGCTTTGGATGAACCTAACCAGGGCCTAGCGCATCACGTGTCACGATTAGTGCTGAATGAATGAATGAATAAATGACTTAGACCCCAGGCTTTGACCCTTACTATCTGCCGTCACGGACAGGGAATCTCAGCGAATGGTAGTTGTTATTGTTCTTCAGAAATGGAGATTAGACTTGGGACAGGGGCTCGTCAAGGGGTGAAGCTCCATGTGTGGGGGAGTCTCAGCAAGGAGGACAGGGGAGAGGGTCAGGCCTCAGGGAAGGGCTGCAATTCAGGGCCTCAGGTGTCTGAGTGTGTCGCTCTCAGGAATTCTGGCCCGGGGAAAGGATTGGGCATCCATCTCAGCCCCTCACCTCCCCCATACACAAGGCTTTTCTGGGGCCACTCAGACCCCGTCCTGGGCCAGGCCACATGTTGTCACGGCCACCAGTGGTCCCCAAGTCAGGTCAGGCTTCCCTGGGCCTCATCCCCATTCATCTCTGCCCATCATAAAACCTGAGTCACTGATGGGGCCACAAGACAGGGCCAAAGTTCTGGGTTCTACCAGCCTCTCAGGAGGGAGGAAAATAGAGAGGGAGGAGGGAAGTTGGGGGCATGGGTCCATTTCTGGCCTTAACTGCCCTTATAATGGTCTGGGGGCTGCCTCACAGAAAGGAGGAGCTGAAGACAGGCTGGTACTGAGGCTGATGTGGAACAAGCTGACCTTTTGGGTCCTTGAGGCCTGAGAATAGGATTGCCCTGCTCAGTGCAGCCTGGAAGTCTTAG
Source organism: Pseudorca crassidens (assembly GCF_039906515.1). Classification (NCBI taxonomy): domain Eukaryota; kingdom Metazoa; phylum Chordata; class Mammalia; order Artiodactyla; family Delphinidae; genus Pseudorca; species Pseudorca crassidens. Next base: position 20,469,877 of record NC_090297.1, on the reverse strand, counting down.
TAGCTGACTGGCCCCTCCAGTCACTGTATGGCCTCCTTTAAAAGTAAACCCCCAGGGGCTTCCCTGGTGGCGCAGTGGTTGAGAGTCCGCCTGCCGATGCAGGGGACACGGGTTTGTGCCCCGGTCCGGGAGGATCCCACATGCCACGGAGCAGCTGGGCCCGTGGGTCATGGTCGCTGAGCCTGGGCATCCGGAGCCTATGCTCCGCAACAGGAGAGGCCACAACAGTGAGAGGCCTGCGTACTGCAAAAAAAAAAAAAAAAGAGGTGAAATAAAAGTAAACCCCCAAACCACAGAGTCTAAGTTTACCAGATACATCAGGGAATTTGATTTGGTGGTTAAGCACTTAGGATTGGGTTTAACTCTTGCCTCTGCTACTGTGTGACTCTGGGCAAGTTTCCTAACCTCTCTGAGCCTTCCCCCCCTTCATGTGCAAAGTGGGAATGTTTGTTTATAACTTTTTAAATTATTTATTTATTTGGCTGCGCTGGGTCTTAGTTGTGGCACGTGGGATCTTTTAGTTGCAGCATGCACATGGGATCTTGTTCCCTGACCAGGGATCAAATCCAGGCCCCTGGAATTGGGAGCACAGAGTCTTAACCACCAGACCACCAGGGAAGTCCCTTGTTTATAATTTATAAATAATTTATTCTGTTTTTTTAAATTGAAGTGTAGTTAATTAATAACAATTTATAATTGTTAGTTTCAGGTGTACAGCAAAGTGATTCAGTTATATGTATCTTCAGATTATTTTCCACTATAGGTTATTACAAGATATTGAATATAGTTCCCTTTGCTATACAGTAAATCTTTGTTGCTTATCTGATTTTTTTTTTTTTGCTTATCTATTTTATATATAGTAGTTTGTATCTGTTAATACCATACTCCTAATTTATCCCCTCCCCTTCCCCTTTGGTAACCATAAGTTTGTTTTCGATGTATGTGAGTCTGTTTTGCATATAGATTCATTTGTATTATTTATTTATTTATGTATTTATTTATGGCTGCATTGGACCTTCGTTGCTGTGCACGGGCTTTCTCTAGTGGCGAGCAGGGGCTACTCTCCATTGCGGTGTGTGGGCTTCTCATTGCGGTGGCTTCTCTTGTTGCGGAGCACAGGCTCTAGGTGCATGGGCTTCAGTAGTTGTGGCTCATGGGCTCAGTAGTTGTGGCACACGGGCTTAGTTGCTCCGCGGCATGTGGGATCTTCCCCGGCCAGGGCTTGAACCTGTGTCCCCTGCATTGGCAGGCGGATTCTTAACCCCTGTGCCACCAGGGAAGCCCCTGTATTATTTTTTAGATTTCATATTCAAGTGATATCATATAATGTTTGTCTTTCTCTGTCTGACTTACTTCACTAAGTATAATACTCCATGTTGCTGCAAATGGCAATATTTCATTCTTTTTTACGGTTGAGTAATATTCCATTGTATTTACATACCACATCTTCTTAAGCCAGTCATCTGTTGCTAGGCAATTGGGTTGCTTCCATGTCTTGGCTATCGTTAAGAGTGCTGCTATGAACATTGGGATGCATGTATCTTTTTGAATTAGAGTTTTCGTCTTTTCTGAGTGGGATTGCTGGATCATATGGTAGCTCTATTTTTAGTTTTTTAAGAAACCTCCATACTGTTTTCCATAGTGAATAATTTGTTCTTTATGAGGAAGCTTATGAGCCAGTGTTTTAGTTTATAAAGTGAGTTTTTTTCTTTTAACATCCATTTCTTTTTTTAAAATTTTAATTGGGGTATAGTTGCTTTACAATGTTGTGACAGTTTCTGCTGTACAACAAAGTGAATCAGCTATATGTATACATATATCCCCTCCTTCTTAGACCTCCGTCCCTGCCATCCCACCCATCTAGGTCACCACAGAGCACTGAGCTGAGCTCCCTGTGCTATATAGCAGTTTCCCACTAGCTATCTATTTTACACTCGGCAGTGTATATATGTCAATCCCAATCTCCCAATTCATCCCACTTCCCCTTCCCCCCTCCACCGTGTCCACACGTCCGTTCTCTACGTCTGTGTCTCTATTCTTGCCCTGCAAATAGGTTCATCTGTACCATTTTTCTAGATTCCACATATATGCGTTAATATACGATATCTGTTTTTCTCATAGAGTGAGTTTTTATTCTTTCTCTCTTACTGGATGCTGACAATAACCCTGTGAACCCAGCACATACTCTTGTTATTCCAGTTTTGTGGCTGGGGGCCCTGAAGCTTGCCGGAGAGAAGTGGCTGCCCAAGGTCATCCTGCTAGTGAGTGACAGGGCCAGGGGGAACCCAACTTTGCTGGAGGCCAAAGCTGTCTTTCCTTACCTTCCTTCCTTTCCTTCCTTACCTTTCCTTACCTACCTTCCTTTATAGTGATCAGAAACACGGTCAGACGTCACTTGCCTAATTCTCAGTTTTTCGGTTTTCTAGTTTTCAGCTCCTGGAGGACTAGCCCCAGGGCTCCTTGGGCAGAGTCCCAGCCCCATCCACAGACCAGTGGGTCAGACCCATATGCCTTTCTGCTCTCTCCCTTCTCTCTCCTTCTAGGCTTAGCCCTTAGCTTCACCCCTTGAAGGACCCTGGCAAAGGAGAACACCTGAAAGTAGGGAGAGGGGTGGGAGATCTGAGAGTATCGTGCCCAGTTTACAGATGAAGAAACAAAGGCTCCAAAGCTCACATGATTTGCCTGCGGTTACTCAGCCTGACCTTGGCAGGGGGAGTGATTCTGCACTGCAGACAGCCACCCTGACCACGCCCGACCCTGTCTCTCCTCTTCCCGGCACCCTCTGCAGTGAGCTGGACCACAGTGAGCCAAGGACACCTCAGGATCCGTTGCTGGGGCCCAACAAGGAGGAGGCCAGTGGGCCCCCAGCTCGGGCCAAGGCCCGAGTGGTGAGTACCACACTGACATGGCGGCAGCGGCCCCCTGCCCAGGAAGAGAGCAAACACCGTTTTCACAAGGTGTCCCTGGTATCAGGGCCCCAGCTGGAAGTCCGCCAGGAGGAGATGTCTGAGTATGGCCACCGTCGGGAGGAAGTCAATGGCTTTGCTGCGCTGGAAGAAGAGACTATGAATCACCGGGGTCCCGGGGATGGGGTTGGCTCCAAAAGCCTCCAGAGCCATGGGCCCATCTTTTCCAAAAAGTACACGCTGCCCCCCAAGGAGAAAAGGCCAGTGGGAAGGCCAAAGGAGGCTGTGGACCAGGGTGATGGCAGTCCCCAGGACCCCAGGACTGAGCCACTGAGCCCAGGAGCCACGGCCAAGACTGAGTTTTTGGCGCCGGTGCATGGGCCCCATGAGCCCAGGCCCAGCCCGGGTGTGAGTCTCACCGGCGGGAGCTCCCGGAGCCTCAAGGAACGGCAGGTGACACGCACTGTGCGGGCTACCATGGTGGTGGGAGGACACGTGCACCGACAGGTGAACAGCTCTGTGACGAACTCTGTGGGGCCAACGCTCCCGAGCAAGGCCCTGCCCAGGGGCCGCAATGCTGCCCGCATGGTGCAGGCAGCGGTGGTGAGCCCCCGAGCCGAGGACTCACCCAGCCGCAGCCAGGCCCTGGAGCTGCTAAGTAGCCTTGTGCCTGCTGGGTGGAGCCCACCCGCCAGCCGGCTTCCCAGGCCCCTGGCTGCTGTGACAAGGAGTCCAGGTCTGGGCAGCACAGAGGGTGCAGCCCCGGGGCAGCCGCCTGAGACGGGGACAGCAGAGCCAGAGGACGGATCTGTCCTGGCTCCCGCAGGCTTCCCGGACTACGCCCACCCGCCTCAGAACCAGGATGTCCCTGCAACCCAACCGGACCGAGACCAGGACAAAGCCCCAGATGCCAGGGTCCATGAGGTCCCAAGCGTGCAGAGAGCGTCCAGCCCCACCCAGCTCCCTCTCCAGACCTCTCAGGGTCACACACCAGTACCCTCTTCTCCCAGACTCCAGACCCAAACCCCCTCCCTGGGCCTAGGTCACCCCCCAGAGCAGCCAGAAGTACCTACTCATGCTAGGGCCCAGCTGACTCTCGAGCCCAGGGGACCCCAGGCCTGGCCCTCCGTCGAAAGGGAAGGGCATCCAGATCCCCCTGCTGCCACCAGCCTGCCCACGGTGAAGCCTGAGGTTCTTATAGTCCCTGGACAATCTCTTGCTCCATCCTCTACAAGAAGGAAGGCTGTCACCAGCCCAGGAGGTCTTTCTGCTCCATCCTCCCCAAGGAATAATGTTGTTCAGGACTCTGAAAATGTCCCTGTCTTCTCCCTTACCCAGAAAGAGGTAGTGCAGAGCCCTGGGGTTCCTGCTGACTCATCCCCTAAAGCAACCAAGGTTGCCCAGGCCCCAGAAGGCAGCCCTAGCACCCAAAGAGAGGTTGTCCAGAGTACTGAAGGCAGCCTTGCCCTTCCTCTCACCAAGGAGGAGGCTGGTCAAGGCCTGACAGCTCCTGCTGTCCCACCCCCGAAAGAGGAAGGGGAGGTTCAGGAATCTGAGGAGAGCCCCATCTCATCTCCTACCCAAAAAGAGGTTGTCCAGGGCCCTGGTGCTTCTACTGTCCCATATTCCACCCAGAAAGCAGTTGTCCAGGGCCCTACTGCTTTCATTGCCCCCTCCTCCTCAGGGGGCAAGGTATCCCTCAGCCCAGGAGGCCCCCCTGCCCCAAGGCTGATAGGAGCAGAGGCCAGCCTGGAGTCCCAGCTTGTCCCTGACTCCACCGAGGGCAAGACGTTCCCGGAGCCATCAAGGGAGGAGGAGGAGGTGGCCCTGACCGCTGACCTGGAGATTTTCCTGGACACCCTGCGGAGTATGGAGCCCCCCGAGATCCTCCGCACTCACCGGCTGCCACGATCCCCCCGCTCCTCCTCCCTGGCCATATACGCCACGCTGCCTGCCATCGAGGAGGACCAGCCTGGGCCGTGGGTGCTGGGACCCAGCCCCCAGGGGGTGCCCGCACTGGAAGCAAATGAAGAGGAAAAGGGAGAGGAGGAGGAGGAGGAACCACAGAACCCCTACCTGAGCGACAGTGAAAATCTCCAGCGCAGGCAGGAGAAAGCCAGGCCCGGCCCCTCCTGGGACTCCCACCCTGCCCGACCCCCCCAGGTCTCTTGCTCTCTTCTGGAGATGATGAAGAAGCACACAGCAAGTGCCAAGGACGCCCACCCAGAAGTCGGGCCAGAGTGGCAGGCAGGCAGCCGGCCCACTTCCCGTCTTGGAGGCAGCCTTCTCTTTGGGGGCCTGGTGCCTGCCCTCAAGGAGGCCCCCACTTTGGAACCACTGGACACAAAACCACCCGCTCTACCATCCCACAGGGCACCAGGGCTCAAGAAGGTGCCAGGACAGCTGCCCCTGCTCTACAGGGAAAGGCCACCTCCAGAGAAGCCCGCATGTGCCCAGTCCCCGGAGGGGTGGGTAAGTGAGGCCTTGGGTGGGCAATGGAGGGGGCCTGGCCTCATCTGGGCCAGGGTTTGGATGGTGTGAAGACCATGATACTGGGGGCAGAGTCTCCAGGGGCCAGGGGCATGGGTCTGAGGTCTAGTTCAGTGTGACCACATTTCTCTGGGCCTCCGTCTCCCTATCCAAACAGCAGATTTGCACTGTAGATTCCAAAGGGCTTGATATCTTGGAAGCTGGGGAAGGGGACAGCTTCCAGGGACAGAGTGATGAAGGCACCTGGGGGTTGGGAGCAAGTGTAGCATCCTTTGTGGGCCAGCTCTTTGGGGGTGGAGGGCCATAGAGAGGATATGGGGTTCCTGGAATGGCAGGTTGGGGGAGACAGTAAGGAGGCAACCCCATAAGATCTATCACCGCTCTCCATTCCAGAGCTCAGCATTGAAGACCCAGGGCAAACTGAACACCAGGCCTGGAAAGGTAGGGAGTGGGGGGCAAATGGGTGGGGCAGCAGGAGGTGGGGGATCTGTGGACAGGGCCTGAGGACCCCCTCTGTGCCTTCCAGATGACGCTCTTCTCGGAGCCTGGCTGCCAAGGCAGCAGCAGGGAGGTTTGGGAAGACACTGCTGATGCTTCCGGCTGGGCCCGCGTGGCTTCCATACGGGTGGTACGAGGCTGGTGAGTCCGGAGTTCCTGGCGGGGTCCTGCGTGTGAACCTGGGGGATGTGAGGGCAGTGGGAAGTGCCCAGTGAGAAGTGCCTGGCAGAAACCCCCTCAGCTACCCAGAGACCCTGTCTCGTGGGTACATTGTCTCCCCACTCAGTGACCCTAGGTCTTTGTGCCTGCAGCTGGGTGCTATACGAAGAGCCGGCATTCCGGGGCCAGAAGCTGGTCCTGCCTGAAGGAGATGTGGAACTTGGAGCTCTGGGGCCAGCATGGAGTACCCAAGGCATTGGCTCCCTGAGGAGGGTTGTCCGGGTGAGTGGCTGGGTGTGGGGGACCAGGTTTTGCCCATCTACCCTAAGCCCCAGGCCCTGAGGAGGGAGACAGCCTCAGGTACCTAGAGTTGGAATTTCTGGGAGAGATCATATGGGATCGGTGCCTGGACAGGGTTTATCATGTTCTCCCCTGTAAAGTCCCGACCTCGGAGCCAGTGGGGAAGAAAAGGATTCTGGGTGTGCTCAGCCTGGCTTGGGGAGGCAGGGGCCAGGCAGAGGCCAAGCTCCAGTAGCTCCAGCTAGTGCTGGAGAAGGATTCAGTTAGGGCAACAGAAATGGGTAGGGGTGAGCACTCACCTCCCCACCCCGGCCCAAGCTTTCAAGCCCACGGCCAGAACCAAGGTGCCATGGATGTATGTCGATTCATGTGCTCACAGATGCTCTTTCATGTCAGCTGTGTGCCGGGCACCGCGCCAGGCAATGAGTAGGTTGGGAGATCTGCTCTCTGCCCTGTAGGACTCACGGTCAAGCTAGGGTGTGAGGGCTGGGTTTGAAGCAGAAAAGCCATATAAACAGATTAGAGATTTAGAAACATCCCCCTGGTTGCCAGGAGGAGAAAAGACAGGGATTCTGGAGACAGGAAGACCAGGAAGGGCTGTGATTTCCAGCCAAGGGGAGCCTCTGAATTTTGAGGGAGGGGTATGTGGTTTGAAAAGACATAGTCTTATTATAGTTACACATCTGTAAAGTGGGGAAAAATAATATTGTTTTCATAACACAAATTTACAAACTGCTAAAATTAAGCTTGACAAAGCCGTCCTGGCCACTAGGGAGACCCAGATGAGAACACAAAGATCTAAAAGCAGGGTCTAGCCGACGTTTTGGTTTTTTTTTTTTAATTTGTTTTTTTTTGTTGTTGTTTTTAATGGAAGGACAAATAACCCTGAGTTCAGAGCTGTTGAAATCCTCCCGGTAAGAGAGGATGAGAATCTTAACTAGGGCAGTGGCCCAGCCACGCAAAGGAGGGGACAAGAATTTTCAGGGCCTCTCCAGAAACACACAAATATTTGTGGACAATTTACTGTGGGCTTCTCACAATAAAGTCATCTTCACGTGGGAGGTAATGAGGTACAAGAGAAAAACAAGGGCTTTGAAGTCCAGTGGACCTGGGTACCTTTGATTCATTCAGCACTGATTGGGTGCCTAGTGTGTATCAGGCACCTGGGACGTGCTGGGTTGCAACGGTGAAGAAAAACTGCAGTGCTCTGTTTTTGGTCTTGCTACTTACAGGCTGTGTGCCCTGGGGCGGCCCACTTAACTTCACTGAGCCTCACTTTCCTAGCCTGCGAATGGCGCGTAATAACTCTCGTTGGGAAGACCAAATGAGAAGGGGTAGGACAGCCCCTTATATATGTCCTGCACCCAGTAGGTGCTTCATAAACATTTGATGGAGTGAGTGAATGAAAATGGCCCTAGTGAGGAAGAAACACCCAGAATGCTGAGAGGACCTGCAGCTTCCTGGGATGAGGTGCAGCTTCCTGGGTTAAGGAGGCCAGTCTGGACAGGCATAGAGATTTGTGTGCAGTCTGGAATTGTATACAAAAGAAGGGTCAAAGTGAGACCTCAGGAAGTGGCTGTCTATCCCGCCCCTCCCGCCACCATTGCCTTTCAAGGCAAAGGGCATGGCACTTGGCAGGCTCCTACTGGGAATTTTGGCCTCAGGTCCCAAAGGGCCAGTGCGGGACCAGTGAGGGCTTTGGTCCCAGGCTTGTCTGGCTGACCTTCAGAGAACACTCTAGTCATTTCTGGCTTCTGGGGAGAAGTCCCCAGCTGGACAGACTTGGGAAGAAGGTGTGGGTGTGGCTGGTCTCTGAGGACTGTTGTTTTATACTTCACTTTTCCACCCCTTTCCTTCCGTAGGACTACATTACCCCAGAGATCAGCCTGTACTCTGAGGAGGGCCTCAAGGGGGAGCAAGTGAAGCTAAGCAAGGCCTTGGAGGACCCCCAGGGCCTGGAGAGGCCTCTGCAGGTGGCATCTGCCACTGTCTCCGCAGGACTGTGAGTCTGGGCTGTTCTGGGAACCCTACATTTAACATTCACTGTGCTGGGTGCTGGGGACACAGAGGTGATAGGACATGGTTCCTGCCCTCGAGAAGTGCTCAGTCTACTGGTGGGGCCAGGCAAGCAAGCAGACAGTGGCAATCCAGAGTTCCAGGATGGAGAGACACGGGGCTGTGGGAGTACAGAACAGCACCAAACCGGCCTGAGGTCAGAGAAGCCTTCCTGGAGGAGGAGACTCCTCAGCTGGGACGAGTCAGCCCCAGAAGAATCTAAGCTCCATGAGGGCAGGGACTTTGTATGTTTTGTTCACTACTGTATCTCTGATGCCTGAAACAGGGCCTGGCATGGGGTAGATGCCCCTAAATATTTGTTAATTGAATGAATGGGGAAAAGAGTATACTAGCATCTGCAAAGGCCCAGAAGTGAGAGACTGACTTTGAAAGTTCACTCTGGCCAAAGAAAGCAGCAAGTGGGGAGACGTGAGGTCCAGGAGGAAGGCAGGGGGACAGGACAAAAGGCCTCTTTGTGTAGCTGGACTGTATTGTGAGGCTAATGGGGAATTACCAGGAGTTTTTAAGCAGGTCCGGCTGCTGGAAAGAACTCTCAGCCGCTGTGTGCAATTAGAGAGGGCCAGGTCGGAGGAGGGGAGATCAATGGAGTGGCTGCTGCAGGAAATTATGGGGGCCTGAAATGTCCTCCAGAGTCCCCTTGATGGGGGCCTCTCCCTCAAAACTTCTTTCCCCCCTCTACCCCTTCCACCCCATCCACTAATCTGTGTTCCCAGGAGTCTGGGGTGCAGCTGCCTCTCTGCCTCCCCTCAGGTGGCTTCTATACCCCAAGCCCTTCTTTGAAGACACTCCCTGCATCCTGGAGCCTGGAGAGTACCCCACCCCAGAGGCCTGGGGTGCATCAGATCCCAGTGTGGGCTCCCTGAAGCCCATGAGATTGGTAAGGAGCAGGTGGTCCCAAACAGGCTTGTCCTGTAGTCTGGGTGAAGAGGCTGGGCCTGGGAGCTCCTATTGGGAATGGGATTGGAGGAGAGGGAGGATTAGTCCAAGGGTTGGGGGAGAGGGAGGACATGGGGTTGGCCATTTTTAGGGGCTCCAGGAACAAGTAAACCCTAGGTCACCAGCCCCATCTGTCTTCCCGCACCTCTGGGCTGGTGTCTCAGCTCTGTCTCCTCTGCAGGGATGCCCAAGTGTGGAGAAGCCAGGGGAGCCCAAGGTAGGCATCTGGGCCTCAGGGTCAAAGAGGACCTTTGGGTGGGGTGTTTGTATGTGTGTGGCTATCACGGCCTGGACTAGAAGGTGGGAGAGGTGGGAGCTGGGGGCTAGAGGCTGGGCTGGGGAGGGGCGGGGTGGAAACCCGATGGGCTAACTGGGAACTGGCTTTTGATGTGTAAGGACCAGGTCAGAGGTCAGAGAAGAGACAGGAGTTAGGTAAGGGCTTGGGGCTCAGTGAGGGAGTGGGAGGGCTTAGCTCTGGGTTGATGCTGGGTAGAGTCATCCTGGGGTGGCTGGGTGGGTCTGGGTCCAGATCACTCCCCACCAACCTCACACAGCCCCTCTCCCCCGCAGGCTGTAGTGTATGAGGCCCCAGGCTTTCAGGGCCAGAGCTGGGAAGTGAGCCGAGACATCTACAACCTGCAGCAGCCAGAGGACGGCCAGAGCCCCAGCTTGGCCTCTGTGGGGTCCCTGCAAGTTCTTGGGGGCTGGTGAGGACTCAGTACCCTTCCTTCTACCTCATCCTCCCCACTAGCCTCTACCCTCCGGGATGGGAAGTGACCTGGTCTGCCTAGGGGTGGGGTCAGCTCTCTTACACATCCATGGGCTTCCTGTAACTGAGTCTGTTTGTCTGCCTCCCCCTTCCCCCAGCTGGGTGGGCTACGAGAAGGAGGGTTTCCGGGGTCACCAGTATCTGCTGGAGGAGGGAAAATACGCTGATTGGTCACATTGGGGAGGCTATAACAAGGCGCTGACCTCCCTGCGAGTCATCCGGACGGTAAGCAAGAGCAACTGGGACATCCCTCTGCCTCTGGCCGCAGCCATACTTACCCCAGCACAATCTGTTGAGGGAAGAATTTGCGCCTCCTCTCCCTGTTCTCGAGAGCACCTGGAAGTGTTCCCTGAGGTCTAGCCTCTCTCCCTCCTAATGCCTTTCCCGAGCCCACACTGATCACCTCACCGCAAAGTCCCTTGGTGGACTGCGTCCTTGGGGTCTGGGCACTCCCAGGGGTTTCCGTCGGTGGGCGGGAGCAACCTGACTGTCCCTGGGGCCCAGGACTTCGGGGACCCGGAGGTGGTGCTGTTTGACGCCATGGACTTTGAGGGGCATGGCGTGGAGGTGAGCGAGGCATTGCCGGATGTGCAGCTGGCGGGACACGGCCCCAGAACGCAGGCCATCCACGTGCTCAGCGGCGTGTGAGTGACGGAAGCTCCGGGAGCTGGGCCGGCCGGGGGCGGTTCCAGCAGAGGTACTGGCTCCTCCACGCTGACCCGCGCCCCGCCCTTCCTGCAGGTGGGTGGCCTATGAGGAAGTGGGTTTCTCCGGGGAGCAGTACGTGCTGGAGAAAGGCGTGTACCGCAACTGCGACGACTGGGGCGCAAGCAACAGCGCCCTCGCCTCTCTGCAGCCGGTCCTGCAGGTGTGTGCCCGCCGCAGGAGCGGGGCCTCTTAGAGGGGAGGGGCTTGGCGTCCCCCAGCAGTGGTGGGCGGGACTGGAACAACAGGGCTTGGAGCTCCTGGGGGCGGGGCCTCCTGGAAGGGGCGGGGCTAATACGGACCTGGAGGGTGAGGGACCTGCGGAAAGGGTCGGGAATACTGAAACCAGAGGAATTGAGGCTGGGGGCTAGCACACCCCTTAAATCTCGAAACTTCGGTCCCTCCTTTCAGGTCGGGGAGCACAGTCTGCACTTTGTCTCAAAGGTAAGGAGCTGGTGGGGGGGCCTATGTCTCCTCTTCCCTCATTTCAAATCTCTCCCCCACTTCCCCATTCTCTCTGTCCCACTCCATCACCCTCCTTCACTCTCATCTCTTTCCGTGTCTGCCGCCAGATTCAGCTTTTCTCCGGTCCGGACTTCCTGGGCGACCACATCTCCTTTGAGGATGACCAGACCTCTCTTCCCCCTTCCTTCCAGCCCCAATCTTGCCGGGTCCACGGCGGCAGGTGAGAAAGTGGGGAAGGGGAGACGGGGGCGGGGGGCACCTGCACAGAAGCACTTAGCTCAGCTTGGAAATCGAGGCTGTAATTAGAGGTCTTTGTTGCAAATGATTTCCCTCCTTTGGCTTTCTTGAGATTAGCTATTCTATCCCAAATCATTCAATCTTAAAGCAAACAAAGCAAAATAAAGTTTTAGTAGAAAATGTAAAAACTGTAGACAGTATAGTGTAAATTAACAATAATTTATTATTACCTAATACCCAGTCCATGTTCGAATTCCTCCCATTATCTCAAAAAATGCCTTTGTGAAATTGGTTTGTTTTTCTCAGGATCTAGACAAGGTCCACACATTGCATGTGGTCCATTTGATCTATAATGTGTAACAGTACCTTTCCCTTCTTTTTATTTTATACCATTTACTCGTTTAAAGAACCCAATAATTTGCCCTGTAAGTTTCCCATCTTCTGTATTTACCTGATTGCTTCCTGGTGGTGTTTTAATTTTGTTCCTCTGTGCCCCATACTTCCTGTAAACTGGTAGTTAGATCTAGAGGCTTGATGAGATCCAGGGTTTTTTGTTTTGTTTTGCTGGCAAGAAGACTATGAGAGGTGGTATGTATACTTCCCACTGCATCACATCAGGAGGCGCATGTCTAGCTGTCCCATTTTTAATGATATGAAGATCCCTACATTATAAGATTCCTCTCTGACCTTTCACCTAAAGATTTTTAGCATCCATTGATGATAATTGCCTAGACCCATTATTTCTTTAGAGGTTACAAAATGATTTTCTAAGTTTTGTTATTCCCTATACATATATTGGCTGGAATACTTCTATAAAGAAGAACTTTCCCTTTTCAACTATTTGTTTACCTGAAATAGTTTATACAAAAAAGGCCGTTTGATCTTTTCCCAAGAATCAGTGTTTGCCCCTTTCTATCAATTTTCAGAATAATTTCTGAATTGGTGCCCTAGCAACCTCCAGAGCTGACCAATGAAGATTTTTTAAAGTATTGTTATGAACTCACAGGTTTTTTATGTATATGAATTGCTCCAGGCCCTTGGAGTCACTTGTTCTTTTGTGTACTCAAATTGTTTCATCTTTGGCAAATGGGAGCACCTCCAAATTGCTTCCTGGGTATTTTTTATATGACCCCAATAGTTTTTTTTATAACTTCCTTGTTTTTCTGGTGCAGTAAGATGTTCCAGGATCATTTTGTACATTTTTTGCCTCAAACCGGGAATCATTTCCCAAAGAATCCTGGTTGCTTTTAATGCATAATGCTCTTTGGAGACCAAAATCTGCACGCTAGGTGTTTCAAAATTATAATACTGATATTACTACTAACAGTAAAAACCAGTGAAAGCTGTTTGAGGTCTCTCTGTTGTTCTTTTTGTCCTCAGAACATTCACCTACATCCCATTAGGTATGTACAGTTCAAACTATTGTGTTTTTAAGACATTTGAAATAATACTTTTTCTCTGTGCAGTTATGCCACCAACCTGATACACAGTTAGGTTCATTTATTTTGTTTATTTTAATTTTTATGAATACTTCTCATTTTTACTTAATTCTGTTTTCTAATTACATAAAATATTTGTAGTGTTCCTGTCTTAGTCAGCTTGAGCTACTGTAACAAAATATCATACATTGGGTGGCTTAAACAACAGGAATTTATTTTCTCACAGATCTGGAGGCTGGAAGTCCAAGATCAAGGTGTTGGTTGATTTGGTTCCCTGGTGAGGGCTCTCTTCCTGGCTGGCAGATGGCCGCCTCCTTGCTGTGTCCTCACATGGCTGAGAAAGAAAGCTCCTATCTCTTCCTCTTCCTATAAGGACACTAATCCCATCATGGGGTCTCTAACCTTTTGATCTCATCTAAACCTAATTACCTCCCAAAGACCATCACATTGGAGGTTAGGACTTCAACATTGGAATTCTGGGGAGATACAAACATTCAGTCCATAATATTTCCAAAGTCAAGACTTAAAAAAACAATAGCTTTCATCTCTGTCCCTGCTACCTTTTCCACTCCCTTCCCCTATAGGTAATCTTTTGTGCGTGTGTGTGTGTGTGTGTATGTGTGTGTGTGTGTGTGTTTAGTTTATTCATCCATTGTTTCTTTTTGAAGATATGAGCAAATATGCACTCATAAATTTACATATAATTATAGAAACCAAATATGTTTGGTTTTCCTCCTCCTCCATTTTCTTACACAAAAAGAAGCATACTACAACCTGGTGAATATACTAAAGACCACTGAATTGTACACTTTAAAAGAGTGAATTTTATGGTTTGTGAATTATATCTCAATTTTTTTAAAAGGAAGCATACTGTAAACACTGTTATGCACCTTGATTTTTTTTTTTTTTTTGCGGTATGTGGGCCTCTCACCACTGTGGCCCCTCCCGCTGCAGAGCACAGGCTCCGGATGCGCAAGCTCAGCGGCCACGACCCACGGGCCCAGCCGCTCCGCGGCACGTGGGATCCTCCCGGACCGGGGCACGAACCCGCGTCCCCCACACTGGCAGGCGGACCCTCACCCACTGCACCACCAGGGAAGCCCCACCTTGATTTTTTTACTTAACAGTTTGGATATCACTTTATATCCCTTTAAGAACTCTTCCTCATTCTTTTTGACTGCTATGGTACACTCCAGATTCTTAGTTTATTCAACTAATCCCCAACTGATGGACATGTGGCTGCTCCCACTCTGCCACTGCAAACAGTGTGTAATCAATAGCCTTATGTATGTGTCATTTCATGTTTTTGAAGGGTTAGATTCTGACCCTTGGGATAGATTCTGAGAAATGGGATTGCTGAGTAATTGTGCATGGAGTTTTGCTTGATGTTGCCAAATTTCCCCCGAAGGGCGGTATGATTTCATTCAGTCCTTTTTTAAGTCTGACCTTAGTCCCTGCTGCTGCAATGCCCATTTATCCTTGGCCTCCCCTGGACCGGGGGATCCCCGTCAAGTCTGCATCCACTCTGCTGTATCTCAGGGGGGCCTGGGCAGGCCAAGGAGAGGGTGGGCTCAAATATCTACTCACATCCCCCCACTCTTCCCCTTCCTTCCCCAGCTGGATCCTGTTTGATGAGAAGAACTTTGAGGGTGAGCAGCACATTCTCTCTGAGGGCGAGTTCCCCACTCTCACAGCCATGGGCTGCCTGGCCTCCACGGTCCTGGGCTCTCTCCAGAAGGTGCCCCTGGTAAGTGCCCTGCTCCAGTTCCAGGCACCCCTGAGGCAGGGGTTGCTGCTGGGGGAGCCCACACAAAGAGCCTCTTCTCCCTGCTGAGTGGGCTTTGGGGCTTAAACCCAGTCTTCAGAACCACCCCAGGTCCCCTTGACCCCAGGGCTTCAAAGCCAGGTCAGCTTACTAGGGATTTATTGAGCCCCTGCTGAGATAGGTCCTGGAGCCCTGCAATATATCAGACATAGCCCTGCCTTCAAGGAACCCAGAAAGATTACAGCTCAGAGTGCTGTGTCCTGAAACTGAGGTGGGACAGGGCCAGGAGGGACTAGCACTCAGGGGTGGGCTGGGAGCAGGGGCGACCGATGAGGTGGTGATTCTGGGCAGGGAGGAGTGGAACAGCAAGGTGGCTTTGCTGCGTGGGGGGAACGGTGGGCGGGAGGAAGGCAGTGGGGCTGCTGCTACAGTGATCCAGGACAAATGATGATGTCCTGGACTAGGAAGATGTGGAGAGAAGTGACATGGGCTGATGAAGGACCTGGAGTCTGTAGGACTTGGTTATGGACTGGGTGGCCAGTGGAAGTGACACAAGCAGAACAGCTGGTGTTTGCTGTACCATGCTCCGGGCAGTGTGTAAAAGGCTTCCCATGCACTAAGGCATTTAATCCTCACCACAGCCCTATGAGCCATATAACTATTATCTTCTCCCTTTTTCTGACGTGAAAACTGAGGCACAGAGAGGTCACGTGACTTGCTTCAGGTCACGCAGCTGATAATAGACAGAGCCAGGTTCTGTACAACTACATGCTGGGCTCTGAAGACAAACAGACCTGGTTCTGAAGCCTGGCCTTAGGGCCTTGAGCAAGTGATTTACCTTCTCTAGCCTCAGTTTCCCTCTAAGTGGGGATAATAATATCACCTGTTTATAGGGCAGTTGAGAAGTTATAATAAGATCAGGTAAAGCACTTGGCACAGAACCTGGCGTGTAGTAAGCCCTGAATACATGAGAACTGCTATAATGACCAGTATTATTCTTGGCACTCATCTTAGAAGCGCCATTTGCTGGGGAGGAGGTTTGAGGGGCAATGAGGGTTCTATCTGGCACATGCTACATCTGAGAACCCGGGGGCCACCCAGCTGGAGGCATCCAGGAGTCAGGGGCCCTGTGGGGTGGAGCTCAGGAGGGAAGAGAACCTGAAAGACCATTCTGGGAGTTGGGGTGTCTGGAACTAGAGGGACTGAGTCGGGGACTCTCGTGGCCTCACCCCTTCTCTGTGCCCCCGGCCGCAGCACTTTTCAGAGCCATCCATTTTCCTGTATGGCCTGGAGTGCTTCGAGGGGAAGGAGATCGAGCTCAGTGGGGAGCTGCGGAGCCTGCAAGCCGAGGGCTTCAACAACCACGTGCTGTCTGTACGGATCAAGGGGGGCTTGTGAGTGTGCCGCGGGGCTGCGGGGGCTGCGAGGGAGGGAGGGAGGTCGGGGGCCTCCAGGTCTTCCCCCACTTCTACTGCACTCCCCTCCACGCCAGGAGGGAGAGGGGGGAAGGGTCACTGGCCCTCAGGGCTTGGACCCCAGCCCGAGGTGCTCTCCAGGACCCTCCTCTGCCCTGCAAACCCCAGAGCTCCCTCCCAGCCTCCCTCTCTACCCCCTTCCGGGACCTGAACCCCAGGCAGAGGAGTCCGGGCATGAGAGAGGAGGAGGTGGAGAATGTTCTGACGGCTGCCTCTCCTCTTCTGCCTGCCTGTCTGCCTGTCTGTCTTCCTCGCTGTGTCTGCGGCACTTGCGGGGCCCAGCTGGGTGCTGTGCCAGCACAGTGACTTCCGGGGCCGCCAGTGGCTGGTGGGCAGCTGCGAGATCACCAACTGGCTGACGTACAGTGGGACCCAGAGGGTGGGCTCCCTCTACCCCATCAAGCAGGTAGGTAGCATGTCGGGTTGAGCACGTCTGGGCCAGTCTGTCTGGCTGTTTGTCTGTCTGTGCGTTTCTCATGTTTCCCAGACTCAGCCTTTGTGTACTTTTGTCACAATTTTTGTCACACCATCATTCCTTCTGAACCATTGTCTCCTTAATATTTTCCTCTAAACCAACTCACTTTTTTTTTTTACTTTATCCTACCCTAAGGAGTCATGTCTATAAGATCATGGGTTTGATGTGTATGTATGATTTTTCCTTAATAGACATTGTGATAAATTCATTACCGTTAAATTTTTAACAATAAGGCTTATCCACATAAGCCTGAAAATTATCTCCTGTACCACCCACCAGTGGTAAGCACACTTCACTTTGAAACACTGTGTCTGTACTTGTGTTTCCGTATGTCTGTGAGTGCATGTCTGGACATGTGTCTCATTTATGTGCATGTGCATTTATGTGGAGGCATGGCCACAGAGGGGGGTGTGTGTGTGTGCGCGCGCACACGCGTGCCCATCTGAGGGCGTTTCTGCGTCTGTGATATCACTTGTATGCATGTGTCCTCTGGAGGTGATCTGTGGGGGGATGTTTGTCATCCCCTCACCCTGTACATCTGTGAGAGTATATTTATGACTGCACGTGCCTGTACTTGTGACACCGTTGAAAGTGTGTGTCTTTGTGTGAGGAAACTTGTGTGGTCCCTATTTCAGACTCTTATAACATCATTGCTAGAAGGAATCTTGGAGATTATCTCCAACCTTCACATTTTACAGATGGGGAAATAAAGGCCCAGAGAAGTGGACAAGAATTTGCTCTGCAATCTTCACAAGTATTTCACCTCCATGGGCCTCAGTTTCCTCATCTTTAAAATGGGGGTGCTGTGTACGATAGAGTTGTTTAGAGGATTGAAGATAATAATGATGTAAAGCCCTTAGAACAGTGCTTGAATGGTTAGGCAGTCAACAAACGTTAGCCGTGATTATTATTATTACTATTATTACTGTCACCACCATCCGAGACCCCCAGGTGATTTGGGGCCGAGCCAGGTCTGATGTCTGACAGCCCAGTGTCCGCCCTGCTGTGGTACCTCTTCAGCATGGGTAGTGCGTGCATTTCTCTCTGTAAGTGTGTGTGCACATCTGTATTCCTATACACATCCAAACTTTTGGCAAACATAAGCGCCTGGCATGGAGTCGGCTGGGGGAGCAAATAGTGTGAGCGTACATTTCGATGTGTATCCATGTGTTTGTATCTGCGGCACTCTTGTACAACCATGTGGATCTTGGGTGTATCTGCCAGTGTTTCTGTGTGTCTCTCTACAGATGTGGAACTGTGTGCGTGTGCACTGTGTATGTGCCCCCGGCATATGTGTGAGAAAGAAGGGGTGACTTAGAAGCAGGGTCGAGGATGGTTTGGGGCAGGAGGGAGAGCTTGGGAGCTTGGGATACTGGAGGGTCCAGAGTTGAGGGCCTTGGGGGCCCAAGTGGGAGCATCCCTGCCCAGAGACCTCTGACTCTCAGCTCCCCCCACTCACCAGCGCCGGGCTTATTTCCACCTCTGGAATGCGGCCCTGGGGGGATTCCTGGCAGTGCCGGACCACGTGGAGGACATGAAGGCGGGCCGCGTGGTGGTCTCTGAGCCCCAAGCTGGAGGCAGCTGTATCTGGTACTATGAGGATGGGCTGCTGAAGAACCAGGTACCAGTTTAGGGACTGGGACAGGGTCACCAGGGCCCCAGACCCTCACAAGCTTACCTTTGGGACTCCCAGCCTGTTCCCAGTCAGGAACAGGCCCCAGCCTTTGGCCAGAGAGACAGAGAGATACACAAACACCAGGACCCTGGTGGAGGTGGAGAATGCAGGCTGTGTACCCCTGGGCACTTTGGGCTCTTCTCTGGGCCTGTCTCCCGTCTGCAAAACAAGAGCGTTGAACCAGATGCTTCTAAGGGACCACTCAGCTCTGATATCCTGTGACAGATTTGGATCCTATTAATAATGATAGATCTACTCCACAAGCATTTCCTGAGCACCTGCTACGTGCCAGGCCCTGTTCTAGGTGCTGGGAATATAACAGTGAGAAGACAGAAACAACTCCTGCCCTCCTGAAGCTTGCATCCTAGTGGGGAGAGAAAGAAACACATGAGTAGAATATCTTAGTACCTTAGGTGTTAAAAAATGCAATAGAGGAAAAATACAATAAGAAAGGAAAATAGGAAGTATCAGTAGCTCTGACAAGGGGAGCCCTTCCCGAGAAGGTGGCATTGGAGGGAGGCACCTTGCAGGTTTCTTCATGTGAATGCCTCATGTAATCCCTAGAGGGCACTAGGGAGCAAGTTCTATTATACTTCCCATTTTATAGGTGAGGAAACGAGCACAGAGAAGTTAAGTAACTGGCTGAAAGTCACATAGCCAGTAAGTATGTGGAAGCTTGTCTGCTGCTAAAGCCTGTGCTTCAGGAGTCAGTCATGGAAGACTTCCTGGAGGAGCTCATATTTTTCCAGCCCCTTTATGGTTTCTCACATTAAACCCTCACAACAGCCGTCCCCAAGGAAACCAGTGCTCAGAAGGATTAGGAGATTTGCCCAGAGTCACAGTCCATACAAGCCAGGGTTCAAAGCTGGGTGTGTCAATGGTGTCTTGGGTTTGGTGGAGTCTCTGTGGGGAAGGCCAGTGCCTGACGACCTCCTGGGGCCTCAGGTGGCCCCCACCATGAGCCTGCAGGTGATTGGCACCCCCAGCACCGGCTCCAAGGTAGTGCTGTGGGCTGAGAGCCGCCTTCCCCGCCAGACGTGGAGCATCAGTGAATCAGGCCATATCTGCAGCCAGATGTTTGAAGGCCGGATCCTAGATGTGAAGGGTAAGTTGGGCATGTGTGTGGGAGAAGGCCCCTGCAGGCAGCAGAGTCCCCAGCTCTCTCTGACCATCTCCCCATCTCTTACCCCCTCCCCCAGGTGGCCAGGGCTACGACCGGGACCACGCAGTGCTGTGGGAGCTGGCCAAGGACAGGGCGTCCCAGATCTGGACTGTCCGTGTGCTTTGAACCTCCCCCCAACCCCCAGCCCTGGAGGCTCTCCCTGGGATGAAATGTTTTTATAGGGTTTTTTGTTGTAACATAAACTTTTATAATATGCTCCCAGGTGTCCTCATCTCTGTGCGCCTTGGTATTTGGGGGTGGGAGTGAGGATTTGTTCACCTGCCTTCTTACTTGCCTGCACTCAGGTGGGCTTCTTCCCTCCCAGCTCCAGTTCTGGGGCCCAGGTAAGGCCCCCGTCTGCCACAGAGGGAACAGTGGGACCAGGCTAACCGCTGAGTGTGGTCTTGTATGCAGTCACCCCAAATGATGTGTTCTCAGGTCCTGCTCTGAGCCAGGTTTGGCACTGGGCTGTGGGGACACAAATATGAACCAAGCCCCTTGGTCCCCACCCTCAAGCCACTCAGAGTCCAGTGGAGGATCCCGATGGGAACGGTGATACACTCAGTGACTGGGTGAGAATGGAAGTGGAGGGATGCACAGGGGAGGAACCTAAACCTTTTAGGGGCACAGGGCAGGGAACACTGCTCGAAGGAGGGAACCCTCAGCTAAGATGTGGAGGATGAGAAGGAGTCAGCCAGGCTAGAGGGTGGCAGAGGGATGCAGACAAGTCCAGGGGTGGAAACTGGGAAGTGCAGTGCGGTGGGGACTCAGTGGGTGGGGTGGGAAAGGCAAGTGGGAGCCACAGCTCAAAGGGCCTTGCCCACCCGGGCTCCTCTCAATTTCCCCAACTCTGGTCTCAAGTCCTAAAGGTTTGGCCCCCAAGAAGCCAGAACAGGGGGTCTTGGTCCCTAACCCAGCTCAGAGAGGGCAGGACATAGTCTTTCAATCTGGTAGACACTTGTCCCCTTGGCCAACGCCCTCCAGGAAGAGGCAGATGGTCGAGGCCCTTGGGGGCTTCTCCAGAGTTCCCTTCCTACTCTTCAGCTCCCAGTTCCACTAGCCCGCACCC
Source organism: Pseudorca crassidens (assembly GCF_039906515.1). Lineage (NCBI taxonomy): Eukaryota > Metazoa > Chordata > Mammalia > Artiodactyla > Delphinidae > Pseudorca > Pseudorca crassidens. Next base: position 20,449,276 of record NC_090297.1, on the reverse strand, counting down.
AGGAGGGTTGTCCTTCCTGCCTTCCCAGCCCATGGGTAGGCAGGGAAGAAATGGACAGTGGCCTCTTCGTCTTTTTCAGTCCCCAGTGGTTGGGGACTTGAAGACAGGAGGATGGCTGTGAGGCTGGGAACCCCTATAGGCTGGTGGGGGAGGGGGGCTTCTCTCTGAATCTGTCATTCTGAGGACACTGAGGCAGTGGAGTGGGGGGCTCTCTGAGCCTCCGCAACTGGGGATGTCCAGGGTCTGGGAGGGGGTGGGGGTGGGGTCCTGTGGGACCATCATTCCCAAACTCGCAGGGACAGGTAAGCAAATGCAACTAAAGGGAGGGTGAAGATGGCAGGTTCTGCGTCGTGTCCCTGCAAGGGGATTCGAAGGGGAAGGGCCTCCGCATTTGGACTTTGGCGCAAGGCAGGTGAGGTGCGAGCTCGCTGGTGCCACCTCGCCTGCTGATGGGGCTATAGGTGGCCCCTTGGTGCTGCTGCAGACCTGGCTCTTTGGGCCTGGTGACGTCCAGTGACCACACACGGGACCCCACTCCAAGTACATGACAAGTTTATTGAACCCCGGCTGGGTGGTGCTTGCCCCTCCATGTCAGTGTCTCGCTGTGTCGGCCATGGCCCCCCAGGCTCTACGTGTCAGTTCCCACAACCTGCTCATCTCTAGCATCAGCCCCTCCCAAGGATGGGGCAGGGAGGGGCTTCTCTTGCTAGTGATGGTGGCAGCTGTCCTGAGGGCACGGGGCTAGGGCTGGGCTGGGGCATGTCACCTCATCTGAGGTGGAAGAGCTGGATGACGATGTTAGTCAAGAAGACAAGGGTGCTGCCGCCGCCCAGGCTGCCGAGGGCTGGGGCCCCATTCCTGGGTTTCTGGGGGGTGGTCTGGTTTCCCAAGACTCCAGTTTGTATCTGCAAGAGAAGTGTGGCAAGCTCATGGGGGGTTGAAGTTCGTGTTCGTTGTTTAGAGACAGTGCCCCCACCCCAAGTAGTTCTCAGTTCCCTGCCCCAGTGACCACAACTTCTACCACAAGGTCCCGTGAGGATGGTTGGCTGCTTCCTGCCTCAACACAGGCAGGGTCAGAGGCGGTTACTGGTCCACGTCCCACAGAACCTTCCTTTCACGTCCACCAGACCACCAGCTCCTCCAGCATGTAGGAGATAGGGGAGCCTGTGCCCCCAGCCCTTGACCGTCCAGGGCCTGAGCCTCCCTGAACCTCAGTTTCTTCATCTTGTGAATGGGGAGAAGAGCCCGTCACAGTCATGGGGGTCACATGAGACAGGGCTGGCGAGAAGGCACCTGGCAAAGTGTAGGTGGGTGGGGAGGGTGTGGCTTCTCCCCTGAGGAGGTAGCAGATGGTGATCAAGCTGTTCTCAATGCTTGATCAGGCTGCAACCAGAACTGCCCCTCATGGAGATTAAGCTGTTCTCGACGCTTGATCAGGCTGTTCCTGATCGAAAACTGGATGGTTCCCATGCCCCGCACCGACTAACGTGTGAGATGCCGCCAAGCTGCCTCTTGGAATAGCAGTTGGTCTCGAGCCTCTACCTGTTTCCGGAGTGGGAGATTTCTATCTTAGCATTGCCGAACGCGCGGGCTCCTCTCCCGGGGGGTTTCCTGCCACCTCCAGAACCGGATCAGGCTCCATTTGAACGTTTCCCGGCCCCCTCCCATAGGACCGTTTCCCCAGGTTCCCTGTGGGTTGATGCCATCCTCTCTTAGGGCCGTCTTCCCAAGCCTCTTAATCCCCTGTTATTCCATAGCACCCCTTGGGTGCCTCAGTATGCCTGGCACCCTGTAAGTGCTCCCCAGCCTCGGGTACAGAAGACAGTCCTGCTCAGGGGCAGCCCTCAAACGGGCTGCTCCCAACCAGAAGGATTGGAAGGCTGGGAGTCAGGCCCCCTGAGCCCATGGTTCCCCTGCTGGAGCCTCTGCTCCCGTGGAAGAAGGCTGGGTGCCCAGGAGCCTGCATGCCTTCTCCCCCATGCCGGGCAGATCTGGGGAGTCCTGGGTGATGGTGCCGGGGGCTCTGGGGTGCTGCTCTTACCTGAATCATAATCAAGAGGCTGACGGTGAATAGGAGGAAGAGGAAGCCTTTCATCTTGGGAGTCTCTCAATGGCCCTCTTTGTAGCAGCTTTTGGAGATGAACGCAGGGCTGTCTGCAGGCCTCTTCTGGCTTGGCTGCTTTTGAACGAGAAGGAGGCAGGGAGGCGGGGTGGAGGGAGAGGAAGGAGGGCCTACAGGGTGGGGTGGGGTGCTACTGCTTTTCTACAGACCTTGGGGTGGAGCGTGCCAGGCCCTAGGCTCTACAGCCCTGGCAGATGGTGGGTTCTGGAGAGGGACTGAGGCACATCCCAGGGGATGGGAGGTAGGCATCCACGAGGCACCTGTGGGGCAGTAAATAGAACCCTGGGCTTGGAGTCATGCATAGCGGGGATTGAATCTTGGTTTAATCACATATCAACTCCGAGACCCTGGGCCAGAAACTGTCCGTCTCTGAGCCTTTAACGAAAGAGCTGCCAGAGAATTAAATACAGTATAATTAAAAGGAGATTGGGGCCGGGGATAGGCGCTGAAAGAGGAAAGGCTGCGATAAATTTAGGTTTCAGGATAAGGTTGTAGACTGTTCCACAGGTTCAGAATGAAGGCTTGGGGAGCATGAAAATTTGGGGTGGTGGGGGAGGAGAGTCCTGTGAAAACAAAGGAGCACTGTGTTAGGAATCCAGAAACCTAGCTTCTAGGTAAGCCCATTCCCCCTGGGCCTCAGGTTTCTCATTTCAAGTGAGAGGACTGAAGCGGATTATTTCTGAAGTTTATTAAGACCTAGCATCTTGTGATTTGGATGAAGAAAATAACAGATTGTGTATGTCAATCTCAGATGGATAGGAGGAGGGCTAGTGGAGGGTCGAGAAGTTAATAAACTGCTGGGGAAGGGGTTTGGGGTGGGGTGGCTGTGAAGTTCTAGCCAGGGGTGGGGGGTGAGGTGAATCACAAAGGTGCCTGGACAGTGCTCCATTCTTTATACATTTTATTCTCTCAGTGGGGTTCTGCAGTAGGTTTCATAATTATCCCCATTTTCCTGATGAAGAAACTGAGGCTTGGATATTAAGTGACTTGTCCAAGGTAATAAAAGGTGGAGCCAGTTTCATGTGTAATTGAATCCAGGTATGTCTGAAGCTGCAGCCATGTATGTAACCTCTGGGGCTTTCCTAGAAGTCACCAATTAAATCTTGGTTCCCTGACTGGCTCCCTCCTGGAGGACCCAGGGATTGGCTCTACAGCCCAGCTCCAGCCCCACTTACTCTCCCTTCCTTAGTCTATTCTATGTCTCATTTGCATGCCAGATAGTGAAAAAAATAAAACCTTTCACTTCCCTTCTGTGCTTTTGTGTCTCATGTATCAAGCCTCAGAAAAACCTGTGTGGGCCTTTAGGGCCTCCAGCCCCGGCTAAAAAGAAACAGAAAAGAACTGAAAGTCAAGGCTGGAGAGAGAAAGCCAGGAAATGGCGAGAGAGAGAGAGGGGTAGGAATCTCGCCCCGGGGAGGTGGGTAGGGAAGGAAGTGGGTGGAGCCCTCAACTACCTGTCACTGCCCACCCCCATCAGCTCCTTCACCAGAGGCCTTTCCTGACCCTCTGTTCAAGTCTCAGCTGCCTTTGGTGCACCTGTTGGGGTGGGTGATTCTGGGGGTTCATGAGAGTCTGTGAGGCAGGGATACCAGAAGGGCACTGGCCCAGGAGACAAGAGGCCCATGTTGAAGTCCAAGATTGCTCTGCTGAAAATTGACGCCATCATACTGGGCAGTCTTCTCCCTTCTGACAAAGAGGCAGGTAAGGTGGGCTAAACCCTGGGGCCAGCCAGGATGCCCTTTCTCCAGGCTGTGGATTCTTGTGAGGATACTTAAGTGCCAAGCTCATATTTGCAAAAATATTCTTAGAAACCTGAGAAATTTCTTTTCCACGTCCTGGGTCTCTGCTGTCATTTGAGCTTGAGCTGCTAGTCGTGGGGGGATCTGGGTGCTGGAAGGGTTTTTAAGGTCATCAGGACTTGGGGCATGAAGGGATATCTGGAGTCTGTCAGTACCTGAAAGAAGTGTGGCTTCAAACCTTTTCCTCTCCTGCCCTCTGAGCAGTTTGATTCTGTCTTGACACCATCTGGATAGACAGAACCCTGGTCGCAAAGCTTAAAGAGTTTAGAGAGACCCCCATTTTACAGATGGGAAAGTTGAGGGCCCAAGAAGGGCAGGTTAATGGCAGAGCTGGAGATAGAACCTAGTCTATTTCTTGACTTCCCTGTCCTACTGTACACCTTCTCCAAACCTGACTTGATGGGAAATCTCAATCCACACCCCCTCAACGCCTTCAAAGAGAGCGAGTTCCTCAGTGTTCCAAGAGCTCCTTCTCTTGGTCACTGCACTAAAGGTTGTGCCTGCTAAGAATATGGTCTAGTAGTTTGACCCAACACCAGGTCCCTCTAGGTCTCATCACCTCTTTAACTCAGCAGAAAACAGAATATGGGACTTCCCTGGTGGCGCGGTGGTTAAGGATCCGCCTGCCAATGCAGGGAACACGGGTTCGAGCCCTGGTCTGGGAAGATCCCACATGCCGCCGAGCAACTAAGCCCGTGCGCCACAACTACTGAGCCTGCACTCTAGAGCCCACGAGCCACAACTACTGAACCCGCATGGCACAGCTACTGAAGCCCGTGCGCCTAGAGCCCATGCTTGGCAAGAAAGAGAAGCCACCAAAATGAGAAGCCCGCGCACCTCAACGAAGAGTAGCCCCCACTCACTGCAACTAAAGAAAGTCCAACACAGCGAAAAATAGATAAATAAATGAATAAAACAAAACAAAAAAACAGAATATGGCAGTTAGGCTAGCTGAATGAATGGGTGAATATAAGGTGATCACTCCCACCTCCAAGCTGTGCATACCTGTATTCATGCAGTCAATAAATGCTTATTATGGGCCAATAGCAGACTAAGTACTGGGGAGTTACCAACGAAGAAAAGAATTAAGGGGAACAAAGAGGTGAGCCCTTTGGGGCTGCTTTTCCCCTAAAAGTATTTGCCACTTCCAGAAGAGACAGCTGAGAAACTGAGCAGAGCTTTCTACAGATTTATGGGGCTGGGGGAGAAAAACTGTAGTTCAAGACCTACTAAGAAATGGGGGCCCTGGTAAACTCCCCCACCCTCCACTAGGCTTTGGGTTGGGACCATGAAAGGTTACACCTGAGGAGTAAGAGTAAACAGGAAACAACAGCCCAGCCCGTCATAGAAACTGAAGACAACGTGATCAAAAAACAAAAAACACCTCGAAAAAAACAAAGAGGAACAACAGATAATAGAAACAATTACACAGAAGATCCAGATAATGGCATTATCAACCAAACTTTTAAATAACAATGCTTAGTGTATTCAAAGACATATAAGACAAGACCACAAACTAGAAATTATAGAAAAGAACCAAATGGAGGGGCTTCCCTGGTGGCGCAGTGGTTGAGAATCCGCCTGCCAATGCAGGGGACACGGGTTCAATCCCTGGTCTGGGAAGATCCCACATGCCACGGAGCAACTAAGCCCGTGCGCCTCAACTATTGAGCCTGTGCTCTAGAGCCCGTGAGCCACAACTACTGAGCCCGCGTGCCACAACTACTGAAGCCCACACACCTAGACCTCGTGCTCCACAATGAGAAGCCACAGCAATGAGAAGCCTGTGCACTGCAACGAAGAGTAGCCCCCACTCACCGCAACTAGAGAAAGCCCACACGCAGCAATGAAGACCCAACACAGCCAAAAATAAATAAAATAAATTTATTAAAAAAAAAAAGAACCAAATGGAAATTCTAGAACTTAAAAATACAATAATAGAGGGCTTCCCTGGTGGCGCAGTGGTTGAGAATCTGCCTGCTAATGCAAGGGAAACGGGTTCGAGCCCTGGTCTGGGAGGACCCCACATGCCACGGAGCGGCTGGGCCCGTGAGCCACAACTACTGAGCCTGCGCATCTGGAGCCTGTGCTCCACAACAAGAGAGGCTGCGATAGTGAGAGGCCCGCGCACCGCGATGAAGAGTGGCCCCCGCTTGCCACAACTAGAGAAAGCCCTCGCACAGAAACGAAGACCCAACACAGCCAAAAATAAATTAATAAATTTTAAAAGATACAATAATAGAAATTAAGAACTCAGTGGATAGTTTTAACATCAGATTAGACACAAATGAAGAGAGAGTTAGAGAAGTAGAAAATGATACTAAAATATTACAGCATAATATAGTTGTTAAGTATGTGCTGTGTGCCAGGTACTGCACACACTGGGGCTACAGAAGTGAAAAAAAAGGACATAGTCCCTGTTATTATGGAACTGACATTTGAATGGGGGAAAACATTAAAGATTATGGTAATTTAAGATTTCAGTAAATGCTGTGAGGAAGTCAAAAGGGTGGTGTGAGAAAAGAGAAATGGGAAGAGGACATATTATAGGTTAGTGTTCAGGGAAGACCACTCAAAGGGAATGTTTGTGCAGAACGAGAGGGACCTGGGTGAGCAAAACACCTCAGGCCACTCCCTGTCCCAGTTTCACAGTGTTCTTTAATGACTGTTCCCAGGGCCTTGCACAGTCTCACACTGGGCAAGTGCTCAATATGTACTTGAGCTCAGTGACAGAACGGAACACAGCAAGGATGGGAAGAAAGGAAGGGGGTTGCAGCACATATTACAGTATGATCTGCCCTGAGGCTTTCACCCCCACTGAGAGAGGGCTGTGATCCAACAGCGCCACAGAACATTCCAAGGGAAATCTTCATCTGTTTGTTCATCCATCCATCCATCCATCCATCCATTCATTTCAGACAATTTATTGACACCTACTGTGTATCAGGTAAGATGAATGAGTAAAGATCCCTTCCCTTGAGGAGTTCATAGTCCAAGAAGGAGACACATACAGAAAAAAATCACAAAAAGGAATAAGGAATGTGACAATGGCAGCAGGCCTACTAGAATGTAGAGTGTAATTCTATTTGGGGGGAGTGGGGGTATTCATGGAGGAGGGGACATTTGAACTAGTTCTTGAAGGATGGAGGGGGATTTTCCCAGGGGGAAAAGGCAAAGGAGGATGTTCCCATTGGAAGGAGAGGCCTCAACATAGGAGAGAACATGATAGTTTCTGGAACACTGAGAAGGGTGAAGGGCAGGACACATAATATGAAGGTCCTAAATGTCAACAGGATATAGGGAGGGCTTGACCCAAGGCGCCTGTGATGTGGGTGGAGAAGAGGGGGAAGGTGGGAGAGATAGCCAGGTTTTTATTCTGAAGGAATGCTTGGACTGAGAGGACCTCTTTCTCCATTATTATTTACCTCTCCCTCCTGAGCTGCTAGGAGTTGATAAACTCTTTAGCCCCAAAGGGGTCATAACTGATAAGGGTTTTTCAGGAAATGACCTAGAAGCAAAGTGGACTCCATTCTCAAGAACAGAGGCCTCCAGAACCCTCTAACACTCTAACCCTGTAACCCTCTACTTCCTCATCCCACAGGTGAGGAGCAGACCCAGAAAGAGCCTCCCTCCTCCCATTCCAGGGCCTTTGCACCATTGTCAGGCAATGAGCATCCACCCCAGGATGGAATCAAGAAGAGGCCAAGTGGCCCCCACCCCAGAAGTCCAGAGGGAGTCCTGGGTGAGCTTGGAAGCTGGACAAATTTTCCTCCAATGTCCTTCTAACATTAAATCTTTTTTTTTTTTTTTGGCTGCACTGGGCAGCACGCGGGATCTTAGTTCCCTGACCAGGGATCAAACCCGTGCCCCCTCTAGTACAAGCGCAAAGTCTTAACCACTGGACGGCCAGGGAAGTCCCTAACACTCAAATCTTATGTAAGTCTGGAGACCTTGGAAAGATTTCCAGAACCATCTAAGATGGGAGATAGAAAAATATAAGTCAGAAAAATAACTATTAGGCGAGCTTAGACTCTTGTTTCATTTTCATAACTTTGTTTTTGGAAAACATCTTTTTAAAAACAATATGACAATATTATGAGAAATTTAATTTGCATGATAAGGGTTATCATGCAAGGTGGGTTCTATTAGAATCTCTATTTTCCAGATATGGAAACTGAGGCTCAGTGGAGTAGCTGGAGCAGAAACAGCCAGCTAGTAAGTGACAGAGCCCAGCCCCACAGACTTGTTAAGTATTGGTGGCCCATAATATTTCCTCAATAAATGATGGCCATCACTATTTTCCAAGTTTCTATGATGAAAATGTATATTTTTATAATAAGGCCCTGACTTCCCCCAATAAATGTTTTTTAAAAAATAATAAACTGGGGACTTCCCTGGTAGTGCAGTGGTTAAGAATGTGCCTGCCAATGCAGGGGACACAGGTTCGATCCCTGGTCCGGGAAGATCCCACATGCCGTGGAGCAACTAAGCCCATGCGCCACAACTATTGAGCCCACGTGCCGCAACTAACAAAGCCCGTGTGCTCTGGGATCCGTGTGCCGCAACTACTGAGCCTGCGTGCTGCAACTGCCGAAGCCCAGGCACCTAGATCCCGTGCTCCACAGCAAGAGAAGCCACTGCAATGAGAAGCCCACATACCGCAACGAAGAGTAGCCCCCGTTTGCCGCAACTAGAGAAAGCCTGTGCTCAGCAATGAAGACCCAACGCAGCCCAAATAAAATATATATATATACATATAATAATAATAAACTGCCCGCCAGGTTAGAGGGCTCCCACCTCCCTCACAGGAACGAGATATTTGCTGAATGTCTGCCTACTGCAGAGTCTCAGGCCATGCTTCCGGCCCTGGGTAGGAGGGAGGTACGTTGTAAACTCTGATGCTTGGGTAAATGCCAGTTCACTCCCCAGTCTTGCTGAGGTGGGAGGCAGCGGGCACACCAGGACCCATGAGGCCAGAGCCCCCTGCCTCCCATTGCTGTTGGTCCTTGCTTATCTTTAAGAGCAGAAGGAACATGAGCAAGGTGACAGTAAAAGGTTGCTAGTCCCCTGACTATGGCTCCAACCCCCCAAAACACTTGGCCCCAGCATGACCTCGAACTTTCTCATCTATCTCAAGCCTCTGAGAACTTTCTGGGAGCAGCTTAGTGGCAAGAGAGCTCTCCCACCTCCAACTTCCAATCACACTTTCCACCTGAACCCTTCGCTTGGCCATAGACCTGTACCACCTGCACCTTGGCTTACCTTTGCCTGCCTGTTTTACTAAAGTGGGAGCTTCTGGAAAGAGCACAGATTCTGGAGGCAGACAGTTCTGGGTTTGAATCCACTTTTCTGCTTTCTACCTGCATAGTCTTGAGTAAGTCACTTTACTTCTCTGAGCTTCAGTTTTCTCATCTGTAAAGCTCATAATTTTGGCATCTGGCACTTGCAAGACACTCATTAATTGGTAGCTTCCTTCAGTCTTCAATTGGTGCGTAAAGAATGCCTCAAGGAGCCTGCCCTCCCCTAAATGCAGAGGAGAAGGTCAAATGGAAAATATTAGTAAGTGCAGTTTGAGACACGCAGAGAAAGGGCTTTGGTGGTTAAGCCGAGGCATAAGGAAGTGGGTGCCAGAAATCATAGACACCCAGATCACAGCTGGAAGACTGAGATAATGATAATGCTAGTTAAAAGCAGGAAATGTTTTGAAAACTTATTCTGTATGGGTATTGTGACAGGTACTCTGTATGCATTATCTCATTTAATTCTCATGGCAACTCTGTGGGGGTGGGTATTATCCCCATTTTACAGAAGAAGAAATTAAGGTGAGGAACTTGCCCAAGGACGCACAAGTCAGGATCCACGACTCCAGAGGCCTAAGTCCATGCTCTTAACTAAACTATCTCTAGTTTTGTTTGTTTGTTTTCGGTACGCGGGCCTCTCACTGTTGTGGCTTCTCCGGTTGCGGAGCAAAGGCTCGGAACGCACAGGCTCAGCGGCCATGGCTCACGGGCCCAGCCGTTCTGCGACATGTGGGATCTTCCCAGACCAGGGCATGAACCCGTGTCCCCTGCATCGGCAGGCGGACTCTCAACCACTGCGCCACCAGGGAAGCCCACTCTAGTTGCTTTAATCCAACACCTTATTTTTTCATGTGAGGCTCAGGAGGGGAAATGTTTCACCCAAAATCACACAAAGTGTCTTATCCAAAGGCAGGGGGAGTCTCACCCAAATTTTAACACAAAGGAAATAGAATATGAGCGTCCCTTCAGGGCGCCGTTTGGTCAGAAGTTAGCAGAGAAATTCAGATTTAAGAAACATTTATTAAGTACTTGCATCATTTCCACTCATGCTTAAAAGAACTGCCCCCTTAGTACTGTACTGATCAGATGAAAAAACAGGCTCAGAGGGATAAATGTAATTTCTCCCAAAATCATTGGGAGGATTGGCATTGTCGGGATTACAGATTCAGGTCCAGAGGCTTCCAGCAGCTTTGTGAATCTTATCCCAGGTTCTCCGCTTTCTGTGCCTTGGGTTGACATGAACGGGCCCTCCATTTCTCCAGACCCCGAGTCCGCTCAGAGCGGTGGATTCTGGGACTTGCAGTATCCAGCGATGAATTGAGACTCCGTGGGCCAATAGAATTCGAGCACAGACGGCTGTACCCGCCTCCGCTGCCTGCTGGTTGCTCAGGGACACCCCTCGAATTAGCCAATGAGAAGCGCACGGGTCCTGGTCGCCTGGGAAACCGTGTAACAACAAGATGGCGGCGCCGCAGGCGGCTCTGCAACCCTGTGTGGTGAGTCACGGCCCTAGACCTTTCTGCCCATGGAACCACACACACAGGCTGGGGCCCTCACCCCGAGAACCTCGAGGACATGCGAGACCCGCGGCCCGGCTCCCCCAGCAGACCCCCCCGCGCCCTGGGAGCAGATTCGGGCCCCCGCCTACCGTGGCTACGCGTGGAGGCAGGGGGGCAGTGACGCGGCTCCTAGGGCGGGACTGGTGGTAGAAGTCACGTGGTGAGCGCTTCCAGCTGGGGATTTAGGGGTTGAAGGTGTACAGCCTGCTGGTCCTTGTCGGCGCTGGAGAGCACTGGGACCTGTGGGGGGATAAATCTGACTCCCAAAGATGTAGAGGCATAAGACAGAACTTTCCTTTCAAAACTTGAGTCTGAAGGGGCAGACAGCCTTTTAGCCGCCTCCGGCTTGAGGCGGAAGACACAGTCCTCCCAGGAGGACCCCAAAGTGAAGGGAGTAGACGTGGCTTTGTCCTCAGGGTCCCCGGTCTGAGGGAGGAGACACAGCCCTGCGCTCAGGAGTCCCCAGGCTGATAGGAAGATACAATCGTCGTCCTCACGGACGACGATAATCCTATAATCCATGGGAAAATGGATCTGGAGACAGTGTGTTGGATTGGCCTGGAGTGAGACTGGAATGGGGAAGTCGGTTTGGGGCCATTTGACAGCCCCAAAGAAGGGCAGTGAGAGTCCCACTAGGATGGCCAACAATGGTCATGGAGAGGAGGAGCTATGTGTGAGAGACTTGCAGAGTTTAACCTGCAGGATTTAGTAACTGATGGGATTAAGAGGGAAAGAAGGAGGGAAAATTTTTGTGTTTGCATGATGGGGTCCCATTAAGAAGGGGGAAGTGGGAGGAGCTTATTTTGAGGGAAGATGTTGGTTTTGGTTTGGAGACCAGGTCCTTTTCTTTCCTGTGATAGCTTTATTGAGATAAAATTCATATACTATACACTTCACCCCTTTAAAATGTAAATTTCAATTGTTTTTAGTATTCATAGAGTTGTGCAGCCCTCACCACAATCAGTTTTAGAACATTTTCATCAGCCCAAAAGGAAACGCTATACCCTTTAGCAGTCCACCCACACCCTCCCCGTCTCCCTTTAGCACCTCCTACCCTAGGCAACCACTAACCTACTTTGTCTCTATGGATTTGACCATTCTGGACATTTCATATAAATGGAATCATAACAATTGGTGGTCTTTTGTGACTGACTTCTTTCCCTTGGCATAATGTTTTCAAGGTCCATTCACATTGTAGTATGTATTTCATTCCTTTTTTGTTGCCAAATAATATTCCATTGTAAGGATATACCATATTCGTTTATCCATTCACTGGTTGATGAACACTTGGGTTGTTTCCATTTTTTGGCTATTATGAGTAATGCTGCTTATGAACAGATATACAAACTTTTGTGTGGATGTAAGTTTTCATTTCTCTTGGGTATATAACTAGGCATGGAGGCCATAAGATAACTCTGTTTAACCTTTAGAGGTACTGCTAGACTGTTTTCTACAGCAGCTGCACCATTTTACATTCCAACAAAGGTTCCAGTTTCCCCTCATCCTTGCCAATGCTTATTAATTTCTGTCTTTTTGACCAGTTTCTTTTGAGGGGTCATTATGGTGATGAGAATTTGGAGAAAGGAGGGATAATCAGGTCTGGTGGGAGTTCATGCAGGGTAGTTTTCACTACTAAAGGCACAGTGCCTGGGGCTTTTTAGTGTGATGAAAATGTTCCAAAACTGATTGTGATGGTGGTTTCATAACTCTGAATTTATGAATATACTAAGAACCAGTGAATTGTATACTTTAAAAGAGTTAAGTGTGTGAATTATACTTCAATAAAGCTGTGTTTTTTTTAAAAAAAGGTCACATGCTATTTGATTCCATTTATATAACATTCTTGAAGTAAGAAAATTATAGAGATGGGAAACAGAGTAGTGGTTGCCAGGGGTTAGGGACAGTGGTGAGGAAGAGGATGAGTGTGATGCTAAAGGAGTAGCACAAGGGAGATCTTTGTGGTGATGGAATAGTTCTGTACATATCGTTTTTTAATATAAATTTTTTTATTTTTGGCTGCGTTGGGTCTTTGTTGCTGTGTGCGGGCCTTCTCTAGTTGCGGCGAGTGGGGGCTACTCTTCGTTGCGGCACGTGGGCTTCTCATTGCCGTGGCTTCTCTTTGTTGCGGAGCATGGGCTCTAGGCACGCAGGCTTCGGTAGTTGTGGCACGTGGGCTCAGTAGTTGTGGCTCACGGGCTCTAGAGCACAGGCTCAGTAGTTGTGGCGCATGGGCTTATTTGTTTCACAGCATGTGGGATCTTCCCGGACCAGGGCTTGAACCTGTGTCCCCTGTATTGGCAGGCAGATTCTTAACCACTGCACCACCAGGGAAGTCCTCTGTACATATATTGATTGCAGTGGTGGTTACACAGAGTCTATACAGGGGATGAAATGGCATAGAATGACACACACAGATTATACAATGTCAATTTCCTGATTTTGTTACTGTGTACAATAGTCATGTAAAATGTGACTATTGGGGAAAACTGTGAAGGATACACCAGACCTCTCTACTATTGTCCTAATTTCCTGTGAATCTATAATAATTTTAAAGTAAAAAGTTAAAATATAACTAAATAAAAGCAAAAAAAAAAAAAAAGAAAAAGAAAAGGAGTTAGCCAGCCAAGGGAAGGGTGTGGGTAGGAGTAGGGAGACCATTTTGGGGGATCGGGTTCCAGGCCCGAGGAGCCATGTGTGCAAAGAAAGCCCTGGTGCATTTCAGGGCCGACAGTTCAGAGTGGCTCAAGTGGAGGGTGGGATGTGGGGGGACCGTGGGTGATGATGGGTGAGGTCCAGAGACACAGGCAGCGACCAGATCATCCATGATTTTTTTTTCTGTGGGTGAGAAGGAGCCACTGGGAGTATTGAGCAGGGAAGTGACATGTCAGCTTTGGGTTTAAGAAGATTCCTCTGGCAGTGTGTGGAGACTGGTGAAGGGAGCCACAGGGGCCGTCACACTTGGCCACACATACCCTGAGGATGCCCGGACAAGACGGCAGGAACCAGGCAGGCTGGGGGCAGGTTTGGGAGGCTGGATGCCGGATGATGGAGATCAGGAAACTCTGGACCTTGTCCTTGGAGGGCACCTCTGAGAAAGGGGCGGGGCATGAGTCCCAAACTCCAGAATTAAGACCAAGGGAGCTGCCTCCTGGTGATGCAGGTCCCCTTGCTGGGCAGATTCAGGGGCTGGTGGAGGCCAGTGCCACACATCTCCAAAGTGGAACGGAAGACTTGATTCAGGCCCTGATGGAGGTCGTTTGATTCTTTGATTTCTAGACATTAGCCACGTGATATTTAATTCACTGAATAGTGACCGTTAATTGCATCCCTGATGTTCATTCATCTTTCCAGAAGGAAGAGGAAAGGAAGGGAAATCAGCATTTATGAGGGTCTTCTGTGTGCCAATAACAGCGGCAGCCACAATTCACATTTTTGAGTAATTCCTTCGAGCGTTTCACTGGGCTAGGTGCTTTACGTGTGTTACCCCTACCTGGCTGGTACTATTACCATCCCCACTTCACGCTAAAGGAAACTGAGGCACAGGCTATACTGGAATGGCAGAACCTATCCAGGGTCTGGGCTCTTGACCTCCCTGCCATGCAGGTGGTGTCTTGGTAGAATCCTGCCTTGGGGTTGCCCCTCTCTGGCTCTGAGAAGTTGGAGGTGGCCCCTGGTTCTGGTAGGAGGGGAGGGGACACCTGGGCATGATGACCAGCTCCTTGGTAGATAGACAGAAGCCCCAGGCCTGCTGGGTAGTCTTGTGCCAGGCTTGAAGTCTGGGGAAGTCCCAGGCTTCCGGCCCACCTCTGCACCCCATCCTACCCCCATCGCCCTTTCCCAAGCACTGCTAGGCCAGAGACCTCCAAGAGCAGAGCAGAGAGCTGGATATCCAGCGGAGCAGGTGGACATCAAGCATAGGGATCCTGAGGCCAGGCCGCCTCCAGAAACTTCTGCAGAGGCAGTAGGAAGAAGTGAGGGGTGCCACTCCCTGGACAGTGCTCCCTCCTGGGAAAAGTAGCCAGGGCAGAGGAAGTTTCAGGCCACTCCCTGGTCCTGAGTGACTGTCCCCAAGGGCTAACTTCTTTCTTCTCAGGGAGTTCCTGACAGCTAGAGACTAGAAGTAGAATTATGAGCTCACCTTTGGCCTCCCTTGGCAAGACCCGGCGAGTGCCTCTGCATTCGGAGCCTGTGAATCCGGGGTAAGGAGCTGGCCTCGTGGGATCTTTGTGTCCGTGCCCCTGCCTCCTCCCGGCTCCTCCCGTGGACTAGGAGATTGACTCCTAGTGTCCTGAGGAAAACGATAAGAAGTTATGTATCTCTCTCTGATCACCTTATCTTTCTCGAACCTTCTTCTGGGAGGCTCTCCATGTGTCTAAGCACACACTGGGCTGTGCCATTTAGCGAGGTGGCGGCATCCGTCTGTTTATTCACTGGTCATGAATTAGTTCTTCAAACACTGCTGGCCCACCTGTTCCAGGCCCCGCCGCATGCTGGGCTCTCAGTGAAGAGAATCCTGTTTGTTCATCTATCAGTTTCATCTTTTCAAAGCATTTTTTTACCTCTCTCCTTGCTCTTCTGAAGCCCACTTTGAGTCATTTGCATCATGGCCAAGGAAGTCCAGAGAGGTTAAGTGACAGGCCTGGGGTCCTGCAGCCATTTCAGAGCAGAGCTGGGGCTGGGCTCCTGGGCTTGGGGACTCTTGTAATCTTCTCTCCAAGGCTCTGCCCTTCAGCTCTTCACCATCCTTCTTTGTTGGGAGGAGTCGGACACCCTGAAGCCTGCCCCTTGGCTCACCCCTGGGCCGGGATGGGATTTGGGGGTGGATGTCCTCAGGAGACACCTTCTTTAGGATTGATGGGGGACCTGGTGCCAGAGCCTCCCCTGAGGGCAATCCAGGGGGTCCTAACTTGTCTGTCTTCCTTCTCCTTCCTGCCCCATTCCCAGGAGGCGAGATATAAAAATGTACGGAAATGGTAAGTGTGGGCTCTGCCCTTGTGTCCTCCTCATGTCCTTGCACTTGGGCAGATGGAGAGAAAGAGCGTGATGAGCTCCCGTCAGCCAGAGTGGCTGGCCAACTGCAGTGCTATCTGCAGCTCTCGGATTTGGACACCCCACACCCTTAGTGGAGATGTCCTCACTAACATTTGAACCCCTCCACTCACCATGGGGTGGGCCATGAGGGGGGCAGACCCCAGCCCTCCTTCTCCGACAGCCACCTGCAGCCCATTACAGCCTTTTCTCCCTGAAGCCCAGTCCTCACGTTGCTGCCCTGCCTCCCGCAGGCTCAGACCTTTGCATCCCAGCCCTCCTTTAGCCCCCACCGTGGTGCTGGCATTGGCCACCCAGGTCCCCTCAGGGAGCCGGGTTGGGAGAAATCCAAGAAGAGGCCTGTTCTGGTTGGATCCTTGCTCTCCAGCGTCCCAAGTTTTCTATCCTCATATGCTGGGGGACAGAGAACAGGCTGCTTCATCTTGACCAGGGCCCAGGGCCCCCATTTCGCCTGGGCTTCAGCCCCAGAGCAGTGACCTGGGCATCCCTGTCTGCAGAAGATGAGGTGGACGTGCTGAATGACGCGCACGGCTCAGAAGAAAGGATCTCTGTTCCTTCCTGCTATGGTGGCATAGGTGCCCCTGTGAGTAGGCAAGGTGAGTGCAGAGGCCCGAAGGGGTCTGTGTCCCTGGCAGCAGGAGAGGCCCCGGGGAAAGGGAGGCCCTGAGAGGCATGGCACCTTCTCCCACCTGCTGGGTCAGAGGAGCTGCTTCTACTCCTGGCTGACTGTGGCCCTGGGCCTGCACCCCAGACCTGTTCAGAGCCTGGCTTGGCGTGAAGCCACACGCAGGTCCGGCCGTTAGCTCAGGAGGTCTGGCAAAGCCCCAGGGCGGGCTGTGGCTGGCACCTCTGGAGTACACCTGGCTGGAATCCCCATCAAGAGTGATGTCAGTGGCTCTAGGATTCAGGGTCCAAGAGGAATGAAGGGCCTGAGTGGGAAGCTCAGCCGCCGGGCATCTGCTTCCTCCTTCCGCAGGGCTCTGGACAAGGCCCAAGTCCCCTAGACAGTCCCCCTAGCCTGACGCACACCATCCGCCAAGGGCTGTGGCAACACTGCAATCGTGGAGGTGCGCAAAGTAGGATGGGGCTCACTGGGGCGGCTTCCCAGAGGAGGTAGGACTGAGCAGTCCTGCGCACAGGACTGCTCATGGGCTGGCAGGGTGAGCTGTGTGGTGCACTGGGCAGGGGCAGGGTCTGAGCTGGGAGTCTGGGGGAGCTGGGGATGAGGTGAGAGTTTTCCACTAGCTGTGATATCTTGGGTAAGCAGCTTCCTGTCTCTCTGTCTCCGTTTCTGTCTCTGATCCTCCACCGAATGCCCCCTCCCCTGTACAGGTAGGGAGGGGTTGAGGTGGAAAAGGAGACCGGAAGAGCCCGGCCCCACAGCCATTCGGTCACAAAGCCAGGATCTCCATCACCCCAGGGGGGATGCTTTCAACAGCAACCACAGAAACTGGCTGTTCCCCAGGTCTCTCTGCCTCTCCCCCGCCACCACCCCTCAGCCCGCTCTCAGCCAGGGGTTGCCCCTGCCAAGCTCACAGTCAAGGTCTTGCCTGTCCTGTCTCACTTCTCTGCAGGGAAACATTCCACACAGTTCCCTGATCCCTCTTCTCAGGACACCCCGGGCTCTTGGCCTCCATAACACGGCCTCCCTGCCATCCTCCTGCCTCCTAGGCTCTTCCCTCTCGGCTCCCTGCCAGCTCCAGCTTTTCCATGTGATGTTCCTCCTGCCTGGGATCTCCTCTCTCTCTCCACTCTGCCTCAAACATGTGCCGTCATCCGTGTGCTGACAGTTCCCAAATGTCTATATATCAGTTAAGAAGCTTTTGACTAAAGTCAACGAAAACCCTGATTCAACCAAGGAACATCAGGGGGCTTTATTATCCCACATACTAAGAAGTCCTAGGGAGACAACAGCTCAAAGACATTGTCAGAAGTTCAGGTTTCTCCAGCTTTGCACTGAACCATCCTTGGGCCTGTCAGCTCCACATGGTCACGTGGTTACAGCTACACTTCCGGCTTCACACAGAGAGAGACAACATCCAGGGGAAGAAGGGGGCCTGTTTCTTCCCATGTGTCTCTCTTGTTTTCTTTCACAAATGTTTTAATTTGAAAATTTGTCAGCAAACAGAAAAGTTGAAATAATAGTACAGCAAACACCCATACGTCCTCAGCCTAGGTTCAACAGTTAGTGACATCTTGCCATATTTGCTTTCTATCCATGTACACATATGTTATGAACACAAGTGTATTTTTTGGATGAGCCATTTAGAAATCAGTTGCAGATATCATGACATTTCAGCTCTAAATACTTCCCTTTGCATCTTCTAGGAGTAAGGAAGTACACAACCACGATGCTGTGATCTCACCTAAGAATATGAACAATCCAGTAACCCTCTCTAACATCCCAGTGTTCCAAAATATCTCTCATAGCTTCCCCCCCCGCCACGATTTAGGTTCTGATTGAGGGTCATGCACTGCATTTGATTGTTATACTTCTTTAGAGCAGAATCCCTGCCTCTTTAAAAAAATGACACTTTTTTGAAGCGTCTGGGCTACTTGTCCCGCAGGATGTCCCCCATAGTGATTTGTCCGGTGCTGTTTAACTTGCTCCTCTATCCACCGTATTTCCTGTGAATTAGGGGCGAGATTAGAGGAGTGATTCAACTGAGAGTGAACTTTTTTTTTTTTAATATTTATTGGAGTATAGTTGCTCTAAGGGTGAACTTTTTGACAGCGTTTCAAGGTGATGTAACCCGTATGTTGTACCACTCCCTCGTATATACATCTTCGGTGCATTACAGAATCTCTGTGCCTCAGTTTCCCCAAACAGTTCATTTCCTCAGAAAAGCTGACATATGAAAAGTGTAGAACTGTCCCCATTATCTCGGTGGCAGCAGTTGTTACCACCCTTATTTCTGCTGCTGGGGAGCCCGCTACCTCTCCCCTCCCCTGGACCCCCCTTCCTCTCCCCTCCCCTGGACCCCCATACCTCAGCCTCAGCTCAAGGCCCAGGCTCTAGGACTTTGTCTGGTTGGCAGTCCCTGGGTACCACAACTCGGAGTTGATGGCCACCATGGCGAGGAAAGTGCAGGATCTGGAGCGGCAGGTGAAGGCCCAGGCGGATGAGATGCTCTCCAAGGTGGGGCCCCAGGGGGGAGAGGGCCAGGGTCTGGTCTGAGGGGTGGAAGGGCCTGGGCTGGGGAGGCCAGTGAGGCTACTATTGCAATAGACCATGGTGGATGCGTTCTAGAACCATCTCCCTGAGCAAACCGCCCAACTCGAGGGCCAGGTCTGGCCCGGGACTGACCTGGGTCCCTGTGACCTGAGCAGAGAGGTTAGGGGTCTTCTCCACACCTGAGCAAGGCCCGTAGACCTCAGATTGGGTGGCAGCGGTGGCTGCTGAGTGCTGGGCACTTGGGGGTGCCCACCCCCTGCCCCCACCTCAGTGGGACCACAAGGGCCATCTGAGCACCGGAGCAGTGCCAGAGCGGGGCAGGGGCTTTAAGCTGGGTCTTCCCATCTGGAAGGGGCTCCCTTGGGCTCTGGGAACCACCAGGTCTGCTCCCCTCCTGTCTCGTTGCTGCAGGATCAGAAGATACGGGCCTTAGAGGAGCTGGTGGAGACCCTCCAGGAGCACCAGGGTAAGAGGCCCTCTGTGGGCTGGTCAGCCCCCCTTTGTACCCCCTGGGCCGGCGACCTCTGGGTATCAGGGCTTCGAGAGCATCAAGCTGAGTCCTGTGGTGGAGTCTGGGCAATGGAGCCCAGAGAGGAGCAGTGACACCCAGGGCAGTGCCCTTCTGTGTGGGACTGAGTCCCCCGAGCGCAGCCCTAGCCCAGCCCTGAGCACAGGGCCTGCCAGCCAAAGCCTGGAGGAAAGGCAGCCCCGTCAGGAGCCTTGCTCGGTGGGCTGGTGGCCTCCCGAGAGTCAGGGCCTCCCCTCTCAAGGTCAGGGCGAGAGGCCAAGAGGTGCTTCTCCGGGGATCCCTCGAGTTCTCGTGGAGCAGCTTCTCCAGATGACCCTCGGGCCAAAGCTCTTGTCATGGCCAGAAGTGGCCTGGCAGCCTCCATGCGGGGGGCACAGGAACCCCTCCCCGTCTTTTCCTGAAGGCACGGTGACCCTGCAGCGGCAGGAGGAGCTGGAGACCACGTGCGCGCAGCTGCAGCGGCAGGTCGGGGAGATGGAGGTGAGGGAGGTGCCGGCCCAGGGCTGTCTGCCCCCAGGGACTGGGTCAGAGCCCACCTCTCTGGGGTCTCCTCACCGCACATCCCACACAGGGGCCCGGGGCACCCCCCATCCCATTTCAGGCTTGGGCTAGCCCCTCCCCCTTCCTCAGTGTCGGCTTGAACTACTCTCCCCTCCAGCCACGGGGACCTGCCTCTGCTTCTTTGACCACATCAAGCTCTTTCCCACCTCAGGACCTTGGTCCGTGTTGTTCCTTCCACCTGAAATTTCTTTTTCTACCTTCCCCTGGCGAGTTTTCACTGATCCTCAGTCTCAAGTCAAGGTGGGAGCCCTTTCCCAGGGGACCCCCTTCACATGTGACCAGGGCAGGTGCTCCACTCTCTCTTCCTCTGGGGACCGTGGACCCCACGAGGGAACGAGGGAGGGAGCACTTTTCTCCTGCTCGTTGCTGCGCGCCCAGGACCTGGCAGGGGCCTGGCTGTGCGTGTTTACTGCGTTGGTCATGGCCATTCCCTGCCTCTGGACGTGGCATCTCACTCACCCAGTGTCACCTTTGTTGCCATCGTTCACACAGCAAGGCTTGAGCTGGAGGGACCCCAGGCTCAAGGGAGGGTCCTAGGCATGCATACATCCTCAGGGCCCCCCACTGCCTCACCGGCCCCACCAGGGGTTCTAGCCTCCTGGGGTTCTAGCCTCTCCCTCTCCACACCGAGTTGCTTTCCAAAGCCCCAACCTAATTTAAGACCACAGACGCAAACCCCCAAGCAGCAGCTGCAGCTGAGGGCCCTTCCCACCCAGGCCTGTGCATACCCCAGGGCTGTGGGTAAACAGCTGCTCCCTGAGTGGCCTGCTAGGACTGCCGGCAGCCCGTGGGGCTTCTCTGAGCAGCTGCCACAGGAGTCAGGGCTGCCCCCTCAGGGCAGAGGGCATTGGGGCTCCCACGTTCACGTTGTTCACATGTTTATTGCTTCGTTAATTTAGCAAACTCAGACA
Organism: Pseudorca crassidens; assembly: GCF_039906515.1. Classification (NCBI taxonomy): domain Eukaryota; kingdom Metazoa; phylum Chordata; class Mammalia; order Artiodactyla; family Delphinidae; genus Pseudorca; species Pseudorca crassidens. The sequence continues at coordinate 20,428,271 of NC_090297.1, read as the reverse complement.
AAGTACCTCCTGTGCGCCCGGCACCCTGCCAGACACTGGGATGCAGAGAGGGTCCCTGCCCTCATGGCACTGACAGTCTAGAGGGGACACACATAAACAAGTACACAGGAAGACACACAAGTACGGAATATGGTGAAATATTTAAAAGGGTAACACATTAGAGACTAGCTGGGACGTGGGCCACTCCCCGCCTTGGGAGGTGGGAGCAGGGAGGCATGACTGTTTGGGCCAAGTTCATTTTGAGGTGCCTGTTGGACATCTAAGTGTAGATGGCTAGAAATTTGAAACTGGAAAAGAAGAACATATGTTGCAAGAGATGAAGGCAGAAGTGTGCCCGCTGGGTTAGGCAGCAGGCAGGTTGCGGTGGCTGCTTGTTAGCCGTTGTAGTCAGTTGTGGAGATGGAAGCCGGGCTGGAGTGGGTTGAGGGAAGGAGTGGAGGTGAGGAAGCAGCAACAGGAAGCATAGACAACTCAGAAGTTTTCCTGTGGCAAAGGCGCTGGGCGGCCAGCCCTAGAGAGGCCACGTGTGGGACATGTGGGGGGACATGTCCTCTCAGACCTGCAGAGCAGGTGTCCCTTCCTCTCCTCCCACTCGGGCCAGACCCACATGGCTCCCCGCCGCCATAATGGCTGACTTACGCGAGTTCCTACTTGTGCCAGGCCCTGTGCTAAGGACATGACGTGAATTACCTTAGTGAGTCCTCACGAGCTTCATTTTACAAGGAGAAGCCTGAGGCTCTGGGAGGTGAGGTGGCTTCCCAAGGCCACAGCCAGGAAGTGGCCAAGACCCCCGGGCCCATCGCCCCATCCAGTGGGCTGGGAGCGGAGGCCTGAGGCTGGGGGCTGGGCTGATGCCGCCTTTTCCCCTGGTAGGGGCTGAGCTGACAGTGCCCCCGACATCTCCCTCTTCTCTCCCCACAGCGGTTCCTCGGTGACTACGGCCTGCAGTGGGTGGGTGAGCCCATGCATGAGGAGGACTCGGAGGATGGCGAGAGGGACTGGATGACAGCCAAGAAGTTCTGGAAGCCAGGTAAAGTCGGGGTCCACCCTGGACCCTCCTGCAAAGGGAATTCCCCTACAGCTCCCGATGGCCCACAGCTGTCCAGAGGCCAGCTCATTCATGCCCCTTCTCCCAGCACAAGGTGCCCCAAGGCCTCCCACAGCTTGCCACTGACACGGGAGCAGGAGGGAAAGGCCTCAGCCTCCATCCCTGACCACCTAACCCTAGACTCTGCCTGCTCATCTTTCTAAGGCTCCAGGGACCCAGGGATACAAAACGTAACAAGACTTCATTTGTCTCAGGCACCATAGTTTACAAAATGTCACCCATTTAAAAGCTGTGGCCTTTAGAAGCAATCCCCCTGCTTTGGAAGCTGGCCCTCAGGCCAGGGGCTTGGTCCCCTCTGTGGACTCCCTTTCCAGGTTCATTTGTAGCAAACTATTGAAATCTACCTGCGTCTCTGGGCCTCCACCACGTTTTATTTTTAACTCAACTGCTAATATCCCGAGGGATGCACTCCAGAGATTTGGGGCCATAGAACTGGCTACTTCCTTTATATATATATATATATATATATATATATATATATATATATATATATATATATATATATATACTTTTTTTTTTTTTTTTTGGCTGCATTGGGTCTTCGTTGCTGTGTGCGGGCTTTCTCTAGTTGCGTTGCGGCGAGTGGGGGCTACTCTTCGATGCGGTGCGTGGGCTTCTGATTGTGGTGGCTTCTCTTGTTGCAGAGCACGGGCTCTGTGGCGGGCGGGCTTCAGTAGTGGCTCGTGGGCTCAGTAGTTGTGGCTCGCAGATTTTAGAGCACAGGCTCAGTTGTGGCACATGGGTTTAGTTGCTCCGCGGCACGTGGGATCTTCCCAGACCAGGGATCGAACCCATGTCCTCTGCATTGGCAGGCAGATTCTTAACCACTGCGCCACCAGGGAAGTCCCAGCACTGGCCACTTCTGAAAGCTGGGTCCATTCCCTTCAAAGAATGGAGGTCATTGCCTGGAAGGTAGTTCTCCAGGCTCTGTTGGTCACACCTGGGTCCTGATCACCACCGCCTAACCCAGGTGTGACTTGGGTACTCAAGTTCCGTTCTCTGAGCCTTCAGTTCCTCGTCAGTAGATCAGTAGCTCCTCATCAGTGTATTCTTTCCCATGGAGTTACTACGAGTCAGTGGGTTGGACGCAACACCTAGCACTCACCTCGCATGTCATCAGCCCCGCAAGTGGGAGCTCTCATTGTTTTCCATGGTCAGAAGGCAGTGGCAGTCTCAGGGGAACATGAGCTTGGCTCCCAGGGGACTGTTTGGAAGACAACTGTACTTTCTTAATTTCGTAAGTTTCCTGCTGGGTAAAAACCCAGCCTGGAAACATGAGAGTCCCACCTGCTGCACATTGGCTAGCTCCCCCTAAATCTCAGGGGAAAACCCCCTCACCCTTGTTTCAAAAACATCACTTTCCATTTGCACCAAATTTGCCACTTTTAAAGCATTTTCACAAATAGCCTTGGCACAGGCCAGGGGTTATTCCATTTTACAGATGGGGAAACTGAGGCACTTAAGCAGTCTGTTGAGTGAAGGGGGCAAGACTTAAGGCTGGGAGCCCACTGGGAGATGGTTACAGTCATCCAGGCCAAAGATGAGATGATGCCCAGCATAAGGGTGATACTGGTGGGGCTGGTGAGAAGGGACAGAGCAGAGAAATTTAGGAGGGGAATCCATGGCCTTGGCGATTGCTCGAACATTGGGGGGGCGGTGGGAGGAACCTGGGATGACCCTGGGGAGCACAGCTGTCAGGGAAGATGTCCCATTTAGGACACGGCAAAGCTGGGGAGCTGTATGGCACCTGGGCCATGCCAGGAGCTGAACCCTGGGCTGAGTGCTATGGGAAGTTCTCCCTGGGTGAGAGGCGAGACCCTGCTAGGCAACTGCCAGAAGCTGTAAGGATGTCCCTTCCTGGGGTCCAGGGCCAGAGGCCTGCCAGCACTATGGACACACGCATGCACGCACTCACACACACACACACTCACACACACACACACACACTGCCCCTGTGCGGTGAGCTGGGCTCAGGCCTCATGTGGCCTTGCTGACTAGTTGGAGGGCAGACTTTCTTCTGGCCAGTGGGGCCCTCCCTGCTCCTTTGGGGAAGGGGTGAGACCAGACAGCTGGTTTCTGGACCTGGTTCTGTGGATTCCACCCCCTCCTCCCAAAAAGAGAGCAGCCCCCAACTGCTCTGTGTTGTTTGTTTTTGCTCAGAGTACGGCTGTTCTCAAGCCCCTTGTTCTAAAGCCTGGCCACAAGTTCCTGATTTGTGTCTTTTTCTTCTTTTGCCTTTTGATTCTTCAACATGGAGGGGGCTCAGTTTAGCTCTTCTGACAGATGAACAACATGTTTTTCATTTCTAGCAGCTTTTCCTCCTGGGACTGCCCGCCCCCCTTTCCTGGCTTTTTCCCTTCCTCTCCCTATGGCCTTGTCCCCACGTGCCAACCTGCCCCTGCCCCAAGGGCCCTTGGGTCCATGAAGCCAGCCTCTGGCTGACCCTGATGCTCTGGCTTGTTTCTCTGGATCTCCCTCTGTTGGGTACCACTCCCCACAGGCCCTGGGGCAGCAGGCCAGTGGGTTGGTGAGCTGGGGCATCTGTATTAGGCAGACTGGGGCTGATTCAAACATTCTAGAGCCTGGGACTCTTAGGGAGGAGGGTCAGTTGGGCCCATGAAGGGGCTCAGGGGAGAGGAAGCCTTGCAAGGGCTTGGCCTCAGGCCAGATCATTCACCCCTTCCCACCAGTATGTTGAGTAGCAAACAGGATGCCGTGCCAGGTGCTTCAGGGTATGCGGAGACATGAAAGGGACAGTTCCGGCTCTGGTCCTACCACCTTCGGGTCAGGTGTTGAGCCTCAGGGCTGAGAGCTCCAGCCAACTCTGAGCTCCCCCCACCCTTCACCTCTGAGCTCCTCACCCCCCCCACCCCTCATCAAGTCCCTGCCCTCTCTCTACATCTCCCCTTCCCACTCCCAGCGCCCACCTCCCCAACCCTTTTCCCCAAGCCCAGGCTCCGGCATCTGTGTGGGAGCCTCTTCCCTCCCCTGCTCAGGAAGCCAGGCTGACTCCTCCATGGGCTGTCCCTGGGCTGCCCTTGGGCCCCTGGAACTGGCCTGGCCTAGACCCCAGGCAGGCTGGACTCCTGCCACCCACCCTCCCACTAGCTCGGTCCTGTGCTGTGTCCCCCAAGTGCCTTGCCCCCTTTTCTCCCCTCCTGTGAAGCTCAGCTCAAACCCCACCTGCTCTAGCACATGTGCGTGGAGTGCCTTCTCGGCGCCAGGCACTGTGCCGCCCTGCAGCTGCCCCGGGCGCGTAGTTAGGGGCTCTGCGTTGCAGTGAAAGCCTTAAAGGCTCTGGCTGAAGAGGGGGGCCTGGGTCAGATCGTACCCTGTGTGGGGAACCTGCCTCACCTCTGAGTCCACATCCTCCTCTGTGAGGTGAGGAGATGGTACGATTGACCCCTAGGCCCTGAACTGAGAGCACTGAATACCACAGTGTAGAGTACGTGGAGTGTTCTCTCAGGCGGACATGCGGTCGGTGAATGATGACCATGTCCATTTACTGCTCCGCCCCTGCTGCGCTCCAGAGTGCCAGCACAGGGCGCGACCCGAAGGCCAGGGCACGTGCACATGCAGGCGATTCGCAGGCATTGCCTGGGTGCCCTTGGCCTGGATGGTCAGAGCCCCCTGGGACGACCCTCTACAGGATGAGGTGGGGAAAAGCAGCGTGATGATCAAAGCAAGGGCCAGAGAAGTCAGCTCCTGCCGAGTCACAGGCTGGCTGTGGCCCTGGCGGTGACCAGACTCTCGGAGCCCGTTTTCTCCCCGCCGGCTCCTCTGAAGAGCAGAGTGAATGTAGGTGAAGTCCCCAGAGCAGGGCCCGGCGTGCAGGTGGGTGGAAATAGCAGGCCTGTTTCCTTTCAACAGCATTCGCCTGCGGTGCTGGGACGGGCCAGCTGGGGCACGTCGGACACTGCCAGGATTTCACGGCAGCAGGTTGTCCTCCCGGTGAGGGTGCGAGGGGCCAGCCCAGGGCAGGCTCACCACTCAGCTGCGCTAGGGGCAGGGTCTGGCCCTCCTCTGGGCCCTGCAACCCCACAGTGGCACTTAACACATGCCACTGTCACTCTTTGTCACCCTGTCTCCTTCATTCAAGTATGAGCCTGAGGAGGGCAGGACTCTGGGCATGGGCGTGGCCATGCCGCTCAGAGCCTGGCAGGGCACGGGCGCTGCGGACGTACTTGCTGGATGGCGGGGTGGTGGGGTGGAGGGACGGATCCAGTGCGTCTTGAGCACCCACTGTGGGCCAGGCCCAGGGCTGGCTGCTCTTGCCTGTGTTCAAGGAGTGACCGGTGTAGCTGGAAAGACCAATAAGCAAACAAAATGACAGCAGCCTGTGATGCGGGCCAGGAGTGGGCCCAAGGGCTCCAGAAACCCAGGAGGAACAGAGGCCCAGGCTCAGGGGCAGGGGCTCCGGGCAAGGCTTCTCCACGGAGGTGGTGAGAGGGCACCTGAGCCCTGTGATGATCAAGAGGGTGGGGTGTTAGTGACAACAACAGCTCTGTCTGCCAGGCACTTCCTGTGAGCCTCACAGCAACCCTGTAAAGTGGGGCTGTTATTGTCTTCATTTTATAGAAGAGGAAGCTGAGGCCCAGAGATGTTGGCCCATGTGCCCGGGGTCACACAGCTTGGAAGTGGTAGCCCGGGCTGTATGGCTTCAGAGTGTGAGTGGGGGAGCTTGTTGAGGGCAGGCTGGGGAGCCAGGGCTCTGAGGGTCTTGGGAGTTGGGCCAAGGAGCTTGGACTTGATCTCCATGCCTGTTCACTCCCCTTTTAAATAAAATCATGGGCTCTCAAAAGTTGGATGAGGCCTCAGAGATGATCTCCCTGCACTGTACTCCTCCTTGGAAAGGAACCCCAGTGAGCAGTATCTGAAGAACCAACACTGAGAGGCAAGCCTGCATGGTCACTGAGGACAGAGGCTTAGAGTCACCTGGGCCCTGCAAGCTGCGTGACCCGGGGCATGTCACCTTACAAGGCCCAGTTTCCTCATCTGTAAAATGGGAGAAGACGACCTGCCTCTTGGTGCTTGGCATAGTAAATGCTGAGTCATCATCACAGTCAGTTCACCCCTGGATCTTGCGGGCAGGATGAAGATTTCTGTTATCTACCCATTCCCTGGAAAAGAAAGCTGCAGCTCAGAGAGGAAATGCCTCACTTGACCTCTGACCTGCCTCATCCCATGTGACGTGGCTGCACGGGGCCAGGCTTCTGTTGAGCACTCCTGGCTGTGAGGTGGCGATGCCAGGCTCTTCCTGCCTTATTCTCTTAGCCCTGGTTTGTCCAGAGCGGCGGTTCCTTCTCCCGGGCCCCTTGTGTCACCTCCATTCTGCTGCATCTGATACCTGCCAGGCCCACCCTGCTTTCACTTCTCCACCCCCGAGCCCTGGCTGAGAGCCTTCCGGGCTGATTTTCTCCGCCAACTTTCCTTTTCTCTTTCATTGCTTCTTGGCATCCTCCCCTGGGTTTCCACCTGCCCCTTCCCCTGTCGACACCTCAGCTCCCTGAAAAGCCCAGTCCCCAGGAGGCAGCTGGATTAGCAGTCCGCGCGCCTCTGAGTCGTCCTGTTGGCCGTGCTGTGTGGCCTGCCTTGGCCGAGTCATGTGACTTTCTAGGCCTCACTTTCCCATCTGTAAGAATATAGCGATGGGGGCAGATGTTGACAGTGATGAGCTTTTCTGCTGTTATTTTCAGGTTTACCTGGGTGTTCTGAAAGTACTTAGTTAGCTGTTAAAGGAAAATAGTGTCTCGATACTGTTCTGGCTCATATCAGGGATATCCAGGATGTTCTGTGAGTTTTTCTTGGGACTCTCAGGGACTCCAGGGGACCCCAGGAAGAGGGGGGCGCAGGTGCAGCCCCTGCAGCAGTAGGAGATGTAGGGGAGAAGGGAAGGCCAGCTGGGGCCTACCGTTTCAGCAGCCACAAAGGCAACAGGAAACAGGGCCGCCCACATCTGTACTTCCCCGGTACAGCCATTGCACCACTGTGGGGAAAGGAATTGGGTCCCCAGAGTCCTGACCCACATCCTGCCTCAGCCTGGCTGTCCTGGTGAAAAACAGCTTCCAAGAAGGCCCAGAAAGTCACCAGTGTTTTATAGGGTTACACCCTAGTAGATGACTTAGTTCGGGGCAAGATCCCTTCAGGACTGAGAACAAGCTCCTGGCCTGTCCCCCGGCAGCACCCCACCTGCCCTGTATCCTTTCTGCTCTGGCATCTGTCTTGGCTGCCTCATCACCCCACCTGCACCCCGTGAACCTTATGAGCAGCTCTATGGACAACACATTTGTCAGAAGAGGAGGCCAAATACATGTGCAACCCAAGGTCTCCCATGTCCTGTCCAGCAGGTGTCCCGACCCTCACCTCTGTCTCCTGATGGTGCAGATGGGTGGAAAGAACAGACTCCAGGGTCAGTCCCCTCTTCTAACTTGCCAAGTGGCCTGAGGCAAATCATTTTTCATCTCTGTGGGCCTGTTTCCTCATGTATAAAATGGAGATAAATAACCCCTGCTGCGTGGCCTCTGGGTTGGCCTGAGGTCCATTTGTGCACAGTAGAGCTGGCAACAATAACTAACACAGACAGATGCTTGTTGGAATTCTTACGTGGTCATCTTGGACCCTCACAGCCATCCTGGTCCTATCATCGTCACCTTCTAGAAGAGAATGCTGTGGTGCGGAGCGTTAAATGACGTGACCAAAGTCACACAGGTAGAAGTGGAGGAGCTGGAATTTGAGCCCAGACCGCTGGGAACTCTGCACTGTGCCTTTCAGCTGCTAACACAGTGCCTGGCACATCTGATCTGGGATCTGATCCCGCTCTTGCCACTTACTGTGTGTGTCCCTAGGCCAGCCATTAACCTCTAACCCTTAGTTTCCTAATATGGAAAATGGGGATGTTTATAGTCCCTACAGCATAGGGTTGGTATGAAGAAATGGGATAATAGATGTTAAAACCCTAGCACAAAGTAAATGCTCACTAAAAGACAGCTATTATTATTATCTAGTGTTAGCTGTCCTTCCTCCTCCCCAGGTGGTCACTTAAAGAGATGCTAAGGCCCCTGCCCAGCATAGGAGGGGGCTGTGGAAGCCAGGGATCTGGAGCACACAGCAGCCATGAAGAGAGGCTCATGGGTGTCAATCCTCTTTGCCAGGAGACTCACTGGTACCCCCCGAGGTAGACTTTGACAGGCTGCTGGCTAGCCTGAAGGATCTCAGTGAGCTGGCGGTAGACAGTGACACCCAGCTGACACCAATGCCCAGCAGAGTGCCACACTGTGTCCTTGAGCCCATCCCACTGAAGCTCTACCGGAATGGCATCGTGATGTTCGATGGGCCCTTCCGGCCCTTCCACGATCCCTCCACACAGGTAGGAGTGATGGGGAGGAGAGACAGGCCTGTGCACCCTCAAGCCACTGTGGTGGCCCACCCCCTGCTCACCATTAGTTGGAGATGATGGGCCCAGCTCACCCCCAGCACCCAGGCTTATGCAGAACCTCCAGAACCGCCCCCCCCAGCCATGTCCTGGGACTCTGTTTCCAGAGTCTGATCCAGAGAGTAATTGGCCCCACGATCCCGGGGCCCAGAGCCTGCCATCTAGACAGGAAGCAGGGTGTAGGGCACTGCACAGGGCCAGCCAGGCCTCACCCTACCTCTCCCCCTGCAGCGCTGCCTCCGAGACATATTGGATGGCTTCTTCCCGTCAGAGCTCCAGCGGCTGTACCCTGACGGGGTCCCCTTTAAGGTGATGGGCTCTCCTCAAACCACTCACTCTCAGTGTGGGGATTTTGGAGGGGGTGGGAATGCTTCCTCAGGCATCACCTAGGGGCACTGCCCCACCTCAGAGACCCCAGTCTGATGACCTCCAGAAGGAGGGTGAGCCTGAAACGGGGCTGGGAAGGGAGCGGGAAGGCTGCCGTAGCCATACTTGCCGCATCAGCAGTGGGGAAGGTATGTAGCTGAACAGCAGGCAGCGCCCCCTTCTGGCATCCTGAAAGCAGAGCCCTCAGCTGCGTGGCACCACTGCCCCTCCTCCCCAGCATTCAGGACACCTGGACAGCCTGGGGAACATGAGGAGTCCACGTAAAACTGTCCTGGCTCCCCCCAGAGGCTCCTGGAGCCTCCTGGTTAGGGTGGAAGGTAGTGCCATTGGGGGGCAAACGTTGGGACTAAAGGACTTGAGATGGAGCCGGCCCCCTGCTGTGGGGGCAGTCGGCAGTGAGATGAGGGTGCTGTGATGGGAGCACATGAGGCTGTGTCCCAGAGGGTGGTGCGTTAGTTCCACAGTGAGAGCGTGTGAGGGGGAAAATAGCGTGAGTCACGACCAGGGGTGTTTGAGGTAGTTCATGCCAAGGAGGGCTTTGCCCTCTCCTAACACCCTCATCCCTCCCCTCCTGGTCTGCTCCCGAGAGGGACTCTGTGAGGAGGATGTCAGTACTGTGGCTGCAGCTGGAGTGATGAGGGGAGCTTGCAGGAAGAGCAGGGCTCAGGTGGGTGGGAGCAGCATGAACTGCAGCTCTCCTGCTCTTTCCCAGGGCCTCGGTTTCCTCATCTGTAAAATGGGGATTGCATCAGACCATCCCTTGGGCCTATTCCTCTGTTTGGGCAAGTAGGGGTGGGCATGGAGCTCAGGGCTGAAGAGCTGTGCCAGCCGCTGTTTCCCTTCCTTCTTGACAGGTGAGTGACCTGCGCAATCAGGTCTACCCAGAGAATGGGCTGGACCCGTTCCCTGGCGAGGGCCGAGTGGTAGGCTGGCAGAGGATTCGAAAGCCCTTGGACAGGATGGAGCACCCAGGTGAGCTCGGCCCTGAGGCTGAGCCAGGTGGTGGGGGCACTGTGCAGGACAAGCTCCAGGTAGCCTCCTCCACCATCACACACAGTCTCTGCCCCGGCCAAGGCTCCCAATGCCCTCTCTGCAGGCTCCAGGATGACCGCCGAGAAGTTTCTGAACAGGCTGCCCAAATTAGTGATCCGACAAGGCGAGGTGATTGACATTCGAGGCCCCATCCGGGACACCCTGAAGGTGAGTCCAGCCCTGGCTCCCCCAGCCTTATTGGCGGGGTAGGGGGGCGGGGGGGCGGCTTTACCATCAACCCTGGCCCAGCCTACCGGAGCAGCGGCTTACCTGGAGGCTCAGGCTTGAGGGCCCCTGAGGATGGCCTGGATGGAGAGATGAGTTCCTCAGAGCTGTTCCCCTGTCTCCTGGAAACGATGGAGCTGGTGAGCTCTCAAGACTGTCTCCTGGTCTCTCTGAGCTGGGACCAGAGAGCAACTGGCCAACGCAGGAGTGTGGCTGTAAGAGTGGGAAAGTCGGGAGTCTAGGTTGGGGGTGAGCCCAAGTTCAGGCCACCCTCTTGAGGTCCAGACCGAAATACACCTTCCTGGCCTTCACAGGTCTCATCATCCTCTCTCCTCACTCACTATCCTGCTACTCCTCCCTCGTCTCCACCTGTGAAAGATACCAAACCCCTTTCCCAGGACTCTGCCTTCACCACAAGTGGCCAAGTCCTGTCAGATCTGTCTATCCCCAGAACTGCTCCCGAATCCATCTCTTCTCTCCATTCCCCCCGCCCACCATCCTAGCCTAGGCCCCAGAGTGTCTCCCAGACAACTGCAGTGGCCCCTCACTGGCCTCCCACTTCCACTCCCGCCCTGCCAGCCATCCTCCCCCAGCAGCCTCTGTGCTCTTTTAAAAATGCAAATTGGATCCTGGCTCTTCCCTGTTGAAACCCTCCAGTGGTTCTTAGGTAAGGCCTGTCATTCCTTTCTGGTCCTCTTGCCACCTCTAACCTTTTCTTTTTTCCAGTCCAACCTGGTTTCCAGCTTCAGCCACATGAATGCTGACACTTTCTCAAATATATCACCTCTTCTCAGAAGTCTTCCCTGACCTATGCTCTCTGGAATATCCTTGCCCCCCATCCCATTTCTAAGGACTCCTCTTCATCCTTCAGTCACAGCTCAAGTGTCATTTCCCCAGGGAAGCCTTCCCTGGGGAAGCCTTCCTAGGTTAGGCACCCAGCCTGGTCACTGTGTGGGGTTCTGTCTCCCCCACTAGAATGAGGGAAGGGAACGATGGGGCTACCTCCCAAAGCTTCCCTTCTATTTCCTCTCCTTGGGCCCCCATTTACACAGAATACCCCCTCCCGCTTTGGCTCACTGGTCTCATCCATCCCTGGTCAGGAGAAGTCCCCTGTAGGGGTTGGGGGGAGAGTGTGACCGGCAGGGCCCAGGGCTCTGTCCACTCCATCGATGCTGCCCATTGTGTGTCCAGATCCAGGAGATCGTGGTGGAGACGCCTGCCTTGGCTGCTGAGCGTGAGAGGTGAGGGCAGAGTGGAGAGGTGAGGACCCTGGGACTGGGCTACCAGGGGGTATAGACGGCCTCTGGGTCCACAGGAGCCAGGAGTCTCCGGAGTCACCCGTGCCCGCGCTCTCCACGCTGCGCATCAAGTCTGAGAATGGCGAGCAGGCCTTCCTGCTGCTGATGCGGCCGGAGGACACAGTCGGTGATGTGCGCACCCTGCTTGCACAGGCCAGGTGGGCGCGGGGCTCAGCTGGCGTCCGCAGCGGGGCTCTGGCCCCACGACCCGGCCTGATTCGTTCTTCCCTGTCCCCAGGGCCGTGGAGGCCACCACCTTCGAGATCTTCAGTACGTTCCCGCCCACAGTCTACCACAATGACGCTCTCACGCTGCAGGCCGCGGGCCTGGTGCCCAACGCCACGCTGCTGCTTCGGGCGCGCCGGGCTCCGCTGCCCGCCCCCGGCCCCGAATAAAGCGCCCACCCCAACGCCGGCTGCTCTGCGAGGCTCTCTTGGCAGGGCAGCCCAGCAGCACTAGCTCCGCCGAGGAGGGGGCGGCACCGCCCCTCTGTAACTCGAGCCCCAGCTGGCGGGCCTGGCCGCTGGGTCTTTGTCTTCTAGGTTCCTCTTTCTGCCCAGAAGGGCTAAGCTGCTCCAGGGGAGAGAGGGCCCGCCCCAGCCCAGCGCCTCTTGTACCAGTGTGCAGATCCCTGCGCACAGACACGCGCAGGGCCACAAGCACGTGGGGACACTTCAACACTATGCATCAAAGCCACTGCCCCAACGCTGACAGAACTGCATCTGGGCACCCACTTCCATGACACACCCACACCTAGCCGAGCTGTTGGGACACAGGCAGGTGGCCACGAGGCACAGCCGCGTTACTGACTGGCATGCAAACGTGCAGTATACACCAAGGTAATGGACACCATCACGTGCATGTGCACTGGAGGGTGACCCACCCACACTCTCTAGAAACCGTTGGTCCACACAGGTATGTGTGTGCTGGACATATATCCAAACACACGCACTGTCAATCGCACACAGAGGTGCCACACGGGAGCACAGCCTCAGCACAATCACATCTACCAGACTTGCTCAGAGCAGGGACCCAGGATGTCCACGCCACACCAAAGACACGATGCCAATGGAATGGAACATTTAATTGTTTCTGCGGTGCTCCCGGATGGGGATTGCGGGGCCTTTGGCAGAGCCCTGGCTAATGGAACCAAGAAAGGTGCCTATCAATCAGCCAGTGCCAGGCAGGGTGGCAGCCTCAGGGCCAGGCTGAGGACAACCAGCACTTGGGCTGTTGCTTAAGACAATTTCTGAGACTAGTGGGTAAGGAATGTTGCCTTTGAGACTAGTGGGTAAGGAATGTTGCCTTTGAATAGAGAAGAGGGAGCTACAGTTAGGGGAGGCGGTAGGTCTTGGGTTGGGGGGAGGGGCTCCAAGGTCGGAAGGTTAGGAATAACGGAGTTGTCACAAGGTCCTTCATGGGTGATGGCTGGGGGGAACGTGGTGATGGAGTCCAGGGGGCTGACTCGGCTCAGGCCAGTTTCAGGAACTCCTGCAGTGTGTTTTGCTCCACAGCCTCCACGAAGAGCTCATAGTCCTGGGGGAGGGGACAAGAGGTGGTCACCTGAGTACTGGTGCTTTGTCTCAGGTCTGACTCTGGCTGGTATCCTCCTACAACACTCCCTCCATCCCCAACCCCCAGGCCCATACCCCACAGTACTGGTCCCCGTTGACAATCTGGGGTGGGGTGGCCTTGGGGTTGCCCGCCAGGGCTCGCATCTCATCCCGCAGGGCGTTGTCTTGGGAGATGTCCACTAGCTGGTACTGGATGCGCTTCCCATCCAGGATGCGGGTCACCTCGCTCTGCTGGGACTTGATCTGGGGGCAAAGGGCGGGCAGGGGTTAGTGAGCAGACTAGAGGGTTTATGGGGGGAACCCTGGGCAGAAAAAAAGAAAGTGTGGCCAGGAGCTTTTGTCCCCCTGTCGCGCTCCACGCCCTAGGGGAGGGTTCTGGCCACTAGGAGTTGGGAGGAGGAGTCAGGATTGTGGTGGTGTGGAAGGAGAGAGGGACCACCAACCATGAGGAGGGGAGTCAGAGTGAACATAAGAGATAAATTAAGGGTGGGGAGAGCCAGGAGCTCGGCAAAGAGAAAGCAGGGCAGGCCTGGGTGGAGACGGGTAAGGCGCCACCTCCGCCCCCAGGTACACACACACACACACACAGTGGAGGAGAGGAAGGGCAAGATAAGGACATGGTCAAGGCTCAGCCTGATAGTGGGTGTGCAGACGACCCAGGATGCCCGAAGGTGGTGTTCAGGATGGGGCCGCGGAGCCTGCCCCCACCCAACTCAGGAGGCCGTGTCCAGCACCTCGCCGCCCCCGCCCTGGGGGCGGGTCCCAGGCGCCGGGTCCAGAGCAACAGGACCACCACCAGCGCTCTACCCCAGGGCGCGCACTCACTTCGCGGGAGCCGGTGACCGACGTGCTGTAAACGCGCAGGCCGCTCATGCTGCGGATGGGCCGACGGGCCGACAGGCAGACGGGGTAGTGGTGGCAGCAGCTGCACGGCCTGGAGACGAGGCCGCCGCGCTCGGGAGCGGTTTCCTTCCTGCTCAGCCCGCGAGTCATAGCTCTCGGGACCAATGGGCGGCACGGACAGGCGCGCGGCCGGGGCGGGGCCTGCGCGACCCCGCCCCACGCAGCGCCGGGCCCCCTCCCGCCCCCCTTGGGGACCGGGCGCACCGAGGACCCCTGTCCCACGCAGGGCCGCCCTTTTCAGCCCTCCGAGCTGGGGCTGACAGTGTGAGGCTGGGGAGCGAGCTGACGGCAGGAAGGGCCGGGGAGGGCGTGGGTGAGGGTTTGGCAGAGGCCTCCCCTTCAGCCTCGCGCGGGTTTGCTGCACCCAACTAACTACCCACCCCCGGTGCCACGACAGCGCTGCTCCGCTCCGGGCTTTGAAGTCTTGGGCTGTTTTCAAACCTAAAGTTCCCCCGCTAGGGAGCTTCGCTTCACGGGATGCCCCCCGACCCCAACACGCACACACTGCCCCAGGGGCCACCCACACGTAGCTAACCCCGCGGCACACCACAGCACGGAGGGCCTCTGATTAGAGATTTCCCCAGAGTTCATCTCCGCTCAGATCGGCAGGTTTAGACAAGTGAGGGTGGTGGCAGGAGATGGGGCCACACCCTCACAGAGCCAGATGGAGGCCAAGGTATGAAAGAGGTTTCTAGTTCTGGACTGGGTGGAGGTAGAGGTTGGTGTCAGGACTCCTGAGAGTCTGGGCCCTTGTTAAAGATACACTGCTGGTCTTGGGGTGGCCCCAGCCCCACCCCAACTCCTCGCAGAAGATGGCACAGGGTGCAGAGGAAGCAACCAGCCCAACATTGGACCCCCAGCCATCTGTCTGGGGTTGGACATGACACCCCTCATTAGTCCTCCCAGGTCCAGGGCTCCGAGAACAGCCCAGGAAGACAACCCTAGCTCCTGGAGGCAAACACAGAGTCCTGCCTTGCCCTGGGGAAGCCACTTCCTTACAGCAACCCACAGGCAAAGACTTCCTCCTCAGAGGATTACTGAAACTCAATGACAAACTTGCTCTGTGACTCAGGGCAGCTTCACCCAACAGAAAGTGCTGTGGGAAGAGATCTTATCTGTCCCCACAGAAAGACAGAGGAGCAGAAGTGGTAGAAATAGACTTGAGGCTGGACCTGCCAAAGTTCCCTCCTTGCTGCTGTTTGGAGAACTTGGCTAAACACCCAGGCTTTGGCTCCAACAAGCCAAAGTGAGGGGTGGAGTACGAGCTGATGGTGATGGAAAGCAATGGGAAACCGAGGAGTCTGTTAAATTTTTATTTTGTAATCAAAATAGGCAATACAAACCAGTTGACATAACAAGGATTCATATAAATAACTGCTTATAAACTTTATGAGGAAAAATACCCGTGAGCATGGTGGCTGGGCTGCCAATACAGGGTGGAGACCAACCAGGCAGCTCTGCCTTTAGGAGGCAGGAGCCCAGAGGCTGAGGGGATGGCTGGGTGGGGCTGCTCTGAATGGAAGGGATAAGTCACTCCATAAATAAAACACAAACTTGTAAAAACACTTATGAAGGAGTCTCATTCAGGCCAGGAGTGAGGTCCAGGATGCTGCCCTGCCAGCCCGAAGCTTAGCAAGAATCTCCCAATGGCTGGCTCTGGACTCCTGAACTACTCAGTGCTCCCCCTTCCCCACACACAGCCTGGCTTGGCCTGGCTCCAGATCTAGAGGAGGCCCGGGGCTGGCCCAACAACCAGATACAAACAACTACCAGATGCTCCCTCAATGAGGAGGCAAGAGAAACCAGAAAGCAGAGGGTCCAAAGGCCCCGGAGAAACAACGAAAAACACTGAAAGTTGTACCTTAAAGCTGACCTGTACTGGGTACTCTGAACTCTCAAGGAGCCCAGAGCAGGAAAGGGAAAGGACCCCCAATCCCAAACACAAGAGAGGCACAAATCAGAAGGCCAGGCACTGGCCCCAGCCCCGGGGGGAAGGGGGTGAGCAGCTTGATAGTTGCCCTGCGGTATCCTGGGGGAAAATCCTGCCCAAACCCAGAACCATAGAGGAGTGAGTTTGCACTCAAGGGGGCTACCTGGCCAGCCTGAGAACAAAGGAGAAAGGGCTGTGCTAACCACACGACCAGGGCCCCAAGGGCACAGGGCAACTAGAGTGGGGTCTCCTGTAAACGGGCATGGTAGCACAGATGAAGAAGCCCTGGTTATAATCCCTGGGCTCCCAATTCTAGTTAGTACTTTGCTAAGGAATAGATCACCCTGAGGCATCTATGAGAACAAGAGCCCTGAGGAAGAAGCAGTGGGACTGGGCCTAGGAAAACCCAGAGCCAGCTCAGGTCCCAGGAAGGCTGGCACATGGGGCCTGAGAATTCTCAAATGGCCATTGTTACTGGTACTCAGCCTTTCCTGGCCCCTCTAAGGAACTCTGGGCATCAGCACGACCAAGGTATGGAGTGGGAATGAATGTGGAGCCATCCCAAAGGAGGGAGAAAGGAGGTAAGCGGCCTGCTTGCCTTTGACGTCAGCCAGCAACTGGGAACAGTCTGTGAGGACTTCCCAGTCTACCTGCAAAAGTTAATTATTAACTCACCCTCAAAGGGTGAATCAGGATGACAGGACAAATGCAATCCAACAAGGCAAAGCCAGAGTGGGGCAGGGCAAACAAAATTCTCTAATCAGCCCTTGGCCCCAGATGCAGCGCATACCTCCCCTCCATCCCTTCTCTCTGGGAATAGCAGCAGACAGGAGGCAAGAGATTGTCAGGGCAGGACCTGCTGGACCGGGCTCTCAGCAGACCAGATTCTCCCTTGGGGAATACAGCCTGTCCCACCCCCAGCATTCCTCACTGTGTGACACAGTTTTCTCCCATGTCCTGGGCGTATCTGTCTGACATGGTGGTCCTTAAGTCCTCGATGTCACGGCGTAGCTGTTGAACCTCTTCTAGTTTCCTCCTGATCACATCCGGCTTCTGAAAATCTAGCTGAGTCCCTGCGTGCTGTGTAGCTGGGGAGGAGAGCATTTCGAGAGATTATTAGTAAATCACTCAGGAGACACTTTCCTGTGGAAAGCGCAGTATGGATATGCAGTGCCATAAGGCCTGTGGTCTTGGAACATGGCACTTTTTAAAAAGCACCTAGGAATAATGGGCTGAAATCTTGCTGCCTAAGGGCCACGTTTGTGTTTGTCCTTCACCCAGGTACCCCATAAGGATGCCTGTTTCCAAAACAGATTTACTGAACGTCTACTTTGCAAAACACATCAACTCCCAGAGGGTGGTGACCAGGTCTACGGAGCCCAGTTCACACATTACCAGTAATGATGGGAAAGGTAGATAGGGGTGAGAGGAGAATGAAAGCCACTCTCTCCTGGGTCCCAGACTGGCCTGAGGACTCACAGTGAATGCCCAGGAGCAGGGAGAGACTGGGGTCATGCCCCTGGGCCCTCTGGGTCACAATGCTACAGACAGCCTGCAGATCTTGAAGGCAACGGGCCAACTCCTGATGCAGCTCAAATGCCAGCTGGGCCGTGTCTGATGAAGATGGGGACCCTGATTGGGCCTGGCGCAGGTGTTCTTGGAGCGTCAGATTCTTCTCAATGAGGTCCTGGTTCTGTACTGAAAGCTGAGCAGACAGAGAGGCGAGCACATTAACCCAGGCCCAGGGAAAAGCAGAGTATCTGTGCATGAGTGTGGATATATGTATATATGTGCGTGGAGGGGAAGCTATGAGTCAAAGGCGATGTCCCCCCTCCTTGCACTCCCCTCTTCCCCCTCAATATCAGGCCTAGTTTCTCCTGCAGGTAGGTTGGGCCCACAGGGCTGCAGCATTGGAGGGGAAACTGCACCCCAGCAGACTGAGTCAGCAGCCTCCAGGTTTCTGTTCAGGAACCAGAGAAGATACTCCCGCCCCTCGGAACTCTATCTGAAGCCAGTCCCTCAGCCAACTCTGTTAGCCAGGCTATCAGAGAAGGTTTAACGTGAACTGTGAAATCTGAGGAGACACTGGTTTCAATCTCTCCCTGCCACCCTGACAAAAGTGGCCACCAGCCAGCCGGATCAGAGTGTGTCAGAGGAATAAAGCAGGCAAGAAAGACAACAAGACAGCTAGTGGCCACTGGGTGGGTTGGGACGAGGCAGGGCTGAAGCAGCTGGGGACCTGGAGGACATAGTGCTGAAACGTGTCCTGCCTTTTCAATCCTTCACCTCAGTGGAGTCAGGCTTCACTACAGAGATCAGCTATTCACGTCTATCTGTGTCTCTTTCCCTCCCTTTCCCAGAACAGCTTAATGCACACTCCTTCCCTTCCTACCTCTATTCTGTTTTAAAGACACTGAATAGACTTTCTCCTCCAGTCCCCACCCTTCACCCACACTGGGCCATGTGACAATCCTAGTTCTGGGAGACTCCTTCCTCAGCACTTGGGCAGTGACCTTGGCCGCCCCCTGCCGACAACTCTGTTTACTCCATGAGGATCACCAAACCTTCAATCTTCTTGAACCCTTCATCCCCAACCCCACAAACCTGTGGCTGTGGGAATACAAAATAAGAGAGAGTGATCGTCCATATCCAAAAAGCATTCCTGGGTAATTATGGCCACTCAAAGGCTTAGGACCTCTAATATAAAGGATGATGCAATGTCCCTTCTTACTCCTCTGCCAAAAAAGCTTAGCAGGGACCTCCCAAACGTGGGGGCTCCTGTGGGAGAAGGGATCGGGAGGATACAGAGAAATCAGGTTTGTAAAGACAGTACCAAGAGGCCTAGCTGTTGCTGCTCACCTCTTTCACGGCTGTGCGCAGCTGCTGCAGGGCTGTCTCCCTCCTTTGGGCCTCCTCTTTCAGGGCCTGGCTTGTTCCTTCTTCTTGAGCCACTTCCTGCTCTAGGCTCTGCATCCCATGGCAAGGAGGGTGGGAGAACACATCAGGGGTAACAAGTCTACTTCAGACCATATCGCCTCTGGTCTGGACTATATACATAGTAAAGCTCCACCCTGCCCACACACTGCTGCTAAGAGATTATTTTACAACAGCCCTGGTCTGTGACTTCGCATCAAAACCCTTCTCTAGCCCTTGACCATGTAGCAATAGAGGCCAGCTCCTCAGCAGGGCATTCTAGGCCAGTCTGGCCCTTACTTACTTTTCTATCCTTATCTCTTTCTACCCTCCACACAGCCTCTACTCCAGTCACACTGAACGACTAACTGGCCTTCATCCCCAAAGGTTACAGTTCCAATACTGTTGCTCACTCCTCTTTCCCCTTTGCCCAGAATGCCCCTCTGCTCTGCCAGAACCTTCCTTAATCTGCAAATTAGCTCCAATTAATCCTAATATTGCCCTGCTACTCATACCTCCATCATGGCTCATGAGTACATTTGTTGGCTGTGCACATGATTCCTCCCTCCACTAGACCATAACTTTCTTGAGGGCAAGGAACGTCCATTGAGTTGAGTTCAATTATTTATCGAGCAATTACTGTTGACAGGCACTGGGGATACTAAAAAGAATACCAAACAATCCCTGTCTTTGAGGAGCTCACAGCCAAATGCCCTTGACAATACTGTATATTAAATGTTTTTGACAGAGATGAGAAGGGGTAGAGAGAGCACTCTCTCGGGCACCTAATCTAGTTATAATGCGTGCGTGCGTGCGTTTATGTGTAGGGGTAGTCAGGGTCAAGAGAGGGAGGTATTTATATCTGTTATCTTCTGCCTCTCATTCTGGTTCATTCCAATTTCCCCCCAGTTTTGAAACTGACTTGAACAAATAAAGTATAAATAATATTTCTTAACTTTTCCATTTTGTATTAATAAAAAATTTAGCAGCCAAGGAAAACGTCTCACCACTATGAAACACCCAAGGTGACCATTTTGAATCCACCTAATTCCACCAAAGTCTCATCATGGGTAAATATACTATTTTAAATGCTGTGGAACCTCAGAGTTCCAAGAAACATACTTTGAGATCCACTAAAAACTACTAAAATCCTGGGATTTTAAATGGATGTAGGGAATTCCCCGGCAGTCCAGTGGTTAGGACTCTTCACTTTCCCTGCCGAGGGCCTGGGTTCAATCCCTGATCGGGGAACTAAGATCCCGCAAGCCGAGCAGCGCAGCTAATCGTCATAATAATAATAATAAATGGATGTAAACACTCACTAGGCTTGACTATCTCCTTACAGGACTTGAAATATGTGAACTAAATAGACCCACATAATGACAAGGGTAGGACTGCAGCTTTCAGTTCTTCCTCAGTGGACGTGCATCTCTCCTGTTTGGTGTGAAAACCTCTATTAGAGTCCAAAGAGAATCTGTACCTAGGATTTCTTGGAGAACCCAATTAAGGACACTCCTACCCTGGCCTAAAATAGAAACCAGGAGTTGTCTTTTTCCTTATTCTTCAACCTCCTACATTCTATCAGTCACTGATTCCTCTCAATTTTACCTCCTAAAATTCATTTAAATTTGTCCCCTCACAACTCCTTCTTGCAATGCTGCCTTATGCATCATCCTTCATCATCTCTCACTAGGATTTCTGCTACAGTCCACTGGCCTCCAGCCTTGTAACTCTCCAAGTGCCAATATTCTTCCACACTCAAGCCTGAGTTGCAAACCTGACCACATCACGCCCCAATTAAATACTAGAGTAGATTCCCATCACCTACCTAAAGAATAAAAGCTAACTTGGTTGAACAGTCCCAGCCCTCCCATAGCCCAGTTCTCCATTTACCACCTTACTTCAACAATATCAAACTGCTTGCAGCTCCATGTGCAAACCCTGCTGTTTCATGCCTTCATGTTCCTACCCATGCTGTTCCTTCTATCAGGAAATACCATCCTATCCTGTGCCTCCTCATCGACTGGCTAACCCTTCCTCCTCCTTCAAGAAGGCTCATGAGTGCTTCCCTGGTGGCGCAGTGGTTAAGAATCCACCTGCCAATGCAGGGGACATGGGTTCAAGCCCTGGGCCGGGAAGATCCCACATGCCGCTGAGCAACTAAGTCCGTGCGCCACAACTACTGAGCCTGCGCTCCAGAGCCCACGAGCCACAACGACTGTGCCCACATACCACAATTACTAAGCCCGTGTGCTGCAACTACTGAAGCCCGCGTGCCTAGAGCCTGTGCTCCGCAACAAGAGAAGTCACTGCAATGAGAAGCCTGCACACTGCAATGAAGAGTAGCCCCCGCTCACCCCAAGTAGAGAAAGCCCATGTGCAGCAACGAAGACCCAATGCAACCAAAAATTAATTAATTAATTTTAAAAAAAAAGAAGGCTCATGATCTCCAGAAACCCTTCCTTGACCTCTCTACTTCCACTGACTCTTCTACGCTCCCCCAGGATAATATGGATGCTCTAACAGTACTGTGCTAAAACCCCTTCCCAACAAGAATGTAGGCTAAAAGCACTGACTGGGTCTCATTCTTGTGCTCCTAACACCGAGTAAATTGCATGGCAGAGAATAGTGTTGGTTGAATTCTAGAAATTCCATCATTAAGTCCTGCCCACCATGTCCCGAGGACTCCAGCTCACCTGTACTTGTGAACGCAACTGATCAATCTTCTGCTGTTGCTTCTCCACAATCTGAAAGGCAAAGTGATCAAGGAAGGCTGTAAGCACATGCTGATAGTGAGGTCAGAGGGCAAGAGGCTGTACTAGGATCTGTGGTCTGGCTCTTAGCCCAACTGGCTACAGCCAGTCAATAGTGAGAACAGAGTGAAGACAAGTTAGCTCTACCTACAGAAAAATAACCCAGACTCCCTATCCTGGCTAACTAGCTTCACACTCCTGTGCTCTAGTCACAAAGAGATTTAAACAAAGAGGAATGTAGTGTGGACCTATGACCACCATGGGGAAGTCGGGTGGAGAGAGACACCCTCACCCTGATGATTGTAGGCCAGTAGAATCAACTTCATATACAGCCAGTGTATATTCTGGTTCTTTGGTAAAGGACATGACTGAAAATTCAGTTTAATGAAGCTTGTCCTATCCAGGGCTATGACAGTTATCATTACTTATAGCTTTGGTCACACTGACTGTTCGAGGAGAGAACCTGAACAGGACTAGTTTCCTGTCCTTTGAGACCTCAGGTACTCTCTGAACCATTTCTGGGTCTTCTTTTTTGCTGACCTTCAACCAATCTCACTGCTAGGCCCCGAGCTCCTTCTTCTCTGCTGAATTAGAGCCCCCTCACTGGGTAGAACTTTGCCCAATGCAAGAGGTTCTGAATAGGGCCTGAGCCATGAATGAAGTACACCAAGCTTCAGTGTACCATTTTGGAGCATATAAATTTGGATGTTCAGAGGCATGTCCTTCCCTAACGTTGCTTGCCAGTCATAAGGATGAATATCTAAAATGCAAATTTATTATGCAGGGATGACTTCTCAGAAGGAGAGAAAAACTCTGGGCAGCAGATCCTAGAGGGTTCAGGGTCAGAAATTCATGGTTCCCTACCAATACCCAATCTTTTCTTTCCTAAGCCTACCCCGTTACAGCCTGGACACCCTCAGTCACCTTTCTAAGGGAATCACATTCCTTCTGCCAGGACTCCATTTCCACTTGGGGACCTTCTCCCCATTGAGCTGTATCTTCTCCACTGGCCGCCTCCACACACTGCTTATCTTGCAGGCTGAAAAACAGTGGCCTCTTAAAGAACTCTGAAGTTAGAGGGATGTGGCTTTGATTCCTGATTCCGCTATTTACTGTATGTTTTGGGGCAAGACATTTACACCCTTCCAAGCCATAGGTGGGGATAATGTCTTAGGTCTGTATAACGTAGGGAGTGCCACACAGAAGCTGCTTGCTCAGTCTATGCTAGTTCCATTCCCTAGAGGTCAGCATCTATACAATGTGCTACCAATTCTCTACCTGCCCAACGTTTTTTTATTCTTTGTTTTGATATTTAAAAGTAAACATTCATCACATGTATTTAAATTATAAAAGTCACATGTATACAATGCAGAAATTTAGAAAATACCAAAAAAATCTTTTTTCTTTGCACATACAGTCTGGGGCAGACCCAGCTATGTCCCCTAACCTCGCTTCTGACTCCCACCAGTGGTCTCCTCCCATGGATCCCCACAATCACTTTCATCATGGCCCATCTGCTGAAATAAACAACAGGGTCACTGTGGTTGAATATGGGATGAGAAATCCAATCCATCCCATTAGCAGCTGGATTTGGTCCAAGAGGCTGCTGAAACACAGCCACTACATTTTCAGAAACTTCTATTAACATGGAGGAGGCTCCCAAGACACCCTGAGAGTACATTATGGCATCCTGTTTTGTTCTCAGAACCTGCTGTGGCAATCGAGAGCAATCCCTAGGGCTGAGGAGAAGAAACAGATGCTCCTGGTAGGCTTTACCTTGCAAGATTCAAAATGTGGATAACCTCCAGTCCTCAGCACCAGGATCTACTTTTGCAAATATAGAGATACTCATTTTCTAGTTTATGAAGTGCTCCCGTTCGTTCAACACATACATATTCAAGGATTATTATCTAGTATTATTATGCCAGGTACTGGATTGGAGCCTTCCAAAGGATACAGTGACAAATCCCACCCCACTACACCACTATACCCCCCACATTCCATCTCAAAGACATAGTCCTTGTCCATAAACAGCTTTCCTATTACTTACAATCCAAAGAAAATGAAGCTCAGAGAAGTGAAGTGATTTGCCCAAAGTCACACAGGTAATGAGTGGGGTAGCCAGGACCAGAACATAGCTCTCCACTCCTTTCCTCAACCCCACAGGGGTATTTACCTATGTCTAGTGGAGGAGAATTCTGCTTCCCTCTGTCTCAGGCTTTCCAGTTGAACCTCCTTCTCTCTGCAGGCTGCCTGGGTCTCCTCGAGCAAACTCTCCAGCTCAGTCACTCTCTCCTGCAGCTCTGTGCTCTTCAACTCAGAATCCTTAAGCTGAAAGACAGGATTCCATGCTTAGGTCAACAGGCCAAGGAAGACTCTGTCTGGGTATCTCAAAAAATTTGCAGTTCAGTTGTGATATGAGTGTGTGGACATGACTCCTTTGGGATCTTCCTTTCAGAAAGCCACAAGGTAACTGCATGCAGCAGAGGCTGAGAAAGCCCCCCTGCTTGGCCACTCCCTTCTTGCCCCAGGTATGCCCAGACATTGCTGCTACCTGCTGGCTCTGCTTCTGATGGTCTTCCAAAGTGGGCAGGTCAGCCAGGTAGCGTTCCAAGGTCTCAATACGCTGCTGCTTCTCCCGGTTCTGCTCTGATTCCTTCTGACATTTCTTTTTCAAATTATTGATATGTTTATCACGACCCTTGACCTGTTGGGAAGAAATGTCGAGAATCTGTCTCCATTGACTCCTCTACAACCCCGAACGTCAACTTTTTTTGAAGTGATGTCTTTGCCCTTAGGGCTATGAATGTTTTCCAGTACAATGAATGCAGGAAGCTGATAAAATTTTGCCATTTGAGATTAGGGCATAAAATGCAGAGTTAACACACAAGAACTTTCTAATCAAGGGCAAGGAAGGGGGGCTCCTTTGGCAGTTTTCAAAAATTGGTAGCTCTACCATATAATAAGGAATCTGGGACTTCCCTGATAGGCCAGTGGTTAAGACTCCGTACTTCCACTGGAGGGGGCTTGGGTTCAATCCCTGGATCCCTGGTTGGGAAAATTCCACATGCTGCACAGTGCAGCCAAAAAAAATTTGTCTGGTCTTTGTCCAGCTTCCTGGGAGGTAACTTCTAAACTCTTAGAATATCCCAAATAATAGAAAAGGAGTATCTTTGTTTTTCTTAATGGACCAGAGCCCACCATAAATGCATTTATGCTAATGAGATGACCCAGAATGCAGACTGGTCACTATAAAGACCGATGGAGTTGAGCCCAACTCCCTGTGAAGAGGGGACAAAGACAGGAGATTGAGTTCAATCATGCCTACATAATAAAACCCCAATTAAAAATTCTGGACACCGAAGCTCAGTGGAGCTTCCTGGTTGGTGAACACATGGATGTGCTAGGAGGATGACATGCTCTGATTCCAAGGGAGAAAAGGTATAGAAGCCCTGCTTTGAGGACTTTCCCAGACCTCATCCTATTTGTCTCTTTATTTGGCTTGTCCTGATTTGTATTTTTATAATAAAGCTGTAATCCTAAGTAATCCTGAGTTCTGAGTTGCTCTGGTGAATTACTGAACCTGAAGGGGTCATGGGAACCCCTGGATTTATAGCCAGTTGGTCAGAAGTATATAGGCAGTCTAGGGAACCCAAAACTTGCAGCTGGCATCGGAAGTAACAAATAAGCATAGTCTTTTGGGGGACCATGCCCTTAAACCTGTGGAATCTGATGCTAACTCTAAGTGGTCTGCATCAGAACTGAATTGCAAAAGTAAATATAACTGTATATACAGTAGACATACAGCCGGTCTGGTCTGTTCTGTTGAGATAGGTAATGCATTATTCCCTAAGCACCACATAGGATATAAAGCTAAGCAATCATCTGGAAGGGCTAATGAGACTCTAAACTCCTTGAGAGGAGGGGCTGTGTCCATTTTGCTTACTATCATATCCCCAACACACAGCACAATGCTTGGCACTGAGCAGGCAATCAATTAAGATTTGTTGAATGGGGCTTCCCTCGTGGCGCAGTAGTTAAGAATCCGCCTGCCAATGCAGGGGACACGGGTTCGAGCCCTGGTCTGGGAAGATCTCACATGCCGTGGAGCAACTAAGCCCATGTGCCACAACTACTGAGCCCGCGTGCCACAACTACTGAAGCCCACCGCCTAGAGCCCATGCTCTGCAACAAAAGAAGCCACTGCAATGAGAAGCCCGTGTACTGCAACGAAGAGTAGCCCCCCTTTCACCACAACTAGAGAAAGCCCGCACGCAGCAATGAAGACCCAACACAGCCAAAAATTAATAAATAAAACAAATAAATTTTTAAAAAAAAGATTTGTTGAATGGAAACTTTTTCTTCACTATTATGGCTTTTTCTTTGGCTCATGAAAAAGGAAGCTGGAGGAAGTAAGAGAAAGCAGAGAAAAGGTAAGGCAGATCTACTGATGCCAAAGAGGCACAGGCCTAATTTAATCCAAAGATAACACAGTACTGAGAGGGATCCCTGAAAATCAGTCAAAACCTTTACCCCAGGTACAATCTTTAAGCTCCATGTGATTCTCCAGATTCTCACATTTTAATATGCATCAGAATCACCTGGGAAGCTTATTAAAAATGCTGATAACCAACTGTGAATTAAAAAAATGGTAGACTGGCCAGAGATGTTTATCTTTTCTCTCTTCCAAAACATCTCTAAACAACAGGAGAAAAATAAAGTACTGACTTTTAAAAGTCAAAAGAGGAGACAAAAGTATACAAGATATTTCAACATGTTTTCAGAAGATAAAAGTAATTGGGGGGATAAATGACTTGGAGCAAAGGAGTTATAATCTGCAGTAGGAGTTACAGACAACTTGGAAAACAATGTGCCCTTCACAACCAGCAAGAACCCCTGTACCTGAAGCACCAGATACCTGAGGGAGGTATGTATCAGCCATAGACTTGAAAAATAGGGGGATTCACTAGAAGTCTATATTCAGGTTAGCTGGATACCATTCTCAGCCTAGGTTTCCCCAAAAGGAGACTGGAGATTTATTTTCTGGAGAAAGCAACTGAGAGATAGTCAAGCTCAGGGATATCAGTCACAGCAGAGAGAGAGAGAGAGAGAGAGAGAGAGAGAGAGAGAGAGAAGCACTGTGTTGAAAATCAGTATAAGTAAAAATCTATGTATAGAACTGTGGGACTTTAAACCTAATCTCCTTCTCAGTGTTGAGAACCCAAAGGCCAAAATCATTCCTGTCCCCAGTCTCTCCACCAGGCAGCAGGCTGAAGATTCTTTCCTAGACAGAGTGAGATGAGACATTCAGATACTGATATTTGAGGGTTCCCAAGTGCAAAGGGCAGACTAAGTCTGATCATCCCACAGGGAAGCCCACCGGGCAACTACCATGAACCCAGAGCTTCCACGCAGCTTTAAAATACTACTGATACGTTGTGGGGTTTTTTTTGTTTTTTTCTTTTCTGGCTGCAGCGCACGGCATGTGAGATCTTAGTTCCCCAACCAGGGATTGAACCTGTACCCCCTGTAGTGGAAGCGTGGAGTCTTAAGCACTGGACCGCCAGGGAAGTCTCTAAAATACTACATTCCTAAATATGAGCACTCTTTCGTTCAAGGATCACCAAGCCTCTAACATGAAAGACACCAAAATAAAAAGACCTGAAGGAAACAAGAAACAACACTATGAGCAGATGCAGATATCCCAAAAGGTATAATCAATATCATCAGAGAAAAGATATTGCATTCATGAAACAAAAACAGCAAAAAATTCAATAAAAGAATACTATTCAGGGCTTCCCTGGTGGCACAGTGGTTGAGAGTCCTCCTGCCGATGCAGGGGACACGGGTTCGTGCCCCAGTCCGAGAAGATCCCACATGCCGCGGAGCGGCTGGGCCCGTGAGCCATGGCCGCTGAGCCTGCGTGCCGCAACGGGAGAGGCCACAACAGTGAGAGGCAGTGAGAGGCCCACGTACCTCAAAAAAAAAAAAAAAAAAAAAAAAAAAAAAACTACTATTCAGAAATATAGAGGTATATATCAGGAGAAAGAAAGAAAACAGTTGAGGACAGATAATTCTGTGGAGTGGGGCTGGGCACAGAACCACTAATTTTTACTATAAATATGTTGATATTTGATAACATGTTGGTTATTTAACTTAGATACATGTATTATTTTGATTAAAAGTTTCTTTTTTAACAAGCCTCTAAGTCTATGCTGTACCAATGGCACCAACATCACCTGGGAGCTTATTAGAAATGCAGGATCTCAGGGCCCCCTTCCCTCCCACAACTACTGAATCCGTATCTTTTTTTTTTATCATGATCTCCAAATGATTCTTAAGCACATTAAAGTTTACGAAACACTGCTTTAGCTGACTTTGATGCAAGTGGTCCAGAACTAAACATTATTAAACTGGTCCCCCAAGAATGTCTGCATTAGTGCAACCTGTGAACAGAACCAAAAGATTTAGCTCCTTCTATGATAACCAATCTCACCCTAAGCAATTCTAAGAGCACTGGCAAAAATGTTAAAACTCCCAAAATATCTGCATATATGGGATTCTTCACCTACTTTTTAGGTAGAGTGAGGAGAAACCAGGCTGAATGATGTACCACAGGTACATCTTGCCACAGCACAATCTCGTATGACTGCCCAGGCTGATTTTCCACCCAGGCCAGCTGGTAGCCCATCACAACCTGGGACAGTGAGGGATTATACGGCTTTCCCTCTCTGTGGTAGTTTTGTGCAGATGAAGCAGAAAGGAGGGGTTCCATTTCTAACAGATCAATCCTGCATAAGAAGTCAATGTAGGGGGTTTCACCCAATTGGCTCCTCCAGGTTCCAAGAATAGGGGCCAGAAACAGTTTAGGGTCTGGCAGGAGAGGGCTGACTGCCAACTCCTTTGTGAATTAGAAAGCTATCAGCTCCTTAGCTCACCCTTTCTTCCTGTTTCTTCCCCTCCTCTGAATGCTTCTGCAATGCCACTTTGAGTGACTCTCTGATGAGCTGGACTTCAACTTCTGAAGCAGAGAGTTTCTTTTCAAGCTCCATCTTTTCTTTGCTCAAGGCTTCTGTCTTCTGTGCAAACTGTGCACGTAAGAAAGTGTTCTCTCGCTGCAATTCCTGCAGAGAGATTCTCAATATGTAACTGTTCATTACCCTGACAGTCCCATACACGTTACTTATACCTAGTATACTTTGTGGTCAAATATCACCTTTCTCTAAGAATTTCTTTAAGCAGTGCTTCTCAAAGTGTGGTCCTAGAACTAACAGCTTCAGCATCACCTGGGAATTTGTTAGAAATGCAAATTCTTAAGCCCAACTCCCAGGCCCAGTGAATCAGAAACTCTGGGGATGGGTCTCAATAATCTGTGTTTTAACAAGCCCTCCAGGTGATTCAGATGCATACGCAAATTTCAGAACCACTGGCTTAAAGCAATACTTGATGAGTTGCAGTGTAACAAAGGAATACAGGACACTGTATCAGAAGACCTGGGCTCAAGGCCTGGTTCTCCTCCACTCATTCTCTGTATGACTTCAGGCAAATTCTTCCTCCTTCTCGGGCTTCAATTTTCTCATCAGTAAATTAGAGGACCGAACTAGATTTTATCTAACGGCCCTTCTCACACTAACATTCTGATTCTACAAGATGGAACACTATCTTAACAGGCCCACTAGGTGGCAAAGCCAGTACAGTACTATAATCTGTCTAACAGACATCACTCAAAAGCCCAAATTACAGAAGAAGCTTGGCCAACTTCTTTTAGGGCTACTGACCTAAGTGAGAGCATGGTTTCCTTCAGCTGCTCCTAGACATGGAAGAATAAAAGTGGGAATGGTTCTAAATCCTGCATTACCTCTGCTTCCCCCTCCATTTGGCCAGGGCTGGTATATTAAGACTTCTCAAAACATCACTCAGTACATTGCTCTGCCTTCCTTTTCTCCCAAGTATGTCCTGATACCAAGGCACCTGGACTTCCACTTGATCTACCCTCAAGCCTTTTCTGCCCCCACAAGGGCAGAACAGGAGATACTTTATAATTAAGATGTTTACTCTTTGAGGGCAGGGACACCTTATATCACTTGGTTCATTTTCTATCTCCTGGATGCCTAACAGTGCCAAGCACAGGGAAGATACTGGGTTATGACAAGCAGAATGCCATCCTGGCTGCCAAGGCTTACCTGCAGCCTCAGCAAGCAGACATCCCCAAAGGGGGCAGGGCGGCCCAAAAGAGCACTGTGGACTTGTAGTTCGCTCTCTCGCACTTTCTGCTCCAGCTGAGAGATATGTTTCCTCTGCCTGCAAAAGCCGGAATAGAATGAGGTCCAGGGTCCTGACACAAATCCACTTGCAATATAAGCCCCCACTTCCCTTAGGTACAAACCACACTTTGTAAGCAAAGACCCTGGATTCTGGTCAGTGCTGTTTCCTGAAGGAGGAAGAGCAAATGAGAAAACTGACAGGGGAAATGAAGAAAGATCAGCTGCAAAGAGTCAGCTGCCTCCTTTAGGCACTCCCCACAGCCCCTGCAGAGATATGCAACTGGCCTATCACATTACTCACATACTGGACTAGGCTGCTTACTGACCTAGCTCTACCATGAGGCAAGGCAGGGTCCTAAACAGAGGAAGATGCACTGCCCTTGGGAAGACCTCCTTAGTGGGGGCTGGGACAGCAGAGGCTAGCCCTATGACACCCCTTGCCCCCTTACTTGTCAATAAGGAGCTCCTTTTCCTTCAGAAGGTTTTCATTACTGTTCAAGATGCTGATCCACTGTGCTGGGTCTAATGTGGGCAATGAAGGAGAAAAAGCAGCAGGATGGTGGCAGATGGCTCCATTCTGAAGCTGAAAGACAAGCAGGCCCAGAGCAGCTTAATCTTGACCTATAGGCACCTGAAAACACCTGAGCTACAGCTGGGTCTGCAGTCAAGGCTTACTTTGGCTCAGTCTGAGAAGGCCCACTGTTTATGAAATAATTTTAGCTCTGATGTATGACTGGAAAGAACCTGCTAGGGAGACTTCTGCCAGCTGGACACTCCCTGCTCAGAAAGGCTCCAGTTTCTAAGAAAAGGTCAGTTGTCTTTCATTATCTGGCAACAGAAGCTAAACAGGAGCTAAGATGTCCTCACCAACCAGGAAAGGAGAATGTGTCCTGCTTCCTTTCTTCCCATTCTTAAGCAGCACAAGGACTTTTTTTTTTTTAAACCCAGAAGTGTTATAGTGGAAAGAACCTGGGATTCAAAGATAGTTTTTGAACCCTAGAACTCTGCCACTCACCAGCTCTGTGACCCTGGACAGATTACTTATTCTAAGAAACTGGTAAATTTCTACATTTACCTCATCAGAGTGCTATAAGGATTAAATAAGATTCTGTATGTTAAAGTACCTAGCCTAGTGACTGGTACATAAATACAT
This sequence comes from Pseudorca crassidens, assembly GCF_039906515.1. Classification (NCBI taxonomy): domain Eukaryota; kingdom Metazoa; phylum Chordata; class Mammalia; order Artiodactyla; family Delphinidae; genus Pseudorca; species Pseudorca crassidens. The sequence continues at coordinate 20,397,299 of NC_090297.1, read as the reverse complement.
ACACACACAGTCAGTGTTGGTGTCCTAACTCTGGGTTTCCCTTTATAACCCTCTGCTTTGGAGAAACTATCTGGTGTTTAATTAGACCACCAACAGATTTGATGACATTCACAAGACTTCATTTCCTATCTACAAACATCTTTCCTCCTTTCTACAAATGCTTTCTTTGGAGTCAAAACTTATAGGACAAAACCTATACAGTTCTATGATCAGCACAGAAACTGCAAAATCCAAGGGAAGAAGGGTCTCTACCTGCATTTGTTCCATCTGTAAACGGATCAAATCCAGCTGCTGCTGACAAGTGCTGAGCTCACAAGATCGCTCACGGGGATGCCAAGGGTCAGGATTCAGTTGCCACACCTGAGAAGGTAGAGGCTTGGAGAGCCCAGGAGCAGGCTGGAGTCCCAAAGGAAGAACCCCGCTGCCACTAGGGTGTGGTCCATTCCGCTCACATACCGCCCCACTGCCTGGTGCCTTCTTGGTCTCAGGCAACACTCTGTATAACTCCTTGTTTGTGTCGGTTCTTGGGTTGTGGAAGGAGGCTCGGTAGTGGGGATCTGAATAAAGCGTCTCCATCACTGCCGACTGATTGAGAGTAGACTCCATATTGGGAATATCAAACTTCCTTGCCTCTTCTTCTCTTTCATGGCCCACTGCTGGAAACCAGGACTGCTCAACTCCATTCTCTCCAGGAGCACCACAAAGATACATGAAATCTCTAGATAGGCCTGGAGAACGTTTCATTGCAACGAGGTCTCCATTTCTTGTCATCCCCACACTTTCAGTCAACCCTGACAAAGGAAGTTTGGAAGAAGAGGGTCCGGCAGGAGAATTTGGCTTGGCAGGAGAGGTCCCCAAAGTAGAAGGCATCACATGGGCTGTTGGAATGGTTACGTGGCTTTTGATGGGCTGGAAAGAAGGACTGCTACTCGAGCTGCAAAAATCTGCAGAGAGAACAGTCTTCCGTAAGTCAAAATAGAGGCAGCAAGCTTTCTTGACTTTGGCTGCTATGCCAGACATTCTCTGCTTGTCCTAAGACCACGCAGAAAGGGCACTGTCATCACAAGTATCAGGCAAAAAACACAGCAGCCTAAACAGGAGATGTGTGTTCTAGGACCTCAAATGCCATTCACAAGGCAAACCAACAAAAGGCAACACTGGCTTCACTTTTAACTTATACTCTGTCCTTTGTATTTGAATAAAAAATCCTGCCAGTCAACAAAGCTGAAAATGGAACTTAAAAAAAAAATCACTTACTTAAGGGAAATGGATTAGATCCTACTCTTCTAAGAGCTGGGTAACTCTAAGCTATAATCCAATCTAATAAAAATGTCTTTTCCAAGGGCTGCCAGAATCCTCTGTGATCTCCAAAAGCTCCCCTGTGAAGGTGAGCAATGAATCTAAACTATCCGAAAAATAAAGCGAACTGGATAGTGCTGCTTTGTATCTAGGGCAGGGAGCACAGCATCTGAATCAAGATTCTGTTCTCTCTCCCACACACCAGACCTGACTGCCGGGATATGTGAAGTTATTCTTAGTAACTCTCAGGTTTCATTCTAGCACAGTGAGCACTCTCAAGTGGTAAACAGTGAAATCCTCTTTTTTATATTTTGCCTTTTATTTACCCACTTGTTTGTATACAACTGTGATTTTTCACTTTCCTTCAGACTGGACTTATGTTTCCTTTAGCTCCTGCCTAGTCTTGGGAGACAACTCGCTGATTGGCCCTGCTGTAGAAGGTTCATATTTCTACATATTTCCAACTTTCAAGTGCTACTCTGAAGAGGACTACAAGGTCACAGAATTAACACAGGACAGTGGGCTGCAAGTGAAGAACAATACAGGAATATGAGGAAACACACACGTTACCTTCAGCAGGCAGAAAACTGAGTGAGGGGGACAAGGAATATAAACGTCTTCCTTTTTCAACTATGTCTAGTATTCTTTTCCAAACTAAGCATGTCTACCACGGAGAAGAGTAGACGTCCGATTTGTTTCTTTTCATTTTCCATCAACCAACACAGAACACACTCAGCTAATGAGGACAGACACTAACCTTTTCCAGAATTATATGAGTATAGATCAGCTATCATCTTCTCATATGGGTTTGTAAGCAGCTCTTTAAAAACACAGGCCAGAGCTTCCCTGGTGGCGCAGTGGCTGAGAATCCGCCTGCCGATGCAGGGGACACGGGTTTGTGCCCCGGTCCAGGAGGATCCCACATGCCGCGGAGCAGGTGGGCCCGTGAGCCATGGCCGCTGAGCCTGTGCTCCGCGACGGGAGAGGCCCGCATACCGCAAAAAAAAAAAAAAAAAAAAACACACAGGCAAGCCAAATTATCCCTTATAATATATGCATAGTCTCTAATTTCCTCTACTCAGATGATCGTGCGATATATAAAATGCCATACTAAGAACAAACAAGAAACAAAACCACCAGTAATTTTTGATGACATGCATCAGTTTCTCAGGACCAAGAAAGGACATTTCAGAGTCAAAGGACACAGTTTTTGATGTCCCAAAACTTAAATACAGAACTAGTCAACAGGGTTAAGGTAGACTGGTGGTGATGAAGACTTCTAAGACTAGTAAGGTCTCTATTTGAAATCTTCCATAATGGCACCATAATATCCACTCTCACCAAGTGTCTCCACTCCCAAAATATAATTATGGAACAGAGGACAGTAAGACTGTGGTTGTGAGGGCTGCTACTATGCTGAACTCAGCAACACCTCCTTCCATTCTCCATCCACAGCCCCACTCTCTCTAAAGACTCACCAAATTGTTTTGAGCCCATAATGCCTAGCAGTAATGGCAAAAACAAAGCCAAGAAGAAAGGTACCAGCTGCCCAAGAGAATACGGTTTTTCTAATTTTCTGGTGAGTGTGGTCCACCTACGGATGATGAAGTGAGGTCTTTGGCAGCATTTGTCACTTATCTACTGGGTTTATCTATTTATATTAAGGAAACTGTAATCCTCAGAAAGTGCTATAAAATGTCAAGTTACATCACACTTGCTAAGTCTGGTTTGTGTTTTAGAGCATTCTGAAACGAAATAGCAACACATTTTCAAAAGGGTCACTATCATCTACAATTTTCAAAGGCTTTCCAAATTTAGTGTATGGGATACGTGATTTTTATGAGAAGTTTACAATTCCCCAAATCACTGGGTTTTTGCCACTTCAAGGATATATTTCTAATTCTCTCCTTTCCTCAAACACACTCCCTGCCCCTCAACCCCCATCCCCGCCTAAAGCAATTTGTTCTTTCTAGCAACCTCCCTTTCTTGGTAAGGGTAGACTTAGCTATTGCTAAATTTTGATCACTTCTGCCTACATCACTTACTGGTTTATGAAGTATGGTAGTCTGAATTAAGCCAGTGATAATTTCAGTCTTTATCAAAAAACTGAAAGCCTTCTGAGCTCTCCAGTACCCACCTCTATCCTGTCCCTTGAGAATCTTCAAGGTAAAACACCTTAGAGAAGGGTAGAATCAAAAGCCTAAATGGGTAATTCCCTGGTGGTCCAGTGGCTAGGACTTTGCACTTTCACTACCATGGACTGGGTTCAATTCCTGGTCAGGGAACTAAGATCCCACAAGCTGCACAGTGAAGCCAGAAAAAAAAAAACCCTAAATGTCCATTGACAAATGAATGGATAAAGAAGATGTGGTACATATACACAATGGATTATTACTCACCCATAAAAAGAATGCAATAATGCCATTTGCAGCAACATGGATGGACCTAGAGATTATAGTACTAAGCGAAGTAAGTCAGACAGAGAAAGACAAATATCATGTGATATCACTTATATGTGGAATCTAAAAAAATGTTACAAGTGAACTTATTTACGAAACAGAAAACAGACTCACAGACTTAGAAAACAAACTTATGGTTACCAAAAGGGAAAGGTGTGATGGGGAAGGGATAAATTAGGAGTTTGGCATTAACATATACACACTACTATAGATAATTAATGGGCTTCCCTGGTGGTGCAGTGGTTGAGAGTCCGCCTGCCGATGCAGGGGACACGGGTTCGTGTCCCGGTCCGGGAGGATCCCACATGCCGCGGAGCAGCTGGGCCCGTGAGCCATGGCCGCTGAACCTGTGCGTCCAGAGCCTGTGCTCCGCAGCGCGAGAGGCCACAGCAGTGAGAGGCCCGCGTACCGTAAAAAAAAAAAAAAAGAATGTACTATGCAATTAATATATATATTTCCCCAAAGGAATAAAAAGCACACATCGAGTCACACACAATCTGTGTAACAATTTGACTGAATGAGATATAGCCAGTCAATTCAATGGGGGGGAAAAAATCTAGACCATTGTTTGATGTTTGTAAGTCCTATTATTTAGTCAGAATGAAAAAGGTCCCATGACTGCACATGTAGACAAAACCTTAACAAGTCACAACTACCTTGACAGTTCACACTTTTGATTACACAAGTGATGGAAAGAACAATACAGGTGGGAGATCTGAATCTGATAACTAGCTGTGTGACATCAGGCAAGTTACTTAACCCCTCAGGGAATTTTTGCTACTCACCTGCAAAAAACTGGATTAAGTCATTTTAAAGTTCTGTCTACCTTAAAGTCTATGATTCCATTAACTCAATATTTATTGACACTGGGCCCATATACACACAGCTGTCAAACTATTAAAATTAAATCCCAGGGACTTCCCTGGTAGTCCAGTGGTTAAGACTCCCCACTTCCACGGCAGGGGGCGTGGGTTCCATCCCTGGTCGGGGAACCCCGCATGCCACGTGGTGTGGCAAAAAAAAAAAAAAAAAAAAATTAAATGCCAGGTGTCCAGGAGTCAGTACTAGTAGTAGATGTAGTTGATGTGTTTGTTTTTCTCCTTTTCATTCTTCTTTTATTTTTTCCAAACATTTCTTTTTTTTTTAAATGCTTTACTGAGATACAGTTCACATACTGTACAACTTTCACCCACTTGAAACATACAATTCAATGGTTTTTAGTACATTCACAGAATTATGTACCCATCACTATAATCAATTTTAGAACATTTTCATCACCCCCCAAAGAAATGTTTTTACCCTTTAGCAGTCATGCTGCATTTACTCTAACTTCCCTAGCCTTAGGCAACCACTAAATCTATTTTCTACCTCCCTACAGATTGGCCTATTATGGATATTTCACACAATATGTGGTCTTTCGCGCCTGGCTTTTTTACTTAGCATAGATGTTTTTAAAGTTAATCCAGTTTGTGGGGGGTATTGGTACTTCATTTCTTTTTACGGCTGAATAATATTCTATCATATGGATATACCACATTTTACTCATCTGTTTGTCAACTGATAGACATGGGGTTGTTTCCAATTTTTGGCTATGAAGAATAACACTGCTACGAACATTTGTGTACAAGTTTTTGTGTGGATGTATGCTTTCATCAATTCTCTTGCGTATATATACCTAGATTTGCTGAGTCATAAGGCAACTCCATGTTTAACCTTTTAAGGAACTGCCAAACTGCTTTCCAAAGCAGCTACAACATTTTACATTCTCACCAGCAATGTACAAAGGTTCCAGTTTCTCTACATTCTCACCAACGATTGTTATTATCTTTTTGATTATAGCCATCCTAGTGGGTGTGACATCTTATCAGATGCACCAAGTACCAAGGTAACTAGTTTTGTGACTTTAATCAGCTCATTTAATCATTTTGAAATTCAGCTCTCTCATTTGTAGATTGGAAATAAAATATTTCATAGAGTTCTTAAAGGTATTAATGAAAAAATGTAGAAAAAAATTTAGCACAGTATGCATCATAAAGTATTTGATAAACAGTAATTAATTATTATCATTAGGTTTTCTGCCCTCCTAGGAACCCACCATCTAAATGAAGAAACAAAATACTCTTGTAAAGTACAGTCTGACAGTTAATACTTAAGTGCAAAAACAAGTGACAGAAAAAAATAAAGATATAAAATTGCAAAAAGGAAGATCAGTAATGGGAGGAAGAAATTGGAAAAGCTTTTTCATACGTGTCATTAAATCATAAGATAAGATAAGCATAGCTGGGAGGGGCAAGAGGAGATGAGAACAGCATAAAGGGGCCCAGATTAAAGAAGGAAAGAGCTCAAGTAACAACAACAAAAAAAGGTTCTGCACGTAGCATAGTTAAGACAACATACCTGGTGACAGTAAGAAATATGTTTGAATGGGATAGGGCCATATCACAGAATTGGGGACTCTGACCTTTATCCTCCAAGTAAAAGAAACAACTAAGGATTTGCAGGAAAGGGAAACTATGAAATCAGGCTTTTAGAAAGATTAATCTGGTAGGAGAGGGAAAGACCTGATGCCAAGAAACCTATTAGAAAGTTGTTTCAGACAGGACAAACAGTAGAAGTTGAGAGGAAGGGACCGGTTGTGAGGAGCATAGGATAAGAAGAATCAAGAAGACTCCTTGACTGAATGGATTGGCTTATGAATACTCTGGAAATGACAATGTACGTGGAATACAATTTGAAATTGACAACACATTTTGGTAATCAAATCATTAATCCAAACTTACCCTCCGCAATGTCTGAGCATGATGTGCCAATGGCTGTGTCCCCACTGTCAGCTATACTTGAACAGCGGCTGAAGCGGCTTCGAAAGGCCTCCGAGATAACTGGGGTCTGCCATTCAGTCCCCAGGGAACCACCCCTCTGAATCACATTGGAACCTGAAACAAGTGGCATTTCCCACCTTTAGTGTGAACCTGCTCAGGTAACCCCACAAGACTTTTTAAAAAATCGCTTAAACCTATTAGAGAATAGTGGCACCCCACACCTTTCTTTCTCCTGTGCCTATTTCAGCTACTCTGAATTAGTTAATTTTAGGGAGTTTTTTTTTTTTTTTAATAAATTTATTTATTTATTTATTTATGGCTGCATTGAGTCTTCGTTGCTGCGCACAGGCTTTTCTCTAGTTGCGGCGAGCAGGGACTACTCTTCACTGCAGTGCATGGGCTTCTCATTGCAGTGGCTTCTCTTGTTGCAGAGCACAGGCTCTAGGTGCACGGGCTTCCGTAGTTGTGGCAGGCAGGCTCAGTGGTTGTGGCTTGCGGCCTCTAGAGCGCAGGCTCAGTAGTTGTGGCGCACAGCCTTAATTGCTCTGCGGCATGTGAGATCTTCCTGGACCAAGGCTCGAACCTGTGTCCCCTGCATTGGCAGGCAGATTCTTAACTACTGTGCCACCAGGGAAGCCCAGTTAATTTTAAATGGAAATAGCATAAGAGGTAAGAATGTTCAAAGACAGAAATAAAAACTACCAAGAATCCAGGGGTACTGGGACAGTAATAGTTAATAGCAGCTCCATTCTTTGCAATCTAGAAGCCACAGCACTTTACAAACATGATCTCATCTACCTACTCACTGAAAAGTATTATAACCCCTGTTTTGCAGAGGACAGAGCTGAGATTTGAACCCAGGCTGTTCTGATTCCAATAACCACATTCTTTCCTACAGTATTTCCTACAGGTGCTTTTGGCATTCTGGGCCTGACAATTCTTCAATGTATAGTCTACATATTACAGGATGGTTAAGCATTCCTAGTCCCTCCCCGTCAACTAAATGCCAGCAGCAGCCCTCACTCCATCCCACCATCACTATAAAACCTGAAAACATCCCATATGTTCCCAAATGCTCTGCAAGGTAACAGGCAATCCAGTCCCCTGCTGAAAACCACTGCTTTGACTGCATCAGGGTACCCTTGTGGTTAAGGTAAATCCAGATCAAGATGAGTCTTATAAGTTAATCTGAAGAGTTTGTGGGGCAGGGGCAATGCAAAGAAACTACTAAAGTTTCTGAGCAGGTAAGATGAAACAAGACTGATGAGATTTATTTGACTTTATCAGCTTGCTGTTTGAGGGCTGGTAGATACGAAGTGTTCAATAAATACTTGATTTACTAATATACTAGCAAAGAATTAAATTCAAATTATTTTTTAAAAACCACTGTAATTTTTCTAAACTTTATCTGATGATCCATGTAAACAAACAGGTAATGGTAGCTACTTATCCATTTAAAGCATCAGAGTTTGAGCTGAAATCAGAAAATGTGGTTCTACAGACTCTATGATTTAGCGGGAAGCAAATGATATTTGAATTTAGTGCTTCTCTCGTCTTTTTTTTTTTTTTTTTGTGGTACGCGAGCCTCTCACTGTTGTGGCCTCTCCCATTGCGGAGCACAGGCTCCGGACGCGCAGGCTCAGCGGCCACGGCTCACGGGCCCAGCCACTCCGCGGCATGTGGGATCTTCCCAGACCGAGGCAAGAACCCGCGTCCCCTGTATCGGCAGGCGGACTCTCAACCACTGCACCACCAGGGAAGCCCTTCTCCCATCTTTTGAACCTACTTTCTTCTACAGTTGCTCCTTTTTTTTGCTACCCTTACTTCTGCTTTCTACTGAAGACAACCTCACTTTCCCCAAGAACTCCTTTTATTCTTTGGGTCTCAGTGGACTGCCTGATTTGAAAGAATCTATATACACACAGTAATTGGTAACAATTTCTTTTTTTTATTAAATTTTTTGGCTGTGCCGCGTGACATGTGGGATCACAGTTTCCCCACCAGGGATCGAACCCGCATCCCCAGCAATGGAAACCCGGAGTCTTAACAGGTGGACTGCCACGGAAGTCCCTGTAACAATCTTTAATAGAAAACACAGCCAAAAATCAGAGCATCTGATCAGCGTAAGATTAGCCAGTGTTACTATACTAAATTAACATAATTCTAGCGAGAAGCAAAGAAATTTGACCTCCTGGTGAGTCTATATGGCATTATCTCTCCAGTCAGTGTACAATTTGTCAGGTCTTTTGAAATAGTGAAAATCAATGGAGGGTCTCGACTACCATGTTCCTGGCCTCCTACTGGAAATCACTCCCTGTTACTACTACTAATCTTCACCACTACCACTTCTCTGTTCACCCACTCCATACATCAATTCTAAAAGTGATATTTGCTAAAATAAAAATATGTTTTGGTGTAGTTATAGAGACTATGATTATTTCAAAATTCAAGTCTGAAAGCTGGTATCACGTCCTATCAGCAGCATCCTTATCAAATATTAAGACCATTATCAATCAAATGAGAGACTACTGGGCTTCCCTGGTGGTGCAGTGGTTGAGAGTCCGCCTGCCGATGCAGAGGACACGGGTTCGTGCCTGGTCCGGGAAGATCCCACATGCCGTGGAGCGGCTCGGCCCCTGAGCCATGGCCGCTGAGCCTGCGCGTCCGGAGCCTGTGCTCCGCAATGGGAGAGTCCACAACAGTCAGAGGCCCGCGTACCGCAAAAAAGAAAAAAAAAAAAAAAAGTAGGAAATGAGAGACTACTGAAAACAAAGCCATCAGAAAAGCAGTAAGCTTTGTTAGGAATTTCTACATTCCAAGAAGGTGCACTATACACATAAGTGTCATAAGAAATTGCATAATTCAATCCTAAGACAGTGCGTGGCACATAGCAATGTTCAATAAATATTTGCTGAATGAACCTTGAATTGATTCAACAAATGCTTTTACAAGTGCTTATTATATGCAAGGCAGTATGCCTAGGAGAACATATCTACCAAATGTCTGCTATAAGGCACTGTGGGATTTTTCAAGTTAAAGAAAACATACCATTAGTTCCATCAAATGTACTCTTTCTTCATAAATCCCCCCAAATTCAAAAGTTATTTTTCTAAAATGCTACTTCCTATTTGAATATACCATATCTACTTAATATTGTCTATTGAGTATATGTATATATTTACATGTTTTAATATATATATTAAATACATACACAAACTTTTAACATATCAACTTAGGATATCTACTGAGCTTTCAAAACCCTGTAAATCCATTCTAGAGATAAATTCCTGAGTCTCTAGTGACAACACAAGTGAGACTGTTGGCATCCAAGAAGAATTCCAATCTTTGTGGGCTAACAGATGACTGACCCACCCACAGGACTACAAAGACAACATAGAACACAGTAATTTATGCTGTGTTTTTCTGATTTCAAATGGAACTATCTTCCAAAGTCACTTTGTTCCAATCCTTTATGTGTCCTCCTCTCCCAGTCAATCACGTGGTCTTGTTGGAAGCTACACAGGACCAGAGATAAATAGTTGTTCTCTCAGAGAGACCTATTTTTCTATTCAATGTAGCCCCATGTCATTTTTGTTCTTTAAGCGCCAGCCTTTCAGTGAATGCTTGTTTGTTCAGTATTTCCTTTTAAGGAAATTTCTGTTATAAAATAATAGAGCAAAGGTCATAATTTAACCCAGAAAACTCTGACTACTCACCTGGTGATGTGGCATGAGAGAACCGCTCACTTGGGTATTTCTCCTGCATGGCCATCAACAGTTATTTGAGCCAGCTGTAGAATGAAGGAACCAGTCAGATCTCGCCACTACCTTTTAATTCCCTGTAACTTGTTCTCATTCAGCTGAAACTGTCAAAAACACACAGAATATTCTAGTATTCTTCCACATGTTTTACTCCTGAGGATGTTTTTTTAAGGCAAAGCAACTCCCAATATTCCACTCTACTTCTCCTGAAGCAAGAAGAAAAAACCTAGAACCAAATAGAGATTCCCAATACTGATCCTATTAGGTCTAGAGCCCATCCAATCGTTGCAAAAATTTAAAATAATGTTACTTTTAATTAACAAACATTGCCATGGATCTACTTACCCATGGGAACAGGATGGAAGAGTGAGGTGGGAAAAAAACTAAATAACCAAACCAACAGTGAAGTATTATAACTTCAATTATGATTAACGTAAAATGAATTCCCCGATTCCTTCCAGTATTGAAAGTTAGTCATATGATGTACAAAGATAGATTTTTTGGTCATAAGCAGAACCTCAATACTCAGCTGGGAACATGAGGTTTTCTTCCCATTACCTCATTCCTTAAAACATTTATATTTATTCTAATGGTAGGTTCTGAGAATTCAGCATAAGTCTGATTACTATCTATGTAAACAAAAGCTTTAATTAACTGTAACTAATAATAGCAAATAATAATATCTTGTAAATGCACAGTAACTGAGAGGCAGTACAGAGTAAGAGAAGTGGTTCAGAGTATTGACTTTTTTTTTATTATAAATTTATTTATTTATTTATTGGCTGCTTTGGGTCTTCATTGCCGTGCGCGGGCTTTCTCTAGTTGTGGCGAGCAGGGGCTACTCTTTGTTGCAGTGTGTAGTCTTCTCATTGTGGTGGCTTCTCTTTGTTGTGGAGCACAGGCTGTAGGCATGCAGGCTGCAGTAGCTGTGGCATGCGGTCTCAGAAGTTGTGGCTCGCGGGCTGTAGAGCACAGGCTCAGTAGTTGTGGCACAAGGGCTTAGTTCCTCCGCAGCATGTGGGATCTTCCCGGACCAGGGCTTGAGCCCGTGTCCCCTGCGTTGGCAGGAGGATTCTTAACCACTGTGCCACCAGGGAAGTCCCCAGAGTATCGATTCTTGATCAGACAGTTCAGGTTTGAAGCCCGACACGAGCAACGTATTAGCTGTGTAACCTTGGGCAAATTTCTTAATATCTTTGTGCCTCAGTTCCTTCATATAAAAATGAGGATAGGGGCTTCCCTGGTGGCGCACTGGTTGAGAATCTGCCTGCCAATGCAGGGGACACAGGTTTGAGCCCTGGTCTGGGAAGATCCCACATGCTGCGGAGCAACTGGGCCCGTGAGCCACAACTACTGAGCCTGCGCGTCTGGAGCCTGTGCTCTGCAACAAGAGAGGCCGCAGCAAGTGAGAGGCCCACGCACCGCGATGAAGAGTGGCCCCTGCTCGCCGCAACTAGAGAAAGCCCTTGCACAGAAACGAAGACCCAACACAGTCAAATAAATAAATTAAATTTAAAAAAAAAAAAAAAATGAGGATAAAGCCAGGACCTAATTCATTCTAATTCATTTATAATTAACTTACAATGGTGCCTGACACATATTAAGTGCTTAATTAATGTTTTTGTTATACTTGGCATATTAACAGTTTATGTTAATAAAAAGTGACACAGTACAGTCCTCAGAAGATAAAGTACGAATTTAGAAACTCTGAATTTATAAGAGCCCCAGAAGAGTTTGGGATAAACCCTGTCAACAGAACACAATTCTGAGAGGTGAAATTTAACTTTGGAGAGGTGGGGGGGGGGGGCGGAAAAAAAAAGCTATATGGTACTATTTCTCTGATGTGCTTTACTGACCTCTATAGTCTCCTCTTAGTAACAACAACACAAACCCTCACTAATTCACTGTATCTACAACAGAAATTGTACCATCCCCTGAAATCCCAGGTCTCTACATACTGGGTAAGAGAAACTTTGTTCAGTTAAAAAAAGATTCCAGGGGCTTCCCTGGTGGCACAGTGGTTGAGAATCCGCCTGCCGATGCAGGGGACACGGGTTCGTGCCCCAGTCCGGAAAGATCCCACATGCCGCGGAGGGGCTAGGCCCGTGAGCTATGGCCGCTGAGCCTGCGCATCCGGAGCCTGTGCTCCGCAACAGGAGAGGCCACAACGGTGAGAGGCCCACGTACTGCAAAAAAAAAAAAAAAAAAAAAAGATTCCATTTATGGCTAGTATTATTCAGTGTTTTATTCGTGACACAGAAGGATGCCCTACCTGCTAGTCATACCGAATCATCAATATCAAAATGCTTTTTTTAATCCCTTTGTTTTTTCTAAAGGGTTTTTTCCTCCAGATGTGATTAAATTAAGGATCTTTTATTTTATTTTGGTCTGGCTGCACCGTGCAGCATGTGGGATCTTAGTTCCCCCACCAGGGATCGAACCCATGCCCCCTGCATTGGGAGCGCAGAGTCTTAACCACTGGACTACCAGGGAAGTCCCCCTTTCTTTAAAATATAACAAAATGGTAGGCGCATTGGATTCTGAGACCTTTCCAAGTTCAGAGGGGTTGAAAATGGGATGACAAAAGAACTCTCAGTTAAAGATGGAGTTGTCCTATGACTCTAGTTCCACTCCTGGGTATATATTCAAGAGAAATAAAAACATATGTCAACACAAAATCTTGTACATGAATCTTCATAGTAGCATTATTTATAATAGCCAAAAAATAGAAAGAACTCAAATGTCCATTAGCTGATAGATAAATAAAATGTGGTACATCCACACCATGGAATATTATTAGGCAACAAAAAGGAACGAAGTACCTAGGCAACAAAAAGGAATGAAGCACTGATACCTGCTACTGAAAACATTATAGTAAGTGAAGGAGGACAAATACCAAAGGCTACATGTTGTATAATTCCATTTATATGAAATGTCCAGAATTGGCATATTCATAGTGACAGCAGATTAGTGGTTCTCAGGGACTAAGAGGAGGGCAGGGAGAGGGGGAAATGGGGAGCAATTGCTAATGGTATGGGGTTTCTTACTAGGGTGATCAAAATGTTCTGAGATTAGATAGTGATGATGGCTTGTGAATATACTAAAACCTCTGAATTGGGCATATATAAAATTGAATTTTATGGTATGTGAATTATACCTTAATTTAAAAAAAAAGAACTCCAAGGAGTAAAACAGTACAGAATAAATAATTTTAAACTTCTTCCTCCTTAAGTTCAGAAGTAGATGGCCTACTGGTGGAAATTTTTAGGACCATTTGAAGGAGACAGACTTCTGGAGATAAAAGTGAGAGAAATGAATGTGTAAGAAGTAACACAGGGACTTCTCTGGAGGTCCAGTGGTTAACAATCCGCCTTCCAATGCAGGGGATGCAGGTTTGATCCCTGGGTGGGGGAACTAAGATTCCACATGCCGCGGGGCAACTAAGGCCACGTGCCACAACTAGAGAGCCCAAGTCACAACAAAATACCCCACAGGCCACAACGAAGATCCTGCATGCCCCAACTAATATCCGATGCAGCCACATAAATAAATTAATTTAAAATAAATAAATAAATAGCAGTAACACAAATAACCAATTATACAGCCAAGAAAGGTAAGAATAATGGAGGCAGACAGAAGAAAAGCACCCAACATTTGATAGTTTCCATTTTCAAAGCTGTTTAAACTACAGAACTATGCATTCAACGAATTTAACATGTATTAAGTCCAAGCATACATCTTTTTATTGAACTTCACTTTACTGAGCTTCACAGATTGCATTTTTTACAAACTGAAGATGTGCAGCAACCCTGTGTTAAGCAAGTCTATGGGTGCCATTTTTTCCTACAGCATTTGGTCGCTTCGTCTCTGTGTCACGTTTTGGTAATTCTCGCAGTATTCCAAGCTTTTTCAACATTATTACATCTGTCATGGTGATCTGTGCTCTTTGATGTTACTACTGTAACTGCAGATGTGGTGGAAATAGCAAGAGGACTAAAATTAGAAGTGGAGCCTGAAGATGTGACTGAATGCTGCAATCTCATGATACAACTTTTAACAGTTGCTTCTTATGGATGAGCAAGGGAAGTGGTTTCTTGAGATGGAACTACTTCCAGTGAAGATGCTGTCAAGACTGTCAAAATGACAACAGAGGATTTAGAATATTAAGTAACTCTGTTGATAAAGCAGCAGCAGGGTTTGAGACGACTGACTCCAATTTTGAAAGAAGTTCCACTGTGGGGAAAATAGTATCAAACAGCATTGCATGTTATAGAAAAATCGTCTGTGAAAAGAAAAGTCAATCAGGGCTTCCCTGGTGGCGCAGTGGTTGGCAGTCCGCCTGCCGATGCAGGGGACATGGGTTCATGCCCTGGTCCGGGAGGATCCCACATGCCGCGGAGCGGCTGGGCCCGTGGGCCATGGCCGCTGGGCCTGCGCGTCCAGAGCCTGTGCTCCGCAACGGGGGAGGCCCCGGCGGTGAGAGGCCCGCGTGCCGCAAAAAAAAAAAAAAAAAAGAAAAGTCAATCAATGCAGCACACTTCACTGCTGTCTTGTTTGAAGACATTGCCACAGCCACCCCAGCCTTCAGAGGCCACCACCCCGTTCAGTCAGCAGCCGTCAGCATCGAGGCAGAATCCTCCACTAGCAAACTAGCAAAAAGATTACGAATCACTGAAGGCTCAGATGATGGTTAGCAATTTTTAGCAATGAAGTATTTTTTTAATAAAGTATTTTTTAATTAAGGTACGTAGATTTTTAAAAGACATAATGCTATTGTATACTTAACAAACTACAATATAGTGTAAACATAACTTACATATGCACTGGGAAACCAAAAAAATGTGTGTCTCACTTTATTACAGTGGTCTGGAATCCTATCCACAATATCTCTGAGGTATGCCTGTCCTTACTACCCATCAAGCATTGTGCTAAAGGCTCTCAAGTATCATGTGTTATGCTGAATGCTCATATCAAACCTATGAGGTAGTTACTACTATTACCTCATTTTATGGATGAGAAAATAAAGAATTAGAAAGGTGAAGACTGTACAGTTAGGAAGAGGTTTCAAAGCCAGGACTGTGCTCTAATGCTACAGAAGTCTAGTCAGCATTCTGGCTGTGACAAAAAGAAATAAAGGAAGTTACCAAGGCACCACAAGTTGGAGTTTCTATGCCTCAGACATAGCCAGAGCTGCAAGCCCTAAAGCAGTTAGGAGCAGGGGCAGCTCATGTAATTTCTTCACTCTGCCCCTGGTCACCACCCAGGCTCTATTTCCCAAGCTGCTACCCGAGAATTAGATTTTGGCTGTTATTAGTTCTCCCCTTGAAGAATTATAATCTTAATGGTGTGGAACACACTTGGCAGCTGTTGACAGAACCACATCAGGACAGGAGAGGATTTGAAGGGAAACACAGACAGCTGACACAGACACACTAAGAACCTCACACCATCACACTATTTTCATCACCTCGATCATTCATTAAACCAAACCTAAAGAAAGAGAAGCCAAATCCTTGCCAAGATGCTGCCTTTACAAAGAACAGGTCCTGAACACCACCACATAATAAAACAGACAAGGCCTAAGGGCAAGTAATGAAACATGGTTCTCTTAATCGTCCTTGTATCACTACTCCTCCCTTCCTAGCACACAGTACTCAATTCATCAACCAAAATTTACTGAGTGCCTGTTTGCCTGGCTCTGTGCCATATCGTGGAGGTAGACCGGTGTAAAAGACAAACAGGGCTCCGATCCTCCCGGTTTAATGTGATGAAGTAAGTTCTGAACAGCTTCTATTGCATACATAAGCTCTAACACACTTTCTGTTCATCCAGAGAACCAGCTCCTCCCTGTCTATAGCAGGGTGCCTCATGCTCGGTACTAACGACATTGGAAGTCGGGTAAGTCTTTGATGTGCGGTTGTCCTGTACACTGCAGGCTGTATAGCAGCACCCCTGACTTCCACCCAACAGATCCCAGGAGTAATCCCCGAGTTGTGAGAACCGAAAATGTCTCCAGACACTGTCAAATATCCCGTGGGGGGCAAAATCGCGCCGGCTGAGAAACTCCAGCCTAGCGCCTTCACACGGGCTCTCTGTCCCCCGACCTTCCTCCTCTATCTTTCTCCAAATCTCGGCTCAAACTTCACTTCCTCGGGGAGGGCTCCCCGCCCCCTCAGACTCCGTCGGCGCGTTGGGTTCCGCGTTCCCATACTTCTCCACCCTGCACTACTGAGTGCTGGCCGAGCAACCATCCGCGGGATGTCTACTCCTCTCCCGGGGCTGCGAGCTCCTGAAGGGCAAGAACTTCCCTCCCGCCGTGCCCTGGCGACCAGCACTGGGCCCGTCCATCGCAAAGGTCCCGCAACTGCTGCGGAGTGAGTGACGGGGAGAGAGCGAGGCGATGAGGACGGGAGGCCGCTGAGACCGAAGGAGGCGAGCGGGGGGCATTATTTCAGAAAGCCGGGGCGTCAGAGACGCAAGGCGAACGGCTCAGTCGCTCTGCGCATGCTCTTCGCTCTCCCGCGGCCCTCCCCACCACGGCGGACGGTCGAGAGTGTCTGAGGCTCCGCCAAGGCTCTCTAGGCAGGGGACAGGGTCTGTCAGTCCGACGGGGGCCCCCGAAGGGAGGAGGACTTACGTGAGCTTGAAAGCGGGCAGCGAAATCCCTCACTCAGGGACACCAACCACTGCGACCACGTCGGCTGCGGACGGCGGTTCAGCGCCTCAGCTCGCCTAACGGCCGTTACACACCCGCCAGGCCGCGCGCCTCAGAGCGCGCACCGCCCTGGTCCCGCCCCTTTCTTCCCTCCTACGACCAATCAGAAGTCGGGCCGCGCGGGTGTCCCGCCCCTGCACGCCGCCCTCGGCGCAGAGAACCGACGGATCTCTCTGCGCATGAGCCCGCCGCCGCTCTCTGCCGTTGCCTCTACCCCTTGGCGGGTCTCGCCTCTGGGCGGAGCCCTGTTCACCCCGGCCTGAAGTGGCCTGCTTGGCCTGTGCAGATCGAGAAGCTGGCAGCCAGCGCAACTCATTCCGGGATCCCTCCTAACCTGCCCACCCTCCTCCCATTCCTCACCATCTATAGTACTCCCACTTGAAGCAGGGGGTGACGTTGTGACCAGGAGTTAGGGTGTGGCCAGAGTCACTGTCTTATCAGGGTCAGGGCTTGGTCTGGATTAGAGTCAGTGGTCAATCTGTGATCAGGACACAGGTTGAAGGGTAAGGGATCAATCTTGCCTCCCTGCTCAAACTCGCTCCCTAGGAAAAGGAACTAAGTTTATTTGCATTAATACATACTTGAAAAATCAGACTGAAATTGTTTAAAAGGAGGAACAAAGCCATCAGCCAAAGTACAGTAAAATTCCAGGTATCTGGAAACTCGACTTGGGAGGGAGAGAGGCATTAAAAAGTTGTGTGATACAACATGATAAATATAATTAACGGTGCTGTATTTTATATATGAAAGAGTAAATTCTGAGTTATCACAAGGAAAATATATTCTTTTTTATTTCTTTACTTTTGCATCTGTATGAGATGATGGATGTTCACTAAACTTAATGTGATAATCATTTCATGATGTATAAGTCGTCATTATGCTGTACACTTTAAGATTATACAGTGCTGTATGCCAATTATAACTCAACAAAAGAAAAATAAAAGTTGTGTGATTTCTTAACTTTGAAGAACCAGACATAAAGAGTTAATTACCGGACCAAATTCACTCTAAAGGAAGGGCTCTGGGGTTCTATTACTTGCCCTCTCTTATAGTGTTTTAAGGTAAGAATATAGATGGCAGAAAATAAGATTTAATTGATAATGAATCTGGGTATGATATGATAGATGAACTTAGGGAGTATTCTCTGAAATTAAGACCAGAAGTCTTTTATTAAAATATAAATGGTAAGGATAGGTGTGTAAATTTGTGGGCTGGTGGGTGGTGGGAACACCCACTTGATGGCTTCTATTTCTTTGGTGAAAAGCAACTGTAAGGAGGGAGGGAACAGAGGCATGTAGAGGGCTGAGAAGAATGGGGAAGATTTGAAAAGCTGATGTGGAGAATGGAAGAAAAACCAGACTGGAAACAGTGGAACTGCTGAGATTTAAATTTACAATTGGCAAACAGTACATTTGTACAGTTTTCTCCAATGGGTATCTATATTTTAAAAGTAACTCCAGGGCTTCCCTGGTGGCGCAGTGGTGGAGAGTCTGCCTGCCGATACAGGGGACACAGGATCGTGCCCCGGTCCGGGAAGATCCCACATGCCGCGGAGCGGCTAGGCCCGTGAGCCATGGCCGCTGAGCCTGTGCGTCCGGAGCCTGTGCTCCCCAACGGGAGACCGCAACGGTGAGAGGCCCACGTACCACAAAAAAAAAAAAAAAAAAGTAACTCCATTATTATAATACCAATTTTCAAATGTGAATGACTCCTCATTTATATTTTAACGAAAAATTTTGGCACTAATTTCAGAGAACATTCACAATTTTTAGTTATGACATAGTAAATCTTCAGTTACTTTATTATTTTAAAACACTTGCTGCACACTATTTACAGTAGCCAGGTCATGAAAGCAACCTAAATGCCCATCGACAGACGAATGGATAAAGAAGATGTGGTACATATATACAATGGAATATTAGCCATAAAAAGGAACGAAATTGGGTCATTTGTAGAGACATGCATGGATCTAGAGACTGTCATACAGAGTGAAGTAAGTCAGAAAGAGAAAAACAAATATCGTGTATTAACACATATATGTGGAACCTAGAAAAATGGTACAGATGAACCAGTTTGCAGGGCAGAAATAGAGACACAGATGTAGAGAACAAACATATGGACACCAAGGGGGGAAAGTGGCAGCGGGGGGTGGGGGGTGATGAATTGGGAGATTGGGATTGACAAAGACACACTAATATGTATAAAATGGATAACTAATAAGAACATGCTGTATAAAAAATAAATAAAATAAAATTCGAAAAAGAAAAAACACTTGCATATTTCAGTAAGATATATGAATGGAACTGAAAAAAGACTAGAGTTGGCCAGTTATGTCCCACCCTAATTTAACCAAGAAAAGTGAGAAAATTAACTGCATCTTCGTAATCATGTAATTAGAGCTACTTTCACATGCATTAAGTGTTGTCTGGTGGATTATTTTATAAGCATCTATTGTTACACAGCACAGAGGCTTCTTTAACATGATCAACTAAATATAATTTAAGTTCAATAGCTTCCTTGTTAACTTCATTTTGTTTCATTCTATTTTCTTTTTGAGATATTTAAGCATAATATAGTAAATGATATTTTTCCCTTATCCTTTAGGATCTATTTTAAATACAGGCAAGGGTTAATGCCTTTGTCAAGAGGGATATTTAAACAGTTTCTACTCCAGACTTATAAAGTGAATATGAATTCCCAATGAAATGTAATTAATTGTACTGATTTAATAAGTGTGTGATTTTTATGTACATGAAAAAATAATATGGATTAATCATTTGACTTAATTTTTTCTGGAGCTATTAAACCATTAAATGACAAGAAAAGATTTTGTAAATTAAATGTTGAGACTGTTGAATTTAATATTTATTTTGTTGCTTGGAACAACATATTTTCCCAAGAAATTAATTTCTAAATGATCATAGATATCAATAAAAGTAGTATTTCAAAAATGAAACAACAAAAAGAGGCACAGGGCCTTCTTGTGATTTTGTGAAAGTGCCACCTCTGTCAACTTCTAAAGCCTGTCCTGCTTCCCAATCCACACCACCTGCTTCCTGAACTCAACTGTCCTCTCTGTAAGGTCCAAGCCTGTGTCTTGTGTAATATTGAATCTCCAGGGCCTAACATAGTAGATTCCAACCTGTTTCTGAATGAATAAATGATAGCATACTGTTGCCTGTATCCACCCTTTATTAGGAAACAGGAGTTAATGAAGTTGGAAATAATTAATGGTCAGAACAATATTATATGGACACATTTAATCCTAATTCTGAAATTAAATAGCTCTTGCCCATTCTGCAGAAGAAAGGAGATTTGGAACCAGTTGGCCAAGGCCCAACAACTTACCCTAAAATGAGAGTCATGGAGTCCCCATGTTGAAGCAGAGATCATCTGGTCAAATTCTTTCGTTTTACAAATGGGGGAACTGAGACCCATAGAGAACAAAGCAACTTCTCACATGCACACATGCACACACACACACACATACACACACACACACACACACACACACACCGTTTCTCATAAAGCCTTGAAGCTTTGTGGTCTGATAACACAGAAAAGGAGTCAAAGTAGGAAAGTTCCCTGCTGTTTATTGGCCATACCCTCTGCCCTGCCCCTTATCATATTGAGCTGCCCAGTCCCACCATTGGAAGAGTTCCAGAGATGGGAAGGGAAGGTGGGATGAGGAAGCACTGCCCAAGGCTCAGTGGTCCCACTCCTAACCAGACAGTAGTTGGGTCACACATGGATTCCATCTTCACCCTCAACCTCTCTGGTCCCTAACAAGAGGACAGACTACTTGTCTCTCCCTAAATCTTCCTCCACCCTACCTTTGCCTCAGGCAACTAAACTAAAGGCTAAGGACTAGAGTTGGGGCAGGTATCTGGGCAGGATTTTATCCTAGCATCCAGCCTATTGCCATCAGAAGAAAGATGGGCATCCAGGATCCTGCAGGAAAGAAAGAAATGATTATAAAGCAGAATTAGGTGGCTTTGAGAGCCTGGGAAACTTTTTAGGCTTAGATACTCCACTTTGGGGATTGTTTTGTAAGTCATTCATGCATTTTTTCAACAAAGCCTTCCTGGGACTCACCATGTGCCAGTTCCTCTGTTAGACTGGGGGGGGAGGTGGTTGGAGACACAGAGATGAACTCTCTATCTCGGTGTGGACCCCACTCAACCCCTCTCACTTGTTGTTATCTTCATGGCCCTCTATCTTGAAATCTCAACCCCTACCCTAAATCATTTCTGGAAAGCCTCAGGTTCTGATGAGGGATAAAAGTCTAACTATGACTACCAACAACCTCACAAATGACAACTCTACCATGTACAGCTGAGGAAGCTGAGACTTAGGGTAACTGACCTCTCCCAAGTCACATACTGTTAAGCAGGGACGAGATCCAAGACCAGCACCCTCCAGAAGCCAGTGTGCACCCCCAGACCCTGGCGCAGTCATCAGAACTTTATCACAGCAATCGCTGTGTACCAACCTGCCAAACTCCTGCTACTGGAGGCACTGGGCTGTGAAACCACAAAGGAAGAAAGATTAAGCTTAAGGAGGCATCCTGATAGTACCAGGTCAGCACACTCCCATCATTGAAAGATTGGGCAAAAAGAACCCTTTGTTGAAGCAGGGACTCAGAAAGGTGTGATGATGAACCTTCTGCCTCTAAAGAATGGAATTACTAAGAAGATAGGCTTTCCCGCAAGGGTCAGAGCTTTGGAAGGTTGTCAGGGAATAGAGAGAAAGGAGAGATGGTTTCAGACCAGCAAGGAGGATTTACAAAGAGCATACTGGCACAAGGGACAAACAGACTGGTAGAAGATTGGTCTGGTGTGGCAGGAAAGATGAGAATGGGAGGAGAGAAGCTTAATGAGTGAGACTGGAACCGGGACCGGGTGAGGGGAGGAGACCTCTCCAGAGCAAAGGAGGAGCCAAGGAGGATATGGGCTTGGGGAGGACATGGACTAGAATTGAGGGAGGAGTCTGAGGACACACAGGTAGAAGGAGGCTCAGTGAAGGGTCGGGGTCTCAGAGCAGGTCAGTGGGAAAAACTGGAAGAGGAGTCAAGGAGGCCCCCCATATGATCCAGTTACCACTTGATCTAATGGGCCCGAACACCATCCAGCCAGCGCCGCTCTCCAGACCCTCCCGAGCTGAGATCTCCCAGGCTCGATTCCTCCCAGGCGGACTCTTCTGACTACAGGTCTGCAGGGACACAACAGAAGGGTAGCGAGGTCTCTTCCCGCCCCAGCCTGGGCGGGCCTTTGTCCGAGACCCCCAGGTAGCCCCAGTGAGGTCTCCAAAATCTTGCCCTTAATGTCAATCCACAGGCCCCTCGCCCTCGGCCCCGCCTTCAGCCCCGCCTCCGGAGGGATAGGCCAATCCCCAGCACCGCCGCCCTCCAGGCCCCTCCTTAGTCAGGCCCTTATTGGTCCCCCTCTCCTTAGTCCCTGCAGGCCCCTCCTTAGTCCCTACCCGACTGCATTGCTTGGAGTCCGGCTCCTCAGCTAGCCACCCGGAGCTGCGGCCGGCGGAGGCTGCAGCGACTGCCCGGAGCCTCTAGGGCTGCCTGTCTGCTCACCGGCGGACACGGGCGTCCCGCCCGCTTGTCACACAGGGTCACTTGGCTCTGCAGGTAGAGCGTATCGCTAGTCGAGAAGCGGAACAGGTTGAAGGCCAGCGTCAGCTCCAGGGAGGCCCCGTTGGCCCGCAGGCCCCACGAGCAGCCTGTTGCTGACTGGGCAGCTGTGGGGAGAGGCAGCGTCACCCACTGCTAGGAGCCCCGGCAAACACTGATTTCCCATTTTTTGCTTGTCCTGTGGGTGTAGATGCTGGGTCTCATAATGAAAATTTGCATGCATTATTTCATTTCATCCTCACATCAGTGCTAGCAGGAAGACAGTTTTGCCCCCGTCCTCTTTCTTCCTTTCTTCCTCCCTCCCTCCCTCTCTCTCCCTTCCTTCCTTCCTTCCTTTCTCTCCCTTCCTTCCCTCTTTCCCTCTTTCCTTCCCTCTCTCTCCCTCCCTCCTTTCTTTCTCTTTCCTTCCTTCCTTTTTCTTTCCCTAACACATTTTCTCTCCCTCTGTCTTTTCCTTTCTTCTCCTTCCCCTCTTCTATTATTATTTTGATGGTGTGGTGGTAGTAAATCATGACAAGATGACCTTTAATTTTCTTGTTTGTTTGTTTTTCTAAGACTCTCCCCTTCGATAAAGTTTGCTTCTTGACTGGGCATAGCTTATCAGTGATCACTTATTAGCAGTAACTTCTCCACATTAAAAAAGGAAAC
Source organism: Pseudorca crassidens (assembly GCF_039906515.1). Classification (NCBI taxonomy): domain Eukaryota; kingdom Metazoa; phylum Chordata; class Mammalia; order Artiodactyla; family Delphinidae; genus Pseudorca; species Pseudorca crassidens. The sequence goes on along the minus strand of NC_090297.1, from coordinate 20,373,954 downwards.
TTTAGTTACTGGTGGCAAACTCTGGTAGACATAGAAAATTCTGAGCTAAGAGATTCGGAGGTAGGCTTGAACTGTTCACGTTATTGTCATGGTGACTTTTTTTGAGGTAACAATAACCTAGATGTAACCCTTTCACTATAACTGGTAGTATTTGGATAGACCTGTGGTGTAGAGTCCATGGGCAGAAAGAAAGTCTTATTATACATAGGCCCTGTTCTAGGTGCTTGGGAGAATTAGAAAACTGAGTGAACAAAACAGACCAAACCTCCTATTCTCTTGTGGGTGAGGGGAGACAGACAATAAATAACTTAATAAAAAAAATAAATGATCTCATGTAATGTAGTATGAAAGGAGGTGATAAGTAGATAGAAGAAAGAAATAGGGATCTAGACTGGATGAGTGCAGGGTAGTTGCAATTTTACATAGCATGGACAGGGTAGGTTTCATTGAAATGGTACCATTTTAGCAAAGACTAAGGAGATGAGAATTTGCCATATGGGTATCAGGGAGTTGAGGGTTCCAGGAAGAGAAAACATCCAATGCAAAAGCCTAAGGGACAGCAAATTATCTTCCCACTGAGTTACCAGCCACACAGACGCTACCTCCTGTGGGCATTAGGGAGTCACCTCTGAACTCTGTCTCTTGTGCTTCCTGAAGCCCATTTAGTCTTTTTTACCCTGTGATCTTTATTCCAGGAATCAAACTCACCATCAATAAGTTCATTCTAGTTTCCCCCCTTGATGGTCTTTTTATTTTTTAAAGATGAGGAAACTGAGGCTCAGAGAAGTTAAGTAGGTTGTCCAAGTTTCTTCAGGTAGCAACCTGGCTGCAGTGCCCTCCCATACCCTTAATCACTAGGTTCTCTTTCCTCCTGACAAAGGAAGAATTGCACGCTAGGACTGTTTTTGAGGTATTTCAGAACCAGGACTCTGGAGCATGAGTAGACCAGCATTATGTCCTTGGTCTAGTCATTAAACTCTGTACCCTCTCTAATCCCCTCATCTTTAAAGTGGGGGAAGTAATACTTCACAGTGTTGTTTTCAGGTATAAATGAGGTAATGAATGATTCACTGTGTTCTGCGAAGACTTGTTAATATTAATGAAATACAACCAGAAGACAGGAGACACAGCTCCTTCCCTAGACCATGAGCTGTTGAGGGTAAGGACTTGGCCCAGAACTTAGCAAGATCTCCTACTTCGAGTTGTGAAGTTTCTCTATCTATAAAATGGGAACAAAAATATACCTATCTCGTAGAGTGTGTTGTGAGGCTTAAGTGGGTTAATATATGTGAAGTGATTTGAACAGGGTCAGGCATGGAGTAAATGTCAAATATATTATGTAGTGTATAGCACCCTGAAATGTTAGTTTTGTTTTTGTTTTTTTACTTTTATCACTGTAGGTCCTCAGTAATTGTTTGAGGAAAGAATACAAGGAATGAGTATCATTAATTGGCTGTAATGTTGGACAGACCTTAATCTCCCAACGCCTTAATTTACTCATCTGAAAAATGGGAATGGTAATAATACTTGAATATTTTTCAACAAACATTCACCCAGCACTTACTTTCTCCCACTGTCTATGTACCAGTGATACAGAGAAGAGTGACAGGATCTGTGCTCATAGGTACAAAACCATCCAGCACAAGCTACAGTCCAAGAGCTAGTGTGGCACTGAAAAGAGGTTACCAGAGTCCAACAGGTACTTACCTCTCCTTCACAAAGTAGTAGGTGGCCTTAACAGCACCTGTCCTGGAGAAGCTGGTGCTGGTAAAGACCTCATTGGCCACCAGGGCAAATCTGTCTGGGCCACTACTTGTGGCTCTGAGGACCACGTAGAGAGGCTTGCCAAGGGAAACTGGTCTGTTCTCAAGTGGAGATGAGAGCTGAGGGTCTGTGAAGATGCCCAGGATGACAATGGTGTTCCCAGTGCCCATAATACGGATAGTGATATATCTGGAGAGGGACGGGAATGAGACCCTCACCACAAAACCCTAGAGGTAGGGGCATCACTCGCATTCTGCCTTGCACCCTAGGTCACTGAGCACTGGTAGCCATAGAGAACTAGGGGAGGGAAGGAGCAAAACTTCCAACTTTCCTCCTGGACCTCCTAAAAAGTGAGGGGCCACATCACAGATCCCCAGACCCCAGGACCCTTGAAGCCATCTGAGCCATCCTACCTCAAGGTAATTTACATAAACAACCCATAATGCATTACTTCACAGAACATCTTTTTCTTCCAGTAATACTCCGAGTCTCAATCTAAGAGGTACCTATGATGGGTGGGCATGGCGGGGCAACATCCTGAGGGTGTTGACTCCTTTTGCCTGGATTATAGGTAGCAGTGGGAACTCGAGAGCCTCCACAGGGTCCAGCCCAAGAGGCAGCTGACAGAAAAGAACTCACAGGAAAAAGACCACCGGGTAGGTGTGGGTCTGGCTGACATTTACCACCAGAGGGTACGTGCAGCTGAAGTTGAGCATTGTGGAACCAGCATTGGTATAGTCAGGGTGAACCTGCAGAAGCTGCGCCTCCAGAGAATAAAGGGCATGGCTGTTGTTGGTCTAGAAGACACAGGGAGGCAGCCATTACTCTCAGATCTCCAGGGGAATCACTTTCTTCCATAATCATTTGCTTCAAGTTGTTGATTTAAATAAGAGTAATGACTAAAGTTTACTGAGCGTGGGTTGTATTCCAGGCACTGTGGCCTGACCACTACTCTCTGAGGAGGGTTCTGTTATTAGTCCCATTTTACAGAAGAGTAAACTGAAGTTTGTTTTTTTTTTTTGGCCGTGCCATGCGGCTTGCGGGATCTTAGTTCCCCGACCAGGGATTGAACCCGGGCCCTAAGCAGTGAAAGCGCAGAGTCCTAACCACTGGACCGCCACGGTATTCCCTGAACAGTAAACTGAGGCTTAGAAAGTTAAAAGATTTGCCCAAAGCAACTAACAAAGCCAGAATTCAACATCTCTCTGATCCCAGAGCCCATGTTCTTAAACTCCGTGCCAGTGGTTCTCAAATTTCAATGTGCATTTTAGAATCTCTTGGAAAAAAATAAAAGAATCACTGTGGGGCTTGTTAAAATTGCCAAGTCCTGGTCCTTATCCCAAGATTCAGATATCTTTTTGGTATTTCATTGTTTCCATAGGATTTTAAAAAAGGAATCAAAATTTGTTTTATTGCTATAAATCAAGCAGTTTATTAAAAAAAGAACACTGATAGAGAATTCTAGGGGCAGAGCCAAAGACTTAGCTATTACATGTTGAAACTACCGATTCTGTTCTATGACTTAGGCAAGAGAAACCATGACTCTGTGGGTGGCAGAACAAGACACTGGAGGAACTAAATCACCCACCCCACCCTGCCGTTAGAATGAACTCTAGTTTTCAAAGTGAGCATGGGGAGCTCCAGAGCCTCTTTGAAGGGGCATTAAAGCCCACCTATGTGCTAGGGGGAAGCTGACCCAGCAGGGCACTCTTCCTCCCACTCCATTCAATCAGACCTGCCCTGCTTTTATATATTTATTTTTATATTTGGCTTTTATGTAAGATCCCTTCCAAGGAAAGGAAGTGACAGCACAGTGAGCAGTTAGGAGCACAAACCTGCTCTGTTAATAACTAGCTGTGTGACTTGGGAAAATCCCTCAACTTCTCTGAGCCTTAGATTGCTCATCTGTAAAATGGGAACCTCACAGGATTATTGTGAAGATTTAGTGAGATAGTGCACGTAAAAAAGAATTTGACCCACAGCACATGGTACACGGTAAGAAATTTATAAATATTGGTTGTGGTTGCGGTAGTTATTATTTTAAAGGATTATTTTATTAGTAGTTATTATTTTAAAGGATTATTTTAAAGGATTCTGTGGCTGACAAGTTTGGAAACCGATTTCCCAGTCCATCAATCATGGCACCATTTATAAAGGCATTCCCAATCTGATGGGGGACAACGTGGTCTCTTCCCCAAAAAGACTGGTCTGACTGCCAAGACTGGACTCCATTCCAGATAATTATTCTTCGGTTAAATGGAAATAAAGTCACAACTGGTGCCCAATCATTCATTTCCCAGTCCCACCCCCAAAACACACATACAGCCCAACTTCCTATCAGAGGGCCCCTCCCAGATTGCTCACAGAAAGGCGGAGTCCACAGGTACCCTCCTTCTTCTCCATTGTGAAGACCTGGACACTAAGACCCTCCTCTGTCTTACTGACACTGGAGCATCCTGAAAAGGCACCTTCTTCCAGGATCCAGTGGCGAGTCTTCAGGAAGCAGCTGCTCAGGACCACCTCAATTTCCTGCAGCTGGCAGCGCAGGGCCACCAACACCCTGGATAGTTCTGCAGGAGGACAAGAGCCGGGGCAGAGGCCTCCTGAGGCTCCTGGGATGACGCCATGGGCAAGGGTACGCATTCTAATCTGGGTGGAGGAAACACTGTGGGGATATTAGCCCAACCCATAACAACTCGCTTAAACGAAGACTCTCCCCAGCGGGAGGTGAGACCCCTCTGCCATGATTGCACTGGGGGACCCTGATTCCTGGACTTAGCTGATCCACTCAGAACCACTTTCCCAGGAACAGAGCCTGAAAGGAGGCGGTATAAAGCTTGAGAGTTGTGAGGCAGCCCTTTTCTGCCACGTGGGCTGAGAGGCAGGACAAGCCAGTGTGTGGAGAAGGGAACAAAGCAGGTACAGGTGCAGAAGGGGAGAAGCAAGATTGAGAGAAGAGAGAGGCAACGCCCTGGGTTCCACCACATGCATGGTTCCAAGTCCCTGGAGACCCTGGTTGGAGGCTACCCTTGGGCTCCATGAGATGCCCTTGTAATGAGTTCTCCTGTTTCCCCTTCTCCAGCCCCGTTGGTTTCTGTTACTTGCCTGGCAGATTATTTTTGGAGATATTAATTTGTTTTGTTCTTTGATTTCCTTCTCATTCCAGCAGGTAACCTGGGCCTTAGGGGTTTTTGAGGGACCTAAACTGTCTGAAATCAATGGCTCTTTCTGTCTTATAAAAGCCTGAACTCCCAAAGAGACATTACTGAGGGAGGAGAGGGAGGGAGTGCCTTTGAGAGCCATGAGGGAGAGTCTTCAAGTCCTTTTTAGGATTTCTTAGTTTCATGAGGCAACAAATTTTGTTTTATTTTGTTTAATGCTTTCAATTTTTATAATTAATTAATTTTCCTCAGGCCAGTTAGTGTTGATTTTCTGCCCCTGGCACCACATGGTGCCCTGATACATGTCAGGCACCAGTGGTTTCGGGTGATGAAGGAGAAGCTAATATCAATATTTAACCCTTCCCTCTTTCTATGTCTGCTCTTTCCACACTTGCTGTTGAATTTGGGATGAAATGCTTATAGTTAGTCATTAAAAAGTAAAATGTTATGGAAATACTAAATATTTCTGGACTTGTTTTATTACTTTGAATTTAAAGATTTTGTTTTCCTTTCCGTTTTTTTAAAAGCTCACTGATTCTATCTTGGAAGGCATGTTTGGTCAGAGGGATGGGCTGCAATATAAGAGCAGGTGCTTTGGGAGTTCCCTGGTGGCCTAGTGGTTAGGATTCCAGGCTTTCACTGCTGTGGCCCGGGTTCAATCCCTGGTGGGGGAAGTTTCCCCCCCAAAAAAAAAAAGAGCAGATGTTTTGTACCAACCTGAGTTGGTGGAAGGGGAGCAGTATAAGTCAGTCACATAACTTTCTGCTATTGCAATCAATAGTATATTGTGATATGGAATGCCAAATAATAATATCAGTAATAGCTAACACTCAAAAACTGATGCCCGGAAGTTAATGTGATCATATTATCTCCAGCAGAAGAAAATGAGTCATGATTCAAACCCAGACAGTCTATCTTGCAGAGTCCATGTTCTTACTCACAGGGAAGAAAGTTAACACGAAAAGAAAAGGTGTCTCATTCTCAGTGTGTGAAAACACAATGATATACTTCCTATATTCTGTGGAGGGACACATGTTGCATTGTACAAGTGGGTACATAACCCTGGTCTCCCCAGGAGAGTTTGTTGAGATGGGGACAAACCTCTAATGAGCCAGAGTTTGACTAAAGCCCCCCTGGGTCAGACTTGTCATCCTGGTCACTTCTACCTTGCCCAGCCTGCTCAACTTCATCTGAACTCCCTCGTTGGCAACAGGGTATATTCCAAGGTACTGCTTAAATGTTCCTAAGAATGAGGTTTCTGGGGACACTCTTGGAAAATGCATGCCATAATCTGTTTTAAAAATCTGACTTTGAAAGGAGTCACAGTGAACAGTGGAATACTAAATATTAAAGGCTCTGAAAAGTCCTGCAGTCAAAAAACAGTTTTGTTTAATCCAGTATTTCCAAAATATACTTGACAATACAACCCTTTTGTTTTAGTGTAATGTCTATTGAAATCCCATAGCATTGGTGTCCCACAAAATACATTTTGGAAAATACTGGCCCATAAGTTAAGCACCGCCTAGTTTTAAATGTAATAGGAGCTTCATCCTAAGGCTGGATTATCCAACAGACCAAAGCAGGAATGCCAAGGAAATATTTTTTGAAGAAATTTGATATTTTAAAAAGCAGGGTAGGACTTCCCTAGTGGTGCAGTGGTTAAGAATCCGCCTGCCAATGCAGGGGAGACAGGTTCGATCCCTGGTCCAGGAAGATCCCACATGCCACAGAGGAACTAAGCCCATGCGCCGCAACTACTGAGCCTGTGCTCTAGAGCCCACCAGCCACAAGTAGTGAAGCCTGTGCTCCGCAACAAGAGAAGCTACTGCATTGAGAAGCCTGCACGCAGCAACGAAGAGTAGCCCCCGCTTGCTGCAACTAGAGAAAACCCATGCAGCAACAAAGACCCAACACAGCCAAAAGAAGAAAAAAAAAAACAAACAGGCTAGTCATTTTAGGAAAATCAGAATTTTGCTAACTTGAAATTTTTTGGGGGTTAGATTTATTTCAACTGTAGGAGGCATATGTGTGGGGGACACCATCATCTTTTTCGGTTCCCAGGACCCAGCTTCTGCCCTGCCAGAGGGTGAGCCTGGGAATTAGTTGTACTGCTACTAACACAGGGAGACCCTGTGAACCCAGCCACACTGGTCTTGCCTCAACAAGATTTTTGCCTCCGTTTCCCTGTCTAGCCCTCCAGGCCTGTGTTGGGGCTACAGCCTTTTTCTTTGGTGGATCATCATCTACTCCCCCCAGGAAGGCTTAATCTCTAGTCAGTAATTAGAATCCTGGGGGCTGGAGGTTGATGAATTGTCCGTTCTACCTCTGCTATATACTGAATATTTGCACACACCCCCACCCCAAATCCATATGTTAAATCCTAATGTCCAATGTGACAGTATTAGGAGGTGGGGCCTTTGGGAGGTGATTAGGTCATGAGGGTGGAGCCCTTAAGAATGGGATTAGTGCCCTTATAAAAGAGACCCCAGAGAGCTCCCTTGGCCCTTCCATCATGTGAGGACACAGCAAGAGGACAGCTCTCTATGAACCAGGACGTGGGCCCTCACCTAATAGCAAACCTACCGGTGCCTTGATCTTGAACTTCCAGCCTCCAGAAATGTGAGAAATGTTTCTGCTGTTCATAAGCCACCCAGTGCATGGTATTTTGTTATAGCAGCCTGAATTGACTAAGACAAATTCATATGCTCAGCTACCTTTCCTCTCACTAGAAATCACCTCTGCCCAGATGGACTCTTTAGATGTCAATGTCTGACCAAACCTCACTGGCCCTCCCACACCCTTTGGACATGTGTTCATCTGGGCCTTCAGATGTGAAGAGAGTTGTGAAGAGTTCTTCGCTGTACTGACATGAGTTCCTCAGACTTACCTGATGGGCATAGTAGCTGTTATTGCACATACAAACTCTCCTGTCCGCCGGGTATTCATCTGAAGTACAGACTCCTGCTCCAGGACTACTGTTCTTGGTGTGTTTAGGGGAGGCTTGACTGGCTCCAGTGCTGGCAGCAGATTTTGTCATCCCCGAGGAGCTGGGAATAAGGGTTGTTGAATGAGCAGCTGTTGTCTCAGGTGACTGGGCCATTGCAGTGCCAGCACTGGGGGCTGATTCCACTGGATGGGAAGGTGCTTGTGTGATGGTGTTGTGATGTCTTCTGGACAGCATGCTCATCGTGGGGGCTGTTATTGGGGTTGGGGGTGCAGCGGTAGTTACCCCTGCCTGAGTGCCAGGCATGTCTGTCCCCAGGTGGTCATGGTTAGCGAAGCGGTATAACTGCACTGCTTGTCACAGGTAAAGATTCTTTCACATCAGTGATTTCGTCCAATGTTGCGGGGGATAGCGTTGTAGCTGACTTCTCAGAGACAGTGGTTCTCATGGACCCCGACGATGTGACGTCATTGCCTGGTGTGTTTAAGGCCGTTGGAGCTGTGATCGTGGCTGACCTTTGGAGAGTCAGCGACCACTGATGACTCCAATCCATTGGCTCCGGAGCTTGATGCGAATGGGGATGCAGCTGGAGCACACTGGTTCTGTTTTGAGGGGTTTGCTGAGGTGGCCATGCTGGATGAGGCTGTGCTTCTGGTTGTCCCTCCCTGGTCCTTCAATGTAGAAGTCACCATGGAATTTGGCAGCGTTGTGCCCTCAGAGGTTGTGGTGATAACTGTACTTAATCTCTCCTCTTGAGTCTCATGTGCTGGGGTTGTCTGCTCAGTGGACCCAGCAGAGCTGCTGGCTGGTAGTGAAACTGGAGGAGCAGTTGATGTGATATGCTGCTGGGACTCAGACGGTTCTGTTTTGCCAGTTGTTGGTGAGGTGTTAGGTGGAACTGCAGGGCCATTGTCTCTCCCATTGTTGGATGGAGATGAAATTGTGGAGGAACACTCTATAGTTCCCACAGTTCCATAGTCTTTAGTGGAAGATGTTGTAGCTGACCCCAGGTTGTCATAATGCCTGTAAAACAAACAAAAAGAAACCTATATACCCATTCCCTCCACCAATCCAGAGTTCTTCTCAGATGTTCTCACTTTATCAAATATCCTTATTGGAAGATTAAAAAAAATGATATCAACACCAACTACATGGGACTTCCCTGGTGACGCAGAGGTTAAGAAACCACCTGCCAATGCAGGGGATACGGGTTTGAGCCCTGGTCTGGGAAGATCCCACATGATGTGGAGCAACTAAGCCTGTGAGCCACAACTACTGAGCCTGCGCTCTAGAGCCTGCGAGCCACAACTACTGAACCCACGTGCCACAACTGCTGAAGCCTGCGCGTCTAGAGCCCGTGCTCCACAAGAGAAGCCACTGCAATGAGAAGCCCGTGCACCGCAATGAAGAGTAGCCCCCATTCACTGCAATTAGAGACAGCCTGCGTACAGCAACAAAGACCCAACGCAGCCAAAAACAAAAACAAAAAACAAAACACCAACTACATTATTACTGGCGCGCATTCATTTATGTGCCAGCTCTGTGCTAATAGATCTCAGCTGATGCATGCCAGGGAGAGCGAATTTAACTAAATCAGGCAACTATGTCTCATTCCACTCAAGAATTATTACAGAGACAGAGTCAGAAAAAGATGGAAATCTATTATCACACTTGATCTTTGATTTCTCGATGGCTTTTTTGATGTGTTTCCTACTGCATTGAACATGATTCTAATATTTAAAGATACACAATTTTTTTTTTTACAACGTGACCCCTCATCAAAAGCCAAGTGCTTCATTTAGTGCAATAGCAGTCAAAGATAATTTTGACAACCTTTGGTTTTTCACCTTGTCTGAGTAAGGTGCTGTTCCAATGTGCAAGTGTTGGTGCACTGAATCCTCACATCCACCCTGAAGTAAGGAAAATTATTTCTATTTATCAGATGAAGAAACTGAGGCTCAGACAGGTGAAGGCATCTGTTCAAGGTCACACAGCCAGGAAGTGGTGGCACTGGATTTGAAATCAGATCCATCAGATCCCAGAGCCCAATGTCTTCCCTACCACGCTGCACTGCCTCACAAAGACATTGCTTCATTCTCATGTCCAAGCCAGCCACTCTCTCTAGAGAAAAAGGCCCAAATCAGCTACACTGAGCTGGATCCCTTGAAAACCTTCCTCTTCCCCCTGGGCAATGGGCAGAAATAGGCGCATCACCTGATGCCCTGTCATTGCAACCTTGGTCTTTGTCAAAGGACTAGTTTAGAAAACTGGAGGTGATGGGCTTGTCCTTCCTACAACCTAGCTCCAAAGAGGCACTGATCCTTCTCCCTGACCCCGCCCCCATCTGGCATCTGCTCCTTCCGCCTCCCACTTTCTTCTAGCCCTGAATAGAGCTAAGGGGTCACAATAGAGCAGGAGTGCTGGCCAGGATGCACGGAAAGAGTGGGGGATCTAGGCTCTAGACCTGGCTCTGTTACTGACTTGCTGTGTAGTCTTGGGGAAGACCCCCCCCCACTCTCAGTGCTTCTACATCCCCCTCAGCACAGTGAGGGACTTGGGCTTAATATCGCAAGAGTCCTCTAAACTCTAGTGATCCGTGGGTTTGTTTGCAACAAAATTCCAGGCTGAAATGAACAGATGTCTTGCTACGGGAGTCTCGAGTTTTTATGTGCGGGAAGAGATGTTTCCACTGGATCTGATTTTATGTTTTTTCCATGTGGTTAACCAGTTGTCCCTGCCCCCTTATGGAAAAATCCATCCTTTTCCCACTGATCAATTTGTGATGCTACCTGTTATTACGCATCCAGACTGATTTCCCTGCTCTTTTATTCCATTGGTTTGCTTGTCTATTGTTGCAACACCACCACATGATCTTACTTTAATGTAAGTCTTAGTATCTGGTAGAGTGAGTCTCCCATCTTGCTCTTCAAAGTTATCTTGGCTGTTGCTGGCCTTTTGTTCTCCCTTATGTGTATTAGAATCCGCGTATCAACTTCTACAAAAAACCCTGTTAGGATTTTGATTGGAAGTGTGTCACAATTAAAGATTTGGTAAGAACTGACATTTATGTGATATTGAAGTTTCCTGCCGACAGCAGCTCCTTTGAGAAGCAATGGAATGTGGCCTGAACTCTAAAGTCAGACCTGGGACAGACTCCCAGCTCTGATGAGGGGACAAATCACTTTATGTCTCTGAGTCTCGGTTTCCTTAACTGTAAGACAGCAGTGAAAACAATACCTACCTCACTGGTGGTCATGAGGATTAAATGAGATAATGCACGTAAAGCACTTAGCACAGTACTTAGCATACAGTAGGTGCTCAATAAGTAGAAACTGCTATTGATAATAATTATCCCCTTCTGTGCCTCTCACCAAAACTGCTATCTGCTTCCTGGGTGTTTTGCCAAGGATACTCCTGGCCTTGGAAAAAGTCATGACTCATGGGATTGCTAAGACATGCAATTTCCTGCCACCTCCCAACATGTTCCCCTATATTGTCCTAGGAGCTCAGGATCCAGGGCTGCACTCCTCCATCGGACTCAGTGAGGCATTGGGGGTGGCGGCTGACCTTTGATGGAGTAGGGCAGGGGAGGGCAGCAGGGGTCCAAGCCCCTGGGCCCTCAGTTCTGGGCCAGATTGAGAGGGAACTAGCCTACTGAAACCCCAAGCTATTGGCCCAGCCCAGATGGAAAGGACAGACAGAAAAGGGGAGACAGCTGAGATGACAGACAGAATGGAGGGAATAGACAGACAAATACAGCATCCTGGATGAGGATGGATGGGCAAAGCCAGAAGCTCTTTGGAGGTCATCCCATCATGTTCCTTCCCCCGAGCTCATTGGTGCCCCAAGCCTTTCAGACAATTTAGGGGTGGGTTGGGGAATGGCTGTGCTCACATGAGATCTTCCTGGGGATACTACTTGATCTTCCACCACCTTCTTCCCCTCCCTGGTGAGCCAGAAGAAGGCTGTGAGAGCCCCCAGAGAAGGATGGATGGAAAGGGTGTATGTGGCTACTCACCAGGCAGATTGAGGGCTCCATTCCCCATAAATAGCAGCAGAAGCAGCAAAAGCCACTGGCTGCCCATCGTTCTGCTGGTTGATGGTCCTGGAGTCTTGGCCCAAACAGGGGAACAGATAGCACTCCAAGACAGTGAAGCACTGCTGGGGTGCCACCTCTCACCTGCCTGCTGAGTGCACCACCCCTGCCCCAGTTGTCCAGACTTCTTCCCAGCAGGCCCCAGGGGGCTTTTCAGGGCTGGAAGCAATGCCAGTGGGAGGGGATGAAGGGTGGAGTTTCCCGTCACCTGCAATCAGTGGGCCTCTGGGGATTCCCATTCCAACTGGTGAATATCCCCAAGGCCCCTAGTTGTCAGTCTTTGCTGAACAGCTGGGCAGAACTCTCACACAACATCTCTTCCAGCCTTCCCTTCGCACAACATCAGGGAACCTGAGTCTCAACCGTACAGCTGATCTCATCAGTCTCCCAGTTCTGGGGCTGAGTGCTGGCCGTTTGATTTTAGAGCTAGTGCTCAATCTTATCCTCTCCCGATTGCACAGATGGGGAAAATGAGGCCCAGTGATTTGCCCAAGGATGAGAATCCACCGAGGCAGCTCTTCATAGTGCCCACGACTGCCACAGCTTTCTCAGACTCTGCATTGCCTAGCTCAGGACCTGCTGTGGCTCTCGATGGTCTTTGTATGAAGCTCCCAAAGAGGTCTCACAGGTCCCAAGTTCTCCACCGGACTTCATCCACCTGACCCTCAAATTCCTCCTGATGCCTTCCAGGAAGCTTCAGTGCTCTTCTTCCCCAGAGAGCCTGCCAGGACCCACACTTCGCCCAGCCATTCTCCATTGATCCAGGATAGAGCTTCCTGTACCTGCATGACTTGGTCGATGGTGACCCCATCAGATTAGAACTCCCCAGAATGAGGACCAGTCTCCTACACCTTCAGACACAGAGAGAGGGTAGGGCGTCTCCTTCATAAGAGAGGCACTCCCAACTGTGAGGAACTGTGAGGACCAGATTTTCACCCCCAGAATTTAGGACCCTGAGGGCAGGGATTACATCTCTACCGTTAAGTCAAAAATTTTCAGGGTGTGGATTTTCTCTCCCATTAGACTGGAAGCTCTGGAGGACAGCCAGTGACTCTCCCATTGGACAAACAGGCTCTTGAGGGGCAAGGCTGCCTCAAGGGTTTGGAGATCCACCAGTCAGACACATTGGTCCCAACACAAAAGTTTATTGCTGATACAGATACCTGGCCCCACTGGCCTCACCTTTCTTCTCTTGGTGCTTGGGCCCACTTAGACTCCATCTAGTTCTGGTCTAGCAGGATACCAGGGATGCCCATCCTTAGGGCAAATCCTGGCTGCCTTGGCCAGCACCCCCTTCTGTGCTCATCCTGTGGTAGGGCTCCCACTCTCATCCAGCATCCTTCTCCATCCCGGCTCCTCTGGACCTGGGGCTCCCAGGCACAAGCCCTAGAGATGCTGCCCCCTTCCATCCCCAGGCATCTGCCCGGGGGGTAAGGGAGAGGATGGGTTCAGGCCAGGATGTGCCAAGTCATGCTAGTGACGCAGAAGATGCAGTGGCTGGGTGTGTGTGCTCATGCCCGTTGGCTACCGTCCTGCCCTCTCAGCGGCTCAACTTGTGTTTGTTAAGGAGTACATTTGTGTTGGATTCCTGAACCTGCAAACCAAGAGGTCTTCTTGTCAATGCCCCCACCCTGACATGGCAGATGCCCCCTTACTCCCCTCCTTCAGCTCAACAGCTGTTCATCCAGGCCTGGCAGGAAGTCCTTCACGTCTAACTCTAGCCTGCCGAGTCTGCTCTCTGACTGTGGGAGCTCAGGCCGTGGACATTCACAAGGTTCCCAGTCTGATGGTGTGGGAAGCAGAAAGAAACTAAATAATGTGGGAGTGTGACTTTTTCTCCATAGAATCTTCGTCCCTCAGGAGGCTGCTCCTCTTATGCACCCTAGACAGGACCTGGGGGTTCTATGCCCCCAGTGGGCCTGAGTATCTGCCACTAAGCAGGAACTGAACCGCTCAAGTCTCACTAAGAAAGGGTAGGTTTGACGGTGCTGAAGACCAAGATGGCTCAGTGGTTGGAGCCCTATGGGAGGGGCGGGGCCTCCCGAAGAAGGAAAAGTTGGAACCTAACCAGATTGGCGGTGACTGCTGGGGTGCTTGGGAGTCTAGGGGGCGGACCAGATCTTGGAATAGACAGAGGCCTTGACTAATGGGGTTGAGGCTGAGCTGGGTGGCGTGGCGAGCTGAGTACCCATTGGGTAGGGGAAGGAAGCTGCACCTTTTCCCTGTTGACGAGCGCAGTGATCAAGTCTTGCTGGCAAGTCATCTCACGGGTGGCTATGGAGGACCCGCTTGCCCTCGACGGGCTCCACGACAAGTGCCTGTGCATCAGCTCCTCCTCCTGTTCCTGGTTGAAGCGGATGGAGCGTACTTCGTCCACTATCCTGAGGGCGGAGAGGTGAGTGCGTTCCGAGGGTGAGGGCTGGAAGGCTGCCCTCCCATCTTTTCCCTGGTGTCCAGCCCCCTTCGCCCTCTCCCTTTACTCTGAGAGAGACCCAGGCCGAGGCTTAAGGCTCTTGTGAGATGCGAGGAACCGGGAGGTCTGGATTCCAGTTCCCTCACCGACAGGCTGGGGAAACCTGGACAATTCACTTAACCTCTCTGGGCCCCAGGGTCCGCATGATAAAATGGTGAGGGCGTGGGCTTCCCTGGTGGCGCAGTGGTTGAGAGTCCGCCTGCCGATGCAGGGGACGCGGGTTCGTGCCCCGGTCCGGGAAGATCCCACATGCCACGGAGCGGCTAGGCCCGTGAGCCATGGCCACTGAGCCTGCGCTCCGCAACGGGAGGCCGCAACAGTGAGAGGCCCGCGTACCGCAAAGGAAAAAAAATGGTGAGGGCGTGAGGCCAGAAGAATCTAAGGCTCCACTCAGCCCTGACTCACGAGACTCGAGGGTACCCCCAGTACCCGCCCTACGTGTTGAGCTCATCTCGGATCTCCTTGTACTGCATCAGGTTCTCCTGTATTGCCTCGAGCACCAAGCAGAAGTTGTCGAATGTGTTTTCTGAGAGGTTCGTCGGGAGGCCCCCCATAAACGGCTCCTGGGGGACGCCAGATGTCTCCAAACGGGCGACCACACAGTGCACCAGCGGCAGCTCGTTATTCCCATTTCCCTCCTCGCTGCCTGTCTGGGGAGGGGGAAATGGAGAGGGAAGGACAGGTCAGCCGGCACCCCCTCCCCTTGCCCCTTCCTGCTTGGCTTCAGGGAGGATGAGTCTCAGGTCACCAGGGTTCTAACGCCCCTTGTTTCAGCTCTAACCAATCTTAGGCTCTCTCCTTTGCTGTGGGAGCTTAACTTGAAATGCGCGAGCCCATCCCTCACCTTTTTGGAAATTCTCACCCCTTTTCAAAACCTAGTGCTTCCCCCACCATTTCACTCCTGATAAATCCTACCCAGCAAACTTCTGAAACCCTATCTACTCTCAAGTCACAGCCCACAGTCCTCAACACTTTAGGCAATACTCCACCCTACACTCTCCAGCCTTTCGGAAGCTCTACCCCTGAATGAATAACACTATAGCTAATATTTATTGAGTTCTTAGTATGTGCCAAGTACTGTTCGTTTACCCATGAAATTATCATAATAGCCCTATGAAGTACTATAATTATTTTCATTTTACAGGAGAAGAAATTGAGGCTTAGATTGGTTAAACGCCCTAAGGTCACTCAGCTGCTTAGATTTTAGTTGCCATAGAACAAGACACCTAGGAACTCCACACTCCTCTGAAGCCCCCGTTGGTGAGTTGGCCGTGGGCAATGCTGCCTCCGCATCTCAGGCTTGGCTTTCTTCAGGCACTCGAGTGTGCGCGCGCGCACAAACACACACGCTCAATTCAGCACTCATATACACTCTGCCTCACCCCCCTCTGCCCTCCCCATCTCACTCACCTCACTGAAGACTATTTGATGCTGTTGCCCCTGTTCGCCTGCCTTTATCATTTGCTCCAGATTGGTGGTGACCACGACGACCAACAGGTTGATGCCAATGAAGGCACTGATGGTGATGAAGATGGCAAAGTAGATGGCGCCCCCAATCTCCACTGCGTACTCCCTTGTCTCCATCCTGGAGATGGCAGTCAGGGGCCCTATCACCTCCCTGGCCCTTTGAGCCTCAGTTTCCTCATCTATGAGATGGGGAAATTATCTCAAGGCCCGCTGGGACTTCTGCTGCCTCACTGCTGTTGTGGAGCTCTAATGCCTTACTCCTAATTGTTCCCGCAGCTGCTCTTTACTGAGCACCAGCTGTACTGCCAGACAGTGGGCGGTCCTCAAGCCAGCCCTGCAAGGTGGGGATTTGTATGTCAGCATTACCGAGTTTAATCTATTGGTTATATTCTTTAGTCGTGTCGTTCTTATTATAAAAAGTAATTCAAGCTCATTGTAGAAAGATCAGAAGGAAAATATACAGGAAAAAAATCCCACCTACTGTTAATACCTATTATAAATCTCCCATAAAATATTTTCCCAAATAATAGTTTTCTCTCTCCTGCTATGCGTGTGTGTGCATGTGCATGCACACAGTGCCAGTCTCTACTAATTCTCACAGCAATCCATGACATGGTTAATAATGTATTTTAATCCCCAGTTGACAGATGAGGAAACGGAGCCTCAGACGGCTGCATGGCTAGTGCAGTGGAGCAGACTCAGAACCCCAGGCCACCTTTATTGCACACTCCATGATTTTTCTACTGCCTACATCATAATGGGTAATGAGTGCAGAAGCCCCTTTACCAGCTGGGCTTTTACTCTCACACGAAGGAGATAAAAAGAAAATCAGTCAGGGGGACCCACTCCCTGGAGGGGACTGGAAACAAATAGAGTTTAGGCTTAATGGGAAAGAGGTAAAGAACAGAACCCAGGCAGCCATCTGTGGCCAATAATGACCCTGGGCAGTGGGTCTCACAATGAATAAATGAGACCCTAAGTTCTCAGGAGTGCAGGCAGTTTGGTGGGCTCCAGTGTGGGCTGGGAGGCTGCCTTGGAGCGCTAGATGCAACCACAGACCTGCTCCCTTGCCCAAGGCCTAGCTGCCCAGCTGCTGAGCATAATGGGAGAAATCTCTCTGAATAGCCTGCAGTGGGACCTTGAATGGGTGGAGTTTCATTGGGAATGACTCTTCAAGTAGACTACAAACCCAGAGCCCTCAGCTCCAGGGAGCCTGCTTTTCTCCAGTTTAAAGCCCCAGGCATCCCCCTCCTGCTGTGCCATCCTCATCCCAAGCCCTGGAGCAGCACCTCTCCCTCCCCAGTCAGTTTTTTGCCCCTGGGAGCCCAGCCTCTCCCTGGCTAGCTTGCCTGGACTGGGCCCCACCCCCCTCCCCTGGAAGCCCCATGGGCACTCACTGAAAGTTACTGTAGATGTCCACCCAGCCATCCTGGGTGATGCAGATGAAGAGGGTATACAGGGCAACCTGCATGTTCTGGAAATGCATGGGCACGAATGCACCAAAGAGAGTGACCCCGAATACTGAGAACACCTGCCAGAGAGACCAGAGACCCGCCCGGACTTCACCAGAGGGCCTTAGGGACAGGCCATGCAAATGAGCTGCCAGGGGAGTCACAGGGCTTCAGGCCCATAGCCTCTCCTCTTCTCCAGACACCCTGTATCCCCAGGGACCTAGGGGCCTGTTCAGGGAAGGGGAGTAGCCGGGGGCAGGGGAGGGCACTGACCAGCATGAAGAAGAGGATGAGCACCATGATGTAGGCCATGTCGGGCACTGACTGCAGGATGACATGGATGATCCGGGCCAGGGGCTCCACTGCCATGCACACGTGCACCAGACGAAGTGCCCTGTGGCAGAGCCTCTCAGGGGTGCCCCTCGGCCCTTCCCAGACCCCTCCTCCTCACCATCCCCCCACCTGCCCAGAAAGGCAGAGCTGATCCCCACCTGGTAAAAACCCCTTCCTCTCTTTCCCAGGGTCCAGACAGGTCCCTCCTTTTCTCAGAGTTCCCAGCTTACCTGAGGGTGTAGGTGATAGAGATGGCACTGAGTTCATTAACGAAGAACCCCAGGAGCAAGATAAAGATGATAAGGAAGTTGAGGATGTTCCAGCCGTCCTGGGGGGTGGGCCAGCCCCAGCAGGGTCTGTCAGGCCCAGCCCATGGGTTCATCCTGGGTCTGCCCTCCGTACACCCCAAGGATGGGGGACTCAGTGGTCCTCTCGAAGCAGGGCCAGTCATCTGCCATCCACTGCTGTTACTCATCCTGCTGTCGCCCCAAACACGCCACAAAACATGCATGCGCTCGCTGTCTCATACATGTGTCAATAGCCAAGTGCAGTGTCTGAAGCACACAGTGGAGTCTCTCATATATACACAGCCAGTTCCTAAGCTGAGCGCCCACCTTGGCTACTGCGCTGCTGACAATGGCCTTGCCCTGCAGTTAGGTGACCTGAGAGTGTTTGGATGCTCCAGCTTTGTGTGACACACACTACAATTAACAATAAAATGAAAATAAATACTGATTAAAACATTAAGGAACAGTGCTTCAATAGCCAGGTCAGAGGTGAACTAACTCTCACTGCAGAAGAAAGGCACATTTTGCAAGCCCTTTGTCCAATATGGCACAAACTCTTTTAGAATGGGGATGGAGGAAGGAAGCTCATGTGTATGACAAATTTGAGCACAACCACTACAGAGGAGAATTTGCTCTAATAAACAATCCGCATTTACCTGTGACCAGTGATCCCACTTCTCGAAATCCGACCCACACAAACTCTAGTACAAGTACAAAATGGCATTTGTAGAAGGCTGAAAATAACCAAAGTGTTCAGCAATTGGGACACTGGTTGAATAAACTACTGCACATTCAGTGGAGTATAGGATAATAAGAAAGGTCTCCATGTACTGATACAGAAAGGTCCATTAAGTGACAAAAAGGAAAGTGCAGAACAGTGTTTACAGTATGCTACTGTTAGGAAAGGGAAGACTAAAAATATGTACATATTTGCTTATGATTGCAAAATAAACACTAGGAGGATAAACAAGAGATTATAAATAACGAAGATTATCTGAAGAGGGTGGGGGTGAGGGAAAGGGAAGAAAGGTCAGGAGTGGGAACAAGAATTCTGTGTGTGCCTTTCAGTACAGTCTTTTTTTTTTTTTAATTGTAGTATAGTCGCTTTACAGTATTGTGTTGGTTTCTGCTGTACAGCAAAGTGAATCAGCCACACGTACACATATATCCCCTCTTCCTTGGATTTCCTTCACATTTAGGTCACCACAGAGCACCGAGTAGAGTTCCCTGTGCCATACAGTCTGTTCTCATTAGTTATCTGTTTTATACTTAGTAGTGTATATATGTCAATCCCAATCTCCCAATCCATCCCACCCCCGCTTCCCCCCTTGGTATCCATTCGTTTGTTCTCTACGTCCGTGACTCTATTTCTGCTTTGCAAATAAGTTCATTTATACCATTTTTCTAGATTCCACATATATGTGTTAATATATGATATTTGTTTTTTTCTTTCTGACTTACTTCATTCTATATGACAGTCTCTCAATACAGTTTTGACCAATATGTAGCTGCATTAAGAGAACTTTTTTTTGTTTTTAATTTTATTTATTTATTTATTTATGGCTGTGTTGGGTCTTTGTTTCTGTGTGAGGGCTTTCTCTAGTTGTGGCAAGCCAGGGCCACTCTTCATCGCGGTGCGCGGGCCTCTCACTATCACGGGCTCTCTTGTTGCGGAGCACAAGCTCCAGACGCGCAGGCTCAGTAGTTGTGGCTCACGGGCCTAGTTGCTCCGCGGCATGTGGGATCTTCCCAGACCAGGGCTCGAACCCATGTCCCCTGCATTGGCAGGCAGACTCTCAACCACTGCGCCACCAGGGAAGCCCTATGTAGCTGCATTAAATATTCAAAAAGAAAATGATTTTTAATGGAGAAAAAGTTCTTAAATTTATTAGGCAGTCCAATAAACACAAGCCCTCCTTGTGTTTCACATTCAAAGTGTCGGTGCCTAAACATACACAAGGAGACACAAGTCTGCCTGTCTACAGATCCATCCCTCTATCCATTCAGTATTAAGCTCCTACTATATGCCACACCTCAAATCAGATCCTGAAGATACAGGATTTCGCCCTGCTTGGCTCACAGACTATTTTGAGGGAGGTGGATAGACAGTAATTTTTTTTTTTGCGGTACGCGGGCCTCTCACTGTTGTGGCCCCTCCCATTGCAGAGCACAGGCTCTGGACACGCAGGCCCAGCGGCCATGGCTCACGGGCCCAGCCGCTCTGCGGCATGTGAGATCTTCCCGGACAGGGGCACGAACCCCTGTCCCCTGCATCGGCAGGTGGACTCTCAACCACTGCGCCACCAGGGAAGCCCCAGACAGTAAGTTTTAACTCCAGGTGAGAGGTGAGTACAAAGCATTAGGGAGACAGAGCAACAACTAACCTAGCCTGGGAGAGACAGGAAGACTTCCTGGAAGAGACAGGAAGACTTCCTGGAAGAGAAAACATCTGCAAGAGTCTTAAGCTGTAAGTAGGAGGAAAGCAAGTGAGTAAGTGGCAAAGAGATTTTATAGACTAGGGGTCAGCATGGGCATGAGGTGAGAAACAGCAGTGTGTATGTGTGTGTGTGTGTGTGTGCATGCACTTGAAAGTGTGTGTTGGGGAATGCCACTACAAGCAGCTTGATGCAGCTGGAATACCCAAGGGTAAAGCCAGGAGTGATGAGGCTGCAAAAGCAAGCAAGAGCCACATCATGGAAGGCCTTAAGCACAGTGAGGCATTTAGCCCTGATCCTAGAAACAATAGGGAGCCACTGGAGTAGTTTAAGGTACTTTGTCTTGGGCCTTCAGAAAATTACTTTGATGGCAGGTGGGGTACACAGGAAGCCATAGCAACATCCTGGTGAGAGAAGACAAGGTAAGAGCTAGAACAGGGATAGCAGAGATGCAGAGGCAGCAAGAAATCTGAGAAATATTTAGGTGGTGAAATAGTAATTAATAGGCTATGGAGGTAAGGAGAGGGAGGAGCCACACAAGGGCCACGGAAAAGGGGGCACTAGGGGCAAAACTCTGGGGAGCCCCACGTGCCTGGGTAATATTTGAGATATTAACTTGCAGACTTTCCTCCCTCCCCTGCATTCTCCCTTTCCATCTACCCATTCAACAGGGAGCAGTCCTTGTACACTGGGACCAGGGGAGGGGTTGGGGGTGGGGAAGGAGACAGCAGAGGGCCTCTAACAAGCCCTGGCTTTTGGCCCTGGGAGGCTAGCCTCAGATGAATGTTAGGGTTTGGGACATTAGTTCTCAGCCATTAGTTCTGGAGGGTGGTTTTGCCTTCCAGAGGACATCTGGCAATGTCTGGGGACATCCTTGATTGTCACAGGTAGGAGGGTGCTAATGGCATCTAATGGGTAGAGGCCAGGAATGCTGCTAAACAATGCACAGGACAGTCCCCCAACAACAAAGAATTATCCAGGCCAACATGTCAACTGTGCCGAGGCTGAGAAATCTTGCCCTTGAGAGGACAAGCAGAGTGGCTTGGAAGAACAGAAGATTCTCAAGCTTGCTCCAGTTCTCTTGTGTTAATGAAACAGAGCTTAGCTTTGAAAGTGCAGGCCCCTTGAAAGTGCAGGCCTTCCTAACTGCTGCTAAAAGTGAGACAGGCTGGGACCTGGGACCCTTGGCTGCAGTGCCTGCACCTGATACAAGACTCCTGGAGCAACAAAATACAAAGAAACTATAAGGGACTAAAAATAACTGCACGCATGAGCAGCTGGGGCAAATTATGGACAAAAAGATACAAAAGGTCCAAATGCCACTTCTGAAGAGCAGGGAGCAAAGGTAGGGGGTTGGGATCAAAAGCAGGGTACTGTGCATGCCCCTTGCACACATCACCAAAGGGGTGGGCAAACCACCCAAGCCACAAGCTCATCCCCCCTCTGAAGAGAGTGGACAAGGGAACTTGTTACTTGTTCTCTCTCCCCCCTGCTGCAGCAGGGGCCCCAATAAAGCCTTGCCTGAATTTCTTGTCTGGCCTCTGATCAGTTTCTATTAATTAAGGAGGCCAAGAACCCTGGCCGGTAGCAAAAGAAATCTCACGTCTACAGGAAGGAAGAAATGTTCTCTCTCATGCAACAGATGTCTGCCTGTAACCTAGAGCTAGTTGTGAAAAAGTGGTGCATTGAAATGTTCACAAAAAGCATGGTACCTATTCTCCTCTCCAGTGTGGAGACATGTAAATATGCACCATCCTATTCTATTTTCTGTTAATAAACATCCTCCCAAGTGTTGTTTTCACAAAGCATTCTTTAAGACATCTGGGGCTTCCCTGGTGGCACAGTGGTTAAGAATCTACCTGCCAATGCAGGGGACACGGGTTCGAGCCCCGGTCCGGGAAGATCCCACATGCTGCGGAGCAACGAAGCCTGTTCACCACAACTACTGAGCCTGTGCTCTAGAGCCCGTGCTCTGCAACAAGAGGAGCCACCACAATGAGAAGCCTGTGCACCGCAACGAAGAGTAGGCCCTGCTCGCCGCAACTAGAGAAAGCCCGTGTGCAGCAACGAAGACCCAACACAGCCAATAAATAAATGTATTAAAAAATATATATCTGGACTTCAGAAATATTGTTCTAGGTTCTACATTCTGTGTTCTATGAAGTGACACCTCTAACCCCTGGAAAGCTTGTAATTCTAATTGGTTTTCCTGGTAAAGGTATTTAAATGATGATTCCTTTTTATGAAAGGTATAAAAATCTGATAGGTGTTTCTTTTCAAAGCCTCTTCTTGCACATGCCCAAAGGCAAGATAAATCCCTTGACTCCAGAAATCCCTTAACTCTATAAGTCCTATTGAAACAAAGAATTTGAGTCTTTGTCTCATTTTATGTAATGTTAAGATCTGTTCCCACCCAGACAGCTTTTTGATACCCTCCAGAAGAGGGGTAGGCAAACTATAGCCCAAGGGCCAAATTGACCAGCAGCCCCTCTTTTTAAAGACCCTCAGGTCTAGAATGGTTTATATATATATATATATATGTTTTATGTTTTGTGACATGTGAAAATTACATAAAGTTCAAATTTTAGTATTCACAAATAAAACTGATTTGGAACCTAGCCATGCTCATTTGTCTATGTACTGTCTATGGCTGCTTTTGTGCTCTCACAGCAGAAGTGAGTGTTTGCAACAGAGACTGTATGGTCCACAAAGCTTAAAATATTTATCTGGCCCTTGTGAAAATTAATAAAGGGAAACCTCACTACAATGGAATTGGGAGGCCAAAAGGGGGAGCTCTCACGCAGTATCACTAGATGTCAATTACAGGAAGCATTGTCAATTACAGACTTGAACAGAAAAATCCCAAAGGGGAAAGAATAATCAATTACAGGCCCCAACAGGAAAAGATGTACATTGCATCTCCTGCAAGAAATCAACTATTCCAGCAACTCAGCCAATGAGAGACCATCATCACCCTGAACTCTCACTTTTCGCCAGTAGATTTTGGTTCAAAACAACCCTTCCCAACTTCCTCCTTTTTCTCTATAAAATAACGTTCCTCTCAATTGTTTGTTGGACTAGTCTATGGCTTATGCTGTCGTTTGCTAGTCCTGATTTGCGATTTCTCTGCTATTCCCAGATAAACCCTTTTTTGCTGGTAAAATAACTGTTTTATTCTTAAGGTCAACACCCTTTACAGAAAATCTTTACTGACCCCTGTTCTTGAACCCTGTAAATTAAGGTGGATACTCTCAACTGTATTTCTCTGATAAGGAAATCAAGGTTTGCCCAGGATTGCAGAACTAGGGAAGGCTGGGTCAGGAACTGGAACCCCGGGAGGCTGCACTTCTAGTACAAATTACTTTCTGCCACATCACAGACATCTCAGAAGTAGTTAGTTTCTCCTTCTGCATGAGCACACATGCACACACATGCACACACACCCCTCCCCCTGTGCACCTTGCAGGGCCAGGTGGATGGGGATGGGGTGGGGTGCTGTCCCTAAGGAGGAATAGATGTGATGGCAGGGAGGGCCCAGGATCTCACCTTCCAGAAAATCCAGAAGCCATTTAACCAGCCGAGGAGAAGTTCACAGATAAGGATAGTCAGCACAATGTCATCTATGGTAGAGAACAACTCATAGTGTTTCTACATGGAAGATAGAGAAAAGGAAGGGCAGAGAGGTGAGTAGGGGGTGGCAAGACCAGGGAGAGAGCATGTCTTCAGGGGAGGGGAAGCCCAGATTCTTACTGCTCTTCATCAGCATCTTTGTAGCTTCCTTTAGAGCACCCCTTCCATGTACGTGCTAGGCACTGTGCTAAGACCACAAATGTATTATTTCATGTTACCATCACCATCGTCCTATGAAGTAGGTTTAATTTCCATCTTGCACTTGATGGGAACCTCAGAGAGGTGCCCAAGGTCAGACAGTTAATGATAAAGACTGTTGTCTGACTACAAACCCTTGTTCTTAACCTCTAGAGTAGGAAAAGGGAGGTGGAGAAAGGCAGAACAGACTCCAGGATTGGGAGGAAAAGACCTGGCCCTTGAGATGGAGGACACCAAGCCCCATCCTTGTTTCTCTGATTGTCCCAACCACTCCTGCTGCTTCAGCTCCCAAATCCCCCCAGCCAGGCCTGACCAAACTCCTGGGTATCCCCCTACTCACGGGTCCAAGACATGTTCCTGGGTGGACGGATTGATGGATGGATCCATGACTTGGAGTTCTGTTTAAAACCCAACTCATGTTCACGCAATCTCCTGTTAAGCTGTAACTCTGCTATAGTTTGGGACATGAACAGCTCCCAGCCCCCAACTCCACCCTGGCAGTTACCAAAGTCACCCGGACTCCTCCCTTTCCTCACCTCCACGACCCACAGACTCAGTGCTTCAAGCCTCTTGCTCCCCACACCTTGCCACCAACCCCATCCACCAGCCAGTGCGAGGCTGGGCAGAGTTTCTTTTTTTTTTTCTTTGGCCACACCACGCAGCATGCGGGATCTTATTTCCCTGACCAGGGATCGAACCCAGGCCCCCTGCAGTGGAAGCGCGGAGTCCTAACCACTGGACCACCAGGGAATTCTCTGGGCAGAGCTTCTGAAACTCAGATGGGAGCTAAAGTTTATGGGCTTCCAGCCTGTTCCAAATTCCCAAAGGGCATCATGGGCCAGGGACATCTGCCTACAAAAAGGAAGGGCTTTCTTTCCCTTCATCTTTCCCTTCAGCTCTACCCCACTGGCCACTGGTGGCAATAGGCTCTCCTTACTATTTATTCAAAGAGCTTCCTAAACAGTCCCCCTGCCTTCTCCAAGTCATGCACATCTGTGGCTAAATCAGAGTTGCCTTCTCCACCCACAAAGCTTCCATGGCCCCCTATGGCCTGCAGGGTGAAGTTCAAAACCAGTCTGGCATTCACAAGTCTCTAGGATTTGACCTTCATGGGCACATATCCTATATCAGGGATTTTAGCATTTTTGACTGGGACTCAAAGAAATATATTTTACATTTTACACCATAATGCTTTCTCTCCCTCTCCCCCACCACAATTTCTACTTCATTCTTTTTCATTTTATTTCATTCTACTTCAAAATGCTGCTATCTACACTCTGAACTCATTTCATGAGCCATTGATGGGTTTTGATCTGCCCTGTAGTCTATGCATTCTGCAAACCTTGGCAATTGGGTTTCTGCCTCCACCACATCACAGGCAGCTTGTGTCAAGGTCACAAGAGCTAAACAAGGGATGCTTCATAGTCCTTTCCTTGCCTTGTCTCCTAGCCACATCTGACCCTGTGCCTGCTCCCTTGGTAATGCACTCTCCTGGGGTTCCTCCCACTCCTCTGGCCACTCCCCCTCAGCATCCTTTGGCATCTCCTCTATTTTCTGCCCTCTACTTGGAGGCTCTCCTCAGAGCTCTGTCTTGGTCCTCTTCTCGCTCAACACTCTCTCCAGGCAACCTCATCCATTCCTTGAGCTTCGGCAACCATCCACCTAGATGCCAGTCACTCTCATGTTGCCATACTTTAAACCCTGGCTTTCCTGGATAAACAACAAGTCCTACTGTATAGCACAGGGAACTATACAATATCCTATGATAAACCACAGTCAATATCCTATGATAAACCACAATGGAAAAGAATATAAAAAAAGAATGTATAGGGCTTCCCTGGTGGCGCAGCGGTTGGGAGTCCGCCTGCCGATGCAGGGGACGTGGGTTTGTGCCCCAGTCCGGGAATATCCCACATGCCACGGAGTGGCTGGGTCCGTGAGCCATGGCCGCTGGGCCTGCGCGTCCGAAGCCTGTGCTCCGCAGCGGGAAAGGCCACAGCAGTGAGAGGCCCGCGTACCGCAAAAAAAAATGTGTATATATATATATATAACTGAATCACTTTGCTGTACAGCAGAAATTAACTCAACATTGTTAATCAACTATACTTCAATTAAAAAAATAAAAGTAAAGTAAAATAAAATAAACTTTGGCTTTCCAATGACATAGGATAAAACCCATCCTCTTTAACGAGACCCTGTGTGATCTGCTGCTGACCACCCCTCTGAACTCATCAGTCACCACACTGGACATTTTAAAGATATTGATTTTCAATAGCACAATCCACGTATGTGGTAGACTCCTTGTAAGAAATTAAAACATCAAGGGTAAGACCCAAGCCATAGCAGACTTCAAGCTGGACACACAGAACTCACTTCCATGCTGTTTGTTCTGCCCAAGACACTCTTCTCCACCTCTCTCTGCCTGGCCAACTCCTATTCATTCTTTGCTCTCTGCTTAAATGTCCTTTTCTCCAGGAAGCCTTCCCTGACCCCCAGATTAGGGTCAATGCCTCCTCTGAGCTTCCACATACTCTGTGACACCCAGGCATTTGGAATGATATGTCTGTCTATCTGAGACAGAACTGGGTCTGTTGTGTCCGTACCTGGCACTGAGTGCAGTATCTGGTACAGAGTGATTCTCACTTAGTGGCTATTGATTAAAATGGGATACCCTTCCCCACAAGGCACCCATTTGCCTGCCTCTGCTCACACCATTTTTCTCTTGTCCTTCCTCTGCAAATCCAATGCCTTTCTCAAAGCTGGGTCCCCACCACCACGAAGTCTTCCTTGATCTTTAAGAAAGTCAGCACTGACAGGCCCTTGAAAAGCATCCAATCCAACCATCATGAACAGATGAGGAGCCTGAGGCCCTGAGAGGGAAGTGACTTGCCCAGGCCCCTGTTAGATCAGTGGGGTCAGAAGTCAGGCTGGAGTGCCACCTGGTCAAGAACGGAGTTGGTGCGGAGAGCAATGGTGATGGCGTTGACCACCAGCAGCACGGCCAGCAGCAGGTGGAAGGCCGGGTGTCGGAGCAGCTCCTTGACATACATGCGAGTGATGAACTCCTGCATGTCCCAGGCATCCTGGGAGAGGGTGGGGGACCTTCCTTCAGGCAGGTGTCACTGTAGGAGGCCTCTGCCTGGAAGTTTGCTCTCAGTGAATAGGGACCCTTGGGGGCCACTCTTGGGAAAGAAGTTGCCTGAGAAGGGATCATGGAACGGGGGCCTCAATGTAGAGGTCACTACCTAAATGGCCACTAAAAGCGGGTCACTGCTGGGTCGTCTTTGTAGGGGTCATTGTAAGGGAGACTCTTTTGGGGTCTCTGCTGGGGAGTGGCTGTCATTATATAGGGGCTCCTGTAGGGGCACAGCCGGGTGGTTACTAACATACCATGGCAGGGGCGGTCACTGCAGGGATCGCAGCTGGGACATTTAGAAGGCAGAAGGGGCAGAGGTATTCTGAGGGCCGGTTGCCCCATAGACACAGCTGCACAAGGGTCACTGTGGGGGTGAGGATTGCTGCAGACCCCCCAACAGGCTGCAGGCCTGGCCTCGGCCTTACCTTACTGCTAGTGATATCTCGGCGGTTGACGAGCACTTGCTCCTCTGGCCGGAGGTAGGGCTCGTGAGCGGCCCTCTGCAAGGGCGAGGAGAGGGCCCATCAGTGCAGCCACTGCCCCTCCGGACTCAGTATGGTCCTCCAGTGCCCCGTCCCGCCCCAGGATGCCCAGCTTGGGCAGTGCAGCCAGGCAGGTACCACCTACCATGCGGTTCAAAGGATTGATATAGGTGGTGTCAGTCCAGTGCTGCCACCAGGTCCTCTGGTTATGCGCCATAGTTGCTCAGTGTCCCTCCCACTCCTCAAAGAAACTTCATTCCAAGCTGTCCTGCCCCCCTTCGGTGATATCATAGAGGCTTCTGTGACCTCCACCTGTCCGCATTCCACCAAGGAATTCTCACACCAAGAGAAGCTCTTCCCACTGACTCCCCTCAGTATGCCACAGAGGAGGCCACGGACACCAAGGGGCTGGGTGGGGTCAGAGGTCAGAGGCTGATAAGAGCAGGTCAGGTCTCCTGTGCAGCCTGGATGGAGACACAGGGGCGGGTCCCTGCTCTGTATCTAGGAGCTGGAGGTGGGACTGGGCTAAGGAGAGAAGAGGAGAAAGGTATTTCGTTCTGTGGTCCTCCTCCTAGCAGACCTCAGCCTGCAACCCTGCCCACCAGCTACCCCATCCCACCACTCCAGTCTCCAGGGCTACAGCCCTGGCCGCCTTTCCAGGGAAGGTACATTTCCCCAGCTGTAGAGTGAAAGGCTGGTCTCTTATTTTTCACCTTTCGCCCCTGGAGATGGGGCAGGAAAGCACTCCGGCCTCTGAAGGGCTGGGGAGAGATGGGCATGGGTAGAAGTCCCCACCACCCTGGAAGGCATGGGGCTTCAGGTACAGAGCCCAGGCTGGTGGGCCACACAGTGGGCTAGTTACCAAAAGCACTCACCCCCCCTCTGACAGCTTTCATCCCAGTCCCCTCCGGGAAACAGATTCCAGATTCTAATACAGAAGTCAAAGGCACATGTAGATTTCTGTTAAAGAAACTGACTTTATTTAGTTGAAAAGCATCTCCTGGGTAAAGTGAAGAACGCCCATACAGAATGGCTTGGCAAACGAAGTGCTGCGGGGCGGAGGGGGCAGGTCTGTGACCCCACAGAGCACAGGGTAGGAGAGAGTTCTTTCGGCCCGCCTCTTGCTCCTTCCTTGGCACAAAGCTCACTTCACTTCACCCCACTCCAGGGGAGGGAGGAGCAGAAATGGCAGCAGCTCAGGCAGAGGCAGTCAGCTTGGGACAGAACCATGGACAAGCACTACTTCCAAACTGGAACAGAATGCAGGGATGCTCTGTCCTAGATGTGTCAGAGGTGGTCCTCAAGGCCAGAGGTCAGGAACTAGGGTACTGGCCAGTTAGAAGTCAGGAGGTCAGAGGTCACTCTCTGGGGTCAGGGGGCAGAGGCAGGAGTGCTCCTCAGGCTGAGAGGGTGGGGGGTGGGAAGACGGTTCCCTGGAGTCAGAGTTCAGGACTTGGGAGCTGCCCTCAGCCCGCTCCACTCCGCAGGCCCCCAGGCCCTCTGAGTAGAGCTCCTGGTTCTGCTCCTTCCACCTGCGGAATTTCTCCCCAGTGAGCTCGGGGTCGCCTAGCACCTCCTCCAGGGCCTGCAGCTCCTGCAGCTTTGCCTGGAAGAGGTGTAGGGGTTAGGGCCATGATCACCCGGGGAGCGAGCAGAGCCTGAGTCCAGAGCTAGCTCTGGAGTCCAGTGGCCTAGAACCCAGCACCTGGCCCGGTCCGGCCCCCATCCTCAAATCGAGAGCCTGGTTCCAGGAACCTAGAACTCAGCCCAGTCCACAGCAGAGCCCAGGGCTGAGGGCCAGGAACCGAGCCGAAAGCCCCGAGCCCAGCCCTTAATGGTGCCCTGTGCCCGCCCCCGAGCCCAGCCCCTAATGGTGCCCTGCGCCCGCCGACCTTGAGCGTGCTCTGCAGCGCCCGCACGCGGTGCGCTCGCTCATTCAGCTGGGGGTCTCGGTTGCGCCGCATGAAAGAGCTCCGCCATTGCTCGTGAGTGAGGGGCTGCGGCCTGCCCAGGAAGGACACGCCACCCAGCCTCAGCCCCCGTACCATTCCTTCCAGGGCCCCTTCGCTGCTGTCTGTGGGAGGGGAAGCAGGGTGAGCGTGTGCCTGCCCCCAGCCCTCCATCTCGGCTCCCAGCACCCCCGCCCCCCGCCGGCTTGGCTTGGCACCTGTCGGAGAGCCGAAGGAGGTCCGTGGGCTGCCCTGCGTGAGGGCGGCCACAGGTGATGTGTCTCCGTGGAGGGAGCTCCCAGCTTGGGCCGGGCTGGGCTGCGGGCAGGGTGGAAGGAGAGAAGGGTATCAGTCTGAGTTCCACGCCCTGCTCTTCACCCCGCGCCAGCTCCCACTCACCGAGGCTGAGCAGGATCCAGCCTCATCGTCGGGGTCTTCTGCTTCCGTCTCACTGTAGCAGTCTGGGGTGGACAAGAGTGGCTGGGGAACCCACTCAGCTTCACAGGGTTTGGGCAGGCCAGGAGGTGGGCTCGGGGGAATTGAGCTCCCAGCCCCCATCCCAGGGAAGGTAGAGGCTCAGGGAGAGACCCAGCCCTGTGAGGCACCCACCTTCCTCTCGGGGCAAGGGGGCACGGCCTGGAGACCGGTACTTGGAAATGCAGGTTATGAGATGGCGCACCCACCTGTGGAGGGGCAGATGGGTCTCAGGGAGTTTCCACTTACTGTACGCCTGAGGCTTTCGCCTGTATCATCTTCTAATTTAATCCTCAGAGCAACTCTCAGAGATAGGAATTCTTACTAGTCCATTTTAGAGAAGATGAAACTGTGGCTTAGAGGAGTGAGTGTCTTGATGAGCCCTGTCAGAGAGCTGGGCTCTGAATCCAGGCTCCTGAGCCCAGACCCCCGGGCACGCCCATGCAAGCTGTGGAGGTGAAGAGGGTGGCACTCACATGCTCAGGTCTGTCAGGGTATCAGCAGCGAAGATGAAGGGTTTGTACACGTTATGGGTGAGCTGGAACACACTGCCAGGGAGCAGAGGGGCCTCACTCACCTGGGGGTGCCCATCCAGAACACAGAGAGGCTGGACGGGGCATCCCAGCTACCTGCCGCCCCCACCCACCCCTCCTGTCACCTACCTCTCCCTTTCTCTCCCCACCCCCAGCCTGTCACACCTCAGGACTTAACTATTTTTTCTTCTGATCTTGTCCACTTTCCAGACTGTAGTTGGAGACATTGATGAGGCCCTCAGCCTTCTCATCCTGGGGAGATCACAGTGTGAGGGTCAGCTTGAAGCCCCAATACCCTCAAGGCCCAGTCAGGCTCCTGAGGGTGGGGGAGGGGAGAGGGCATTTCCTGGGCTCTCTAACCGCTCATCTCTCAGTGCCCAGAGCTCAGGGCAGGAAGCTGGGCTGGGGTCAGGAGGTGTGACCAAGGGGTGCCTCTGAGCCTGGCAAGGGGAGCCAAAGATATCCAGAGAAACAGTCAAGGAAGAGGAGCCCCCTCCTGCATTTGCTCCATCACAGGCACAGACAAAGCTGCTTTGCTCCTTTCCCTGCCTGGCCGTCTTTCTCCTTTCCATCCGACTAACCCTCAGGCATTGATTTTTCAGGAAGCCTTCACCACTCTTCAGGTGGACTAGCCACCTTTGCTGGGTTCCCACCCACCCCTGGCTCTTCTGCCATCATAGTATGTGTTCCCATATTGTCCCTGAGTGTGTATTCATCCCTCTCCCCACCGGCCTGAGTAACGGAAAAGGTCCAATTCTTCCCTGTGTCCCAGGGCCCAGCCCAGAGCTGGGTGTACAGTAGGCACCTTGAATGTTAGTTGAATGAATAAACAATTGCTTGAACGGCCCATAGCTAGGATGAACAGATTAACAGAAGAGGAAGGAAAGGCGGGTAGAATCAAAGAGATTCTACCCGGCCTGTGATACCTTTTCCAGACCGCTTTTATACACACATCGGCTCAGTTTTCTCTGAAGACTGTCCCCGTTTTACACATAGGAACACTGGGGCACACCTGCGACCACAGATGGGAGTGGACCGTGGAGGAGGGACAAGAGCCGAGGCCCTGAGGTGACTCACTTGCTTACCTGTGTGTGTATGGGGTCTCACCTGGGGCTGGCGGTACCAGTAGAGCGTGTGTCCCTTGAGCACAAACCAGCAGCGGCGCCAGCGCGGGCCCATGAAGCCCCCGGGCACCTTGCGCAGCAGGAGCCAGCCGTCACAGTCAGGCCGGCCCAGCTCCCGGCAGGACACCCGCCGGCGGCTCAGCTGCGTCGCCACGCCTGCAGCAGCACAGCGCGGCTGGTCAGTGAGGGGCTGGCGGGGTGTCCCGGACCCCCAACCTGCTCCCTTGCCCCCCACGAGCACCCCCAGCTGATATTTCTGAACCCGTGCTCTGGGCTCAGAATGTGACACGTGTCACTTCTGAGGTGGGGATGACTCTTCCCATTTTAGAGCCAGGGAAGCTGAAGATCAGAGGACGAGCTGTTTGTCCGAAGTCACAGAGCTGGCGAGAGGCCCAGGCTGGGAGCATAGGTCTGTCTGACCCCAGAAACAGAGCTGTTTCTAGGAGAGGCTGTGTGTGAAGTGTGTGTTGGTAGCGGGGGCGGGTCTCGCCCAGCACTGTAAAGACTTGTAAGAGCTCCTCATATCAGGGCATCACCCCCACCCCGTCAGGTGCATTTCATACCTTTTGATTTCTTGCGGCCAGGGACAGGACTCTGAAAGGACCACAGGAGGTTAGAGAAGCATATGGGTACAAAGCCACAGACCCCTCCTTGCTAAGCCCCAGAGCTTACCTTGTCAGGGTGTTCTGGGGGCTCTGGAGCATCTGCTACCCCAGCTAGGAGTGTGGCTGAGGGTGCATGGGGGCTGGGCAGGGGCTCCGGGTCAAGGGAGGTCGAGGCTGTCAGGGAGGGAGGAGAGAGAGGGAGTGTCCCTGAGCTCAGAACCGGGCCCAGTGGTAGGGTGGGGGTGTAAGAGTCCAGGGTCAGGCAGCCCACATGCCTTGTCCAGGGCATCTGCTGACTGGTGGGGCTTTGAAATTACCTGTCCAGGCAGCAGGGCTGGGTCCTAGACTTGGGTTTGAAGTCAGGTCGGAGGCGAAGACATCTTCCGATGGGGCCCTGGAGAGATCAGGGAGAGATGAGGTGAGCCATGGCCCACCTGCCAAGACCTACCTGGGGCCAAGACCTACCCGGGGCCCGAGCCTGTCACCTGGGAGACGGCAGGGCCGAAGCCAGCGATGGGCTCACTGGGCGTGGGGGGCCTGGGGCCTGAGGAGGGGTCTGAGGAATAATCAGAAACAGGTGATGGAGCTGGCGACAGACAGGGGTCTGAAAGCAGACTGGGGGCAGGGGTGGGCGGCAGGTACCTGTGAGGGTGTCTCCGGCACTGGGACCTTCTTCAGCACTAAGCTGACCCCGTCTGGCTCCCGGAGCAGCTCCCTCACCACGTTTTTATGGGGCCAGCCCACCTGGGGGACAGGGCAGAGGGCAGGGCAGGGATGCTGGGCGGGACTGAACTGGGCAGGAGGCTCTGAGGCAACCCGATAGCCCTCGGCCTCGGAGCACTCCCTCAGCCTCACCTTGTCCTCCTCCAGGAAGCCTCCACGAGCCCCTCTGACCTGTGTGAGCTGGTTGGCTTCACGGAAGGCAGCTCCCACAGCCCTGGTCTCCCCAAGGGAACCTCCCCACCCACCGACCTGAGTTCTACTCAGGACCCCCTTCCTCCCACCACGCTCCTCCCCTCCCCTCACCACCACTTGCTCATTGATCTGGACAATCTCGTCTCCAGGCAGGATCTGCAGCCGGGAATCAGTGGGGACCTGGTAGGGGGTGAGATTCAGAGAGTGCACCCTCATGGGGCTGGAAGCGGGCTTGGCTGGCAGGTTGGAGGGCCACGGGGGTGGGCGCCTGAGAAGGGTATAGGAGCCTCACCTGGGTGCCCACTCGAGACACAAAGTGCAGGCAGTTGCTGGTGGTGTAGATCTCCAGGCCCTGCAGGGCAGAGGCTGCAGTCACTAAGGGTGTGGGGACCGCCGGACCAGGACGCCTGCTAGGCACCAGGACTCACAGGTGAGTGGAATGGGGGAGAGAGCTGGCCTCAGCTTGGCACCGCTCGACTTGTCATGTGACTTTGGGCTCACCACTGCACCTCTCTGGGCTCTGCCTCTTCCTCCCCTAAGGGCTGAGGGGAGCAGGTTGCAGACTTCTGAGGTATGAGATTCTCAGCAACTTTCCTGAAGAATCTCATACCTCAGGGACAGGAGCGGGACAGGGCAGGGCTGGGGCCTCTGGTTTTCCCAACTGGTCAAAGATTAAAGCAAAAAAGTTCATGTCCTCTCCCCTCTCCCCTAGGTCCGTGTCCCAGGGCTGGGATGTGTCACCTGAGACCACACCAGCTGCAGCCCCTCAGGACCGGAGAAGGGGCTGAATGACGGTGAGACCCCAGGGAAGTCCCCTGGGCCTTTAACATCTGTACAAAAATTCCCTGGAAGTCCAGTGGTTAAGATTCCACGCTTGCACTGCAGGGGGCGCAAGTTTGATCCCTGGTGGGGGAACTAAGATCCCACATGCCACGCGGTTTGGCCAAAAAAAGAAAAAAACAGGGCCTTCCAGCTGTGACAGTATAGGATTCTGGTTCAGTATAGGATCCTAGAACCAGAGTTCAGGGCCCAGACAAGGCTGCTGAGGGGTCAGGGGTGAGAGTTGAGGGGTCAGGGCTCACCGAAGGATCGTCCAGCGGCACGTGCTGTAGCACGGCCTTCTGCTCCAGCAGCTCCTCTGGGCTGCAGCTCAGGATGTTGTGGCAGATCCCGGCCACGTGGCTGCTCTGGCGGATGGAGAGCAGGATGTCTAGCCTGAGCCCCGTCCCACCCCATCCCCACACCCCACTCACCCCCCAGACTCACAATCCTCAAGACTTTGCTCTCCTTCTCAGCCGCTGGACAGTCCTGGAAGCAGAGTGAGAGAGCAGGGGCCTGCCCTGAGCAGGGCGCACTGCCTTCGCCTGAGGGCAGGGGGATTTCCTGCAGTCCCTCCCGGCGTCCCGTACCCTGGCCCCCTTCCCAGAACTACATGGCCTTAGAGCTTTCGCCCCAAGGTCTCATCCCCCTGACGCCAGGCCCCCAGAAGTCACCACACATGCCCTCCCCTGCTTCACCCCCTCCTGAGAATCAGACTTCCTGTGCTGCCCTCGCCAGCTAGGAGCTCCCACGCCCCCATCACCCCCTACCCAGTGGCCGGGCCTCCTCTCTTTCTGCCCTCGCCTCTTCCGGCTCTCACACCTGATCCTGTGCTGATTCACAAGTTATAAAAAGCTCTAGCCTGACTTGGTCTCTACAGCCTGGGCCAAGCCTGGCCTCTGGTTCTCCTACCTCCTGCAAGGCCTGGCCCAGCTCCCCGCACAATTCCCCAATCTCCTGGCAGGATGAGAAGTCATTTAAGTGGGAGAAGAGGTACCTGGCAGAGGGAAGGATGGAGCAGTGGTTAGGGAACTGAGCTTAACAGTCAAGCCACTGAACCACCCTGCACTGGCTACACATCTGAGACTCTGATGGGTTTTGATTTGGGGTAAAGGAGATGACTGATACATCTAAAGGCCTTAGTCAAGTGCCTAATAAATGCCAGGCCCTGTTCTAGGCACTGGGGAGACAGACATTAAACATATAATTACATCAATAATGATTTAACTTCTACTGCTGTGAAGTGTAGGGAGCTCTGAGAGTGTGTAACAGGAAAGGCTTCCCTGAGGAGGTGACATTAGAGCTGGGACCTATGGGACAAGCAGCGGCCAGTGAAGGGGGTAGAGAGCTCTTTATATAATGCTGTTGATGTGACTGTCATGATTACAAGCAGGAGGTGGGGTGGGAACCCAGGCAACCCAGGGCCCCTACACAGACCAATTAACCTCTTTGCCCAGTTCCACTATATCTGAACAAGAGCAAAGCTCTATTTTTCTCTCCCAGGTCCCAGAGGAAGCCAAGGATGAGAAGGGTCCCCTCACCAGTTACTCAGACCCTAGGAGGAGACCGAAGTACCTGTTGAGCCAGAAGAGGAGGGAACGGGCCTCATGCACCAGCTCCATGGCCGCGCTGAGGACATCTGCAGGAGGCTCAGCACAGCCCCCCAGGCGACCTTGGACTAAGCTCTGGAATACCCGGATCCCCTCCAGCAGCCCCTCTGTCAGGCTCTGCAGGTTCTCTGACTGTAGCCCGGAGCTCTGTACCGCAGAAGGGCAGGTTAATTCCTGGCAGCGGCCAGCCCCCCCATCAGCACCCCAAGGTGGGTGGAAGCTGCAGCCAGTGTGGCCGCCGTTCACTCACCAGGGCCCGGAGCTGTTCCACCCCTTCCAGGATGAGCTCCTGGTGGCCCAGAGGCCACACAGTTAGCGCTTCCAGGCTTCGGGGGCAGAGCTGGAGCAGGTACTTGCCAGGCAGCTCCCAGTCCTCAAAGTGATAGTCCTCCAGGGAATCATCGAGGCCTGGTGGAAGAACGAGGGTCAGCATGGGGGAGCCAGGGGGTGTCAAGGCCTTTCTGGTCAGTGCAAAAGTCCTTCTCCTAATGACCCTGAGACCCAGGCAGTGTTCTGCCCTGCCCATTTCACAAATAAGCCTACTGAGTTGAGAAGTAGGGTCACATAGGGCAGTGGTTCTCAAAGGATGGCCCCCAGACCAGCAGCCGCAGCCTCACTGGAAAACTTGTTAGAAATACAAATTCTGGGAAATCCCTGGTGGTCCAGTGGTTAGGACTCAGTGTTTTCACAGCTGTGGCCCGGGTTCAATTCCTGGTCGGAGAACTAAGATCCCACAAGCCGTGTGGCATGGCCAAAAAGAAAAAAAAAGAGAAATAGCCAAAACATGGAAACAACCTAAGTGCCCACTGACAGATGAATGGATAAAGAAGATGACACACACACACACACACACACACACACACACACACACACACACACGGGAATATTATTCAGGCATAAAGAAGGAAATCTTGCCATTTGCAGCAACATGGATGGACCTTGAGGGCATTATGCTAAGAGAAATAAATCAGAGAAAGACAAATACTGTATTATCTCACTTACATGTGGAATCCCAAACACCCAAATTCATAGACACAGAGAACAGATTGATGATTGCCAGAGGCAGGGTAGGAGGGGTTAGGGGAAATGGGTGAAGGTGGTCCAAAGGTACAAACTTCTATTTATGTCAGTTTGGGGGACGTAATGTACAGCATGGTGACTACGGTTAGGATTCTGGGCTTTCACTGCCATGGCCCCGGCTCAAGGCTCAATCCCTGGTCGGGGAACGAAAATCCCGCAAGCCACACGGCATGGCCAAAAAAACAAAAACAAACGAATTCTCACATCTGCTGAATCAGAACTCAGGGGCAGGGCCCAGCAATTTGCATTCTAACAAATCCTCCCGGTGTTCTGATGCTGCTGAAGTCAAGCTTGATGGGGCTTTGGAGGCAGGGAGACCTGAGTGACAGCGACTGAGCTTAATTACTTAATTACTCCGTGCCTCAGTTTCCTCACCTATAAAATGGGGAAAATAAAAACGCCTACCTTCTAATCATGTGTATTAAATGACACGACACATGTCAAGCACTTGGCCAGCTGCCTTGGTTCATGGTAGACAGTAACAGCCCCCGTATTATTATCGCCAGACTCTTTACCGTGATCCCCAAGGCCCTGTACGATCCGGCCACCACCTGCCTCTACCGTCATCTCTTGGCGCACAGCCCCTCAAACTCAACACTTCAGATCCAGAGCACTAACTCCCTGCAGCTCTTGGAATGCTGTCTTGCCTCAGGGTCCTCAGATGTGCTCTTCCTTCTGCCTGGAGTGCTCTTCCAGCTCCTTCACGTCCTTTTTCATCTTACTCCTTCCAGGACGCCTTCCACAACTCCCCAGGCTGGGTTGGGGTCCTCTGCTGCTCTCACTGCCCCTTGCACCTCCACAAACCCCTGCATCAAAGCACTAAGCTCTCCTACTTGATCACGAGCTCTGCCAGGACTGGGCCTTAAACAAGTGTTCATCTCTCATTCCAGCCCAGGCCTCTTACAAGGTAGACACTCACAAGTAAGAAAAATATCTAGTGAATGCTTACTATGTGTTAGGAAAAATTTAAGGGCTTTATACATATTAACACATTTAATCCTCACCGAATCTAGAAAGCAGAGATACTGTTACCCTCATTCCACAGGTGGGAAAACATACAAATAGAGGTTAACAGTTAGCTTTCTCACTCTTTGAAGGAACCCCTGCCATTCCAAGCCAGGGTCTTTTGTGATCAATAGCTCTCCCTCATTCCCTGTGTGACATTAAGAGCACTTGACTAGGAGTTCGTGAACCTGTGGCTCCGTGGCTCTGGGCCCTCGAGCACCTCCCTGTGCACACAGCAAATGTGCTGTGCTGCCTCCCTCCCAACAGACCCTGATGTGGAACTGCACGTGCCAGGCCCTCAACCTGGTTGTCTTATTTGGTTCACTTCATGAGATCAGAGTTGCCTTTCCCATTTGATGGATAGGGAAACTGAGACTTGTGGTCACAGAACTGGTGAGTGGAGGGGCTGGGCCTGGAACTCAGTCTGGGAGTCTGATGCCAGCCCTGCATCCCTGCTTTCACCGGGGCTGGTCACCCTGAGCCCGCCCTCAGTGGACTCCGGCAGCCCCCTCCACTCTGGCTCCTCCCTGTAGGAGGAGTGTCCTGACTCACCTCCCGGCTCCCAGCTGCAGGTCAGAAGGTCTCCATGTCTCTGAGTTGGCTGACAGTCTGGGACCTTTCCCACCCAACTGGGCTCATCCCCCCTGGAGGCCTAGGGAGGGGCTGTGCTGACCCCTCCAGTCAGGCCGGGGCTTCCGCTCTCACTGGGAGCTTCGGGGTGGGGGGAAGGGAAAAGACACCCCACCGGCCTTATTCCAAAGCCTCAGCAAATCACTTCCTGGCTCAGTGTGTAGTTTTCGGCTTCTGAAAAATACGTTTAATAAGAGCCCACTGCGCCCTGGGGCAGAGGGAAGATGAAGGAGATACAGTGGGGGCGGGCAGCTGGGGAGACACCGTCTGTGTTCCTTACACAACCACTGCCTCCCCATTGCCACCCTGGAGGCTTCTTGGGCTTCTGGGGGGATGGGAGACCTCCTCTGGGTCCTCGGGGGGGCCCCCCCGGGGTCACGTCCATTATCCTTCTGCCAGGTTCACGGCAGACATTCTGTAAATACTTGTTGACTGACTAACCAACTGACAAACTCGGCACGTCCTTTGTCCTTTTCCTCTCCCCGTCCCAGTGCCCCTCAAGCCCGACACTGCCCCAGCCCCACCCACCTCTCAGCCAAGCCGCCACCTTCCCGGGGGTCCAGGTCGCTACTGGCTCCATGGCCAAGCTCGGCTTCTCGGATCCGCACCCGCTCCGCGCTCCGTCTCGCCCGCGCAGGAATTTCCGCTCCCAGAGCTCTGACCTGGGGAGAGGCTGGGCTGGGCTGGGGGCGGAGCCACTAGCATACCTGGGCCCACAAAGCTGGCTAGGTGAGGTGCTGTGACAGCCATTGGCCTACTGCCTGTCCCCCTCCTGCCCTGCCCTTCAGGCATCCTAGGGCAGCTGGGCTGCCAGACCTGGGGTGGTGCCACTGATGTGTGACCCAGGGGACCTCAGAGCTGGCCTGGGATCCCCGCCCAAAACTGGCCTCAAATGGCAGGGTGTGACCCTGACCTTCAAGGCTCCTCAAAAAGGGGCCAAAAAGTGAGCAGTGAGGACGGCAGCAAAGCGCAGAGGTTAGGAGGCCAGAGCCTGGGTGCAAATCTTGACCTGGCAGCTTGTTAGCTGTGTGACCAAGGGCTAAGCTTACCCACCAGGCATCACTTTCCCTGTCTGTAAAATGGGTATAATAGTTCCTACTTCAGAGGGCTGCTATGCAGAGTACCTGTGTTAATAGCTCTACAACCTTCAGAACTGGTTTTTAGCCCCCTCTTGTTTTGCACCGTGGACCCTTTTGGCAATCTGGTGGAAACCCTGGACAGTTTCTTAGAATGAGGCTTTTAAAAGCATAAAGCAAAGTGCTGAAGATTACAAGGAGGACAGTTATTATCAAAATATATTAAACCCCACAAATTTATGATATAGTAATATGCATTTATCAGCATTAAATAGCAAGACTGGCAAATTAAATTCCTTTTCTAACGATCAGCATGTTGTTACTCAGCATGAATAACACCGAACTGTGGAGGTGGTCTCTGACTCACCTCCTTGCACTTATTGATCAGCAAACACCTACAGATAGGGGATGCAAGAGAGTCACAGATAAGCTGGGTGACCAATGTGAGAGCAGATGGAGTCACCATTTGGTCACTGACCCTCTACTGGGCACCATCAATGGCAGCTATGCTGCAGGAATGTCTGAAACAGTGTGATTTAGCAGTGGGTTAATAACTGTCACCATTTTGAGATCGTTATGAGCATAAGTGATATTTTGGGATACTTGTGATAACTACAATTTGATATGAAAATATCTGATTTCTACTGGTGGCAAAGCCACAGATACTGCTAATATTTCTATCCATAAAGAAGGAAATGGTAAATTTTAGTTAGAGGTTAGTGAACATAAATATATAATTTTTTTGCCATGCAAGTGTATAGGCCCCCTGAGTTGGGAAGCCCAGGTTAAGAGCTTTCCTCTAGAGCGATGTCTGACACAGACTAAGTGTCTGCAGTTATCATCATCATTATCATCATCCCAGGCCAGGGGACTCCCAGGACTTTGGAATCAGGCAGAATCAGTTCCACTTGTTTGAGATGAACATACACACTGTTATGTATAAA
Source organism: Pseudorca crassidens (assembly GCF_039906515.1). Lineage (NCBI taxonomy): Eukaryota > Metazoa > Chordata > Mammalia > Artiodactyla > Delphinidae > Pseudorca > Pseudorca crassidens. Next base: position 20,333,333 of record NC_090297.1, on the reverse strand, counting down.
ATAGATAACCAGCGAGGACCTACTATACAGCACAGGGAACTATACTCAATATTTTGTGCTAATCTATAAGGGAAAAGAATTTGAATATATATGCGAGAATATATATATATTCTTGGACTTCCCTGGTGGTGGTGGTTAAGACGCTGCGCTTACACTGCAGGGGGCACGGGTTTGATCCCTGCTCAGGGAAGTTTCGCATGCCATGTGGTGCAGCCAAAAAAAGAAAAAATAAAAAAATAAAATATATATAATATGTATTCATATATATATATATATATCACTGAATCACTTTGCTGTACACCTGAAACTAAGACATTGTAAATTAACTACATCTCAATTAAAAAAAAAATCAGTTCCGGGACTTCCCTGGTGGTCCAGTGGTTAAGACTCCATGCTCCCAATTCAGGGGGCCTGGGTTGGATCCCTGCCGGGAACTAGATTCCACACGCCGCAACTAAGAGTCCACGTGCTGCAACTATAAAAGATCCCGTGTGCCTCAACTAAGACCCAGGGCAGCCAAAAAAAAAAAAAAAAAAAATCAGTTCCACTTGCTATGTGACCGAGCCCACCCCTTACACCTCTCTGAACCTGTTTCTTCCTCTCTAAAACCCAGGGGCTGGGGGGGGGTATGACTAGACCTTAGCTCTGTGAGGATGTCTTTTAAATATTTTGAAATCTGTAATATGAGGTAGATATGAGTTATTATTGCTTTAATTCCGTGGGGAGTGGCCTGGGAGGCCTGCCCCCTTTGTGTCACCTAACTTGGAATCTCTACCAGCGCCCCAATACCTGGCCTCCAAAGCCTGTCATGATCTTGATTGTCACCCAGAGACCTGAAGTCTGAATTTGGCCCACAGACGTCCATGTGGTGTGTGTGTTTTGTCATCATTTAACAATTTCACATACAAATTGAGTTCTCTGAAACTTGGCCAGCTCTGTTCACCCCATCCCACCTTCACACGTGGCATCAAACATGAGTGCACGTCGTCGGCTGCTTCCTTTCAAGGGGACTCCAGTTCACCAGGTCCCCATAGGACTTGCTCCCTCATTTGTGAACCAGTAGGCTCCCAATTTGCAATTTGGCCCTCACCTCTCTGGCTTTGTCCTTGGCCTCACGTCCTCATATGCTGCACTGTGTGTATCCCTTTAACACTCCTCGGTGCTTTCCCCTTTAATGTTTTTGCCTCTTCTTACACTGGCCTCCCTGTGGCACTCTGGGGAAATCCAATAAACACAGACCTATCTCCACCATCCTGATTTCATCAAACACCTACCCTGAGCTGGCATAAGATAGAGGGGAGAAGCCAGCCAGCCTCTGCCCTCCCTGAACTCACAATCCTGTAGGGGAGAAACCAACAAGAACTCGCCACGTGTACTCAGATACTCCCTGTAAAGGACTGGTGTCCTAACAACCACACCAGTGCCTTTACTCTGGGTCCCCAACACGTGGCAGGGCTATAGGCAGTGAGGGGCACAGTAAACGGCAGCTTCTATTCTGAAGGGAGTTTTGTGAGTTTATGAAAGGTCTTTGGATCTATTTGCTGTAAAAATTTCAGCGATAACTGTAGGTCATTAAGTGGAAGGAGGACATGCCCTTTCCCCAGCATGTCCCCATCCTGTTGCCCAGGTTGGGCCACTGTTAAGTTTTCTGGGTGTTCTTCCATTCTCTCTATATGCAGATACTCTACATGCTATTCTGGAAATATGCTTGTCCCCCCATTTTTATGAGTTAATCAATACCAAATGAAATCATACAAATAATGCCCAGCACAGTCAACTACTATTTTTTTTTGGCCACACCACGTGGCTTGCAGGATCCAGGTATCGAACCCAAGCCATGGCAGTGAAAGCCTGGAATCCTAACCACTAGGCCACCAGGGAACTCCCAGTCAGCTACTATTTTTTAGCACACCTCAGACAGCTTTCTTTTTTTTTAATGTTATCATTATTTATTTTTATTTATTTATTTTTGGCTGCATTGGGTCTTTGCTGCTGTGCACAGGCTTTCTCTAGTTGCGGCGATCGGGGGCTACTCTTCGTTGCGGTTCGCAGGCATCTCATTGTGGTGGCTTCTCTTGTTGCGGAGCACAGGCTCTAGGCATGTGGGCTTCAGTAGTTGTGTCACACGGGCTCAGTAGTTGTGGCTCGCGGGCTCTAGAGCGCAGGCTCAGTAGACGTGGTGCACAGGCTTAGTTGCTCTGTGGCACGTGGGATCTTCCCGGACCAGGGCTCAAACATGTGTCCCCTGCATTGGCAGGCGGATTCTTAACCACTGCACCACCAGGGAAGCCCTCAGACAGCTTTCTTAAGATGCAGATCTTTTATTATTGTCCCCAAGCTGAGGTAAGGAAGTCCCTACAAGAACTCCATCTTGGGGAAAGGGGTGGAATGTGCCTTCCCCCAAGGTAGGTGTGGTTGATCCAACAGAAACCAAGTGAAAAAGGCCTATTCCTGTTTGGAGGGGTGCTAATAAGGCACCCAACCCCTCCTTTGCTGAGAGCTGACTGGTGACATCCAATCGTCTGAGGTAGGGTTAGGGCCACGACCAGGGCTGGGAGGCCCTCCCATACCTGGTCCAGGCCTGAGACTTCTCAACACTGCCAGGCAAGGCCTCTCCTGCCTACCCGGCCTGGACTCCCTGGTGGGTGGGGGAGGTGCTGCTCAGGCCTGATGCTGATCTCTCCTGACAGCTGCTCCTAAGGCTGGCAGGGCGGGCAGGAGGGGGAAGGGACAGATTTAAAGGTCTAGCTGCCCCGCCCCCTGCCAGACCTGGGAAGGCAGACGCTGGTGAGCATCCTCTCTGTCCTGATTTCCGCTTCTTGGTACCATGAACGCCACTGGTCCTCATTCCCGCTTCCATCCCACAGGACATCAGGAAGACTAGCGGCACCCACCATGCGATTTCGACGCCTGACACCTGGCTACTTCCGAGTGCTACAGGTAAGCACCCCCAAATGGTGGCTTCTGGGACCGACCCCTTCCTCCCCCTACCATGGCTGGGATGATACCCAGCAGCCAGGCTGTCACGTTCCCTGCCGCCTGAGCAGCCAGGGCCCACATAGCCCACATAGGCAGTGAAGCGAGAGAGATTGGGGTGGAATCTCCCTGGGGCAGCAATGGTATCCATATCTCCTTGCCGCAGCTGTAGCTTCTCAGCCCCTTTCCACCCCCCACCTTCCCAGAAGTTTCAGCTGACCCCTCAGGTGGACCCTCTGTGCACCTCCAGATGCAGATAGCCGGGGACCTGAAGGCAGAGCCCCGGAGTCCGCTGGTGGGGATCGTGGCTGCACTGCTGGCTATCCTCGGGCTGGGCGGCTCCTGCTATGCTGTCTGGAAGATGGTGGGGCAGCGGCGGCCGCCACAGGCTCCATGATGAAGTAGGCAGCCTCTCACCTGGGCCCTGGGGGGTAGGTGACTCGCGGGGGCTACAATCTCAGAAGCCTACTTCTTTTCTGAGGGGGGGGTCACTCCCTGCCCTCATTGGAAGCAAGGTAGTATAAACCTGATCCTACCCATCCCCCCCACACACCTGGGCTGCAATGGGGGGCTTCAGCTCAGATGCTAGGACCCCTGAGGGACGGAAAGGATGCAGGTTCTAAAGCTGAAGTAGGGAGCAAACACCCTGGGCCCTGTACACAGGAGTAGAGAGAAACCCTTACAGGGCTTGAATTTGGAGGAGTGGCCTGGAGGTTAGTGAGTCAGAGGCAAGCTCTCTTTATCCAGTTCTTTTATTGGGAGGGAGGGCACCCGGCAGAGGCCATCTACTTCCCAAACCAAAAGAGACTGGCATAGTCTCTCCCAGCCTGGCCCTTGCATCACTGTCCATGGGCAGCTCCTCTGCCTTGCATCCTCAGGCCATGTCAGGTAGACGTGTCCATCTCAGGGACCGCGGTGGATACTTCTGTGGGCACTGCCAGCCTTTGGGGAGGAACATAGGAACCCATACCCGCTGCCCTCTCTGCTTCTTCCTGACTGTAGGACTCCACACTCAGCTGCTTCAGCCTGGGAAAAAGAATAGGAGTTGAGAGCTGACCAGATGCAAGCCCTGTCTGCCCGGGACACATCCATCAATCCTCTCCTTACTACTTCATACCTTTTCTTGTGGTCTTTGGATCGGAAGTGGGTCTTCAGGTTGGCAGAATCGATGAAGTACCTCCTGTAGGGATGGGGGGTAAGGAGGATAGTTAGAAGGTGATGCCTCTCAGGTACGCCTATTTCCCTGACTCTAGCTCATTCCCTGATGCTAGGCTCCGGGCTTGAAGGGATGGGAGGCCGGCAGACCCACTGGTCCCAGGAGAAGAGACCCTGCGCGTCCCGGGACCCGAATCTCACACCCCCGGCCCGTCCCGCGGACCCTTCTCCTCCTCAGGCTGGGCCCGGCCGTAACTCACGCGCAGGCCAGACAGCGATGCAGGCCGCCCCCTGGCAGGTCGGGATCGGGTTCCGCGCTTGGGTCTGGCCGGGGCCGTGCGGCAACCTGGAGCCGCAAATCGCGGTGAATCTCATCCAGGTCCGGCCGCCGCCGCTTCGCCTTCATCTGGCGGGCCAGGGAGTGCGCTCGGTGCGCGCCCGTCCGGCGGGAGCGACCCATGGCGGGTGACAGCAGGACTAGGGGTCCCAGAGCCGAGCTGGGAGAACACGTGTGGGCGCTTCCGGACTGCTCAATGACGCCTTGTGACGCCCTGGGAATGATCAGGCTCTGCCAGACCGCCTCTGATGACGTCACTTGCGCGGGCCGCGCCTCGAGCGCCCCCAGGCGGCCGTCGATGTCAGTGACGGAGCTCGGGGCCGGGCCCCACGAAGCGTCCTCTTCCGTTGCTGGAAGGGCAGGGTGGTGCGTGCCCTGGGGGGATGCCGGCCCGTCCGCTGCCCTGCCCGCCCCGCCTGGCCCACAGCACCGTCCTCTGGCCTTATCACCCCTTCCTGGTTCCCAGATCTTAGACTCCACGTTGCGCGTGTGGGCGGGGATACTGCATCTTTGGGAGGCACTGAAAAATGTCTGTGATGTTAATAAATTAATAAATGAACGAGAGTGAATACGTTTGGGATCCCGGCCCCCACAGAAATACCTCTAGTCCCTGAGAAAGCCCTCGCCACTTCTCACCCCTCCCCAGTTATTCCTCCCCAGAGATCACAGTGCTTAGGCGTACTGTCAGACTCAAGAGGGGTCGGCTCCTCTCACAAGAAAAGGAGATGCTCCCAGAAGGACCTCCCATCTTTGAGCCCCTTCTCTGAGCCCTGGACTCCCAGGCGTGGGTTGGCATCAAAGGGAGAGATACAGCCCAGGTGTTGTGTGCTCAGAGTGGGGAGAGGGCCAGAGAGCCTTTTCCCATGCACCAGAGCCTGGTGCCTTCCAGGCTGACCAGAGGAACTCAGCAATAATTCAGGGGCTCCGGTTCTTTGGAACCTGTTGCCAGGAAACAGGGAGACCAGCACGTGCATCCCTGGGGAGAGGAATCAGTTTCCAGCCCAGACAAAGCGGTGAAATGTAAGCCCAGGGCACCGACTGGGAGCCTTGGGACCTTCCCACTCCAGTTCACAGAGGCTGAGTGCAGACATAGGGCAGAGCCCTGTTGAGGGCACAGCTGGTATGGCTACAGTCACAGGGGGAACCACTGTGGGTCCTGAGCACAAGGACTTTGTAAATGGAATTCGTGAATGGAAGAGAATATTTCTGGAGCCATTCCAAATGATCAAATTCAAGAACTCCTAGGCCCAGGAAGGAGGCTTCTGTGGAGGGAGTCTTCATTATTCTTGGCGAATATGGGTCAAGACGAGGGGCTGAAGTGGCAGAAGCTGGCTCTCACCACAGACTCCTTTGGATCGGGTTCACCTGCTGGGCACTGTGCCATCTGGGGAGGCTGGTGCATCTTTAATGAGGTCACCTGATCCCTGGGACAGGCTCTCAGCCTCACCAAGTTCCTGGAGCCAGACACACTGGGTGCTTCCCGTGCCTGGGTGCCAGGCCCATTTCCCCTGCAGCCATGAACCAAACCTTCTGGAAAACCTACAAGTCCAAAGTGCTACAGACCCTGAGTGGGGAATCTGAGGAGGACCCGGCAGAGGAGGTGGGTAGTATCCTGCTTGCTGGGTGGGGCATGGGCAGAGGGGCAGCAGGAGTGAAAGATACTAAGGGCAAGGGACTGGCTATGAGAGAGAGAGAAAGAGAGATTTGTACAGAAGCAACTGTCAATTCATGGATGACCAATGGCACGGTGCAGTGTGAGAAAGTCAGGACGTTCCAGAAAACCAAGGAAGAAAAGACTTGGGGGGCACTGGAAGAGTGGCCACTGTCTCCAAAGATCTCAAGGGCTGCCACACGGAAGGGATCCTTTTAGGACCAATGCACAGTACCCACACAGATACACTCAGCTTGACACAACTTTCTAATGGGCAGAGCTGAGCAAAAGCAGGATGACTCACCTTGAGAGGAAGCAAGCCCCCGGGAAGTAGGGGAAGTGGCACTTGTACACTGAGGGTTACTGTAGCAGCAACAGAACAGAGCCATACTTGGACCATGTTTATTCTGACATTTAAAAAGAAAAACTGAAAAGGCTCCAAAACAGCCTTACCTCTGGAGGCTGCGATAAATGGCAATTGCACAAACAGACATGGCAGAGGCAGGAACTAGTGCTGGGGTGTGTGTATGTCAGTGTGAACACGTGTCTGTCTACACAGGTTGGTGTCTAGGGCTGGCCCTGTGTAGAAGTGTCTGTGGGTCAGTATTGGGATTGGCGTCCATGTGGAACCCCCATTTAAGGTGTGTGTGCAGGTGTGAACTGGTTACAGGTGTTTTCAGGTGTGTTTTTGGGGGGCAGAAGTCTACAGAGGCATGCAGGCATTCGCAGGTACTATGTTTGTATGGCGTGTGTGTTTGGGCGTGTGTGAACATCTGTGTCTTGGTGTCTGGATGAGTGGAGAGGTTTTGTGTGCTGTGAGTGGGCCTCCGTGCAGCTGTCTTCAGTTGTGGAAGTGCACAGGTGTGAATGGTATAACTGTGTAAGTGTCCTTGTGTAGGTGCCTCACAGCACATATATCTGTGTACATACAGGGGAAGAGTTGTAGCCATGCGGAGGCACGCACCTGTACAGGTGTGTGTCTACACTGGCGTGCAAGCCCTTGTCCACATGTTTTGCATGTGTCTGTGGGTGGGCAGTATGTGAGCTCAAAGGTGTCTGTGGGGATTGACTGTACAGGAAATGTGTGACAGGTAGATTTGCGTAGAGGTACAGCTGCGTGTATTTTTGGAAGGTGTCAGGGGCCTAGGTGTGCGTCTTGTTCCATGGGGTTTGGAGGTGCCAGGTCTATGTGTACCAGGCTAGCAGTGGGGGAGGGAAGTCATATTCCTCTGGGGCCTCTCTCATGCTGGGTAGGGGTCTTGTGTCCCAGAAGGAGAACCCAGCGTTAGTGGAGTCTGAAGCAGCAGAACCAGCTGAAGAGGCCTTCAATCCCATGTCACAGCTGGCCCGCCGGGTGAGTTCTCCCTTCTTCCACCCCAACCCTGGGGAGCCTGGCAGAAGCTGCTGTGGAGTCCTGGGAGGTGGTGCTGGGGGCCCTCCTTGACTCCCAGCCCCTCTCTCCCAGGTTCAGGGGGTTGGGGTGAGAGGCTGGCTGACAATGTCGTCTCTGTTTAACAAAGAAGACGAGGACAAGCTGCTGCCACCAGAGCCCTGTGCTGACCAGTACGTGTGTGTGTTGAGGGGGTCTGGGATGGGCCTGGGGATCCCCTTCTCCCATGTCCTTTCCTCTGGTTTGTTTGTCTTTCTGACTACGGAGGACTGGGGAGGGCCAGCCCCTGGCTGTTTCTGTTTCTCTCAGCAGGAAAGAGGCCCAATCAGCATATCTGGGAGATTAGGTTAGATCTCAGGAGGAATTTACCAGCTGTTGGGATTGAGATGCTAAAAGGTATTACGGGCTCTCTCTCCCCATCCATGTGGGAGGGGTCATCTCCCTAGAAGAAGGGAACCCAGGAGAGAAGTTTTAGGTGTTTGGAACAGAGAGTGGTTCAGATCAGTGGTTCCCAAGTATTGGTCTAAACCCTCATCCTCCCAGGGAACTTGAGACAAACTCAAATTCCCAGATCCTCCCTCAAAGATTTTGATTCAGCCGGTGTTGGCTGAGGTCTGGTATCTATATTTTCAGCGAGCTCCCTGAAGACTTGAGGACAATAGTTTAGGAACCACTGTCTTAGCAGGTCTTTGATGCTGGGGGCGTAGAGGGTCAGACCCGGGGCCTTGTCTTCCTCCTAGCTCTATTTTGGCACACACTTCATCTCTGCCCTTTCCTCCAGCCCAGTCACACTTCCCTTTTGGCATTCCCCTATTCCTTTCTTCCTTAGGTTCCCCCTGACCCACCCATCTCTCCTGCCCCAGGGTTCCTTTTCTCCCTCCCGCTCACCCCCTCTCCCTACCTCAAGCCTCATCACTGCTCCTTGATTGCCCTTTCCCCCACATCTACTTGCTACCTCCCTAGTTCCCCTCTCCCGTAAGCCTTTGATCTAGGCCTTTCTCCTTCCCTCGGGGTCGCTCCACCCATCCTTCTACCCAGCGACCCTCATTTTTCTGGACCCTCTTTTCCTCCATCCCGGAGCCAGAACCCTGTCCCCGCCCCGTCTCCTTCCCCAGGGCTCTGCCCTCGGGTTCCGGAACGACCGCCCCCAGAGTCTGACCCCGCCCCCTCCCCGGATCTAACGTTCCCATTCGGGTCCCACAGTCTCTTCGCATCCTTCCGCCCGCCCCTCTCTCAGGGCTCCTCCTCCTCCACCTTCCCAGACCCTGCGCCTCTGGCTCCCCTCCTCTGGCCTCGCCCCTCTCCTCTACCCTAAACCCCTGACCCCAGCTCTCTCCCCAGGGATCCTGATCCCGGTCCCCTCTTCCCAGACCCCTCACCTAATCCCCTGACCCTGTCCCACCCCAGCCCCCTTTCCCAATGCCTCTGAGCCTCCCCCTTGCCTCCAGGCCCTGCCGCCTGTCTCCCGGGCCCCTCCAGCCCTTGACCTCACCCGGGCCCCACTGGCCCCACTACTGGTCCCGTGACCCCGCCTCCTGTCCTTTGTCCTCTCCGGGGCCTCTCGGCCAGCCCCTGACCCCGCCTCTCTCCTGCAGCCCGCTGGCGGCGCAGCCCTCCTCTCAGGAGGCGGCGGAGACGCGCGGGACCGGGTTCTGGGACGTGTTCGCCAGCAGGTGGCGGCAGCAGCAGCAGCAGCAGCAGCAGCAGCAGCAGCAGCAGCAGCAGCAGCAGCAGCAGCAGCAGCAGCAGCAGCAGCAGCAGCAGCAGCAGCAGGAGGAGGAGGAGGAGGAGGCGGCGGCAGCGTCCATGCTGAGCGGCGCGGAACCCACTCCGGATCGGGACCCTGAAGCCGGGGACGAGGCCGCCGAGCGCCCCGAGCCGCGGGAAGCCGATCCCGCAGCCGGCTTCAAGTGGGGCTTTCTCACCCACAAACTGGCCGAGATGAGGGTGAAAGCTGCGCCCAAGGGCGACTAGTCTGCCGGCCTAACTGGGCGACCGCTCCTCCCCTCCCACGATAAAAAAAAACCCTGGCCCGACACTCCGTGTGACCGCGTGCTTTTTTCCATACGGCGGGGAAGGCTGCTTTTGGGTAGGCAACCTCAGGGCAGGGTCCAGCTGGACTGGTCCTCGCCTTCTCCCCCCACAAACATACAAGGATAAAATGACCAGAGACCTCTTAGGTATCAGGGTAGATTGTGTTCGATTTAGGGTACAACTTTCCAGGAATCTGGGGAACCCTAAAGGACAAGTCCCGCCGCCCTGTCCAGCCCCTTTTAATTCGACAAACGTTTCTTGTGGCCTTGCTACGTGGGCTGTCCCTGTACTAGGGGAAGGTCAGTGACTAACAAGAGAACCCAGACTACCAGCGGGTCCCACACAAGGTGATAAGTTGAGGCACAAAAATAAGGCTGTAGTTGGGAGCTCAGAGGAGATGACCCCGGCTGGGAAATTCAGGAGTTCCTGAGAGAGAATGCGTATATGTAATCTTAGAAGGATGAGTGGAGAGAAAGGGGAAGGTAACCCAGGCAAAGGGAGAAGGCCGTGAACAAAGACTTACAGGTGTGAACGTGTGAGGAAACAGGTGACCTTGTTTGTCTTTGAGGGAAAGGAAGACGGTGACAAGATGTGAGGCTGCGGGTTGCAAAGGCCTGGTTTGAAGAGTCCTTTATTGTCCTCGATTCTGGATCCTCCACATCTCAGCCCTTCATATCTAGTAACCAAAATGGGTAGCAAAGCTCCAGGAATGGGAGCCTTCAGGGGCTGGTGAACCCCAGATTTCTGGAGCAGACCCCTCCCCAAAACTCCCCAAACGCGCGATTCCTGGCTCCCAGCTCTAATTTGGACCCTCCTGGAGGGGGTCGGTGGCGGAGACGATCATAATAGTGTTAGTACTAATTCGGTGGTGGTCATAGCGGCTTCGTTTATTGAGCACTTCCTATATGCCAGGAACTTTGCCAAGCGCTTTGTGACCATTTCAAATATACTTTGATCACCGAGGGGTGTGTCTGCGGTCCCGAGAGGCACAGTCTGCCTGGAACCCACACTCCAAAACCCTCGCGCGTCTGCTCTGTAATCCAGCCTCTCGACTCCTTTAAATAACTTTTTGACTTTATTCAGCAGGTTCTCTGATCTCCCACCCGAGTCTTCACTCGCCCAGTCTTCACTAGCCTCCCGGCCTCCACAGGGGCCACGAGGCCGCCCCCTCCCCGTCCGCCGCCTGCGCTGGGAAGGGCCTTCGGGATCTTTTTGTCCCATCCTCCCAAGGTTCACGAGGGGAAACCGAGATCCAAAGGGAAGGGTTTGCCCAAAAGCACCCGGCGCGTGAGAGGCAGGGTGTCCCCGCCCGTGCCTGGGTCCAGCCCCGCGCTCACCCCTTGCCCTTCCCCGGACCCCGGACTCCACCAGAGCCTGCTCACGAACGGCGGCTGTCACACCTCGGACTCGCGCGGCGGGCCGCGGGCGCGCTGGCAGCCGTACAGCCACTGGATGACGCGCGCGTTGCGCTCCACCACCGACACCTGGGGGCGCCCGTCCCGCGCCGAGCCCGCCGCTTCCGAGCCACCGCACTCCGCACGGTCCCGGCGTTCTGCGCCGCCGTCGCTGGACGTCCAGTCGCTGGCGTCCCCAGAGCCGGGCGGCGGCGACGTTCCGGGCTGGGGGCTGGCGTCGGCGCCCCAGCTCTGCGGAGAGAAGCGCTCGGCGCCCAGCACCTCCACCAGCGCGCGCTCCAGACCGCAGTAGTTGAAGAAGCGCTCCTTCTCCGACAGGGGCAGCGAGCACGTGGGGCACAATGCCCGCTTTCCCGCTGCGTCTGGGGCATCTTGGGGCGCGGCCCAACCCCCAGGAGCCGCGGGTCGCTCCGTTGAGCCTGGGCTGCTTGAAGCGACGTCTCGGGGGGCGCCCAGGAAGAGGCGACGCACGAGCCCCTGGCCCTTGGCGTTCTCTTTGTTCACTGAAGCCTTGCATTCGCGCTTCTGGCGGTAGAATATGAGGGAATCAGGCCTTGGCAGCCGCCTGCCACTGCCCCGGCGGGCAGGTCTGGGCGTCCTGGGCGATGGAGGGGGCCCCAGCTCGTTGCAGGGGTGCGGGGTGAGCGGCCCGGGACCCCCACGCAGAGCTGGCTCCTGGCGTCGCGCTATCACTTGGTGCGTCTTGACATACTTGGCTTTGTCGGCCTCCAGCCTCTCCACAGCGCTGGGGGTCCGTCCCCTGGATGGGGTGGAGGGAGAGGCCAGGAGCATCTTAGCAGAACTGGGCAGGACAGTGCCCCATAAGCCACTGGAGGTAGGCAGATAGTTGAGGAGCTGAGAGCAATTGGCTGGGGCCTCCTGGGACCTGTGGAGAAAGAGGAATGGTCAGGGGGAGAGTAGGAAATGTCCCTGCCCCTCTCCTGCAGGCATTCCTGGGAATAGGCTCAGCCAGCCACCCCTCCCCCATCCAAGTCAGCCAGGTGCCATGCCCAGGGGGCAGAGGCTCAGGTATCCCTCCCACGCCTATCCCTCAGAGACAATGGGCAGGGGCTCCCTGGCCACCCAGAAGCATATGCCCCTTTGAGGGTGCCCCATTCTGGCCACAGGGCCATGCCAAGCAGGCATCGGCAAGCAGGACACTTGGAAAAGGAAATGGGGCTGGTCCCTGCCCAATTCCCGACAGTAGCCTCAACCGGAAAAAATACCTCTTCCCAACCTAGCAACTCTGAGTCCAAGACAAGGAGGCTTCCCAGCCACATGCTGGCTCCAGCAGGACCCACCCATCCCGCCCCCAAACACAGAGGTCAGGGATATAACCACAGGGTAGGAGCCTCCAGTAATTGCAGCCAACTGCCCTACCCAGGCCCAGCAGGGCCATCAGGGAAAGAGGGAGGTGGTCACCAGGTCACTTCAGCCAGCTACCTGCCACCTGCTCTGTGCCCCTGCGAAGGGAATTCCACAATGCCCAACTGTATACCTTGTTTACCTCTGCATTTCCATTTCATAGAAGAGAAAACTGGCCCAGGGAGGAGGAGGCTTGTTCAGGCCTTACTGAGAGTTTGGGCCCAGGACTGGAACCCAGATCTCTTTGCTTTACAGTCCAGAACTAGTTCCAAATGAGTATCTCACTTGCCTATCAAAACTTTCCTCTATGTTTTGCTTCTATTCCTGCTGCTGTAAAACCAAGCACTTTCTGCTAGAGATTGGCCCCTTATCTCACTAAAAATTTCCTTCCACTAATTCTTCCCAATAACCTGCGCTCCCAGAAATCTGCCCTCAGGGTCCCTCGTCCTAAAACCCCGTGACCCTTCTCATCCAGCTCCCTTCTGCTGGGGAAGGGGGGCCGGAGGGGTTGTAAATCAAGAGCTGACAGTTCCCCTGGCAGTAACAGAATGGGCCACCCACACGGCTCAGTACACTCTACCCCATCCCTATTTCCCTGCTCCCCCCATCCTCCATTCAGCTGAGAGGGACACATCAGTTCTGGGGGCTGAGGAGACCTCGGGTCTGCAGGCAACAAAGGAACAGAACTTGCCAGGGATGGGGGAAGGGGCCTTGGGGCAGAGACTGCCAACCCTACCCACCCCAGGGCAGCCTGTGTGTACACACACACACACACACACACACACACACACACACACACACCCATCTAGGGTCTAGCAAGTCAGTCCATAGGTAGTTGGTGACTGGGAAACCAGGCAACAAGGAAAGCCTGGCAGTGCCCTCCTTCCTGCCTCCCAAGGACTAAACTTGGCAATAGGTCAGATTCCAAGGTCCCAGGAGGGCACTGTGCTTGTCTGACCTCAAGGGTACCCTCCTGTCCCCTCCTTCTCTTCCGAGCCCTGAGCAGGCGGCTATAAAAAGTTCCTAAACACAGGGACCAAAATAGTTTGCTGTCCACTGCCTCTTCCCTGCCTTCTGGGCTGCCTTGGTGCCCAACCACAGACATTCCACCCTAGAAGCCTGGCAGACATCTTTGCGCCCGCCATCCCTTTGCCCACCCTCTCCCGGTACTGGGGTTAGTGGTCCGAACTTTGCCCAAGCATTTGGCTTTGGACGCAGATGCAGGCTAGGGGACTGTGCTCCCTGGCTTGGTGCCAGCCTCCTTGCCCTTGGGTCCCTGGGTGCCCTCCCACCCCAGCCCTGGGCTCAGGATGCACTCACCTCTGCATGGTGAGGCTGAATGCCAGGGTCCCCAGGCAGGTCCAGACTGAAGGCAGGAGGGACAGCAGGGACTGGAAGTAACTTTGGTGGCAGCCAAACCTCACTCTACACAGGAAAAGCCAAGAGAGCCTCCACCCCCCCAGGTTAACCCTTGCCTTCCTGACCTGGAGCCTGGCCTCTGTTAACTCCTTCCTGGTCACAGTCTCAGTGCTGGAGAGGACCTTTGGACCACGTCCAGCTCCTTTACTTTATAGATGGTCATACGGTCCCTGACAGGTTAAGTGATTTTCACAGAGGCACAGTGAGCTTGGGGCACAGCCAGCACCCCAAACAAGGTCTCCTGATTCCCAAGCTTCCTCCAGAGCCTGGGGTGGGGACATGCGATTCACGTGGGGTCAGCCCCCTCTGCTGGGCCTTGGCAGGTCATCCTCATTCAGATGAGAAGGCGCAGGGTTCTAGTTAACCAGCTTTTTCCCTCTGTAGCAGGTTTAGACCTGTCCCGGTCCAGGTGTGTGGATGGTGTCAAGCTTGCTCTCCCAAGGGGTGAGGCCAGGAATCTGCAACCTAAAGGCGGGGGGCAGTGGTGCTGCAGATGTGCCGGGTGAGCCCCTCCCAGCAAGTCTTGTCATGAAGGTCACAAGGGAGCCCATTGGAGCTGCCTCTGCTCAAGGTCCTCTGATGGCAAATGGGATTGTCTGGGAAGAGGGTGATGAAGGGATGATTCTGGGGCCAAGCCTGGGTAAAGGACCCCCTTCCTTCTCTGCCCCCATTGGGAAATTCTAGAGCTAGCACAGCTTCTTATTTGACACCTCATGTCTTCAGGGGGAGCCCTGGCTCCACAACGCTGGTTCCAAGAGAGCCCCTCTTCTCTCCCCAGTGGGTAAACTCTGCAGTACCCAGAGCTCAAAGACCAATGTCCTTGCCAAGCGGTTCTTGCACCACCACCCCATGGCCACTTTTCACAAATCCCTTTCCCTCCCTTCTAGCACTTTTTAATGTTTGCAAAGCACATTCACACCTGTGCTCTCTGATCTCCTTTGTCCCTCCCAAGGACCCTAAACAGAGGACCCAGCAGGAGTGACCACCCCACTTTATGGGTAAGGAAACAGGATTAAAGGGGGGTACTTAATTCCAACCCCCAATCCACTCTTTCCAATGCACCCTCTGCCTGTCAAGTAAGGTAATAAGTCTGAAAACCAGAAGGCCCATCTCCTGGTAAGAGATTTTTATTACCTAGTTAGAGGGAGTATTTTTTTGTTGTTCATGATAGATAGTTCCATATTGTGTTGTTACAGCACTCTATAAAATGCTCCCGTATACATGATCACAATTCATCCCCAGGACTATGTTTCGGAAGTAGGTTTGTTATTTTCTCCATTTGACTGCTAAAGAGACTGAGGCTCAGATACGTGAAATGACTCACCCAAGCTCACACAGTTAGGAAGAACAATTAATTTTTATTGAGAGACTAATATATCCTAGGGCACTGTTCTGAGTACTTCACACAATGATTAACCCATTTAATCCTCAAAACAACCCAATTATTTTCCTAATTTTATAGATGAAGGTTGCAGGTGCAGGCCAGTAGCCCTGAGATCTGGTCATGAAGGGGTTAAGCATGAGGCCGGGCAGGGCCCAGCTGGGATGCTGTCAATGGCAGGAAACCTGGCCTGTGAAGGAGGGGGAGGATGGGGCTGTTGTGTCTGACTCTTATACAACCCCCATCCCTTTGGTCTTAAAGGAGCATCCGGGTTGGGTGGCAGGGCAGGCCGGGGCCTCCTTCTCAGCTCCAGACAGATACTGGGCTACAGAAAGAGGGGGATTCAGAGTGCAACGCAGGTGCTGCCCTGGGGTAGCCCCCAGTCCGATGAGGGTGACTAAAGGTGAGCCCACCTCCCCTCAGGAGTGCTCAGAGTAGGGAGACACAGCCCCAGCCCTGGGAGTCCCCAGTCAGAAGGGCCAGACACAGCCCTGCCCTCAGGAGTCTGGGGGTGGGGACTGGTCAAAGAGCCCTGCTTTCAGGAGCTCCCAGTCTGAGGGGTGACGGTACCCTATCCCAGGATGTCAATAGACACATACTACCGTCCTGGAGAGCAGAGTCGTGGGGGCGAGGTTTGAATGGACTGGCTCTCGGCTGAGAGAGCCCTGAAGGAGTCAGCCCTGAAAGAGGTGGGAGGTGGAGGAGATCATGAGAGATCCAGCTGCCTGCCCTGCCTGTCGCTTGGTCACACTTGACTTGAATCGGATCATCTGTCTTTCTGGTCATGGGTCCCCAGGGAGAGCCTTAAAGTGACTCCTTCTGGCCCTAGAGCCAGGACCTTTGTTGAGGGGGGAGGCCAAATCCGAGGGATGTTTCCTTCCTATTTCCGAGCTCATTCCCGGATCACCTTGAGGATGAGGGTAGATGGGAATGGCTGAGTCAGAACTGGCTCCTTCCAGGAGAGGGTGGTGGGAGGATGGGGACACATCTCTGGTCAGTGTCAGGAGTGATGAGGACAGGTCGGGAGACCCTTCAGCTCCAGCCTCAGGCCCCAGATCCACACTGTCGCAGAGGAGAAATGTGTCACTTCCCTCACCAGCCAGCTACTGCCCTCTCACCACAGGCAACCACACCTCGGTGCCTCTGATTCTAATCCTGGTCAGTCAGTCACTGGCTCTGTGGCCTCAGGCAAGAACTTAACCTCTCTGAGTTTCCTTCTGTGTAAAATGAGAGCAAGACCAGCTTTTGTGTGGCACAAAGAAGTGGTGCCTGAGAAAGCACCTGGTGCGTCAGGTGCTTGTAAATTTCAGGAGTCTTGGCTTCTCAGGTCCCGCCCTCCAGCGCCTTCCCCGACACTGACGGCCTAAGTCTTTTTTTCTAATCCCACAGTCTCACTCTCAGCCACATCACCAAGTCGTTTTGAACACTGCCCTGTGCAAGCAGATGGGCCAGACCTGGCTTTTGCTCTCAGGGAGCTCACCCTGCTGCAGGGGTGGGGGGAACAGAAGTGTGAAGGACTGATCACAGCTCAAGTGTGAGCAGCGCTGCTGTTACAAAGCTGAACAAAGCAGGGCACATGGGGGGCATCTGTTCTGCCCGGGCTGGGGTGGGAAGCTTTCAAAGAGGAGGGGGCATCAGATCTGGGTCTGGAGGGGATTTCTGATGGGGGTGGGATGGGAGGGAGGGGAGGCTGTAGAGGGCAGGGTCGGGGGGGGGGGCGCCGTGTCGTTGAGGGAGGGATGGTGAGAGCAATAGGCTAAGGGGACGGCAGGAGCCCGGGTCTCAGTGAGGGCAAGAGGCTAGGGAAGGCGGCTGCTGAGAGGGAAGGGGGGCCGGTGCTCAAGAGGGCTTAGAGAGAAGAGGGGGTGCAGGGAAGAGAGGGGTTTCTGTGAGGAGATGGGTGCAGGGAGGCGATGGGGACACCGAGGAAAGGCAGGCTCAGTGAGAGAAGGGGGCTTAGAGGAGAGGTGGGGCCTCAGGGCAGGGGACGGGGGTTCGGTGGGAGGTGGAGAGTTCAGAGAGAGGGAGGGGCTCAGGCTGGGGTCTGTAACGCCCGGCACCACAGGAGGAGCCCCCCTCCGCCGGCCGTGGGTGAGCCCCGCACAGATTAGAGCCGCTATCCCCTAATTCCGGGCTTTCCGTTTCGGAAGGAATCTCGACCACAACAATAGCCTGGCTCCCGCGCCCTCTCCCTCCGAGGGGTGTGGCTTCTGGGCAGAGCCGGCGCCGCCTGCTGCCGGCTACTCGCCGCGGGGGCGGCCGAAGAGGGGAGGAGGGTGTCATTAAACATTTTTCCCCCGGAACACCTACAAGATGCTAACGAACAACGGAAATAAAACAGATAGGATTTCTGCTCTCAGGAGCTTACAACCTAGAGTTAGAACAAAACCAACTGCGTTTACTGAGGGTTTACTCTGTGCTAGGCGCTCTGCTAGTGCTTGACTCTCAGTACCTCTCTTACTCCTCACAAAACCCCATGTGACGTGGTGAGTAAACAGAGGCAGAGAGAGGCAAAGTAACTCACCTAGGGTCACACAGCTTGCAGATGGTAGAGCTGGGACTCCAGAGCCGGCTCTTACCCACTGAGCAGCACAGCCTGCCTCGATTCTACCCCTCAGGCGGGGCTCAAGCAAGTCTGCTCTCCCTGCCCGCTGGCCCTCCTGCCTTGCTTATCTGTTGGCTGGGCAGGACTTCAAGTCTTCTGGACCCAAGCAAGGATTGGAAGGAGGTCAGCCCCAACTGCATTGTGCTCCAGGCCTTATCACCTACACTTGCATCATCCCATCTTTATCAACATCTCCAGCATTCCACCTTCCACCACTGTCTTCACCAAGTGGCCTTTAGATAGAGCACAAGGAACAAAAAGCATCCAGTCTACACTAAGGAAAGTAGAGGAACACGTGGAAGGGAATCAGGGGCTTCTCATAGAAAGCAATGGCAAGAAATCTATCCTCCTACCTTGACAAATACACTTTCGTAATGACACACTGAAAAATATGTTTTGATTTTTTTATACAGAGAAAGTCATCAAAGTACCAAAGATGATTGAATTTAATTATCATTGAGCATACAGGGGTGTTTTGTTAGATGAGGGTCAGCAATGTTAGATGAGTGAAAAAACAAAGATGTGAATAATTAATAAATTATTATATCTTCATTCCATAAAACCTAGTTTTCTTGCTTTGATTTCAGCAAAATTACCAATTGTGTTGCTATAATTAAATTTTCACATAATTTGTATTCTGCTGATAGTAATGTCTAATTAGACCACCTTTCCTTAGTCTGGTTATTTTTTTTTCAGGTTTTTAAAATTTCAATTTGAGGAAACTTTGTTCTGCTGAGGTAGTAGCAGTTAGAATTGAAAATAAATTTTCAATACTTAATACTTAAATTTAGAGATGAATTATAAGTGTTACATAACATGTTCAAATATTTAAATGGTGTGTATATGATAAATTATCATCAGCACAGAACATATTACAATGTATCTTAATGACATCATATAAATCCCTATATCTTACATCACGACTTTTACCATCTCATTAAGCAATGTCTAGATTCATAACAGTAGAGAATCGGCAAGAATATATCTTCCATATTATGCTTCACCTTCATTTACAAATTTAAGTGTAAAATGCATTGTTTAATGCTGCAGAACGTTCCTCAGCCATCATACGCTACTATGGCAAATACCACACTACCCACTGGAACACGAAGTGAAGCAAGAAAATGGATGCTAGCATTTTCTGGGAAACACTACTTCCTTATGAAGGAATCTACACATTCATGCTCCCTGAGAGGAAAGATTTGACCAGTTAATTAATCTGCATTTTCTCTTACCTAAGGGCTTTCCCCAGTCTCCCCCACACTCCAAACAGTGGCTGGCTGCAATTTCAGCAGCAGTGGAAACCTTCCGGCAGAGCGATGCAATCGTCTTTTGTTTGGAGGACGAGGCAAGAGGTGTGGAGAAACGTCTGTTTCCCTGGGGCTGAATGGTGTTAGGGCTGAGTAGATGCTGAGGGTTTGAGTTTACACTGTGCAGCGCTGAGCACTGTGTCCTGAGTGGCAGATGCCCATGTGGTCCTTAATAAATGACTTTTGGGGTAATTTTTATATCAAGGGCCCTTTATGGGTGGGAGCCTCTCTGGTCACTTGTAAACGTAGCACTGAGCTATGGCCACGGAGGTGTTGTGTCACACTGAACATACCCGAAGGTGAGGACCTACCCTTTTATACGTGAAGAGGGCAATTCCCAGAGAAAGTGGAGGTTGAGGACTAGGCGGACACCCCAAGAGGTGGGCATTATAACCACCGTCTCTCACACCACCATTGCATTATAACCAACACCTTAACATCACCACCGGATTATAACCGCCACCTTCTCCAGGGCCGTTGTCAGGTTCCCCATCGTTCCTAGGACTGGGAACATCTGCAGTTTTGACCTTTCAGCAATGACTCATCTTTCTCCTGGCATTCTTACCCTGATCTTGGCCACTTTTCTCCCACTCTCAGTCCCTGTGCTCCCAGAGTGGGGTAACATGACTCAGTGGGGCACTTGACCTAAGTGTGGGTCAAAAAGCCTATCACATTTCTCTGGCTACAGTACGTCATTTAAAGCTGGACATGTAACTTGATTACAGCCGATGAGACTTTTGCTGCAACGACTGAGACAAAGCTTCCCTCTGTTCTCTGCTATGCAAGAAACTGGGAAGACAGAGCCCTGAGAGGACAGCCTGCCCGAGGACAGAGTCAGCAGAGAACAGACAGTGAAAACCAACCTGGATGAGCGGAGCCTCCGTATCTCATCACGTGTGAAGCAAACCTACACGTGGTCTTGACACCGGGTGAGCCAGTACGTTTCTTTTTGGCTTAACCCTGTTGGGTTGATTTTATAGTCCCTTACAACCAAGATCAACCAGAAGGAAACACATCATTCTCTCCCAAACTAGGTCACCTTCATCCCAGTGCCTGTAGCATTGAACATGCGCAGCCTTGGTTTGCCCACCAGTCCAACCCATCTCCACACGAATTTCTCAGGTATGCTGACCAGATATTTCCAGGTTTGTGGTAAAGCTGGCCTGGAAGAGCAGCAGAAGTTCCCATAAGGAGTCAAGAGACCAAAGTTATGGTCCTGACTTGGACATGAACTCACTTTTGGTCTGGAGCACGTCACTTTCTCTCTCCACCCTCAGATTCTGATCTGTTAAGAGGAGGAAAGTGGATCAGACCAGTGGTTCCCCAAAGCTGGTCCTTGGGTGGATTCCAGTTGGCTACATGAAGTTTACCTGGGATGGTTTTTTTCTGGCTGTGCTGGGCGACTTGCGGAACCTTAGTTCCCTGGCAGTGAAAGCTCTGAGTCCTAACCATTGGACCATCAGGGAATTCCCTGGGATGCTTGTTAACAAGACAGATGCCAGGCCTCCATCCTTGGAGAATCTAATTGAGTAGAGCTGGGGTGGAGTCAAGGAGGAAAGACTACAACACTGGATCAGACTGATTTTATTGTTATGAGCGCCCTTACTAGAGATTCTAGATTTAATATGTTATCTTTTGCACCTGAAAGTAGCTCTCATAGTTGGCTTGTTCGATTGACTGAACCTAGTACTCAACGTGACCTGTGTTCTGTGAGGTGGAGATGCCAGCATTCTCCTGGTGAATGTATCTGTCGTCTAAAAAGATAGGAATGTTGGAGAAGATTTAGCACATGAAATTGCATATACTCCCTATTCCCAACAAGTACATTCCCAAGAGGGCTCAGAGAATAATTCTTCACCTAGGTGTTGAGATAAGCATTAGTGACAGCAGCATCAGTATCCTTGAAAAATTTTACGGTGGGTGTCCTCTGTAGTTTGGATATTGAAGGAGGCACTGTTGAGATGGGCTCCCTGACTTCACTGGGGATGATGGGGTCCTAGAGGAGAAGAGGCCAGTGGCTGAACTGCCTGAGGCAAGGCGGGGGCTTTTACTGTAACATGAGGCAGGATGAAGTAAGAATCAGGGTGTGTCAGCTTGCAGGGAATTTTTTTTTTTTTTTTTTTTGGCAGCACCGCAGAGCTTGCAGGATCTTTGTTCTCCGACCAGGGATCGAACCCGGGTCCCCAGCAGTAGAAGCATGGAGCCCTAACCACTGGACCGCCAGGAAATTCCCTTGGCTTGCAGGGATCTTTGATCAGTGTCTCTAGGAATGAAATAGATGAGCAACTTACTAAATATGATTGAGCTATGTAACAGAAAAACCTCCATGTCTTATGGGCAGAAGGCTAACTTAAATTGTTGTCACAAGGGAGCATCTCAACCTTTCATCTCAACCTTTCCACATCGAAGCCAGTTCACAGACCTGAAGTCCTGATTGAATAGGAGGCCAGGTCCCTTCAGGGAGGACCTTGTAGCAATGCCACAAGCATATGCTGTAAATCTTCCTCCAAGGAAGGGGGAAGGGGAAATTCAGACCTTTTAGGAAATACTAGACATTAGCTTTGAATTGATGCTAATCGCTGGGAACCCAAGAATCAACGTGTCCAAAGCTCAACGACTGATCTATCTCCTGTTCCCCCAAATCTCTCCCACTCCTGCCTTCCTCATCTCAGTTGATCCCTCTCTATCTCAGCATCCTTCCAATTGGAGTAATCTTGGACACATCTCTCTCACGTTCCACGTCTCATCCATCAGCAGCATCTGTTGGCTCCATCTCCAGAAGACATCCAGACTTAATCACTTCTATCCTCCTCCACTCCTACCACCCTGGTCCAAGCCATCACCATCTCTTGCCTGGATTACTGCAATAGTCTCTAAGTCTCCCTTCTTCTAACCTCATCCCTAATAGTCTACTCTCAGCATAACAGCTCGATCAATCCTTTAAAAATATAAGTCAGGGCTTCCCTGGTGGCGCAGTGGTTGAGAGTCCGCCTGCCGATGCAGGGGACACGGGTTCGTGCCCCGGTCCGGGAGGATCCCACATGCCGCGGAGCGGCTGGGTCCGTGAGCCATGGCCGCTGAGCCTGCGCGTCCAGAGCCTGTGCTCCGCAACGGGAGAGGCCACAGCAGTGAGAGGCCTGCGTACCAAAAAAAAAAAAAAAAAAAAAAGTCAATCATGTCACTTCTCTGCTCAAATCCCAGAAAAGTCTCCTCGTTTCGCTTGAGGAAAAGCTAAAGACTTCACTGGCTTGCAAGGCTTTACACGACCCGGCCCTGCTAGCTCTCTGACCCGATCTCCTACTATCCTCCCTCTCACCCACTTTACCCCAGGTACCTTTCGCCTCCTGGCCTGTTCCTTGAACACGCCGACTATGTCCACCTTACGGTCTTTGACCCTCCACCTGGAATGCCTTTCCTCTAGTTCTCCGCTTTGATACCTCTTTTACTTCCTTAGGACTTTGTTACTATCTCACCCAGTGAGACCTACCCTTACCTTGTTTATTAAGTCAGCCAGCCCCTTTCTGCAGCATTCCCAATCCTTTTTACTCTGTTCTACTTTTTCTTTGCTTCTTCTTTATTTGTTTCAACTTATCACATTGTAACATACTAATTTACTTGTTTGTGCTCATAAATATCTCCCCGCCCCCAACTAGAATGTAAGTTCAATGAAGGCAAGGATCTCTGTTTCGTTCACTGATATATCCCAAGTGCCTAGAACAGTGCCCGGTGCCCAGTGAATGCTCAATACATTTGTTTCATGAATGAATTTTTTTTTAATTTAATTTAATTTTTTTTTATACAGCAGGTCCTTATTAGTCATCAATTTTATACACATCAGTATATACATGTCAATCCCAATTGCCCAATTCAGCACACCACCACCCCCACTGCTCTCCCGCCTTGGTGTTCATACGTTTGTTCTCTGCATCTGTGTCTCAATTTCTGCCCTGCAAACTGGTTCATCTGTACCATTTTTCTAGGTTCCACATATACGCGTTAATATATGATATTTGTTTTTCTCTTTCTGACTTACTTCACTCTGTATGACAGTCTCTAGATTCATCCACGTCTCTACAAATGACCCAATTTCATTCCTTTTTATGGCTGAGTAATATTCCATTGTATTCATGAATGAATTTTGAAGAGACCCTGGAGGGACTGTGGACGGGTCCAGAGGGAGTCTCTTGAGAGGGTGGGTCTTGGGACCAGGTGATAAAAATTTGGGGCCCCAGAAGGCCTTCCAAAACCATGCAGTTTCCCTTTCTGGCCAGTGAAACAAGAGAGGAAGTCTGCTGCAGTGTCCTAGGAAAGGGTTCCTTGCTCTCAAGGGGACACTGGAGGAAATAGCCCCTTTCTTTCTCTAGATGTGATTCTTAGAACCATGTTATCATCTTGGGACCATGAGGACAGCAAGTTTAAGGAAAAAGGTGTGTGCGTTGGTGGGGGAGGGGGAAGGAGGGGCACGAGGTTAATCTGGGTCCTTTCACTCATAATGCACCCTCACGGAAGGGCTCACTGCCCCCCTCTGTGGGCAGTACGGTTAGCTGACTGCCTGTGGCTGTCACCTCTGCCTCAGCTGCTGAGAGTCCCTTTCCCCAAGGTCACATCCTCTTTGAGGCGGCCCACATCTAGTGATTGAAGGAGGTGAGAGTATAAAGTTCTGGCCCAAATGGGACACTGATGGGCAGTACTTGCTACAGAGCATTGGTTGAATCAAAGAACTTTACGGTGCTACGTCTCCATGAGGAAGAATGTAGGAATACAGTAGCCAAGGGGCGAAGCAGGAGTGACCCCACTTACCCTTACTCTAATAAGCCCTTGGAGACCTCGTACTTCCTGGCCCGGCCACTCTGAGGCAAAGAGGGCACACTTTTGCCCAGAAATTTACACTGAATTATAAGCCAAGTCTGGCTCCTGGGTGCTTTGAACTCCTTGTATCCAGGGACCCGCAGTCAAGAAGTGACGTCACTGTCATGGCAAGACTGTTTAACCTGATTATAAACAGGCTGCTGTTCCACCATGGGGACACCGAGGAATACGTGTGGATCCCAGGTGTTCTACTTGGCTCCTTCTTGGTATTCCCCAGCCCAGGTGTAACTGTAAATGGCCAGGTAAGGTAACCCTGGCTTGAGAAAGGCATGGTGACCAGGGGCTCTGGCACCCTGAGGATGAGGGTCTGAATCATGCCACCAAGTGAGCCACTGAGTGATAGCTGAGGGTGAGGGGAACGTGGAATGGGTAGAGGAGGAGGGAGATGACCAGACCAGCTGCAGTGGTGGCGGCTGTGGTTCATCCCAGTAACATTCCTTCCCAAGTTCCCTCGGGAAAAGGGCCAGTGGACACCTGAAGGAGCTGCTCCTTGAATGTGTACGGGGAAGTGGATTTGAGCGCTCCAGGTGGTTTGTGGTAGACACCAACTTTCAAGGAAGGACTTGGTGCCCACCTGTGGTGAGTGCAGTCAGCCCACGACTTGCAGCTGAGCCCCTCACCCAAGGTCGCGCACCCTTCCCAGGGCAGCATGTATCTAGCAATGGGAGGAGGTGGGGTATAGTGGTCTGACCCTTCCAGCCTGATGCAGGGGCTCCATGCCAAGTTGATGGAGCAAGGCTTTGCCAGGCCTGCATTGTAAATTTCTTTTTTTTAAACATCTTTATTGGAGTATAATTGCTTTACAATGTTGTGTTAGTTTCTGCTTTATAACAAAGTGAATCAGCTATAGGTATACATATATCCCCATATCTCCTCCCTCTTGTGTCTCCCTCCCACCCTCCCTATCCCACCCCTCTAGGTGGTCACAAAGCACTGAGCTCATCTCCCTGTGCTATGTGGCTGCTTCCCACTAGCTATCTATTTTACATTTGGTAGTGTATCTATGTCCATGCCACTCTCTCACTTTGTCCCAGCTTACCCCTCCCCCTCCCCGTGTCCTCAAGTCCATTCTCTACATCTGTGTCTCTATTCCTGCCCTGCCCCTAGGTTCTGCATAACCATTTTTTTTTTTTTAGATTCCGTATATATGTGTTAGCATACAGTATTTGTTTTTCTCTTTCTGACTTACTTCACTCTGTATGACAGTCTCTAGGTCCATCCACCTCACTACAAATAACTCAATTTCGTTTCTTTTTATGGCTGAGTAATATTCCATTGTATATATGTGCCACATCTTCTTTATCTATTCATCTGTTGATGGACACTTAGGTTGCTTCCATGACCTGGCTATTGTAAATAGAGCTGCAATGAACATTGTGGTACATGACTCTTTTTGAATTATAGTTTTCTCTGGGTATATGCCCAGTAGTGGGATTGCTGGGTCATATGGTAGTTCTATTTTTAGTTTGTTAAGGAACCTCCATACTGTTCTCCATAGTGGCTGTATCAATTTACATTCCTACCAACAGTGCAAGAGGGTTTCCTTTTCTCCACACCCTCTCCAGCATTTGTTGTTTGTAGATTTTTTGATGATGCCCATTCTGACTCGTGTGAGGTGACACCTCATTGTAATTTTGATTTGCATTTCTCTAATGATTAGCGATGCTGAGCATTCTTTCATGTGTTTGTTGGCACTCTATATCTTTGGAGAAATGTCTATTTAGGTCTTCTGCCCATTTTTGGACTGGGACCCTTGGGACATACTCTTGTTCCAGCCTCCAGGAATAGTTCAGCCTCTCTCCAGCTTCCCTTCAGAGATCCCCAGGCCATCTGAAGGGGGCTTCTGAGCAGCTCCTCCTAAACATCTCTTTCTACTTTATTAGAAATTCGGACACCCTTTCCCACTTCCTCCCTTCAACGTTTGTTCTACAAACAAATGTTAAGCACCCACTAGTTCCAGAGCCTTGATAATGTTTCAACGCCTTCAGGTGAGAACTGAGAATAAGTCTTTGTGCCATAAAGGCCCTAGATCCTGAGTCATCTGCTCCCCTTTGGCTTCCTGAGGTTCCAACCATAGTCAGAGAGGTTGCCCTTGCCATCCTCTGGTCTAAACGAGATTGATCATCAGGAGGTGGGAGCCCAGGCCGTCTTCTTTACTGATGTACTGTGGGATCTACGGTCAATCACTTACCCTTTAGAGACTGCCCCTAGCAAGGCTCTGAGATGAGGTGAGCTCTTGCCACTGTAAGGCACAGGCCACAATGAAAATTTTGTTTCCAAATTACCCCACCCTACAGTACATCGTATATAGGAAGCAAGTCTGTGGAACTGAGGGGATGTAGAGGTGCCGACTAGGGAGTGCTTTACCTAAGGACACCCAGAAAGTGCAAGTCTGTTTGAGCAAGGTATTCCAGGCTCATCCACCAGAGGGCAGCCTTCACCCCTCTAGCTTTCCTGATCTGCCTTCACCTGCGGGCTCTCTTCCCAGCTCCCATAGCCCAAGGGTCCACACCACGGCTGGCATAATGTGCCCTCCCTGGACACCCTTAGTGCTGCTGCTCCACCAGGCGACCACTCTGACGGTTATTTACCTTGACCCTTGGTGCTTTGTAATACCAGTTAACTGGTAAAAGCAATGATCCTTCATTTATGTTTTTCCCCATAGTTTATGAAATATCTTCACAAACATACTCTTCTGGTTTGCAAAGCAACTTGGAAAAATAATTTATTATTATGGCCACTTTTAGAAGTGGTAACTGAGGCTCACAGGTTGAGTGGCTCGACCAAAGTCACATAGTAATTTACTGCTGCTGCTGCACTAACATCTAGTGAGCACTTGCTGTGTGACAAGGATGAGGTTAAAGGTTGATTTATTTAATTCTACAGTAATTAAGACAGTGAAGTAGGGATAGACAAAGAGATGACTGGAACATATAGAGCTTATTAACTGTACAGTTTAAATCTCCCATGTCCTTACTGAATTTTTGTTTACTTGACCTATCAATTACTGTTACAAATTTAACAATTTGTGTTAAAATTTTCCACTGTGGGATGGTGGATTTGTCCATTTCTCTCTGTAGTATTTCGAGGCTAAGGTATTAGTGCATTAGGCACCTTAGAAATGTGCCTTCTCTCTGTGGTGAATTGAACTTTATCATCATGTAGTGACCCTCTTTATCTCTAGTGATGCTTTTTGCCTCACTATAGTTATTTTGTCCTCTTTATTTTTATTTTTTGCCTAGTATTTCTTTGTCCAAACTTTGTCATTCTGTGTTCTTATGTGTTAGATCTGTCTTTTGTAAACAGAACATTGCTGGATTTTGTTTTATTTGGTCTGATATCCTTTATCTCTGAATTGGAGAATTTAGCTCATCCAATGAGATTGATACATTTTTATTTATTTCTCTCATCTTGTAATGTGCATTATATTTGTTGTACTTTCCCTCTCTCTTTTTTTATAAACATTTTTTTTTTGGATTGATCTCCCCACTCCTCACCTCTGTTTATTTGGAGGTTGTAGGCTCTTGTAATGGTTACCTCAGCAATTCTAACCTAATATCTGCTGAATTTTCTATTTCAATTAACATATTTTTGCATTTTCAGAAATTGTATTTGGTTCTTTTTCCAAATGTACTAGTTCCCACATAGTATCAAGTTTGTCTTTTATTTCTTTAAATACATTAAACAAATTTATTTTATATTGTGTGTCTGGTAATTCCAATATCTTTGAAGGTCTGTTTCACCATCTCTCAGTTCTACTTGTTCTCCCTTATGGTGCCTTGTTACCTTGTGTGTTTGGTGACTTTTTTTTTTTTTTTTTACCATGAGCTGCTCATATTTCCTAGCAATTTGTGAGAGGCCTGTGTTGAAATTGAGTTCCTTCAGAGACAATGTGCATTTATTGCTGTCAGTAATGGTGGCGCCATTGGCCCACACCACTTTAAATTCTCTGTTTGAGGATTTGGGGATTATATAAGTAATGTGATTTGACTTCAGATTTTATGAGGGAACTGACTTGTAAATTATGAATTCTTAAAGGAGAATTTTATTTTCCCGTCTTCCCAGGGCCAGAGTTCATACAGGAAATTTTCATATCTTCTCCTTTCTGAGTGTGAGGGTTTACTTGACATTGGCTCTTGCATTGTACTTATAATCCTTTGGGATATCCTATTAGAGTTCTATCTGGGAGGGGCCCTGGGATTTATCTCCTGTCTCCCATATATCCTTTGCAGATACGAAATGAGGACATTACGGTCTCCAGGCCTTGACAGGCATCCTGTGAGGGTTAAGGACAATTTGGGCATTTACTTTCCCCTCTCCACAGTTCCTGGTTTCACTTCATTTGGGGGCTTGGCATATTCCTTACTTTCACAGCAGCTCAGCAACATCGTAAAAAGTAATTTTTAAAAAGCCCCTCTATGCAATATTTTAATTTTTTTCATCAGGAGGGTTACTCAGGTACCCAATTCACTGTATTGTTGGGAAAAAATGTTAAAATGAAATGTTTCATTATAACTCACATTTATTTGTTTTATGACATTTTAGAGTTTTTTATACATTTAATGTTATGAGTTTCATATAGTATGACTTGTATATATTATGATTTATAATGATAATAAATCATTTAATTTGCACAGCTAACCTAGAGAGGTAGATATTATTATCCCTATTTTACAGATGAAGAAACATAGGCACTGAGTTTTACCCAAGGTTACACCAACTCTAGGGCTGAACAGGGACTTGGTATAACCCTTGGTATTCACCCTCTAAAGGTTAAGAACTTCTGCTAAGAATCTTTGGAAGACATGGACCTCTTTAAGAATCCAATGAAAGCTCTAGACCCTCTTCCCAGAAATGTGTACGTTGATACAAATACACTAAAATTTCAGGGGGGTCAAGATTCTCCAAGATCCATCCATGGATTCTACATTAAGAACCCCTGCATGTTACAGTGCAGTGAGGTGGAACGGAAAGGCATTAGTCTTTTAGCTTTGATCACAAGTTCATATTCTTCTGCCTGTCTTCAAAGACCCTTCATAAATTGATCTCATTATATTCATCCAACATTTTTTTCCTGACATACATTCCCAGCAGTGGTCCATCTCAGCATCTCCATGATTTCTACTCAATTCTGGGCTCCCTCTGTTTGTACAGTGCAGAGTAGTGATTTAGATCATGGGCTCTCAGGTCAAGATAGCCTGGGTCTGAACTAACTGTATTCATCAGTTAGTTGATTGGCATCAGATCCTGAACTAACTGTGGACCTTGGGCAGGTGATCTACCCTCTCTGTGTCTCTGTTTCTTTACCTGTAAAATGGTAAGAATAGTACTTATGTTGCAGGGTTGCGGGGATCATATGAGTCAATGCATGTGAAGCACTTAAAGCAGTGCCTGGCACATTGTAACTGCTTGATACATTTTTAGGGGTTATTACTATTCTTTCTTATATAGTGTGTCACTATTAGTTTCCTACATCTCATCTGTAAACTGAGAGACGATTTCTGTAAATAAAATAGTTTTTTAAATTATCTAACAAAGTGCTCAGCACACAGTAGGGCTAATTTTCTCAAGAGGCAATTTTCCTTTTGCCATTTCAAGGGGTCAATAGAGCTTTCTGTCCTGGAGGCCTATAGCTTCACTTGTCCCAGTAGGGAGACAAGTGCTTTGCTTTTTTTTTTTTGAATATTTATTTATTTGGTTGAGCCAGGTCTTAGTTGTGGTAGTGAGCTCCTTAGTTGTGGCATGCATATGGGATCTAGTTCCCTGGCCAGGGATCGAACCCGGGCCCCCTGCATTGGGAGCTCAGAGTCTTACCCGCTGCGCCACAAGGGAAGTCCCCAGGTGCTTTCCTTTTCAAGTCTCAAGGGCAATGAAATGGCTCAAAGTGTTGAAAGACAGGGAAGTGAGCAACCTTAAAGAATAATTCTTCTCCACAGCCCACTGTAGCTCACACGTACAGACATTCCTTTGGGAAGGACTGGAAGTACTAAGGGTCCTCCTCCAGCCACTGGTATTGATATGATTAGAGCGGAGGGGCTGAGGGCCCACCAGATCTCTCATCAGCTTCAGGAATCCTGTCTGCTAAAATGGAAAAGGCAGGGCCCAAGTCAAGCCTCTGGAGCAGGTTGGTTAATTTGTGAGCCAGCTGGAAAAGGACCAGAGCCCCTGCAGATACAAGTAGTTGTATTCTGACATACAGACCTACATAGGAATGGCTGCCTCTCAGGAGACAACCAGGCAACTCCAGGCTGCATTAGGCTAGTCTCTGACTCAGTTTTCCAAACCCTTTGGTGTTCATTCTTTTCCTTTTAATATCCACCCGATTTACCCTGCACCCTGAGTTCTCCTTATGTGACTAGAATAGTGGTTCTTAGTCTTTTGGACCTCTTTAAGAATCTGCTAAAATTTATGGAACATCTCCATGGAAAAATGCATGTATACATAAAATTTTGCTTACAATTCTAGGGAGTCTGCTGACAATCCTGGAGTCCTCTGTTGGATTCCTGCTTAAGAAGCCCTTCCCTAGAGCAAAATACCTGATAATGATTTATCTCTTCTGTTTCTCAGAAACATAGTTAAGTTCTAACATGAGGTAGAAGGAACCTGAGGGTGAAGACAGGGGTGGGGTGCTGCAATGGGGCCTGTGCTGCTGGTTGGTAGAAGGTAAGTGAATCTGAAAGACTATACTTTGACCTTATCTACCTATCCCAAAGTCTGACCAATGCTCTTTCAGTTGCAACATTTAATCCTATTTTCACATTAGCATCACTAATATTTTAAAAATATTAGTGTGAGGGCTCTACCTACTGAAATTCTCACTTAATTAATATGAGATGGACCCTGGGCATCAGTTTTTTAAACATTCAAACGACTTTATTAATGCAAAATAAAATATATTTAAGTATATAGTTTGGCAAATTCTGATATATATATATGAAACCCATGAACATACCCATTATCCCCCAGATTTCCTCCTTATGCACCTCTGTGGTCCATGCTCATACCACCTACCCCACTTCATCCCCAGGCAACCACTGAGCTGCTTTCTATTATATTTGTTCTAGATTTTATTAACGTGAAATGTAGCCATACAGTATGTACCTCCCCAGGGGAGGGGCCTGGCTGCTTTTACAATATCATTAAAGATGCATTTGTTCCTTTTTATTGCTGAATAGTTATAAGGAAGTTTGGGCATACTGCACAGACAGAGGGCATACTCCCCATAGGACTGACCTCACTGTAGACATCAAAAGCAACTTCTGAGATTCCCAGGGTCACCCTCACTTCTCAGGTGCTAACTACAAATTCAGGAGTTCCCAGGACCACCCCTAGGTTCAATAATTTGCTGGAAGGACAAGCAGAACTCAGGAAAGTGTTATACTTATGACTGCAGTTTTATTATAGCAATTAGACCATTAGAACCAGACCCACTAGAATTGTAAGTAAAGGCAGAGATACACAAGGGCATAGTCTGGGAAGGTTCCAAAAGTGAAACTTCTATCATCCTCAACACGTTACTCTCCCGGTGTTAAAATGTGACAATACTCAGAGTACTGCCAACCAGAGAAGCTCATCTGAGCCTTTGGGCCCCAGAGTTTGAATGGGGCTCTGTCACACAGTGCCTGAATGGCTGACCTTTAGTCTCCAGCCCCTCCCAGAGGTTCAGTTCAATTCCTTCAGTCTCCAGTTCCTCTGGAGGTTGGAACTGATGTGATGTGTTCCAAAGCCTTCAGTGTAAATCACATTGTTAAATCTACCATGTTGCTATTTGTCTCATCTGTTCTTTGTTCCCTTTACCTCTTTAATGGGAGCACAGGCTCCGGACGCGCAGGCTCAGCGGCCATGGCTCACGGGCCCAGCCGCTCCACGGCATGTGGGATCCTCCCGGACCGGGGCACGAACCCGTGTCCCCTGCATCGGCAGGCAGACTCTCAACCACTGCGCCACCAGGGAAGCCCCTGCCTTCTTTTGCAGCGAGTAGTTTTGATGATTCCGTTTTACCTCCTTTATTGGCTTATTAGCTATATCTCTTTGGTTTTTTGTTTTGTTTTGCTTTTGGTAATTGTTTTAAGGTTTATAGTATATACCTTTAACTTATTACAGTCTATTTCAAATAATATTATACCACTTCACGTATAGTTTAAGAACATAATGACAGTATACTTCCTTTATCCCTCTGCTGGCCTTTGTGACATTGTTGTCCTACATTTAATTCTACATATATTATAAATCCCACAATACATTGTTATTATTTTTCCTCTTTTAAAGAGATTTTTAAAGAAAAGTGTTTTATATTTTCACACATATTTACCATTTCTGTTGCTCTTCATTCCTTTGTATAGGCCCAGATCCATCTGCTATCATTTCCTTCTCCCTGAAAGCCTTCTTTTATTTATTTTATTTTTTAATATTTATTCATTTTTATTTGGTTGCACCGAGTCTTAGTTGCAGCAGGCAGGCTCCTTAGTTGCAGCTCACTGGCTCCTTAGTTGTGGCACGTGGGATCCTTAGTTGCAGCTCACAGTCTTCTTAGTTGCAGCATGCGGGCTCCTCAGCTGTGGCATGTGAGATCTAGTTCCCTGGCCAGGGATCGAACCCACGCCCCCTGCACTGGGAGCGCTGAGTCTTAACCACTGTGCCACCAGGAAAGTCCCTGAAAGCCTTCTTTTAATATTTCTTATAGTGCTCATCTACTGGTGATGAGTTCTTCCAGCTTCTGTACTTTGGAAAGAAGTCTTTTTTAACCTTCGTTTTTTGAAAGGTATTTTTTTTCTGGGTGTAAAATTCTAGATTTTTTTTTCTCTAAGTATTTAGAAGTTGTCATCCCACTGTCTTCTGGTCTGTATTATTTCCAACAAATCTGTCATCAAATTGTTTTTTTTCTTCTGTATGTAATGTATGTTTTTCCTCTGGCTCCATTTAAGATTTTCTTTTATCATTGATTTTAAGTAATTGATATATCTCGGCATAGTTTTCTTGTTCCTGAGCTTATTGAGCTTCTTGGATCTCTGAGTTTCTAATTTTCATCAAATTTAGGAAAAAATTTTGACCATTATTACTTCAAATATTTTCTCCAACTCTCGTCTCTTCTTCTGCGACCCCAGTTATACACGGGCCGCTTGATGTCTCACAGCTCACTAATGTTGTGCTCATTTTATTTTTTCTTTCAGTCTTCTTTTCTCTCTGTTTCATTTTGTATAGCTTATATTGAACTGCCTTCAAGGTTGCTAATCTTCTATAGTGTCTAATTTCTGTGTATTTCTCACCTCAGTAATTATATTTTTCATTTCTCAAATTTCATTTTGGAATATATATATTACAGACCTTCTCTCCTTAACGTGCTCATGCTTCCCTCTGCCTCCAAATATACACACGAAGTATATCTAACACCTTTGTATAGTACTTTACCTGTGTTATTTCTGAGGCCTGTTTCTGCTGGTTATTCTCTTCAACGTGGGCTGTATTTTCCTGCTTTCTTTGCATGCCTAATACATTTTAATTTTACGGCAGACACGGTGAATTTTACATTATTCAGGACTGGAATTTTTTGTACTCCTTTAAGTAATTTTGAGCTTTGTCCTGACACGTGAAGTTTCTTAGGGAAAAATATTTATTCTTTCAAGACTGACTTTTAAGCTTTGTTAGACAGATCCAGAATACCCCTTAGCCTAGGACTAATTTGGCCTCACTCTTGATGGATGTACTTCTGTGATGTATTAGGAGATCTCTCCATTCTGGCTGGTGGGAACAGCAATTATCCTAGATCCAGTGTGAGCTGGGAGGGTTGTTCTGCCTGATCCTTTCAGACAGTCTTTCCTGCTCACAGGTAGTTTCCTCACAAGCATATACTCATCAGTGCTCAGCCAATGTCTTGAAAAACTCTCCGCAAACGGCTGGAGTTCTTTGTTCAGCTCTCTCCTGTGAATTCTAGTTGACCTGGCCTCCCTGAACTCTGAATGCTGTCTCCTCAACTCAGCGAGATTGCTGGACTTGGTTTAGATGCCCCTTCCCTGTATGGCAGCCTGAAGGTTCTCTACAGGAAGCGAGCTGGGGCAATCACAGTGCTCCTCATTTGATTTCCTTCTCCCAGGGATCACTATCCTGCACTGCCAGGTGTCCAGTGTCTGACGTTTTAGCTGTATAAAGCCGGAAGTGAAATCTAGGCCCTGTCACTCCCTAATGGCCACAAGCAGAAGTTATCAGTTTGGTTTTTTTCCAGTCTCCCTAGGTTAAAATTCTAATGTATGGCCGAAGTTGGGAACCACTATAGTCTAATTCTATTCTTGTTATTGGAGATTTAGCCACTATTGCCGTGCTCTTCTCTGGCCCCCTTGCAGCCGTGCTTCTACTGTCACCTCTCAATTCATGCGGGTTAACTCACATTCTCCTTGCCTTATACGCAAAGCTAGGAGAAGTGGCATGACATTCTAGGATTTGGTGCTTATGAGTACTCTCCAAATTTCTAGGCATGGTTCTCTACGTCTGAGAGACAGAAATCATGTTATCAGCAAATAGAGGAAAGAAAACTGGGCTAAGGAGATTGTTAGTTAAGAACTATACCTGTGGAGGGTATAAGGCAAAGAGTCAGGCAGGACAGGACGTTATAGTCATGGAATACAAGATATTTTTCAAATATTGTAAAAATATAAGCTAATTTAAATAAAAAACAAACAAAACTTGCTCCCTATCAGGGGTGTAAATTAACAGTAAAAGTAGCTCAGAGTCATCCCCTGAGTCCTCCAAAGAGAATGCGAAGCAATCATTTGTTGATTGTGCCGTGCCTTTCTACATGCAGCATCTCATCTCATCTTCGCAGTTCTCTGAGTCAGGTATTATCTCTATTTTATACATGTGGGAAGCTATAGATTTGAGAGGGTAGGGAATTCATGCAAGTCACATAGCTAGTAACAGAAAACTAGTGTCTGATTTCTAAGTCTGTGTCCT
Organism: Pseudorca crassidens; assembly: GCF_039906515.1. Lineage (NCBI taxonomy): Eukaryota > Metazoa > Chordata > Mammalia > Artiodactyla > Delphinidae > Pseudorca > Pseudorca crassidens. The sequence continues at coordinate 20,298,482 of NC_090297.1, read as the reverse complement.
TTCCCTCTCTGTCTCTGACAACAGCTGGCACAATAGTTTCCAGCCCCAATGCATATTTGTTTAAATAACATTTTTACTTTAGTATAAATCACTAGAGAAAAGTGTAAAACTTGTAAGTCCAGCTTGATGAATTTTCACAAAGTAAACACGCCCCATCTAACCAGCACTCAGGTCAAGAAACAAAGTGGTACAAGTACCCTAGAAGTCTCCTCACATATGGCCCACTTTCAGCCCAGGAGCTATAGCACAGAGGTACTCAGTAGAGCCTATAGCTGAGGGTCCCTTAACTTGGGGTCGATGTGGGCATCTATAAATCTCCTGAAACTATAGGCAAACATTTTCCTGAGGAGAGGATGTAGAGCCTTCATCAGATTCTCCCCAAAGGGACAAGAATAAAAGCTACAACTGAAGACTGGTTCATGGGGAATCTATTCATTCATTCGACGTATCATTGAAATCAGAACATAGTAACAGCAATGGCTACCAGTAGAGAATTTAATGTGCCAGGTACTTTATGTGTATTACCTCTGACTCTGACAAAAACCCTGAAATGTAAATATTATCACCTCCATTTTACACATATGGGAACTGAGTCTCAGAATGAAGTGACTTGCCCAAGGCCACACATTAATTATGTATTTGTGAAAGCTAGTATTCAGTATGAGACCTGCTACCTGCCTGTGCTTCTGCAGCGAAACCACAATGCCTTTGGTAACATTAAGTTGCCTAACCTCTGCTCAGAACAAGCCAAGCTTGAAATACCAGGGCTGAACTGGAAATGAAAGAGTGAAGTTCCAAGCTCAGGCAATTTTTTTTTTTTTTAGACAATTCCCTTCTAATCAATGACAACTGCAAAAGGGAAAGTGCTGCCTTTAAAAGAGGCACTTGCCGGGCTTCCCCAGTGGCGTAGTGGTTGGGAGTCCGCCTGCCAATGCAGGGGACACGGGTTCGTGCCCCGGTCCGGGAGGATCCCACATGCCGCGGAGCGGCTGGGTCCGTGAGCCGTGGTCGCTGGGCCTGCGCGTCGCGGAGCCTGCGGGAGAGGCCACAGCAGTGAGAGGCTCGCGTACCGCAAAAAAAAAAAAAAAAAAAAAAAGTTAAAAAAAAAAAAAAGGCACTTGCCCTCAAGAGGTGTGGCTTCCAAGAAGTGTGGCTGGTAGGTTTCTCAAGTGGGAGTTATTATCTAATCAGAACCAACTGTCTATCATTACACTGCACTTTGAGAGGACATCTATGATTGGTCGACCAAGAGAGCAACATTTGAATTTAAAGAAAAGACCAGAACAACCTTAGGGTCATTACTTCAGTGAGAAAGATAAAGCTTTGTCAGAGTAAACTCCACCTGGAGTCAGAGATTAGGCACTAAAACCCTGTGTTAAGGTAAAACCTTTACCTCATTAACTGGTGTTAAGTTGCTATTAATTTCCTCATCAAGAAATCAGCCCCTATTTTAAGTAAAACTCACTGAAAAGATATGTAAAAACTATGTGAAAACGCTTTGTAAACTGCAAAGGAAAAGGCTAGTAAATACAAGTATTTATAGCTTCAAGATTCAAAAACAAAACAAAACAAAACCCTCTAAATATAAAGCAAAATTTACCTGTCTGCAAAGGCTGTACCAGGAGGTAGCAGAGTCAGAAGCAGTCACAATTCTGACACCTACTTTCCTACTCATCATTAGATCACATGTAGAGTTAAAGTTTTCTCTCATTTTCCCTCTGCTATTCCATTGGACCACTAAGTAACTACATCCTCAGTACTTTGTTTATTCTGGAAAAGACATACATAATAAAACCTATAAAAGAAGAGAAAAAAGTGGCTCAGATGACTTTTTTATAGAAAAGAAACCATGGTCTCAAGTTAAAGACTGAAAAATTGCATCCTTTTAGTACTTTTACTACACTTCATTCTGAGTCTGGGATGCATCCTCAGCTTAATGAGATAGAAAGAAAAATGAAAGAAGATCATTTATTTCAGGCAATACAAGTTCTTCTAATACAGCAAACATTAAAATTTTAGAGAACTTGAAATGCTGAAACTCCTATAATTCAATCATCTTTTCCTCTGCAATAGCTTCTATTATAGATAGTTTCATTTAATAGATAAGGCTGAAAAAGACATTGTTTCAAATTTTATATGCTCTATTTTATGTCTATGAAGTAAAGCATTACAGAACTACTCACAGAGCCACCAAAGCAGCAATGTAGAATTTCCAGGGTTTTTTTGTTGAAATTCACTTTATTTAAAAAAAAAAAAAGTCATGAACAATAAATTACAATCATTTCCCCCTTTTATAAATTCTTCATAAAATATATTTGACAATTTAAAAAGAAAATTTCAAAAGTTACTTTCATTTTTGAAGTGCTGATGACTTATTTTTTGACCATTTTGTCATGCTGGTGAATTATCTGTAGCTGCTACAATAGTTTGATTGATAAACATTTTACAGTTAAAAACAACAACAACAAAGAGGAAAAAACAGACCAGCAGAAAGAACTATTCAGTGTGCTATTTATCTGACACTTAACATTTACTTCATCATAATGACAAAGTATCCCTTAGCACCAAAAAACTACAGGAACCCCATCTTTCTAAGTGACAACTAGTGCAAAATAACATTCTAGGAACTAACTGTACAACCCCATTATTTTAACTGGCCACAGCTGCCTATAAGCTTATTTGAAATATTTGGTCTTTTTTCAATTAAGACAAATTTCATAAAACACTATAAACCATGGCAAGAGACTCTATGAGGAATAATTGTTTATTGAGTACCTATTATGCGCAAGGCACTGTGCACAAATTCTTGCTTTCATTTTCCCCCTAGCAATATACAGGAATTTCCCAGCTTCACTAATCATCTTTTATTTCTTACTCCTGGCTGGAAAAGGCCCATGGCTATATACCATTTTTTAATTCTTATTTTATCAACTGATCTTTAGTGCTGAGCACACAGTAGGTACTTAATAAATACCTCCTGACTGAAAGAATAAAGACAAAGAATTTACTATAATTTTTCTTGGTATCATGGGTTATTTTAGAATACAAGGACTGGAGAAAATTTCAGAAGAAACTTCCTGATCGCCTTACGTCGTTACCGCCAATGAAAGAAATAATTCCACTTCATAGGTAACATAGAATATTTTTCAAAATAAATTATAATTGTTAACTATTTTAAATGAGGTGGGGCCAAAACCATGACATGTAGATATCTGAAGAGCAAATGAAGCATTGGCATACCATCACCTAAGTCATCATGAATCTCTTGCTGAAGTGCCATGTTATTTATTAGACATTATAATGTTTTTTACTTCCAGTAACTCAATCCCCTTGGCCAGATCTGTGTTATACTAATTTGGCTATCCAGAGGGTTAATTATCATGAAGTTCCAGTGTATTTCCACCTCTAATTTCCAAAAGAATTCTTATATTTATCAGCTTGAGAGTAATATTAAAAGTATATGATTTTTTTTACTTAAAAGGTTTTATTTTTAATAAAACCTTTCAGTTATTATTCAAACTTCATACCAAGTAATGCATAGTTCAGAAATTTTATGTACTCCAATTTTTTGTGCTTTTTCACCTTTTATAGTCCCCCGAACACATTTTAAATAAGGAAAAAGTTACGATAGGAATATTCCAAAAGTTGTGGAAGTTCAAAAAACTGAGGAGACTGAATTATCAATGATTTCAATATTCTAATACCTTTTAAAATTTCTTTTTTTAACTTTTGACCAAAGAGTCTAGTGCTTTATAAAGATTAATCTATATACAATGGTCTTAAAGTATTAACAACCTTAAAGGTTGTTAATGTTCTGTTTTAGGAAAACTTTTCTTCCCTTACATTTGAACTATCTGCATTTACAGGAAAAAAAATTGGAGACAACCATATGGGGTTAAAATCAAACTGACTTCAAGAAGAATAATGGTCTGTTGGTTCTTGACACAGACCATACCAAGTGATTGTATAAAATTGATAACCTCTCTATTTGAAAGATATAACTTATGCCACAGTATTTTACCCATTTGCCAAACTGTATCATTTCCCACTTTAGAAAAAGGTGATCAACATTGAATACAACCATATCACTACCATTACTGTGTCAAATTAGACAAAACAGCATTAGTGCCAAAATGAAAGAAATTCCAGTGATTAAATGAGAGACCATATTAGGGCAGGCAATGTGAGGGTAGAACTCATTTGGTTTCTTCGACTTGATGCTGAGGCTTTGACAAAGTCTTGAAATAAAAAATTAATATATCAATTACTATAGTTCATATACAGCAAAGTTTTCAGATACAGAAGAATCCTGTGTTCAAATCTGTATCAGATTGCAGATGCTCAAGTGCAGACATGTCCCAATGCAGTGGTTTAATTAGTTAATTGAATGCGTGGTTATCTAAAGAAGGTATGACTGAATCATCAATGTCCTTGCCAACCTGTACCACATGATTGCATGGCTAATTCAACTCCTGCAGCTTTAGGGCACTGGAGAGCTCAAACATACTTCAGCAGCTTTGGATCATTTAATTTCACTTACGTTTAATCAGATAATTTTAGACTCTCCAAAATGATGCCTTAAAAAAAAAGCTGTATAATATTATAAAAATAAAAAACTTAGTATGATTTCATTAGAGGGAGGGACAGGGTAGGAGATGAGGGAAGGTTCTTTTATTTTTCATCACTGATTTCACCAGCAAATCTCAAAAGCCCAAACCTACATCAAATAATTTAAACAGAAGTGGCATTTTTTCATATGGAATGCAAAATGCACACATTCACATACTTACATATACATAAATATATACATTTATGTTTCCTTTACAAAGCTTCAAAGGTTGCATTACCAGCATGCAAACCCCTTCTTCCATGGAAATTCCTAATACTGACAAGGAATGTCTAAAATACTTAAGAGACATATTTCCAGAAAACTGGACTTTCTTCTTTTCTTGGCTCTTAGAAAATTTTCCTGCCAAACTTCTACCAATGATCATTTAAAAAAATTTACACTCACATTGGTAATACACACTTAAAACATATTAACAAAATGGCCAGCTTGGACTTAAGAAAAATGAGGAAAAAAAAAATCCCACAATAAAATCTAAACCCTTAAAAGGTGGAGTTTAGCTTTTTATATTCTTTTTCAGCCACATTATGTTGCATCACTGTTAAAACAGAAGCAGCATATTATCCAAGATATTTGCAAATAATGTATGTGTCACGTTTCCCAGCTGCTATCTTTAAATGCAATTTGTACTAATCTGAGTTCTAGTTCAAAAGCATCTGGACGATCCTGAGGGTTTGCAGCCAGCATTTCCTTAATCAGTTGTTTCATTCGCCCATTCATAGACTTTTTCTTCACAGGAATGAGAAGTTCCATTTTGGGATTTTCCAGAAGTGCCTCCCCAACAGGCACGATCTCAGTTCCTTGTTTTACATAACTCCCCAAGAGTTCCTTCTTTGTCTCTGTGTCTATGAATGTGATCCTTTCCAGCATTGCCCAGATGATAATCCCCAGAGCAAAGATGTCAGCTTTTGCTGTGTAATGTCCCTCCCACACTTCAGGAGCCATGTAGAAATCTGTTCCACACGCTGTGGAAAGGAAACACTTGTTTACACTGACAGGTTCTTCTGGATTCTGCCCAAATGCTGAACAAACTTTACTTAGACCAAAATCAGCCACTTTCAGTGTGGGTTCCAAGTCACTGGTATCCAACCGGCTCTGAGAAATCAGGATGTTATCAGGCTTTAGATCTCGATGGATGATCTGGTTTTTATGCAAGAAAGCCAGGGCACTGCTCAGCTGAAGCATGAAGCTGGTGTTAGTTTTACGATTGGGTTTCCTGGACAACAGATACTCATTCATATCTCCTCCGTCACAAAAATCCATCACAAACCACAGGTAATAGGCGCTTCTGGGATCAAAGGCAATTTCTCCCTTTAGTGAAGTCTCTACAAGCTATAAGAAATAAAAAAACAGATTACAATCATCTGCACAGTTTATACAATTCAGCTATAGAGAAAGAGTTACTGATTAAGTTAGTCTCCAATGTTAAGTGGGAATTCCATGAATATTTTATTTGGTCAGTGCTTTCATATGTGAGTTTTATTTTAAACTTTAGTACTTCAAACTGTCACTTTGTCCCTAACAAATACACATCAAATCTCCAAGTCAAGAGGTAAAAACTTATTTAAAAATAGCTTTATTCTGAAAAGTATCCAACTGGCTATACATTTTCTACATGTGTCAATGGAGATGAACTCTAACCCTCTAGTTAATAGCTTCCTGAAAAGATCAAAGTTTCAGCAGGTAGATTTGCCAGCTGGGGAATAAACATCAATTAGGAAATTCTATTCCATGAAACTGCCTGAAATGTACTTCTTGCGTATTGCACTTACACTATCAACATAATCTGTGAAACTGAGAGAAAATTATGAAGGAACAAGAAATAAAGTACTCCTGTAGTCACTGATAAAACTAAAGACATCATTACTTCATAAACTTCTACAAGCAGAATGCAAATATGTTGGCTATCTCTATCAACAGATGGCTTCTAAAAACCAATTTATAAAAATCATACATGCATTTTGATATAAAAATTCAAATCTGAGTTTGTATATTTGTTTGATACAAGCTGAAAATCTAGAATAAACCACTGTTTTACTTATATCATTATCTAATTATAACTCTCCTACTACCTGAAATTCAAGATTAATTACTTCACTGAACAGGAACTATCTTCTAAAATACAGTGCTTTGAAAGCATTTGTCCTATGGTGTCCTTTTCAGGCCTATGGGTTGAATAGAAACTCAGTAGGGAAGGTGAGGAGTTGCTGAAGATTGAGTGAACCGCTAATTTTATGTTGAAATCTACTAGTGCTTCCTTTTGTCTTTTTGGTGGGCAGAGGCAAAGAACGCCTCTCCATGCCATCTCCCCCAATGGCAAACAGCCATAACTGCAACGGTCTGCAGATGTCTTCTTTGCATACATTTTCCTTGTTGCATGTGTTTGCCACTGAGACAGAAAATGAAAAAAGAGAAAGGTCCAGATTATACAGTTATTTACCAGGTGCACTGTTACTAAATATGCTGAGATTAAAGATGAGCACCATCACTCTTCCTTCATTTCTTCTCTTCTTCTGTCTTCGTTCTCAAAAGAAAACTTCCTAAATAGCTTTGAGCAATGCAGACTTCCAGAATTCAAATAACGGTTTAGAGTAAAGCCAGATAGTAGATATTTTAGGCTTGACAAACCACATAAGGTCTGTGTTCCATATTCTTTTTCCTTTTCTTTCTTTCTTCTTCTTTTTTTTTAAACAACTTCTAAAAAATGTAAAAACTATTTTTAGTATCCAGGCCATACAAAAACAGGCTGAGGGCTATAGTGTGAGGGCCCCTGGTTGAGAGCTGCAGAAATACAGATCCCAGTCTGCTTACTGTCACGTGTAGAGGATGTTAGCCATTGGTTCTCTTGCCTGAAGTCCTTTAATAGCTTCCCTGTTCTCTTAGGATATAGTCTAAGCTCTTTAACATGGGCTATGGGATCCTGTGTGCTGTGACCCTGGCTGATCTTTCTAGCCTCATCTAAAACAACTCTCCCTGTATAGTGCAGTCTTAGTATTTTCTTTCAATTTTTAGAACGCTTCATGCTTTTTGCTTCTAGACATTTGTATGTATAGTTATTTCTGCCTGGGAAGTTTTCTCAGTCACTCACCTGGCTAACTCCTATTCACCCTGCAAGTTTCAGTTGAAACAGTTCTTAATTCCTGAACCCCAGGATTATGTCAAGTTCCCTACTCTATGTGCCTATACCATCTTGTACTTTTCATTCATGACACTCATCACAAGTATACATATTGGCCACTAAGTTCCTATGCATAAGATGTATCCTCTGTTAATTATTTGTTTTACATTTCTTCTAGGTGAGGTTTTCAGCTCTCAGGAACTGACTGAATGATTCCAAATGAGAACAAGGAAGATATCTAGAAAAACATGGAGAAAAAAAAATTTATGTACAGAATGGTAAGACCATGTATAGAGACTCTGTGGTCACACTATAGATTTGTTTGTCTTTACTAGTGTAAATTTAGAGTAGGCACTTGCTAAAGCGTGGATGAACGTCTGGTTAATAAAATAAATCCACAGAAAAGACAATTTTAATAGAGCTGCTTATTACTGAATACCTCCTATGTGCCAAGTATTGTATCTACATCACCTCTAATTTTGACAACTCCCGTGGAAGGTAGAAATTATTATTCCTTACATATGAAGATACAGATGCTGGGAAAAGGTGGGTTATGTATCCAAGGTCATACAGCTAGCAAAAAGTGCCACAAGTCAAACACAGGTCTATTAGGCTTTAAAAAGATGAAATAAATTATTAAACAAGAAGGTACTTCAGATTAAAAAAAAAATCACTGAATCAAGTCTGGAAGTACTTTATATCTTAAAGCCTTGAAAGATTAGCTGGTTAATGCCTAGTTACTATAACAGTTGCTTGATCTGGACTCAAGGATACCATCAGTACTTGCAAAGACATCATATGTTTAAATGTCTTTGCACTTGTAGTCTGATTATGCACTTTGGATTATGTCTCCAAAATTCAATGCAAAGTCCAGCAAGGTTCTATCCACTTTTAGGAGGGAATGTGGTAAGAATGTTTCTGATAGTTTCTATCATTGCAACGTACATAATAAGCACTTTTAGAAAAAAATACAATAAAACAAACAGGCTAAACAGTTGTGTTTTATATCCCTTATCTTACGAGAGAAAACTTCAGGGCACAGCAGGCTAAACTTACAGTATAAATTAGCTTCTCAAGACTGATATTTGTTTACCATACAATGAAACTTGCAAGTTTCTAATTACACAGAATAATGCGTTCGTTTTCTTTGTTGTTCCTAGTCCAAAAGCTTTTGTTGTTTTAAAACAGACTTTTGTACCCTGATGGTAAATTCTGAATTTAGACACACTCATGGCAAGTTGTTTCCTATTCCAGGAATAACTGGACTTAAGAAATTTTGCTCTGGCCTTTAACTAGGTATGTCTTAAGTATCTTTTCTCTTCATCAAGTGTAGAGCTACTAGAGATTTTGACCTATGGCAGAAGCCAATCTTAAAAAAAAAAAAAAATTTGTTTTCCTATATTAATGCTTTCCCCAGGTCTACAGAAGAGCAATTTGGAGGCAAAACAGTAATCTGGAGGTTAAAAGAGCACAAGTTTTAGCTGCTGGATACTTCTATGTTTAGCTCCCAATTCTGCCACTTGCTATGTGATTCTGGATAAATTCATTATCTATTCTAAGCCTCAGTTTCTTCATTTGTAATGATGGTAATAATAGTACTTTCTTCATAGGATTGCTCCGAGCACAGAGCATGGAATGAGTAGGAACCCAAATGTTAGCTATCAGCACTGTTAATAACATTCAGGTGCTACACCACATATTCCATGAAAATTCAATGGAATTGCATGGTTAAGACATTAAATAACCTTCTATAACAGCAAAGGCTTATGTTCAAGCCAGTGATATATAAAGAAATGCCCAATTACCTATGGGTACTACTACTAGTTGTACAGTTTTTCCTTCTCTTCTGTATTCAGTTCCAAAAAAACCTGATTTCAAATAAGTGAACTAATTAGACTCTAGTCTCGATCACTTCTCTAGTTCCTATGTTGCCCCATTCCTATGCAGATTGGCAAGTATCATGGCATAACAGGTGGCATATGTTATTTTTAGGTATTTGCAACACAGGTTTAAATAAAACCTTGTTTTAAAGCAAACGTTTACTCAGTTCTTGGCAGACCCCTATCTACTTCTAACTATATAACCTGCATTTAAAAGTAGAAGTTCGTCTGACTCTTTCAATCCTCTTATTGCTGACCAATGCTACTTTCAAATCATTTCTATTTCCCATTCAACCACACATACCTGTAAATAAAGGGAAGAATTAGAGCCGTGGGACATCTTTTGCACCATCCCATCCTTTTGTAGGATGCATTCCTCCAAGTGAATCACATTTGGATGTTGGCTCTTGATACTGCTTAGTGCCCAGAACTCACGCAGGGCTAGTTCAACATTTTCAGGTGCATGGCATCGAATTTTCTTCACTGCCACCCGTGCAGAGGTCTTTCTGATGACTGCTTCATATACAACACCGTAACTACCTCGGCCTACCTCCCGTATTAGATCGTACTTTGGCTGGCTACTCACCATCTTCAAGGTCAAGGTTTCTGGAAAAATCAACAAAGTGATCTGTTGACATTAGGTCTGCCTACTGGCTTGTATTTCTTCTTATGCACGATTTAGTTATCATCTGTCTCACTGTTTGCAGTGCTTGAACGATATTTGCTATACATTGGGTAAATCTAAATATCTTAATAATAGTAAACCACGTAACACTAATGTAGTACTTACCATGCATCAGGAACTGTTCCAAGCAGTTTATAACATTAAATTCATTTAATCCTCACAGCAGCATTATGAGGTAGATACTATTATGGTCATTTTATAGATGAGGAAACTAAAGCACAGAGTTTAAGCAACATGCCCAAGGTCAAACAGCTACTAACTGGTGGACCTGGGATTTGAAACCAGGCCATCTGGCTCTGACAGCCTTCATTTTAACCACTACACTATACTGCTTCTTACATGAACTGCTTCAAAACATCACTGCTAAAAATAAACCAAGAAATTCAGTATTTATTTACTGATTGTGAAAAAACAAACAAAACTCCAGCTTCTCCTGAAAACTGACACACACATAAAAGGTCATAAAAATGGCAAAACCCAAAACCAACCCTCACAGTTAGAAATACAAAAACGTGGCTTATGCTTAGGGACTGAAAGTGAACAAGATCACATAGAGAACTGAAAATGTGCAGTTGTTTTTATTATTTAAAAGTAAATGGTCAAACTGTGTATGTTCTTATTTTAATTTTGTTTATGTTATTTCCTTATTTCTTGCAAAATAAATGAAAATACAGTTTGTGGAGAAAAATGTTTCTTTAACATTTTTTTAACATTTAACAAACATCTAAGTAAGTTACTTAGAATACGGTTAAATTTTGCTGTGGTTTTAGCCATAGTTATTTAGATCTAGGTCTTTTTTGCCAACGAAAACTGTCCTGCATCTTAAGGGGTTCTCTGAGGGAGTGCTTTGGAATTCAATTTGATAAATCATTTAAAGGCAGGAGCAAAGGCCCTACATGGAAACGCTCACGTGTTGAATCAAGAAAGTCTAAAGTGTGCCTCCTCACTCTCCGAAGAATGTCAAGACTCTGAAGAGCTTCAGGAACAAATTCTCATTTGTAGAATGCCAGCATGGGCAAGAAAAGTAACCTGAGATTGAACAATTTTTATATTGTACAGTTTAGGGGAACAAAAAGCTATCGACACTAGAGCCTGTGAAATTGGGACCGGCTATTTTAAGTCCATAGGATAGATTTAATAAAGAAAATGAAAGCTCCTGAGATTGTTTCTTAGTCCCACTTCCTCTAACTGGACACCCACTCTTCAAATTCCTGCAGTATTTCCTAGGGTCTGATTTCCTGCCACAGCATCCTCTGCCCCAGCTGCACAGTGGACACTCCTGTTCTCCGTGGATCGCCAACTCCTATCCATCTCAAAGTGGCTCCTGCCTTTGAAGCCGTCCCATATCCCCATACGAGAGAGCCCCTGAATAAGGGGGAGGGAGGGTGTTTCTGCAATCCCTGAGATCCTGGGTCAAGACACGGCACGGTGATGCATCCCGCGCGAACCTCGGGCACTTGGGACGGCATCCCCCGGGCCCCCGCGCCTGCCGGGCGCACCCAGCGCTCGGACTCGGGCCGGCCAGGCCGTACACCTGCCGGCGCCCGGCAAGGGCCAGTCCTAGGCAGAGGTGTTGCCCGACGCGGCGGCTCAGGGCCCCGCTCATTGGCCAAGTATCAGGCCCTCCCCCTCCCAGGCTACTTCCAGATGAAACCCGGAGGGGATCCTGCCGGGGCCCTTTACCCCGAGGAGACAGTCCTGCAGCTGCCCGACTCCTCGGGGCCAGCAACTGAGGCCTGGGGCCTGGGGAGGAGGCCACGGGCAGAAGAGGAGGCCGCTGCTGGGGCCGGAGGCCTGAGGCGCGCGGGGCCTTCCCCGGGATGCCTCCGCTGACAGCTCTGTGACAGGCCACCTGGGGCGGGAGGCACGTGCAGGGCCCTCGGCTCTGCAGCAAAGCCTCTCTGCCACGCCGAGGGGCCAGATTTACCTCAGGGTAGCCGCCGCCGCTTCTCCCTCTCACGGGCTCTGCAGGCCGCCATTATCAGGCTGCTCGCGCCTCAGCCGCCGCGGCCTCCAGTCAGAGGCCGGCGCGCGCCCCCGTGGTGCGCGCGGACACACCCCCTTACGCCGCGAGACCCCGCCCCCCTCCGGCTCTCCGTAGCGTGAGCCGGGACGCCAAGCGCCGGTCCTACTGGGCGCGTGCCCGGCGCTCCGCTGGCCTGCTCCCGGCTCCCGTGGCTTTCCCGAGCCGGGAGTCGCGGGAGGGGTGCGCGCTCCGGAACGCACCACTCGTGCCCCTCCCCGCAGGGGTGGCTGGGATCGGGGAAGCCCACTCCACACCCGGGGCTTGGTCCTCTTCCAGCCTCAGCGGGCGTCCACGGCCCGCGGCCCCGGAGTGGTGGCCCGCGGCCCCGGAGTGGTCCCCCGCAGCAGGTCCGGGCCGGGGGCGGTGCGCGCGCCTGGTGCGCCTCCCCTCCCCCGCTCCGCCCCCATTTCCGACCTACCTAGCTGCGGGCAGGTGTGCGGGGTCGCTGGGGTGGAACGCCTGGTGCATCTTCCTCCGCGCGGGCCTGGGATGCCTGCGGTAAGCGGACCTTTTCCGCGGACCCGCGGGGAGGCGCAGCCCGAGCTGCGAGGCCTGGCGCCCGCCCCGCCTGGAGGGAGGCTGCACCTTTTGTCAGAGTCACTGAGCCATGTTTGCGGGCGGTGCAGTTGCTGAGGCGGCAGCGGCGGCGGCGGCGCGGGGCTGGCTGCGATCATCTGGGAAGACGCCCCTGCTCCGTTGGCGCGGTGGTATCTCCCTTAAAGAAGCCGGCGCCTCGTTGTTCCGGGGCTCTGCAGCCGCGAGTCGGAGGCGCCCTGCCCCCGGCGGGGAGGAAGGGGCCGCGGCGCCGGAGCTTGGCTCCTGCAGCGCGCGCACGCCCTGCCTGGCGGCGACACCCTCGAACTCCTCGTGGAGAGTTGGGATGCCCCCCGCTTCTGCAGCTAGCGACGGAGGTCCGGGCCGGCCGGGGCCGGGATTGACAGCGAGGACAGCCCGACGGTCAGTCTGAGGCACTGGGGCACCCCACAGCCGTCAGCCAGATCCAAGCCCGCGTTCGCCTGACAGCAGCCCGGGACTGTCAGTTGCTCAGAGACCCGGACCAATCGGTCATTCAGTTCGTTTCACAGATCAGTAAGCAACCGCCAGAAACGTCCTTTCTTTCTTCGCCGATTTAATCTGCACCTACTTTTTGTCAATAAGGGGGTTGTTCCTCTTTCCAGTGCTGTATAAGGCACAATGTGCAAAGAATTTCTTGTTACATCTCTCAAGGATCAACCAATTACCCGTTCTATTTTCTGTTCTCCATTTATGGACCTTCTCCCGAGAGTCTGGGACTGGGTTAAGTCTTTAAGTGATCTCTCCTAATCCTAACCAAACCCTACGAGGGCAGGGTTTATTACTAACCCTGTTTTTACAGGTAAGGAAGCAGACCTCTGCCTTATTTGACAGGTGTCTGTTTTGGGGTGGGGGGCACCTGCCTTGAATACCCACTCCCCTGGTGTAAACCCTCCTACCCACCTCCAAAAACAAAAAACAAAAAACCCTCCTCGGTAATCTGTTCAGACTAGTCCTGAGTGCAGTGTACCAGTCTTCACCTGTCAGCTGGGAATACTGATGTATTCTGAGTTTTGGTTTCTGCCCTTGAGAACAGAGGGAAAGTAGAGGGCTCTGTGTAGACAGCTACTTACCTGTGTGTAACTGATCAGAATCTGGGGAGGGGGTATTTCTTTGGTCAAAGGAGCCTTTTCTTTTTGTCTCTTTGTCTCAGTCATTAAATACAGGAATCCCTCCTCTCAAGATGGTTGCAGAACTTGAAATCCACTCCCATAACTCCAGAGTTATGGAACTGGCTCTAAAGTCTGTGAAGTAGATGTTTAAATAATTTGGGGTGTCCTCTTTAGGAAAAAGATTACAAAGTGGACCTGTGAATACATTGCTGGGGCCTTGGAAAGGGTCTCTGTGAGGGACTCTGAAGCTTAAGCTTCCGAATAAATCTGCCCTGAAGATTACATTATATCATTATATTTGCCCATAAGCCTTTTACTAGAATGAGAGTTCCTGGGGACAGGAAGCTTGTCTGTGATTCATTTCTGCATCCTCCTTTATCTGATATCATACCAAAATACTCCTGAGGATAGCATTGTCATACGTTGCTGATGGGAAGGCAAAATGATGTAACTCTAACTAAGGTAATTTGGCAATCTATAGCCACATTGCATATGTATTTACTCTTTCATCCAGTAAACCTAGGTCAGGGCTAAACTTGCAGGAATCTGTCCTAGTGATATATTGGCAAAATACAAAAAGCTCTGTGCACAAGGCTATTCATTATGGCATTATTTTTATAGCAAAAGATTGGAAACTGCTTGTGTCAGTTAAGAACTAGCTGAATAAATTATAGTACAGACACAGGATGGAGTGCTATGCAGCTGTAAAAAGATATGTGGAAGAGTTCTTATATATACTGATAAACAGAAACTATTATGTAGTGATGCCCATATACGTTAAGGGAAATAAGATACATAGCGTTTATAGTATGCTATCTTCTGTGTAAGTGGGAAGATATAAATGTACATTAATTGCTTATATTTAAAAGTTAAACAATAGAAAACTCAATCTTCTAAAAATTGTTTGCTATGTGGGATGGAGTGGGTAGGGATGGAAATGAGACTTCTGTGAATATACATTATTATATAGTTACTATTTTGGAAACTTGTAAATGTTGCATATTTATAAAACAGTTCAATAAAAAGAATAAAGCACTCCATAAAAATTAAAAACAAATGGAGGGACTTCCCTCATGGCACAGTGGTTAAGAATCCACCTAACCAATGCAGGGGACATGGGTTCGATCCCTGGTCTGGGAGGATCCCACATGCTGCGGAGCAACTAACCCCATGTGCACAGCTACTGAGCCTATGCTCTAGAGCCCACGAGCCACAACTGCTGAGTCCTGCGCATCTGGAGCCGGTGCTCTGCGAAGGGAGAAGCCACCACAATGACAGAGGCCCGCACACCGCAGTGAAGAGTGGCTCCTGCTCGCTGCGGCTTGAGAGGGCCTGCATGCAGCAACGAAGACCCAAATGCAGCCAAAGATAGATAGATAAATAAATTTTAAAAACAAAAACCAAATGGGAACAAATGAAGTGGTATAACTACACAGGGAAAATAATTTTAAGTGGCTTTATAAGTATTTTGACTGTACCTCCCTAATAGGATATAATCTAAGGATGAACTAGAACTGCATAGAAATATTAAATTGCATTTGTTAGCCTTATTATTAGTAATAATATTGCTATTCTGAATCTGTGATAGTTATATTTTTGGATAAAACAAAGTAGTTGTGTCAGTGGCAGTAGGAATCAAGATTTTCAGCATATGAGAAAAAGAGTTGCAAGTATTAAAGAAGGCTAGGATGAACTTAGATCTGAGTTACATAGCAGAATGAATGAAATATGTATTTTTTTCTCTCAAAAATGTATTTTCTAGCTCTGCTGAAAAGGCCTAGAAGCAAAGACCAACCCAGTAGTAATGAACACCCCTAGTGCACAGATTTGGTCTCTAAATACCATTTTCCAGTTTAAAAATCAATTAAGAATTAAACAAAGAAAGTCAAGGCTCCTTTGATAACTGGCTGGTTCTAGATCTGGAGCAGGAAAGATGAGGTTGGCCTGAAGCCCAGGAAGCTATCAAAGACTATTAGGATCATGTAAAAATGACTGAGGAACCAATACAAAGGGGCCCCACTGGCCAAAGATGGAACAATTTGAGCATTAAAAGAAAAATAATGACATCAATAGATTGCAACACATAAGATACATAAAAATAATTAATGATATGTAAGGAAAACACATTTTTATCAATGGAGTTTTACAGGAAATCAACTAATTACTACAAACATTGATAAAAGAAAAAAATTTTTTGCTCTTTCCTTGATGAGTTATATTGCAGGTGACCAAATAGTAGATAAGAAAGTTATTTTTTATAGAAGGATCCAATTAATAAATGCAGGAGAAATGGTAGATTTAGAAAGGCATGATTTTGCAAAACCTAATGAAATAATGAGTCCTGGCAACAATCGTGAAATGATGCTGAAACAACTGGATGAAAAATTGTTGGGAAAATTTGTAATGGAGACCTTAGGCTGACACTGCCTGAACCCACTGACCAACCGTAAAATCATTAAGAGGGGGATACAATGCTCTCCATGGAATATTCTTGCCTGGAAAAAAAAAACAAAACCCTAATCAAGCCAAGATCTAATTACGAGTTTACCAGAAATATGGGGCATAGACAAACACCACAGGCAGCCAAACTCACAATGTGGGACATTCTACAGGACAAGTGACCTGGTTTCTGCAACAAATTCATGGCATGAAAATTAAAAAGGAAGGTAGAATGTTAAATCATAAAACTCAACACACTTACCAAACGCAAAAACATTACTTGGATACTCATTCAAGTGAACTGCCAAAAGACATCTTTGGTGCAATCAGGGAAATTTGAATGTGAACTGATTGATTAAGGAATTATTTGTTCTTTTTTGTTAGGTGTGATAATGACATAGTGCCTGTGGTAATAAAAGCCTTTTTCAGTTAGAAATGCACAGTAATGTATTCTGGATAAAATGAAATGAGGTTAAGGATGTGTTTTAAAATACTCTGCAAGCAGCATAGCAAACAAAAAGAGGGAGGAAGACTGGCAAAATATTGTTAGTTGTTGAAACTTGGGTACGTGGGGTTCATTATGCTATTCTACTTTTTGTGTATGTTTGAATTTTTCCGTAATATAAAGTTAGACAACCATGCTCAAAAAATTTAAATGTCTTGGGTAGGTGGGAACTTGGCTGTAGCAATCCTGACCCCTGGTGGCAGGTTCTATTGGTGCAGCTGCTGCCCCCACCTTAGGGCAGGTCTGAATTCCCAGACCTGCCTAGAGCCCTACGAAGTGGGTAATATTAATATACTATTTTACAGTTGAGGAAACTGAGACTCAGAGGGACTAATAAGTCACTGGTGGAGCCAAGGGTCCAAAGTCCCATAAATTTCTGTGTTTCCGGACCTTACTTTTCCTATCTTAACCAAGGGATCACATGGGAAGAGGCAAGCAGAGATGCCCCTGATTAGAACAGGTCCACAGGAAGCAGATCATCAGGGAGCAATTTCACCTGTAAACTACAGATAAATATAAGTAAGTAATATAAATACATAATAGGTAACATTCATATTACCTCCAGTGCCAGGCATTGTACAAAGTGCTGTTTATACATTATCTCATTTACTCTGCACAGGTATCCTGTGAGGCATACGATTACTACTCCCCTTTTACAACTGAGGAAACAGAGGTTCTAAGAGGTGAGAGGAGGGAATTCTCTGGTGGTCCAGTGGTTAGGACTTGGCACTCTTACTGCCGGGACTGTGGTTCAATCCCTGTTCAGGGAACTAAGATCCCACAAACCACACAGAGTGGCCAAAAAGAAAGAAAGAAAGAAAGAGGTGAGAGGACTTGTCCTAAGTCACACAGCTAGGAAATATCTGAATTGGGACTTGAACCCAGGTCTGACTATAATTCCTATATGTTTTTTAAATTATTTTTTTGCCATATAGTTTACATACACTGAAATTCTCACAGTTTAAGTGTATAATGCTTGCATTTATAACCTCTAGTAACTATTGTACACTGCTTGTCTCACTTTAGCATGAATGCAAATATTAATTTTTTCCTGAATATTTTATTAATTTTTTCTAAGTAGGAATGGGAGCCAAGAAAGAGAAGAAAACGGTCAAAAAAGGGAAGGGGGGCAAGTAAGGTCAAAGTTCACAGTTCTGCCTAGAGTTGACCATCCCTCTGGCGATTTTCTTTTCTTATACAAAGGGGTGGCTCCTTATATTTTTATCCTCTCTCTTTTAGAAGAATCTCCATCATTCCCTCTCAGCCACTTAAACGTAATGTCAGTGCTTCTCAGATGGGGTGATTTGCCCTTTGGGGGACATTTGGTGGTGTCTGGAGATATTTTTGGTTATCACAGCTGGGAAGGTAGGTGCTGCAGGCATCCAGTAGGAGAGACCAAGAATGCTGCTAAACATGCTACAATGCATAGAACAGTCCCCAGCAGCAAAGAATTATCCTGCTCAAAATGTCAATAGTGCGGAAACTGAGAAACCCTCGTCTACAACAGTAGACTTGCTATGCACGCACCTCCAAGGCAAGTCTCTGGGTCCCCTTTCCCATCAGATTGCTGGCCCTAAATTCCACCCCTGTAGAAATTCTGGAGGCATCATTGATGATTTTCCAGAGACTTAGTACCCTTTAAAGTCATCTCACCCTAGGCCAACCACAAGGTGTTATCAAAATGCTACCAAAATTTTTAAAAATTATTTATTTATTTATTTGGCTGTGCCAGGTCTTAGTTGCAGCACTCGGAATCTTTTAGTTGCAGCATTTGGGACCTCTTAGCTGTGGCATGCAGGCTTTTAGTTGTGGCATGTGGGATCTAGTTCCCTGACCAGGAATTGAACCTGGGCACCCTGCCCTGGGAGTGTGGAGTCTCAACCGCTGGACCACCAGGGAAGTCCTGCTATCAAATTATTAAGGATGACTAACTAACCAGGCCTACCAGTGACTTTTTGGGGGAGAGGCTCCTATCTTGCCATAGCAGGGAGAATCCCCATCAGTATTCCTTCCGCTCTCCTTCCCCAGCTGGGGGAGCCCCAGCCCCATCTCTGCAGGGGGAGGCTGATGCAGAAACTCCTTTGGCACTAACGTGCTGTGTAACCTTGAACAAGTCTCCTCCCTGCTCTGGGCCTGAGTTTCCCCATTTGCAAGATAAAGGGTCTGACCAGCTCATCGCTAAGGATCCCTCTAGCTCTGACACTGATTCTTCAATCCTACACCTCCACTATGCTTGTACCAAGAAGACTGAAATGGTCATTTCTTTTTCTTTTTTTTTTGGCCATGCTGCATGGCTTGGGGGATCTTAGTTCCCCGACCAGGGATCGAACCTGGGCCCTCGGCAGTAAAAGCTCGGAGTCCTAACAACTGGAAATTCCAGGACTGCCAGGGAATTCCCTGAAATGGTCATTTCTGATCCAGCCCCCAGACAAGTGATTTAGGGGCCCAAGAAGGTCATATGCCAGATACAAGCTGTTTTGTCTTTGGATGGGTCCTAGTTGTCTCCTTGGTGAGGACTGAGAACAGCTGGAGCATCTGGTAATTAAGACCAAACTCCATATGCCCTGCCCTTGGTGCCAAGAGCTGCTGTTGGGGGTTGTCCCTATCTGAGAATCACAGTGGATGAGGAGTTGAGGGCTGCAAGATAAGGTCCCAAGAGCACCCCAAACCGTGGATTCATTCAGCTTCTCAGCAGGTACTGAGATGATGAAACTTGGGCTGCCTCTGACCTTTCTGGATGCTTCATGTTATAAGGGCAGAAACCCAACTCAAACTGACTTAAAAGGAATGATTGGCACGCTTGCCCAAGAAGAATGGAGGTGGGAGGGCTAGCTTCAGGGAAGGTTTGACTTAGCTGCTCACATATCACCAAAGATCCTTCAGTGATGCTGACTTCATCTTAATGCTGGCTCTTCTCATGGGCCCAGGTGGTCAGCAGTGCTCCTAGGGATTCAGCCATAGGAGTTCACATCCCATAGGAACAAGAAAGTCAATTCCAATCTCTGTTCCTCAGACCACAGTGGAAGAACTGATTGGCTCATCTAGGGTTGTGGGCTCTTCTTTGACCACACTCTGTGCCTTGGAGGATGGGACTTAACTGGCTTAAGTCCAGAGGCTAGAGGGGCAGCCAGCAAATGTCACTACACATACCCTTACCGAGGAGTCAGCTAGTACCTGGCACATGGTGGGCACTTTATTCATTAAGTCAACAGCTATTTAGTGAGTATCTACTATGTGCAAGAAATTATGCTAGGTGCTGGTAAAAAGCAGTGAACAAGAAGGCAAGGCCCCTGTCCTCATGGTCCTCAAAGTCTAGTAGGGTAGATGGAAACACCTAAATGAGCAAAAACAGTACAGAGTGATTAGTTCCAGAAGGGGGTTACATGAGCCCAGAGGAGGGGACCCTAAGCTGTTCTGATATGAAGGGGCCTGGGGGATCAGGGAAGCCTTTTGACAGGAGGTAGCAATGAAATTGAGACTTGAGGGTCCAAGTGAGACACTTTGACACTCCTATGAGCTGACATTCTTTAAATATTTGGTCAACAGTTATTTAGAGCAGGGGCTGTGCAGTGTTTGGGGAAAAGGGAGAGAAGGAAGCCCCAGGTAACCGCACTTAGCTTCTTGATGGTCCTGAGCCATTGTGCCCTGGACAAACCTGTAGACCCCACATAGCAAAACGAAGAAGGCCTGCTGCTCAGTGTAGCACCAAACGCTGCTTAGGTTCTCCCCTTACCTCCCAACCCCAAAGCCTTACCCACATCCTCCTTGCAACAGTATACAGAGCTCTCCCTGAGACGAGTGCTAGTAAATATAATGTTCTCCAGCATGTATGGAGCCTAAGAGCGAGGCCCTGTTCCAGGCACTGGGCACGTGGCCAGTAACAAACGCACACAGGGCCTGCTCTCCCAGAGCACACCTACCTTTTTTTAAAAAAGTTAATTAATTAGTTAATTAGGTTGTGCCCAGTCTTAGTTGCAGCAGGCGGGCTCCTTAGTTGCGGCACATGGGCTCCTTAGTTGCGGCATGCATGTGAGATCTAGTTCCCTGACCAGGGATGGAACCTAGGCCTCCTGCACTGGGAGCTCAGAGTCTTAATCACTGCACCACCAGGGAAGTCCCTCACCTACCTTTTTATTTACTTCCATGAGGGATGGTGGAAAGAGACACATAAATACAGCTGTGAAAAGTGCTATGAAGGAGAAAATCTAAAGGCCACAAGATTAGTTAAGGGCATGAAGTGGTGGTAGGATGGGTTGTTTGAGTCATGGAAGACTTCTCCGCGTGAGACATTTATGCTAAGAAGTGACTGATGAGTAGCAATTGGCTAAGTGAGCAGTGGAGGGAAGAGCACCGTGGGCAGAGGGAATATATGTGTCTGGCAGCTCTACCAAGAACTGAGCTGGAAGATTAAATCATGATTTGGGGGAAGCAATGGAGGGAGGAAGGTATAAAGAAGCTCCATTGTGCCTATAGTTACAAGTGTTGTCTCCAGTCCAACTTTATCAGTAATAAAACCCATATCTTTTTTTTTTGGTCACGCTGCATGGCATGCAGGATCCAAGTTTCCTGACCAGGGATTGAACCCGTGCCCCCTGCAGTGGAAGTGTGGAGTTCTAACCACTGGACCACCTGGGGAGTCCCAAGCCCATATCTTTATCTCTCCATCTTCCTGATTTCCTTTCCCATTTCCTAACAGGTCCAGATCCCAGTTGAAAGGGGAAGAGGTGTGATGATCAGCCCCCAAACACCAATACAAGACAGGGGCCACATCCTGTACGGTCTTGTAGACCATGTGATTGATTTTGAGATAAAAGTAATGGGTCATTGAAGTTTTTTTTTAAATTGTGGTAAAATACGCATAACATAAAATTAATCATTTTAAGGGTACAGTTCAGTGACATTAAGTACATTCACACTGTTGTGCAACCATCACCACTATCCATCTCCAGAACTTCTTCATTTTCCCAAACTGGAACTCTACCCATTAAACACTAACTCTCCAGTCCCTCTTCCCCTCAGCCCCTGGCAATCACTATTTTACTGTCTCTAAGAATTTTACTCCTACAGGTAACTCATATAAACATTATATATATAATATATAACAATATTTGTCCTTTTTGTCTGTCTTATTTCACTTAGCATAATGTGTTCAATTCATGTAGCATGTCAGAATTTCTTCATTTTTAAAGCTGAATAATCTTCCATTGTATGTATATATTACATTTTTTTATCCACTCATCCAATGATTTTTGTTTATTCATCCTTCCATCACCAAAGTGTTTTAAGTACACTTTGATCAGATTTCCAGTTTAAAAGATCACTTAGCTGTCAGGTGGAGATTAGGTCAAGGGTGAGTGAGACTGATGTGAAGGAGGTCAGTTGCAAAGGTCTCGGCTGCTGTGGGCTAGGCTGTGATCAGGGAGATGGGGGAGAAGTAGACTTAAGGGCAAGTGGGAGACTGCACAGGATCTGGGCTTTTCAGGTTTAGGGTTGGAAGGACCAATTGTCAAGGAATGCTAGATTGGACTCAGTTTTCCTTAAGGACTCAGAGCTGAGGGGGTCCACTGAGCTGAAGATAAGGTACCCTCTCTTGACATCTCAAGTTTCCTCTCACCAACTCTGCTTTCTGGGGAACCCAGATTGAACCACCAAGAAACGTTCTCATTATAATTTGGCTTTCCCTGTGGCCTTCTAACAGAGAAAGGACACACCAGTCTTCTGGTATGTACATTCTTGTTAAATTTATCTCTGTAAATTCTTAGATTGATACCTGCTTTAATGATTGATTCAGACTCTGTTGCTTGGTTATTGTCAATCCATTGATGAAAGAGGAATCGCCTCTTGGAGGGCTGCAGGAAGTCAGTTTTGACATTGTAAAGCTGAGTCCCAAACTCAGGACCAAGGGAGATCCTGCCTTGTGAGTCCTTCTCCTGCCAGTCAGATTTCTCATGGAGACCCCCTTCTGTACCACTGTATTATATGCTGAGGGTTCTAGCTAAATTCTAGGTGAGTCTAGCTAAGAAGGCAGGTGATCAAGAGGGACTGTAGTTATGCTGTGTGCCCACAGCTTGCCCCTTCCACTGCTGGTGGAGCTGTAAACTTTTTATTTTTTAATTAAAACATATGTACAACCTTTTAAGAAAACAATCTGTCAATATTTACCAAGAACCCTTTCAAAAATCAATCCCACTTCTGAGAGTTGAGCCTAAAGGGATGATTAAAAACGTGGCATTCACTGTAGCACTATTGACAACAATGAGAAACTGAAAGCAAAAGATGTGTCCAACAACATATCCACAGGACAGAATATTCTGCAGCCACTAAAAAATAGGCATTCTCAAAGAGGCAGATCCTGTTCTTAAACAGGTGAAACTAATCTATGTGGAGGAGGGGTGGTAACTGATGGGGAAGGTGGAGGAATCTTCTGGGGTGATGGAAATGTTCTGTGTCTTGATCTGGGTGGCAGTTACATGGGTGAATATATGTGTAAAAATTACCTGAACTCCACACTTCATATTTGTGCTCTCTGCTGTTACGTAGATGAGACCGCAATGTAAAAGAATGCGTTCTGAAGGCAACATAGCAATGCCCACTAAAATATAAGCTCCTGGAGAGAAGGGGCTTGTCTGTTTTGCCGGCAGCTGTTTGCCCAGAGCCTAGAATAAGGCTTGATACATTATAGGCCCTCAGTAAGAGCCTATTGAATGATTATAGGAAAGGCTTAGAATAAAATGTTAAATGAAAAAAAAGTCCCAAAGTTGCACAACTTGTAAGTATTCTGTGATTGCAGTGTTGTAAAAATGATGGACAGGAAAAAGATTAGAAGGAAATGGAGTGAAATGGTGTTGGTGGTTGTGTTGAATAGTGGGATTATAGGAGATAATTTATTTTTTATTTTTATTGAGGTGACTGATTTAAAACCTTATGTAAGTTTCAAGTGTACAACATTATATTTCTACTGCTGCATACCCTGCAACGTGCTCACTACCAAAAATTTAGTTTCTATCCATCACCATACAGTTGATCCCCTTTAAACATTTTACCTCCCCTCTGCCCCTTTCCCTCTGGTAACGGCTACTCTGTTCTCTGTATCTACATGTTTGTTTTTGTTTAGTTTGGTTTGTTCATTTATTTTGTTTTTGTTCATCTGTTTATTAGTTTCTTATATTCCACATATGAGTGAAATCCATACAGAATTTGCCTTTCTCTGTCTGACTTATTTCAGTTCGCATGATATCCTTGAGGTCCATCCATGTTGTTGCAAATGGCAAGATTTCATCTTTTTTAAATGGTTGATTAGTATTCCATTGTGTGTGTGTGTGTGTACCACATCTTTTTTTTAAAGAACGTATATATATATATATATTTTAAATTTATCATTTTTGGCTGCATTGGATCTTCGTTGCTGCATGCGGGCTTTCTCTAGTGGCGAGCAGGGGCTTTTCGTCGTGGTGCGTGGGCTTCTCATTGCGGTGGCTTCTCTTGTTGCGGAGCACGGGTTCTAGGCACGGGGGCTTAGTTGCTCCGCGGCACGTGGGATCTTCCCAGGCCAGGGCTCGAACCTGTGTCCCCTGCATTGGCAGGCGGATTCTTAACCACTGTGCCACCAGGGACGTTCCATCACATCTTCTTTATCTATTCTTCTGTTGATGGGCGCTTGCGTTGTTCCCATATCTCGGCTATTGTAAATAGGGCTGCTACGAATATGGGGGTGAAGATAAGGAGATATTTTTTCCTTGATGAACGTCTTCTCCTTTCTGTTCTGTTTGTGATTCTTTTTTTTTATAAATTTATTTATTTTATTTATTTATTTTTGACTGCGTTGGGTCTTTGTTGCTGCGTGTGGGCTTTCTCTAGTTGTGGCGAGCGGGGGCTACTCTTCATTGCGGTGCACAGGCTTCTCGTGGTGGTGGCTTCTCTTGTTGCAGAGCACAGGCTCTAGGTGTACGGGCTTCAGTAGTTGCAGCACGCGGGCTGAGTAGTTGTGGCTCGCGGGCTCTAGAGCGCAGGCTCAGTAGTTGTGGTGCATGGGCTTAGTTGCTCTGCGGCATGTGGGATCTTCCCGGACCAGGGCTCGAACCCGTGTCCCCTGCGTTAGCAGGCGGATTCTTAACCACTGCTCCACCAGGCAAGTCCTGTTTGTGATTCTTTATGTGACATCATTTGGAAATAGAAGCTAACACTGAGTGAGTGCTTATTCTGTGCCAGGCTTTACACTTTACATTAAATGTACACTTTACATTTTTTAGCTCATTTAATTTTCACAACAACCTTATGAGGTAGGTATTTCTCCCCATTTTACAGATGGGGAAACTGAGGCACACTGAGGTTAAGGAGTCTGACCAAAGCTACACAGCCCTAAGTAGCAGATCTGGAAGGGAGGCCCAGCGGTAGTCTGGCTCCAGAGGCTACAGGCTTAACCATTATGCTGCACTGCTCCTCAAAAACTAATGTCAAAACTCTAACTTTGAGGCCTTTGTGACTGTGAGCCCCTGGACAATGAGCCCCTCTGCTCTCCTCTCCCTGGGATTGACCCTGTCTTCTGGGAGGCCCCAAAGAGTTGAGCACCTCAAAGGAGTGAAGAGGGGAGTGAGGTGTGGAGAACAAGCACCAGAAGAAAACAGGGGAGCAGGAGGGTCGAGGCCTGCCCTAAGCAGAACCGCAATCCCCCCACTCCTCAGCCTGGGCTGTCTCAGGCCTGGGGCCAGGGCCAGGTCCTGCCATCCACTTCCTGGAAGCCGCCCCTCCCCCACACCCTACACCCTCCCAGTCACTGTTCCTGGAAGTTAAAGGAACTGGGCCGCATGTTTATGTGGCCAGAGCAGATGCCTGTCTTTGGCTCTCACCACCAACAGGAGGACTTGGTGCTGCTGGCAGATAGGATTTGAGCTCCTGCCCAGCTGCTCACCTGCTGTGTGGCCTGCGGCGTGTTCCTTGACCTCTCACGAGCCTCAGTTTCCCCATATACATAACAGAGATACTAAAAGCACCTGAAGGGATTGAAGGCAACTGTGTGGATGACTCATTTGGCACTGCTGTCTGGCAGAGTAGAGCACCCACACAGGGTAGCTATTGTTACTATTATTATCCTGCCACCCTCATTCTCTTCAGGGCCACAGAAGGCCTGGAGAGAGAAGCTGAAAAGGCAATCAAATGTCTTGGCTACCAAGAGGGAATGCCTTTCTAATCAGCATAAACGTCAGCGTCCAGTTATTAATACCCAACCAGCCCCATCAGCTCTTGGATTTAGCATTCCAACGACGAGGTGGAGAGTGGGAGGGCGGGGCTGGGGAACCTGTGGCTGAGGGCTGGAGAAGGAGCCCGCACTCTCTGTGGGAGCGGCCCTTCCAGGCCTCACAGGCAGCACCTAGCCCCTTCTCCCGCCAGACACCCTCCGCCTGCAGTCTAGGGTCTGGGAAGGTGCGAAATTCCTGCATGAAGTCAAACTCCAGGCAGTCAAATTCTCGGTCCCCTAAGGACACAGCACTGTCCTTCCAGGGATCCAGTGCCCAAGTGAGCAAGGCCCCCCAGTGGTGCCCCCAGAAAAGACAAATCAACTCATGGAATGGTGGAATGTTGAAGGTGGAAGGGGGCTCAGAGAACCCCCAACCCGCCCTAGTGGCTTAGAACTCAATCTCTGGACTCAGACAGACCAGGGTGACTAGAAAAAATCTATATCTCTTAGTTTCCTCCACTGTTAACTGGGAACAATATTTTCAAGTCTTTCATGTAATATAAACATTTTCATTTGGCTGTTGAAAGAACAAATGAAATAACTCATATAAGCACAAGGCTTAATGTGCAGCGTGTCTGGTAAAGAGTAGGTGTTGGTAAGTATAACCTCTTCTTTCACACATTACTTCCTTCTTGCTCCTTCCCGTGTGAGTGGCAGACCTCAAGGAAGAAAGCTCTTCCAGGAATTTTCCATTCCCCCACCCGAGCTAAAAATTTTTACCAGACAGTGCTTCTTTGTTTTCTTAAATGACTTTAAAAAATTAAAACTTTAATTTTTTTTTTTTTTGGCGGTACGCGGGCCTCTCACCGTTGTGGCCTCTCCCGTTGCGGAGCACAGGCTCCGGATGTGCAGGCTCAGTGGCCATGGCTCACGGGCCCAGCCACTCCGCGGCATTTGGGATCTTCCCGGACCGGGGCACGAACCCGTGTCCCCTGCATCGGCAGGCGGACTCTCAACCACTGCGCCACCAGTGGTGCTCCATACTTTTGCCTTTTTCGGAATGTCGTATTGTTGGAATCATACAATATGTAGCCTTTTCAGATTGACCTTTGTGACTTACTAATATGCCTTTAAATTTCCTCCATGTTTTTATGTGGCTCGATAGCTCTTTTTCGGTGTGTGTGCTGAATAATATTCTATTGTATAATGGGTTGTCTCACAGTTTATTTATCCATTCACCTACTGAAGGACATCTTGGTTGCTTCCAAGTTTTGGCAATTGTGAATAAAACTGCTATAAACATTCACATGCAGGTTTTTGTGTGGATATAAATTTTCAACTCATTTAGGTATATGTCAAAGAGTATGATTGCTAGATCATATGGTAAGAGTATGTTTAGTTTTGTAAGAAATTGTCAAACTGTCTTCCAGAGTGGCTGTACCATTTTGCATTCCAAATAGCAATGAATGAGAGCTCCTGTTGCTTCACATCCTCCCAAGCATTTGGTGTGGTCGGTGTTTTGGATCTGGCCATTCTAATGAGTGTGTAATGGTATCTTGTTGTTTTAATTGGCAATTCCTTAATGACATATTATGTTGTATGTCTTTTCATATGCTTATTGGCCATCTATATATCTTCTTTAGTGAGCTGTTCAGATCTTTTGCCCATGTTTTAATAGGGTTGTTAATTTTCTTATTGTTGAGTTTTAAGAATTCTTTGTATATGTTAACTTCTTTTTTCTTTTAATATTTATTTATTTTTTTATGTGGCTGTGTTGGGTCTTAGTTGCGGTATGGGGGATGAATAGTTATGGTGCGCGGGCTCTCTAGTTGTGGTGCACAGGTTTAGTTGCTCCGCGGCATGTGGGATCTTAGTTTCCTGACCAGGGATCGAACCTGTGTCCCCTGCATTGGAAGGCAGATTCTTAACCTCTGGCCCACCAGGCAAGTCCCCTGGATAACAGTTCTTTGTCAAATGTCTTTTGCAAATATTTTCTCCCAGTGTGTGGCTTGTTATCTCATTCTTCTGACTGATTTTTATTAATGATTCAATGTGTTTTTTTCCTGTTATTAAAAAATGTATTCTTTTAATTATGTGTCATATGAATAGCAGAAAGGCTTGACTTTGCCAGTGCCTTCTCTCTGAGGGACCTCACTTTTGGCAGGTGCACCAGGCAATGTGGCATCCTGCATGTTCTGTATTGTGGCCCAGAGAGGGAGTGTGACTGGTGGAGATTGCACAGCTTGTTCTCGAAGATGATACGTCCAACTCACTTGCATAACCTTCACAGGTAACCGGAGAACTATCTTATTTGGTCTGTATGAGATTCTTGGAATTCTCCTTTTTTTCTTGACTTTAACAAAATTGTAGAAACCATAATATGACAACAGCAGATATTTTCTGAAAAGGAAAAAATTTAAAAACCATCCAATTCATCACACCATTTCACTTTTCTGAGAATTTTGTCTATCTAGCAGATGTTGGGACAAGATAGCATCTTAGGGTATCTTGTACTTTTTTATTTTACTTGTTTCCAGGTTTTAGTTTTCAAAATGATATTTTAGAATGGTTGCATCATATTCTATCTGTTTCTCAAGCATGCCAAGTTCATGGCTACTCTGGAGTGGGCTTCCCCCAGGTTGCCGTGAGGCTGGCTCCTCCATACCATTCAGGTTCCCTCCTTGGGGGGCCTTGCTTGAACATCTTATCTAAAGCAGTCCCCCCCAATTGCAAGTCTCTCTCCATCCCATTATCCTGTTTTATCTTCTTGATAGTATTTATTTTTATTGTTTTATTTTTATAAATTTAATCAATTAATTAATTAAATTTTGGCTGCATTGGGTCTTCGTTGCTACGCACTGTCTTTCTCTAGTTGCACCGCAACGAGGG
Organism: Pseudorca crassidens; assembly: GCF_039906515.1. Taxonomy (NCBI): domain Eukaryota; kingdom Metazoa; phylum Chordata; class Mammalia; order Artiodactyla; family Delphinidae; genus Pseudorca; species Pseudorca crassidens. The sequence continues at coordinate 20,269,453 of NC_090297.1, read as the reverse complement.
CTACTCCTCGTTGCGGTTCGCAGGCTTCTCTCACTGCGCTGCTTCTCTTGTCGCAGAGCACCAGCTCTAGGTGCATGGGCTTCAGTAGTTGTGGCGCACGGGCTTAGTTGCTCCGCGGCATGAAGGATCTTCCCGGACCAGGGCTCGAACCCATGTCCCCTGCATTGGCAGGAGGATTCTTAACCACTGCATCACCAGGGAAGCCCAATAACATTTATTACTATCAGAAATTCTTTATTTATTTCTGTGTCTGTCTTCTCCCAGCAGAATATAAATTCCACGAGGACAGGGAACTTTTCTATCTTGTCTGCTCTGTATCTCCAGTGCCTACAACAGTGCCTGGCACATAGTAACTATTCAATAAATATTTATTTAATTGACTCAAGAATTCAGAAAATCAGTTTTTCTAGTCGGTCATTGATTTCCCTTTTTTTTTTTTTTTTTACTTACTAGTTGATGCTGTAATCAATGTCTTGGGGAATCAGTGTATCAAGGGGTTTGGGAGGAAGGTTTTGGCAAAAGACTTGGGTTCCTCTCTTACCTCTGTCGTTTACTAACTTTGTGACATTGGCCAGTATATTTAACTTCTCTGAATCTAGGTTTCCTTATTTGAAATGAGGATAATATTAGTGCCTACCTCATAGAGTTACTGTGAGGACTGAATAAAATAATGCACAAAGAGAGAGACAAATACCGTATGCTAACACATATATATGGAATTTAAGAAAAAAAAATGTGATGAAGAACCTAGGGGTAAGACAGGAATAAGGACACAGACTTACTAGAGAATGGACTTGAGGCTATGGGGAGGGGGGAAGGGTAAACTGTGACAAAGCGAGAGAGAGGCATGGACATATATACACTACCAAAGGTAAGGTAGATAGCTAGTGGGAAGCAGCCACATAGCACAGGGAGATGAGCTCGGTGCTTTGTGACCACCTAGAGGGGTGGGATAGGGAGGGTGGGAGGGAGGGAGACGCAAGCGGGAAGAGATATGGATGTTAAAATGAAAAAAAAAAAAACTGGCAATCATAAAAAAAAAATAATAATGCACATAAAGCACTTAGCACTATGCCCATGAAATACAGAGCAAGTAACATTAGCCAACCATTACCAGTGCTCTAAGTATTTTCCAGGTGTTGGCTCATGTAATCCTCAAAGCCGCCCTATTTGCTGGTTACACACCCGTGCTTATTTTGTGAAAATTCATTGAGCTGCACATTTATTTGTATATTTTTCTGTATTTGGATTATAGTCAATAAAATTTTGCTTAACAACAAAAGCCCTAGGAGTAGGAATCTTTATCACCTCCATTTTACAGATGAGGAAACTGAGGCTCAAAGAGGTAAAGTCACTGGTTCAAGATCACAGAGAGTAAGTGGTGAGGTTGAGGCTCTGGAACCTGCGCTCTCAACTGCAGCTCTTAATGCCCTTCTCAATGCCTGGCCTGTTCAAACACTCACTAAACAGTAGCTTTTATTACTATAACATTTAACATTATTGTTGTTTAAATTTTTTATTCTATTTTAAATAATGCTTCAAAGTATATACCTTTGGGCATTTATGGCTTTTCTCTGCTTTTAAATTATTTCCCTTAGATACAATCCCAAGGATAGACTTAAGTGGGGCAAATGGGGCCCAGAGTCGCCCGAAAGTGACTTTCTCAAGATCACATACAAGGAGCGGAGCGTGGAGTAGGGCCATCATGCACAGGTGTATGTGTTGTTTACTTCACAGGGGCACTGGATCCAGGGGTGAGTGGACTTCCCAGAGGAGGTCCCGTAGGAGCCAAGCCTTGGGCAGGGTTTGAATGGGCAGAGGAGTGAGGGCACTCCAAGTGAAGGCACATAGGAGGGGAGAATGAAGAAGATATGATGGTGAAATATGGGAAAGCAGTCTCAAAGGAGTGGAGAATCAGAAGAAGGGGTATATTAAGAGATAGGTGGGGCTGGATCTTTCACTCATTCCACAAATGTTTGCTAGGCTCCTACTATATGCCAAGGATTGTGAATATATCAGTGAACAAGCCCATGCAATCCCTGTACTCATGCAACAGATACTTCATTGGATGGAGGTGGTGACATAAATTGACAAGGAAATTGAGTGAAACAATTACAGATTGTGATAAATTTAAGGAAAGAACAGGTGCTAAATCCAGGAGTAATGGGATGGAGACCTATTTAAATAGAATGGCTAATGAAGGCCTCTTTGGAAAGGTAACATCTCAGTTGAGAAAGGGAAGAGACTATGTTAGGCAGAGCACACCACACGTGCAAAGGCCCTGAGATGGGTGCTTCAGAGAGGGCATTCAAAGCCAGGTAGAAGAAGGTCTTGTGGGGGTTGTAAGTTCAGAAGTCATTTCAGACAGTCTTGAGCAAAGGACATTTCCCTCCTTCCCAGGCTGATCTTTCTTCTGAGTTCAGCTGTATTTTTCCTTCTGTCCAGTGGTTGACCTCACAGAGCAGTCACCCCAAAGTCATGTGTCTTCCCCAACCAGCTCCCTATCTCCAACTGTGCTTCCAGTTCTCTATTCTCTCCCAGACTGTTGCCAAGCTCTTGGTTCTTCCTTCCTCATTCTCTCACTTCTATCCCTTCTTTGGCCTCCTTTCTAGACCAGGGAGGCAACAAGGTACTGTGGTGCAGTGGGTCACACACAACAAGCACTTTGGCAGCACACAGACCAGGGTTCAAATGCCAACTCTGCCATTCAGTGAACTTCACCAGGCCTTGGTTTTCCGGGAGTTATACCTTGCTGGTGTTTAGGGAGTCAGACGAAATGATGATGTTTGTGGCAGCAGGTGACACACAGTAGGTGTTTGATGAATGATAGTACCTTGCACTTTCCCTACCAATCTTGGGAACAGTCTCGTTTTCTTCATACCTTGGCTCTTCATAACTGCAAAGAAGAGAGATGGTAAAGATCTGGGGCAACCATTGACTCCCTAAGTCTCTCTCTGGAAGAACCAAATCCCGAAGTACTCCTTTATCAAAATATTTTAAACTGCTTAATTTGTAATCTTAATACCTATCATTAACTGGAGGTTTACTACATGCTGGTTGCTGTGCTAAGTGCCTTATATACTCTCTTCTCATCCTCATGACAATCCTGCAAAAGAATTTCCATTATTATCCCCATTTTATAGTTCAGGAAACTGAGATTCAGAAAAGTGAAGTGACTGGTTTAAAATCACATCGCTAATTAAGGCGTGAAATTGGACGTTGAGCCCATGTTTTTCCAGCACCAAAAACCCCAAAAGAAAACAATCCTGTGTGCCCAACCATTAGGCCATCCTGCCTCATAGCCTATCTGCAAAAGCAGGGGGAGCCAACATGTTTCATTTCCTGGATAACAGGAAACCTGGTGAGATGAGAGATTTTCCCAGAGTCTCATAATGGACTGGATGCTAAGCCAGGCATTGGTGGGCCTGGCCCCAGACTGCAAACTTGCCCCAGCAGAGCAAACTGGGTGCTCTGAGACCTCGGGGTGGCCCAGACCTTCCTCCCTGAACTGGAATGTCTCCACAGAGCAACAGAACCATAAACACAAGCGGCCCTTTCAACAGGACACTGGACCTGAGTCATGGAGTATTTATAGATGGGCCTCTTCTCAGCTTTGCCAGGATTTATCAAGTTCACTTGGGGTTCGAAGGGTGACAACCTGTTTGTTATCCAAGGTGTCATAGCAGGCTGTTGAGACATCCTCTAAGAACAAGGCCTGGAGTCCTGCCCATGTTTAGACTTGACCTGACCCCTCCACAGAAGACTGAGGCAACGATCCCTACCCCAGCTGTGCCACCTTCTCCCAAATAACCCCTGCGCCCGCCCCAGCACAACCACACATGCACACGCACACACAGTGAACTCATGGTCTCAAATTAAAAATGGGACAGGAATGCTGCTTCTCTCAGGAAGACCTCTTGGAGTGATCTGGGAAGTTTAAAGACCTTCCCTAGCCCTACTGCTCCTAGGGAGTGAACCTTCTCATTGGTCAGATGTCATAATAACATTGACTGAGGACCTTCTCTGTACCAGATATCATGCTAAGAGTTTTAATATTACCTTTTTTAATCCTCAAATAATTTAATAAGTTGGATATTAATTTAATATCATCTTTATAGATGAGGGAACTGAGGCTCAGAGAGGTAAAGTAACTTGCCCAAGACCACACAGCCAGTAAGTAGCAGGGCCAGGCTCAAAATCTAGGTCTTCCTTGGTTCCAGTCCAAGCTATGGGTGACCTTGGGCAAGTTACCTCCCTTCTGAGCCTCAGTTTCTTTATCTGTAAATTGGAGGCACTAAATACCTACTTCTTACAGTTGTAAGGACTGAATAAAAGTGGTACATAGTAGGCTCTCAACCGCTTATGACTACCCCCACCGTGTACCCAACAATGAGAAAATTAGCTTGTCTTAAGCTGTTTATGACCATCAGCCAGGTCACATCTGGCTCAAACTTCAGGGACTTGAATCCAGGACCCAGGCTATTCTCGTCCCCATGGCCCAACACTTTGTTTCTTTCTAAGAGCCTGAGTGACTCAGAACCCAGGGCTGGGGCAGGGGCAGCAGAAGAGGAAGTGAGGGGGTGGAGAGGGAGTTGGGGGGTTGGGGGTGGCTGTGTGCAGAGGTGAAGTGGACTGACTAGGCTCTCCCTCCTGGGATCTATGTTGGATGGTACTAACCTCGGGGCTGCCAGCAGAGGTATCAGTGCTGAGTTAACAGTGTGGCCCCTGGGGCCAGATTTAGTGGTTGAGCCCTGACCTCAGAGGGGTGGCATGGCTGCAGACACTGGGCAGAACCTACTTTTGTGGTTCCTGGTAAGCTGGGGCTCCCAAGGCTCTGAGCCCCGCAAAGAACTACAGGGTGGGTTGTTGAGTCTTCGCCAAGGGCAGCCAGCTCCTCCCTGCTGCCCTCCTTCCCCCGTCTAGTGCAGAGCCCCTTCTTGAGGTTCAGACTGGTTTGGGTTCAAGGCCCAGCTGTTCTATTTACTACCTGTGTGACCTTGGGCAAGATACTTAACCTTGGCATCCTGATCTAGAAATGAAGACAGTCATACATACCTCACAGGGCTGTGTTGATTAAGTGGAATCCCCGGGTAGGGCTGTGACCCCTTCCATTTCCCCCCTTTCCTACCACCCCTGGGGCCCATGTGGGCAGAGCTAGTTCTCCTGCCCTCCTTCTGCCCAGAGGGGCCTTAAAATGCACTCCTCAGGCCTTGACCTTGTTGTTCTGGGGTCTCACAGTGCTTCCAGAAACCCTGATCCTAAGTCCCCTCTGGCCTCCTGACCAGGGCTGAGCTCTGACAGAGGGGAGAGCCCAGCTCACTCAGCTGTAGCTCAGGTTTCCTGCTGGACCCCGTTAGAGGCCTCAGTAAGGAGCCCCAGCTCCTTGAGTTTTAATCCATAGGAACAGCAACTTTTTAACAGTAGGGATTTCTGTTCAGCCATTTTCTATGCCTGTACAACATTTTTGATATATAAGTTTATTTACGCATACATACATATTATTTTTAATAGAAAAAATCAGATTACATATATTTAGCATGTATTTTTCTGTTTGTGCTAATAATATATCACTGACATCTTTTCATATTGGTATTCCATAGAAAGCTCAATGTCATTTTTTTAATTGGATGAATATTTACATATATATGTATTTTTATTCCATAGACAGTTGGAATGCTTATTGGGGTATGCTTTTGCTTTATTTTTTAGGAAACGTTTTCTTTAAGTAAATATACATTCTGAAAAGGGCACAATCCATAAGTGTACAGTTCAAGGCATTTTCATAAAATAGTGTACCTGCGTAACCTACACTCAGGTCAGAGACAAGATCACTACCAGTATTCCTGGAGCCTGGTTTCTGTCCCCTTCCAGCCCCCCCACTGAGGATAACACTATCTTGACTTTTTTTTTTAAATTTAAGTTATTTATTTTTGGCTGTGTTGGGTTTTCGTTGCTGCGTGCAGACTTTCTCTAGTTGCAGTGAGCAGGGGCTACCCTTCGTCGCGGTGCGAGGGCTTCTCATTGCGGTGGCTTCTCTTGTTGCAGAGCATGGGCTATAGGTGTGCGGGCTTCAGTAGTTGTGGTGCGTGGGCTCAGTAGTTGTGGCTCATGGGCTCTAGAGCACAGGCTCAGTAATTGTGGCGCATGGGCTTAGTTGCTCCGCGGCATGTGTGATTTTCCCGGGCCAGGTCTCGAACCCGTGTCCCCTGCGTTGGCAGGCGGATTCTTAACCGCTGCACCACCAGGGAAGCCCCTATCCTGACTTTTAAAAGCTGAGATTAGTTTGGGCTGTTTTGAACTTTGTGAAGATGGAATCAGACAGTATGTATTCTTCTGTTCACCATTCTTAATGAGATTCATCTATGTCTTTACATGTGGTAATATTTGTTCATTCTCATTGCTGTATACTATTCACTATGCGACCACACAGCCGTTTATTTGTTCTGTTGGTGGACATTGGGGTTGTTTCCAAGGTTTTGCTACTACAAACAATACTGCAGAAAACATCCTTGTATGTACATAGATCTATAGATCTGAATATCATCTATACCTATCTAGCTAACTATGTATATCTTTCTGTCATCATCTTTCTGGTTTTTTGATAAAATAGATTCCTCAGAATACAACTGCTGAGTCACATGTATAAATATATCACATTTTGATTTTGTCAAATTGCACCCCCTCCCCCAAGGTCAAGAGTAGTGGCAGGGTCCATTGCTCTACGCCTTCACCAACCCTGGATACTATTAATCTTTAATTTTTGTCAACCTCATAGAGGAAAAATCAGGTTTTATTGTGGTTTTAATGAGATTTTTAAAATTAGTGAGGACCAGTGCCTTGTTTTGTTTGGTTTTGGTTTTGGGGAAGGGGCATTGGCATTTATTCTTTTGTAAGTTGCCTTTTTATAGCCTTTGCTTGTTTTTAGAACGTTAATGTATTATGGCTATTGACACGTGGGTTTCTTCTGTTTTCTCCCAACCGTCACTTGTCTCTTAATCTTTGTTTATGGAGCAACTGCAGGTTTAAATATAGTTTGTTTTCCACCTGCTTACTGTTTATGACCTGGATCATCTGAGGGTGTGTATGGCAAACCCCAGGTTCAAGCTGGTGGGGGTGGAGAGCAGCAGGCCGGGTGGGGTGGGGAGCTGGCCCCCAAGACTCTCTGGGGTACAAGCACCAGAACATCAGTGTCAGCACTGAGCCCTGGGCCTTGAGTTTGCCGTGAGCTTCCTCCAGCCCCTTTCTGGGCCTTCCCAGTGCCGCCCTGGCCTCTCTATCAGTGAAGAGAATCTCTCGCATAGCCCAGGGGCCAGGTGGGGGTCAGGGTGGGCAGTAGAGGGAGAGAAATTTTAAAAACAAGGGCTAAGCAGCCCCAACCGTCTGAGTTCAAATCCTGAACTCTGTGAGTTCAAGTCCTGTCTTGGTCTGCTCGAGGTGCCATGACAAAATACCACAGGCTGGGGGGCTTAAAACAGTAGAAATTTATACCTCATAGTTCTGGAGGCTGGGAAGTCCAAGATCAAGGTGCTGGCAAGGGAGGTTTCATTCCGAGGCCTCTTTCCTTGGCTTGTAGATGGCTGCCACCTTGCTGTGTGCTCACCTGGCCTTTCCTCATGTGTGTGCATGAAGGGAGAGGGGAAACAGGCTCTCCTGTCTCTGAGGGCACTAGTCCCATTGGACTAGGACCCCAACTCATGACCTTATCTAACCCTAATTACCTTCCAAAGGCTTCATCTCCAAATACCATCACATTGGGGGTTAGAGCTTCAACATATGAATTTCAGGGAGACACAAACATTAAGTTCATAGCAATTGCCCCAGACTATTTCCTAGATGTGTAACCTTAGGCCGAATCGCTCTGTGACTCAATTTCCTTATCTGTAAAATGGGGATGATAACAGTATCGACCTCATGAATTAATAGATTAATTAATAGCTATAAAACACTTAGAACAGACTGTGATAACCAGCCTCCAAGATGGTCCTCGATAATTCTTGCCTCCTGGTACTCCTATCCTTGTGTGGTCCCCCCACCACTGTGCTGGGTTGATTTGTGTGACCAATAGAATACAGCGGAAATGATAGTGTGAGATGTGTGAGTCTAGGTCATCAAAGACATTGCTACTTTTTACGGACCCTCCCGAGTTGGTCCCCAACATGGGTCCTTCTGTCTGGTGTTGTTCAAGCCAATAGAATGAGACCGAGTTCGGTTCGGAAGCAATGGAAAGCTTTACTCTTTTTTTTTTTTTAAATAAATTTATTTATTTTATTTATTTATTTTTGGCTGCATTGGGTCTTCATTGCTGCACGCGGGCTTTCTCTAGTTGCGGTGAGCGGGGGCTAGTCTTCGTTGCAGTGCACAGGCTTGTCATTGTGGTGGCTTCTCTTGTTGCCGAGCACGGGCTCTAGGCATGCGGGCTTCAGTAGTTGTGACATGCGGGCTCTACAGCGCAGGCTCAGTAGTTGTGATGCACAGGCTTAGTTGCTCCGCAGCATGTGGGATCTTCCCGGACCAGGGCTCGAACCCGTGCCCCTTGCATTGGCAGGTGGATTCTCAACCACTGCGCCACCAGGGAAACCCAAGCTTTACATTTTGATCAAAGAATGGAGAGGTGCGAGCTCCCGCAAAGGCTGTAGGCTGGGCTGCTCTATAGGGTTCTTGTCAGCAGGGGTCGGGGTGGAGTTCTTGTGGTCCGGGGCAGCTGTGCTGCTCAGGCTTCAGATCGCAGTGCCGGGCACAGTGTCTCTGCACACAGCCTGCCGCCACCATCTTGAATTGTGGTGTCGTGCGCAGCACTTCTGCACATGGCCCTGCAGAGCTGATGTGTCAGCACAGCCATTTCCCACTAGGAACTCTGGTCTGCAATGTCGAGTGCAAGACCTCTGCACATGGCACCCTGTGAGCAAGTGAAACTACACTAAGCACAAAGGAAAAAAACAGACTTTTATTACCCAGATTCTACTTTTATTCCGAAGGAATTGTTCATGGGCTTTGCTGGTAACAAATCCCTCCTCTGTCTTCTGTCCTGCTCCTCTTTCTTGAGGGGCGCTGAGGGGCAAAGAGGTTCGTCTTCTGCAACTGCTTCCCGCTGAGTTTGGGCGTCATCATAACCCTGGGAGAGGAGCAGAATTTCTCCTCAGCTGCCTTTAGATTGTCACCAGGGCTTAGCCCGGCTGTTCATGTCCCTGAGCGACCACCATTGGAAGTTTTATAGATTCTGGCCTTTTGGAGACAAAGGACACCAGACAATTTGAGATGCATGGTTCAAGTATCAGCAAGAGGACAAAGGTTATTATTAAGGGGCCCAGGAAAGGTAGAAACCAAGTGACACTAGGGAGGGCCTGTTTCACCCGCTGCATATTTGCATCCAGCCAGATGAGGCTGCCTGGCCTGTCTGCCAAGTTGCTTTTTCTAGTAGCCTGTGTGCACTTTCTTCAATCAGGCCACTTGCATTAACATGAAAGCAACTTGACCTATTGGCCAGTGCACAGACCCCTCCCTGGTCAGCTAACAGATAATCTAGGGCAATTCGGTTATCTAGGACCATACCAGCCAGTGAGCCAACAGATTTTTGTATGGGGTTTAAGGGTTTGTCCTGCTTCACATGTCAAATTTTTTCTAATAAGTTGAAGTCGAGTCCAGTCTTGTTGGCCACTGTTGTACTGTGGCTGTTATGTTTTTTTTTTTTTTTTTTGCAGTGTGTGGGCCTCTCACTGTTGTGGCCTCTCCCGTTGCAGAGCACAGGCTCCGGACGCACAGCCTCAGCGTCCATGACTCACGGGCCCAGCTGCTCCGCGGCACGTGGGATTTTCCCGGACCGGGACATGAACCCGTGTCTCCTGCATCAGCAGGTAGACTCTCAACCACTGCGCCACCAGGGAAACCCTGCTTCTGTTTTTTTATGTTTTGTTTTTTTGGCCACGAGGCATGTGGGATCTTAGCTCCCCGACCAGGGATTGAACCCCCCACCCCCCGCACTGGAATGCAAAGTCTTAACCACCAGACCGCCAGGGAAGTCCCCCGACTGTAAACTTAATTAAAGTTTGGATCTGGTCCCACAGTTCTTAGGTTGACATACCCCCTCTAAGCATTGAGATGCCCAGCCCCACGTTGAGTTGGGGGGCTTGCCCAAGAACATGTATCCTCTTCGTAAGTGCACCAGCCCTGTGTCATCGGTTTGGATCTTTGAAGGGTCAGTGCTCTGGTTTTTCATCCATGTAAGTATATCCAGGGTCCTATTAGGGCACCCAGGTACCAAACTCGACACGTTTCCCTCGTTGGACTGCCTGAGTCACGTAATTGTTGGTGCTATTGACCCCTAAGTGTCACAGCTGGGACCAGCTGCGACTTCAACCTGTTAACAGTTTACCGCCTGCTGGGAAGAGGGTGCTATTTAATGCTTCCTCCTTGGTTATTGGGGTTCCTCTTAAATATGTCTGACGGTCCTTTCCTGTTTCAGGTTGGGCGTGACAGATCCAACAATCAGTGAAGTTCCATCCTTCCTGAATATCTCTGATCATGTTATAGAAGGAAGTTTTTTGCCATGGAGCGACAGTGGGGAGGACATTTTAATTCCCAAAATGGGAAGTATAAATTGGAAGTATAGGGCCCTCATTTTGCAAGCACTGGGGTAAGTGTGTCTGCGGAGGGAGGGGCAAAGAAGACTCAGCACGATGGCAGCAATCACCAGGGTATCTTGTGTGCTGCCGCTTTTCCAGGTTTTTAGGTTCACCCAGTCTCCTGGCTGGAAGGAGTGTAGGGCCAGGTCAGTGGATGCAGGAAGCACCTGGTTACCTTATTCGTTGACAACTTTCATGGTTTCTCCTACCTGGAGGGCATACTTGAGTTGTTCCATTTCATGGGGGCTAAGGTGTCCCTTCTCTCGGGCTTGGGAATGGGTCTACCAGACATGAATTCAAATGCACTTAACTTTAAACTTATCTCTTGGGGCAAACTGAATGCAGAGCAGGGCAATCAATAGCAACTTAACCCAATTTTCTTAGGTTTCCTGACATAGCTTGACTAGGGCCCATTTCAAGCTTTGATTGATCTCTCTACTTTCCCTAGTGATTAGGGCCTCCAGGCTGAGTGCAAGGTCCATTTTATGCCCAAGTCACCCATTATCCCCTTCATCACTTGAGGCGCGAATGCTGGACCGTTATTGTTTTGTCCAGGGACGTTTGTCCTCAGCCATTAACATTATCATCTTGTGCCCTTTGTCTAAGGCAATACCAGTCTCCAATTTGCCTCCCATTAGGTGGATAGTAGCCCATGATTTGTGTAAAATATCTCTTCCTAGCAAGGGTATAGGGCATTTGGGGACATACGGGAAAGAATGGTGGGTGAGCATGTGTTCGTCCAATTTACATTCTAATGGCTTTATGAATGCCCATTCTTGGGGCTTCCCTGAACCATTTTACATTTTACCCCCATCATTTTACAAGTCTTGTGACCAGTTTTGCCTGATCTGGGGTTCAGAACCGAGTAAGTGTCAACTAAGACTTCAATAGGCTTTCCCTGCTATGTGCAGTGTCAGCGGGGCTCCTCGGGGGTCAATTGGAACGCCAGCTTAGGAGCCCCCTGGCCTGTCTTTCTTCATCTATTTGGACCATCTGCCTTTGAGGGTAGTGGCCAGAATCTGCCATTTCTGCCCCCTATCAGGGGTGGCAAGGACATTCTCTCTTCCAGGGTCCCTCTTTTTTACATATGGCGCGCTGATTGGGTCCTAGTTTCCTTGGCTTGAGATAGCCCCCTTGGTAGGGGCCAGGGGTCACTTACTGGAGTTGAGAGTCTCTGTGGGCAGTTAGTCCAGATTCCTGTACTGACCAGTTGACATTGGAGGGTAATAACCAGTAGGTGGGCTTGACTCTGGGCCTTTTTATCCTCTGACTTGTCTTCCTCTATAGCTCTGCTATCTTTGGCGAGTGGTTCATAGGGCTCCCCAGCCCACTTCAGAGAAAATAGCACTGACCATAAGAGGCCAAGTTACCGCTCACGTACCTACTTTGGGATCCTTTTGCACTCAGGTGTCCCTGGAGCCTCTTCCTGAACTTGGATTGAGTGTCCTTGTTCCATTTTGTCAGGCATCCTCATTACCTGGGCCTTTTCCCAGTCTCACCTCTTGGCTCACAGGGCTGGCCACTTTCCTTTACCAAACTGAAATGACTATGGAGAATGCTACTGTTGACCCCTGGAGGCCGACGAGGAGAACAAAAAGCCCTGGTGTGGCCACACTGCCTTGTACAGGGGCCAAGAGGAGCACTACTGGCGAGACAGTGGGAAGACTGCTGTAGCTCCCCCTGGTCCACAGGTCCCCAACATTCCCCGGGTGTCTGGTACGGAGAAAAAACCAGTCAGAGGCAGTGGGCAGACATACACGAGTTTCAGTCTCCAATCCCCAGTGATGCCACAGTGTGATCCCCTCAAGGGGGCGCAGTCCAGATGACTCAGTGCTGTGCTGTGTGTGCACCACACCCGGTATCAGTGTGCTGGGCAGAGTTACACCGAATTTGACTGAAGCCTGCTGCAGTTCTACCCTGTCAGAGTGAACTCAAAGATCAGAGTCAATCATTCTCAGGTGAACCTCCCAAAGCCTCCGCCATCCTCTTGCTGGAGCCAGGGCAAATTCAGAGCCTTGTGGATAGGTGCAGGTTAAAAGGGCACGGAGTGCCCCATCCTGGATGCCAAAATTTTGTTACTGACCATCCCAAGTTGGTCCCTAACAAGGTTCGTTCAGCCCCAATGTAGTTCAAGCCAATAGAACGAGTTTGGTTCAGAAGCAAATGAAAGCTTTATTCTTTAATTGAGGAATAGAGAGGTGTGAGCTCATGTTCTAGAGCACACGCTCTCCTCAAAAGGCCATTAGCAGGGCTGCTTTACAGGGTTCTTGTCCGCAGGGAGTAGGGGCAGAGCTCTTGTGGAAGAGGCGCAGCTGTGCTGCTCACAGGTCCAGATCACAGTGCTGGGCGCAGCACCCCTGCACATGGCCCACCACTACCATCTTGAATTGCAGTGTCGTGTGCAGCGCTTCGAGCCCATCGAGCTGAAGTGTTGAGCGCAGCCATTTTGCACTAGGAGCTTTGGTCTGAAGTGCCAGGTGCAAGGCGTCTGCGTGCGGTACCGTATGAGCAAGTGAAACTAGACTAAACACAAAGGGGGAAGAAAAAGGTTAGACACTATTTTATTACCCAGATTCAATTTGTATTTCCTGGGAATTGTTAACGGGCTTTGCTGGGGGAAACTTCTGTCTTGCTCTTTTAGGTCAATCTCTCTGCGGGGGAAGCCAGACACCATGGTACGAGGATGCTCAAGCAGCCCTGGGGAGAGATACAATTGCTGGGGAACTGACACCTCCCACAAACTTGCCAACCATGTGAATAAGCCATCTTGGAAGTGGATCCTCCAGCTCCAGTCAAGCCTTAAGATAAACTGAACTGTACCCCCAGCCAACATCTTCACTACAACCTCATTAGAAACAACGAGCTGGAACCACATGACGATAGTACTGACCTCAGAAGTTAATAAAGAGCTGCTCTGGAATTCCTGACCCACAGAAACTGTGTGAGATAATAAATGTTTATTATTGTTTTAAGTTGCTAAGTTTTGTGAAAATAAGTTGTGCAGCAACAGGTAACACACAGACCATGCATGGGGTCATCTGTAGTAACTGTTCAGTGAGTGCCAACCAGTATCAGTTTCCTGACAGAAAACATTGGCAACAACGTTTGCTGAGTGTCTGTCACTTGCCAGATATGTGCCATGTGCCTGGGCAAATTGAGTCCCTCCTCTGCACCATGAATTTTCAGCAAGGGGTAGAGTGTTGGCAGCAGTCACCCAGAACCCTAGACTTTCCAGGCTGGAAAGACCCAGAGATATCTTTACTCTACCTAGCTCTCATTTTACAGATGAGAAAACTGAGGCACAGAGTTAAATAATCCGCTCAAAGTAACAGAACTGAAACGTAGAGGAGCCTAAACTTGAACCCAGATCCATTAGTGCCTGGCAGCCTCTTCCTTGTTGCTCTGCACTCTCGGGGCCTTATAGTAAGGGTTTATTGCATCTCATTGTTTATAAAGCACTTTTGATACTTTAGTTCAGGATCATTTATGTAGCGCCCCCTCCAGACCTTATTCGCAACTCATGTTCCCTGTCGCTGGGGCAGTCCCTTTCTCTAAACGCCATCCACTCCCCAGAGCCCTTGTAGCTGCCCCCAGTGGTCATCTGGATCTGGGCATAGGGGGAAGAGGCCTATAGGGCTTCCAGCCCTGAGTGGTGAGATCCTGAGATGCTCTGCTGCCCTTCCAGGCCCAGTGGGCTTTGCCCTGGCACCCGGGGCACTGCATCATGACCTAGACCCCATGGACCTGCCTCTGGCAACTGCTCTGGCTTTAGTCTTTGTATCCAGTGACCTATCTGTTTGATCCTGTGATTTGGGATGATTCTTCAATGAGGATGACATCAAAGCATGTGACAGGGATCTCAAACCATAAGAAAAACAGTGCCCATCCCACACCCTTTCTGAGGGTACTCCAGGAACGAAGGAGGCTCAAGGGGAAATCCAGAGGAACAGGGGGGGCAGGCCCAGCCCTCCAGGGAAGGTCATGGGGGCTGCAGGGAGAACAACACACACCACACCCGTGGAAAGGATCTGCTCTATGACGCACCAAGAAAACATCTAAGCAAGCTGGAGCTATGTGGACATGAAAGGGGAGGTGGAGGGTGGTTCCTTCCCAGCATCACTGCCCCCGGGCCTTCCATCCTGGGAAGAGTTCCTCTGAGAACCCTGCCACTGGGGAGGGGCAAAGACCTTCAGGGATCATCTCTTATGCTCGCTCCACTTGGCAGATGAAGACACTGGAGGTGGGTGTGGCTTACTGGGCATCACATTGCTTGTCTCTGACAAAGCTGGACATGGAGCCCAGGTGTCTGGGCCCCAGGCCAGGGTTCTCTGCCCCAACCAAGAGGCCTCAAAATCTCAGGTTTCTGAAAAGTCCCCTCTCCAGTGACAATCAAAAAGAGCACAGACTTTGGGGTTAAATTGGCCTATTCCAGATCTGCCAACACTAGCTGTGGGACTTGGGGCAACTCCATATGCCAAGCTGTGCCTCAGTTTCCTCATCTGTAAAATGGCGATAAGTATGACCTACTCGTGGTTGTGACTAGGACTGAATGAAATAGTGCCATGGAGCTCTGAGTAGATGCCCAGCCCCTTGGGAGAACTGAATCAGTCAAAAATAGTGTTAGAATTGCTATCACCTTCCATCTTTACCTTCTCCTTGTCAGGCCCAAACCATTCTCCCTGCTGCTTTGCCTGATGGCTACTCAGCTGGGACCCCCCTCTGGCACTAAATCTCCTCCTACTAGTAACAGACTTTGGGGGCAGTCCCAAATGAGAAGTCTGTCTCTTAGCTGGGTGACTTTCCATAAATCACTTAACCTCTCTGAACTTCAGTTCCTGATATGTCAAAAAGAGAATCATAATAGCCATGATCATTCTCGGACAAATCAGTGGCATAAAGAATGGTAGGGAAGGGGATTGTTATAGATTAAAAGAGATTAATGAGAAAAAAACCCAGCAAAATGCTACGTGTAAGACCTTATTTGGATCTGATTTGACAAATTAACTAAAAAGACACTTGAGGGCTTCCCTTGTGGCGCAGTGGTTAAGAATCTGCCTGCCAGTGCAGGGGACACAGGTTTGAGGGAAGATCCCAAATGCCGCGTCCGGGAAGATCCCAAATGCCGCGGAGCAATTAAGCCCGTGCGCCACAACTATTGGGCCTGCTCTCTAGAGACTGTGAGCCACAACTACTGAGCCCGCGTACTACAACTGCTGAAGCCTGTGAGCCTAGAGCCCGTGCTCCGCAACAAGACACTGCCATGAGAAGCCCACACACTGCAACGAAGAGTAGCCTCCGCTCGCTGCAACTAGAGAAAGCCCGCGTGCAGCAGCGAAGACCCAATGCAGCCAAAAATAAATAAAATTTATTTAAAAAAAAGACATTCGAGACAATCAGCAGCCTCTGAGAGTGGTCTGGGATTTAGATAATATTAAGACAGTTTTGTTATTTTTGCTATGATAATGGCATGTGATTATGTAAAAAAAATCCTTATCAGTTAGAAATGCTTACCAAAGTACTTATGGATGACATGACTCGATGACTAAGATTGGCTTTAAAATATTCTAGAAAATAGAAGTTTGTTGGGGTATAGATGAAGTAAGACTGGGGACATGTTGAAAAGAATTGAATCTGGGTTTGGTCCCATGAGTTCATGATAGCATTCTCTCTACTTTTCTATGTTTGGGATTCTCATTAATAAACAGTAAAAATGAAGATGCGTGGGGACTTGCAAAGAGCGAAGCAGTAAAATGTGGTAGTTAAGCGCTCTGGGCTCAGATGCGCCACTGATAGTCCACGTTTGTCTTCGTCTGTCAGTCCATAGCTTCACAGCATGTTCTAAGAACCGGTAAGGATACCGTTTTATAACTTCCTGCTTCTGATGCTGGCTCTGCCACTCACTGGCTGGGGGACTTTGGCCAAGTGACTTAACTGCCCTGAGCCTCTATAACTCAGCTGCAAAACAGGGAAAATCATGATCCCTGCCTCACTGAGTTATTTTGAAGACTGAACAAGAGGGAAGGATGGAAGGACTTCCCTGGCAGTCCAGCAGTTAAGACTGGACACTTTCACTGCAGGGGGCACGGGTTCGATCCCTGGTCGGGGAACTAAGATCCCTGCATGCCGAACGGCCTGGCCAAAAAGTAAAAAAAAAAAAAAAAAAAAAAAGAGAGCGGGATGGATGGAAAGGGCTTAGTACAGTGCCTGGCGTGCAATAAGCACTAAATAAATGTTTCAGTGTGAGGAGCACAGGTTTAGGAGTCAGGCTACCTTGGATGTGAACCCCAGCTCAGCTCTCCTACTTGCGGCTGTGTGACTCTGGCCAAGCCAATTAACTCTCTGAATCTCATTTCTTCCTGGGAAAAACAAAGATCAAAATATCTCTCTTGCAGGGCTGTTGTGAAGATTAAATGACAAGACATGTTTTGCTGCCCAGCATGGCCTATGTGAGAATTTCCTTTTCTCACCCCTTGACTTTCAACAGTGCTGGCCTTGCCAGCTCCCAGGCTGGAGTCGATCCCACTGTCTATTTGCGTGGCTTTTGCACCTGAACTGCCAAGTGTGGCTAGAGAAAGTCAACAGAGCCACGTGAATGGCTCCTCTGAAATGGCAAATCCGTGTTGACAGACATCAGTGAGGCTCTTCTGCCCACAGACAGTTCTTCCACCCCTCTCTAGGGCACTTCCTCTTATGCTTCACACACTCAGGCTCCTCTTCTCCCAGCCTCAGCCTCAGAAGGTGACCTCAACTCTCTCTTGACTGACGGAGGTTATCAACATGAGCACATTTCTCTCCATCTCCCAACACCGCTAATTCTAACCTCCATCCTTTCCTCTCTCTCATCCTCCCAACTCAAAGGTAGGAGTGTCCCTCTCCTTCCCAAGGCTTTAGGATTTATGCCATCAACCCCAACACCCAGCTGCACTGTCTGTACCATCTCAGCTAAGAAAAAAACTCGCTCAACTACCTCAATCTCCCCCAAGTCTGACAGTAACCCTGCTGCTTCTATGTTTAATTTGCTCATTCACTCATCCACCCATTTAAGAAACATTTCTTTGTGCCTACTACGTGCCAGGTGCTGGAGGTACAGAGACAAATAGAGATGGTCTTTGCCCTCAGTCTTCTAAGCCCAGAGGGAGAGCCAGACTCACAGCTGGCAAGATGACAAGTGAGATGTAAAGGTGGACCCAAGTTTCATGCAGAGATTGACTGGATGTGCAGGAAGGAGGAACGAGGAGCCCCAGGATGGCTCTCAGCTTTCTGGTCTGTGCAAATGGCTGGATGGGAGTGCTGTCCACCGAGACATGAGACAAGGAAAACGGAAGCAGGAGCTTGGTTGGGGGGGAGGCGGGGAGGAGATGGTGTGTTCTGTTTGGGGTATGATGAGTTTGAGGTGCTATGGGGACATCCCAGTGGAGATCTCCAACACGTCTTCAGCTTAAGGAAGAGAGGGGTCTGAACTGGAATTAGAGATTTGAGAATCATTGGCATAGAAGAGTTGGAATCATGAATGGATATAGAGTGCTCTCTGCTGCAAGTAACAGGTTTAATTACACTGTCCTGACATTTGTTCTCTCACATTTTAGAGGGCACTTCTGGGGGTGGGTAGACTGGCAGCACAATGACGGCATCAATGACCCCAGTGCTTTCTGTAGTTCGTCTTTGCCATTCTAGGGAGTTGATTTCCTTTTCAGACTTGCCCCTTCTTGATTGCAAGATCGCTGCCTCACCCTCTCATAACCTCATTCAAAGGCAAGAACGAAGCTTTCTTCTTGCACTTTACTTTTTATCAGGGAGGAAATCCTTTATCTTTAGCCCACCTACACTAGCCCTTGGATCTCCTTGACCATAACTATGCCACTTAGGCAAAAGAGAATGGGATTCCACGATAGGCTGAAGCCTTCGTCTCCTGTGGCAGTGAAAAGGTCCTCCTTCCTGGAGAACGGTGCTACCTTACGCCTGAACAAAACTGAGCAAGGAGGAAAAGATGGCCTCTTTTCAACTCTCATCCTCCTCCAGCCCCTGGCTGGCCTGGCAGTGTTGACCTACAGTTCAGTAGAGACTTGAAGAGCTTGGACTCCTGAGTCAAGCATATCTGGGTTTTGTCCTAGGGCCCCTTCTTACAACCTGCGTGACTTCATACAAGTTATTTTACTTACGTTGCTGGCTATTGAGATGATGAAATGAAATAATGTGTATGAATTGCTTAGCCCAGTGCCCAGCATATAGTAGGTGCTCAGCTAAGACCAGCCATTGACATTTTGGGAGGACTACCCTCTCCTTGAAATTGCCCACTCCTTGTCCTCTAGGCCCCCTCCTCTTTCTGTGACTGATTGCCCTTCTTCTTCTCCTCCCCGTTCCCCTTCCTAAGTTTGGCTCTTACGCCTTCACTACTCACTAGCTCTCGTCTCAGGGCTCCAACCATCAACTCCTCTCCAGGCTGAGGCCATCAAACCCACTCTCCTGCTGCCCCTCTTTCGTGAGATCATGGACACTCCTCCTGTAGGTTCTACAGCCTGTTAGGCTCATCCTGAGGCCTGATGTTACTGCTCCCACTCTTGCCCCAGCACCTTATACCAATGTCCCTTTGCATGACATTCTACCTTAAAGACAGCCGTTGGAACTGCTCTAATGACTTCTACCTGCTGACATGGACGACGGTCAAGAAGGACGTGGAGAAAAATTTAAATTTGTGCAGAGAGCAGACAGGAACATCTGGATAATGTCTAAGTGGTTAGGTAGGGCTTCGTGGCACTACGGGATATTTATTTCTGTCTGTCTCCCTCCCTAGGCTGTGAGTATCTCAGGGCAGGGAAAAGGATTACTCATTTATCTATCACCTTGGTACCTGATGTATAGTTAGTACTCAGAAAATGTCTGATGAATGAATAAGATTCCTGGCTTTGCCACTTACTTTCCAAATGACTTTGAATAAGGTCCTTTCTTTCTTAGACCTCAGTGTCAAAATCTATAAAATGAGGGAACTAGGCTCTGTCTCAAGGGAGCCCTTTCAGTATTAAAGTGGAATTAGGGACTTCCCTGGCGGTCCAGTGGTTAAGACTCCACGCTTCCACTGCAGGGGGTACGGGTTCAATCCCTGGCTGGGGAACTAAGATCTCGCACGCGGTGCGCTGCAGCCAGAAAGAAAAAAGTGGAATTAGTGGTGGAAGGATGGAGGGATGGGCTAGCCTGAGTGTGTGGGGTTGGGGGTGGGGGTGGGGGGCGGGGATGGGGCGGGACCGAGGCCTTTAGCAACATGCTGTGCTGGGGATGGGCCTCATCTGGGGACAGACCTGATTTAGGTCAGTGAGAGGGCACCGGCTATTAACCCCACAAATCCCAGTGGCCCACTCCCTCCTTACCAGCCTACCGTGGGAGGAGACTAATTTTTGGAGGAAACTCTGGGTACCCAGTCCTGCCCCAAGCCTGTCCACGAACAAGCTGTTCTTGTTTACGACCCCCGTCCCAAGGGAACAGCGATTGCTCATCCTTACATGTGATTTGAGAGGCTGGTCTTTCGGGCCTGGAGGAAACTCAAGCCTCGCCAGCCGCTTGGCGTTGGAATTCTCAGCTGGTCCTTTCCTGGGGCTCATGTGACCAGGGTCCAGCTATAAATATCAGAGGGGCCACAGACCAAGGCAGATTTTGGGCTCCAGGAGAAGAAGGCAAAGAGGCTCCAGGCGGGTATTCTGTGACAAAGGCAAGACCCCAGATCTGCTTAGAGCGAGGCAGGTGAAGGAGACAGCCAGGTGGGTCCCCACGTCTCCTGACAGTATGGATTATAAGTCAAGCCTGATCCAGGATGGGAACCCCATGGAGAACCTGGAGAAGCAGCTGATCTGCCCCATCTGCCTGGAGGTGTTTACCAAGCCAGTGGTCATCTTGCCATGTCAACACAACCTCTGCCGGAAGTGTGCCTGTGACATCTTCCAGGTCAGTGCTGGGCATGGCCTAGAACTGGGGCCTCAGGCAGCTACTCAGTTTTCCTGCAGTGAAAACTAAAAGAAAACTTCTCTCTTAGCCCAGGACCCTTCCAAACTGGGGCTGTTTTACCCCCCTCTGAAGTGAACCCCTGCAGAGGCCTCTGGAAGGGGCCGAGGCGGGTAGGGAAGCAGCTCTGGCTGCCCCATTCCTTCTCCATGACGTACATTTCCCCTCCCCACCCTGCCTGTAGCTACTCCACCCCTGTCCTGAGCACCGCAGTTGACTCTCCAATCAGGATTCCAAAAGCCTCAAGTGATAAGTGGGAGAGACAGGCGGAGAGGGGAGAGAAACCAGACCCTGGGGGCTGGAGCCAGCTCCAAAGTGGCAGGGTGCCCAGAGTTTTAGGAGGAGGGTGGCCGAGAGGCACTGAGCCATAGAGGCATCTTCCCCTTTGACGCTGTTCCCTCTATAACGTGGTACAGGAGGGACTTCATCTCTCTAAGAAAAGAATGGGAGCGATGTGCATCCTGGTTGGGAGGCAGGCCTCAAAGTTCCCCAGAAGCACTTTACAGAATGATCTCTCACTGTTTTTTCTTTAAAGTAGCAGCCCTAGGAGCTGGCTCTAATTATATGCCCACTTCATAAATAGGCAAACTGAGGCTTGGAGAGAAAATGTTGCTCGCCTGAAGTCATTCAGAGAATTACTGTGACTTGAGCCTAGGTCTGCTGACCTCCAAACCTGTTGATTGCTTGGTTACTTCTCAGGTGCTCCCTGTGTAAGGAGGCTGGTTCTCTCATTTCAGGATAGGGGGCTTTAAGTCATCTTGGGGTGAGCAGGGGGAAGGATAGTCGGAGGTCAGAAAGGGAAGGAGTTGAGGAGGGAGCCCAGGCCTCACCTCTGCCCTTGTCACCAGCAGGCTGCAAATCCCTACTGGGCCAACCGGGGTGGCTCAGTGTCCATGTCTGGAAGCCGTTTCCGATGCCCCTCCTGCCGCCATGAAGTGATCATGGACCGTCATGGAGTGTACGGCCTGCAGAGGAATCTGCTGGTGGAGAACATCATTGATATCTACAAGCAGGAGTGCTGCAGGTCAGTTCACCCTGCAGCTGGGAGGCCATCCCCTCTCCCCAGCTCATCCTCTGAGCCCAGCTCTCCAAGGCCCCATCCTCCTTCATCTGCTCAGGATCCAGTCCCCTAGCTGGAAGAGCTATGCTAGCCAATCCAGAGAGCCAGCTCCCTCTTCCCCAGGCAGGAACGGAGGCTCACCTTATCCCGCAGCCCTGGCTTTTGGTGTCACCCAGTGAATGGGAGGGGATCCAGACGTTAGGCTGTCCTCCTGGAAGATACTGAGACAGAAACCAGGGGAAAGATGAGATGTAAGAGGGAGAGAGAGGCACTGGAGCCAGCTAAGTGGCCCTGATAAGCAGAGAAGTCACCCAGTGAGAACATAGCCAGTTTCTCTATAGTGATAACACCAGCGCGAGACACTGGGAATGCTTCCTGCTGCTGCTTCATGACAATCCCATGGATCAGCACGGCTTTCATCATCCCTGTTTCATGGATGAGGAAGTTTAGGCTCAAAGAGGTGAAGTCAATTACCCAAGGTTTCCCAGCTGACAAGTAGAATTGCTGGGACTGGGCCCAGTCCATCTAGCTCCAAGTCTCCCTATTTGTGAAATAGCCACTCATTCTCAGGCAGAATTTGTGCGTGGTCGAAGTTGTACAGTGTTGGGCCTCAAACTGGGGACAGACACAGCTACCAGGGAGATCTCTACAAATCAGGACATCCTGACAAGACTTCCAGGCTGCTGACCTCATGGCCCTTGTGGTCCCAAACCTTCACCAAGTGCCTGCCTACAGGCAGTATCTGGCCCCCCAAAAAGGTGACAGACCAGTCCTCGCCTGAGAAAGCTCTGACCTGAGAACTGTGTTTGCTACTCTCTGTTACTCATGCAGTGTAGAATACTGGGTAAGTCTTTGGGCCTCCGTTTCCCCTGTGTCCAGAAAGGGACAGTAAGATTTGTTATTGTGACTGTCATGTAGGATTTTGATGGGAAATGTTAAAGATATCAAATATTTATTGAGCAGCTACTGTGTGCAGGCACTGCACTAAGTATTTTCCGTGCATTATCCCTGTTTAATTCTCACAGTAATCCTGTAAACCATTCTTACCCTCATTTTCTGATGAGGAAATGGAGGCTCTGAAAGGATCAGAGGTTTGTCCTAGGCCACTCAGCTAGCAAGTGGTGAAGCTGAGAGGGAGCCTGTCTGACTGACTGCCCAGTGAACATTCTTAACCGCTACTGCCTCTTATGTAGCTAGAGTTCAACACTACAAAAATGCAAGGATATCGTTGATCATGACAATAACAATAATAAAATCAATATTGCACCAGAATAGTAGCCCACCCAGTGTCGACCTAGGAAGAGCATGTTGTCAAGGCCTTTCCACAGAGTTGAATGATGATGATAGTTATTGAGGGTCTGCTCTGTGCCAGGCACTGCACATTCAGCACAGACAATTCCTGCCATGATCCCAGTAGCTCTGGGATGAAACCAAGGCTCAGAGAGGTGAAATCATTTGTCCAAGGTCACAATGAGTAAGTGGCAGAACAATCTGGATTTGAACCCCGATGTTGGCGCCTGGGGCTGGGAGGATAGGCAACTGGGATGACAGAGGACACAAGTACCAGACCCTCAGGATCTTGCCTCACCTCTGCACCTACTGCCACCCCAGAGCTCCCTTCCCAGGGGATAGAGACAGGTGGCAAAGGGAGAGCCCTGCCAGCATGGGGGGACCCTGGGCTAAAAGATGCAAAAAGGTAAGTCTGGAAAGGGGCCTATTTAAGACCCTGAGGGGACAAAAATGCCCAGGGTGTGATCGGCCATGCAAGGTTCTTTGGAGGGGAGGCACCGACATGATGGGGGACAGTCATTCTGAGCTGCCTGCTGTGTTAGGGGCTGGGAAAGCAGAGGTGTGTAGATGTGCTCTTGGCTCTAAATGAGTGTATAGTTAGCTGGGGCAGTAAGACCTAGACCCAAAAAATGGAATCTCGGGGAGGAAGTGACCCTGAGAGAAACACAGAAAACATGCCAGAGGCCCTAAAAGGAGAGAGAGACAAAGGGAGAAAGTCATCCTAAGAGTGTGTGTTTGGGGGGGAAACAGAAAGAAGCGATTCTGGATCCTGGAAAGAATCTCGGACTGGAAATCAAGGCTTGTGCTGGGCCATTGGATGGCCCTGCGTTGCCCATGTTCTAGTTGTGTGACTTGGGGCACACATAGTGCCTCTGTCTCAGAGCCTCGGGGCGCCTTCCTGGCATGCTTACTGATTTATTCTTTCTACCTGTATTTAATTACCACCTTCTCCATTCCAGGCACTGTACACTGCAGATTCAGGGGGTGAAGGGACTAGGCAAGTTTCCCGGCTTTGATGGAGACTACAGTCTGGTGGATTAAATATAGAATTCAATGAGGCCATGAATATAAATTGCTTTGCTCAGAGCCCAGCCTGCTGTACCCAAGAGCATGGGGACTATAATTAGAGCAAATGAACTCTAGCCTCCCATGCCCTGACTTGCTGGGTGACCTTGGGCAAGTCAATTCACCTTTCTGGGGCCCAGTTTCCTCTTCTTGAAAATGTCTCAAAATGACTCTGGGATTCTGCAATCCTTCCCATGTCCTGTACTGGCAAGGCCTAGGGCCAACTCCATCACTGGACTTTGAATCCTAGTCTTGGTGTCATTGGCTTCCCTGGTCCTGGGTCCTCAGAGGATGGAAAGAAAAGGGTTTGGGACAGCCCACCACTGAGAGCTTGGGTCATGGATCTGGGGTGGCCTCCTGGGGCTGGGGGAGGAGACAGGGACTCGAGACTCCCACCTCGTGACTTATGACTCTTCTCCACTTCAGTCGGCCCCTGCAGAAAGGCAACCACCCCATGTGCAAGGAGCACGAAGATGAGAAAATCAACATCTACTGCCTCACGTGTGAGGTGCCCACGTGCTCCATGTGCAAGGTGTTTGGGGTCCACAAGGCCTGCGAGGTGGCCCCACTGCAGAGTGTCTTCCAGGGACAAAAGGTGCTGACCTGAGCTACTTCCACCCCCAGCCCGAGCCTGCTGGACATATGATTCAGGATGTGGATTTGATCCCTATAGATCTGCTGAGCTGGCCTTTCGGGAATAGTCACCCTGGAGGGACTTCCTGCCCGCAGGGCCAGCAGCCCTTGCCTTCCCTGGGGAGGTGGCTGAACTCATGAGTTATACTTAGAGTCACTTGAGAGCATCTGGGTGTGGCCCCAAGAGAGAGGGCAGGTCCCAGGGCCAGGCCACCAGGGCCCTCTCTGGCCACGACTTCTACCACCCAGTGTGGTTTGGGTCCCAGATACCCCTTCCTGTGCTGGTCACCTCTCCCTGGATCCCTCTGCAGCAGGAGGCAGCTGAGAGTCCTCTCCCCGGGCCTCTGGGCCTGTGGGAGCCCCGCCATGCTGTACATGCAGTAAGCAATGGCTGCCCTTTCTATACTCTTTCCTCCCCGCCTCCTACTCTTCTCTTGATCTCTCTCTTCTAGAACTCTCCAACCTCTTTCTTTTATGGATCCCTCCATTCCTAGAAACAAGCCCCTCCTCTGCCAGCACATTGCTGTGTATTTTGGGCAGCTCATTTCCCCTCTCTGGGCCTCATCTGTAAAATGAGGGATGCAGTATCTCTCTGATATTTTCTGCTCTGGAGCTGAGCTGTACCTCAGAAAGAGGCTCTTTCTAGCAGAGAGGGGAGTGAGGGTGCCGTTTTGCTGCCACGCCCCAGAGGGCAGGCCCTGAGAATATTTTTGTCTCTCTTCTCCTGATCCCCCACCCCTTCCTCCCGTCTAGACTGAGCTGAGTAACTGTATCTCCATGCTGGTAGCAGGGAATGACCGTGTTCAGACCATCATCACTCAGCTGGAGGACTCCTGTCGAGTGACCAAGGTGAGGGGAAGACTAGCTCTGCCTGGGGGTTCGAAGCCTCCCAGTGCAGCTTGGTCTCTGGGGTGTTCAAGCAGGGATGGTGGGGGAGGGACTGACTAATCAATTCATCCACCCATTCAACAAACGCTTCCTGAGGACAGCTGTGTGTCAGGCTCAGCCAGAGGTGCTGAGGATGTGGCGGTGAGCAAGACAGACCAGGTCCCTGACTTCAGGCAGTGTCCCACCAATAATTCCCAGCATTTGTTCAGCACTAGTAGCTTTTAGAACATTGTTCTCCAGTGTGCTGTAGACTAAAGCTTCTCAAACTTGAATGTGCACGCAAACCACCCTGGGATCTTGTTCAAATTCAAGTTCTGATTCAGTAGGTCTAGAATGAGGCATGAGATTCTGCTTTTCTAACAAGCTCCCAGGATTTGCCCAAGTTGCTAGTCCATGGACTACACTTTGAGTAGCAAGACTGTAGGGGCAGAAGGCAACTTTTCTATCCCTGCAAAAGCACCCATGATTTTCCATCTCCCCTTGTGGAGACCTGGAAATGAGATGGGGGAAAGGGATCATTACGTTTCTGGTGGACAAAAGAGTTGTGTGAAGGATAGGTTTAAAGGAAGGAAGAGGGATGTTGTTATTACCCATAACAACATAATAACATAACAACGTAATAACTGGGAGGGGCTCCCGGTCTGACAGAGGATAGTAGAGCCCCCAGTCTGATGAGATGCTATTATTATACCTTCTTTATAGGTAAGGAAACGAAGATTAGCATCAGTGTTGGACAGAAGGAAGCCTCAATGTGGAGGCCACTAGGGGAGGAGCAGCTTCTCCACCTCTCAGATGACCAAATGATGCAGAGCTTCCCAAATCTGGTCTTGGTCCTAAAATGGGAGGAAGATTGTGACTTGGGGAGGCCCACATACATCATCCCATCTGACCTTAGAGTCTCTACTTTTTTTTTTTTTTTTTTTTTTTGCGGTACGCGGGCCTCTCACTGTTGTGGCCTCTCCCGTTGTGGAGCACAGGCTCCGGATGCGCAGGCTCAGCGGCCATGGCTCACGGGCCCAGCCGCTCCGCGGCATGTGGGATCTTCCCGGACCGGGGCACGAACTCGCGTCCCCTGCATCAGCAGGCGGACTCTCAACCACTGCGCCACCAGGGAAGCCCAGAGTCTCTACTTTTGACGGAAGGTGTAGCTTTCTCCATGACCCCAGCCTCCAAATGTTACTGGTGTGCTAAGTGGCTGGGGAACCTTAGCAAAAGCTGTCTTCTTGCTAAGGCTTCATTTCGTGTTCTGTGAAATGGGGGTGCAGTCAATCTCCCCCACCTTCAGACTTTTTATTCCCAGCACACCCATCCCAAGAAAGAAGCATTGGGGATAGGATGGAGGGCCCGCAGGATGTGACTCCAAGATTTCTGTCCCCAGGAGAACAGTCACCAGGTGAAGGAAGAGCTGAGCCGGAAGTTCGACGTGCTGTACGCCATCCTGGACGAGAAGAAGAGTGAGCTGCTGCAGCGGGTCACGCGAGAGCAGGAGGAGAAGCTCAGCTTCCACGAGGCCCTCATCCAGCAATACCGGCAGCAACTGGAGAAGTCCAGCAAGCTGGTGGAGACAGCCATCCAGTCCCTGGACGAGCCTGGCGGGGCCATCTTCCTCTCGGTGAGCAGGACCGGGAGGGTGTGGGCACTTCAGCTCCACAGCCCTGTCTGAGGGTCAAGTCGTGCTTCATCCCTGATCACCAAAGAATGTGCCCTTGGGCAAGTCATTTAATGCTCTCCAAGCCTCAGTCTCTCATCTGTAAATGAGCATGTAACAGTTCCTACCTTCTTTCCTCTTAACTGATTTTATGAGGATCATATAAAAGGATGTTTGTGAAATGGCTTTGCAAGCGGCAAAATACAGTGTCCACGTGGAGACGATTAATTGAGCACCTGCCAGAGGCCAGCCACTGAGGTGGAGACACAGATGAACGAGACACAGCCCTACCCTAGAAGAGCTTCTTGGGGGAGACATAAAAAGATCAGCTATAAGATTTTGTGAAGGAAGAGTAAAGTTCAATACAAATTTCCTAAGCACGTACTGTGGGCCAGGCTTCGTGCTATCCATTGGGTATAAAAAGGTGATTAGGTATCATTCTCATCTTGAAGATTTCAGGGTTTAAGAGGGTTTAGACTGATACTCCTAGAATCCAAGCTTCCTGCCAGGACAACGGGAGGGTCCTAGGATGATGAGCAAGATGTGTGCAGACGATGGACAGAGGGAAAATCCAAGTTGTGTTCTGCTGAAACTCAGGAGCGGGTCACAGCTGGGCTAGGGAACGGCACCAAGTGCCCATCTGCAGAGCCCAGTCACTGGTTTTGCTGATTTCCTGGGGCTACCCTTTCTGCAGTCCTAACCCTTTGCTCTTTCTTTTCCCCCACAGAGTGCCAAGCAACTCATCAGAAGGTCAGTGTCTCTCCGGGGCTATGATCCAAGGCCCCAGCTCCCTTCAGGGCCTCTGACTTCTGTCCAGAGGGCCTCCTCCTTTGCATTAGGTCTGCTGGGAGGGTCTCACCCCAGGATAGCTTTCCTGGCCTTTGCACCCCTGCTTTCTTGGACCATCCATTCTGCTTGTGACTGGAGAGGAAATACTCCATCCTCCAGGGGGAGTCACTGGGTGCAAGGCCTGGGTGTGGGCACAAGCAGGCACACTGGTATAAGTTAGGGCTAAAACAACTCCTTCCTTCTCTGAGGCCAGAGATCTCACTGTGCTCCCACCCCACCCCTTTTTCTCTCTCCCCTACAGCATTGTGGAAGCGTCCAAGGGTTGCCAACTGGGGAAGATAGAGCAGGGCTTTGAAAACATGGACTACTTTACTTTGGACTTAGAGCACATAGCAGACACCCTGAGGGCCATCGACTTTGAGACAGGTAAGGGACTATTTTCCCCCAAAATCAGCTTCCCTCCCACTGAGCCCCACATAGAGGCAGATACACTAGCAAAGACGCCCAGATATCAGTTAAATTCATACAGCCAACTTCTGGATGAGCCCAGAGCCCACCACAGTGCCTGGTACATAATAGTTGCTCAATTAATTATGTATGGATCTGCGTTAGGGAGGAACCTGGGGCAATAGAAAGAGCTTGGCAACTGGAGTCGGGCAGACCTAAGGTCAAATCCGATTCTACCACTTCTCATCCGTGTGGCCTTTTGGAGGCTCCCTCCACCTCTGAAGTTAGGAGCTTCATTTCCTAACTTTAAACTTAGGTAACAGGGATAGGGAGGGTGGGAGGGAGGGAGACGCAAGAGGGAAGACATATGGGAACATATGTTTATGTATGACTGATTCACTTTGTTATAAAGCAGAAACTAACACACCATTGTAAAGCAATTATACCCCAATAAAGATGTTAAAAAAAAAAAAACTTAGGTAACAAATGGGCCTCCTGACAATGATCACCGAATGATGCTGTTGCAAGAAATAAGATATTGCTTCAGAAGCCTTTGTAAGATGCTGGACATACACTAGTTATTGCCTAAAGCTAGTCTTGGCTTTAGCTTCTTGCTATAATCGCGGACGCTCAGGTACCTTAATTCATCTATATTCTGTCCTTGCTTCTGTTTGTGATTACTCTTCCATAACATGCATATAATAATTGTAACAATATAACCATAACAATAATAAAGGAAAAATTATAAGAGAAAATGAGGCAACCAGATGGAGAACAAAGATTTTGATAGTTTGCTCAAGGTTACACAGTTGAAAGATAGCTAGTTAGCGATGAAGAAAGGGAGGGCGGATCCAATTCTGCTGAATGTTGCATTTGTCTGAGAGGTGATGCTCCAATGATCTGCTGAGAGAAAGAAAGAGGGGTAGAGGTTGTTCAGGAACAGGGAAGAACTGTGAGTGGGCTGGCAAGAGAAAGAGAAAAGCTTCTTGGCACCTCCTGCATCTGCTCTCCTGCAAGCTTTCAGACTCTGATGTGTTAAATCTGTTCCCAGAAGCCCAAATATACTCTATTCTTGGGGAAGGACAAAATGCATCCCAAAGCTGAGATGTCAACGGACTCGGGTGTATCCACTGCTGTAGAGCATCTGCTCCACCGTCACCCTCCCTAAGCTAAGATATTCAAGAGTGGATCATACTATGTGAACAGTCCGACATTGTGACTATCTGCACTGCCTTCAGTAATCTCCCTGAGCCTCCGCGCCCTCATGGATAAATGGGGAGAGTACCCACAGCTACCATTTATCGAGCACTTTCTATATCTGGGGCACTGAGCCCTGGACGTGAATTTTGTTGTTTAATACAACAACTTTAAGAGGTAGTTCTCTTGTCTTCTCCATTTTGAAACTGAGGCAATAAAACCAAGGAAAGGTGAGAGACTTGCAGAGGCCACATACCAGTAAGTAACCCCGCGCAGATTCCACCGAGGGCCTTCTGGGGATTTTATGAGGCAGTGCGTGTACAGTCCTTAGCACAAGCAAGCACTTGGCACATAGTAAGTTCTCAGCAAATGCTGCTATGAGTAGTTAATTGTGATAATGGTTAAACCACCACAAAACCGTTCCCTGGGTTATGCACAGATCCCAATTGTCAGTTTGGAGGAATTAACTCTTTCAAGCCTCTCCCCAGATACTCTTGACAAATGCTCTGAGTCTGTAGTGACCCCTCAGGGCCCCCAAAGGCTTAAGGAAGTGGCTTGAGAGAGGGGGTGGGGAAGGGACACGTTCCCTGTGAGTAGAGCTTGAAGGCGATACCCCAGGATGGGAGAGTGAGCACAAAGCTTGCGGCACAGTCACTGTCTGAAGCTCAGTTTCAGACACCTAAGGAGCAGATGGCCCCAGAAGGGCTTCACGCCCCACTTCCACGCCTCTGTAGGCTAAGGAATGCGGAAAACTGAAGAAGGAGCGCTAGGCAAGCAGATTTCAAAGGCTGAGCAGATTCCTTCAGAATAAGGATTCTGCTCCCTGAGAATCAAGGCGTTTTTGTCCCATTTTCCCCAGGTAAAGTTGATCTGTCTGAGAAATGTGCAGCGGTACACAGTGTGCTTCCCCGAAGGTCCCTCCAGTCGCAGGCAGATCAAGTGACAGGTGCTGCTGCTGCTGCTGCGACTGGAAAAAGGAGGTCTTGAGCCTCCCTCGCTTGGAAGGGTGTGGGAAGAAAGGAGGAGGTTGGGGAAGGAGGACACAAGCCCATCACCTCCTCAGCCAGTGATGTCACCGCGTGGCCGCTGGACCCCGACTGGTTATGGAACGGCTGCTGTCTCCAGCCTGGATCTCCTTTGAGCCTTTCCTCTGAGACACCAGCCCCAACCTAATGCAATTGTTCTTTGTCACACACAGGTGAGGAAGAGGAGGAGTTTATTGAAGAAGAAAATCAGGAAGAGGAAGAGTCCACAGAGGGGAGGGAAGAAGGTGAGAAATCCGTCTCCCTCCTTTCATTCGTTCGTTCATTCAGTGACAACATGAGATCCCTACTGAGTGCAAAGTGCTGTGCTTGACGGTGGGGTGATGTTTCTTGTTCCCTGTAGGGCTTTTAAACCTGTTAAGGTAAAGTCGTGTTCCCGTTACTCTTAGAGAACTCCCCCAAACTATTCATAATAAAAAGCTCCCATTTTACATCTAAATGACCTTCCTAAACACAAAGTGACACAGCGTAACAGAGGCAAAAGAGAGCACCCACAAGGCAGGCTTGGCCCAATGTTCAAAATTTTAAAAATTAGTTGTCAACATTTTTTAAATTAGTAGATTTTTTTAAAAGGATGTTTTGTTTTTGTTTTCTTTTAAAAGAAGAGTTCAACTAAGACTTTGGATTTTCACCCTGTCAAAATTTGGAAAGAGCTAACAACGCTGGGCTTGCCCTTCTCCCTAGTCTCAGAGAGCTGGCTCTGGGAAGCAGTTGCCTCCTTTGGATGGGACATCCATTTGCTAGTTTGCCCAGCCCCACCACTGTCAGCCTGCCTGCTTGACCCATTCATGTCACCTGGCCCCATAGGTATCTGAGTTTCCCAACCTGACAGAGTACAGTTAAGGGCCTGGGTTCTGAATCACAGCTTTACCATGGACTAGCGGTGTGTTCTTGGGCAGTTCACGACTTTTCTGAATCTTGACGTACTCATCTTTGCAAGGCGGTATACCAGTACTGACCTCAAAAGATTAGACTGTAATCAGGACTAAATTAGGTAATCATTTAACACAGTGTCTGGCACATAGAAACGTCATGTTTGCTAATGTCATTATTTTTCAATTCAAGTTATTATTGGAACTAAATTCCAATCCAGCTAAAAAACACAGAGTAGCCTTCTAGAGTCTTTTGCATTGGATCTGAAATCCATAGCATTTAGGCAGCTAAATTCTATTGCAATTTTAAACGGAAGAGGCTTGGCAGGAATTGGAGTCTGATAATTTTGTCACTGCATCCTGGTAAGCCCTGGATCCTCCTGAGGCCCTATCTCACCTTGTGTTTCTTCGTCTTTTTTTTCAGGACACCAGTAAGGAGACGGATGAGGGAGAGACCGTCTAGATGCAGAGAGACTGGGGAGGGTGGGGATGGGCCCAGCTACCTTGGTGACAGGCCCAGGGTGGGAGGGGTCAGGGCCCCCGGAGGGGCAATGGGGAGGTGTGTCTTCTCTCTGCTCAGAGAGCAGGAACCAGGAGCGGGACCTCACCGCTGTGTCCAGCGTCATGAACCAGAGTTGGAAACGTGCTTGAAACAACCACACTGGATACTTTTCTACGTTGGTGCAAAATGGAATATTTTGTACATTTTTAAAATGTGATTTTTGTATATACTTGTATACGTATGCCAATTTGGTGCTTTTTGTAAAGGAACTTTTGTATGATAACGCCTGGTCATCGTGTGATGGACGATTGTTGTAAAGAAGCGAAAGAAGCCAGGTTGATACAGCCACCCACTTCCTCTCCTTGGTGGGAGGGGCTCCGTAGCACTCACAGACCTAGGAAAGGATAAGGTGCTGTATTTCAGTGTCTATTCCTGACATAAGGGACAGCGACTGAGTTCGTGTTCCATGTTGTTTCAATAAATGCACAACGCTTTCTTCCCTTTATTACCAAAAGAGCTGGGGTTTCATTCAGCCTTTTTTCAGAGGACAGTTCAGGGTAGACGGACAGAAGGCCCGATAGGAAGAGTGCAGCAGGAAGTAGACAGTGACGGCAAGCCAAGGTTTCTATCCCACCGAAGAAGTTGTCCTTTAAACCCTCATGTCCCAGTGAGAACTGTGTGGAAAACTGACCCTGAGAGGACCCTCCAGAAAAGGGTTCAATGCCTTATTTCCTGGCTCTCCAGAAAACAGAGCCTGAGGCAAAGAGTAAACACTTGAGTTCAGCTACGTTCCTAGGGCAGCCAGAGTGAAGGGAAGTGGAAGCAAGTCAGGAAAGGAGGGAAGCAAATACAAAGTATCGCGTTACCCAGCTGGCCACAGCTCCACCAGGAGACCCCTGGCTGCTTGCTCAGCCAAGGGAGATGCTTCTAGCAGGTTACAAAGAACAACCTGCCTCGAACAGTTCATCAGAGGGAAGAAGGGAGAGACCTGTCTGCTGGCTTCTTCCACCTCCCATCTCCCAGGACTGGAGTTTGCCTCCCGGAGAGTTAATGCCCTTGCTCTTCCACTGCATCACTTGGCCCTTTGGGCAGCTGCCGGGGAAGCTAGAAGGCACCTGTCAGCTGACCCTGCAGGTGGTGGGTGGAGCAGAGCCTGGGGGGGGGGCAGTGGGGTTGGGTGTGTGTTTTGTGTCAGTCTCAGCCTATCAGCAACCAATGTCGTGGTTAGACTGGCCCTTGTAGTTCTTATTATGATTTCAAGATGCCCTTAAGTACTAACCATGAGGAAATTCTGAAAAAATAAAGGTTTATTACTTACAAGATCTGCAAATTACATAGCATCCCTGGGGCCACGCAGTGAGTTCACGGGTGGAGAGAGGGAGGGAGAGAGCAAGAGCCTGGGTTCCGCTTTTATTGGGGTCTAGGGTGGGGGCCTAGGGTGTCAAAAGCTCACTCTTTATTGGTGAATTTAGAACATAAGAGAGGGAATTTAAAGCGTGGGAAGTGGAAAAAAAGCGAATGGCTCAAATGGTCAGTTAGCAAAATCAACTAAGATCTCCAAAACAAAGGAGCCTCAGTGGGGAGATACGGCCTGGCTCTCTATCTAGTGCTGTGGCTGGCGAGGTGTTTATTAGAGATAGCCCTGAAGTGGTTGCCTCTTTTGAAATGGATGGCAGTCAAAGCTCAAGTCGGACACTCACATTACAAAAAAGAAAAAAAACCAAAACAAAAACCTGTCAGGGCTAACGGCAGGGGTGCTAGAGCTACTGCTGCCCCCGCCGCAGTGGTCGCCATGGAGGCTCTGCTGGAGCCCAGATTTACTCCAGGGAAGGCCAAGACAGCCACCCGTGCTAGCGGATGAGGCGATGACCGCGGCTGAAGTAGCATCCAGGCTCTCCATGAACAAGGGGCCAAGGGGCTAGGAGAGAGGTGCAGCTGAGCGAACCTGAGGTGGTGCGTTAATTGGGTCTGAGACACCTCGGATTTAGAAATCTGAGGAACACTGCAGAGTCTGTCCCAACTTTTCGACATTCAGAACTCAGTAGCAACTTAAGGGCTCTGAGCAGTCCTGCCATAATGAAAGCTGTTTAACTTTAGCCAAATTACTGGTCCATCGAGTTCACGGTATTTGGAATACCATCTGATCTTCAAAGCTCTTAATATTTCTTGGTGGATTGACTATATAACCCAGCATTTCCCAACTCATTCATTCACATGACATCCTCCAGAACTAGCATTCTATGGAATTCACTTTACAAAAATGTTTTAAACTCTCACACCTCTGTCCATTTTCACTTCTGGGAGTTTTTCCAAGGCTAACTCAGTCCTTAACTTTGAATTTCAGGTAATCAGATTTTGTTTTCATTTCTAGTCCTTAAATTCTGAAGCTTAAATTTTTTTAAAAAAATTGTGTAACATATTACATACACACAAGTGCACAGAACTAATTTTAGAGTTAAATAAACTACTGTATAGTGAAATCCTGTGCTGTTACTTAGCAGGTCAAGAAAAGGAACATTATATGTTTAACTGAATCACTTTGCTGTACATCCTAAACACTGTAAACCAATTATACTTCAACTAAAAAAATAATAATAATAATAGGGACTTCCCTGGCAGTCCAGTGGTTAAGACTCCGCGCTTCCACTGCAGGGGACACGGGTTTGATCCCTGGTTGGGGAACTAATATCCCTCATGCTGCACAGTGCAGCCAAAAAAGAAAAAGGAAAAGGAAAAGAACTTTATCAAACCCAAGAAACGCATCACGTGTCTCCCTCCTCCTGCTTGGAGGTAGCCACTGTCCTTTTTTCTGTTTTTCTACTGGACCACCAGGGAAGTCCCACCACTATCCTTTTTTTAACAATCGCACACTTGCTTTTCTTCATAGTCCTAAATTATCCTCCTATAGAAGACTGAAGGAATTTGAGGCCGGAAAGTTAGAAGCTTTCATCACCTTGAAATCACAAGAATCAGGATTACAACCTGTCCACATTCTGGCTCCAGATTTCTTCTCCGGGTTACTGATCACATGTGAGATAGGCATGTCCATCCACTATCTTGTCACTTATCAGAGGGAGGAGGGAGGGCAGTCAAGGCTCTGTAGTCAGAAATTTGAATTCCAGGGAGATACCCGTTCTTTGCAGATAAGGGAATCTCTACTTTGCCACACAAACCAGAACACTTACGGGTGGTATGAAGGGTTCTTGATCAACAAGTTTCTTTTAAGATCATGCTGTAAGGAAACTGGTTGCAGAGGGTTAGTCCATGAACCTTGAATATGGTTCCATAGGCTGCTGCTTTAGAATCACCAGAGGGTTATTTTCCCTTAAACCTTTAATTCTGGGAAATTTCAAACTTATGGAAAAGTAGAGGGAATATTAGAACATACCCTCCATACTCATCACTCAGTTTCAACAGTTACAGATATTTGTTTCTTCTCCATCATTACTCCCTCCCCACACTGGGATTATTTTAAGGCAAATCCCAGATATCATGCCCTTTTATCCTTCAATACTTTAGATAAAGGTTCTTTTCAAAATCATAAGCATTTATACCATAAAAAATGAACAATAATTTCACAATAGCATTCAACTCAGAAGTTTAAACAATATAGGTTCCCAGACCCCCTCCCCAGACCTACAGAATCAGATTCATTGTGGAATGTAGGTGTTGACCAAGATAAAAATGCACAACACAAAAGTTGTGAGTTATGTTTTATTTGGGGTCCTTACTAAGCAGCTGCTCCGAAGAGGTAAGGGAGGAACCAGGATATATATGAATTTTTTTTTGCTGAGAAAAATATGTAGTCTGCTAATCACAAAAAACAGACATCTCAAGTTAATGATTTTAGTGCTTTCCTATGTAAGGGAAGATGCAAGAATCCGGCATCATTAAAAATTTTCATTACACGTGCACCTTAACTACCTAGGGGCCAGTATATCCAAAGCCCAGAATACTTCTTATTTTTTCTCCATCCTGAATTCTCCTCAGTGGCTGACTGTAGTAGCTAATGGCTTGATCCTTGTAGAACTGGAATGGCAGGAAACATTTTTTTTCTTTATAGGGGAATCTACATCTTTAGAATAAAATTGTTGAGGTCTGCAACTTGCTAGGTCATGAGCAGAGGACCTTCTGGGGATCTGTGAATAGAATACAAGTGGAGCAGTTTTTCAGTATATCAAAGTCTTAACTAATTAGTCAAACTCTTGCAAATCAATTAAAATGCATCCTAGAAAAGTATTAATTTAAGGGAAATTTGGCATAAAATTTTTATAAAATGTATATATGTGTCTGGATCCAATTTGTAAATCGCCACATATTGAGAATTTACAATGTGCTTTGCATTAAAGGGAACGAGAGGGACATAGATGACACACTTTTTTAAAGCATAAATGTTTTGCCTTCAAATAAATTATAAGATTAATCTGAGCACAGGGCAGCTTGAAACTACAACACGACTGAGATGGCCCAGCAAGAAACCCCTGCGAGCTGCACCTGCCTCACTTACTCTCACCTGACTAAGTGACCAGCTCTATATTTATGTACTTCTTTATTTCAATCCAATTCACAGGCTTTTAACTAAGTGCTCAGTAGGTGCTCAGAGCTAAACTAAATTGTAATAGAAGTATAAAATACATCCCGGCTCTCAAGGAGCTTAAAATCTAGTGGGGAGATCAGGTGAGTATATGTCTGAGATGATAAAAGCTTATGTAGAGGTCCTCAGACTTTACTGTGCAGAAAATCCCCTGAGAATTTGTAACTATGTCGATTCCTAGGGTCTACATCCAGAGATTCTGATTCAGTTGGTCTGATGCGGGGACCTGGAGCCTGCACTCTAACACCTTCTCCAGGTAGCGCTGAGCTTGCTGGTTCTAAGAGTATACAGGAAAACCAGGAAGCCTGCGGTAAAAGTTGTCCACACTCAGTCCAGAGCAGGTGGAAAGGTACTCAGTGGGGACCCAATCTAGGCAGGCATGCCGCTGCCATCCTCGCTCCTTGCACTTAGTTTCCTAACAAGATGACTCCTGTCGGGGAGACACTGAAGGAGCCCCTCCTTGTCCCCAGGGGTGTGGGATAGGGGCTCACATCCTAGTCTCTTGTCTCTGTGAAGGGCCATAGCCAAGCTAAGGTCCCCAGGGCCCTTGATGATGGGGTGACTGGCCAGGGAGGTCCCCAGCCCAAAGCTCTTTTTAGGTAGAGGGCCTATCAGAGGCCCCTGCCCCTCCTCCCACCCAACCGCCGGGGGACGGCGAAGCTTCAACTGGATGGGGGCATCAAGCCGGCAGGAAGGGCCGGCCGGCTTCCACCGGCGGAACACTACGCATGGCACCGTCCTGGGGCTCCTGGGAACTGCTGCGGGGCAGTGGAGAAAGGATGGTGTGGGTAGTGGTATCAGCTCTGTCTAGATGGCGACTGCTGCTGAAGCGCGACCCTGCTCTGTGCAGCGGTGGAGATAAAGACGGCCACCCCAGATCTAATCCGAGCGCGCAAGACGGGAGGAACAGGCGCTGCTTCAGTGGCGAGGATGCATTAGTCAGTGCCAACCAGTCTTAAGGAGGGCTGCCGCCCCAGCCTGAGGGCAGGCATACCCCGCCCGCAGGAGCCCCCTGGCCTGAGCGGAAGAACATGGGGGTCTCGGGCGTCTGCAGCCTGAGAGTGGAAACCGATCAGTGGTTTCCTGAGGGCAAGCCACAACCCCAGCCTCGGAGCCCTTATTCTGAGTTTAGGAGCCACACTTCTGCTCTCAGGGGACCCACAGCGGATTTCTACAAGGCGGGGCCCGAGAACTTCTCGGTGGGACACACCCCGCGCCGAGCCGGGGAAGGCGGCGCAGACTAGTCCCAACTCGGAAACACCAAGCAGCAAAGCGGGGTCGGAGGGGAGCGGTTAGGCTTTGTGTCGCAGGGCAGGTGGGCTCCTTGGGCCCCGGGGGCGCAGGGGACGGGGTTCTAGGGGTCAATGCTGGGGCCCTTTACCGCCAGCTGCCCCTCCCCCTTCCCTGCGGGCTTTTGCACACGACGCGCGCGCTTCACACGGGGTAGCGGGGACCGGGTAAAGCCAGCTGGAGCGGGGCGCCACGGCTGACGTAGTGGGGGCAGCAGCGGTAGCAACAGCGGGACGACCCCTCGGCAGTCTCGGCACGGCCAGGCGGGAGCGAACTCGCGGCAGAGCGGGCGGGCGAGGGGCTCACGCGCCGGGGCGGCGGGAAAGGCGCGCAGTGCCCTCCCGGCAGGTGAGTGCGCGCCGCGGAGCGTCCCGCGCGCAACTTCCAGGGAGTACACGGCAGGGCGCGCGAGACCGCATGGAGGCCACCGAGAGGAAGCATCTGTTAGACGCCAGGCTTGGAGCCGGGTAAGGCGAGAGCCTGGGGAGGGGCGGGAATTTGAGTGGCATCAGACCCACCTCCTCATTTGCTATCCTGCCAGTGGTTGGTTTGGACGGCGGCTTGAACTGGGACCACACGGGAGGGGTGGGATGAGGTGAAGGAAGGAAAGGGGAAATGGAGCCTGGGCACGGGGATCATCCCTCCCCTCTTGTGGCTGAGCACAGATCCTGACGGGTTAGTGGGGAGTGCGTGCCTGGAGCCTTGCCCCGGGGCCAGCACTTTGCCCGGGGGCAGCCCCGCCCTGGGAGGCCCGGTGTCCCCAGACCGTGAGAAGGGGAGATCTGCTCTTCTCCCTGAGTGTAAACTCTCTTCCTTCTCCGCGCTCGGCTGGACCGGCCCAGCCCTTTGGCCAGTTCCCAAGGTCTTTGCCTCCTCCAGGCCCTGGGAGGGATGGGGGAGGAGGGAACACGCCGAGCCAAGACTCCTGAACTGGTTGTTCCCCAGCACCCCCTGCAAAGAGGGGCTTCTGGTCACTCCGCAGAATCTGTCGAGCTTGGAGTATCCTTAAGCTCTTCTTCCAAATGGGCACATGGGAACAACCAGGCCCCGCAGAGAGGTAAGACTGGAGTCAGCCTTCTTTGCTCCCGTCTCAGAGCTGAGCCTCCCCTCACCCTTCCTCCTTGGACAGGTCTTACAGATCTCTGTGGCAGGATGGGGCTGGCAGGATTCCTCTGTCTTCACCTGGCCTGGACTTGCAGACCGTTGAGCTGGCTACCAAGAGCAACCATTACTGTCATGCCCAGACGGGTCCTGGCAGTAACTGCGACCTCAAGAAGAAGAGGGCGTGGCGCCAGCTCTGTGTGGCCTGTGCCTTCTGCCTGTTGTTCATGATTGGGGAAGTCGTTGGTAAGGACTTTTTTGCTAATTAAATGAAATTGGCACATGGGTAGTTTGTATGATCCAAAAGGCTTTTCTCCTGGATGTTCCTGTAGTATTAATACTAAGAGCTCCATATTTTATATGCACACTGTCTCATGTAATCCTCACAACAACCTTGCACTGGCATATGGGTGCTGTTAGTCTCCTTATTTTACAGATGATGAAACTGAGGCACCATAAGGTTTAGGAGCTTGCCCAAGATCACACACAACTAGTAGGTCAGGGAAGACCTGAGTGCCTAGAAGGAAGGAGCATTTACTGAGTGCCTGCTATGCTTTCCAGGCCCATTTTTGTTTTTTGTTTTTGTTTTTTGTTTTTGGCCGTGCCATGCGGCTTGTGGGATCTTAGTTCCCCGACCAGGGATTGAATCCATTCCGAGGACGCAGTGAAAGCGGGGAGTCCTAACTACTGCACTGCCAGGGAATTCCCCTACAGGCCCAATTTGAACTCAATTTTCACGTTCACCCTCTACGTAGATTTTGCTAATCCCATTTCACAGATGGTAGAAGTTGAGGCTCAGAGAAAGTAAGTCACTTGCCCGTGGTGACACAGCTAATGGTGCAGAGGTCTGGAATCCATTGTCTTTCTCCAGAGCTCATGGTTTTCCTGCTGCACACACACTGTGGGAAGTTGACTCCTTGGGGAACTGATAAGAACCCTCCACCCTCTTGGCCCTGCCCCTGCAGGTGGGTACCTGGCACATAGTTTGGCGATCATGACAGACGCAGCCCACCTGCTCACTGACTTTGCCAGCATGCTCATCAGCCTCTTCTCCCTGTGGATGTCTTCCCGGCCAGCCACCAAGACCATGAACTTCGGCTGGCATCGAGCTGGTAAGGGCCCTGGTTGGGATGGGGTTGGAGTTGGGAGAGGGGGTAGGTCAAGATCAGGTTCTTAGGTGGGTGCACTGGGTCCCTGAGTAAGGCCAGGAGGGTGATTTGGGTGGGGGAAGAGGATGTTAACCTTGGCTTCTGTCCTTTGGGAGCTCCCAGTCTGATGGGCTAGCCCTGGTCCCCTGTTCCTCTGGGAATTCCCACCCTGCAGGGGAGGAGAGTCCACCTTCCTAAGAAATGAAGTGGCCAGACTTCAAGAATAAATGACTGTGCATTAACTCTGCACATAACTCCATGGATCAGCTCTAGGGGGAGGGGAAGTTCAGCGAAGCCTTTTGAAGTTCATCTCTGCGCTGCACTGTCATTTTCCTCTTGGTGGCAGATGGCCCAGCCTCTGTTCCTCAGAAGCCTTAGTTTGCCAGCTGAGCAATGGGTATATATTTTAATGAGTCAGCTTCAACAGAAAGGGTTGACCCAGATGATTTCTTGAGTTTCTTCTAGCTCAGATGTTCCCAGATGTATGAGTGGTGGGGTAAGGTGCAACCACACCAGCCATAGCTCCAGCAGAGCCCAGTCGGACCCAGGCCCAGACTTTGTGGGGACGAGGAGGGGGCTCCTTAGCCTTAGGGCCCCATGCTAAGATTGGTATTGGGGGCCGGGTTCTTCCTCAGAGATCCTGGGCGCCCTGATCTCTGTGCTGTCCATCTGGGTCGTGACCGGGGTGCTGGTGTACCTGGCGGTGGAACGGCTGATCTCTGGGGACTATGAGCTCGAGAAGGGGACCATGCTGATCACGTCGGGCTGTGCTGTGGTCGTGAACATCATGTGAGTGTGGCCTGGGTTCCCTGTGAGTCTTTCCCCCTCCCACTTCTCACATGCATACCTACATGCCTGCCCTCGCTAGAAGGAGGAGGTGCTGCACTCCAGGATAGGTCGCAGGGTCAGAATTTCCCTAGTGGTCTGAGCTCTGGCACCTGGAACACCTGGGTCCTGCCTGAGGCCTAGGGCAAGGCCATCGGGAGCTGTAAACCTGGGGCAGCATCAAGTTCCCACCCCATACAAGTCAGTGAATAACCAGAGAGGCTTCTTACCTGTCATGGGGAGGGGTGAGTTTAGTTCTTGCAGGAGCAGGTGTCCCTAGGGGCAGAATCCAAGTCCTTTTTCAAGGTGATGTGCCTGAAATTGGTCTCAGTGAGAGGCAGGGTGTGTAGAGCACCGAGGTCTCTTTTGGGTTCTCTCACCTTT
The DNA here is from genome assembly GCF_039906515.1 of Pseudorca crassidens. Lineage (NCBI taxonomy): Eukaryota > Metazoa > Chordata > Mammalia > Artiodactyla > Delphinidae > Pseudorca > Pseudorca crassidens. Next base: position 20,228,068 of record NC_090297.1, on the reverse strand, counting down.
GCTCAGTGGCCTTGGGCAAGCCACTTCCTTCTCTGGGCCTCAGCTTCACCATCTGTGACATGGTGAAGGCCCCTCTATGGGGCTTTCCTGCTCTGAGACTTGGCACTGGGGCATCTTTGTGCCCAGATTCAGCCTGGCATTGGATGGAGTGAGCCCCTTCTCCTGTTGGTACTCTGAACCAAGGCCACGTGGGTTGGGCTCCTCACGTGGCCAAAGGGATCATGCAGTCTGGGGAGGCCAGTCCTGATGGGGGCCTCTACCTGGCTGATTTGAAGCCTCTATCTGCTACCTCAATGAGCCCCTTGGCCTTGTCTCCACTTCTGTAGAATGGGATTGATTCTTCACCAGTCTGGCCACGGACACAGCCATGGCCATGAGCACAGCCACGACACCAGCCAGCAGCAGGAGAACCCCAGTGTCCGAGCTGCCTTTATCCATGTGGTTGGAGACTTTCTGCAGAGCTTGGGCGTTTTAGTGGCAGCCTTTATTTTATACTTCAAGGTTAGAGCTGGGGACACAGGGAAGTGGGCCGGGTGGGGAAGGGAGGCTAGATCATCTGGAGCTAGAATCATTTCCAGATTCTAGCTCCCTCCCAGCTCTGGGCAAAAGGGTAGGAGAGGGAAGGAACATTTATCCAACACCCAATAAGTGTTAGCACTTCTGATCTTGATAACAACCCTGAAGGGGAGGTGGTGGTGTTTTCTGCAGCTCAGAAAGGCTCAGGGACTTGCACAGCGTCACCCAGCTGGTAAGTTGTGAAGCCAGATTAAAACCCAGGACCGTGTGCTGCCTGGGCATTGCCCATCATATAGAGGCAGTGTGGTGTAGTGGAAAGAGCCAAGGGTTGGGTTTGAAGCCTGGTTCACCCCTTGCCAGCCGCATGATGTGGAGTGGGTCCCTTGCTCTAATTGAGCCTCTGTTTTCCCATCTATAAAATGGGGATGTTGGACCAGATGGTGCCTAAGATTCCATTTAGCTCCGTCCGTGTCTCAGCCCCTTGGGCAAGGAGGGGTGGGAAGGTGCAGTGCCTTATCCTAAACTGTGGTCTGTCCTGCCTGTCCTTTTGGACACAGAATAAAAGGTAGAGAACTGGGAGGCAGGGTCAGGGTGAGGTTCATGCCCACCCTGCAGAGAGAGCCCCTCTCCGTGACTTAATGCTGGGTGGGAGCAGAGAAGGGACGCTAAGGTGTTGGGTGGTGAGCCCCAGCTCTGCCTTGCCCTTTTCCTGTAGCCAGAGTACAAGTTTATAGACCCCATCTGCACCTTCCTCTTCTCCATCCTCGTCCTGGGGACAACCTTGACCATCCTGAGAGATGTGATCCTGGTGCTGATGGAAGGTAACCTGGGCTTGGGGCTCCCTGGAAATGTTCTCTGGATCGTCCTTTCCTTCCTCTTACCCCCAAGGGTGCCTCCTCCCTGCTGGGATGTGTCCTCCCTGCCTAGGCAGGGGACTTCCGGCTGGTGTCTGTAGCACCTGGCCCTCCAGTCCTTCCTCATGTTTCCTGAGTCTCCACTTGCCATCCCTTGGGGGGTGAGGTTTATGTTTCTCATTGCACAATGGGGTCGGGGCGGGGCAGACTGAGGATCAGAAAAAGACAGTTGGTGTTGGACAAGACTGCGGAATCCACTGCAGCTCAGGCCTTCCTTTCTGAGGACCCCACCTCCAGAGGACGTGGCAGGGCTTTGATTGGTGGCAGATGGTCTGCCCTGAGGTACCGCACGCATTCACCCAGCTTGCTTGTGCTCAGGATCTTGGGTCATAGGTCTCTGTGTGGTCAGGGTTGGTCTAGATCCTGATTTGGGGTCAACAGGAGTGCTTGGCTGCAGGTCAGAGCTTTTTCTCCAAGAATGTGACTGACCCAGATGAAAGTGATGATCAGGATTCCCTGTGTGGGTGCAGGGATCCCCAGGTTCCCTTCTTTAAAAAAAAAAGTTTTTTATTTGCAGTATAGTTGATTTACAGTGTTGTGCCAGTCTCTGCTGTACAGCAAAGTGACTCAGTTATACACATGTATACATTCTTTTTTAATATTCTTTTCCATTATGGTTTATCCCAGGAGATTAGATATAGTTCCCCGTGCTATACAGTAGGACCTTGTTTATCCATTCTACATGTGATAGTTTGCACCTACCAACCCCAAACTCTCAGTCCATTCCTCTCCCTCCCTGCCACCTTGGCAACCACAAGTCTGATCTCTATGTCTGTGAGTCTGTTTCTGTTTTGTAGATAGGTTCATTTGTGCCATATTTTATTTTATTTATTTATTTATTTTAAAGTAGGTTTTTTTTGTTTTGTTCTGTGTTTTAATTAATTTATTTTTGGCTGCGCTGGGTCTTTGTTGCTGCACGCGGGCTTTCTCTAGTTGTGGCGAGCGGGGGCTACTCTTCCTTGCAGTGTGTGAGCTTCTCATTGCGGTGGCTTCTCTTGTTGTGGAGCACGGGCTCTAGGCGCGCGGGCTTCAGTAGTTGTGGCACGTGGGCTCAGTAGTTGTGGCTCGTGGGCTCTAGAGTGCAGGCTCAGTAGTTGTGGCGCACGGGCTTAGTTGCTCCGTGGCATGTGGGATCTTCCCAGACCAGGGCTCGAACCTGTGTCCTCTGCACTGGCAGGCGGATTCTCAACCACTGTGCCACAGGGAAGCCCTCATTTGTTTATTTTTGTTTTTATTTCTGTTGCCTTGGGAGACTGACCTGAGAAAACATTGGTACGATTTATGTCAGAATATGTCTTGCCTATGCTGTCTTCTATTAGTTTTATGGTGTCAACGTCTTATGTTTAAGTCTTTAAGCCATTTTGAGTTTATTTTTGTGCATGGTGTAAGGGTGTGTTCTAACTTCATTGACTTACATGCAGCTGTCCAACTTTCCCAGCACCACTTGCTGAAGACAAAAAAAAATTTTTTTAATAGAGCATATACTGTGGGACTAGGCACTGTTCTAGGCACTGAGGATAGGGTGGTAAACCAAACAATTGTCCTGCTCGCATAGTTTCCACTTCAGAGGGAGAGACAGCAAGAAACTAACAAATAAGATCATTTCTGACAGTGTTAAGTGTGAAGAGGAAAATACAATAGGGTGAGATGATGGGGGTCATTTGGGAGGTGGGGGCAACGTCAGGCCAAGGAGGTGTGAGTGAGGGGACATTTGAGGAGCAGGAACAAGCGTGGGTGGGAGGGCGCCCTTTCCTTCAGCCCCCATCCCTGCCATCCTCAGGGACCCCCAGGGGCATGGACTTCATGGCTGTGCGGGATCTGCTGCTGTCGGTGGAGGGGGTGGAAGCCCTGCACAGCCTGCATATCTGGGCGCTGACTGTGGCCCAGCCTATCCTGTCTGTCCATGTCGCCATCGGTGAGTAGTGGGAACACTTGGGGTGGGTGAGAGAGAGGCAGCGGGAGGCCCGGGGCCATCCCTGATGGGCCCAGATGGCCCCAGATGCTTGCAGTGCCCATGCATTGGACCTGACCCCATGCTGAGTACTTGACATACATTATTTCATTTGGTCATCACAGTTCCATTTATAGATGAAGAAACTGAGGTTGGGGGGTGGGGGGTTATAAGGTCACTCGCCCAGGCTCTTACAACTAATCAGTGGCAGAGGAAAGATTCCTAGCCTTAAAGCCAGTGCTTTTCCTGCTCTTTCAGGGTTGTGCCAGGTATGGGAACCAGAGGGTTGCCTGGTACAGGAGTGAGTCTGGGGGTTTCTTGATGTTCATCGTCCCCTATCTTGTTCTGCTGGGGGTAGGATATGAGACTGAGGCTCCTCATCATTCCTAAGGGCCCAGGAGTGAGTCATCGGCTCTCTGGTGCCTCCCCTCATGTGTCCTCTCTGCCCCCAGCTGGGAATGCAGATGCCCAGGCTGTGCTGAAGGCAGCCAGGACCTGCCTGCAGGGTAGGTTCCACTTCCACACCGTGACCATCCAGATAGAGGACTATTCTGAGGACATGAAGGACTGTCAGTCATGCCAGGGTCCCTCGGACTGACTGCCTGGCCAGGCACCAACTGGGGCATGGACAGGCCTGCCGACGGCTGGACTGAGTGTCCCCCAGGCCCAGCCAGGACTCTGCCTACCCCAGGTGGGTTATAAACCAGGTCACTCTCCTGACTGCTGCTCCATGTTCAGTGTGGAGGAGGCTCGTCCCACTCCAGGAACGGGCTCTTCCCCGTCTCCCCCATCTGACTCCCGCCAGCCCCGGGATGGGAACTCTGCAGGTGTAAAGCTGGTGTGACCCCACTCTTCCAGTTCCCGGTGGGGCAGGGTTTGGGCCTCATCCTCAGCTAATGCCGCCCTACCACTAGCCTCTGGAAAGGCAGTGGGGCATAGTGAGGGGTGACAGAGGGGAGACTCATTGTCCCCTCACCTGCCTGCCTCATTTCCCATTTTCAGTCTGTCTGGCCTTTGCCTTATGAATCCATAAAGAAGCCCTGGGACAGAGCCCCCTTCCTCTGCCTCTAACAATATGCTACAAGGAGGCCATGGGGAGTTGGGGAATTGTGAGGACTCTGCACACTCATACGGGTCTCCCCTGAGATGGGGAGCCAGGGGGCACCTGAGGCTGATCTGTGCCTGAGTCATTTCACTGAGAGCCAAATGTTTCCTTTTCGTGGAGGTAGGGGGCTTCTGACTAGGTAAGGACCTGCTGGTTTCCTCTTTCTTTATTCCCCCCACCTCGCCAACGCCCAGGAAGCTGTGCCAACACAAAGGTGTGCTGGCGGGAGAGGTGGAGGTGGGCACAGGTTTCAGCTTGGGTCCCCCGCAAACAGCCCCACAGGCCCTGGGCCACTCCTCTTGCCCTGATTGTGTCCCGGGGTCGGGGAGCCTGACACTGGGTATGGTTGGGCCAGCTCTGTTGTCGGTATGGCCTGGCCTGCTCAAAACTTGGGGATGGAGGACACAGAGGGTACAACCTGAACAGGAACCCCTGGCTTCCTGAGGTGTGTGTGAAGATTCCTGAATTAGGAGGTGGCTTGTATTTCCAAGATGAAGCCGGGGGACCTGTCCCCAGTCTCACAGAGGAGGCAGCATGCCCAGTCATCAGGTGGCTCTGATCTAGTGGTCTGTCTCTGCCCTTAGGCAGGTCAGCGCCCCTCTCGTCTGCGGACAAAGAATGTTGACACCTACCTCACAGGGTTGTTGTGAGGACTGGAACTAAAGTCAGCTGAGCATATGGTGGTTGTGGGAGAGTGGGTGCTTTTATCATCATTCTGGAAGGATGGCCTGAGGGGCCAGGTGGGCTTCCCAGCCTCGGGGGGCAGCACTGGGTTTGTCTTGACTCTGTCCTGACCCACAGCAGGAGGAGGAGGGGTTGGTCACTCTGAGCCTCTCTCTTCCCATCTGTGAAACGACCTGTTTGTGCCTTTCCAATACTGTCATCCAGGGTTGGCTGTGATCTAGGTTTGAGGGTTCTTCGGCCCCTTCAAGTCTGTGGGAAGTTGTGCTGGCTTGGAAGTGTGTGTGTGTGTGCGTGTGTGACTGCTGGTGGAGCGCCACTCCACCCCAATCTTAGGAATCAAATTCCTCCCTCCCCCCCAGCCATGGCAGGCCGCAGGAACCTGGATCCTGGGCTTTGCTATATTCCAAGTCCTTACACACCTCTCAAGAGACAGTCATTGCTGTCCTCCATTTTTACAGATGAGAAAACTGAGGCTCAGAGAGGTTGAGTCACTTGCCCAAAGTCCCACAGCCCTAGGCCTCCCCCTACAGCAGGGGCTGGGGACCTGCTCTGGGCTGCATATTGGTACAGTATGAGGCCTTGGGCCTGGCAGCCCACAGGCAAGGCCATGCCAAGGTAGTTCAGTATTCTGGGTGCTGCAACTGTGAGTGGGGAGGGAAAAGGTGTCTCTTTCCCTCAGTTGGGCCTGGCACTTGGAGTCCTCCCCACTCTGGGAAGGCTGCCTGGGTTGCAGCTGTGTGCTTCCTCAACAACTGTCCTTGACTCAGTGCCAGACTGTCTTCCCTCTCCTTAAACTCCCAGTCCCCCCTCCATCTCAAGAATATAGCAGCCCCACGCCTCCCCAAAGAGCCTTCTCTGCATCCCACGCTGTGACTGGCTCTGGGGATGACCTGAGTCATCCAGGGGCCAGAGGTCAAACAGGAGGATGGACGTGGGAGGCCTTGGGGACACCATGTTCTGGCCAGAGAGCTAATCACTAGTCACGGGAGTTTCCAAAGCTGCGAGGCCATCAAAGCATAAAAACACCGGATACCCTGGAGCTGGTTTGGACCCACATCCCCATTCCTCTAGAGTGGCCCCAGCTCCCAGGCAAGACCTGAGTCCCCCTCCCCCCGCGCAGCTGCTGTAGAGGTATTTATAGCCTGAGCAAAGGGGCAAAGACACGCGCTTTATTTCGGAAGTGATCATTCCAGTTCCAGGTGGGTGAACCCAGGAGAACCCAGCGTCCCCTCCCCCTCTCCACTCTCACCACCTGGTCGCTCAGGACCTCCCTTGCTCCCACACAGCCCACCTAGAAATGGCCCCTTCTTAGTCCTAAGTGTGTGGGCCAACCAGTTTTCCGACTTCAAGCTGCGCACCACCAATCCCGACGTCCCCACTCCCCCTAATCCCACCCGATGGGCGTTTCGAGCTTCCTTCCCTTTCCGGGGGGAGGGAGCGCGGCGCGGTGCTGACCACTAGTGGTCCAGGCTGGTAGTGCAGAACGACGGCAGTGCCTGAGCCGAGGGGCCCGGGCCCGGGCCCGGCAGGGCTACCGGCGTTCCCATACCTCCCCCAACTGTGCTCCGCCAGGTAGGGAAGGGAGCCCCGAAACTGGCTCCCTGGCACTTCTCTGCTCTATTATTGGGGCGCGAGGGCTGCGCCCAGGATTCTGCGAGAAGCTGCTTTCCGGCCGGACTAAAAACCCGGGGGTGGGGGGTGGGAGGTGCAGTTTTGTGTCTCACTCCGCACACCCTGTCCACACCCCCGCCACTGTCGCCACAGAGCCAGGCATGTAGTTGATGTCACTTCCGTCTACCTGTTCGTCAAATATTTGTGGCGCACCTGCCAGGCCAGAGAGACGAGGACACGGCCCTGCCCTCCCGGGACTCCCGGGTCAGTCCTGGGGCCTGACGATGTACCTTGCGAGGCAGCATGAATAGCGTCGGGACTAAGGGACACACCCGGCTGTGAAAGCGCAGAGGATCCAGGGCGGGGGTGGGGGTCAGGCAGCTTCGTGGAGGAGGCGAGGATCTGAAAGAGAAGTAGATGTCAGCTCGGCAGAGAAGCCAAGAAAGGCATTCCAGGCAAGGGGTCTGCGAAGGCAGAGGAAGGGCCCCAGAGACAGCGACGTGGGAACTGCCACTAGCGCCTAGGCTGGGGGGTGGGGGGCGAAGCGGTGGTTGGCCAATCGGGTACTGCCGTGCTGGCTAAATGGCAGCCTTGATTGGGTCTCCAGATACCGCAAGGGAGGAGGCGGAGCCTCCCCCCTCCCCTGAGGCAGTTTGCAGCGACCGCTGGGAGCCGGGCCGGGGTCTCAGCTAGTCCCTCCTAGGGCTTCTCCAGGCTGCGATACTTCTTACGCAGCACGGACACCGGGTCCTTGAAGAGCACGGGGTCCAGACGGAGGCGAGAAGATACCAGGGGCATGTGGCCGAACCCTGCCGCCATCTGGTTGATGCAGTTCTGGGCTGCGGGCTGCGGCTCCTGCCTGAGCCCCGGACCCCCAGGCTCCTAAGCGGGGCGGGGAGAAATGCGTTGGAGGGCTTCTCTGTCCTCGGAACCCCACTCTACCCCCGCCTCGTGCAGCAAAAAGGGTTAGGGTTAGAACGGGAATCCCTTCCCCAGCCGGGGCCCTCCCAGTGCCGACCACCCCCCTAGATCCTCACCAGTGGAGGCGGTCTGGCCTCCTGATGCCACATCCCATAGGGCACCTTGATAGGGGGCAACTTGGTGACGGATGCTACTAGGAAGTTCATCAGGACATCCACACAGGTGGGTGCCTCATCTGCCAGGGTCCTCAGAGCCTTGGGCAGGGAGTGGGTGAAGAGGGTGTGGTAATACCTGGGTAAGGAGGGAAGAGCGGGAGAGGCTGTAGCCGAATTCAACGCCCCCCCCCCCAGGCCCCATTCTTCTCCCTCCTGACCTTACTCTCCCTTTGACCCCAATTCCTAAGCTTCTTGTGAAAGTCCTGCTCCCTTTTCAACTGAGCTCTGGCTGCCTCAGAGAGCTCCCACCCCAAGTATGCACCACTCTCCACTACTCTGTGCTCTATGGCTTGTCTGCAGCCAACGGTGAACTCCCTGCCACCTCCCTCACTCCTCCTTGGGGCCCCCTTCCCTGGGCTCTGAAGTCTGAACTCAGAGCCAGAATGAGGGGAGGATCAGCTAGTTCCAAGGCCATCAAACATGGCAGGCCAAAGATCAGCTTCAGGAAGGCTGTGGATTCACCCACCCCCAAATCCAAACACTGTCCATATCCTCTGCATGGCTCTACTTAAAGTACAACTAGCTGCTGGGCTTCCCTGGTGGCACAGTGGTTGGGGGTCCGCCTGCTGAGACGGGGGATGCGGGTTTGTGCCCCGGTCCGGGAGGATCCAGCGTGCCACGGAGCGGCTGGGCCCGTGGGCCGTGGACGTTGGGCCTGCGCGTCCGGAGCCTGTGCTCTGCGGCGGGAGAGGCCACGACGGTGAGGGGCCCACATGCCGCAAAAAACAAAAACAAAACAACAAGCTGCCATTTGTTGACTATCTGTGTGCCAAGGACTTCATGTATTTTGGTTTATTGTTTTTTGCGGTACGCGGGCCTCTCACTGTTGTAGCCTTTCCTGTGGCGGAGCACAGGCTCCGGACGCGCAGGCTCAGCGGCCATGGCTCACGGGCCCAGTCGCTCCACGGCATGTGGGATCTTCCCGGACCGGGGCATGAACCCGCGTGCCCTAGCATCAGCAGGCAGACTCTCAACCACTGCGCCACCAGGGAAGCCCTTCATGTATTTTTGTTATTTGATGATCATACCAGCCCTGTGAGGTGAATACACTTTACAGACAAGGAAACTGAACCTCAAGAGAGGTGAGGAGACTTGCCCATCACAGCACCGGGAAGTGGCCTTGAACCTGGGTCTCTGAGCTCTCGGCTGACTGCTGTGTCCGCTCCCACGCCACCCTGCTCTTGGTTCAAAGGAGGGTTCTCTGGCCCTGTGAGCCCAGCGCCGGGGCTGGCGTCTGTACCTATGGTAGAAGGCAGCCGAGGTGAGAACCATGGAGAATTCGTTGGTCCTCTTGGCAGTGTAGCCCCAGCCACCACGGGCTTCATCCCAGAAGTGGCTCCACGTCAGAAAGCCGACCATCCTCTCTGGGAAGCTCTGCCACACCACAAAAGCGAAGTCCACCTGGGGAGACATTTAAGTAAGGTGTGAGGAAGGACGTCCTGCCCAGTCAGGAGCCTCCCGAGACGTGGAGGCAAGGCCAGCCTGGCTGAGGGGACTCAGGGGAGAGGAGAAGGGAGCTAGAAAATTTCCAGGGGATGCTTAGGGGAACTTTCCCCACTGGGAGCTAGAAACAGTGCTTTTGCAGCTAGGAGCTGAAAAGTCCTAAAGCAGGAGGCTCGACTTCTTGATCTCTGGTCATCCCAGCTCCCGGGGTCTGAGGGCTGCCAGGGCTCCTCTTGGGAGTCCTCACCTCACTTGTGGAAAGACTGCTATGGGCATCCAGGCTGAGGATGGCATCGGTGCTGATGGCACTGTATGGGAAGAAGCGGTCACTGACCTGCAAGGGGAGGGAGCGGAGGGCAACTCAGCCGTAGGACCCCCTCCCCAGGCTCCCATGATGAGTATCTGCATATCTGCTAAGCAGGAGCCCCTGCAGACATGGTGTAGAAGGAAGAGCAGTGAAAACAGCAAGTCTGCCCGGAACTCGGACCTGAGGACCTCATTTTCCCTCTCTGGACTTCAATTTGCCCTTTGGTAAAATGGGCAAATTGGTATCTAGGGCCCTTCCAGTTTTGACATTTCAGGATTCCTCTATTGTCACATTAGATGTTCACCTCGACCCTGGTGAACATCCTTCGTTTGAAAGAAACAGGTCCGGAGAGATGAAGGGACTTTCCCAGAACGGCACAGGAAGGCAGGTGTGTCACACCAACCCAGGTTCTTGGAAGCCACCCCTTCTCTCCCGCCCAAAATGCTGCCACCTGCCCAGGTTTCCCCTCTATCCCTTACCTGAGACAGCAATGTACTCTCTCTGCCTTCCCTCATCACACAAAACCCCAGTTCTCTGGAAGCACAATTCACAAGGGCCAGGGATGGAAGAGAATCATCTCTATTAGGCCTGCAGCTGAAACCCATGGTCTGATTTCTCCAGGCCCAACTTGAAGTCCAGCTTTGGCTCAGGCCCAAGTAAATCACACCGTGTATGTCCTCCCCAGATCTCAGGTTTCTGGGGGTGAGCCCACCCTTCCACATCCCTCCCCATCTCTCACCTTCCTGTGCCCATCAATGACTGTCAAGGGCACTGCTGTCTTGGGCCACCTGGTTGGGGGTGGCTTCTCACTGCTCCAGAGAACCAAGATCTGGAAGGAAAGGGGGATGTTCCTGAAGTCTGGGTCAGAAGGCCAGGGTGTGTGTGTGGGGTGTCCCAGGAGTAATCTTTCTCAGGGTGGAAGCAGTTTGGGAGAGCAGCTGTATATGTGAGTTTGGGAGGAGTTTAGTTAGAGCCAAGGTCCTTTCATGACTGCCCTGTTTTTGCCTCTGAGCGTCCGGAAGGCATGAATTCCAGTGATACGAAGGTAGCTACCTGTAGCATTAGAACTCAAGTCGCACCTAGCCTGGTCCCTGACCCCATGCTCCATCCCCGTCTTCTCTCAAAGGTTTTCATTCTCTTCCTCCTGCTCCTTTGTCATTCCCAGCCCAGTTCAAATGTCCCATCTTTGAAGCTGATCCGTCTGCACCCTGGCTGAGCTAACTGCTTGTCTCCTTTCCAAGTACTCTCAAGAGCCTATCTGGCTTCTCTGGAAATGATATTTGACAGTCTGTGTGCTGGGAAGTGCTAACTGAATATGAATCTGGGGCAGAATCCTTTCCTACTTTTTCTCTGCATCCTCAGTGTCAAGCCCAGGGTGCTCACAAAAGGCTGGATGAATAAAAACAATGCATGTATGTTTACTTCAACCTCCACAAGAGGCACCTGTTTTTCAGGTGGCTTTGTCAGTTTCCATGAGGGAAGAGGGGACAGAGGTGGGGGAAAGGAACTAGAAACTTGGGACTGAAAGAGGAAGGCAGCAACGGTACTTGAAAATCCTTCCCGTGCCTCCCCCCAAAATGTGTGGTTATCCTTGGCATCCAGATGTCTTCAAGGGCTCTGCCCTGTCTCGCCCCCATCCTGGATCCCGGCACCCCAGCTGGCAAGGGGGCAGACCTGGTCACAGTGCTGGGAGCCTGCCACAGCCTGGATGAGCTTCAGGGGGGGCTGGCCTGGAGCCCCCCCCCAAATCAGGGCGCTGAACCTGCCCAGAGGACGAGAGCCTGGAGGAATGAGACACAGGCTATTAGGGCGGGAGGGGACAGAACCCCCCGAGAATGACCTGAGTTGGGGACTTGGGGAGCCAGAAAAGATGTGGGAGATTTGGGGAGGGGCTTGCTGGGGCTCTATGGTTGAGGCTGGGGCAGAGACTTGGGGAGAGTTGATGAGGGGACTTCAAGTTGTCCCATCTCTAGGGCATACCCTGTTGTAGGTGGTAGAAGGGGAAGTCCGAGGGGCTTGGGGAGAAAGTGGGCAGGGCCAGGATTGCCCCTGGGGGCCTGTTCCATAGTAGCGAGGGGTGAGCAGAGGGTCCAAAGATCCGGTCCTGAATAATCTGTGAAATGAGAGAAGGCTGTGCAGAGGGAGCGGCCAGTGTGGCCATGGGCGGGGTCTGAGGAAGTGAGGACCTGGTGCCGCCCCACACCTCGCCCTTCAGGAATCTGGGGAGGGTAGCATCTGCAACACCAGATGGCTGGGGACAGAAAGGTTCAGAAGTCCAGGGTAGGGGGTCACTCAGTGATGCTGTCTTCACTCATGGCAGATACCACTAACAGGTCATGACATTTTTTCCGGACCCAGAATCCCTCCCAACATATGCCCCAGGCAACCAATGCCCATCAGCTGGAGTTGGCACATGCTTTGAAATCTGTCTGCTACAGATGGGGAAACTGAGGCCAAGACTGGAGAAGGAACTCATCCAAGAGCTCCGAGCCAGGTCTCTGATTCATCCCAGAAGCATCTTCAAGGGGGAAGCCCAAACACCAGGGCAGAGGAGGTGTCGGAAGAGAGGGGCATGGAGAAGGGCAGGGATGAGGCAGACCCGAACCCCAGAGCCCCCATCAGGTGTATCCCCCTCACCTCCAGAGTGGTATGGACGACCTTCTCCACCGAGGAGAAGTAGGCATCCCATAGAAACTGGGTCTGCTGACGCAGGGCAAGGACCCGTGTGAGGGGCATCTCCTGGAGGGCAGTCAGGACCTGGGGCACAGAGGGAGCAAAGGAGAAGGCATGGGGCCCTGGCAGGCCCTGACTCACCCTGGGGTGGGGACAACCTAGGTTGGAGGTCTGGGAAGCAGAAGCCCGCTCCCCACATTTCTCCAGGTGGGTTGGCAGCTGCCAGCCTTGGCAAAATCCTAGGTAACTTAGCAGTTAAGAGCTCAAGGGTCACACAGAGCTGAGTTTAAATGCCACTTAGTAACCGTGTGACTGTGGATGAGCCACTTAATCCGTCTGAGTCTGTTTCCTCATCTGTAAAGTGGGAACAATAATGGTACTTGCCTCGTAGGGTGGCTGTGAGGATTAGATTAGATGATACATATTAAGGGCTTAGCACATCGTAGAGGCTCAGTGAGTGGGGGCTATTCCTGTTAACTTCTTACACCATTCTCACCTCTCAGGGGATTCAAGGCCCATGCATATGTTTTTCAGAGCTGGGCAAAATGAGTTTCGTCAGATGGAAAAGTCACTCTGCATGTTGCTTCCCCACCCCAAGCTCCACGTAGGCACTCAGATTTTGGATTTTTTGTGGCTTTCCTTTAAACTAGGTATTTAATCAGTCATGGACCAGTGGGGTTGAGCCCACGGAGATCATCTGGTCTAACTTATCCCATTGTACAGATGGGGAAACTGAGGCTGAAAGAGGCTGAGTTCTTGCTCTCAGAACCCCAGAGGCTTGGGGCTGGGCGCAAAATCATCAATATACACAGGTGGGGGATAAGAATGAGGACCGAGACCAGCCTGGGGGCTGGGATCCCGGGGTCCTCCCATGTCCCGGGTCTAGTCCCCACCCCATTGGTAGGACCCTGAGCTACCTGAAGTGGGAGCCTCTCGTCAGCTACAATGGCCGCCTTGGTCCAATCGATGACCTCAGAGAAGGGCAGCTCCCAGCGAGGGCTGAGAAGCACAGGGATGCAGCCAGCCTGGGGGGTAGGGAGGTCACTGGGGAGCCCCGTGCACACACTCACCCCTCCTCCCTTTTCCAAGTCAGCAACTTCTGCATTGGGGGCAAGGGATACAGAGGAGAGAAAATTGGGGGGGTTTGGGGGGGTGTTCTGCAGAGGGTGCAGTGAATATGGCTGTAGGCACATCTGAGTCCCAGAGTAAAGGAGTGGGCAGCTCACCGGCCCTTCCCATTGGCCTGGGCCCAGACTGCCCTTCCAGCTCAGGAGTGTAGGGGGACAGGGATGGGGGATGCCCAAGTTGGGGTTGTACCTGCAGGGCTTGAAGGAAGTGTAAGACATCAGGACTGCGGCCAGGGATGAGGCAGAAGGTGGCGTTAGGTAGCGTTGCCCCAGGGTGGGTCCTAAGGAGCACAGGAGGGGGCCCTGCACCCAGGAGACCTGAGACAGCTGCCCCTCAACCCCCTGACTCCCCTGATGGCCCCCCAGCCCTCCACACTAACAATCCCAAATTCACAATGTACAAACCCACCACCATGTTCTCATATGTTAACAGACACTCTTGCACACGCCCAGCCATACACTGCCCCTCGCCCACAGCTGGGGTAGCAGCTCTAGCTCTGCCGCTGCCCTTGGTGGTATTAGACACCTCCCTTCTCTTCTTAGGACCTTGGTTCCCTCGTTTGCAAAATGGGAGGTGGTGGGAGCTGACGTTTCCAAGGCTGGTCTGACTTGGGCAAGCACGCGTTTGCCCTCCCACCTCTTGGCCTCATGCAGACTTCTGGGCGGCCCTCACCTGAGTGGCCTCCATGCCCTGCCCTCTCCCCGTCCTCAGAGCCCAGGCCCATGAAAAGCTCTTCTGTCAGGAGGTGGGCTGGGCCCCCAGCCTGGAACCACACAGGAAGCCGCTGCCCAGAGGCCTCCTTGCCCAGAGGACAGGCCTCCTCTGTTCCTCCCCCCTCCCCCCACCAGCCCCAGGGCCACACTCAGGCTGTGTGTGCCTGTTGGGGGGAGGGGTAGGAGTCACAGCCTCCTCAGAGCCACCACCGGGGAGCTGCCCAGTTAGGGAAGGAGTGCCCATGACCTGGCTACGGTGTGTGTGTGTGTGTGTGTGTGTGTGTGCGCGCGCGCGCGCAGGACTCCAGGGCTCACAGGCCTGCTCAGAGTGGGACTGTTGAATAGGGCCTAGAAGGTTCCAGGACCCTCCTCAGCTACAGTCTATCTGGTCCTGAGTCTGAACCTTCAAGAAGCAATCCTAGGAGTACTTAGCCTCTGGACCAACCCTCATTGCACAGATGGGGAGACTGAGTCTCAGAGAGACCCGAGGACTGGCTCAGGTTCTCAGAAAGGGCTGGGGCAGAGCTGGAACTGGAACCAAGATGTGCTAACTCCTGGCCCCAGGTTATCTGAACCACCCCAGACCTGCTGCCCAGGGGTCTCCCCGAGGACCCGGCCTTCTTTGCCCAATGCTCAGGTGTCCCGCCAGGCTTCTTCTGGAAAAAGCTACAAGTTAAAAACAGGACACCCTCCACCTCATTGAGAGCCACGGCACCAGCCAGCCACAGCCCTCTCCTCCTCCCCCAGTAAAGCCCTAAGGGACTGAAAACCCTTAAGTTTAAGGCTTCAGAGAACCCAGAGCCAGAGAGCCTGCTGAATACACTGTATCAGTCAGTCCTCGTTAACGTCTACTGTTCCCTCTGTGTCTTTGTACCTCCTTCTCTCTCAGCCTGGAGCACCCCTTCCTGCCTTGCAGCCCGAAGAATTCCTCCTACTCGATCTTAATGTATAAAGTTCAAATATCGCCTCCTCTGGGAAGCTTTCCTTGGTCTCTCCAGAGATGGCTCCCTCCTCTCTGCTCCCACAGCCCTTCTGTGCACTGCAGTAGTAACGAGCCGGGCTAACCTTTACTGAGCATGTCCTTTGTTCTAGGTGCTTTACATGCATTGACTCACTTCATTCTCACAGCAACCCTATGAGATGGGAGGTATGTGCTGTTAATATTCCATTTTACAGATGAGGAAACTGAGGCCTAAAGTGGTCACACAGCTCTGAAGTAGAGGAGCCGGGCAGGCAGCTTGCCCACCCTCTCTCTGTTTAACAATGTGTGTCACACCAGTGACTTGTCTGTCTCTCTAATAAGACTAAGCTACTTGAGGGCTGGGGCTGTGCCTCCCTCATCCAGTATCCCCAGGGCGTAGCAGGGCACCTGGCGGAGTATGGGCACTCAGTGGGGGCTAAGTGAATGAATGCTCAGTGTGCAACAGAGGAGAGACCCAGGACCAATGGACTAAATGTTTGAAAGGTCAGTTTCGGCACAAATTCTAGTAATGGAGCTGGCTGAGAATAGCCAGTGGGTGGCCTTGGGAGGTGGTGAGTTCCCCATCAGAGGCTAGACGAGCACCTCCGTGTGTGTGTGTGTGTGTGTGTGTGTGTGTGTGTGTGTGTGTGTGTGTTGTAGAAGGGATGGATCTCGTCGTGATTGCTGATGATCTGTGACCCTGTAAAGTGCTTGGCATGGACTTGGGGCCTCAGTGTCCAAGGCTGCTATCAAGGTGACTCCACCCATGGCCACAGGCAGGGCTGCATTGCGACTTCCAGTGCCCTGCATACTTTGGCCTTTGCAGTCCCTCAGCCATAAAAATATAAAAATTATATTCGATAACTGTGTTGGTATAAGAATGAACATACTAATATTATATATGAAAGCATTTTCTTCTATTTAGAAGTTCACTTTTTTCTTCTGATTTTCAAAGAAATGAGAACATTTTCATGGGCCCCTGAAGTATCATGGGCCCTAGGCACTGCGCCTCGTGTGCCCAGTGGCGACAGGCCAGGGGACCTTAAAACATGCATTAAATTTATGTAAAAAAACCCCCCCAAAGCAGGGGAGAGCATATACACCCGTTTATATACACCCAGAGTACTTCAGAAAAGACACAAGAGAAACTAGAAAGGGTATTTGGCTCCAGGAGGGAAAACTGGGTGGCTGGAGACAGGGGTGGGAGGGAGTTTTTACTGTATACTCCTTTGTGCCTTTGGAATTTTGTACCATGTGAATGAATTCCCTATTCATAAAAATAAATAAATAACAATTTAAACGGGTGGAGGCTTATTCTAAAGCAATATGAGACTGTTCAGTGAAGGTGGAAAAATACGGGCTTTGGAGCCAGAAGCGGGGTTTAATCCCAGCTCTGCTGCTTCTGAGCGCCTGATCGGAGCAGTGAGGGAGGCTGGGGTGAACCGCGGAGCTCGTCACCAAGGCCCTTGGCTGGCTGCCTCCACGTCTCTGAGCCTCAGTTTCCTGTTCCCTGAAATGGGGATCATAACACTTCCCTTGAAGGGTGCTCGAGAGGATTAGCCATGAAGTATGTAAAGCGGCGGAGCAGGGTCTCCCCAGATGCCCACTTTCTCCCCTCCTCCCTTCCCCCAGCAGAGTGAATGTGGGACGGTGGCAGCGACCTGAATCGCCTCTTTCTCTGGCCGACACTTGTTTATTCAGGCCACCTTGCGGGCGCTGGCCTGTGGCTGTGGGCCTCCCGCTGTCTCTGTCCCTATACTTGACTAGCTGCTCAGGCAGCTGCCTGGCACGTCAGGGAAACTGAGGCTCCAGCTACTCCAGAGATTACAAGTCCTGTCGCCTGCAGGTGGGTTGAGGCCAAAGACAGAAAAGCTAGAAATTCAGAGGACGGTTAGAGGCTGTCAGGCATCACACCTTGGAAATACACTTATCAAAACTGCTACTCAGAGGGTGGCCCACGCCTATTAGAAAACGTTGGCCAGTTCTGGCCAATTTGGATTCAATCAGTAAACATTTAGTGAGCGCCTGCCTATTGTGTGCACTCCCCAAGTTTCAGTTTCTCAGAGAAGTTCACACTGAAATAACTTTCATATTCAGCAGTAACCGACTGCATTTAGCTGTAACTAAAGTCAGCTGAAAGAAGAACTTCCTGAAACCAAGAATGGCTAAGTGCCTAATCAGAAGTAAGGCCAGGCAAGGTGAGCGGAGAACCCTGTCACCAAAGGTGAGCTCTGTCTGAGTTTGGAGTTTGAGGTACCTGACGGGATCCGCAGCTTTTTGGGTGATTGTCGAGGATGCCTGCTAGGGATGGGTCCTAGCAGAAGGGCCATGGGGACTGAGGGGCCTTTCTGCTCTTACCCCTGGCTGCGGGGCTCCCTGGAGGCCATGTGCCTTCAGGAGGTAGAGAGATTCCATTCCCACAAGAGCCCTGTGGCTGAGAAAAGCCCCAGAAGCCCCCAAACAGAGGCAAAAACGGAGCTTGGCCACGTGAAGAATTCCTGGGAGGGAAGTGGAGCTCAGAATAAGCCATGTTGTTCTAGCAAAGAATAGGGAGATACGTGAGACAGGGGACAAGGGAAGGATTCTAGAGTGACAGGTTCCACCTCCAGTCTGCCCAGCCAGACTTTGGATACTGCTGGCCTCCTGGGGGCTGCACAGGGGTTGGGGTGCTTAGGCGTTAACTGCTTTACCACCTGAGATGTGTCACCACCACTAGCCCAGGCAGAGAGAAGTTTCTAAGTGAGCTCTCCATGTCCCCATGGGTCCCCATGCTTCTTGTATATATTCAGGCACTCTCACTGGTAGGAATTCTTCTGTAGGTCTGACTTAATTCATATTTGCTGTAACCAAAGCCTGTTACCTTGAGAGGTTAATCCCGGAAACTAGACATAGGAGCAGCTTCCATCTGTGACCATGGCTCTGAGGCATTTGACAGGACTGATCATAAACTCTTGCTTAAACCCCAGAATTCTGAGGCTGAAGGCTTTGGAGCCAGCCAATCCTGGATTAAAATACTGGCTGTGCTCTTTCTGGCTGGGTGGCCTCAGACAAGTTACTCAACCTCTCTGAGCTTTAGTGTCTGGTACACCAACGCTTCAAAGATAAAGATTAGTATTATTTTATTATAATCATTTATAAAAAGTGCTTAGCACATAGTAAACACTATAGAGTTGTATGTTAAATAAAATATTAGGGAAGGAAGGATTGGAATAAAAGAAGAAGAATAGGAGTGAGTCATGTTTTATGCTTTTAAAGATCCCCAAGGAAGAATTCCACAACCTTCCTTGGACACCTCTTGCAGCAAATCACCATCTCGGTGGTCGTGTTCTCTGCTGTCTAGCCTGATTCCCTCCTGCTGCAGCTGAACCCTAAGTTTGCCCATCTCAATCCTGCCCTCTACCCTGGCCCCTGGGCTCGCTCCCATCACATACCCTTCCCATCCAGCCCCCAAGGGGCGAAGCTCCACTTACTGCTTGGGTCCACGGTCCTGTTCACAGCGCCCATCCCAGGGGCAGGCAGAGAAGTCGGTGCCTGCCACGTGCCACCTGCCCCCGTCCTCTGCCAGGGCTAGCAGGGCCACCCCGGGCCGGGGGCTGTGTTGCCGCAGCTGGCCAGGTGCTCCACCTCGCAATGGGTGGGCTTCAGGGAGAAGCGGGAGGGCCACGTCAAAGCCGGGCCGAAAGGTGTCCACTGTGGGACTGGCCTCGGCCACCATCGCCTGTCCCAGCTGGAAGGTCCGGGGGCAAGGGGCTGGGTGGAGACTGAGGACCAGGTGGTTCCTGCCCCCATCCCACTGCGGGGGCACCGGGTCGCACTCTCCAGTGGAGGTGTCCGGGCTGAGGAGGAGGAGGAGGCAGGCCTCAGCAGCGCTGAGCGTGTGGTAGCGGGAGCCCTCGACGGAAGCCAGGATCCTGCGGCGAGTCTCAGAGACGGGTCCAGCCGCTGGGTACACGAATACCTTGAGGCCACCGCCTCTGCATTTCGAGGTGTCAAAGCAAGCTCCCCAGTTGCAGCTGCCGCCACGGAGGGCTTGAGGAGGTCGAGGGCCATCTTCCAGGAGCTCCCCAGGCTTGGCGAAACTCTGCAGGAGCTCTGCGTCCAGCCAGCGGGGCCAGCCTCGGGGGGCTCCTGCCCGGGGGCTGGTGGGCACTGCCAGGCGGAGAAGGGGGAAGAGTCCCAGCAGGATGAGGAGCCAGGAGGCCAACAGTGCCAGCCAGAGGGACTTCCGTCTCCACGACTGCATGTGGCCACCCACAGCCAGGGCTGCAGGAAGCAGGAGGAGCGGGGGCCTGAGTGTAGGCCTCTGGGACTGGGATCCACCTTCTAGGTCAGCACCCTCATCATACAGATGGGAAGACTGAGGCCCATCGAGGGCAGGCTGCCTGTGTAAGATCAAACAGCAAGTCACAGGCCAGGCACCGGGAGGCCAGGTAGGACCCAGCTCTCTGGCCCTGCCTTCCTGCGGTCAGGACTCTGCTTCCTCGGCCTTTGGACAACCAAGCCAGCCTTTGCCCTCCCAGCAGGGCCCCCTTCCCCTGGCGCTGCTCAGGCTGATGCAACCCCTGTCCAGACTGCAAGGCAGTGTCCTTCTGCCCTCCTGGCTGCACCCCCTGACCTTGGCCTCAACGGAGAGGAGGGCCGTCTGCCAGGCCATGGGGGACCCATGAGGGTTCCCACAGGAGGCGGCTTGGCTGGGGTGCAGGGCTGGGTGGAAGCAGGGCTGGTCTCCCCTATCCTCCCCCTGCCTGAGCAGCCCCAGAGCAGCCTGGCCACACCTGTGCCCACTGGCAGGCACTCCTGGGCTGTAGGCCCTGCAGCTGGTGCTTAAATTAGACCCTGCATCCCATGTGGGCTCTCAGAGTCAGCTGAGGTCAAGGCCTGAGTGCAGCCAGTGGCCCCTACCTGGGGGACTGGGAGGGCTCTGGGTCCTGGTCCTCTCCCACCCTCCCACTGTCCTGGCTCAGGCGGCTCGGCCCCTCCTCCCTCCAACGCTAGTAGCTGGTCCTGCACCCTCTGGCTTGGAGCTATCAGGGTGCAGAGGCCAGGGACCCCGTGCCAAGCCCCTGCCCCATGGTCCCCAAGCCCCGCTGGTGTCTTGCGTCCCCTCTCAGGGCAGCATCTGGCCAGTCTAGATCTCTTTCCTAGCGGCAGCCTGGCTCCTCCCCTGCCAGCCCTGATTCGCTCCTGGCTGGGAGGCAAGGTCTCCACTTAACCCCTTCCAAACCCGTTTTCTGGATTGCTATTAATAATAACCCCCAGGGCCCACACCTCACAGTTGGCCTTGAGCTCTCACAACCTCTGTCTCTGAATTCTCACATCAACCTTCCAAGGCCAAAGTTTATCACTGTTGTGTTTCCTATGGATGAGGAAAGTGAAGCTCAGAGAGGGGATGGTATCTCATAAGGTGACCCAGCTAAGGAGTGGCAGGGTGGGGATTTGAACCCGGAGCTCCTGACCTGAGTCCTTAGAGCTTGCCACTGGTCACCACAGATGCGGGATTCGCTCCTGGCTGGTAGGCAGGCTCTCCACTTAACCCCTTCCATCAACAGATGAGATAAGTGAGGTGTCAAGAGGCTGGGGGGCTGGTACTGGGCAAGGTGCTCCCAGCTATTCCCAGGATTGGTCCCTCTTCCTTCAGCTGCCCCGCCCTCACCCTCCACCAGTCCTATCCAGCTCCAGCTCCAGCTTTTTCAGGCCCGTTCGTGGCACCTTACACTCAGGCGCACAGGTCAGCCCTTGCCTGGAGCTCTGTGGGAAGGGTCTGTAGGACCGGATGCTTACTCCAGTTCATATGGGGAGTTCCTTCTGAGGGTGAACTGACTCTCCATTAGTCCACACCCCACTGAGGGTTTCCCCCCCTGCTCAGTTCTTGGGTCTGTGCTCTATGAGGGAAGTCAGGAATGGGTGATGTCACCCACTGAGGAATCGCTGAAATGATGAGAGACTCTGCCTGCCGGAAGCCCCAGTCTGACGAAGGCAGCCACAGGGAGCCCGGCAGACCCGGAGTGGACTCTGCTTCCACCTCTTACTGGCTGGATGATGTTGGGCCTCTGCCCCCTCTTCTCCAGGAAGGCAATAATAATATCTGCCATGAGACAGTAGCCTGGTCAAAGCTAGGCCTACCCTGTGGGTGTCCCTCAACAAGTGGCAGCCTCCTGCCTTCTTGCCTTCCTCTGATCTCAGAGGGCCGCTGATCTGATGAGGGAGCTACCATGGGAATGTTATCCTCTCAGTGGGCAGCCAGTCTGGGGTGGGGCACAGTTCATACACCCAAGAAAGTCCTCAGAATGGCCAACAGAGGGGGAATCTGACCTCCTTGCTCTACAGGGTCAGTCACTAGGTGAGGGGCCGACTTTCCTGCGCACATCGGGTTCTCTCCCGTGAAGAGGGGCCGTTGCATGTGCTGCTCCTGCCTTTCACCTTCCTCTGCTAACTCCTCCTCACCCTACGGGGATCAGCCAGGGCTCCCTTCCTGTAGGAAGTTTCCCTAACTATCCTCCGGCTGTGTTACGGAGCTTCTCTAGGTTCTCATGCCATTTCTTCATCCTCTGTGCCTGTACTCATGCATTCATTTATCCAGCAAATACTTAATGAGCACTAAATGTGGGTCAGGTTTTGTGCCAGGCACTGCGGATGCAGTATTGAAGAACAATAATAGCTAACATTCATGTTATACTTAGTATGTGCCACGCATGGCTCTGAGTGCCAGTGCATTAGCTTATTCAATCCTCTCTTGTGAGGGCTTTGAGGGAGATACTATTATTATCCCCATTTTCCAGATGAGGAAATGGAGGCCCAGGGAGCTTAGGTAACTTGATTCATTCCCCCCACACCTCAGCCTGGATTTAGACCCAGGCCATCCGTTCCTTTAACTTCTGCACCATTCCACCTCCTGAGCTAGAAGCACAGTCCCACCCTCCCAGGCTCACTGTCCCAGGGAAAGAGAGACCAGTAACCAAGCAATTACAGGACGAGGGAAGGGGGACTGTGGGAGTGCTCAGAGGGGCTGGCTAACCCAGGGGGCCATAAAAGGCGTCTGAGGCAATGACATCACTGCAGCTGCCTGTGTGGGGACAGACAGGAAATGGCAGAAGTGGAGGCAGGGTCAGCTTTTCCTACGGGTCACCCCACAAGTCACTCTTTCACTCATTCCACAGCTACTTAATGTGCCACTGCTTTGGGCCAGCCGGGTCCTCAGGGAGTGATCTGGTGGCACTTCCTTTCCTGAGAGAGAAAATCAGCAATGAACGTAACAGATAAGTAAAATATCTCACTTGATATTTGGCAATGATGCTCTGGAGGAGGGGAGGGCCTGCAATGTTAAATGCAATGTTAACTGTTAGAGGCAGGCCTCCCTGAAAAGTTGACCTTTGAGGTGAGGGAGTGAGCGGAGGATGTTTCTAGGGGAAGGTCATTCCGCCAGGGCACAGGCTCTGGGTGGGGAGTCTGCCTGCCCTGCGCAAAGCCTGATCTAACCTTGTTTCCATAGCACCGCTCGGACTCCAGCTGAGAGGCTGATACAGCAGCAGAGACGGAAGCAGAGAGCCCCATTGGACCAGGTGAGTCATGCAGGTGAGCCCTGATGGTGGTTTGGACCATGGGTGAAAGGGGTGAGAAATAATTATTTTCTACATATATTTTGAGCCAGGGAAAAACAACAGATTTGCTGACGGGTTGGATGTGAGGTTGGGCGTGAGCCACAGGCAAGATGGAGCTCCCGTCAACTGAGATGAACTGAGCGGGGAGCCAATTTGGGGAGGAAGGTCAGGACTTCGGTTCTAGGCTAGGAGTTGTGTTCCATTCATCTTTTCCTTTTTTAAAATTAATTAATTAATTAATTTATTTATTTTTGGCTGCATTGGGTCTTCGTTGCTGCACACGGGCTTTCTCTAGTTGCGGCGAGTAGGGGTTACTCTGCTGCGGTGCGCGGCTTCTCACTGTGGTGGCTTCTTGTTGCGGAGCACAGGCTCTAGGCACGCAGGCTTCAGTAGATGTGGCTCACGGGCTCTAGAGCGCGGGCTCAGTTGTTGTGGCGCACGGGCTTAGTTGCTCCGCGGCATGTGGGATCTTCGCGGACCAGGGCTTGAACCCGTGTCCCCTGCATTGGCAGGCGGATTCTTAACCACTGTGCCACCAGGGAAGCCCCCATTCATACTTTTAATTCCAGCATTCATATAATAAATGGCCAAGAAATGCTTGTTGAATGAGTGAATAAATGGATGATGGACAAAGTTGGGAGGGTAGGAGGCTAAGACCAGCTGGTGAGGGGCTTGCGGGGACCCTGGTACTGTTCCAGCTCTCCCACCGCCGGCCCTGAACACTCTGGCTGGCTCGTGCGCACACCCACACTTGCATCTCTACACAAGGCCTCTCCTACTTTCATGTCTGCAGGGGGCCAGCCGGGGCCTAGGCTTGTCCAAAAGCGAGTCACAGAGTTGCCCTGGGCCTTGGATGGAGGAATAGGAGGCAGGGCATCCTGGCAGGCAGGACTGCACTGGGCTCATCCTAAAAGTACATCTCTGGGCTCTGCCAAGGGCTCCAGGGCCTCCATCGGGCTCTTTAGGGCTCATCAAAGCCTCCAGGAGTTCCCGTCCCATACTTGGGCTCTGATCAATGGGACAGAAGCCAACACTTTGGGGAGAGGGGAGCGGGAAGGGCAGGAAGGAGAGGACAGCCGTGAATAGGAGGAGGAGGAAGAGAAGGCCTGGCGCCTGGTTCAGAGGCTTCTGGGATGAGGCAGAAGCCTTGCTTCCTGCAGGGCAAGGTTGAAGAAGGCCTTTATGTGGATTTGAGGATAAGGAGGTGCTCTGGACTGCATCCCGGAGCTCTGAGCACTACGGTGTTTGTTTCATTGCCATGGTGGCGTCACGCTGCCTGGGGGCTGCCTGAGCGTGGGGTTTCTTCCTGCCTGAAGTGCCAGGTGTCATGCAGGCCAAGGTGCCCAGGTAGAAAATGGGCGCTAGCATCACTGTTTGATCTGAAGTGTTCCCTCTTTGCACCCTGAGTCTGCCTCCCTCCTGGCCTTCCTCCTCTGCGTTGGGCCTGAAGTCTCCAGAAGGACTATATCTAGTCTCCCAGGAGGAAGGGGCCTGGAGCCCTGTATAGTGCTGTGGTTAGGAGCACTTAGCAAGCTTGTGTTCCCGTGCAAGCGACTTTACCTCTCTGTGCTTCTGCTTCTTCATCTGTAAATGGTGGTAATAGCTCCTTCCTCAAAGGCTCGCTGGGAAGAGGATTACGTGAGATGGTGAATGTTTGGCATTCAAAACACCATGCCTGGGTGACTTCCCTGGTGGCGCAGTGGTTGAGAATCCACCTGCCAATGCAGGGGACATGGGTTTGAGCCCTGGTCCGGGAAGATCCCACATGCCGCGGAGCAACTAAGCCCCTTTGTCACAGCTACTGAGCCGGCGTGCCTAGAGCCCGCGAGCCACAACTACTGAAGCCCGCGTGCCTAGAGCCCGTGCTCTGCAACAAGAGAAGCCACCGCAATGAGAAGCCTGTGCACCTCAACGAAGAGTAGCCCCCGCACGCTGCAACTAGAGAAAGCCTGTGCACAGCAATGAAGACCCAGTGCAGCCAAAAATAAATAAGATAAATTAAAAAACACACTAACAAACAAAAAACACCATGCCTGACCCTCAGACACCTAACAAATGATGTCCTTTCTCCCCCCTCAGGCCCCAGGGCAGTGAGATGACTTGCACAAGGGGCATCAAGCTGTCCATCTGGGTAGATTGGGACCAGGACTTGGGTTTTCCTTGCTGTGCCTGTGTTCTTCCTGCTGCATCCCCATCTCTGTTCTGGAAGAAAGAACACACTCGGAGCTCCAGGACGCAATCACCGTGGAAACCCATCTGCTTCGTCTTATCTGCTGCTGTTTTTTCCTCCCTCTCTGAGCCATCTGGGTGTCTCACTACAGAATTAGCAAGAGCGGGGGCTGGAGGCTGCGGGAGACTCTGGGGTTTCAGCTCTCACTTGCTGGAGCACAGATAACCCCAAACTGTGGTGAATCCCCACAGGGCCCTGCAATATCGGTCCAGCTCCAGCTAAAGTGAGTCTGCCCCTCTAGGCACCACCAGCATGCAGAGCGGACAGATGCAGGATGCAGTTGTCTGCCCACAGCGCCAACTCACACCTGGACCGCACCTGGGGGAGGGCCAGAGGAGCAGCCCAGGGGACCCGGGGAGGGGAGTTGGGGAAAGCAGGTCTGGCCTCTGCTTCTCCCCCAGGCACAGCTTGTGACCTTGGACAAGTCACATCCTTTTTTCTGGGCCTTCCATTTCTCACTCTCAACCTAACATGGTAGCAGGACTAGGCTTTCCAGAGCAAAAAGGTCTGGAATTCTTACTCAGAAGTAATCCTGATATAGGTTGCAGGTCAATCCTTCCCTTTCCCATCCTGTCAAGACTTGACTTTGTTAAGGAAAAGTATACGAACTTGGAAGTGAGGCAATGGGGCAACTGCTTGACCTTCGTCTGTCCATTGGGGCATCTTCTAGCAAGCCCCCGGGGGTCATGTGACTCCCTATGTATTAGGATCCAGGTATTTTATAAGCCTGAGAACAAAGATGCTAACTTGTAGAAAACAGATAAGATACAAAGGATTTTTGTCCAATAGTGATACAAATGATTTCTGACCAGTAGAGATCACCCTGAAGATTACAGGCATGCACTATGGGGCATTTGCCAGTTGGGAATCTGACTAGCAGTCTTATTTCAGCCTTCTCTGTGCTTTGCTGACTATTATCAATGAGTCCTCTGAACCAGCTTTGTCATCCTGAGAGTCTCCTCATGAATGAGCGAAGTACAACTTTGACAGGGGCTCACTACGCATTTGTAGAATAATTTTTTTTTTTTTTAATATTTAGAAGACTAAGAGTTGACAGCTCACTGGGCCTCATTTTCCTCTTCTGTAAAATGAGGAATTCGAGGGAGCGGCTTACAGATTTGCTGACCACGTGCCAGGCACTGTTGAGCTCTTTATTTGTTTATTTTTGGCTGCGTTGGGTCTTTGTTGCTGCGCGGGGGCTTTCTGTAGTTGCGGCGAGCGGGGGCTACTCTTCCTTGTGGTGCGCAGGCTTCTCATTGCAGTAGCTTCTCTTGTTGCAGAGCGTGGGCTCTAGGCGCGCGAGCTTCAGTAGTTGTGGCGCATGGGCTCAGTAGTTGTGGCGCACGGGTTTAGTTGCTCTGAGGCATGTGAGATCTTCCCGGACCAGGGATCGAACCCGTGTCTCCTGCGTTGGCAGGTGGATTCTTAACCACTGTGCCACCAGGGAAGTCCCTGTTGAGCTCTTTATATCCATGATTTCATTTAAGCCTCACAGCAAAACTGCCAGGGCAGCTATTCACCCCCTGTGAGGTTAATGAGGTTCAGAGAGGTGAAGTGATTGCTCCAAGCCTTCACAGCCAGGGAGTAACAGAACCTGGATTTGAACCAATGCATCACAGGTTGGAGGGGCACGCTGTTGCCTGCTTCACAGGTTTATTGTGGAGCTCCTTGAATGAGACAACAGGTGGGAAAGTGCTTGGCAAACGCTACAGGTATGCACACATGTGAATAATTATAGCCACCCCTAGGCTATCTTCTAACCAGCCACACCTAGACCTGGCCCAGGGGCTGGTCTCCCCTCCCCTGG
The DNA here is from genome assembly GCF_039906515.1 of Pseudorca crassidens. NCBI lineage: Eukaryota > Metazoa > Chordata > Mammalia > Artiodactyla > Delphinidae > Pseudorca > Pseudorca crassidens. The sequence goes on along the minus strand of NC_090297.1, from coordinate 20,201,291 downwards.
GAAGCAGGCCTCTGCTTCCCGCAGGGTGGGTTTCTGTTATCCGGAGAAAGTCAGAGGAGACTGAGGTGAGCAGGCATCTCTGGTCCAGCCCCTCACAAACAGGACACCTGCTGGAAACCACAGGCTGAGCTCTGAGCTCTGGCTGTTCCTTTGGGGCCTGTATTCCTGGGCCAAGGGTTCAGGGTAGGGGCTAGGGGACAGCAGATTTGGACAGGCCAAGTAAAGTCGATTTCTAACCCTAGTTCTGAAGTCATTCTGTGCCATCCTTCTGAATATTTCACCTGAATTAGACCCTCTCTGAAGGCTCCAGAAGCCATGCCCAGTCTCCCCTAGTTTCTGGAGCCCCCCAGAGCTGCCCATACCTGGACACGTCCACCTCAGCCCTGAGTACCAAGTGGTTAATCATTGGGGCCAGCCTGGCAAATGTTTACCTAGCAGGCAGGCTGCTTGGAACCCCAGGTAATTGACAGCCTGCTTTCCAAAGCCAAGGCAGGAAGATTTATTTGTCCTCTCCTTCCTCCCCAGGGATGCTGCTTGGCGGAGTAAACAGCTTTCAGCTGGCTCTTTGAGGAGATGCTCAGCAGAGGGGTGGGAGCTGGGGGCAGGGATCAGGCCCAGAGGTGGGCCCCGAGGAGGCGTTGAAGGGGCCTCAGACCCATTTTTCTGGAGTCTGGGCCCCACCTCGGGAGCCTGGCTTAGACTGGCATTCCATAATATGTGATAATTATTGCTGTAATTGATGGAGCCCCTGACATACATCGCCTCATTTAATTCTTACAAGCACCAGAAGATCGAGGGACTCTTATCTCTGCTTCCAGACTAGGGAAGGGGGATGCAGAGGTGAAATCAGTTGTCTAGGGCCACCCAGCTAGTGAGTGATAGAGCTGGGACCAAACTGCAGTCTGTTTGACATCAGATCTGCTGGGCTTTCTGCTTTCCCTCAAGGAAGAAAAGGCTATCAATTTGTTGAGAACTTACTATGTGCCAGGCACTATGTTGGACACTTTGTTTCAATCTCTAATCCAGAAGTATCTCCTAGAATCCCTTTACTGTGCCATTAACATCAAAAGAGTGAGATAGTACAGTTCATAACTGGGGAAGGAAACACAGGCGTGAACCCCAGAAATAAAATCAGGATGGGCTACGATTGCCTCTTGTAACCTAAAGGCATCCTCATTGGTTGTCTATCAGGTCCTGCAGCCCCGCCTCCATACAGACCCTGATGTTAGCAGGCTCCCACTCCCCTGCACCCTCCAAAGTCCAGGCCACCATCATTTTGCACCTGGGTCATTGCATTGGCCTCTGGTCTCTGCTTTCCTCTTGTCTCACTAAAACACTGTCTCCTCCAGCAGCCAGAGGATCTGTTAAAATGTAAACCCCATCACCCCTTGGCTGTAACTCTGTATTAGCCATGTCTTTTTAGTTTCTGTGTTTTGATGTTTCGCACCAGGGCCTTGCTGACCCTGGAGGGACTGCCCCTCCCAGGGTAGCCAATTCCTATAGATAGTAAAAACTCACCCTTGAGCTTGCCTTTCAAATGCAAACTACCCAATCCAGAGCCTATACCCCGTCACCTCCTCTACTGGGCTCTCACACTCAGGGCCACTACTCCCCTGATTTATGCATCACAGGGTCAGGTACCAGGCAACTGGAGACAGCCTCATGCCCAGAGCCCACTGAAATTATTAATCCAGCCAATTCTAAGACTGCTTGCGGCCTCACGCACTCCTCCCATGGAAACCACAATCAAGACCCTTGCCTGTGTTTTCCCCTCCCTCCCTCTGCCTCCTGACCAACCCTGGTGCTTCCCCATGTGCCCCCCCCCCGCCCCACCCTGCCCCAGTGGCATGCTGTGCCTCCTCCTCTTGGGTTCTGTGAGTATAATGAACTCTTTCCAATGGCAGTTGTCTCCTGGTCTGTTGGCCTCACTGTACCTAAATAATAATAAAACCTATATTTTGAAACAAACTCCCCCAGTGGCTTCCATCACACAAGAACAAAATCCAGGCTTCTTTCCACAGCTTAGAAGGCCCTCCAAGATCTGGGCCCTGCCTGCCCTCAAGACATTGTCTCCTGCCCCGCTCCCCAGACGCTGTGCTCCAGACCCAGCAAAGCCATTTCCACCTTAGGACCCTTCACCTGGCTGTCCCCTCTGCCTGGAACGTTCTTCTCTCAGAGCTCATCATGGGTGGCTCCTTATTGACATGCAGGGCTCAGTTTACATGCCACCTCCTCAGGGAGGCCTTCTCTGAGCATCACCATCAGGGAATAGTGATAGCTAGCACCTCCTGGGTGTTTTCTATGTGCCAGGCACCAGTTTATGTCCTTTTCATGTAGTCACTCTTTGAATCCTCACAACAACCCTATAAGGTAGGTATTATTATTATTTCCATTTTGCAAGTGAGGAAACTGAGGCTCAGAGAGTTCAGGGACATGACCAAAGTCTCACAGCTAACAGGCAGGAGAGCTGGGATTCAGATCCAGCAGCCCATTTCCAGAGCCTATACTCTGAACCACTGCACCTTATCTCCTGCTGCAGAGTAAGTTTACAATAACTATTATTATTACTATTGTTTTGAATAGAGGCCAGGTTTTACCCACCTGTGTTCTTTAATCAAATTTGAATTCCTTTGGGCAAGCCAATCACTCTCAAGTTTGCCACAGTCCCTCCTGCTCCCTACTGTCTTACACCAATTTACCTGACTTGCTTGGACCCTGAAGGCATTCATGTTTGCAGCCTCCGCTCTGGGTGCCACTTATTCGCTCATTCTTTTAACCAACACCCACTGTGGCAGATGCTGTGCTAGGCCCACAGTGATGAATAAGATGGCATCCATGCCCTCAAGGAGCCATGGTCCTGTTCAGAGGAGACAGGCACACAGGTCACTTCACTGCATTGTTATGTGTGCTGTTACGGGGACGCCAGTGAGTGTTAGGGAAGCACAGGGGGATTCAGCCAGGAAGGATTTCCCAAAGAAAGTGACATCTCTGCTGGGTTTGAAAGATTAGACAGAGAGCAGACCAGGAAGACGCAGCACAAGCAAAATGGAAAAAGCACAAACAAATGCATGGAGGTGGCTGAGTGCATGGCTGTCTAGGGACGAGCTTGTCACTTTGGATGAGAAGGAGGAGTGAATCTGACAGGCTGAAGGAAGTTGGTCCAGACCTTGAAGGTCTTCTGCACTTCTGGAAGGACTGCAGCTTTTGTTGTGGAGCCTGACAGCAGTCCGAGGAGGATTTTAAGCAGGGAATGACATGGCATTGTTGATAAGGGTTCCACCCCACCACACCCCCCTTTTCCCCAACCTCCCTTGAGAACTTGGTACCCACCTAGCCAGCCTGTGTTCTGCAGGCTGCTGGGGCAGGCATTTGATGGGCTTGTTGATAACAAGACTGAGGGCCTGGAAGAGAAGATTAAGAGTGGGAATTCAGGCCTCCCTTGGCTTCTTGGTGTCCCAGAACTGGCCTAGCCTCCGAGAATCATTTTTGATGAGAGATTCTGAGAAGCAGGCCATTGCCAAGGCCAAGTAAACTCCCAAAGCCATGGAAGGAGCCAGAAAATAGAAAGAGTAATGCCTTCACCAGTTTTCCCCTCCCAGGGGCAGGTGGGCAGAATGTCCAGCCTCTTTGTTTGTAGGAAGCCCCCTCAACCTGGCCTCCTTCCTCTGGGCTCCATAGTCTCTGCTCCTCCCAGCTGAGGCTCTGGTGACTACCTCGGGGTCGGGGTGGGGTGGCATCCCTCAGCTGTTTATTTAGGCCCCTCTCTGAGAGGGGAAATGCTGGAACAACTCTAGAGACCCCGATTCCTATCCTTTCTCTCCAGCCAAGGGCTAAGGCAGCAGAATATGTAGATCTGCATTTTGGTCCTGGATTTTAAATTTTTGTTTATTAATTTTTCGGCCATGCTGCGTGGCTTGTGGGATCCTAGCTCCCCAGCCAGGGATCGAACCTGTGCCCCTTGCAGTGGAAGCACGGAGTCCTAACCACTTGACCTCCATGGAATTCCCTTTGTCCTGGCTTTGCCAGTCTTTAACTATAAAACCTGGGTAGGTCTCCTGGCCTCTGTGAATCTGTTTCCTGACCTGCAAATCAGGAATGGTACTACCGATGTCTCAGAATCTCTGTGTCAACTGAATGAGATAGGGTTTGCCAGGCACTTGGCACAAACATGATTCTTACCAGTGCTGGACACTAGCAGCTGGAGTTCATCAGGGGGAGGGTGGCAGGGATGGAGTGTCGTGGACATTGGATGGACCACAACGGATTCAACACATGTTTCGGCAGAGGAGACAGCACGTGCAAAGGCATAGAGGGTGACAGGGCGTGGCACAGTTCGAGAATGTTATGTCCCCAAGCACTTTTCTGTGCTTGGAGCAAGGGGGTGGCTTGAGTTCCCCCAAAAGCAGACCCTGAGACTTGGGTGCTCGTAGTCTATTTGGGAGGTGATTTCAAGAAGCAGAAGTTAGAGCATGGAGAAGACACAGGGAGGGGAGCACTAATGTGCAGCTTAGTGCTGTGAGCCGCTGGGCTCAGCTCCCCATGGAAACTCAAGAGACAGTGTGAAATGCACCTCAGAATCATCCTATCTAAGGATGGGGAGTCATCAGCTTCCATCATGGCCGAAGGTTGCCCTTGGGGTGGGTAGCACATGCCTCTCCCTTCCTGGTTCATAGATGCCTAAGACAGCCCTCGGGCAAGGAAGCAGACACAAGTGGGACTTTGAGTGCAGAGGCTCTCAGCTGCTGGAAACCACCACACACGGGGGCTCAGAGAAGGGATGAGGGGCTATGAGGCTGGTATCCACATTGTCTGCTACTACCTCTTTGAGCCTCTGTTTTCTTGCCTGAAAAATAGAAAGAATATGACGTACTTCCCAGGAGGACTAAATGAGGTAAAGGATTTGGAAGTTGCTAATGACATGTCTGACACATAGTAGATAATCAAGAAATGGGAGGTATTAAGGCATCTGAGCCCAGTGGTAGGTTGGGCTCAGCTCAGATGCCAGCTCCTCAGAGAATCCTTCCCTGGCCATCCTACTGAGAGTAGCTCACTCCTTTTATTCCCCATCAAAGCATCTTATTTCCTTTAGAGCACTTAATGGTATGCAATTATCTTGGTTATATGCTCGCTTATTATCTGTCTCCCCTCAGTAGAATGAAAGTACCATGTGGGTAGGGAATTAATCTCTCTATTCACTGCTTGATTTCTAGTGCTTATTACTGTTATTATAGTAACAATAATAGAGTAGGACAGTTATTGTTCTTGATCTTTATTAAGCATATACACTCTACCTGCTAACAGGCTGTTAAAAGAGGATTCACCCAGACTCCAACTGGGTCCCAATGAGATGACAGGAAACAAAAAACAGTGGCTCCCTCTGGGGGGGTGAGTGATTGAGAACAGAGAAGAGGCATGAGACAAACTTTTGGGAGCATTGGAAATGTTCTACATTTCAAACTAGGTGATGGCTATATCAAATTTTTTTTTTTTTAAAAGGTTGAGCTGGACAGTTAGTATTAGTGCACTTCACACACTTTGTTGTATGCATATTATAGTTTGATTTTAAAAAGTGTCGTCCACCAACTTCAGCACGTAGTGGGGAGAAAAAGAAATGCAAAGCTGGTCACTCATATGCCAACTTAAAGTAACTTAGCAACAAGGTAAAGGCTGGAGAGGGATGGTAGCCAACCAGAAGAGATCCTTGAACTGTTGGAGGATGGGATCTATAATGAAAGCCTGGAAAATCAACCACTCACTGAAAACTTAAAGCGTTTGGGTTGTTTATCCCCCAAAAGTCTAGATTGGAATGGAATGCAATTGAACTCAAGTATTTTATTCTGCAGCAGGAGTCTGGGCCCAAGGTAGATCTTCCTAACAGTGACAAAGGAGGTAAAGGAGGCTGTGACATCCCTGTCCATGGGAAGTTTAAAACTTAGCTGGCCAGCAAACGTCCCCAGTATGGCCTAGTCTGGGAGTAGGAGACAGAGAAACAAACTCCAGCTGTCCCTCTCAGGACCAGGGACTCTAGTTAGTCCTGGGTAATCTGGGCCAGCTGCAGAGCACTGATTAATTAGCCAGAGAACCATCTCTGATCTGCACTAAGCTTTTTATGTTCTGCCGTCACCACCACCAACCACAGCTTTAATTAAATTTGGGGCTTGATTACCACACGCGGTGCTGCCATCACTCTCTCCTGATGACTTTATCTTGGTTCCTGGAAGGATGGTGGTGGTGACAGTGTCAGGAGGAGAGGAGAGTCTAAAGAAGCCTGAAGCATGGGCTTCCCTGGTGGCGCAGTGGTTGAGAGTCCGTCTGCTGATGCAGGGGATATGGGTTCGTGCCCCGGTCCGGGAGGATCCCACATGTCACGGAGCGGCTGGGCCCGTGAGCCATGGCCGCTGAGCCTGCACGTTCGGAGCCTGTGCTCCGCAACGGGAGAGGCCACAACAGTGAGAGGCCCGCGTACCGCAAAAAAAAAAAAAAATAAGTGTGGAGGTAACAATGAGAACCTGCTACATCTTGAGACTGGTGAGGAGGTGACCGTAGCTGGGGGCGCGGCAGGGCCGAAGAAAGGCGATTCCTGTCAGAGGACGCCAGGAGCAACACTTCAGAGCACGTCGTGGTGATGGGTTGGGGGGTGCAGTTTGGGGAGGACCTTGAATGCCAAGCTGAGAAGTTGGGACCTGATTCAGCAGGTAGTACGAAGCCTTTGAAAGTTTTTTTTTTTTTTTGGTGGTACGCGGGCCTCTCACTGTTGTGGCCTCTCCCGTTGCGGAGCACAGGCTCCGGACGCGCAGGCTCAGCGGCCATGGCTCACGAGCCCTGCCGCTCCGCGGCATGTGGGATCTTCCCGGACCGGGGCACGAACCCGTGTCCCCTGCATCGGCAGGCGGACTCTCAACCACTGTGCCACCAGGGAAGCCCTTTTGAAGGTTTTTGAGCTGCCAGGATGATCCAGTTTTCTTATGGAAGTTTACAAGACTCCTGAGGATGTGGTCCTGCCTCCCTCCTCAGGTGTGCCTTTCTATCCCATCCCTCACGCTCTGTGCTCCAGCCAGAGTGTAAAACATTCTTCATACTCCCCGTACTCCTGGCTAAGTCCTATTCCTTCAGTTCTCAATTTTAACATTTCTCTAAGATCGCCAAGAAACCTTGAAGACACCACCCCATTTCTCCCAAGCCTGGGCAGATGCTGCCTTTCAAGAAGGCTCCTATAACCCCTCGCGTCTTCCCCATTAGAGCTCGTATTACCGTGTAATTCTTCATTTGTCGGAATCCTCCGCTGGATTGTGAATTCTTTCAAGGTTAGCGACAGTAACTTGTGTGTTCCTAAGAACACACCAGTGTGTCCCTAAGAATCAGCATAGTGTCAGCAAAGTGAGGATGGATGGAGCGGCTGGGGCCGGAGGGGCGGGGAGGAATCTCTCAGGTTCCTCTCAGTTCTTGGCCATGAGTTTCTGAAGAAGGACAATGGAATACCACAAGTGTGAACAGGTAAGGTTGGTGGGAAATGCGCCCTTAATTTGAATGATCAGTCTTATACTCTCACTGGAAGCACAATGTGGAGAACACAAAACAAGCTCACGGGCTTCCCTGCTAGCGCAGTGGTTGAGAGTCCGCCTGCTGATGCAGGGAACACGGGTTCGTGCCCTGGTCCGGGAAGATCCCACATGCTGCGGAACGGCTGGGCCCGTGAGCCATGGCCGCTGAGCCTGCGCGGCCGGAGCCTCTGCTCCGCAACGGGAGAGGCCACAACAGTGAGAGGCCCGCGTACCGCAAAAAAAAAACAAAAAACCCCAAAACAAAAAAAAAAACCAAACAAGCTCAGACCTTCTCCTCACGGCCCTGAGAATAAAGCAAAGCCCAGGTTATCTCCAGGCACGCCCAGGAATTATTTGAGGAACGGTGAGGCGGAGGGTTACTAACCGGGACTATAAGCAGTAACCCTCCGCTCGGGCTTTGTAATCGTGGTGGCGGCTCCTCGACCACCAGGGGGAGGAATCACACCGCATTCCGGCCCTTGGGCGGTTTCACACCAAGACGAGGGGCCGTGTAGACCTCTGGGAATCGTAGTCCTGGGGGGCGGGTCGTAATGTGCAATCTTGCGCGGTGCACCTCGGAAGTTATAGTTCCGGACAGAGAGGCGGGAAATGGTTTTAAGCGCTAATTTCGAGTTCTAGAAACTACAACTACCAAAGGGCCACTGGCTCCTGGGCAGTTTCTCGTTTCCGTCGAGTTGACCTTTTGGGTTGCTTCTGAGAGGTCCACTTGACTGGGTAAGTTTGATTGGAGAAAGCTTCTATTCTGGACTGAGGGGTCTAAAGACTTGCTCACATTCCAGGTCGGTTTGGGGGGCTTTCTCGTCTTAATCCCAGGCTAATCCACATTAGTCCTTTATCTTTTCTGTTTCCTACTGAAACACCTCCAATATCCGCCACTATCCTCTTGCTCTTTCACTCCCGGCGCCCCTGGAATCCCACGGTGAGCTCTCTCGTTCGGAGCCCACAGCCCCACCCCGAGCCCACGGCATCACCTCTCTGAAACGTGGCCTTCTTTGTGCTCCACACTTTTTATGTGCTTTACTCTTACCCTCAGTTTCCTGGTTTTCATACTAGTGAAAGAAGGGTCGCCATTCCTTCTTTCACAATCCACGGAAGTGCCCAGGACTGGAAGTCAACCCATAATACGAAATGGAGATGACAGTTGCTCTCTCCGTCTTAGCTTGAGGCAGTGTTGTGGAGCCAATAAGCTAATACGTGTGAAAGTGTTTTATAAACTGTAAAGCCTCCACAAGCGAGAGATTATTTTTACTATAATTATTAATGCTCTGAAAAACTCTTATCTTGGCTCCTTTTATAGCTCTGTCCCCTTGTTGCTCAAACCTGCCCCTGAGCACTTGGTGTCTCCATTCTCTGAGAGCAGGATGTTAGTTCCTCACTTCCCCAGAGACCACAGACTAATGAACTCTAAGACTCCAGAGAGCTTTGTCTGGAAGGAAGCCCCAGAGAAGTGCTTGTCTTGGACTCTGTCCTGAAATAGCCAGTGATGAAAAGTCCACACAGCTGGCCGAAGGGTGGTCCCTGAACACTGGAAACGGGGCCCCAGCAGGAGATGGACAGCTGCAGTGTAAGCCCTATCCGTTCCCTCTGGGCTCTTCTGGGCCTGTTTAGTAGACGCTGGTTTTGGGAGGGATGTCTCAGACTCGAAAAGGCCAGGAAGAAAGAAACCATTTTGTCAAAGGGTTTAATCCAGAAAACCACAAAAATCCCGGAAAAAAAAAAAGCTTACCTGGGTATGAGGAAAGAGAGACATAGCATTGTTAATTAATTCCTAGCATTTTATGAGCACTTAAAATGTACCAGGCCCTAGGCAATATCACTTTTCTTATTAATTTTCACTTATGAAATGTCCTCATTTTACTTATAGGGAACTTAGGCTGAGAGAGGTCATGTAGTTTGTTATGGTTATAGTACCTTCTATATGTCACGTGCTTTACATACATTCATTCAATCCTCATCAGCAGCTTCATGAGTGATTTATTATTTCTACCATGTGGAGAAGTTATCAGAGGCTTAGAATTGAAGGCCCTTGCTCAAGGTCACACAGCCAGTTAAGTGATGGAGGTGGAGTTCAGACTGTCACCAAAGCCTTTTTTCCCCCCACTATACCATATAGCCTAATTTTTAGATCAAAAAGACAGAGATTAAAGAATTGAGAGGGTTTAAATCAAAGCCAAATAAAGCAAGCATTTTTGGGGTCCCTACTATGTGGAGAAAGCATGAGGATAGATGGTTTGGACTCCAAAGAAATGTAAAACACAGTCTACCTCTGTAGTATATCTGAAGAGATAAGGCATACATGTGTAAAAAATTAAGTAGCATTCATTGGATAAACTGACTGTTGAGACCAGTTATATGGAGGGCACTGCATTAAGCCTAGTAACTGGCAGGAACATGCTTCTAGGTGGCCATGGGGATTAAACCAAGTGGTATCACAGTCATTATCATTTCATTAATATGAAAATGGTGGGCTGGAATACCATATACACTCAGTAAATACTTGCTGCATGCACACGTCTGAATAAAAGAAAAATCCTGGGTACCATCTGCACCAGAGGTTCTTGAACCTTGGGGATCAGAAAGCTTGGGAAGCTTTATAAGCTAATTGACCTCTGGCAATGGGGACCCTAAAACCTATATTTTTGAAAAGTTTTCCAGTTGATTGTGATAATAGTTTCAGGAACTTCTGATCTAGATTCTACGTGGACCACTTATTGGAGGCAAGTTACTGATTGAAAACTGCTAGAATACGTACTAATTCAAGAGCTGTCCTGAGGCAGCCTGTGATCGGTTATCAGGTGAGGGAGGCAGACAGTACTCAGAGTTGAGAGGAGGGAAGGTTGGAAGGACTGGGAAAGCTTCACAGAGGACCAGAGATTTCACTGGGCTTTGATGGTTGGGACAGGTTTGGATGGGTAGAGAGGCCTTTAGGCAGGCACCACCGCAAATTGTTTAGATAAGGTGAGCCAAAGAAGGTAGAGACACATGGGCTGATTTCCTTGGAGAATTCCATGGCATTTATTAGAAATAACTCTGGATGCTCGGTGTGGATGTTTCTTAGGCAAAATTTGCAAGTCAGATTGGATTTTCCCATCTTCCCATTCTACTTGTGCATCAGTCAGTATGAGCCCAGGGAATGCAGATTCATTTTCATGTTAGCCTCACTCTGGCCAATTAGCTTCTTTAGTTTTTATTTATTTCCAAGTTTAATTTAGTTGATGACCTTCCCAGAAACTTTCCAGGACTGCCAGAGAGTTGTGCTTCCCTTCTGTTTGGTTGTTCTCAAGTGCTCTCATCCTGATTCCTATCTCACGTAGTATTCTCTGTTCTGATTAAGACCAACATCTCTTCCTGTAAGAAGCTACTATCATTCTGGTCACGCAGTGTTGAAACCTGACTCATCTTTGGCTCTTCCCTCTCCCATAACTCCCCAGATCCACTTAGTTGCCAGATCCTATTGTTTCTACTTTTCACACAATCAACAAATATTTCCTGGATACTTCCTAAGAGCCAGGTACTACACTAGGTGCTTTAAATGCATTATTTCATTTTATCTCCATAGCAACCTTATGAGGATGGGTAGCATTCCCATTGTACAGATGGGGAATCAGGCTTAGAGTGATCAGGTAACTTGCCCAAGGTAAGAATGCTAGGCAGCGAAGGAGCTGGGCCTCAAACTTGGGTCTTTCAGACTTTATATCTCCCATGTCCACGACCTCATTTCCAGAGTAGATTCCAACTCCTTAGTCTAGCACTTGAGGGACTGCTACCCTCCAAATCTGGTCACATCGTCCTTTCTCACCTTGCATCCACCACAAACTTCTCGAGGTTTCTCAAGTGTGCTTTCTCACCTCTGTGCCTTTGCTCACACATTCTTCTACTCGAAAGTCAATCTTCCCATCTTCCCCTGCCCTCCACTTCCAAGCTAAAGGAGCTCTCTTTCTTCTTGGAACTCCCACAGTATTTTGTCTGACCCACTTTTATGGCAGTGAGAACTTGCCGCTGCTTCATTGTCACGTGGGTGTCGTGTCTTGTGCCCCCTGCCAACCCGCCGTGGGTCCTCTGTACATTTGCCTTCAAGGGGAAAAGGTCAGGGTCTGAGACTAAGCAGCACACGTTCAGCTTCCTTTTGGCTGGATAGTCCACTGACTGCCTCAGGGGCTTAGCTTCTTTTTAAAATGAATTAGGTTTATTTTTAAATTTGCTTCAGAGAAACAAAATGAAGAAGTCTGTAGTAGAAAGAATATCACTTATTATCTTCCAAAGTTAAATAGAATGACATTAGTATTATTGCTTGTCAGGGGTTTTCCATTAGATCAGACAATTGGAAGTTGGCAGTGAGGAGATCTATGTGTTATAATAGTTCTGGTGACCTTGAGCAGCTCGCTTAACCTCTTAACCTTGATTTCTTCATCAGTAAAGCTCATTTATATGCTGGGCTGAGGGGGTGGTGGTGCAGAGGATGACTGTGAGGAGAAATGATCTCTAAGTTCTCTTCTTGCCCAGGCATGCTTTGACCTGAACTTTCTGATCCATCCCAGAGCATCTTAAAGAAAGCAGAATAATGTAATGACTGAAAATGTGGCTCAGGACTCAGTGTATCTGTTTAGGTGCTTTTGGTTCAAGCAATAGAATCTAAACCCAGTTGGTTTAAATAAAAAAGGGGATTTATTGGCTCTTGTAACTAGAAGGTCTAGGACTGGGTCAGGTTTCAGGTACAATCTAATCCAGAGATTCTTACAGTCTTCACAAATATGACTGTATTTCTTTATGATTCTCTCAGCTCTGCCATCCTCCACAAGTAGCTTCATCCACAAGGTAGCAGAGTGGCTGCAACAGTTCAAGGCTTCATATCCGCACATCACTCTAGCTCAAAACAAGAAAGAACTTTTCCACCCTTAACCATCAAACCAAAGTCCTGGGCTTTACTCTGGTTGGACCAACTTATGTCATGAGCCCACTCTTCATCCGGATACTGATGGGGATGCCAAGGGATGATTGGCCCAACTCTAGAAGTTAGTGAGGTATCAGCCCCACCCAAATCACTTCTGTGTAGGCTTCTGTGTAGGAGGGCAGGATAGAGTGGATATCAAGAAGTTTGATCACATTCTCCACTGTCACAGCCACACTGCCCGTGATCAAATTCTGGCTTTGCTAGCTATATGTTCGTGGGTAAATTACCTAACTTTATTAAGCATCAGTTTCCTTATCTGTAAGATGGAATAACAATACATATCCCAGAGGATTGTTGTAAGGATTTAATTAAATAATATATGTATGTAAAGCACTTGGTGTAGTTCCTGGCACAGAGTAAGCGTGATGCTGCTGTGATGATGTGATTGAAGAGGGACGGAGAGCAGTGGCATTAACCCCAATTTAAGAAGCAGCCAAGTTACAGGAATGTTTTCTAGTCAGAGCATGCACACCTGCCATGTTGAAGGCTCCTGTTTGATTTTCTGCCCACATGATACTGTTCTGTATCTCTATCCCTTTCTGCTCTTACATTATGTCCTTTCTAGAAATGCTTTCCTTCTCCCCTGCCTCTAAAATCTTCCTTATATTTCAAGGCCCAGCATAAGTGCTTTTATAGTTAATAGTTTCGGTCAGTGATTTTGTATATATGTAACTGAGTCTCCCCATGAACAGGATCAGTGAGGGTTAGGAGCTCAGGTCTGGATTAGACAGACCCGAGTTTGCCACCTAGAAGCAGTGTGACCTGGGGAAGTTATTCAACCTCTTCATGCCTTAGTTTCCTCATAAAACAGGGTAAAACAGGGTCTAACCCTCAGTTATTGAGAGAATGAAATGATGCAATGTATGTAAAAAGCTTAGTTCAGTGCTGACACAGAGTAAATAATTGATGGTAGTAATTGTTATTCTTAGCTTCATGAGGACAAGGTCTGTGTTATAGTCCATGCAGCAGTAACTGCTGTGCTGGGCACATAATCAGATAAACACTTGTTAGTGGGTTTTGAAGCGTATGGAGGTTCTCTTTCCTTTTCATGACCATCTCCTTACCTCTCCACCACCAACAACAGAAAAAGCAGCCCCTAAACCTTAGTAAAGGCAGTGTAGCAAAGTGGATGATGTGGAAGATTGACTGAGTCACCGGCGGGAAGGAGGGGTGGATAGGGGTGGCAGATGACATGAATAAGCAACAGGAAGCTGAGAGGAAACCAGCAAGAGGCTGTTCTGTGTTCCACCCTCCAGCCATCAAGTTCAGCCACGGCCCAAGTCGTTGTTCAGTTCAACTGGTGGTGAAATGGGGGTCAACCAGTCCGTGGGCTTTCCACCTGTCACGGGATCCCACCTCGTAGGCTGTGGGGATGTGATGGAGGGTCAGAGTCTCCAGGTAAGTGTCTCCAGCACGTCTCCGCTGCTTCTGTCTGCACGGGACTTATCGATAGTGAGTCTGATGCTGCAATTCCAGGTGGGGGGAAACTGAGTTAGAGCTGGTCTGGATTTGCGTGTAGAGCCCCTAGGTCTCTTTTCCCTGACCTTTTTCTTCCTCTTTCCAATTAGAAGCATCTCAATAGACAAGAGATTATGGGTTCTTTTTCTGGCTCAGGGGAAATGGGGCCTCTAGCTTCAAAGGTAGCTCTCAGATGTCTTGAGAGCAGATGTCTGATCCTGGAAAGGTTTTGGATCTCATCTTAATCTGAGTGTATGAGAGGAAGAGCAGCGGACCATGTGCCATTGACCTTTGACTCCCTGACCCGGGTAGGAAGATAGTCTCCTTTTTCTCCTCTCCTGCCTTCGTCTATTTCCCTCTGGTACTTTGGTTCGGGACTTTCCCTCCATCGGTTCCTAGGTTATTCTCTGCTGGCCCTTGAACTCCCCCCTCCCTTGTGAGAGGCACATACTTCCTGGTAACCTCTCACCTACTCCCATGTAAAATGAGTGTGCTGCTGTTGCTTCCCAGGGCTCAGCCTGGAGGATTGTCCAGGGTGACACACCAATGCCACCCCATTCAGCATGAGGGCTAATCCCTCGCTCCTGGGACTCCTCCAGGCCTGGGCTCAGGGCCAGATTTAAATCTTTTGATATCTCAAGCATTGGGAATATTGTAGTACCCCTCAGACGTAATTCAAAATACAGTTGGCTGTTTGAAATGACATAAGCCTTACATGTATGCTAAACATAAAATCGCTTCTTTCTGGATTTTCTGAATACAAAATTCAGGTATATGAATTGAAGGTAAAGTTTCCCTGTTTTGGTGCTTTGCCGGTGCCCCAAACACCTGCTGAATGTGTCTGTTGGGACATCTAGCCATGCGTGGGCTTCTTGCTCTGAGCTGCTGCTCTCTTTCCTTCCTTACAGGGGAGCTTCTTTCGACTCTTCTACCCCTGCCAAGAGGCAGAAGAGACCACAGAGCAGCCCCTGTGGATTCCCCGCTATGAGTACTGCACTGGCCTGGCTGATTACCTGAAGTTTAATAAGCGCTGGGGAGGTTTGCTGTTCAACATGGTTGTGGGTAAGATTCTCTCCCAGCTGCTTGATTATGTTCCTAGGAGATCCCAAGGCAGACACAGTATATTACAGTTTGCTTTGCCCAGCCCTTTTGTAATGGGGCATCCATTAGCCAGTGTGGTATGGAGAGGTGGAGAGAATTATGTACATAAGAGCTTTGGTTATAGAATTAGACTCTCTTGGATTCGAATCCAGACTTTATCATTTACTGTGGGGCTTGGGCAAGTTACTTAAATTGTGTCTGAATATCTGATGCTTTTGCGGGGTTATAGTGTAGGACGTATGTAAAACATGTACTCTAGTGCAGTGCTTGGGATATAGAATGTGTTCCATGGATGGTGGCTATTACTCATTTATCCAGCACGTATTAATTTCACTCTGTGCCAGCTATAGTGTAGATCAAAGAAACATTCTTAACTGCCAAGGAGCATACTGTCTCCTGCAGTTGCCTCTCTAGCTCCTCCCTCTTCTGGGTCAGATGACATTGAATCATCCCCTTTCCCCAAAGGCCCCACTGTTAGGAACTCTACCCACTGCCTTGGCATCTCAGGGACTTAGTCTGTAAGTTGTTCAGTACCTCCCCTTTGGATTTATCTGCCCATTTTCTGTTGTGTTTATGCTCGCTAGGGGAGAAAAGGGGAAAGAATAGGTGATTGATTGTCCTGGGCTGCTCGGGCAAAAGGTAGTTCTCCTGAGAGGAGGGCCACATGTCCTCATCACACCTGTGCCCAGGCTGCCCTTTGCATTCAGCCGGAGATTCTATAGCCCTTGTCTCTGCTAGGATCTTGTCGCCTGCCTGTTAGCTGGAATGGCCCCTTTAAGACAAAGGACTCTGGATACCCCTTGATCATCTTCTCCCATGGCCTGGGAGCCTTCAGGTAAGAGCTGCTCTGCCCTAGACCTTGTCATATTCCTTGCTTGGTTGCAGCTGCTGAGTCTCAGCTTATTCTCAAAGGGCAGGGAAACGCGTATTTCCATTTGTCAGTTTTCTTATCTACCATGTGCTTCGTCCCAAGGCACTGGGTCCACCTTCTCTAGAAGGCCTTCCCCCAGGCCCCTTTCTCCCGGTGGAGCCTTTTATATCCTTGGCTTCTCATGTTCCAGCATTTATATAAATACTTGCTTTTAGCTTTCTTCCTCTATAACAGCCTAGAAGTACTAGAAGGGGCTTGAGCTTTATGGTCAGAGAGTCATTTATTCAACCTACACTGAGGGCACCTCAGCCTGGGGCACTGGCATAGTGACGAGGAAGACAGACGCGTTCCCGCTCCCGTGGAGCTTGCAGCCTCAGCTGTAAATCTCAGCCATACCACTGCACTCTGTGAGCTCGGGGCTGTGGTAGAACTCTCTGAGCCTACATTTCCTCATCTGTCAAATGGAATGCTGCTCCCACAGTGTGGGTTATGAGGACTCAGACAGGCACCTAATAGGTGCACACGCCTGCCAGTTTTCCTCTCTGTCTCTCTACGTGGAGGATTGTGGGGTGATGAACTGTAAGATCTCTTTCGCCAGATTTCGGGAAACACTGATCCAAGTTTTACAAGTCAATATCCATTCAGAATTCTCCCCATGAATTCTGATTTTTGCACCTTGGTGTGTTATATACATAGCTTAATAACTGTGGTACATGCGTTCTTATTTAAGCTTGTGAATATTCTCTCTGTATGTTCATTCATCAACGTATGAGTCTAGTTTATGTCCCAGAGTGTTACACAAAGGCATCTATTTTTGCCTTTTCACACCTCCCACCGCCACCCAAACCATTGTCCACACTGTAGCCAGGCAGATCTATTTTAAAACCAGATATGATCTTGTCATTCCAGCACCTAGAACAGTGCCTGGCATATTGTAGATGCACGATAAATATTTGTTGAATGAATGAATGAACGAATGAATGTCACTTCCCTATCTAGATCTTTTTTTTAAAAAAAATAAATTTATTTATTTTTGGCTGCATTGGGTCTTCGTTGCTGCGCGTGGGCTTTCTCTAGTTGTGGTGAGCGGGGGCTACTCTTCGTTGTGGTGCATGGGCTTCTCGTTGCAGTGGCTTCTCTTGTTGCACAGCACGGGCTCTAGGCACACGGGCTTCAGTAGTTGTGGCACGCGGGCTCAATAGTTGTGGCTCGCAGGCTCTAGAGCACAGGCTCTGTACTTGTGGCGCACGGGCTTAGTTGCTCCGCAGCATGTGGGATCTTCCCGGACCAGGGCTTGAACCCGTGTCCCCTGCATTGGCAGGCAGATTCTTAACCACTTCTGCCACCAGGGAAGTCCGCTGTCTAGATTTGTTTGTTTGTTTGTTTTGCGATACGCGGACCTCTCACTGTTGTGGCCTCTCCCGTTGTGGAGCACAGGCTCCGGATGTGCAGGCTCAGCAGCCATGGCTCACGGGCCCAGCCGCTCTGTGGCATGTGGGATCTTCCTGGACCGGGGCATGAACCAGTGTCCCCTGCATCGGAAGGCGGACTCTCAACCACTGCGTCACCAGGGAAGACCCTATCTAGATCTTTTTAATGGCCCTTTGAACTTAATTCAGCTGTTGTCATTGGCTTACCTGAATGCAGGTCCAGGACAAAGCTTCCAGCCTTGTTGCTTGCTACTTGCCCTACTCCAGCTCTCCAGACAAACAGCCCTAAAGGCACTATGTTACTTTCTGCCTCAGGGATTTCATTTGTGCTGTGCTTTGTGGCTGTTCCCTTTGCCTGGAATACTTGCTGTTCTCCTCTCTTCCTCTTCCTCCTTTTCATCTTTTGCCTGGCTAATTCCAAATTACCTTCAGGGTCTTAGTTTGGGTGTCACTTTCTTAGGGACACCTATCCTGACCCCTATATTATATTAGGTTAAGTTTTCCTGTGGTGTGCTTTCATAAGTACCTCTCAATACTTAACATACTTGTAATGAATTAATTACTTATGTGATTATTCTTTAATGTCTGTCTTTTTAACTAGATTGTAAGCTCCACAAAGGCAGAGACCATGTCTGTCTTCTATCTTTCCCAGTGCCTAGGGCATTACCTGGAAAATAGTAGTTTCCCTATGAATATTTATGTTTTGCTAGGTTCCGTACATTCAGCAGGTATCTGTTGAGCACCTGCTCTGTGCCAGCTCCTTGGCATGAAAAGAAGGTGAGACATATAGAGATAAACAAATCAAGGAATTTGCATCCACTAGAGGAGACTGACTATGGATTCACATAACTGTAGCACATGGCAGGAAGTGGAGAGCAGGTGTGGAGATGAGGCTAGAAAGGCAGCAAGATGGTTTTCTTTTTTTTAATTAATTAATTTTTATTTTTGGCTGCGTTGGGTCTTCATGGCTGCACGTGGGCTTTTTCTAATTGCGGCGAGCGGGCTTCTCATTGCGGTGGCTTCTCTTGTTGCGGAGCACGGGCTCTAGGTGCATGGGCTTCAGTAGTTGTGGCTTGCAGGCTCTAGAGCGCAGGCTCAGTAGTTGTGGCACACGGACTTAGTTGCTCCGCGGCATGTGGGATCTTCCCAGACCAGGGCTTGAACCCATGACTCCTGCCTTGGCAGGCAGACTCTTAACGACTGCACCACCAGGGAAGTCCAAGAAGTTTTCTTATTCAGTAAATTTAGTACCTGCTATGTGCTATGCTGGGGTTGGGTATGCAGGAGTGAACAAAATAGAGACCCTGCTTTCAGATTGTAGTCTAGTGGGGAAAAGAAGCTAAGAAATATTATTTCCTAAGCTGACAGGTATTTTATAGAGAGAGCAGGTGAACACATGACTTTAGAGTGGTCTTTTTGGACGAAGAGTCTGTATTGAGGCCTCAGATCTCAATAAACTGGGGTGAATCAGTTATAAATACTCTTCATTAACCATAGGGAAATTCCAAGAAAAGGGGCAGGGAGGTAAAGGGACATGGTTTCCTCTTGTTGCATCTGTGGTTAATTCAGGATCTGAAATCCTTCCCACGAGTCACAGACCTCTGGCTTCCCATCCCAGGGAGGAGTATATATATTTAAACATTACCTCGCCATTTTTAATGTGCCTCTGTCTCCTTTGGTTCCCACACAGTCCTGTGAGGTACGTGGGGAGGGGGATGCATATTACAGATGAGCAAATAGGCTCTGAAAGGCAGACTTGTCCAAAGTTACAGTTTAAACTGGGAAGGGATCAGAAATCTCTGGCTCTCAAGTCCAGTTCTTTGCCTCCCTGAGAGAAGTGAGAAGGTGAAAAGAAACTTAAGACACTGACTTTCCGCATCAGTTAGGATCTGAGTAAGTTGTATTTCACAGAAAAACCCCAAGCAATAGTGACCTAAATAACATAAAATTTATTCAGATAAAAAGAAAGCTAGAGGTAGACAGAGCTGATATGATAGTTCTACAAAGCTGTCAGAAAACTAGACGTGTAGCTTCTATTTCTAAGGGTATCTCATGACCCAGGCTGCTTTAGGTCTAACCATTACATCCGCAGTCTATTCAATAGGAAGGGAGAACTCTTCTGAAAGTTCTATATAACACAACTGCTTACATCCCATTGACTAGAGCTGCTCTGTCCGTTATTGGTAGCTTCTAACCACATGTGCATATTGAACATTTGAAATATGGCTGGTCCAAACTGAGATGTGCTATAAGTATAAAACACACATTGGATTGCAAAGACTTCATATGAAAAAAAAAAAGAGAATGTAATAAAATATTTCATTAATTTAAAAATTTTGATTATATGTTCAAATGATGATGTTTTGGCTATATTGGGTTAAATAATATATATTATTAAAATCTACCTCTTTCTTTTTACTTTTTAAAATATATCTACTAGAAAGTTTTAAATTACTTGGGAGGATAGCATTATATTTCTATTGCTGGGCTAGAACTTAATCACACAGACAAACCTGGCTGCAGAGAGGCTGGGAAATGTCATATTTTTTTGCATGACAATGTCTTCAGCTGAAAATTAGATTCTATTATTAAGGAGGAAGGGAAAAATAGGTGTTTGGAGTAGGCAATTAGCAGTATCTGCCATATTTTTTCTGGAAAGTTGGAGGACAGACCAAAAAAACCCACATGTTAAATCTCAGATGCATATTTGCATATTAAAGAAATAGCCAGAGTCCCTGTCCTCAAGGAGCTTACCAACTAAGTTGGGAGACATACAATATATAGACAATAAGAATGCAATTGTTTGAAGTAGCCAAACTATTGGGCTTGGGGGTGGAGGAGATGCGTCAGTGTATGGGGTTGAAAAACACGGTGGATTGACTTGCACATGCTCCCTGGAGGAGGACACTGGAGCCTTGGTGAGAGCAGGGGT
Organism: Pseudorca crassidens; assembly: GCF_039906515.1. Lineage (NCBI taxonomy): Eukaryota > Metazoa > Chordata > Mammalia > Artiodactyla > Delphinidae > Pseudorca > Pseudorca crassidens. The sequence continues at coordinate 20,180,986 of NC_090297.1, read as the reverse complement.
ATGCTGGCTGGAAAAAGCTTCTGGGCCAGGGCTGCTGCAAATGAAACTTCCTCCATTCCATTTTTTGAGATGGCTACTAGCAGAGCATGGTTGGACTAGGGGCTAAGGGTAGGCCATTCTTTTGATCACTTCTCTCGGTTCCTTCCTGGATCTTTAGGACACTGTATTCAGCCTTCTGCATGGAGCTGGCCTCCCATGGCTTTGTGGTTGCTGTACCAGAGCACAGGTGAGGGATGACAGTCACAGTGAACCATCATGGGTTGGGTGCCTGCAGTGGGCTAGGGTACAGGCTAGTTCCCTATAGATATATTATTTCTAGTCCTCACAACACTATGCAAGGTAGGGGTTATATTCATTTTAAAGGTGAGGAAACCAAGGTTCAAAGATGTTGAATAACTTGCTGAAAGTGACATAGCTGATTTGGGGTTCAAACCCAGGTCAGTCTCCAAAGTCCACATTTTTTTCTACTCCTATGTGTGCCCCCGATCTTTTTCCCTATTAGCTAAAGGATAAACTAGAATGTCTTGGCTGAAAAGGAGGATTTGGTAAAGGGGAGAAATAAGTCCAAGTGTCTTCTGGTTTCTCTCTGGTGGCACATGTATTGCAGGGATGGGTCAGCTGCAGCAACCTGTTTCTGCAAGCAGCCCCCAGAGGCGAACCAGCCCAACAGCGAGTCACTGGAGGAGGAATGGATCCCCCACCGTCAAACTGAGGAAGGGGAGAAGGAATTCCATGTTCGGAATTGCCAGGTAGGCTTATGCCAGTGGGGAGGGAGAGTAACTAAGCCTGTCCTCCCTATAAAACACTCACTAAGAAGACTTTGAACTAACCTCTCTTGAAATCTTGGTCATAGTGGTTCTGAGCTTGTCACATCAGAGAAATGAGGTATTAATCAAGACTCTTACAATTGCAAGTGACAGAAACCCAACTTAAGCTTGTTAGGCAAAAAAGAGAATTGGTTGGCTTATATAAGCAGACAAGGGAAGGGCAAGACTGCTAGTCCCAAATGCCATTGGGACTTGTTTTTCACTCTTATCTCTGTCCCTCTGCTGGTTGGTCTCATCTGCTAACTGGCTTACCTTAAGAGGTTGCACATGTTTGCCCTCACCATCTGAGGGAATAGGGCTGTTTTGGGGGTGTCCCCAGCTTCTACCCCAAGGTGCAAGATGAAAAATCCTGGATAGAGACTCCGAGGCTGGGGAGAAGTACCAAAATACAAAGTTCCCATCCGAAATACATTGCTAAATTTTTGGGGAGAGGGGCAATCCTCAAAAGTCAGGGTTAACAGGAGAAGTAAGGGCAGGTGAGTGCTAGGCAGACAAAAACAATAGACATGTGCTATAAGTGGGCAAGTGGAATCCAGTACTGGGTTGATGATAGGAACGCTTTTGTGTCCTTTTGTTGTCAGAGTGCTTTCATCTGGCACACTGTATACCCATATTATAGCCCTGTGTACCACGGGTAGGTAGGTAGAGTCTGAACAGCAGGGCTGACTTCGTTGTGCTCTTAGGTGGTGCTTACATGTGTGGCTGTGAGGGAGCTAAGCCTTTCTCAGGGTGTGGGGACCACAGTGCTGGATGAGATGTGCGTGGGCACGTCATCTCTGCATTCTTCCTCGGCTCTGTAGGGGAGCGAGATCCCCGCTGGATGGTTGTGCAGTATTCCAGCTCCCACTGGCACTGTCTATTGCAGGTGCACCAGAGGGTAAGCGAGTGCCTGAGGGTGTTAACTGTCCTGCAAGAGGCCGCTGCTGGGCAGACTGTCCTCAACACCGTGCCTGGCGGGTTGGATCTGATGACCTTGAAGGTATGGCAGCACATTTTATTCATCAAGACTTTCTTGCTTGCAAATAACAGAAGCCTAACTCACCAGCTTAAACCAAAAGAGAATTTATTGGCCCAACTAAGTAGGAAGACCAAAAGCAGATTGGCTTCAGGCCAGTATGGCTAGATCCAGGGTCTCAAACATTGTCATCAAAGTTCTGGCACTCTCTCCCTTCTCCTGGCTCAACTCCACTCTGTGTATATGGGCTTCATTCTCACCAGACTCTCTCCATTAGGCAAGAAAGGTGGTTGCTGGCATATTCCAAGCCTGCATCTCAACTCAGCTCCAGACCTAAAAGGAAAAGAAACTGGTAGCTTTCAGCAATCTGGAAAGGCCATGGCCTGCTTGGGTCACATGCCCCTTCTGGACCAGTCACTGTGCCAGAGGGATAGGGTATTCTGGTTAGCCTGCCTACGTTATACACCCACTTCCGGGTCAGGGGAACTTGAGCACCAGGACTGACGGCCCCATGGGGCCACATGGGTGAGGGAGTGATGGTTTGTTCCGCAAAGGAAGAGCTGTGGAGCCGCATACAACGTGTGTTGTCTACTGCAGGCTCAATCCTGCCTTTAAAGGAATCCCAAGAATCCCCCAGAAGGAGAGAAACTGTCCCCCACATGGAATTTGGTGCCTATGAAGGCACATTTTCCTCCCCTATCCAGTCCTTTCCTCTGTAATTTCAAAAGTAGCTCAGGCTTTATTTAGAGGACCAAGAAATCACACAAAAGCATGAAGGAAAAAGAAACGGAATTTTTGGATATTTTGATGTTTGTCCTTCCAGTTCTTTTAAGATGCATTTTTTAAAAAACAATAATGTTGGGCTTCCCTGGTGGCGCAGTGGTTGAGAGTCCGCCTGTCGATGCAGGGGACATGGGTTCGTGCCCCGGTCTGGGAAGATCCCACATGCCGCGGAGCGGCTGGGCCCGTGAGCCATGGCCGCTGAGCCTGTGCGTCTGGAGCCTGTGCTCTGCAACGGGAGAGGCCACAACAGTGAGAGGCCCGCGTACTGCAAAAAAACCAAAAAAACAATAATGTTACTATTTAATACAAGCTGTTTTGTGGCCCTATTCTTCATTTAGCAAAACAGTATGAATGTCACATGTCTTCTTATTCCAGTTAATATTTTTCTATGGCATGATTTTTTTTTTTAGGAGTTTATTAATTAATTAATTAATTTTTGCTGTGTTGGGTCTTCGTTTCTGTGCGAGGGCTTTCTCTAGTTGTGGCAAGCGGGAGCCACTCTTCATCGTGGTGTGCGGGCCTCTCACTATCGCGGCCTCTCTTGTTGTGGAGCACAGGCTCCAGACGCGCAGGCTTAGTAGTTGTGGCTCATGGGCCTAGTTGCTCTGCGGCATGTGGGATCCTCCCAGACCAGGGCTCGAACCCGTGTCCCCTGCACTGGCAGGCAGATTCTCAACCACTGTGCCACCAGGGAAGCCCCTATGGCATGATTTTTAATAGCCATGTAATATTCCATTGTATGAGTGAGAATGGTATATACATATATATATAAATATATAATAATTACTCCTTTATGAGGACTTCCTATGATAAGAGCTCTTTTCACAAACATATGCATTGTTATCTCTTTACATAGAAAGAAACCAAGGATCTAAGAGGGCAAGTATCTGCCCAAGGTTACACAGCTAAGCAAGTGGTAGAGTGAAACTTTAATTTGGGGCTTTTTGCCTATGCAGTGTGCCCCAAAGCCTCTTTAGGAAATATCTTTTAAAGGCTCTGAAAGAGTCTTCCAGGAAGAAGCATCAGCCTGAATGGCCAAGAGGTAAGGCAGGCCCTGAAATCTAGAGAGCTTTGCCCGCTATATGGTGTATGTCATCAGTCCCCACCAGATAAACAGGGCCAGGCACCACAGTTCAGGCCTGTGGGCCTGTGGGCCTGAGACAGACATCAGGGGATGGCGGGCTATGTGTAGTTGGATTAGTTAAGAGGCAGCCTTTTGGAGAAACACAGAATGAAAACAGCTAAGTGAATTTTCATCTATCAGATTGAGCAAGATCCAAAAATTGATTACTCATCCTGTCGGCAAAGCTGTGGGGAAGTAGCCTCTGCTCCGTTGCCAGTGTGAGTGCAGATTGCCCCATGCAGGGCAGTTTGGCAATAGCTCTCAACAGCACGAATGCACTTAGTGTTTGACCTGGCAATGTCCAATTCTGGGAATTTATTTTACACATCCCTGCACACATGTAACATGATGTATGTACAAGGTTATTCATCCCAGTGTTGTTTGTAATAACGAAAGATTGATAGTATCCTAAATGTTCACCCATAAGTGACCACAGCTGGTTTAATAGATTATGGAACAATGGATGTATTATTTTGGATAATACTAATTGCTATAACACGTAAGCCCCAAATCTCAGTGGCTTAACAAAGAGAAATTTATTTCTCTCCCACATGATCCAGGCTCCCTTCTTCTAATCGCTCCACCCTCTTCCACCTGTGAAACCCAACTTCACCATGTACGTTAAGCCAGGAGTGGGAAAGAGCATGGAGGTTTGCATGGAAGAGTTTTTATAGACCATGCCTGTAAATGGAGATAATCACTTTCATATTCTATCACAAGACCACTATCGCTCACATCAAGTCACAAGGCCACATCTAACTGCTGGGAAATAGAGTCTAGCTGTGTGTCCAGGAAGAAGAACAGTTTTGGTGATCACTAGCTGTCTGTACCATGGTGAAATCAAATGTAGCTGTAAAAAAGAATAAGGAAGCTCTTTATGTACTAATATTATTATGTAAAAAAAGTAAGGTACAATATCACTTGTGTAAAAGGGGGGAAAGTATATATTCATGTTTACCTGTGTAGGCATAAGTAAGCTCTGCAAAGACGCAAGCAACTTACCTGTCTGGGTACGGAGTGGGCACCTGTGTGGACAGGGAATAGGGTAGGTAGGAGACTTCTCTATATACTCCTGATTTTAGAGTTATGTAGATATATTAACTTATTAGAAAAGCTGAAGAAACCTTGACCAATCCAAAGGTACTGAGCAAAGAGGGGAGAATTTAGATACAAAAACTTGGGATAGAAGTTGGGAAGAGCAAAGGACAACATGGGTTCAGGGCAGAGGCTGGGCAGCAAATCCTGGAGAGATTTTTTGAGCCCCTTAGGAGGCAGCTGCAGTGGTTTTTTATATAACCATGTCCTGAAGGCTTCTGGGGACAACCAGAAATAGATGCTTGCAGAGCACGTTAGAGCGAGCAGGCTCACTTTGCTAGATAAAAGTCAGGACAGATGTCAGAGGAAGTAGAACCTGAATTGGTTTTGGTACAAGCAGTCCTTGCTTCAGAGCAAAGTGGAGGGGCAGTAGGAGCGCCCCCATTCTGTACTTGACTTGGAGCACGTGTCATCCATCCCTCTGGTTGGATTGGTTATAAGGCAAGGATCTAAATAAAGTGAATTCTTATTCTTTTTTCTTTTTGGCCGCACCATGCGGCTTGCGGGATTTTAGTTTCCTGACCAGGAATCAAGCCCTGGCCACCACAGTGAAAGCGCTGAGTCCTGATCACTGAACCTCCAGGGAATTCCTGAGAGTTCTTATTCTTAACGTGCTCTTATACTGATAGGTCATATAATTTCTGTTTATTCATAGATATTTGAATATCTACCTCGTCCAGATATTATAGGTGGCAAGATTATTAAAATAAAGATGAGAAATGTGGTTTTCAGAATTCGTGCCTACAGAAGGCTGTTCAGTCCAGGGATGGCCTGACCCGTTGCTCTCCAGTGGGCAAGAGACGCTTAATACCGTGGTTTTGGAGGTCTCGCCCACTGTATTGTGTTTCTGCATCATTGTCTCACTGTTTCTTCCTCTTGCCCTTGAAGAGTTCCTAAAAATGCACCCCTGTGTTTCTGACCTTTCTCAGGGCAGCATTGACGTGAGCCGCGTGGCTGTAATGGGACATTCATTTGGAGGGGCCACAGCTATTCTGGCTTTGGCCAAGGAGACCCGATTTCGGTGAGTTTCCCAGTGATGCTGCTGTTAGCTCCACACACCATACATTCATTCAGCATGTATTTTGTGCTAGGTACTGTTTTGGGAGGTGGGGATTCAGTGGTGAAGAAGAAAGCAAGGTCTCTGATTTCATGGAATTATGTTGCTGTGGGAGGAGACTAGCAAACAAGTAATCAAATCCCTGGCACCCAAGTGCAACAAAGAAAGTAAAATAGGCTAATAAGCTGGGGTATGTGGACGCTTCCTGGAGAACGTGATGTAAGCTAGACTCAGAGGCAACGAAGCCAACCACATAAAGGTCTAGGAGAGGATCATTCTAGGCAGAGGGAACAGCTAAAGGCCCTGAGTGGAAAGAAGCTTGCTGTTTCAGTGTGGGAGGACCATAGTGAGTGAGGGGGAAGCGATTCAAGGTGTAATCAGGGAGATAAACAGGGGCCCGCTCATGGGGCCTTCTGGCCAGAGTAAGGAAGTTAGATTTTATTCTGAGTATGACAGGAAACCACTGAAAGATTTTAAGTATAGAAAAATCTTATTTACATTTAAAAAGAGTGGGTTGTAGCAGGATAAGACTGGAAACAAGGAGGCTAAGTAGAAGGAGGCTATTTCAGAGTCAAGGTGAGAGATGAGGGATTTGCTTTAGGATGGAGGTAGTGGGATGGAGAGAAGTGAAGGGAGTCAGGATGGGTTTTAGAATTTTCAGGACTTAGGTGAAGGAAAGAGAGGAATCAAGGTTTTTCATCTGTGTGCCCGTCATTTGAGTGGAAGATGATTGTCCTTTATTGAGATGGAGGAGACTGGAGGAGCATTGGGGGTGGGGGATAGTAGGATGCTAATCTTAGGGCCTTAGTTTTGCCCTTGGTGACAGAGATTTCTGCTGGACAAACTGGCCATGACTTTGAGTTGTGGCAACAAGGAGGCTTTCCCTGACGTTCCTGCCATGTATGCTCTGGGCTTACTTAGCAGCTTGTGCAATCAGGACACTAAACTGTATTTTGCTACCTTGTGTGGTTCTATCTCCACTGCTATTCTGGGAGCTCCAGGAGAGCAACAACTGTGTCATTTATCTCTAGATCCACAGCACAAGGCTAAGCGCATAGTAGGTACTTGATGAGGTGAATGAATGAATGAGTAAATGAATGAAGTGCCATTCTGTGTGACTCAGGTCAGCTGCCTGAGAGTAGATCCAAGAGAAGGAGGAGGTCTGATCCTTGTTTTCAGAGAGTTTAAAAATCTAGAAGGATTTTTGGTGACAGGTAAAAGTGATCTCTATCCAAGATCCTAACTGAAGGGCATGGGCCCTGGTTCCCCTTCCTGGCTTTCTGAGCTTTTTACCCCACCGAAGGGAGAACTACCCTAATTGTTCTTGCTTGAGTTTCTACGTGGCAGTTCCACGTGTCTGGTCCTGTTGCAGGTGTGCTGTGGCTCTGGATGCTTGGATGTTTCCTCTGGAACATGACTTTTACCCCACGGCCCGAGGCCCTATATTTTTCATCAATGCTGAGAAATTCCAGACAATGGAGAGTGTCAACCTGATGAAGAAGATTTGTGCCCAGCATGATCAATCCAGGATCATAACTGTCCTGTGAGTAAACTCCAAGATCATGATCCCCAGTGGCCTCTCCATTTTCTGCTCAGCTGTGGCTCCCGTAATTGCCTCTAAATTATCCAGAAGTTCTACCCATTGATAGAATACATAAATACCTCCTGAATTTCAAAATCTTAATTCCTTTGGAATTTCATATCTGTCCTTCTTTAACACTTAGCTCTACCTGCAGTGATTTATTCACTAGCTTATATGACTTTATGACAGGGTGTTATGGGATTATGTGTTAGAGAGGAAGAGGTGTGGGTCTGGGTGGACTCCAGGAATCTCTAATCTCATTTGGGAATTTTACTGAGTCTTTTGAAGAGTATGGATATAGTAGACCTTTGACACTCACAAGATGGATTTTTAGAGACCTTCATGAATACCTAAATTCAGGTATCTTCCATGAACCATCTATTCTCTGCCAGAGAGAAACCATATTCTCTTCACTTCCATCATCAACACTGTCAGATGGTTTGATTTTAGGAGGCATTTTTCACAGAGAGAAGATTTTGAGTGACTTTAAGAAATGAACTTTAGGGCTTCCCTGGTGGTGCAGTGGTTAAGAATCCACCTGCCAATGCAGGGGACACGGGTTCAAGCCCTGGTCCAGGAAGATCCCACATGCCGCGGAGCGACTAAGCCCGTGCACCACACCTACTGAGCCTGCACCTAGAGCCTGTGGGCCACAACTACTGAGCCCATGTGCCACAACTACTGAAGCCCACACGCCTAGAGCCCGTGCTCCACAACAAAAGAAGCCACCGCAGTGAGAAGCCTGCACACTGCAACAAAGAGTAGCCCCTGTTCGCCACAACCAGAGAAAAGCCCACATGCAGCAACGAAGACCCAACACAGCCAAAAATAAAATAAATAAAATAAAATAAACAAATTTATTTAAAAAAAGAATGAACTTTACATAGGAAGTGGCTTAGAGCTACAGGTGCAGGACTAAAGTCTCACTGACAAGTCTCTGACTTGGTCCTGCCCTGTACTTGAGCCAAATAGCCCACATGATTCAAGGATCCCAGGTCCTATTTCAGCGAAATGACAAGTAACTACATGTCATGGCCCTATGGACTCATTCAGGTGGTTGAAATGCCAGATCCAAAGCCCGGACCGCTAGGGGTCTGCTCAGTAGGCCATGGCTTCTTCCCTTGCCCATCTTGGCCCAGGCTGTCTTCCTTGGGCCCAGCCCCTCTCCTTTCATTTTGATTTCATGGCAGCAGAGGACTGCTTGACAGTTTCCCTAAGCCATTCAGATCCAGGATAACTGTGACCTCTGGAGGGGAGGGAGAGCATTTGGGAAGGGGTACACAAAAACTGCGGATTTAGCTCTGTTTTTTTTATTTTAATAAATTTATTTTATTTATTTATTTTTGGCTGCATTGGGTCTTTGTTGCTGCACACAGGCTTTCTCTAGTTGTGGAGAGTGGGGACTATTCTTCGCTGCAGTGCACGTGCTTCACGTTGCGGTGGCTTCTCTTGTTGTGGAGTACAGGCTCTAGGCATGTGGACTTCAGTAGTTGTGGCACGTGGGCTCAGTAGTTATGGCTCACAGGCTCTGTAGCGCAGGGTCAGTAGTTGTGGCTCATGGGCTTAGTTGCTCCGTGGCATGTGGGATCTTCCCAGACCGGGGATCGAACCCATGTCCCCCGCATTGGCAGGTGGATTCTTAACCACTGCGCCACCAGGGAAGTCCCTGGATTTAACTCATGACGATATATTATTTCTTAAACTGAGTGCTGGATACTCAAGTATCCATTATATTTTTCTTTATACTTTCTCATGTACCTTAGATAATCCCTTTTAAAGTCAGTTTTCTGCATGGTATCAAATAGAGTTTAACATTTAAATCTTCCTTCCCTCATTGAATTGACTAGTAAATTTAGTTATGAGTAATTTAGCTAGAAATGAACCTAGTGAGAATTTCACCTTCAAATTAAGTGCATTTGATGTCAAAGGACTTAAATTCTGATCCAGAAACACTCTTTTACAAGCACTTTCCCTAACTTTTCTGATTACTTAAAGGCAAGTTATTTCTTTTTCCTGTTTACTTTGTGTACAGTTCTGAGCTAAAGATGGAGCTGATAAGTTTTGTGAATGTTCAGAAGTCACTGGGTAAAAACCATGGGGTGATAGTTTATAATAACGTGGGAATGGCAGGTGCTGCAGACCTCGCCTCAATGCCCCATCCGCTGTCCAGCTGACTCTGCCTTTTCCCTGCATAGTCCGGCCTTATGGTCTAGGAGTTGAAGCAGCTTTGAAGCCAGGTATACCTCCTTTCAAATCCTAGCTCCATCCCTTACTAGCTGTGTGAACTTGGGCAGATCATTTCTCTCCTCTGGTCTGTCAAAGAGGAAAATACTTCCCTTGCAAGATTGTTGTGAAAATTAAGTGAGATAATGCATGTAAAGCACCTTGCACATTGTAGGTGCTTAAATATTTATGTGCCCTAGCCTCCAGAGCCCTACCAGATACTTGTTTTTCTTTTCTTTTAGTGGTTCTGTTCATTGGAGTCAAACTGACTTTGCTTTTATGGCTGGTAACTGGATTGCTAAATTCTTCTCCACTCAAACCCATGGGAGCTTGGACCCCTATAAATGTCAGGAGACTGTGGTGCAGGCCATGTTGGCCTTCCTGCAGAAGCACCTTGGTAAGGAGAGAACTGGGGCTCGTGGGGCAGCTGGTGGGGGGGTCTCTTAGATTTCCCTGCACAGTGGTCTATACTGACATGTCTTGGATCAGTGAGATTTATGGCAAAATGTGAATGAAGGAGAGAGTTACATAGAATTCTAGAAAGAACACTTAGCTGAAAGTTTGGAGATCCTGATTCTGTCTCTACCACCTGAATGACCTTGACCTAGTCATTTAACTTTTCTGAGCCTTGGTTTCCTCATTGTAAATGGAACATTCACCTCTCTCTACTCCACTACCTCTGTTCTAACTCATTAGCACTCACCTTATCTGTGTTATGGAGGAGGTTATGACGATAGAAGATGGGCTAAATTGTGGAAGTGCTATTTAAAAAAAGAAAAAGCATAGAAGGATGATGACTAATGTCATAAAGTACAGGCCAGCAAATGGCCAGACCTGTAGAGGTCTTTGGTCCAGCCTCCCACCCAGAGAAGACATCCTCTCATATCTTCCCTGCTGTGAGGTCACGCAGCATGGAGAGTGCGCTGCTCTGAGGGTCAGCCCTCTCCGTCACAGGAAACTTCAGTAGTTTTAAGAATTGATATTCTAGTTAGGCTTTTTTTGGTTACAAGGACTAGAGATCCACTAATTTACCTCAAGAAGGAAGGAGAGTTTGTTTATGAGAGTACACCTGGCCAGGCAGGGAAGGGAAAAGTTAACAGGAACCGAGGTAGCTTGTAGGACTGACTCCTCTCTGTCTCTCTCTTGGGCTCAGTCTCTCTGTCTCTTCCTCTCCTGACATCTCGTTTCTCTTTGCTCCGGTCTGCATTTTTCCTCTTTCTGCTCTGTACTTTTACTCTTGCTGAGAGCATCTGCATATTCACTGTTTCTGCTTCCTTATCACTTCGGTTGGCTTGAACCCCTTGTGGCTTGTCCTCTCCCCTCGTGGCATCCTCTCGTCTTCCGCTCCCTCTGTTCACCGCCATACTTCTGGGATTTCTTAGACCAGATTGCCAAGAGAAACAACTGGGTGGTACCAGCTCATCTTTACGGGCCAAAACACATTGTAGGCCACTGCCCAACACGGGCCCAGAGCTCTCTTGATCAGAGGTCCCTTTCTGATCCAGTCAGAATGGAGTAGGCTACCATTATCTGTGCAAGGCTGATCCCTCAGCAGGTGCTGGGCGGTAAGGCAGCTTCCTTCAGAAGGGAAGTTAGGTTTGACCTAACTCTAACCTAAGACCAAGATCTGAGTCTTTGTAACTCCTCCCCACTTGCCCTGGGTATGCCCTCAAGAGCTACCCCGAGAAGCCTCAGACCCCTGTACATGGCAGCTCTTTAGATATTTGAAGTCACCTATGGTGTCCTCTCTGAGTTTTCTGTTCATTAAGCTAAATGTGCCTGGTACCTCTACCTGTTCCCTGTGCAGTTTCCCATGGGGCCATTTATTTCCCCCTTTGGATGTGCTGTTTGTTGGTGTGCCTTTTAACATGTGCTGCCCTGACTTGAACACGACATGCCAGATGTGGTGTGGCCAGTGCCTGGTACAGCAGGACTGTCACCTCTGAGCTCTGGACCCTAGACTTCTCGTTGGATGGCCTGAGTGTATTAACCTTTCCACCAAGTGCCAACAAATCTGATTTGGATTGACTTTGCTTTTAAAATGTATCTGTCCTATTTCGAATATACTGACTTTTTGAACCTAAATTTACATTTTAATATTTATGCCTGTTCATTTCATCTTGCTCATCATGAGCCATTGTGCCAGCATGGGTTTAGAGCCTTTAGGGTTAATAGAGACCTTAGAGCATCATTCTTTTTTTTTTTTTGCGGTACGTGGGCCTCTCACTGTTGTGGTCTCTCCCGTTGCGGAGCACAGGCTCCGGATGTGCAGGCTCAGCGGCCATGGCTCACGGGCCCAGCCGCTCCGCAGCATGTGGGATCTTCCTGGACCGGGGCACGAACCCGTGTCCCCTGCACCGGCAGGCGGACTCTCAACCACTGCGCCACCAGGGAAGCCCTAGAGCATCATTCTTAGCACTTGGTAGGAGAGGAATGGATCCATGTCTCAAGACTTTAATGGGGCCTGATTACACGGTGCTCAGCCCACTTTCCCTGTTTCCTCTTAGGCATCATATCATTAGGGAAGAGCTAAAGATGACAGGGGAGCCCACCATGGCATGATTGCTCTCCCTTGAGTAGCAATGTCCATCGAGCTAAGGTACTCACTATTGGAGACCAGCAGAAGATTAGGACAGTCTTAGATTGTAGGAAGATTGTTGAGGACGTGCTTTATGCCAGGCCTTCTGCTAAGTACTTTGGTTACGTTAGCATGTATAATCCTGCAGATGGCCCTTCCTGATGGGTGCTTTTATTATTAACTCCATTCTACAGACGAGGATACTAAAGCTTAGAAAATTTAAGTAATTCATCCAAGGTTATCTGCTGAGTAAGTGGCAAAACCCGAATGCCCCCTAGGCTGTCTGATTCGAAAGCCCAGGTGCTTCATTGCTGCACTGTTCTGGCAGTGGCTCTGCTGACCCAGGGATGCACTGAGTCTTCGGGAGACACAGAGGACAGGCCCTAACTCAGACGGAAGGGAAAGGACAGCTAGGAAAGGAGGCTCCCTAGACAAAACGATGCTTGTCTTTAATGTTAGAGATGAGTAACGCTCACTAGGCAGGAAGGGGCCGAGGGTCTTCTAGACAGAGGCACAAAGACGGGTGTGGGCTTGGTCAGTTTTGAGAAGCTGTGTTTAGTGTATCTGGAGTTCAGGATAGTGAATTGTTGGAAGATAAAGGTAGAGAAGTGGGCAGAAACCAGATCTAGAAGCCCATGTATTTGCTGAAATAAGTTTGAATTTTTAAAAAATTTATTTAATTTATTTTTTATTTATTTTTGGCTGCATTGGGTCTTCGTTGTTGCGTGCGGGCTTCCTCTAGTTGTGACGAGCGGGAGCTACTCTTCGTTGCAGTGCACGTGCTTCTCATTGCGGTGGCTTTTCTTGTTGTGGAGCACGGGCTCTAGGTGCACGGGCTTCAGTAGTTGTGGCTCGCGGGCTCTAGAGTGCAGGCTCAGTAGTTGTGGTGCACAGGCTTAGTTGCTCCATGGCATGTGGGATCTTCCCGGACCAGGGATCGAACCCATGTCCCCTACATTGGCAGGCGGATTCTTAACCACTGCACCACCAGGGAAGTCCCATAAGTTTGAATTGGGCTGTTAGTGTCCTTGGTGGGTTCTAAGCAAGGGATTGTCATGATTAGACTTGTGTTTGTAGTCTGGGTGCATCATGGAGGATGGGTGAAATGGGGCAGGTTGAGAGCTGCCCAGCAAAGAGCCCAGCTAGGAGGCTCTTGCAGTATCCAAGTGATTAAGAGATAAGACAGTGAAAAAAGGCAAAGGCTCTCAGCTTGGGGTAATTAGTTTTGCAAAGAGAGAAAAGCTTTTTGGTGACCATTTCCCAGAGTACATTGTCACGTGGGAAACTAAAATAGGTTGTAGGTGGCTCAGGTGAACTTCGCACCACTTCTAAAAAATACCTCTGAGAGCACATGTTCCGCTGACACAGGGATTGTGTTACCTTCTGTTAAGAAGATTGGTGTTTCTTTCATATGAACTACATGCAGCTCCTGTCTCCAGCTACTCATCCTCCCTCCCACTCTCCTGGAAGACCATTTCACACTTTCTTCTTTCTCTTCAAAGCTCTAACACCTTCCCCCCCATCCCGTCTCTCAGCTGCTTAACTTTGTCTCCCACTTCACTAAGAAAATGGAGGCAGTCAGTACCTCCTCAAAATCCCAACGCTGCATCTACCTACCTTCTTCTCGCACATACTCAGCTTTCCGTCTGGTTCCTAGAGGTTCCTACTCAAGTTGTCTAACTGGGCCAACCACTCCACCTGCATGGTGGATGTCACCCTCTTTGGTCTGCTCAGGATGATTGTGCCAGCAATTTTTTCCTCTTTACCTTAGATCATCAATTTTTCCCCTCTGCTGGTTTGTTTCATGCTGAAATTTCTCTTAAAAAGAATCTGTCTCGACCCACACTTTGCCCCCCAGTTACCACTCTGTTTCCCTGTTCCTCATGAAAGCAAACTCCTCACAAGAATGTCTTCACTTTCTCTGATTCTTCTCTTCCCATTCTCTTTTTTAAATAAATTTTGGCTTGGAGACTTTTTTTTTTTTTAAGAAGATGTTTGGGGTAGGAGTTTATTAATTAATTTATTTTTGCTGTGTTGGGTCTTTGTTTCTGCGTGAGGGCTTTCTCTAGTTGTGGCAAGCAGAGGCCACTCTTCATCACGGTGCGCGGGCTTCTCACTGTCGCGGCCTGTTGCGGAGCACAGGCTCCAGACGCGCAGGCTCAGTGGTTGTGGCTTACGGGCCTAATTGCTCCATGGCATGTGGAATCTTCCCAGACCAGGGCTCGAACCTGTGTCCCCTGCATTAGCAGGCAGATTCCCAACCACTGCGCCACCAGGGAAGACCCCCATTCTCTCTTGAACCTACTCTATTCAGCCTTTTGCATCCCAGTCCTCCGTGAAAACTGCCTTTGTCAAGGTCACCGGTGACCTTCACAGCACTAAATCCAGCAATCACTTCTCCTCATTCTTCATCTCACTGGAACCTCAGCAGCTGCTGACAGAGTTTGTGACGCCCTCCTCTGTGAAGCCCTGTCTTTACTTCCAAGACGTCCCCCTGCGATTTCCTCCCTTCTCAGTGTCTGCTCCTCCTCCATCTGCTTTGCTGCTTCCAGGACTCAGGGCTTGGACCGCTTCTCTGTATCTCCTCATGTCATCTAGTCTCATGGCTTTAAATGCCATGTCTGTGCTGACAACTCTCCAGTTTATGTCTCCAGTTGGATCTCGCCCATGAACATCAGATTTATATAACCCACTACTCAGCATCTTGAATTCTTAGGGACATCACACACAAGAACAGCTTTCAACTGCAGTCTTTCCCTCCTCAGTTAATAGTAACTCCATCCTTCTAGTTACTCAAACCAAAGTCCCCATTCTTTTCTCTTACACCTCCCATCTAATCCCTCAGAGAATCCTATTGGCTCTACCTTCAAAATACAAACGGAAAGTAATCACTTGGGACTTCCCTGGTGGCGCAGTCGTTAAGAATCTGCCTGTCAATGCGGGGGACACGGGTTTGAGCCCCGATCCGGGAAGATCCCACATGCCACAGAGCAACTAAGCCTGCACGCCACAACTACGGAGCCTGTGATCTAGCGCCCGCGAGCCACAACTACTGAGCCCATGTGCCACAATTACTGAAGCCTGCGTGCCTAGAGCCCGTGCTCCGCAACAACAGAAGCCACCGCAATGAGAAGCCCGCGCACCACAATGAAGAGTAGCCCCCACTCGCCACAGCTAGAGAAAGCCCATGCGCAGCAATGAAGACCCAATGCAGCCAAAAATAAATAAATGAATAAATAAATTTATTTAAAAAAAAGAAAGTAATCACTGGTCACCACCCCAATTACCATCCTGTCCAACTCTTCTCTCACTTAAATCACTCTAAGAGTTTCCTAACTGATCTCCCTACCGCCACCCTACACAGTCCTTTCTCAATGAAGCAGCCAGAGTGATCATTTCAGAAAGGAAGCCAGATCTTGTCACTCTGCTGTTCAGGATCCTCCAGTGGCTCCCATTTCTCTGAGGGACAAAGCCAACACCCAGCGTCCCTCCTGCGGCTGCTCCCCGGGCCTACTTCACTGTCGCTGCACAAGCCTCCACACCCCAGGCACACTCCCGCTTCACACCTTTGCACTGCTGTTCCTGCTGCCTCAAATGTTCTTCCCGTGTAGTCTCATGGCTCACTCCCACCTCCCCATTTTTGCTCAAATCTCACCTTCCTAGTGAGACTCATGTTGACAATCCTCTTTAAAATATTGTACTGGGACTTCCCTGGTGGCGCAGTGGTTAAGAATCTGCCTGCCAATGAAAGGGACACAGGTTCGAGCCCTGGTCTGGGAAGATCCCACATGCCGCGGAGCAACTAAACCCATGTGCCACAACTACTGAGCCTGTGCTCTAGAGCCCGCGAGCCACAACTACTGAGCCCGCGTGCCGCAACTACTGAAGCCCACACACCTAGAGCCCATGCTCTGCAACAAGAGAAGCCACTGCAATGAGAAGCCCACGCACCGCAACGAAGAGTAGCCCCCGCTCGCCGCCACTAGAGAAAGCCCGCGTGCAGCAATGAAGACCCAACACAGCCAAAAATAAATAAATAAATAAACAAATTTATTTAAAAAAACAAAAAACAAACCAAAAAACCATTGTACTGTCCCTTCCTCCTGTCACCCCCATCTCCCAGCCACCAGCACTGCTTCTGTCTGGCTCTCATTTTTGCCACAGCGCAGCTCACCTTTTCATATCCTGTGTAGGTTGTTTTGTTTGTTGTTATCTCTGCCTCCTAGATTGTGAGCTCTGAGAGGATGAGCGTTTCTATTTGTCTGTGGCTGTATTTTTGGCACCAAGAACAAACCGTGGCACATAGTGGTGTGCTCGGTAATTTTTGTATTAATGAATATGTCGCTCTGTTTGCCGAGGACCTGTTCCATGCCAGGTTCTTGGCAGGGCCCTGGGGATCTGAAGCTGAAGGAGAGTGGTCGCTGCCTTCTGTCCCAGGTTTTTTGTTTGTTTTGAACAAAAACACCATTTGCCTGCTCAGCTGTGTCCTACTCCCTCAGCCTGCGGCCTTGGACCCTTTCTGACTGTTCTCGCCAAGTCATTAGATCCATCTGCCCGTGGTCCCAGGGCCCTCTCTTGAATTGTACCCGGTGTTATGCTGCTTCATGATGTTGCTGTCCTATGCCCTTCACTGACATGGCCCCGCTTCCACATTCACTGGTTGGCGTGTGAAGGATCTGTTCTTGCTCAGCAATATCCATGGGCTTGGAAGTGGGCTTTCCACTTTCTCACCCTTTCTGACCGGGGTTTGAATTCTGTCTCTACCACTCACCATCTGTAATGGCTTTGGACAAATCAGGTAGCTTCACCGAGGCTCAGTTTCCTCAACTGTGAAATAGGGCCAATATGGTACTTAACACATAGGGATATTATGAAAATTAAATGAAACAATGCATGTTTAGCAAAGTTCCTGGAATGAGTTATCCTTCAATAAGTGCTACCTTCTGTTATTATTATCGTTACTGAGTTGTTATGGGTTAAGCAAGTCATTTATGAAGCACATGTATGAATAGTAGTTGTCATTATTTCTTCCACCATCACAGCCACCGTAACCAGTCCTTTTAGTATCCCAGGTGCTCCTCTCTCTAGTATGACCCACTAAACCCATGCTAGCTACTCTTTGATCTAACCTTACAACCGTTTACCTAACCTGGATTTTTTCTCATTCAGACCTGAATGAAGACTATGACCAATGGAACAACCTCATTGAAGGCATCGGACCATCACTAACCCCAGGGGCCCCACAGCATCTGTCCAGGCTGTAGGCACAACGGGTCATTTGTGAAAGGTCACTGAGCTGAGTTCCCATTGGGGGCCTGCCCAGGGACACCCGTGTCCTCCTACCAGGAGGTGGTCATCATGACCCTTCTGCACAGATTGAGAGGATGTAATCACACTGCTGATTGGATAACCGGGTACTTGGATCTTGGACTTGTTGATCGTAAACTCATGTTGGGACTTGGGTCACTCACTGATTGGCAAACTGACTTTCTGGGGACTGAGCCCTGATGGTGTGGGGAACAAGCAGTGGGACGGGGCAAGGGAGGACCCAAGCCCCAGGCTGAGCACTGTGAACGCTGTTAACCCAGCCAGCTGACTCCCTCATCTTGGGCCAGTGTGGCTTCTGCAGTGGAAGAAATGGAGCCAAAGAATGGAGGGAAAATTCCCACTGTCCGGACCTCTAGCCCAACCTGCTGCTATTTCTTCCTCCCCCTCCCCCTTCTCCCTCCCCAGTGTTGCTTGGTGAGTTCTAAACACTTTAGGTAGCTTTCTAGGATATGGACCACCATCAGATTTTCTGTTTATTTTCAAGCCTTCTCACTGCATGAAACATAGTCTCAGGCATTTCGTCAGGATGAAGTTATACTTGTGAGCCCGTGGAAGGGGCAGACAGCATCGTCCTGATAGCATAAGGAGAGAGGCTGAGGGACAACGGGTACCTCAGAAGCTCTGAATGTCTTAGAGTTTTGCTGAAAATGTAGCTTGACAGGAAACAACAGACGTAGGTTGGGGTGGAGAAGGGAGAATAACATTGTTAAGTAGCCATTTGATCGGGCCTTCACCACAAAAGTGAGGGAGTTTGGTCAGTTCGAATTCAGGAAGCCTTCCCTAGAGAGAAGTCTTAGGAACACTTTGGTCTTGCCTCTTACCTCAGATATCGTGAGCCTCCAACTTGCTCAAAATCAGGGTGCTGTAGTTGTCTTCTGGCTCTGAGGCCTTAGTCTCAAATTTAAGTCAAGATATAGGTTGAATTTCCATTCTGTTCCATTTTTAATATGAATGATATTAATACTCATGTTTGCCTAATGATATGTTTGCCTAGAATATTTTCTGTATTTAAACTGCATTACAGCAAGATGGGGAGCCATCTGGAAGTAACTTTTCCTTCTGTCTTTCTTTGATTGCTTACCACTTGTACCCATGTGGAAAAAAACTTCGAAAGGAAAGGAAGTCTTCCTAGTGATCTAGTTCAAAGCTGTCTGGGAACATCAACCTGAAACACCCCTCCCCACTACTCTAGACCTCTCACCTTGGCCCAAGTAGGGCACCCCAGAGGAAGCAAGAGCAAGAGGAAATGCGTCTCTATGCAACAGGGCCAAGGTCAGTGTCACCAAAGCAAGCTGGGACTGTCTCCCATCTCTCAACAGCTATTCTTTCTCAGAGGTGAAACACCAGATCCATTGAGGCTGTGGACCTACCTGGGGAGGATCTGTGGATTCCAGTGAGACAGAGCATAAGGAGAATATCGTTAAAGCCCTGGCTCTAGAGTTCTATAGCGTGGTTTTTGAGTCCAAGCTTCACCACTGCTAGCTGGGTAAATTTGAGCAAATTATGTTCTCTTTTTAGTCTCAGTTCCTGCATTTCTAAAATGAGGATCTGCATTCTGCATAGTTAGGAGGATTAAGTGAAAAGATGTATAACCCATGGATTATTTAAAAGTATGATTCCTACTTTCCAAACATGTGAGATTTTCCTAGTTACCCTATGGCTGTTGTTTTCTAGCTTAACTGCTTTTGGTCAGAGGAAATGACCCACGTGGTTTTCATTCTGAGACTTGCTTGTTGCCTCAGTGTGAGGTCAATTTTGTAAATGTTCCATGTATACTTCATAAGGCTGTACATTCTCAAGTTGTTGCCTCGCTGTTTTTACTCAAGAACACCTTATGGATTTCCATCCATGAGAGCACATACAGATATATTGGAGGGCCTTTTAACCCCTAGACAGGGACTAGAGCCCCTCAGCAATCACAGAACCAGTAGAAGCCATCCCTTGTGCCTGGGGCTGGTTCTGCAGACGCTGAGAAGTCAGTTCTGACAGCATTAGAGCATGAGACCCAACTTCTGCCTTAGACCCTTAAATAATGCAGGTATATTTTGTAAAGACCTGGACCCTTCCTAGAGAAAGAAGTTGTTCGGAAACTGGATCCATCTCCTCTATTCAGTTCATGTTCTGGTAATGACTCATTTATCTGATGTCATTGGAGTAGGTGAATTTTCCTCACTGAAAATTATCCTTTAAGTCACACAATATTATATTAACTATAATATTGAAGGGTAATTTACCAAAAAGATAATGCACACACTTCTTAATGTGATCTGACCTCATTTAACTTTTTAGAATGTTTCAATCAGGATAGATTCAATTATACAGTAGTAACAAACAATCCCAAAAAGCAATAAAAGTTTATTTCTTGCCTGTGCTTCTTGTCCTCTGTGGGTCAGCTCGAGACTCTCCTCTGCATCATTTTTTTGCGGTACGCGGGCCTGTCACTGTTGTGGCCTCTCCTGCTGCAGAGCACAGGCTCTGGATGCGCAGGCCCAGCGGCCACGGCCCACGGGCCCAGCCTCTCCGCGGCATGTGGGATCCTCCCGGACCGGGGCACAAAACCACGTCCCCCGCAAAGGCAGGCGGACTCTCAACCACCGCGCCACCAGGGAAGCCCATCCTCTGCATCATTTTTATCCTCACTTGGGGAACCAGGCTGGCAGAGCTGCCATTATCTGGAAATGTTGCCATTGGCCATGGTGGAACAGGAAGAGAACATGGTGAAGCACCCACTTAGCCCTTAAAGCTCCTGCCCAGAAGTGACCCTCATTATTTCCACTCACATTTCATTGGCCAAAACTAGTCATCTGGCCGTACCTAACATTCCATACCATCCCCAGAGAACAAAAACACCTGTGACCAGGTCTAATGCCAGCGCAGTGGCGCCCTGTGATCTGTGAAGATATGGAGAGCTGTTTGCACCTACACTGCGTGGCTCCCAGCTGCTGGCCTCTTAGTTCTTTTCATTGCTTTTCATAGTTTGTGTTGTCTCCCTTGTGGTCAGCCTGCCAGCCATTACTCTTCACTGCCTTGACTGTGCCACCCCCCAGCAGCTCTCCCTGTTCACTTCAAATTTATACTTCTGATCAGCCATGTTATTTACAACTGTCTCAAGTAAAACTAAATAGTCACTGAGAGAGGGCTTTAGGGACGTTCCTGCAACTAGAATGCACTGCCTTTAGTGCTTAGACTTTGCAATCCTTCCTTTGACTGCTCAGAGGGGGTATCACAGGCCTTTGGTCTTTTGTCCAGTTTTTTGTTAGCTTCCAGGGAATCAAAGGGCACCAGTTAAATGGCCTTTTAAATAAGCAAGGTAATCCTGCATATTAATTGACATGTGCTGATAAATTGCATTCTAGTGAATCCTTTCCGAAAGCAAAGAAGATGTCTTGGGTTTCTTTTGCATCTTCTTGTTCCCCATCCTGTTATAGGACCGTACCTGTGGAGGCATCCTAATGGTATAGGTATATTGTGAAGTTTCTGTGCACAGAGTGGTGTGTCAGTTAGGAAGGATGGTAAGTAAATACAGGATGGGATGAAATTCCTCATCCCTCCCACTTCCTGGACGTGTCAGGCTAAGACTGATTGGGTTCTTGTTATGCTCTCAGCACTCCCCAAGCCCCTTGCCAGCATGTGTCCTGATACAGCTCCCCTGCTTGCCCTTCTTCAAGAAGACTACTGGGCTCTTGAAATGTCAATTGATGGATTCCAACTCTATGTCTTGGCCTTGTGGGGAACCTTCGTCTGCCCCCTTTTTCTTCTGGGGCACCACTTACCCCTGGGCCTGCAAAGTGACAGAGGGACAGGAGAGGCCCATACTCTGTACATGGGATGTAGGAAGTCAGTAGGAAGCTCACTTCTGTCCCATCACAGCCAGATGCAGAGGCGAAACGTCCCTGGCCATAGCTGCATGGAAAACGGTATTATCATCATCGTAATAGCCAACATTTATTGGGCCCTTACTGTGTGTCCCAGACTGTGCTCAGAGCTTTACACGCATCATCTCATTTGCTGTTCACAGTAAGCCCATGAGGTCAGGTGGTATTAGCCTCATTTTATGTATGAGGAAACAGAGCCATAGAGAAGTGATTTGATCAAGCTCTCACCAGAAGGAATTTGGCAAAACTGGAATTTAGGCATCAAAATCCAAGCTCTTAATCACTGGGCCATATGGCCTAATAGATACACTTGGTTTTGCACCTTCCCCATCTCTTTAAACTGTCAGGTTCTGGACTTCCCTGTTGGTGCAGTGGTTAAGAATCTGCCTGCCAATGCAAGGGACACGGGTTGGAGCCCTGGTCCGGGAAGATCCCACATGTCGCGGAGCAACTAAACCTGTGTGCCACAATTACTGAGCCTGCACTTTAGAGCCGGCAAGCCACAACTACTGAGCCTGCATGCCACCACTACTGAAGCCCGCACACCTAGAGCCCATGTTCCGCAACAAAAAGCCATCGCAATGAGAAGTCCGCGCACCGCAACGAAGAGTAGCCCCCGCTCACCGCAACTAGAGAAAGCCTGCATGCAGCAACGAAGACCCAACGCAACCAAAAATAAATATAAATAAATAAATAAATTTACAGAAAAAATAAACTGTCAAGTTCTGAGGAGTGTAATTTCATGAGATTGAATCAAGAAGGTCAAACTCTCCAGCAATTTCTATATGACTTGTATTGAGATTCAGAAATATCCTGAGTGCTACTGAGAGGTGGGTTTGGGGGAGAGAACTGAGCTTTGCCGAGGACTGTGGGCCAGGTGCTCTGCTGATTTGCCAGATTAGGAAAACAGTTCAGGGATGAAGAACATGGTCAGAAATCAGACAACTCCACCGCTATTAGCCCTGTGACTCTATGCTAATTTGTTCACTTTTATGAGCTTCAACTTCCTCATGTGTAAAATGGGAATTCTGGTAGTATTTACCTCTTAGGGTTGTTTTAATAATTGAATGAAATAATTCATGTTATGCGCTTAGCACAGTGTCTATATTAAGGGCTTAATAATTAGCCATCACTAGTATTGTTTTTTTTTTTTTTTTTTCTCACGGGCCCAGCTGCTCCACGGCATGTGGGATCTTCCACGGACCGGGGCACGAACCCGTGTCCCCTGCATCGGCAGGCGGACTCTCAACCACTGCGCCACCAGGGAAGCCCCACTAATATTGTTTTATTTGGTCCTCCTTACATACCCATAAGGTTAGGTATAATCTGCCCTTGTGCTGAATGGCCCCAAATGGTCTCGGTCTAATTCCTATTCCAGCTTCTCCAGTTTCAGTGAGTTTCCTCACATGAAGCTTGCTAACTGCCACTCAGCTACTACTGTCGTGGGAAGGTGGAGCTAGATGGAGAGAGACAGTTTTTCCATTCTTTTCGCTCTGATCTCCCTGCTCCTCACATCAAAAAATCAAAATCCACACCACAGTTCTAGCTGTGCAAGTTCTCTTCACCACCAGGGAGAGGCTACACTCCTAGGTTCTGGTTTGGGTTTTAATTTCACACCCTATCATCCGAACACACACATCTAAGCACCAGATGTAAACTGAAGGTCCTGAAATGTTGAGTGGGAGACTCAGAGAAGGTCTGTGTAGAAGTTGGCCAAAGGGACGAGGACCTGGGGATAGGGAGTTTGTTGTAGAGGCTAGTTTATGAATTTTTGTCTGCTGCCTTTGAGTCTGAGGTCAGGGGGTTAAAGTGCCCTGTGACCTCCTCAGGAGAAACTCCCAGGCCGGAGAATGGCCTGTGAATGACCTCTGCACAGCTCTCTCCCTCGCTGCCATATCCGATTCCTGTGAAGTCCTCTTGTTTCTTCCCTCGCCATGGTGCTCACGCCCAGCCCATCCTTTCCATTTCACTTGAGTTTAGTCCCTCCATCAACTCACCCTGGAATAATTTTTACAGCCTCCTGGACTCGAACCTCTCTTTTCCCTTGCATTCTGCCGCCAGATCTGCCTGACACACCATTTTTTTTTTTTTTTTTTTTTTTTTTTTGCGGTACGCGGGCCTCTCACTGTTGTGGCCTCTCTCGTTGCGGAGCACAGGCTCCGGACATGCAGGCTCAGAGGCCATGGCTCACGGGCCCAGCCGCTCTGCGGCACGTAGGATCTTCCCGGACCAGGGCACGAACCCGCGTCCCCTGCATCGGCAGGCGGACTCTCAACCACTGCACCACCAGGGAAGCCTGACACACCATTTTTATAACAAAATACCAGGCTGGAAGTGTGGTCTAACAGAAAGATGACCAAACTAGTTGTCTGGCGCCCCGGGTTCTTGTCTTGACTCTCTCCCTGTCCCTCACTCTGTGACCTGTGTGTATGCTTTCGTCTCATGACTTCAGCTTCCCTATCTGCCAGCTGGGATATGGGGTGGTGGTCGAGTCTCCGTCACTGAATTGTCAAGAATCTACAAGATTCCCTTTCCTCTGTAGAATTGCATCTGTGCCCCTTGCTGTCTGTTCTCGCCTCACCTCTCCTGTCCTCTGCTTCTTTACCATGCATTTTTCTTTTTCCCCATAATATGCCCACCCATCCCCCAAACAAACATGCATGCCCTTTCTCGTGATGTTTTTATGCTTGCGGGGCCTCCCAGCCTTGTTTCTGTGCATCCAAACACCACGATTCGTTTAGGCCCATTTTGAGTTCCACCTCGTCTACGAGAGCCTTCTTGATTGGATTCAGCTAACATTTGATCTCTTGGCCTCCTGCTCCCCAAGAGACATAGATTCTGTGCCATATTTAGTATTTTACTTTATTACATTATTCCAGGAGCAGGACCCATCTGTTGGATGGGAAAAGCATCCTCTTGTTGACTGACATGGGGAGCAGAGATTGCTGTCCCCTCCCCACATGCCCCCATCAGCAGGCTTCTTGTTCCCCAGCCAGACTTGGGAGCAGCTGGTGTTCGTCCAGCCCTCAGATGTCTCCAGCTGCTCCTGCTTCCTTTTTTTTTTTTTTTTTGGTTTTCCCAGATCCCAGCTGTGGGGCCCAGGGCAGAGCCCGTGACAGAGCGGCCAAGGGCAGGTGGAGTAAACTGAGATCCATGGACATGTAGCATTTGAGAGTTAAAAAGAGGGCAAAACTGAGCACAAATCCCACCAGTGTTGAATGAAGGAAAGTAGTTTGCCAGCTTATTTTTCCCATCTTGCTTTCATCTAAAAAAAGAAGCTGCTCAGAAATACAGTCCTCAGCCTGCTAAACCAGATGGTCCCTAGATGCTCAGCCTGCCAAGTGTGCATGTATAATTATTCATTTTCATGGAATCACACCCAGGTCTGAATTCAGACACTGACACTTTTCTTTTGCCATTTGATCTAGAGCCAGTGAACCCTTCTGAGCCTTTCTTTCTTTTTCTGTAAAATGGGGTCACTAGGGTCTGCCTTGCCCACCTTGGGATTTTTTGGGGGGAGAGGGTTTCAATATAAAATGTAAGAGCGCTTTGTAATTGACAAAGCACTAGACAAGTATATGTTGCTGTTAATAATAAAAGGGCCATATTTTGTTTTTGCCATAGCGTGCTACTACTTAATAAGCACTTGTTCTGTGCCAGATACTGTGCTAAGTGTTTTACCTACCTTGTGGCATTTAACCCTAACAACATTCCTAGAAAGAAGTGCGTGTTGCCCATACAACAGATCAGGAGAGTGAGGTTCACAAAGATTTGCTAGTCCAGCCATAGTCACTGGGCATGTATGTAAGTGCTGGAGCCAGGAACCTAAACTTCTGGGTTCCAAAAGCAGTGCTCTTAATTCCTGTTCATTCCTATCTACCAAAAAGAAAGCAGTTCTTTACCCTATGGAAGCTAAAATACCCCACAGTTTGATCTCCAGTAGATGTCCTAAGCAGTTGGGTCATGCAAAGAGTCATTCCTGTTGAAGACCTGACTGAGTCCTAACAGTATACCTTGAGTTGCTTTTCTAGCAGTAGAGGTAGCCTGGTTCCATCCATCCTTCCATCCATCCATCCATCTACTCATATAAAGTTAACAGTTCAGGTAACATATCTATCAGTACTGTACTCTATAAACAATGGAGCCAACCAGCTGGCAGAAAAAAAATTTTAAGTCTCTAACCCACATATTGTAGATTCATGATTTTCAGCTCTAGATGCACATCAGAATCACTTTGGAACTATATAAAAATACAGATGCCCTGGCCATGTCTCCAGAGACTCAGAGAAGCTCATTCAGAAGGAATAATGTGGGGACCAGGGGTGTGTGTGTGTGTGTGTGTGTGTGTGTGTGAGATAAACTCCAGGGGTATTTCTGATATGCAAGGGTTTTGAAAACCCTTGCTATGGTTGAACACTATTAGCCTATTTTACCTTCATTTATGGATCAGGAGTAATCGCTAGCTGGAAATATAGAATCATTAAATTTTAGAATTGGAAGAGCCCTTACATCTTTTGGTCCAAGAGGAAACCAAATCTCAGAAAAATTCATCAGGTAGTTGCCAGACTTTTCAATCCAGATCTTTTGACTTCCAGTCTAGTGCTTTAGATACATCCATGGGTAGCAGGGTTTTGTCGAATTATTAAGAAAATCCTCAGGACCCATTCACCATGACATCCATCATTTCCAGCCACCATACCTTGGAGTTTTTGTAGGGAAGGAGCCTGGACTAGACTCAAATGACCGTTCTCATATGTGTTCATTCATTCTATAAGTGTTTACTGAAGCCTGCATTATGGCTGGCCCTGTCCTCCTGGAACTGGATCTAGAGGGCAAGAAAGGCAAGTCATAGGAGGGCCCCATGTGATGAGTGCTATAATAGGGAGTGTATCAGGCTCAGAGGTGGCACACGGTGTTTGATTCAACTTCAGCAGAGGAGAGGCTAAAAAGTCTTCACAGAGTATCATATACTTGAACTTGTCATTTGTATTAGTTATCTATTGCTGTATAATAAATTACCCCCAAATTTAGCAGCTTAGAACAGCAAACATTATCTCACACTTTATGGCTCAGGAATTCTAGAATGGCTTAGCTGAGTGGTTCTGGCTTAAGATCTCTCATGAGGTTGCAGTCAAGATGTCAGCTGGGATTTCTGTCGTCTGAAGGCTTGACTAGGATTGGAGGATCCACTTCCAAGCTGGCTCACTCACATGGCTGTTGGCAGGAGGCCTCAGTTCCTTACCACGTGAAGCTCTTCATAGGGCCGCCGAAGACATGGCAGCTGGCTTCTCCCAGAGCAAGTGATCCAAGAGAGGATAAGGTGGAAGCTGCAATGTCTTTTATGACCTATCCTTGGAAGTCATACTCCATCATATCCACACAGGTCAGGCCTATTCAGTGTGGGAGGGGACCACACAAGGGCATGAATACAACCAGGTGGGGATTATTGGGGGCCATCTTGGAGGCTGGCTGCCTTGTTGTTGAAGACGAATGGAGTTTTCCAGATAGATGAGGGAGAAGAAAGGCCTTCCAGGCAGAGGAAATAACATGTAAAGGCACAGAAATGTAAACATTAGAGCAGAGCATGGTCAGGACATTGTAATTGGCTTGGAGAAAACAGGTGAGAAATAGGGATATAGGGGCGCTTACTGAAGAAATCAAAGAAGGCCTTCTATGCCAAGTGAAGGAGTTAGGCCTTTATCAGGTAGACCAGTGGTTTTCAAATGTTTCTGCATATTGGAATCACGTGAGGAAATTTTAAAACTTCCAATGCCAAAGCTGCACCCGTATCAATTAAATAAGAATCTCTGGGAGTGGACCTGGACACCAGCAGTTTTTAAAGTTTCTCACTTGATTCCAATATGCAGCCAAGGTTGAGAAGCAGTGCAACCTCTGCTCACCTAGGAAAAGAAACTAGAAAGAACTAGAAAGAAAAGAACTAGAAAGGCCCTGTCATCAGTACTCACCCCCTCACTCAGGTATTGTACGTTTCATCATCTCTACCAACAAGTAAGCAGAAATATCTAAACTTTAGCAGCCCCGAGTAAGTTCTCGGCATCCTAAATTGCCTGTTATTTATAAACTTCCAAACCTAATGTCGATGCCAATGTTCTTAGATTAACATAAGCACTCTAGAGGGGTTTTTTTTCTCCCCACTTAACACTGTGTCATATATGCATTTCTGCGTGGTCCTCACATCCAACAGTCTGAGGCAGTAGCGTGTAAAGGTTAGGGGCACGGCCCTCCGAGTCGGATGGACCTCTGGGTTTGAGTCCTGAGGACATCACTTATCCACTTGTTGGGTGACTTAGCCTCTCCAGGCTTCAGTTAACGCATCTGAAAGATGGTGATAACGCCTACCTCAAAAGATACTTGAGGATGTTAAATGAGATCATGTGTGTCAAGACCTCTGCCCCGTGCCTGGCATGTAGTTAGTGTTTAATAAATGTTTGTTATTATTCAGCATTCCAAATGGCATTTTAACACTCTGTTGCATCAACTCTCCCCCGCCTCCCCTCCCCCTCCCCGAGTCTGCTTAGCAGTTCTCTCCGTTGCCAGGGTATTTGAGCCATTTCTAGTTGTTTTTAGCTATAATATTATACATTTCTTTGTAGAAATTGGTGGGGTGTTTTTTTTAAAGTTATTTCCCTAACTTATTAGGTGTGGAATCTGAAGATTGGAGAGGTAAAGTAACTTGTCAAACAAAGGTCATACTGCTTTTTAGTGGCAGAGCTAGGACTAGGGACCAGGTCCCAGACACCCTGAGTCTTAACCGTTTGTTCTTTCTACCCTGCCACCCAGCCCCCATACTCACTGGAGACTTGAAGCCTGGCCCTTCTTGACTTCTCTTCTCCAGGCTGAATGAGTCAGATGTCCCATTGTATCCTCTGACACCTCCTCTCCCACCCTTTCATCATCTTAAAGGTCCCTCATCATCCCAGTATAATTGGAGCAGCGTCTCTGCTCATCCCCTGGGGAGTGGGAGCAGACGATGACTAATGCTTTGGAGACCCGGACTCATCTCTCGGCCCTTCTGGATCTCTGTTGGTTGATGTTGTGCCGTCAGATGGGGATGGGGATCCTGTCTGATTCAGACATACCCCTCCCTCCTACCTGGACTGCTGTCTGACTTCACCAAACCCACCTTCTCAGAACAGTAGAGTTTAAAGGGACCAGAGAGACCATTCTCTATCCCAGCCCCTGTTATTTTAAAAAGTGAAGAAACTGAGGCTCAGCGATACAGGTTGATCAGTAGCAGATCTGGGACTGGAACCCGAGCCTCCTGACTTCCAGTGTGGTGTTGGGGAGAGGGCACTGGAGCCAGGCAGGCCGGAGTGTGAGTCCCAACTGTGTGAACTTGGGCAAGTGAGTTAAAACAATGCTCAAGTTCCTTTTCTGTAAAATGGCGATACCCAGCTTGAGGATGTTACAAGGGTTAAATGAGATAATGAATGTAGAGAATGGAGCACTGTGTTCAGCAAATGGTAGTTATTAGGTACAGCACAGTCGTTATTAGGTATTAGGATTTAGAGCTTGGGCTTTGGAATCAGAGAAACTATTCAAATCCTAGACACCCACTTATCAGCTACGTGGTCTTGGACAACTTGGTTTAAGGAGATCTTGCGTTAACAAGAGCTAGTACTTACTGAGTTTCCTTTTTCCAGGCATTATGCCAAGTGCCTTAGAGATATTATCTCATGTAACTTTCCCAACAATTTTTTGAGATAGGTAACATCAATATTCTGATTTTATGAATGAAGATACTGAGGCATGAATCAATTTATTTTCTGATTAATCTCTAGTTTGAATTCTTTTCTGCCAAACACACCCCTCTTCTCTCCCTCAGTGCCTAAGAATTTTCTCCTGCCTTTGAGCTTTGGAACAGGCTATAGTCTCTCTCTCTCTCTCTCTCTCTCTTTTTTTTAAATTTTATTTACTTTAGGCTGCGTTGGGTCTTCGTTGCTCTAGTTGCGGCAAGTGGAGGCTACTCTTCGTTGCGGCGTGCAGGCTTCACATTGTTGTGGAGCAAGGCTCTAGGCACGTGGGCTTCAGTAGTTGCGGCACGCAGCTCGGTAGTTGCGGCACGTGGGCTCTAGGGCGCACGGGCTTCAGTAGTTGTGGCACACAGGCTTAGTCGCTCCCTGGCATGTGGGATCTTCCCAGACCAGGGATCAAACCCGTGTTGCCTGCTTGGCAGGCAGATTTGTAACCACTGTGCCTCCAAGGAAGTCCTCAGGCTATAGTCTCTTAAATGTCACCCCCTTCTCTTCACCGAGTTCTTTTCCTCTACTCTTTCCAACATTGCTGCTAACTCTCCTCCTCTAAGAATCCTACTCTGTAAGCCTCATACCAGCTGCCCCAGCATCTTCTCTCTCCTGTCTGCTGTCAGCTGTTGATCTATTCCTCAGGTTTGTTAGTTTTATTTTTCTTGGTATGTATCTCCTATCCAGGTCCTCGTGGTGCACTCTGGTTCCCCCTTAACACAAAGCACTTCCCACGGGACAAATGTCCCTGGCCAATGCAATGCAACCAACATCATACCTGCTTGTGTCACTGCTGGACCAGGTGCTGGGTGCTGTCCTGACCCTTGAAGCCAGGCTGACAAATCATATACTGCTCACCCCTGCTCCACAAAAGCGAGACTCAGATTTCACACCCAAAACGTGCAAGTCTGAAAACATGAGTGCTGGCAAAAATGTGGAGCATTGGACCACTCATACCCTTCTGGTGGGACAACCACCCTGGAAATATAGAGTCGAAGATGCTCATATCCTCCAATCAGCAAGTGGTATATGTCTAAAGAAATCCTTGCTCACACATACCCGTGTACAAGGAAACACATACAAAAATGGTTCTTGCAGCATATAAATGTTTCTTCATAACAAAAGTTATTGCTTCCCAGAAAGCTCCAGCTAGAGTTTTTACAAATAATGAAAATACTGAATTTTTAAAAATCACACTTCATTAAATGTTTTATTGTGGTAAAATAGATATAACATAAAATTTACCATTTTAACCATTTTTAAGTGTACAGTTTTGTGATATTAAGTACATTCAGGTTGTTGTGCAACCCCAAAATCACGTTTTTTAATGTGCATATGTTTAAATATCTAGATGGTAGAACCTAGTAAATTAGGAAATACCTACGTTATTAACAAAACATTAAATGGCCAATATTTTCATTCACCTTAGCATTTAACTGCCTCTTTTTTCCTGTTGACATAATAGATACGTGTTGTTATTTTTTTTCTCTCTGATCCTGTGCTTCTATTTTTTCCAACTTTAAATTATGAAAAAATTCAAACAGAGAAAAGCTAAAATAAAAATACAAGGAACACCCTTAAATCCACCACCTGGATTTAATAATACGGAGGCTCTTCTCATTCTTCTTCAGTTTATGAAATGTCACCTTCATAAGTCTCTAAGGTTAGTTTCTCTCTTTCCTGTCTCCCATTCAGGTCCATTTCGTGCTGGGATTCCTTTTCCATTTTGCCAGGCTATGTGTACTTTTTTGAAATGAAGCGTGAGAGGGAAACTTGTAGGACCTCAATCTTGTGTATGCTCATTTGGCTGGGGAAAGAATTCTAGGTTCAAATTCATTGTTTCCCTCAGAACTTTGAAGACCTCACTTTTTTGTCTTCCAGCATACAGTATTGTAGGTAAGAGGTCTGATGCCAATCTAAGTCTTGGTCCTTTATTTCCAGAAACTTTGGAGGTGGACCTTTATCCTCAAAGGTCAGAAACTTCGCCAGTATGTGCCTAGTTATGCATCTCTTTTTGATCGAAAGACATTTATGAATAAAGGACTTGGTTGATTGGTATACACAGATAGCCGGTTTAGGTTTCCTCTGAAGCATGTAAGTTTTCCTTTCACAGAGGATCTCTTTCCTGAGTGGGAGGTCTGACCGTGGGCTCTGACAAGCGGGCAGGGCCTGTCAGTAAGAGGCTTCTCTTTAGGCAGTCTTGGGATCTCCATAAGTGCCAAAATAAAGAGTGGAATAATGTGTTAGGGGTCTGTTCGTTGCAACTGACAGAAAACAGACTTGATCCAGTTTAAGCAAAAAGAATTTATCGGCTTAGGAAGTCTGAAGTGGGGTTGCTGACTGCATGGTGGCAACATGGCTGCCAGCAGCCCCAGATTCCCTTCATCCTTACGATCCATGATACTGGAGGAAGATCCTGAAGATGTTCTCTCCAGGGACCATATTGTTAGACGCCACGGAAGGAGGCTGGCTCTGCTTGGATTCTGTACCCTCCTCTTGGACCAGTCACTGTGGACAGGAGTTAGGTACTGAAATTGGCCAGGCCTGAGCCGTGGCCCACCTCTGATGCCTGGGGCAGGCGTGGCACTGTGACTGACTGTTCACAGAACCATGGGATGGCAAAAGGGCAGGCAACCTCCCAAAGGGCAGAATTCCAGGCAGATGGACACCCATATCCTCATAGGGATTCTAGGGTATTTCATTCCCAGATGGAGTCGTTTCTTTCTCTTCTGGGGCCTCTGGCTTTTCCACTTGGGAATCCTCCCTAAGATCTCTCACTTTGTTTAGAAAGTACTTCCAATACCTTTAGCAGATTTTAAAGCAGCCATTCAACCATGGATGCATGGAAGTAGCACTATTCATCTGAGGAAATTTACCCTAAAAACCAAATCATTAAATTTGTATATATTTTTTACTGTCAAGTGACACATGTTAAGCAGACATCCTCAATTGCACTCTGAGCCCCAGGCAATGCCAGCTCTCACCTTTGGAAATCAAGGACGGAGAGGGGCTCAGAGACATGGTAGAAGTCAGGAATGGAGTCAAGGTTAATGATGGAATGAAAGTCAGGGGTAGGGTGAGCATCAGATGGAAAGTAAGGGTTGGATACGACTTGATAGTATTTAAATGGTAATTTTATATTTTGACTCAATTCTATCAAAATGTCTCCCATGTCAAAATGTCCGCCATATCAGTTGGCTTAGCCACACTGCCCTGCTTTGAAGCACAGTTAGACTGAAACTCAGATGCCTGACTCTCAGGCCAATACTCTTATCAGATAGGGCACGGTCTCCTGGCAGATTAGGCTTATGCCGGGGCAGGACAGATTCCAGGCCCAGACTCTGCCCTCATTTGTCTCCCACAGGTCACTGCCTGAGCAGTTGGCCTGAGCAGACGCTCCACCCATCCTTTGTCTCACTCCCCACACCCCCTTCCTCTCCCTCCTGGGTTGCAGATCTGGAAGGTGAGTGTGGAACAGGCAAGGGTGAGCTACCTGGCTGCTTCCACTCCCAGCCCCCAGCCCCAGCCCCTGCCACTCAGTCTCTCTAGCCTCCTTGTTTTTGATAAATAAAGCTGAAGCCCAGAGGATGCCCTCACTTTCCTGCTGCACCCAGTTTAAGCTTGGGAGCTGCAGAGCCTGTAAGACTTCCTCTAAACTTCTTTGGGTGGCTGGGAAAAGAGGCCACAGCCCCTGGATCCCGGGGCTGGAGCCCAGGTGTAAACAGAACAATTGCCTGCCCAGAGAGCAGTCCCTCTTCACTTTAGGGTTTTAGCCTTGAATCGCTATTTTTATTTAGTTATGTTTTTTGTTTTGATTTCCCCTTTCCCCCCCCACCCATGTATTTTCCCACACCTCCCCCTGCCCAGCAACCCCATTCTTGATTAAAAGATGCTGTCTTAGTCAGTTCAGGCTGCCATAACAAAGTACTGTAGGGTGAGAGGCTTAAATAACAGACATTTATTTCTCACAGTTGTGGAGGCTGGAAGTCCAAGATGAAGGTGCCAGCTGATTTGCTTCTGGGTGAGGCCCTTCCTGGCTTGCAGACAGCTGCCTTCTCTCTGTGTCCTCACATGGCAGAGAGAGAGAGCAATCTCTCTCTCTCTTCCTATAAAATCATTAATTCTACCGTGAGGACTCCACACTCATGATCCTGTCTATACCTGATAACCCTCCCAAAGGCACAACTTCCAAATACTATCACATTGGGAGTTAGGGCTTCAACATTTGGGGGGAAGATACAAACACTCAGTCCATAATAGATGCTTATTATAGAAAATTTTGAAAAATATACAAAAATAAAACAGAGGAAAAGCACAACATACTCTACCATCAAAAGATAGTGTTAGAAACTTCTAGCATATTTCCTTCAAGTATTCCTCAACACTTACATTATTTTTTATTTTATTTATTTATTTATTTATTTGCGGTATGCGGGCCTCTCACTGTTGTGGCCTCTCCCGTTGTGGAGCACAGGCTCCGTATGCACAGGCTCAGCGGCCATGGCTCATGGGCCCAGCCACTCTGCGGCATGTGGGATCTTCCTGGACCGGGGCACGAACCCGTGTGCCCTGCATCGGCAGGCGGACTCTCAACCACTGTGCCACCAGGAAAGCCCTATTTTTTATTTTTTAAAACTATTTATTGGCTTCCTTCGTGGCGCAGTGGTTAAGAGTCCGCCTGCTGATGCAGGGGACATGGGTTTGAGCCCTGGTCTGGGAAGATCTCACATGCTGCGGAGCAACTAAGCCTGTGCACCACAACTACTGAGCCTGCGTGCCACAACTACTGAAGCTCGTGCACCTAGAGCCTGTGCTCCGCAATGAGAAGCCACTGCAATAAGAAGCACATGCACCGCAACGAAGAGTAGCCCCCACTCGCTGCAACTAGAGAACGCCCGCATGCAGCAATGAATACCCAACACAACCAAAAATAAATATATAAAATAAAAAATAAATTTATATTTAAAAAATATTTATTTAATTTATTTTATGTATTTATTTTGGCTGCGCTGGGTCTTAGTTGTGGCATGCTGGATCTTTAGTTGAGGCACACAAGATCTTTTAGTTGTGGCATGTGGACTTCTTAGCTGTGGCATGTGGACTTCTTAATTGCGGCATGCATGTGGGATCTAGTTCCCTGACTAGGGATCGAAACTGGGCCCCCTGTATTGGGAGTGCAGACTCTTACTCACTAGACCAGCAGTCCCCAACCTTTTTGGCACCAGGGACCAGTTCTGTGGAAGACAATTTTTCCATGGATGCATGGTGGGGTGGGGTGGTTCAGGCGGTAATGCGAGCAATAGGGAGTGACGGGGAGTGATGGGGAGTGACGGGGAGCAATGGGGAGCGATGGGGAGTGATGGGGAGCGGCAGATGAAGCTTCGCTAGCTTGACCCCTGCTCACCTCCTGCTGTGCGGCCCGGTTCCTAACAGGCCTCGGACCTGTACCAGTCCAAGGCCTGGGGGTTGGGGACCCCTGCACTAGACCACCAGGGAAGTCCCAACACTTACTTTAAAATATATATATTATACATAAAACTTTGTGTCTTATAAACATTTTCCCATACTAAACAATCTTTACATTTTATAATATTTATGTATTCACCATTTTAAATGAGTGAATAATATTTTACTCTGTAACTATACTATAATTTATGTAAGCAATCTCCTAATGCTGGATGCTGAAGTTGTTTTTACTTTTTTACTGTAAAAATTAACGTCATTTCTTGTGATGGAACTATTCTATGTCTTGACTATGGTGGTGATCCCACAAATCTACATGTGATAAAATTGCATAGAACTAAATAAACACAAATGAGTGCACACAAAATAGTGAAATCTGTCGATTGTTTGAATGGTAATTCCTTGATTATGATTATACAAGATATTATTGCCGTAGACTGAATGTTTTTGTCTCCTCAGAATTCATATGTTGAACCTAATCCCCGTTGTGATGGTGTTTGGAGGTGGGGCCTTCTGGAGATGATTAGGAGGATATTCAGGGGGGAAGAGTCCTCATGAATGGGATTAGTGCCCTTATAAAAAGGACACCAGAGAGTTCCTCCTCCCCTTCTACTATGTGAGGACACAATGAGAAGACAGCCATCTATGAACCAGGAAAGGGGCTCTCATTAGACATGTAATCTGCTGGTGCCTTGGTCTTAGACTTCCCAGTCTCCAGAACTCTGAGAAATAAGGGTTTGTTTTTTAAACCACCAAGTCTGTGGTATTCTTGTTCTAGCAGCCCAAACAGACTAAGACAGTTACCACTGGGTTAAACTGGGGAAGGGTATATGGAATCTCTCAATATTATTCTGTAAAACTGAATGTTAATCTAAAAATTAACTCAAAAAGTTTTTGAAAATCCACTATGGTCGACATCTTTTGTATGTACATGTGTACATCTCAACTCCTAATTATTTCCTTAGGGTAGATTCCTAAGAGACAAATTACTCAAAAGAAAATTGAGTAGAAATAAGAGCTCTCAATCACAGCACATTGAGGTTTATTGGCTATCACCCAAGAAGCTTCATGGGCATGGAAAACTGATCTGTATGTCAGCAGAGGAGGAGGGATTAGCCATACTCACAGACTGTTCTACAAACCCTGAATGCCCGTGTACTAATTTACAATGAGAAATGTAAGTGGAGGGGACTAGACTCTCCTTTCTCTCCTCGTAGACCCTCCACTGGCAGAGCCATGTTATAATCAGAAGATCGATTGGTGATATGGGTGCAGTCAGAGCCAGGGGAATTAGGTGACATGATCAAAATGTTCAAGATATCAGGCCAAGGCCTGCTACACACGTCTCTATAGTAGGGCTAAACCACTGCCATCAGGGACACACAAATGGGTTCCTGGGCCAGGGCACCCTTCACTTAGTATGTAGTGCTCGAGTGGGGACATCCTATGTTTGCCTCTGTAACTCTCCACTTCTGTGCTCCCAAGGTTTACTAAGCCCTGTTCTATACACTACATTGTCTCTTTAGTTGTGTGAATATATTCTAGCGAGTTATAGTCAAATCTTGTTGGCCTGGGAAACCATCTGTTTCTTTAAGGCACTTGTCCTTAACCCCTGGCTCAGTGGCCCTCTGGAAGGCTCCGATCCCCTCTGAAATTGTATGCAAAATTTTGAGTGTATGGTCAAATGTGCATTTTTCTGGAGAGTTTGTTGTGTTTATCGGATTGTCAGAAAAGGATATTAATTTAATAGTGAATGTCATGTGGTCCCCAGGTTCCAGGCCTGGTAGTGAGGGTTTTACATACATTATCTCATTTAATCCCCCCTGAGGTTAAGAAACTTCCCCAAGTTATCAGTTGGGGCAAGTTAAAGAACTACTGCTTTAAAGTGACTTTGTGGGAATTCCCTGACAGTCTGGTGGTTAGGACTCGGCGCTTTCACTGCTGGGGCCTGGGTTGGATTCCTGGTTGGGGAACTAAGGTCCCGCAAGCCTGGTGGCATGGCCAAAAAAATAAATAAATAAAAGTGACTTCATAAATCTCTTTTCTGGTACAGTCAGTGTCTGTGCTGCAGGGAAGTCTTATCTGCACACCCCACCCCCCCCTTATCTTCCTAAATGAAGAAAAAGTTATTGGCAACAAGCACACACACGATCCATACCAAAGCTGTGGAATGGCTTTGTTGGTTCTTCCTAGAGACTGAGCTCTGTTGTCCGCCCAGCATCTCTAGTTACCTGTTTTATTTTCTTATACACAGATCCCTGTGTGCACTCAAATTAGCTTGTGAACCAGCACCTCGTATCTGCATCTCACCCACTTTGACAGCTTGGATGCCAATTTCTCCTATAAATGCCCTTTCTTCCAAAAAGCAGGCCCGCTGTCTGTTTATTCTGTCGGAGTCTAGAACCTTCAGGTTTTCTAAAGGACCATTGGGTTGCTTTTTATCAAAAGTGGAATGTATTTCTGCCCACTTTCCAACAGAAAGTCAGGCAAGAGGTTATTCAACATTCACTTATTCACTGAATGATTCACTCATTTTCCAGACCCTGTTCCAAGGCGCTAGGGATATGGATAAAGATCTTTGCCTTCCTAGAGTGGAGGTTGTATGGGAAGGAAACAGACAGTAAGCAAATAAACAAGTAAAGATACAGTAGGCCAGATGCTTTTAAGTGCTGAGAAGAGAAAGAAAATAGGGGGACTTCCCTGGTGGTCCAGTGGTTAAGACTTCGCCTCCCAATGCAGGGCGTGCGGGTTCAATCCTGCTCGGGGAGCTAAGATCCCACATGCCTTGTGGCCAAAAAACCCAAGAAAACATAAAGCAGAAGCAATATTGTAACAGGTTCAATAAAGACTTAAAAAAAAAAAGGTCCACATCAAAAAAAACCTTGAAAGAAAGAAAGAAAATAGGGATGGGGCATAGAGAGCCCCAGGAAGGAGGCAGTGTGTGGTTTACTCTGGGTGGTCAGAGAAGGCCTCACTGAGAAGTGGCAATTGAGCAAAGATCTCTGTGGTGTAGCAGAGAAAATGTGGGTTTAGGGGGTCAGACAGGCCTAAGTTCAGATCTTGGCTCTGTCCTTTTTATTGTGTGACCTTGGGCTATACACTTACCCTGAGCTTTAGTTTGTCCATTTACAGCAATGCAAGTAAAAGTACCTACTTTATCACGATGTTGGAATGAAATAATATATATAAAGGATCTGGCACCAAAACTATACGTGGGAACCACTGTCATAGCATTTGCTAGATGACAACGAGAGTCCATTCAGTCCAGGGTTCTCTTACTTTTGGAGGGTCTCTCTTGGGTCTGAAGGACCAAGGAGTGGGGCTGGAGTCTCCTTCCCTTCCTGAGTTCTGCACCAAGATGGGGTATAAATTTTCTCCAGGGATGATTTAGATGAAAGTCACTCTGCAGCAATATGAACACTCCTCTCTGAAAAGAGAAGCTCTTCATTTGTAAGAAAGACTCCTCATATTTCTCTCTTCTCTCTCTCTCTGAGAAGGGTGTGGTCTCCAATCTAGTTCACTGATTGCAAAAACCTGGGTTGATTCAACACACTTGATCTCCTTTCATCTCTCTACCACTTGCTTAAAATAAGAGCTCATTGCTATTCTGCCCATGGGCTGCATCTAAATCATAACTAGGTTGGGTGTTGAATACATTTTTCTCTCGTCTGTTAAATACCATTTTCATCTGTGCTGAGCCCACAAGCCCTGAGACGACAGTGTCTGCTTTAGCGGCCCACACGTGGGCCTGAGGGAATACACGGGTGTTGAAGGACCCCTCCCTAGCTCAGAGTGAGACCCCCTCCTAAGACCTGTTTGTCTCCCACTGAAAATCCTCCTATACCTGCAGCTAGCCAAAGCCACCTTCCAAGCTGTCACCAGTTCCTCCTGCTGTCACCATCTTTCATTCCTTGGTGAGGGTAAGAGGGCTTTGTGAGTCTTTGAGTCTCTAGTTTCTCCTGCAAAGGCTTGAATCTAAGCACCCGCTGGACTCAAGCCGCCCCTTTTTTTGACTCTTGTTATAGGAGATAGAAAATTAGCAAAATGAGGAATTCAAGGAACTCCAAAAAGCAGTTTCATAAACATGAATTAAAAGAGACACGACTTCTAAAAAGAATGATGTCATACTCTAAATTCAGCCTGAAACTCATGTTTTTTCATCTCTGATCTTCTCTCTTCCGAGCTTTAACTCTTCCCACATACTTCCTCTCCTCCTCCTTCCCATGAAAAGGGTCAGCATTATTGTCATCATTTGAACAGACAATCACATCAGCCCCACTGGGGAGGGAGTCAGTGACTTGGTCCAGATTAGGATGTGAGGCTTCCCTGAGGACCGACAGGATCCTGAAGTGTCCCTTGACTGCCTCATCATTTTAATCAGTGTGAATTTTTCCTTTTCAGTCAGGCTCCATGCACTTGTATTAAGAAATCCTTGCCCCACCATTGCAGACATCAGGTATAAGGAAAGGAAAAAGGATAAGTGGCCCATTCTGCTTTGAGAGAACTGAAGGTAACTGGGAAAGCCAAGGGTAAGGGCCCCAGAGAGAGTCAGGAATACAGGAGAGAGGATCAGAGGCAGGCTCTGCCTCTCAGCTGGAGAAGTGGCACTATGCAGGAAAGGGTTCCAGCAGTGGAGGTGGATGGCATTGAGCCAACTACAAAAATGGCAGGAAAACAGACTCTGAAGCTAGTCATCCTCTATGCAATCCTGATTCTGCGATTTCCTAGCTGTGTTGTCCTAGACAAGTTACTTTGCCTTTCTGAGCCTCAGTTTCCACATCTGTAAAATGGGAATGATAATATTTCTACCTTGTAGAGTTGTTGTAAGGAATACATGAGATGATACATAAGAAGGTGCCTAGCACAGTATACAATAAACGGTAGCTATAATTATTAAATGTCTACCATGTGCTAGGCACTGTGCCAGTTACTGGAAATACTTGAATAAAGCAGATTTCTCACCTCTGAGGAGTTTATTTTGTGGATAGGACAGGCAAGTAAATATTTACCAAACAGTACAATAGGAACGGCACTGTCTATAGCTTTGGAATAGATCTCCCTGTCTCTAGGTGAAGTTAATTGTGTGGGAACAAAGCCTGAACTCATGACCTTAATAATGGGAACATTAAAAAAAAAAAATAGCAGGTAGCAACTGGCTATTTCCAGGGAGAGGGTATAAAATGTCGCGGTAGTCAGCCATTTCATTTTATGCTCTGCAAGGCCTTATAATATTTGAATAACTGAAGAGGTGAGGGTGGCTTTTCTGGAGCCTTAATAAAAGTAATTGTCCCTAAGGCCCTGTGCCTACCAACCCCTACCCCAATGAAGACCAGCAGGGTCGGGACTGGTATGTTACAGACCTCCCACCCACCTCTTAGAGGGGAAAATAAGTAGCAAAATGGCCAAAGGGTAATCTGGGAAGAGGCTGCTGGCCGGAATCTGGTGAATCTGTTACCTACCAGTAAGTAGATCATTTTTACGAGGTCAAGAAATTTAGGAAAATGCCTTTTTGCAGGTTTAGATTGAAGTGAAACCCTTTACCCTGCCCTTTCCCCAGCTGGCAGTGACAGGAAAGGCAGGAATGATATGACAGACGGCAGCTTGTGCCGGTGACTTCTGCTTAAACATAGAGCTCCGAGGCCATGTCCTGGCACAGGTCTGAACTTGAGGCCTTGTCCACCTTGCCTTGTATTTGCCATGTCACTTTCGTCTTTCCCCTCATATGCGTATGAAACAGAGAATAAATTCTTTTACGTCCTGGATGGCCACAGATTCTATAATCGCCCTGTGAAGAAGACACGTGCCACTTCTTAGGAACTGAGGCTCAGAGAAAGTAAATGACATACCCAAGATCAAATAGCTAGAAAGTGGAAACCCCAAGACTGGAGCCCAGCTCTGCTGGCTCTGGGCCCAGTGCTTCCACAGTTTCAGATGACTTCTTCCTTGGGCTGTGGATTTGGGCTTTTGCTAAGAAGGAAAGGTTCCCCGCAAAGGACCAAAGGATCCTTAGCCTCAAGCTGTCTTCCTTTTCCTGACACCCCTTTTCATGTGGGACATGAGGAAGCCAGTGGTGGCAGTGGAATGAGCCCCAGCTCCAGAGTCAGGAGGTCAGAACTCTCCTATGACTCTGCGCCATCTCTCCTGTGACCTTGCGCAGGTCACTGTACCTCTCAGCATCTTGGAGTCCTTGTCTACCAAAGGGAGTCATATTCCTCTCCCTGCCTACCTCTTGGGTATGATGAGAAACAAAGTAACAAACAATGTCAGAAATGCTTTGAGAGTCTTAAAAACATGCTAACAAGTGCAAGGCATGATTCTGAACATCTTCACACAAAAATGAGGGCTGGCGGCCCTCAGATTGTTTCTTTCATTCATTCACTCAATGCTGGAAAAGTGTTTATTGAATACTTCCCCTGTGCCAGACACTGTGTTAAGTACTGGGGACCCAAGAAAATCCCCAGGCTATGAGGAATTCAAAGGGAGGAGACACAGATCTAAACAAATAATTGGCACATAGACGTGAGGGCTTTTAAAAAGATGTCCACAATTGGGGAGACCTTTTACTGAGGTGTCCAGAGGTGCTATGAAGTTTAGAGAGTGGTACCGTGAGCAACAATTAGAGCCAGAGAAGTTTCCACATAAGGAGAATGAGAAGGAGGGTTCTAGGGGTGGGGATGGAGGGGGAAGGGCAGAGGAAACCATGTGCACATGGCATGGGGGAGTATAGTTTAGTGTAGCTGGAGCACAGGGTATCGGAGGGAAGTGTGGTGGCTGTTTCTCATTGTTGGGATGGAGCCTAGCGATCACCCTGGGGTTCTCTTAGGTGTGTATGTCTGTGTGTATTGGCTGCAGGAAGAAGCCCACGTAAATAAAATTCAGTGACGGAACTTCGTCATGAGATTCCACGGGGAGAGGGGAGATTTTTAGGAAACAATCTCAGCTACTAGCTGGACATGCTCTGGATCCCTAACCTTCCAAGTCAGTGCTGAGCTATTCAGATTACAACCTGAGCTCCAGGGTCCCACCCTCTCTATGAGCACCTCGTGTTGGTGGTTGGTGGTTCCTGAGAGACAGAGGGTCCAGTTTTATTGGTTTGCTTCTGACCGATGTAACGCCCCATCAGGCAGAGTTTTGAGCCCAGCCACCGTGGTACGAGTTGGTTTCCATACTCGGGCC
This sequence comes from Pseudorca crassidens, assembly GCF_039906515.1. Taxonomy (NCBI): domain Eukaryota; kingdom Metazoa; phylum Chordata; class Mammalia; order Artiodactyla; family Delphinidae; genus Pseudorca; species Pseudorca crassidens. The sequence goes on along the minus strand of NC_090297.1, from coordinate 20,139,158 downwards.
CGGCATACATCAGGTCATCCCATCCTTGGTTCAAGCAGAATTGGTTTTAATCATAATCCACTACAACCTTATGCAGAGAGAACTCCTCAGGACACCTTCCTCAGGGGTACTATGCGTGGGGCAGGTACTCAGCTTTCCAGAGCTCACCTCCTGGATGGTATTTAATCTGCATAGACTGCATTGTCTATTCTCCGAGCCCTTTTCAGTTGTGACATTACAGTCTGTAGCTGCCATTTCATGACTTTTTCTCTTCCTTAATTTATCTTGATTTTGATCCAATTTCCCCTACGAGAGCTTTGTGGATTTCTCCCTGAGACAGAGAGAGTGGAGACTTTAGTGATCACAAGTCCAACTTACGTCACCGATGGGGAGAGTGAGGCCCAGAAAAGGCAACAGACTTGCTCAAAGCCGCACAGCAAGTTAACTGCAGGGCTAGACCTAGAACAAGTCCCTTGACTCAAGTCAGATTTTTTGGTTGGTGCATAAAGGTACTTCTGTGCTATTGAGGTGTTCAGGAACCCACCTGCTGTGTACGAGGCAGTGTGCTGAATCCTGGGAAGAGGCAGCCATATAATCCCTGTCCTCTAGGAAGCTTATAGCCAGGGTGTCGGAGCACAGATAGAAAAAGATAGCTGTCCAATTAAAAACGGCCCTGGAGGAAGCCAGGCAAATTAGGAGGTTAGGCAAATTTTACTATGCCCAAGGGAGAGGTCTGTAAACCTCTGAATACCTGCCTGACCCTCCGTGATGTTCTGAGAAAGGTGATCATCAAGATTTTTTATGTTTCAGGCTTGTGAGAACCAGACAGGCGACAGTAGGCCCCCTGGACCTAGCCATAGGCCAGCAAAGAGCAGTGAGGAGCCTGAGGGAATGGAAAGGGGTAAGACTGGGGACCTGGGTGCAAGTGACCTGTCCCTTAAGCCATCTCTTTTTGCAAATCCGTACTAGCAGCCCAGAGCAACTAGGGAGAGGGATGGGGTCTTTGAAACACAAATCACCAGTGATTACAAGGCCATTGGGCGTAAAGGCTGTCTTTCCTCTCTCCAAGGGGATAAGATTTATAAAGGATAAGTAGTGTGTTTTTATCTAGCTGGCCCAGGGTGCCGCCCATGCAATGGCTAGAGGATGCTGTCAGAGGCAGGGAGTGGCAATTGACTGGTTTCCAGAAAGGCAAACTAAAACCCAGCTCCAAGGTAAGCTCCGGAGCCTGGACCCTGGCAAATTAGTCTTTTGGCCTGGTTGCCATGGAGACAGACAGGCAGCAGCTGCGCGGGAAGAGGGACCAGCAGCTTCACCAACATCTAGGATTGAGACAGCCATGGTGGGGGAGGGGCTCAGCACCGCCCTCTCTCCCCCAGATACAGAGGTTCCTGTCTGCCCCCCAACATCCAGACTCGCAGGATCTGGTGAGTTGCCAGGGTCACAAAAGGAGACATGGCAGCGCTGGCTCCTGAAGCCCCAGTTTTCTGCTTCCAGGCCAGTGCCCTTCCCGCTGCCCCACAGTTGCCTCCTGCTCAGCTTTTGGAGCAAACAGACCTTCCAGCGCTGAGCTCCTGGGCCCCAGGAGGGTCCCCAAGCTCCCTCTTTGGAGGGGATAAGTCATTGGAGGTGAATCCCAGAGTGTTCGCCACCAGAGGCCAGTTTGGCCCCGGGCTCTGTTGCTGTCTCTCTGGAAAACCTGGCAGGGGCTGTGACCAGCCATTGTCTGGGAAAGGAGCTTGAAGCTGAGCCCAGAGGGAACTCGGTAAATGATGGGGTTTATTGTTCCCTCATTTGACACTACACTGATATCATTAATTTGTGGCTTCAAGCCCTGTCCTCCCTAACCAGGAGGAAAGAGTCCTGGCTCTCCCCTCCTATGGGTTATTTCTGGAAATTGAAGGTAGGAGAGAGGGGGCCTGGGATCCAGATCGCCCAAGTCCACTTTCCCTGCAGAGCGGCTAGGAGGTCGTGTCTCAGCGTCTCGGTTTCCTCAGAGGAGAAACGAGGCTGGTGTCCTGGTGTCATCTGGGGCTTTGCGCTCCTGGGCATTGCACGTGAGCAGGGTGGTCACCTGAGAATAGAGCCCTAGTGTGGAGGGACAGCAGAGAGCTGGGGAAATGCAGAGGCTACTGCCTACCAGGAGGGCTTTTGATATTGCTGTTTTAATTATGGAGGTAGTTCATGGGTGGGCATAATTAAAGAAAATGTCAATGCCAAGGTATATAAAGTAAATTGAGAAAATGGCCCATCACCTTAAGTCCCAATCCCTCATCCCTTCTGGAAACTACTGATAATTTTGTTGTGTATCTTTTCAGATCTTTCTCTATGCTTATACTTTTGCCCCTGTTATTATTATTTTTTAAATCACACGAATGCTATGAGAACACATTTTATAAAAGATGCAAACACCACAGATAAATGTAGAGTCAAAAGGAAAAGTGTTCTTTTAGTGTATTCCCTTCGCCAGAGGCAGTTACTGTTAACAATTTAATGTCCTTCATATATTTATGTCCAAACACAGAGTTTCAGCTTTCCTTTCTTCAGCATAAATGCAGTCATAACATCCATATTGTTCTCCAAGTTGCTTTCCCTGCCACAATAATATGTTACTCTGCAGATTTTTTTAAATTTTGGTTTACCTACCCCATTCTCCATAACTGCTGCTTCATATTCTGCATTATGGATGTTCTGTACTTATTGAAGTGGTCTCCTTCGATAGATGCTTGAGTTGTTTATGATCTTTTGTTATTAATAATAACACTTTGCAAACCTGTGCATCTATTTATGCAGGGTTTATTTCTAGAAGTAGAATTGTTGGGTTAATGTGTCTGTATATCTTTCATTTTTCTAAATACGGTGGGGATTTATTCTTAAATTTTGTTTTTTAAAGATTATCTAAGACATAGATGCCCATTGCAAAAAAGTGGGTAAGTATACAAAGCTTTATAGGGGGGAACAAAGTCACTCACTGTCCCTCCACTCAGCAGTTATGACTGTCTACTTTTCGGCAATTATTGTCTATGCCTGCTATTGTTACAGTGATCAGAGCATACTGCATAGATAATTTTCCACCTGGTTTTTTTTAAAACGTAATGCTATAAGCATTCTCCTACGTCACTAAAATATTTTTGTAAACACCCTTTCTGTGATTTTATGACAGTATTATATGTACATACCATAATTTTCTTTTCTCTGTTGTTGGACTTTTTAAAAAAAATAAATCTATTTATTTATTTTTGGCTGCGTTGGGTCTTGGTTGCTACTCACGGGCTTTCTCTAGTTGCGGTGAGGGGGGACTACTCCTTGTTGCAGTGCGTGGGCTTCTCATTGTGGTGGCTTCTCTTGTTGAGGAGCACAGGCTCTAGGCACGCAGGCTCAGTAGTTGTGGCACACAGGCTCAGTAGTTGTGGCACACAGGCTCAGTAGTTGTGGTGCTCGGGCTTAGTTGCTCCGCGGCATGTGGGATCTTCGCGGACAGGGACTGAACCCGTGTCCCCTGCATTGGCAGGTGGATTCTTAACCACTATGCCACCAGGAAAGTCCCCCGTTGTTGGACTTTTAAGTTGCCTACATTTTTCTCACTATGATCACACCTCAGTGAATATCTTTTTGCATAAACCTTTGTGTAAAATCTAATAATTTTCTTAAGCTACATTCCCGAAAGGAGAATTACTGGGTCTAGAGGTAGGAATTTTAGTGAATCTATTTTTTTAAGTTGAATTTTGAATTGCTAATACGTACACATGGTAAAAGTTCCAAAGGTACTAAAGATTACACAATGAAAAAAATGTCTTTCTCCTAATTGGTCCCTCGGCTGTGGTTTTCCTTCTTAAAGGCAACACTATTACCTGTCTGTGTATCTTTCTTCTGGAAAAAAAAATTTTTTATATATATATTCCTCTTTCCATATAAAACTTGTAGCACATCATATACATACTTTTTTCTCTTTTCACTTAATATTTGTTGATGATTGTTCCATATGTAAAATAGAGAACTGCCCTATTTTCTAGAAATACTACATAGAATTTCCTTAAATGGAAATGGTTAATCAATTGGTACATTGGTACATTTTTAGGTTGTTTCCCATCTGTTGCTATTCAAGCAGTGCAGTAATGAATGTCCTTCCGTATATACCATGTTCTCCATGTGTTAGTGCATCCATCTGTAGAATAGATTCCTTTAAGCAGAATTGCTGGGTCCTAGGGAATATGCATTTTACATATTGATAGTTATTGCTATCTCTGCAGAGAGTGACCATTTCCTCATTAAAGGGTGTGGACAGTTTTTTAAGCTCTTGATTCAAATGGCCAAACTGCTTTCCAGAAAAGTGTTACCTATTTACACTCTCACCAGCAATACAGTGTCCTGTTCACTCCTCCCACTGAGTAAAAATAGTATGGTGATGTTTGCAGTGTTATTTTTTCAAAAGGATTACCAAAAGTAAGCAAATAGTTACTTTTTAATACTTTTTTAAATAAAATAAATTAAAAAACAGGATCTGGGAGAAATTCCTAATCCCAGTTTTGCCACTGTGTGTGTGACCCTGGGAAATTACTCATCCTCTCTGAACCTGTAATGTCTTAGAGTTTTCATGAGGAGGAAATGAGATAATACACCTAGTACAGTGCTTGGCACATAGCAAGGGCTCAAAAGGTGGTAGCTAAGAAGAAACTTTTGTTAAGGAAAATTAACAAAAAATTCCAGCCCTCCAAGTAATTCCGACTGTGAGGGGAAGGGAGCCTTCCAGGCTCTTTAAGTGGCCTGGGCGGTGCCAGCTTTGTTCTTTCCCTCAAATTATCCCACTGATCTTTCCTGCCTTGGGGAGGAAAAAGGAAATCTGGCCACCAGCTCCTGGGGAGAAACACCCCACGCCAGGACTGGCTCTTAAGAGGGGCTGGGGTCCGGGACCTCACCCAGCTTCACCGGATGCCTCTCGGAGGAGCCCAAGCAGAGTTTAGTCGTCGCCCTCCCTGGAGGTCCCTTTCGCGGAGCTGACACCCTGATCGGAGGCTGGGGAGAGAGAAGTGCCGGCCCAGCCTTCCATTGCTCCCTCAAAGCGAACGGCAGACGGCCGCTGCCCGTGCTTCAGTGGGCGCGGCTGGGAGGTCCCGGTGAAATCTCCTCTGTGCCGTTCTCTGCGGCTCTCGCCCCCTTCCAGCCCCTCGGCCGCCGGCTGCAGGCCCCGCCAGAGGCAGCCCACCCTCTCCGAGGTGCTGCAAGTGGCAGGGAGGTGTCGCCAGGGCTTGGTGCTGGATGCTGCGGTCCGGCTTGGCCAGCCTCTGCCCGGATTCAGGGCGGCCACTGTGGGCTCCACAAGCCCGGCGAGGCTTGGCCGCCCCCTCCTCCCGGAGGAGCTGCTGCCCTGAAAAAACAGGCTGCTGGAGACGCCATTTCTGGTCCCACCCTGTGTCGGCCGAGGAAGAGCCAATCACCATCCTTGTGTGCAGCTCTGAAAACTGCAGGTAGAAACTGCCTCGGGTGGGAGAAAAGATCTGCAGGGCGAAGCCATTTTCTGGGAGGATTTGCAATCATTTCTACTCACAGTATAATCACCATGCTGGAGAATTTTAGCCATGCCGTCCCCGCCCACCCGCCTTACACTGGGGTCTTTCCTGGATTTTCCAGGGAGAGCTAACAGGGGCAATACGGCGTGGTGCAAAATTGTGCCTCGGGTACCAGCTGAGGAGGGGTCTAGCCTTGACCCTGAACTTAGCCTGTTCCGTGACTGTGAGAAAGCAGTACAGCCCCAGGCCTCATTCGTCTCATTTAAAAAAATGTAGGGAAGGAATAATATAAGACAACGTCAAGGATTGGTGGGGTTGTGGGGAAATGGATTCTCTCGATTTGTCCTTATCTAGTAAAACCGAAAATATTCATACCCTGTGCCCTGACAATTCTCCTTCTTGGTTTCTACCCTGGAGAAATACTTGCACATGTATTCAAGAAGGCTGTCCATTGCACGACCATATCTAATAACAAACCCTTGAAAACAGCTCACTGGCCATGAATAGGGAAAGTATAAATAAAATAAGGCCCGTATTCATAATGAGTCACTATATTGCTGTTAGAAGGAATAGATTAGATCTATATATGCAGAGACATGCATAGAGTTCAAAATCTATTAAGTAAAAACAGTTGTAGAATAATGCATACAACATAATACGGTTTTTGCAACATATCAAACAGAACTGTGGATTTTCTGTATCTTCAGACATATGTAATAAGAGAAATTTTTTTTTTTAATGAAAGGACTGAAAAGTGACTTTCTCTAGGGAGAGGGGCAGAGAGTTGGGATAGTGAGTGGAGGTGAACAGGAACCTCAGCTTTCTTTGTAAATTCTAATTTTTTTCTTTAAAAAAATGACAGTGCATTCCTATATTAAGGAATTTTAATTTTTATGTATTTATTTATTTATGGCTGTGTTGGGTCCTCGTTTCTGTGCGAGGGCCTCCTCTAGTTGTGGCAAGTGGGGGCCACTCCTCATCGCGGTGCGCGGGCCTCTCACTATCGCGGCCTCTCTTGTCGTGGAGCACAGGCTCCAGACGCGCAAGCTCAGTAATTGTGGCTCACGGGCCCAGTTGCTCCGCGGCACGTGAGATCCTCCCAGACCAGGGCTCGAACCCGTGTCCCCTGCACTGGCAGGCAGACTCTCAACCACTGCGCCACCAGGGAAGCCCTATATTAAGGAATTTTAAACTGCATATTCATAAAGAAGACGCTGGAAACAAATGTCAAAATGTAAACAATGGTTTATTCCAGGTGATGGAAAATATGTGTTATTTTCTTCTTTGTACTTTTTGGGGTTTGTTTTAGTTTTTAAAAATGCAGGGATAGGGCTTCCCTGGTGGCACAGTGGTTAAGAATCCGCCTCCCAATGCAAGGGACACGGCTTCGAGCCCTGGTCCGGGAAGATCCCACATGCTGCGGAGCAACGAAGCCCGTGCGCGACAACTACTGAGCCTGCGCTCTAGAGCCTGCGAGCCACAACTACTGAAGCCTGCACGCCTAGAACCGGTGCTCCGCAACGAGAGAAGCCACCGCAGTGAGAAGCCAGAGCACGTCAAGGAAGAGTAACCCTCACTCCCGACAACTAGAGAAAGCCAGCGCGTAGCAGCAATGACCCAATGCAGCCAAAAATAAGTAAATAAAATAAATTTTTAAAAAAGAGAGAGATCTAATGCTATTTTATAAGGAAAAAGAATGCAGAGATATTTGTACACCAGTGTTCATAACATCATTATTCACAATAGCCAAAAGGAGGAAACAACCCAAATGTCCATCTAAGGACTAATGGATAAACAAAATGTTGTGATAGAATATTAGCCTTAAAAAGGAGGTAAACTCCAACATGTGCTACAACATGGATGAACTTTGAGGGCATTATGCTAAGTGAAATCATCCAGCCACCAAAAAACAAATACTGTATGATTTTGCTTATATGAGGTACTGAGTAGTCAAAATCATAGAGACAGAAAGTAGAAAGATGGTTGCCAGGGGTTGGAGGGAGAGGAGAGGGGGAGTTATTGTTTACTAGGGATAGAGTTTCAGATCTACAAGAGTTATGGGAATGGATGGTGGCGATGGCTGCACGACAACGTACGTGTATTTATTTATTTATTTAGTTTTGGCTGTGCCGCGTGGCTTGAGGGATCTTAGTTCCCAGGCCAGGGATCGAACCCATGCTCCCTGCATTGGGAGCGTGGGGTCTTAACCACTGGACCACCAGGGAAGTCCCTATGTGTACTTTAACAGAATTTAAAAAAAAATTTTTGTAAAAAAATATTCAGTAGAAGACATAGCTATTTAACAAAATCCTGCTATCAGCCATTCTATCAATCTAGTAGAATACATCATCAAATTTAAGACGTTGTCAACTGTAGAATGCACCATTATTTCATGTGATACCAAGAAAGAAAAACTGGTACCAGTTAAACTCTGATATCAACCGATTAAAAGACATCCCATTCCAAAGATGGTAATTTTTAAAGTGCATCTTAGATTCAGTAGAATATAGTAAGCAGTTTATACACTAAATGCTCACCTTTTAAAATCCACCTGCAAAGTTCAGATTGGTTTTTAACTGTAGCACACCTGTCCTTTGTTTTTTGAAAAGACTGTGTTTGCAAACCATCTCAGAAAAATAAATGGTGACTTGTCTACCTAAAAAAAAAAAAAAAAGGCAGGGAAGGGGTTCAGGAGTGACTGTGTGACCCATCAAATCCCTCAGCTCAAGAGCCTGCGATCCTGTGATTCTAGTCATCATCCTTAAAGTCCTCGCCCTACCCTGAAGGGCTTTCACGGGCCCTGGCGCTCCAGCCTCCACCCACTCCGCAGTCTTGGGTGCAGTCTCACCAGTAGAAGCCGGAGGGCTCCAGCCAGGGCAGGCCACTTGCAGTTCACAACTGTGCTAGGCTCACTCTCTCTTCTGGGCACTTATTTGTGCTCTTTCCTCTTCCTGGCACCACGTTCCCTTCCTCTCAGCCTGCAGACTTCCTTCAGGTCTCCCTAGCTCAGCTGCCCCTATCCCTAGCAGGCCTTCCCTGCTGTCCCTCCCCTGCCTAGGTTAGCCGCTGCTCCCTGTACCCTCTCAGTACTCAGCTGATTGCCATTTACTGTGAGCTCTTGGGACCAGGGACTTGCCTTCCTCATTACTGTACTCCCAGGGCCTAGCGCAGGGCTGCCATCTCAGAGTTCCTTAGTGACTATCTGGTAAATGAATGTCCAATTAGGATCAAAAGCAGCAAACTCTTTTCAGGCTGTTTCCTGGTATTCATTCTAGAGACTCTGAAACTCTGGGGGTTCCACTTGCATAAGGTAAAGGACAGAACCAGGATTTGAACCCAGACTATGGCCCCAGAGCCCACACTCTTAACCACTATGCTTTAAGCCCCTAATGCCTCAATTTGTTCATGAACAAAATGTGTACAGAGAGCCTACTATGTGTCAGGCACTGTTCTATAGTAATAACGAAAACGGACACAGCCCCGATTCTCACGGATCTCACATTCAAGTTGGTGGTGAAGGAGAGACAGAAATAAATACGTGTATAATTTGCCTATTTGTGATAAGAGGGAGGGAATATACAGGACAATGGGAGGAACAGGTTGGAGGGTGGGGGAAGATCAGGAGTTCAGTTCTGGACACACTTGGTTTGAAACACCTAAGAGACAACCAAGTGAAGATACAGAGTAGGAGTTGGATAAATGTCTAGAGCCCAGGGTGTAAGCCTAGGCTAGATAATACAAATTTGGAAATCAGCAGCATAGATGGTATTTAAAACCATAGGACTGGGACTTCCCTGGTGGTCCAGCGGCTAAGACTCTGCATTGCCAATGCAGGGGGCCCAGGTTCAATCCCTGGTCGGGGAACTAGATCCCACGTGCCGCAACTTATTATCCCATGTGCTGCAACTAAGACCCGCCACAGCCAGATAAGTAAATAAATAAACAATTAAAAAAATAAATAAATGAAAATAAAACCATAGGACTGGCTGAGATTGCTAGGGATGTGATTGTGTATAGAGAAGAGGTCCAAGTACTCAGTCCTACCATACTTAGAGGTGAAAGAAATGAAGAGAATTAGCAAAGGAGACTAACAGGGAACAGCCAGGGAGGTAAGAGGAAAACTAAAAGAGTGTAGTACCCTGTAAGCCAGGGAATAAAGTGACTCAAGATCAACAGCGGCAAGGATGACGAGACGTGGAGTCGGCCATTGGGTGTGGTAATGTAGATGTCATTGGTGATCTCGGCAAGCAGTGTCTGTAGACAGAGGTGGAGCACGCACCTGCATGAGGAGGGTTTAAAGAGAAAAGGCAGAGAGGAGTCGGAGACAGCAACGAAGACGGCCCTTTTGGAGCATGTCGTTATAAAGGCTGAGCAGGGAAATGGGGGACTCTGGAAGGAATTATCGGTAGGTTTAAGGCAGAATGAGTAGCAGCCTGGAAATACGCTGATGCAGGGAAGACGGATGCAGGAGAGGGATGTGAGACAAGTATGGGTCCTAGGTCCTCCTCTTCATACTTCTACCCCTCCTCTTTCTCCAGCTTTGTTTCCCTGGGCTTTCTCCTGCTTTCTTCTCCTTGCCCCACTCTCTCTTCTTGTCATGAGCCACCACAGTCAACTTTATCTCTGCGAGCATGCAGTGCAGCAATTCACTCTTTCCGGAAAGTTAGCCAGGTTTTATCTTGACCTTTCTTTCTACAAAGCAGTACTCCATCAGGCCACTAAAACAGGATCTTTTCTGTCCCACATGAGGATGACCACCAGAGGCCCCAGGAGCCTCTCCTTCTGCCTGTTGTCATATACCACCGGTATGGTTTGCCTTTTCTTTGGTGTGTATCTTGTGAACCCAGCTGAACTGTAAGGACCTTAAGGACAGGGACTCCACATGATACTTCTTTGGGTCCCTCACGATACCTAATTGGGTGTTGTGCAGAGTATTCATTTACTCAACATTTATTGAGTACCTGCCGTGTGCTGGGATCTGTGCTAGGTGATCCAGATCAACAGTCCCTATCCTCAAAGAGCTTGTGGTCCAGACAGGAGGCAGACGTGTCATCAAATAATAGCAAATAAAATGTTGAGTGCTGTACTAGGGAAATGTAGGGTGCAGTGGAGGCTTAGAGAAGGAAGAGGTTAACTACATGGGGGATGGACAGGGAAGACTTCAGGGGGTCTTCCCTGGGGGTGGCAATGAGAAAGTACTTGAAAGATGGCCAGGAGTTTCCTGATCAACTGGAGGAGAGAGGGTATCAGGCAGAGGGAGAGTGCAAAGTCACGGAGGTGTAGAACAGCACGGCATGTTTGGAAAAGGACAGGTCTTTTGATATGATGGTACAGTGGGGAGGGGCACTGCAGGAACAGTGGTGGGAAAGGATCCTGGAGAGACAGAAAAGAATTGGATTGTGGAGGGCTGTGTGTGCCAGGCTAAGGAACTTGGCCTTAATCCCATAAAAGGGAAGGATGGGATCAGACTTTTAGAGAGAACCCCATGGTGACTGTGGAGTAGAGGTTGACTTACTTTTGGCAGTCATGGTATTAGAAACAGTTTACTTATATTTAATTAGATGCCGATATTTAAAAATCAGGTGGTTTCACAAGAAATCCTAAATTCCAGCTTCTCTAGCCACACATTGTTCTATGATAGCCATCAGCCAAAGCTAGGTGGGAACCTTCTGTTACGGATTGAACTGTGCCCCCCCGAAGATGTTGAAGTCCTACCTGTAACCTTGAAAGTGACCTTATTTGTAAATTGGGTCTGTGCAGATAGATGATCAAGTGAAGATGAGGTCACCAGGACAGGCCTTAATCCAGTATAAATGGTGTCCTTATATAAAGGGGAAATTTGGACACAGACAGATGCACGTAGAGGGAGACAATGTGAGGACGTGGGGAGAATGCCATCTATAAGTCAAGGAACAGCTGGGACTACTAGAAGCTAGAGGAGAGCACAGCGCATTCTCCCTCCCAGCCCTCAGGAGGAACCTGCTGTCATCTTGATTTTGGACTTCTGGCCCCCAGAACCGTGAGATGATAAATTTCTGTTGTTTAAGCCACCCAGTTTTTGGCACTTTGTTAAGGCAGAAAAGCAATGCTCTCGCTTAGATGGGGCCCACACTCTCCAGTGATTTGAGTTGGTAAATACCTATGCTGGGAATGGATTCGAGGAAGGGGACGGACTGAAGACCATTTAGTAGGTGGTCTGTGGTGATCCAGTAAAGTGGTGGGGAAGGGGGAGCGGTCGGTGAGAGCTCCGCAGCGCTAGTGCTTACTGATGGATGTAGGGCTTAGCAGTAATCCCAGAAGGTCTGTAAACCAGCTCTGAGTTCCAGAGCCGCATCATCTGCTTTTCTTTCCCTCGTGTATTTTCTCTTCCACAGCATCCCACCCTTCTCCACCTGACGCCTCAGCCACCTCCACCTTCCGGGCTTGAATTCTACTCAGTGTATAACTTTCACCCTGCCTCGGAATGGGTGTGATTTCAGCAGCCTTCGTTTCAACTTCCTGTGACAGCTGTAACCTCAGTTCTCACTGAATTACTAAGACTGCTGATAAATGCCAACTGCTTGGAAGTTTTTATAAGTAACTAGGAACGTGTTTTGTGCCAGGCCATGGGAAAATGGGCTATGGAATGGCCCAGAAATTTAATGAATTAAAAGTAACGAGTCAGGAATTCCTTGACAGTCCAGTGGTTAGGACTCGGGGCTTCCACTGTGGGAGGCCCAGATTCCATCCCTGGTCAGAGAACCAAGATCCCGCACAAGCTGCGCAGAGCGGCCAAAAAAAAAAAGTAACTCCCTGCTGTTTTTAGGCCCATATGTGTCCGTTTAAGAAAAAGACTAGATCTAAGATGAAAATCGTCCTCCCAGCCCCATGTGGGAAGAACGGTTCATTTCCCTGTTCAAAGTCCCAACAGCCCAGCAGAGGGTGAGTGCTTCTACCTCACCATCCCCATGCCATCGCCACCTTTCGTGTCATATTTTGATTATTTGGAAAAGGTTGATTGGAAGGAACAATAGAAAGCGACCTGCCCACCACTCCACCCCCCCACCCCCCGCCAAGCCTCCCCACTAAAAGAAATGTCACTGGCTAAGGAAACAGGATGCTACCTGCGAGGCGGTATCCTGAATAGGATCCTGGAACACAGAAAGGACCCCAGTGGAAAAATGGGGAATCCAGTTAAAGCTGGCCATTTGGTTAATAGTGTTGTACCAGTGTTAATGTTTTAGTTTGGATAAATGGACCATGATTATGTAAGATGTTAACGTAGCGGGGAGCTGGCTGAAGGGTCTATGGGAACTCTGTGTACTACCTTTGCAACTCTCTGGAAATCTAAAATGATTTCAAAATTAAAAGTTTAAAAACAAGTTAAATATATATATATTTAAATGTCTCTGCGATAATACTGGTCCAGAATATACCCTTAGTTATGCTGTCTGACCCTCAGCCCTAAGTGTTGTTTAATGGCCAAAAAGACATCAGCCAGATGATTTGGCATTTGCCGACAGTCTATTCATGGCACTGTAAGGATACCAAGGCAAAACCATATAGAACCCTGCCCTGAAGGAGTTTACTCTCTAGTGAGGGGGACAAACATATGTATAAATAGCTACAATACCTGGAGAGAGTGTGGGGATCAGAGAGATTGATCAAGACCTTGAAGGTGGAGAGAATTTCAATAGAGACAAAGGCCAAGGACTCAAGGCTGGGGGTTGGTGTCAGCAAAACGTATAGGTGTGTGACTTTCCAGGGAGATGGGAAGAGTCCAATAAAGCTGAAACTCGGAGGGGTGGGGGGAAGTGGGGACAGAGGTCTTAGAGACATAGAAGGACCTAAGCTCAGTGAGGAGGACAAAACTCCTTTCTATTTTTAATATATAATTGTTTTATCATTAATAAAAGGAATATATGTTGGAAAATCCAGACTATTTTGCCCCCAGAACAAATATTTTGGTGCATTTCCTTCATTATATTTTGTTCCTTGTAGTTGAGCTCATACTATATACACAGTTGGGTAGCCTTTGTTCATTTGTTTCATTTAGCTTAATATCACGAGCCTTTCCCCATCTCATTTAAAAAGCATCTTAAAGCACGAAGGGAGGTCACTTTCCTCTTAATGCAAGAATCCTTCTTCACCATCTTGGTGGCTGGCTGACAGATCTTTGTCTGGACATCTCTCCTAGCCAGGATCTCATTCATTCTTTGAGACATCCATTCTATTGTTAGCTAAGTCCAGTGACCACAGAGTTCTTCCATGCATCTTAATTGTGCTTCCCTCCAACTATCCCTTTTTGAAGATGACAGATCTTCAAATACATCAAGAATCAAAGAATTTCAGGGTTTAACTGATCTTGAGGTAGGTTGCAGTTACCTCAAATGCCATGCCAAGGACCCTTGGACTATAATCCAAGGGAGTCATCAATTTTTTTTTTAGGTTTCAGGAATTTTTATTTTTCTCATGTAATGTGCCCCAAAGTTTAATTCATAAAATGTTTTCAAGCAGAAAAGTCGTGTGATCAGAGCTTTGCTTGATGATAGCTGTCACTTATTGAAGGTTTATTAGGCATGAGACATAATGCTAGATACTTTACACATATTATTTTATTTAGTCCTGACAACAACCCTATGAAGTAGGGGAATTCTCCCCATTTCACAGATGAAGAAACGCAGGCCCCCAAAGAGGAAGTCACGTGCCCAAGCTCACACAGTAGTAACTGAACAGTACCTACAGCATCATTTAAAGCACAGATTCAAATTCCTGCTTGTGTAACCTTGGACAAATGTCTAAAGTTCTCTGGGCTTTCCTCCCCCCATTCGTAAAATAATAGGGTTAGGCTGATAAAACAGTTTACAGTGAGAGCTAAAAACACAGACTTGGAACCTGACTGCAAAATGTCTGTGCTTCTCTGTGTGTGGACTAGTTGGTTAAGTGACAATCTCTTTGCAGGCCTGCTGCTAACATTTGCCAGACCCAAGTCAGGAGTATAAAAGGGAAGCCCATATACCTTACGTCTAAGCATTTAAGAGTTATAAATCAAGCTAACAAACCATTTTCTAAAAATATATGCTTTATCCTTGTACTTTGACAAGTATACCTCCAAAGTAACTTAGAAAGCCAGGTTTTGAGTTGAGAATTCTTGGGTTCCTGGGAGTTCCAGGTCAGACTGTGGCTGAGCTAGATCCCTTCTCTTCCTATTTCTGGCTCCTGTGTGCACTCCCTACCCCCCAGCCCCCATGTGCAGGATTTATCCACACCCCTTACGAGCAGCCAGCCTACAGGGGTGTACTCATTGGCAGGGAAGTTTTGCCCTTGGGAGGATAGACCCAGGGAAGGGGCTGGTGCAGTTGCTGAAAGTGGACTCTGGCCATTTGGACAGGGAATTCTGGAGTCCCGGTTCCCAGAGTATGGTCTAGAAGGGTGCCCAGGCTCAGGGTGGGCATGGCTCCTTGGCCCCAGGGGACTCCTCGCCTATGAAAATGGGCACAGCTGGAGGAGGGTCAGAGTGAAGCCCTTTAAAGTGCAGGGCTAGGACCCTAGGACAAGGACCCTGTTGACAAGTCTAGGAAGATACTGTCTCTTTGTGCCTTAGTTTCCTTTAGAGTGACCAACTCATCAGGGTTTGCCTCGGGCTTTCACGGTTGTAGCACTGAAAGTCCTGAATCCCAGGAAAAACCCTTAGTCCCAGGCAAACCGGGACAGTTGGCCACCCTCACTTCCTCATCTTTACAATTGGGTTAATAAATCTCATAAGATTGTTCTGAGGATTAACATGAGTTAACAAACATGGAGTGTTTAGACCAGTGCCTGCCATGTGGTAAGCAGTCTATAAGTATGTTGGCTATTATCATTTTTTTCAAATTTCTTTATTGTAGTAAAATATATATAACATAAAATGTACCATCATAACCATTTTAAAGTATACAGTTCAGTGATATTAAGTACATTCATAATGTTATGCAACCAACACCACCATCTATCTCCATAACTCCTTTCATCTTATAAAACTGAAACTCTATCCCCACTAAACAATAGCTCCCTATTCCCCCTCCCCCCACCAGCCCCTGGCAACCACACTTCTACTTTCTAGCTCTAAGATTTTGCCTACTCTAAGTATTTCATAAAAGTGGAATTAGGGACTTCCCTGGCACACCAGTGGTTAAGCCTCCGCACTTCCACTGCAGGGGTCACGGGTTCGATCCCTGGTCGGGGAACTAAGATCTCGCCGCCACAAAATGTGGCCAAAAAAAAAAAAAAGAATAAAAAGAAAGTGGAATCAAACAGTATTTATCTTTTTTTGACTGTCTTATTTCACTTAGCATAATATCCTCAAGGATCATCCGTGTTGTAGCATATGTTAAAATTTCCTTCCTTTTAAGGCTGAATTCATGTTCCATTGTATGTCTACACCACATTTTGTTTATCTATTCATCTGTCAATGGTTATTTGAATTGCTTCCATGTTTTAGCTACTGTGAATAATGCTTCTATGAACATGGATGTACAAATATCTCTTCAAGACCCTGCTTTCAATTATTTGGTGTGTATACCCAGAACTGTACTTGCTGGATCATATGACAGTTCTATTTTCAATATTATGATGAACCTCCATACTGTTTTCCACAGTGACTGTACCATCTTACATTCTCACCAACAGTGCACAGGTTTCCAATTTCTCCACATCCTCATCAACATTTATTATTTTCTGTTTTTTTGATAGTAGCCATCCTAATGGGTATGAGGTGATGTCTCATTGTGGTTTTGACTTGCATTTACCTCATGATTAGTGATGTTGCTTATTTGCCATTTGTAGAGCTTTTTTGGAGGAATGTCTATTCAAGTACTTTGCCCATATTCTTTCTTTTTTAAAAAAACTTTTCATTGAGGTATAATTGACATATGACATTATGTTAATTTCAGGTATACAACATCATGATTCGATATTTGTAGCAGCAAAATTGTTACCATAATAACATCTAATTAACATCTGTCACCATACATGTTACAAAAATTTTTCTTCTTGTGATGAGGACTTTTTAAGATATACTTTCTTAGCAACTTTCAAATATGCGATGCAGTATTATTAACTATAGGCACCATGTTGTACATTACATCCCCATGACTTATTTATTTTATAACTGGAAGTTTATACCTTTTGACCTCCTTCACCCATTTCACCCTCCACTCTGGCAATCACCAAGCTTTTCTCTGTATCTGTGAGCTTGTTTTTTGGTTTTGTTTTGTTTTGTTTTAGATTCTACAGATAAGTGAGATCATACAGAATTTGTCTGACTCATTTCACTTAGCATAATGCCCTCAAGGTCCATCCCTTGGCCCATTTCAAATCAGGTTGTTTTGTTTTGAGTTACAGGATATTAATCCCTTGTAAGATATATAATTTGCAAATATTTTCTCACTTTCTGTGGGTTGCCTTTTTACTCTGTTGATATTGTCTTTTGAGGCACAAAATTTTTAATTTTCCTGAAGTCCAATTTTTCTTTTGTTGCCTGGTGTCACACTAAGAAATCATTGCCAAATCCAACATCATGAAGCTTTTGCCCTATGTTTTCTTCTAAGGGTTTTATAGTTTTAGGTCTTATAATTAGATCTTTGATTCATTTTGAGTTAATTTTTGTATATGGTGTGAGGTAAGAGTCCAACTTCATTTCTTTGCATGTGGCTATCCAGTTGTCCCAGCACTACTTATTGAAAAGACTATCCTTTCCCCCATTGAATGGGTCTTAGCACCCTTGTCAAAAATCATTCAACCGTATATGCAAGAGTTTATTTCTAGGCTCTTTATTCTATTCCATTAGTCTGTATATCTGCCTTTATGCCAGTACCACACTGTTTTGACTCCTGTAACTTTGTAGCAAGTTTCTAAATCAAGAAGTGTGAGTCCTCCAGCTTTGTTCTTGTAGCTACTATCATTTTAAAGGTTCCATTCTATTAGAAAATGCTAAGTTTCTATAAGTGGAAGCTTGAGTGAGAAAGAGGGAAGAGTTGAGTTTGACTGAGGTTTTAGATCTGGAGGGCAAGAGTCTAGCAAAGCCTCTAGCAGAATGGGGAAGTGAGGTATGGTTGGTGGGAAGATGTTAGTTCAATGTGGGTCTTATAGAATTTGAGGACCTTATGGGGCATCCATGAGGAGATGTCCTTTAGGCAGCTGGAAATGTTTTTTAAAGTTCAGGGGAGAGATGGAAGCTCAAGAAGGCAAATAGGGAGTCATCCCCATAAAAGGAATTGTTGGAGGAAGGCATGGAGGTAGATAAGAGGGATGAAGGTTAGAACATAGAGTGAGAAGATGGCAGGGGCAGTGACATCTAGGCCCCGTTCCACTCACACATTTAATGTGTGTGCATTTTACCATATTTTGTTGACTCACATATGCCATTTATTTTTAAGATAGCATTATTTTATATGCCACTAAGAAAATATGCTGTCAGCAATTATGACCTGGTACTTATGGACTATGAGCACACTGATTTCAAAGATACACAAATGTGGGGGAAAATACATCTTAGAATGGATTAAATAAAATATATGCCAGCCACTGTGTCAGGCATCATGGAGAGGGGAGTGGGATACAGCTATGAAGAAGACCCTGCCTTCAATAACCTTCCAATCTCATGGTGACACCTGCAGATACTTCTACCACAAGACTGATTGAGACAGTGATACAGTGCAGGCACCAGAGCTGTTCTGGGATCAGCTGCTGCTTTTCAAGTATTGAGAGGAGTTATTAATATAGACAGAACTGACAGCCATGTCTTTCCTGGGATTTCTAGTCCTCCCCCTCCTTTTCCCTAATGCCTGAAATTTCTAGGAACAAAGCCTTTCCATCCTTTTTTTTTTTTTTTTTTTGCGGTACGCGGGCCTCTCACTGTTGTAGCCTCTCTCGTTGCGGAGCACAGGCTCCGGACGCGCAGGCTCAGCGGCCATGGCTCACGGGCCCAGCCGCCCCGCGGCATGTGGGATCTTCCCGGACCGGGGCACGAACCCGTGTCCCCTGCATCGGCAGGCGGACTCTCAACCACTGCGCCACCAGGGAAGCCGCATCCATTTTTTAATGAACTGAGATAATGAATTAAAACACCATTGTTTTGTGGTGGGTGTTGAATTGGTACAACTCCTATAAAAGGCAATTTGGAACTATCCAAATTACAAATGTATTTGACCTTTGACCTAGCAATACCACACTTTCAGATATACTTACCCACATGGAAAATGCCGTATATACTAGCTTGTTTATTACAGCATTGTTTGAAATAGCAAATAGTTGGGAATAACCTAAGAGCCATGGATGGGGCACTGGTTAACTAGGTTATGGAACATTCATACATTGGATCCCAGATCCAGGAAATGCTTGATGTATGAACAGGGAAAAGATCACTGATATGTACTGTTAACTGAAAGAATGCTAAGTGCAGAGCAGTTACAGCAGACTACCATTTTATTACGAAGTGGGGAATAAGTATACATAGCTAAAATTTGCTTATGTACGCATGGAGAAACCCTAGGATACATAGGAAACTGATACCAATGGTTAAGGTTGGGGAGGTGTAAGTAGAGAATTTGGCAGATGGGGTTAGAGAAGGGAGGAGGACTTCCTATACTTTATTTCTAAACTATGTGAATGTGTTGATCTATTCAAAATGTCGCATTAATTGAATTTTTAAAAATACCCCATAGGAAGAGTTAAGCCAGTGACAATGATTCCCACCGAAAGGAGAAAGTCTACTAGTCATCATTCATTCATTTATTCAGTAACCTATAGTAATCAAGAAACTTCTCTAGCAATAATGGTTAACAAGTCTCAGCACTGAGATGTGCCAGGCATTGTGCTAAGCACTTTCACATACATTATCTCATTTAATCCTCACCACCTCTACCTGGTGGAGGTGTCCAGCACCAGAAGAGGAAGCTGAGGATGAGAGAAGAGGTTCTTGCCTAAAGTCAACTGCAAACATCCAGGCCCCACCATCCAGGGCCAGGCTCAGTTCTGGGCAGGCACTAAGGATACCGAGACAAGGACACAACCCCTGCCCTCGTGGACTTAGTTGTCTAGTGAGGGAGACAGACAAGTAAAATAGCCGATTCACAGACAGGTTTTGAACAGGAAAAGGAGTGTTAGAGCACGATGCCTAAGGATTAGGGGACAAAGGAAACAGTGAGGCTGGGGACAAGGAGAAAACCTCTCCCACGACACCCTTTTGCCGAGGACAGGCCCTGCAAGCAGCAGTGGAACCTGGAGGCGCCTCTGTGGCAGACAACCCTGCAGCCTCAGAACCAACAATGAACAAAGGCTGCCGGTGCTCTGTAAGAACAGAGCAGATCTGACAACAGCCCAGCTTGTTTGATCAGTGTAGACATCCCTTCTGCACTTTGAAGCCTGAAGCGCTCTCCTTTAGCTGTCTACACAGATCAAATAAGCTGGATGGCTGCCATATCTCTACTTCACTTTGTGTTAAGCCATAGTCGCAGCCAGCTCCACAGCAATTCGACCAAACCATCTGAGCAGAGGCAAAAATAATTCTCATGGGCAAAGACAGACAAGTCCAAGATGTGAACATTAACTCCTTGCTGCCACTTCAGGAGGGAGTGGATTTTGAAGTTAGTTTTAGGAAGCTTCCAAGAAGGGGGCTTCTGCCCCTCTCCAAAGTGAAATGGCAAAGCTGTTTCCTCTCCTTACAGTCTGAAGTCCTTCCTATTCCAAGGCTCATACATGAACACTCATAAGAGTTGACAATTGGGACTTCCCTGGTGGTCCAGTGGTTAAGACTCCGAGCTTCCACTGCAGGGGGCATGGGTTTGATCCCTGGTGGGGGAACTGAGATCCCGCCTGCAATGCGATGTGGCCAAAAAAAAAAAAAAAAGAAGAGTTGACAATAGATAGCTGTGGTCTAGTTCTTAGAAAAGCAGCCCCATCCTAAAGAATAGGATCATCCCACCGGACACATTTTTATTCACAGGATCATTCTGGGGGAAACCTTACTCCAGCCCCCTCAAGTCATCAAGCAGCAGTGGGGATCTCAGGAAATCCTTGTCATAGAGGCTGGCAGGGCCAGGCTTCTATCAACAAACCCAGGAGCCAAGTGGCATCGTTAAAAAAAGATTAAAAATCTACATGAGTTCTAACATCTTCATTCCTAGCTGTGGTTTCCATGGAAATAGACATCTGCTCCAGGGAGAAAGAAAAGGTGGGGGGAAGAGGTATAAGTGCTTTAAAATAATCAGTGTTTTGAAAGATTTATTTTTTTTTCTGTCATAACATTAATAGTCAGAAATGTGAGATTTTTGTGGCAATTTCTTGTATTAAAAAAAAGTGTATCAAATGGGTGGGACCTTCCTCTGCAAACCTACAGATCAAGTACAAAGACTTCAAGATAAAGGCTGGTTCAGGGGATAGCAGACCTCTTGGCCTTGGGTTTCTTGCTTGTGTGTGTTGCCTGCCAATCTGTCACTTTTCAGTGAGCTCTTATCCCCACTCCTCTTCCTAACGATTTCTGAGATTTTGCTCAGAAAATCTGAAAGATGGAAACACCTGGCTGTTTGGTGGCTAAGTTTGGTCTGAGAGGGAGAAGGCTCTCAGGGTTCAGAATCTGAATTATTCCTGGTCCTGCTCACATGCTAAGGGAAAACCACTTAGACTGGGGGCGGGGGAGAGGCCGACCCCACACAAGGACGATTGTTGGAGAAATGCTGCAACAAGCATATTTCAGGCATCAGTGCATTGCTAATTGTTTGCTTTGTGTGGTGTGTCTGCTGCCTGTATGATCCAGTTTTCCTTGTCTCAGGCACTCTGAATTGTATTTAACTCCAGCATATCCCTAGTGACTAGCTGGACATGGGAAGTCTTTAAATTAGGACTCCTGTTTCAGCAAACTGGGTCGTGTTTGTTTCTTGGTTTGGGGAGGCGGAGCAATAAAATGAAGGTGTCCTTACGCCTAGTCAGGACCTCAAAGCAGGTGCTTTGGTGGAATGACCACTACCGAGGACAGAGCCTTGGTCGGGGGAATGGGAGAAGGGGCTTGGGAACCATGTTCATTTTATTTATTTTTCCTCTGGCTTTTCTGTGGTAAGAATGAGGCTAGTCGTTCTAAGATAGCCAGGGTCAGACCAATTTCCTTTGTGTATCTGCTGTGCTTCTGATCTATCCAGGGCAGGGGGAACCGTGACCTTGTGGCTTCTTTTGTTTTGATTCTTTAAAAGGGACCCCACCGATCAGGGAGCACGTGCTTCAAGAACAAAAGCAACACTTAACTGCAGTCTGTGTAGTAGTCTAGAACTGCTACTGCGCTTCCTTCCCTATCATCCGGCAAAAGGCTTGGCAGAACAGATGGGAGCCTGCATTTAAGCCGAGTGACTTTGTTAGACCAAAGGAGATCAAATTCCAGAGCCTCTTGCTTTCCCCCCACAGGTCTCTGGTCACCAGCTCAGGGACCCTAATATGGTAGCGAGAACTCACACAGTGAGTTAAGGGCCACGCCCGTGCCCTGTTAGGGCTGAGTGGGTTAGAAATTATGATGATGTCACAATACAGGTGACAGATGGGGGCGTCGAGTGGCAATGTCCTGTCACAAGGGCTTGAGCGTCTTAGGTGGCGTTACAGGGTGGGGCACCGAAGGGGCAATGCGCTGTCCGAGTGCTGCCCTTGGGGCGACGTGGGGCAAGTGGCTCAACAGACACGGAGTCCAGGCGGCCACCGTCTGAGAGGTAGAAAGGGACCCTGCCCCGCCCTTTTCCTAAGGATGGGAGAACTGGTTCAGACCCAGGCAGGGTCACCGCATCACCCTGTTCCGCGGCCAGACGACCGTCCAAGCCCCCGGCTCACACCTGGAGACACCGCCAAGAAGCCCTCACCCCTCGCATTGTCCTTCTGTCCCGCCAGCCTGAACTACACTTCCCGAGGTGCTCCGGGGTCCCCAGGGGCGGGGCTCACTTGGGCTGTCGGGGGTGGGGAGGGGCCGGCACGTGCCGCCTCTCTCAGCCAATGCGGAGCCCTGCGGGGAGGTCACGTGCCGCTGTTTGGCGCTTTTGTGCGCGCCCGGGTCTGTGGGTGCTCAGAGTGTGGCCAGGCGGCTCGGACCGAGCAGGTGGGTGCGGGGTTCCAGGAGGAGGTGGCGGCGGCGGCTGCAGGCTGGGGGCAGCGAGAGGGACGCGGCCGGAGGGAGGGGCAGGGTCTTGGCAGCGACCCCTTGCTGGAGGGCGGCGGGCGGGGCCGCGGCCCCAGAGGGGCTGTCGGGCGGGGATCGCTCCGCTTTGTGTGTGGCTCGGGCGGAGCCTCGGCTTTGTCCCTGCTCCCCGGGGGCGCGGCCGTGGTGGGGAGGGGGCGCGGCCTGCTGGGCGAGCTCGGTGCGTTAGCCCCGGGAGGTCGTCGAGGAGACAATAGGGGGCGTAGGCCCTCGTTTGGCCCCCACCTTCCTCCTGCAGGCGCGGCCCCGCTGGGGTCCCCATTGTCTGAAGGGGCGGGGCGGCGCCCCCAGGGAGCAGCGCCCGAGAGCTTGACACCCCATGAGAGCGCTCCAGTCCTCATGGCGTGGGGCGCGGACCGCTTGGGTGGCGGCAGATTGGGAGTGAAGGAAAGAGGTGGTGAGCCGATGGTGGGGTACCCCACGTTTTTTTTCCGGGGACTGCCCCACCCGCCCAGCTGCGGCGAGGGTGGGGGCCGCCGCAAGGTGTTTTTGGCGGGAGTTGGTGGGGGCGTCCGCACGGGGCGAGCCCGGGAAGGGCGGAGTTACCCGGATAGGACCGTTGGCCCCGCCTATCCCGCCCCTTCCCACGCGCGCGGGCTCCGGGGTGTTATGAGTTCGGGGAGATTCGAAAAGGCGCGGGGAGGAAGGGGGCGGGGCCAGAGGCCGGAGTGTAGGGCATGCTCTGATTGGTCGGGGGCGGCCTGCCGCTCTTCCTCGCTTGGGCCGGGGCCACGCCCACCCTGGATCTGGTGCTGAGTCTAATGCTCCGCCGGGGTTAGAGCGTGTTGCTGACTCGGAGTTTAAGTTCCAGGTGTTGAGACCCTGTATTCCTACGGTTTTGGTACTAGTCTGGGGTCTACAAGAATCATGACCTTTAAAAAAAATCAAGGGATGTAGAATTTTTCATGAAAAATTCTACACAAGGCAGCAACTATTGTAACCTAAAACCTAGAGGTTCATAAAAACTAACTAATGTTACCAGCTGTTGGACAAGGAGCTTAAACCGCAGGAACAATGGGAGTTCGACATTATTGGTTAATATTAGCTTGGGCGTTTTGTTTTCCACATGGCAGACACAGACAAAGCAGGGTTGGGTATTTCATTTGCACAATGAGTTGTAGGCAGTGTTAAGATGGCTCCGGTCTCGCTAGGCGTTGAACCTGGAATATCTTCTCACCAGGGGGAAAATATAGGGGAGGAAAAAATCTTGTGACTTAAACTCCATCTAATTTAAAAAATATAAGTATTTTTTGAACAGGCAAGCTCAGTTAACTTCATCTTCTGCAACCAGCGTTCTATTCAATTCACATTTTCCAGTGTTGGAGTATTTTATGGATTTTTATAATTTTCTAGTTAATGATGTCTTATTTAATTCCACAGTAGTGATTTTTCTGACATTGATTTATATGGATGTGATTTGAGGTCCCTTTGAATCGATGGCATGGAAATGCAAAGAAATTGATCGCATGCTTTTGAAAATCGTTTCCAGGGTTTTCCTTGCTAGTGGATTGTGTAGAATACACTGCCAGTCTCTTGTCTTCTGTTCACCATGGCTTCTTCTGGTAGGTAATCTATTTGGAAAATCCGAAATTGTGATGGGCTTCTAATTTTAGGAGATGGCTCAAGTCTTAAGCTTATAATTTGGCACTTGTGTTTTGGTCTTACCAAAAAAAAAATCTATTTTATAAATCAGAGAATAATTAAAAAAGAAAAAAATATTATTACTTGAATGTACTGAGAGCTCATAATTATTGTTTCATTATTAGATGATTTGGCTTGGTGTAAAGCAAAATGTGGAGTTTTGCATAAGTCTTTGTTTTGTTCAGGGAAATGATTGTCAAATACTGATATCTTAGAATGGTATTTATTAATCCAAAAATGTTGAGCTTGTTTTTCTGGGAGGTGGTATTTAGATAATAATTTCTTGCCTGTAAACACAGCTGCTTCATCAGCCCTAATTCTATTCATTAAATTGATTTGGTTTTTAGAAAACGGTAGAACAGTTTATTAGAATAGGAAAACTCCATTTTTCTGAATATATTATAAATATGATCAAATCCAGATATCCAGGTGAAGGAACTGGAGAAGCGTGCCTCAGGCCAGGCTTTTGAGCTGATTCTCAGCCCTCGATCAAAAGAATCTGTCCCAGAATTCCCCCTTTCCCCTCCAAAGAAGAAGGATCTTTCCCTGGAGGAAATTCAGAAGAAACTAGAAGCTGCAGAAGAAAGACGCAAGGTAAACATCAATTCACAGAAAACAGGATATTTATTAATGTAATATGGCAAATCTGTGTTATTTTTATAAGAGGAGGAAAACAGAATTGTAGCCAGATGGTGATTATAACTGTGAAAATTACATATGCCAGTGGTGGGAACAAAATACCAGCCATCATTTATTGAGCTCCTATTGTGTACCATCTCCTTTACTTACATTCTCCTTTTCTACAGTGACCCTAGAGGGTAGGTGTGGTCTGAGATACTAGGTTAGAAAATGGTCTCAGGAATGTTGTCATTTTTCTGAGTCACATAGCTAGTGAGTATTGGAGCCAGAATTCAAGCCCAGGTCTGCCTGAAACCAAAGTTCATGCTTCTCATGCTTTCTTTTTGAAAAATAGATTTGTTGGTAGATGATTCTTTTTTTGTCTCTTAAGGTTTGGGGTTTTTTTGTTTTGTTTTTTGGGTTTCTGTGTATGTCTGTGGTTTTTTTGTTTTGTTTTGTTTTTTGAGAGCTGTACAATAAAAACATTTTAAATTGCTAGTTATGTGATTGTGTTGCTCAGCTGGCATACTGGTATTGTGGCAGCTATTATCTAAGTACTTCTGTTATAAAGTAGCTATCTTTAAAAAGAACTAGTCAGAAAAGTCAACAAATATTAATATGCTTGTTATAGAAAAATTGAGAACCGCAGAAGTTTATAAGTAGGAAATTAAAAGTGTCCGTTATCTTACTTCGCAGAAATAACTATTGTTAACATTTTGGTGTATTTCCCTCTATTAAACGTTTCATTAAGAATTTTACAGAAATTCTCATTTAGTCCCCCTTTCCAACAACCTTGTTTGGGGTAAGTGGGTTTAATTTTAAAATTAGAGGAATGAAGGCACAAAAAGGTGAAGTAGTAACCTGCCTACGACCAACACAGTTAGTGTTTTGAAGTCTGGTACATGTAACCACACACATACACTTTGGGCCCCTTTTTAAGCTGCTGTAGCATGTGCTGTGCACCTTTTGGTGCCGCATGTTTTATGTATGTGTGCTGACCCACTGTCAACATGGAATTATTTCCCCAGGAAGAGTGGCTGTGTTTGCAATGGTGTTTCATCTCCCACCTGCTCTTCTTTTCAGTCTGAGTTGATGGAGTTTGATGGAGTTCACTTAGTCTGAGTTCATGGAAGAGATGTAGCCAAAGGCTGGACAGAGACTTTTTTTAGGAATCAGTGCTGGCCCTGTAGTCATTAGTCTGCGCTTTACATAGTAACTGGCTAAATATAGTGAAACTCTTATCACGACTGGGGTTTTGAAGAAGAGAATTAACAGAACTAGTGGCAGATGCTCTGAAGTTTTCATGCAAGTTGATGCTTCCAAACACATTGGAATCTGTTTGGCAATAAGCTATTCTGAGTCTGTTGAAGGAGGCACACCGTGGTAACAGAGCTCCAGTGGTCTGGAATTTAATGCAGCTTCCACAGAAAAAAGCTAATAAGCCTTTCCTTGAAACAAATCCTCTGACTTAAATAGTAATCTGGAGGCTTAGTCTTAAATTTTCTATCATTGCCATGTATTTTCTTTTTATCAATATGGTTACATTTTTTATAATGACCTAATTTTCTTTAGGTAGCCTTTGAAGTTAAAAAACCAAAATTCTTTACAATAAAGTGTCATTCCTAAGTGCATGTCACTCAAGTCATCTTGATACCATTAAGCAGTAAATCTTACGAATATTTCCTTAAGGAATAATTGGGCAAGAATCTCTGAACAAATACGGGCAGTCTTCCAAAGTAAATACAAACACTAGAAAAAGAATATAATTTTCACGGTATTTTGATATGGATAATTCAGGTCCTGACTTCAGTATTATTTAGAGATCTAATTTTCTATCTTCAATCCTCAATTAATAATTTCTTTTGTGATTTTTAACTACGCTAAGTAACATTTCAGAGCGCCTAGCCTGTTAAATCTTTTCCAGTCCCATGAAGCTGAGGTCTTGAAGCAGCTTGCTGAGAAACGAGAGCATGAGAAGGAAGTGCTTCAAAAAGCGATAGAGGAGAACAACAACTTCAGTAAAATGGCAGAAGAGAAGCTGACCCACAAAATGGAAGCCAACAAAGAGAACCGAGAGGCGCAAATGGCTGCCAAACTGGAGCGTTTGCGAGAGAAGGTTGGTGTCTCTTCCTGGCTTTGAGGGGCTTAAGAGCTTGAGGTTTGATACACCAACGAAGTGGCTTGGACTCTCTGCCTTGATCACGTGTGCTTGGTGTCTTTGTCATCAATTTTGGGGTTAACATGTTAAATCAGAGGCATCTTATATTAAATAAGAAGGAATATTCACCAATTCCCAGCATAATTGCACATTCTTTGGAAGGGCAGTAGAAGGCTGAATCATTAGGTTCCATGAGTGACCCAGGAAGTTCAAAGATGATGTCTTAGAACTCTAGTTATGTGATTCCCATAATATATAATTATATAATAATAGTATATTATTATATATGTTATATAACATACTTACTGATGCTGATTTGGGCCTCTTGGGGGTGTGACCTGGCAGGCTTTTTTTACTTGACTGATGGTATATACTGTTTCTTTACAGGACAAGCACATTGAAGAAGTGCGGAAGAACAAAGAATCCAAAGATCCTGCTGATGAGACTGAAGCTGACTAATTTGTTCTGAGAACTGACTTTCTCCCCCTCCCCTTCCTAAATATCCAAAGACTGTACTGGCCAGTGTCATTTTATTTTTGCCCTCCTGACAAATATTCTAGAAGCTGATGTAGGACTGTATAGGTAGATCCAGATTGTATGATGTTGTTTTAGGGGCTAAAGGGGAGAAACTAAAAGTGTTTTACTCTTTTTCTAAAGTGTTGAAGTCTTTCTAATGTAGCTATTTTTCTTGTTGCATCTTTTCTACCTCAGTACACTTGGTGTGCTGGGTTAATGGCTAGTACTGTATTGGCTCTGTGAAAACATGTTTGTGAAAAGAGTATGTAGTGGCTTCTTTCAAACTGTTAGATGCTGAATATCTGTTCACTTTTAAATCCCAATTCTGTCCCGATCTTAACAGATGCTACTGTACTTGAATGGTTAATAAAACTGCACAGTGCTGTTGGTGGCAGTGACTTCTTTCTGTCCAGGTAATAAATTGTCCAGTGATAGAGACCCTCCTAGTTTATATTTGTTCCAGATGGGGCCTTTAGGCTGGCGGAAATACCCAGCACACACATCACTGCGAGGTCTCTGCCCTGGAGTTTCTCGCTCCAGAGTCGTATGCATTGTCTTCTTCCACAATCGTCACTTTGTTGTGATGCCTCGGCTCCGATCAGCTGTTACGATAGTGTTTCAGATGTTTATTGGCAAACAAGCATTTTTTGTTTCTGTGCCCCCATTAAAAAGGCAAATGGTGTTTCTAGAGAATAGTTCAGAGAAATCTTAAGATCCTAGTTAGATATATTTGATGGTTTATTTGCTTTATGTTACAGCTGGGGGTGGCGTGAATCCTAATGCTTTCCTGCCATAGGAGCCATTTCTCAAGAATCAAAAGAGTAGTAAAACCTTGTGGACCACTATAGCAGCCCTTATGCACTGAGAAAGGGAACCTTATTTTCTGGAGCAGCATTGACTTGGGTGGTGAAGGTTGGCAGTTGCTTCATCTTGTATCCAGAGGTTACAGTGTTCACAGTTGTCAAGGATTGCCTCTCAATTCCGGGAAAGCCTTTGGCAGCTTTCCTAGGCTATTTGGGAAATAGCCTTAATTACATATGATTATTTGCTTCTCAGACATCTGTGGAAAAGCTCTTGGAAGCCACGCTCCTTGAAAGTTTCCAGGATGACTGCTAATACTGCAGTGGGGTCTGCATGTTGCCATGCTTATGCCTCTGCAGCTCTTGATTTGGGTTTCACCAAACTTAGAATAATAGCCTACCAACCTTTCTTCTATGTTGTTAGGATTAAGTGAGTGTGTGTGTGTGTGTGTGTGTGTGTGTGTGTGTGTGTGTGTAGAGCACACTTAGAACTGTATTTAGTATATATTTAGCACTATATATAAATAACTTTTTAACCAGAGGCTAGTGAGTGAGCTAAGTATATACTCTTGAGGTAGAAATGACTATGAAGCTTTTGTATGCCTTGAATTGACTTATAAATTTACAAGGTGATCAATTGTAGGGGTTCTGAAAGAAGGCTGAATTTAAAGAGTCATGACCATGTAGGGCAAACAGGAAAAGGATCAAGTGTAGTTCGGTTAATGATGGCAATACCTGAACACATAGGCAAAGGTGAGGCTTGTGTGCATATAGTAGGTATTAGACGTTTGCATGGGTGAGATGGTGCCTCTGGGAGTCTTTAAAGCACCAGTTCTGAGTAGTTGGGATATAAAGATGGCGTGAAGATAGAAATTTGGAGTAATGATCCTAGGTGTCCTACGGTTAGCAGTAAGTTTTTGTTTATGTGGGACATGTAGGCTAGGTAACAGAGATCAGGAAAAAGCAAGAAGAGGGTCAAGATGGGCTTGAGAGATCCCCCAGTTAGTTACAGCCAACCCCACAGTGGCCCTGACTTAGTATCAAAAAGTGGTTCTGAGCTCCCACCGTGCGACAACAATTGTCACAGGGAACTGAAGAGGATGCATCTTACCAACAAAATCAGAAGCCCTGGCTTTTCTATTTTACCTCTGACCTTTGGAGACATACTAGTCCTGGGCCTCAGTTTTCTCCAGGATAGAATGAGAGGGTTGAACTAGGTTAAGTAATTTCCACGCAAAGTCTTTGCCTATAATTTGGAGAGAAGGAGGAGTGGGTGTTCAGGAGCTTCTGGGGAATGTCTTTCTGTGCTTTCCTGGGCCCGGGGACTCTCTGTCCTGTACTTAGAGTGAGCAGGGCCAGCCTCTCCTGGCAGGACTTATGTCATAGGTTGGGCTTGTAAGGCCAGAGTGGTTTGACTGTCACCACGGAGCACACTCTGTTTCCTTTGACTTGAGTGGAAAATGAGGTGCGTCCCTTCTTCCTGAGGCTTTTGTGCTTGGACATGGTGATTGAGTGCCCTCAGCAGAAGAGAGAGGTTTGAGGGATGAAGAAAGCCCTTAAATCCACGTTTAACAAGCTGCTAGAGTGTGCCCCACATTGAGCTATGTGCTAGCGATGAAAAGATGAGATGGGGTCCCAGCGCACCTTGTGCTTATGGATGAAGCGGGCAGGAGGGTTGTGGAACACTTTGCTGAGAATACGGTCTCGACCACATGCTTGTACTTGGCCAAGTGTGTTTTGGTGGTTTGGTGGAGAGTGTAACCACAGGCGTCGGTGGTCTGGAAAGCTTAATAGAGGAGGGAAGACTTGAGCCAGTCCTTTGAGAAGTCAGATGTTGGCCCAAGCATGCACTGACGAGCACGCACTTTTTGAGAACCTGCCATGATTACTGACTCATGGCAGGCTCTCATTCCCTTTATCCTAAGCAATGGGGCTTTAGAACACAGGAATGGTAGTGTTCAGTGAACAGAGCCGTTTTGAGGGAGAGAAAATGGAGGCAGGGGCAGGATGAATTGGAGAGAAGGCGATGGAGACCACAGCAGGAGGCTGTCTCAGCAGCACGGGGATGAAGTGATGAGCGTCTGAGCTGGAGGGGGCCACCCCATATAACTCTGTCCTCCCAGGTAATGGTTTGACCACCTTACTGTTAGTTTGACTTCTGAATCACTGTTGAAAGTGATTTGTTTGGGAACAACAAGAAGATAAGGCCAGGCTCCTTATAGAGGAGATTCCCCCTTTGGACGGGAGGCTGGATTAGGTGCCCTGGAAATTCCCTTCCACATTCAAGACTAGTTGCAGGTCTTCGCTACCTGGTTAGATCAGGGACCAACCATATCTTGGCCATTGAGGATCCCTCCACTGAGCTGAACTTCAAGGCCCCAGAAACATCGCTGGCACTTAAGCCTCTTGCCGTCTGCCTCCTCCCTCTTTGCCCAGGTCAAATAGAAGGTCCCCATGGCTCAGGCCCCTGCCAGTGGAAGCAGGTGTTCTGCACTTCAGCGGCACCAGGAAGGTTTTCTGACTTGTTTTATACAGGCACTCAGATTTGTAAAACAGTTGCAGGGTTTGATAAGTTCTGAAATGCAGCAACCTCAGTGGAGGGGCTCTGGCCCATAGTGGGAAATGCCCAGCTTTCTCCCAGTGTGGTCAAGAGCAGTACCTTCCCTGTCCTTGGGCACCAATCCTACTAGGGGCCAGTGGGCTGTGAAATTGATCCAAGGGGAGAAGAAATAGGCGGGAGATTGGCCAGATGCCCGTGGCCGCTACAGCAGAATGGTGGGTACAAGGAGGACTGAGCTCTGGGGGTGCAGCAGTCCCTGGGCCTTGCTGGGAACAAGAAGAAGATAAGGCCAGGCTCCTTACGGAGGAGATTCCCCCTCTGGAGGGGAGGCTGGAGGCCTGTGGCCTCCCACTCCCCTCTCTGGGGAGAAGCTCCAGTATTGCTGGGATTGGGGGGGCCTTGGTGGGGTTCTCTGCGAAGCCTAGGCTCCCTCTTACGTGGTCTCACAGCTCTCTGTACTTCATGGCAGCGGCTAATCATTATTTGCATCATCTCAATGGATTCCCAGAGCAACCCTATGACATTATCATGCCCGTTTCACAGGCAAGAAACGAGGCAAGTGAGACAGGTTAAGGTATTTGCCCAAAGTGACATAAACGGCTAGGTGTGGAGTCAGGAATCTAACCCAAACTTTTTTTTTTTTGCGGTACGCGGGCCTCTCACTGCCGCGGCCTTCCCCGCTGCGGAGCACAGGCTTTGGACGCGCAGGCCCAGCAGCCATGGCTCACGGGCCCAGCCGCTCTGCGGCACGCGGGATCCGCCCGGACCGGGGCACGAACCCGCGCCCGCTGCATCTGCAGGCGGACCCCCAACCACTGCTCCACCAGGGAAGCCCTAACCCGAACTTTTAACCCCCATGCTATGCTGCAGCTCCTCATGTTTCACAAATGAATTCATTATCATGCAATTATTTATTTCAAGTGTGTCTCTCTAGTTAAAAGGAAGCGTCCCCCAGAGCAGGAGCTGTGCCTGTCACATCACTGGATCTCCAGCACTGAGCCTGGCACAGGGTGGGAGGTTAATAGGTGCTGAATTATGAGTGGGTGGTGACTCCTCTGGGCACCCGCTTTGTTCTTGTCCTGTGTAGACCCCGTGGGGAGTCAATCCAATTTTCTAGAAGCAAAGACTGGCTGTGTCCTGGCTTTGCAGACTGGCCTTGGAGGTGCCCAATCCTAAACAGCATCTTCCTAGATCCAAAGGCGCCAACTGGTGGCCTGCAGCCAGAGTCGGTCAGCAGGCGTGTTGTCTTCACTCCATGCTGTGCTTTAAATTTTTGAATTAGGTGACAATTAATTACACTTGGAAATATGATTTCAGGCTTATCTTGAAAAACCAGATCTGGCCACCCTGGGCTCACAGTCCCACGGAGCAAGCTCTGGGCAGCTGCTGCCCCCTTGAGGTGGGATGTGTGCTCTCTAGCTCTCCATTCCTCTGATCCACCCACTTCTGTCCGTAAGGACCGCAGCCCCAGGTATAAATACAGGCCTAGAGTTTGCAGTTCCTGACATGGACGACAGCCACTTCATCAGTCAGCCACACGTTTTTTTTTTAGGTCAAAGTCCAATCAGTACAAAAGGATATATAAAAGTGCCACTCCTTCCCAACGTCCCCCAGCTCCCCTCCTGGAGGTCCCCAAGTCTCCTTCCACAGACATGCTGCACCACTATGACCACAGTCACCGAACACTCGAGGGCACCTCTTATGGGCCAGACACCAGCTGGGCATCAGAGTCACATGGTACTTTTTCAAAATACAGAGATTCAGGACCCTCATCAGACCTTTGGAGGTAGACTTTCTAAAATTGGAGCCCAGGTGTCTAGATCTCTCAAAAGCCCACAGTATTTTCTGTTGCTCAGCCAAGCAGAGACCACTGTACTCAGATGCAACATCCCAAACACGGGCGCCTCTCTGGAGTACCCCACAGTCTGGTGGAGATGGGCCCGGAACCCCAGTCATCAGCGCAGCTGCTCAGAGTTGTGCAGATAATACCCTGCGCAAGAGCGCCTAGCCAACGCCTGAAATCTGGCCAGACCCGCAAACCAAGGCCTACCATACCCCAGAAGAGTAGGCACCACTTTCAAATTTTCCACGTCAGCCATTCAATGAGAATACAGGGAGAAGTGTGCAGTGGGGGCTGGGGGCGCCTCAGTTCCACTGTGGGCCTAGGATGACTTCCTGTAGGAGGTGATGCTTGGGCCAAGTTTGCTATAGAGGTTAGATCACAAAGAAGATCACAGTTCTACCCTGTACTTCTCTCTCTCCCAGTTCACCCCACTCCATCCCCTACCTCACAATTCTCTATACTTATCAGGGGCCACAAACGGGGACACATTATTAATAATGCACATCAAGAAGACCCTGGGAGAGAGACGAGGGTGGAAGAAGGGGTCCAGACATAATTCAGATCAGTGTGCCTGGCCTGGGGCTGCTTGGGGTGACTGGCTTGGTATCCAGAAGTACCTGCTTGGGGAGCAGAAACCTTGTTCCTTCTGGAAGGTCTCCTGAGAGGCTCTGCAAAGCCAGAGTCCACCTCTCAGCAGCCTGAATCAGTACTATCAAAGAGCAGACCTGGGGCTTCCCTGGTGGTGCGGTGGTTGAGAGTCCGCCTGCCGATGCAGGGGACGCGGGTTCGTGCCCCGGTCCGGGAGGATCCCACATGCCGCGGAGCAGCTGGGCCCATGAGCCATGGCCGCTGAGCCTGCGCGTCTGGAGCCCGTGCTCTGCAACGGGAGGGGCCACAACAGTGAGAGGCCCACAAAAAAAAAAGAGCAGTCCTGGGACTGCTGTCAGTCCACAAAATGTTACTGGTCTGCAATGAGATAAGTACAGAAATGGAAAGTAAGCATATAGAAACCCTCATAACAATCTTACAAGGTCTGTTGAAGACTATTAAAGTTGAGGCTAGCATTTTGCATCTTTTTTTTCATTTCATCAAAAATTTTTTATTGTAAAATATACATAGCATAAAATGTACTGTATTAATCATTTCTAAGTGTACGATGCAGTGGCATTAAGAACATTCATAATGTGTAACCGTTACCACTATCTAGTGTATTTAATTTTACAAAAGTCTAAGTTCTTAGCAGATTAAAAACCAATTTTTTTTTTTTAGTTTGAGAAGCACTGACCTAAATCTTGACCTGTGGGCTCCCCAAAGCCTTGAAGATTTGGGGGGGAATATGCTCCTGATTGATTCATTGTTTTAGTTTCATTTCCCCAGACTGCTGAGCTGAGATTTGCCCCAGAGAGTGGGGGGTGCTGAGGCCCAGGCTCCCTGGGCTAGAGGCATGGAAGGATGGGCACCACCCTGGAAGGGAGGGGAGGAGGCATCGTGCTGCCCGGGGCTGGGGCAGGACAAGGGGCTCTCCCTGGGCAGGGCTGCCCTGTGCTCCCGGGGCAAGAAGCCCGCATGATAGGCTGTGGGGGTATCTGGCAGGCCTTCCTCCTGACTCAGCTGGGGGAGGCTTTTGTTTAGAATTCTAAGAATGTCAGCTCCAGCTGGAAGGGCCCTCAGTGACCAGTGTCTACCCTCCTTGTTTAGAGGAAGAGCTTGAGGCCAGAGAGAAAGGATGGCCAAGGTTACAGCCAGTTAGTGTTGGTCCCAAATCCAGGCCTTTCAATTCCCAGGCAGAAGCGGGGCAGGGCTTTGTGGAGTCACACAGACTGAGGTTGAAGTTCTAGTTCTGTTAGCTCTTCAGGGCGTTGGGCATCTGTGCCCTCACCTGTGAAATGGGCATAATCCCTCTCAGGCTGGATGGGTATTGGGTCTGTGCTGGGTTCAAGGAAGTACCTCCTAGCACAGGGCCTGGGCAGGACAAGTCGGTCCCCTGCCCCTCCCTGCCCCTCCCTGTCCCTTCCTGCCCAGTGATCCTCTTCTCAGTCTGCTGTGCTCTGAGGGCTCACTGTGGCTGAGGGGACAGGAAGGCAGACCCTCTCCCTCTGGACTGCGGAGAACAGGAAACGTAAGCCAGGGCGCCGGCCCGTCTTTGCGGCTCCCTCCCCAGCTGGCCATCATCCCTCCACACTTGGCTCCTCTGCCAGCCCTCTGAGCATCTCAGAGACATTTTTGTTCTTTCTGGGACTCAGAACCTTTGTAAAATGAGGGTGTTGAACCAGAAGAACTCAAGTCCATTTTGGGGAGTGGGTGCTAAAGTTTGGATGCTTTACCTTTCTGTATCTTTTGTGGGAGAGTCAGACTTCCAGCGGGTCAGACTGGGCTGCCCCTGGGTTACCAGCCACCTGCCTCTCTCTGTCGTTGCCTCTTTGCACTTTCTGACTCTCTGCTGTCTCCCTTTCCTCCTCCTTTTATGGCTAAGGTGTTTTGAGCACTTACTATTTGCCACACACCATATAAGTGTTTTACATATTCCATCTTAATGAATCCTTAAAACTTTCTTGTGAATTAAATATTATTCTTATTCCATGAGAGGAAACTGAGGTTCAGAGAGGTTACAGTACTGACCCCATAGCTTGTCAGTGGCCAAGCCAGCAGGGGGCGCTCTCAACATTATTCCCCAGATGGTCGGAGTAGAGCGGACTCCATGTGGTGCCTGCCTGTGCTCACCTCCTCCCTCCCGGTTTCCCCAAATGGGCTCTCACTTCCACCCCAGGGGCACTCTGCCTGGCAGGATCACTTGGGCAGTGAGGGAGGAGGGTTTGGATGTCGGTGGAAAGTTGGTCACTTGTTGGTTTCAGTTTCTGACTTATATCTCAGGTATCACGTTCCCTACCCCCAATCTCCTTCCTCTCCTTTCTATTTAGATGTCCAAGAGCTGGAAATTTCCTTAAGGGAACACCCAAAACAACCCTCTCCACTCATTCATTTATTCACTGAATAAATACTGAATCCTCCTACATGTCCGGCACAGTTTTAGACCCTGGGGATACCGCTGTGCACAAGGCATACATGGTCTCTGCCCTCATGAGCTTACATCCTGGTGGAGGAGAAAGACAGTAGAAAAGCTTATGAGGAGTGCATGGAGAACACGAAAGGGGTGATGTGTTGCAATAATAGGCAGTGACCATGGCAGGGAGTGAGGGGTCTCCACAGATAGATGGGCAGGGGGCAGTGTGTTCCCAGCAGAGGAAAGAGCTAGTGCAAAGACCCAAAGGCAGGAGCCAGCAGGTGTGAGGAAGGGGTACATACAAAGCCTGCTTAGCTGGATGAGGTGAGCAAGGAGGTCTGGGGCAAGGGAGGCTGTTAGGGCCCAGCCATGCAGGCCTGTGGGCCGGGCGGGGTTGCATTATATTCTGTGTGATATGAAGCCTCTAGGGGCCCTAGGGAGTGACGTGATGGGGTTACGTTTGTAAGGGATCCTTCAGCCACTGTGAGGAGGATGGATGTAAAGTGAGCAGGAGTGCAGGAGGGAGAGATGAGGGTAGTTTGGACTAAGGTGGGGTCAACAGGATGGAGAGAAAGGGTCGGATTCAGGATCTATGTCACAGTGGAGCCAACAGGATGCTGATGGGCCGGCTGTGGGCTGTGGGGTGAGGGCTGACCCCTGGGTTTTTCACGTGGGCGACTGAGTGGAGGGGTCATCTACTCCTATGAAGAAGTCTGGGGATGGAACAGATGTGGCGGCTGCAGGCTGGGGAGAAGCAATGACTCCATTTAGCCATCATGGCAGACGTTGCTGGCTGCCCTCCCCATATCAACTCTCTCCTTCCTTGTAACAGAAGCCTGACAGGCTTTTCTTTAAGTATTGACCTTTTGCCCTTTTCCCATCCTCCTCCTTCCTTCCTGGAATGGAGCCATGATACTAGAGGTACAACATCCACCTTGTGACCATGAGGATAAAAGCCACATGATAAGATGGCTGGAGCAGGAAGGTAGATGGAGCCTGAGTCCTTGGTTATACCAGTGAGCTGACATACCTGGACTGCCTGCCCCCAAGTTCCTGTTATGGGGAGCCAGTTTTTCCTTTTACTTCTTTAAGCCACCGTTTTGTGGCTTTTCATTGTATGCTGCTGAATGCAATTATAGCTAATGGAATCATGCTGAGTTTGAGATTTGGGTGGGGGGGAGCCAGAATTCAGTCATTCATTCAAGAAATGTTTATCGAGGACCTATTATGTACCAGACACCCTTCTAGTTGCTGAGAATTCAGCAGTGAATAAAACAGGCAAAAATACGTGCCCTCAAGGAGTTTACACTCTGGTGTAATCTGGAAGCCAGACCTGAGTTCTGGGCTGTACATTCTCACTTGATCCAAAGGTAGTAAGGTTTGAAGTACAGACAGGTGACGGGGCTAGAGTGTGGCACATCTGTTCTCACAACCTTCCTCACCCACCCACTATGTTTGTAAATCAAAATGGTCAATGTATTTCTCTAGTGTTTTCTATGAGCCGAACACGGGGCTGCATTCTCTATGAGGCAGGTGTTTTATTATCACCCCCATCTTGCAGGAAGTTCAAGAAATCAGCCCCCTGGGACTTCCCTGGTGGCGCAGTGGTTGAGAATCCGCCTGCCAACGCAGGGCACATGGGTTCTATCCCTGGCCCGGGAAGATCCCACATGTCGTGGAGCATCTAAGCCCGTGCGCCACAACTACTGAAGCCCGCAAGCACGAGAGAAGCCTGCGCAACGAGAAGCCACCTCAGTGAGAAGCCCGTGTACCGCACTGAAGAGTAGCCCCCGCTCCCGGCAACTCGAGAAAGCCCGCGCGCAGCAACAAAGACCCAACGCAGCCAAAAATAAATAAAAAAAAAAGAAATCAGCCCCAGTCACACAGCTGATAAGTGGCTGTGCTGGGATTTGAACCCAGGACCTTCTGACTTCAGAAACTCCACTGTACTCACTGCCCCCCTGGGCAACCTCATGGCCCCTTTTCCCTACACCCCTTTTGGTCATTGTTTGGCAAACCATTTCCTGATTTCCCCTTTCTCCTTGCTTTGGGCGGGGACTGTATCTCTCTTTCGTCTATCTAGTCCGGGCACCCTTCATTCATTCGTCCCATTTTTCAAGAGGATTTCTTTGCAGTGAGTGCTAGGAATGCAGGACAAGTCACAGAACAACACACTCAGCCCAGTAGGAGGACAGGCAATTAATAGGAGTCAGTGTACTGGGTGTTGGTATCAGAAGAGTCAACAGAAGCACAGAAAAGGACAACCAACTCAGATCGAAATAGTGGCGACCAGTCGGGGAGGACTTCTTGGAGGAGTTCACACCTGAGCTGAGTCCCAGAGGAGAAGCAGGAGTTGAGCAGGTGAAAAAAAACAGTGGTGGGTGTTTCAGACAAAGAGAGCATTACATGGAGGGCTGAGAGAGGCGAGGTGGCAACACGTGGGGGTGACTGGACTGTGGATGGAGGGGCAGTAGGGAGGCACGAGGCTGGGAGACCACGCAAGGCGTTGTCAGCCAGGACAAGGAGTTTGGACTTGATTTGGACTTGATTTGGTAGCCACTGGGCAGCCACCGTTGGGTGGTGAGCAGGGTGGGTCCAGGTCAGATTTGTCTGGGCAACCCATAAACACTTGTTGCTGGAATGAACCCGTGGAAGAAGTAATGAAAACTATGGGGCTCCGTGCAGGGAGGGGACGGTTGAATGAGCTAACAGTGGAAGGACACGTCAGGCAGCCACCTGGATGCTGGACACCACTTCTGTCACCTCCTCCTCCATGACTCCCATGACTGGACCAGCACCATCACTGTCTGGAATCTTTACGGGAGCCTCCACACTAGCCCCCCCCCCCCCAAATGCTGCCCCGGCCCCTCTACAGTGTGTTCTCGAAGGCAGCCCCATGACCCTCTGGAGTCAAGTTCTCCACCCCAGCGCTCTGCTCGAGGCCTTTGCTACCTCGGCTACATCAACATGGAAGCAGCAACTGCCACGTTCATGCAGCCCTTCACCCTCAACGACTCGGGCACGTGCAAAGCTGGCTTTAGCGGGAATGATGCCCCCAGAGCGTTCCATGGGACAGGACAGATATGTGAGTGATGAACTCAGAACAAGAATGGCGTCCTGACCCTGAAGGGCCCCCCCTTGACCTGGGCTGACATGGAGGAAGACCCGGCATCACGCCCTGTTCCACGGCTTCACGTTGCCCCGAGGAATACCCTGTTCCCTTCACCAAAGCTTCACCAAACTCTAAGACCAAGAGAGAGGATGACCCAGGTGGGGTGTGAGACGTCCAGTCCCCCCTGCCCCCCGCCCCACGTGTGCTGCTGCCCAGCCTCTGTTCATGCCACCGGGATGGTTGTGGACTCGGGAGCAGTGCCACCTACACGGTGCCCAACAGTGAGGGCTAGCCCTGCCCCCCACCAGCATCTGGGCTTGGCCAACAGTGACTTGAGAGATGACCTCATAGATATCCTGACAGAAAGAGGTTATGGCTTCACTACCACAGCTGGAAGGGAACTGGTGCTTGACGTTGGGGGGACGCAGTGCTACGTCACCCTGGACCTGGAGCAGGAGACGGCCCTGCTGTGTCCTCCTCCTCCTTCCCCTAGAAGGGCCATGAGCTTCTGATGGCCAGGAGGTCGCCCCTGGCAAAGAGAGGACCTGATGCCTGGCAGGAAGCTCTCTGATCCCATCACCTTCTTCTCTTCCCCTGCTGTCCTCAGCAGGCCAGCCAAGGCCCTGCTTCAGGGCTTTTGTACGGCAGTCCCCCCTTATCCGTGGGGGATATGTTTCAAAACCCCCGGTGGATGCCTGAAGCCGCAAATAGTACCGAACCCTATCTACATATGTGATGTTTTCCCCTTTATCCTATGTATACATACATACCTATGATAAAGTTTAATTTATAAGTTAGGCGCAGTAAGAGATTAACAAAAATAATAAAATAGAACAATTATAACAATATACTGTAATAAGTTATGTGAACGTGGTCTCTCTGTGGCTGTCTCTCAAAATTTCTTATTGTACAAATTTAATGCCTTTTCCATCTAAGCATTCGCTGTGCACAGTGGCCATAACTTTTGTAATTTGAAGCGTGACGGCAAAACTAGCTCGAATTTCTTTACCTTCTTGACAATTTCATGGATAGACGATTCAGTCAACCTCAGCATAGAATTTTTTTTCTTTCCTTGTTAAGTCCACAACTTTCACCCTTTCACTTAAAGAAAAACTTTTCTCTTTGGCGCATCCGAATTGCCAGCATCACTGCTCTTGTGCTTTGAGGCCATTATTTAGTAAAATAACGGTTGCTTGAACACAAACACTGCGACTCCTGACAGGCGTCCTGATAACCCAGCTGGTTACTGAGTGAGTAGCGGGTGGGATGCACTGGACAAAGGGATGATTCTCGGCCTGGGCAGGACGGGGCTGGACCACACGAGGTTTCATCATGTGACTCAGAATTGTTTACTTCTGTAAATTTCCCATTAATATTTTCTGGCTGTGGTTGTGGTGGGTAACTGAAACTGAGGTAAGGGAAACCGCGGATAACCGGAAACTATAGTACTTGCTGTTCCCCTGATAATCACACAGATGTCGCCTTATTCACAGCAAGGCCTTCTTTGGTCACCCTCCCGACCCTGCCCCCAGCATCACAGCCTTTTCCTTACCCTGCCTTGTTGTATTCACAGTATCTATGTATATTCTCTTTCCCCCATTAGGAGACAGGTGTCTGTCCAGTCCTGAGTCTGTCCTGTCCTGAGTCCCTGGCACCTGGAATAGGGCCCAGCACAGAGTAGGCGAGGTGCTTCATAACTACTTGTTGAAGGAAGATGGCTGGGCCACTGACAAAGCCTGTGTGGCCTATAACCAGGTGTTTGTCCCCCACCACCACTGCTGTGACCTCTCTCCAGCTCCAAGGCACTGTGTCTCCCACCAGCTGTCAGAGGGATAGTGGAAATTTCCATTAGAAACTGGAACAATAGCCACATTCCCTGAGCTTGGCTAGAGGGGCTGAGAGGAAATTTCCATGAACCATGTCTGGCAGCCTGACAGAGTGGCCCAGGAGCCCAAGGAGGGGCCAGGGGAGGACCAATCTCATGGACCTCTAAACCTGCCCCAGCCCAGACTGGTGTGCAGCATCCTTTGCAGATCTGCAGATCTGGAACTCCATCTGGGCTTATCTCACACTAGGCCCAACCTGCTGGGGCCTTGGGCATCCTCCAACCCTGGAGCCAGAGGGACCTTTAGCCATCATCAAGTTCAATCCCCTCCTTTTCAAGATGGAGAAACTGAAGCCCAGAAAAGGGAAGCAATTTGTCCCAGGTCACACAGAAAGTTAGTGACAGACAATGGACTCAAACTCACTGCTCTGCCTGGGTTTTTGTTCTCTTCTCTTCCATTCCTTCCCTCCCTCCTGCCCTTCCCTCCCATGGTCCTCCAGCTAATCTTTCCCAAGGGCCACTTCCGGCCAGCCCAGTGCCCTGGGCCCTGAGCTCCCCACCCTGGAACCTCAGGCCTTGAGGTTATGTCATTGCCACTTCCTCCTATGAGACCTCCAGTGCTCCCTACCCCTCCACTCTATACCCTGTCCCTGCCACCAACTTTGCCACACGTTTAAAAATCCTGATGCCCTGATTGTTCCCCATATCAATTAGATTAGAACGTCTGGGGGTGGGGTCCAGTCTTCAGTATTTTTTTAAAGATCCCTGGGTGATTCCATTGCAGCAAAGTTTGGAAGCCACGGTTTTGGCCTTGATTAATCTCACCTCCACCTCCTGTCCCTTTGCCCCGAGGTTGAAGATTAGCTGGTGATACAGTATATATATTTTTTCTTCCAGATCTACTTTCTGTTGCATGGGCCTGGGCCTCAAGCCAGACCTCAACTGAGCAAACCTCTCTCCCGCCTGCTCCTGCCCTTTGCCCAGCTCTGGGCTTCCAGTCTGACTAGATCGTGTGGTCTGACCTGCCTCACCAGCACCAAGTGATCATTAAATGTTTGCTATTAGTGATAGCGATGACCTCAGTCCGGCCAAGAGGATCTTTGATATGGAAGAAAGAAAATGGCTTTGGTGTCAGGCAAACCTGAATTCTAATTCTAGCCAGTTCTATTTGCTGTTTCTGGGTCTTAGTTTACTCAGCTATGGTTGAGTGAGGGGTGAAAATGCCTACCTTATAGTTTGCTGTAAAGCTCAGATATACTACCTAATGTCGTGGTCCGAGCGTGGGTTGGAAAAGAATTTCCAGACACAAGGCAGAATGTAAGGAAGATAGAGTTTATTAAAGTGAAAGTGCCGTTGCAAGAACAGAGGGCTGAATTCCTGGTAGCCAGGGAAAGTCGATAATGAGCATGGGTTGCTTATCTGTTTTTATAGCCAGGGAACCTGTTAAGTCATCTGCTGACTGGGCAGAGTATGTATACTTTCAGTGTGCTGAGCGGGAGAAAAACAGGGCAAATATCTTTCCTTATATGGATGGGAAAGGGACAGGGCATGCTGCTTGGGGGGGCTCTGGGACATTGCAATGGTCACATTGTGACAGAGTGATAGGAGTCCTGTAGGTCTTTGTCCTGGCAATAATGGCCCTTTGAGTTTACCTTGTTTTCTGTCCTTGGAGCACACCACGCCTAATACATGTAGCGGGCCCAGCAGCTCCCCATCCAGTTCCTGTGGGAACAGGCTGCTCCTGCCCAGACGGTGGGCAACTGTGACTGTTTCTGTGGGTGGGAGAAGTGGAGCCTTAGGAAGGAAGGTGGCTGTGACCCTGCCCAAGGGGCCTTCCTCCCAGGGCAAGGCACCTGCAGTGGAGAGGTGCATGGGGAAGGCAGAAGTGGAGGGGTGGGGGTCATAAGGGGTCAGCGGGAGAGTGCCGCCACCCTGCCTGGGATGCAGCATGAAGTCCTCGGTGGGACTTTCTCTTAGGAACCCACAAAAGCGTCCCATGAGGACAGAACCTGCATGTGGGGACCTGCCATGCCCAGAAGCACCAAAGTGCAACCGCAGCCATGCCAGGCAAAGAATAGCTCTCCTACTTCTGTCTGTGCCTCCGAGGGGTCAGAGAGAGGAAGCTTTAGACCGAATAGAACCTGAAAATTTTAATGGAAAACAGGACTGGACTTTCTGTAACTCAGAAAATGAGACTGCGCTTGTACACCCAAGAGGGAAAGGGTACAGGAGCATCTTGAGCAGGAACAAGGGTCTTCAGAGAAATTAAAGGGGCGCCGGCAGGAACGAACCATGGGACTGCCGGCGCCAGGCCGAGTCCAGCTTGATCAGCGACCGGCTGCCCTTGTGTTTGTATTATGAAGCCAGTCTGTGCTGGGCACGGATGGAGCTGCTGCAAATTCCTGTGCCGCCTTGGCAAGGCCCTTTAGTTCTCTGAGCCTCAGTTTCTCTAGCTGTGAAATGCCTCTGTGTTT
This sequence comes from Pseudorca crassidens, assembly GCF_039906515.1. Lineage (NCBI taxonomy): Eukaryota > Metazoa > Chordata > Mammalia > Artiodactyla > Delphinidae > Pseudorca > Pseudorca crassidens. The sequence continues at coordinate 20,095,939 of NC_090297.1, read as the reverse complement.
AAATGGCCCTGCCAGACTTCGCCAGTCTGTAAAAACACCTGAGGTCTCGTAGTTTTAAGCAGGAAAATTAAGTGTGTCCTAAGCCCAAAGTCTGAAACAAACTCAGGTGGGCCTCAGGAAGCCAGGCAGCAAGCTGAAAAATGATCTCCTCCGATAGTGAGGAAATAAAACAGTTTTTTAATTTGTTGTTTAGAGGTTAATTACAATGTTATTTTAAACAGTTTTATTGAGACAAAATTTACATACCATAACATTTACCTCTGTGAAGGGTATAATTCAATGACCTTTAGTGAGTTTATAGAGGGCTACAACCCTCACCACAATCTAATTTTAGGACATTCGATCATCCTAAAGAGATCTCTCATGCCTGTTCCCACCCCCAGCCCTGGAAACCACTCATCTGTTTTCTGTCTTACAGATTTGCCTTTTCTGGCCATTTCATATAAATGGAATCGTGCAGTATGTGTTTTTTGCATCTGGCTTCTTTCACTGAGCACAGTGTTTCTGAGTCCATCCATGTTGTACCGTGTGTCAGTACTTCATTCTTTTTTGTGGCCAAGCAGTATTCAATTGTATGGATAGACCACATTTTATTTATCTTTTCATCATCGATAGATGTTTGGGTTGTTTCCACTTTTGGAAAATGCTTCCTTGAACATTTTTGTATAAGTTATTTTTTCTCCTTCTTCTTTTGGCCGCGCCGGGCGGCTTTGCAGGATCTCAGTTCCGCAACCAGGGATTGAACCCACGCTCTCAGCAGTGAAGGTGTCAAGTCCTAACCGCTGGACTGCCAGGGAATTCCCCTTTGTCTTTGGAAATTCCCATTTGCACATAAGTCTTCGTGTAGACATATGTTTTCAATTGTCTTGGATAGACTCCTAGGAATGAAATTGCTGGGTCATATGATAGATAACTCTTTGAGGAACTGCACATTGTTTTCCAAAGTAGCTGTATCATTTTTATATTCCCATCAGCAGTGTATGAACAGTGTTCCAGTTTCCTCACATCCTGACACTTGTTGTTTCCTTTCTTTTAAATTATAGCCATTCCAGTAGGCGTGAAGTGGTTACTCCTTGTGGTTTGGATTTGCATTCCTACAGTGACTAAAGATCCTGAGCATCTTCTCATGTGCTTATTCGCCATTCATAAATCCTCTATGGTGAAATATCTATTCAAATACTTTGCGCATTTAAAAATTGAATTAGTTATCTTTTTTATTTAGTTGTAAGAGTTCTTTGTATATCCTAGATACAAGTTCATTAGCAGATATGTGATGTTTAGGAATATTTTTCTCCCAGTCTGACTTATCTTTTTTTTTAGTTAATTTACCATCAATGTAAAGGTTTATTTCTGGACTCTCAATGTTATACCATTGATCTCTATATCCAGTCTTATGTACTACAGTGTTTTGTTTATGTGGTTTGATAGTATATTTGAAATCTATTCTTATGCCAGTACCACAGTGTTTTGGTTAAGTGGTTTGATAGTATATTTTGAAATCATGAAGTATAAATCCTCCACTTTATTCTTCTTTTTCAGAATTGTTTTGCTTATTTTGTGTCCAAGGCATTTTCATATTTTAGGATCAGCTTTGGAGGCTGGGTCAGGACCAGCTTGCCAATTTCTGCAAAAAAAAATGTCTGCTGGGAGTTTGATAGGGATTGAAGTGAATATATAGATCAATTTGGGGAGAACTGCTATCTTAACAATACTGAATCTTCCATTCCATGAACATAGTTTGTCTCTCCATATTTTAAAATTTTAAAATTTCTTTCAGCAATATTTTGTAGATTTCATTGTACAAGTCTTACACTATTTTTATTTGTACAAGTCTTGCACTATTTTTATTCCTCAGTGTTTACTTCCTTTTGATGTGATTATGTGCAATGTTATTTTATTTAATTTATATTTATTTATATATTATATTGAGGTATAATTGACATCTAACATTATATTAGTTTCAGGCAAACAACATAATGATTCAATATTTGCATATATTTCAAACTCATTACCATAAGTCTACTTAACATCTGTCACCATACATACATAGGTACAAAATTTTTTTCTTATGATGAGAACTTTTTAAGATTTATTCTCTTGGCAACTTTCAAATAAGCAATACATTATTATTAACTATAGTCACCATACTCTACATTATATCCCCATGACTTATTTATTTCATACCTGAACATTTGTACCTTTTGACCCGCTTCACCCATTTCATCCATCCTCTACCCTCCACCTCTGGCAACCACCAATCTGTCCTCTGTATCAATGAGCTCGGTTTTTTTGGTTGTTGTTGTTGTTTTAGATTCCACATAAGTGAGGTCATACGGTATGTGTCTTTCTCTGTCTGACTTATTTTACTTAGCATAACACCCTCGAGGTCCATCCATGTTGTTGCAAATGGCAAGATTTCATTCTTTTTTATGGTTAAATAATATTCCATTGTATATATGTGTGTGTGTGTATGTGTGTGTGTGTGTATATATATGCCACATTTTCTTTATCTATTCTTCCACTGATAAATACTTAGGTTGTTTCCATGTGCAATGTTATTTTAATGCTGAAAGAAAAAGAGAAAGCAAGGAAAATAAAAATATCCTGAGTAGGCTTTTGATAAATGATTGAGCAAATGATTGTCTGTTCTACTGATGGGATATTCTGGGATTATTAAAAGTGGTTGTTATGTGTTTCCCCCAGAAGGATCATTCTGACCATGGAGAATGTAGAGGGTAGGGACAACACTGAATTCATCTCCCTTTTCCTGGGACTGAGCAGACAGCCAGACACAGACTAGACACTCCGTGTGGTAGTCACTCATGCCGGCCACCAAATATTTGTTTCTTCTTCTGTTGCACTTCCCCACCCCTTGAAGTTAATTGTGACCCTGTGACTTGCTTTAACCAATGAAATGGGAAAAGATGTGCTATACGTCACTCCTGAGTGAAACTTTAAGAGCCAGTGTGCAACTTACTATACTTTAACCTCTGCAGAGGTGGCCGATGCACCTCAAGGCTGCTCCATCAGCCTGGCCCTGGAATGAGGATAAGGAGTAGAGACTCTGCCAATGGACATGTAGAGTAAACAAGCAATACAACCTGCTTTACACTGCTGAGATATTGTTGTTGTTACTGTGGCATAGCCTAGCTCATCCTGACTAGTATATGGATAAATGTTTGTTGAAAAAGATGAATGAAACTCAAGGGCAGAACATTAAATTCTGTCTTCTCTAAAACTATGAAAAACAATGTCTGAAAATGGGCTGTAAACTTAAGGAAATTAAAGTCAACTAGAGTGTTAGAGGAGGGGATTTGGGGTGAACTGTTTCTCTTTTAAATGTGTTTTTTGGATTCCTGGACCTGATTCCAATGTCTGAGTTGGGGGAGGGGGGAACTTCTCACACAACACTGAGCAACTCTCATACCCAGCAGGGCTTCTGAGAATTCAACTCAATTTTGACACTTTCTACCCAGAGACAATGTCAGATTCCACAGGTTTAAGAGCTCAGTCCCACAAGACTAACCCCTTCCCCCACTTCAGATGCCAGTTGCCAGCTCAGGTTATCACCTGTGCTTCTGACCAACCAGCTATAGATCGGAGGTTCCAACGACCCCCTCCTTGGATCTGATTAATTTGCTAGGGTGGATCACAGAACTCAGGGAAATACTGACATTTACCAGTTTATTAAAGGATATGATAAAGGATACAGATGAACAGCTAGATGAAGAGATACACAGAGTGAAAATTGAAAATTCTAAGCTTCTAATCATGGTTTTTCTGGCTACAAGCCCCCATCCAGGAGCCATCCAGGAGCCCACCCAGAGTCACCTTAATCGAACAAAAGATGCTCCTGGTGCTCTTATCACTTAGGAATTTATGAGGGTTTTAGGGGCCCTGTGTCAGGAACAGGGTCAAAGACAAATATTAGAACAAGAGATGCTCTTAGTGTTCTTATAACATAGGAAATTACAAGGGTTTCAGGAGCTCGGTGCCAGAAACGGGGCCAAAGACCAGACATATATTTCTTATAATAAATCACGATATCACAGTGTGTTTTAATGGATATTCAGCCTCACTCGTAATTGGAGAAATGTGAAGTAAAAGAAAACCAAGTTTCCATGTTTCACGTAGCAGGATGGCAAAGAGGAAAAGGTTTGATAGCACACTCTGTTGGCAGGAGTGTAAATTAATACAATGTGAAGAAGCGCACTCCAGTGATATCTATCAGAATCCCCTTTGACCTGATAATTCTGCTTCTAGAACTTCATCCTTCGAAAATCCTTGCACACAGGCAAATGATGTACCAAAGAAAACAGCTTTGGGGGACTTCCCTGGCGGTCCAGTGGTTAAGACTGTGTGCTGCTTCCACCGCAGGGCCCGTGGGTTTGATCCCTCGTGGGGGAACTAAGATCCCACATGCCGTGCGGTGTGGCCAAAAAAAAAAAAAAGAAAACAGCTTTGTCTTTTACCCCACTTCCTGTTTAGACACTTTCTGCAGCTGTCCCTTGGTTGAAACTGAGAGCAGATTCCATGACTTCACTGGACGCTCTCAGATTTCAAAAGTTTCCAATCACTGTAAGTCACGAAACAGTTTCAGTAATTTGAAAGAGTGAAGAGTCGCAACTTCAGACCATTCAAAGATTTCCTCTCCCCCAGCCCAGGCTTGCTCCATGGGTGAAGACATCTTCTTTCCTTCTCCCCTTCCTCCCTCTTTTCCTCCCTCCCTCCATTCCCTTCATCTCTGTTGAGCACCTACTGTGTGTCAGGAACTGCTCCAGTCCTGGGGAAAGAGCGGTGTCCAGGAAGGACTGATGACCTCTGGGATCATCGGTATGGCAGGGGTGCTGAGTGCCCAGAAGGAAAATGAGGCTGGAAAGGGCTATCAGAGGTACCTGGTAGGATGCGGGTGCCAGTGGGTGCCGGATACCAGTTTATATAGGTGGTCAGGGAAAGCCTCTCTGCTAAGGTGACATTTAAACAGAGATGTGAAGGAAGGGGTGGCCAGAAGTTCAGCTGTTTGGAGCCAGGCCCAGTTTCGTGGCCTTGGGACCTATGCAGTTCCACAGGGCCCTGTGCTCAGAAGGGTCCCACGCTTGGTTTAACGCTCTACTGTTGCTATCTTGACATTCTTATTTTTTGAACAAAGCCCTGCATTTTCATTTTGTACAGGACCCCAGAAATTATGTAGTAGGTCCTGTCTGGGGCAAACTGAGCTCCAGGCAGAAGGAACATCAAGTGCAAAGGTGAAGAGGTGGGAATGAGTTGGCAGCTAGAGTTTGGAGTAGGAAAGGAGCCATGGTGGGGCCAGGCCTGGCTTCTTTATTTCTGCCTTTTGAGCCTGCACCCCTCCCCCCACTGCCCACAGTGGTTCTGACGCCCCTCCCCCACAGGAGGGAGGGAGCAGGGAAGGTTATAGGGTCAGGAAGGGTGTGACTTAACTGCCCTGTCTTGAGCTAGTTTTCTCGCTCTCCAGGTTTGGCAGGGGTTTAAAGCTGACCCTTTCTTCTTGGGGGTGGGGCCTCTTTCCTGGAAGTCTTGGTCTAGTGCTCTCCAAAATCAGAGCCTGAGACAGAGACTTAGGTACACACAGTTTATTTGGGAGGTGATCCCAGGAAGCAGAAGGGAGGGAGTAGGCACAGTGAGACAAGGAAGGAAGTAGAGTACAAAGGCGGAGGTGTCTGCCAGCCTGCCCTGCAGACAGAATGCCTTCAGAGTTGTCCTCGCTTGGACAGGAGGCTGGGGCTTTCTCCAGCAGCTTTGACACACCAGTGGGTGAGGACTGCTCCTGGGGCAGGAGATAGATGGGTCCCCTAGGGTAAACAGCTGGAGTTTGTTCCCTGTGGACCGATACTCCAAGATGAAAATAGCAGGACAATAGAGAGAGGAGGCGGGGGCTTGCCCAGATAAAAGATAAGAGACCACGTATTTCTCATTCTTGAAGTCAAGGAGACCTTCCCAGCTAGAAAGCTCTTTGGGGGTTAAAAGGGGAATGATGTCAAGGCTACCCATAGACCTCTTCACTGGAATCCATCTTGGCTGAGAGATGCGAGTGCACACATGGAAGGATCCTGAGATATACCAAATACGGACTCAGAACCAGGCAAATCAAAATGACTGGGGCCAAGAAGGTGTGACCTGGGCCATTGTGTTTGCCACACACGGATAGCCACTGCAGGGTCTCCCACCTGCCTATCCCTTGCTTCCCTTGCTGAGAACAAAGTGTATCCACCAGCCAGTTGCTTACGATGCACCTCCCCGAATCCCAAGACATCCCAGGACACCTGCAGCCTGTTTCTGCTGAGGCCTCATGGCCACTTCTGGAGACCTCTCTGGGCTGGATCTAAGGTCGCCCCAGGCTGACTCTCCCTTGTTGCCCAGTTCTGGTCTGGGGACAGCACCGACCCATGGCCTGAGCACGCAGGAGTGAAGTTCCTTCCCACCACTGCGCTATTTTCTGCTACTACTAATCCCTTTGGGATTCTTGGGCAAGAGTCAGATATCAGGCCACGGAGTCCCAGGGGGTGCCCACCACCTCTCTGACTGGTCTCCCTGAAGCCCCCTCACCAGGCTTGAAGTGAGAGGAAAGCCACCCCGTCCTACCCAACTCTCCAGAAAAAAAACGCTCTCTCTAATCTCTAACTCCAGTCTCCACATTGCCTTCACAGTAAAGCCCTCCCATCTTGGTTAGGCTGTCTGCATTCTAGCCTCTCCCTACCTTTCTAATGTCAATTGTTGCCACCAGGTCTCCTATATTTCAGGCCCAGAGCCTGATTCTTTAAACTTACCCCACCACTCACACCTCTGCATCTTTGCACATGCTGTTCCCTCTGCCTGGAAAGTTCTGTCCCCTCCTCATGGCTTGGTGAACTCCTCCTCATCCTCTAAGACTCAACCCAAGTGAAAATGAATCTCTGTAGGAAATCAGTCCCTCCTGCATTGCACTCCCAATGCACCAGGTGTGGTTGAGATTGTGGTCTTGAGTCAGATTCCCTGGGTTTGAATTCTGGCTTCACTATGTGTATGAGTCAGGAATTGCTTCAATGATGCTGTGTAACAAACCATCTCAAAATTTGGGGGCTTACCACAAGCCTTTATTTTCCTCACCTATTGGCAAAGGGAGGGAGTAAAGAGTTGAAATAGAGTGATAGTTGGCATTTATCAAGCAGTCACTCTATGCCAGGCTCTGTGAGCATGTCACATGTATTACTTCATTTACTCCTTATGCCAACCCTATATGATGGGTATTATTAACCTGTTTTAGAGTGGAGGAGATAGATGTCCAGAGAGGTTACATAACTTGCTGGTAAGTGGTAGAACTAAGATGTGAACCCAGGCAAAATACACTCATGTGTCTCACTGCTTTGCTGCCTCCAGTGAATGGAAGCACTTGTTTTGGGGAAAAGACAAGAATGTGTTCCAGACAGCTCAGGCACCCCCATTCATTCTTTCTCTTACTTTGAGTCTGCTGAAGCCCTTCCTGATGGTCTCCCAGCTCAGAGACTGACTTCTGAGGCCTTTGACTCCTCAGGCCTGCCCAGGGATCTAGTCTCCCTGTTCCTTCAAGGGCTGAGCCTGGCACCTGGGAGGGCAGATGGATGATGCACAGTTTACCGGATAGGTTCCCCTTTCCAGAGACTGGACTCGAAGTCTTATAAGGCTCTGGGATCCTGGAACCGTGGAGTCATTGGGCCTCAACCAGGTGGGCTGAGCTGCAGGAGGGCAGGGAAGGAAGGTGCCCTTGGCTGCCCTGGGGCTGCTCTCACCCTCCCTGGGCTGGAAGGAGTTGGAGCAGCAGAGCAGGGCAGGGAATGAAGTGTCCTAGCCCCATAGCTTCATTCTTTGATACCAGTACTGTGTAGGAGATAAGAACTGGCCTTTGATTAAGGTCTGACACTAGCCAGCTGGGTGGCCTTGGACAAGTAGGATCCTCCTGAGCCTGTTTCCTCATCCACAAACAGAGATAATGACAGAACCCTATTATGGCGTACAGTGTATCTAATGGACTTTGCACATGGCAAGTGCTCCATGACGGATCACTCTTCTTACTTTTATTATTTTTATCATTCAGCTCTCAAGTATCCACAACCAAGTTTCATGGTTAAGTGGCTTTTCTCCCCCAAGCACACCTCCAGGTTCATTTCCCAGAGCCTGGATACATTGGGAGCTCCATGACTGGGAATATGTCATTTCTCTTCACTCGGCTTCAGGTTTTCTATCCATAAAATGGGGACCAACACATTCAACATGCAGGAATGCATGAGGCCAAGTGAGATTTTTTGCGATTAAAAAAAATATATATATATTTTATTTATTTAGGCTGCGCCGTGTCTTAGTTGCCGCACGTGGGATCTTCCTTGTGGCATGTGGGCTTCTTAGCTGTGGCATGCAGACTCAGTTGTGGCATGCATGCGGGATTTAGTTCCCTGACCAGGGATTGAACCCAGGCTCCCTGCATTGGGAGTGCAAAATCTGACCCACTGGCCCACCAGGGAAGTCCCAAATGAGATAATTTAACAGTCCTGTGTCCCCTTGCTGAGCCTCAGTTTCCCAATTTGTAAAGGGTTAATAGGGTTATCTGGATCAAAGGAGGTAGTCATGGCAACTGTTTAGCACATGGCTCTGCAAGAGCTTAATAAACTAGAGCTTTAAAAACAAGTCTAGGGGCTTCCCTGGTGGCGCAGTGGTTGGGGGTCCGCCTGCCGATGCAGTGGACGCGGGTTCGTGCCTTGGTCCGGGAGGATTCCACATGCCGCAGAGCAGCTGGGCCCGTGAGCCATGGCCGCTGAGCCTGCGCGTCCGGAGCCTGTGCTCTGCAACAGGAGAGGCCACGACAGTGAGAGGCCCGCATACCGCAAAACAAACAAACAAAAAAAACAAGTCGAGGACAGAGCAGGTGTTTCAAAAATGGAAGCTGAATCCAAGACACCTTTCAAGTTTTTATTCACTATGATAGGATATATTTCATTACGTAGAATATAATCTCCATATTGTCCTTACTTTTTTCATTTCCTACAGCCTACCTGTTCTAAATGATTGGATTTCCTATGCCACTTTTCCTAAGCATAAGGGTAATGGGGATTTAAGTAATTCTTGTATGTTTGTCTGAATATGTTGAAGTAAAGACCTGTTTCATCCTATTACATTATGACTATATACATTTTGTTATAATATAATAAAGAAATGTATGTTCCTCTAGTACATTGCAGTTGACAAACAACCTTCACATCCACTGTTTTATTTACTTCTCCTAACACCTCTGTCAGGTGGTATTATTATCTCCATCTTACAGGTAAAAAAACTCAGGCCCAGACAGCAGAAGCAAGAAGAACTACAATTCTGGAACCTGTGGAAGGAAAACCACATTCACAGAAAGATAGACAAAATGAAAAGGCAGAGGACTTTGTACCAGATGAAGGAACAAGATAAAACCTCAGAAAACCAACTAAATGAAGTGGAGATAGGCAACCTTCCAGAAAAAGAATTCAGAATAATGATAGTGAAGATGATCCAGGACCTTGGAAAAAGAATGGAGGCAAAGATCAAGAAGATGCAAGAGGGCTTCCCTGGTGGTGCATGGTTGAGAATATGCCTGCCAATGCAGGGGACATGGGTTTAAGCCCTGGTCTGGGAGGATCCCACATGCCGTGGAGCAACTGGGCCCGTGAGCCACAACTACTGAGCCTGTGAGTCTGAAGCCTGTGCTCTGCAACAAGAGAAGCTGCGATAGTGAGAGGCCCATGCACCGCGATGAAGAGTGGCCCCCGTTTGCCGCAACTAGAGAAAGCCCTCGCACAGAAACGAAGACCCAACACAGCCAAACATAATTAATTAATTAACAACAACAACAAAAAAAGAAGATGCAAGAAATGTTTAAAAAAGACCTAGAAGAAATAAAGAACAAACAAACAGAGATGAACAATACAATAATTGAAATGAAAAATACACTAGAAGAAATCAATAGCAGAATAACCAAGGCAGAAGACAGATAAGTGACCTAGAAGACAGAATGGTGGCATTCACTGCCGTGGAACAGAATAAAGAAAAAAGAATGAAAATAAATGAAGACAGCCTAAGAGACCTCTGGGACAACATTAAATGCACCAACATTCGCATTATAGGCGTTGCAGAAGGAGAAGAGAGAGAGAAGGAACCCGAGAAAATATTTGAAGAGATTATAGTCGAAAACTTCCCTAACATGGGAAAGGAAATAGCCACCCAAGTCAAGGAAGCACAGAGAGTCCCAGGCAGGATAAACCCAAGGAGAAACATGCCGAGACACATAGTAATCAAAGTGACAAAATTAAAGACAAAGAAAAATTATTGAAAGCAACAGGGATAAATGACAAATAATATACAAGGGAACTCACATAAGGTTAACAGCTGATTTCTCAGCAGAAACTCTACAAGCCAGAAGGGAGTGACACAATATATTTAAAGTGATGAAAGGGCAGAACCTACAACCAAGATTTCTCTACCTGGCAAGGATCTCATTCAGATTCGATGGAGAAATCAAAAGATTTACAGACAAGCAAAAGCTAAGAGGGCTCCCCTGGTGGCTCAGTGGTTGAGAGTCCACCTGCCAATGCAGGGGACACGGGTTCGTGCCCCAGTCCGGGAAGATCCCACATGCTGCGGAGCAGCTGGGCCTGTGAGCCATGGCCGCTGAGCCTGAGCATCCGGAGCCTGTGCTCAGCAATGGGAGAGGCCACAACAGTGAGAGGCCCACGTACCGCAAAAAAAAAAAAAAAAAAAAGCTAAGCGAATTCGGCACCACCAAACCAGCTCTACAACAAATGCTAAAGGAACTTCTCTAAGTGGGAAACACAAGAGAAGAAAAGGACCTACAAAAACAAACCCATAACAATTAAGAAAATGGTACTAGGAACATACATATCGATAATTACCTTAAACGTGAATGGATTAAATACTCCAATCAAAAGACACAGGCTCGCTGAATGGATACAAAAACAAGACCCATATATATGCTGTCTACAAGAGACCCACTTCAGACCTAGGGACACATACAGACTGGAAGTGAGGCGATGGAAAAAGATATTCCACGCAAATGGAAATCAAAAGAAAGCTGGAGTAGCAATATTCATATCAGATAAAATAGACTTTAAAATAAAGAATGTTACAAGAGACAAGGAAGGACACTACATAATGATCAAGGGATTAATCCAAGAAGATATAACAATTATAAATATATATGCACCCAACATAGGAGCACCTCAATACATAAGGCAACTGCTAACAGCTATAAAAGAGGAAATTGACAGTAACACAATAATAGTGGGGGACTTTAACACCTCACTTACACCAATGGACGGATCATCCAAACAGAAAATTAATAAGGAAAAACAGCTTTAAATGACACAATAGACCAGATAGATTTAATTGATATTTATAGGACATTCCATCCAAAAAGAGCAGATTATACTTTCTTCTCAAGTGCACACAGAACATTCTCCAGGATAGATCACATCTTGGGTCACAAATCAAGCCTCGGTAAATTTAAGAAAATTGAAATCATATCAAGCATCTTTTCCGACCACAACGCTATGAGATTAGAAATCAATTACAGGGGAAAAAAAACATGAAACCACAAACACATGGAGGCTAAACAATATGTTACTAAATAACCAAGAGATCACTGAAGAAATCAAAGAGGAAATCAAAAAATACCTAGAGACAAATTACAATGAAAACACGACGTATTGCTTGTTTATAGCAATACAAGCCTACCTCAAGAGACAAGAAAAATCTCAAATAAACAATCTACACTTACACCTAAAGGAACTAGAGAAAGAAGAACAAACAAAACCCAAAGTTAGTAGAAGGAAAGAAATCATAAAGATCTGAGCAGAAATAAATGAAATAGAAACAAAGAAAACAATAGCAAAGATCAATAAAACTAAAAGCTGGTTCTTTGAGAAGATAAACAAAATTGATAAACCTTTAGCCAGACTCATCAAGAAAAAGAGGGAGAGGACTCAAATCAATAAAATTAGAAATGAAAAAGGAGAAGTTACAATGGACACTGCAGAAATACAAAGCATCCTAAGAGACTACTACAAGCAACTCTATGTCAACAAAATGGACAACCTGGAAGAAATGGACAAATTCTTAGAAAGGTATAACCTTCCAAGACTGAACCAGGAAGAAATAGAAAATATGAACAGACCAATCACAAGTAATGAAATTGAAACTGTGATTAAAAATCTTCCAACAAACAAAAGTCCAGGACCAGATGGCTTCACAGGTGAATTCCATCAAACATTTAGAGAAGAGCTAACATCCATCCTTCTCAAACTCTTCCAAAATATTGCAGAGGAAGAAACACTCCCAAACTCATTCTATGAGGCCACCATCACCCTGATATCAAAACCAGACAGATACTACAAAAAAAGAAAAATTACAGATCAATATCACTCATGAATATAGATGCAAAAAATCCTCAACAAAGTACTAGCAAACAGAATCCAACAACACATTACAAGGGTCATACACCATGATCAAGTGGGATTTATCCCAGGGATGCAAGGATTTTTCAATATACGCAAATCAATCAATGTGATATACCATATAAACAAATTGAAGAATAAAAACCATATGATCATCTCAATAGATGCAGAAAAAGCTTTTGACAAAATTCAACACCCATTTATGATAACAACTCTCCAGAAAGTGGGCATAGAGGGAACCTACCTCAACATAATAAAAGCCATATACGACAAACCCACAGCAAACATCATTCTCAATGGTGAAAAATTGAAACCATTTCCTCTAAGATAAGGAACACGACTAGGATGTCCACTCTCACCACTATTATTCAACACAGTTTTGGAAGTCCTAGCCACAGCAATCAGAGAAGAAAAAGAACTAAAAGGAATACAAATTGGAAAAGAAGAAGGAAAACTGTCACTGTTTGCAGATGACATGATACTATACATAGTGAAACCTAAAGGTGCCACCAGAAAATTTCTAGAGCTAATCAATGAATTTGGTGAAGTTGCAGGATACAAAATTAACACACAGAAATCTCTTGCATTCCTATACACTAACAACAAAAGATCAGAAAGAGAAATTAAGGAAACACTCCCATTCACCATTGCAACAAAAAGAATAAAATACCTAGGAATAAACCTGCCTCAGGAGGTAAAAGACCTGTACTCAGAAAACTATAAGACACTGATGAAAGAAATCAAAGATGATACAAACAGATGGAGAGATATACCATGTTCTTGGATTGGAAGAATCAATATTGTGAAAATGACTACACTACCCAAAGCAATCTACAGATTCAATGCAATCCCTATCAAATTACCAGTGCCATTTTTTACAGAACTAGAACAAAAAAATCTTAAAATTCGTATGGAAACACAAAAGACCCCGAATAGCCAAAGCAGTCTTAAAGGAAAAAAATGGAGCCTGAGGAATCAGACTCCCTGACTTCAGACTATACTACAAAGCTACAGTAATCAAAACAATATATTACTGGCACAAAACAGAAATATAGATCAATGGAATAGGATAGAAAGCCCAGAGATAAACCCATGCACCTATGGTCAACTAACCTATGACAAAGGAGGCAAGGATATACAATGGAGCAAAGAGAGTCTCTTCAATAAGTGGTGCTGGGAAAACTGGACAGCTACATGTAAAAGAACACTCCCTAACACCATACATAAAAATAAACTCAAAATGGATTAGAGACCTAAATGTAAGACTGGACACTATAAAACTCTTAGAGGAAAACATAGGAAGAACACTCTTTGACATAAATCACAGCAAGATCTTTTTTGATCCACCTCCTAGAGTAATGGAAATAAAAACAAAAATAAACAAATGGGACTTAATGAAACTTAAAAGCTTTTGCAAAGCAAAGGAAACTACAAGATGAAAAGACAACCCTCAGAATGGGAGAAAATATTTGCAAACAAATCAACAGACAAAGGATTAATATCCAAAATATATAAACAGCTTATGCAGCTCAATATTAAAAAAACAAACAATCCAATCCAAAAATGGGCAGAAGACCTAAATAGACATTTCTCCAAAGGAGACTTACAGATAGCCAAGAAACACATGAAAAGCTGCTCAACATCACTAATCATTAGAGAAATGTAAATCAAAACTACAATGAGGTATCACCTCACACCAGTTAGAATGGGCATCATCAGAAAATGTACAAACAACAAATGCTGGAGTGGGTGTGGAGAAAAGGGAACCCTCTTGCACTGTTGGTGGGAATGTAAATTGATACAGCCACTATGGAGAACAGTATGGAGATTTCTTAAAAAACTAAAAATAGAATTACCATATGACCCAGCAATCCCACTACTGGGCATATACCCAGAGAAAACCATAATTCAAAAAGACACATGCACCCCAAATGTTCATTGCAGCACTATTTACAATATCCAGGTCATGGAAGCAACCTAAATGCCTGTCAACAGATGAATGGATAAAGAAGATGTGGTACATATATACAATGGAATATTACTCAGCCATAAAAAGGAATGAAATTGGATCATTTGTAGAGACATGGATGGATCTAGAGACTGTCATACAGAGTGAAGTAAGTCAGAAAGAGAAAAACAAATATCGTATATTAAGGCATATATGTGGAACCTAGAAAAATGGTACAGATGAACTGGTTTGCAGGGCAGAAATAGAGACACAGATGTAGAGAACAAACTTATGGACACCAAGGCGGGAAAGTGGTGGGGGGTGGTGTGATGAATTGGGAGATTGGGATTGACATATATACACTAGTATGTATAAAAAAGATAGCTAATAAGAACCTGCTGTATAAAAAAAAATTAAATTAAATTAAAAAATAAAATAAAAATAAAAAGGAAAAAACCCCCAAAACTGAGCCCAGAGAGAACAAGGAGGAGCCTTGCCCAAAGTCACACGGTGAGTTGGGGTAACACCACCAGGACTTGGATCCTGTCATCAGGCCTGTGCCCCACAGCTGTCTCTCTGAATGGGCTCAGAGCTCCCTGAGGGCAAAGGGGTGTCCCTCCTAGACTGTCTTCTCTCAGCGGTCCATCCATCAGGCTGATGCTTCCAAGAAGGGTTGGGGTGTCTCCCCACTCTGCCTGGTCCAGGTCTTTGTACACCTGAGAAGCTGACACGCCCTGTCATTGTTGGTCCAATATTTACTGAGGGCCTACTATGTGCAGGGATTCCTCGCCCTTCAGGTGCTTCCACTCCTGCAGGGAGATGTTACACTAGGAGTAGAAAGGTGTTTCAACGGAAGTCCTAACTCTGTGCCTTAGGCTGGGCATATCAGGCGAAGCTGCCCAAAGAAAGGGCTTTCGGTGGGAACTTAAATAAGTTAGGGGAGCAGAGGTGGTGTGGAGCTCCCCAGGCAGAGAGATGAAGATGGGGAAGGTCAGGTGTGTCCCGACCAGAAGCATCCTGGAGAGGTGGGCTGTGTGGGTTTAAGTGGCTTCAGGGTTGGGCCGCACGCTCTCGCTGGGAAACTCGGGTGCTCCTGCTACAACTTGCCCCCTCCCTCTCAGGTCAGCCAGTTCCAGACTGGGAAGCTTGTGGCCCAAGGCAGCCGGAAGTGGAAACTGCTCAGCTGGAGCGCTTGCTGAGCAACGACGTCTGCTCTCTGGGCCTCCGAGTTCCCATCAGCACGAAAACCACAGGAACTCCCAAGACTGTCGTCACCGGTGTGGGTGACCACTCTCGCCTCCACGTGCAACACGTGTACGCCATTGGGTAGAGGCTGCTGGCGCCCGGCCAGGCGGGCGCGATGAGCGGGCGGCGGCCTAGTCCTGGGCCCGGAGCCCCAAGCGAAGGCCCACTGCCGCCCGCCGCCGCCCCGCCCTCCCCCGGCTCGGGGCGGAGCCTCCGCCTGTCCGCCCCTTTATCTGCCCGCTTGTAGCCGGGATGCAGAGGGCCGCAGAGGGCCGCCGAGGGCCGCCGGGTCGCAGTCGGGCCTCCTTTTGCAACTCGGTACCGGGCTGGGGGAAAAGTGGGGGGGGCGGGCGGCGGGCGGGGGTGGCGGGCGGCGGGCAGAGCGGGCTCTCCCCGCGGGGCGGAGCGCGGGGAGCTGTGTGCAGCCGAAATTCGGGGCTAGGTGAGGTGGGGGCACGTGGGGAGGGAGTGGGAGGCTGACAGCGGGGATCAGCTAGAGTGGGGGCGCCACTGAGGAGGGACTGGAGCAGGAAGGAGGAGCGGAGCTGGAGGCCGACAGTCTCAGGGAGGAGTGGGAGGAGACTGGAGGAGAGGGGCCATCAGAGCCGGAGGGAAGCGCATCTGTGAGGGAGTGAGCAGAGGCGAGAGCTGGCCTGGGAGGGCCGTGGTGTCTTGGAAGAGAATAGGCACGGAGCATGCTCCTTCCATTGAAGGAGGAATCTAGTGAGATTCTGGGGGCAAAAAGGGGCGTGAGTACCTGGAACTGGGTGATGTGATGGGCTCCCAGTTGGGAAACCGGAAACAGTGGTAAGAGCGCTGCTGGGGCTCAGAGGGGCTCTTGCTCCAAAGCAGCTTAGGTCCCGTGGGAGGAGGAAGCCTCCTTTGGTGTAGGGAGAGCATGAGGTTTTCTCCCACTCAGTGAGGGAAGCACTTGCCTCAAGACTATAGGCTTTGAGGACCTCTAGAGGTTTCCCTGGGGCATGCCACCGGCCCCCCCCCTCCCCCTCCACTCCGCCCCAAGCCTGGTGGGAGTGAGAGGTCAGGTCAGGCCAAGGCTGGGGAGTTTAAGAGTTAGATGTATTCTCAGGGCCTGGCTGGCTGCTCCTAGGTGGATGTCCCATTAGAGACGGACTCAGCCTCCCATCATGTGGTTTGTGCCACCGCTGAGCCTCTTAGTGAGAGGCTGCTTTTCCCCAGCCTCAGTTTCCCTGCCAAGAGGTCAGTGGTGAAACTGGTCAGTGGTAAAACCCAGGTCCCTTTTCTGTCCCCCTGGGCTGGAAACTAGCTAGTTCACCCAACCTCTCTGGGCCTGCTTTCCTCCACCAGGTGCTTCCTTTTCCTCAGAACAGTTCTGAGTCTGAGAGCCTAGGAATTCTTTTAAGAGTGATTTATTTCATGCTGATCACACTTTCCAGTACAAATGGAAGCCCAAAGTGCAGTTACAAAAACAAAAGCGTTTTCTGTTCAGTTTTGGAAGACATGGAGGAAACTTTTCTTTAAACACGTTGGGTAGAACTGGGGAATTGGTTTGCATTGAGGGAGGTGACCCAGTTGCTGAGATATCAAGAAGCCAGCCAGGGATGAAAACTTTGCTTGTACAATCTGTGGCCACCCACTGGGTGCCTGGGAGTTGACCACAGCAGTTGAAGGGCAAGAGCACTGGTTTTGGAGTAAGATGTGCTCTGCCATCCTGCCTCGCTCTGGGGCAGTGACAACAGCTTAGCCACAGGTTCAAAGAGTTGCTGAGAGGGAGAGGTGAAATGTGTGTAAAAGTTCTTTGTAAACAGCAAGCTACTGTAAATTATTAATGTTAGTGCCTAGTCTTATTTTTTATTTTTTTTAATTTTTGCGGTACGCGGGCCTCTCACTGTTGTGGCCGCTCCCGTTGCAGAGCACAGGCTCCGGACGCGCAGGCTCAGCGGCCATGGCTCACAGGCCTAGCCGCTCCGCGGCATGTGGGATCTTCCCAGACCGGGGCACGAACCCACGTCCCCTGCATCGGCAGGTGGACTCTCAACCACTGCGCCACCAGGGAAGCCCAGTGCCTAGTCTTATTAATAATATTTCAGGCTCTGCCATATTGTGTCATCCTTGTCAGGACCCCTCAAGAGGGTTTACCTCTGACAGCCCCATTGTTAACACTGGTCTGGCTTTTTTGTTATTTTTATCTAATGAGGTTAAACTTTGCCTTTCATGGCAAGATAAAGTTGTCTTTAAGGGAGTTCCTGAAACATCAGGGCCCAGAGAAGCAACAATGAATATTTTGCATGCCAGGAAGGAGGCAAAAGAGGAAGTAGAATTATAATCAAATGATACTTAAAAGAGTTAGGTGCTATTTAGTTAGGTTGTTAAGCTCCAAATGGGCAGGGTATTAATACCCTTAGGGGTTACCCTTAGCTGTTAATTAGCTGGACTATTAGTTCTATGAGGGCGGTGTTTTAACTGCTTTTTTCACTGCAGAAGCTTCAGCTCTTGACACACAGTAAGCCTAAAACAAATATTGCTGGAATGTCTCAGGCGCTGAAGGGACCTTTGAAGTCATTGGTGAATTTACTCTGTCCTTTGACATTTGGAGAAACAGGGCCAAGCGCGGAAGGGACTTGTCCAGGGTCACACTGGGATTGAGTGGCTGAGTCAGGACTAGAATCCAACAAAGATAGTGGAGCCCATGCTGTGCCAGAGCCAACACCTAGCTAGCATCTGTGACTTTGTTTTGCTTGAGGTAGCTATTATTATCCTCCGATTTCAAATGAAGAAACAGGCCCAGAGAGGTAAAGGGACTTTAGCAAAGTCACACAGCTGGTAAGTTCCAGACCTGAAATCCCATCCTCACATAAAAATGGGGACCTGGGTTCTCTTGAAATATCTGCCCGAGGTGAGAGGTAGGTGCCCTCCCTGGGGGGAGCAGCTCTCTCCAGTTCTGCATGGTTACCACCTGGGTGGCTTCTCTCTGGGCTGGATTTTCCTGGGCCCAAGGGCATTTCATTTGTGTGGGTGAGCCCTGTCAGGGCAGGGAGCCTGTCTGCCTCGTTCACCATGTGCCCCTGCCTTGTGCCTGGCATATAGTAAACACTGAGTAAAATCTGTGGGATGGGTATAACCCAGGGCTCTCCCACTCCAAAGCCTATTCATTACCCCATCCCCACAACTTGGTCTGCTGTTTTGCCCCCAGAGGTATCAGGGGGAGACCAGGAGGAACTAGGGGTGGCAAGCCTTGGTTGAGGAAGGAGGTGAGGAGGTTGACCTTGAGTTTAGAAAAGGGGAATGTGAATTGGGAGGGCTGGGGAGTTAGGACCAGAGAGGAGGAAGGTGCTGCTCAGATTGACAGAATTCCCACCTGGGCCCTGGAGATCCCAGTTCTGAAGTTCAGCCAACCCAGGAGCCTCCCAAACCTGCAAGACATGCCCCAACCAGGCCACAGGCCTTTTGCATTACCTGCTAGCACAGTCTACCCCCTCTACCCTCCTGCTCTGGGATGGGGCTCCTGGGGCTGCTGAGCTTGAGGCCCTTTTCTCTGGGGATTTCACTTCCCAGCCACTTCTCTTGGGTCAGTGGGCAAGTGCAAATCTTCAGAGCCCTGTGAATCCAGGGAGGTTACTCTGAATGGTCTTTGCTGAGAACACTTTAATTATTAAACTCCAACCAAATTCCCTTGGTCCCTAAATGCATCCTCAGAGAAGGGTAAAGATTTAAAGAGACAGTTAACTTTCTAAGGCCTCCAAACCCAGTGGAACCAGCTATCAAGGGCTAAAAGAGGACCGAGTTTTTTAAGAGAACCCCAAGTAAATTTTTCAAGCTGGGAATATTTTAAATACTAATACTCAGGCTGGGGATATTTCAAATACTACTACTCTTAATAATAATAATTACTACTACTATTAGTAATTAATACTAATAATAGGAATCATTTATTGAATCCCTAAACAGTGCTAAAACTGTTCTCATAAATTTAATCTTTGTAGCAATCTATGAGGTAGATAATATAATTCTTATGTGGGAGCTGAGGATCAGAGAAGGTGAGACACTTGTCTTAGGTCACACAGCTAGTATATTATGGAATCAGGAGTCAAACCTGGTTTGTCCAAATCTGAAGTCCATCTCCTTCACGAGCCTTTATAGTGTCTCTTTTCTCCTTGGTTCCTAACTTCCTTTCATTGTGATTCCCAGTGAGTAGAGGACAGAAGCCAGTCAAGTTTGCCTCACATCCATGAACCAGGCCCTGGACAACTGGTCTCAGCCTAGCTTTGCCTGCCTTGCTGTGTGATCTTGGGTAAGTCACAACATTTCAGCTAGCCCTCGGTTTCCCCAAATGTTTCATGCCAAGGTTAACCACGAGCTTCCTTCTGCAGCTGAGGCCTGGCTAGGGATGCAGAGTTTAGCCTGGATTTGACCAACGTGGGAGTGGTGATCGGGGGAGGGGAGAGGGTGGAGGTTGTCTTTAGCCCCACCCTCTGGTGACATCACACAAGACCCCTATAGTCCCTGGAAGCCCCACCCCTGTAGACCCTCACCTGTGGAAGTGCCACCCAGTGCTTGGCATCTGGCGAATTTGCCCTGTTCCACAGCAGAAGTCATCAGCCCCTGGGTTCAAGAGAAATCCTTAGGTAACCAGTGCAATTAGGGAGACTTGGAGGGGGGCCATGGAGGTGTACTGGATTGGGGTGGGATGCCTGGAACAGCCAGGTTCTGGCAGCCTGGTGGGCAGACTACTCAAAGGATGCCCTGAGGATGCCCTCTGAATACTCACCCTCATCCTTCTGGCTCTTGCTAGACTCCTGCCCCTGCTTCTTTCCCCTGGATCCAGTGCCCCTTTCCATGGAGTCAGGAGATGGGAACTAACTCTGAAAATAGAGCTATTCAAATGGAATGGGGCCACTGGTCTAAAGGTCTAAAGGAAATAGGGCAACTTGACCTCTGTCATCCCAGTATGCAGCCTCTGGGTTCTGTGCTTAGGGCCCACTGTGTCTGGGGGAGGGGAAGGGCTGCGAGTGAGCTATCGCCCACCTGAGGAGGTAGCTGTGAGCCAGGGTTTCATTGGTGCAGAGAGAGTGGGTAGCTGGCAACTGGGTGAGTCTGAGGTCCCTGGATGCAAGTCAGTTGCTAGAAGCCTAAGGAAATAATTTATGGGAAAGGACCTGGTTGCCTGCTTTAGACCAGTGTTTTCCAAAGTAGTTCTTTGGGATGCAGTTAGGTGTGACAAGAAGCAGGGCAGCAGGAGTGGCTGAGAGTATCTGTGCTTTGCAGTCGGGGAGCTGGGTCCGGATCCTGGCTCCATCTCTCTCTCTCCCTCTCCTTCTCTCTGTATGGCCTTGGCTAAGGAGCTCCCAACCTCTCTGAATTTCACTCAACAACAAAATGGGCATAGTAATACCTACCTTACAGGCTAGTTATGAGAATTAATTGCAACAAGGCTATGAAGAGTGAGCATATAGTAAACACTTACTACATTTCAGCTAGCTTTGTAATATAATCATTACTGGGAAAGGAATCCTTGGTCATGTAAGCTTGGCAAATGTAGGTTCAACAAAGTGAAGCAGCCTTCTTTGGTCAGACCTTCTCCGAGCCTTTAATATGCTGTTATTACTTGGGAAGTTCTAAGAGTGGGATGTGGAGCATCGGACTGGACTTGACAGATCACAGGGACTCAGGAACTAAGGCACCATCGAATGTCATCATTCCCTGGTCTTTGCCCTCATGGTGGAATGGAAACGTGGCTGGATTGGGCAACTCTGGGGAAGGGCTGGCTGTCTCTGGGCTCTTGTTTTCTCAATGTAAAACAAAAGAGCTGCGAGATGCTTTCAGAGGCCTTTTCTGGTCCCCTGAAGTTCTGAGTTGGGAAGACAAAGTTGTAGACAAGGGTAAAGGCCAGACTGTTGAGGCTAAAGCCCTGTCTCTTGGGGAGGAGAAGAAATCCAGTGCTGGCTCCTCAACCAGGGGAGTTCTTATGCTCTGGACAGAAGTGGCCCCACTAATTAGTTCATCAGCAAGGTCTTCTTCCTAAACCTGCCAGGCTGTCTGGGAATAGAAAGTAGTGGTGTAATGACATTTAATTCTTTCCTCCCTACCAGATGAGGAAAGGCCAGAGAGCAGAGCTGACTCCAGAATGTAATGCAGGAGGAGCTCAGGGATGCAAATCAGGCTCGGGGTGTGGAGGTGTGTGGGCTGGGGGCTTGTCTTGATGTTGCCTTTGCATAGCAAGCACATTGCATTTACTTGGACCATGTGCGAATTATTGGGTGGCTTTGGGGGTGATCACGGTGCTGCTGGTGGCGGGGAACTTGAGTGCAGATCTTCTTGCCTCTTAGAATGACTGGTGCAAAGGAAGTTGCAATAAATATCTGATGAATGATGGACAGAGTACATCTGGCTGCTGAGTCCAATAAGCTTCTTGGGGGAGAATATGAGGGAGGGGAGTTGTCTGTCTAGCTAGTTGTCTGGCTAGTTTTTCAACAGATATTTGATTTAATGAATGAAACAGTGGATAATGATAAGCCTGAATTAAGCAATTGGTACCAGGCAAAAGCAGTATATAATTATGAAATGATTAATAGTACTTGCCACCTTGTTTTGCAAAGAGCAGTTTAAGGAAGTGGTTAAGATTGCAAACTGAGTTTATATCATGCCTCTGCCACTTCCTAGGCAGGGTACTTAACTTCTCTGTGCCTCAGTTTCCTTATATGAAAAATGGGCATAATGATAATACCTATCTGATAGGGTGCTGTGATGCTTAAATGAGTCAAATATGCATAAAGTGCTTAAGACACGGACACATAGCACATGCTGTGTAAGCATTTGCTATGCTTTGTTTTCCTCTCTGTTACCTCTACCATATCATGAAGTTCCTGAAGGCAGGGATCAAATTCTTTTCCACTCTCCTGCCCACCCCCACCTTTGGGACCCAGCACAGGACATGAAGCAGAGAAGGGGCTCAGTAAGTGTTTGCTAAATGAATGAATGTGTTTTAAATGCTAAATTGTATAACCCATTATAGATCTCCCACAGGGAGAAGTAAGGGGGCATTAAGGAAGTCCCCCGGAGGTGACAGCTTGTACTGGTTTTAAAGGATTTCAGTAGAGGGAAAGGAAGTTGGCACAGGGTCTGACATTTGGGTTAGGTGGGAAATGAGGGTGGGAGCAGGTCATGGGGTCTTGAATGCCAGGTGAGGGGTTAGATTGGATTTATTTGCAATTAGCAATGGTGGAAGGGCTGGAGAGGGGAACTTTTGAGTGAGGGTGTGGCTGAGGGTAAGGGCTGTTTTTATAGGATCAGTTGTTACTAGGGTCTTTTGGGAAAAAAGTGGCTTTTCGAGTTGGGCCTTGAAGGCTATGAAGTATTATCAGGATGCTATTATGTTGTTTTTTCATTCAACAAACATTGAGCACCAGCTACCTGCTAAGCACCAGGGGTTCACAAAATAATAAGACAAACTGCCTACCCTGGAGGAGCTCACATTAACAATTTAATGCCCGTGAGAAGTATTATAATGGTCAAAGGATTGTAGGCACTCAAGTTAGAGGGATCATCATCGGAGGACCTCCAGGGAAAGTGTCACAGAAGTGGGTTTTGAGGGATGAATAAGAGTTTGCCAGATGGGCAAGATGAGGTAAATGGCTCAGATGGAGGGAACAGCTTGTGCAGAGCTATAGACATGTGAAACAGCAGGCCCACGGTTTTGATGAGGCTGTCGCTGGATGTGAAATGCACTGTGGTTGAGTAATGAGGCTAGGAAAGGTAGTAGGGACCAGATCATGTAGGGTGATGGAGGGTCAATGGCAGACCCTGGCCACTCCGAAGGAGTTAAAGGTAGAGGCAGCAGGTCTGTTAGCAAGGTCATTGTCAGGTAAACGCTGATGGCAACATGAACACAGGAGAAAACAATGAGGGTTGCTGTATAGAGCCTGGACTGGAAAGAGGTAGGATGACATAGTGAGCCTCTTTAACACATGCCTCAAACATTTACTGAACACCTACTATGTGCCAGGCACTGTTCTAGGCACTCGAGATACAATAGGGAGAAGAACAATCATGAGTCAGAGCTGAGCTCTCCCTTAGGACAACTCCCCTCCTCTTAAACTCAGTGTAGGGATAAGGGGGTGGGGAAGAGCACAGCCCCCCAGCTGCTGCTCATGGGGCAGGAGGGTGAGGACACCAGCCCCCTAACCTTGCTCGGGCCTCTCTCCCAGCTCCTCGCCACGCCCACAGCCATGGCCACAATGGTGGCCCAGAAGCTCAGCCACCTCCTGCCCAGTTTGCGGCAGGTCCACCAGATGCCTCGGCCGTCTGTGCAGCCAGAGCCTGTGTTCACGGTGGACCGAGCCGAGGTGCCGCCCATCTTCTGGAAGCCATACATCTATGTGGGCTACCGGCCGCTGCATAGGACCTGGCGCTTCTACTTCCGCACACTGTTCCAGCAGCACAACGAGGCGGTGAACGTCTGGACCCACCTGCTGGCGGCCCTGGTGCTGCTGCTGCGGCTGGCCATCTTTGTGGGGACCGTGGACTTCCGGGGAGACCTGCACGCCCTGCCCCTCTTCATCATTGTTCTTGCCTCCGTCACCTACCTCTCCCTCAGTGCCTTGGCTCACCTCCTGCAGGCCAAGTCCGAGTTCTGGCATTACAGCTTCTTCTTCCTGGACTACGTGGGTGTGGCTGTGTACCAGTTTGGCAGTGCCCTGGCACACTTCTACTATGCCATTGAGCCCGCCTGGCATGCCCAGGTGCAGACCTTTTACCTGCCCATGGCTGCCTTTCTCGCCTGGCTTTCCTGCGCTGGCTCCTGCTACAACAAGTACATCCAGAAGCCCGGCCTGCTGGGCCGCACTTGCCAGGAGGTGCCTTCGGCACTGGCCTACGCACTGGACATCAGCCCCGTGGTGCACCGCATCCTCGTGTCCCCCAACCCTGCCACGGACGACCCGGCTCTTCTCTACCACAAATGCCAGGTGGTCTTCTTTCTGCTGGCGGCCACTTTCTTCTCTGCCTTCGTGCCTGAGCGCTGGTTCCCTGGCAGCTGCCATGTCTTTGGGCAGGGCCACCAGCTCTTCCATGTCTTCTTGGTACTGTGCACGCTGGCTCAGCTGGAGGCCGTGGCGCTGGACTACGAGGCCCGGCGGCCCATCTATGAGCCTTTGCACACCCGCTGGCCCCACAACTTCTCCGGCCTCTTCTTGCTTACTGTAGGCAGCAGCATCCTCACTGCATTCCTTCTGAGCCAGCTGGTACGGCGCAAACTCAGTCTCGATCGGAAGACCCAGTGAAGGGGGGTGGCAGCTTTTAGGGAGGGAGGTATAGTGGGGGCCCAAGGGTCTGGGCTTGGCTCCAGATGGGAACAAGGCCTGATAAAATTGCTTGTGTCTGGCCCGCAGTGACTTCTCTGTGCACGCCTCAGCTGCCAAGCGGGGGCACTGGCCAGTCCTTGGATTTGAGGATTGGCTGGAGCTGCTGGGGTCCACTTCAGGGCCTGCCCCAGCTCCCTGCCCTGCGAGAGGGAAAGAGAGAGATGTGGGGCACCCTGGTTTGCCTCCCCCCATTGCCTCTCAGGGGTGAGGATGGAGGATCAGCTGGGGCCAAGACCCTGGCCTGGGCCTTCCAGATTATCTCTGAGGGGTTGAAGTTGGGATTTAGGTCAGAGTCAAATCTGAGCTGAGAGATAGAGGAAGCGTCAGCAACTGCCCTCTACCCAGATTTCACTGGTGGATAGGGAAAGGGCAGGCCCAAAATATGTGCAGGATCTTACCATTCTTGAACCCCAGCCTGAAGTTTTGGTGCTGCAGAGAGCCCCCAAAGATAGAAGATTGTGCCAGGCAGAAATGGATCCCATCCAGTGCCCCATGCCTCTTCAGCCACTATCCCAGACAGTGAGCCCTGACCCTCCTACCTCTGGCCTCTACGTCCCACACATCCTGTTCCCATTGTCTTTCCTGGTTCCCTTGTTCATGATTCAGTGTTTATCCATTCAGTGTTTCTTGGGCCTCTGCTCAGAGGCAGGCCACTGACTGGGCTCCGTGGATCAATGCAGGATGGTAAAGGCTTTAATATCGGAATGAACTGTCAGGGGAAGCACTGAGGAGGGAATAATTAGTGTTGCCTGGGATCTTCAGGGTCTTGGGTTGGGGAGGGTGAATAGGAGTTTACAGATGGAGAAGGGGAAGGGCATTCCAGGTAGAGGGAAAAACCTGTCCAAAGGCCAAGAGGTATGGAAGAAGGAGTTCACTGCGGCTGGAATTAGGAGTGGTCTGGACTCTCGTGTCCTGGATACAATAAAGTGACTGTGATAAGAGCTGCCTCTTTGCTTTTTGTCTCCTATCCTAGAGAGGGAGCCCTGGTGCCCCTTGAATCTGTTCACTGTGTTGGAGGAGGTTTTCATGGGGAGGCTGGAGGTGGGCATAGGGAGGAGGGGACAGATCCTGTCTTATCTTTGCCTGGGGGTGGGGTTGGGGTCTTATTCACTATATATGTGAACTTTTTTTTTGGTAGGAAAGGTGGGGCAGTTTTATTACTAAATAAGTTTTAGAAGTTAAAAGAATGTGTTTTAAAATACATGATTTGACAAAGATTTCACTTTTTGGTTTTTCAATCAAGGAAGATCTTATATGTTAACTTTTATGATATTGTTATATGTTAATGTTTACAGTGTTGCCTTTTCCACAGTACATAAGCAATGTATGGTAATATATGTACAGTGAAGGAAAATTAGGAAGTACAGGTAAGAAAAGCAAAAAAACCCCTGAATGAATAAGAAATGTCACTCCACTGCTAAAATATCCTGTTATACATATAGTACATCTATGGAGATTGTGGTTATGGTTGCCAGCATTTCTGCATCTCTGAGGGGCTCTCAGAATTTACAAAGTACTTTCACAAACCTTATTTGATCCTCTTTAAAATCCAAGGCCACACAGTAAGCGAGAAAAGCAATACTGAAAGCTAATTCTTGACTGCAAATTTTTAGTTTTATTCTACTTAATGTTTTCTAAATCTTCTCCCATGAGGTTTCATAGTTATACTTAGCTTTTTGTTTCTTGTTTTGAATTACAAAAGTAATCCATTTAAGGTAGCACTGAGGACCCCAGCTTGGCAGTTGGCGGATCAGCGCCTCCTTTCCTCTTCCTTTTGAGATGTTCCTGAGGATTCAGCGATAAGACAAGGAAAACCCTGAGCCCTGATAGTTATCAGTAAGAAAGTGCAACTAACTCAGCAAAAAGAAAATGTGCATTCCTTGTGCAGTGTCGGGAACGCGTTCACACAGCACAGTTCTGGAATACAACTTCTGAATGAGAAAACCAGCAAGAACGTGGCCTTGGTAACATTAAGGGGTCAGGCTGGCAGGGTTTAGGGAAGGGGCGGGGCTGACGCTGGGGGCGGTGCCTGAGCGGGGGCGGCCGCGGCGTAGCTCCGCTCCCAGCGTTGGCGCGAGATTCGAACGTCGGCGGAGTCAGTTATGGCGGTTCCCTGAGGCGGCCGGACCCCCACTCCGTTATCCCGTAGTCTTAGTCTCCTCAGCGGCCATGAGGCGCAGAGGCCCGAAGGAGGAGGAGGCCTGCGGCGTGTGGCTGGACGCGGCGGCGCTGAAGAGGCGGAAAACGCAGGTAGGGCGTTGAGGCGAGAGAGGGTGTTGGGGGAGGGGTTAGAGGCCCGGAGGTGTGAGAAGTGAGGAGTTTGGGAGGACCTGGATGTGATGTGGAGATAGACTCGGGGACCGAGAGCGAATAGCTTTGGCTATTCATGGGAGAGAGGGGCTGGAGTCTGAAGAAGGTTGAAAAATGGGGTTTGGGAAGGGTGGAGAGAAAATGGGGGCGGAAGGCAGGCAGGCTGGCGGGGGGGGGGTGTGTGTGGAGAGACCGGGGCAGCGAGGTTTCGAGGTGAGGGAAGAGGGTGGAGAGAAAATTTGCTCCGAGGAGCGTAATGCAGCAGACCCCTTAACTCGGAGTCCCTTCAAGACGGTAGCAGAGGCTGAAATACGGAGGGGTGGGTGCATGTGCAAACTTCGGAAGTTCTCGCCCCGAGGTCCGTTTCTTCCCTACTTGTCAAGTTGCCGGCAATCTACCTGCCCAGAGCATGTAACTTTAGGGGAAAAAGAAGAAGAGACGGGGAGGGGAGCTGGCCTAATATTTATTAAGCATCCGCTGGGTGCCACATACTGTATTAAGTATTTAATATGTGGAAACTGAGGTGAGGTAGTGAACCCGGGTTCACCCAACTAGGAGAACTGGAAAGCCCACCCAGGTTTGGCACATGCGCAAGATTCTCTGTTAGTCATTACAAAGAAACAAAAGTATGGGATAATAATAGTTAATGTTTATTGAGCATTTTAAGCTGGACACTGTGCTGGAATTTGTTGAGTTATCTTATTTGGTGGAATTCTATGTAGTAGTAATATAGTGATACCCATTTTACACATGAAAAACAGGCTCAAAGCAGACAGTAACGGCAGAGTTCTTGCTCTTAAGTTGCTTACAGTCTTGTGGGGAAGAAAAGATGTACAGATAATAGCAATATGTAATTTATTGATTACTTTCTATGTGTCAGGCACTTTGCTGGGACGTTACATGCCTTATCAGTGGCAGGTACTCAAAATTCAATGAAGTAGGTACTGTCATTATCTCTGTTTTATATTTTTCATATATATTTGGTCTTTGTCTTTGGTTCTTGGCTCACAGCTCCTAAAACCCTTGGAATTTCCTGTGTTATGAGTGATAATGGTGTCTTTTATATTTAATGAGGTGACTTTTGGAAAGCCCTTAGGTAACCTAAGGATGGGCTGGTTGCCAGGAAAGCCATCCACGTGATTAGAGGGTTGGAACTTTCACTCCCTCCATTCCCCTACCTCTAAGGAGAGAAGGGCTGGAGATTGAATTCAGTTGCCAATGGCCATTGCCTAAATCAATCATGTCTATGTAATAAAGCCTCCATTAAAAACCCAAATGGACAGGGTTCAGAGAGTTTCCAGGTTGGTGAACATGTGGAGGTGCAGGGAGAGTGGCGCGCCTGGAGAGGGCATGGAAGCCCCGTACCCCTTCCCACATACCTTGCCCTATGCGTCTCTTCTATCTGGCTGTTCCTGAGTTATATCCTTTTATAATAAACCGGTGATCTAGCAAGTAAAATGTTCCTGTGAGCCACTCTAGCAGTTGAACCTAAGGAGGGGGTTGTGGGGACCTCTGATCTATAGCCAGCTGGTCAGAAGTATAGTTAATAACCTGGATTTGGGATTGGCATCCTGAGTAGGAGGGGGTTGTTGGAACCCCGAATCTATAGCCAATTGGTCAGAAGCACAGATAATAGATAGATAGATAGATAAATAAATATATGGATGTATTTCCCCCACAAATGAGATTATATCAGACAGTTTGTTCTGCTACTCACCTTTCACTAAATATATGATGGAGCACTTTCCATGTGAGACATACGGGTTTTAGTATGGGTTTTTAAAAAGACCATTTTGGGACGTCCCAGGTGGTCCAGTGGCTAAGGCTCAGCGCTCCCAATGCAGAGGGCCTGGAGGTAAAAAGATTTAGGGCTTCCCTGGTGGCGCAGTGGTTGAGAGTCCACCTGCCAATGCAGGGGACACGGGTTCGTGCCCCGGTCCGGGAGGATCCCACATGCCGTGGAGTGGCTGGGCCCGTGAGCCATGGCTGCTGGGCCTGCGCGTCCGGAGCCTGTGCTCTGCAACGGGAGAGGCCACAACAGTGAGAGGCCCGTGTACCGCAAAAAAAAAAAAGATTTAGCATTTGATTTGTATATTTGCTGTCTCTTAAGTGTATTATATTTAAAATGTCATTATAACTTAGAAAATAATTTCTGTTTCTTCTTCATCTATGATGCAGTTTAGTTCCCTACCCTTGAGATATGTAGCAGAGAAGGAGAAGTGGACATAACTAAGAGGGAGACGGAAATGCAAAGATATCAGAAATCTTGGCCGAGTCATCAGTGGTTTCTCCGCCAGCCTTGGAGGAGCACTGAATGCCACTCTGACATTCTGCAACTTTATTAACTTTCAGTCCATCAGCAAATGCTATGGACTGTGCCTTCAAATGTATTTAGAATGTCATCCTTTCCTACTGTTTCTACTGCTGCCACCTGAGCCAGAGTGACCCTTTGCTCACTGTTAAGTTTAAAACCATCTAGTGGTTTCTTACCTTCTAGTAAAAACCAAAATCTTTTTAATACCCATAAGACACCATCTGGTCTCGTGTGCCCTCTTATGCCTTTTAGACCTCATCTACTCTTCGCTCTGCCTCTGCTCCAACCATACTGGCCTTGCTGTCTTTCAAGGCAAGTACATCTGTGCTTGGGACTCTTATATACTTGTGCCTGAAGTGCAAAGGGATTAGAGAGCCACATTTCTCTGCTCCTTCATTTGTTCAAATGTGAACTTAACTGAGTTTTTTCTTAACCATCCTTTCCCTTATCCTCTACTCTCCATACTTCTAACTACCTTAATCTTGCTTTGTTTTTCTCCATAGCACTTTTCACCATCAGACATATTATATGCTGCATATTTACTTTTTCATTTATTGTCTTTCTTCCCCTACTAGAATGAAAGTTCCATTAGGCAGTCCTTCAGAAACTTTCTGGCATGTAATAGGTGCTCAGTAAATATTTATTGAATGAGCAAATGAGTGAATGGGTTAATCTATCTGGTGGGCTTGGCTTTCAGAAATGCAAATGGAATGGAGCAGTGGGTGGCAGCTGGAAGGACTTTGAAGGGAATGCTAGTGAAAGCTTGAAGAGCTTTTAAAGAACTGTTTCTAGAAGTCTGATGACCTTTGAGGAGGCTGTGGGTGAGGGTTTAAAGGAAAGTGAGAAAAATCTTGGAAACTGGTTACGTGTTGACAAAGTTTAGCAACACTGTTGGCTGTAGTAAAGTGGAAGGTAGAAAATGTACCTAATGAACTGGATGATGTAGCCAAGGAGATTTCCAGGCAGAGTGTTAAATGTGCTAGCTGGGTTTTTTTTTTGGCTGGTTATAGCAGAAAGCTAGAGGAGAGAGAGAAGCTGAAGGAAGGTCTGTTAAAAAGAAGCATAGCCTAGCTGGTTTTTGAAAATTCCCAGCCTCTCCAGGCAGCACACAGTGGCATTTATTTATTTAGTTAGTTACTTATATTAAACTAAAAAAAATTGTAGTTGCTGTACAATATTATATAAGTTAAAGGTGTACAATATAGTGATTCACAGTTTTTAAAGGTTATACTTCATTTATAGTTATAAAATACTGGCTATATTCCCTTTGTTGTACAATATATCCTTGTAGCTTATTTTATTTTGTTTATTTATTTTTTAATAGATCTTTATTGGAGTATAATTGCTTCACAATACTGTGTTTGTTTCTGTTGTACACCAAAGTGAATCAGCCATATGCATACATATGTCCCCATATCCCCTCTCTCTTGAGCCTCCCTCCCATCCTCCCTACCCCACCCATCTAGGTCATTGCAAAGCACAGAGTTGATCTCCCTGTGCTATGCTGCTATTCCCACTAGCTAACTATTTTACATTCAGTAGTGTATATATGTCAATGCTACTCTCACTTTGCCCCAGCTTCCCCCTCCCACCCCATGTCCTCAGGTCTATTCTCTGTGTCTACATCTTTATTCCTGCTCTGCAACTAGGTTCATCAGTCCCATTTTTTTCTTTTTTTTTTAGATTCCATATATATGTGTAAGAATACGGTATTTTTCTCTTTCTGACTTACTTCACTCTGTATGACAGACTCTAGGTCCATCCACCTCACTACAAATAACTCAATTTTGTTTCTTTTTATGGCTGAGTAATATTTCATTATATATATGTGCCACATCTTCTTTATCCATTCATCTGTCGATGGACACTTAGGTTGGTGCCATGTCCTGGCTGTTGTAAGTAGTGCTGCAGTGAACATTGTGGTACATGTCTCTCTTTTTAAAATTTATTTATTTTTGGCTGCTTTGGGTCTTTGTTGCTGTGCGTGAGCTTTCTCTAGTTGCAGTGAGCGGGGGCTACTCTTTATTGCGGTGTGTGGGCTTCTCATTGCGGTGGCTTCTCTTTGTTGTGGAGCACGAGCTTTAGGCGTGTAGGCTTCAGTAGCTGTGTCATGTGGGCTCAGTAGTTGTGGCTCACGGGCTCAAGAGCACAGGCTCAGTAGTTGTGGCACACTGATTTAGTTGCTCCGCGACATGTGGGATCTTCCTGGACTGGGGCACAAACCTGCATCCCCTGCATCGACAGGCAGACTCTCAACCACTGCGCCACCAGAGAAGCCCTGTTTCTAGATTTTTGATAATAGCCATCATGACTGGCGTGAGGTGATACCTCATTGTAGTTTTGATATGCATTTCTCTAATAATTAGTGATGTTGAGCATCTTTTCATGTGCCTCTTGGCCATCTGTATGTCTTCCTTGGTGAAATGTCTATTTAGGTCTTCTGCCCATTTTTTAATTGGATTGTTTTGTTTTTTTGATATTGAGCTCCATGAGCTGTTTGTATATTTTGGAAATTAATCCTTTGTCCATTGTTTCATTTGCAAATATTTTCTCCCATCCTGAGAGTTGTCTTTTTGTCTTGTTTATGGTTTCCTTTGCTGTGCAAAAGCTTTTAAGTTTGATTAAGTCCCATTTGTTTATTTTGGGTTTTATTTCCGTTACTCTAGAAGGTGGGTCAAAAAAGCTCTTGCTGTGGTTTATGTCAAAGAGTGTTTTTCCTGTGTTTTCCTCTAAGAGTTTTAGAGTGTCTGGTCTTACATTTAGGTCTTTAATCCATTCGGAGTTTATTTTTGTGTATGGTGTTAGATGGTGTTCTAATATCATTCTTTTACATGTAGCTGTCCAGTTTTCCCAGCACCACTTATTGAAGAGGCTGTCCTTTCTCCATTGTATGTTCTTGCCTCCTTTGTCGTAAATTAGGTGACCATATGTGCGTGGGTTTATCTCTGGGCATTCTATCCTGTACCATTGATCTATATTTCTGTTTTTGTGCCAGTACCATACTGTCTTGATTACTGTAACTTTGTGGTATAGTTTGAAGTCAGGGAGCCTGATTCCTCCAACCATGTTTTTCTTTCTCAAGATTGCTTTGGATATTTGGGGTCTTTTATGTTTCCATACGAATTGTAAAATTTTTTGTTCTGATTCTGTGAAGAATGCCATTGGTAGTTTGATGGGGATTGCATTGAATCTGTAGATTGCTTTGGGTAGCATAGTCATTTTCACAATATTGATTCTTCCAATCCAAGAACATGGTATATTTCTCCATCTGTTTACGTCATCTTTGATTTCTTTCATCAGTGTTTTATAGTTTTCTGAGTACAGGTCTTTTGCCTCCTGAGGCAGGTTTATTCCTAGGTATTTTATTCTTTTTGTTGTGATGGTAAATGGGATTGTTTCCTTAATTTCTCTTTCTGATTTTTCATTGTTGGTGTATAGGAATGCTGGTGATTTCTGTGCATTAATTTTGTATCCCGCAGCCTTACCAAATGCATTGATTAGTTCTAGTAGTTTTCTGGTGGCATATTTAGGATTTTCTGTGTATACAGTGATGCAAACAGTGACAGTTTTACTTCTTCTTTTCCAATTTGTATTCCTTTCATTTCTTTTTCTTCTCTGATTGCTGTGGCTAGGACTTCCAAAACTATGTTGAATAAGAGTGGCGAGAGTGGACATTCTTGTCTTGTTCCTGATCTTAGTGGAGATGCTTTCAGTTTGTCACCATTGAGTATGATGCTAGCTGTGGGTTTGTCGTATATGGCCTTTATTATGTTGACGTAGGTTCCCTCTGTGCCCATTTTCTGGAGAGTTTTTATCATAAATGGGTGTTGAATTTTGTCAAAAGCTTTTTCTGCATCTGAGAGGATCATACGGTTTTTATTCAATTTGTTAATGTGGTGTATCACATTGATTGATTTGTGTATATTGAAGAATCCTTGCACACCTGGGATAAATCCCACTTGATCATGGTGTATGATCCTTTTAATGTGTTGTTCGATTTCTTTTGCTAGTATTTTGTTCAGGATTTTTGCATATGTGTTCATCAGTGATATTGGTCATTAATTTTATTTTTTTGTGATATCTTTTTCTGGTTTTGTTATCAGGGTGATGGTGGCTTCGTAGAATGATTTTGGGAGTGTTTCTACCTCTGCAATTTTTTGGAAGAGTTTGAGAAGGACTGGTGTTTGCTCTTTGAATGTTTGGTAGAATTCTCCTGTGAAGCCATCTAGTCCTGGACTTCCGTTTGTTGGAAGATTTTTAATTACGGTTTCAGTTTCATTACTTGTGATAGGTCTGTTTATATTTTCTAATTCTTCGTGGTTCAGTCTTGGAAAATTGTACCTCTCCAAGAATTTGTCCGTTTCTTTGTGGTTGTCCATTTTATTGGCATATAGTTGTTTGTAGTAGTCTCTTATAATCCTTTGTATTTCTACAGTGTCAGTTGTGATTTCTCCTTTTTCATTTCTAATTTTATTGATTTGAGTCCTCTCCCTTTTTTTCTTGATGAGTCTGGGTAAGGGTTTATCTATTTTGTTTATCTTCTCAAGGAACCAGCTTTTAGTTTTATTGGTCTTTGCTATTGTTTTCTTTGTTTCTATTTCATTTATTTCTGCTCTGATTTTTATGATTTCTTTCCTTCTACTGACTTTGGGTTTTCTTTGTTCTTCTTTCTCTAGTTTTTTTTTTTTTTTTTTTTGTGGTACATGGGCCTCTCACTGCTGTGGCCTCTCCTGTTGCGGAGCACAGGCTCTGGACGTGCAGGCTCAGTGGCCATGGCTCACGGGCCCAGCTGCTCTGCGGCATGTGGGATCCTCCTGGACCAGGGCACGAACCCGCGTCCCCTGCATCAGCAGGTGGACTCTCAACCACTGTGCCACCAGGGAAGCCCTCTCTAGTTGTTTTAAGTGTTGGGTTAGATAGTTTATTTGAGATTTTTCTTGTTTCTTTTCTTTTTCTTTTTTAAGGATTTTTTTTTAAACATCTTTATTGGGGTATAATTGCTTTACAATGGTGTGTTAGTTTCTGCTTTATAACAAAGTGATCAGTTATACATATACATATGTTCCCATATCTCTTCCCTCTTGCGTCTCCCTCCCTCCCACCCTTCCTATCCCACCCCTCCAGGCTGTCACAAAGCACCAAGCCGAAATCCCTGTGCCGTGCGGCTGCTTCCCACTAGCTATCTACCTTACGTTTGTTAGTGTGTATATGTCCATGACTCTCTCTCGCCCTGTCACAGCTCACCCTTCCCCCTCCCCATATCCTCAAGTCTGTTCTCCAGTAGGTCTGTGTCTTTATTCCTGTCTTACCCCTAGGTTCTTCATGACATTTTTTTTTCCTTAAATTCCATATATATGTGTTAGCATACGGTATTTGTCTTTTTCTTTCTGACTTACTTCACTCTGTATGACAGACTCTAGGTCTATCCACCTCATTACAAATAGCTCAATTTCGTTTCTTTTTATAGCTGAGTAATATTCCATTGTATATATGTGCCACATCTTCTTTATCCATTCATCCGATGATGGGCACTTAGGTTGTTTCCATCTCCGGGCTGTTGTAAATAGAGCTGCAGTGAACATTTTGGTACATGACTGTTTTTGAATTTTGGTTTTCTCAGGGTATATGCCCAGTAGTGGGATTGCTGGGTCATATGGTAGTTCTATTTTTAGTTTGTTAAGGAACCTCCATACTGTTCTCCATAGTGGCTGAACCAATTCACATTCCCACCAGCAGTGCAAGAGTGTTCCCTTTTCTCCACACCCTCTCCAGCATTTATTGTTTCTAGATTTTTTGATGATGGCCATTCTGACTGGTGTGAGATGATATTTCATTGTAGTTTTGATTTGCATTTCTCTAATGATTAATGATGTTGAGCATTCTTTCATGTGTTTGTTGGCAGTCTGTATATCTTCTTTGGAGAAATGTCTATTTAGATCTTCTGCCCATTTTTGGATTGGGTTGTTTGTTTTTTTGTTATTGAGCTGCATGAGCTGCTTGTAAATTTTGGAGATTAATCCTTTGTCAGTTGCTTCATTTGCAAATATTTTCTCCCATTCTGAGGGTTGTCTTTTGGTCTTGTTTATGGTTTCCTTTGCTGTGCAAAGGCTTGGAAGTTTCATTAGGTTCCATTTGTTTATTTTTGTTTTTATTTCCATTACTCTAGGAGGTGGGTCAGAAAGGATCTTGCTGTGATTTATGTCATAGAGTGTTCTGCCTATGTTTTCCTCTAAGAGTTTGATAGTTTCTGGCCTTACCTTTAGGTCTTTAATCCATTTTGAGCTTATTTTTGTGTATGGTGTTAGGGACTGATCTAATCTCATACTTTTACATGTATCTGTCCAGTTTTCCCAGCACCACTTATTGAAGAGGCTGTCCTTTCTCCACTGTACTTTCCTGCCACCTTTATCAAAGATAAGGTGTCCATATGTGCGTGGGTTTATCTCTGGGCTTTCTATCCTGTTCCATTGATCTATCTTTCTGTTTTTGTGCCAGTACCATACTGTCTTGATTACTGTAGCTTTGTAGTATAGTCTGAAGTCAGGGAGCCTGATTCCTCCAGCTCCTTTTTTCGTTCTCAAGATTGCTTTGGCTATTCGGGGTCTTTTGTGTTTCCATACAAATTGCGAAATTTTTTGTTCTAGTTCTGTGAAAAATGCCAGTGGTAGTTTGATAGGGATTGCATTGAATCTATAGATTGCTTTGGGTAGTAGAATCATTTTCACAATGTTGATTCTTCCAATCCAAGAACATGGTATATCTCTCCATCTATTTGTATCATCTTTAATTTCTTTCATCAGTGTCTTATAATTTTCTGCATACAGGTCTAAACCTACCTTAGGTAGGTTTATTCCTAGATATTTTATTCTTTTTGTTGCAGTGGTAAATGGGAGTGTTTTCTTGATTTCAATTTCAGATTTTTCATCATTAGTATATAGTATATAGTATATATAGTATATAGGAATGCCAGAGATTTCTGTGCATTAATTTTGTATCCTGCTACTTTACCAAATTCATTGATTAGCTCTAGTAGTTTTCTGGTAGCATCTTTAGGATCCTCTATGTATAGTATCATGTCATCTGCAAACAGTAACAGCTTTACTTCTTTTCTGATTTGGATTCCTTTTATTTCCTTTTCTTCTCTGATTGCTGTGGCTAAAACTTGCAAAACTATGTTCAATAAGAGTGGTGAGAGTGGGCAACCTTGTCTTGTTCCTGATCTTAGTGGAAATGCTTTCAGTTTTTCACCATTGAGGATGATGTTGGCTGTGGGCTTGTCATATATGGCCTTTATTATGTTGAGGAAAGTTCCCTCTATGCCTACTTTCTGCAGGGTTTTTATCATAAATGGGTGTTGAATTTTGTCAAAAGCTTTCTCTGCATCTATTGGATGATCATATGGTTTTTCTCCTTCAATTTGTTAATATGGTTTATCACATTGATAGATTTGCGTATATTGAAGAATCCTTGCATTCCTGGAATAAACCCCACTTGATCATGGTGTATGATCCTTTTAATGTGCTGTTGGATTCTGTTTGCTAGTATTTTGTTGAGGATTTTTGCATCTGTGTTCATCAGTGATATTGGCCTGTAGTTTTCTTTCTTTGTGACATCCTTGTCTGGTTTTGGTATCAAGGTGATGGTGGCCTCGTAGAAGGAATTTGGGAGTGTTCCTCCCTCTGCTATATTTTGGAAGCGTTTGAGAAGGATAGGTGTTAGCTCTTCTCTAAATGTTTGATAGAATTTGCCTGTGAAGCCATCTGGTCCTGGGCTTTTGTTTGTTGGAAGATTTTTAATCACAGTTTCAATTTCAGTGCTTGTGATTGGTCTGTTCATATTTTCTATTTCTTCCTGATTCAGTCTTGGCAGGTTGTGCATTTCTAAGAATTTGTCCATTTCTTCCAGATTGTCCATTTTATTGGCATAGAGTTGCTTGTAGTAATCTCTCATGATCTTTTTTATTTCTGCAGTGTCAGTTGTTACTTCTCCTTTTTCATTTCTAATTCTATTGATTTGAGTCTTCTCCCTTTTTTTCTTGATGAGTCTGGCTAAAGGTTTATCTATTTTGTTTATCTTCTCAAAGAACCAGCTTTTTGTTTTATTGATCTTTGCTATTGTTTCCTTCATTTCTTTTTCATTTATTTCTGATCTGATCTTTATGATTTCTTTCCTTCTGCTAGCTTTGGGGTTTTTTTGTTCTTCTTTCCCTAATTGCTTGAGGTGCAAGGTTAAGTTGTTTATTCGAGATGTTTCCTGCTTCTTAAGGTGGGCTTGTATTGCTATAAACTTCCCCCTTAGAACTGCTTTTGCTGCATCCCATAGGTTTTGGGTCGTTGTGTCTCCATTGTCATTTGTTTCTAGGTATTTTTTTATTTCCTCTTTGATTTCTTCAGTGATCACTTCATTATTAAGTAGTGTATTGTTTAGCCTCCATGTGTTTGTATTTTTTACAGATCTTTTCCTGTAATTGATACCTAGTCTCATGGCGTGTGGTCGGAAAAGATACTTTATACAATTTCAATTTTCTTAAATTTACCAAGGCTTGATTTGTGACCCAAGATATGATCTATCCTGGAGAATGTTCCATGAGCACTTGAGAAAAATGTGTATTCTGTTGTTTTTGGATGAAGTGTCCTATAAATATCAATTAAGCCCATCTTGTTTAATGTATCATTTAAAGCTTGTGTTTCCTTATTTATTTTCATTTTGGATGATCTGTCCATGGGTGAAAGTGGGGTGTTAAAGTCCCCTACTATGAATGTGTTACTGTCGATTTCCCCTTTTATGGCTGTTAGTATTTGCCTTATGTATTGAGGTGCTCCTATGTTGGGTGCATAAATATTTACAATTGTTATATCTTCTTCTTGGATTAAACCCTTGATCATTATGTAGTGTCCTTCTTTGTCTCTTTTAATAGTCCTTATTTTAAAGTCTATTTTGTCTGATATGAGAATTGCTACTCCAGCTTTCTTTTGGTTTCCATTTGCATGGAATATCTTTTTCCATCCCCTTACTTTCAGTCTGTATGTGTCTCTAGGTCTGAAGTGGGTCTCTTGTAGACAGCATATATAAGGGTCTTGTTTTTAAATCCATTCAGCCAATCTGTGTCTTTTGGTTGGAGCATTTAATCCATTTACATTTAAGGTAATTATCAATATGTATGTTCCTGTTCCCATTTTCTAAATTGTTTTGGGTTCGTTATTATAGGTCTTTTCCTTCTCTTGTGTTTCTTGTCTAGAGAAGTTCCTTTAGCATTTGTTGTAAAGCTGGTTTGGTGGTGCTGAACTCTCTCAGCTTTTGCTTGTCTGTAAAGGTTTTAATTTCTCCATCAAATCTGAATGAGATCCTTGCTGGGTAGAGTAATCTTGGTTGCAGGTTTTTCTCCTTCATCACTTTCAATGTGTCCTGCCACTCCCTTCTGGCTTGTAGGGTTTCTGCTGAGAGATCAGCTGTTAACCTTATGGGGATTCCCTTGTGTGTTATTTGTTGTTTTTTCCTTGCTGCTTTTAATATGCTTTCTTTGTATTTAATTTTTGACAGTTTGATTAATATGTGTCTTGGCGTATTTCTCCTTGGATTTATCCTGTATGGGACTCTCTGTGTTTCCTGGACTTGATTAACTATTTCCTTTCCCATATTAGGGAAGTTTTCAACTATAATCTCTTCAAATATTTTCTCAGTCCCTTTCTTTTTCTCTTCTTCTTCTGGAACCCCTATAATTCGAATGTTGGTGCATTTAATGTTGTCCCAGAGGTCTCTGAGACTGTCCTCAGTTCTTTTCATTCTTTTTTCTTTATTCTGCTCTGCAGTAGTTATTTCCACTATTTTATCTTCCAGGTCACTTATCCGTTCTTCTGCCTCAGTTATTCTGCTATTGATCCCATCTAGAGTACTTTTAATTTCATTTATTGTGTTGTTCATCGTTGCTTGTTTCACCTTTATTTCTTCTAGGTCCTTGTTAACTGTTTCTTGCATTTTGTCCATTCTATTTCCAAGATTTTGGATCATCCTTACTATCATTAGTCTGAATTCTTTTTCAGGTAGACTGCCTATATCCTCTTCATTTGTTAGATCTGGTGCATTTTTATCTTGCTCCTTTATCTGCTGTGTGTTTTTCTGTCTTCTCATTTTGCTTATCTTACTGTGTTTGGGGTCTCCTTTTTGCAGGCTGCAGGTTCGTAGTTCCTGCTGTTTTTGATGTCTGTCTCCAGTGGCTAAGGTTGGTTCAGTGGGTTGTGTAGGCTTCCTGGTGGAGGGGACTAGTGCCTGTGTTGTGGTGGATGAGGCTGGATCTTGTCTCTCTAGTGGGCAGGTTCACGTCTGGTGGTGTGTTTTGGGGTGTCTGTGGCCTTATTATGATTTTAGGCAGCCTCTCTGCTAATGGGTGGGGTTGTGTTCCTGTTTTGGTAGTTGTTTGGCTTAGGTTGTCCAGCACTGTAGCTTGCTGGTCGTTGAGTGAAGCTGGGTGCTGGTGTTAAGATGGAGGTCTCTGGGAGATTTTCGCCGTTTGATATTATGTGGAGCTGGGAGGTCTCTTGTTGACCAGTGTCCTGAAGTTGGCTCTCCCACCTCAGAGGCAGAGCCCTGACTCCTGGCTGGAGCACCAAGAGCCTTTCATCCACACGGCTCAGAATAAAAGGGAGAAAAAGTAGAGAGAATTAATAGAAGTATGAAGAAAGAAAGAAAGGAGGGAAGGAAGGAAGGAAGAAAGAAAGAAGCAAAGAAGGAAAGAAGGCAAGAAGGAAAGAAAGGAGGGAGGGAGGGAGGGAGGAAGGAAGGAAGGAGGGAAGGAAAGAAAAAAGACAGAAAGAAAGAAGATACAGTAAAATAAAATAAAGTATAATAAAGTTATTGAATTAAAAAATAATTATTTAGGAAAAAAAGGGACGGATAGAACCTTAGGACAAATGGTGGAAGCAAAGCTATACAGACAAAATCTTACACAGAAGCATACACATACACCCTCACAAAAAGAGGTAAAGGGGAAAAAAATCATAAATCTTGCTCTCAGAGACCACCTCCTCAATTTGGGATGATTTGTTGTCTAAAGGAGGGAAGGAAGGAAGGAAGAAAGGAAAGAAAGAAAGAAAGAAAGAAAGAAAGAAGGTAAAGTATAATAAAGTTATTAAAATTAATTATTAAGAAAAAAATTAAAAAAAAACCGTGGACGGATAGAACCCTAGGACACATGGTGGAAGCAAAACTCTACAGACAAGATCTCACACAGAAGCATACACATACACATTCACAAAAAGAGGAAAAGGGGAAAAAATCAGATCTTGCTCTCGAAGCCCACCTCCTCAATTTGGGATGATTCGTTGTCTATTCATGTATTCCACAGATGCAGGGTACATCAAGTTGATTGTGGAGCTTTAATCCGCTGTTTCTGAGGCTGCTGGGAGAGATTTCCCTTTCTCTTCTTTGTTCTCACAGCTCACAGGGGCTCAGCTTTGAATTTGGCCCTGCCTCTGCGTGTAGGTCGCTGGAGGGCGTCTGTTTTTTGCTCAGACAGGACAGGGTTAAAGGAGCCGCTGATTCGGGGGCTCTGGCGCACTCAGGCCGGGGGGAGGGAGGGGCACTGCGTGCGGGGTGGGCCTGCGGCGGCAGAGGCCGGCGTGATGTTGCACCAGCCTGAGGCCCGCCGTGCGTTCTCCCGGGGAAGTTGTCCCTGGATCCCGGGACCTTGGCAGTGGCGGGCTGCACAGGCTCCGCGGAAGAGGGGTGTGGATAGTGACCTGTGCTCGCACACAGGCACCTTGGTGGCGGCAGCAGCAGCCTTAGCTGTCTCCCGCCCGTCCCTGGGGTCCGTGCTTTTAGCCTCGGCTCGCGCCCGTCTCTGGAGTTCCTTTAAGCAGCGCTCTTCAACCCCTCTCCTCGCGCACCAGGAAACAAAGAGGGAAGAAAAAGTCTCTTGCCTCTTTGGCAGGTGCAGACTTTTTCCCGGACTCCCTCCCGGCTAGCCGTGGTGCACTAATCCCTTCAGGCTATGTTCAAGCTGCCAACCCCAGTCCTCTCCCTGCGCTCCGACCGAAACCGAGCCTCAGCTCGCAGCCCCGCCCGCCCCGGCGGGTGAGCAGACAAGCCCCTCGGGCTGGTGAGTGCTGGTCGGCACCGATCCTTTGTGCGGGAATCTCCCCGTTTTGCCCTACGCACCCCTGTTGCTGTGCACTCCTCCGTGGCTCCGAAGCTCCCCCCTCCGCCTCCCGCAGTCTCCGCCCGCGAAGGGGCTTCCTAGTGTGTAGAAACTTTTCCTCCTTCACAGCTCCCTCCCACTGGTGCAGGTGCCGTCCCTATTCTTTTGTCTCTGTTTTTTCTTTTTTTCTTTTGCCCTACCCAGGTACGTGGGGAGTTTCTTGCCTTTTGGGAGGTCTGAGGTCTTCTGCCAGCCTTCAGTAGGTGTTCTGTAGGAGTTGTTCCACGTGTAGATGTATTTCTGGTGTATCTGTGGGGAGGAAGGTGATCTCCGCGTCTTACTCTTCCGCCATCTTCAAGGTCCCCCCTCTTGTTTCTTGAGGTGAGATTGAATTGCTATAAACGTCCCTCTTAGAACTGCTTTTGTTGCGTCCCACAGGTTTTGGGTCATCGTGTTTTCGTTGTCATTTGTTTCTGTGTATTTTTTAATTTGTTCTTTGATTTCTTCGGTGATCTCTTCGTTATTTAGTAGCGCATTGTTTAGCCTCCATGTATTTGTGTTTTTTACAGTTTTTTCTGTAATTGATTTCCAGTCTCATAGCGTTGTGGTCAGAAAAGATGCTTGATATGATTTCAATTTTCTTAAATTTTCTGAGGCTTGATTTGTGACCCAAGATGTGATCTATCCTGGAGAATGTTCCATGTGCACTTGAGAAGAAAGTGTATTCTGCCACTTTTGGGTGGAATGTTCTATAAATATCAATTAAATCTATCTGGTCCATTGTGTCATTTAAAGCTTGTGTTTCCTTATTTATTTTCTGTTTGGATGATCTGTCCATTGGTGTAGCGGTGTGTTAAAATCCCCTACTATTTTTTCTTTTTTTTTTTTTTGCGGTACGTGGGCCTCTCACCGTTGTGGCCTCTCCTGCTGCGGAGCACAGGCTTCGGACACGCAGACCCAGCGGCCATGGCTCACGGGCCCAGCCGCTCCGTGGCATGTGGGATCCTCCTGGACCGGGGCACGAACCCTTGTCCCCTGCACCAGCAGGCGGACTCTCAACCACTGCGCCACCAGGGAAGCCCCAAATCCCCTACTATTATTGTGTTACTGTCCTTTCATGGTTGTTAGCGTTTGCCTTATGTATTGAGGTGCTCCTATGTTGGGCCCATAAACATTTATAATTGTTATATCTTCTTCTTGGATTGATCCTTTGATCATTAGGTAGTGTCCTTTTTTGTCTCTTATAATAGTCTTTATTTTAGAGTCTATTTTATCGGATATGAGTATTGCTACTCCAGCTTTCTTTTGATTTCCATTTGCATGGAGTATCTTTTTCCATCCCTTCACCTTCAGTCTGTATGTGTCCCTAGGTCTGAAGTGGGTCTCTTGTAGACAGTGTATATATGGGTCTTGTTTTTGTATCCATTCAGCCAGTCTGTGTCTTTTGGTTGGGGCATTTAATCCATTTACATTCAAGGTTATTTTATTTATTTTTTTATTTTTTTGCGGTACGCGGGCCTCTCACTGTTGTGGCCTCTCCCGTGGCGGAGCACAGGCTCTGGATGCGCAGGCTCAGCGGCCATGGCTCACGGGCCTAGCCGCTCCACGGCATGTGGGATCTTCCCGGACCGGGGCATGAACCCGTGTCCCCTGCATTGGCAGGTGGACTCTCAACCGCTGTGCCACCAGGGAAGCCCCAAGGTTATTATTGATATGTATGTTCCTATTACCGTTTTCTTAATTGTTTTGGGTTTTTGTGGGTCTTTTTCTTCGCTTCTGTTTCCCACCTAGAGAAGTTTCCTTAGCATTTGTTGTAAAGGTGGTTTGGTGGTGCTAAAATTCTCTTAGCTTTTGCTTGTGTGAAAAGCTTTTGACTTCTCCATCGAATCTGAATGAGATCCTTGCTGGGTAGAGTAATCTTGGTTGTAGGTTTTTCTCTTTCATCACTTTCAGTATATCCTGCCACTCCCTTCTGGCCTGCAGAGTTCCTGCTGAAAATTCAGCTGATAACCTTATGGGGATTCTTTTATATGTTGTTTTTTTCCCCTTGCTGCTTTTAATATTTTTTCTTTGAATTTAATTTTTGTTAGTTTGATTAATATGTGTCTCAGTGTGTTTTTCCTCGGGTTTATCCTGTATGGGACTCTCTGATTCCTGGACTTGAGTGACTATTTTCTTTCCCATTAGGGAAGTTTTTGACTATAATCTCTTCAAATATTTTCTCATACCCATTCTTTTTCTCTTCTTCTGGGACCCCTATAATTCAAATGTTGGTGCATTTGGTGTTATCCCAGAGGTCTCTGAGACTGTCTTCAATTCTTTACATTCTTTTTTCTTTATTCTGCTCCTCGGCAGTTATTTCCACCATTTTGTCTTCCAGCTCACTTATTCGTTCTTCTGCCTCAGTTAATTCTGTTATTGATTCCTTCTGGTATTTTTTATTTCATTTATTGTGTTGTTTATCTCTGTTTGTTTGTTCTTTAGTTCTTCTAGATCTTTGTTAAACATTTCTTGTATTTTCTCAATTCATGCCTCCATTCTATTTCTGAGATTCTGGATCATCTCTACTATCATTACTCTGCATTCTTCTTCAGGTAGATTGCCTATTTCCTCTTCATTTATTTGGTCTTGTAGGTTTTTACCTTGCCCCTTCATCTGTGACATATTTTTTTGCTGTCTCTCTTTTTTTTTTAATGAATGGGAATATGTTCCTGTCTTACTGGTTGTTTGGCCTGAGGCTTCCAACACTGGAGTTTGTAGGCTGTTGGATAGAGCTGGGTCTTGGTGCTGAGATGAGGAC
Organism: Pseudorca crassidens; assembly: GCF_039906515.1. Classification (NCBI taxonomy): domain Eukaryota; kingdom Metazoa; phylum Chordata; class Mammalia; order Artiodactyla; family Delphinidae; genus Pseudorca; species Pseudorca crassidens. The sequence continues at coordinate 20,051,384 of NC_090297.1, read as the reverse complement.
CGCTGTGAGACCTCACTCTGATGAATAATCTCTGGGATCTGAGGTTCTCTGTTTGTCCAGTGGTTCTGACATGAAGCTCCCACTGCAGGAGCTTCGACCTGACCCCTGGCTCGTGAACCAAGATCCCGCAAACTGTGTGGGGTGGCAAAAAAATAAAAAAAAAAAGAGAGAACAATAACAAAGTTAAAAATAAAATTAGACTCGGAAACTAACAGGCATGTTAGAAAGAATATAAAAATAAAAATATAGATGAATCAACAACCAGAAGGTACAACAGTACCACAATAGTAAAAAAGAAGAGGGAAAAGAGATAAAAACAAATAAAAAAGAAAGCCCAGGAAAAGGCCTTGGCTGTGGAGGGTGGGGCCTAAGCAAGGGTGAGGTTTGGGTGGTGGGCGGGGCCTATGCTTAGGACCCACAGGGCTGGAAAAGGCACTGGGGGCTGTGTGGGGTGGGCTTAGGCTCAAGGAACAGAAGGGGCACAGGCGTTCCCCCCCCACCTGGTCTCAGAGGGCGGGGGACCTCACCTGGGAGCCCAGCAGTCTTCCTGGGCTCGAGTGGGTGGGGCAAACTCGAGGTCTCCTCTCCTCTCCTGCTCCTCCTGCTCCTCCTGTCTTGGAGGGCCCCTCCTACCTGCCTCTCCTGTTTTCCCCTTGGCCTTCTTCCTATGCCCCCAGGACCCACGTGGCCTGGAGAGGGCTTTGGAGGGCAGGGGACCGGCCTGGGAGCTCAGCGGGCTCCTGGGCCCAAGTGGGCAGGGCAAATGCCCTCTGCTCCTTTGTCACTCCTCCCAGAGGGCCCCTCTTGCCTACCTCTCCTGATCTCCCTGGCCTCAGGGGCGCCAATCCTGTCTGGCCTCCACTTCTCCTCCCCCATCTGTTCCCCCATGTCCTACTGGTTCACTTGGGGGTTCCTCCCATCTCATTGGGTGTCAGGGTGTCCCACCAACGGCCGGCAGCCACCCTAGTTGTGGGGAGATGCTAACTCAGTGTCTTCCCACACCTCCATCTTCACTCCGCCTTCTGTAGTTTATTTTATATCTAATAGTTTGTACCTCTTAAGCCCCTACCCCGTATTACCCATCCTCCCCCGCCATTGGTAACCACTAGTTCTGAGTCTGCTTCTTTTTTGTTACATTCACTAGTTTGTTGTATTTTTTAGATTCCACATATAAGTGATATCATACAGTATTTGTCTTTCTCTGTCTGACTTGTTTCACTTAGCATAATGCCCTCCAAGTTGTTGCTGCAAATGGCAAAATTTCATTCTTTTTTATGGCTGAGTAGTATTCCACAGTATGTATGTATGTATACATATATTGTACATACCATGTCTTTATCCATTCATCTGTCAATGGAACGGTGGGCTTTTTTTTTTTTTTTTTTTTGCAGGAAGTTTTAAAATTACTAGTTCAGTCTCTTTATCTATTCAGGTAGAGACTTGATACTCAGCATTTTTAGTCATTAGGGAAATGCAAATCGAAACCAGAATGAGATACCACTTCACACATGCTAGGTTGGCTGTAATCAAAAAGACTGATAATATCAAGTGTTGACAAGCATGTGGACAAATTGGAGCTCTCATAAACTGCTGGTGCACATAAAATGGTTTAGGCAGTTTGGAAAATAGTTTGGCAATTCCTCAAAATGTTAAACATAGTTACCATATGACCCAATAGTTTTACTCCTAGGTATATACCCAGTGGATATGAAAACATACGTCCACACAGAAACTTGTACATGAATGTTCACAGTAGCATTTCTCATAATAGCTAAAGAGTAGAAACAACCCAATTGTCCATTAATTGATGAATGGATAGATAAAATGGTGTATCTATACGGTGGAATATTATTTGTCAATAAAAGGGGAATGAAGTTACCTATACACGCTAAAACATGGATGAACCTCCAAAATGTGCTCAGTGAAAGAAGCCAGTCACAAAAGACCAATATTGTATGATATATGAAAGGTCCAGAATTGGTAAATCCTTAAGAGACAGAAAGTAAGTCAGTGGTTTCTTGGGGCTGGGGTAGGATGAGAATGGGGAATGACTGCTAATGGATACAGGGTTTCTTTTGGGGGTAATGAAAAATATTCTAAAATTAGATTGTGGTGATGTTTACATAATTCTGTGAATATACTAAAAAACACTTAACTGTATACTTAAATGGGTGAATTTTATGGTAACTGAATTATATCTCAATAAAGCTGTTACAATAGAAAGGCTTTGTGGAAGGTGGCATTTGAGGTAGACCTTAAAGCAGGGGTTAGATATTGTTGGAAAGCAGTGGAGGTGAAGTAGGTATTCTAGGGACATTATGAATAGTGGCATAGTGGCAGGAAATATAAGAGATGTTTGTGAAACAGCGGGTGAAAGTTAGAGAATCCCCAGGACCACCCTCACTTCTGACATCCAACTCCAAGTTTGCGGTTATAGGTGTTACCAAATCATGTTCGTTTGCCCAGTGCACAGCAAGCCAAACACTGAGACACCAAGGTTTGCAGCAGAGAAAATGTTTATTCAGGAGGCAGCCAAGCTAGGAGACTGGGAGAACAAATCTCATGTCCACCTCCCCGAAGATAGGGTTTAAGGATATTTATGGGATAAAGAGGCAGGGTAGTTCGAGGTGTGGGGAAAGGTGATTGGAGGTAAGAGAAGTGAGGTAATCAGTGGTCTGTGCAGGTGTAGTTAAGCTTCATGGCTCTTCATAGGATGCATGTTCAGAAAATTGTGGCATGTTCTGAGGGTGGGGTTTTTGGCCCTCTGGCATCAAAAGGTCATCCATTGGACACTCACAAAGGCCCAGTTGAATGGTCGGTGGTTTCAACTGGTCTGAACTGGGCAAGAACTAGCTCCAAGTACCTGAAAAACAACTTAAGCAACTGTTAGTGTAGTGATTCATACATCAGAGGGCGTATGAATCTATCTATTTATCTATCTTGGCTACTGACTGTTAGCTATATGGGTTTTTAAATGAACTAAAAGCAAGGGATTAAAAGCAAGAGAGGCAGGTTAGGTTTGGCAGGCCTAATCAGGTTAGCCCTCTGTTTCATGGGGGAGGAAAAATAATATTCCATCTGCCCTCCTAGGTTCTTGGCTGAGACACCCCTGTAATAAAAGACAAATTAATGGGAGAAAAACAAACAAGTTTAATAACATATGTCTCCTTTATACTGGGAGATACCCAGGAAAACTGAGTAGCTACCATAAATGGCCCAAGCCATCACTTTAAATAACATCTCCCACTAAAGACAAAAGATGTTGGGGGTTGGGGAAGGCCAGTTATGGGAGGTTATTAGGAAAAGCACAGTAAACAAGGGTAAGGTTGTTATACAGATTTAAGCCTTTGCCTTTTCTGTTGATAAGAGTTTCTAGAGATGTAGAGTCATCCTTCTCTTCCAGGTACAGAGAGGAGGACACCCTTACAAATGGAGATTTCCCTTATAAATGTAAATTTCTTTTACAAAAGGGTAACTTCTTGGTTTTCAGAGCTTCTCCTGTGTATGCTCTTAAAAATAATCAGCCTAGGACTTCCCTGGTGGCGTAGTGGTTAAGAATCCGCCTGCTAATGCAGGGGACACGAGTTCGAGCCCTGGTCCAAGAAGATCCCACATGCTGCGGAGCAACTAAGCCTGTCGGCCACAACTGCTGATCCTGTGCTCTAGAGCCCACAGCAACAACTACTGAGCCCGTGAGCCACAACTAATGAAGTCCGTGCATCTAGAGCCCGTGCTCTGCAACAAGAGAAGCCACCGCAATGAGGAGCCCATGCACTGCAATGAAGAGTGGCCCCGCTTGCCACAACTAGAGAAAGCCCACGCGCAGCAACAAAGACCCAACATAGCCAAAAATAAATAAATAAATTAAAAAAAATAATCAGTCTAAAATAATCCTTATGCCAAACAGACATACTTTAGGGTGGCAAATTTTGCTTCCCCTCAGGGGTCCCGCAAACCATTGACAGGTTTGATAATACTTAGAAGGACTCACAGAACTCACTGAAAGCTGTTATACTCATGGTTACAGTTTCTTAAATTGTTATTTTTAATTGAGGTGTAGTTGATTTACAATATTATATTAGTTTCAGGTGTACAACAGTGATTCAAAATTTTTATAGATTATACTCTATTTATAGTTATTTTAAAATATTTGCTATAGGGCTTCCCTGGTGGCGCAGTGGTTGAGAGTCCGCCTGCCAATGCAGGGGACACGAGTTCGTGCCCCGGTCCGGGAAGATCCCACATGTCGCGGAGCAGCTGGGCCCGTGAGCCATGGCCACTGAGCCTGCGTGTCTGGAGCCTGTGCTCTGCAACAGGAGAGGCCACAACAGTGAGAGGCCCGCGTACCGCAAAAAAAAAAAAGAAAAAAAATTTGCTATATTCCCTGTACTGTACAATATACCCTTGTAGCTTATTTTATATGTAGTAGTTTGTATTTCTTAATCCTTTACCCCTATCTTGCCACTCCCTCCTTCCTTCTCCCCACTGGTAACCACTAGTTTGTTCTCTTTATCTGTGAATCTGTTTTGTTGTTGTTTTTATATTCACTAGTTTGTTTTACTTTTTAGATTCCACAAGTGATAGGAAGACAGTATTTGTCTTTCTCTGTCTTACTTATTTCACTAAGCATAATACCCTCCAGGTCCATTCCTGTTGCAGATGGCAAAATTTCATTCTTTTTTATGGCTGAGTAGTATTCCTGTGTGTGTGTGTGTGTGTGTGTGTGTGTGTGTGTGTGTGCGCGTGTATTTTGGCTGTGCCACGTGGCTTGCGGGATCTTAGTTCCCCAACCAGGGATTGAACCTGGGGCCATGACAGTGAAAGCGCTGAGTCATAACAACTGGACTGCCAGGGAACTACCCCATTGTATGTATATCTATATGTATATGTGTGTGTATATATATATATATATACACCCCACATTCTTCTTTATCCATTCCTCTGTTGATGGACAGTTAAGTTGCTTCCATATCTTGGCAGTTGTAAATAATGCTGCTCTGAACATTTGGGTGCATGTATGTTTTTGAATTAGAGTTTTCATCTTTTCCAGATATATGCCCAGGATTGGGATTGCTGGATCATATGGTAGCTCTAGTTTTAGTTTTCTTAAGGAGCCTCCATACTGTTTTCCATTGTGGCTGCATCAATTTATATTTCCTCCAGCAGTGTACAGGGGTTTCCTTTTCTCCACATCCTTGCCAACATTTGTTATTTGTGGTCTTTTTTGTTTTTTAAATTAATCAATTTATTTATTCTTGGCTGTGTTGGGTCTTTGTTGCTGCGCGCAGGCTTTCTCTAGTTGTGGTAAGCAGGGGCTACTCTTTTTTTTTTTTTTTTTTTTTTTTTGCAGTACGCGGGCCTCTCACTGTTGTGGCCTCTCCCGTTGTGGAGCGCAGACTCTGGACGCGCAGGCTCAGCGGCCATGGCTCATGGGCCTAGCCGCTCCGCGGCATGTGGGATCTTCCTGGACCGGGGCATGAACCTGTGTCCCCTGCATCGACAGGCGGACTCTCAACCACTGCGCCACCAGGGAAGCCCAGGGGCTACTCTTTGTTGCAGTGCATGGGCTTCTCATTGCTGTGGCTTCTCTTGTTGCAGAGCATGGGCTCTAGGCACGTGGGCTTCAGCAATTGTGGCTCGTGGGCTCTAGCAGTTGTGGCTCATGGTCTCTAGAGTGCAGGCTCAGTAGTTGTGGTGCATGGGCTTAGTTGCTCCACGGCATGTGGGATCTTCCCGGACCAGGACTCGAACCTGTGTTCCCTGAATTGGCAGGCGGATTCTTAACCACTGCGCCACGAGGGAAATCCTGGATATTTTATTATTTTTGATGTGATTGTAAGTGTTTCCTTAATTTCTCTTTCTGATAGTTCATTGTTAGTGTATAGAAATGCAACAGATTTCTGTTTATTAATTTTGTATCCTACAACTTTACCCAAATTCATTGATGACCTCTTGTATTTTTATTTTTGGTAGCAATTTTAGGATTTTCTATGTAAAATATTATGATATCTACGAACAGTGACAGTTTTACTTCTTCCTTTCTAATTTGGATCCCTTTTATTTTTTTTTCTTATCTGATAGCTGTGGCTAGGATTTCCACTACTGTGTTGAATAAAAGTGGCTAGAGTGGGCATCCTTGTCTTGTTCGTGATCTTAGAGAAAATGCTTTCAGCTTTTCACCATTGAGTATGATGTTGGTTATGGACTTATATATGGCCTTTATTATGTTGAGGTATGTTTCCTCTATTCACATTTTCTGGAGAGTTTTATCATAAATGGATGTTGAATTTTGTCAGTCTTTTTCTGTTTGCTTTGTGTATCCCTTAACTGCTTATTGTGCATATAGATGATTTTACTTCTTTTGTCTTTTAATTTCCCTACTACTAATTTTGTGTGTAGATGACTTACTACCTTTACTGTATATTTGCCTTTATCAATAAGCTTTTTCCTTTCATAAATTTTTATGTTTCTAGTTATGGCCTTTTTTTTTTTTTTTTTTTTTGCTTAGAGAAATCCCTTAAACATTTCTTGTAAAGCTGGTTTGGTGGTGCTTAACTCTCAGCTTTGGCTTGCCTTAAAACTTTTGATCTCGCCATCAAATCTGAATGAGAGCCTTGCCAGGTAGAGTATTCTTGTTTGTAGGTTTTTCCCTTTCATCACTTTAAATATATCATGCCACTCCCTTCTGGCCTGTAGAGTTTCTACTGAAAAGTCAGCTGATATCCTTATGGGAGTTCCCTTGTATGTAACTTGTTGCTTTCCCCTTGCTGCTTTTAATATTCTCTCTTTATCTTTAATTTTTGCCATTTTAGTTGCAGTGTGTCTTGGTATGGTCCTCTTTGGGTTGATCCTGTTTGGGACTCTCTGTGCTTCTTGGATTTAGGTGTACTTTTCCTTTCCCAAGTTAGGGAAGTTTTCAGCTATTATGTCTTCACATATGTTCTCTGCCCCTTTCTCTCTCTCCTCCTTCTGGTACCCCTGTAATGTGAATATTAGTGTGCTTGATGTTATTCCAGAGGTCTCTTAACTCATTATTGACCAGGGGATTTTGGCAGAAACTAATGCCTATGGCTGGTGATTTGTTATGTAAGTGAATATTGAAATATCTGCGGTCAATAACATTCAGGTAGCAAAGACCTATTAATGTGTCTCTGGTCAATAATGTGTTAAACTTTCCTCATTTCTTTTTATTCTCTTTTTCTGTTCAGCTTCAGTGATTTCCACTGCTCTGTCTTCCAGCTTGCTCATCCATTCCTCTATATTATTTAGTCTACTGTTGATTCCTTCTAGTTTATTTTTAAGTTCAGTTATTGTATTCTTCACCTCTATTTGGCTGTTCTTTATATTTTGTTTGTTAAAAACTTCTAACTTCCCATGCTGTTCATCCATTCTACTCCTGAGTTCTTTGGTCATCTTTATGATCATTATCTTAAACTCTTTTTTGGGTAGATTGGCTATCACCACTTCACTTAGTTCTTCTGAGATTTTATCTTGTGTCTTCATTTGGAGCATGTTCCTCTGTTGCCTCATTTTACCTGACTTGCTGTTTTTATTTCTTTGTATCTGGTAGGTTGGTTATGTTTCCCTGCCTTGGAGAAGTGGCCTTTTGTAGGAGACATTCTGTGTGTCCCAGCAGTACACTCCCTTCTGGTCCAAGTGCCCCTTGTGTGGCCTGTGAGGGTCCTTCTGTTGTGGCAGGCTGACTACTATGGGCTGTTTGGTAGGTGTGGCTGGCCCCCTCTCGATAAATCAAGAGATGAGTTGTTAGGGCAAGGAATAGTGACTTTATTTGGAAAGCCAGCAAACTGAGAAGATGGTGGACTAGTGTCCCAAAGAACCATTTTACCCAAGTTAGAATTCAGGCTTTTTTTATACTAAAGGGGGAGGGGGTGTGGTTGGTTGTTACAAACTTCTTGATGCTGGAATCCTTTGTTCTTGCAGCTGTCCATGTAGGTCAGGTCATGATGTTCCCATAAACTTCCAACTGAGACAAAGGTTATTTTCTGTTCTGCAACTTTTTTTCTTTATGTAAATGGAAAAGTGTTATAACTTAAAGGTCAGAGCCTTGAGAATGGGCTATCCTTACATTTCCGGCTATAGGCAACATTCTTGTAGCAAAAGCAGTAGAATACAAAGGTTAAAGTAAAAGAAACAGATCTAATATGGAGTCAGATTTGTTCTTCCCTATTATAGTGCCATGTTGGTGAAGCCAGATCCTGGGGCTTGTGCCCGCCCACTGGCGGACAGAACAAGGTCCTGATATCTGGCTGCAGGGCCCAGGGTCCCAGGCCTGATGCTGGCCTGCTGGTGGATGAGTTGGGTCCTGTCATAGCAGGCAGCAGGGCTGTGGCTGTCTTGGGGCTTGTGTCCTCCTGCTGGTGGGTAAGGCTGGTCTGGAGGCTAGAACAGGTTTGCTGGTGAGGGGGCTGGAGTGCAGTGGGTTTGGGGGCTGGTGTCTGCCCACTGATGGGTGGAGTTGGGTCCCAGCTTCTCTGACTGCAGAGCCCTAGGGGTCCTGGGTCAAGTGCCTGTGTACTGGTGTTTGGGGCTGGGTCCTGGCCCCTTTGGTGGGGAGGGCCGTGTTCAGGGGTGATTGTAGGCTTAGCAGGGGGTCTTAAGGCAGCCTGTCTGCTTGTGGGTGGGGCTGTGTCCCCACCCAGTTAGTTACTTGGCCTGAGGCATCCCAGTACTGGTGCCTATAGGCTGGTGGGCAGGGGTAGGGCTGGGTGCTGAAGCTAATAATAAGCTAAAAGGGGGATTCCAAAATAGGCTTGCCAGCCCCAGTGTCTGTGTCCCCAGGGTGATCTCTAGTTGCCTCCTGCCTCTCCAGGAGACTTTCCAAGATCAGCAGGTACGTCTGACCCTGGCTTCATTCAAATTACTGCTTCTGCCCTGAGTCCCAGTGTGTGCACCCTTTGAGAGTGGAGTCTCTTCACGGTTACAGTTTATTACAGCAAAGAGATACAGATTAAAGATTAAAGGGGCAGATTCTAGGTGAGTTTCAAGCACATAGGACAGAATCTAGGAGGATTGCAAGCATGACATTTCCACTGTCCTTCCAGTGGCATATTGGACAGCACTCATTACTCCCAGTGTCCTCTACCAGTGACAGTACACACAGAGTATAGCCAGTCATGGAAGCTCACTGAGCCTTGGAGCTTTTACTGGGGCTTAGTCTTGTAGATATGGTTGATACTTGTGCGGCTGACCTTAGTTTCTGTTCCCTGTTCAGGTCAAGCTGATACTGTTTGGCCCAGAGCTCTTGCCATAGATCACATTGTTAGTACAGACTATCTGGTGTGGCCCAAGGCCTCAGGGTAAACAAAGACACTCCTGTCAGGACATTACAGGTTGCTTCCTATTAGCTGAGGGCAAAGGCCAGACCTCTCTTTGGGTAAGATACTTTCCTACATGGGAGTAATTCAGTTTGGCTAATGTGTAGGGTATACGTAGAGGAGTTGAAGGTGAGATTAGGAGGGTAAACTCTTGCCATGTTGGAAATTCATGGAAGGTGTTTGACATAATGGGAGGTGTCTCTATGAAGATAAACCCAATAGTTGTTATAGGAAAGTAAGTGGTACAGTGAAAGGTAGGCTGGAGGAATATATTGCAGAAGTTAAGGTAAGAAATAACATGGGCTCAATCCAGGATAGTAGAAGTTGAAGTGTTTTGTTTTGTTTTGTTGGATTGTTGATCTCTAAAAGTTAGTGTTATTGAACCAGGTTTGTTTGCCTGATGTGCAGCAAGCCGAATATTGAGATGCTGAGGTTTGCAGTAGAGAAAGGGTTTATTTACAAGGTAGCCAAGCAAGGAGATGAGAGAACAAATCTCATATCTGCCTCCCTGAAGGTGAGGGGCTTGGGATATTTATGAGATAAAGAGGCAGGGTAGTCTGAGGTGTTGGGGATGTTGCAGGAGAATGGGGCGTGAGAAGGTGATCATGTCCCAGGTCTTGGATGAGTTCCTGGGATAGGCCACCAAGTGAGGGTCCTTGGCTTCGCGAAGGAAGGAATTCTAGAGTGACCCATAGTGATGTGAAAGCATTTTATTTAGAGAGATACACATTGCATAGGCAGAATGCGGTCATTCTCAGAAGGCAAGAAGCGGCCCCAAGGTGTGGGGCTGGTTAGTTTTTATGGGCTGGGTAATTTCATAGGCTAATAAGTGGGAAGATTATTCCAACTATTTTGGAGAAGGGGCAGGGATTTCCAGGAATTGGGCCACCCCCCACTTCTGGCCTATTATGGTCAGCCTCAGAACTGTCATGGCGCCTGTGGATGTGTCACTTAGCCTGCTCATGTGTTACAGTGAGCATATAATGAGGCTCAAGATGTACTGCAAGTCAAATCTTCCGCCTTCCTGGGCCTAGTAGGTTCTAACCAGTTTTTGACATATCGTCAACATCTATGCCATTCTTTTAAAGGTTGTGCCCTGCCCCATTCCCTCCTGTCTCAGGGAAGGATGATTGGAGGCAAGAAAAAGGTGGAGCAATGGGTGTTCTGTGCAGGCATATCTGAGTTACATGCTTCTATCATGGGACGCATGTTCAGAAAATGGCAGTGTTAGCGTGATCTGAGGGTGGAATTTTTGGCCCTCTGACATTAAAAAGTCATCTATCTGACACTCGAGCAGGCCTAGTTGAATGGTTGGTGGTCTCGACTGGTTTGAATTGAGTAAGACTAGCTCCATGCTCCTGAAATACAACTTAAGCAACCATTAGTATAGTGAGTGACCCATAAGTCAGAGGTGTTATCTATAGGGAGTGGTTAAAGGAGTCTTGTGACATGTTGTCTAAGCTACTTGAAGCTTGGAGGGTATGCAGTTTGCAAGAAAAGTTAAAGCAAGCTTGGTCAGTAAAGGCAGGTTACATGATATTATTCATTAAGCAAGTTATAGTTTAAGAGAGCTAACTGACGACTACCCTTGGTTTCTTAAGTATATATCTAAAATATAGCTATGCTCAAGAAGGACCTAAATGTGGGCTTTCGTGAGGGGAGAGGGGTGTTACTTAAATATGTTTTTTAAAAAATTAAATTTATTTATTTTATTTTTATTTATCTTTGGCTGTGTTGGGTCTTTGTTGCTGCATGCGGTCTTTCTCTAGTTGTGGCGAGTGGGGGCTACTCTTCATTGTAGTGCGCGGGCTTCTAATTGCATTGGCTTCTCTTGTTGCGGAGCATGGGCTCTAGGTGAGTGGGCTTCAGTAGTTGCGGCGCACGGGCTTAGTTGCTCCGCGGCATGTGGGATCTTCCTGGACCAGGGCTCGAACCTGCGTCCCCTGCGTTGGCAGGCGGATTCTTAAACACTGCGCCACCAGGGAAGCCCTTAAATATGTTTTTTAAGCTGTGACTTTGGTCCAGTTATCTGCAGCCCTCAGTGTTTCTCACCTTTTAAAGGACCTTTGCATCTTCCCTTCGGTTCTGTTTACATTTAGGAACCAGAAATTGGTACCTGAGTAAGTAGAGGATGATTATAGAGAAAAAAGTTAAAAATATAACTTGAAATAGTGATTGGAAATTGGGAGAAACAGTATAGGCTGATTTGTGTGTATGTGTGTGTGTGTGTGTGTGTGTGTGTGTGTATATGTGTATCGTAGAGGCAGAAAAAATTTCCCTTGTTCCCTTCTGGGTTCTTTGGCTTGTCTAATAATTAAATTGATATAAGACAGATTAACAAAAGAAAAATCAAACAAAAGTTTAATAACGTATATCTCCTGCATAGATGAGAGAGACGCAGGAAAACCTAACTCTCAGAAATGGCTAAAGCTATCACCTTAAACACCATTTTCAGCTAAAGACAAAAGAAGATGTTGGGGGTGGAGAGTCAGTTATGAGAGGTTACCAGGAAAAACACAGTGAACAAGGGTAAGGTTGTTACGCAGATGTAAGTTGTTGCCTTCTCCATTGATGAGAATTTCAAGAGATTTAGAGTCATCCTCTTCCTGGTACAGAGAGGAAGACAGCCTTACAAATGGAGATTTCCCTTAATATAAATGTCTCTTACAAAAGGGTAACTTATACTCAGAGCTTTTCCTATGTCTGCTTTTTCTTAAAAATAATCAGCCTAAAATAATCCTTATGCCAAGGAGGCATATTTTGGGGTGACAAATTCTGCTCTGCTTCAGTATATCTCTATCTCTATCTGTATCTATATCTATATCATCTGTGTTACACACACACACACACACACACACACACACACACACACACACACACACACACACACACACACAAAATGCTTCTATTCACAAAGTTGACATCTAGGCTGATTCGCAGAGTTGTCCCAGAGTGGGGATGCCCCCTCCATTGTGTTTCAGTTGAGGCACCTACTTTCCCATTTAAGTGAGCCCAGTGCTCTTCTTTCTTTCATGGGACTGTCATCTCTACTATTGAGAGGGTCACATGTGGCCATTCCTATTTTGGAAGTAGTTAAAGCAGGATGTTTAAACAGATTTTCAATAGTCTTTATTAGGGCAAAACTGATGATAAATGTACTAAACATTGTACTACAATGAACTCTGACATACATGGCATCCTTTAAGTGAGAAAAATCTCATTAGCAAGAAGCACCTTTGTATGAGACTTAGTGTTGCTCATGGGTGTAGACATATCAGGTCTCTAGTTTAGGAGTTGTGATACTTAGAAGAAATTGCTTTTCTCTTATCATTGCTGAATTTTCATTAGGTTTAGATGAAAAAACAGTGCCAGGTCGTTCTAGAGAAGATTCTTGCAATAATTTTCTATTGTTAGATTACTTTGGGAGGAAAATCTTCACAGTTTTCAATGGGTGTACCTTGAGCCTGTGCTCTGCAACGGGAGAGGCCACGGCGGTGAGGGGCCCGCCTGCCGCAAAAAAAAAAAAAAAAGTAGAGCTTTAAGACAAACTTGCAGATAGAATGAGGGCTCTACAGAATTTAAATGCTATGGGGGCATGAAAACATTTTCTAATAGTAAGAGAGGTGATGTATATGATCCCAGATTTGCTTTGCTACTAGAGTTGTGAGTATAAGAAAGGATCACTTTTGGGGTAATCCTTGCCCCCCCCACCCCAAAGCATCATTCTCTGTAGGAACACGTCATAGGGGATCCTTGTAATATAGCAAGAGTAGCAGGAGCTCCATAGTTGTAAGAAGTCAGTTTTTCCTTCTACCACTATGAAAGAAGAAAACGACTGGGCCACGAATGTGATATACCAAAGGATTAGAGATTCTTTAGTTTTGGAGGGAACGTGCCTCTTGAAGTTAGGTTCTTCAGGGCATTCTTGAGGGTAAAAATTGTCAATATGTAGGCTGTGGCTTACCATGGGGTTTGGTCCTGTAGGAAACCGATGCCTATTAGATAGGCCTTCTTATACTATGTAATGTACATACAGGGGCTGCCTTTATTTTGAGGTAGGGATAATCAGCTGAAGGGCTTTGTACCTGGGCCCTCCTCAGTTCCAGATTACCTCCTCTCACTCACAGTCTTAACATTCTACTGAGATAAATGTAAATACTTGAAGCCATGGATTTTCTGAGAGGTCTATATCTGGGGCAGTATTACTCCTGACATCGCTCTGACCCAAGGATGGAGTCTAATCCTGATAAGTATGGCCAATTTGGTAAAAAGCTTATTCCCAGACGTTTTGCTAATTGAGGTCTTAACTGTTTTCCGATAATCTGTAGTTTTCTATAAGTTGTCGTTATAGGATTTAGCATACATGTAGTAATTTAAATAACTATTACTAGTTTGTCTGTTTTCCCCCTTAAGCTGTAAGCTTTATCAGGGCAGAAACACTTGTTTTGTTCATTACTGTTTCCTAGTACCTAGCCTATAGATACTTGTTGGCATACTAACTCACATTATTTCCCATATCTAGGATGTGTCTCCCATACAATTTAAAGAGCCATGTGCCTGCTTGGGTTTTCTCATAGCATGGGGGCCTGGTTCCAAGAGTGAGCATCTCAAGAAAGCAAGGCAGAGAAGTGCATGGCATTTTTATGACCCAGTCTTGGAAATCATGTAGTGTTGCTTCTATCATACTTTATTGGTCAGGCAGTCACAAAGTTCTTCACCAGTTCAAGGTAAGGGAATATGACTCACCACTTGATGGGAAGAGTAGCAAGGGCAAATTATAAGAAAAGCATGTGAAATGGGAGATCTTGTATTGGTCTTTGAATTGCCTTTGAATTGGTCTTTGAAAAAGACAATCACAGTTGTTTGTAGTTTTCATCAAATTTGGAAAAATTTGGGCCATTATTTCTTTAAGTATATTTTCTGCCCACTTTCACCTTGTTTTTTGGAATTCTCATTATATGTATGCTTGATACCCCACAGACCATTAAGAATTTATTTTCAGTTTGTTTCTCTCTCTGCTTCATTTTGGATAGTTTGTATTGCTGTGACTTCAGGTCCACTGTTATTTTTTTCCTGTAGTCTCTAATCTGTTGTTAAGCCCATCTAGTGAATTTTTTGTATGTTCTTTTTCTCAGTATTTTCACGTTTTCCTTTAAATCCTTGAGCATATTTATTGTAAAGTTTGTCTGCTAATTCTGTCATCCCTGATATTTCTGTTTCCATTTAACCGATCCCCCACGCCACCCCCCAGCCCCCATTATGGATTGTTTTCCTGCTGTTTCACATATCTAGCAATTTTTTGTTGTGTGCTACATGGCTGGGTATCTGGATTTTACTGTCTTTAAAGAATGCTGAAATTTGTTTTGGCAGGTAGTTACTTGCTAATCAAGCTTGCTTTTAAGCTTTGTTAGGACAGGTTTGGAAGTTTTTGCTCTGCAGCTAGTTTAGCTCTACTGCTAAGGGGTGATCCTTCTGCTAATTCTGCTGAATGCCACTGGTACTAAAAAGGTCTTTCCACTTTGCCTAGTGGGAACTCTCCCAGCCCTGTGTGAGCTCTGGGAATTGTTCATCTTGCAGTTCCTGGCATTTCTTTGTCTGGCCTCACGGGGTTTCACCTAACACACTTGTAGGTTAGTATTCAGTAATGGACTGAAGGGATCTCTATGTAGACTTCTGGATGTATTTCTCTGCACTGCAAATCCCAGCCACCTTATCTTCCCCAAATTCCAATCTCAGTCTACTCAGTTTATCAAGACTGCAATGCTTTGCCTGAGTACTCTCTGTATACATTGCATTCTGACAAGTGCTTCCAAGCAGAAAGCTAGGGTGTCCCAGGGTTCACCTCATTTGTTTTCCTGCTCTTGGGGATCACAGTTCTGCACTGCCTGTTATCCATTGTCTAAAATCAGTTGTTTCATGTATTTTATCCAGTTTTGTATGGTGGAAGAGAATGTTCCACACCAGTACTCCAAGTCAAAGTATGAATTTTACGTCCAGAATTTCTTCCATCTTTTAACCACTTAAAGTACATTTTAGTTTCCAAATGTATAAATGAAATGAAGTCAACTTTGGGCTAGAATTAATAATTTAGGTTCAAGTTTCAGGCCTGCTTCCAACTTGGTACATGGATATTGGCAAATCTCATTTCTTCTGTGGCTTTCACAGCCAAATTGAATTGAATATAATCCTATTCTCCCTACTTCTCAAGCATTCCATAACAAGCAAATGGAAACAAAACCAAATTACATTAAATAAGGATAAGGTATAAAAGTTGACACATTCCAAACCTTTCTGGCCCATCTTCCAGTTCATACTCGAAGTATAAAGGGCGGGGAGATGAAAATGTAGTAAGACTGTTGCTGTTTCATTGCTCCTCCTCTGAATAATAGCCAACTATTATTAAATGCTGTATATGTGCCAGAACTTTGTAAGCCTTTTATGTGAATTAACTCACCAAATCCTCGTAACTGCCCTATGGGCTTGGTACTATTATTGTCCCCATTTCACACATGAGAATGAGACAGAGATCAGACAACTTCTAGAGGGTCATGCAGCTAGTAATTGGCAGTGGCAGAATTGGTACTGGTTTGAACAGAAGCTGTGTGACTCAGGAGCCATGCTGTTAACCACTGTGTGACTATTTGAAAACTATTAAAAATGTATCAACTGCTACTGATGTAGAATCATTAATTATCTATTATTAAAAAAAGTTATTTACTTATTCATGTATTTGGCTGCACCAGGTCTTAGTTGCATGCGGGATCTTCGTTGCTGTGTGCACAATCTTCAGTTGCGGCACGCGGGATCTTTTTTTTTAGTTGCAGCATGCAGGATCTAGTTCCCTGACCAGGGATCAAACCCGGGCTCCCTGCATTGGGCACACAGAGTCTTAACTACTGGACTGCCAGAGAGGTCCCTAGTTTCATTAATTATCTTTAAATATAAAGGAGAGAATAATATCACCTGTGGAATCCCTTCCTGTTTGTTTAGTCAGCCTGCCTGATTTCCATGGGGAAGCAGAAAGAATGGGCTATGGTTGGAATATGTGATTCTTGAGGAAAAACAAACACTATCAGTTGGCAGAAATTGGTGGAAGGCGATGTACAGCAAAGACTAGAGGATATGAGTCGAATCCAAGAGGTCTAGTGTGTTTCCAAGAGGGTAACTGGTGTTTACTGAATCCTGTCTGGCAGCTGTTTTTTTTTTTTTTTTTTTGGCAGCTGTTTTGATATTAATAGGTTTCTCTTATTCTTTTTCTCCCCCTTCTCAGACACATTTAATCAAGTCAAGTAACAAAATGCTAACACTCTTTCCTGGAGAGAGAAAGGCTAACATTTCTTTTACTCAAAGAAGTCGTCCACCTGCAGGCACCCGGCAGACCAGCATTGCTTCCTTCTTCACCTTGCAGCCAGGTATGGTGACTGGACTGGAAACAACCAGGGGCCAAAAGGGAGTGCATTCATTTTTCCATGCTGGAATATCTACGAGAAGTGGTGCCATTAGTGCATTGTGTTGAACTTAGCTGACCTATTAGATGTTTTAAAACACAAGAAAGCATCGTCTTTTGGAAAGCAATATATACATACTTTTACAAACATACTTTTCTGGTTCTGTTTATCTCAGTCTAAACAGAACCAGAAAAATATTGGTATTCCCTGACAGAGCAGTGAGGAAAGGCATACTTGGGAGTTGGGGGTGCAGAGGGGAGCTGATGTGCCATTAGTAAGATATACGTCTTGGATTGGCCACAATTAGCAGTCTGTATAAGATTAATTGATAATTGATATGTCTATATGAAGCTTCTCAAATTAATCAAAATTCAAAAGAGCTTTTTTCTTAGAAAGCTTGGCATAAAGTTGGCTTGTGTTTCATCATCCTTTGGCAGTTCTTTGTTTGCATGTTCCTCTTCAGAAACCAGCTGCCTCAGACCAGGCTGGGGCTTACAGAGCAGGGTTCTTGCCAGTTGAAGGGTGCTGGGAAGAGAGCTCTAACTCTTGGTGCCGTTCCCAGGATTGCTTTGCATAAACCTTCAAAATGCCTTCTCCCTACCACAAACAAAAACTTAAACTCTTTTGCTTTAAGTAACAAGGGCAGATTTTTCTCAAAACCACTTTCCATTTCAAAATTCTGATATTTTCTACATAGTCAGTATTGAAGTCTTAGGCCAGTTGAGAACGCTTTTACAAAACAATTTCTGTAGTATATTTCTTGGAAAGGAAAGAAGAAATCAGTCATTCAGCCTTGTTTGTAATTAGATCTTAGCATAATTTGGTGGGGGGGGGGAGTAGGAATTCCACGTCATCTATTTTTAAGGCAGACAGGATCCATTCCACACCTGATAAAGTAGACAGGCTGGACAGTAATAGTTTTTTTAATTGTCCTTTCTACTGATGGACTTAGCATCTAATTGTGTCTTTACTCCCTTTCCCATGAAATTTTTGGGGAGCAGGAGACCCATATTCTTTCTCACTGTCACCAGAAGGTTTCTCAGCGTTGGCTGGTCAATGTGATCTTTGAGACTTTACAAAAATGGTGTATATTGAACATGTTTCTCAAAGGATAATATCCAGGGGTGATATTTGGCCAGGATCACTATTTAGCAGAAACTATGTTAAATAAAAAACAAAAGCAAAACTGATGTGGCCTATGTTAAACAAACCCCACTCAACTGGAAAAGTAGGCTGTGGTCTGACTGTATAACATGTTTGACTTTTATTAGGTAGGTCATGGGAAGCATCTATATATTTGAGTAGGGGAATATAAGAGCTGTGTTTTAGATCATTCAGGAAAGAAAAGAGATTGAAAGCAGGAAGATCGGCTACAAAGATCTGTGAAGAGTCCTAAGACCCCTGCACTAGTAGTTATGGTAGCTGATACTGATTTCAGAAAAAGCCACCTAAATCCTACTCAGGTGGAGTTTTCCTGCAGAATAATATTTGTTCGTCTTGTTTTACTAGGAAAGACAAATGGTGGTGACCAGAGGAGTGTTTCGTCTCATATAGAAAGTCAGACCAACAAAGAGTCTAAGGAAGATGCAACCCAGCTAGACCATCTGATCCAGGGCTTGGGGGATGATTGCATGGCACCCCCTTTAGCCACTTCAACCCCTGCAGACATCCAGGAAGCTAGACTTTCTCCTCAGTCCTTCCAGGCTTCTTACCACCATGGAATAGGAAGCCCATGCGTGACTGTGCTGTCTTTGTTCCAGCCTGATACCTTTGTCTGTGCTGGAGAGAGTAAAGCATCACTGGCCTGTTCCTTCACCCAAGACCTGGAGAGTTCTTGCTTACTGGACCAAAAGGAAGAAGAGGATTCTTCCTGGAAAAGGGAATGGCCTTATGGATCTAAGAAAAAGAACTATCATCAGAATGTGGAGAGACACAGTAAAACGCCTGGGCACAAGGGCCGTCAGCTCTTGGATAAGACTAACTTGGAAAAGGTGTCTGCCAAAAGAAACAGGCAGGCCCCCATCCTCCTTCAAACATACCAGGATTCCTGGAGTGGAGCAAACAAAGAAGCAGTGAAACAAAGCCCTTGTCCTATTCCTGTGTTTTCCTGGGACAGCGAAAAGAATGACAAGGACTCCTGGAGTCAGCTTTTCACCCAGGATTCTCAGGGCCAGAGGGTCATTGCCCACAACTCTAGAGCTCCTTTCCGAGATGTAACCAATGACCAAAATCAGGGCTTAGGACAGCTTCCTAACAGCCCTTGGGCTCAGTGCCAGGGTAGGACCACTCAGTTAAATCTGCAGACTGATTTGCTCTTTACCCAGGACTCTGAAGGTAATCAAGTTATCAGGCACCAAGTCTAAATGTCTTTGTGAGGGTTTGGTTCCAAAAGTACCTTGAAATGACATATAAGAAAGTATCTTCAGGGGGTGAGTATACTGGAGTAGGGGAATGTAAGATCTTTGTTTTAGAAAGGTCGTTCAGGAGAATGATCTTGGGTGGGAGGGAGGCATGGGATGATGCTGTTACTATTGAGCATTTTCTTTGTGTAAATAAAGCAGGTGGCCGCTTGTTGAGACAGTATGATTGGCATCATGCCCCTCCCTGAGGAGGAGGTGGCTGGTATATTCCCTGCATGAGTCTATGGTGAACACTGAGGAGGCAGGCCAGGTGCTCATCTCTCCACTGAAGAGCCTGCTACTCAGCCTGCACAGAGCCACCTCTTTGCCCTTTCAGATGCCTGACTGGGATACTGCTTTTTATGGATGTGTGGTCTTTCTTTTAATCTCTGGCTGTAATCTTACCCATGCGACCTAAGCTGTGACCATTATTCTTGACACTTTTTTGAGTGATAAGGCAAATCTCCTAGACCCAGGTGTACAGGGGCAGGGAGGATAGAGAGAGAGGTAGATGGTTAGGTAGTTTTGTTATTTTATTTTGGTGGTAACTTTACAGCATTTTAAAGTTATATACTATATGTTTAAACATCTCCCTAAAAAAGGCTGACCTATATAACGATCTAAATGGGACTATATCATTCTTCTACTACAAGGTGGGAGAGAACTCCCATTGTAAAACTATGAATCCAAATAAATGTTTACAAAGCTGGCTCTGCTGGTAATTAAAACTTACCAATTTTATTTTTGAAAACGCAACTCTGCTGTCATTGCCATGGGTCTGAACACGTCTAATTTGACTTGTGTTCTACTCAAGACATCCACTAGGTGGCAGTTTCCCATGTTGCAGGTGTGGTACCTAAGAGGCTTAAAAATAAGCCTCTGGGGGGCAAGCTTGCAAGTTTTAAGACGGGACCGGCTTTGAAAGGTTAGGGCAAAATCTCTCTGTAAAGAAAGAGATAAGAAGCTCCCTAGGGAAGCCTTCTCTTCTAAAGGCAAGGGGAAGCCAGGAACCTGTTTAAAGAAGTTCATATACCTTAAAATTAATAGAAATTCTATACCTGTGGGAGATACTGGGTGATCACGACTCAGAGATGGACACAGCAAATGCAATATCTCTCCAAATCCTTCCTTTAATGTCAGGTAGTGCTTCAACCCAAACACACACAGGATACATACTGTAGAGAAAAGGGACCTGAGGGCATCTGAGTCATGCATGGTGTGGTAGGTACAAACCTTGGCCCAATGCAAAGGAGCAGTCAAGGGCCTGGAAGAAGGATGGTACTCTCTTTCCCATCTCCATTTCTCTTTCCTACTGGACTTACACTAAAGTCCATGGAAGAGAAAGAGCTTTCAATTAGTGGAACCAATGAGGGCCCAGGGCCTTGGAGGGTAGATTTGGTTGTACAGTATTACAAAATATATTTAAGAAAAAACAGCCCAGGCCTCCCAGTAGCCCAAGTGTCAGCTGGTCCAGTGGCTCGACCTCAACATGTAGGTGTTGGACAGAGAAGGGGGAGAGAGTGATTGCTGGGCACTGGTGTCAGTTCATGATGGAGCAGCATAAGATTTTCCCTGCCCTGTGAACATGTACATAAACATAGCCCCCTCCCCTCAGCCCTGCTCTGCTGCAAGGAACTGGCTGAGAGTAAGTGACAGCTGGGCACAAAGTGTTCAGTGAGACCAGTTATGGGGTCTAGTGCAGTGAAGTCAGTCATTCATTTAGGACCTATTTTCACACAGGGGCAAGGAAAAACCAGAAACTTCTATCTCACCCTTTAAACTGGGACATTCCAACCTACACAATTACCTGTAACGTGTCTCAGCTCAAAACAGGCAGCTTCTGCTAAGGTTTGAAGTACAGAAAACATATAATGCAGCTCTTCTCTTAGTCCAAGCTCTAGCTTTTGGCCAGACTGTTGCAGAAGATTTCTAATTGAGAGGCAGAAACATCTGCAGTGAGGAAGGCAGCTATTGAAAGAATTCCAGGAGCATGAGACTGAGTTTGCAGAGCTGAGTGCCATCAGTTTCCTTTTCTACTGATATCTTCTTCCTTCAGCGCAAACTTCCTCCTTAGGACCTCAGAGATAAGGAGGGCTGGGTCTTCCTCCTTCAATAAACTCCGGTTCCTAGAGACACAATAAAATCTTGTATTTATTGAGTACTTACTCTGCCCTGGGCAGTGTTTTGTGTGTTGGAATACAATCTCATTTAATCCTCACAACACTCTTATGAGGTAGGAGCTACTACAATCCTTTTACAGATGAGGAAACTGAAGCACATTGAGGTTATGAATTTACCCAAAGTCATTAGTCACTCAGTAAGTGGTGAATCCACAGTTCAAAACCAAGCTTGCTGGTTACAAATCTCATCTCTTAACTAGACATGGCTTTGCTGTTTCCTAAAATGGCTACAAAATGTGGGCAAACCTGTTGGTATTGGCCTGTGGTGGCTAAGCTTCTGCTCCCACCTTCTGGCCCTATCTTTTCTTAGTAGCATTTCCCCAGGTCAGCAGGGGAAATGACTGATGACTCTTGGCTTTTCTGACATTTATTCGTTCTGAGGAAAAGGTGTGCTGAGGATTTACTATTACCTCGTCTCCCTGTCAGGGAAACTGAGAGGTTTTTTATAAGCAATCCAGAATTTATAGTAAAATGTTCACATCATAAGG
Organism: Pseudorca crassidens; assembly: GCF_039906515.1. Lineage (NCBI taxonomy): Eukaryota > Metazoa > Chordata > Mammalia > Artiodactyla > Delphinidae > Pseudorca > Pseudorca crassidens. Next base: position 20,029,534 of record NC_090297.1, on the reverse strand, counting down.
GACCAGTGGGAACAAAACCAGTTTCAGATTAGGGTAGGTTCAAATTACCTGATAACATCAGGTATTTTCCTGGAAAATAGTTGCTTGAAATTCTAGTGAACTCTTACATACATACATCCTCATGAAAGCATTTTATTGGTCATTATGCTAGATGTAAAGGCCAAGATTGATTATTAAACCTTGAAAACAAAAAGAGGAACTGCCTTCAGTCTGTCACATTTCTGAACCCTGAAGATGGCGCTACTTTCCCGTTCTTAGTCATCAAGCCAGCTCCTTAGTCATCAACCCCCAGCTCCTTCTATCAACAAAGGAGGAAAGGGCCCAGGACACAAGTGAGAGGAAGGGCTTGGCAGTAGGGGGTCACAGATCTAATATGGTACAAGAGGCAGGTATAAGAAAGTTGGAGAGTCCAATCTATAAAACATTGACCAGAAGAAAAAGGCTCAGTGTGGCCCCAAGGCAGCAGCAGCAGCTGAATTTGGGAATGCAGGAGACCAAAGAACTGCGGGTCCGTATGGCCAGAGAAGGAAGGTAAAAGTAACTTTCCTACAGAATCGACTACCAGGACCCTTGTCTAGTTTTCAGAAGAAAATGGGGCCACAAAAGGATCTTTGTGCGAGGTGAGTCACTGTTCCTTTAAGAGGAACTTCGTCAGCTCAGGAGACAGCCCTCACCTCCCCACCCCCAAAACAGCTTTTTAACTGCATTAACAAATACAGCTGCACATCTGGCCTCTGGATTTTGAGGTCTGGATGTCAAATATTTCAATGCCCAGGAACCTGCATTTGAATAAGCTCTTCTGGTATGTGCTGTGCGGTAGGGAAACACTGCAAGGTGGTGACTCCTTCAGGCTGGAGCTCTAGGGCTTCTCTGCTAGATGAGTTTCTCATGGTAGGTATTTCCCACATCCCCTTACACTGACATCAGAAACACCTAGAGCTCTACTCCTTGGGGGTTCTGCTTTGTTAAGTTTAAGGTGTATTTTTTTTAAATAAATCTGAGCAATTCTGATAGGCAGCCAGGTTTAGGAACTACCTAGGAGTCTCAAAAGCCTTGTTCATAAATCTATGAATTTGCAGGGCTGGTTTGAATAATGGACCACTGTGTTTAAAGGAAATGTTCCTTTCACCAAATAAGTCTACTTTTTTGAGATACTAAAATAACTATTACGCAATTATGTTTTGAAGGGTGGGGCATGGGGACACTTGTCACTAGCAGTATGAAAACTGAAGTGGTGAAGCCCCTCTGGGGGACAGAAGCTGGATTAGATGAGGTTTCTTGTAAAATCCCTATTAGTCTAACAACATTTGGTTGGGTTAGGTCACCCCAACCAAATGTAAAGTGTTGCTCTTTCCTCAAACTGGGGACCCAGGCACTAGCAAGCAGGCAGCAAGCTTTGTGAATGAAATAACAAATGACTACTATTGAGGACTTACTATGTAAGTACTTTCTATTAGATAATTGGCCACAGGCAACTTAAACAATAAACAGATCATCACAGCTCCTTATAATACACTTACAGATCTTGGCTCTGCTTCACCCGGTGAAAGTCCTTTAGGATACCCATCATATCTGCAAAGCTGCTGGCCTTGGACAGAGAGACGCAGTCATCTTCTTCAGACGAGCTGCAGGTAGCCTTGTGTTCTGGTTTGCAACATTCAGGGCTGGCAGAACAAAGCAGGGGGACTGATGGAAGCTCAGGGACCTCTACCTCGGTCTCCTCGGTGATGTCACTAATGACAAAGGAAGTTGTAGAGTGGAATGAGGATCCAAAACAAGGTAAGGGAGAAGAGACATTTGAACTTCCTGGAGATAAGAAATCTGGCGTTAATGAAGCCGAAGCTGAAAGAGAAAACAATAGGCATGGATGGACATTGGGGCTAAAATACAGCAGTTACATCTCCCTGCAAGCACTGCCTACCAAACATTCATTTCCTACGCTGACACCATGACATCCTGGGTTCCTCCACTACCTTCCCCTCTCAGGATCTCAAGAAGATGTAGCAGTACTGGGCTCTTCCAGTGTTCCAGGAGGGCAGAAGAAAACCACCCCATAAGGGCCTTGCCTCCTAAAAGCTCCCATTCTGCAGTGGGCTGTGGAGTGACAGCACTCTTTAGACTGAAGCAACAGTGCAGAACCAAGGCCTGAATTTGTCCTTTTCTCTAATTAGGCCAGTGCTTCTGACTGTGCTCCTTTGAATCCAGCTATCTGTGACTGAAAGAATTGTTCTGAAGCAAAAAACCAGAGTGGTGATGGTCCTCCTAGTGCCCAGATTTTAATGGATAGAATTTCCTCAATTTCTAAGTTTCTAGGGAACATTCTAGGGACAAAAAAGTAGCCAACAAATATAAATGGAAAATTCAGGTCCATTTCCTCTATAAAACTGCCATATGAGGGAATTAAATACATGAAGATTTCAAAGAGAACACCGTGATTTTTATGTGTTCTACCAACTGACAAGGTTTGGGAGCTATGACTACGAGTCAGTGAGGAGCAAAACTGAGAATGGGAGGAATATGAGGGTTAAACACTGAGCACCTTGGGAGAGATCCACCTGTTAGTATTTCCTGCATCTGGTCATCCCATTCATTTCCAGTGGTTCTGCCTTAACTGCAGACAGAAAGGTGGAGGAATGGGTGGAGGGTCTCTGCTGGAAAAGGCAAGGAAAGGGGAGATAGGTGCTTACAAAGAGGAATGTCTCTTAGTTGTAGGGAATGCTTATTTCTCATATTGAAAAGGAAAGCCATGAGCGCTCATGGAAGACATGATCTTAAAGACACTTGGAAGAGAGTGTTGGTTTTTGTGGCCAAGGCGGGGAATCTGCCTGGGGCCCCAGGTTAAGTGAAGATTTTGTTCCTAACCCAACCAGTCAGCCCCAAAATGGCTGACGGAAACCATCCAAAGATTGTAACAGGCTAGCCAGGCCTCATGGCAACCTCAGAGCCCTAGGCCCAAACACCCCCGAACCAAGGACCATCCTTATCCCTATCCTGTCCAAAAGCTAAGCAAAAAGGAACAGCCTGCTATATCCTAGTCCTAGCTCAGGGGCTCTTACCTGCATCAGCTGCCACTATTTTAGCAATCTGGCTGCGCAGGTGGCTCAGCTCCTCCTGCAGCTCTGTGGTGCGGCTGAGGGCTGGCAGGGCTGGCTTCTTCAAGGCCAGGAGCCTCTCCTCCGACCCACGGAGGTTGGGCACTGAGGCATTGCGCTGAATGACGATCAGAGGGCTGGGCTTCCAGGTGTGCCTCAGGGGGCGTGTATCGCTCCTGGACCAGGGAAAGACAGTGTGTCAGAGAGAGCGGGCCACTGCACTGCTTCCAAAATTCCTTCAACCACTCCTACACGAGTAATACAGCCAGGTTCTGCTCCCACTCTGAGCCCACAGCTCTCATTCCTGTTGCCCTCCACCTCTCACTCTTCCTGCTGCCTACCACCTCATCTGGGAAGAAGCTTTTCATTCCCCAGCTGGTAGGCTATTGCCTCCGCTACCTGACCCGGGCATAAGTCTCCTCTTCATCCGCAGCAATCCAGGCTATGTCAGCCAGAGTAGGGACTGGGGGCACATCCCTCAGACAGAGGTCAGAGATGTTGGGCAGGGTCTGTAGGGAAGCAAAATTCATCAACATTTACTGCCTTCATGATGAAACAACTGGAGACTGAGCAAAATACAAAGGAGGAACACCTAATGTATAGGGAAGTCTTCGTAGAGGAGGTCCCAGTTGGAAATAGCTTGAATAAGAGGCCAGAAGCAAGAGTCTGTGAAATTTCAAGTAATTCAGCATGGCTGGAATTGGATTGGTGGGGTGGGGAGTTGGGAGAGACTGGAAAGTGAATTAGGAGCTTGATTCTAAGATCAATAATGAGCCACTGGAAGATTCTGAGTAAGTAAGGATCAGATTTGAGGTTTTAAAAGATTACTCTGGCTACTGGATGGGAAGGTGCAGAGACCAGTCATGAGCGTGTTGTATCCTCCAAGCAAAGCACGGTGGCCAAGAGCGGGGATGGGACCTGTTTTTATATACAGTGTTTTACTGGAAAAATGGTCATACCCATTTGTTTAAGTATCATCTGTGGTGGCTTTTAAGCTATAACAGCAGAAGTAAGTAGTTGTAATGGAGAGCAGTATGGCTCAGAGCCTAAAATACTGGTTGGCCAAAAAGTTCTTTTTTTTTTTTTTTTAAATTTATTTATTTTTTGGCTGTGTTGGGTCTTTGTTGCTTTGCGTGGGCTTTCTCTAGTTGTGGTGAGTGGAGGCTACTCTTCATTGTGGTGCGCGGGTTTCTCATTGTCGTGGCTTCTCTTGTTGCAGAGCACGGGCTCTAGGCGCGCGGGCTTCAGTAGTTGTGCCACGTGGGCTCAGCAGCTGTGGCTCACAGGCTCTAGAGTGCAGGCTCAGTAGTTGTGGCGCACGGGCTTAGTTGCTCCGCAGCATGTGGGACCTTCCAGGGCCAGGGATCGAACCTGTGTCCCCTGCATTAGCAGGCAGATTCATAACCGCTGTGCCACCAGGGAAGCCCTAGTTCGGTTTTAAGTAAAAAATAAATGACATTTTTCATTTTCACCAAGAACGTTATTGAATGTATTCACTAACCCAATGAACTTTTTGGCCAAACTAATATTTACTCTCTGGCTCTCTGCTGACCCCTGGCTAGAGCAAAGCGGTCTTCAGTGGTACTGGCCAGAGTTACTTTTTAACAGATGCCCACGGCCTAAGAGCGTCTTGCCTTCTGGTTGTGAGAATACAGGTGCAAGGACATGGACAATCTGTTACAGCAACAGGAAATCTCTCCTGGCAAGCTCCTTACAACACCTTTGTAGCTAACTGGGATCTACATGTTAACGCAACAAACACTGTTAGAAGCAAACTTGATAATCTGACTATTTAGATTTAAATAAAAAAATAATTATACAAAAGGAATCATAATGTAACTCCTTAAATTGCTCCTTCACCCAAATGAACAACTAGGGAACAGAGAGACTGAGTGACACCATGTTAAATGAAAAATTTGGAAGGTTCAATTATGTACTTACTGATTACAACAAAGAAAGAACCATGCATTTAGAAAAAGATTGAAAAGAACTACACTAAAACATGAACAGTTATTGTGCCATGACTGTGTGATTATAGGTAATTTGTTTCCCTTTCTCCTTTTTTACTTTTCATAATTTAATATTTTTATATGGGTAAATTAAAGAATAATAAATCAGCAAGATTCCCTTCAAATATTTAAAGTAATCAATTTACAACAAATCTAGAGATAATTTCTCAAAAATCCACCTATACATGAGTTAAATTCAGATGTTTCTGTTATAGACTGTTTGGTAGGTAGATCAGGAGTTGATAGCTCTGGCTTTTTGATAGGGAACCTGGGTCTCGCAGGAGTGAAGTGATACTCCAGGGTTACAGAGGAAGACTTCCACTGACCCAGGAGCTAATGCTAAGATGGGCCATTTAGGGGAAGCCTCCATCTGCTTTCCTTGATTACCCAGAGTGCTCCTCTGCTATTGGCAATTAAATGAGTTAACATATATATAAAGTACTTAGCACAGAGCCTGGCACATTGTATGGGCTCAGTAAATGTTAGCTAGTATTACTAATACTACTCCTGCTCCGTGGGAGCCCGTGCCCTTGATCATCTCTGCCCAGCAGCATGCAGGCAAAGGACTGGAGGGGCTACAGCCGAGCGTGGGGGCAACCCTGACAGACTCACACTCCCTAGCTGTCCTTCCCTTTGCTCCTGATGCTTAAGGCAGCTAGGGCCACTTCCTGCCCTACACAGTAACTGGCAATCTGGGTCAAGGGACAACACCCCCGCAACCCACTCCTGACTAATACCAACCCTGACACCAATTCAGAGACTCCAGATCAAGCTCCTACACAGACTTTGCAGCTCAGCCATGTGACATACAAACTCAGCTCCTTCATTTTTGTTTCGCCCTGGGCCCACATCCTTTCAGGCATATATTTCTGTCTCCTTTGTGTAGGCAGAAAGCTGAAGTATCTCTTTTGTGTCCCAGCTCCCCAAATGCACACACCTTAACCATCTATCCTGGAGCTGATGCTTAACCATTAGCTCTCAGAGGGAGGCAGCTGGGACTAATAAAGTTACTTAGCTTTCCACTGCACGAGGGGTCTTACTTGGGCCAGACAAGAATCTGTGCTGCAGAGTGGGTACTAAAGGCCCCCTAGGCACAGAGGTGAGACTGAAATAGCCCAGTAAAGGAATGGTTAGACTTGGCCAGAAGGAAGAGGATGGGGCATAATGGCCTCAGGGAAACACTGAAAATAGGTAGCTAGAAGAAGTGACCAGGAAAGCAACCTGCCTTGGCAACGCCAAGGAGTCTGGGGCACAGAAGCAGCACCAGCCTCCCATACACTCTGAGCCTCTACTCTGTCTGCCCTTCCAGCTCACTTACCTCAAAGGATGCCCGGGGACATGGCTTCAGGGGCAGGTTGGTCCCGATTCTTCTCACTACACTTCGAGCAGCCCCATGCGGCTTGTTTTGCCAGATTGGGATGGTCTAGAGCAGAAAGAGACAGGGACGGCCACAACCTCAGAGAACATCCAACTACTGTCCCCATCCTCTCCCCTTGTCCCCTTTAGCAGGGGCCAACCTTCACCTTGGCCAGCCACCTAAGGGGACACCTGCTGCTGTCGAGGCACAGTCAATGCTGGGAGGGTCCAGTGAAAGGGTGAGGAATTAGCCGGGTGTAGGGATCAGCCAGGCTGCCCTCCCTTCCCTCTGCACAGAATGATGGAAACACATTGACTCCTTAACTGCCCCAAGATCATAGTTGGTTCTGCCTTGGGGGAGGGGATGGAAGGGAGGACCCTTCAATTCCAGGCCTGGGTTGGGGAAGAATTAACTTGAGAATCTCAGAACTGCAGCAGGTCCAGTGCTTAACCTTCCCCACCACACCCTTGCCCTGGGAATGCCCCTTACCACACTGGCTTCCATTCCCGACATTTCGACTGGCTCCTGCACTTGAAGGACAAGGCAGCCACAGGGCAGCTCTGGAGGCTTGGGGACGCAGGAGGCGTGACGCCTTCATATCAGGCCATCTTAAGGAACCAGACTCCTCTTCCTGTGAAAGACCCCCCCACAGGAGACTCAGTGGCCACCACACAAGCCCCACAAAACCAGGCCCTGCAGACCCATGACTAACGCTGAGGCTTCTCTGACATTTCACAGGGGGAGAAAACCAGCCGAAGAGGCTTCCCTCACCCAACGACAAATCCAGACCCTTAAAGGTTCTATTTCAGATTCGCTACACGAGCTTGGCCAACCCCGGGAGCCTTCCTGAGCCCTTAGGTTTCCTGAGGCAAAACTTCTAAAGAATATATACGTATAACTGAATCACTGTGCTGTACACCAGAAACATGACATTGTAAATCAACTATAATAAAAAAAAATTTTTTTTAAGTTGATAAGAAAGAGAAAACAACAAGCAAACTTCTTAAGATTAAACAGAACCCTTTGGAAGTTAAAAAAGCTCATGGGAAAGCCAGAGTTGTAGGTACCATCCAAGCCCAACATTCATTCCTGGGGATAAGATGTAAAAAGGCCAGCATGTGCCACCCCGCCTAGCGCTGCTGGGCCCCCATAAGGGGAAGAGGTAAAACAGACAACAGTACAAAGAACAGCCAACCACCGGTAGCCAAACTGTCTACTGGGCTACAGGGGAAAAGAGCCAAGTGTTTATCCTGGCTCAGCCATCTACTGGCTTAGTAGCCACAGGCAAGTCACAGGAACTTTCTGAATGTTGGTTTCTCCATCTGTAAAAAGATAACAGGAAGAGCTGCCACTCTAAGTTACCTTAAGAGTCAATCAGTGAAACGGGATTTTAAAGTACTTAATGAACTGTTAAAGCAAGACACAGATGGGTGGAGTTGCTGCTGACTGGATTCCTCACAGCTGCCCTTGCATGGTGAGCAGCTGCAGTCAATGAGCTCATTCAGTCCCTTGTTCATCAAACACCAACAATACTCACTCTGTGCCAGGCCCTGTGCTGGGCACTGTAGGGGCTATGGAAGGAGTAAGACACAGCCATGCTCTCAAGGAACTCATAATCTAGACGAGAGATAGGACCTGAATACATAATTCTAGCAGAGACTGAATATCACTGCTTAAGAAAGGCACACCAGGCAGGTGGCCAGGTGAGTTCAGCCCCCGGCCCCAAGGCCACAAGGTGACTTCAGAGGGGGTAAGAAGGGAAGGAAAACAGCAACACCACCACAGGTCTAGGAAAGTAATGTGAAGAGATATGTAAAGAGCAGAGTATGGTAAGGCCGCAAAGGTAGATGGTGGGGGGTGGGGTGCGGTGTTCAAGGGCTGGGAATGTCCTGGGTAAGAAGTCACTGGGGAGCCAAGGGCAGCCTCTGAAGAGGGGCTGGGCTGCGCTGACCGAAGCAGCTCTTTCTGGAAACCTCCCTTGGAGGGTCTCTCTTCTACCGCTAGGAGAGGAGGTATCACTCACTCACTTTACAATACATGAGGAAAAGAAGCTAGAGAGAGGAAGGGACTGGTTTAAGGTCACTCAGTGGTCACGGCAGTAGAAAGTCTGCAGACCCTGCTGCCTCCTGCACGGGCTCCATCTTCTCAGCAAATTCAAGCCTTTTATCAAAGTCCTTTTGTGTGCCGGGCTCTTTGCTGAATTTCAGTGGCTGCCACAAGCTCCATACAACACTGTTTCCCTGTGTTTCTCACTTTAGTCACTGCAGCCACTTCCTCTCCAAACTTACCTCCAAACTCAGCTGGGCCTAACCCTCACACGACAGCCAGGGGAATCTCTCTAGAACACAGTGCTAATCATATCCCTGCCATGCTTCAAACCCCCTATGCTTGCTAGAGCCAAGAGGATAACGTCTAGACTCCTCTGCATGGCCAGCAGGCCGTCCCCAATCAGGCCCAACCTCATCTTTCTCTGCCCTGTGTACTCAACTCCCCGCAGCCTACAAGGCCTGTCCACTCCGGTCCCTGCACACTTCACAGCCACACCTGCTTTAGCCTTGCCCTCCAGCCACGCTGGCCTTGTCCACACTATTGCCTCTGCTCGAAACACCAGCACCCCCTTCTCCAAGCTCATCCTTAATCATTTCTGGAGCTCAACTCAAGCATCGCCTCCCCTTCTCCGCTCGGCACCCCGCGTTTCCTTCGAGCAGCAGTAACTAGGTAACGGTGTGCTGTGCAGTTTGTCCGAAGGGCGGGGACTTCCCAGGCACAGCCCAGCGCTCGCTCAGTACACAGCAGGCACTCGAGCATTTGTTCAATTAAGACACGGACCAACGAGAACGCCGACTTAGCCTTGAACCCTCCACAAGCGTCTGGCTAGAAGACGCCCCCAGCTCGCTGGCTGCGCCGGCTGGTTCCCACCACCTCTGCGCGCGCACTGCCCCTTCCGACGCTGCTGCCCCAGTGTTTACACGCGGTCCCCCGCCGGAGACGCAGCGCCTCCCGAGCGGGGCCTGGCCGCATCACCCCGGTCCCCGCCGAGGTCGCCGCGCTCAGCGCAGTTCTGCGCCGGGGGAGCCGCCGCGAGGACCTTGCCCGGGACACGCCTCCCCTCCCCCGCAACAGCCCGACCCGACAGGGCCAAGGTCGGCCAAGTTTTCGCCGCAGCTCGGGCGGCCCTTGGACCCACAGGCCCGGGGCCGGGTCCCGGAAGGAGCGAGGAGGCGGCCGAAACGAGAAGCCTCTGGTGCAGCTGGCTGACTCGGGCGAGCAACTGCCCCTGGGGACTCAGTTTCCCCCCTGACATAGTGAGGCGGACGACACGGGCTCCCGCGAGAACCGGCGCGGGCACAGCAGCCGCGGGCACCGCACAGCGCCCGGCACTAGGCCGCGCGACAGCCGGGCCGGAAGGCCGCGCTCCCGCTCCGGGGCGGCGCTCGGACCTAGTCTCACCTCACACTGCGGCTCCGGACTCACTCACCTCACGGCCCCTCCTACCACAGCCGGCCGCCCAGCCTCAACCGCCCTCACTTCCGCTGACCCGCCCCCCGGAAGCGATCCCTAGCAGCTGCGCACCGAGCCGCGGCGGCGCTCGCCCTAGGAAGGCGGGCCCTGCTGGGGGCGGGGCGAGCGAGGGCTCTGCGCGGGGCAGGGGGGGGCGGTGCACTTGCCGATCCCGAGGGAGGAGGCACGCCCACCCGAGGCCGCGCCCCAGCCTGTCAAAGCCCTGGGGAAAAGCTGATTGCGCTTGGAGATCCCTGAGGCCTGCCTGGTCTCATCCGCCGCTGGTCTCGGCCTCCTTGGCGCTCTCCGCGCTTAGTCCCGAAGCGACTTCTGGAAGGGGTCTGAGTTGCTATTCGGCCCCCCAATTGATCGGTGACTGCTGTCCCCACCCCTAGTGCAAACTTCAGAATCCTCCCTCTGGCGTTCAAGGCCCCAGACTTACTGCTTGGTTGCCTCATCTCGCCCTGGTGCGTTCACAGTTCATGCTTCTCAGCCAAGACCCTCCACAGTCTTCTCTGCAGCAAGAATGCGCCTCTTCTCTGACTCCTGCCCTCCAGTGCTTTGTAGCTTTCTTTTATTTTAGCCTTTATGTATCTCTCTCTCTCTCTCTCTTTCTCATACACACACACACACACACACACACACACACACACACACACACACACACACGGTACAGTGAGTTGGTTGATCAGATGGGTAGATTGATGGGGAAAGACACCAGAGGCATTGCGAAAGAGACCCACATTCCTTCCAGTCTCACTCACCCACTCCCTCTTCGTGCTCAAACCTCCAGGGTCCTGTCTCCACGGCATCCAGGCCTGGGTCACATGCCCTCCTCTGACTTCAGCACGTGGCTGTGCCTGGCTCCCAGGCTGCAGTTTTTCGGGCTCAAAGCTTGCAAGTCCTAGCTGCCAGGGATGGATGGGCTTCATGGCAGGGAGAACCTGTGCAGTCACACAGGCCTCATGCTCAGACTGACTCGTTCTCGCTTTAATGCCCTGTTGTTGACCTCTTGAAATTAACAAAACAGTTTTCTTCAACAGGGCCCTGCATTTTCATTTTGCACTGGATCCTGCAAACTATGTAGCTGGTCCTAGTCAGAGACTGTGTCCACCCTGATCCCCACCATATTTCAAATGATGAAATTGGACTTTCAGGTCCAGCCCTCTTTCCACGATGACAAATTGTTGCTTTAATCATTGCTTTCCCATCCTGGGCAATGGCAGATCTTGCAAATCCACTCTAGTTGCCTTTCCTTGGTTCTCCCCAAAGATCCCTTTTACCCAACCTGTGAATCCATCCCCCAGCAGCTGTGTTGGCTACTCACAGCTGCCCCATTCTCAGAATGGAAGCCCTAACCTGGGTAGTTTAGTGGGTAGTTACCCTACCCACTAAAGCACTGACTGATACAGGGTACAAGAGGCCAGTTCAACTTGGCAGTGTGGTTTGTGCTCTAGAGCCCTGCTCCTGCGATCTGGCCAAGGCTTGGCTTTGAGACTCTACCCCTGCTCAAGGTTCTTCCTTTCCCCCTTCTGCTTCAATCCTTCTTTTACAGGTTTTTCCTGAAGTTCACACCCTCAAAGAAATTTACCTAATGCCTGTCTCATGCCCTGCTTCTAAGATGATGGGTTTAAATTCAGAATCTTTCTCAACACAGAGCACCACATTCTAAAAATAGTAAGTTCTTCCTCTAGGTCTATCACAAATTTATTTTAAGCAAATCACTCAAGCCTTCTGGTGACAAATAAGATAGTCCCCAAAGGCATTCCAGCCATGCTCCCTTGCCCACCTGCCAAGCCAATCCCGGCAGAGGAATGAGACCGAGGACAGAACTGAACATCCAGCTCAAAGGAAAGGCACTTAGAACCACCCTAATCTCCAATTTTATTATAGGACACATTGGGGACAGGGGAGGGAAGTGGCAGAGGGGTGACAAAAGAGGGCAGCTGGGGCCCTCCCCCACCATGAGCCTCAGGGCTCAGGTGGGGGGTGAGGCAGAGGCATCAGGTGAGGATGCAGAAAGCCCAAGCATGCTTCACCTTTCACAGGGTACGGGTCGCTCATCACGCTGCCGGCCTTCCCAGACCAGAGTGAGGGGAAAAGCCTGCTAGGTGGGAGGGCTGAGCCTGCTGACACTGGGTGGCTCATGGGACGGGCTACTGCCACCCGTGCCTGGAAGCACTGAGACAGGCTCGGTGCCCTCCCTCCCTGTAAGCCGCATGGAAGCACCGCCTTCCAGAAGGGACACAAAGAACTGGGCTGAGCTTGTTGGCTCACGCCTCATTTGCTCTGGAGAACAGAGAGGAATAAGACATTCTGGTTTGAAAGGCTTTGTTTCTCACCTCAGTGAAAACAGACACGGGAGAGAGGGGACGGGGTGGGGGATGGCATGTGTAGTGCAAGACAAAACACTCCAACATCAAGACACAGGCTGAATCTCAACCCTACCACTGAGTGACCTCGGGCAAGTCACTTCACTTTCCTGAGACCCAATTCCTTCATCTGCAAAATGGGAATGGTTAATATCTGCCTCACGTCTGTTGTGAGGATTAAATGAGGAAATGCACGTGACCTTAACCAAGTGCTTTAGGTAGAGAAAGCTCTTGGTAACTGGCCATTATTACAATACTTGATACAACACTGAGAACATGACAGTCTGTGAGGAAGACTCAGTGTGGAACTCCAGTGACAGGTGGGAGGCCTGGGAGCGCATCTGAGGAAATGTTTGCCTGCCTTCCTCTTCCAGGATCAGGAGGGAGTCCCCCTGTGGGGTGGCGGAGGGGGCATAAGCGAGGGCAGGGGTGGGCGGCGGAGGGGGCTTTAGGAAAGCCCAAGGGCCCCTCACGGGCCTGAGCAGAGGACAAGGATAGAGCAGGGGGTATACTGACCCTCTGAGGACTATTTTTAAACAGTTGGAAGAGGAGAAGGAAGAGAGGGGTGTTTCTTCCCACAGCAGCAACTGCAAAGACATCAAGCTGGATCCACCTAGGCTTTCAGATCCAGCCATCATGGGGCAGTTGCTGGGGGGTACCACTGCCCCCTCCTTTCTCCTCAGTGCCGGGGCTATCAAAAATACATATAAACTGTGAGAAAGTTCACATAAAAACACTTTTCCTGCGTGTATAAAAAAGAGACTGGCCGTGGTCAGTGGCTCAGGATGTGGACCAAGGCCCTAAGAGAGGCCAAGGAGAGTCAGTGGCCACCCAGTGGTGGACGGGCTGGTCTGGGCTGCCTGATGGCTGGGACAGTGCCAGCTCTGGGGGACGCTGTGTTCTCTGACTGGGATACACTTCCGTGGAGCGGAGGTCTGAGGGGCAGGAGGTGTTACAGGGACGCTGGCTCCTGCAGTCCCGCCGTGGCCTGTGCTGGGGTAGGCGGTAGGGGTGCCATGGCCCTGGGCCTCAGCGGACTCCTTGCCAAGGGCAGAAGCTTACTTCGTGGTAAACCTCCCTAGAGAGCTGGCTTCCAGTAAGTCCTGAAATAGGCGGGGGGGTCCTCTTGTTAGGCTGGATGGAGTGGTCTGGGGAGCAGCAGGGGTACAGTACGATTTCCGCTTCTGAAGGAGGGTCCTACCCAGAGCTTCCAGAAGGCTGTCTCCAGCTGAGACTGACTCCACTGGGGACACCAAGCACAGGAGGTCAGGGCTATGCGAGGAAGAAGGCGCCAGAGAAACAGGAGCGCTTCCCTGGCAGCCTGCCCACACCCTCAGGCCAGGGCTTCTTGATGTTTCCTTTGGGACGGGGTGAGGTAAGGAGAGGGGTGGCCCTGTCTTCCTAGCACCCACTCTTCCCTACTACTCGCCCTGCAAGGGCCGGGACTATGTGCCTGAGTGAGTGAGGTCCAGGGAGATGACCCCGGGCCCTCTTCTGGGGTCCCAAGCGGCTTCCGGAGCCAGGTGGGTAGTAAAAGGCTGATGGTGGCAGCTGGAGCTCGAGGTTCATCCACCTGGTCAGCCAAGGACCCCCTGTCCCCCCTTCACTGAGGCAAAGCTCGGATGGCCGCACCCCACGGGCAGCCTGAGAGGTGGAAGGTGAAATGTGCGAGGGCTGCTCTGGCTCCGGGGCAGAGGGGCCTGTCCAGCTCCCCGTCCAGTAGGCTTTTCACTGCCCAGCAGGCGCACTAGGCCTGGAGGAGGGGCAGGCCGCGCCGGAGGCCCTCCTTCAGGAACTGCATGTAGGTGGCTGTGGACGGGTCTTCAAAGGTGGATGAGAAGCTGAAGACATTGTTCTCGATGTCCTCAGGCTTCACAGAGGTGATGTCCAAGAAGTAGTTGGCGTTGATGTGGTGGACCTGGGAGAAGGGTGGGGTGAGGAGAGCGGGGGCCCAGCCGGGCTCAGTGCCCCCGCGGCCTCAACTGTTCTCGCTGAGGCTGATGGCGGACGGCAGGGGCTACCCGTTCCCCCTCCTCCTCTGCTCACAGGGCCCTCTGACTCCAGGGCTCCACACTTCGCCCACCAGGTGAAACCTAATGCCTTCCGGCATCACCTTTCCCTACCCTGCCTCCGCGCCCCATGACCTCTCTCCTCTGTTCCCAGAAGCCCTGAACTGCGCACTCACTTCTGTCGAAACGCCCACACGCCTGTGTCCCCATCTGCCTCCCGTTCCAGGTAGGGGCACCTTAAGGGCAGGTGCCCGGTAAACGAACAAACAAATCGAGCGGGTGGGAGAGCACAGGCCACCCGCAGCCCAGGCAGAGTCCTGTCCGCCCAGCTTCGCCACCCCTGGCTGGGCCAAGTCCACCACAATGGGCGCCTGTGGACGGGTGCGAGCTGGCCGGCTCCCCCGGACCTTTCCTCTTCTGAACTTCAGACAGAAGGCCCTTGGCTGGCACCCTCCTCCTCGCCACCAAGCCCTCACCGGACGCCCCCATTCCAGGCCAGCCCCAGCTCTTGCTCCTGCACTGCTCCCCACCGCTTCCATCCCTCAGTCCCACACTGACCACCCCTTGGGACTTAAAGGATAAGGGGCAGCTCTGCTCAGAAGAGCGGGTGACGCTGAGGCTCACAGGCGGGCGCGTGTTTGGAAAGTCAGCTCCATTTCTTTTTTTTTCTTTCTTTCTTTCTTTTTTTTTTTTGGCTGCGCTACACGGCTTGTGGAATCTTAATTCCCCCACCAGGGACTGAACCCAGGCCCGCAGCAGTGAAGGCGCCAAGTCTTAACCGCTGGACCGCAGGGAATTCCCGGCAGCTGTACTTCTTAATTATGCAGCTTTTGCCAAGTCTCTGAACCTTTCTGAGCCTCAGTTTCCTTGTTTGTGAGATCAGCATTCGTGCTCATCTATCTCCCAAAGCTCCCGTGAGAACCCAACGCAACGACGTGAATGCTGTGTAAGGGGCCCTTAGGGAGAGAGAGGGTCTTGAAGCCTGGCTCAGCCTGGGGCGTCCCCAGGTCCTCTCTGCCTGTCACGAGGCCTGTCCGTCCCTCCCTCCCTTCCATCCCAGGACTGGCTGCAATGGTCTGAGGTGAGCCTTCCCTTCCAGGTCACGTTCCTGTCCGCTCTGCTGCTAGACCATGCCCACTGCTGCCAGGTGCCCAAAGTGCTGTTGAGGTTCCCTTTCTGAGGGAGCGTCCCGACACCTGCACGAGGCAGGCCGAGGGGACATCAGGGGATAACTGAGGCTCGGACTGGCTAAGACACCAGCCAGGAAGTGGTAGAGCCAGACCTGGAGCCTGATGAGGTCTGTAAGCCGTGCCCCTTGTTTGCCACTTCCTCTGCCCCGTGGTGCCTGGCCCGGGGCCAGGGATGAGTGGTGGGGGACCTACCACGGTGCCATTGGGCAGGCAGATCATCATCTCCACGGGGAAGCTGTACTTCTCCAGGTGCAGGCTGGCCAGCTTCTGGTGGGATGGGTTCTCCTGGTTGTTCTATGGGGACAGTTGGGCACACTCCTGACACCTCGGCTCCCAGCACTGTCCCAGGGGCTGCCATGGGGCTCTTCCTGCCCGCCTGCCACTCACCTGCAGGTCCTCCAGTTCCTTCACTAGGGACCAGGTGCTGATGAAGCTCTCGTTGAGGAGGGTGAGGATGGGCGAACTTTCCAGGACAGTTTCCCGGAGAGTCCGCCCTGAACCTGTTCCGGGAGAGGGAAGGCCAGGTGGGTGAGGCACCCTGCATGTCTCACTGGGTTTTCTACCAGCAGTAAACCTCATCAACTGTAGAACGGTCAGTGCAGCCAGGTGAAAAAACAGATTCAAAGCATCTACCACAGAGGAGGTGAGGAATAAATGGCAGCTGTAACTAACTTCAGTAACATACTGGCATCCTGGGCTGAGACTTGGCTGGGGGTCTGCCTGGCCCAGGGGCTTCTCGACAGTGACAGCTTCTTAAATCCACTAACCTGTGTCCCAGGGCCTTTGCACAGACAATTCTTCTACCTAAAACACTTCCTCTGTCACTTGGAAAACTCATCCTCCTTATCCTTCGAAGTCTCAGGTTATATGTCACTTTCTCTAAAGAAGCCTCCCCTGACCCCGCCACCCCCCGTTACACACTCTTGTGCCACTCAGGACCATGCCTTGTGTAAATTCACCACGCTTGTACTTGTTCATTCACCGTCTGCCTTCTGCACACACTGTGTGCTCCCTGAGAACTGGGGCTGATTCTGACTTCCTCAGTGCAAGGTGCCCAACACCTAGCCTATGGCTCGGCACGGGAGGTGCCCAGGATGTTTGTCGATTGGCTGCATGTGGGCAGGGCCATCGTTTGCTCATCTTTGTACCCAATGTCAGGCACCCAAAGAACTTTGCACCAGTGGGTCTTCGTTGAATTTTCTGAATAAGTGAATGCAGCCCAGGCTCTGGCACTACCTTCTCTCACTCGTGTGAAACACTGCACAGAGTACAGGCACTTTCACGTCTGTTTTCACAACTCTGGGAGGTAAGTACATTACCCTCTTACTGCTAAGAAAACTGAGGCTCAGGGAAGGAGTTACTTGGCCAAGGTCTCCAGGCTGAAAATGGCTGAGCTGGGCTCTTTCTATTGTGTCCAGCAGCTTCCTCTGGGCTTAGCGCAGAAGCCTGCGAGCCCTCACCCCACACCCCACCCCATGTCGTCCCTGAGTCCCTCATACTGACACAGGAGAGCGCCATTGGTCTCAGGGCCTCCTGCACCCACAAGGTATGAAGTCTGCCCCCCTTTCTCCCCTCAGACTGGAAGGGTCTCCCTCACCTCAGCAGGACTGGTCGTCCAGGGCCCCCCACAGCAGGACTGAGTGCACCAGCTTGTTCTCGGCCTTGGCTCGCTCAAAGGCCTTGGTGAACGGCAGGTAGGTGACCTGGGCCCAAGTCGAGACAGAGAGAAGCTATCGTGTGCCGCCAGGGTCCCATTCAGGGGCTGAGTGTGTGATGTGCATGTAGTGTGTGTCTGTAGTGTATATACGTGTGTGTGTACATATGCATGTATGTTTGCAGTGTGTGTCTGTGTGTGTCTGTGTGTCTGTGTGAAGGGGTGATGCTGAGCCAGGGGATGCCTCCTCCAAGTTCTAAAGGGCAAAGGGGAGGCTCCCCGGCCCAGGCTGGGCCCCACAGGGAGGCAGCCTCAGCAGCAAGCCCTGCACGGCATCCCACGCCCAGTGCCCACCCGCTGCTCCCACAGCTCCGGACCCAGCCCCAGGGATCCCAACCCCGCCCCTTACCCCGTCTGGCCTCACCTTCTTGAAGGGGTACATGGCCACCTCCAGGCGCCGGGCGGCCTCCTCCCAGCTCAGCTCCTGCTGCCACGTGATCTCCTCAAACACAAACTGGAGGGGCTCCCCTGAGGGCAGGCGGCTGTCGATCATGTTGCCATCCTCGTCCAGGATCACAGAGGGCACTGAGGGGCCCGTGGCCTCCAGCTCCATCTAGGCCAGAGGTCAGTGAGGGATGATGTCACTGAGGGACGTCTCAGCGAGGGGCCTGAGTCCTCCAGGGGCCCCGAGAGACCCTCAAAGATACGCCACTCATTGCAGAGGTGGGGAGACAGGCCCAGGGAAGGGAAGGGCCTGGTCAAGGCTGTGCAGTGAGTCCAGGACAGAGCCAGTGTCCAGCCAGTGTGAAGCCATCTGAGGACCCATGGCAGATGCTGGCTAGGAAGAACAGGTGGCTTCCTAGGATCCTGCTTTGGGGACAGTGGCTTCAGCCTGCAGGAACTCTGTCTTTCACTGCCCCAAGGCTCCTAGCCAGCTGGGCCTCCCTGCAGCCAGGCTGAGCCCCACCTTCCTACCTGGGTAGGGACCCCCTGTGCACTCACCTGGGGTATGTAGCCAATGTCCACCTCCATGTTGCTGCTCTCGCTGGCCCCGTACAGCCACTCCATGTCCACATTCAGAGACCTGGGGACAGGCGAGAGGGTGGCCAGGGCAGAACACCACCGTCATCAAGGCCCATTAACCAGATGTCGGACTTTATCTCACTGAAAGCATGCAGCTGACCCTATTTTATAGATGAGGATGCTGAGACTTGGCAGGGTGAACCCAAGGTCCCAGAGCCACTGAAGTTCTGACGGCAGAGCCTGGGCCCTTTCCTCTCCCCAGGCCGCCTCTTTGGAAGGCACTGTGACCATACCACCCTCCACTGGCCCAGCCCTTTACAGTTCACGAAGGGCTTCCATACCCATGGCTCATGCACTGTCCACGATCCATGACTCTTTGAGGCAGCACTCATCAGTGCCTCCCCCAGCGGGAAGTCTGGCCTGAGCATGTGCAACCTGCAGATCCGCCACATGGGGGCGCCCCAGGACAGACAACCAACCACCTTGGGCAGGTGAAGCAGTCAGGGTGAGCTGGGTGCCCTCAGAGCCGGTCAGCGGTCTCGTGGTCTAGACCTGAGACACAGGCCCAGGAGCAGTTGCCCCCTCCTTCTGTTTCATTCAGTCCAGGACCCCACCTCCAACCCTGGGCTGAGCCCCTGCAGCACAGGGGCTTGCCCGATGAGCGAGGAAGGAGGAGGAGAGCTCGTCCTTCCTCCTCATTTTCCCCGTGGGCCCAGGATGCTCCCTCCCTCGGGGGACTGAGAGGAAACCGCTCCTGGTCCTGGGGGCAACTTTCTCTTCCCAGGCTGTCCCAATGACCCCCTCACTCCTGGCCAGGAGCCAGCCTCCCATCTAGCAGATGAGGAAACTGAGGCCTGGAGGGGTCCAGGGCCTTGCCCACAGCCACGGGTGCCACGGCTGAGACTTCGCTCTGGGCCCCTCATCTCTCAGCCCAGGTCTTGTCCCTGCACAGAGTCACTCAGGTTCACTAAGCGGCTGCGTGCTATCAGGGAGGAATCTGGAAAGACTCTCTGCGTCCCCTGCTTCCCTGCCAAGAGGCCGCCCCTGAGCGGTCAGGCAGGCAAGCAGGCAGGTGACTGGCATTGAGCCCTCCCAGGAGCCGCCCCCTGGCCCCCCAGGGTCTGTGGTAGCAACTGCAGGCGTGGAGGGCCTGCTGCTTAGGCCTTTGTATGTGCCCTTCCCTCTGCCTGGCTAAACTTTCCTCAGCCCCCAGGTCGCTGCATAGACGTCCCTTCCTTTGGGAGGCCTTCCTGGACCCTGACCAGCTGGGTCCCTCCCCACCTGCTGGCCTTCGCCTAGGGTGGCGTGAGCAGGCTGTGGTTACGGGTCTGTTGGAGGTCTGTCAACAGTATGGGGCGGGTGTGGGGGGCAGTTCCATCTTCAGGGAGGGGCTGTCGGCCGCTGCGTTGGGTCCCAGCACTGAGCTGGGAGGCCAGGCCCACAGAGCACCTGGGACGCACCCATCAGACGATGGAATGACCCCCTTCAGCCCACCTCAAGCTACCTCCTCCTGGGTCAGCTCTAGGCCCCTCCCAAGAGAAGTAGCTCTGGGGAGAGACTGCGGGGGCCTCTGGGCCCCTGCATCTGAGCTCCTGGAGCTGGTGGGGGGCAAACAGGAGCAGGGTGCCGGGGCCGGGGCCAAGGCTCTCACCTGTGGTTGGGCACGAAGAGCCGGAAGTCACGGACGTGGGTGGCGTCTTTGGAGAGGATGATGTGGCCCGTGAACTGGCCGGGTGAGAACCAGAAGGGGAAGTCGGGCGGCTCGCTGAGCTGGAACTCCGCGTGGATGCTGGAGGGAAAGGGCCCGGCTGGGAGCAGGTTCCCTGCTGAGCAGAGCCTGCCCACCTGCCCTCTCACTTCTGCCCCAAAGCCTGGAACTCTTGGCCAGACTCTGTGCAGGGCAAAGGGCTGGACGGGGGAGGAAGACGTGTGTGGGGCAGGCAGAAGGGACGCCCTCCAAGTGCTGCCCATCCTTCAGGGCCCAGTTCACGTGCTGCCTTCCCCGGAAGCCTTGCCCAAGTCTCCTCTGAGCCCTCCAGGGCGTGTGTGGCCTGGTGTCACAGCTCTTACGCACCCCCTTCTGTGTGGATGACAATCATGGCCAACAACCCCATGCTAAGCACATTCAACACCTTTTCTCTTCCTCCTGGAGGAAGTCACCACCGCCCTGATGCACAATGAGGAAAGTGAGGCTCAGAGAGCCAAGGCTGCTTGCCCGGGACCACAGGGTGGTAAGTGGTGGAGCTGGGGGCTTTGAGTCAGGCCCTGCCTCCTGGTGCTCAACCCATCTGTGCTTCCCTGGAGTCCCAGGCCCAGGTGGGAGGCAAGGATGGGGCTGCCAGGACCCCTCACCGGAACATCACGGTGTAGTAGAAGTCGCTGGTGGCGGTCAGGCAGGCGACGGCCCCCTGAGGGGCAAAGCGGGTCTTCACGAAGGGCCGAGGGTGGAACATGCTCAGGAGCCGGTGGATGATGACCTGGGGGGAGGGCAGTGGGACCTGGGCTGGCTTGCTGGGCCCAGCTCCCCTGGGTGAGGGTCAGCTCTGGACCTGGGGCCCAGGTGGGGGCGGGGCCAGAGGCAGGCCAGAGAGCAGGTGGGGTAGGCGTGGCCCCGGGGGTCCAGCTGCCGATGGGGAGGGGCCGTGCTGGGGCTGGGGGGCAGGGCCCCGGGGCTTGCCACGGGCTACCCTCACCTCCTTGCCCTTGGGGGGCGGTGGGTAGAAGCGGTTGTTGGACAGATAGCCGGTGAAGACGCTCAGCTCACTGGGGATGATCCACCAGGGCTCGCCTAGCTCCGCGTGGCCCCGAGGGGGAAGAAAGGGCCGGAAGTGGCGGGCGGCAAACACCGCGCTTGGCGAGGCTGCGGTCGTCCAGTTGCGGAGGCCGGACAGGGCCAGGCGGGAGACCTGGGGCAGAGGAAAGTCGAAGCTCTGGGGCACTGAGAACGTCCCAGGCGTGTGCGGAGGTCTCCTCGAGCCCTGAGCCAACCCACAAGCCCAGGAAGCAGAGGGACCCGGGAGGCTCCTGCCTGCTCACGGCCACGAGCCTGGCACTCTCCTGCCAGAGCTGAGGCTCATCTCACCTTCCCCGGCCCCTTGCCCAGAGAAGCCGTGCCCCTGCGGCCCCTCAGGTCCAGCCCAGGCCGGAACAGCTCGCTCGAGGGCAGGGGAGCAGAGGCAGCTGGAGGGGCCCCCCAGGACTGGAACAGGGGGCTCTGTGAGGGGGCTTCTCACGGCCTCTTCCCTCCCTCTCCAAGCCCAGGTCCCGGGCCTCACACAGTCCTGCCTGCCTCTTGTCTGGTCTGCCAGCAGACCAACCCTGGGTGCCCCGCCCTGCCCTGGGCTTCTTCTCCCCGCCCACTGGCCTTGCTTTCTGCTCTCTAATCCCCCCACCAAGTCTCCTCCCTGCAGCTAATGTCCCGCTGACGAGTCAGAGTTTAGGTTTGGAGTTAAGTCTGCGGAGGGAGGTGGCAGCCACCTTTGGGTGAAACCTCTAGGGCCAAGAGCAGGATGAGACCACAGAGAAGGGGAAGGAAGGGCACCCCCAGAGAGCACCCTGCTTCAATTATAGCCTGGGCCACGCTGGCTGGGCACCCCTGGCAAAAGGCCTTCCCTGAGCCATTTCCTCATCAGTAATCCACCCCACTGCTAGCTGCTGAGCTGAAGGGTGGGAGAGAATGAGGGTCAGACGCTCTGCAGGCCTCTCTGCACATCTGCCTGGAGCAGAGGCGGAACCTTGGGGCATGCAGGTCCCCTGGTCAAAGCTGCACCTTCAGTAGCTCCTCCCTGCCTTTCTGGGCCACCATCAGTGGCCGCCAGGACAGTGAGTGCCTGGCACCCCTCAGGGTGCTCAGCCACCAGGGAGCTGCCCCACCTTTGACCTCCCTGGTGATGGGACCCGGGCTCAGTGGGAAGCTGAGGTGGGAGGAGAGGGGTTTCACAGGCAAGTTCTCAAAGCGGGGCTGGCTTGCGGGGCCAGGCAGAGCCTGCCCGCCTGCTGCGTCCTGTTCACAGGCTGGCAAGCTCCTAGCGGAGCGGCCCACAATAGGGGGCTGAGCTAGGGACGCAGGGCTGGGGTGCTGCTCCGGACCCATCTCCCCTGTACGTGCAGGTGGGCCCCCTGCACCTGCCCCACCCTGTTCTCTCTGCCCTGTAGGAGGGACTCATCTGCTCAGACATCACTTCAGCCCATCAATGCCAGACCTTTCTCCACCCAGATCTTACTGGACTCTCCCCCTGGACATCTCTCAGGGAACTCAACTTCAACAGTCCAAACTGACCTCATACCCTCCCTACCAGACCTCCAACCCCCATCGGGCAATGGGCCCCATGCACCTGGCCACCAGCCAGAAGCCCGAGTCACCTCAACTCCCCCTCCCTCCCTTTCCATTAGTAGCCACACCCTACCTTTCTTCCTTTCCCAGCATCCCCCGGGCTGCCTTTCCTCTCCATCACCATGGCCTCCCCCCACCTGTCTCCCCCTCCCTCCTGGGAACTGGTCTTCTTGCCTCCCTTTTCTCCCCAGCTGCCAGTTTGGAGAGCCCAGATCTGATGAGAGAATTCTCCTCTTTCAAAATCTGCTATGGTATTTTGCTGCTGCAGAACGGAGGCCAAAGTTAGGCAGCTGAGGCCCTTTGCCATCTGGCAACTTCTCTTCCAGCCCCACTGACCAGGATGCCCCCGCACGTGTCCCCCGTGCCCTGGGTCCAGCCACCCCTTCTCTCTGCCCTCAGTGGCCTGCCTGGCATCTCCTGCTGAAATGACAGTTCAGCTGAGCTGTAAAAGCTGAGGGGCTGTGAGTGAGGCAAAGAGGGAAGGTTGTTCCTGGCTGAGGGACCAGCATATGAGAAGGCTCTCAGCTGGAAGAAAGCCCAGACATCTGGAGTAGCGCAAAGCTGAGAGGAGAGCGCAGGGGAGACAGCGGGAAAGGCGGGCAGGGCCTGGGAGGGATTGAGACCCTGTCCACAGGGCCTCGGGTCCTAACCACAGGGCGGGTTAGGATGGCACTGTCAGGGTCATCCCCACCCTACAGCCGTTGCCAGGGGTTGAACCTCAGGTCCGGGTTCATCGGGGCTCAATGGAGCACCTGTCAGGCTCCAGGCACTGTGCTAGGGGCCTGGGGAGGCACAAATGTGTGAGTCACCGGCCTTGCCCTGAGGAAACTCACAGCCTGGGGGGAAAGACTGACTTGCAGCAAGTAATGATTACAAGGGCTGCGGCTGCATCCGCTCGGTCTCTGCACTTGCTGTTTCCTCCAGCCGGATCCTTCTCCCACCCCTGCTGACAGCGGGCTGAGGCCTCGTCCCCTGCAGTCACTGTCAAATGTCATTCCCTCCAGGAGGCCACCCAGATCCCCACTCTGGGTCAGAGGCTCATGCCTATCCCTCCTACCTCCCCTACCAGACTGTGTGCCTGGACAGCAGGGACAGCATCGCACCCACTTCTAGACCCCCAGGGCCTGGCGCACTGGGTGCACAGAGGGTGCTGATAAAAGATGGGAGGAAAGACAGAAAGAAGGAAAGATGAGCAGAGCACAGACCCATTCTCAGGAGGTGAGCGCACACAGATGGTCCCTCTGTCTCTGGTTCCGCCTGTGGGGGACCCCCTGCCCCAACTTACCCCTAGGAACCCATCTTTGCTCTTGGTCATGGACTCTGGCAGCAGAGGCTGGAAACGGGCTTCTATGGTGAGTGTCTCCTCGCTGGGGTCAGGGGGCAGATCCTCCTCCTCATAGCTGGCCGAAGGAGTTGACCCTGTGAGATACAGGTCGCTGGAGAGGGGTCCTGCCTTAGATGGCAGGGCCTCACTTCTCTCAGGATGTCCACACTGGCCAGTGATTAAGGGAGCCGGGCCTGGCAGGGATGGGGGTGGGGGTGGGGCTGTAACAGGTAACAATCAACAAAGTAACAATATAGATCACATCGTTTATCAAACATACACAAATTGTATATGTATGATATATAATGTGTACATATGTATACCACATGGTATATCACACATACACATTTTCTCCAATGTATATCACATTTTAGTTTCACAGTAACCCTGTGAAGGCAGTATTATCAATTCCATTTTACAAATGAGAAACTGGGGGCTCAGAGAGGTGAAGTCACTTCCCCAAGGACACACAGCTAGGTAGTGTGTGAATCAGGATTCAAATCCAGGCCTGTTTTACTCTAAACCTACGATCAACCACAATCTTCTTGCGGGGGCATTAAGATCTCAAAAGTTTCCTCAAAGGCTTAGGAACCAGACGACCTGGGTTCAAATCCTAGCCCCACTCCTCACCAGCTTGTGTGATGGTCGGCCCAGTGGCTTGTTATGAGGATTAAATGAGATAATCCAGGCCTGGTACAGAGTAAACCCATAATAAATGTCAGCTGTATTGCTATTACCGGTGGTTTCATGGTTGGGGATCCACAGGGCTAGGGCTCAAACCTAATTCTGACTCTAATGTGTGCTCTTTCCACCAGGCCAAGCTGGCTGCAGAAAGGCCATTCTCACTGTCCCCCTTCCCTCAGCCCAGCTCGGGGGTGAGGTTGGCTCCATTTCCTGGACAATTTGGGGCAAATCACTCATCCTCTCCGGTTTTCCCACATTAGAGATGGAGCCCACGCTCCCGTGCCTGTCCCGTCATGAGGGTCTCATGGAGAGCAAAGGCTGCTCAGAGAGGTCAGGGGACGTGGAATCAGGTCATCTTTGGTGTCCCAGAAAGAGCACTGGTCCAGAAGTGAGGACACCTGCTTCTCCCTGTTTCCTGGGTGGCCCATTTCCCCATCAGTACGAGGGGCTGGACTGGCAGTGGCTGAACTTGATTTGTCAGATCTCTTCCTGCTCAGAGACCTGCCAAGTCTGTAGTCTTTCAAGGGTGGAGGGAGTCACGATGAAGGCTTTAAGGGAGGCATGATGCCTACTGCAGAAGGGGTGCCTAACAGCAGGGCAGGGTCCCACGACACAGATAATGGGACGAAGCATGGGTGGGTCCTGTTACAACTGCTCTCTTGCTGGTAGAGACCACGCCTGGCATTTGTTGACAGGCTGGACTGACAGACTGAATGGGTGCATTAAAATGGGTGCATTCTTAACCAGGAAGCATCAGAATCACCAGGATGCCTTTTTAAACTACCGATGCCCAGGAGCCCCCTCAGACCTACTGAGTCAGAGTCTTCAGGGGCTAGAATCTGGAAAACGTGCTCCCGATGAACGCTCCCCAGTGGCTCCTGATGCAAAGCCCTGTTCTTAAGAACCATGGCTACTTCTGCATTTGTAAGTCAAGGCAACAAAATTTCAGAACAGCAACCTGGAAACCTCCGGGGAAGGGAACAACGGGAATGTGCAGCGTTATACCGGCTGGCTTGCTTACCCAATTACGTAACTGTTGTCACAGGTAATTATGAATGACGCCCAGCATTTTATGGCTCTTTGGTTTTTTAATAAAAAGGTTTATTTCCTGACTTACAAGTAAAATTTGCTTACTACTGACAACTTGTAAAACTTTTAAGGTATAAAGCAGAAAGTTAAACGCACACAACTGTACCAACTAGAGAGGACTCTTTGCCTCTACTTCCTGCTTAGATTTGGTGTTTCTCTGGTTTTGTTTTTTGTTCTCCCAGAAACTTGGTCCCGTTTTGCACTCACAGTGGCCTAGGAGGTAACTGAGGGAGAGACTCTTTTCCCCCTGATGGAGAAACTCTTTTCCCCCTGATGGAGAAAAAGATTTGCGTGAAAAAATTAAAAGCACCCGCAAGCCCAGCAAGCTTGGCCAACACGTCATCGTGAGGGAACTCTTACTCTCTGGCCATAAAAAAGGACAAGGAGGTGGCTGTGTGGCTGCTCGGAGAAGTGTGTGCAAAATAAGAAGTCAAAGCAAATCCACACAGGGCTGAGCTGTGTATCTGCCCATCTGCTTTCATGACAGTACTGACTGCCCCTGGGAGGCACTGACACACCGCTCCAGCAAATTAGCATTTTTCATCTGACCCTCCTCCTCCGGCAGTGACCAAAGGCCAGCGGGTCAGCACGTGGCTGACCTACCTGACCCATCCTGAGACACAGAAAGCCCATCACGGTCCTTTGGCGCTTACCTGCCTGAGAGCAGCCCGTGTCTCTTTCTAGTCTTTCCCATCTATTGACCTACTTACACCAGGCAATTTGGGTAACAAGTAGATGCCCAAGTTCATAAGTTCAAGAAACATCCCAAGATATGGACACAGAGGTTAGGGTGGTGATGGAGCAGTGAGAGAGGCATTTTATAATTCATTAGAATGCTTCGGCCCCTCATCTTTACAATAAAAATCACTGATTACAACCAGGCAACAATGGGTAACAAGGTGGGATAGGAATCTGACAGCTCCCGAGCAGTTTAATATTGAGCAGTAATGGTAATAGCTCCCGTCTATTGACTACCTACTGCATGGTGGGCACTTTGCAGACATTTTTCTCTAAGCTTCAAATGAGCCGGTGCAGGACCTGAAGACAGAAGGCCCCTAATCCTGGCTCTGCACCTTTCCAGCCTGCGCAGGCTGGAGACCCTTCCTGCGCCTCCGTCTCCTAAACTATGCACGTGAGGATCAGGACAGTGTCCGTCTCACAGGCACTGTGATGATTAAAGAGATGACTCACAGGAGGCGCTTAAAGCCATGTCTGGTCCTGAGAAGGTGGTCAGGGAATGTTAACTAGTTTTAGTCACACGTGAGGAGAACAGGCTTGGGTGTGCGAGTATGTGTGGGTGCCCGTGTTGAAGCAGCTCGCCCAAACCACCAGCCGGAAAGTGTCAGAGCTGGGAGGACCCCAGGGCTGCCAGGACGCACCATCCTCCCCCTACTCCAGGCAGCCCTTCTGTTCAGGGCAGACACAGAAGACACAGACCAAGAAGTCCAGGGCGGTGCCCCGGCTCCCTCCTGCCTAGTCCCCAGCCTCTCCCGGTACCTGTCAGCTTCTCAGCAATGGGCTTGAACTCCTCGGGGCTGAGGTACATGTCCCCGTCAGTGTCCAGAGAGGAAAAGAGGAAGAGGCCTTCTGTCCCCAGGGCTTTCAGCGCCGAGTCCTGCTCGGGAGGAGGTGGCTGGGCTGAGCAGTTGTACACCCAACTGGCATCCCAAACGGGCGGAGGGAGCTGCTCCCGCCACATCCTCCTGGGTTCTCTCATCCCATCTCCCAGCCCATCTGTCCAAACGCCACCTCTGCACGCCCCAGGGCCCCAGTCCCCCTTCCCATCCCTCCTGGTCCCTGCTTCACGCTGAGCCTTCATCCACTGTCCACTCTCTAAGTGCCCCCTTTCTATCTGGGCCCATCCCGCCCATCTCGTGTCACCCTCTTAGTCCACCCATTGTCCTCTCCGGTCTCCCCTCCCCACCGTCCCAGCACTGCCGGCCAGTCCAGATGCTCGGGTCCCACCTTTGCTCTACGCTTTGTCTGCACTGTCCCCCTGCAGCCTGTCCCAGCTCCTGCCTCACACTGGGCCAGTCCTCTCACCTCCCCCATCAGTCCTTCCAAGTCTGCCCGACCCCTGGAGCCCCGTTTTCCTATCACTTCCCTGCCGCCTTCCCGGCCCTCCGGCCCCCACCCGACCCCCGCCCCTCGGAGCCCGGTCCCTCTGCGAGCCCCACCGCTGCCCCGGCCCACCCGAGTCTCCCGGCCGCCGCGCCCTCCCCGCCGGCTCGGACCTGCCGCGCGGCCGCCTGGGCCTCGGCGTGGCGAGCGAAGGCCCGGGCGGCGGCGGCAGCGGCGGCGGCGGCGAGGAGCGCTCCGAGCAGCGCCAGGGCGCGGGTGCGGCGCGGCGGGGCCGCGGGCGGCGCGGCGGGGCCGGGGCTGGACGGCTCGCACTCGCCCGGCCGGGCCCGGCCCATGGCGGCGGCTCGCGGCGGCTCCGGACGGGTGGCCGGGGACGCTGACCCGCGGCGGCGCGGGCGCGGGCGGGGCAGGGGGCGGGCCTGGGCGCCGGGGCGGGGCGGGCTGGGGCGCGGGGTCCGGCGCACAGCGGGTTCAGTGGGCGCACGAGTCCGTAAGGGGGCGCCGGGACCCCTGCTCCACAGGCCTTTTCCTGCCAGTCGGTGCCTCCTTCTGGTACTTGGTCTCCGAAAACGAAACCGGGCCTCCGCGTCTCATCTTGCCTGGCGGAGCCGGGAGCACTTCCAGGCGGAGGACTGGGAGAAGGAGGGGCTGGGCCGGGGTGGGGAGGACCCGCACAGCCGAAGCTTTCCCTGGGAAGGGGCTCCGGGGCCGCCAGGCCTGTGTCCACCTTTCTTGACAGATGTGAGGGAGGCCAGAGAAGGGCACTGCCGTCCTCCAGCGGCCGCCGGGCACCCCACTCTCCACCCTTATCCCACCTGCTTGCTAAAAGGTCTTCAGTCCTCTAGAAACAGAAAAGCTCCGAAGTTCAACCCTCCCTATTCCCTTCATGGTCCGGCTGGAAGGCCACCACTGCCAGTTCATCAGGGATGGGAACTACCTGATTAAGGCCAACACAGGTGGTGCGGCCCTAAACCCTCACCCGCGGGGCCAAAGTTTCCTCGCCTATAAGGAGGTTTCAAAGAGGCCCTTCTGTGGGTTGTGGGGAAGACGAAATACCCGGGTTGGCAGGGGTGGTGGTTCCCAGGCGCAAGGCAAGACCGGCTGTGAGTTACCCGCTCTCCCCTGCGGGACCTGCCCCGGCCACAGGAGTGGTTTTTCCGGAGAACAACACTTGGAGGATGGCCTTGGGAATAGAGGCGAGTCGAGTCTGAGGAAGTTCTTTCAAGTCCCCAGAAACCTTGGTTCCACTGGGCCTCTCTTCCGTTATATCAAGGCCCCGGGAGGCCGGGGATGGCTTTGCGTGCATTGCCCACGAGAGGGCAGCAGCTGACAAATCCTCTAGACAAGAACCCCGAGCCCAGGGGAGCAGCGGCGCTGCACGTGCACCTCCCAGGTCTGGGATGTCAGGGGGGATTTAAAAGGTACTGAGCACCCACTCTGTGCTGGCCTTGGTGCTGGGTGATTCATGCCGTCTCATTTTGTCCTCAAGCCACGCAGTGACGTGAGATTTGTTTGTCTCATTTTAAAATTGAGGAGCCTGGGAATTCTCTGGCGATCCAGAGGTCAGGACTCCGCGTTTTCACTGCTGGGGCCCAGGTTCGATCCCTGATCGGGGAACTAAGATCCCGCAAGCTGTGAGGCAAGGACATCATCATCATCATCATCAAATAAAAGTGAGGAGCCTTAGCCCTGGCACTCAGGTCTATCTGAGTCCAAATCTCTTGCCATGCTGCCTCCCAGGGGATGGTCCAAACGACTGAGTGCGGGGAGGGGCTGGTCTCTACCACCACTTCTGTCCTTCATGGGTAACCAGCCATGATAGTGCCATGTGGGTAGGGCCCTACCTTTCCAGTGACCATGCGTGACCCAGCACATCGTGGGCACTCCCATGTCTTTTGGGTGATTTGCCTCCCAGGGACCAAGAGTTGGGGGGGGGGGTGCCCAGCTCTGGCCCCATATCCTCGAAGGGACCCATTGAGGGCCTGACATCTAGCGTTGGCTTCCGAAGGCGTCCAACGGTGCCACTTCCAACTCGTTACCGCTAATGTTTGGGGACACCTTGCATATGACAGATGCTATTAGAAAACCAAATTCCATTCTATCAGGAAGCAAAGCTAACAGAGCACAGAGCAGGTTAGGCGGGAAGATTGATGAGCCAAGGCCCCTGGAAAACAAATGAGGGAAGTTTTCTTTGCCAGGTTACTTTTACTTGTTACACTTGCTTTTTGTTAAAGACACAGACACCCCACTGGTCTCGGTGGCCCAGGGCTGGAGAGATGTGGCTGAGATTGGGAGGGGCGTGTGTCTCAAAGCTCAAGGGGTTTCTGGAGGGCAGGGGTGGGCTTGCAGGATTTGAATCAGGTCAGTGAGCCTCTGGGAAAAGGGTCAATCTTGGGACCCAGCTCTGGGGAGACGTCAGCTCTGGGCCTTGGCACTGGAGCAGGGCTGGGTGTCCTTCTGTTCCCAGGAGGGCTTGCCTCCAAACCAAGGGCCAGGGCACAGCAGGGCAGAGCCTTGAAAGATTGGGCCAGCGGGGCAGTTGTGGCCAGCGCCCTACAGGAGCTCTTTGGCACCTTGTCTCTGGCCCCTGAGAGGGCAAGGGTGGTATTTGGTAGTAGCAGCAATTGGAAACTGCACCAA
This sequence comes from Pseudorca crassidens, assembly GCF_039906515.1. Classification (NCBI taxonomy): domain Eukaryota; kingdom Metazoa; phylum Chordata; class Mammalia; order Artiodactyla; family Delphinidae; genus Pseudorca; species Pseudorca crassidens. The sequence continues at coordinate 19,999,175 of NC_090297.1, read as the reverse complement.
GGTAAGTGGCATGTTGGCCGTGTCCTTGAGGAGCTCACCGGTTAGCAGGGGCATCACTCATTCACCCATTCAACACATTGTTATTGAGGGTCTTCTTTGCTCTGTTCTGGCATTGGGGATCCATCGGAGAGGAAAGTGGAGTCTGGTCTTCTAGACAAGTATCCTCCAGGGATACGCTGACTCCCTGGAGGTGAGTGCCCGGCAAGAGGGATGTATGCAGGGGAGGGTCCCCCTGACTGTCGGCAGGGGTCAGGAGAGGCTTCACGGAGTTGAAGTCCAGGCAGGCCTGAGTTCAGGAGGTCACCAGCTGGGGCCCTGGGAAGAGCATTCCAGGGACTGGAAGAACAGAGGCAAAGGCCTGGGGGCACGTCCATGGAATTGTGAGGACGCAGTCCAGTGGTTCTGGGCAGAGGGACTGAGGGTGGTGTGAAGGGAGAGGATGCAGGAAAGACAGGCGGGGCTCCACCCAGCGTGTGGAAATCTTGGGCTTCATCCTGGAGACAATGCAGTCACCAGAAGGGAGGAACGTTGCACCTCCAGGCACCTTCAGACTGCTGAGGGCGGCTCCCTGCCCACGGTGTCCCTGCTTCTGCCTCGAGGCACAGGAGTTCCGCTTCCACGAGCCGGGGGGTCGGTGTAAATACTCCCCAAACTCCACCCGCCCACTGGAAGAGGAGGGAGGGCCGGGCCTTGCTGTAGCCTTGGTGGCAGGGTCACTGCCTCAAACCCTGCCTGTGGTTCTTTCTCTCTCACACACACAACCACACCTGCCTGCTTTCTGGAAGCATCCTCTTTTTTTCTGCTTCCTGTCTCCTGGGCTTAGCTCGCCAGGAACGGGTCTCTCTCCGGCAGAAGGCTCTGCCACTCTCCAGGCAGTAAGATGAAATTAGGATTTTCTACACTAGCTCTACTGAGATAATAAACCGGTGGGGGTGGGAGTGAGGTTGGGGGGTAGTGAGAGCCATGTGGCTCTGTGTTTCTCCCCTGTCGTCTGAGACCTTGGAGAGTCAGAGGGGTGATTCGCCTCAGACCCAGCACTAACATCTTGGCAGTCAGTAATAGGACCGGCATTCCAAATGGGAGCAAAGTGTCACTTGGGAAAACTGAGGCTTCTGGTGCCATTGCAGGAGTGGCTTTACCTGTCTGGACCCCGTGGGCCTCTCAACAAACTCAGTGTCTACTCTGTGCCGGCAGCTATGCTACGTCCCAGGAGCACAGTAGCGAAGAAGACAGACAGGGTACTTCCTGCCTTGGAGCTAAATATTCTCGTAGGAGGAGCGAGGTGATGAACATACAGAGAAGATAATTTCAGATAATGGTGAGCACGAAGGGGTAAAACAAGGTGCTACAGAGTGACACAGGTGGGGGTAGGTGACTTCAGCTAGGAGGTAACACTTACATTGCAACCTGAGTGAAAAGAAGAGGCCAGCTCTGTGGAGAACGGAGGAAAGGGCATCCCAGGCAGAGGGAAGAAGAAACAAGTTTCCTCTTCCTGCCTGGGATGCCCCTTCCTCTTCTGGGCAAAAGCCCAGGGGTAGAAACAAGCTTGGTGTGTCCAAGAAACATGAAGAAGGCAGAGTGAGTTATTGGGAGAGTGACAGGAGAAAAGCTTGGTGACAGAGGCTGGGGCCATGTCATCAAGGAGCTTGCAGGCCATGGCAACAAGTTTCACTTATATATGATGGGAGACCATCATAAGGTTTTAAGCAGGGGAGTGGCATGTGATTTGTTTTTAAAAAGACCTTTCTAGTAGCCAAAAAAGAGAAACAACCCAGATTTCGATTCATGAGTGGATAAACAAAATGTGGTGTAGCCATACAATGGGTATTATTCAATTAAAAGAATTGAAGGGCTGATGTGTGTTACAGTGTGAACAAACCTCAAAAACATTATACTGAATGAAAGAACGGAATGAAAGAAGCCAGACACAGAGACCACATACTGTATGATTCCCTTTATGTGAAATGTCCAGAATGGGTAGATCTACAGAGACAGAAAGTACATTAGTGGTTGCCTGGGGCTGGAGTGGGGAAGGGGCTGGAGTGGGGAAGGGGCTGGAGTGGGGAAGGGGCTGGAGTGGGGAAGGGGAGGAGAGAGGACAGGGAGTGTCGGCTGAGGGCTACAACGCTTCTTTCGGGGGTATGAAATGTTCTAAAATTAGATTATGGTGATGGTCGTACAACTCTGTGAATATACTAAAAAGCATGAATTGTCTGCTCTAAATGGGTGAATTTTATGGCATATAAATTATAAACCCATAGAGCATTTAAAAAATTTTATTTATTTTATTTATTTATTTTTGGCTGCGTAGGGTCTTCGTTGCTGCGTGCGGGTTTTCTCTAGTTGCAGCGCGTGGGGGCTACTCTTTGTTGCGGTGCCTGTGCTTCTCACTGCGGTGGCTTCTCTTGTTGTGGAGCATGGGCTCTATGCACATGGGCTTCAGTAGTTGTGGTGCGCGGGCTCAGTAGTTGTGGCACACGGGCTTAGTTGCTCTGCGGCATGTGAGATCTTCCCGGACCAGGGCTCGAACCTGTGTCCCCTGCATTGGCAGGCGGATTCTTAGCCACTGCGCCACCAGGGAAGTCCCCGGTAAAGCATTTTTAAAAAGACCGTTCTGGTTTCTGGGTAAAGGATAGACTGAGGGGAGCAGGAGTGGAAAGAGGGAGACAGGAGGCTCGTTCAGCTCCCAGCCCTTAGATGTCAGGGCCTGGGCTCCTGGAGAGAGGTGGGAGGATGCAGCCAACGATGTGGCGGCTGATGAGAGACAGGGCTTGCTGATGGGTCAGAGGAGGGCGGTGAGAGCAAAGACAAGCATCGGTTTGGGCTTGAGCTCGGGTAGATGGTGGTGCGATTCCCGAGGCGGGGAAGCCTGAGAGGCCCGGGCTGCGGGGAGCTGGGTCGGGGCTGCAGCGTGGAGATGCCTGAGCTGCCCGTGTGGAGCAAAGCATGAAGCTGTCAGGGAGGCAGTGTGGGGGAGTCTGGAGCTGCAGGGGGCAATGCCTGGGCTAGAGACTTGGGAGTCCCCAGGCTCTGGATGACATCTAAAGCCACCAGATTCAATGAGATCTCAAAGGAGAGAGAAGAGGCCTTTGGCCTGTGTGGCCACAGCAGCTGTATGTGGCCACAAATGTGACCGAGCCTTGGAATGCTGAGTGGCTTTGGCTGGACTCACAGGCGCGGGGCTGGGGCTGTGATTAGCCAGAAAATAGATTGATTGTAGGGGTCATGACAGCCTTTGGCTAGACTCTCATGCTGTCCAGGCAGAGAGAGGTTTCCTGGGGTCGGGACGGCCCCTGGGACTCTGCCCACATGCACTGCTTTATCCTCAGCATCGCTAGCCTGGCTGCCACCAGCGTCGCCTGGGGCCTTTGAATAGAGACCAGAGCCCAGCCCGACCCCCACCCCAGTTGGTGTGGAGCGTTTTTCCCAAGTGCACCAGCGATTCTGAGGCACAGTCAGGATTGAGACTCACCGGGCTCAGCGAGCACTAGCTGAGTTTTCCTCTCTGGGATTTTTGGAGAGCTAAGCATTGAATGCCAAATCCGGAAGAATTTTTCCTTTTTATAAAACCACCCTCCCCGTGATCCTGTTGCTCATTCAGGACTGGAAGCTGAGAGTTTCAAATGCAAAGACAGCCAAGTTCCACACAAGCTACAGAAAATGAATCTGACATTTGGGGGCCTTTAAACAGTGTCAGGCACAGGAAGATGGAGTTAACAGCCCCACGCTCTGCTCCTCGTGTCTGTTTTGAACTGTGGCCACGGAGAGAACTAGGGGTTGGGATCAACCTCCCGGTGTGCCCAGGACTGAGGGTCACTCACTATGAACAGCTGCAAAGTCCCAGGCCAGCTGGGATGAGCCGGCTGCCCTACAAGGGACGGACATATCTCAGGTGCCTCCAGGATGCTTTATTTCATAAGCTCTGATCTTAGTTGTGTACTTCAGAGGTTTTAACCACAAAGGATAGAAAAGGGCTTTATGATGGCCAGACAAAAAGTGTGAGGGCCCTTATTATATAGGAGATAAATCGTTATACATTGTCTCTTACAAATTGAGACAGAGGAAAACTCAGTGGAATTTTTATAATTCAAAGACCAAGAAGGGAATTAAAAGATTTTGTGCTGAAATTAGCGGTGGACGAGGTCAGCATAGGATTCACTCTGGGGGTGGCAGGTATTGACAGGAAGCAGCAGGAGAGAGTTTTCCGGGGGCTGGGAATGTTCTGTCTTGATGGGGGAGGTGGTCATAAGGGCTGTACACGGGTCAACATTTCCTGAGCTGTGAATTTAAAATTACTGTCCTTTACACGTGTTACTGGATTACATTAAACCTCAATCGAAAAGGTTTCATTATTTTTTTTTTAGTAAACATTCCTATGACATTAGGCAATTTTCAATTTTCAACTGTTTTTCACTCTATTTTCAGTTTGGGGGGCTAAATAAAAAATAAGAAGTTACCACCCCTCCCCAAAAAAGTTTTTTTTAAAAAAGTTTCATTTAAAAACTCAAGGAGAAACAGGACTGATTTGAAGCAGAAAAATGAAAGTAAAATGAAGGAAAACATGGTGATTGAGGTGGAGCAAGGGAGGGACTTCCTTAAGGGCAGGGCGAGCGCAGAGACGAAGATGAAAAGGGAAGAGGGGGCTGCCAGTCTCTCAAGATGGGAGCAAGGGGTTGGAGGCATTGGAAGTGTTCCTCAATGGGAGGGATCCTGGAGAGATTTAACAGAGACAGAGGCAGGATCTCAGAGAGCACTGTCAGATGTTCCCCGGAGAGCCGGGGGCAGGGCACCCCTCCGGGGGCCCTCAAAGCCACGGTGGGCGGCAGCAGTCAGGGTGGACCCCTTGGCCAGCAGGTGAGCGTTGGGCAGAGAAGGTGTGGAGGCCACATGGTGATTGTAGGTGGGGAGCCATGTGACAGAGGGAAAGCCCTGGAAATGTGCGGAGTCAGGACCCTCCTGGAAGTGCTGGGAGGACTCCAAGGCAGAGCAGGGTGGGGGGATGGCGTGGGCAATTGGGTGGAATCCAGGCCTGTGGGGGACGCCCATGGCAGGCCGTCTCCTGGCCGGCATTCCCCACGGGGAGGGGGTGAAGGCGGACAAAGTATTGTGTTTGAGACCCAGAACCCAACTTGACTTCGTACCTGCCACAAACCCAGAAGGTTCCAAAGAGAAAAGAGAGGAAGGCCCTGGACCCCACAAACAGCCTTGGTTCCGCATGTACAAGGGAAGGAGAAGAGCCATCTTAGTAAGAGGCTTCTATTTTTAAAACACAGCTGGGCTTCCTTGAAAGGAGTGGGGGTGGATGGGGGGTGGGGAGCAGAGTGGAGTGGAAGCTGCAGGAACGAAGGTCAAAGGACAGCTCTGGTGGCTTGAAGTCTCCCAGGCCCGAGATCGGAAGAGTCCAGAGGCTGAGGACGGGCCGCAGGAACACATGGCAGAGGGCACTGGCCTCTCTCTGCGCTCCTGGGGGCACTGGTTCCAGAAGCTTCTGCTTAGGAACCCAAGAATGGTTTTCCACTGAGACAGATGTTAAGGGGAAAAAAAGAATTCTTAGGCCTCTCCACTCAGAAGTGAGAGGAAACTTTCAAAATGGAAAGTAGGTCATCTCATGCCCCAGCTTCAAACCCTTCCTAGCTTCTTGCTGCTGTTAGGTTAAAATCAAACTCCGCCCAGTTCTAGAGGCCTGCAGGGTGGAGCCCCGTCTGTCCGACCTCTTCCAGCTGGTAGGACAGCGCCTCCCCCTGGCTTGCTAGCTTCCCGCTCCTCAGACACACTAGAACTTCCCACCCCTGAGCCTTTGCACTCGCTGTTCCCTCTGCCTGGGATGCTCTGTCACACGTGTCAGCTCCCCTGACCTCCCCATCTGTGTCCCCACCCCGTTACTCTCACATGTCCCCTGTCTGTGGCCTCCGCCTGCACTCACCTGACAGATATGTTTACATGTCGGTCACTAGCCTGGAAGCCCCGTGGGAAGAGCCACCTTGTCTGTCTTGTTCTCAGCTGCAGTTTTAGCACCTTGCTCATTGCGCAGCAGAGATGGCTAACGGTTATTTGTTGAACTACAAAGCCTGGAGGATTCCAGAACAGTGCCCAGGGCAGCAGCAATGAGCCCCATAACCCAACCTTAAGAACTTACTGGATAGAGAAATGCGGAGAGAAAAGCGCAGATGGCCTGGTAGGGAACGGACCTGTTACAAATGTGGGGTCTCCTGCACATAGGAGGGGTGGAGAATGTGACCTGGGCAGAGCCCACACTCCAATCAGCACTGGGCCCCAGCAACCAGGAGCAAAGGTACCTGGTCGTTAAAAATATGAAGAATCGTGCCTGGAGAGGGTCCCAGGCAGGTCCTAAGGCCTAGGACTGCCACAGTTGAAATTCTCTAAAGAATTTCAGAAGATGGAAGTATCCCTAATGCCTCCGTCCTTGGGAGGAGGCCAAGCGTGTACAGGGTTTCTCCTCCAGGTTAGAGGAAGTGGCCCTCGATGCTACACCACGTGGCCCCTGGAAGGGCTGAGGCTTTTCTCCACCTGGGACTCTGTCACTGTTCCAGCCCCTGCATGCTGAGGGCATCATGGGTCTGGATTAGCAGGGCTCTGGAGCATCACCCTGCAGGGATGACAGCCAGAGGAAGAGGAGTTTGCTTGTAGATTCTAACCTCGGGCTGTCGCTGGGATTCTTCACGTCCTACTGAGTCTGACCCCAGAAAAGCAAGATGCTCTGGAAACTCGGGGTCAGGTTAATTCAACATCGGAGGAGGCGACAGGGCCACCCCCAGGGATGCAGGAACCCCAACATCTGAGAGGGCCTGACATCTAAGGAGAAAAGCTGAGAGCAGAATTTTTATTCTGGTCAAGACTGTGCAGCATAAAACTTGGAGAAGGAGGTGTCTGGACTTCAATTTCCTTGGGTTTCAGTTTCTGTGACAAAGAGATTTCATTGTGAATTTTATTTTATTTATTCTTTTGAGGAGAGAATTAAGTGATGGGAGGGTGTTCCTGTTGTTCAAAGAGGGGGCGGTCTTCTTCTTCTTCTTTGGTTTATGGCAGAACCTCTGATAAGCCACACACTAAGAATTGAGGCAGGAGGGATATGGGAAGGAGACTGACCAGGCATAGGTTTTGCTCTGGGGTGTCGGGTGGCCTTGGAGATCAGCCAGCATCGGTTCTCCCACCTCTGCCTGAGTGAGAGTCACCAGAGGGCTTATTACAAACAGGCTGCTGGGCGCCCCCAGAGCTGCTGATTCAGTGGGTCTGGGGCGGGGCCTGAGAATGTGCATTTCTAACAAGCTGCCAGGTGCTGCTGGTGCTGCGACCCAGTTCCACACTCTGGGAGCCACGGATCTAATGACTGTCCAGTTGTGAATCATTCTGTGGGCCAGTGCAGAATCCGCACCTCCCCCCCAACCTTCCAGGTCTCAGGGGACTGGCGGTGAGGGGCTCCTGATGGAGCTGGGACTATCTGGGTCATCTCCCCCCCCACACACACACCCCCCCACCGGGAGACAGCCAACCCCTGATGACTGCCAGGTTGGCCAATAAATCCTAAGGCTTAGGAGAGGGAAGTCAAGGGGTGTGTTTGTGTGTGTGTGTATGTGTGTGCATGTGAGTGGGTGTGATTGGGTGTTTGTGCATGTGTATATGTGTGAATGTGTGAGTGGGTGTGTGCATGTGAGGGTGTACATGTGTGCGAGTGTGTGTGTGTGCATGCGAATGCATGCGTACGTATGTGTGTATGTGAGTGTGTGTGTGTGTGTGTGTGTGTGAAACCTTTCCCTCTACTCAGCATGCTCTCATCTTAGCCCCCAGATTGGGGACGTCCCCACGTGGAGGGTGATAAGCAGCTCTGGCCTGTCTCCCCACTCTCTCCATGGGACGAGAGGTGGACTAATCAAATCAGCTTCCTCCTCCGTAAATAGCTGCCGGCCTTGCCTCCCTTCCAAAGTTGTAGGAAGTATTCAGGGTCTCCATGAAGAGGAAAGATGGAAAGGACCTCAAACACCCTCCAAAGCAGAGACCCCACTCTGCCAGCGTCCTGGGCAAGCTCTCAGCATGTTCTCCAGCCCTCCACCCCCGCCTGAGCATCCTTCACAAGCAGGCTGGCCCCTGGAAGCCCTTGGACAGCCTATAAATCTTCATCCCAATTTCCCTATTTTCCAGATTCAGGGCTAACGGCAATGTGCTTGTTCTATGCGAAAAACAGAAAATGTTCAGATTTATTGCTTTGAGAGTTTGGTCTGTCTCTTGGGCCTGGTTGATGCGGTTTCCTCCAAGTTTCATAACATTTTGTTAAAAAAATAATAATAATTTTTGACAGCAGTGTTTTGCCTCACATTTACGCACGGTTTATAGTTTAAGAAGAGTGTTCACATAATAACAATAACAATCATCACTATATGTATTGAGTTCCTACACTAAGGAAACCACCCTCCCTTTCCACAGATGGAAAAGCAGAGGCTCAGGGAGGTTAAGGGGCTTGCGCAAGGTCACACAGCCCAGAGAAAGGGCAGGGTGGAGCTGAACCCAGGTCCATTCGGTTTTGGCCTGTGTTCCTCCTCTCCTGGCTTGCCATTCTGCCTTTCTTATCTTCAACCTGACCGAATGCACACCAATCTGCAGATAAACAGTGAGTGAGAAAAAACACAAAACAAAGCAAAAACCAGGGGCTTTTGCAGAAAACAGAGGCTGGAATGCATATAAAAATAACCACGTATGTTCAAGGGAATAATCCGGTCCCCAAACAATATGTGTTTTTTTTTTTTTTGCGGTACGCGGGCCTCCCACTGCGACGGCCTCTCCCGTTGCGGAGCACAGGCTCCGGACATGCAGGCCCAGCAGCCATGGCTCACGGGCCCAGCCGCTCCGCAGCATGTGGGATCTTCCCATGCCGGGGCACGAACCCATGCCCCCGGCATTGGCAGGCAGACTCCCAACCACTGTGCCACCAGGGAAGCCCCCAAACAATATCTTTTGTGCTAAGATTCTTTCTGTAACGATGCAGGTGGTGGAGGCTCCAGTGGGGCAGGGAGTCAGCCAGCAGAGGACTGGCTCTCTGAGCTCTAAGGCTGCACTGTCCAAATGGTGGCCGGTAACCACACACGTGGCTACTTAAATTTAATTAAAATGAAATAAAATTAAAAATTTAGTTCTTCAGTTGCATTTGCCACATTTTAAGTGCTCAGTATCCACGTGTGGCCACCCTTTTGGACAGCAGTTCAAATGCTCACCCTTTTGAACATTTCCATCATCACAGAACGTTCTACTGGGCAGCATTGTTCTAAGCCCCCAGTGGGCCTGCTCCTGTCTTATCTTGACTGTCCTGGAGGAGCGGGAACCACTGGCGTAGGCGATAGACACCTGTTCTGAGGTAGGTCCCTCTGTAGCCAAGGTACCGATAGATGCCATCCCAGCACCCAAGCCCTTCTACTTTTTTCTGGAGAAGTTACAACTCCAGGGATGCACTTAAAGGGCAGAAACTAAAGGACTGGCCATTCATTGAGGCCGTGCTACTCAAAGTGTGGTTCAAGGACCGGCAGCAGCAGCATCTCCTGGGAGCTTGTTAGAAACACTCCATGCCAGACCCACTGAATAAGAACCTGCGTTTTAATAAGACCCCCAGGTGGTTCAGGTGCACATTCAAGTTTGAGAAGCTCTGACTTAAGAGACAGGCTGAGTGGGATCAAAATATTGTCCCAAATATAGGAAACCAATCAGATATTTTTAGATACAAAAAATAGCATCTGCAACCTGTCCCCCCAGTAGTGTGTGATTAAGCATGAGTCAGAGGGCTGAGCATCTCTGTGCCACGTGATCAGCCAGCATGCTTCCAAGGTTAGCTCCCCATGGAGGAGCTGGCCCATTCCCCACAGCTAGCACCTTCTTAAACCATGATGGGGTCACCTCTCCAAAGTAAAGAGAACAGAACTAAGACTCACATCCTGGATCTCAGGGATGCTGCCTTTAAAAACAGATTTTCTAGTTTTGCCTTTCTTACCAACGCGTTTGGCTTTTGAACTTTGCAAATTGCCAAAGACACAATGTGGTGTATAAAGCCAGTCTGAACAAACACACAGTCCTTTAAGGGAGGCGTCTTGCAAAGGGCTGTGTCCCCCCCCTTCCCAGGGACGTGATGCCCCGCAGGCCCCAGTGCCTAAAGCCAGGTGCTAGTGAAGCTTTCTGGGAAGGAACCAGCATCAAGCCCATCCATGAAGAAAACAGGTGAAAAAGGTGGTTCCATCTGCAGCAAAGGCAAACACGAGGCTTAAAGTGAGACCGGCAGCACGCTGGCCTCCCCACCCCACCCCGGCTGGGGATGGAGGGGTCTGCTCTGGGAATGGTTCCTGAGCCTCCTTCAGTGAGGATGACTCATCCCTTAATTCCTCTCTCCTCTCAGTCTGCCTTGGGTCTTACTTATTTTTATCCCCGGAATGGAGTTAAGTTGCCCAAAGGATGGTATTTCGCCACCTGCAAGGGCTTTCCTGGAGAATGAATTTTAAAATATTCATTTTTACAGCTTGCTCCCAGCGATAACGCAGAAGACAAGAATGCTGTGGGGAGGAGCGGGGACAGCGACACAGGCCCAGCGGGGAAGCCTGGGGTCTTGGGGAACTGCTAAGTGGCTCTGCCCTGGAGAGACATTCCAGGGACTGACTCCAAGGAGTTGGACCGGGGAAAATGGAACGGGTCCAGTATGCCTTCATAACTCTCTTATAATGCTGAAAAAAATTAAAGTCACGCCTGCGAACAGTCCTGCTGTTTTTGCTCTGCCAGCAGGCAGGTCTATTATTTTGGTAGCAAGCCTCATTTTTTTCTCCAGGGAACAGCCTTTTGCCCATTACATGGGGTCTCGGTGGGCCTGTGAGTCAAGATGCCTCGCCCTCCCTTTGGCTGGAGGCACGTGACCCAGGCCAGACCATTTGGAAGCTCAGGTCCTTGAAAAGAGACACAGTAGCATCTGGAGCGAACATCTGGATTCACCCGTCCTGGTGGTGGTGCTTGGGGAGGCTGCCTCCTGGTTCTTGCAAACTGGATCCGTGGCCAAATCAAATCCTCTTCCTCCTCCTTCCTTGTTTGTTTTTTTTTGTTTGTTTGTTTTCTTTTTGGTTTTTTTTTGTGGTACGTGGGCCTCTCACTGTTGTGGCCTCTCCCGTTGAGGAGCACAGGCTCCGGATGCGCAGGCTCAGCGGCCATGGCTCACGGGCCCAGCCGCTCCGCGGCATGTGGGATCTTCCCGGACCGGGGCACGAACCCGTGTCCCCTGCATCGGCAGGCGGACTCTCAACCACTGCGCCACCAGGGAAGCCCTGCCTAGTCCTTCTTGATGTCTGGCTGTTCACTCTCCTGAGATTCCATGAGCCACTCCAAGGCATTTTAATTCTTTTTTTTTTGCTTAAGTTAGAGTCGGTTTCTATTGTTTGTAGCTAAAAATCTAAACTGACACAAACCCAAATGCCCAACAATTGGGGCTCAGATCCAGAAAGTGTGATACAGCCCATGATGGAACACTACCCACCAGGTACAGCAATGAGATAAATGTATGTTGACATGGAAAGATGTTCATAATATAGCATTTGGTGCGAGCAGATTATAACAAAACAGGATGCCACAGTTGACACCGTGTTTGCAGAATATACTCTGTCCCTTCATAGAGAAATATCTAGAAGAAAATGTAACAGTATTTATTCTGGAGGGTAGGAAGGTGAATGATTTTTCTTTCAGCTTGTCATAAAGATAAGCTTTCTAACCTTTCTATAATATCTGTGTAATCAATTTTGTGTTTTGCTTTTTAAAAAATGGGCCCTAGCAGGTCACTGGAGCCACACTATCTTGGTGCCTGTCAAGAGTGAAGTGATTTTCTGGGTTCAGGCAGCAACTTATTTACCAAAGGCGCGGGATCCTGCTATAGCCACAGCTTCCCTGTAGCTCTAACTACTGCTTAAGAACATGCCGGAAGCATCTGAGTCTCCAGAACAAGGAAGCAGCACTTCCCACAGCTCCAGGGCACCAGCGGCATCCCACTTAGGAGAACCTTGTGAGGTGGAGGGTCTGCTCTCTGCCTGATGGAAAAGAGTGGCTCAGGGAGACAGGTGACCTGCCCAGGTTCCCACAGTGAGGGTTTAAAGCCAGGTCACCTGGCCCAGGGCCCCAACACCCCAGGGGCTACTCAAGTTCACTAACAGCCAAAATGAAGTGGCTGAGCCTGGGGAAGGACTCGGTATTGTCCTGTGAAGTCAGCTGTGTGGACACGCTGCAGAGGGGTGAGGGTGAGGGAGGGGAAGCTCTCTCCTCAGCGTTGGGGCCCGACCTCCTTGCCCTGCAGAACGGCCTCCTCCCAGGGGTGACGGTCAGGAGGAGAGTGGATCTGTGGGGTAGACTTACCTTCCAGCTCTCAGCTTGAAGGTCATCTGCTCAGAGAGGCTCTCCTTGACCCTCGAAGGCAGGTCCAGACATTAGTGCCTCAGCCTGCTTGTCTCCTTTGGAGCACTTCACGTAACTTGCAGTCATTCTCCTTCATGGTCTGTGTGTCCCTGCTTGGCTGTATGCTCCCTGAGGGCGGGGCTTATGACTGTCCCACTCACAGCTGCGCCCCCACGTCTGGTCCCCTGCAGGCACTCACCAAGCATCTGCTGAATGATGGAATAGATGAACCCTGGACTGGGGTGGTGAGCAAACCCTAGGGGTTTCACCTCTGCCTTTACTGGCTGTGGGACCTCAGGCAAGTTGCTGCTCCTCTCTGGGCCTCTTCCAAGCCTTGATGTAAGTATAAATATCCAACTTCATTTAAAGGGTTGCCCTCACCCTTCCTGAATCTATTAGGACCAGTTCAAGGGGAGGTAATAGAAGTTGGCATCTTTATACCTTAAATCAACTGCTGGTTGATTATTCTTTCTGATGATAGCATTGCAATGGTCTCCCCAGGAGTCACTGATGTGCGATGAACCCAATTGTATTTCTTATTCAATAAACTCCTTTATTGTAACTTTACAGATTTTTCCATTACAATACTGAAAACAGCACTAGTGATTCGTAACACTTAGGCCCAAATCAAAGGGAAACCCCTCCTCAAATTATAAGGAAAATGACACATAATTGAACATAGAGTAAACGTTGGGCAAAAGGAATTCAAAATATAGAAAATGGGGTCAAGATTTTGTGTGTGTGTGTGCAAACACTTTAAGGTTTAGTTTATTGGAGAACACCATTTTTGAAAGCACATGATTTTGAAAACTATATTTAAAATCTGTGAGAAAACACAACTGTAGAGAAAAGGCAAAATCAAGCAAAAACCAAAAAACCTCCAAAACGAAAGGACGTGAATCAAATACACGAGGCTGCGATGCAAACCTCCGGTGCTTTGGCCCTGGAATGGCAAGTGAGCAGGTTTCATAGACATTCTCCGTGGAAAGGAATGTCTGGGCCTGGTGTGACATCGCTGTGTCTCCGAGTCCTGTCTCCTCACAGAGGAAAAGAAGTTGCTCGTCCAACACATCTGCCGGGTCCGCCAGGCAGGGGCCCACATCTCCAATCCGTTTGAGAACAGCCCCAGATCCCGTAAAGGTGGTCCTGGAGTACAAGGCGACGGGTGGTGGGAGTCAGGCCCCGCCCCTGCCAGAGCTGTCCGGGTGGCTCACGGGGAGCGGGTGGGCCTCCGTGTTGAACACCCAGTCTTCCAGCGAGAGCATGTCATCTTCAGAGAACAGAAGATAGAGATACCTGTGCCCCGGCAGGGAGGGGAGCAAGACACAGCCTGTCAGCGCTCTGGGGAAGGGGGCACCCACTGCGAAGGAATCTCAGGGGCCTCTGTGACTGGCCTGTGCCCAAGGGCGCAGGGAGGTCGGAGACCCCAAATCTGCCCGGAGGGCTCGTCCCCAGGAAGGAGCTGTGGACGTCGAGGGGAGCACTGAGCTTTAGGTCAGACGGAGCCGGTTCATCCTGGCGCTGCCCCAGCCCCCACTCTGTACCTCTGCCCCAACCAGCTTCCCTCAGGTGCTTTCCCCACCTGGCCCTCTGAGGACCCTGTGTGGCCTAGATTCTCTCTTTTTTTTTGCAGGGAGGCCTGAGGGCTACCCCAGGACTCGGCCTGTTTCCTTATGTACCAGGAGACTCGACACTCAAGTAGATGTCCGGGCGCTAAAACGCACAGGGAGTCGCGACTCCAGAACTGCAGGTTTCCAAGCCATGGGGGTTTTTAATGGAAGGAACAGACCATCCAATCCATCCTAAAGAGCTAAAGCACAAGGGGACTGCTTTAGGGAACAGCGAGGAGGCCAACTTTCCCCCAAGAAAGGAGGGGAACAGCGCAGCAGCACAACTGCAGCAGTGACCGGGCTTGACACCATCATGCTTATTACTCTGCCCATTTTACAGAAGGGCACAGTTTCAGAGAACTTAAGTAACTTGAGGAGACAGGTTAAAGAAGTTAACTTCTCACATAGCTAATGCTTAGGGGGGTGGAGTCCAGCCCGGCCTCACTCTGCGTGGAGAAACTGGCCTGGCCCAAGGCCCGCACCTGGACCCCAAGCCTCCGTCCCTCTTGGGCCCCGCTCCCGGGACAGCAGAACTTGACTGATGGTGAAGGAAGGGACTGCTGCCCCCTGCCCCCCCCGCCCCCTCCCCCTTCCCTAAGAAAAGCCCAGTTGCCCTCTGGGAAGAACGCCAGCCGAGCCCCAACTCACTTTAGTGTCTCCGCCAGAAAGAAAGTCTGCTGCTTGTTGTCGTGGTCGGGAACCTTACTGTATACGTCTTGGATCCCAGAGAAGCCGGCTTCCGTCCGACAGTATTTCTCCAAGGCCTGAAGGAAAGGAAGGCAGCCGTGGTGTGGGGAGAGGAGAGGCGCCCCCCCAAGATTCCGCCTGCCCAGCTCTCGAACAGGCAGGCCCTCCCACCCCTTGGCTGGGGACCCCAGCATTGGTGGGGGCAGCAGGCCGAATTCCTGCCGTCACCACGCTCCCTGGGCCCACGCTGAGAACTTAGTCCCTGCCCGGCCTGAGCGCTTCACCTGGTGTGAACTTCGAGGAAGCTTCTCTGCCTCTCGGGGAACTAGACTGACCTGACAGACTCACCCACAGTGGTGGACAGAGGTCAGGGAAGGGGCTGGTGATGTTTGCGGGCTGGGATTTGGGGACTGGACTTGGCGCGCCCCAGGGATCCCCGGTAGAGGTGTAGTCCCTGGGCCAGAGGCTGTGCCTGCCTTTTGTACAGAAATGCAAGTTGTACCCACTGAGGGTCTGTGGGTGGGGCCCAGGAGCACAAAACACTTGGCTTTCAAAGGCCAAGGACCAGGGTCTTCAGGAAAGCAGAGGGATTCTGGCCAGTGAAGCATGTCAGGGAGCCTGAGCAGGGCCCACGCCCCAGCTGAGCACGTGCTCTGGGAGTGTGGCTCTCCCCACCAAGTCTGTGCCTCCGAGAGCAGTGGGCCCGGGGGAGAACAGCAGAGAAAGCTTGGCATCCATCCAAGAACCTTCTGGAATCCCCAACCCTGCCTTTGATACCTGCCCCAAAGAAGGAAGGGGATTGGGGGAGCAGAGCCCAGAGAGGGGGCTGCCCAGGGCTGGGCTAGCTTCGGGGAGAGGAGGGAGGTGAGCTGGCAGCCCGTTCCTGTTTGAGAGGAGAAATCTAGTCACCTGTCCAGGCCTCAGCGTCGGAGAGCAGTGACCACGCGTGTGCTGGGCCACCTCTGACTGCTGCCCTGCGTTCGCCCCTCTCAGTTTGCTGACATTATTGGGCACTCAGAACACTCTTCACGAGTTCCTGGCCTGCTCCTGGCCGGCTGGGGACTCCTGGCTCTGCAACCAAACCTTGACCCTTTGCACTCTCAACTTTAGCCAGATGCCAGCCTGGCTTGCCCTTCCTCTTGGGTTTGGACCCTGACTGTGAATTCTCAAGGGCACCTGCCACCGGTTCACCACCCTCCCCCTGCGCCCCGCCACTCACCATCACCACTTCCCAGCCCCACTCCCTGTAGATGGGGTCGTGGGTCTGCCGCCACAGGTACATGTAACTCTCCACCACCTCGGGCCGCAGGATGTAGTAGCTCTCGCTCGTCTGCGTGGCCACGGCCTCTCTGCCTGAGTTAAACCAGAAGGCTTCGGGCCCCAGTTTGGTATCTGCAGGAATGACCAACCAGGGGGCCTGGGTCAGACCTCCCACCTCCTGCTCTTCGGGATCCCAGTGCCCCAGGAGAGACGGAAGTGGCGTGGTAGCCCTGGCCGGGGCCGGCTGGTGATGGGCTGGCCTGGGCTGGCCAAAGCAACGCCCTTAGGCCTCGAAACGTCTGCAGTTTAGACCCTGAGAATCCAAATGAACTTCCCAGCAGTCCGGGGAGACAAACGTTTGGGTGAAACATTAGCCCTGCAGGGTGTTAACCAGCGCTCGGCCAAGAAGCGGTTGGAGTTTTAAGCACATTTGGGGAACAGTGGGTTAAACAGAGTGAGAGCCTCCTGTCTACAGGACTTACCAGACCCTTTAATTTGCTAATATTGCAACGATGCTTCTCCACAGACCCCCTTTCTCTGGGAACTGCTTTTGACACGTCCCAGAACCAGCCTTCCAGAGCTGACAGTGTGGGAGACTGCTGAGGTGGAGGTGAGGGAAGATTCGCCCGGAAGGCACGTATTCAGGCAGAGGGAGCTGAATAAAGAAGGCCTGACGAGGTCTGGGTTTCGTTGTCATTGTTTGGTTTCGGTCAGTTTGCTGCTGTTCCTGTTTTCTGGATGGCCACCATTATAGCCACCACTGCCGCCACCATTTAGGAGTTCAAGGGCTGTGCTGGGTGCTTTACATGCATTTATTGCAATCCTTAAAAAATGTTGTTTTGGTAAGGCAGATACTTGTACCTGCCTCTCGCGCATGTGGAAACTGAGGATCAGAGAGGCTATGTAATTTGTCCAAGGTAACACAGCAAGTTGTGGCCGAGCTGGGATGTGACCCTGGATCTGTCTGATGCCCTTTCCCCAGGCTGTCCTCTCTCTCTTTCTCCCCTGGGTCTGACTCTTTAGGTCCAAAATTTAGGGTATGTGGGTCAGATCATCCTCCCTTTAATGCCTGCATATCCTGTCAGGTCAGCGGAGGGCCCAGCTCTGGTCCTAATGTGGGCCCCCCACCTCCCATTAGGGCTCAGGACCCCAAGAGGCCCTGGGCTGCTTTTTCTCAGAGACATATTGGAGCTTTGCAGGACAGCCTACTCATTCATGGAGGGCTTCATGGAAGAGGAATTAGGCAGATCCTGGCTCCTCTGATCCTCTCAGATGGCACAGCTGCTCTTGGCCATCAGAACACAGCCGTTTCGCCAAGCTGCTAATGGGGTGAGGGCAAGAGCGATTGCTGCAGCCATCCGTGGAGGAGCCGGGCTGGTTGTAACAACATGCTTTACTAAGCGACTGCCTTTTATGGTCTGGGCTGATTGTCCCCGACAAATAGCAAGCTTTTATTATTCCTGAGATTTCCTATTTGTTTGTGGTGCTGGCAGAGCTCTTTGAAGGGAATTGAAGACCGGTTTTAAGGACCCACTGCGAATTGCTGGCTTCCTGAAAACAGCTCCAGGAGCTCTGGATTCCACTGGCGCGCTCACAGACACGTTTTCGGTGGACTGCTAACAAACGCCTCCCATGCTGCTGGCTGAAGGCGTGGGCCAAGCACTTCCTGTGGGGCCCAGGAGACCTGTGTTATTGTTCCCATCGAACAGATGAGAAAACAGAGGCCACCAGCTGCTGAGCGGCAGAGCGGCATTTGAGCCAAGATCTTTTACTGCAGATCTTAGGTCCTCTCCTCCAACCAAGGCTGGGTTTACAACTCAGAGCGGTGGGCCCCTTCTGGGGTCAGGGGGGCCCGGGGCTTTTTCTGAGGGGTGTTGTTTAGAAAGGCAGCACACAAGATGGGGCTGGGCATCAGGAGACCTGGGTTCTAGCCCCGGCTTAGCTACTCATACACGGTGTGGCTTTGGCTAAGCCAGGTCCCCGCTCTGGGCTGACTCAGTTTCCCTGCATGTAAAATGAGGAGCTGGATTCACATTCTCTCATGTGGCTTCTGAGTCTAGCGTTTGACAGTGCTGCGGTGAGTGCTGGCGCGGATGGTGCAGAAGCTCTCAAGCTTTCCGGGGGTCTTGGATCAGAGGGTGATTATGGGGTGGTGCCAGGAGGTGGTGAGACCCTCTGAATGGGAGCGTTCCAGGGAGGAAAGGCAGAGATACGTTTAGGGGTAGGGGCTCAGGGAGAAGGAATTTGCTAAAGGCTCAGGAAGCCAATGTTTCTGCCTCAGGGGCTGGAGGACCCTCTGCTCTGAGCCCCTCCCATGGGAACTTGGCCGGGTCATCTCTGAGCCTCAGTTTCCTCATCTGTGTTGTGAGGGTCAGCGATGATGTATGTCCAGTGCTGAATGACACCCGGCACACACAAAGTGCTAACACAGCACCGTGTTCCCTCTAACTGAGGGCACAGTCTCTGTGTGTGTATAGCGCACCCCTCATTCAAATTCCGGGTAACCTCCAAGGTGAGGCTTCCCTAAGTCCGTGTGTTCCCTTCACTCACTGCCACTCTCCTGGTCTTTCCAGTTCTTCCTGGCGTCTAGCCTCAGTCTTTCCTGCAGCCCCTTCCCCTTGCAGGGTTACCTGAGCGGGCGTACGATTCGTGGCACGTCTTGGTGATCTGGGCTGCGAGCTCCCGGTAGTGGGCCCTCTTTTCTTCCTTGGCATCCTCAGCGCCGAGGGCGATCATGCCCCCGGAGAAACAGGCCAGGTGCCCCATCTTGTGGTCCAGAATCCCCCCTCGCCACTCAGCAATGTAGGTCAGCCCCCCGGGAGAGACATTCAGCAAGTGGGTCTCTATTGCCTGGGAGCAAGGTGGGAATTGGGCGGGGAGGAAGGGCGTGGGAGGGTACAGAGAAGGGAAGGGAGAGGACGGAAAGTGAACATTTTGGAGAGGCAGCAAGCGCAGCTCTGTCGAGCCCTCCATCCCAGACAAAGGAGGCCTGCCGGCCTTGGCTGGGGGCGGTCCCTGATGGGGCTGGTGGGAGGTTCTGCCACTCACCCAGCTGAGGCCTGGTGCTTGCTGGGGGGCTGGGACACAAGGCAGCTCCCCAGGGCCAGTCTCTTACACAGACTTTTAAAACGTCTACATTCAAAAAATTTTTGGAAAAAAATATCTTTAAAAATTATTATCCATCTCCATTATATCCTCTGTTAGGGAATCTTAACCTGAAGCCCAGCTGGCCTGTGGATGGGCTGGAAGGGGTCCAGAGTGCCCCTAGAATTGTAGGTGACACTTCAGGGCATTGTCATGGGAAGAGGGTCAGTAATATTTGATCAGATTCTCAAAAAGGACCATAGACAGTAACAGCTGCCCTCTACAGGCCCTTACCACAGGCTTCCTCATTTAATGCTCACAAAAAGCCAGGCACATGGGCTGTACTGCTCTCCCTAGACACAGGGGTTGAGTGGCGTGTCCCAGGTCACCCACCACACCACGGTCAAGACAAGGACCCCCCGATGCGCAAGCCCGGCTCCTTCCATTACCCAATGGCTGCTCCTTTTGGTGGCAAGGGGCTTTCAGAGCCCTCCCCTGGTCCCCCAAGAGGTGATGCTGTTGGGAAAGACTCCCAGGATGTTGGGGGGTGTAGGTGTCAGGCCATCGCGCCCCTGACTGCCTGCCGTTAGTCCCTTGGGAGCCGTGGAGACTGAGGTGATGGCGGCAGCCACCCACACAGCTGCAAGGCTGGACTCCATGGGTCCTAATCCAGGGCGGAGCCTCTGGGGCCCTGGCCAGGCCTCTGCCTCCACTCTTGCCCTCCCGTCTATCCTCTGGGGTGGGCGGGCGGTGGGGTGCACTCTATACGTACTGGTCCTGACTGCGTCTTGGGCCTGTTTAATGCCCTCCCATGGTTTCCAAGTGCCCTCAGACGAAAGTCCAGCAGGGCCTCCGAGACTCCCTGATGTACACTCTGAGGTTTAACCTGATGCCACGGCCATGGCTCCCGGGTGTAGACTCTGGTTCAAACCCCGCCTCCACCAGTTCCGAGCTGTGTGACATTGCGCAGGTTCTATGTTCTCTCTGTGCCTCAATTTCCTCATGTATAATATGGGGATGAGAGCATGAACCACTTCACAGGGCTGTGAGGATTCAGCGGGATGTGTCTGCGGAGCTTAGCGTATATTTCTTCGCACAGAGAGGCTCAATAAGTGCTGGCTATTATGATTCCTCTCCAGTCGGCCCCCGCCCCCGTCCCCGCTCCAGCCACGCCGCAGGCCTCGTTTCATTCCTGTGCCCCCTCCCCCAGTGAACATTTCGTGAGCGCCTCTTGGTGCCAGCACTGTGCTCCGTGCAGGGAACACAGCCCTGAAGATGGGTCTGGACCTGGACTCAGGGAGCTCACCCGTGGGCACAGAGACGTCCCAACAAAAGCAAATACACCCGAGAATCCCAATTTGTGATCAACATTCTGAATGAAACCAATTAAGGGGACGAGGCAGAAAAAAGCTCGGGGAGGAGGTCCTACTTTGCGGAGTGAGGCCACAGAAGGTCTCTGCGCTGGTGACCTCCACAAAGACCTTTTCTTCCTGCCTCGGGGCTTTGCGGCAACTACTGCTTCTCCCCCAAGATCCCATCCCAGCTCTGCTACCTCTAGCTCTGCGTCTGAGCCCCTCCAGGATGCCTCTTCCTTGGTCTAAACCATTGTGGCCCCATTACGCTGCTACCCTGTTATCTTTCTACGAGGTGTCGTTCCCACCTGTGTGCGCCTATGTGTATATATTTCTGTGGAACGTCTGCCTTTGTCCCGGGACTCTGAGTGCCAGGTGACGGCAGAAGCCACCACTACCATCCTCCAGCCAGTGCCTGGCATGTGGGAGGTGCTCAAACAACATTCGTTCCTCGATCTGTCTTGTCCTTTGCCCTCTGCTGTAAGGCCCAGGCCGGTGGGCTACCTGCAGGACCCTCACTGAGCAGCAGATGGGGAAGCTCTGATGAAGCGACTGGCGCGCCAAGGCATCTGCTCCCTGTGGGGAGGAGCACGGAGGCAGCCTGGAGGGCTGCCGCGTCCGGGCCGGGCCCTGGCTCCTGGGCAGAGCTGGGTCCACGGTAGCTGCTCTGCGTCGCTAAGGGTGCTGGTGCGGGAGGGGTGGCAGGGCTAGTCCCGGGCACAGAAACCTGGTTCAGTTATCACTGCCAGCACTGGGGAGAGGACACAGACATCCCGGGAGATCCCAGGAAGCTTCACACTGTAGCTGGAAACCTGTACCTTCAAGACTGTCTCCCACTGGTTATTTCTATTTGGGGTTAACCCCAGGCTAAGAAGTTGTGGTAAAGAGGAAATGATAGGCCAGTCTCTCTTTGAGGATATAATTTAGACAAGCAAACGCAAAGGTAAAAAACAAAAGCCCCAAGCCTTTCTAAAACCCTTAGCAAAACACAAGATAGCACGGTCGGGCAACCGACTGGTAAAAAGGCTAAAATCATAGCAAGAGACATAGTAGAGAGCTGAGTTTGAATCCCAACTCTGCAATTTGAGAGTTGGGTGACTTTGGGCAAGTTACTTCCCTTTGCTGAAGACTCCCTTTCCTCAACTGTAAAACGGGAATAATAATTCCTGGGATGGTTATGAAGCTACTCAAAGACGCTGGCTAAGCGCCTGGCACTGACGGTTCCTTCCTCTACCTCCTGGAGGGCACCCCATCTGCGCACTTCTGAGAGGGCCTTCGGGCCAGCCAGGCTCCCCAGCAATTCGCCAGCTGGTGAGCAGAGGCAGGGGCCCTGGATCCAGAGTCAGCGAGACCATGTTTGCGTCTTGGCTCTGCCGTGTTGCCGGGTGACCCTGGGCCTTTCAGAGCCTCAGTTTCATCATCTGCGAGAAGGGGCTAACTAAGGCCAGGCACCCAGCGCACCTGCCTGGAGGAGGCCGCAGGGACAGAAGCTCCCTGTTCTTCTTGCTGCCCCTCCTCCGTGACCCCGGGTGTGCCCAGCTGATCTGTCTGAAGCCCTCACACCCACCCTAGCTGGACACTGTCTAACCCACATACTGGAGCCCCCAGGGAAGCTTTCAAGGCTATGGCCTGGGCCCCAGCCCAGAGGTTCTGATGTCACCTTGTTGGGGTGCAGCCTGGGCATTGGGGTTTTACAGCTCCCCAGGTGGTTTTTAACATGCCAACAAGGCTGACAACCACCAGAACATTCTTCAAAGCCCCAAACTTGCCAGAGGCCCAGCCTTTACCCAGGGTCAGAGACACTTCAGGTTTTTCACTGGGGAGATAAAAGGTGGGAGCAAAGCTGAGTTCTAGCCTGTTCAATCGAGCACTTCTATAAAACTCCCCGTTTGCTTAAATAATTTATGGCCATTTCTTCCCTTGAAGCCTCAGCTACAGTGTTCCCTGAGGGCTAGGAACTGGGCTGCTCGTGAACTCTATGTTTACTCTGCAAGAAAGGCAGCAAGGGCAGAAAGGGCCTCTCCAGGCAGCACACCCGGCCACCGCTGAACCTGACCGCTAATCCTTGCCAGGAGCCGCAGGCTGCAGTGGAAGCTCCGCTCAGAAGCCTGGAGTGGACGGGGCTGAGCCAGACTGAGCTGGGACTGGAATCCTGGGACCTGCTTCATGACTCAGGTCTTGGTGCCAGGGAGCTGGGCAGGGAAAACTCATTACTGAGCCCACAGTTTAAAGGACCCACGGCTCCGGAGGCCTGTTCCAATGTGCCTCCTTTAAGGACTACCATTCCTGGCCGGATTCATGTGATCAGAGTGTAGCTAGATATCATTCATCCATCCAGTCTGCTGCCCACACCCACCCATCCACCCATATCTACCCACCTATCCACCATATCCACTTACCCATCCATCCTTCCACCCACCCGTCCATCCATTCAATCATCCACGTGTTCACCTACCCACTCATCTTTCCGTCCCCTCTCCCTCCCTCCCTCCCTTCCTTCCTGCCTTCCCCTCATCCATTTATTTGTTCACAAAATAGTGACTGTATGCCTCCCAGGTACCAAGCACTGTTTTGGGAGTGACGTATACAGTGAATGAGTAGACAAAATCCTTGCTCTAGACAGCTCAGGAAGATAGACAATAAACAAGTAAACAGATACACACATGTGATCATTTTAGACACTGATAATAATACGCCTCAGGTATGTGAGAGAGAGAGACGCTGGGGAAGGCTAATTCAGTGGCATCTGAGTTGACCAATAAGCAGGACCCAGCCACCTGGATGATACTCCAGGTAGAAGGAACAGCAGGTACGGAAGCCCTGAGGTGGGAACGAGAGCTCAGAGGGCAAAGGGGAGGGAGCTCAGAGTGACTGGCAGTCCCACATCAGGGACTGCGGGCAAAGGTGAGGAGTCTGGTTTATTCCGAGCGCTAAGGGAGTCATGAGCGGAGGGACGTGTACTTACAGCTACTCTGGCTGCTGCGGAAGAACTGACTTAGAGTGGGGAGGGCTGGAGCGAGGAATCCAGTTAGCTTAGACCACGGCAGTAGCAGAATAGATCCAACCTGCTCAACGTACTTGATGAGGAAACTGAGGCCCGGAGCCTGCCCAGTGCCTTTTCTTTAGTTGGGCTCAAAGGTATCTATTGATGGGGCTGCTGGGATTCTAACCGACTCCCCCTCTGTCCTACAGTCTCCGCCTCTTTGGAGGGACCCATCTGAGCTTAGCATCCCTGTTCACTCCTTGCCCTGTAGACAGACCAGCAGAGCTGAGGGACAGTGGGGAGAACCTGGCGGCTGGCTTTGGAGACCTGGCTCTAGCTCCAGCTCTGCCAGTTCTGTGCTGTGTGGCTTTGAGCAAGTGCCTTCCCCTCTCTGGGCCTTGGTTTCCATCCACATAAAGAGAAGGAAGAGAAGTGGGTGCTCCACTGAGGGAGGCCCCTCCCAGCCGGGATGTGCTAAGTATGTCACCTCTGGTTCCACAGGAAGATGGCCGAGGGTCTTGCTTTGGCAGCCTCGCTTGGGGGCTCCTAGTCTGGCTGTGTTCTGGGCTCTGACACATCAACAGAAACACAGACACCGTGGTTGCTGAATCAGACTGCCTGCTGCTTCCTGTGAGACCTCGGACAAATGACTTCACCTCCTTGAGCTTGGGTTTTGCATCTGTGAAATGAGGATGCTCACACGGCCCTAATTTCAAGGTGTTTGAGAAGAGTCAAGCAACAGGCTGGGGAGGGGACTGTCTTGTCCTCCCTCTGGGAGGACAGTTCACCGTAGGGGTGTGGTGGGGAGCAAGCCCTCCGGCTCTCAGGAACCCACGTGGGAACCGGTGGCGAGTGACTGACCACCCATGAAGAATCAGGCGCCTGTCTTACCTCCAAGGCTTCGTAGTACATATCTTTAGCCTCCATATCTGTCTTGGCCGACATCAGCCAGGATTTGATCAAATATTCGTAAAAACTGTCCCCGAGTCCTCCAACCGAGACATGGTCTGTGAGGGGAGAGAGGACAGGAACATTATCTCCACCTGCTGAGGCCGCCGCGACTCGGTGGGGAGCGAGCATTTAATCCGCAGCCTCGGAGCCCCCGACAGAAGGGGGGCTGGGGGGAAGGCATGGCCTGCGACCAGGGGAGCCAGGGCCAGCTTGAGCACCATCGTCCCTCATGGAAATGCAGGGGCTCCTTCGGCTGCTATAAATCATGTCATCGTGTTGCTTTTGCAGGCGGAGGACGGGGCAGGGTCTCTGGTTATTAACCGTAAATGGGTTGCATTTCTTGAAAAAGATAATCTGGTGGCAGGGAGTTCAGAGATTTTTATTACCTGGTGACAAACATGGTAATTAATGCTGGGCAGGTTCATAAAAGGCCACGGAAAGGAGCAACGAGAGGCTTAATTTAGTTGGTCAGAGCACAAAGCTGTTCTGGGAAAGCCAAGTTTAAATTTAGCAAATTGGGATAAATGGGGTTCAAAGGAGCAGAGGGAAGGAAAACCGGGTTTGAGGAGCCCTCCGTCCGCCCTGGTGGAGGAGGAACTCCAGGTGTGGCTGAACGGGCAGGTGTCTCCACCCAGGGCTACCCCAGGAGAGGGGTGGCTGACAGAGGAGCACTTAATTACAGAAGCAAGACATGGCGGTGCTTCAATCACAATTAACAACAGGGAAACACAAAGGCGTTTAATAGATAAAACAAGGAGAAAACTGCGGCTCCCTGTTAAGCAGCAAGACAGTGAGGAAGGGAAGGGGGTGGAGGAAGGCGGGGTGGGGGGGATGGGAAGAGGATTTTCAGCTCCTCTGGAGAAAGAGGGGTTAGAAGAAGAGAGGGGAGGGAAAGTGGGTGGGGGGAGAGAGAAAGAAATAGAGAATACAGCAACAGCTACCCTTTATCGAGGGTCTACTGTGGGCCGGGAGCTTTACTGTATCATTTATAACAATCTTCCCAAGAACCCTGTAAGGTAAGCACTACGAACCCCATTTCCCAGTTGGGAAAACTGAGAGGGAGCCTAAATAGCTCGGCCAAAGCCACCGAGCTGGTAGAGCTCTCACTTTCTGCAGGTTTACACAGTCAACCAGAGAATGAAAACAAAGATGCAGAGAGAAAGAAAGGGCAAGTGGGAAGAGGGAGGGTCAGATCAAAAATCAGAGGGTCAGACAGCTGGGAACCAGGAAAGGGGGCTGACAGGAGGCCCCCACAGTAAACAGGGGCCCCCTCCAGCCCCCTCCGTAAACAAGCCCCGGCCCAGCAAGGGTTCAGGAACGGAAGGAGCACTAGTGAAAATGCGAACAGACCAGGTAAAGCCTGAGGCTTAGGGAGACGTGCGGGGGGGACCAGCGTGGGCTGGACTTTGTTACCTGAAAAGACGGAACCAGCACAGCGTCCCCCTTGCCCCTGTTCCCAGGGGGAGGACACAGCTGGGCAAGCCCAGAGGGAGGGCAGGGCTGTGCCAGGCCCGGCATGTGGATGGCGTGTCCACGGCCGGGGCGCGAGGTCTGTGCAAGGCAGGGGTGGGGAGGCCGGAATTCAGACCGGGGCAGCCTGCACAGAAGGGGCCCCCGCTCATGGCACTCAGCCGGGGGCACGGGCACCTCCACGCTCATCTCCTGGGCTTGCCTCCTCTCACGGCTCCTCTGCCACCCCAAACACTGCTAGCCCCCTGCCCACTCTGTCTCACATGTGATGACCCCTCTGCCAGGAATACCCTTCCCTACCTTGTGTGGCTGACACCCCCTCACTGCTTCACCTCAGCTCGGAAGGGCTTTCCTCCGTGTCCCCATAACATTGAGGTCCCTGCAGGGTGATGTGAGGGAAATAAGGCACCTGCACCCTCTGGCCCAGCGCCCTCCTGCGGGAAGTGCTTGGAGCAGCTGTCCCACCGTCGCTAGGTGCGAGCCTTGCCCTCAGCGGCTCCCAGCGCTGTGTCATCGGTACCTGTTTGTGGGTCTACCTCCCCCGCTAGGCTGTGGGCTGTGTGGGGAGGGACCCTGTATGACTCTCATCTATGCCCAATACCTGTGTGGCACACTGCAGACGCCCAGTAAGTCCTGAATGAGAGAAAGGCAGACATGTGGGGGCTGTGCTCAGAAGAGCCTTGAACGTCAAAGCCAAAGAGACTGGACTTCACCATGTGATTGCAGAGTGTGTGTGAGGGACAAGGTCAAGGGCTTCACCTGGCAGGTGTGCGCGGGAGACGGGAGCCAGGTCAGCAGGAGTTCCACAGGTGTTTGAGATAGGACACCCTCTTGGGGACATGTGTGTAGTCTCCCGGGGCCTCAGCTGCAGTGCACAGGTGGGGGGTGTCTTCCCCGCACCGAGGGGCACGTGGGGAGAAGTGCAGGAGTGGGAATTAGAGACGTGGATCCATCATTAGCTCAGGGCAGGCCAGAGCCCCTGGGCCTGTCTCCTGATCTGTAAAATGTAGAAGGGAGAGTTGGTGTGCGTGAGCAGAGATGGGTTCTGCTGCTTCCTGATCGTGTCAACAACGCGCCCACCACACTTGGCAGCAGGAGGCAGCCACCCTATACGCATGGGAATCGCTGGCAGGAAAGTGGCATGAAGCTGGGGGAGGTGGCCGGGGTGGAGCTGGCGGGCAGCTCACACTCCCACAGCCACGGGAGAGAACCTGGACTTGCCACTTCCCGCCCGCTGAGGAAAGTGTGGGATTCGGGCAGTGGACAAGGAGGACGAGCCACGCCAGGGGCCAAGCCAAAGGGCTGGCAGCTCTTCGAGCTCTCAGCGGCTCTGCTAGGACTGGTCTCTTCTGTGCCTGCTGGACCTATCCTGGCTGTGCAGTCCTAGCGGCAGGAGAGTCTCAGCCTCCCCGGCTACCCTGAAGCTGAGCTTCAGGCAGGAGTGGGGAGCAGGTGAGAGCAGAGGTCTGGGACTGGGATGCAGCCCTCATTAGCCCTTTGTCTCTTTAAGGGGCAATTCCTCTGGTTGCAATGGGCTACGAAGAGGATTCCAGGAGAGAAAAGAATGTGAACTTAGCTTATGCAAGTGGGGAATGTTATCATTTGCTGGAAAATTACACAATCATCAAAAAACAAGAACAAAAACAAAAAATACTAAAAAGACAAAAACAGACCAAAACACCCAAGGAAACCACAGAAAACCTGGGATGACCCCAGGCGCCAAAGCCAGGGGAGGAGGAAAGCAGGCACCCCGGTGATCAGGGCTTTCTTTATAACCTTCCCTCTGAAATTTGGCAGGCCTGCGATTCATATTTTATTAATATGAGACAATTTTCCATATGTGACTGACTCTGCCCGGCCTTGCGACCCCAGGTGCAGCCTGAAAAGAAAATTATGCTTCTCAGCGGGGAAGGGGAAGAGGGGGGCGGCTCCCCTGTAATTTGCCAAGGTAGCTATTCAGACTGGGAAGCACGCCCCTCTCCTTCTTTTTATGGGTTTTGCTGCATTGTCCTGGAGCAGCTAAGGCGGGCAGCTGCTTAGTTTATCTCTTTACCCAGTCAGGCCTTGCAATTAAAGGCAGGAACGGTTATTGAACTGTCTCTTCCCATGGCCATAATCTGTAATTCAAACCTTCATTTTCTCCCGGCACTTTTGAATTTGGCAGTGTGTTTTGGTTAGAAATACTTTGCATATCTGGGCTTCCCTGGTGGCGCAGTGGTTGAGAGTCTGTCTGCCGATGCAGGGGACATGGGTTCGTGCCCCGGTCCGGGAAGATCCCACATGCTGCAGAGCGGCTGGGCCCAGTGAGCCATGGCCGCTGAGCCTGCGCGTCCGGAGCCTGTGCTCCGCAACGGGAGAGGCCGCAACAGTGAGAGGCCCGCGTACTACAAAAAACAAAACAAAACAAAACAAAACAAAAAAACTTTGCATTTCTGTAAGTGGTTTTTGCAGGAGGCTCCTGGGGAGTGAGGTCATCACCAAGGAAAATTCCCCGGTCGAACTTTCTGGGTCTCCTGGATGTGGATCATGGAGGCTCTGGGATGGAAGGACAGGCCTCTGCAGTTTCCTCACAGTATCCCTGCCGGCTGGCCAGCTGGCCCTCCAGGCCCTGCTTGCATACTTTTGGTGATGGGCGCTCATGACCATTTGGGACAACCCATGTCATCTTTGGAAGATGAACTGAAGTCTGTTTCCTGCAGCTTCTGACCATTGCTCCCACGCCCCTCTACGGTGCACAAGGAACACATCTCCAGCTCTTCTCCCATTTTGCAGGAGAGGAAACCAAAGCTCCAAGGGATGAAGATTCAGGCATGCAGTAATTAGACTCAGGTCTACTTTGTCGCTGAGCCCTTGCTAATGCCATAACAATTGGGGCTGGAGGCAGGGAAAGGGAGAGGGGTCCTTTTTTGGGTAGAGGCAGTGGAGGTAGGGGCTCTGGGCAAGTCTTGGGAAGCCCCTAGAGGCAGGGCCCATGGAACCTGCTGCCCCCAATTTGTGCTGACTGTGATCACACAACCAGGGCCTCGGACAGAAGGGCAAGGCAGAGCAGTGCTTCTCGATAGGGGTGCAATCCCAGGAGGTGGAAGACTTTAACACTCCCCTGCCTGAGAGACCTTCAAATCCCATTGTTTCAGTGGGTGGAGCTGGGGGCTGCGAATGAGGCTCCAAAGGTGACCCACAACTGTCTGGCTGAAAAAAAAAGCCTCTGAACATAAACAGCAGGAAATCCTAGGGCCAATTCTAACAGGTGTAAGATACCAGTGATGAACTCCTGATTTTTATATGGCTGTATAGTTAGGGTCTGCTTACACATTTTTTAAGAAATTAAAGTTGGAGGTAGGGAACCAGATGAAAGGGGCTGGGAGAGGATGCATGGCCTTTCTTAGAGCTGCTTTTGGAGTAAACATCTAACGGGAGCACCCCTGCAAGTCTAGGGGAGGATGAAGGAGGTTTCGGTGGGCACTGTAAGAGACGGAAGGCTGGAGACAGCTAGCATGCGGGGGACGCACAGGGCAGGGCCTCACTAGCCAGCAGCCACCACATCCGTCACAACAGCAATGGCAACAGAAACGAACACTCCCCACGATGCCCCGAGGGTGGCAGGAGGGTGGCATCCAGGAGCTCCGAGCCAATGCCTTGCTGGTACGTGGCTCCTCACTCAGCTGGGTGCCTCGCCCAGCCAGGCCGGGAAGCTGGGCAGGAATCCGCTGGAGGAGGGGCAGCGGCGCCCCTGTACTCACGTTGCATCCAGTTCCCGCTCACCGGGCTGAGGAAGTTGGGGTAGAGGCCGAAGGGCTTGTCAATATCCCTAAGGACCTTTCGGATGTTCCTGACCTGCCAAGAGATGGACACCAGGCACGTCTTCATTCTCTCCAAGAAGCCAGCCGGGTCCCAGCCCACTGAGGACTGAGGCAGCTGGTTCGGGTCCAGAGAGGAAACCATTCCGACGAGGCAGGAAGGGAGAGCTGTGTAACTAGCAGCCGGCTCCAACCCGGGGGTGTGAGGCGGTCCTGCCCCTGTGTTCAAGGGCGGGGTGCGGCCACAGTGGGGCCTGACCCTCCACCTCTGCGCTGACTGCTCTGCCCGGGGCCCTGCCACTTGCCCCTCCCCCACCTCACCCCTTCCTCATTGCGTGTGGATTTTGGGGACGGGTCTTTTGAGGAGGGCGTTCGTATAAGTGACAGTAGCTCATTTGTAGGTGCTAGACAGAACTGTCTTTTTAACAGGTCAGAAACGGTTATATTGGCAATTTCACACGGTTCAGCTTGGTAACATGTTATGTTATCAGATACTGTGGGAACCGTTCCAGAGGGGAGGCCTGCGCCCCTCAACATCCCTGTACCCTAATAGGCATCTCGGGGCTTTATTAACAACAGCTACAACGCTACAACGCTGTCAACGTTTCTCAGTTGCTGTGAGCCAGACCCATTAGATACATTATCTCCAACCCTCATAACAACCTATACGGTATTATTATTATCTCAGTCTAACAGACGAGAAAGCCGGATCTCAGAGAGCGTCAGTCACTTGCCCATGGTCACGGGGTTTGTAAGTGTTAGAGCCAGGACGTGAGTCAGGCCCCTCTGACCACAGGGAGCAGCCCCGGCTCCAACACGGATCAGGGCAGGGACCACGCAGCAGTGAGTAGCAGAGGCCACACCCGCTGGATCAGGAGGCTGGATCTGCAACCTTTTGGGCTACAAAGGGCACAATGCGGGATTCAGGAAGGCTTGATCCATCAGGGTCTGCTGTCTGGCGGCACATGAAATCCTCCCAGCACAGACTCTGCAGGACAGAAGGGCCCTCGGGGCTGGAGCTGTAGCACGCTCGCAGATTTATCTACAAGGTAAGGAGCAGGGAAAGCGGCCTTTTAGCTGTCAGACCTTTCTTTCCGGGGGACGGCACTTTGCTTTGCCACATCAGGTCTCATATCCATTTATGTTAACGGAGCCCATTATGGCGGACAGGAATGTGCTTGTACCCGAGTTATTCTCGACTGTCCTTGTGGTGAGCAGTGAAACGGGCTAAATTAGCTCCCCCGGAGGGTGCGGGCGCTTCTAGAATTTGGGCCAATTTGTTGACTGCCAATAATCGCCTCTGTGGGAGGCAATGACTGGCGGATGAAAGTAGCTGGAGAACGTGAATGTAAAGAGACACAGAGAGACCACGAGGTGGACGGACCCTTGAGAAAAATCCGGAAGCCTGCTGAACTGATCTGTCTTGAAGATCGTGGGTTTCAGAGCCAGAAAGTCCTGGGTTTGAGTCTCGGCTTTATCCCTTACCAGCTGGATGACCCAGGACAAGTGATTTAACCTCTCTGAGTCTCAGTTTCCTCCTCTGTAAAATGGGGATGACAGAAGACACACCTCATAGGGTTGGTGGGAAAATCAGAGCTACTATACGGTACCCAGCACATCGTAGGTGCTCAGGCAGTGGTATCTCCAGACTAGCAGGAACGAGAGCAAGCTGCTCGTCTCCCTCCGCTCTGAGCCGGCCGTGGTGTTCCTAGAGGGGTCTGGCTCAAGAGCAGTGGAAATAGGGAGGCTGGGGGCAGGGAGGGCCTGGAGGCAGGAAAAAAGACCAGAGGAGAAGACGCATCGGAAGTGGGATTGAATTTATTCCATGAGCTCTTGAGGTGGGGTATCCCAGGGAGGCAGAGTCCTCTGAATATAAGGAAGAGCTTCTGGAGGGAGGTCTGACAACACGAGGGGCTGTTTGAGGCTGGTAGTGAGCCCCAGTGCAGAGGAAGCAATCAAGGGGTTGAAAGCTCTTCTCTGAGCTTCTCAAGAAAGCTCGGGTGGATTCCCACACTGAGCAAGCAGTGGTCCTAAACCTGGCATCAAAGAGCACATGGGTGCTTATTTCAAATACAGACTCCTGGGCCTGGGGCGACACTCAGAAATCCGCTTCTTCACCAGCATGCTAGATGATGCTTTGGGGCTGGCTGGCTGACAAAAGACTGAGAGCCACTGGGTAGAGGTGTGACTCTGTGACCTCCCAGCTCCCTTGGCGTTCCGAGAGACTAACATCTGGGGGGAAGAGAAGGCTTTGGGAGTGGGGGTCTCCTTCTTCCTGGAGGCCAGGGCTTCATCTCCCTATAGGGGCAGGACTCAGGAAGGGGCAAGCACCATCAGAGGGAGGTGTGTGTCCACTTCTCTTCCTCGGGTTGAGGGTTAGACCTACGGAGACACTTGCAGACAGTAGGACTGCCAAGGGCTGTGACACTGAGGAACCGCTCCTTCTGGAGGGCTTCACAGCGGGGCAGGGATGGGCAGCTGTCAGGATGGACGAAGGCCTGGGTGCTAGCGCTCTGAGCCCCTTGTGGCCTTCGCCAGCCTGGTAACGACGAGAAGGAACAGACGTGAGCCTCTGCTGTGGAGTGAAATTGCTTTGCCAGCCTGCTGACAGCATGTGCTAGATGGGCATCTGGAAGGGGAAAGGCAGGCAGATCTCACTCGAAGAAGTTAAATGTCTCTGGAAAGGGGACTTTTGTGCCGGGTGGCCAATTCCTGCCGACGCAAACTGGTGCCTGGATTTCCGTTGTTGCACTTTCTCCGGATTTCACACGTGTGTGGTTGCCAGCGGGCGCACATGTACCAGGGAAAACCTTCTCGCTGGCAGCTATGTCTCTGCCGCGCCCTCTGTAGAATGCTGCTGACTCCCTGCACTCACCTTCCCTGGCGCCTGGCATCGGTTACGACTAGGCAACTATCTGCTATGCTGGCAGTGGCTGGAGGCCTTCGGGCTCCCCACACACCCTCCAGCCGGCCCGCGGTCCATTTCCCCGTCACGGGCCGAGTGCCCACCCTTCGCTCTCCGCGTGGAGAAGAGGGAGCAGGGGAGAACACTTGCCTTTTCTGCGAAGACCTGGTTGCCAGAGAGCTGGGTGAGGTGTAAGAACTCCAAGTGCAGGGATCCAAACTCCGCCAGGATGCTGCTGCCCCCTGCCACGGCCCAGCCCCAGCTCCTGTTGGAGCCGCTGAAAGACAGAAGCAGCCTCGGTCACCCTCTGCCAGCAGAGCTGGCTCCTCTGCCCCATTGCCAGGCACTGGACTAGGAGCTTCGCCGTGCAATCCCAGTTAACCCTCCCTGGGGGTCGGTACTATCCTTAGCCCCATTTAGCTGATGAGGACACTGAGGCTGGTGAGAAACTTGCCGAAGGTCACCCAGGCCTGTCTGACAGGCAATAGTCTTTGTTTCTATGGTCAAGCAGCTTCTGCAAGACGTGTAGGCTCCAGAAGAATATTAGCAGAGCTGCCTTGGTGGCCAAGACCTGGCACACACGTGATGCTAAATTTACAGGTGATACTGATAATGCTGTCAGGGGCCACAAAGACCCCCCCCCCCCACCAACAGAACACTATTTCTATCCACTCGTCAATGGCTCATAATCATTGTTGCTGCTTGTGGAGGGTAAATGGTGCATGGCTGGGGTCCGAAGGGGGCAGATGAAGAGAGCAGGGATCCCATCTGGCCCCTCCCCCCCCCCAGCCAGTGCTGCTCACGGACACACAACGGCCCCTGGAACTTCGTGGAACCCACACCTGAAGGGTGGGTGGCCCTGCTAAGACCACACACCTGGGGCTGCTGGACCCTGGGAGGTCCGAGGTTAGGAATGAAAGCAGCAGGGGCTCTCGGAGCAAAGGTCTCCTCACTCGCTGAGCACGTACGTGTCTCACGAACACCTTAGATGGATCACCAGCAGAGGAGGAGGCTGTCAACTAACCGCTTCCTCCCCTTCCTTGAAAGTACTGGGTGCTTTCAAGGAGGAAGAGTGCAGGGGCAGGGCCTCGGGAAATCCTGCCATCTGCCCCTTTCACAGATGAGGAAAACAAGGCACAGGACAGTGAAATCACTGCCCGATCACACAGTAAATGGAACAGTGGGGACCCAAGGCTGCTCTGACGCCAGAGCTTGTCCCAGTCACTGTGCAGCTGCTGGCTTGTCGTCTCATTACATGATAAGAGGCCAGGATGCTGCCTTTCCAGGAGCTGTCACTTAAAATCTCCCTGGGACCTGCAGCCAGGAGGCACAGGTTCAAGTCTGTTAGCAGCGAGGTCTTGGGCAAACCATTTCTTCCCGTGTACCTTAGTTTCTGTATCCGTCAGACTGAGTGAGGATAATGCGTCCCAGTCTCCGCTCCTAGGGCTTTGCGGGGATTGAGAGAGAAGAGGAAGATGCAGAATGGGGGTGGCCTTGGGTAAGCTGCTTCCTCTCCCTGATCTGAGCCCTCATGTGTATCATGATGCTCTTTCCTGTGGGACATTTAGGACAACCAGGGAGACAAGGGTCAACCTCTCTCTGCAGGGAGGTTGCGGGGTGACAGTGGGTGGGCACAGAGCGGGGTGGAGTGAGCGCCCCCTATCCGTAGGGCCTCCAAGGTGCAGTCAGTGTGTGGCAGGCTGGGGGGCTGGCTCTGCCGGGGCCTCTGGAAGCCCCTCTGCTTCCTTGCTGTGGTAGCTCTGGCTCCCTGGGAACTGGCCTCTGTCATCCCTCTGTCTCCCAGGGACAGGACCTAGGAAGGCAGGCGTGGGTCTGGGAGGTCACAGTTTGCCAGCTGAGGGGCACCGCTTTATCTGGGGTGGACTGGGGCTCCCCTAAGGCTGCTCTTCTCCTCTCTGATGTGGTTTCAGGAAAGTGAGGAAACTCTTCCATCTTCCAGAAACAGATGGAATTGAGTCTTAGGATCTTCTGGAGCAGGTGATCTCAGTAAACATCCCTGCTTCCTTGGGTATTTTCCTGACTTGGGGGCAGGTGGGGAGGGATGGGTTGCACAGAGAGGGGAAACTTGGCTCCTAGATAGTAAATCAAACAGCTTCCAGATGCAGGCACTGGGGCAGGCGTTTGCATCATGACCTCATTTAAAGCCCACAAGGCAAAGCATCGTTAAACCCTGAGGAAATAGGCTCAGAAAGGGAAGTGAGTCACTTTCAGAAGCTCAGAGCTGGTAGGGGGTGGAGGCAGGATTCAAACCTCAGAGAGCACTTCCCTAAGGGGTGCCCGAGACGGCCCCATAGCCACCTCGAGGGAAGGGGAAGCTGACCCCTCTCTGTCCCTCTTCCCCCCACGCCAAGAGACCTCTCTCTCCAGCCTGTGATCTCAGTGGGAGCTGCAGGTACCCACAGAGGGGCTTCCTGAATAATTGATGCTTCCTGCCCTCGCAGAGAAATTGAAGGTAAAAAAAAAACCCCAGCCACCAGCCATCTTTTGTTCTCATTTTCCCCCACAGGAGCCTCTCCCTCCTCTCCCCTCCCTCTCAATGCTCACCCTCCCAAGTGGGCCTCCTGTGGTCCAGCCACCCTGGGCAGAGGCGGGCGGTAGGCCAGGCACCTTCTTCTCTCCTGCCTGGCTTCAAATGCTGGCTCCCCCAGTTCCCAGCTTAGGAGACCTCAGGAGGGTCAGTGAAGGGTCAGTGAATTCTTCTAGACCCCAGTCTCCTCATCTGTTAAATGACAGTACCCACACCTCATAGAGCCATTGTGAGATATAAATGAGGCACACGATGACTGTCATTGTTACCATTATGTAATTACGCACATCTAAATTATGTGTTGTTTGTTAGAGTTAAGTTCCTAATGTGCCAGGCAGCAGCGGTATCTTGTTTTACCTTCACATCTAACTTTAGAGGTAGATACCAAGATTCTTATTTCATAGGTTAGGATACTCAGACTCAGAGAGTGGAAGACACTTTTCCAAGGTCACACAGTAAGTGACAGTGCTGGTAGAGCTGATCTCAAATCCAAATCCTAGGTACTTTGTGCCCCAAATGCATCTGTTCTGGGCAGCATCCAGAGACCAGGAGGTCTTCTGATCAGCCTCATGAGGCAATGGGCTGATGGAAGCTCTGCCCTCTGCTCCCCTCCTTGCCTTTTAAGTCTCCAAGTGGACTCTCCCCCGGTGGGAGGGGCTGCTCCACAATGCCCCTCCCCAGCCTGGTGGAAGCTTCTTCATGTGTGTGCCTGTGTGTGCACACATGTGTATGGTGAAATCGTTAACTCTGGAGCCAGACAGACCACGATTCTAATTCTAACTTTGCTTTGCTGCTGTGTGACCTGGGTAAGTTACCTCACCTCTCTGTTTCTTCACTGTTAAAATGGGGCCCACGTGGTTGTTGTGTGCTGAAAAGAGAGAACCCACGTCATTGTGCCTGGGACACAGTGAACCTTCAAAAACGTGCACAATTATTACGATGTGTAAGTGTGTAGCAGAAACGTGCACATGTAAACGCATCTTTGTGTGTGAATCTGCGCACATATATAGAGGTGGGAGAGTGCGTGTGACAAAGGTGAGCCTGCGTATCTGAGTCCTCGTGATTTGGGTGAGTGGCAGTAGGGTGCATAGGTGTGTGTGAGGCTGGGTGTGTGAGAGAGCCAGTGAGATTGATTCAGCTGCGGAGGCCCTTGGACTGGCCACCGCCCCGCTCCCAGAGTTCAGTGGTCCTGCAGGTCACAGGTCATGGCTGCCCCTGCCTCCGCCTCCCAGGCCTGCCACCAGGGAGGGGGAGCGGTCACACTCACTTGGGGACCACCTCCCTTCAGGGTCCTCCTCAAGGGGCAGTTTGGGGACAGGGCCTAGTTACTGCCCCCCCTACTAGGGCCCAGGTCCGAACTGCTCACAGCCAGCCCTGCACTGACCAGGGGCAGCAGTGTGGACCCAGCTCCCACCAGCAGGCCCTCTCCAAAGGGAACACTCAGCGCCACGCGGGCTGTATACATCCCTGACGTTTTCCCTGGTGGAATGGGGAGGCATTTTTAGCAATAGACTCTCTTACCCAGAAAATGAGAGGGAGGTGTTGCCAGGAAATATGCATACAC
The DNA here is from genome assembly GCF_039906515.1 of Pseudorca crassidens. Classification (NCBI taxonomy): domain Eukaryota; kingdom Metazoa; phylum Chordata; class Mammalia; order Artiodactyla; family Delphinidae; genus Pseudorca; species Pseudorca crassidens. The sequence goes on along the minus strand of NC_090297.1, from coordinate 19,962,550 downwards.
ATACATATGTATACAGCACTGGCAGCATGCAAACAGCCTAAAAATAAACGTGCTTTCTTAATCAGAAATGTCAGGATCTGCGGGGGATCAGGTCCGGGCTCTGCAGGACACGGGTAAGGCAGGCAACCAGGGCTGCAGCTTGTGGGGCTTGCTTGGAGTCAGGGGGTACCAATGCGTGGAGGAGGGAGGGGTGCCTGAGCTAAGTGAGGCCTGAGAAGCTGGACCCGGGACAGGGATCCAGAAAGACGGGGTGTTTGTGTCTTGGCTCCAAGACGTCTGGCTGTGTTTCTCCAAGATCAGTGTTGGTGGGAAAGGAATCTGAGCAGGGATCAAAGTGTCAGGGTCTGAGGAGTCAACCCTGGCACCGAGATGGGGGTTTGATGGGCCCTGAGGGCCCCTCCCTGGCCTGCAGTGAGATTTAAGTGACATCACACCCCAGGAATCCTTTCTGACCACAGAGATGAAGATGAAGAAGGTGAAGATGCTGAGCAGGCCGAGTCCTCCCTTCTTGGCAAGGCCCTAGAGGGTGCGACCTCCCCAGGAAGTAAGGGGGCCTTGGGCACTCCACCTGAGCCCAGGGCCCCTGCCTCCCCTCCCCTGTTGGACTGAGATCCCTGAGATAAGAAAGCGCTTCAGGAGATGGAACAGAAAGTCCAGTGTGATGGACATATTACAGCCCTCCCCCCAGGCTCAGGTTGTAGGATGGTCTCAAGAATGGCCCCAGAGGGCTCCCTGGGTGCCTGGGGACCGGCACGTGCCTTCTACCAGGTCTCCAGGTCTGCTCCATGCATCGCGAGGGTGGCAGGGCTCCTGCCTGAGGGAGGGCCAGGTGGGTATCGGGAGCAGAGCTTTTGATCTGTAACAAAATGGGTTAAAACCTGGCCCCATTGCCTGTGAGCTAGAAGACCTTGGGCAATGGGCATAATATAAATACCCACCCTAAAGGCCTGCTGTAAGGAGTGTGCTCTGAGGCGTTGAGCGAAACCCTTAGCATATGCCAGGCGCAGAGTGATCGCTCAATAAATGGTAAGGACAGCAGTCATCAGAGTCGGTCTCTCATGCCGCACACACTGGCTCACGTGAACATTTGTTGAAGGAATGAACAAAGAAAGACGGGGACATGGATCCTGCCCTCAGGAAGCTCCGGGGCCGATGGGGGAACGTGAAGACTGAGTGTGACAAGGGCCACAGGAAGCAGATAAAGTGCCTGGAGGCCAGGAGAGGCAAGGACACTTGTGGCTTCTGGAGAAGGTGGCATCTGAGCTGGGCTCTGATAGCGAGGGAAATGGTGAGAAATGGCAGCCCAGGGGAGGAAGAGAGCGAGGGAGGCAAGACAGTGGGGTGCACCGGGGTCTCCAGGAGCAAGATTCATGCTCCTCAGTGGATCCTAAAGCCGGCTGGCCACTATTCCCTTGACTCTGAGCCCGTCCTTTCCCCTCTGGGTCTCAGTGCCACATCTGGCTCCCACCCTCACAGAGGGAAGCAGCGGGGTACTAAGTCCCCGGGGGGCTTTGGAGCGGGACGGAGCTGCGGCCCGGGCCCCACCTGCTCTAGCTGTGTCACCCTGGGTCCCTTCTACTCTGGCTCTGTGACCTGGTGAACGTCCAGAAAGACTCTAGTTCACACGCCGAATTACGCAACCTATCAGGAGGGGAAACGATGCAAGTGGCCAATAAAAACTAACGTTTTAAAACAGTCGGTAGAAAGAAACATACCAGTGGTTTCTTGACTAGTGGAGTCACAGGTGATTTTCTGGGTCTTATCCAACACTTCTGGTATAATCCACATTTTTTTTGCAATGAGGATTTATTTTTACAGGGAGGAATCACAATAAATATTATTGAAAATGGAGTTGGAAGTCCTGGGCTCATGTCCTGGATGGTCTGTTACTGGCTTCTATGACCTCGGCCAGGGTTTTTCCTCCTCGGAGTCTGAGCCTCCATGGGCTTGATGCTCCCAGAAGCCCCTCTGGGTTCTGACAGCCCCTCTGGGCTGACAGGGGCTGAGGGGTCAGCAAACCAGGGTCCCTCTGCCCAGGGTCCTGACTCCCCAGCAGCTTTGGGTTCCTGCTTGTGGTGGGAGGTGTGACGTGCCTCCCAGCCCGGGATCCCAGCTGGGAAGGGAGGGCAGTTGGGGCACAGCGGCGGGGCTGTGAGTCACGGCAGTGTTACGAGATGATCACAGAGGAATGGCGGCCCCATCTCCATGCCAGAAAGATCAGGTCTTGCGTGGCCTAAACCCGAGAACCAGGTTTAGTGACCGACGCCAGCTCAGGGGAGCTCCTGGCCGAGGCTAGGTGTCACTGTGCCACGACCCCCGTGATTCCTGCGGCGGCATTCATCCCACCCTGTGTCTCAGTTTCCACGCAGATGCAGCCGAAGCCACAAGTGGGAGACCAGACGGCATCCTACCTTTTGAAGTTCACCACGCCTTTTGGGATTCCCGTGGGGGTATCGAAGGCCGGCAGGAGTTTCTCCCCCAGCTTGATGGCCTTTATTCGGAACACCTGCAAGGAAGGGTCAAAGGGCACTGTGAATCCTGGCGGATAAACCTGCCAAGGCTGCTGGACCCAGAGTGGGAGGTGCGTTAGGCTCTGGGGTCAGTCAGGCCTGGACGTGAACCTGAGTCCATGAATTCCTGGCTCAATTTCCTCCCTCGTTTATAAATCCAGGGCAATATTGCCTTCCTCAGAGGGTTGCTGGAGGAATGAAAATTAGATAATCGTTGTAAAGCCCTTACTGCAGGGCCAGGACTAGGACGAAGGCTCAGTGATTATGCTGTGCTGGGAACACGGAGAGGTCAGGGCAGCGGGTCACCAATGGTCAGTGCCTGCCTGCACGGCGGGGCCAGTGCACCCCAAGCTGAGTGTGTGAGAAACACATTCGGATAGAGTGTAACGAGCATGGGATGGGGAGCTCCCGGCCTTGCTTCCCAACCTGGCTTCCGTTTGCTTCTCAGCAAACCTCTGCCTTCACACCTGTAAACCCAGGGGAAGGGCCTTTCCTCTCTGACATTCTGATTCTGCCCATTGTCCCTATTTTACAGCGGCAAAGGTGAATGGCTAAACCGGTGATGTGATGGTCAGGGAGCCACAGGGAGGTCCCAGGTGTCAGGGCCCTTGCACGAGGCTCTAAGCCCCTCAAACTCTTCTTCTGGTTAATTCAAAAGCACCTGTGACCTTCTGGCTCCTAGGAATTTATTCTAAGGGAATAAATCATCAAGGATGTTGCAGAGACTTAACTTTATGGCTACTTATTCCAGTGTTGTTTAGAATAGTATAGAAAACCTGGAAATACTCTAAACATCAAGCCACAGGGAGGTGGTGAAACGATGGCTTATCCACGCAGTGGATACCATGCCGCTGCTGAAGTGATGTCGGAGACGTTTATGTCATAGCAAAAAACGGTTTATAATCTATTAAGAGAAAACATTTCACAATGGTGTAATTCAACTTTTGTAAAAATTATATACAAATGGATGCCTGAGGAAAGGTTGGGAATACACTTAACTATTAACCATGGTCTTCTCAGAGGACTAGGCTCATGGGGGATTTTTATTTTCTTCTTTTGGCTTAACTCTATTTTCTGTGCTATTTTTACAATTAAAGCAAACCCACAGGGCTTCCCTGGTGGCGCAGTGGTTGAGAGTCCGCCTGCCGATGCAGGGGACGCGGGTTCGTGCCCCGGTCCGGGAGGATCCCACATGCCGCGGAGCGGCTGAGCCCGTGAGCCATGGCCGCTGGGCCTATGCGTCCGGAGCCTGTGCTCCGCAACGGGAGAGGCCACAACAGTGAGAGGCCCGCGTACCGCAAAAAAAAAAAAAAAAAAAAAAAAAAAAGCAAACCCACAATAACATTATTTATTTTTGAAAAGCTGAGAAGCAAGTCCTTAAGCAACCACCCCTGCTGGGACAACAAGCGTTTCCTTTCGCTTCTGGGGCTCCAGGGAGACCCAGTGTGCCGACCGCCTGCGTGCTGCAAAATGAGTCTTCTTGAGGCCGCCCCTCCTAACGTGTGCAATTTAAAGCTTCTGAGGCGCTGTTCGGGGCCGCGGCGGGGAGGAGTTTGTGAACACTACCTGGCTGTGGATTAGAAGCCTCTGTGGGGCGGGTGTAGTTCTTGTTTAGGGAGGAGGGAGGGTGGGAGGGGGAGGGAAGAATTGCACCTGGGGCCTGGCAGTGATGGGTGACAGAAGATGATAACGTCCAGTGCGACAGTGGGTCCTAGAAGTGGGCACTGGGGCAGCCACAGCAGAATCCTGAGGGAGCTTGTCTAGAATTCAAATTCCAAAGCCTCGAGTCACCCCAGAAGCCACTGGTTTAGCAACAACAAGGGGCTCTTGTTTGAAGGTCCTGATCTCATCATTTGCCCCCCGGGGAGGCTGAGCACAGAGGCACGAAGGAACGCAGGAACCCACGGGAACCTGACCCAAGGCTGGGGCTCCAGGCTGCCCTCTGCCTGAGGACGCCAAGCTAACTCCTCTGAAATGCTCCTCTCTGCCAGCAAACCACGTCTCCTTCTTTGGAAGGCCCTGATGCAGGCTGGCATGGCAGAGCCTCAACCATCCCAGGGAGGATGCTGCAGGTGTGACTGGACAGGAGTGGTACCGTGCGGAACAGAACACCTGTCCTCCTTATCATTTGGAAATGATGTGTCTTACCTACGTCACCTTTGATCCTTGCAACAGGCTTGTGGGGAAGGTGTTGACCCACTTTGAGGAAAACAAAACTGAGTCTCAGAGAAGCAAGTTGTCCAAGGTTATGGAGCTATTAAGTGGCTCTTTTCCAGGACACCGAGCCACCTCACCAACACAGAGAGAGATGGCCTCAGACAGCCATGGCACGCAATGGGCGGGGGCCTAGTGGTTCCAGAACAGAGGTGAGAGAGACCAGCAAAAATTACATCCTGAGAGTGGAAAGGGCTCTTGACTGGGAGTCAGAGCCCAGGCTCAGATCTCCCCACTCAGCAGCTGTGTGACCCTGCGTGAACCAGGTACTGTCTCTGAGCCTCATCTGCACAAAGGAACAGTGACGTGTGCCCTGGCTTCTTCAAAGGGGTCTTCTAGAAATCAGACGAGAGGATGCACATAAATGAATATGCTATAAAAACTGTAAAGTGCTTTGCAAATGTCACCTGGTGCAGCTGGGGTTGTTCCTGTTATTCTCGTGGAAGCAGAGTCTCTGTGGGACCCCCCACCTCCCGCCCTCCCCAGCAGGGGATCCACCTCCTGCAGGTTCCCTCTGAAGCAAGAAAGGCCTCAGCCCAGGAAGGGGTGTGGGATCTCCTTCACCGTTCATTCCACAAACACCGTGGGAAAGACCCACTCCACAGGCACCCCCTGTATGCGAGATGGAGGATGGAGAGAGGATGGAGGCCTCAGTCTGGTGTGGCCGAGCCCTGGTGATAAGCAGTGATGCTGGGCCAGGCTGAACAAGGTCTAGAACTCAGACCCACGGTGGAAAGACACAGGAGCCTGTGCGACCCGCACCGGCTCCCTTTCCTAAATCTCAGTCTCCGCAGCTGCATGTACGCCGGTCTCTGCGCGGGGAGGTTTTGGGCACGGAGGGGTCAGGGAGGCGTGGCTGGAGGACGGGGCTGCGCCCATAACCCGGAAGCCTGCCTGCCCAGGGGCTCTGAGCCACTCGGGCTCCCCCTTGGGCCTTCTGGACACAGGTACTCCTACCACACCCCACTGCCTGGTGTGCCCCCCAGAAATCGCTGGCCCCACACCCACCCCTGTGAGCCCTGAGCTGCACGGCTCCACCCGCATCCTGGACGGGAGGCTGGCCGGTGCCCGTGCAGAGCATGGCGCCTCTTTCTGCTCCACATCATTTTCCTGTCCTGGGGTTTTCAAATGAAATTCAGGCCTTGGGTGGCGCGCAGGTTTCCCATGGACAATCATTTGGGGACAAATTGGTACAAGCGGTAATCTCTGCTGAGGAGATTAGGCTTGATGGAGAGGGGCCCCGAGCGGCCGGAGAGATCAAGTGCTCGCCGCCCGCTGCCTCCGCCCGCGTGGCCTCCGCCCGCGTGGCCTCCGCCCATCCGCGCCACTTGCTGGAAGGGAAGCGGCAGGGCTTTCTCTGACAGCAGCGGCAGAGGCTCCCCACCAGCAGGGGGCAGGATAATTATGTCTCCAAGCGGACAGAGCTGCGGCTGTGCCGAGCAGGGCAGCCGCTCTGCGTAGGGGCCACACAACTGACGGGTGACCCATGCGCTGGGGATTCTGCCAGCCTCCCCCCAGATCCTCAGGCTGTGCTTTCCCAGGCGCTCACAAGGGATGAAGTCTCCCATTTCTGTGTTCTCAGGATTCCTTGCAGTGCAGAGAACATGGGCTTTGGAGCCCTTCAGCCCTGGGGCCAAACCCTTTCCCACTCGTCCCATTTCACAAGAGCTCTCTGACCCCTGGGGGTTAGGACCACCCCACTGTGGGGAAGGTATGAGGTCTAGGGGCGGGAGAAGGGACTTGCTCAAGGCCACAGGCAGGTGCCGCGTAGGGATGAGACGCAGGTTTTCTGACTCTGTGCCCAGGGCTCTGCATTCTCGCCGCCCTTCACGGCCCTCCTTCTGGAAGCCAACGCGGTTCGCCTGGGCCGAGTGGCTGGCAGTGGCTGCCCACCTCCCCGGTCGCCCCCTTGAGACCTGGAGTTTGGCTGGTGTCTGGTCCGGGAGCAGAGGGCAAGGGGATGGCTGTGGAGCAGGCCAAGGCCAAGGGGCTCGAGGAGGAAATGGTGAAACAACGGTCTTGGCTTTATCAGTCCTGAGAACCAGCATGTGGGAAAAACAGTCCAGCAGCAGCACAAGCCTGGACGGAGCACAGATATCGCAGGTGCCCTATGGCGAGCTGTGAGGATGGTGGGCAGCCCCAACTGCTGCCCTTGGAGAATTTACTAGCAACTGTGGGAGCCACCTGGGCTCCCCTGGGCAGCAAAATTGAAGGAAGAATCTGTGGGTGGCACCATGGAGATGGGATTCAGATCCCCTCGAATCCCTGTTTCCTCATTGGTAAAATGAGGGGGTGGGATGTTCTCCTAAGCCCTTTCCAGCCTGGATGGTCCAGGGGCTTTGAAAGGCCAACTTACCTCCTCTCCCGTCAGGTAGAAGGCCGAGAGAAGTCCTCCGACGTACCGGATGTTCACTTCGAACAAGGATGCTTCTCCACTCTGTGGGGCAGAAAGACGGGGGGGGGGGGCAGTGGGGACATTCGTGAGATGCCCACAGGGCTTCCTGAGGCAGCCAGGCCCTTGAGACAGGTCACACCTGCCACTGCCCCTGCGCCACTGACCCGGCCACACCTGTGCCGGGCTCCAAGCCCTTGCCCAGCGGGCCAGGCTACCTTTGGTGGTGGTTTTCAGAGCAAAAGGTGAAAGGGATGAGCACCTGCCTGGCGGGCAGCTCCTGAACATTTACAGAGTTCCAAATAAACACTGGGCTTGGCTTCCTTCCCCAGCCTTTGCTGGAGGCCATCAGAGCAAAGTTAGGCCTGGCTGCTCTCCAAGGAGCTCAGGAACTTGTGTGGGCAGCTGCTGGCTGAAGCTTAGCCTGAGGAGAGGCAAATCCTCCTCCCGTCTGGCCCCCTCCTTCCCGAGAGAGCCCCCTGGCTTAGCAGGAGGATGGTGTGGTCCTTTGGGGTGACAGGGCAAGTGGAAGGTTCTCACAGGAGGTTCTGAGGCGGAAAGGAGGGGTGCCAGGCAGATCCTAGTAGGCAACCAGCAGTTTCTCAGCCTCAGCTCTGTAGCCCTCAGGGCACACCCACACTTGCCTTAATCACTGTTGTTTTCTTTCTGAAGTGTGGACTGCAAAGCAGGGGTACTGAGGCATCATGCCGAGGGCCAGATCTGGGTTAAAATCCCACCTGAGTCACTCACTTGGCTTTCAAACTTCGGGCAAGATATTTAGCTTTTCCCTGCCTGAGTTTCTTCATCCCGAGCAGGGTGGATATGAGATCCTGAGTGGGGCAGGTGAGATGCCTGCCCAGTGCCTTCCCAGTGCTGGGCATGGCTTCATAAAGGTGCCTGTTATAAACCCCCTGCCCCGCAAGGGCTCCCCTTGGCATACTTCCCACATCACGGTCTTTTGTTACTGATGACGGCAATGGTCATCTTTTTATCTGGGAGAGCTTTTCCAGTAACAGAGCACTCGCACAGCTACTCTCTTTTGCCTTACAGTCCTTGGTGAAGGCATCCTTCCCACTCTTCAGGTGAGAAAGCCCAGGCTCAGAGAGGTGGAGAGACCCCACCTTGCTTTCTTCCAGGGACACTCCCAATCTGTCCCAGCCTGTGTGAATGTCCCTAGGCTTGCCCAGCCCTGCCACCACCTGGCTCCTCAGGCAGCTGCCTGAGGCCCGCTCTCTACCCACCATCTGCGGAGGGGTCAAGGTGGGCTATGGAGACACTCCTTCCTTCTGCCTCTGATACCGTAGGAAATGGGAGGATTCTGAACTTCCTCGCCTCACACAGACCAGCAGAAGTCGTAACAAGCCTCAACGTCATCACAGTGACGATGACACCACTTTATCTGTACTGGAGTTTATAGTGTCGTAAAATGCTTTTCACAGCCCTCCGTGGTGGTCAGTCCTCACAAGCCTGTGAATTAGGCACTATCATTGTACCATCTTTCGGTTGGGAGAGTAAGGCCCAGGAAGGTTAGATGACTTTTCCCAGGCTGCGAGCTGAGCCAGAGGCTCTCCTGTAGCGTTGCCTTCCCGGACTTTCCCTACTTTGTCTCTCTGCCCTGCTCTGCTCTGACATGGGCCTCTCCAGGAGCAGAGGCCTCCATCCTGCCAGGAGCTGTCCCGGTTCATAGCAGAATCTGTCACTTGTGGAGCCCCAGATGGAGCCCGACAGTGTGTTTTGATGTGACCCTTCCCCCTACCCATCTGTCTCCATGTCTTGCTCCCCCAAACCACCTAAACAGCCTCTCCCTGTGGGGAGCTGAGACCTCCAGGATGGATCTGTTACTTTAGTCTGGGCTGAGAGATCAGTGGGAGAGGCATCTGGTATTTAAGGCTTTTGTACCATCCATATACATGAGCATCCCCGCCCCAAGGCCCTGGTCCCTGACCAGGGATGCCTGCAAGGCTAGAAACCAAGAGGGCCCCAAGCCTGGTCATGGCCTCAAACCGGACAGCTCCCCCTGCCCCTCTCACTCTCAAGAGGGCAGCACAGGGGTGGATGGGGACCTCTAGGTTAGGGCATCTCTGAGCAGATAACCACTTCTCCCTTCCCAGGGTCGCTTCCCCTGTTGCTGCTGTTCTGTCTGACAGAGTCAGTCCCAGAAGGGGCTTCCTGGGTGGTAGCAATGTGCCTGGCACCCTAGGGAGGGCAAGAATGTCTGTCTTCCACCCCAGGGAGTTCCGGCTAGTAAATATTCATGGGCCGGCCAGGGCTGGGGGGACATCCCCCACCTCAAGGCTGGTCTGAGGAGAGGGGCCTTGAAACAGGGTGCATGGAACCCTGCTTCCAAGAATGCTCTGCTGGGCAGCCTGGGAGGAGCGGGTCACTGACCTCTCGGGCCCCTTCTGGCTCTACTACCCCGGAGGTCTTTGACTCACCACGTTCAGGTGGAAGCTCTCTTCCACCCAGGCCTTGGCCTCCTGGAACTCCTCCTTCAGCTCCATGAGGTAGAGGGTGTCGAGGGAATCAATGACCGTTGCCCCACTGAGGCCTCCTGCAGGCACAGAGGATGGGTCAATCTCGTCCTTTCCACCCCAGTCACACAAGCCACCATTCCCCGGGCCTCCTCTAAATGCCTGGGCAGGCTCCTAGGCACGATCCAAGGAGACTCCAGGGCCACCAGCCTTTGAAGGCACATCCAGGACCCAGAGTCCCCCCATGGGCTGCTTCTTCCTCAGGGCAGCAGTGGGGGGGGCGGGGGTTGGAGAGACTGAGTTCAAGGGATGAGCTGCTTCCCAGACCTTGGTCCACTCTTACATCTGCCAGCAAGTCAACCATCAGAGCCAGCTGGGCGCCCACCACTTCTCTGTCATGCTGGGGGTGGCGGGTGGGCGGGTGAACTGTCATTTGGTCCACAAAATCTTAACAAATGTGCCAGTCCGCTGACGCTTCAATGCCATTCTTTATTTTATTCTAAGAACAAAAAGATGTTCATAAATATTTACCCAGGAAGGTATTTATTGCCGTATCGTATATAATGGGTAAAAGTTGGGAAAAAAACCCTCCAAGTCCAATAATAGGAGAGTAGTTATACAAATTGTGGCTCATGTATAAAATAGGACACTATGCAGACATTCACACAACTGAGAAAGACCTATGTTAGTTGGGGAGATACGCATGGGATCTGTTAAGGTAAAAAAAAGTAGATTGCAAAAAAAAAAAAGCACAATATAATTTCTTTACTGTTTGCCAACGTGGACGAGCCTGAACAGAATCAAGTCCGGCAGGAAGTGATTCAGTGGTTAATGCCGAGTGCTGGGATTACAGGTGCTTTTTGATTTCTTCAGCTCATGGATTTTTTTTTTTTTTTTTGCAGTACGCGGGCCTCTCACTGTTGTGGCCTCTCCCGTTGCGGAGCACAGGCTCCGGACGCGCAGGCTCAGCGGCCATGGCTCACGGGCCCAGCCACTCTGCGGCATGTGGAATCCTCCCAGACTGGGGCACGAACCCGTGTCCCCTGCATCGGCAGGCGGACTCTCAACCACTGTGCCACCAGGGAAGCCCCATGGATTATTTTTATAACCAGAAATTTATTTCTGTTTTAAAAAAAAAAACGGAAAGACAGTTTGGACAAAGAAACTAAACAAATGCACAAACCAAAGATTCCGTGGCCACTCTTGCTCTAGGCCAGTGGGTACACAAAGCGTGAGCTTTGAGGCCTGGCCCCTGCCACTGGGGCCTTAGACTCTTGTCCTGGGAGTAAAGGCTGAGAAAATTGTGCATGTTTCCACATCACAGACTGGACAGCAGAGCGATGAGGAAGAACCTCGGACATGGGACAACCAGAGCCTGCCTTCTAGAGGATGGTAAAGGAAGAAATGAGGGAGAAAGAGATGTGCCTGGGGCCATCTGGGGGGCTTCCTGGAAGAGATGGTGGCCTCCCATCAACTCCTCACAACTTCAGTCATCGCAGGCAGCAGCAATTTCCTTTCGGGACTAGAGGGTAACTTCAGAGGAGTAATTGTTCCTTCAATGTCCTCCTTGCAGAGGCTCAAAGCACTGAGACTCACAGCCTCCACCTTCCCCCAGCGGACACTAGAGCTCCCTGACAGGTGCTGAACCCCACTTGAGTCTGAAGTACGGCTTGGCGGGCACTCCTGCGTTCAGAGCTAGCGTCTAATCTCCTTAATTAGTGCTTCCTTAACTGCTCACTTGTGTTGACTTCGCAGGCAGAGAATCCTTGTGAAACTCAAACACTTAACCACCTCTCTAGGCTGGGCAGCAAGGTCAGATAAAGGGCACGGCTTGGAAAAGGATGGGAGGGAGATCCGAGAGAAGTTGAGAGAAAGTTAAGTCTGGAGGTTAAAGACACATTTCCAGAAGGGAGGGTTTGCAAGGAAGAGTGGAGGGAGGGGAGGGCTGGGGGATGCAGGCGTTTCCCAATCCAGAGACACGTGTCCTGGGACGGCTTCGGCTTTTGAGTTGAAGTGAATTTCCAGAATGTCAACCCCTCCTACACTTAAGGATTAGTAGGAAAACACTCAAAGCCAAACCAAGTTGGTCTTTTTCTGGTTTATCCTGGCTGCTTCCCCTGTAGGTGTCCAAGGCTGAGCACGGTTCGTGGCAACTCCTTACCCTCCTGAGGTGCTCAGGCCTTGGGACCCAGATGGGCCACACATGACCAGAGAGGGACTGAGACAAGCCCAGGCCAAAGGGCACAGGTCTGGGGTCCACACTCCTGGCTCTGATGCCAGGGTCCCTCCCTGTTAACCACAGGGCCTCACACCTGACTTCTTAAGGGCCTGGAGGGATTTTTGAGATGCGGCTGCCTCACCCCTAGATTTCATAGATGAGGACCCCAGAGAGGTCCCGTCCAAGATTAGCCCAAGGGAGGAATGGGGCCCCAGGCCGGGCCACGTGTAGTGTGTTTTCCACAAGAGGGCCTCTCAATTCCCTGGGAAAACAATTTCAGATCTGCTTGCTACGTCCCCCTCCCCTGCGGGGGCAGGAGGCTGCTCTGACGCGAAGAGAAGAGAAGCCCAAGCTGTGTGTCCTTCAAGGTCAAGGGAGAGGTGGCCCAGAGTACCCGATTTCTGGATCCTGCCCCGGGCTGCCTGGTGTTTTCACCCCACAGGCCCTCCGTCTCCTGGGCCAACCCTGCGTCCCGAGGCCCCAGGGCATTGGCTGGGCCGGGAGGGCAGCCAGGGCTCCTCGTGACCAGCTGTCCTTCCCGAACACTCCCGAGGCAGCCGGCTGAGGAGGCAACTCGCTAAAAGATTTGTTGGCAAGGTTCTGCCCCTGCTCTCGGGTGTCCAAGTCCTCCTGCTTCTCCGCTCCCACCTACCACACAGCTGGGCTGCAGGCCAGCAAGGCACTTATTGGAAAGCTTTCCGTTTCAGGCCAGAGGTTACCTGGCGGCCAGGCCGGGCAGGAGAGAAGGCCCTATCCCGAATTCAACTCTATCTGCACCTGCAGCTGACCTGGGGCAGCTCCCCAGGGAAAAAGACAGCCGCCTATTCAGTCAGCAGGCCCACAACTTGTATGTGAAGAGCCAGTGGGGCACAAAGAGTCAGGTGGCCAGCTTGGAAGCTTCCCTGGGCCTGGGCGGCCCACTCTCCTGGGCGGCCCACCCTCCCGGCTCTAGCTCTGAACTGCTGCTGTTCACAAAGGCCCCTGCTGGCCCCCCTTCCTGTGTTCTTCTGTTAAAAGAACACAGCTCTGGGTTCACATCCCAGCCTGGGCCAGCAACCCATCTGCTCTAAGTGTCAAAGTTCTCATCTGTAAAATGAGGTGAAGACCACTGGGCTGGGGTACTGAGGTGTCACTGAAGGTTCCTGAGCTGGGACAAAGGTATCATATACTGCCCAGCCTAAAGACACCTGATAAAGACACCTGTACATGCCTGGCATGGTGTAAGTGCTTGACAAATCAGTTCATTGTTCTTATTTCTGGGGTCCCTTAGCTCACCTTGAAATACTGGCCTGGCCAAGGAGATGTGGGTTCAAATCCTGGCTCCACTATGTACTAGCTGTGTGCAGGGCAAGTCATCGTACCTCACTGAGCCTCATTTTTCTCATCTGAAAAAATGGAGATTACAGTAGGACCAACCTCGTAAGGCTGCTGGGAGGGTTAAGTGGGGGGGTGGATGGAAAGGAGTTGGCATGATGTTGGGTACACATGAGCTGGTCCCCACAAACAGAAGTGTGGCCCTCCTTGTCCCCAGCTGGCCCTGGGCAGCCCCGCCACAAAGTCTTCTGGGGTCACTGAGGCCTTGTGACACTCCTGTATTACTGGCCTCTCACCACCCTGTTGGGCAGTGTAGGCACAAGACGCGGCTTGCAAGAGCCTTGACCCAACTTAAAGGAAAAGTGTCATATGGCTCCCACCTGTGTCTGCTGCTTCCCACCCCTGACCTGGGTGTACACCTGCCTCCAAAAGGGTCTACCTACCTCCCGGACCCCTTCCTTCCCACCCTGTATATTGTCGCCTGATCTGTCTCCCGAAAACCAGATCCACTGTGTCCATTCCCAGCTCAGGAACCTGCAGTGGCTTCACAGTACAACCATACAATAAAGAGTTGTGTGTGTGTGTGTGCGTGTGTGTGCGTGTGTGTGTGTGTGTGCGCGCGCGCGCGTAAAGTCTTTTGGGTCTGAATCCAAAGGATCTAGCTAATATCTCGCATCAAGCTCTGCTTCCTGGACAGAGGCTGCATCCTCTGGCCTTCCTACCTTTGCATGTGGGGTCTCCTCTGACAAGAAAGCTCTTCTGTGCCTCTGGGCAAAGCCTACACCTTCTTCAAGGTCACCTCCCACTGGCAGCCTTCCCTGATTGCACCCAGACAACCTCCTCCCGCCCAGAGAGCTCCTGTAGCACTTTCTTGGGCTTCCGACTCAGGCACCCTCCATTCCCGCCCTGCACTGTGGGGCTCTGTCTTGCCCCCTAACTAGATCATGAGATCATTGAGGCTCATGCTTCTCTCACACCCCTTCCCTGCCTTGTCTCCAAGCGGCCCCAAAGGCCAGAGCTCCCAACCCTACTGGGCCCCTCCCTATTCCCTGCAGCTTCAGCACATTCCCTGACTTCTGTGACTCTTCTACAAACTTGGCTAGGAGTTGCCTTCCTCATTCCACCTGCTCCTGAGGCGTCCAGAGCCTGCCCAGTGCCTCCTCACCCAGGAAGCCACTGTGATCCTCACCCCACAGTCTGCATGAAGTCTCACCCTCCCTGAGAAGTCTTCCCCAGCCCTTCAGGGTCCACCCTCCATGCCCCTACTCCGTGTACCCTCGTTGCCACGACAAGTGCTCCTTTCTCATCACTCTAAAGGGTTCGTCAATTTACTGCCCCGTCCTCCGAAATAGCAGGGGCGCAGTCTGCAGCAGAGTTGTCTCCACGCTTGAGAGATGGCTGCCAGTGGGGGTGGGCAGGCTGGAGGGCAGGAGACCAGCTGGCCCGTCTCGGGCACCTGCACCGGCACCTTGGCACCATGCTCACTCTGTGCTGGATCTGCCTTCAGGATGCCGCTCTTCCTCGTGCTTCTCCTTTTCACCCTGTGGTTGCTCCTTCCCAGTCTCCTTTGCTGGTTCTTCCTCATCACCAGGCCTCTAGAGACCGGGGCGCCTGGGGCTCCATCCTTGGGCCTCTTCTCTGTCCACCTTCCTTCCTTTAGTGATTCAATCTGGTCTCACAGCTTAAATACCATCCACATGCTGATGGTTCCCAGATTTAAATTTCCAGCCAGGACCTTGACCTCGGGAGCCCAGACTCGCTCTCCAATAACTCCTTACTCACATTTCGGAGGTCCACACACATCTCACCTTTAACTCGTCTGAAAGCAAATCCTGCGCCTCCCTCCAAACCTGCCCCTCCCACAGGCTTCCCACCTCGGTGGATGCCAGCCCCCTCCTCCCAAGAGCTGTGGCCCCAAGTCCTTGACTTTGCGTCTCTTGCCCCCACATCTGGTCCCACAGCAAATCCTGGCGGCTCTGTCTTCACAAGGGTTCCAGCCGCCACTCACTCCTCACCTCCTCTGGGCTGCCACCTTCAGAAATGCAAGTCCTATCATGCCGTTCCTCTGCTCAAAACCCTCCCAGGGCTCCCCCCTGCCTCGGAGGCTGTGATCTGGCCCTGGCCTCCTCTCCCTGCCTGGCTTCTCTCCCTCCACTCCAGTTCCTTGCTGCTCCTGGCGCCCTCCAAGCCTTAGAGTCCTGGCCTTGGCCCTTGCGATCGCTCTGCTGAAATAGCACCCCCATCGCTCTTCCTGTTCCCTCTTTATTTTTCCCCAGTGCCTTTATTCCTAGCAACGTTACACGTGGGTCTGCTTCCCTATTTACTGTCTTCCTGATGGAGCGTAAAACTCCTGGCGGGGAGAGCTCTGTTTTGTGCACTGCTGCCCTCCACTGCCTAGAACACTTTCCTGCCCATCACAGGTACACGACAAGTATTTGGGAATAAAGGGCCCCCTCCTCCTGGGCAGGGAAGGCTTCGAGGGGACCGTGGCTCATTCATATCTCTCAGTGCCTGGCTATAGTCTGGCACCCAGAGGCATTAAAGGTCAACGTGTCAGTTGAACAGACTGAGCCTACCGCCGGGTATCTTCTGTGACCACCCAGGTCACCAGGGCAGCTCAACTGTCTGCTCTAGGGGCTGGTGCCAGTAGACAGAGGAGACCCTCCCAGCAGGCTGTGGCCACATCGGCCAGGGGGGCTGAGTGTGTCCACACCAGTGCCCTGCACAGAGCTATCTGTCATGCGTGTCGGGCTCTACAAGGGAATGGACCCCAGGCTCTTATAACCTCCTCCCCTGGGGGCTGCCTGGCCAGGAACCACCCTGCCCTGCTGGACTGTGGTTTGTATCCCCTCTCCTGACTCTGCCATATTAATGATGATGAGGTTTTTATGTGACATTATATTAGCAAAGAGAAATGGGTCAGGCTGGAAAACATAAGCTCCAGGAAGAACGTTTAGATAGAAACAAAAATCACCCAAGGCGTAGCCTATTACCACAGTATCCCCAGAGCCAAATACTAATGGTTGCATTTAATTTGAGGATATAATCCACAGAGACTTTTCTTAATCGGTAAAGAAAACAACACAAATGTTTTTCTCAGCTTCCAAAGAAACCAATATGGCTGTGGGGCAGGTCACAGTTCCCAAAGACGGATGCCGTAGGATATCCCATCCCACAAGAGGACCTCTTTCCACACTCCTCTCCTTGAACCTGGGTGGAAATTTGTGACTACCTGGAATAACAAAATAAAGCAAAATGGATGATTTTCTAGTTCCCAGGCCCAGACCTTAAGAAACAGGCAGTTTCTACTTCCTGTCTCTTGGAATGCTGGCTCTTGGGACCAGCCGCCATACTGTGAGGAAGCCCAAGGTAGCCCACAAGGAGAGAATAGATGGAGAAGCCATACGTATGTTTTCTGACTGACAGCCCATCTGCGGTTCCAGCCAACAGTCTGCAACAATTCCAGACATGTGAATGAAAAAGCTTCCAGAAGTTTCCAGCTGTCAAGTCACCCTCAGCCTTCAAGCCTTCCCAGGTCAGGGCCCATATATCCTGGCAGAGAGAGAAGCTGTCCCCACTGTGACCTTTCTGAATTCCTAGCCCCCTGGATCTGTGAGCATAATAAAATAATTGTTTTAAGCCAGTAAATTTTGGAGTAATTTGTTATGCAGCAGTAGCAGCTGGAATGTTCTGCCACATGGGTTTCTATGAAGATGAATTAAAGTGATATCCCCACTACCCCAAAGTACATTCTTTAAAACCACATCAGGTCTTCTGGCTGCATAAAATCTTTTTAGGGATTAGGACCTCTCCATTTTTATCAGGTCTGGGTTATCTGTTTGTTTGTTTTCCAATAGGAATATTTTCCCTGAATCTTTCCATGATGGTTATTTCCTGGATCACATAACGTTGTGTTGAGGGGCTGAGTGTTTCCAGAAAAAGGTTTCTTGGTGCCTCCGGAAGGACTAAAGATATTTTTTACAAACTCTTCTTGGAACCCAACAGAATGCTCTTACTAGAGGCTGATTAATAAAAGGTGATCAGGTCTGACCATGTCACTGCCCTTAAAAAAAGCCCTCAAAGCCTCCTGTTCTCCAGGTTCAAAGTCCTGGGCACAGTATGCAGGGTGCCTGTGGTCCAGGCCTTGGCAACCTCTCTAGTCTCACCTCCCTCCTGCTCTCTTTGCATGCAATGCTCTACCCAGAGCAGACCACTAGCAGCTCCCTAAACACCCTGCAGTGTCTGCTGATGCAAGAGCATTGTGTCTTCTCTCAAATGTTCCAGAGCCACAAGCAGAGCTGACCACTCCCTCCTCTGCAAGCCCGCCCTGCTCTGCTGCAGGTGCTCCGTCATAGCACTGTTCCCACTACACCGTACATCTTTGCCTGTGAATCCCAAAGGGCAGTGGCTGGCTCGGACTCTTCCCAGGAGCCGTACCATCCATCCCCAGGCCAGGCACTGAGAAGGCAAGAACAAATGGCTGTTGAATGAATAAACGACTGGTGGAAATGCCCACAGCGCTTTCTTAGGGATTTCCAAACACTTTACAAGGCCTCTTGGCCTCGGAGAAAACACACCACTCAGAGCAGCGGCCAGCTATCCAAGGAAAACACTGTCAGAGGAATAAGATGGACAGCTGCAGACGTCAGGGCCCTGGCGGAACTAATGCCTTCCTCCACTCTTCCCAAACAGATGCCACGCTTTGCTGCCACAGCCGGATGGAGAATGTTTGCTGTGGTCGACCGCTGGATGAGGTTCACTGTGACGAATGGCCTGACACGGTTCACTGAGGCAGTCTCCTGGACAGGGTTCCTCGTTGGAAAACCAGGTATGTTTAAAAATGTTAACGTTTTGTTTGTTTTTAAAGAAGAGCTGAGGGTGCAGTCTGACCTGGAAACTGGTATTCAAAAAAATTCCCTGCGACAGCGCTGTGTAGCAAGCTCTGAAGTGCTTTTATCTCAGAGCATCTCTGAGAGAAGAAAAAGCACATGGAGAAATTAGTACCCAGGATCCTCCAAAGTCACACAGCAGCTCAGGGCAGAGCTGTAACCAGACACCACCTTACACACCATCTGACCTTATGGGTTTGGTTATCCCAGCTTCATCCCTTCCCAGCTGTGTGATCTTGGGCAACTGACTCGACATCTCTGGGCCTCAGAAAAATTGGACAATGGGGTCTCCTTTTCAGAAGGGCGTGGCCAGTTCAGATGAATGTATACAAAGAGCTCTCAGCAGGCACTCAGTACAAGAGAATTTGATACGCCCGGCACAGAGTAGGTGCTCAATGCGCGGGGCTGCCACCACAAGGCTCAGTTCCAGCAGAAGAAGGCAGAGGCAGGATCCCTCGCAGACTAGGCGGGCAGGGGGCATGGGCTCTCGGGAAGTCGGGACCAAGCTGGGCAGGCCCTGTGATATTTTTAACACACTTCTGGCCTCAGTGGGAAGAAGAGCAAAGGCCGGAGCCCTGGCTGCTCGCCCCAAGAGACACTAAATCCGACTGCTGCTATGGGAAGCTCCTGAGGGCAGACCCAGAGTCCCTCCATACTCTGGCTTCTACCTGCAAATTAGATAATTGCCCAGTACTATCCCTCTACTTCCATGGGAAGGGTAAACACCCCTGTCCCATCAACCTTGGTCTTGTCCATGTAACCTGCTTTGGCCTCATGGTGGGTAGGGAATTAAAACTGGCTCTGACTTCAGGCTTAGCCATGAGACTTGCCAATGGGATTAGTGGATGTGACTTGAACAGAGGTTTGAAATAAGCTTGCATGGGGGGGTTGCCCTCCTGTGTGTCCACCTTTCACCTGGAGAAGAGCAAGTCTAAAATAGCCATGGAGGTCCATGAAGGATGAGAGATAGGTGGAGCAGACCTGGACCCGCTGAGCACAGCCTAGATAAACCAAACCCCAGCCTATCTGTAGCTACATGAACGAGAAATAAACGCTCACTGTTGCCTGCCACTCACTGTGGAGTAATTTGTTACGTGGCATTATTTTTGGAAATAGCTGACTGATATAATGCCCTTCCAGCCCTATTTCTTTTTTTTATCCAAAAGCACTTATTTATTTATTTATTCACTCACTCACTCACTCACTGGCCGTGTGGCATGTGGGATCTTAGTTCCCCGACCAGGGATTGAACCTGTGCCCCCTGCAGTGGAAGCATGGAGTCTTAACCATTGGACTGCCAGGGAAGCCCCCCAGCCCTATTTCTTAATGGTCTTGTCACGTTTTCCATACTCTAGCTGGACTACAGATTCTATGAGGTCCACTGTTTCTCGCCTTCCAGCCCTTTATTCAAGCTGTTCCTTCTGCTTGGAAGGCTCTCCTCTAACCCAAAATGTCTCCACAAATGTCCAAACCCAACGTCTACTTTAAGTCTTGGAGAAAATGCTGCTTCCTCCACGAAGACATCCCTGATTGCCCCACGTGGACCTAAGGTTGCCCTCCTCTGAACTTTTATTAAAAGAATTGCTTTCAACTTTCATTATAGTAATCTGTGTCATCCGTGTCCTTTTCTCAAGTCCATCCCAGGCAGTGAGTGTCTTCAGGGCTGAATCTAAGCCTGTTTAATCGAAGCCTGAAGAGCAAAGGCATCGTTGAGATCTACTGAAGGATGCCCTCCGCCCACTGCCTCACACCTAGACGAGGAAGCCTCCAGGGAGCCAGTGACCTCACCAGAGGCTGTTCCTAATGTGGTGTGAGGTGTGGGGGGGTGTAAGGGGGCAGAGACCAACTCCATGGTGCTCTGAAATCCTGGCCCAGGGCAGACATCCAACCGAAGTTCACTTGTGGAATGTGAGATTCTCCTAAATGCCAACCACAGAGGTTAATAAGAACAGCTGCAGATAGTGCTTTGTGCCAGGCACCGTATTATACACATCTTTTTTAAACCTCGTGAAAACGCTATCATTGTCCCTCTTTTACAGATGAAGATTGAAATTTCAAGGAATTAAGTCACTTGCTCAATATTTATTCATTTACCCAAAAGCATATTTTGGAGTGCTCAGGATGTGCGTGGTGCTGGAGAATGGACGGTTCTGGTCCCCACCCTCAAGGAGCTGAAGGTCTGGTGGGGGAGAAAGACACCAACCGGGTGTCACACGGATGACACCGAGTTACTAAGGACCAAATGTGATAAAGGGAAAGAGAGCGGGTGTACAGTCAGGAGAGGGCGGCATTTGAGCTGAGGCCTGAAGGAAGACAGGAGGAAAGAGGGGGTCGGGCCAGGCAGATGCACAGCAAATAGAATGGAGCGGGGAAGTCTTGGCCTGTTTGTGGAGCAGAGAGGTGGTGTGGGGTGGTGAGAAAGGGAACATGGTGGGTGGTGACGGGGTGTGGAGGCAGACCACACAGGGCCTTGGCGGCTCGGGGAGGCTTGTGTGGATGGCTTAGGGAGACCCCCATCTGCCTGGTGTTTTAAAGTGATACTCAAGCTGCTGTGTGAAGTGTCCTGGAGGGAGACCCCACGTAGAGTAATTCAGGGAGCTACCCGTCTGGGTTGGTGAGAGCCCACTAGTCACTTAGGTTGGGTCGGAGGGAGGCAGGGAGCACCTGGGCCTGTGCTTTGGGGTCCCATGAAGGTGGCTGGAGGCGCCCCTAGCTGGTGGGGAGCTGGTTACCAGTCCAGGGGCAAGAAGAATTGACCAAGAGCACAGGGCACCATCAGCCAGTCGCCTCACTTCAGCCCCGCTGGGGGAGCCTCCAGCTGCCCTCTGGAAGCACCAGGGCCTCCCAGGCCCATGGATGCAAGGTCACAATGTCATCTTGGATATACGTGGTGGCCACACAGAGCTATGCATTGATCATGGCAAACAGCCTGTGGACCAGAGTCAAGAGGCACAGATGTGTGGCTGTGATAACAAGATGACTGATGATTACTGGAAAGGGGAAAAGCAAGGACATCAAAGAGGCCCTATTCACCCCAAGAAACATAAAGAGATGGCAGAGGCAGTGCCGGGAGAGCCTGGTACAGAGCTGCGCCCCAGCGGAGGGTCCTTCTAGTCGCTGGGATGGCTGAGCTGCAGGGAATGGGCCAGCAGAAAGGGCAGAGCCCTGGAGCCACACTTACTAGCTGCCTCAGTTTCCTTATCTGTACAATGGGGACAACCATACCCCATCCTGAGGGTTAGCGATCACACAGTGGATGCAGCAGCCGTTCCACGGCCAGCCTCAACTGAGACTGTGTGGAGGCAGATGGAAGCACCTCTTTAAAAAGCTTCCCAGCAACCCTATGAGGAGGGTGCAATTTGTGTTGCTCTTTTCCAGATGGGGAAACTGAGGCTGAGAGAGGTCAAATTTGCCAAGGTGATGAATGGGGGAGCCAGGATTCAACTCAGGCCGGCTGCCTCGGAGGCTCCGCATTTCACTGCTGTGCCATCCTGCTCCTGTGCAATTTCTGGGAACTTGGCCAGGTTCAGAGGGTCTGAGAGGGCCCCAGGGAGGTGCCCACAACCACAAGACCCCCAGGCCATCTCCTCAGGGTCCGGCAGCACCTTCCACCCGTGGGCTGGAGCAGTGCCCCTCTATAGCAGGTACCACCTATGTGAGAGGAGCTGGTGCCTCTCCCCACAGGAGCCCCGCCCGTGATGCTCAGCCTCCAGGAAGCCTTCCCAATCCCCTCAAGGGAGTGACGCTTCCTCCCTGCACCATTCTGGGTCCCACTGCTGATCACTTGGCCAGGCCAACTCACAGGAGGGTCTGTGTTGCTCTGTCTCTCTCACAGGCAGGAGCCTGGAAGGCAGAGATCTTTTCATATTCATCTCGGAATCATCTACGATGCTGGGCGCTCGGTAGGGTCTGAGTAAACGTATATGGAGTTAATCTGGAGAGAGAACTGAGAAGGAGCCCGAGCAAGCATGAGCAGAGGCCAGAGCAGCTCTGGCCCTCTCCCCATCAGGCCCACGATGGCCCCACCCGATTCACCGTCAGAATGCAGGGAAGAACAGGAGGGTGACCTGCCCTCCTCTACAGACCAGGGACCTCCCCTTTCCTTAATCCATAGGCCCCTTCCAGAAACTGATAGAAGCCGCCCCGACCCTCCCCTAACTGAAAGGACACGTGCATGCACTTTACACAGAAACTAACACAGGCTTCCCATTGGCAGACCTACCTGTGTTGACCACCTAACTTAGATGGGGGATCTCTGGGCAGATTTTTATTTCCTACAGAGGATGAGGTGAGGAATTTATTTTGGAGCCAGGGAGACGTAGAACAAAATCCTACCTCACTGTTCCTAGCTGTGTGATCTCTGGTTAGCTACTTTACTCACATAAGCCTCAACATCCTCATCTGTGAAATGGGGATAATGTCAGATAATGCATATTATTAGAGAGACTGCACTAATAGGTGGACAGGGAAGGTGTTTTTTTTCTTTAAATGTAAATGGGTCACAGGAGGTGCCTCTGAGTCACCTTTCATTTAATTTTATTTGACTTTTTTAATAGGCAGACGTGACAGTGGAAAAAGCACAGGCTTCTAGTCAAAATGTTTGACCGCTGGTTCTATATATTACCAGTTGTGTGGTCACAACCATGTTGCTTAAGCTCTCTGAGCCATGAGTCTGCATCTGTCAAAAGGGACTAATAACACCCCGCTTGAAGGTGTGGGTGGCTTGGATGTGGCACAGAGTCTGGCAGAAAGAGGGAGCACAAGGGAAGGGTCTGTGCATGGGCTGAACAGGGAGAGGCCCCTCACCCACCTTCCCACGTCCACCCACTCCTCATCCCTAGCATGACAGCTCTGAGCATGTTTCCTGGATGAGAACTGCCTCTGATTTAGATCTGGGGGCCTATGCAATTCACAAATGTAGCAAACGTGCTGCGCCCCAGAAGACAGCTCCCTCTGCTTCAGAGAAAACACACAGTTCAATTTCCTAAAGATCGAACCCCAGGAAGCCTTTCACTGCTGTCCCAGCGAGAGCAGTTCTCAGAACTTGGGAGGTGCCACCCTCGTGCGACTAAACAATTAAAGCCCAAGTATTTGTCATTCTCAGCAAAGGTCTGTGAGGATGACTGAGAAAATGAAAAAGAATCTGATTTCAGCAGCACAGTTTTCAGAAATATATGGTAATCCACTTTTGTCAATTCACGGAAGGCACAGCTCAAATCATTAAAAAGCCATCGCACTTAATCATGCATGGAGAAGGCTGGGCTGTGCCTCTCAGATCATTTTCAAATGGTTTCAGGTTAACTTTCAAAAACTGACAGGCAAGCAGGGAGGGGATTATGACAGATGATAATCTGAGGAATTTCTGGTTCTGGTTCTCGGAGGATAAGGAGTTTATTCGAGAGAAAAGTGCCACCCAGACCTCGGCATGGTGGCAATGGTGAGGGAAATTCCAGGATGATCAGCTGGGACTTCTGCCCTCAGGGAGTCTGCAGCTGCTTTCTCAGGATGACAGCGGATTCAGAGCACACTATTAAGTAAGCAAATAATTGTGATGGATTGTGACAGGTGCTAATAAAAGGTGGACGTTTACCCAGTGATTAAGTCTCAGCTGCGAACATAGAGACCTGGGTTTGGAATTTGTCTTTGCCACCCACTGTGTGACCTCACGCAGGTTTCTGAACCTCTCAGAGACTTGGGCTCCTCATCTATAAAGTGGGATGGCCAGCTCATAGGCTTGGGGGGTTATGTATGAGTTCATTCCCATAAAGCCTTTCACGTAGTACCTGGCACACATTGAGCTCTCAGTCAATGCTGGCTAAGCAGCTAATTCTGCTGAAGGAAGCCTCACAGATGACCTCTGATTGGGATCAAGAAGGACAAGCAGGAGTCTGCAGGGTGGAGAGTTGGAGGAAGAACATTCCAGGCAGAGGGCACAGCACGTGCAAAGGCCCTGAGGTGAGGGGTTGGCCAGGGAGGAGCACAGGGTACGTGGGGAGGGGGACGAGAGAGGGAATGCTGCAAGCTGCGCTGGAGTCCTCCTGTGAAGGTCGGTGAATGCCAGGCTGAGGAGTTTGGACTTTATTGAAGGCTGGGGCAGTGTCTGTGAACTCAAAGGGTCAGGAACATCCTGTGTCTTCTTCCAGGTCTTAGTACATGTTGGTCACTTGTTGACTTTTAAGTGACCACCTCCCATCAAACTCTGATCCAGGGTCCCCAGCCTTTGTTTAAGGAAAACACCCTCTATTAGGTCCAGCAAAGACCATGTTCCCCTTCTAAGGAAGGCAGAGCCGTTGTGGGGAAACTACTATACCTAGTCAGGAACTGCATTGCCCACCCTCCTTGCATTTAGGTGGGGCCCTACGAGCAAGTTCTGGCCAAGGGAGTATGGGTATAATTTACATACATTTTGAGGCCTGGTCCATAAAACCCCCTGTGGGACCCTCCAAGGCTGAGGTGACCTTGGGAGTCACAATCTGAAGATGATGGAAGCTCCATCACCCTGGGTCCCCGAGTGACTGTGATGAGCAAAGCTCCCTCCTCCTCCCATCAATTTGACTTTACATGAGCAAGAAGTAAACGTCTGTTCTCAATCCATAAAAAGGTCTCTGGGTTTATCTGTTATAGCATCTAGCATTACCTTAAATAAATACACCCATTGTACAGAATGACCTCGGGCATGTTATTTCGCCTCTCTGGGCCTCAGTTTCTCTAATGCAGATTTTCGTGAAGGGCTAATAAGATGACAAATGTGAGTGGTGCTTTGCAAGCAGGGAAGGCTACAGAGATGCCATTCACTGCTGGTGTTGTGGCTTTGGTCTCCCCGAGAGCCCGAAGGGGAGTGGACTTTGTACAGCCCCTGCTGAGGCAGGGGGAGTGCAGCCAAGGTCTTGGAGAAGCTCCAGGCAAGGGGTCCAGATCTATCAGCAGATCCTGACTCAGATTGGAGACCCTCACTCCAGACTTTAGTTCTGCCGCTTGGCAGAGATGCTGCCCAAAGGGCTGAGCCCCCTGGGGGAGGGACTGGGTCCTGGCTTCTGTCTCCTGGTGGCTCCCCTGGGAAGGAGTTGGCCCTGCCTCCCTGATAACTTGATCCAGCCTCTCACAACTCATTAACAGGAAATTGCATGCCCTGCCAGGGAGATGCACGTCTGATTTTTCAGACATGTCAGGTAGACACTATTATCAAAACCTTGTCATTTCTCTGCATAGCCCCACATCCTCCTGCTCTGGGGTCCTCCTGCCAGGTTCTGTGCTTGGGGCACACGCTTGCTCTCTCTGGAGATTTGAGAACCTCGTGCGGTTCACAGTTCCGCCAGCCAGTCTGGCAGGGAGCAGGGGTTCAGGATGGAAGCCCGCACTGGTAGCTGAGGCTCACCCTGCACTCCACCCCTAAGCAGTCCTGCACTCCCAGCCCAGCACTGGTGCTGAGACCCCATAAGAAGACAGGAGGAAGGCCTGAGCGGTATGTGAAGTGCTGAGCTGGATCTGAGCAACGACAACTTTAACAGGATCCTGGTCATTATATGTCCTTCTGCTGAGAGGGTTTCCTCACCCATAGCTTAGAGGTAGGGATGGAGAATGCCCCACCCTCAGCCTCTGGAGCCTGGATTCAGGGGCAGGGCCACCTCATCCTGTACACATGGTCCCGCGGCCCCGTTCTTAGGCAGGTGGTTGCAGACACCGACCTCCTCTGTCTCCTGTGCTCTCACTTTGCCCAATGTCCACTTGCCAGTGCTAGCTGGGGACATGAGAGGGGCTCTCGAATCACCTGACAGTAAAAACCATCAACACCCTGGGCCAGGCTCTATGGAGAGACAGAGAAGAATCAAAAAAAATAAGGACAAAAAGCATCAGCTTCCACAGTCTTTCACACAATAATTAATTTGTCTGAGCCTCACGCCCACCCTTACGGGTGCCATCACCCTTATTCCACTGAGGAGGAAACTGAAGCTCATGGAGATTAAACCACTGGTGCTCAAGGTAACCCAGCCAGTGCACTAGGCAGTAATCTGAGCTGCACCCTATAAACGTCCCATAATAATCACGGTCACTTGGCTAGTAGGTCCTACATACCAAGCACCAAACCGAGCATTTTGTCAACTCTCCAGCAGAGGTTATAGTATTTCCATTTTCAGATGACATCTGGAGGCTCAGAGAGGTTAAGCAACTTGCCCAAGGTCACACAGCAAGTAAGCAGTAACCATAGCCTTAATGCCTACAGTGTTGGTGCTCTCTCCCAATACCAGTTGCCTCGCCAGCGAGAAGGGTCCCACTTAGGGAGGGCAGGGAAAGAGGCTACCAGATCCTATCAAGTGAAACAAGCAGATAAAATTGCACACATGCTGGTCACCACTCCATTAAAAACTCAAGCGTGCATGGATCAGATGGGATGGGATCTGGTAGACAGTTGGGTGGGCGTCTCAGAGTGAGGCGGGGCCTGGCAACTTCTGTTAGCTCATGGTCTTCCTTGGCTGTATTTTTCCTTGTAACGATGGCTGAAGGTAAAGGTGTATAGGAGCCAGGTGGGCACAGGTGTGGTGGCTCATCGTTTCCTTGGCCCTGGCAGCAGGAGGGCCTCCCTCCCTCTCCCAGGTGCAGGAGCCACCTGGCCAGGTAACCTCTCCACCCCACTGCATTCCAGACAGCCTTCAGTCTCAGGCAGAGATCCAAGCAAACCAGCGACCACTGCCCTGAGCACGTACAGCTTTTGAAATAGTGAGGACTTGCAGGAGAGGGACTGCAGCAGCAGCTATAGCCCAGGCAGTGTTAGAGAGGCCCCCATGCCTGCAGTCCTCCCACCACAGAGGCCAAGGCCAAGGAGCTGGTCTCCAACTACCCTCTAAAAGGCCCTGTGTGACGTAGCTCCCGCCCTCCTGGGCAGCTTAGTACCCACCTCTCCTTTCATGCTATCGTCACACTCAGTTCAGCATACTCCACCGCCGTACCTCTGCCCAGGCTGTCAGCCCTCCTGTTCCACCTGCCTATTCTTCAGCTGTAGAACCCAAGTCTGTTGTTCTTAGTTGTCCTGAATCCACCCCCCAGCTTTCAGACTGTTCAGAGTCTCCCACCAAAGTCATGTATCCTAAACTTCTGTTAAAACAAACACTTCAGGGCTTCCCTGGTGGCGCAGTGGTTGGAAGTCCGCCTGCCGATGCAGGGAACATGGGTGCGTGCCCCGGTCCGGGAAGGTCCCACATGCCGCGGAGCGGCTGGGCCCGTGAGCCATGGCCGCTGAGCCTGTGCGTCCGGAGCCTGTGCTCCGCAACGGGAGAGGCCGCGACAGTGAGAGGCCCGCATACCGCAAAAAAAAACAAAAAAACCCGAACACTTCAGGAGAATTCTTCTAGAACTCCTTCTGAAAGGCAGAGTGGGGTGGAGAAGGAGGATGGGGCGGGGAGAGGGGCACTGGAAGGTGAGATGGGATGGCCTGAGGACACAGTGCACACCTGTGCTCTGGGGGGCCGCAGGAGGGCCTAGGAAGCCCCCGGCGGCTTTGCCCTAATCTGCCTCTACAACAGTTCCCGGGCTCTCACTCCACCGTGCCCTTGCACATGCTGTGCACTCCGCCTAGAAGGCAGTTCTACTCTTCTCTGCCTGGGCAGCTCTAGCCCATCCTTCAAGGCCCAGTTGGATACTACCTGCTCTGTGAAGCTCCAGAGGTAGAGTCAGCTGCTCCTTCCTTCGTATTTCCAGCACTGCGTATCTCACAATCACATGTGGATACTTTCCTCTAGGAGGAGAACTCTTTGGGCCAAGGGACATGGCCAATTCACCTCTGCATCTCTGGCAGCAGCCCAGAACTGGCCTAGAAATGCCTCCTGAATGACTGAATGAATGAGCCTCCGTCTCTAAGATGCCTAACTCCCCACTTCCTGCTGGGCGTTCCTCTCCAGTCCGGAGAGAAGCAAACTGCGCCCTTTGTCTTCCACCACGTTGGTACTGACCAGAGTTGGATTTTAATGGTGCTTGGACAAAAGGCGGCACCCACATCCATTTTCCTTGGCTAATTACATTTCCCAATTGAAATACTTATCTCTGGGCTGGTGTTAAAGACATAATCAGTTTCCAGAATGGATTCAGAAGAGGTGAGAAGCAAGAAAATAATTAAGCTAACTCCTGATTGAATCAAATAATTAAGCAGATTAAATCAGTTGCCTGTGATCTACAGCCCAGCCCAAGCCTGGGGAGTGCATTTCTCTATCGGAGAGATCATTCCTGATTGTTTTAAAGATGGAGAGCATTTCCTCTGAGTAGTGAGTAAAGGACTGACTCTTTCAACTGAATACAAGTCAGGGTAGCAGGACCCCAGCTTCGTGGTTTAGGCGAAGTATTGTGGGTTTAGTAGAAGAAAGCTTGAAGGTGGGGCGCGCTCTGTTCCAGAGCCATACCTGCACACCCATGGCACAGAGGCTGCATTGATGCCCTGGTTTCTCACTTCTCCCTGTGTCCATGCCCTCTGCCCCTCTGAGCAGGGTTTCCTGCCCTGTCCGCTTACTCTGGCCTCAGCCATGTGGCTAACTTTAGCCAATGACAGCAAATGTGATGTAAGCAGAGGCTGGCTTTCTTGCCCCTTTGCCATCAACATGAGAACATCCTGGGACTAGACGACTGAAAACGAGAGACATGTGGAGTAGAGCTGAACTGACCAGTTGTCCCAGTTGTCCAAGGGTCTCCTAGGTCAGCTCACAGTCAGCCGCCCCCAGTCAAGATCAGCAGAGTCACTTAGCCGACCCAGCCTGGAGCTGCTAAACCCTGAAGACTCCCAGGCTAAATAAAAACTTAGTGTTACATGCCAGTGAGGTTTCTGGGTATGTGTTTTGCAGTATCATTGTGGCAACAGATAACTGAGACAGTATCCCTCAGCCTGGACTGGCCTATTCTCCAGCCCCAGCCTCTAGAAGGTACCCTCTACCCTCAGCCACGCATCACTTAGAACCCTGGTATTTGAACAGTAAATATTAGATGAGTAAAAAACCTAATCTAATCCTCACCAAGGCTCCTGGGCAGCTGTCAGGAAAGGGATCACCTGCCCCATTTTATAGATGATGATGCCAAGGCTCAGGGAACCAAGCAGTTAGAAGAGCAAGAGATTACGGTTAAGGAGAGCGAGTTAGATGAATGCAGTAGCCCCGATTTCTACCCCCCACGCCAAAACTCCACTGAAACAACAGTATGAGATTTTTTTTTAAGCATCAATTCAGAAGGACAAAACAAACAGAGGAGAGGCAAGAGCAACAGTCTTGGCCTCTATTAAGGAGAGAGACATTGTAGCACTGACTTAGCGAAGCCAGGGAAGCAGAATCAAAGCCAAGATGCTGAAAGCACACGCGTTCAGGTCACACCAGAGAACCGCACAGGGTCTGCAATGGGTGGCAACACCAGGCACCTCTGGAAGGATTTATTGAAAGTCAGCCTTAAAGGCAGTAAGACCCCTTTTCTTTTATGTCTACCCAGCCACGAAAATGTCTCCCTCTCGTCCCAGCAGAAAACTAGGGGTTGAGACTTGGGAGGGAGTAAGACAGAAGGCCTCTGGACTGTGGGAGACCTGGCAGAGGCAGGGGCACCATCCCGAGAGCATGGGGGTTAGGGAAAGGTTTCTGGACTGCCCCACATTGTCCTCCAGCCCTCTGCCCACCTGGCTCTGGGCAAGCGGAGGCCAGGAATTCACTTTCAGATAGGAGAATGGAAACATCTTCAATGCAGACTCTGACCAGCCGTAGAAAGCAAAAACCGGCGTACATCCAGAGTTCCCTGTCGCATCACCCTGCAGTGAGGCATCAGCCAACAAAACCCATTCACCACATTGGGGGGTGGGGTGAGTGGGCGTGGGGCACACTGGAGCCCCAACCATCTTCTTTTCTGGCCCCCATTTAACATGCACACAGCCAAGGATCCTCAGACATTTGAGAGAAAACTCACATGTGCGATAGGCATACATATACCCAAACAATCAGGAAAAGTATATTTAGAGGACGCAGAGGCTCTGCAGGAAGAAGAAAACTACAAAAAAAATATCCTCAGAGAGACAAAAGAAAATGTTGCACCCATGAGACAAGATCAGGATGCTCAAAAAAGAACATTCAGGAAGTAAAACAGAACTCTTGTTAATTAATACACAGTCTGACAGAAGAAGAAAAAAAAAACCTACAGAAGAGCTGGATGATAAATTTGAGGAAATTTTCCAGAGTAGAACCAAAGAGAGAGAGAAGAGGATGTGGAGCAACTGGAACTCTCAAACACTGCTGGTGGGGATGGAGAATGGTACACCCACTTTGAAAAAAGACAGTTAGGTAGTTTCTTACAAAGTTAACCATACACTTAACACATGACCCAACAGTTTCACTCCTGGGTGTACACACAAGAGAAATGAAAACATACATCCACACAAAAACTTGTACATGATATACAAAACAGCATTATTTGTAATAGCCCCAAACTGGAAACAACCCAAATGTCCATCAACTGGTAAATGGAAAAAAACCAACTGTGGAATGGCTATACAATGGAATACTACTCAGCAATAAAAAGGCACAAACTATTATACATACGACAATGTGGATGAACTTTAAAAACATTATGTTAAGTGAAAGAACCTGACACAAGAGTACACACTGTATCATTCTATTTATAAGAGACTCTAGAAGGTTCAAACTAATCTAGAGTGACAGGAGGCAGATCAGTGATGGTCTGGGCCAGCAGTTGAAGAAGGATGAACTGTCAAGGGGCATGAGGGAACTTTCAGAGGTAAAAATATTCTGTATCTTGATTTTGGTGGTGGTTAATTTCTCAAAATGCATTGAAAGGTACACTTAAAACTGGGTGTCTTTTTTTTTTTTTGCGGTATGCGGGCCTCTCACTGTTGTGGCCTCTCCCGTTGCACAGCACAGGCTCCGGGCGCAGGCTCAGCGGCCATGGCTCACGGGCCTAGCCGCTCCGCGGCATGTGGGATCTTCCCGGACCGGGGCATGAACCCACGTCCCCTGCCTTCGCAGGCGGACTCTCAACCACTGTGCCACCAGGGAAGCCCTGGGTGCCTTTTATTGTAAGAAATTATACATCAATATAGTTTATTTGAAAGTGAAAAGAAAAAGATAGTGCTATTGATTCAACTGGGGTTAAAATCAAGGAGGTTTCATGGAGGAGGCAGTGTGTAGCTTGGTTTTTAAAAATGAACTTGAGAGACATATGGAAGAAAAGGCAGGGACCTGTCAAGCAGAGCAAACAGTATAAGTATGGTTGAGACTGCTAGTTGCCCCCTAATATCCATTCTCTCTTGATATCTATAGAAACAGAAGCCATAATTCTATCTGAGCACATGGCCATGAGAATAAAGACTACATTTCCCAGCCTCCCTTGCAGCTAGGAGTAGGCATGTGCACAAGTGCTGGCCAAGGGGATGTAAGTGGAAGTGGGGTGTGCAACTTCTGGAGAGTATGTTTAAAGTGAAGGGACATTCCTTCTCTTCCCCCTTTTCCCTTTCTGCTGGCTGAAATGTGGACATGATGACTGGAGCCAGAGCAGCCACCTTGGACCACAAGGTAGAAGCCACTACTGAGAATGAAGGGTGGACCCTGAGTCCCCAGTGAAGTGGAGTCACCACACCAGTCCTAGACTAACTACCTGGACTTGTAAGTGAGAAAGGGATAAGCTTCTCTTTTGTTTAAGCTATTGCTATTTTGGATTTTCTATTAGTTCCAGTAGAATCCAATCCTAAGTAATAAATTGGGCAAAGGTAAAGAGAGGTGACATGAACATGTCCCCAGTGTCACAGACTCCTGGACACCACCATCATGATTTGACTGTACTGCTTGAGGGCAGGGCCCTGGTGTTCCTTGTTTTTCTGTTTCCAGGGCTTGGAACTCAGCAGGTGCTCAGGAGAAACACTGAGTTGGCTGGAAGACCACGGCATGGCTGAAGCCCCAGCGTGATGTTATGGAATGAATGTTTGTGTGTCCCCAAAATTCATATGTTGAAACCCTAACCCCCCAGTGCAATAGTATTTGGAGATGGGGTTTTTAGGAAATAATTAGAGTGAGATGAGGTCATGAGGGTGGGGCCCTCTGATGGGATTAGTGCCCTTATACGAAGAGACACCAGAGAGCTGGTGCATTCTCTCTCTCTCCTCCTCCTCCACTCCCTTGCTCTCGCTCCACAAGTACACAAAGAAGTCACTCGAGATGTGAGCACACAGCAAGATGGTGACTGCCTACAAACCAAGAGAAGAGGCCTCAGAATGAAACCCACCTTGCCAGCACCTTGATGTAGGACTTCCCAGCCTCCAGAGCTGTGAGAAATAAATTTCTGTTGTTTAAGCCACCTGGCCTGTGGCATTTTATTATGGCCCTTGAGCAGACTAATAAACACAAGGTAGACTACGTGTTTGCTCTCTGAGGGCAAGGCCTAAGCCCTCCTGTTCATCCCCATAATCCTTGCACCTAGCTCCAGAAGGCTTGTTGTGGGATCTCAGGTATTTGCTGAAGGAAAGAATGAAAGACTGATGTAACAGAAACCCGAGGTTTCACAGGCCAGCATTTGCCGATCCTTTTGGTTAACAGGTCCCCAAACTGCTTTCTGGGGTACCTCCCCTCCTCCCTCACTTCTAGTCTATGCTCTTCTTGGGGTGGGACTGTCTAGATGCCCCACAGTGGGGATGAGTGATCTAGACGTCAGCCAATCCATACCTTTCATCCCTCTGGACATAAGGATATGTTAGGGACAGACAGAGCCACAGGCCCAATTAAAGCTTGTCAGAGCTAATCTTGGGACTTCAAGTGAACAATCTAGAAACAACCAAGAAAGTGGCACTAGCTCTTTTATACCACACACAAATTGAGTGGATGGAAGATAAAGTAGCTGTAGCCAAATTGCTATCATCAAGGAACAGCTGATCTGAGAATGAAGCCCACTGAGAGAGAGTACAGCACAGAGACAGAGAAGGAAGAATTGAGTCTTGGTGACTTCAATTCGATGCCTGGATCAAGCTGTGCCTGAAGTCCAATCCTAGTGATTTCAACTAAGTGATCTAATTAATGTTTTGGGGGGTTAAACCAAATGGGCTTGAGCCTTTGTCTCTTGCAACCCAGAGAGTACACACTAACACAATTGACCTTAAGGTCAATGTCACCCTTAAAATATGTCATCTTGGGAGCAGTGCTGCCATCTAATACAGGGACCAGGGCACTATCGGGTTACTGCATTAACTCCACTTCCTTTCAACTGTAGCTGACTCTGAGAACTTAAACAAGGTCTTGTTGATTCTTCCTGGTATGTGACATTGTAAACCAATCTCACGTTATCAGCATTGCAAAAATTCCCCTATAAAAACACAGGAGTCTAAAATGTTAATCTGGGAATTAGTGGACACTTATCTTCTTTTGGATCGGTATAATTTCCTCCCAGGATTTTTATCTGTTTTCTGAGCCACCTCATTTACCTAAGCTTTCAAAAGCTCACGCAAAACACATAATGCACTTCAGCTACAAAAATCAGTGCTTGAGGATGTGTTTTTACCAGGACTGCTACAGAAATTTTTCCCATTGCTTTTCAGAGGCCTCACTACCAAAATTTTTATTCATGAATAAGAGCCAGAATAGTCTCACTTATAAACAAAGCTTTTCCCTAATTATCAAATCAAGGAAAATACGTAATTAAAAAATATATATATATAGTTTTTTTATTTTTCAAGGGGAGATTTATAATAGTTTGGGCTTCAAACAACCCTCATCTTCCCTCCACCACCGAGACTGACTTTAATTAAAGACCATTTACCCTGGGAATGGATTGCTTGCTGCAATTTGTACTGAAGACACACATTTGCAGACAAATGGATTGCAGTCCTTAGATTTTGCTCAGATGACAAAAGAAGTGATTATGTTCCCTCGTCACTTCCTCACTCTGAAGGACTCTATTAAGAGAATAATTTGAACGGTCTCTCTGCTACTCTGCATTTTAAAGTGTGATCTATTTCAATGCCATCAACATTTTTCCCCTTTAAAAAATGAGTGATGTTTAAGAAAAAATGCCAGCTGGGTGTCTATTTGAGGAGGGGCTGCAGGAAATGAGAAGGTTTATATAACTCCCTCGGAAGCCCCAGTTGCTTGCAAGTGCATGGGTAACCTGTAGCTTTGTTTTGTGGCTACAAATAGCAGACAGAGATAATCTTAGCGCACAGGAGGAGACTAATCAAATCCACACACCAGCTCTGGACACCTAGTTCTATTTTTCCACTTCCTGGCTGCCCAGTGCCGGAGGGGTTTGGACGGGGCTGTCTGACTCTGGAGCCACGGAGTTTAAATGGAACTGTCAGGCCCTAAGCCTTCCTGATTCATATGTGGTCTGAAAAGAGGCCCATGGATCTGCTGAAGGAAGCCCAAACCGTAGGGAGGTCACTGGTGATAAAACAAGCCCAGGGGTGCCTTCTCCATGACCCCACGAACACCGGTGTGCTGTGTTATAATGCCTCACGCGTCTGTTATCCTGAAGGACTGAGGGTGCTTTGAGAGCACGGGCTAGTCTACCTCCTTAGAGCTTAGCTCACTATCTGGCACACAGTGGTGCTCAATAAATGCAGAGTGAGTAAAAACATGTCCTATAGTTCTGTCCGTTTGGAGCTGAGCTCAGCACCAACACTGACTGGGTACTTGGGCAATTTACCCCAAATCCAGGAAAGGCATATCTAGCCTTGGCCTGAGACGATGGGAATTCAACATCCTTCTTTCACTCTGATCCATGAACTATTTGATTTTAGAGATTTTAGAGCAGGGAGGAATCTGAGCGTGGTGGACTGCAAAAACATCTTGATTCTCCACCCTTCCCTGAAGCCATGCCTTTGGCAATGTGACTCAGCAGCTGCTTTCATCAAGAGGTGGAGTCCTTCTCCTCATCCCTTGTATCCTGGCTGGCCTTTTAACTTGCTTGGCCAACAGAACGTGAAGGGAGTAACGGTGTGCCTTCTGAGCCTTGGTCTTAAGAGGATATGCATGCTTCCACTTGTTCTTTTAGACCCTTGTCTCTGCCATGAGAAGAAGTTCAGGTCCACACGTAGCAAAGCTAGGTCATCCAACCAAGGCCATCCTAGACCTAAGGGCTCCCAGGTGACTCATCAGCTGACTACAGATGTATGAGTTAGCCTAGCCAAGACCCACAGACTCATGAGAAATAATAAATGGTTTTGTTTTAAGTCACTAAGTTTCAGGATGGTTTGTTACACAGCAATAGCTAACTGATACATAGAGCTCAGCATTCCAAACAAGCGGGCACCCTGAAGCCCAGAGGGGGAGAGAACTTTCCTAAAACCACATCTGCCAGTGACAAGAATCCACATATGGCAACCACTCACTCAGGGCCCTTCCAACTATACCAAACACTGATCTTTCTTTAAGTACCCATTTCTTTTCATCTTTCTAAGTCATCAGCGCTCGGGTTCTGAACAAAGGGCAGGGGCAGGTATGTGATGGTCACCGAGCAACCATAAAAAGGCAAAGTACACATCATTAGTTTCCAGCTCACTACCTCTGAGGTTCTAGAATCATGCTCCTAGGAAGCCATTGGGTTCCCACACATTGTAACCATCTGTTCTGCCATGAGAATCAAACCACAGTGGTCTTTTCCCAATTTGTAAAAAATTATGGAAATCAATAGGACTTTTAATATTAATAGTAATTTATAAAAGGCACTTAGAACAGCACTTGGCACACAGTAAGTGTTCAATAAATGTAAGTTACTATTATTGTTAAATTCTCCTCTCACACTTTTTTCTTAAACCTTTGGCGCCTCATACCATGTGTCAGTCAGCAGGCAAAACATATGGATAACAAGTCACAGCTAACATTCACTGAGCATCTGCGCAGGCCAGGCCTTCTACATAAGTCACTGAAGTTAACCGTCACATTTCTTTGAGGTACCAACCCCATCTTACAGATGAGGAAACCAAGGCTCAGTGAGATGAATTTGTCCAAGGTTAGTAAAGCTGGGAAGTGGCTAGACTCATACCCCAGCTGTCTGACGCAAGCCCGGGGCAGCACACACCATGATTATTCATCTCTGTTCTCTCTCATGCTTAGCCTAGAGTGAGGAATGAACAAAAGTACAGAGTGAATAAATACATTTCAAGAATTCGAAGAAGATAGTGTCTCCCTGCCCCACCCCAAGAAGGGCTGAAATTAAAAAGACTGACCATCCGGTCAGCACCGGTGAGGATGTGGAACAACTGGAACTCTCATGCACTGTCCCCCCAACCGCCAATCTCAGGCTCTCATACTTGAAAGGACATTTACTGTAACCAAGAGGTCAGGGCAGCAACCATGTCTGATTGACTGACACAACTAAAGAGCCTTACAGAGCCCTGGTGAAGTGCATGGGCTTCAGATTCCCATGTTCCTGGGCTCAGGAACATGCAAGTGTCCAAGCCCCAGGTGATGCTGAATGAGTAAGAAATTCACCAGGGACTTTCTTAGATACTTTCCAAGACAGTGGCTCTTTGGTACTGTCTGGGGATTGAACTCCCCACCACCCCAGTTCTAAGATCACATATGCCGTTGTCCAACATTTTACATTTAAAAAATAGTCATATGATTCTTCTTGTTTAATCCTTCCAACCCTAACCCTTTGAGGTTGGCCAGAGTTAGGAAATGGTATCCCCATTTTACAGATGAGGATACTGAGCTCTGAGAGGTAAATTTCTGACCTAGGATCACAGAGTCCTCCTGCCTGACTCAATCCAGTGTTCTTTCTACTATATACCTCACAAATAAGGTGGAGTGGGGAACAGAGAGATGGGGAGAGAGGGGGTTATAACTACAGTGCTCCTGGCACGAAGTTAGGTGCTTTTGTGTGCTATCACCACAGCCGGGTGAGATGGTATTATGCCCACGTTACACATGAGGAAACAAATTCAGGGAAGCTGAATGATTTGCCCAATGTGATGATAATAACAAATGGCAAAGCAAAATTCAAACCCAGGTTTTGAATCTCCACAGCAGTAGGCAGAGACCTACTTTCTAGAAACAGAGTTTATTGGGGTCCCAGTCTGGTGAGTGACAACAAATTAGCAGGATGTGACAATGCATAGTTCAGGCTTCGACTCCTAAAAGCAGCTCTCAGATGGGAGGCTAGAGCTGCTTCAGGCTGGGCAGCATCGGGGAATGTGAGCTAGTCTCTCAAAGGAACCACCTGGAAAGAAATGAACCATTTATGCTATTCCAGTAGGTTTGTTTTTTAAAAAACATACACGTTTTGAGGTCAAATAAAATGAGGCTGTAAGTCTGGAGGCATGAAAGGCTGTCCGGAATTACGGCTCCAGAACGTCTTGTTATCTCAGGCCATGGTCTTTGGGTTCTGCCCCAAAATACTTATTTCGACTGGAGACCTTCACCTCTTCTGCACTCTGGGGAAAATTCGTGTTACTGGTTTTGGGAAACAGGAAGAATCTGAGGTCTGCAGCACAGCTGTCACCAACCCCTGGGACACCTTTTCCATCGACCAAGCTCTGGCCCACCTGTTTACAGCATCCAATGCTTCACAGAGAAATGAACAAAAACAGCTTCTCTATAGTTGGTCTGAGACTTCTGACGTGGTCCATCCCAGTCACCCGCAGATAAGAAGCGGAAGCTGAGAGCCTGCATCGGGGCAGGGGCTGGAGGCCTCTTCCTTTCTGCTCCCAGCGCTTGTTTCCCAACATCTGCCTCTTAACAGTTTGTCGCTGTCTTCCCTGTGAGACACGAGCCATGTCAGACCGGGACCCAGGGCTGGCTTTTCTCTGAAATCTCTAGCATCGAATCCAATACTTGGAGCTCTGTAGGAGTTCCACAATGGCTCGTTGAATAAACCAATGAATGAATGAATGGTACGTCCTGTCCTGTGACTGCTTCCCTGTACCAGGGGCCTGGCTGGTGATGACGACTGTGATGATAATGATAAGGAGGGAGAGGCGAAGTTGTCGTTCAAGGTTACAGCAAAGTTCTGGGCAGGGAGAAGGGACGCTGACCGTTCCAACCTCAAAGACTGCAGTAGTTTTTCCCAGTTGGCCCACACCCTTTTGAAGCCCCCCAAATGCATTTTCTTCCCCAGATCAAGTTACTGCAGAGGCAAACCAATTCTCTGGTTAAGTAAAATGAACGTGAGCAGATTATCTATTGATTGTCATCCTCCCATGTTTTACGGATAAAGACCCCCTACCTGGACTCTGCATGGAGCACTGATAGGCCAACTGGCTATGTGATGGGAGGTCCAGAGGCCAGAGCCTTGAATGGGCTGATTTTAGCGCTTCAGAAATCTCTGCTGCGTGTGATGGCTTTCTACATTGGCATTTCCGCTCCCTGGGTTTTAAAGAATGAGAAATCTGTGGCTGATCACATATTCAGCAAACAAATGCACTTATTCGAAGACCTAAATTGCAGAAATAACTCGCGTGATTAGTTGAATGAATATGAGTCAGATCATCAGGCTCAATCTATGGATAAATCAGGAAGAGATAACTGGGCCCAGTGGAGGGCAAGCCCTCCCCCCATCAGTCTCTTCTGCTGGGCCAAGACACACTTTCCCTGCGAGGTGGCCAAGGTGGAATCCTTGAGCCTCTGCTCCTCAGAGACGCTCTGCCTTGTTCTGCTTATGTACCAGGCCCAGCCACACCCCAAGCCCCAGCTCCAAGGCAGAGCTTCAAGTTCCGAGGCAGCGGGACCTCTGATTACTCCCAAAGGGCAGATCCACTGACGATGAGCCAGCCCCAGTGAGGGACGTGAGAAGAGGGCCCTGGCCTCACTCCGGGCCCAGAAGCCTGTCCTCCTAGTGCTCACTGGTGAGTTCCTGCAAAACAGGCCTTCCCTTCTAGGCTCTGGCCTTGGATTTGCCCAGTCCAGCAGCATTCTCACCAAGCAAACCTCCATATCCCTTGCGCATGCCCGACTCTCCCAGAGTGGCCTCCGAGGATTCCCCCAGCCAGAGCCCGGGTCCCACATGGAACCTGCTCCCGGAGGAGCACAGAGCCTCTAAGCACAGCACACGCTCAGCCCGGCCATACCTCAGCCCAGCCTGCAGGCCGGCCAACCCTGCTGAGTTGTGCAGAGACCTCACAGCTTCCCTAAAGTGGGCCTCCAGTCACCTCATCTTCCTTGCTCTGGATGGCTCCCAAGAAGCTACCTCCCAGGGACAGAGAACCACATCTACATCATAGTGGCATGACAAAGACACCACCAGTTCTTCCTTTCCTGTTCCTATTATGCAATTGTGGGTGTGACAGGACTCCGAGAGGCCAGGCCTCAAGTATGGCAGTCACAGAGTAAAGAGCTGGAGGAGACAAAGTAGGGAAAAGGTACCTTTAAACCATTCAGTGGAAGGCCATGCAGACTTAAACTTTTCCATGAAAAGGAAAAGGATCAAAGAGCTTGGGTTCCAGTCCTGGCTCTGCAGTTTGCCAGCTGTGTGACCCTGGCCAAAGTACATAACCACTCTGGGCCTCAGTGTCCTCATCTGTAAAATGTAGATATTTCTGTATAGAATTATTTGTAGGATTCAATAAATAACATATTTAAAGCACTCAGTAGAGTGGCATGTGGTAAACAGTTGAACATGTTAGCTAGTTCTGTACTAAAAACTTATCTTAAGAAAACATTAGGACAAGTATGCAAAGATTAGGGAACTGAATTAGAAAGATTCTAGAATGGCAAAAAAAAAAAAATCAGAAATAACCTACATGTAAAGTAATAGGATAAGAAAAAAACACACAAAATGTATGTGTATATATATAATGTGTGTGAACATACACATTATATATATATATGTACACGTGTGTATATGTACATATATACACATATAGTCTGTCCATACAATAGACTACGACGTAGCCATTAAGTACGACAATATAGTTGTTTAGTGTTTAACAGCTTGAAAAGGTGATCACAAAATGCTGTTAAGTGAAAAAGCAGGTCACAAGACAGTATTTATCATATGATTCCATTTATTTAAAAATACATATTTATCTCTATTCATTTATATGGGGACATAACTGGAGAGACACACAAAACTATGGGTCACCTCTGAGTGATGGAACTTCGGGAGCCTTTCTTTCTGGTTCTTATTTGGAATTTCTAATTTCCCTACAATGGGCATACACTACATTTATTTATTTATTTATTTAAAGGAAAAAAGAGATGGAGTAATTTTAAGGGTAGAAAAGGATTTTCATACTCAGATAATTCCAACACGGATAAAAGGATTTGTTCAAACTTCATTACTCTCCAACTGAGAAGAGGCATGAAGAATGACAGCCTTAAGAGAGAAAATCCCACGTTTCAAGGTTTAGTGTCTGAGAAGAGTAGCTTAAAAATGAGAGCGTCTCCGGCCATCCTTATACGTCCTTCCCCATCGCTCAGTCCTTTGGGACACCAACCTTGAAAGTCAGCAACAAACCGGACACAGAATATGCCTCCCTGGCCAGGAACACAAAACTAGAGTATCAGAATGACAACGAATTTCTATTTTACCTTGCAAAGAGACGCTTCTCGCTGAGATGGGAAAATCTGGGGCACAAATCAGCTCTCTGGAAGGAGACATTTTCACAGGATCAGCTGGAGGTCGGGGGAAACTGCAAAGTCTAAACATTCATGTCATAACTTTGTCAGCTGTGTTGAAGTTGACAAGATGCTTACCCAGCACCTCAAGTCATACGCCAAATTGAAGTGGTTAAATGCGTAAGCTATAATAACCACTGAGATTCTATAGCAAGCCTGTGCCCAGCAGCCTGCCGGCCTCTGCTCTCCACACGGGGGGGCTGCACGGTGCCACTGCCCATGATCGGGTCTCAGGACAGGAGCAACTTGTTTGCTCACCTGCCCATTTCCAGCATCTGTATTGCGGCCCAGTGCTGGCACTGGATGTAAGGGTCAGTCAGAAGCTGTGCCTACCTTGAGGAAGCAGGTTATACTACAGAGCGTGTTCTTCAAAGAGAAAAACACAAATCCAATTTATTTCACAAAGGGAACATCTGGGGTTGGAGGCAAGAAGGAAGATAAAAGGGATGGATGGAGAGAGGCTGTCCTGCTACTCAGCCCTGGGAGAGAGACAGGGCCAAGGTCTCCTAGTGTCCTGGCTGGTTCTGACCATCAGAGAAGGGAGTGGGGATGTGCCGAAGGGGCAAGGAGCCGGGTCAGTGTGCCAGGCAGGGGTCTGCGGGGGGCTGGGCAGTGGGATGAACTCCAGTGGGGGAAGATGGGGCCCCACCAGTGCCCAAGGAGATGGACTCTTTGTGATGATAAAGCTCCTTTGAGGTTTTTCTTATCAAAAGCAGCCAAAATCCTCTCCCTGGCTCCACAGGAATGTGGGGCTGACATCCATCCACACCCCCAGCCCCTTCTCAACCACACTTCAGAAACAGTTCAAAGTTACACTGAGAATATCCTGTTACCTGGGGGTAGGATTAGTTCCCAAGTACCATGTGGCCAGAAGGGACCCCCTTTTCACAACCGCTTTGCCTACCATTTGCAAATGCCATGCTCACTGAACATCTGCTGGATGAAACCCCTAGACGTGCTGGACCCAGTCACACCATATGGCTGCTCTCCAGGCCACCACAGCCTTCCTGCTGAACTGGGGGCTGGTCTGCCACATCCAGTGAAGCGAGACCCCCCACCCAGGTGACAGACTCAGCATTCACAGTGGCGCAGGGGGCTTGCCCTTGCCAATGGCGCCACCTGGGCT
This sequence comes from Pseudorca crassidens, assembly GCF_039906515.1. Lineage (NCBI taxonomy): Eukaryota > Metazoa > Chordata > Mammalia > Artiodactyla > Delphinidae > Pseudorca > Pseudorca crassidens. The sequence continues at coordinate 19,920,851 of NC_090297.1, read as the reverse complement.
AATGGGTCCGCAGGAGGGGGACTGATCACTTCAGGAACAATGTCCTTTAGGCCCAGGAAGGTCCAGTGGTTCCTAACCCGGCTCGTGTATCAGAACCACCAGTGGAGATTCTACTCTTAACACAGGTCCCTGGGCCAGATCCAGACCCACTGAATCAGAATTTCTGGGGATAGAGCCCAGAAGTCTATGTTGCAAAAGCCTACGGGTAATTCTGATGCTTTTCCCTGGTTAAGAGCTACACGTTGGCCCACACTACTCATTTCATAGATAGCAAGACTGCCAGGGAGAGGGGAGAAAGTGTGTCGTCCAAGGTCGCACAGACAATCACTGGCAGAGCAGGGAGAGGACCCAACCCTCCTGCTTCCCTGGGCCGCTCTGACCATATTAATGGTAAAGATGATGATGATGATAACAGCAGCTACTGTTTATTGGTCCTGCCCTGAGCCCTTCACACGTATTAACTAACGGAATGCTCACAACCACCACTCTATGAGGTACACGCTATTATTCTTGTTTTTTCTAGGAGAGAAAACTGTGGCACAGAGAGGTTAATTTAATCACCCAAGGTCACACAGCCAGAAAATGGTGACCAGGCCGCCTGGTGCCAAACCTGTGCTCCCAACCAGTTGGTGTAACTGCCTTAACTCACCAGGATCCTTTCTCAGGTTTTGCTTCCTCCCCAGCCATCGTGTTGAGCTTCAGGCTCTGGGATGTTTTGGGGGCTGGTCTCTGTGGAGCTGCCCAGCTTTGCACCCTGAAGGGGGAGGCAGAGTCACATCCCCCACCCTGGGAATGTGGGGGAGCCCAGAGAGGCTGTCTCGCTCGCCAAGGGATTTGCTTCTGCACTTACATCTGGGGCTGGGTGTGCCCCATGTCCCAGGAATTCAAGGCCTTTCAGATGAAGGCATATCCCCAGTGGAAAGAAGGACCCCGCTGTGGATTTGGGCAAGAACGGGAGAGGCGCTTTCCCCAGTGCAGCCCCTGTGTGACATCTTCTCAGACAGTGGTGAGTGTCGTGAGATAGCCTCGCCCGAGGTGTTCGGGATTTTGTCCTCCTTGGTTTGGGGAAGACAAGTAATTACTTTGGCTGCACTTTTACAGCCTAATGCAGGGAAGAGGGATGCGATGGACCAGGGCCGAGCCGTGTCAACAGAACGTCACAACCTCCTTTTAATCAATAAACACACACAGACCCTTCTTTGCCCTTCACCGTTACCTCTGGACACCCCAAAGGGCCCTCTGGGCCTGATGACATGCTGGTGTCACACAAGGCAGGTGACGCAGGGACTCCTGGCCTGTGGGGGGCTCACAGTCCCTGGGGCAGAGGAAACAGGACATGGGGTCTTTGGAGGCAGACAAGCCTGCGTTGGAACCGCCGCTCTGCCTCTTTGCAGGCTTGGGTTAGTTATTCCTCTCAGAGCCTCAGTTTCCTCATCACACTGACACCACTTCAAAGAGGCACCGTAAGGGAAAACGAAACTCCCAAGAAGGTGCCTGTGCTGCAGGTGGGCACCTGCAGCAAGGCCCTGCCGGCCCAGCTGTAACAAGAGACAGAAAATCCAAGTTGTTGGTAGGGTTACTGCCAGCTTTCCTGACAACAACGAGAAGGAAGGGGATCCTTCCCGACAAGTCAGCAGTTGCAGGCTTTCGGAACCCTCACCTGGTGAGGAAGACAAGGATGCAGGGCTGCTTATGACTTTCATGGGCCCCACCTTTGTAAAAAATATTAAAAACGCTCTTTTACAATTGCATTGGTATAAAGAAGCTGGATTCATTATTTTATATTCATTATTATATTCATATTTTTCTTCTGATTTTAAAAGAAATTAAAATTAAAATACTTTTGTGAGGGAATTCCCTGGCCATCCAGTGGTTAGGACTTGGCGCTTTCGCTGCGGGGTGGGGGTGGGGGTGGGGGTGGGGTCAGGGTTCAATCCCTGGCTGGGGAATTAAGATCCTGCATGCCGCGTGGTGCGGCCAAAAAGAAATAAATAAAATAAAATACTTTTGTGAGCCCTAGGCACTGTGTGTAAGGGAGAGGTTCAGCCCTGTGCAGGGAATGCCTGGCTGGCTGCTGGCTGCTCAGATGAGGTTTCTTCCCTTCAAGGCTGCAGCCCTCCCCTCCCCTCCCCCACCACCTGCCACCAACCACCCTCCCCTCTCTGAGCACCAGCACTCCACCCAGCAGGACCACCTAAGCTTGGTCTGAGCTGTTCCCCTGTCTGTAACAGAGCCTTCATGGGTGTCTGTCAAAACCTACCCCCTGAGCAGCTCTGGGGTAGGATCCAGCCCCTCCCATAGGACTCCTCTCCAATGCCGCCGTCTTTGTGATTCCCCAGCAATGAAACGTGGGGAACTTTGCGAAAACTTTTCTTGCTCGGCACCTCTCGGTAGATGCTGACACTCTCTTGCAGCCGTGCCGCTCGGGCACACGTTCTGTCTGACCCACAGGCAGACTTCACTCGTCTTTTCTCCAATGAGCTCACCGCGTCTTGTTCTTTTCTGCACCCTCTTTCCCTGCTCCAGATCCAGCTCAGAACCTGCCACATAGTAAGTACTCAAGGAGAAGTTGCAGGATTGAATGAAAACTCTCCATGTCCCCATGTGCTATCAGTTACTTGCTGCAAAACAACATGCAGATGCATTTCTGGGCAACTGCTATTTCGGGAACAGGGTCATCTGGGGAGTCGAGCCCTGGCTGCTGGAAGTAAGAAACCGGCAGAGGGCTTCCTGCACGGCAGCTCCCTCCCTGTCCTAATCATTGGCTTGGCCTTCGGTGGGATTAGACAACAGCAATTATCCCCACATGGTCTATTCCCAGAATTCAAAGTTATTGGGGGAGAAAATGCAATTGTGCTTTATCCAGCCATTAAAACAAAACAAAACAAAAGAAAACAAGAGCAGTGGATTTTAAACCGCCTTTCAGACTTGATGAAAAAACAGACTTGAGTATTAGCCCCAAATTGTGCTGACAACACACTTCCGGGTCTCTTTGTCTTCCTCCAGGCTCTCTTCAGAATTTTTCAACAATTCCTATTGATCGCTGCATGGTTCTCATGCCGACCATTTATGCTTGGGAGAGCAGCCGTCTGTGGAGCAGAGAACCAAGCTGCCTGCCTCAGAAGCCCCTGGCGGGGGGATGTGAAGTCCTGGCCCCCACCTTCCAGAGGAGTGGCCACCACAGCCAGTGCAGCACCTCTGCCTCCATCGCTGAGCCAGTGGCCCACTCGGCCGCACCAGGCTTTCATCAGCCAGGGTGAAACACACCCCAGAGTGGCCCAATCACCTACTCTTTAGGGCCTAGAAGTAACATGAGAGCCCATATGCCAGACACCCACGTCGTATGGTGGGGAAATGAGCTCACAGACGGAACAGGCCTTGCCTGGGTCACAGAGCAGAAGCCATGAGAAGCCGGGTCTCCTGGCTCTTGGGGTCTGGGGTGGGGAGAAAACACTGGGGAGCATTCACAGGTCCCCTTAATATGCCAGCTGCTCACAGATGGTCTCTCACTATGCCCTCATCCTCTCTAGTCACACTGAACACCTTTTAGACCCCAAGGAGCCACAGTTGTGCTCAATCTCCCCTTCGAGGCCTTTGCACATGTGTTTCTGTGCCCGTGATCCCTCTCTTATGCTTCTTCATTCATGCTTCAGGCCTCAGTTGAGGCCATCTCCCCCAGGAAATCTTTCTGAAGCCCATCCCTCCAAGGATGAGTTAAGGAGCCCTTGGTGTGAGCTTGTACCTCATGGCATTCATACTGCCTTAATTGAAACTACAAGTTCATGCCTAAGTCTCCTCACTAGCCTGGGACATCCACGTGGGTGTCCATCTTGGTCCCTGCTGTTTCCCGTGTCTCGAGCAGGGTCTAGTGGCACACAGTAGGCACTGAATGATCACTGGCAGATAAAGAAATGGTGGGATCATCTCCTGTGATCCCAATGACAACCTGTGAGAAGGTGTCATCATCCCCATTCCACAGGAGAGAAAACTGAGGCTCAGAAAAGGAAATGGGACACCTACCCAGTGGGTTAGTGGTGGAGCCAGGGTTTGGACAACTCAAGTCTTCTGACTCCAAGGTCAACATTTTCTCTATTAAGACCCCTTTCCTAGCCTAGTAGCTGAACTAAAGAAGCTCCAGTTCATGCCGTCTGTGCCCATGTGTCACAGCTGGGTGGGCTGGTGAGACAGTGTGGGGAGGGGGTAGTGAAGGAGGTCTCGGCCGACTGTTCCTTCTGCTGCAAGGGGCACTTGAGGCAGCTGGCCTGAGAGCCCTGATTCACCCGTAAGTCAAGGCAGGAAGAGCAGGGGCCCTGCCCTCTCCAGAGCACGGCTGAAGCACTCACTAAATGTTAAATTAAGAGACAAACAAAAACTGTTTATAGCAGCTTTACTCATAATTACCAAATGCTGGGAACAAAAATGTCCAGGAACAGTAGAATGGATACACTTGAAAAAGAATGAACCCTTCATGACCTAATTATGTGAAAGAAAAGTAAACCATAGAAGTACATACAGTACGATATGAAATTTTAAGGCAGACAACACGAATCTAAGGTGATAGAAGTCAGAACAGCAATGGCCCTTGGGGACCAGGAAGGGTCTGGGGGAACCTTCTGGAGGGTAACAGAAGTGCTCTCTATCTTGATCTGTGGGTGCAGATCAAGGGGTGCATCCACATGTAAAAACTCATGGGGCTGTGCACTTAAGATTTGTGCATTTTACTGTATGTAAGTTATAAGTTACATCTCAATTTTTAAAAAGTAATTAAAAAGAAAAAAAAAAAGAGGCTCACGTCAAAGTACCAGAGTTCAAGTCCTGGTTATTAGGCCTTCCTGAGTCCCTGTCCCCCTTGTGCCTCTTTCCCCAGCCTTAGCCACTGGACCAGATGGTTTCAAAGAATCCAACTGGCACAGACAGTCTGAGATTCTGCGAATCCACGTACCTATTTGTCACTGAGTTTGCTGGGAAATTTGGCAAGTGCTCGCCATCAGTGCGGTGCGAAGAAAAGAGGGCTGGCTGTCTGCTGTGGGCTCTGCCTTGTTTCCAAGGAAGGAAAGGTCTTTGTAAATTGGGCAGGAACACGTCACCCCCAGGAGGGAATGTCAGTTTCAATATGAATCATCTTATGCATCCCTAGCGACTTGCTCTGGGAATAGATACCCTGACTCACTCACTCCTCCCCAACAGAAGCAAAACTTGCTACTAAAATTTCAGATTTCAAGAGAATCGGCATAGCCCAAATAGCCACTCAGAGGCGGAAAAAAAAAAAAAAAGAGAAAGAAAGAAATCAGCCTAGTAACCAACCGAGAATCACAGAGAGGACAGCGAGGGGCCAGGGTGCAAACCTCTTTGTACTGAAGCCGAGACGGGGCCCGGGGCCCAGGGGAGGTCGCCGGCTCCCATGGCTGCTGGCGCCAGGGCTGGGATGGGGACCCGAGGCTCCGAGCCTCGAGTTTTCTTTTTACAACAACCTGCTGCTAGATTTTCTAGAGAAATAAATCATGCTCTGTGCTGGTGGGAAGCCTTTTAAACAAAAAGAAAAAGAAAACAGCTAAGATGCATCTTAATTAGAAACTGCTTGGGAAAAAAACAAACCTTTTCGGGAGGAGGGTGCAGAGCAGCGCGCCCTGAATGGTCGGCAGCCTGAGAGCGTGAAAGTCCAGCAGGCTAATTTAGAGGTGAGCGCTCTGCTTTGCTCATCACCCAGTGTGACCCGAGGGACATCCTGGTCTTTAGAAGGTGGCTGAGGAACCGTGGATGTGTCATTCAAGGCCACAGGGAGGCCCCCATGGAGCTGCAGCATCTGACCAGCAACGGCCAGTCCTATCTGTCCTTCACATGTGTGGGGTCCATATTTTTATGCAATTTCCCTCCTTGTGCCAAAGGCCATCTGCCAGTGACTGGTGCTTCTAATCCATTTCCCCCGTGCTTTGACAGCCTCTGGCCTCCAGATGGAGCAGCCGGGGCTCCCAAGACATGTGACTGCCGGGAAGATCTGCTTGTTGCCCTTAAGCCTGACCCATTCTACCCAAGGAATTGCAACATTGCCACCTCCGAGGAGGCTGATGACAGCTCTTTCTCAAATCAAACTCGGAGCCTGGGTCAGGAATGTGCACCACGGGCCTGCCAGAATCAGGGAGCGACACAACCTGACATCAATTTTCTAAGAACTATGGATATTTGGTGTGTTGTTTTTGTTTTTCAGAAAAGAAAAAAAAAAAAGAAAAACCTCCGGAAAACAAAACTTATAAGAGCAGATATAGTATTTTCAGCCAGACAAGTCCAAGTGCTCTGTTACCCGATAAGAGAGGAGATAGGAAACGGACTGGGAAGGGTGTGTCTGCACTCAGGGAAGAAACAACCTAATGTTTTATGAAGACTTACTGGGTGCCAGGCACTGTACTGGGGCTACCGAGCCCCGCCTGCCTCCTTTTACAGGTGAGTAAACTGAGGTTCGGAGAACTCTGTGACTTGCCCAATTTAATTCAGCTGGTAAACACCAGGGATTTGAACCAGGCACAACTCCAAAGTCAAAACCGCTGCCACCCGGAAACAAACACAGAGAACCGTGGAAACAGCATGGAGACCTGTGGAAACTGGGAAGCAAGTGGTTTTCACAAACTGTCTATCTGCAAAGTATGCAGTTCTCCCGGCAGCCACACTGCAGTGCAGCTCTCCGCCCACAATAAAGACCCGGTAAGATTGGTGTGTGTGTGTCTGTGTAGGAGACTGTGAACGTTTTGCAGAAGGCACTAAGTCACATGCCAAAATGCAATTGTAAAAATGACATCTTGGGGCCTGGATTTATTCCCTCTTCAACATCATATTTGCTCTGTTTACAAGGCAAAGATTATTTTTTTCTCTTCCAAGGCCGAACATTCCCAGCCTGTGATCTGAAAAATCGTGCTGTGTTCATTTTCCCTCTTAACTCACCCAAGGCCATAATCATCCCTTGAGATGGGGATTTGGTTGGGCAGTTCTATCAGGGATTCACCAGGCAGAGGCAGAATCCAATTTGGGGCTCTCACGGTCACCCTGGGCCAGCTTGGAGCAGAGGGACGGCGCTTCTGGCTATACAAGCACCTCTATCCTCCACAGAGAAGATGCCCAAGATCAGAGCCGCTGACTAAGCAGGACTGCTGCTCTTTCAGGGTCAGTTTGCCGATTCCTAATGCACTTTGTGATGGAGGAGGTCAAAGCAGCTGCAGAGGATGAGAGGAACTGAGCACAGCAGGACCAGGAGGAAGGGCTTAAGGGAAAACAGGGCAGGCAGAGACTGCAGGGGGCAATTCATTCATCTGACAATATTTATCCAGAGCCTACTGTGTGCCACACACTGTTTGTTTTTGTCTCAGGATATAATTATTCTCACAATTATTTTATAACTGATATAATAATAACAGCGGTAGCTTATAGTTAATGAGTGCATATGGGCAAGTCTATTTAAGCATATGGGCAGGTTTTACAAACATCAACTTTATCTACTCCTCACCACTGTCCTCATTGTACAGATGGAGAAACTGAGGTGCAGAGAGTTTAAGAAACTCGCCCAAGGTCACATGACTAGTAAGTGGCAGAGCCGGAATTCAGACTCAGGCTGGTCTGATTCTCCAATCCATGCTCTTCTCAGCTCATTATGCTGACAGCCAACGGCATGTCTTGTAAGTAGCTGTTTTTAGGTTAATGGCAGAGATTAAATATTTTCCTATGGTGGGAGAAAAGAGGGAAATCTGAATCTTTTTCCCAAGCCCTGAATAGTCAGCTGATGTCCAATAAATCATGATGCCTTCAGATGGGTGGCCGCAGACCCTGACCTGAAATACATGTCTTTCTGGGTTTCTGTGAGGGCACTGGAGTAGAAGATGCAATACCACCAACCCTGAGACCATCCCTCTGCCCCTGCTCCCTTCTCTACAGCCACACACGTGGTCACTGGAGGACAGGGCCACATGGTGGTCTGTGGATTGGGCTTTGGAGTCCAGCAGACCTGTGATTAAGTCTCTGCTTGATAACTGTGTGACTAAGCAAGTCCTAAACCTTGCCAAGTCTCAGTTTCCTCATCTGTGAAATGGGGATAAGGGGGTAATTTATACCTTAGCAGGGCTGTGAGGAGGACACGAGAGAATACAGCTACGGTGCCTGGTATGATGCATGTACAGGAAGCAGGTGGGCTCTTGGCTCCCAAATCATACACCTCCTGAAAGACAATCTGCTCTTGCTAGAGTTCTGAGAACGTCTAGTTCCTGGTGGTGATCTGGCCAGAACCAGAGGCCTGTGCTTTGACAATCTGGGCTTGGACAATTTGGCTAATCTCAGAGTGGGTGGTGCAAAGAGCACTGGGCTGGGACTAGGCCACCAGGATTCAAATTCCACACCTACAATTAACATGCTGTGTCACCCCGGTTGAGTCCCTTCCCCTCTCTGAGCTGGGTTTCCACAACTCTAAGATGAGGCAGTTGGACTTGCCACCAAAGGGCCTCTCTGCTGGGGACCTCTCAAGACTGTGCGCCCAGTACCGATTTCCCCAATGCCAAGGGAGAATGGAGCTCTTGTGATCACTCTGAGTTCTTGGGAGGATTAATGTCATTAAGTGCTTTAAGGCTGACAGCTGGCATTGGGTATGAGCTCCCACTATTCTCCTGGAAACCCTTCTGCTGTCAGGAGGCCGATTTATTCCATAGCCTTGAGCCCTAACTTTCCCCTGACTCTTCCCTCTTAAAAATTCCATTGTAAGCTGCTACAAATGAAAGGGTGAGAGGTACACTGACTACCAGTGGGCTGCCCATCCGTGATCTCTGCCACAGGCGCTTGAGGGCTGAGGGGAACAGGGCAGGAGGGATCAGGGCTGGGAAAGCCCTGGAGTCCGCACGTGGGTCCCTGGGTCCAGGAGACTCGGTCATAGCCCAGTCAAAATGGGAGAAGCACACACTGTCCTAAGGGCCTTATGTCATCCTCATAGCAGCTGAACTTGAAGAATGCTTCCTGTGTGCCAGGCCTGAATATAAGCACTTCTCACAAATTAACTCATTTGGTTCTCGAAACAATCCTGCGAGTAGGTATTACTGTTGTCCCCAATTTAAGGCTGGAAACTGAGGCCCAGAAAGGTGAAGAAACTTGCCTAAGGTCACACAGATGGGCAGTGGCAGAGCAGCATGCAAATCCAAGCCATCTGGCCTCAGAGTCCATGCTCTTCGGCTGGCTTCCCCCAGGTCCTAGGAGCAGCCCCTTTTACAGGTAAGGAAGCTGGGCCTCTGAGTACTGAGCCACTGTGCTTTACGGCATCACCAGCTGCTGCTTTATGGCTGGTTCCTCTACACTGCCCTCCTCGAATGTGTTCTTCAAGTGGCAGACTCACCCCTGTGACTTCACAGTGATGAGAGCATCACCATCGAGTGCCGGCCCTGTGCCCGTGAGGAACAGGCCGCGTCCACTTTGCTGGCAGCCGCTAGGGTCTTGGGGGCATTTTCTGGCAGGACCTGCTGAGCCAGATTGCGGTAAATAGGAAGAGACTTTAACACTGAATTGCTCAGGACACAAAAACTGGCTTGAGAGGTGCCTCACCCAGAGGTCTTACTTTCAAAGTGAGAACAGATTTGGGGAGGGGCGCACGGGTGGTGGGGAGGGTAAATTCAGTTTGGTGAACTGCCACACGGGGGGAGACCAGGCTCTGCAGCCGATGTCTTCGTTGCATCCCGTGTAAATCCTGCAAAGCTAGGCACCAGTGTGAACTTGTTACTCTACCCCGTATGCAGCTCTCTTGGCCCCACAGGCCCAGGGAGGAGCCTGCAAGGGCCCGTGGCAGACTGATATGCACCAGGATGCAGGAGGCTCCTCAGGGACCCTGAACATCCACTCAGCCAGGCAGGGCAGGGTGGGGACAGCTGCCATCTGACCATGCCCTGCAGGGCCCAGCCTACAGTGAGGTGACTGATGATGGCGGCTGCCACAGCCCAGGAACGAGGCCACCCTCAAGCCCGTGTGAGTCCAGCAAAAGAAGCCAGCGGCGTGAGAAGCAGCTTCATTCAGGCCAGTTCAACTCCTATCATCCAGAACAGTCTGGCTTCCAAGCCCCTCATGGGTCCAACCCAAACTAGAACCTCCTCCAGGTTCCTCGAATGCCCCTCAACTCTCCTCCTCTGGGGGTGTTGGCATAAGCATCTGTATCATCAGACCCATTTGTGGCAACAATAAGCATAAGTACCAGCTATTAAGATGGTTCTGTGTGTCAGGCAGGCCTTGGGCTGGGGGTATGATGTTTTCATTAGTTCTACTTTACAGAAAACTCAGGCTCAGAGAACACTCAAGGTCACTCAACCAGGAAGGAGTGAAGTCATTTTGAACTTGTTGGGCTCCAGGGACCTAGAGCCACAAGCCAGTGAAGGACTGGTCACATCATTGATCATGATCCCTTCTACGTGCGCCTCATTCTGAGAGCACCTAGACAGACCCCAGAGAGGCTCCGAGGAAGGGTTGCCAGTGTACGTCTCTGTAGAGCTGGTGGAGTTTTCACTGTGTCATTTATCCCTGCATCCCCAGCAGTCAGCACCGGGCATGGCACTACACAAGCAGCTGCTGAATGAAAGTGTAAGAAAATCAAGACTAGCTTCTCCCTGCCCAGTGCCTGGGGCCCTACCCAGGAGCCAGCCTCCCACTGCAGCTCAGTGGCTGGCTACAGAAGGAAGGCCCTGTCTCACTGCCAGGACTGCTGCAGGCACAGGATGATCGGGTACCCAGGGCCTTAGCCAAGGCCGCTCTTGGGAGACAGGGGACCCCAGAACCCTCCATGGGCTCACCTGGGCAACTGCCGACCACACTTACTACTGTGGAAATCCTATATCACTCATATATACTTGGCCCTTTGCACGTTCCTGCACGCTCTCATAGCAACCTGAGTGTGCAAGATGAACGAACAGGGGCCCAGAGAGGTCAAGTGACTTGGCCACACAGATAGTTCAGGGCAGAGTGAGGACTCGCTCCCAGGTCTTCTGGTTCAAGGTCCAGGTTTCTCTGCATAATTCCAAGCTGCCCACTCTTCCTGAGGCTCAGTGATGGGAAAGGGGCCAAAGGGTTGAGATTTAAATCACAGGCCCTGAGGAATTTCAGAAAATGGGACTTGGTTTAGCCCAGTTCCTCCCAGCAGTGCTCCCTCTATCCCCGTGGATGGTCACAGCAATAGCTAGGCCCATGCTCCGCAGTTTCAGAGATCAACAGCCTCCCCCCAACCTCCACCAATTCCCTGAATATTTGCACACTGTGTAGAGAGAGAGGATTATGTCCCTCATTTATAGTAGTAGCCAAAGCTCCAACAACTTTGATGAGAGCCACACCAGCCGTCTTTCCCCAGGGCTGATGTGGGTGTTGGGGAAGTCTATGATCTGGACGGGTCAGGCAGCGAGCCTCTGAAACTAGAATCCACACATTTCATATCTGAGGTTAAGGAAACACCTGTCTTCCTCCCCACGACTCAGGAGTCCTCTCTCAGAACCTATCCTAAGACAACGTTTTATGCACAAAGATGATAACTGCCGTGTTTGTTTGTTTTTTTTTTTTTTTTTTGCGGTACTCGGGCCTCTCACTGCTGTGGCCTCTCCCGTTGCAGAGCACAGGCTCCGGATGCGCAGGCTCAGCGGCCATGGCTCACAGGCCCAGCCGCTCCGCGGCACGTGGGATCCTCCCGGACCGGGGCACGAACCCGTGTCCCCTGCATCGGCAGGCGGACTCTCAACCACTGCGCCACCAGGGAAGCCCTGCCGTGTTATTTTTAATAGTGAAAAATTGGAAAGGACCTTTGTCCAACATTAGTGGGATGGTTAAATGAATTATGGCACATCCATGCAATAACTGCAGCCATTAAAAATATTCTTTATGAAAAAATTTACACGAGTTAGGGAAACACATATGATGTAACATTCAGTTAAAAAAAAAAAAGAAAAGGAAGAACATAATACTGTATATGGGTGGGGGAAGTGTACTGAAGAAAAGACTGGAAGGAAATAAGACGAGATGTGCACAGAGGCTGCATCTACATGGTAGAACGAGTTATTTTTGGCCTGCTTTACACTTTCTGATACTTTCTCTTTTCCCCTACATGCCTATGATAAGCAGGGGGGAAAAGCAGCAGCAGCAGCTACCCCAAATCACACCCCCCTACCCAAGGGGAGTGAACTGCCTGAACAGCCAGAAGCGTTGGGATGCTGCCTGGTGACATGGAGGAAGGTAGGTCCTGTGTCCCTTTTCCCGTAACACAAATACTCTGCCCTACGCATGGGGGGCCTTGTAAACCTGCTTTTGAAAATTTTCTGGGGATTTTCATCTGACTTAGCTCTTTGGTTCTTGATGTCAGGAGCCTGTGTCTCTAAGGGGTGGGGAATACAGGTGATGAATTTCTGTTTCGAGCTCCCCAGATAGCTCCTGTCTCACAGGGAAGAAGGAAGCCAGGTGCCTCCAGCATCTTTTCATGTGAAGGGCCTGCAGAGAGGGGCGCTGGTGATTTGTCCGGGAATTACATTTGATATCTAAAGCTGTGCCCACAGTGAGGCACTTTGCAGTCTCTCCAGGTGAGAAGGGCTTTCGAGGCTCTGGCTGAGGAGGATCTCACGGCTGCAAAGGACCGAGATGTTGGCAAGTGTGGCTACAGGTCAGACTCAAGCTGCCAACACACAGCAGCACCCGTGCTGCTCCCTAACTGTGACTGTCCACCAAGCCATCCGGCGAGAGACACACACCCAAGACCCTAAAGGCAACGCGTGTGCCCAGCTTATCAGATACATGTTTGGTTTCTCTAGGAAAACACCCAAGATCATTTTACAGCCACTTGGAGGAGCGGATTTAAACCCAATCCTCTGTGTCCTTCAGATCTGCCCACCTTCTCCATGGCAACTAGTGTCCGTCACTCACTGCCCCCACTCACATTTCCAAGTTTGTCTGCTCTGAAAATTAACAACAGGTGCATATAAAGAAGTGTGTGAGGTGAGGGAGAAGCATGTGGGTTCCCCCCAAACCTAGAAGGCTCACAAGCCTAGACAACCCTGGAGGAAGTCAGACTTGGGAGCCCCCAGCTCTGGAGAAACAGGGACATAGCTCAGGAGAGAAAAAGTCAAAAATGAAATTCTGCTCGGCCCCCAGGGGCAGGGGGTCTTCCGACGTCAGCTCACCGAACATGTTCCCCTCGTAGCCGTCTCTTGTGAGGGGCCGGAGCTCGTTTTTCCCCATCGCATAGCGCTTGTAGCTCTGCCAGGCGAACTGCATCATCTGTAAGAAAGAGCAGAAACAGACCCTGAGCGTGGAGATTCCCAATAGCGCGGGCTGGCCACCTGGCCTTGCCCTTTGCAACAGGATTTGAAACCACATTATAAAAACAATCTTCCACATTGAGAAAGACGACTTCCTCTCACCACTGTTCTATTCATAGTTATGCCTGGAAGGCTGTTCTCCGACAACCCCACATGTCCTGCATCTACCCATAGATTCCTCAGAGAAGGCACAAAAGGCACTAAGTACATTCTAGCCATCCATCAGTGCCAAAGTGAAAAGCCACCTCTTCCATGAAGCCTTCCCGGACCTAAAGTGACCCTCTGAATGGAAGGAAACAAAACTCAACGAGGGATGCCTGTTAGAATCTAATAGAACCGTCCCTTGAGCTAGGGGTTGTTAACTCCATTTTGTAGATAAGGAGACAGGTCGAGACATGAGGTTACTCGCCCAGGATTACCCAGGGAGTGAGTGAGCATGCTGGGAATTGAACCCATGCCCTCTGGCTCCGAAGCCTTAGGTCTGTCCCCTAAAGTCACTGCTTGAGTCTCTTTGAACTCCTCCTGCACTTGGCTTGACCCAGGCTGGCTCTCCCAGGCCTCCTAGCACCCCAGCCGGTCACTGTTAGTTTTTGTTTTACTGGTTCTGGACCACAAACTCTTTGAAGCCAGAAACTACATTTTCTTTGCCTCGGTTCCCCCAAAGCACCCTGCACAGGCTTGGCAATGAGTATCCGTCAGCTCTGTCACCCAGTGCATGCATGAGTTCTTACTACATTAAGGCAACCATGTTAGCCCCTCGGCAGCATCACAAGCATACAAGCACCTTTGTCTCCTAACTGCACTTAGCACTGGAGGCTGGAGGAACGCAAGGCAACAATCTGTCCCCAGCCCTGCTCTCCCGCCCCCCCCCCCCCCAGGGTCTCCCTTTTGCCTCTGATGGCAGGCTGCAGAAAAAGGACAGCAGAGCAGGCCTCTGCGGTGACCATGGGGCTGAGAAGGGAGCCAGCCCAGGCAGCGGAGGCACAGCTGAAGGACAGGCAGGTGGGAGGCAGCCTGGTGTCGTGGAGAGAACTCAGGCTTCGGGGCCGGGAGGCCCAGGTTCTAATCCTACCCCTGCCACTAGCTCTTTGACTTTGGCAAGCAACTGAATGTCTCCAAGCCTCAGCTGCCTCATCTTTGAGATGGGAATAACAAGGGCTGCTTTGCCACAATCCTGAAAGGTTTAAATGAAAGCAAGTAGCTGGAAATGCCCAGTTTTTGACTTCACACAGCAAGTGATCAACAAACACGAGTCCTCTTTCCTGCTCAGCCTTTAAAATACCCATCTGGTTCTCCAAGCCTCATCCATCCACCCCTCTTTCATCCACCTTATTAGTTCTCAGACTTTGGCGTGCATCAGAATCACCTAGAGAGCTTGTTAAAACAGGCTGTTGGGCCCCATCCTTGAGTTTCTGATCCAGCGGGTCTGGGGTGGGGCCTGACATCCTGTCTTTCTAACACATCCCCACGTGGTCCATGGGCCACATCTGAGAACCAGCAGTCTACTATATGTGTTTATTTCTATTTCCCAGCTCACTTCCAGACACTGTCTGGCACCCTTCTGCTTTTCTCCTTCCATCTCCCAGCCCACCTTCCTGCCTCAGCACTGTCTTTCTGGACATCGCCACCTGCGTTCTCCATGCTCTGCCACTCCTGGTGCCAAGGTCTAGCAGCCATCTCTTCCAGGCACACCTGGACAGTAACCATTGCCATGCTCACCCCTGGGGCCAAAACACACAGACCAGGAGGGCAGACCTGACAGGTCTGTGTCCTGGGCTCTCCGTGAAATGGCAGAATAATCTAGTACCATCTCTCCACTTCATAGATGATGAAACTGAGGCTCAGAGATGGAAGGTGGTCAGGGTGGCACAGCCAGCAGGGCTGGAATACAGCTCTTTCAACTCCCAGGCCAGCAGACCCCACCCCCATGCTTGGCCTGATGTGTGGCTTCCCAGGAGACACACATGCAAATGTCACGGTACTGCGTGCCAAGCACTTGACACAGGTTTTGAGCCCTGGTTCCATTCCTTGGTTATTTTCTACTTATCTTGAATTGGCAATAAGGGAAACTAATTGCTGGGTATGAGCGCTTAAGGGAGACTGGCCTCCTCCCTCAGTCTCTCTTATTCTGGGGGGGCGGGCCTCGATTAAGTCAGTGTGAGGGGAGGGAGGGGTGGGGGATGGGTAGGGGAGCAGCAGGAGGCTGTTAAAACAGAAATGGCAGCAGGAAAGCAGGAGCAGAGGTCTGGAGGGGGAGGACTGCACCCTACCCCCAAACCCCACCTGCCTGAGAGAGAGAAGTGGGTGTGCAGGAGTAATTAAGAGAACCATGGGTATCTACATGTTCTCAAAGGAGCTGTCACTGCAGGGACGTGGGGATGTTGGAACGTGGCCCGTTCTCACAGTCATCCACATCAACGGAGAGGAAGGAAGGCACAAATGATCCCTGTGTCGCTTGGGACAGGATTCAGAAGGCAATTAGAGCTGCTCTCACACACACACACGTGCACAAGGACACACAGACCCTCGAACGCTAATCCTTGTGTCTCCCACCTTGGCTCGCAAGCCCAGGCGCTGGATAAGCGGGGATGACGGGGAAAGCCCCCAGCCAGGTGGTCCTTACTTCTCTTCCTAATGCGCCCCAACCTACCAGGTGTCCTAGCCTGTGCTCGGCCGCAGTTTGGGCTGCAGCCACGGTGGGACTGCTCCCCCGGACCCCTCCCTCCACTTTCCTGCCAACTGCTTATCTTCCTTCAACTCTCAGCTGAAAGGGTACTTTTGCAGGGAGTCCTCCTCCCCAGCCAGGCCCCCACGACCTCCCCACATTCCTGATGTCAGGTCCCACAGCAGCCTGCAGTTAAACTCTTATACTCGCGACTATTTGGTCAGTGCCCCCATCCCCTAGTCACTGCTGCGTGCCTGGCAACTCACCAGGGGGCTGACACATAATAGGTGCTCATTAAGTATTTGCTCAATGAAAGTAAGAACAAACAAGAAAATTGGCTCTGGAGCTTAACACATGGCTGGGAGACTTGACGTGTGGACCACACACATCACAGGTAAAATAGGTAATGGGTCGGGGGGATGGGGTGGGGGGGCTTCTGAGTAACAGAGGTGCTCAGAAGAAGGCAAGCGCGTGTCTCAAGGGGAGCTTCACGGGCACCCAAGTGTCCTGATGGACAAGTAGGATTGTGAGGGGCACAAGAAGAGGGTGACCTACAGAAAGGCTAATCTCACTCTGGAACTGGTGATATGTGCCTTGGGCAGCCCCTGGACTTGCCTTTAGAGACGGACAGTCCCTGGCTTCATGTTTAGGCAGTTCTAAGGCTTCAAAGAACTCAGGCCACCTCCTGCCCCATGCAAGTTCCTTAAAAAGACTAAGTAATCTCTCTTTGAACACCCCCAGTGAAAGGGTGCTTACCTCCTTAGCAGGCAGCTCATTCAATTGCAGAGTTTCACAAAGTTCTTTCTTAATCAATCTAAATCTGCTTTTCCCTACGGGCCATGGGGAAGACAGCTCATATGCTCCCACCACAGATCTTCATCCAGGGGGAGCCAACTCTCAAGTCACCTTAGGCTGCCTGTTGGCCGGCTGAACAGCCCGGCTCCTTCGACAGATCACCTGATGGCAGAGCTCTAAATCCCCTGAAACTGCAGATACACATCACAACGTTTTTCCAGGGTGCCCAGACTTCGTCACCCATTTGTTACTGTTGGCTTTTGGTAATAAGCAGAAACCGAAGTGCAAACTCTCCCTGGTTACATCTGGACCAGACCCTGTGGGTGTGGACTTGCCATTTGTCCCTAACAACTGCATCTCACTGGACTCTCCATATTCATTCCGTGCTGTCAGGATCTTTCTGGAACCAGATCTTATCATTCACTGTGTGTGTGTCTGTGTGTTTTGGGTATTCTGCCTGCTTTCATGGGACCGCCATCTGTGTCTCCCCCAAGTTTTAGAGAGAAACATTAAATGGCTGGGCTGAGGACAGAGTTGGGGAAACAGCAGCAGGGGCCCCTCACCTGGCTCCAGCACTGCTCTTTGAGTGTCATCTGTCAACAAGTGAGGAATCTTCCAGGTAATCAGTCCAAGCCCTGTGTCTCCATTTCTGTATACGAAGATACTATGAAGGACAGGACTGAAATACAGAAGCACTCTGCCCCCCGTACAGCGAGTACAGAGAAAACAGATGCTTTTTTTTTCTTTAGAGAAAAATCAGGGGTTAGGCTGGTATGATTTGCTCTTAGAGAACACATTTTGGCTCCTACGGATCCTCATTTTTGGTTCTAAATGCCTGCAAATCACTACCCTAAAAACCTATCAGTCACACCCGATGGCTATAATCAACAAGATGGACAATAGCAAGTGTGGGCCAGGCTGTGGAGAAGTGGAGACCCTCATCAGTTGCGGGTGGAAATGAAAATGGTGCAGTTGCTTTGGAAAACACTGTGGCATAAAAAGTTAAATATGGAGTTACGATGTGACCCAGCAATTCCACTCCTGGGTGTAGACTCGTGCAGAACAGAGTTAACACAGTAGGCCTGAGACTTCTATCCCTAGAAAGGCTCTGCTTGCAGATTTGGCCCTTGGCCGGTGCCTGGGAACTTGGATTTAGTGAGTGTTCTCACCATTCTCTGATGGGTACGGGTGGTTTACTGCACTGAGACTGTACAAACAATGTGGTGTATGCTGAACACCTGCCTTCCTTCCGGGGGTCTGGAATTTCGGTACATGTTAGGCCGAGGGTACTTACATGACCAGCCCCCAGTAAAAACCTTGGGCACTGGGTCTCTAATGAACTTCCTGGTGGATGGCGTCTCACACGTGTCATCACAACTCAGTGCTGAAGGAATGGAGTGTGTTCTGGGTGACTCCACCCAGAGAGGACTCTTGCGTGCCGGGTCTGGTTTCCCCAGGGCTTCTCTGTATGCACATTTCCCCTTTGATGATTTTGCTTTGTGTCCTTTCACTGTAGTAAATCAGCCAGGAATAGGACTATGTGCCCTCCTGGTGAATCACTGAACCTAGCGGTGGTATTGGGTACCCTGACATACACCCTAGAAAATTAAAAACATATGTCCATACAGAAAGTTGTACACAATGTGCATAGCAGCACTATTTGTAATAGCCCCAAAGTGGAAGCAACCCAAATGTCCATTGACTGATGAATGAACCAACAAAATGTGTAAATAGATACAATGGAGTATTATTTGGCCATAGAAAGGAATGCAGTGCTGATACATGCTCCAACGTGGATGAACCTTGAAAACACTGTGCTTAGTGAAAGAAGCCAGACACAAAAGGCCATACGGCATATGATTCCATGTATATGAAATGTCCAGGATAGGCACACCTATAGACAGAAAGTAGATTAGTAGTCACCAGGGGTGAGGGAAAAAGACATGGAGAATGATGGCTAATGGGTATGGGGCCTTTTGGGACGATGAAAATGTTCTAAATTGATTGTGATGATGACTGTACAACTCTGGGAATATACTAAAATCCACTGGATTTTACACTTTAAAATGGTGAATTTTATCATATGTGAATTATAACTCAGTAAAGCTGTTATTAATTTATATTTTTAAAAACTATTAATGGGGACAAATAGATATCACATGCCATTTGATATGACACACTAAGAAGAACACACGTCATTTCAGTGGTAATCCTGCCAAGAAAGCAAACCTGAACCGAATCATGAGGAAAGATCAGACAAACCCAAACTGAGGGACAGACAACCTACAACGTAAATGGCCTTTACTTTTCAAAAACATCAAGGTCGTGAAAGAAGAGGAAAGACTGAGGAACTGTTCCAGCCTGAAGGAGACTAAAGAGACGTGAACTAAATGTAATACGTGACCCTGGATGCGATCCTGGAGCAGAAATAATAACAACTACTATTATTATTATTACTATAAAGGACAATCATCAAGATAATTGACAAAATGTGAATGGGGTATAGGGATCAGATAGTATTGTGTCAACGTTAATTTTCTGGTTTTACTATGGTTATATAGAAAAGTAGAACCAACCTTTTGGAAATACACAATGAAGTATTTAGGGGTAAGAGGCATTATGCTTGCAACTTACTCCCAAATAGTTCAGAAACCTCGTGTGTGTGTGTGTGTATGTGTGTGTGTGTGTAGAAAGAGAGAGAGAAGAGTGTACACAAAGCAAACAGGGTAAAACACTAACATTTGAGGAATCTGGGTGAAGGGTAAATGTGAATCTTTGTAGTATCTTTTGCCACTTTTCTAAAAGTCTGAATTTTTTTTTTTTTTTTTTTTTGCGGTACTCGGGCCTCTCACTGTTGTGGCCTCTCCCGTTGCGGAGCACAGGCTCCGGACGCGCAGGCTCAGCGGCCATGGCTCACGGGCCCAGCCGCTCCGCGGCATGTGGGATCTTCCCGGACCGGGGCACGAACCCGTGTCCCCTGAATCAGCAGGCGGACTCTCAACCACTGCGCCAGCAGGGAAGCCCTGAACTGTGCTCCGCAACGGGAGAGGCCACAGCAGTGAGAGGCCTGTGTACCGCAAAAAAAAAAAAGAAAAAAAAAAAAAAATAGGGAACGTTGCAGGATGTTGATGTCATTTCCACCCAGATTTATACATGACAGAATTCTGTTTTCCCCCACTTGTATAAATTATGATAGAATGTGCTTGTTGCCAGTCTCCTTGTGGCTCCGCTTACCCCTCGGTTCCTCAAAAGCCCTATTGGGCTTTCACATTCCCCTCACCAAGCCTGTCCCGCCCACGCTGGTCAGAGGACGGAGCAAATGAGGAACTAGCAATTTTGGTTTCTCCTTTTATAATTATATTACCATGTTCAAATGAGGTGCCCATCCTTACTCTGTTCTTCCTGCTCCAAAAATAAACTAAAAGGCACCTTTTGTGGTTCTAAGCATTTTCCAGAAGTTCCAGCCCAGTCTGGGCTCAGCCCCCCATGCCCTTTTCTCCCACCTGTGGGTCACTACTTTCACTTGAACTCAGTTCTGTGCCCCGTACTCGCCTCTTCTGCTTACATCCTTTCCAATAGTTTAAAAAATAAGGTTGATCTGTCTATCTATCCATCCATCCATCTACCTACCTACCTACCCACCTATCTTTTAATGCATCCAAGGTATACAAGCTCATTGCAGAAAAACAGAGAGAAAGAAAATAATCATCTATCGTTTAAATATTATAACCACTGTTGCCACTTTGGTGTCTTTCTTTCCACTCTTTTTCATTTATCTTTGCTTCTTCCAGTGATGATGACATAAACATCTTCCATTTTATTACAAAGGCTTTGTAAACATCATTTTAGACAGCTATATAATAACTTCGCAAGTAGGTTCAGCATCATTTACTTAACCTTCCTCCCATATAATTGTACATGTCAGTGATTTCTATTTTGGGGTTATTGTAAATAATGCCATAATGGACATCTTTGTGCACACTCCCTTTTCTATATTTCAGGTAAGTTCCTTAGGCCAGAGCCTCTAAGAAATTGCTAGGAAAAAAATTAAAAGTTATTAATAAGTATGTTCCCTTTTAAAGATTAAACCCAGACAGCTAGTTTTGCCCACTGCTGTGCAAAAGTTGAATAGGAAAGTATATAACAATTCCGTGACAACATACAAAGTAGTTCACTTGGGAAGATAAAACTAACATCATGAATGATCATTGCGCATATTTGTGCAGCTCTCTGCACACTTTCTCTCATTTGATCAAGCAGTTCAGTGGGCTTGACAGGATAGGTATTGTTCCCAATTAAAAATAATCATGCAAGAGCTAAAGTATGAGATGTAAAGTATGAAACGGGTATTAAAAATTGTGTTTCCAAATGTTTAGTGATATAAACTAAATATCACTATATAGGGAGAGACACACAAAGATGTTCATTATATAATACTAGTTGGAAAAGCAGGATACCAAGTTACATGGTATGAAGATCACTGGACTATGTACGAGTGTTTTAAAGGAAAAAAAAAATACTGGAAGGAAATGCACAAAAGTGCTGACAGTGGTTATGTCAGATAGTGAGAGGTTTAGTGGTTATTTTTTTCTTATTATTGACCTATACTTTCTGGATTTTCTATAATGAATATCTAGAAATGTTTGTAAGGTGAAAATGAAAGATGGTTAAAATGAAAAACATAAGGAAGAAATGTTATAGTGCTACTCCTAAAGCCTAAAGGGATCGTGTAGGTGGTTGGCCTTGGGGTGGTTGGGAGGGAGTGGGTTTTGATAGAGGAAAAGGCCTTTCCAGCCAGGAGTCAGAGAGGGGGCCAACCAGCAAGAGAAGTGAAGCAGCTGATGGGGGTAGGGGCAGCCTGAGCTACAGAAAGAGAAATCAAGAACGTGGCTGTAAGAATCAAGAGACACAAGAACTAAACACCTCTGCCCCCACTGGGTTCTAGAAATACACACCAGGCAGTCATCATTTTTGTGTGTGTGCACGTGTGTGTGTGCATGAATGCGTGTCCATGCTAGAGACAGGAGCTCTGGATGGTCTGGAAGCCCCTCCCTTCCAGCAGTGTATGCTTTATAGATTCAAAGAATACCTAACAATAGATCACAAAGCCTTCCCTTCACGGAGCTCTGCAGAGGCAGGAAACAAAGCGTCAGTGAGAGGCAGAGCAATCAGAGCAGAATCCTAAGACACCTCTTCAGTTCTTTCTCAAACAAAAGCTGTTCTTGTCCACCTGAACAAATTGCAATGACATGAACTCTTAAAATGAAAAATATTTACTAATTTGAGGCAGACATTATTTTGTTTAAGAAGTTCTTTCTACCTGTCTCAGAGCTCTAGAATCCTCTCCTGCAGAAAGGTGACTAGAATCCACTGCATTGCCCAGACAAAGACACCCACCCCAGCCTGAGGGGCCCCAGAATGATGGGGCCAAGAAATGATGCGTTTGAGAAGAGGAAGAAATAGAATACTGGCGGACCGCCTTGAGAGTGGGAAACTGAATAGAAAGTTTGCATTGGAAAGTTCTTTGGCGGCAGCTAGGGAGAAAGGAGCAATCACTGAAACAGTGAGACATCCTCCCCTTTTAAAAATAAAACACGCAGACTTCCCTGGTGGCGCAGTGGCTAAGAATCCGCCTGCCAATGCAGGGGACACAGGTTTGAGCCCCGGTCTGGGAAGATTCCCACATGCCTCGGAGCACCTAAGCCCATGCGCCACAACAACTGAGCCTACGCTCTAGAGCCCGCGAGCCACAACTACTGAGCCCACGTGCCACAACTACTGAAGCCCGCGTGCCTAGAGACCATGCTCCGCAACAAGAAAAGCCACCACAATGAAAAGCCCGCCTGCCGCAACGAAGAGTATCCCCCGCTTGCCGCCGCAACTAGAGAAAGCCTGTGTGCCGCAATGAAGACCCAACGCAGCCAAAAATAAATAAATAAATAAACCAAAAAAAATAAAAAATAAAAATAAAACACGCACACAGAAAGGGTCAGGTCTGGCAATGACCCAGAAGCACGGTTGCAACATCTCAAAGCTGCCAGGAAGGGAAATGGATTTTCCCAGTCATTAAAGACAAGTGCTCACACAGCGACTTGCAGCCTTATTGGTGTCTCCCAGCAGTGACACCTGGCCCATCTGCAGGGGCTGAGTGGGAAAGGGCTTGGTCTCTAATGATTCCAGGATCTAATGACCACACAGATGAAGAGATTAGAATGTTAGGGTGATTTTTTACTCCTTCACTTTCAGCACAGCCCAGGGAAACAGCTGACAGCTTGGTACCTAAAACCATCCACATTAGATTTCTCCGTCCACCCCCTTCTATGGGTGCCCCACAAAATGATCTGATTGACAACTGCTGATGAGACATCTGCGAATGCACATAACCCCTGGCCTATATCTCAGAAGCGGATGCAGGATGGGGTTTGGTTGTGCTGAGGGGTGGAGGGGTGGGTGGGGAGTAGACAGTGAGGTGCTGCCTCTAACCCTCTCACTTCTGGGTTTGCTTGAGCTACTGAAGGACAAATGTAGGAAGTGAAAATGTGATATGACTTCTGACCTATCTGAGGTCCAGAGAGCACGCCCACATCCTGCCCAGGATGGGATTCAGATTTGAGCAGTCTCAGAAATCTCATCCCATCTGTAGCTGTTCTAAGGCGCCATGGCTGAGAGTGTGGGACCTAGAGGCAGACAGACCCTTGCTATTCAGTGTGGTCCAGGGACCAACAGCTGGGCATACCCAGGGAGCATGTTAGGAATGCAGCATCCTGGGCCCCACCCCAGACCTGCTGAATCAAAGCCAGCATTTTAACAAGATCCTCAAGTTATCCAAATGCACATTAAAGTTTGAGAAGCTGCTCTAGGACTCTGCTATCTACTGGCTGTGCAGCCTTGAGTAAGTGACTTAACCTCTCTGAGTCTCAGTTTCCTCATCTGTAAAAGGACAGGAATATTTAATCCTTATATTAACCCTGAGAGTAAATAAGATAACACTTGCCGAGTGCTTAGCACAGCAGCTGGAACATAATATGTGCTCAGTAAAAAGCAGCCATAGGATGGCTGCTACACTATTAATTTATCTACTAAGTACCTCTTCATCCATTTCTCTCTGCACCACCACTCTAATCCATACCACTCCCATCTCTTCATGGGACTCCCGCAGCAGCCTCCTAACTGGCCTAGGGGAGTCCTCTCTGGCCTCCTACATGGTTCTCCACACTGCAGCCATGGTGATTATTCGAAGGACAAATTTATTCATATCTTTACCCCACCCCCAACACACACTTAAACAGTTCCATCAGATATAAAGATCAAACTCAGTAAGGCCCATCAAGCCTTGTAGAGTCCCCCCATTCATGCCTCCAGCGTCAGCTTCTCCTCCCCACCTCTGCCCAGCTGTACTAGCTTGCTTTCTCAGTTCCTCAAAGAGCAATGCCTCCTCCTGCCACGGGCCCTTTGCACACGATAGTCCCTCTCCTTGGACCACTCCTCGCTCTACTTTTTTCCTGGTAAATTCCACTCATCTTTCAGATCTCAGCTTAGTTTCCATGTCCTAGAGAAGCCTGACCTCCTGGACTGTGTTGAATCTTCCTGTTATAGAGGATTATTAAAGTCAGAATTTTACATTCATTGCGTGATTGGTTAATTAGTATCTATTCCTCCCACACCCAGAACACAGGCTCCATTTGCTCACTATTGCTCCCCAGCACCTAACAGATTGCCCAGCACATAGAGGTCCTCCATAAAAGTATGTTGAATAAATATGTAAGGATGGTGACGACAGAGGGGGAGCTCCCCGGGGCTGCTAGTGTTGTGAGAACCAAGGGGAAAGGGGGATGCCTGGGACAGAAACACCTACTGCCTGGTGGAGTTGCCTCAACAAGGGTTTTAGAAGGCCCAGTAAGGGAACAGCTCCAACTGTGAGGCCACAGGGATAGCAAGAACGGGTGAGACACATTCCCATGGGACACCTTTATGATCTTGGTACAGAGTCTGCAGATGAACAAGGGGAGCTGATGGAGAAGGTCACAAGCAAATCGAGCTCTGCCACTGCATTGAGATTGGTTCCCTGACTGCAAAGTGAAGGGTCCTCCCCACTCTCTTCTGTCAAAGCCTGGGCATTGGGGTGGAGGCAGGGAGATGGGGAGTTGTGGACAAAGATGAATGACAGTATGAAAGACCTCAGCACATCTGTGAGTGAAATTCCAAGGGGAAATGGTTCAACAAGGCCATTTTGAAGAAATTGAGTATAAAAATGGCCTACGTGTAGGTAGCTCTACTATTTCCAAAGTGCTTTGCCTTCCTGATTTGAGCCTTATGGTCCTGTGAGTGAGGTTGGGAGGGCGCCACCATCACCCCCATTTTACAGAAAAAACAACAACTGCACTTCCACATACACACACTGATGGAATATACAGCATGTGCCCAACACCACGAAGAGGGCTTTTATATGTATTAGCACATGCAGTTTTCACCACGGCTCTGAGAGGTCCTCTCAAGGAGGAGGTAAGGCATGGTAGTTAAGAGCCTGGCTTTGGATCCCAGCTTTCCGCAGCTGTGTGTCCTTAGACAAGATACTTAACCTCTCTGTGCCTCGATTATCTCATTTGTTTAAAGATAAGGATACTGTTATATTATGCTTAACCAGTGTTTTCCATGAGTCATCAGTGTTTTCCATATATGTTAACTCTTTAATCGTCACACTAATTTTATAAGATTAGTCTATCATTGCTCCCATTCTCATATGAGGAAACTGAGGCACATGCCCAAGTGTCACAGCAAGCAAGTGGCAGAGCCAGGATTCGAACCCAGGCAGTCTACGCTCTTGTCAGAATACTCTATGCTTCTCATAGAATGGAGCAATTACCATGCCTGCCTCCAAGGGGGCTGCAAGGATTGCAGTCATCCCTTGGTATCCAGGGCCCCCCACAGATATCAGAATCCATGGATGCTCAAGTCCCTTCTGTAAAATGGCTTGGTACCGTTGGTCCTCCTTATCCTTGGGCTCTGCATCTGTGGAGTCACCAACCTCAGACTGAATTTCGGTTGGCTGAATCCATGGACGCAGAACGCGTGGATACGGAGGGCTGTTTGTAATTACCATGCAAGGCATTCGGCACAGCTCCCGGCACACAGAAAACTCTGTCGTAAGTATTAGCACTTGTGGTCTGTGGCCCGGGGATCCACATCATCTCCCCATGTCCAGAAACATCAGCACCATCCACCTGAAACCTCAGAGCCCTCTGGAGTCTCCTTCTACTCCACACCTCACGTTCACTCTCCAGCAATCCTGTCCACAACATCTCTGATTCACCCCTTTCCCATCCTCCTCCCAGTCCACCACTGTCCCTGGACCTCCGTATGGGCTCCCCGCTTCCTCTCAGGCACTCCCCCCCGCCACATCCTTTCTCTATACAACCAACAGACTAAGCCCTTTAAAAATGCAAGCCATCAAATGTCATTCCTCTGTGTAAGAGCGTCCAAGAACTCCCCAAGGCACCGTGCCTGAAAGGCCTGCCTCTGACCTCTCCCCAGGCCCCTTCCCACTCTCCACGCTTCAGCCACAGGGGCCTCTGGACAATACCTCAAACTCACACGGCACCTTCCCACCTAGGGTCGGCAGAATAACGGTCCCCAAAGGTGCCCATGTCCTAATCCCTGGAACTTGTGAGTATGTATGGTAAAATGGAATTACGGTTTCAGATGGAATTAAGATGACTAATCAGCTGATCTTGAGGTGGGGAGAGTAGCCTGGATTATCCAGGTGGGCCCAATGTAATCACAAGGGTCCTTAGAAGTGAGAGGGAAGAGGCAGGAGAGTCGAAGTGGTGAGATGTGAAAAAGACTCCACTGGCCATTGCTGGCTTTGAAGATGGAGGAAGGGGCCGTAAACTAAGGATTCCAGGGGGACTCCAGAAGCTGGAGAAGGCAAGGGAATGGATATTCCCCTAGAGCCTCCAGAAAGGAAGGCAGCCTAGCTAACATCTTGATTTTAGCCCAGGAAGACTTGTTTTAGACTTCTGATCTCCAGAACTGTAAAAGAATAAATTTGTGTTGTTTTGAGTCACTAAGTTTGTGTGATTTGTGACTACAGCAATAGCAAACTAATACACTACTTAAGGGCCTTAGCACTTCCCAGTGAAAAACTGAATGAACAAAACCCACCAAATTTCCAATGCACTTTCATGCCACCATAGCCCTTTTTCTGCATAAGGAATTCTGATATTCTGGAGCAGAGGTACCACCATTCTGGAATTCACTGCCACAGCCCCTTGCCATCCATCAATGACAGTACCTAAGACTTCTGCAGGATAATAATTTCTTTCATGTCTCTTCCCCTGCCCTTGAGCTCTGTGACCCGATGCATCCCCAACCCCTAGCATGAGGCTGGCCCAACAGAGGAAGTCAACATAGCACATTAGTAATAACGATGGCTACATTATTATCTATCTGTTATCCAGTAGTGGACATGTACTGCACACCTAGCATGTGCTGAGCACTGGGCTAAGCCTTTCAGAAGCATTTCATCCTGCACCACAACCCTGTTAGGATGGGTTACCGTTGTTACCCCTATTTTACAGAATGAAGCAGTTGAGTCCTGGAGGGTTAAGTAACTTTTCCAAGGATGCAGAACAAA
Source organism: Pseudorca crassidens (assembly GCF_039906515.1). Taxonomy (NCBI): domain Eukaryota; kingdom Metazoa; phylum Chordata; class Mammalia; order Artiodactyla; family Delphinidae; genus Pseudorca; species Pseudorca crassidens. The sequence continues at coordinate 19,893,466 of NC_090297.1, read as the reverse complement.
TAGTGGCAGAGCCAGGCAATGGATGCAAGAGGACAACTTGGGGGCCTGAATGCTTAACCATGACAGCACACTGTTTCCCACTCTACAACCCTCCGAGGTAAGATTAGTGTCTCCTTTTCCCAACATTTGGGGCCAGGCAGCTGGCAAGTGGCAGAGCCAGTGTTTGAAGCTGGGGTCTGACTGATTCAAAAGGCTATGTCCCTTCCATCTCACTAGGCTGCTCCACTGTCCACTGAATGAATGAACAAAACATCAACCCAGCACCTCTGGACGGCACGTGGCACACAGAATCAAAATGAGGACTGGCTGCCGCCAGCTGCCACGCGGCCCAACCTGAGGCCTGCTTCTTTTTGAAAACAAGAACCGTCCGAATTTCCAGTTCCCGAAGGCTCAGTACGTTAGAAGGGAGGCATGACCTGCTTTAAAGCTGCCCCAGCAGAGGCTGGGGTCTCTGGAAATGCAAAAGAGGCAGAACCAGTTCTTTTTCGCCTGAATGTTAAGAATTTTTTTAAAAGAAAGGAAAAAAAAAAAAAACATGTTTACGTGAAAACAAGGAAAATACCACAGTGAGTGGCAGGGAGACATTAACTGGGCCATGGAGAGAAGTAATCTCTGTTGCCAGGTTGCCTAGAGAGGTAACACCATTGGAAATCTGGAAGATCAGCCTTGATAAACACTTTCTAAAGGCTGTTAGTGGCATCTGTGACAGCAAGGGGCCTAGGTGACCTGTCTCAAGGCCTTTGGGGTTCTCATGGAGGCCCTCAGCTGAGGATGAGAACAAAAGGCTTCAGGAGGGCAGGAGTCTTGTCTTCTAGGCAGTGTTGCCATCTCTTGAAGAGCCAGCTCTGGGTACAGAATCCTTGGGACCCCATCTTTAACGCATGCGTGTAGAACCACGTGAAACTGTCTATATTCTCCTTGGAGCCGAGAAAGGATTAGTGCTACTTTCCTCAGAGATACCATTCCTGGACCCAAGAAGGAGGCCTGAAAACCTCTGGACACGTGTGGGCAGTGAAGGGCCCTGTTTCTCGCCCTGTACAATTGTTTCCGTTAAGGCTTGGAGAATGAACTAGTATTTATTGAGCATCTCCATGTACCAGCCCCTGTGCCAGATGTTACCGTTACTTTATCTCATTTAATCCTCCATTGCTCCTCTGGGAAGCATTTTATAGATAAGAAAACTGAGACTCAGAGAGGTTCAATAATTATTCCAAGGGCACACAGCCAATAAGTGAAGGATTTGGATTCAAACCTAGGTCTGATTCCAACCTTTGCCTCTTCCTGTTCTTTTCTCAACTTCCCCTCACCTGACATCCATTTTAAAAAAGTGTGTTGAGCATCTACTAGGTACCCCATGTTCTGGTACATGCAGCAGTAAACAAGACAGGCAAGGTTCCTGCCTTCACGGCTCGTATAGTGTGGGGAGATGGACAATAAGAAATAAGCAGGGTAATTTTGAAGAGTGATAAGCACTTTGAAGAAAAATCAAGCAAGAGGGGGAGAGGATGACTGAGTGGGTGGAGTTGGCCAAGGAAGGCCTCCAAGTTGATAACTGAGCTGAGATCTTAATGAGTATCTGAAAAAAAAAAAACTCCTCCTGTTTCCCACGTGTAGCCTGAGACATGCATTTGACTTTTCTCTTTATTCCCCCTGGGGCCCCATCAGCGGAGATTCCAAAGTACATATTTTCTTTTTCTTGGCTAGAAAGCCTTGTACAACCCACTGATAAGGTTACCCGTTCACACCAGGAGAAAGAATTTCAAAGCAGTAAACAGACCTGCTCAGCCTTACAAACACCATACAAAAGACTCAGGTCCTGGAGCTCATTCATCCTATGAAGCCAAAGAGCTGCCACCCCATAAGCACTCCTTCAGTTTGCATTAATCAGACAGCTCAACATAGGTTTTCTTTTCATTTTTCTAGGTCTGTGATGATGGATGATGTGCAGTGGCACTTCCGGATTCATAATAACGGGAACCGGTGGTGTTTTCTGACTCCTACAAGACTAAACTTCATGGGACCTTTAGGACATCTTCCTTGAGAGTGCTGAGCTAAAGTGCTGTGTTCTTGAAAGGATTATTGCAGTCTTATTATAAAAGATAACCTAATCACACGGGAGAGGGTAAAACATCAAGCAATTTGATTTCAAAACCCTGAAATAGAATACCAAAGAATAATTAACTATGAAAACCAAAAGACTCTAATCTTGATGAGCTAATGGGACAGACAAGGAAAGAGAGAAAACTCAGATCCTCAAGTTTCACAGCGTTTTGAATTGTTTGAATGATCAAAGTCAAAGCTCACACAGGGCTTCGGCTGGCTTGATTCTGAGGTGCTCCTACCTCTCAGAACCTTCCTCGAATCCCCACTCCCCACTCCCAAGTAACTGAATGCACCTGCCCCAGCTCCGCTGCTCTGGCTTCTGATAAGAAAGAGCAGACTTTTCTCTTTCTCAGCTGCCTCCAGATCTGGCTTCCTGCTGGGGCCTGTAAACCTGCTGCTGGGAGGTGGCAGCTCCTGCCAAGCCCGCAAAACAGACCCTTTCACAGAAGGCAGACAAACGGACTGACGGCCAGTGACAGTGACTTGAGAAAACCTTCACAAAATTCCTCTTCCCTTTATTTGCTTTTGAGGTACAACTACGGGTGACAGTGGCTCACAGGGTCTTGAAAGACATAAGTCTCAAAGACAGGCCGTTTTAGACACTGCCTACAAAAGAAAGGCCTTGGTGAGATTTCTGTCACCGACAGCCGCATATGCTGTATAAAGGAGAAAACCGTCGTGTTTTCCCAATTTTGAGCACAGTGGCTGGAAAAGAACGTTGCATAAAAGGATCTCAGTTCAGGGCTTCCCTGGTGGCGCAGTGGTTGAGAGTCCACCTGGCGATGCAGGGGACACGGGTTCGCGCCCCGGTCCGGGAAGGTCCCACATGCCGCGGAGCGGCTGTGCCCGTGAGCCATGGCTGCTGAGTCTGTGCGTCCGGAGCCTGTGCTCCGCAACGGGGGAGGCCACAGCAGTGAGAGGCCCGCATACTGAAAAAACAAAACAAAACAAAAAGGATCTCAGTTCAGCTGGCAGGGGTGGGGGCAGGGTGAGGGTCTTCTCCAGCTGCTGTTAAGAAAATAGCACCCAGTCTTGGGTGCCTTTTCTAAGGAGGGTGGCTTCTACTCAACCTGCTGACCCAAGAAGCTACTCTTTTTGTCTTTCTTTTTCTGAGCAAGAAATTCTTCTTACTTTCACCATGGACTTGGTATTCCATTTATGGACCTGAGAAACATGTGATAACCATTCACTCTCAGATCTGACTCCAGGCCTGGTTGGTACCACTTAAAATGAATAAAAGAGATGAGCCTCATTAGCTGGAATTCAATGGCCCCCCTCATGGATGAGAAGCCAACAAGTGAGAAAGCTTCGTTCAAGGTGATGAAAGGGGGTCAAGGATGGAAATGACGCAAAAGAGAAAATGTAAATGCACGAAGTTTCCTGAGTGATTAGCTGTGGCTATTTAAGCCATTAAAAGTTTAAACCCTCTTCCGGTCAGGGAAAGAACCAGTGGAAAATCAGAGGCACATTTCCTCTCTAGGATAAACCCAGAACAATTTTAAAATGCAAAGCATCTCTAAACAGCTATTTGATTAGGTTCTTCTCCAACTAGGCTATGATAATTAGCAAATGCCTGGGAGATGAGATTTAAATATGCCAATCAGTCCATCTCAAGAGTTTAGCATGAACAATGTGGAAGGTAATTATCTTTAAGTGATCACCACTTTGGTGGGGTTACAGCCTTAACCAGAGATCTGAAACCCAAAAGATGTCCTCTCCCCATGCCCAGAGCAGCCACTTTCCCACTTAAAAAAAAGCAATGCCAAGTGTTATCTGAAAATTCTACCAGTGTGACCTTTAAATAGAATGATTTTGAGTACTTCTGATGATAATTCTGCCACCATTTCTTCCACTAATGGGGCATTTTCTTTTTTTTTTTTAATAAATTATTTATTTATTTATTTATGGCTGCGTTGGCTTTCTTTAGTTGCCATGAGCGGGGGCTACTCTTTGTTGCGGTGCGCAGGCTTCTCATTGCGGTGGCTTCTCTTGTTGTGGAGCACGGGCTCTAGGAGCGCACGGCCTCAGTAGTTGTGCCTTGTAGGCTCTAGAGCGCAGGCTCAGTAGTTGTGGCTCATGGGCTTAGTTGCTCCGTGGCATGTGGGATCTTCCCAGCCCAGGGCTTGAACCCATGTCCCCTGCATTGGCAGGCAGATTCTTAACCACTGTGCTACCGGGGAAGCCCTGGGGCATTTTCAAAAGCAGCAGGGTGATGGAGATAACCTGACTAAGGGAGGTGCAAACAGACTCTACCTGCAATACTTAATGCACCATTTTCTCCATTAGTGATCACTCCTTAGGATGGAAATTGTCAAAAACCTAAAGATTCACAACTTCTGGCTTCTCATGCAGTCCACAGGGACGTGCGAAATGGGTCCTGCACTAGAGAGTGCCCTGTAATGGGACAGACTGTTACCTGAAAGAGGAGAGGAGAATGCAGTTAGCTGTTTAGGAGCGTTTTTCTGTCTTGCTACTGGGGAACGCTACATTGTGAACTACTCTGGTTAAAATGAAGTCTTTTCAAAGACTCAGGCTCTTGTCACAAAGGCTCCATTTTTCACCCCACAGACTGGGCTCGACCATCTCTCAAAATAGCCTTTTAGAATATTGTGATGACAAAATGGCTAAGAGCAAGGAAGGTTTCACTTCTTTACACTGTAACTATAGAAACATGCATGTCTTGGGCACAAACGGACATTACCAGGCAACACAACAAAAAATGATAACATTGATAACCATCCCATAGTATTAATTTTTATAATTAAAGATTACTGCAAGTACAACAGATCCCAACACAAATGAGAATAATGGAGACACGATCATTTCTTTGCTTCTTTGTCACCAACTCTCCTCCTGTCTACACATGGACCTGCACTTCCATGGACTGGAGAAATCTGTAATTAACCACCTGCCAGTGTCGCTGGCCACAACTCTAACCGGGCCAGCACTTTCTTGACTAAGTTCTCACAAGTGATAATTAAATCCACCAGCCTCGCTTATGAGGTCTGCTCACAACTGAGCAGTTCATACATGTGTTGGCATGTCTAACAGTGACAGATTTTCCAAGTACCACTGGCTGGTGTCTGGGCCGCCAGCACTCTAATCATGAGATAAGTATCTCCTTATGTGAATGCCTTGAGTCACAGCCTCTGCCCCATGAGCCTTCACCTTTTCTTTTAATCGAACAACGTTCTGCAATTTCAGCTCCATCTATATCAGGCACTTCCACTGTCTGCTAATAGAGTTTACAGAATTCTATTCCCCGGTCTATAGCCAGGGCCAAAATATCTTCCTGTAAGTCCAAGAACGTTTCAGATGCACTATAAACTGAACTGGAACTTGGTCCACCATCGGCTGCCAACCTGAGAACATGCCAGCAAGGGCTTTAATTCATAATTAGGTGTTGGCTAGACAAATTACCTGCCAATGGTACTTTTGCCTACCACATCGCACAGGAGAATAATGTTCAGTGTGGGGATACATGGAAAGAGAGAGCTCTCCTGGGAGGAAATGTTTTGCAAAATCCATTTCCTTGACAACTGTTTTCCAAGCAAAAGCTAGTACTGTAGGGTTTTTTCCCCCCATGGTTTTGAACTATTCTGGTGTCTAAAAATCAACACTGTCAAACGCCCCAATGTGAAAAATAGGGATTTAAATAGAAGCAAAAAAAAAAATTTTTTTAAGATTCTAGAGTTGAACAGTTTAAAAGGTAGGGATTCATATACACCACGCTTTTGCGGGGGGAAGGGGTGGTAATGAGCAGAAGATGGGCAGCATTTAGCGGTACCACACTAGGAATTACTGACACAGCTGACCATAGAGAAGAACGTGGAGGACAAACGGGCTGCCGTGCTGAGTCTCACTACCTAAGATGGGAGGACTAACCTGGTCACCATGGGGAGCGCAGCCTAGACCCCGATCATCCCCTTCTGGGATTTACAGAAACTCTAAGAGCAACCCAATCAGCCTCAGGACTAAGTTATGTTCCCCTGAAATCACACAACCCCTAATTTTCTGAGACGCGCCCAATTTCAAATATTCTACGCCATTATCAGACAACGTGTCAGACACCATGTTCTAAGTTTTTATTTGGAAAATGGTCTTATGGAGTTGGTGGGCTTCCCAGGTATGGGCAGAACCACACTCCTAGGGCCAGGACAGATCGGTGGTATAAGGAATGCTGCCATTCTCTGCTCAAGCTGACCCTCTCCCCTGATGATGTCAATGGAATTTTTAGCTTGCCTCTACACAGGTCGTGGCAAATCAGGACACTTTTTAAAATGCCCACCTACCCATTCAATGCTTCTATGTATCCACCCAATATTCCACATTAAGGTCTATATGCCAAGAACTGTGCTAGATATGGGGGCTACAGAGGGGCAGGATGTGCCTGCCGTGGGGAATCACATTTTTTAAAGCAGGGTTCTTAATGTGGGGTTTATGGAGGGAATGGGAGCCTGTGAACCCCTGGAAACTGAACTTAAAACTGCATGTTTGTGCGTGTGCATTTGCATGCCATAAGCATTATTCTGGGGAGGAAGGTTTATAGTTTTTATCAGATTAGCATAGATTCTGTGACCTAAGAAAGGTTAAGAATCACATAAAAGCTATAATGCAAAGTGCTGTGTTCTGTCATAGATACCTCTCCAGAGAGAAGGGGTAAGAAAAAGCTGTGCAATGGAGGTAAGGTTCGGGCGGGACCTTGACAAATGCAAGAGTTTGCCTCACCTGCCGTAAGTGGAAGAATGAAGGCTTCATTCTTCCAGCTCAAAAGCCTCTCCCTCCAGATGCCCTCTGGGCTTCTCACCTGCATCAGTCTCCCTCCTCCAAACTTGCTCTGTCCTTCATTCACTCATTTAACAAGTTTATCCTGATTGCCTACTGATGCCGGGCCCTGTGAGCAGGACAGATATGGATCCCCGCCTGCCCTCCTGGAGCTGACATTCTTGTAAGAGAGACAGACATCCATCAAACACACACTCAGGTATATAATTACTGCAAACTGAGATCGATGCTAAGTAGGGGGAGAACAGAGAAAGAGGAGACTGGATGCCCATGGGGGCCTGATTCCACAGAGAGGAGGAAGGCTTCCGGGGGGGCTGGGGGCATGCTGACCGCTGTGCTCACTGGCCAGCAACCTGGATTATCAACTGCCCCACAAGTTTGAAAATCCCTCAAGGAGAGACCGCAGATCATCAGGCTTGGCAGTACATAGAGCTTGCAAGCACCCGGCTGGGTAGGCACTTGTATTTGCTGAACAAACAGATGAGTGAATCAGCAGGCTATCCTGTGATATTTCTTATATTAAATATTTTGAAGCCCTTTCAAGTGCAAAGGTCTCATTTTAGATCTTCCGCCCCGCAGTACAGAGAACAGCTAACCATTCTTTAGGTGGGAAGGATGCATCCCATTTTCACAAACTCTAAAGAAACTGATTTCTCTTACTGGCTTTGTCCCAAAAGCTGCTTCAACATTCAATCCTGGGCCTTCATTCAAGTTCCAAGCCCTTCACGCATGACTCTGCTCAGACTCTGTCCTCCTCGAGCTGAGGCTCATCCCCAGCAGCGAAAAGCTGAAAGACGGGACCAGGATGGAGGCAGAGCTCACCCTGGGTGGGGGAGATCAAGATGCAGAGAGGGAGCACTTGTGCCTTTAAGGAGGGAAGGGTCTGAAAATGCAGTCGACATGTTTATTCTGTTATTGTCTGTTTTGTCCGTTCCTGTGTCTCTGGTGCCTGGCACATAGTATACACTCAATATGTATTTGTTAAATAAATGTCAGTGAATGAAAGGGGACTTGGGCACGCCAGTCAAAGGCATGGTAGTGGTCAAATACGTGGGACCTGCAGCAAATCCTGTGATGTGCTGACAGATGTGTGGTTCCCACACAAGCACTGGTCAATATTTTTGTTGACCTTAAATAGTAAGACAAAAATGAAATAATGAAAACACACCAGATTTCATTTGTTTGTCAGTGATGTGAGTGGAATCTTTGCTGAATTGGATGGTAGTTTTTGAAAACCAGAAAAATGTTATTTTCAATTTTTTGCACTTTTTATTTACAATGATACATTTTAAAGTTTATGCTGCACTATTAATTAAGATCTTCTCCACCACTTTCCTAAGTCTAGATAATTATCAAAACAATAAATAAAATCTTGATTTATAGTGTTGGCCAATTGCTTGTGGTGTAAATATTCCCATACCAAAACGATGTTGGGTAGAGACACACAGTAGCACACCATTAAGTACAGATACAGTAGACATATGTAACCTCAAGAGTACAGGTATGGAATTCCCTGGTGGTTCTGTGGTTAGGACTCTGTGCTTTTACTGCTGAGGGCCCAGGTTCGATCCCTGTTCAGGGAACTAAGATCCCACAAGCCACACAGCATGCCCCGCACCCCCCCACCCCCCAAAAAAGGAGCATAGATAAATAATAAAGTGTAGTAAATTACTTAGGAAGTAATGAGATTTGAGTATTTTCTACCATTGCTTTTAGTATAATTTATTTAATTGTAAATTTATATAATTTAAAAATATGGCTGTTTTTAACAATCAGCTCACCAAATTTCTGAAAATTTAACAATGGCTCTCACGACTCAGCTCTAGCACATCAGTGGGCGCATTCCACAGGCAGGCCCAGCCCTGCTTTGGGATCACAGGAGATGCAGCGTCAATGGACTCACCCAGGACCGTGCAATCAGAAAAGCTAGAAAGCTGCTATATCAGTGTTTGTACAACATGTAACTTTTGTGATTAAAGAAAAGGATTTCTTATGAACTACATTTTGGGATTTAGGGTTTCTAAAAGCTGCTCAGTTCACTGGAGGAAGGGTAGGCCAGGCTATTCCCCGGAGGGACTGGCACTGCCTCTTGGAGGGCTTGAGAAGGACATAGCCAGCACTGTGCTTTCTAGGTCATGAAGCACATATTGTAGAAAACTGTGGCCTGAGGGCCATACCAGAAGCTTCTCCAAGTCAGCCAGGTAAGAGGTCTGAGGCGGAGGTGGGAGGACAGAGCCAGGGGAACTACAGAGGCAGAACCACAAGCCGGGTTGACCCCATGGGGCATGGGGAGTGGGAAAACGGCCCAGGAGACAATGATCTAGAACAAAGTGGCCCTGACTTTGCAGGCTGCCCAGGTGCCATCTCAGCAACAAGACAAACCCCCAAACCCTGCAGATTCAGAGGCTCATCAAGTCACTCCCGAGACCCAGCTGGGTGCAGTTGTGCGACACCAGAACATCCAGGCAAGCAGTGACCCTACACCTAAGTCCTCTGTCAGGTGCTGGGAATGAATGAGCGCCCTCAGCCCCGTGATGGCTCTCGCCCTCCCTAATGCTTCTCGCCTGAGCCACGGGCTCAGGAACGAGGGAGAGGCAGGCAGGGCCATCATTGCTGCTGCTGCCGCCGCTGCCAGGACTGACCGTGCAGGTAACACCAGGAAGAGGCCCACCTCTCTTGGCATCTTCACGGTGTGTGCAGATTCAGTTTGATGGATCGGGGAGACCCAGGGAAATGAGAGGTGCTTCGGGGAGGGCCTCAGAGGGCCTGTGGGTGGGGGGGGGGGGGGAATGGGCTGAGTGAGTCTTGGTTATGCCAGGACCCAGCCCAGGGTCCCTCTCAAACAACAGTCAAGCTGAGATTTAGGAGACACAGGAAAACACCAGCAATGGTGGGGGTGGAGCTGGGGGACTGGGGTGGGGGTGGGGTGGGGAACAGAAAACGGAGAAAACACGACTCAGGACCCCAAAGTCCTGCTAACGCTATGGTTCGCTACACCGTCTTGGACAAGGCCCTCTCCGTGAGCCTCAGTTTCCTCATCTGGAAAGAAAAGGTCACTTTTGAGGACTATTTTAAAGACCACAAGAGAGAAAGAAGAAAGGCTATGTAAGAGGTAATGGGCTACGCAAATGCGAGGGACCTCAGAGAAGGTAAAGAACATCAGGAGGCAGATTGGGGGAAGAGCAGGCTGTCTCCTTACCAGGCTCATTCCAACCTCTGGGCCGCTGCCCTTCATTCCCAGGAAGCCTCCAGGCCCCTCCGCACTCACGCCAGCTCTTAGAGTCTACAGTGCATCTTATGATCAAGGGCAGAATGGGATAACCAAGGCTCCCACGCTGGCTCTGCCACTTTCTAGCTGTGTGACTCTGCGCAGGTTGCTTAACATCTCTGAGCCTCAGCTGCCTCAACTGAAACTCAAGGAGAGTCATCTCTGTTGGCTAGAACCATGGTGAAGATTAATAACCTATGGGAAAGGCCTACTCCCTGGTAGTGGTTACTGAGTTTTGGCTTTGAATGACTGACATCTGCTAGGCCATCCAGAGTGAGACCAGGTGTTCTTATAGAACAGGAGATGTGGTCTTGTTTAGACCATTCAAGGCCTGGGGGGCAGGGAAGTGGGCATGGGGAACGGGGAGGAGCACAACAGGGGCCTGGCTGTAAATGCTTCTTAAGTGGGTGAGCCCTCAAAGTGGGCAGGTGTCCAGGTGGTGGGCCAGGCCCTTCCATCCAGAGGCAGGCCGCAGCCTAGAGTTCAAGTCCCCCAACCACACTACAGGACGGGTGACTCGCAGCGCAAGTTACATGAGTGTTTTTATTCTATAGTAAGGATGACATATGAAAGGAAGACAGTGGTAGCCGCTGATTACTTACTGAGGCCAAGGCCCCCATGGGTAACAGGGCTTAACACAAGGTTACCGAGCTCCCCAGTCCTGCCTTCTCAATTTTCTATGGCTCTTGCTATATCAATCTCTTTTTGTGTGTTTGTCAAAGGGCAGCCCCCAGAGCTCCCAAATGGGACATAAATAGAACTGATGTACAACAAGCTACTATATGCTCAGCAGAGGGAGTGGAAGGCCCTTAGTCTTAAAGTGACAGATGACCAGGAAATTACTTCTTGCTAAAGAATAATGAAGACCATAATTGCTGTGTATAAGGATGCTTCACTAGCAGGTAAGCATCTCCCACTGAAAAAGAAAGGTGCCACCACTTCAAGTCTCAGAGCCCTGCTTCACGGCTTTGTTCCTCCATTTCAAGCACCCCACTCACCTCCACCCCTGCCTCATAACCCTTGCCCCTCCTTCTCCCCAGCCTCTGGAAAAAGGCACATGTTGAGAGCGGCTTTCTCCATCTGAAAGTTCCTTCGCTCCTAGGACAGGGTTCCAGGACACAGAACTGTCCACTGGGTAATGGTGAGCATGGCCATGACAGGCTCGTGTTTTGAGAGTTGAAGGCCCTGGGACCCATTTACTGACTGGATCCCACACACGAGACCTTTCCTTTACCTGGTTATGACCCAGGTTGGTCTATCCATCCCTGTCTCTCTCCTCTTTGACTTCTCCCTGATCAATGAACCTAAACAGCAAGATGCCAGTGTGGTCATGACCAAACAAGTGTCTTCTTTCATTTTCCACTTCTAACAGCACCTTTCAAATGAACCACTGCAATTAAGCAAACATAAGCACAGCCTGACATACAGCAGAGAAACACACATGGAATTACCTGCATGAGGTAGAGACCAAGAAGGAATTTAACACACAGGCTTATTTATTCCAAATATGAAGTTGACCTATAGAACTGAGGAAAGTGTTTCAGCTAACACTTTGGCAAAGCACTACTAAAACCTGCAAATAGCTTGTCCTGGAGGAGGTGCCAGATGTACCTGTAGCTGTAGCATGAAATGATGTCTTTTAAAAGGACATGATTGGCACTTCCCTGGTGGCACAGTGGATGAGAATCCGCCCGCCAATGCAGGGAACACGGGTTCGAGCCCTGGTCCGGGAAGATCCCACATGCCGCGAAGCAACTAAGCCTGTGCGCCACAACTACTGAGCCTGCGTTCTAGAGCCCGCAAGCCACAGTTACTGAGCCTGCGAGCCACAACTACTGAGCCCACGTACCACAACTACTGAAGCCCACGCACTTAGAGCCCGTGCTCCACAACAAGAGAAGCCACCTGGATGAGAAGCCTGCGCACCGCAATGAAGAGTAGCCCCCGCTCGCCGCAACTAGAGAATGCCTGCACACAGGAACAAAGACCTGACGAAGCCAAAAATAAAACCTTTAAAAAATAAACAAATAAGGGGGCTTCCCTGGTGGCGCAGTGGTTGAGAGTCCGCCTGCGAATGCAGGGGACATGGGTTCGTGCCCTGGCCTGGGAGGATCCCACATGCCACAAAGCGGCTAGGCCCGTGAGCCATGGCCACTGAGCCTATGTGTCCGGAGCCTGTGCTCCGCGACGGGAGAGGCCAAAACAGTGAGAGGCCCGCGTACCGCAAAAAATAAATAAATAAATAAATAAACAAATAAAATAAAAGGACACGATCATTCCAACCTACGACCCACATCAGCTTTGTAGCCTACTGGAGACACTCCACCCCACCCCACCTCCCACCCCCAGAAGAGGAAGAGGAAGAGGAAGAGGTTCAAGGATAAGATGTTTTTCTTTAGGTCAAACTGCAACAGGAGAATTGAGGTTTTGGTAAGAGTGAATTTCTTTATGTTGTCCTAGTAACTCCTGGCACAAGTCCCTGAAGGACAATTGGCATTTTCCAGAGGGTTTTAAAAAGGAAGAGATTTCAACCAATAGACATGGAAGTCAGTACCCCTGATCTGAGGCTGACAACAGAGCCGAGGCGAGAAACCAGGAGTTGAAGAGCAATGTTGGGCGGAACATTGCCTGCTGCCTTCTAACCAGCCTCCCTCTGCCCCACACATCCATCATCTCCTGCCCAAGGGCCGGGGACAGACCAGAGAAGAGTTTTCCACTCGTTATTCACCAAACTCTGCTCACTCCCTTGGAGCCAAGAAGAGAGATTTAAACTACGAGTGTCGGCCAGTTCTGTGTAACTAAACCTGTCATCTGGTTTTTTTTTTTTTTTTTTGCGGTACGCGGGCCTCTCACTGTTGTGGCCTCTCCCATTGCGGAGCACAGGCCCCGGACGCGCAGGCTCAGCGGCCATGGCTCACGGGCCCAGCCGCTCCGCGGCATGTGGGATCCTCCCAGACCGGGGCACGAACCCGTGTCCCCTGCATCGGCAGGCGGACTCTCAACCACTGCGCCCCCAGGGAAGCCCTGTCATCTGGTATTTTGAGAGTGTCTGAGAATCGTAACTATGAAGCGAGGAGAGAGGGTCATTTCTACAGCTTGGTGTCACCTTTCAGAAGGGGCAATTTTAGCCCTGGAGGAGGAGTAATCAACCACACGTTCCCGCCCTAAGTGCCACGAAATCCTGAAAGAGAGGCTGCGGCAGGAAGGAGACTCAGAGACCTAGTTTGGGCCCCACCTTTCAGAGATGAAACTCGGACCTGGAGAAGTCAAAAGGCTTGCTCAAGATCACAGAGTAAATCAATTCCTTAATCCATGACCTTTGGGGATGAGACAGGTTGGAGCCCTCAATCAGAGATATGCTCTAAGTTTTCTTTTCACTTTAAAATAGCCTAGCTCACAAGATGGTTTATTTCAAACCAACAGGCCTTGCTTTGTTTTAAGCCACTTCAATTATCAGAGGACAGCACATGTTCGGGTGAACTCCACAGCACTCTGGAACCACGGAGAATTTACAGCCTAAACGTGAGAAGATTACATCCCACGGCATCTGCCGTCAAGTCAGGCTTCCCAATGCGGCCACACACAGATTAAAGCAGAAGCTCGCTAAGCATAAAAAAAAGGACAATTATTTGGAGGAGAGAAAAACTGCTTTGGCAACAGCACAGTCCTGGGACCTGGGAGAGCTCGGGGGTGAGCACCCACCCACCCCTTGGGATGGTGCTTCCTTAACTCAGAGCCTGGATCCGGCTCAGCAGTCCCTTCAAAATATAAGTCAGAACAGCTTTCCTTTTACAAAGCCTTGCCCTCTGGAAGGAGTCAGGTGCCTCATGAATCAGTATAGCAGCCTGGGGTCCCCTAAGACAACAATCTCTACTCCAGATTTGAAGTCTTTGACAGATCTTCATCTGGAAAGGCAACCCCCAGTATCCCTGCGTTCAGGAATAAAAACTAAGGCTCAGAGGGCTCAATTTGTCCACAGTTGCACAGCACATCAGTAAGAGAAAAGTGATTCTAGGTTCTTGGACTGGGGGATAGGAAGGGATGAAGGACTCAGGCTCATCTATCTGGATGCTGCTGCTCTACAGTCCTCAGAGTTGCCGAAGTCCTCTCTCTGTCCAGCCGGAAATAGATCAGAGTTTTTCCACCTTGGCACTACTGACATTTTGGACTGGATAATTCTTTTTCGTGGGAGGCTGTCTTGTATAATGTCAATGTTTATCAGCATCCCTGGCCTCTACCCACTGGATGCTAACAGCATCCCCAGTTGTGACACCTAAAAATGTCTCCAGACATTGCCAAATGTTACCCCAGTTGAAAAGCACTGGAATAGATAGATAGCAAGTTTCAGAGACAGAGCAGTCCCCCAGTACTGTCCTCCCAAACATGCCTCACCCCCTGTCCCCTAGAAAAGAGCTGGGCCACTCAGCAAATTTCCCCCAGGAGCCAGACTAGAGGGAAGCTGAGGGCAGCCACAACAGCCCAGTTCTGGGGAAAGCAGCTGAAGGACCAATAGCCTCTCTGACATGGCCCCTCAGCTCAGGACAGTGACACCTACTGGATCCAAGAGGGTTCAGGAAAATCAGGGAGTCTGTGGAGCTCCTCACCTGAGAAGCCAGAGGACCTCATCCAGGGCAGGGTGACAGGACATCTAATAAGAAGGCATCTGAACGGGCCACGCAGAGTAGCCACATCACAGCACAAAAAGATGGTTTCCTATAAGCCCCTTGCAGAGCTGGGGCTTATGACCAGCAGTGATGGGGAATTTTCAGGGGTCTCAGCAGAGACATTACAGTAGAAGCTAATATTGATTAAACACCTATTTTGTGCCAGGAACTTGGCCAAGCACTTGATGCAGACTCCAACCCTGAGGATGGTTCCATTGCCCAGAAGAGGAAACTGGGGCAGCGGTTAAGTACCTTGTTTAAGGCCCCCTGTTCATCTTGCATGTTGGTAGGAGGACACCCAAGCTCTCTTTGGGACAAAGCACCTTCATGATAGTGCCTGGCGAGGCTCTGGTCCCAGCTCGCAAGACCCACTGAGCCAGAGGAAAAGATGGTCTGACTTGAGGCCGGCAGCAGGCTTCGGTCTTTGCTAAACAGCCTCGTGCCAAGTGCTGCCAGTGGCTCAGCCCCATGCCCGAGCGGGGTGCTGGGGGCCTTCCAGCCCACGGAGCGGGAATGGCGGATGCCAGCTGGAACAGAACTTGAGAACACATTAGCAGAGTCTCACTTTCCAGGAGAACGCGACTCCGCTGCACTGAGCAAACTTCTTTGGCAGCAAGGAGGACTCTCAAGAGTCCCAGGGCCACTCAGAGAAGCCCTTTGTTTCCCAACAGCGACCCGGAAGGCGGCAGCGGTCGTGAGGCAGAAGTCGGGGGGCCTCGATGGGAACCACAGGCCTTCCAGCCCCCACAAGGGGCACAGGCTCCTCAGTGCTGAGCCGGGAGCAGAGCATCTCCCGTGTCCTCGGGAAGGGACTGGAGGCCTCAGGGTCAGCCGGGCAGACTCTTAGGGGTCAGGAGCTGCTATGAGGGGCTCATTGGAAGAATAAAGCACTTGGCTTTGGGTGGTCATTGCTGGGAAGTGGGACAGGCCCTCTGGGTCCCCAGAGCTCTCAGCAATCCCTGCCCAGGCCAGCCTCTGCCACCGCCGGCAGGTAGCAGGGTGGCCCTGACGTGGGTCCTGGTGCTGACATGCCTCAGATGGAACAAGACTTAATCGCTTTTCTAAATCCCACAACCCAGGAGTGGGAGGACACCTGGGATAAGCCTCCTATTCCCCGCAGAGTACAGATTTTCCCCATGGGAAACATCCTTCCTTCTTTCTGACCGCTGACCTCAGGCCCCGGCCAGGGGAGCAATTAGAATGCCCTCTAACAGGCCAGAAGGACCTGCCTGTGGTTAAAGGATGAGCAGGTTAATTCTGTGTGACCTGTTCAGTGACAAGAGTCAGAGGAACACACATTAGCCTCTCCCTGCAGAGAGCATCTTCCTTGAAGAAATGGTGTTTCTCTCAACTTGGGTCACGGCCCCGCAGACACAGAAAAGACGGACACTGCCCGATGCTGAAGGGTCCTGGCCACAGGGCTGGGCGTGGGGTACTCTTCCTACCTGCTGGGAAGCTGCTCACAGATGACAAGGGCAGAGTGGGGACAGGAATCTGTCCCACTCCAACTACTTGCAGGGCAGCAAGCAGCCAGGAGCAACCCTCCCAGCCCCAGAACAAGACTGTGAGCTGGGACAGAGGCTTAAAGTACAGCTGAGGAGCCAAATGAGCTCAGGGCCCCGGGCCAGAGCAACCAAGAGCCCACACTCGCCTCTCAAGCTGGGCAGTTTGTCTTTCTGCCCAGCTGGGCCTGGTTACAACAGGAGTCTCGGCAAGGGTGGGTCTGCACGTCCCCTCTGGGACAGAAGAAAGGCTGGGAGAGGGCTTCCAGTCGGCACTCCAGAACTCAGCGGTGGCTGCCCCTGAGTCTCGGCATCCACTGATTTCTAGAATGTTTGCTTGTTAGTCGGTGGACCCCATTCCAAGTGTCCAGCAGGTGGAAATCTCTCCAGAGCCAAGCTTCCCTCCCTGACTCTTACTGCGGTCATAGACGCCCTTTCTGCCAAGCCAATCCCCTCCAGCTGTCCTTGGAGGGGTGCTTATTTACTAAATGGACAAATGAAAAAATAAGCTCCTGTAAGAGCAATAAAGCCTTCCTTGAGCCTTTGTCCTAAAACTGATTTGAAACAGGAGAGCCAGGTTTTCCAGGTGAGAATTACAGGGTTTGTGGATTAGGGAGACAACCAAGCCTCCTTTATTTTTATTCTGTAAGGACTAAATTGATATTTACTTGCACAAGCCAATGGCAAAAAAGGGCAGCCGGCTCTCCGAACAGCCATTTATACACCCAAATGCGGTAGAGATATGAGTCTAAAATGGCAGGAAGAGAACTCAGGATGTGACATGTCAGAGATAAGTTCTGTGTTGTCTCAAAGAGAGTGTCCTATGGTTAGAAGTCCCTGTCCCTTGCTGGAGGGGAGACTCAGAGCCACAGAGAGGCCACAGAGTCAAGGGGACAATGGCTGACCCGGCCTCTCTCAGGAACTCCCAATACAGGCCCCCAAACGAGCTCAGAAGCAACTACACGGAAGCAGCCTGGAGCCGTGGTTGCCGCAGAGGTTGGCCAGTCTCTTAGAGGCCGTGGCATGGTAAGCACCAGGCACTGATGTGTCAACAAAAGGCTCCAAACTCCTACAGAGTTTCTCATTAGACCCTTCAGCTCTTGGTCAAACTTACACGTGTTTACCAAGGTCACAGCTCAGCAATGAACCAGATACCTCCTCATCCATCCCTTGAGGGTAGGAGAAATAAATGTTGGGTAAGAAACAACGCTGAGGACCTGAGTTATAAAAGCAAAAAGGACAATCTGTTTTGTGGCAGGGAAGACCTGCCTCATGCCCAGGGTAATTGGAGACGCACAGGACCCTGACTGCATTGGGGATTGCAGATCTGTGTACACGGGGGCTGCCAGCATTTATACCCTCTGCTTTTTGAGTCAGAAGCTGGTTCTGTCCCATCACTTTGGCAACTCAGCATGGCCAGTGGCTAAAGGTCTTCTTAGGATCCAGTACAGTTATGGGCAAGATGGAGCACCCTGGCATTTTCAACATGAAAAGCAACAAGGCTGAAATATGCTCAACCTCTTGGTTCACCCTGTGACGTTGGGCAGGAGCCAGATCCTTCCATCAGAGGCAGGGCAGCTGTAGAAGAGCATCAGGCAGCCTCTCAGAACCCCAGGAACCCTGAGGTCCCCTTGGAGGCAGGGAGTCCAGCACTCTTGGTCCCTCCAGCCCAGAAGCCGCATGTGTACTTGATGCCAGGAACAGAAACACATGTATGGGCAGATGGCCTCCCTGAAAGCATCTCCTGCTTGGGAAATGACAGCAGAGCCTCACAGGACAAGGGGTCCCGCAGAGAAATACGGAGCAGCTGAGAATGGAAAGAACAGCTAGGTTCCTAGGCAGGTATTCAGGGCAAGAGGCAGAGGTTCCCATCTCAGAGCTCACCACTGGCAAACCATAGCAGCAAAAAGGCCAACAGCTTGAACTTCAACACCATTAAGAACAGCTACCCAGCCCCAAGACTGGGACAGCAGGTGCAGTCAAAGGCTCAGCCAATACGGACCAAGGATCCCCTCAGAAGCTGCTGGTAAAGTCCAGAAATATGAGGACTTCTTTGGCCGCAGAGAGGCTCGGTCAAGATAAAGTCTACAGGACAGAGGTGAGAACAGGGTCAGGGTGAGCCAGAGAGACAGGAAGGCATCAGCCAGACTTAGGTCTCTCTTAGGTCTCCTGCTCCATTTCTCCCCACAGTCTGTGGATTCACACCGCTGCTAGGAGAATACCTGGGATTTCTGACATTCAAAAGGCGCCTTAGTATTAGCGTGCTCTGTATGCCATTGTATGGTGCATTGGTCACAACGACAAAAACTGAAGCTCAGAGTCTCTGGTGGAAAACACAAAGCACCTTCAGAAGACCTGCTCAGCCTGCACGTTCTGCAAAGAAACTGGTGCCAAGAGCCCTCCTGAGATGCAAGTGCGTGCGCGTGGTGGGTGCTAGGCGGCGCGGGAAGGTACCATTTCCAAGCTAGGTGAAAACTCAAATCAAGAGTCCTGGGGTCCTTCCTGGCGCACACTTGGCGTAAAGGTTAAGAACAGTGCTCGTGAAACTCCCAAAGAAACGCAGCGGGCTGATTGGGTTTCCACCATTATGTCGTTGACAGCAAGCAGGAGACTGGTAGTCAGGGAAGAATGACAGTTTGGGGATTCGTATGATGACAATTAGCCAAGTTCTGCTCTGCTTTTCTCTTTACAAAGAAAACTTCCCTTCTCTTTGCTCTTGGAGTGCCATGTTAGAAGAGAGACATTTCCATGGCAACCACATACACATTTAGTGATGTGTCACTAAGTTTGTGAGTGCACAAAGGCACATTAGGAGACTTTCTGAATGTGGCAAGAGAAATAGATTTTCATAATTGAATGTTGCCCTCAAGTAGAGTTTACCATTTGCTGAAAGCTGAGGCTGCAGCCAGAGATGCTAACTGCCTCGTCAGAATCGAGGCTTGACCCCAAAACCTCAGCTTTAGATGAGGGCTGTCTCTTTGAGAGGCTGCTGCCCAGAAAGGGGCCTACACAGATGGGGCACAGAGCTGGGGGGCCAGGATGGCCTCGGCAGAGGCAGGGAAAACAGATCCATCTCACTCTTGACGAGAGCCTGAAGAGAGGGAGAGCTACCTGCATGAGCACCAGACACCACCCTGATCCCTCCCCAGCACCTCATGACCCCTAGACTATCATCTGTTCTACCAAAGAGAGTACAGGAAAAGATTAGCACCAGTATCAGACAGCTTCCCTAAGAAGAACAAACTAAAAAGAATGCTGAAATCTAGAGCCAGAAGTCCCAGGTGGGTGTCCTAGTTCTGTCTCTTCCTAATCATGGAAATTCGAAAACCATTCTTTTTCTAAACCTCCATTTGTACATGGGGAATATGCTTCCTGATTACCAAATGCTTCAAGGAGGCAGCGGATGTGGAAGCATCCCTACTAAACTGCAATGCTGATAAACTATAGCACTGTTTATAAGGCGGCACTGGCTTGGCCCAGGCACCCCTAAGGGGACCTCTGCCAGATGCAGCCTGGGCTGCCAGAGCATGGCTATGTAGAAGGGGCCACCCCAACTCTGTTTGTGCCCATTGGGGCTGCTGTGGATTTACGGTGGCCTGACTCCAAGTCTCTCCAGGAGCTGGTACAGCAAGGGTGAGAGTACAGCCCTGCAACACCTCCCCAGCCCCAGAGGCTCTGATGTTGGCCTTTCTGATCCTCCCTGGCCGCACACCTACCCTAGGGTCCTAAGCCAGTCAGTACAGCAGCCAGAAGGGCTCAAATATTCAATTCTACCTACCTGCCACCCCTCCCCCAACCTCCTTATTCTCTCCATTACTCCTTCCCACTCAAACTAGACCTTGGCCTCCGTGTTTCAAGGAAAGAGAAGCCACCACTGGAAAGCAAACAAGAGAAGCTAAATTTTGCCTTTTGAGTTTCCAAGGGCCTGGGTCCTGGCAATGAGAAGTTTTCAAGAATAGTTTTGACCGCATGTGATTCACTTCACATGCTTGATTCAGAACTCAACCCCAGATGCCTCTGCCTTAGGAGAGCAGCATTGCTTCAGGGTAAGAGACAGCACCTCCATACTGGAGCCCAGTGAAGTGCCCCTTTCCCCCGTCACAGCACTCCTTTCCTGCCACCCTCACCTCCCCACCATCAGCCTAATCTATGAGCTGGGCTTGGACCTGCCTCCTTGTTCTACTTGTAACCTGTCCTCCCTGGGGTGAGGACACACTCTGCCACCATCCCAGGCTCAGGGTCTAACACTTTCCACTCACAGACACCACCTGGATCAGCCCTCCTGAGCCCACCACGTGGCCCTTCCACTGCCCACGGCACTGCCCTGTACCCTTCCCATCACACGCGTCCACCACACCGGAGAGGCTCAACCACCACTAAGGGCCAGGCCCTGGCCTGCCCAGCTGCACCTGTGAACTCTGTCCAAGTTCCCAGGCCCTGCAGCCCCTCCCTGCTCACTTCTGACGCCCCTGGTCCCAGCTCCCCTACACTGAGGCTCACCCCAGATAACTACTTTGGTTTATGCCAGAGGGGCTGGCATACTTGGCTCCAGAAGTCACCACCTCCCCTCATACTGCTGATGAGAACATAAACATTTCCACAGTTTTCTGCTGTGGAAAACTGGCGATTCCTCAATAAGTTAAACATAGAATTATCATATACCCAGTATTCCACTCTTAAAAGGACTGAAGACATATGTTCACCCAAAGATAGTACATGAATGTTCATAGCAGCATTATTCATAATAGCCAAAAGGTAGAAGTAACCCAAAAGGCCGTCAACAGGTGAATGGATAAACAATATGCGGTATATCCATTCAATGGACTATTATTCAGACAGAAAAAGAAATAAGATTGACACATGCTGCAACATGGCAGAGCCTTGAAAACATCATAAAGGCCACATATTGTATGATTCCATTTATGTAAAAGACCCAGAATAGAAAAATGCATAGAAACAGAAAGCAGCTTGGTGGTTGCCAGGGGCTGAGGTGGTGGTGGGAGATGGGACGTGGCTGCTCCGTGGGTATAGGGTTTCCACTTGGGGGGATGAAAAAGTTCCAGAATGAGACAGTGGTGATGATCACACAACACTGCGAATGCACGTAATGCTTCGGAATTGTACGCTTTAAAACGGTTAAAATGATACATGTGGGCTTCCCTGGTGGCGCAGTGGTTGAGAGTGTACCTGCTAATGCAGGGGACGCGGGTTCGAGCCCTGGTCTGGGAGGATCCCACATGCCGCGGAGCAACTGGGCCCGTGAGCCACAACTACTGAGCCTGAGCCTGTGGAGCCTGTGCTCCGCAACAAGAGAGGCCGCGGCGGTGAGAGGCCCGCGCACCGCGATGAAGGGTGGTCCCTGCTTGCCACAACTAGAGAAAGCCCTCGCGCAGAAACGAAGACCCCAACACAGCCAAAAATTTTAAAAAATAAATTAATTAATTAAAAGAAGGCTCAAAATTTAAAAAAAAAGATAAATGTTATGCGTATTCTACCTGTAATTAAAAAAAACAGTCACCACCTCACAGAGCAGTGCATGCAGTTCCTTGGTGCCCCGAGCAGCCTCTGCAGCCTTGCTAAGGCTTTGGGGTCTCCGGAGCTCCAGGACTGGAGAGGGGGTGCTGGCTTGGGCCCCCCAGGGGGCAGCACTGCAAATGTGCACAGAGTCAGGGAGTTGGACACTTTCACCTTAGCTGGTGGGGCTGCTACAACCAACATAAACACTGTATGAGGACAGGCACAGACGAAGGAACAGGAACTCACTTCAGCTTTCAGAGCCTCTCTGAGGAGGCTGAACAACCCAACCCAGGCTGCTGTTGAAAACACGGTGACCATGAGGGAGAAAGACATCACACACCTTTCAGCCCTGCGACGATAACTATAAACCTGCATTAACCAGCACTGGCCGCGTCGCACCTGTTATCCCAGGAGGATGAGCAGACCTAAATATTCAGACTGTAAGATGCTCAAACCACCATAGGAAAAGTCAGAATGATTTGGCCAAGGCGGAAAAAGCCAGGACTGCCAGGTTGCAACCAGACAGGGACTGCTTTGAACCAGAGCTTTCAGGATTTCTTCTAGATGTACGGTCCAGCCTATTTTCAATCCCAGGCTGAGGCCAGGACACAGGGTACCTCATGCAGCACTGGTGGGGCTCAGCTCTCAGGAGAAAGTCTGGAAGGGTGGCCTGGGTGAGAATGCCACTTAGACATGCCTTAGATGGCAGTTTCAGCAGGGACTTTGCCAAATGACCCTCCCTTTAGTGGTCAGGGGCTTCGTTTCAAGAGAACACTCCCATTGGAGCAGAGATGCTGGCCACAAGCTGAGAAGAACGTGGTGGGATCTGGTCACCGCTTACGGTCACAGGGAAAAGACAAAATGCATTGTCACCACTCCACAGTGTCTTCCTTTTCTCCACAGCAGTGAAGATTAAACCGTGCCTCTTCCCCCAACACGTGGCCGCCTCCTTCGCTGAGGAAGGAGCTGGCCTGTGAATCTTTAGTGTGTGGTCAGGCCGGAGGATGCACACACCCTGTTTCTAGAAAGGAGATGAAGGAAGGGCTCCCCATGTTCTGCTACAAGGCTGAGCTCACTCAGCATCAGGCCGGGAAAGAGTCACACACCGTCCTCAGGTTGGCTCTTGGGCTCTCAATTGGAAATCAAAGAGCAGACAGCTCAGAACACCGGCTCTTTTTAGCAGAGGCCCTGATATACAATCAGAAGACAAAGGGGAGAGACAGACTCTCTAATCTTCGATGCCAGCAAGGAAGGAAAGCCGAGGGGTCTGTGACCAGTGAAGGCAGTGCTCTGAAGCCAGGAGGTGGTTGAAGAAGAGAGGAAACTAAAGGCAGGCCGCTCAGGAGAGGGCACCGGGCTGCAAGCCCACACCAGCCCAGGAGCTGCGTACAGGGCTCAGCGGGCAGCCAGGCGTGGCAGAACCATTGGTGAAAGGAAAAAGGAAGCTCTCTTGGTCCCTCGGCCACCTGCCTCTATCTGCTCCCCAAATCTCCGTTCCTTCTCTAAAACACATATGCTCCTGAAGGCTCTGACCCCTGCGCCTCTCTGTCCAGGCTTTCCTCGAATGGCTTTGCGCTCAAGTCTTCAGCCCCCAGCACTCCATTCTAAATCTGCATCTCCTGTGCCATCACCGCAAACAGTCCCAAACCAGTATTTCCAACCACCTGGATTTCAAAGGCATATCATTTTTATTGTGTCTGGAATTCAACTCATCTCCCCCTCCCAGGATTTCTCACTGTCCCCACTTCCTGAGGTCCCCATTGACGCCAGGTAGAAACCTTGGCCATTCCAAACTTCGCCTTCCACATCCACACCTGGAACACCCCCCCAGATGCAGCACATGGAGCCTCTTGCTCTCCGAGGAGCCCAGTACGCCTGGTATTCTCCACATTTGCCTGAAACACCAACCTTTCCCCCAAGCTCACCTCAAGTTGATGTGACTCCCAGCCCTCTGTTCACCCCTTGATTTGGGCACCTCCATGGTGCTACAATTATATACACACACACACACCTGTCGCACCCTGCCTAGATGTGGTACTCAGGAGACAGAAGCCTCATCTTTGCATCCTCAGCATCTAGGGCATTGCCTGGCAGGCGGTAAGAACAAGGTGAGCTCTCTGGAAAAGTTGAGCTGGAATAAAACACACAAGCAGCAAGTAGTTAATATTCCTCTCGCTGTGTATCAGCTCAACTACATTATTTCGTAAGGTCTGGTTTGGACCTGTTTGACAACTAGATTTCCAACACGAATCTGCTCTGCAACTCCAGCAGTCACATGAAGGTGGTTTCTAGAACAAAAATGATGGGGGAAAAAAACAGCAGCTATAAGGAGGAAGGACTGAGGATTGTATCAAGAGAAAATGAAGGGAGAGGAAGTTGGGCCCAGGAAAGCCCCAGACCCTCTCCAAACTAAGGAATGGCATCCACCTGGGAGGGCCGGAAGAGAGGGACCCATGCAGAAATGCCTCAGCATCTAATTAAACGTTTTAGACTCTACTGCACACGAGAAAGAAAACTACGTCCCCCACGGAACCCTGATAAATGAGTCGTTTCCAACCAATCTATCACCATGGCATCTGGGCACCTCAGGAAGATGAAAATAAGACCAATACATAAATGAAAACCAATATACAAACAATCGTCTCCCCGCACAGGCCTCCAGGAAGCCACAGCTACAGCCATCTGCCAAGTTCCACCCTTGTCACTGTTTCCTGCAGCCAGAGGCCTCTGAGTAAGCATGGTTTAATGTAAGATTTAGCAACAGAAGGAAATTTCTTCTCTGAAGTTTGCCTCTCCATTAATGCTCCTACACTAAATGTCTATTGCTTGAAGCTGGAATGAAATGAGTTTGGCATGAATAGGACTTGTTCTATATGCCATGTCAGCCAAACAATTTGCTAGAAATAGTTGGGGCAGACTGACGAAAGATTGCAACTTGACACAGGTTGAGAATTCAAAGGTTTCTTGCACGGAAACAGAGCTCTCGGGGTTGGGGGGGGGGGACCGTCACTAAGCCGTGGGAAGGATACTCACACTCATCTATGGCACAGTCTCACCTCCTGCAGCTTCCACGCAGAGGTGGCCTGGGTAGATTTGATCTGATCCACCCAGAACAGCAATGCTCAGGTTCAGTAACATCCAGCACCTGGCAAGGCAGTGATGCTACGAAATTGCAGCATTGCTGCCTGAGTCTGAACACCTGGGACTGGGTTCAGTTCTTTCACTTCTTCAATATCTGTTGCCTGAGCATCTGTTACTTGATTTTAGGGCCCAAGCAGCAATGTGAAAGGCTACTCTGTTAACTGGAAAGGGGCAGAGGCAGCCATAGGAGGGAGGTTGATGGCCTTTTGGGAAATCAACTTCTGGACAAGCAAATATTTTCATTCCAGATGTTTATGTTCTGCCTGCTTCCCCCCCCAAAAATCTAGGTGGGACAGGCAAATATTTATGCAGCTAACCAATGCTTCCCTTCCTCCATGCATCCGTATGTAGTGGGAAGTGATTCTGACGCATGACACTATCAAGCTATAAAATTCCTTAAAGCCAGAGACTCATCTCTACTTTTCCTTTAGCTCACATAGCTTTCAGTGTATAACTGAGGCTCAATAGATAGTGTTTCCAAGATTCTTTCTTAAAATTTTAATAAACGTATGACTTCTCTTGATGTTAACGTTATATGTTCTTAACACTGGAAAACTGTTTTAATTGAGTCTTTTCTCTAGCTCATTTTTTTTTTCTTACCTGATCCTGGTCTAGGTCTTAATAAATATAGGAAATTTCCAACCTCTTCCAAAAGTGGGTAAAAGGGAAATATAGCCAGAAAGGAGATACAGCTTCGGTGAAGACAAAACTGCAACAGGCGAGTTCTAAAGCACAGCTGTACATTAGAATCATCTGGGAAGTGTTTAAAAATCCCAACGCTCAGGCTGTACTCCTGACCAATTAAATCAGAACCTCTGGGATAGGAACTCAGGCATCAGTATTTACTAAGTTCCCCCAGGTGATTCCAGACTGCACTCAAGGTTAGAATCCCTGTTCTAAAGATTCATGAGACCAGTTCTTTTGAATGTCTACCAAGACTATGACAATTTCTACGTTATTTCATCCCAAAGTTAAAACTCTTCTTCTAAATTATCACCCTTGAGCCCTCAGATAACATAACAGAAAGAACGTCAACCAAAGAGTCAGGAGAGGAGGTCTGGGTCAGTGCATCACAATTTAAATTGGCGGGGTCTGGAGTTGGTCACTGCCTTTGCAGGGTGTGCATTATCTGAGCTATAAAATGGGATTATGGTCCACGCCGTGTACGCCACAAGGCTGTTGTGGGGATCAGCTAAACTCTTAACGGGATGCTAGGGCTCTACTAAGAATACACACAAGGAATCTCTGATTTGATCTGTCCACGAGGGGATAGGTATTAGCCCAGTCCAGGCCCCACTGCCCTCCAAGCAGGCCCCCTGGAAATTCTCCCTGGGAGAATTTAAAAGACAACGGATGGTACAGGGGCCAGAGAGTCAGAAACCTCTTTTCTAACATGCAAGAAAACTTCAATTCCAGGGCTGACAAACCAGAATTCTGCTCCCACTGGGCCAAGTTTAAGAGCCCTTTACTCAGAGCACAGAGAATCTAATTATGCCTTAATCGAATCCAGTGCCTAATCACAGAAAATGTCTAATGTTGTTTGTCTCCCTCAGTCCCATCTGGATGGACACCACTCTGCCACCATTCTTAGTTACTCAAGGATCAATAATCAGACACAGAGCTCCTACCATGATCATAGGGTGGCTATTACACAAGACCACCTCCGAGACTACATCAGTGTGAAGTCTCTGCCCTTTACGTAGTCATACACCCCAAAAGGCCTGTATCTGAAACTGCTAGAGAAGTCTCTAAACTGAGCTATTTTTCTGTCAAAACATGAACCTTTCTCTATAAAGGGTTTCCTTATACTCTAAAGGAGCAAAATTGATTATATTTATCGGTTGTTCTCTAAAAGGTCCAGTTCTGAAAGCAAGAAACTCAAGTCTTCTTTTCCCACTGATCCTAATAATTAAAAACCAAGCCTTCTCCAGAGCTCTGTAAGGTATGTGACAGACATGGAGAATGGCTTCTGGGAGAGTTGGAAAGGAGGAAGATTTGCTGATTTACGTCAAGAACACAAGTACAGAAAAACAAAAAAGGTGCCAAAATGTCTTCCCAGGAGATCCGCATTTACTTGGCAAAGTTTAGGTTTAACCTCTTAAAAGCTCATTCCAGGAATGAAAATGGGGGAGAGGGATCTTAAATAAGAGATTTGTAACTTTAATTCAACACTCCCACCCACCCCAAGTGACACAAGTGAAATTAAAGACGGCCTTTGCAATGAAACACTACATTTACTTCGTACTGAACTTTCCTGACTGAGGGAAGATAGGCGATCAGATCCCACAGAATAGTCCTTGGAAATCCTTCAGCCATATATATTTAGCTTCCGTCTGACCAGTAATCAGCTATTTGGACTATACAAATAGTTTTTTTTTTAATGTGGGGATTTACAAACAAAGTTTTAAAAAGTAATCATTACACTTAAGGTAGGGAGACCAGAGAAAATATTTGACAGATTAAAAAATCCTGAAAGCCGCACTAATGGAGACTGCTGGAACATCACAGATATCAGCAAATATTTCTTCTAACACCTAAAAGCAGATGAGCAAAAAATGCACAAATAGTTTAAGATGACATCAACCAGAAATTAAGATACCCTTTGAGAATTACTGTATCTATTCAGGATATAATTTCAACAAAAAATTATATTTCATGCATCCAATACCAATTACCAAAAATAAACAGGAATCTTTAAATATCTAATCTATACCAAAATATGCACAGTAAAGTTTGTGCACTTGATTCAGGAGTCTTCAGAGACTTACTCAAGGTCTACTTATTTGTACTTTATATATAATGCTAACAAGCTAGACTGAATGGTTTCCTAGCCATCTGCAGGTTAGAAAATAGCAAAATAGGAAGAGTAGCGAACAAAGCAGCCAGAGGCGGGTATCCTGACAGCCAAAAGAAGTGACAGCTGACAGCCTAACAGAAAGAGGGGAGAAAAACTGCTTAAAAGCAGATGAATCTAGAATCTCAAAAAAGTAGCATTCACAATGTTTGGCATAACATTTTTACAAATGACTAGTGTTACATGAAGTTGTAGGAAAATGTGACCCATAACCACGAGAGAAAACAGTCAACAGGGACAGACCCAATGATGACAAAGATGTTGGCAAAAAAAGACTTTTTGAAAAGCTATTACAAATACGCCTTAGGACTTAAAAGAAAATCTGGAAACAATGCGTGAACAGATGTGAAACATTGGAGAGCCCAAAACAATGAAAAAGGCTCAAATGGAAATTCTAGAAGTAAAAAAATACCTGAAAATTAAAAATTCACTGGGTGGGCTTAACAACAGATTAGATATTACAAAAGAAAAGTTCAGTGAAATTGAAGATGGGTTAATATAAATTATCCACACCAAAGCACAGAGATAAAGATTGAAAAGAAAATGAACACAGACTTAGTGACTTCTAGGAAAATATCAAGCAAATTAACTTATATGTAAGTTGAGTTCTAGAAGAAAGACAGATTAGGGTAGGAAAAATATTGAAGAAATATGGGCCAAAATTTTTCCAAACTTGAAGAAAAATATCAACCTATAGACACAAGAATCTCAACAAGCCCCAAGAAGGATAAACAATCACATCCACATTTAGGCACAGCATAGTCAAATGACTTAAAACTAAAGAGAGAATCTTAATAGCATCCAATGCGAAGGGAAAGACATTACGTGCAGGGGAATATACTCTAATCTCTTATCAGAAACAACGCAAGTTACAAGACAATGGGTCTTTCATGTAAAGAAAGTGAGGAAAAGTCAACTTAAAATTCTATATCAAGCAAAAATACCCTTTTAAAAGGAGGGCAAAATAGAGACACTTTCAGAAAACAAAAGCTGCAAGCATTTGTCACCAGTAGACCTACACTAAAAGAAATGTTCAGAGGAATTCAATTTATAGGTTCAAGGCAAATCCAATCAGAATCCCAGCAGGATTTGTCATAGAAACTGACATGCTTATTCTCAAATGTAGGCAGAAATGCAAAGGACTTATAATAACTAAAGCCATTTTGAAAAAGAAGTTCAAAGTTGGAGAAATCATGCGACCTGTTTTTAAGACTTACTATAAAGCCCCAGCATCAAGTCAGTATGAATTGAAACAAGGACCTACTGTATAGCACAGGGAACTATAGTCAATATCTTATAATAACCTGTAATGGAAAAGAATCTGAAAAAGGTTATATATATATATATATATATATATATATATCACTTTGCTGTACACCTGAAACTAACACAACATTGTAAATCAACTATACTTCAATAAAAAACTTTAAAAAACCCAAAAAACCCCAGGAAACAAATAGCAAGATGGTTGGCTTATTACTCAGCCATAAAAAAGAACAAAATAATGCCATTTGCAGCAACATGGATGGACCTAGAGATTGTCATACTAAGTGAAGTCAGACACAGAAAGACAAATATCATATGATATCACTTATATGTGGAATCTAAAAAAAGGGTACAAATGAACTTATTTACAAAACAGGAGTAGAGTCACAGATCTAGAAAAACAAACTTATGCGTATCAGGGGATAAGGTGTGGGGGGGCAGATAAATTGGGAGATTGAGATTAACATATACACACTACTATATACAAAATAGGTAACTAATAAGAACCTACTGTATAGCACAGGGAACTCTACTCAATACTCTATAATGGCCTATATGGGAAAAGAATCTAAAAGAAGAGTGGAAATATGTATATGTATAACTGATTCACTTTGCTGTACACCTGACAGTAACACAACATTGTAAATCAACTATACTCCAATAAAATATTTTTAATTAAAAAAATAAAAAATTAATGATACAAAAAAATGAACGAGAACTCTAAAAAAAACACGGTTAGCTCAAACACACTCATACTAATAATTACACTAAAAAAAAAATAGTATGAATTGGCATAAAGACAAATCAATAGAACAGAAGTGTCCAGAAATACAGCTACATACATATAGTAAATTAAGCTAACATGGCATCAAAGCAATTCAATGGGGAAAAGAAAGCTTTTTCAACAAATGGTGCTAAACAACTGGATATTTAAATGAAAATAAAGAACCTCAACCCCTACCTCACACCATATACAGAAATTAATTTGAAGCAGATGAGAGACCTAAATGTAAAAACTAAAATGATAAAGCTTCTGGAATTAAAAGGATACTATCTTCATGACCTTGGGGTAGACAAAGAATTCTTTATTTAAAGTACACACAAAAGCACTAACCATAAAAGAAAACATTGATACACTGGACTTCATCAAAATTTAAAACTTCTGCTCTTTGACTGACACTATTAAGAAAATGAAAAGACAAACCATAGAGTATGAGTATATACATCTGACAAAGGACATATCCAAAATGAGCAAAGGATTTCTAAAATTCAATAAGATAATAAACACTCAATTTTTTTTAATTTAAAAAAGGGGGGCAAAAGATCTGAACAGAGACTTAAAAGAAAGATAAAGAAATGGCAGATAAACATATGAAAAGATGTTCAATATCAATAGTTAAAAGGGAAACAAAAATTAAAACCACAACTAAGGGGACTTCCCTGGTGGCACAGTGGTTAAGAAAGCTGCCTGCCAATGCAGGGGACACGGGTTCAAGCCCTGGTCCAGGAAGATCCCACATGCCGCAGAGCAACTAAGCCTGTGCACCACAACTACTGAGCCTGTGCACCACAACTACTGAGCCTGTGTGCCACAACTACTGAAGCCCATGAACCTAGAGCCCATGCTCCACAACAAGAGAAGCCCATGCACCACAACGAAGAGTAGCCCCTGCTTGCCACAACTAGAGAAAGCCTGCATGCAGCAACGAAGACCCAGCACAGACAAAACTAAAAATTAATTAATTAATTTTTAAAAACCACACACACACAATTAAGGGACTTCCATGGTGGTCCAGTGGGTAAGACTCTACGTTCCCAATGCAGGGGTTCTGGGTTCGATCCCTGGTCAGGGAACTAGATCCTGCATGCATGTCGCAACTAAGAGTCTGCATGCCGCAACTAAGAAGTCCTCATGCCACAACTAAAGATCCTGCACGCCACAATGAAGATCCGGCATGCCGCAACTAAGACCCAGCCCAGCCAAAATAAATGAATGAATGAATAAATAAATAAATATATTTTTTAAAACACCACAATTAAATATCACTACACATCAAATATCATGGCTAAACCTAAAAATGTGGACAATACCAAGTGTTGATGGAAATGCAGAACTCTCAACACTTTGCTGGTGGGTCTAACTACTTGGGAAAAGTGTTTCCAGTTTCTTATAAAGTTAAACATACATTTACTCTATGAGCCAGCAATTATACTCCTAGATATTGACACAAAAGAAATGAAAATATACCTACATAAAGAATTGTGCATAAAATGTTCATAACAGCTTGATAGCCAAACACTGGAAACAACCAAAAAGTCCAACCACAGGTGAATGGATAAACAAATTGTGGGATATTCATACAACAGAATACATCTCAAAAATGAAAAGGAATGAAACACTGATACACACAACATGAATGAATTTCAAAAACATTAGCCTCAGTGAAAGAAGCTTTGAGCAGAATAGCATATATTGTACTACTCCATTTAGTTGAAGTTCTAGAACAGGTGAAACTAATCTCTGGCAACAAATCAAAACAGTGATCGGGGGTGGATGATGGGAGACTGCTTGGGAAGGAGCAGAGGGAACTTTCTCAGATGATGGGAATGTTCTATATCTTCGTAGGGGTGTGGTTTATACGGTTTTCTGCAATTGAGCAAACTTTGTATTTAAGATCTGTGCATTTCCCTATATGTAAGTTATACTGAAATAAATAGGTAGCACCTGCATCACAGGGTTGTTGTAAAAAAAATAAGATGAGAACACAAAACACAGTCATTGAGAGGCCGGCAGTCTTACCTAAATGACTCATCAGGCCCTATGGGACATGCTGTATTGCACAGTGGATTTTATGGTGACCCCAAGTCATGGCAGAGGTGGAACGAGGGGAGAAGAATATACTATTATTCAGCCACTGAAAATGGTTGTTATTTAGTGAAAGGTATTTGCCTAAAAGTTTCGCCCGTAGAGCAGCTGACTCCCAGAGCATGCCAGGTGAGAGCATATCTATTTAGGACACTAATCGATACGCCCAAGTTTCTTCTGTAAAAGTTATCACTCTGGTAGTGCACTAAAACAGACGGACAACCTCCCTAGTCTTAGCCTGTAATTAACGAAAATTCAGAGTTAAGAGACATACTCAGACCCCCTTGTGAGTAAGAGCTGTTCTGACCACCTGCCTATTGAGTTTGGAGAGCCCTCAACCCAAATCTTAGAAAACAGCCTTCTCAAGGGAAGAAATACCTACAGCTGGACCACCACACTGAGGCCACAGACTGCAGCTATGGTCTCCGTGGCTTCAGTTCTCTTTGGGGATGGAGACACCAAAAAACAGGTCTGACAGCGATCTCAGCCACACCCTGCATTTAAGAGAAACAAAACCATACTGCCTTGGCTATTAACTAGCCCCCAGAGCCTAGTGGGGGTGAAAGAGGGAAGGGGAGTGGGACTGAGGTCCTCGAGTCCTCAGAAGTCCTTAAGGAATCTCCAGTTTTTTTCTTACCATCATCTGCCATGAGAATACAGAGCTTAAAAAGTCTGTTGTTTTCCCCAAATTATGCAAATACTTGTGCATAAGGCCTTGGCCCCAGGTTAGTGGGAAATCAAGAACCAGAGCTTATTTGAACGAGGGTGGTCTTTTTGGACTGCAGATGCACAGAACTGGAATAATAATAATCCTCGGTCCATGACATTCATCCCTGCTCCAAGTATGGCCCCTCTTTTAAAGTTAATGTAATAAATGCCCATTATGCTCTCCTGAATCCTGTCCATAATACCCTTGTTAAGTCTTTCCTGACCTGGCTAAAGAAAGCAAGGCAGCGAGAGAATTTCCTGAAGTCTCCATCACCTCCCTTAGTGCAGACTTGACTTAGGATGCAGACTCAGGCACCTTCCCCACGCCAGAGACAGTACCCACAGGCTCGTTGCCCACCTAGATTACCAAACAGCTTCCCTGCGTGGGGCTTTCCAATCTGCGAGCCTGATTTATTTTCTTCAGTAAGAGAAAAGACGTGAGTCCTTTGAGCAAAGTATGCCTGATATATATCACAATATTTATTTTTTGGTGGAGTAATGGATCAGTCTTCGGGAAAAGCTAGAGAAAAGGCATTTCTTGGGCTCAGATGTAAATCAGTCACTCTGAAAACTGCAGGGTAATCTATGTTCTTACCCGCCCTGCTAACTACAGTGTGAAATAAGCAGCTGACTTTTAAAAGTCATTGTACTATTTGTTTCTGAAGCTAACACTAAAGACAGAGTTAAGGATGTGAGGCCTGAGAAGCAATTGCTCTTGGAATGCCTGCACCAAGTCCCTAAAATTGTGGTGCAGCTCACAATGAAAGCAGAGATTCACCCAACCTGTGGGTGTTAAGTCATACACCTGGTGGGGACAAGGTCTAAGCTTTGGTCTACTTGCAGTGCTCAGTTCTAAGGAAGAAGAATGAAGTGTATAGCTGGGCTTATGATGTAAGGGTCTCCCAAGGGACCTGTCTGGTTACTATAGGGCAATCTTCCCGTCTATATTAAATGTATCATAGAGCAGGACAAGAGAGAAACTGAAGGACAAGGGGGAAAAATCTTCAGTGGATTTTCAACTGAAACAGAGCTCTTCGAAGGAAAGCTATTTAAATCTGAGGTGCTCCTAATATTAATTATCCTGAACATCTCACAGCCTCAGATTCACATGCTACAAAGAACACAAAGCCTTTTAATTTTTCTACCTGTCCCTGGGACTAGCAGCGATAAATCAGATATACAGAGAAACCACACATGACTAACGAACCAGCCCGTTAATGGGGAGCAAAGACCATTTGCCAAGATGACTTATTCAGACATAGTCACACATCACAACGAGCAATATCCTGGAGGCTTAACACAGCAGACATGGAAGGCAAGAGCTGGGGCACTCCCTGCCAAGTCTCAGAGACTCCAGGGTGATTCGGGCATCCTCCAGATGCCTGCTATCCAGGCATGAAAGATTCTACTCACGGCTGCCACCTCTCCAGTCCCTTTAAGTTAGACTTGCACTTGGAAAATTACTGCAACTTCTAAAAGGCTTCTTGGGTCACAGAGCCAAGCCCCCAAACCTTGCTGTGGCCCCTACTCTACGACTCTTAGAATTCCATGTACCCTCAGGAAGAAGACCCAGCTCCTGCCACCAGTAACCTTAACTGTTAGTTTATAGGTCTTTCCTGTAGCCACTCCGGGCTCCAACTGAGTATCTGGGCTCCAACTAAGCGTCATATCCTATTCTAGGTGCTTGGGCAGATCCATAAACAGAACAGTAAACAGGTGGGAGCGAGGGAGAGAAAAGGCTCCCCTAAATGCCAGTCTCTTCATTTTACCACGAAAACTGAGGCCCAGTGATAAACAGGAATTTCCCCCTGAGACCAGGGTTGATGGCATGGCTAGGACTTGAACCCAGGCTGGACACTCAGGGCGACTGCCACATACAGCAGTGCATAAGGGCACTGGGCAGAGGGGACGGGGATGGGGGTAAAATTCAATCCACATTCTTCCTATGGGCTAGGGGCAGCCCCACTCCAGTGCTATGTTCTCACAGCCCTACTCTGCCCAATTCCCTTTAACAAAAGCTCCCTTCACTGAAGGGACAACTTCCAGATCAGCAACCTACCATCATTAGTAGGACACAACGTAGTGTGAAACCTTTCACTGGGATGTAACCCTGACAAGCTATTCACTCCCAACTCTTGTCATGTGTGAGAAAAGTCTATTGAACTTGAAGAGAAACCCACCTATGACCAAGGTCCCCTAAAATAATTATCACAATAATTTCCTATATAATCATCAGATCTGAAAGGAAAGGCTGCTAGCAAGCCGTTTTTCATTCTCACCAGTCCCTTTACTCTCCATGATCCCAAGATGAGGACCTGTCACTGTTCAATCCCATCTCTAAAGTTCAATATGGGTGAGAGGAATACTTAACTTAATCAACTGTGTGAATATCTACTCTTGACTAGGTGCTAGGGATACAACAGTGAACACCATCACCATCATCAACAACAACACAACATTTTCCCTTACTTCATGGAACTAAGACATGCCGAAAACAGCTGGGAAAAGCCCAGCTGCTATGGAGTCCCTGGCCAGACTGGCAGTCTACTTAGGGGCCAGGTCTGGAAGCAAGAATTTGTGACCAGCCTCTTCCCCCCTCTCTCATTCCATTTTACAGAAGGAAAAATAAGGTCCGGGAAGGAGAGGAGGTGGCTTGTCCAAAGTCAGACAGTTGAGCTGAGACTCGAATCAATGTCCTCCGGGTTACCCTTTCCACCACACTGCCTCCTCCAAGGTTCCAAAATTGCGAACTGAGAAGAAAACGTTGGTTCTAGTGACAGATTGTTTCCTGATGTGTCTACACCCAGAACATGCAGCTTCAGCCCATCTTATCAGCAGAGACCTTGAGCCCATGTCCATCTCTCAAACTAGAATGTTCATAAGTATGCTTCATTGATCTAGAGCCCAAGTGTCCAGCCTTTATTCACTCTCATTTATCACCCTCTCTGAATCTCGAAGTTTACTTTCGCTTTAAAAACCTCATCTTATAAGAACAGAGCCCTTTTTATCTGATGCTAGCTGTCCCTCTGCTCCTGGGGTCTAATCAATCCACGTCTGGAAAAAAAACAAGCCAGAGAGGAAAGCAACAGTCCCTTTTATGAAAACAGGCACCTTTCTAAAATGATCTACCCATGGGCATGGCACAGATAGAAATTTAAATGAGAAGGAAATAAAGACATCCTCCAGCAATTGTCAACTGCATTCCTCATCAGGTGGGACACCAGGGAAGTTAACTCTGTGTTAACAGCTAAAACAAACACTCTGCCCCACATTTTTTCAGGTTGTTTGGGGACCGGGGGAGGTCCAAACTCAAGAAGCCTGAAGAGAAAATGGGCTTCAAAATATAATAGTGTATATAGTCCCGTCCCCTCCATTCTGAGGAGCTTAACGTCTTCAAGATAGTAAGAGGGGGCTCATTGAACAACTGCAGGTATAGACAAGCAGGCTTCCAGCTACTACCAGGGGTGTACAGCGATGCCAGATAGAAAGATCCAGACATCTGGCAACCAACACAGACCTCCACCCATTGTGTTACTTTACATCCACCTGCAAAGAAGAGTCCCCACACCTCCCACCACCCCCAGCCTCTGCCCACAGGGAGGTTCTCTTTGTATTGAGGGGCAGAACCTGGTCCCCCGCTAGACAGCCCACCCTCCTTCCCACATGG
The DNA here is from genome assembly GCF_039906515.1 of Pseudorca crassidens. Classification (NCBI taxonomy): domain Eukaryota; kingdom Metazoa; phylum Chordata; class Mammalia; order Artiodactyla; family Delphinidae; genus Pseudorca; species Pseudorca crassidens. Next base: position 19,857,125 of record NC_090297.1, on the reverse strand, counting down.
CTCCCAACCGCAGGCTCTCAGAAATGGGTCCCATATCTAGATGCAAATGCAGAAAGCACCTTTTGAAGAGGGCAGTAGGTAACTCTTAATCCTTTGGGGCATCCTTTTAAAGATCTGATGGCAGCTCTACACCCCGTGAAAAACTGCATGCATATAGTTTAAATGTAATTTCACTGCGGGTTACTGCTCTCCAAGGAGGTCTGAAAGGGTTAATGTTTTCAGAGGCAGCTTTAGGAAAGGGAGCTGGGGTGGTTCAGGTGCGTATTCAACAACACAGCTCCTTAAACAGTGGGGGAGAAATGATGCCCCTTTCTTAGCTACTGCAAGTTCCAGGCTTCAATTAACCTTTGGGATTTCAACAAGGATTTGGAAACTGAGAGTGTGTGCTTGCACACGGGAAACAAGGACTCGTCTTTGTGGTTTCCTCTACTGACATCACAAAATGTCCAGTGATTGCTAGTTAAGATAGAGTCTCCTTAGCATAGAAGGCTGAGTAACAACAGCAGAGATAAGTAGGGAGAGGTGGGCGTTGGGAGACAGGATATACTGGACAAGGAGAGGAGGACAGCTAAGCTCTCCACTGGCTCTGAGCAGGTCTGGACAGGGCAGGTCCTGACTCTTGCTGCCTGCTCTCCCTGGAAATCACGGCAGACTTGCTGACTGCTCTGCAGCAAACCAAGAAGTCCAGGCAGAAGCAGTCCTTTCATTCTGGGTCCACGGGGATGGGGGGAGCATCCTCTCCTTTCTAGGGAGGAGACCCTGGCCCACTGCTTGCCCACAGCCCCCTCGTGGCCCGGGGGTGTCACTGCAGCCCCCTCTGCAGTGCTGGGCAAAAACCTTGCGCAGGCGGCTCCAACAGTAGGCAGCTCTAACAGGGACTGAGCAGAACATTTAGTTATCAGTGGTGGCTTGGCAACTGTCTTCAAGCCACGGTGAGGCTGCGTTTGCTTTTGGTTTCTTAAATTAAGACTAAGATTCAGACTCAAAGTGACCCTTCTAACCCCTCTCTGGTACAATCCCTACAGGGAACAAGTCCAAGACCTGCTACATTAAGCCAATAACCTCAGAGCTTCTGTAACATTACCACCGCCTTAGGGATCATTGCTCCTTGCATCACACGCAATTACGTACAGTTGTTCCAAAGCTCAATAGAAACAGTTATCAAGAATGCACAACATCCTCTGGCTTGTAGGTTGCTGGCTAGACTGCAAAATACTTGCAGGTCACCAAATACCTCCCAAATCCTGGCTTTCCAGGTGTAGATCCTAAAGGGGGTTGGGAGATGTCACAATTTAAAGACACACAGTGAGAAACAACATGGCTCTTGGCCCCTTCAAACAGAAAGGGTGTCCATTAATAAGCCTAACTAGCAACTCCACAAAAATCTTATTAACATCTCCACAAAGGGAGGGAGCAGGCCCCACCTGGGCTGAGGACTGGACTGGAAAGACCAGAGTCTGGGGGTGGGGGAAAGTTGGTCCAGTGGTTCAGCTACCATCGGGGGTGCGGATGATTAACTGAACCCGGTAGTGGAAAACTGTGCAGGCAGGAGTGAAGGTGGGAAGTTTGGGAGGAGGGAGGAGGGTATAGAGTGTGCCTGGAGGACCTAGAGTAGACCAGGGAGCCCGGGAGTGACTGGGCCCAGGGGAAATGGATGGGAAGCACAAGAGGGTCTTTTCTTTTGTGCGGGGAGAAGAGTCCTTACCTCCTTGATTTTCTCCCGCTGGCTTTGAACTAGGCTCTGGGGCTCCTTACTCTCGTCGGCCCTAGTGCCCAGGACCGGGTGGCGGAGGCGGCTTCGGAAGGCGTTGAAGTCAAAGCTAGAGGAGATGCTCCCCTCCTGCGGTCTGAGGGCCGTGGCGCTGCTGCCCCGGGCCGCCGTGGCCTCCTCCCGCGGCCCGGTGGGGCGGGTGCGCCGCAGCCACCCTTTCCTGCGGCGGAGACTGGCTTGGCTCCTGGGGTCGTCCTCACCCGGGGCTGGAGCCGCGGGGGCCGGGTTCGGAGGCGACTCCTGCTCGCGGGTCAGGGGGTGGCCGGCGACTTGCGCCACTGCCTCCAGGCCGGGCTGCTGGGTCCGGGGGGCCAGGAAGAGGCGCTTGAGGCGAGAGGAGTTGGGCAGCAGGAACAGGGCCCCGAAGCACAGGGTGACGAGGCCGGAGAGGAAGAGAAGGAAGAGGAACTTCTGCGGCAGCCGCAGCCCCCACGGGGAGGCCGGGACGAAGCCGGGCACTTTCCTCATGAGCATCGTTGCCGGACACGGGGCTGGGGACAGTCAGATCCGGCCGGGCCCCTGAGGCCCTGGGAGTCCAGGCACTTGTCAGCAGGGGGCTCGGCGAGGGGAGGTCGTCGAGGGGCGCCGCCCGGGGTGGGGGCCCCTGAGAGTTTCGCCCTGCGGGGGCTGCTCCTGAAGTTCAGGGAGTTTGGAGCGAGTCCTCCCGCGCCGGGACGGGGGAGCAGCAGCCTCGGCGGGGCCCGGGCGAGCGAGGCGGTACGGCTCGGGGCCCGGGCCCGCAGGGGTCGACCGCGCGCCGCAGCCTTCCCTCCGGCCGCCGCGCGGCCCCTCCTCGCAGCGGCCGGAGCCCGCGGGGCCCGCGCTTTCCCGCGCTGCGGCGGCCGCCGGGGCCGTCACATGCCGTCCGCGGCGCCCAGGCTGTCGGCGCGGAGGGGCGCACGCAGGCCTCGTCCCCGCTCCGAGCCGCCCTCAGCCCCTCGGCCCAAAGTTTTGGCCTCAGAAGCAGTTTCCAGAGGGGGTCGGCTCCGGGGGAGAGGTGGCGGCGGGGCCGGCGTGTCAGCTGCGCTCCGAGAGCGCGCCGGCCCGGCCGGGTCGCGACAGTGCCGGGGCTTGGCTATAGGGACACGTCTACAACTTTGCTCCGCCGCAGAGCGGGCTCCGGGGAGAGAGGGCAGGCACTTCTGAGCTTGCGGAGCAGGGTCTTCCCGGGCCCCCGGGAGCGGAGGGATGCCGGGCCCCCTGTCTGGAGCCCGGCGCCTTTCGCGACCAGCCGCGGCGGGGCGGCTGCAGCTGCGCCCGGGAGTGCGGGCTCCCGCCCAGCCAACTCGGTAGGGCTCCGGGTTCCTGCTGGGATCACCTGTTCCCGGTCCCCGCCGGCTCCGCGGAGCGCGCAGTCCCGGCTGCGCCTCCCCAGCCGCAGCTGGCGTCCTCACCGCGGCCGCTCCAGACGGGCCGCTGCCGCCGTAGACTGAGCCGCCGCGCCGCCGCCGCTGCCGAGCCTGCGCCCCACAGGCGCGCACACCACCCGAACGCCCCCGCCGCTGCCGCGGCAGCTCGGGTTTTCACTGAGACAGCACCCGCGGCCCCGCCTCCCGCCGGGCCACGCCCTCGGGCCACGCCCACTGCGCGCCCCGTGGTCCACCTCCGCCGCGGCGCTGTAGCCCGGCCAATGGCCTCGCGGCTGGGGTAGGGAGTGCGGGGGCCAAAGCCCGGGTGGGGAGAGGAGCTGGGACTCCAAGCCACGCCCCCTCCCTCGAAGGGCCAGCGCCGCGCACACTCCCCCCCATCCCGCCAGCACCAATGGTCCAGCTGCGCGGGGTTGGCGGGGGTGGAGAGAGGAGCGAGGTCATTGGCTGCCTCGGAGGGATCCCCGTTGGGCCGCAGTCGTCCATTGGTTAGTGCCCAGCATTCGCTGGACTGGGAGCGACCGAGACGTCCCCCGTACCCCCAACCCTCGCCGCTCCGGTTGTTGGTCCCCTAGAGGGGGCAGGAGATCCAGCTTGTCTGGAGGGCTCTGGCGGTCTTTCGGTAACCTCACTCACCCCTCAGTGCCAGTCCAGGATTGGCAGGGGGCGGGGGCCTGCCCAGGGGCCCCGAGAGCTTCCGCGGGAGCCGCGGTGGTGCTGCTGTGGCACGCTGTGAGGACGGGCTGGGCCTGGCTAAGGCAGTGTTTCCACTGCACCCCCCGCAGACCACAGCTCTGCCTTCCTTTGCCTACGGGCCCCAAACCAGGCCTGGGCCCCTGGGTGGGGCAGGGAGGGATGCTAAGCACAGTGGTTTGAGTGCAAGGAAGGAGAAGGAACCTTGGTCGAGTGCGTAGAAGACCACACACAGCATGTGACATGCGTACCCAGATGCCTGCGTGTTTATGTGCACATGTGTGCTTCTATGCGTAGCTCCAGATGCACTCAGAGACTGCATGTGGGTGTGTACCTGCACACAAACATACACTTAATTTAGGTATGTGATTATACCAAAGCACTTAAGTATAAGTGATTATACCAAAGCACATGTAATACATATTAGTACAAATATTGACATGTACACACATCCCACAGACACTCACACAACAGATAGGTCCAAACACACGTACACACTGCCAGGCGTATATTCCCAGACACAGATGTGTCTCGACCTCAAGGCCCTCACACTTTCCTCCTTAGACTCAAGTCTCTCTGTGCCTTCCCCTCCTATTAAACCCAAGGCAAAGAAACATTGTGCTGTGTGGGTCTTTCACGCAAAACACTTTATAGAGACAAATAACAGCAGAGGGAGAGACAAATTAAGAGGTGTAATAGGCAAGAGGGAAAATATCTGCTTTCAGCTGCAATTTAAAATGAAATGCAGCGTTGATGAGACAGAAAATACTGCAGGGAGGCCTTTCCGACAGAAGAAGCGGCCCAGACGGGCTCTCGTAAATCTTGCTTATTCCCTGAGGCCTGTTACCCTTGGCCGTTGGGACTCAGACATCCTTCTGCCTCTGGCCAGGCCACTGACAGCAGACCCTCCCCTGATGTTTAAATACCCTTGGCATGTAAATTTCTTTCAATTGAGAATAAAAGATAGCTCTGGGTAACAGGTGCAAATATTTTGGTCACTGGAGATGACTCGTCCCTCCCAACCCCACAAGCACACCTGGCTTAAATGTAAAATTCTAATTTAGATGTTTCAGTCTCTCCTGAGTTTGATTGGCGGCACTCAGTTCCCTGAAACCAGCTGTGAACATCAGAGACAAGCATGTGGTCCACTTGGGTGCAGGAGCCCAGAGACCTGGTCTGGCTTCTTCCAATCTCCAACGCCCAAGAATCTCCCTTCCGGAACCCACCTTGGGAAGGGGGAGGCTTGTCTTTGGAGAACTAGGCAGGAACCCAGCAGGCATTGGAGGCACCGCACATCATTCCACATGGAGAGTGTAAGGGAATCACTGTTCAGTCCCCTGAGAAGGGAGGACCCAGGAGAAGGGGAGGAAGGCAAGGCAGAGTCTCAGAAGGCTGTATCTGTTTGAACTGGATCCTCACTGTGATTGTGACACCTAGACCAGTCTCTGGATTGCTGGTGAGCCAGGGTAGAAAGTGAGGCCGCATCAGGATTCCACAGATTCAGCCTACAAAAACCAGAGCCCAGAGGGGACAACTCTGTTTCAAACTGATGTCATGTTGGTGATTACACCAAGCTGGTGATACCATAACCTTTTATAATCTCCCTAGCAAGCTCACTGAAACTCTGGAGCTCCCATCCCACCCCCATACGCCTAACCCCCATAGACTTCACACGCATTACGGCTCTTCTCTCACTGGATTTTTATTATTCATACACTGTCCCACAGCAAACTTAGATCCTCACGGCAGGGACCATGGCTCGTTCACTTCTCTAACTGCCCTAGGTCTTAACTACAATACCTCACATATGGGTGCTGTGTTTGTTGAGTAATGAATGAATAAATGTGGGAGTGGATGCCCATTTCACAGATGAGGAAACCAAGGCTCAGGGAAGGGAATAATAATGAACCAACATTTTCAATGTGCTGAACACATATTGCTTCATTTACTTTTCAGAGCACTCTTACGAGGTAGATATTATTAATAGCCTCATTTTACAAATAAAAATACTAAGGCTAGAGAGATTCAGGATAAGTTAACAAGTATCTTTCTCAGTTCAGTTCAGACACTTAAGTGGGACTGGGAACAGAAATGAATAGCATTTTAAAAATCTATTCTGTCAACAAACATTTATTGAAATTAGATACTAGGTATTGCACTAGTCTCGGGTTGGTCAAAGATGAGCAAAGCATGGTCCCTGTCAGTATTGATTCATTCACTCAGTAAAGAACTACTTGTTGAACACCTACTATGTGCCAGGTACAGAGGGGCTGGGGAAAACAGCCCTGAATAAGGCAGATGTGAAGCCTAACTTCAGGGAGCTTCTTGTCTAAGAGGCAACGGGGACCAATTCAACCCATCAGGAAGGGAACTACCATGCACGGGGCACTGTGCTGAGCGCTTTGTTCTCATCCTATCTACTCTCACAATGGCCTTCTCAGAAGTAGGCTTTGAGATCCCAACTTAACAGATGGGGAAACTCAGGCTCAGGGGTGTGACGTGACTTGTCCACCCAGGGAATAATTTGCAAATATGAGAGAAAACCAGACTCATCTAATCCCAGAATCAATGCTCTTTTTGTTAATAATACAAATAGTAACTAAGATTAATGGGGCACACACTATGTGCCAAACCCTTATAACAGAATTCGTAGAAGCTCACTTATTTAATCCTTACAACCATCCCATGAGACAGGTACTATTATTACTGGCATTTTATAGAAGAGGAAACTAAAGCACAGAGATGTTAAGGCTCTTACCCAATGTCACACAGCTGGGAAGTGGCAGAGGGGGGATTTGAATCCAGTTGGTCAGGCTCCAGAGCCCTTCATGTCTTTCAGCGTCTATTGCTCCCCATCATATAATGCCAAGAGAGCAGGTGCTATAAGAAGTCAGAGCAGGGAAAGAGCACTGGACTCAGGCAGAATTTTCACAGGCTTGTTGGGAGGATTATATGAGCTCATTCAGCCATTCAATAAGTATGTAAAGAGCACCTGCTATATTCCAGGCAATATACTGTGCTTTGGTGATGCAATGACGAGCAAAAATAGACACGTTGTTCCCATTGTGGAGCTTACAGTCTTATGGGGAAGAGGAATCTAAACAAATAAACAACCCCCAAATAACCCTGCAAGCTGAGATAAAAGTGAGGAAAGAGAGAGAGGCTGCTCTAAGAACATGTAACGATGGAGATGGACCTAGACTCGGGTTGAGTGAGAAGTGGTCAGGGAAGACATCCTCTAAGGATGAGTGTAGTTACCTAAGCAAAGAGGGATTGTGAGAACACCCAGGCTGAGGGGACAGCATATGCAAAAACCCTGCAGTGGAGAGAATATGATACTTTTGAGAACAGACAAGCCAGTATGTCTGGAGTAGAGAGAGTGAAGGGGAAAGACAGGACGCATCACTGAATGACTTAGGACAGGAGTAGGGATGTGCGTGAAGGGGTAGGTGGGTGGGTGGATTCAGATTAACATTTTTAAAAGGCTACTATAGCTACAGTGTGAAAACAGACCGGGAGGCAGGAGTGAATGATGTGGGTGCCTTTCGGAGGATGTTGCAGTAGCCTATGGTGGCTTGGATTGGGGAGATCGGAGATGCACAAGACCCCAGGGTCCAAATCATGCTTAGAATCCCAAACTGAGAGGACTTGGTGATGGCTTGAGATTCCACGTTGATAGAGAGGGAGATGTCTGCAAGGATTCCAGGTGTCTAACTTGCCAGGGGCATTTGTTGAGGTGCGAGCCGTGAATTAGGCTGTACGGGGCTTCCAGTCTGCTCATTGAGAAGGTTCTGGGCAGTTGGTGCGGAATCTGAATCTCAAATGGTCATTAGTTCCATTTAAGATCAAAAACTAGAGATAAAGCTAAACTGAGCCAAGAGAAGATCATCGGGCAGCTTCCTTAAAGGCCTCCAGACAAATTCAGCCCGGGCAAGAGAGGCACGGATGACGGGGCCTGCTGGGTGAGAGCACACCAGGCTGGTCTAGAGACAAAAGTTCCCGCAGGTGTCCCTGACTCTCTCCAGCAGGCTGCAGGTCCCGGTCGGTACCTTGTTGTGCAGGGGGTGGCTAATTTCAGGGGCACAGAGCCAGAACACCTGCTCTCAGTCTCTTAAAAGAAGATCATGAAAGTTTCTTTTCAACACTGTGCCTGAGTCCCCAGTCCTGAGGTGGCCCAGTCAGCCAGCCGGAAGCAAGAGTTCTCAGCGGGGAGCAATTTTGCACCCAGGGAACATTTGACAACGTCTGGAGATAATTGTGGTTGTCACAATTGGGGGAGGAGTGTTCTACTGGCATCTAGTGGATAGAAGTCAAGGATGCTATCAGACATTTTCCAGTGAACAGGACAGTCCCCCCTTCCCAACTGTCCAGCCCCAAATGTCAGCTGTGCCAAGGGTGAGAAACCCTGGCTTAAAGCCAAGGCTTTGAAGTCAGAGAGGCCTGGGTTTGAATCTCGGCTTTGCCACACATTGGCTAGTTCATCTTGGGCAACTTGTCTGAACTCTCTGAGCCTCAAGTTCTCCATCTGTCAAATGGGGTCAATAGTAATGCATACCTCAGAAAGATGACGGGAGGAATACATGAGATAACTGGCTGCAAAGAGCCCGAAGCATATGTTCTGCTCATCTTCCATGTGAGCAGGGCCTGGGTTGGACTTGTTCTTGATCTACCTCCCCAAGCTAAGTCCTCAGTACGCTGGAGAAGGGAAAGCAGGGTGGTAAGAATGAGGACCCTGGAGTCAGAGCGCCAGTCTGGACTCCATCTCCTACCAGTAGCGAGACCCTGGGAAAATGGCTCATCTCTTGAAGCCCCAGCTTCCTCATCTGTGAAATGGAGATGATCACATAGGGTGGTTGTGAGGACTACAGGAGCCAACCGTTGTAAATGTCTTAGCACAGAGTCTGGTGCACCATGAGCAGTGGATAAGTGTGAACCAATGTTATAAGATAAGAATTAGTGCTGCTTCATTTCCCAGTGGCAAACAAGCTAGCAACCAGACTGAAACTTTGTAACTCAGGGTTTCCAGGGAAGTTCCAATTTCAAATACTCTGTTCATGGTCTCTATGAGGGCTTTCATTTGCCAGACTGTACACACCGATTTTCATTTCAGAAAATATGGTCTCTATCTGGATTGTCATAATAGTGCTGTTTATGCAGTCCTCTTGCGCTAAGCACTGCTCAGATAAGCCCCTCCTCTCCAGGAGTTTCTAGATCATCCAGCTCAAAGGTAGAATGTTGCAGATGTGAAATCTAAGGATCAAAGTGCCCGTAAGTAATTTGCAGTTAGAGGCAGAGCAGAGGCTGGATCTCATCAGTACTTGAGAATCCCAGCTAAGGCCACTTCCACACGTATCATAAGGTTTCTTCTCACTTCCACAGTCCTGGGTTACATTTACCTCACTGATGTCATTGAGGGTTAAATGAAATAATCCACGTTAATGTCTTAGCACAGTGCCTGGCATATAGCAGGAACTAAATATTAGTTATTATTATTTATGGTATGGGCACTTTTAAAGGACATGTAGAATAACTATCTTTGAATCTCATAAAAGTACATTTCCAAAAGCTTACATCAAGCCCCATAAAGCTAGAAATGAAACAGGATCTTTAAAATGTAACCCTGGCATAACTTAGTCATCCGGTTCCACTTACTAATATCAGGGAGTCTTTATCTTTTGTTTAGTGTGCGCGTGTGTGTGTTTTTCTTAATGTCCGTGGGTTATTGAGGCTCCAGATTCTATGCAGGATCTCAAACTATCTGCCCCTCTGGGATTAGGAATGTAAGAAGGGCCCAAGGTAATAGGCAGGAGTTGCAGGAACCACGTGAACCAAACAATCATGGGAAGTTCCCTCAAAACTTATCCATTATGCCATTCAAGTGATTTCCAGAACCAGCTCAAAAAGCCAGAGTGGCAAAAGAGCATTACAACTACAGCCTTGACTCTCATAGACCTGCCTATGAACCCAAGTCCTGCCGAGCTTACCAGGGGCTGTGTAACCTTGGGTGGTCATCTCATCTGTTTGAGCCTCAGTTTCCTCGGCTATAAAATAGCAATGATAATAGTATTAAACTCAGTATATGTTAAATGTTAGTATTATTAAAAGAAGTAAAGAATAGCAAGTTATCGGGGTTGATAAATGAAAGAGAAAAAAGTTTGGGGTTTGATGAGGGAGTTGCATTAGTATCTTACTAGTCCCAAGTCCCAGCTCTGCCATTTGACGGCGTGACCCGGGCAGATCACTCACTTCTCTGAGCCAGTTTCGTCATCCATAAAGGGGGCCCATAATACCCCACATGAGATAACCAGTGGGCAAACACTTTGTTAGTGATAAAGCAAGAAAGACATGTTCGTTGTGGCTATGATCCCTTTTCAGAAAGAATTTTCACCATCTCACAAATATTTATTGAGCCTCAATCATAACTTTAAAATTTTGTGATGCCCTCTGATATTTCCTATTTTATTCCACTCTACTTTTTACTATTATTCAATTCTATATATTCTAAAGAAATAAAAAAAAGCCGATAGAAACCAAGCTAGTCATGTCCACCAAGTATTTCCGGATCTCTGCCTTTGGGGCACAGGGTAGGATCGCCCTGCCCCCTTGTGGTTAAGTAGAGCCATGTGACTGGTTCCAGCCAATGAGCTGTGAGCAGAAACAACGGGTGTCACTTCTAGGCCAGAACATTTAATTGCCAGGGCCATATCCTCCAGAGCTCTGGCTTTCCCTCTGGCAAGGTGACTGACAGTGATCTAGATGGCAGCTGCTCCCTCAGCCAGAGTCCCTGCGTGACTATGACGAGCAGGACCTTCTGCACATCTGCTTTGGCTGCGCTGGCACGGAGCTTACATGAGAAATTAATAGGTGCTGTGTTGAGGCACTGAGACCACAGGGCTTTAAAAAAGTTTTTAACTTAAGGAAATGTTTAAGGTTAAATTAAATTTAATAATATATTTTATTTAATCCAATATATCCGAAATATTATCATTTCGATTATTATTTTAAAAATCAGGAATGAGATCGGCCACATTTTTTTTTTACATGCCAGGTCTTCCTGATCCAGTGTGTATTTTACATTTATAGCACATCTCAATCCAGACTAGCCACGTTTCAAGCGTGCCACAAGCCCCGTGTGGCTAGTAGCTACTGGACTGGACAGCACAGCGATAATGGCTAATGACCCTCACGCTGACACACACTATTCTAAGGTGGCTGAATACATAAATCTTTATCCCATCTCAGAGGATCTTTAGAAAAGGAAATCCAGTGTCTTGTAACATAGCTTGTGGCTAGATTTTAGTTCTATTTTTCCTCATTTCGCCTGCAGTGGGGGGACTTCTTCTTCCAGGATAACAAATGGCTGTCATTTCCCACCCTTTAGCTAATCACTCAGCCCTACTCTTCCTCCAAGAAAAAGAGGGCGGGAGCTTTCCAGTGGCCCAGGTAAAAGTAAAGAAAAAAACTATGATTATTTAGCATGTTCTCAATACCCACAGTATTCCAGGAGTAGATTCACAAAACCCCAGGTGGAGGCGAGGGTAGGGGAGCAGCCGATGCACTTTCCCTCCACAGGATATGAACTGTAGACTTCAAGGTCATGAGGAATTATGGGGTGCTGGGGGCAGAGTAGGGCGTAAGGGTGGGAGAGGGTGAATTTGATTTCATACCCTGGGGTAGACAGGATCCCTTTTAACTTTGGATGTTGGCTTGGGACCTGTACTCAAGGATCAAGGGTTTCAGGTAAATGTTAGTTCCTCTTTTATTAATTTGTTATTATGTATGTGTTATTGTAGCTATACAGCACCCACTGCTTAGAAAATGTACTTCTTCGGGCTTCCCTGGTGGCGCAGTGGTTGAGAGTCCACCTGCCAATGCAGGGGACACGGGTTCGTGGCCCGGTCCGGGAAGATCCCACATGCCGTGGAGCAGCTGGGCCCGTGAGCCATGGCCGCTGAGCCTGCGTGTCCGGAGCCTGTGCTCCACAATGGGAGAGGCCACAGCAGTGAGAGGCCTGTATACCGCAAAAAAATAAAAAGAAAGAAAGAAAGAAAGTGTACTTCTTCAATGTCCCAATACGTCAGGAGCATTTTTCCATGAAGTTAAATATTCTTCTGCCTTATCATTCTGACAGCCAGATAGGATATTTTAAACGGGGAGACCAAAATTTGTTTACCCAATCCACTGCTGTTGGACATTAAGGTCATTCCCATTCTTAATTGCATTTACCACTCTTACAACGCCTCGGCTCCTACAGAAGGCATGGTCAGAGGACACGTTCAGATGGAGGAAGGTATGATCACCCCACGGCGTCCTTCCGGCAAACTGAGCTTTGACCACATACGATGCCAACTTCTGTGGAAGTGAGGAGGACACAGCCTTCTCTGAGCACTGCCAGGAGAGCTGTGTGAGGTGAAGAGTGTTGGAGACGAAGGGCTGTGGGTGGCACCAGGTTCCACCACTTATTAGTTCTGTGGACTTCTTCTCCGAGCCTCTGAGAATGAGAATAATAATACGGCCCCTTGGTATTGTTGTGAAGATTAAATTAGACTGACTATGAATTCTGGCTAAATAAGACAGATCGAGCACACACACATAACTCCACTCCCTCCTGACCCTCCACTAACATGAAGGCAAAAGGGATTTTTTTTTTTTAAGGCATAAAACCACAAGGATAATTAGCCCAGAAGAGGAGATAACATTAACAAAATTTGGAAGGCCGAAAAGCAGATCAGTGGGTTGTAACTTAGGGCAACCAAGAACCCTGAACCCTAAACTGCCAACAGAGAAAGCTAGAAGTAACCCAACTTATACTACAGAACCCCCAAAAGGCTCAGTGATTACCTACAGGGGCCAAGGGCGGGAGGGGCTCAAAACAGGAGAGTGGGCCCCTTCTCTGCCTTGTCTTCCCCTGCACCCAGTTACTGCTCCTGAGGGCCTGAGGACTGCGGGGGGAGAGAGGCCGTCCCTCGCATGGGCAGGCACAGCCCGCTTGGGGCCAGGCCCCAGGTGTCCGTGTTGGGGAGGGTGGCGGACACAGAAACCCAGCAGAAGCGGTCTCTCCCCGGAGGAGGACTCTGCAAGGGGCAGCAGAAAGGCCAGGCTGCCATGCAGAGTTAGAAAGAATGAGCAAGGGGCCTGGAGCAGGAATGGCTGGTGGGCAGAACATTTGCTTCAACCACCCAGGCTAAGATGAGGGCCCTGAGGCCCGAGAGGACAGGACGTGGCCCCAAACACATACCCTTTAGCCTGTTCCTGTCAACTTCCCGGCCCCTGCTCTCTCTGTGCCTCCCCTTTCTCCATCCAGCCAGACAGTGGCCTCCTCCAGGTCCTGCTCCAGGAGCTTTCTTTTCAGCTTTGGCTCGGAGACATGAAGGAAGGGAAAGCCCTCCTTGACAGAAGTTTTCAGGAGGAGGAGAAAAATAAGGTCATTTCTTCTTTGTAGCTCATTAATTCCAACCCACTAAATTCATCCAACAAAGATTTATTGTGTGCCTGCTACGTGCCAGGCACTGTTCAGTAAACAAGTGGACCTACTGTGATCATGCTTCATATTGCCTCCGTTTGAGGAAAACTGCAGTCCAGAGAAGTTAGGTGACTTGCCCAAGGTAACACAGCAGCTAAGTAGTAAACTGGGATTAATGTGTCTGATACCTGAGTCCTTGCTCTCTCCACTGTCGACTCTGTAGAGGTATGGGGCACAGAGAATAGAAGGAACTAGTTAGGTAAAGCCCACATAGATTACCAGCACTCCCCAAGTCATTATAATTTTATCTCCTAAATATCACTGATCATCCACTTTGCTCCCTTTCAACCATTAACCCCCAGCCCCACCCCACTCTCCCGTCCAAACCACCTTCAGCTCTTGCCTCAACACCTGCATTTATCTCCAGGCTGGCTCACCTCTCTGGCTCCCCCTCCAGTCTGTTCCCCACACAGCAGGCAAGGTGATGCCTTTGAAAGGGAAATGCCATAGGGTCACCTTTCTACCTAAAATCTTTCCGCAGTTTCCCACTGCTTTTAGAATAGTAACAAAACTCCTAACCGTGGCTTACCAGGCTCCACATAATCTTCTCCAGCTTCATCCCACTTCCTCTTACTCCATCTGCCTGTACACGTCAGTATTTGGGTTGTCTATTGCCGCCCCCCAAATCACCCCAAATCTTAGTTCTCTCGTGATTCTTGGGTTTGACTAGGCTCAGCTGTGTGGTTCTTCTGGGTCTGGAACCATCTGCAGGCATGACTGGGCTGGGCTTCCAAGGTGATCACTCACGTGTCTGGTGGGTGATGCTGGCTGTTGCCTGAGAGTTCAACTAGAACTGTCAGATAGAGGCCACACGGGGCCTCTCCATGTGGCTTGGGATTCTCACTGCGTGCCAGCTGGATTCGGAGAGCGTCTCTCAAGAGTGAACTTTCCACAGGTTAAAAAGCAAAAACCTCCCCCTCTTAACTTCAAGGCTTGGCCTGGAATTGATAGAGTATCACTTCCACCACTTTCTTTTGGTGAAGAAGTCACAAGCCAGCCCAGGCCGAGGGGAGGGGAAACGAGCTCCATTCCTTGATGGGAAGAATGTGTGGCCTTCTTTTGTCCACCACAGTCCAGCTCAGCTGCAGATCACAGAAACCACCGCAGTCCATTTAAGCAGAAAGGAATGTAATACAGGGAAACAGTGCTCACACACTGCTGGGAGGGCTGGAGAGGTTGGTCCTAGGCTGAGATCCCCAGAGTAACACTGCAGCCTCTGTCATGACTGGGAAGCTGGGAATCTGGTTGCTGCCACCACCACTGCTGGCTGCAGAACTATACTCTGCCCTGATCCCTGCCAGCAGGAGGGGTGCCCCCAGCTCTTCTTCTGCAATCACGAACAAGGGGCTAGACCCTGAACCCTCTGCAACAGCAGCCGCAGAAAAAAAACAACCCAGAACTCCGCTTGACTGAAAATCAGAAAAGTATGACCTCAGCCTTCCTGTGTTAACGTCCATGGTTAACAGAACCTAAATCGCATCTGTATGCTTGGCTTCAGAAGTCTAGCTTCTAGGTCTGTCTAGTACAGGAAGACACACTACGAAAGATGCTGAGTAAGCCAAGCTAGGGCGTCTCCATGGTCCTGGGTCTTCTTTCAGTCCCAGGTAAAGTGCTCTGTTTCCTCTTTCCACAGGGCCTTTGTACATGCTGTTCCCTTCTGCCCACAATTCTTTTCCCTCTCCCCTTCTCCCCCCTCTTCCTCAGAGCCCAGCCCAAGTATATTCCTATTATTTTATCTCTCCATTTTTACAGATGAGGAAACTGAGGCCCAGAGAGATTAAGTAATTTGCCAAAGAGCACATAACCAGTAAGCAATGCAGCTGGAATTTGCACTCAGGTGGCCTGATTCCAGAGCCTGCTCTTAACAGATGATTATGTTATGCAAAGAGAGTTTACCTGTGTTAAAAGGCCAGGGGCAGGGCTTAAAGCTGACCTGCAAATAAGCAAGGATGACACTTCAGCAAATGTTGACGAGCCCAGAAAACTCTGAGAGTGACAGGAGGCGCAGGTGGAGGGTCTCAGGACAAGGTCGGCGCTGTGGAGCTTGGCCCCCCTCCTAGAGAACGTCGATAGGTGGCATTTCAAATACCACCGAGCCAGAGGTGTCCACAGAGCCCTGACACTGCCGCCATCCACTAGGGAGCGGAGAGCAGCGCACACTGTGCGTCAGGGGAGGAGAACATCTCGTGTCTCTCCCAAGAGGGATTATCAGTTTCAGTGGCAAAGTCCACAGTCACAGTGGACAAAGTGTGCTCTGTGCCCATAAGCTTAACAGGCAGAATTTTGTAGAGCAAAGAGATGCTGCTGAGGAGAGGGGGTCATCATAAAAGAGAGGTTGGGAGTAAAACTGGTGCCCCTGCTTGCCTCCTCTTGGCATCCAGTTCCCAGTGAAGGGAGCCAAGGAATCCAGAGGACCACAGTTAATTTTTAAAATATATGTCCTCAGTCCGTAAGTAGTGATTGGGATCATTGGCCCTCCCTAGGAATTCCTGGGCTAGAAGAATAGCATTCCTTCTTCCCTGGCTGTCATAACTCAGGTCCCTCTAAAGCCAGCAGATGCTCAGCAAAGGAAAAAGACAAGGCCAAGAAACCTGGGTTAGCACACTTGCTCTGCAACTTACCTGATGTGTGACCTTGAGCAGGAACCTTCTCTCTGAACCTACTTCCTTGTCCATAAAATGAGGGCACTGGTTGAGAACAAAGAGTTTAAACATTTTTTTCCTCTTAGCAGCAAAACCCTTTGTTCAAAAAATATCCCACATACTCCCATCCTCTAGTTAAGTAGGGCTGTAGGGAATTGGAGACTAGACCACTCAAAACACCCACCCTGTGAGGCCCATCTGGAAAACCACTCAGAGATGATGTCTAAGGTTGCTTTGAGCCCTGACATTTTAGAAATGCAGGAGTAGTTTATAGGCACCGGAGGATTTATCTTGAGAAACAAAAAGGTTCCTAATACTGTGACTGGCTCATCCTGTGACCTGCCCACTCTGCTTTCCCATCTAGAAACTGAAAGCTTTGGGCTCAGCGGTCTCTACCTTCCCTTTCATCTTTGACAATCTAGGACTCTGCCCTGGTACGGTTATAGGAAAATAAGACCCCTGGTGAGGAGAAGTGTATGAAGGGAAGAGGTCAAGGGCAGCAAGAATAAGGTGATTTTCAGAGATTCCATTTGGGGACAACCCAAAGGGAAGCTCAGGGAGGACTGAAGCTTGTAAGAGGCAATGAACACCCAAATCAGAACTCAGCTAAAGGGGTCATAGCCACAGTTTCTATTTTAGAAGGAACAGGAGAATTAGGGGTCAAGACGCTAAGTGTGGAATGTAATGTATGGGATGGATGGAAGGATGGATGGATGGATGGATGGATGGATAATAGGTAGATAGGTAGACAGGGGAGTGGATGGGCAATGTTTAGGAGAGCAGTTGTATGGAGGGAATGGGTGCATGTATTTGGCAGGTGAGAAGATACTCAGGTATATGGGGAAGCAGGTGAACAATGGGTAAGTAAATTGATTTGTGGGTGGGCAAGCAGATAAGCAAAAAGTGGGTGGGCGTATGGGCAGGCTGGTGGATGTCCAGGTGGTGAGATGGAAGGTTTTACAATGTAATGGAGTGAAGGGATACAATTTGATTGATTGGCTTTTTCAGTTTTCTTGGCCATCTACCCCATTTTGTCTTCCATACCCTACTTCTGTTCACTCAAAGACATCTGAAAGGTTTATAGCGAGTCGCTGTGGAAATCGTACCACTGGTCATGTTTAAGATTATTTTATGTCATTATGAAATAATCTTAGAAGAAATCCAGATACAGCTGAAGTAACACTGCCTCACACAGTAAGAAAGATATTAATATTTCCTTTGAATCCTCTTTGAATCTTTCTGATGATCTAGTCAA
The DNA here is from genome assembly GCF_039906515.1 of Pseudorca crassidens. Lineage (NCBI taxonomy): Eukaryota > Metazoa > Chordata > Mammalia > Artiodactyla > Delphinidae > Pseudorca > Pseudorca crassidens. Next base: position 19,839,874 of record NC_090297.1, on the reverse strand, counting down.
GGAGAAAGTCCCGTTTAGTGCTATCTCATCTTTAGCACCTTGCCGACATGTTAATCTCTTTTTTTTAACAGGAGAAGGTAGACTTCGGAATCAGAACCTTAGCAGGTGGTGACATGGAACATTATTTCGCTTTCATTAGGTTTAGTTTTACTGTTAGTTTTTGTATATGACAGAAGTTAGGACAGTTTACAAAGGGTTTCCTTTTTTTTTTTTTTTTGCGGTACGCGAGCCTCTCACTGTTGCGGCCTCTCCCGTTGCGGAGCACAGGCTCTGGACGCGCAGGCTCAGCGGCCATGGCTCACGGGCCCAGCTGCTCCGCGGCACGTGGGATCTTCCCAGACCGGGGCACGAACCCGTGTCCCCTGCATCGGCAGGTGGGCTCTCAACCACTGTGCCACCAGGGAAGCCCGGGTTTCCCTTTTAAATGAACGTATTTAAGTAAAATGAGTCGGTTACATGTAAAGTATTAAGTGAATAGTATTTATCACTGGGTTAAGAGATGCCAGATATGGCAAAGTTCCCGAAGATTATGAATGTTTAGAAAACACTGGTAAGCAGAAATATGATCTGGTCACGTTACTTCCTGCCTTATCGTCTGCTCTAGATGCTTTGTGAGCGGACCCCTGCCCACCATCCAGTCTCTTCTGTGCCTCTTCCCCCTCCCCACTCTGATCCAGACACACAAAACTTTTTTACATTCTATCAACTTCCCAGGCTCTCTCTTGCCTTCAGGACTTTATTTTTATTTTATTTTGGCGGTACGCGGGCCTCTCACTGCTGTGGCCTCTCCCGTTGCGGAGCACAGGCTCCGGACGCGCAGGCTCAGCGGCCATGGCTCACGGGCCCAGCCGCTCCGCGGCATGTGGGATCTTCCCGGACCGGGGCACGAACCCGTGTCCCCTGCATCGGCAGGCGGACTCTCAACCACTGCGCCACCAGGGAAGCCCGAATTTTCTTTTAAAGATGGGCAGTGATGGGGACAGAGGCTGCTATTTTAGATTGGGGTCAGAAAATGCCTCTCTGAGGAGGTGGTGTTTGCACAGAAACCTGAAGGAAGTGAGGGGAAGAGGGACAATAGGAACAGCAAGGGGGAAGACCCCGAGGTACAAACAGGCTTGGTGTGTTTACGGAACACAGAAGGGGCCAGCGTGGCTGGAGTGGGGTGAGCTTCCAGGAAGCATCTGGGCTGTGACCCCCACTCAGGATGTAGGGATGAGGCTCCCCCAGGGCTGAGACCGTGCTCTGAGCAAACAGGAGGGAGGATGCCTTCTTTGCCTGCATGCCAGCCAACCCCGAGCCCTGCCTGAGAGACCGCCAACATTTGCGGAGGTGCTTCCTGTTAAACTTTACCTTGGCTGACGCTTATTAATTGAATCTATTAATAGACTTTATTTTTTTGGCCTCTCCTAAGGAATAACTTCTAGAAGAAGCCTTTCTCCCCAGTTATCCCCTGTCTCGCATAATGCTTCAGAAGTGTAAATTGCTTTTCCATCCCTGATCTCTTGATCTATTTATTTATTCATCCATAACACACATCCAATTTATTGAGCAGGGAACAAGACAGACTCAGCTCCTACCCTCACCAAGCATACATTTTTGATGAGAGACAAGTCTGAAGAGCCTTGGAGGCTCATTTTCTTCCCACTTCTGGTAGCTTAGCAGAGAGCTGGCTGGGCTGCACCAGCCTCGTCTGCAGGCAACAGACAACCCCAGCTTTGGTGCGTATCCGTGTTCCTGCCTGCTGACACTCTTCAAGACTCTTCCGCGTCCTTGGGGTGCAGCCCTGGGCCTTGGCAAGCATACTCCCTAGTGTCACTAACACCCAGACATCCCTTGTTGTATTTCTTGTTACTTAGAGAAATTACGCATTCCCTCTTACCTCTTTGGCCAACAGTCCGGAGTGGGTCCTTTCTCTTGGTGACGGTTGCATGTCCAGCTGGCTGGCTGGGGCAGGCCCCTCTGCAGCAGCACTGGCCCTGTGGAGGACGTGCCTGCCGTGCTGAGAACCCAGGAGGGGGATGATGAGAGCTCAGGGCACTGCAGACGCTACTACGTCTCTGCCTCTGAGCTTTCCCCCTGCGATCTCCATATGCACCGTGTGCTGCTACTGCTGTGTCCATGCCCTCTGCGTGACAATTCCAGTACAAGGAGACAGGAAAAAGGAAGGACCCTACATTCTCATAAGTGTTCTAAAGGAGGTGACCAAGTGCCATGGGTGTAATTTAGGACTTGGCCTGGGGGTGTCACAGGCTGGGTTCTCTGGAGGCAGAATCTGAGATGGAGGTCAGCATGTAGGTGCTTAGCGGGGAGTGTTCTGAGATCAACACCTGAGGAAGGGAGGGGCAGGAAGGGAGGGGCAGGAAGGGAGTTGTCTGGGGTTGGTCAGAGATGGCTGCAAGGAGGTCTTTGATTCTCCTCCTGCCATCAGTCCCTCATCAGTCACTGGATGTGGGCAGCCCTGAAGCGGGTGACCGCTGAAATGTGAAGGCTGCCTGCAGACAGCGCGCCAGACCCAGGGCACCAAATCTTTCACTGAAGGGTGATCAGGGCTCATGTTATGTCTACCACAAAGCACTTCAGGAAGGCTGCCTAGAGGAAGGGGCATTTCGCTTTGGGGATGCAGGAGTGGGCAAGGAAAGAGGAGTGGTCCAGGCAAAGGGTCCATATGTAAGAAGAACTAAGGGCAAGATATCTTGACTACACTCTCAGGGAGCTACATGACCCAAGAGGAGCAGGTGGATCCTTTTTTTTTATGATTTAAAAAATAATTAATTAATTAATTTATTATTCATTTTTGGTTGCATTGGGTCGGTTGCTGCGCGCGGGCTTTCTCTAGTTGTGGTGAGCAGGGGCTACTCTTCTTTGTGGTGTGTGGGCTTCTCATTGTGGTGGCTTCTCTTGTTGCGGAGCACGGGCTCTAGGCACGTGGGCTTCAGTAGTTGTGGCGCGCAGGCTCAGTAGTTGTGGCTCATGGGCTTAGTTGCTCCATGGCATGTGGGATCTTCCCGGACCAGGGCTCGAACTCCTGTCCCGTGCATTGGCAGGCGGGTTCTTAACCACTGCGCCACCGGGGAAGCCCAGGTGGATCCATTTTAAGATGAAGAAGCAACAACAGAGAGGCCAGCGCTTCCTCCCAAATAAGGTTGCAATAGATGAGGGAGCCTATCTTAGAACCACAGCTATGGATTCTGAGTCCGGAGTCCTTCCACCCTCTCCCCACGTGGACAGCAGTACTCCCCCGGCCACTCACTTCTCCTCTTTGAGATGCCACTTCCTTCTCCACTCTCCCCCTCTGAGCCTCCGTGAACATAGTCCCCACAACTCTGCCCAGTGAAGCACTAACTTTCCTTCTAGGTCCAGCAAAAATTCTGCCCTGTGATGGGCTCCTGGGCTCCCACTTGGGTTACATTTCAGGTCAAGGGTTAGTTTGTTGTTTGGAAAGTAGAGATCAGTCTGTGGCCATGGTCACAGTTCAGCCACGGACTGAGGCCAGGACTGAAATTAGAGCCGGCTCCTGATTGAATTTCCGACCAGAGTCAAGTTGACTGGGGGCTCGGTTTAGAGCTTAATCTTTGGTAAGGGCTCAGCCTGGAACCAGGGGCAGGGCTCAGTCTGGGACTGTGATCAGGGCTTGGAATGGAGCTGGGGGCAAGTCTCAGTCTAGGGACAGTTTGGGATCTTAGCCTGGAACCTGAGTCAAGGTTAAGCCTTGGGCTGGGGCTCAAGGATGTGAATCTGCATCTGAGATTGGATTAAGGACCATTAGGTCTCTGTCTTCCCAGGCCCTGAGGCCTGGAGGAAGAGCCCTGCCCAGGAGTGGGCACGAGAGGCCCAGCGAGCCCAGACACAGCCCAAACTGCACCACCACTGCCATGCTGGGCCCCAGATCCCGCCACGTGGTGTATGGGATGCAGGGATCTGGGTATGAGCCCCTTGGGAACACTGTGGCACTGCTGGAGCCTGGCGTCTGTGGGGAACGTCTGCACACATCAATGGGGCCCCAGGACAATCAGAGTCAGCTTCCAGGCAGGCCCAGAGATGGGTGCAGAGAGGGGAGGTGGCTCAGGCTGCGGTACCCCCAGCACGACTATCGTGAGAACCCCAGTGCTGCTCATCTTCAGAAAGCTGGGCCTCGCATCCACTGCCCACTGTGAGTCCCCTGGGACTGGCCCGGCCCAGACTCCTGAGAGGACAATGGCCAGGGGTAGAGGAAAGAGCCCTGGGCTGGGTGTTGGGGGCCTGGGCGCCACTGCCTCGCCTCCCCTCTCTGGGCCATCTGTAAAATGGGAGTAAAATAAATTCAGAAAGGTATTTGACAAATGAGGAAACTGACAATCAGAGAGGGGAGGGACTGACCCCTCAGGACCCACGAGGAACGCACACACGTGCAAGGCGGTGAGCCAGCACTCAGACACCTGCCACGCTGAGGGCACTGGCTGGGCTGCCAGCAGCATCAATCCACAGACAGCAGCCCGGCCGTGAGTGGTAACACAGAGCTGTTGCCTGCTGAGCCCTGATTCTCTCAGCCCCTACACCAGAGAGGCTACACCTTAAGAATGGAGAGGGAGGAATGAAGCCCTGACACCTGCTACCACATAGCCGGACATTGAAGCCATTATGCTAAGTGAAAAAAGCCAGACACAGAAGGCCACGTGGTGTGTGATTCCATTTATAGGGACCGTCCAGAACAGGCAAATCCAGAGACAGAACATAGATCAGTGGTTGGCTAAGGGGCGGGGCTGGTCGCAGAGGATGGGGTTGAGGTGTTTCACGGAAGGGAATGTCCTTTTGGCTGATAGAATGTTTTCAACTTGATTGTAATACTAGTTGTACAACCCTGCGACTGGACTCAAAACCACTAACGTGTACACTTTAAATGGGTGAATTGTATGTTATGTGAATCATGTCTCAATACAGCTATCATTTTAAAATGAGGGGGATTTACCCTGGGATGATAAAGAAGTTCTGGAGATGGACAGTAGTGGTGGTTGCACGACAGTGTGAATGTACTTAACGCCACTGAGCTGTACACTTAAAAATGGATAAGACGGTAGATTTTATGTTCTGTATATTTTACCACAATTTCTTAAAAATAAAAAATTTCATTTTAAAAAGATGGAGGGGGGAAGTATCCCAGGAGAAGACCATGGAACCCCAAATACTCTAAGATACTAGACTCAGGACACCAGGAAAGAACCAGCACCCCTGCTGCCAGCCCCCCGTGCGGGGTAACACACACACGCGCGCGCGTGCGTGCACGCACACACACACACATACCCACTACTCTCCAAGTCCCATAAGCCTGGTGGCTGGGGACAAAGGAAGGAAAAGCTTTGAATTGCCTCTGAGACTGGGATTTCAAACAGATGGCCTTGTAATAACAAAGTGACCACAGCACCCTGGGATCTGCCACCGCACAGCTGGGGCCAGAGATCGGAGAAAAATGAAACCGCTTCCTGTGAAGCCCCCTGTAGGCCGAGAGCTCCACAAACTGCTACAGATGCTCGACGTCAGCTCTCCAAGGCGCATAAAATACTTGAAGGCAGGGACCGCTGGATGTGCCCGGCTCCTCAGTCAACATCTGATGAAAGAAGAGTCTTCCCCATGAGACAGAGAAGAAACTGAGGCCCCGGGAGGCCACGGCCTTACCCAGGGCCACACAACCAGGTAGAGGTGGAGGCGGGGACCAGGACCCAGAGTCCCAGCTCCCTGGCCCAGGCTGGCACCGGGCAGGACTGGATTCCACCCAGAGCCCCTCCTCCAGCTGTGCACATCTGTTGGCCACCGTGGGATGAGGCAATTGCCCAGGAACCTGGCCAAGGATGCAAACATCCAGGACAGAACAACCAGAGGCGTTTCCAAGGGGTGGGGTCGGCAGCCCAGGGCCAAGCCTTGGTCCCCACAGAGTTGCCCCCTCCTGCCTGGCTCTGGGAGCTGCATTCCTAAGGCCACACTTCCCCTGTCACCCCAATTCCTCCTGGCTGGGAGGCAAGAGTCCTAGGATATTGTCTTGGACAGCTACCCCCTGGGGGATGAACTCTGCAGGCCCCTGCCCCTCTCTGGGTCTCAATTCCCCTTCAGTGTGACCAGGTTCCATCCAGCTCTGCTGGTCTTGCTCCTCCAAACTGCACGGCTCTCGCTGACACGGACTTCTTAGAACCCTCAGCCCTGCCTTCAGGTGCCCCTAGTCTGAAGGAAGAGACACTCCTCCCTTAGAAGCCCCAGTCGGAGATGGGGGACATAGCCCTGCACACAGGACCTCCTGATATGTTGGAAGAGATAACACTCCACTCGCAGGAGCCTCGTCTAAGCGGGGAGACTCCCTGCCCCGACTCAGGTTCAGAAACTCCTGGTCTGATGGGGGAGACCTGGGCCACCAGCAGGAGGCTCCTGGGTCCGTGCTTGGGTTTTGGCTGGCTTCTTTCTCCCTTTCAGATGCCTTCTCCTCTTCCTAGTTGTGGGGCGAGGGGGCTCACACCTCTGTTTCTCAGAACCCAGCAACTCTGCTTACATAGCAGTGGGCACCACCTCAGGCTGTTGGCTGCAGCCAGCTTCGTGACAGACGGCCGGTGTGCTGAGGCCCACCAGAAAGCACACGTTCCTGACACACCGTTTGCTCTTGGTGGCTCAGCTGTGTCTGCCACCGTCCCCAGGATGGTGCCCCCTTGGTCCAGGACCTGTTCCAGGCAGGCCAACAGCAGTAGCATCTAGAATTAGGCAGTGCTCAGACTGGACACGTTCCTTCCACCTCTGTGACGCCCCATTTAGGGCAACCCCTCCAGAAGCCTGGCTCTGAGGCGTCCAGGCTGGTCTTCACAGTACCCCAAAAGTCTGGGGTTATTACTGATAAAGAAGCTCAGAGCTTGTTTCCCTAACTGTAAAGTGAGGTTGATAGAAGTAATGCCGCTCCGAAAATAATTGTGAAGATTAAGAGATAATTCAGGCAAAACGTTAGCACGGTGCCTAGCCAAGGCGAATATTCGCCGTTTCTATGATTTTGTTTTTTCTCCTGCTCAGCATTCAAACCCCTTTCTTGTTTGGGGGACTCCCCTGTGGGGTGAATCTTAGAGGAAGGCGGCTCTGCCCTCCCATTGCAGAGGCTGACATGCCCCCGGGTCAGTAGGACCAGGCACGTGACCAGACTCCACCCGTCAATCAGGAGCCCACCCTGAATTCAGGGACCACTACGGTGCTACAGAGGACAGTCGGGGCGGGGGTCATTCCTGGGGACCAGAGGCCGTGCCCAGGCCGTGATGCCCAGCGAAGGCGGCCCTGGCAGCAGCACCAGACCCACACGCTGCCCACACGGGCCCCTTGCCTGTGTCCTGAGCTGCCAGCCTCCTTCACATCCGCCCTTTCCCTGAGCCCCGCTCTCAGTCGATTCTGTGAGCTCCTTGGTGTCCTTCCAATAAATTCCTGTTCTGCTTAAATTAATGACCGTCAGTTTCCATTGTTTTCAACCAAGAAACTTGACTGGTTTGGAAATTGGTCTGACTGGGTGGGTTTCAGACAAGACACCCTCAGGGAAAGGAAGGAAATAATCATCTATTCTAGTTGGGGCTGAAGGTGGCCAAAATCCAGTTAGTATCCAGGATGAGAATCTAGCAGCCTGTGGTATGTAGTGGTGAAACAGCTAATTAAGTTAAATTAATTAATTAAATTATGGCCTGTGGCCATCTGGAAAAGAGTGCCATTGAAGGCAAAGCTGTGAGGGCCTCAGTGGTCACGGCCATTGAACACAAAAATGGCACGATTGCAAAGATGGGGTGGCTGCATCTATGACACTAGAAAAGAAATTTCATAATTCTATAACACAATTAAAAGAAAAAGAATAACAAACTTCAATACCTAAATTCTTGACTCAAGGCATAAACTGGAGCCTAGGAACTTTCTATAACTGGACTAAAAGTTCTCTTATCTTTTACTGCAGTAGGATTAAGTTTGTGGAAAACCAAATGGAAAGCGTGATCCTTTGCATTGTCAAACTACAGTGGCAGCTGAGTTCACAGCCTCTTCTTCCTCTGCCCGCTGCATTCATGCTGGTGGTTCCTTGAGGCTGACCCTGGGTCCGCTTCTCTTCTTACTCTGCATCCCCACAGCACATGGGATGCATTTGGCTGCAAGCAACAGAAAACTCTGCGACAGTGGAGGTCCAGGGAAGGCAGACTCCTGGAATGCACAGCTCCCAGCAGCTCCCAGTGCTGTCAGAGGTGCCCATGCTCTTCTCTCTCAGCTCTGCCCTCCTCCGGGTTGACTACATCTAGCCGCACTGGAGCTGGTTCATGCTGGCTTGCAAGAGGTGATTGTGTGTTGTCCTAACTCTGTGTTCAGTGGCATCATGTTGGCAGTTTGAAATTGGCTGTGGAGGAGATATTTACACCACGGAAATCAGCAAGCGCTACAAATCAGGGCTTTTTTTTTTTTTTTTTCAGTTGGAGAGGAAAAAACACCAGCACATCACTGGCTTTATCCCAGCTCTCATTCCCTAAGGGGTGGCAATGGAACCACCTGCTTGTGTAGGTTCCCAGGAGGGAGAGGAAGAGGGAGAGTGTGAGGAGACAGGGAGGGAAAGGGGAGGGGGAGAGGGGAGATGGGAGAGGCAGGGGGAGGGAGGTGGGGAGAGGGAGAACCTCCCCTGACTCTGGAACCAGGCCGGCTCTCCAGCCTCACGGAGATCCAGAAGCAGGGGAATGCCAGGACCATGCTTGCCTGAGTCTCCCCAGACCCCCTCTGGAGCTGGGGCGTGGGATCAGCTGCCGGGAAGAGCAAGGGCTCTGCTGGGGGCAGGTCTCTGAACAAACTGGGTCCTTCAGGGAATGAGGAAAGAGGAAGTGGAGGTGATGGGTGGCAGCAGTGCCCACCATTCTCTCTTGAGGTGCCCACCCACACCCGTGGCTTCACTGATGACCATCAGAGCTAGACCCCCGCCCAGACATGTGTAACTGACCACCCTGAACATCTCACCTTGGAGGAGAAGAAGAAGAATCCTAAGAGCTAGTGCACATAGCACTGACCATGTACCAGCCGCTGGTCCAATGCTGTCCGTGAATCAGCTCATCTAACTACACAAGAGCCCTAGGAGACGGGCTCCGCTGTGGATCTCATTCACAGGTGAGGAAAATGAGGCTCCGAGGGGTGGGGTAACTTGCTAGAGCCCACAGATGTGGCGCTGGGATGGGGAACCAGCCACCCGGATCCAGGTCCTTACTCTGAACCTCCACTCTTCCCTGCCTCCCACAGGAGCCTCCCCGAAGCCTGCTCGAAGCTCTCCTCTTCCTTGTCGTAACTGCAACTCAATGTTCAGGTGTCACCGCAGGCAGACATCAATGTTCCAGAAAGATTTCCACCCCCAGCCCAGGTGAGACACCCGTCTATGGCTGCTGCAGTGAACTCTGCCCCCCAGGGGTACTGGGCACTGTAACTGTCTGGCTTCTTGTCTATTTCCCTTGAGGGCAAGAAACGGGTCCTACTCATCTCCACAGGCCCAGTGTCCTCAGGCCAGGAGCCGGCACACGGAATGGGTGGGTGAGAGCCCGGCCCCAGGCCCTCAGCTCCCTTCTCCCCACTGCCAGATCCCTGGGCCCTGGTGGTCCCGGAACATGCGCACCCCTATCCCCAACCTTCCAGGCAAATGTCCTGGCAGCCCCTGCGCCACTCCACCGCCCAGCTGGGTCTACTGCATACGCTCAGCACAGATTTGCTTACCTCTGCTTCTCAGCCTCCTTCCTGTTTTACTCTTTTATTAAGATTCTAATTAAATAATCCTAATTAAATGTAATGAGCTGAATCGACAAACTTACTGCAATAAAGCTGCCGCGTTCAAGACATCCTCTCGCGATCTTTCCTGGGCAGTGGAACTGACATGGCGTTGGGCCTTTTCTGCCTGGGGGTGACTCAGCAGGGCTGGGATTGAATGCCATGCTCACAGGACATTGCCACGGGCCTGAGCCACCCCTGACTGAGGCACCCTTCAGCCATGCTTTGGGCAGAAGTCAGTCTGTTCTTAGAGCCCAAACACTGGCCTGGCCACACTGGCCCTCTTCCGGTCTGTGCCTCAGGCCAGCCTGACGCCTCCGCCTGGCAACACATGGCCTCCTCCACACCAGGAGAGGCAGGCAAAGGCTCCAGGCTTGTAACTGGGGTTTGCTAAACACGTGGGTGTCCGCCTCTCCCTTCAGCCCTGCTCTCTGAAGAGGAAGAAAGGCCTGGACCTGAGGTCCGACCCCTGCCCTTCCATGTGGCCTTAGTCAAGGTCCATCCCCTCTCTGGGCCCCACCCCAGTTTCCACCGAATGTCGGGCTGACAGGGTGTGTTGAGTGAGGCCTGGCCTCAAATCCTGGCCCTGCCCCTTCTTGGCTGTGTTACCTGAGGCAAGTCACGTTGTCTCTCTGAGCCTCAGTTTCCTCACCTGTAAAATGGGACCAACATCACCTACTCTGCAGAGAGCTGTTGTAAAGTTACCTTAAAACAAAAATTAGGCACAGACTAAGTGCTTGATAAGTTATAACCATGAATCATCCTAGTCCATCTCCCCTTCGCCACAGCAACCCTAGGGGGCTGAGAGAGGACCCAGGTCAGGGGAGCTGAACGGGGGAGGCAGAACTTTTAGAATATTCCCAAACCTGGCCCATCTTCCTTCCCACTCTGCCTTAGACCAGACCCACCAGCCAGCACTGGGGACACAGTGCCCTGGGGACCCCAGGCAGGACTTTATACCCTCCACTCACAGGCCCTGCCTAGGCAACAGCCCCGTCACAGCAGTCTCTGAGCTTCTACCCACACCTGACCTCAATGTACCTTTAGACCAGCCTTCAGGGAAGGCAGAGATGGTTCACGGTCCCATTTCACAGACAGAGAAACTGAGGCTCAGAGAGGGGGGTGGTGACAAACTCAAGCCAATCAGGCAGCGGTGGAGTCAGGACTTGAACCTGGCTCTCTGGCTCTGACACCAGGGAGCCACCAGCTGCCACCTCCCCCTGCAAGTGCCAGTTGGCCGGGGATACTCTGTGTGTCCTAGTGACCCAGGCCGTGAGACCCAATAGCCCTGGAGGCAGGCGGGGCAGGGCGACTGCCCCAGAGCTCAGAGGAGGATGGGGAAAGGCTGCAGAGCAAAGCTGAAGGGCCGGGCCCCCGCTCCTGGGCTGCCCCAGGCTCCCCCGGTCACCTGGCCTCCAGCCTCAGGCTCTGTTGCTCGGCAGAGTAGCACTGACTTTGGGGTCAGGAGGACCCTGGTTCGGTCCTGGCACTGTGTTCACCTGTTGTGTGATGGGCTGATGACCTCACCTCTCTGAACCTCGCTCTCTTCACAGCGTCAATGGGGTGCACGCTTGTATCCCCAGAAAAAAATGGTGGGCATTATGGATCTTATGTCACAGGCCTGTTGTAGTTTCCTGGGGCTGCTGTAACAAGGAACATGCATCCCCCGCTTTTCAGAAGTATGCTTTATGCCACTTCACGTTTACGAAAGACCTATGTTAGTTCCTGTTTTCCCCAACTGGAAGACATCCAAAGAGGATTTTCGGGGACTTCCCTGGTGGTCCAGTGGTAAAGAATCCGCCTTCCAATGCAGGGGAAACGGGTTCGATCCCTGGTCGGGGAACTAAGACCCCACGTGCGACAGGGTAACTAAGCCCGTGCACTACAACTACTGAGCTCGTGCGCCCCAACCAGAGAGCCTGCGTGCTGCAAACTACAGAGCCCACGCGCCCTGGAGCCCCCGTGCCACAACTAGAGAGAGAATACCCGCACGCCACAACTAGAGAGAAGCCCGAGCACCACAACAAGAGAGAAGCCCCTGAGCCACAGCAAAGAGCCTGCGCCACGAGGAAGATCCCGCATGTCTCAACGAAGACCCTGAGTGCCGCAACTAAGTCCTGACGCAGCCAAAAAAGATGAATAAAATAAATAGAGGATTTTAGCATTTACGAAAAAGCGAGAATGGCGTTCAGCGTTTGTTTTGCAGCAGCCGTCATAGACGCAGCGTGCACCCCAAGGGGTGAGAGTGGCACCGCCAAGCTCCTTTCCAGGAAACTACCCTCAGCGTCTCAGCATCAAAGCATCTCAAGCCACTTTAGCTTTGAACTGTGTCTGAGAGCATCTGTGCTTTAACTGGATTTATGTTCTGCATCGTTAGCAAGATGTGTGCTAAGTAACCGCTTCTTCGCTTTATACCATTTCAGCTTACAAAAGGTTTCATAGGAACTTTGGGATCGTGTGGAAACCTATACTGCAAAGTGGGTGGCTTAGAACAACAGGAATGTATTGTCTCACAGTTCTGGAGGCCAGAAGACCAAAATCAAAGCGTCAGCAGGGCCGTGTCCCCCCCTTCACCTGTAGGGGAAGATCCTGCTTCGCCTCTTCCAGCTTCTGATTGCCCCAGATGTTCCTCGGCTTGTGGCAGCATAACCCTGGCCTTCACATGGCCTCCTCCCTGTGTCTCTTCACACAGCCTTCGCTCTGCGCCTGGCTGGCCCTGTGTCCAAATTTCCCCACTTTATAAGGACACCACCCTGATAACCTTGTTTTAATTGATCACCTCTGTAAAGACCCTGTTTCCAAATAAGGTCACATTCTGACGTACTGGGGGTTTGGACAAATCTTTTGGGGAGGACACAGTCAACTTAGGCTGCAAGCTCTTTTGCACACACCTGATCCTTACAGGCAGGCCAGAAATGAGTGTCCTCGCTGTACAGATGAGGAAAAATGGAGCTCAGGGAGGGGAGGTGACTAGTACAAGGTCACACAGTGAATGAGTCAGAGTCAGGGTCTGAACTTCACTCTCCCAAGTCTGGTGCTTTTCCACTGCCCTCTTTAAAATTTAAAAGGAGAAAGGAGAGTCCAGAGCTATCCTTTGGGGGTCAAGAATTTGACAGCTGTGTGGCATCAGTAATAACAACCACCACTGACCAAACTCCTACCAAAAGTCAGGCACTCGGCTTTATATTCACTGTCACGCTGCTACTTTTGAAGTCACACTGCCTTTTTAAAGCCAGGCTCTCCCATTCCCCCCGAGTGACACTGGGCCAGTAACTTCACCTCTCTGGGCCTCAGTTTCTTCTTCAGTAAAATGGGAACACCATCCACTCGAGAGGGTCATGGTGAGGATTTAATGAGGTGATTCATGCAAAGCCCTTAGCACAGGGCCTGGCACATAGTAACTTCTCATTTAATCCTCAGAATGACATCATGAGGTAGGTCCACACTCTACAGAGACGAAACCAAGCCATCATTTGACCACGGTTATGAACTAGTTACTATGTCTAGTAAGTGACAGAAGTGGGATTTGAACCCAGGTCCCTCTGACTCCTAATTCTGTGCTCTTTCCACAGTGCTGAAGTCCTGGCTTCTCCTGAAGGCCTCCAGGCTTAGGAATCTGACTCTTACTGAGGGCTGGCAGGGCCCAAACTTCAGACAGTCTTCCTAACTGGGTGGTGAAAGCCCTGGTCCAACTCAGTCCCTGGGGAGGGAGGGGGCCTCTGGGTTTAAAACACTGCCAATGCGGGAACCAGGGGCTGGGCATCCTCCCTACTTCAGCTGTCAGATAACCCCACGGGACAGACCTTCAACCCAAGTCCCCAAGAAGCATATGCCAACCCCCCTGGGTCCCAGGGGCATCTGTTCTGATTTGCTGTAAAAATTAGAGCTGAGCTCTGCAGAACGTCAAGGAAGCAGGGGAACTAGATAGTAGTGAAGGGGCCAAAATTAAAGACATTCCCCATTGCTGCCCCCTACAGACAAGCAGGCACCCACACATGCACAAAGAAATACACAGGCCTGCTCCCCACCAGACCAGACGTCCACATGCTCACGTTCAGATACGCACGCCTGCAGCACAACACAGACCACAGAGCTGACACATGCTCACTCCACACTCCCAGAGGAATGACACACGTGCCCAGGGACACTCGCACCACAGCCTGACGCCGGCAGGGACCTGGAGTGAGCAGCCCTCCACATCACACAAGGATGCACAAGCCTGGGACCCAGACTCACAGACTCGGTGACGCCTCAAACCCGGGCCTCCGTCGGAAACAGAGGAGAAAGTGCGTCCCGTTGTCAAGCTCCCACCCGCCCCTTTTCTAGCCCTGAGCCCGCTTTCTCTTGGGCCTGACCCTGGACGACTGCCTCAGCCCCCGGGGGTCTCTGCAGCCTCTGTGATCTTGTCTTTCTCTGCACAGACCTCCCACTCCATCTCAAGCAAGTCAGAAGCCCCGCCCCTGCCCCAGGTCCCCAGTGCCCACCTGCTCTCTGACCTCATCTCCCAGCTCTCTCCTTCCGGCCACACTGACCTCCTCGCCCCTTCTGTTCTCTCACATCTCACTCTCCCCCCTGCCTGGGGCGGGGCCGAGGAGGGGGTACACTTGCTGTGTCTTCTGTCTCAAGTGCTCTTTCCTCCCACTTTCGTTAGGTCCTTTGCTCAAACCTCCCTGACCTCCCACCCCTGTATAAAGCAGCACTGCCCGCCTCCCCCTCTATCCCCAGCCCTGGCTTTTTTTTTTCTTCCTAGTACATTTTTGGGGAGCGGGGAGGGTCAGTATCCCCCTCCCCCAGTGGAATGCAACTCCGTGGGATGGGATCTTCGTTGTTTTGTTTGTTGCCATGCTCCTAGCACCCGGCACCCAGCCTGGTGTGCATGGTTGGTGCTCCGTCAATGGGTGCTGAACGAATCACTCCTGACCGCCAGCCTGGCTCCGGGAGCACCCAGAGGCAGGGTCCAAGCTGATGTGCATACAGACCTGGGGTCCAGCCCTGGTCCTGTCACTTCACCTCTCAGGCTTGTCTCTCACACGGCTGTCGTGAGGATCGAAGATAACATGTGTCTGCTCTCCACACAGCATCTGACGGTCCACACGGTGGTGAGGTTTCCTCTGGCCCAGCACCCCGGTTTCCCTGTCCCCCACCTCCCACAGGAGTGTCAGGGGAGGACGGGGCTCCCCGGTGGTCTCAGCGCCTTCTCCCTCCCTTTCTACGTGCCCTCTCGGAGGCTAGACGCCTGGGAACCACTTTTCGCACCTCCCTTGGCCAGCAGGCTTCACATCGGCTTCTGCCAGTGAGATCGGATCTCACAGAACCAACCTTAGGAGGAGAGAGCCGCCGGGCCACTGGCTGCAGCTCCCTCGGCTCCAGCCTTTCCTGATTCCCTGAACCCTTGCGGGGCCTCCTTCACACCCCCAGCCCTCCCAGCGGTTTCGTGAGCCGAATATATTAAGAGATTTATTTCCTACTTGAAACAGCTGGAGTGGAAGGTATTCTTGCCTGAATCCTGACTGGATATCGAAGTTTCTGGAGTTTTTCCTGGGGCACACTTTGATGGTAGAGAAGGGCCAGAGCGTGCACTTGGGTGGCATCAGGATGGAAGCTGGTAGGACATGGCTCCTCCCCCTTTGCCATCTTTTTTATTTTTCGGGCCGTGTCGCGCAGCATGAGGGATCTTAGTTCCCCGACCAGGGATCGAACCCGTGCCCCCTGCAGTGGAAGCACGGAGTCTTAACCACTGGACCGCCAGGGAAGTGCCCGCCTTTGCCATCTTGGGTGGGGCCACAGCCCTGCGGTGAGACTGGTCCTGCATGTCCCCCTCCCCCAGCAGCCCTCACGGCAATTGACAGCCACAGTGGGCGGAGTTCTCAGCACCTCACAAGTACCAACTCATTCATTAGCTCCTCAAAAAGTCCCGTGTGGATGGTGCTGTTATCATCCTATTTTATACAGGAGTAAACTGAGACCCAGACTATTGAGTCAACCGCTCTTCAGTCACTTACATGCCTAATAAGTGGCAAACCTGAGATTCAAACCCAGTCTGGCTCTAGGGGCCGCGCTCATAATCACAGCTCTCTGCTCTCTCTTCCAGGCGTCTGTGCCAGCAGCTCGAGCAGCAGATGAGACCTTGGGGCCCTGGAGGAGGCTCCGTGAAGAGACGGGTGATGAGCTGATGCTTATTACATGCTTGAGAATTCACCAATGCCCTTTCTCCAGCCTCTTCTTATCTAATCACTTCCACTTTCCCACAAGCCCTGCAGACCTCAAGCACATCAGCCCTCCCAGCACACGTGGGGAAGGGACCTCTCTCTCTATGGGGTGGATGGGGGACAGGGCATGGGGTCCCTGGAAAAGAATAACACTCCCATCTCAGCTCTGCTTCTCAACTGCCCACACGGCCCGTCCCTCTGTGGGCCCCAGTCCCCGACTATAAGCAAAGAAGGTGGGCTGGAGGACCATTATGGCTCTTCTAGCTCTGAAAATTCTAGACTCCTGCTTTGAAGACATTTTGAAAATCAAGATCTTCGGTCAGGGCAGAGAGTGGACCACATGTTTCACTAAACCAGGCTGGGCTGGGAGTGCTTGGCTGCTGGCTGCGTGACGGAAGCCCAGAGAGCCAAAGGCAAGTGTGCATGGGGACGTTGACCATCGAGTGGCTTTGCCTTCAGAACCGGTAACTGCAAAGTGGATCTTTGGGCTGCAGAGACTCCAGCCTTGCCTGCCAATCCGAGGCTGCCCCTGCTCTCAGCAGGTTCTTACAGGAAGCTGGGCTGGTTGTCCCCCTTTTGATGAGCTGACTCGAGTCACTGACGGCCACTCTGTGCCAGGTGCTATGCTGGGCACTGAGGTTCAGGTGAATCAGACCCAGCCCTGGCGTCTCAGAGCTCCCAACCTTTCTCCCCTCCTTCAAGGCCCAGCTGGAACACCCCTCTTCCAGGAATTCTCCCTGGCTTCCAGCTCTGACTTCTAATGTCCCCGTGGTGTGGTACAAACCTAGCCCACGCCCAGGAGCTTTCCAGAGCACCAGGACCCGCAAGCCCTGGCCTGTGAAGAGGTCAAGACAGGTCCCAGCAGCCCTACCCTGTGCTGGGGCTCAGGAGTTGTGGTCAGAATTGTCGCTTGGCACAAGGACTTAGGACACAGCCCACATCTGTCCTGGCTGGAAGCAAAGGCACCAGTTTGACCCAGCACCCATGTGTTGGGCTCAGAAGCTCCTAAGTAAGCGAGGACATTGTGTTGCCCAAACGTTCCGAGTAATCTGCAGAGGGGCAGGGTCACCTTGCGACAGTGGAGAACACAGGGGCTCTGCATCCCAGGCCTGCCTCTTCCCAGCTGTGCGAGGCTGGCAGGTCACATAAACACTGTGGGCCTCAGTGTCATCGTCTCTAAAATGGGCTAATAACACCTCCTAGCACAGTCACTGTGCAGCAGCTTAAACTAGTTAACGGGTTCAGATGCTGCCAGTGTTCCAGAGATGTGTTCCCCTCCTTCCCGGGCCCTCTGAGGCTGGCATTCACCACCCCGACACACTGAGTCTACTCCCAGAGGACACCTTCCCCCTCGAGGGACACCAAAGCTCACTCTGGGCCTCTGTCCACCCCACACAAACATAGGCTGGGCAGTGCTGGCTGGGGGCAAGACAGGGCCCTGATGTGATGAGACACGCCCCGCTGAGTCCTCAACTGGTCATGTCCAGAGGAGCAGCCCCAAGGGCACCCCCTAGCAGTGGGAAAGATCTATTTCCACCAGTCTGTGAAGACGGCCCCTGCCCCAGGTACCTAGCCTGGCCTGGGCCCTGCCGCTCCCATCTGTGCCATGGTAGAGGCTCCCTAGAACAGGACATGGGCAGCTCGGCTTGGCTTTGCCCTTCACTCTACAGGGTAGGTAGTGCCGTGGAAATATACAAGCTCTGGCGTCAGGCAGACTGGGGTTCAAACCCAAGGTCCATTCCTTACTGGCTGTGAGATTTTGGTCAATTCACTTATCCTCCTTGACCCTCATCTTGAAAATGGTACTAGGACCACCCACCTCCTGGCATGGTTGTTAGACTAGTATCTCTGATGTTAGGTGTAAAGGACTAACAGGGCCTGGCATGTACGCCCTGGGGAAAAGCTCACTCCCTGATAACAAAGAGGCCACCTCTGTACTCCGTGCATGGGGAGTGGTAGAGGGAAGAAGGCCAGGTGAAGAACAGACCCCAGACAAGCACCGAGGGCCCAGAATGCGCCCAGATTCACTCTCCGGGCTTGTCAGAAAGTCCTTGGAGAGATTTAATTGGGATGGGCTCTCCCCCTGGGAGAGGAGAGCCCAACATCCACCCAGCGAAGCTGAAGGTCACATCAAATCTGAAAGGCGACTTTGTTCTCTGCAGCTTCATCCGTTATGCATGAAAGAGCAGATGGCGAGTGCTCAGGATTCATAATTTGAGACATCCGGAGACTAAAGGCGTTGGCCAAATTTAAACCGAAAGACGGACTTGTTGAGTGTCTTCTCAGATTATGGGAGAAGAAGAAAGGAGAGAATTTCTTAGTCATCTACCATCCACTCAGAATTCACAGCCAGTCTGCCGGACGATGGCTGATATCAGAGGTCTCCGCCCCTGGGTTCCGGATATTTTTACGATCACTATTTGAAAGGGACAAAGAGGTAAATGTCCGAGAAGACCCCCACTGGAGCTTGAAGAGAGCGGCCTTTCTGCGCGGCTCTACAGGAGGCCACAGGCAGCATGACTGCAGACGTGGCCCCCCGGGGGATCAGGACGTGGCAGGGTCAAGGGCCACAGAGATCGGAGTCTGGGCTGTGGTCTGTCAAGCCCTGGCAGCAGCGCCTGCAGCCTCGGTGCCTGCAGCAGGAAAGGGAGCTAGCCACGGGGCTCGACAGGAGCGCCACGATGAGCTAGAGTTGAGAGCCTGGCACGGCCCTGGGCACAGACGAAGAGCTCAGTTAACAGTAGCCCCCATTATTATCAATTTGACTTTGACTTCCTTAAATGTATTTGGTCCCAATTGCCTTTTGCTCTGAGATAAGCTTTGAGCCATCTAAGTACATCACCAACAATATAATTGTCACCCGAATCTCACAAAACCCAGGGAGGCAGAAAGGGTGGTGACTGTTGTACCCTTTTCCCAGATGGGGAAACTGAGGCTCAAGGAAAGAAGTGACTGATCCAGTGTCACAGCCCCAGGTGGCAGAGCCAGAGCTAGACCTTGGGTCTCCCAAGTCACGAAAACACACTTTCCTTCATCCCCCACCCTAGTCCCCAATCACACCCAAGCCACACGTTCTGAGTCCACGTGGACAGGGAGGGTGTCTGGACTGCTGTCCCCAGCACTGAATCCCAGGCCTGGTTTGTGTTTAGCACAAAGTCTGTCAAATGAATAAACATCATGGACTCATTTGAGAATGTGATGGAAATGAGAGACACCATCCCCAAGAAAAATGTATGTGTGGCCACACGTATAATGTACATTTCAAGGGGTCACAGACCCTGGTTAGGAGGCCTTGACCTAGGTTTTCAGAGGCCTCTCCAGTGCTGAGCTCACTAAGCTATCCAGAGATGACCTCATGGCACAACCCATCTGCCTGGTGGAAAGGGGGCCCTCACAGACCGTTATCCCCCATGTCTGGGTCTGTGGCCACCACTGCTCCAACCACCCAGGGCAGGGGCTGCCCAAGGCCACGCTCCTACGCGGCCACCACGACACTCCATGCAAGTGCTCTTTGTATTTCAAAAAGAGAACATTTATTACTTATTTTTTTCCTCATTAGAACTTCCTTTACAGCAACACAAAGTAAAGCACAACAAAACTTATTTGTAGACACAAGGGGAGCACACTGACCACTGTTGGCCAGAGACCAGATGAAGGCCCCATGGAGACTCACACAAACACAGCACAGCCTTTCTCAGGGCTCCTGGACCCTCGTGCCAAGGGTGGCCTGTGTCAGGTCCAAGCCCTCCTGCCTCACGACAAATACAGGGGCTGATACCAAGGAGATCTGGGGTGGGCAGCGGGGGTGCAGGAGCTGGGCCAGGGAACGGAAGTTATCTTTACATTTTGATAAAGGCAATCCCACCCCACCTCTCACCCAGGCACTCCTGTCTCTGTGTTTTGATTCAGATGCTTAGTTAGATACGTAGATTCTAAGAAACGGTGTGTTTCCTGGGCTGGTGAAACCTGCTCCGACTATCACCAGAGACTTAAGCTTGGTAAAGCCAGGCCTGGGAGGCACCCGAGGATGAAGAAGGTGCTGGCGGCTTTGCTGGGAGCCCCATGGGGGTGAAAGGAGAGGAGGGGAGACTCTGAAGGCAGGTTGCTGCTGGTACGTCCCCGACCTGGGGTCGGAGCATCAGGAAGGAACAGAGTGATGCTTATGAAGTTTGGTTCTGTTTCACCCTCTGAATTAGCAGACTTCAAACACTTCCATTTCCACAGAAATCAACAGCGAGACAGCTAGCAGGGCACACAGGCTCATGCCAGTTACGTGAGTAAAGGCACCAGATGGTTTGTTATGAAACACATTTTGGTCAGAAAATAGCTGGGGCTTTTTGGTTCCTGGGAGGACAACAAAGCTAGAAAAAAGGAGGTGCGAGTTGTGAGAGGTGTGGGTGAGAAGGCAGCTTTGGCACCAGATCTGGGTTCTACTCCTGACTCTACCCCTTCCACGCGCGTGGTCTCAGTTTCCTCATCTAGAAACTGGCAACCAAACATTCGCAAACAAATCTAGGTGTTAGGTTTCACGCACTATCTCAGGAAGTACGGGGAGGTGGGGCTCAGACCAAAGAGCGGCGCGGGAAAACTTCATCCACGTGGAGGGGGAAGGGCGGGATGGGAGCTCTGCAGGAGGTGGTCACACAGATGACCCCACCGCCGCAGGCAGACTCTGGGAGTCCAGGGCAGCCAGTTACACCGGTTCCAAGCACCGCCGGGGACTTTGGGCCTCGTCTCTCGGAAGAAGGGCAGAAAGAAAGCTCTACGCAACGCAGCACCGTCGAGGAGCTGGGGGCCACACCTGCTGTGTGTGCTTTAAAGTGCCTGCCACGTGTTGTCTTTGGTCAGGGGCTGCTCCTCTGTCTCTGAGAGCCCCCAGGGCCAGGAGCCCAAGCCCCGGCCCGCTGGGCCCCCCACGGAAGGCGGGCTGGATGTCACAGTCTCCTCCCGCGGCTGTGTCGCCCTCCTGTGCTCAAAGGAAGACAGAAATGAACGATCCGACTACTTTCAGTAAGGAGCAAGGGCACCTCCAGGGAAATCTGGGCCCTTGAAGAGAAGGGACAAGAAATGCTTTGGCCACCATCCTGACACCCACAGTGGAGCAGAGCTCGCTCAAGAGAGGGCAGAAAGCTGGTTATAACACTGCGCTCGCGCCTGATGCACAACCAGCTTCTGAGTTGAACCAGGAGACACTGAATAAATATTCAAGGCAACTTTCAGTTCTCAGAGAAAGAACTGGGTTAAAAAAGAATCTCTCCTTCCCTCTGCTTGACTGGTTGCAGCTCTCATCTGCAGACTGACAGCGCTGCCGACTGAAGGACACTGGCTGGGGGTCCTGGAGCTGGCCCCCGCCCCCGACGTGGGTGGCTTTGGTTTGTCACGTGTCCCGCCAGCTCCAGGCCTCAGAAGTTGAAGAGGTCATCCGGCTCGGCGCCACCGCTGTCAGGCTTGTCCCAGTCGACAGGCGAGAGGCACTGGGCGTAATGAATGTCCTGTGCTGTCAGTCCAGTGTCCAGGACCTGAGGGTTCGTCCGAGATTGGGCAAGCCTGGAAGGCAGAGCTGTGTGAGCCGGGGGCCCAGGCAAGGGGCTGGCGGGGCCCCGAGGAGCTGGTCCAGCCTGGCCAGCACCAGGGTCAGAAGTGAGAGGACGTGGGTGGGAAAACGGCAGGACACATGGCCAAAGAAGCAAGACCCGGATGTCAGTAGAGGTGGCGCCTCTAACCAGAGAGCCTACCCTTGAGGGTCAAGGGGCTCAGAAAACTGTGGGGCAGGCAGTGGCGTTCCCACCACGGAGAGGCTGGGGCACCCACACCGTCCACAGCTCCATCAGGAAATGCCAGGAAAGAGGAGAAAGGGCAGCGCTGCCAGCGCAGAGAGGGGCATGCGTGAGAGCGAGCCTGGGGCAACCATGGAAGACCACTGGCTTTAACTATGTTCAACACAGTGCTGTTCACAAAGTAAATTCAAAAAGGGGCACAACTGAACGTACCAAGAATAGGGAGAGTTAAATAAATTACGGCCCATGTCCTTAAAAGAACATGAGGCAGTCAGTGAATGAGGTGTTTACAAGGAGTTTTTAACAGCCTGGAGAAATGCTCCTGATACACCAGCAGTAAGTGAAAATCAGGATCCCCAAATGCAAATATGATGAGCTGATCAATGCAAAAAAATGTATATGTATAGGATTAGCGTGAATTAAGCCCCAAAGTCAGGGCTGTGGGATTATGGGATGGTGTTATTTCCTGTTTAACGCTTTGCTGATTTTCCAAGTTGTTCATTAAGGGCACAAGACAATTTAGTAATCTGGAAAAAGTGAATGAAAGATTTCCTTCAAACAAGGGGGTTGTAGTCAGCCAGAGAAGCTGGGAAGATGGTAAAAAGAATCATGAAGGGGCCACACACGCCGCTCCCCCGACCTGGGCTGCACCGAGAGGTTTCCACTGGTTCTGGCAGGAAGGGGATGGGGAAGTGGGGGAGGGCTGTAGGGGGCTGCTGAGGGTCCCAAGGGAGAAAGGAAGGCCTGGCTGACCAGGGCCCAGTGCTCGGAAGCCTGAGCTGCCCAGGCCTCTCCTCAGCCAGCCTTCTTGGTGGCGTGTCCCCAAGCTGAAGGCAGCCATGGACAGAGATGGCCCCTGGAAAAGGGGGAAATGCCACCAGCCTCTGGTTAGACCAAATATCTCCTAATGGGACTCACATCCCTCCTCTACGTAATGCTCCATGGGCTTAATTAAACACTGCCTTTGAGCTTCCCTGGTGGCGCAGCGGTTGAGAGCCTGCCTGCCGATGCAGGGGACACGGGTTCGTGCCCCGGTCTGGGAAGATCCCACATGCCGTGGAGCGGCTGGGCCCGTGAGCCATGGCCGCTGAGCCTGCGTGTCCGGAGCCTGTGCTCCGCAACGGGAGAGGCCACAACAGTGAGAGGCCCGCGTACTGCAAAAAAAAAACAAAAAAAACAAAAAAAAACCCACTGCCTTCTCCCTGCCCCTTTCCATAAATGCAAAACCTCTGGAAGGAACAAAGCCTGCAGAAAAGCCCATTTTTGAAGGCTACACCAGGTGTAGGAAGAGGAAGCCAACCTGAGCTGTAGTGTGTTCAGTTCAGCTCAACCTGTGGTAGAGCGGTCACCAGGAATAGCTTTTGATTCAACAGCAAGAACTTTCTGGCAGACCTAGCCAGATAGTGAGCTCCCCACCCCTGGAGGTATCTGAGTTGAGATTTTTGCTCTGGGGAAGGTCAGAGTTCACATTCTCAGACATGGCAAAGGGCCCTGGAGACCAACCCCCAAGGGCCAGGCCTCCTCCCCCAGCACCAGGAGCCCACCTAACGTTACCTTGAAAATGCTTCATCCAGGCCATCATCCAGCTCCTTGGGGAAAACAAAGCAGGAGATAAGAACCCTCAGAGGGGGAGCCCGTGCTCGCAGCCGGGGCTTGTCCCAGCCCTGGGTAAGCTATAGGGACGTGGCACACAAGCCTAAGAGTCTGGTGGGCGCCTAGAGGAACAGGCACAGGCAGGCCTCCCACCTGGCTACTGCCACCAGCATCTCAGCACAGGGACCCAAACCTGGGATGTGGGACAGGAGAAAGGGCACCTAGGTGCCTAAAGACCTGGGGGTTCAATTCCCAGCTCTGCCACGACTCAGCAACACCTTAGGCAAGTCACTGCTCCTCTTTGAGACTCAGCTTTTCCTTCCACAAAATGAGGGGGTTGGACCGGACGACCTCTACAGCTTTCAAATTCCAAGAGGAAGGATGGGAAGAAGGTTTTCTAGCTTTCATCCACTTTCAGAAGCTGAGCCCAAATTCCAAGCTCACAAGGGATAGCTGATGGCAGGAATGCCACAGCCTAGGTGGGAAAACAATGGGCAAGGCTCCCTCCACAGCCTCCGGGAGGACGGGCAGGTGGCAAGGCTGGTTCCCAGACTGCAGAGAACAGGCTCGCAGTGCCTGCTTGGGGGACACTGGGTGGCCCCCAACAGGCAATGGGATTTGATAGGTTTTCAAGTCCATCAGTGTTCCAGATTTTTAAAATTAAAGAGACGTGCATAGCACAGGGAGATCAGTTCGATGCTTTGTGACAACCTAGAGCGGTGGGATAGGGAGGGTGGGAGGGAGATGCAAGAAGGAATGGATATGGGGACATATGTATACATGTGGCTGATTCACTTAGTTGTACAGCAGAAACTAAAACAACAGTGTAAAGCAATTATACTCTAATACAGATTAAAAAAAAAGATTTTGCAAAAACGTAAAAAAAAAAGAGACATGACAAGTAAAGTAACATGTCATTCTGCAATAGATCCTGGACTAGAAAAAGGACATTGGAGGGACAAGTGGAGAAATGTGAATCAGGTCTGTAGATTATATAAGTGTTGCATAAATGTTAACAATTTTGATCTTTGTAACGTGGTTATGTAAGATGTTAACAACTGAGGAATCTGTATGAAGAGGAACAGGAATTCTTTGTACCATTTCTGTAATTTTTTATCAGTCTGAAATTATTTCCAAATGAAAAAAATTTCTAATTTTTTAAATTAAAAAATTATGTTCCTCTGGGAGATTCTGCAGGCAGAGGTCATCATCATCACTAAAGAAGTGAAAAAGCTGAGACAAAGAGAGGTCAGAGTGCTTGCTCCGGGTCACAGAGTGAGTCAAGGGCCAGGCTGCCTGCCTGAGTCTCAGGCTCCGCGTTCAGGGGGCCGACAGGGAGAGGCTTCAGGAGCGAAGTGCCCATGCCGAGAACAAGGGGGCCTTTGGCTGGTCCTGCAGTGGGCAGAGCCATGGATGCTCAGGCCAAGAGGCCAGGCATTGTGAGGAGACAGCTGTGCCGGGAGCCAAGGCTGCTGGGGACGCAGCCCTAGGTTCAAAGGGGACATTGTTCATCCCCTACCCTGGGTCTGGCTGCTGGGCTGGGTCAGGCCCTCCTGGAGGCCTGCAAGTCACGGGCTCCAGGGTCTGCACCTTGGAGCTGCCTTAGGCCTCATCCAGGGATCAGGCCAAGGCTCACTGGATCCTGGGGGGTCCCCAGGCCACACGACCACTCACCCAGACAACGCTGCTGCTGTTTAAGGCTTGAGGTCGCGGTGCCTCGTCCATGTTAGCGGTGTTAGCACTGACCGTGGACAGTGGGGCCTTGGCTGTCTCTTCCAGGTCCAGCAGGTTCCCAGTGGCGACCACTATGAGGGGTCAGGTGCGTCAGGAGGAGAGGAGGTTCCTGTCTCCCAGCCCCATCCTGGAGCCTCCTGGGCTACCCTGGTCCCGACTCCCTCCTTGGGCATGGCCTTTCCAGCCCTTTCCACCCAGACCACCCAGAGCCCCACCTTGCACCTCCCGAAGCAGCTGGACGGCTGCCCACAGGGTGGGAAGCTCTCTCCCACTCATGGTTTAGGCTGAAACCCATATTCACAACAGGTATTAAGTATTTTAAGAGATCACACAACAAGATGTAAAGTGTATAGGGAGAGATGTATACACAGGTTTATATACCTGTACAGGGACATATCTGGAGGAACATGCACCAAAACAAGTAATTTTCCCCCTTTACCTGCATTTGCTAATTTCTCTATAATAAACAAGCATTATTTATTTAACACCAAAACAAAGATAAAAACCCAGGAGTTTACCCCAGCCCAGGAGGGAGGGGGGCCCTCTGGATGAAGGGTCCCATGCCATGCAGCCCCTCCCCCGCCCAAGACTCACGGCTCTTCAGCGAAGGGGTGCTGTCTCGGCGGCCCCCCGCCAGGATGTCCCCTCCGTCTTGGCTGGTTTTCTCCCTCTTCTCCTTCTCTGTGGGACCAAGGCACAGCGCGTTGGAGCCCCCGACCCCAGCACTCCATCCCTAGCCATCACTGGGCAAGGGGTAGGCTGTGGCCAATCTCAGGGGGCAGGTGTTAGGTCTCCAGAATGGAGAAAAGGAACTCTGCATATTTCACTTAATCCTCACAAGGACCCTGGGGGAGGGAGACAACTGCTCCCAATTCTTCAGATGGGGAAACTGAGACTCGGAGGTGAAGGGGCCTGTGCAAAGCCACAAACCAGACAGGCGATGAAGCGGACAACCAGTCCAGGCCTGACTCCAGAGCCTTTACCATCCTCCCCGCCCCAACTGCTCTGCTGGTCGCCTTCAACGCCCCTGCACACCCCACCCACCATGTCCGCAAACAAGACTCACCTTCCTTGGATACCTGCCAAAACTCAAAAGCAACTTTGAAGGCCTGGGCTACTGTGAGGGTGACAGCCTGGGCCTGAAAAACAGGAAGTGGGGTCGGGGGAGGGGTACAGTGTTAGGCAGGTAAACGCAAGTCTCAACTGGAGGCCCAGGGACTCCAGGCCAGGCCCACCCTGGCTGTCCCAGGCTCTGGAATGCCTGATTGGTGGAGGCAGAGTCCTGGCCCCTCCCACACCACCAAAGCTGAGGTAATGAGGTCACACCTTCCCCAGGCAGCTGGGCCCCCTCTTCACTACGTGGAGCCCAGCCAAGATTCCCACGGGTACTCCAGTCCCCACCTTGGCAATGGCTATTCACCTCTACTTTTTTCCTTCGCCTTTGAGTTCCCCTAAATGCAAGTAACTGTGAGGCTTATTTCCTCCGAGAAGTCCTCTCTAATTACCTGAGGACTGCACACAGTAACTTAGTCCTTAAAATGAGAGAACAGAAAAGCCAGAGTTGGAAAGGGCCCCGCCACTGCCTGAATGAGCCACAGCTGGAGAGGCAAAGGTTAGACTCTGGTTACGACTACGCTGGGTCAGAGGGGCTTATAACTGAATGCCAGAGAGGCAGGAGGAGGCTTCTACATTTCCTGGCAGGCGCAATATGTCAATGAGGGCCCAGGGCAGAAGACTAAAACCATCCAGTGCCATAACGCACCTGTAAAGAAGGGCCACACCTTGTCCCTCAACCCCTGGGGGACTCCCATCTACTCCTTCAAACCCAACTCAAATGTCACCACCTCTCTCACGTCACATCATGTCGCGTCACAGGCACTGGGCTTCCACAGCCCTGCCTACCTCTCTCTGGTGTCACGCATATGAAAGTGTCACCAGCTCACATGCCTGTGTCACCCCACCTGGGTGCTCCCTGAAGGCAAGCATCGACTCTGAACACCCCTGTTTCCCAGAGCCCTCCAGGGGTGTCTAGGATGGTGGCTGAATTGCATTTGCCCAGGGGCAGGTCTCCTGAGGCCTTACACTCCAGCCAGGACCTACCCTTAGCCCACCTTCAACCCAGCCCTTTCCTCTCTGATTCCAGTTCAGAGTTAATCAGTTCAGCTTCTGGGAGTGGAAGTCCCAGAGCTCGCAACTGTAGCCGGAAGCGACATGTAGCGTCCTCTGCAAGCTCGGCCTGGGGAAGAAAGCCGCCAGACTCTTTCAAGCGTACGACAGGTTCAGGCCTAACCCGCCTCGGCCCCACTCCCTTCGCCTCCGCCAGACAACTCAATTTAATTGAGAAATGAATCTGTGGCTACTGCCTTTAAAACTTTTTTAAAATTTAAAATCCCTAAACAAGCTGACTGATCCATGCCAATTAAATTTCACGAAGTATAAAATCTCATTTGAATGTCTCTGTCATTTACATTTTTGATGGAAGTACGGGCGCTTTATGGCAAAACTTAAATATGGTAATTAAGTATGAAACTCTTCACAGCTGTTTACAATTTAAGCTGTCACGTCTGGATCAAGTTTAATAGACCCAGTTACCATTGAGAATTGCCCATGAAATAAATATATGGGCTAATTACCAGCCAGAGTCAGATCACTATACACCCAAGCAAGGGCTGGTCACCCAGTGTGGCAGGGAGATGGGAACGCCATTATTTTTGCCTCCAGGAAATCTGAGGGCACAAGCCTGACACTGTTTTTGCATAAATCTGCTTGTTCATTTGCATACATCCCCGCCCTTTCACCCCGAAGTCCTGAGCTGCAAGTTAAACCCAATATAACTCAAGATGCAGATGCATGCAGGTGGCTGGGCAGAGACTGGGAGGGGGTGGGCCCCGTTTTCCTGGGCGACTGCAGGAATCTAGGCACTAGCGATGGAAGGATTGCTCAGGCCTGCCCACCGAAAAGCCCTCCTTGACTCCGCAGGCCAGGAGCCTGCCCCTCCTGAGTGCCTCTGGCCTCTGGGTCTGTCTTATTACCCTGACCAGGTACTGCCTTGCCCAGTTTTTGACGTCCCTGTCTTGTTCTGGGTAACCAGGCTATTAGCTTCTCACGGGGACCAGGTCTAGCTTAGGGCTGCAGAGCTGGGCCAGGACCCCGGAATCCAGGACCCCAACCAGGTTCTCAAACCAAGTCGGGCCAGGTGCCCTGTACAGCCCTGCTGCCCAGAAGCATAAATCACTGCACAAAAGGATGACCTGAGGAATGCCAGTGGCCTGGGAGGGAGAATAGCCCTGCCGCGCCCGACCCCAGGTGGAATCAGGGAGCCCACCTGTACTGCAACCCTGGGCTCCCCACCGATGCCAGCAACGGCACCTTCACTTCAGAGCCCAGAGGCTGAAGTGCTGGCTGAGGGCTCCCAGGTGGGCAGATGGAAACACTTCTTTGTACAGAACCTTATCCTGGCCATGCCCAATAGAAGCCACAGGGAAAGAGAGGCCAGGCGGTTGGGCTGCCTGAGCTGAGCTGAACTGGTGGGTGACTCAGAAAGGGACCCATCTGCCCCTCGATCTGGGTGGGTCCTAGGCTTCTTGCTCATTCAGGCAGCCCAGCAAGGAAGGGTGGGGATGTGGAGGCTCTGGGCCCTTGGCCAGAACGACTGAGGGCTACGTCAGCGTGCAAATTCAAGGCTCCCCTGAGGCTGACTCTACCTAGCCATCCACCCAGGCTCTGGTGACGTCTGAACCCCCAACCCCCAATCATACCACTTCACTTTGCACCTCTGTGTCTTTGCACGTGCTGATTCCTGTGCTGGAGTGCACCCCCCCCTCACCACCCTGCCCCATTTTGCTTGGCCTGGCAAACTCCTACTTACTACTCATCCTTCAAAGCCCACCTCAAAATGTCTCCTCTGAGAACTCTTCATGTGCCACCTCCAGAGTGACTTAATAACCTCCGCCTGAGAACCAAGCTCCCTGTATGCCCGTTACTGAATCCCGGCTCTTCTCTCCCGTTGCCTGGTTCGCATCTTCACGGCCACCCTGGGTCCCCAGTGCCCGACACGGAGCTCAGCCTGGGACAGGCAGCAGCAAGCACGTGGAGGGACCTGCCAGCAGGCGGGATGTGGACTGAGGCGCCCATTTCACCTCCTGCCTCCTCCTCAGAGACGTCCGCTCCGCCCTGAGAGTCTCAAGGTCTCCAACGTGGCCAGACCACAAGGCCATAACACACTGGCAGCTTGGGCTCAGCTGAGGCCTTGGGAGCCACAAGGACACCACACACATCAGGTGGTCTACTGACACCACCCTGGGCTGGGCTGTCTCTCCAAGGGACCTCCCCAGGGCTCCCTGAAATGGGGAGGCCAGGTGGGAAAGGCTGGAGATGGACAAGCCAATATCCAGCCGCTCCCGATGCACATGGGCCAAAAGCGAAGAGTCTGGGCCCTGGGTGTCCAGCAGGAGCCCGTCCCTCTGCCCGATGGCTCTGCTGTCAGCACCAAGCAGGCTGGCTGTTTTCCCCAGTACCTGACCTCTTGGCCTGGGGTAGACGGGTTTTGTTCAAGCCTGTCTAAAGTCCTCTGGCCCAAGGCCAGGCTCCCTTAGCCACTGGGCCAGCATCCACTTGCTTTTACCCCCGACCTCCCCATCCCAGAGGAAGCCTCTACATGTTGGGAGCCCCTGCACTGCAGCAATGGCTGAGGGCCAGCTGCCCCTGCCCAGTGCCTGCTCTGGTCAGTGGGGAGGAAGAGACAAACAATGGGGACATAATGAGCTTGTTCTGTGGGAACAAGGCTGTCACGGGAGAAGCCACCGCAGCTCAGGGACCTAGGGCATCATGAGGCCCCGGGTGAGTGGCTGGCGACATCGAGTCTGCAGGGAAGAAACAAGGTGCACAAAAGAAACTGAGACCTTTCAGAACAATCCTGGAGGTCATTGAGGTGACCTCCTCATTCTGTTGATGGCATGCAGCCCAAAGAAGGTCAGGGTCTTATCCACAGTCACAGAGGATCAGGCCCCTGGTCTGTCTCCTCCTACAGTGCTCCTCCCACAAGACCTGTGGTAGGCTGAATCGTACTCCCTCCACCCCACCCCACCCCACCCCCTGGTAAGATGTCCACATACTGATCCCTAGAACCTGTGAATGTTACTATACATGTCAAAAGGAACTTTTCAGATGTGATTAAGTTAAGGACTTTGAGATGGGGGATTATCCTGGATTACCCAGCGGGCCCAATCACAAAGGACCTTATGAGAGGGAGGCAGGAGGGTGAGAGTCAGAAATAGCAATGTGATGACAGAGCAGAGAGGGAGACTGGAAGATGCTCCACTGGCTCTGAAGTTGGAGAAGAGGGCCCTGAGGGGTAGCAGAAAGCCTGGGCGGGGTGGGGGTCACTTTAAGACTGTGATGTCCTGGATATGTCCTTGATGACATGGGAAGGGGAATGGATCCTGTCTCCTTGGCTACAAGGACCACAGGGCACAGGAACTGGGGCTCTGGGCTTCGCACACAGAGGTTAACAGAGGACAATACTAAATCAATAAATGTCGGGAACCTCCTTACAGGGCGGATGCTCAGATCTCGGGGGCCTCAGAAACAAAAACTTCAATGCCAAAGGCTGACTCCCTCCAGCTGCTTGCCACGAAGTTCAAGACAAAAGCCCAGAGACCACTGAGGTCCAGCTCGTCCCAGCTAGATGTGTCAGGGCGTCCTGGAAATGGGGTGAGGGACTCCTGGCTCCTCACAGCCATGCAAAGAGAGAAGAAACGTGGGTTTAGACCCTCTGCTAGCTAACGGCACCCTCTGCTAGATGACAGCTAGCTACATCATCTTCAGCAAGAGAGCTGACCTCTGTGAGGCTGTTTCCTCATTAAAAATAAAAATAAGGGCTTCCCTGGTGGCGCAGTGGTTGAGAGTCCGCCTGCCGATGCAGGGGACACGGGTTCGTGCCCCGGTCTGGGAAGATCCCACATGCCGCGGAGTGGCTGGGCCCGTGAGCCATGGCCGCTGAGCCTGCGCATCCGGAGCCTGTGCTCCGCAACGGGAGAGGCCACAACAGTGAGAGGCCCGCGTACCGCAAAAAAATAAAAATTAAAAAAAATTAACAAAAAATTAAAAATAAAAACAATGAATGCAGTTACAGCGCCCACCTTGCAGAGTTGTTCCGAGGAGTAAATGAGACGGTACCTTAAAGATTACCATTGAAACAGGCACAGAGTAGGTACCAAAATATGGCCATTTCCCTCCCTTCTCCGGCCACAGCGAGCCGGGTCCTCTGAGGGCTCTCGCCTTTGCCTTTCACACTGGGCACCTCTGATCACCAGTCTCTAGAGACTAATCCCTATAAGGCCCTGCACCTTATAGTGACAGGAGACCCCCCCCGCCCCAGACCTCAAATCCATCAAATCACATTGTAGAGAGGAAGCGGCTCAGGGCACTCACTGGGAACGAGGGCTTGTCGCTGCCCACAGGCCAGCCGAGGGCAGCCCATCCTGACAGGTGGCCCACCTGACTGTAGCCCTACACGGTGCCCTCAGCTCTCAGCACCCACTTGAGGTCCCCAGGGACTTCAGACTTTCTTTAACTGATGTCACCTTTGGGTCCTGCCTTCCCCCCAGTCAGGGCCCCCAAGGCAGGGCTGCCAAGGCGAGGCTAGAGCCTGCTCAAGCCCAGCCTCTCCCCACTGACCATCTTCCGCTTGGTGCAGAGGAAAGCGTGGCACTCAAGATTCTCGTTGTGCTGGCTCTGTGCGATGTACGCAAACACTTTGTCATGCATCTTGTCTGCTGTGCAGTAGGAGATTCTGAAAGGCAAGTGGCAAGTGTCACCAGACTCCGGCACAGGGGCCTGACTGCATCCCGAAAGCCCCTTAGAGCATCTCCCCTGAGTTCCAGAAAGCCTGCCATCCCACTCCACCAGGGTGGGACTCTGGGCCTAGCATCCTGGGCCATCCATGGGGTGCGGCAGAGTGGGGAAACCCAGGCTAGGCAAGAAGGAGTGGTGGTAAAGACTGGAGGAAGGGCTTCCCTGGTGGCACAGTGGTTAAGAATCCGTCTGCCAATGCAGGGGACACAGGTTCGAGCCCTGGTCCGGGAAGATCCCACATGCCGCGGAGCAACTAAGCCCGTGCGCCACAACAACTGAGCCCGCGCTCTACAGCCCACGAGCCACAACTACTGAGCCCGTGTGCCTAGAGCCCGTGCTCTGCAACAAGAGAAGCCACTGCAATGGGAAGCCCGCGCACCACAATGAAGAGTAGCTTCCGCTCACTGCAACTAGAGAAAGCCCACATGCAGCAATGAAGACCCAACACAGCCAAAAATAAATAAATTAAATAAAAAAAAAAAAGACTGGAGGAAGGGCACATCCCCCCTCTACTGAGCCACATCCCTAAATAGTAGTAGGTGAGCCCTTACTGTACACCAGGCAATGTTCTAGATATCACCTCACTGCCCTCTGAGATGCGTTCTAGTACTATCCCCACTTTTCAGGTGAGAATACTAAGGCTAAGAGTCTCAGACCACCAGGCTAGTTTCCGGAGGCCATAACCACTGCCATGCTGCCTCTTAAGAGTTTGTGCTAACCAGCTGGAAAGGGGGGCAGGACACTACCCTGCCCACAATGCCCTTCACCTGAGTGTCCCCCACCTGCCCTCCCTTTGATCACACCCCTGCGCACAGGTCAGATGAGTTACAGGCCCATCTCTCCCAGGGTGACTGAGACTAATGACAGCTTCTCTTGGAGCTGTGGCCAGGGGAAAAGGAGCTGGGAGTAGGGCGGGGGCGTAGGAGGGAGACACAGCAGCTCCCTTCTCTTGAAACACCTTCTCCCCCCTTGTCTGATCCCTCCCCGCTGTCTCCAGTCATCCTGGGAATCCCAATCAGAAGAGGAGCTGGCAGCCCAGGGGTGGGACAGAAGCTCAGCAGACGCCCTCACCTCATGCGGCCCCAGTTTCAATCACAGGCATTGACAAAGGGATCATCACCACTTAAAACCCCCAGGTGGGCAGAAGGAGGGGGTGCCAGGTTCCCAACTGCCTCTTCTCCAACCCAGGGGATCCAGCCTCCTGTCCTCAATGCCCTGGGTCTTCGGTATCACTCAACTAGATCCTATTTTTCAAGCCCCAGCAAGGCGCCTCCTCCCGTGAGAGGTCCTCCCAAGTTTCCCCAGGCAGGCCTCTCCTTCTCTGCCCTCTTGGGAAACACTTATACTCTATCTCCCATGTCCTCTGCTCCATCCCCTCCTAGACTGGAAGCTCCTTGAAGGCAGGGGCTGGGTCTGATTGCTCACCCGGCACAGACCTCAGCAGAGCAGGTACTTGGACACCAGCTAGAAACTCTAAAACCATGCCCTCAACACACATCCACCCTCCCACCACCACCCCCCAACCCCAGTACTGGCTTTGCTCCAGCCAGCTGAGCCACCTGCTCGGAGACAAGGCAAGAGAGTGCAGGGACGAGAGGCCTGACAGAACTCTGGCCTCGGTGTCCTGGGCGTAGCTCGGCCACTATCTCACCACGTGGCCTTGGGCAATTGCCTCTCTGGGTCTCAGCTTCCCCACCTGGAAAATGGACCTGAGCTGCCTGTCTCTTCCAGCTCTGAAATTTTACAACTGACCAGCTAAGAGAGAGGCGGGGACAGCCTGAGGCTCCAAGGGCCGGGTCTGTTGCCCTGTGAACAGTGCCCACCCTCTACAGAGATCATCTACACTCTGGCCTCAGACTCTGCCTGAGACCTCCCTGGACACCTGGCCAGATGTCCAGAGCTGAGCTGCTGCATTCCCAGCGAAAAAGGCAGTGACTGTGCAGCTCTCTGCTCCAAGCCTGACTCAGCAGCACACTTGGGGGTGGGGTGGGGGGCAGGGGTGTCCCAGGCCGGCTGCAACTACTGATAATGGCTCACTGTGAGCCAGGCGCGGGGCATCCAGGGCTTCATAACCGCACACCGGGTGGGACCTGCTTCCAACCCCACACACAGATGAGGGAACTAAGGCCCCCAGGTCACCCAGATAGGAAGTGGTAGGGTCTGGATTCAGACAAAGCACTCCATCCGCTGCCCCGAGCAGCAGACTGAATGTGGGCAATGCTGAGCGTACCTGTAAATGGACACGTTCTCAATGAGCTGGTTGGTGATGTTGTCGGTCAGGATGATCCCCCGTGGCGACACCTTGAGAGTCACCTTCTGCAGCTTCTTCCCACTGGCCTTGGCCTTGGGGCAGACGTGGGTCAGAGGAGCCTACCTACCCACTTGGGACCCACCCTCGTGGGCTACACCCAGCTGCTCTAAGCCCCAGACGCGAGGCCCACGGGAGGCCTCACCTTAGGTGACCGGCAGACATGATGGGGAAGACAATTCAGCCAACACCTTCTTCTAATAAAAATAGGGACAAATGTCACTCACTGAGTACCTGCTGTCTGCCAAGCACGGGACCTCGAGTCATCCTCACAGGCGGCAGGGACTTGCCTCAGGAGAAACCAGACTCAGAGGGGTTAAGGGAGTTGCCCAAGGACACACAGCTAGGAGGGACCTCAGACTTTGAGGGCTGAACGCGCTATCACAGCCCAGCAGGATAGGGACTCCACGCTCCACCCACTGTACCTGCCAGGGCCTGAGCAGAGGGGGCCGAGACCACCAAGAGAGGCGAACTCATAGGGCACGTGCTCACTCAGAGCTGGGGAGGAAATCCAGTCCCTCAGGCCACAGGGCAAGTGGCTGGATGCCAGCAGCCCTCCCACTATCCCTCCCTGGCACGAAGCTACCAACCCTCGGCCGGTGGCCTGAGCTGAGGGAGGGGAGGCTTAGAGAGGCCACGGCCACAGCAGCTGGAGAGGAGGACACTGGCCGGACCCTGCCAGCCCAATGGCTGCCCTCTCGACTCTCTAAGCTGGACGCGGGGGGACGCAGGGGCAGGGCAGCTGTAACACGTTCAGTCAGGGTGATATGCAGGGGATGGGTGCTGACCCCCCAAGCCCCAGAAGGAGCTACCCCTTCCTCGTGCTCCCACGCCCCACCCTGACTGGGCTCACCGTGGCCACGATCCTCTTGACGGCGGCGGCCGACAGCTCCTCACCCTTGGGCTGCTCCACCAGCGTCATGCCCAGGTACTTGAGGCTGAAGAGCATGCCCTCGAGCAGCGTCTCCCGAGTGTCTGTCCAGTTCTCGGGCAGCTCTGGGCACAGGAGGACAGGCGCTCAGACCCCGCTGGGCAGGGCCCACCACAGCGGCAGCGTCTGCAGCCCCCGTCTCCTAGGAAGACCCAGCAGGGACATTGGGGTCCCCCCATCTATCATTACTTTTATCTTTAATAAAGGAATAACATCTTCTAGTACGTACCAGGCACCATGGTAGGAAGTGTTACATAAAATCTTCTCATTGACCCTCATGAGGACCTATGAGGCAGACACTTTTATCATACCCATTTACAGACAAAGACACTGAGGCCCAGGGAGGCGAAATCACATGACCAAATCCACAGAGCCAGCAAGTGCAACAGCCAAGAATCAAACTCTTATTTTCAAATCCGAAGCCCAAACTCTTAACTTCAATGTTAACACTTGCTGAGGGCAAACCATGCCATTTTCTTATTGAATCTTCAACGCAATCCGGTGAGATGGGTGTTATTCCCACTTTACGGATTAGGAAACTGAGGCTCAGAGAGGTGAAGTCGTCAGACAAAGGCCACATACAATGAGGAAAGGGTTGGAGTCAGAATTCAAAACTGGGTGGTTCCCATGGCCCCAGCCTGGCCTGCTTTCCTCCATCTGCACAGCCACAGAGACCAAAAGGTAGGGAGGAGGGAGACCAGGAAAGAGACAGCAGCCCAAGGAGGGTGGGCGTGGGGTAAGGCTTAGTGGGGAAAGGGGGAGGTGACTGCTCAAAAACCATCATAGGAAGGCCACTGAATCCGGAAGACCTGGGTTCGAATCCCAGCTCTGCTTCCCCCCACCTGCATGGTCTTGGGGAAGGCCCCTCTCCTCTTTGAGACTAATAATGCCTGGGCTACAGCAACGGCACACAGCAGGACACATGGGAAGGGTCCTCTGAAAGCTCTGATCACGACTGAGGTCAGGAAGGTTGGGAAATGAGGGGATGAGCCTGGCTCACTGGGTGGTGAAACAGACCAGGAGGGAGAGTTGAAAAGAGGCCTCCATTTCACCCCACCCACATGAGAGAAGGCCCTGAGCAGGCAGAGGGACAGGAGGGGAAGTGTGGTCTTCACTGTGGGAGGGGTCATACAAGAATTCACAGGAGTACCTCGTCTCCCAAACTGAGACCCAGGTGAGGAGGAATTTGTTAACCTGTCATCCAGAGCCTGGCATGCAGCTGGCATTCCTGAGTGAAGGAACCCAGACAACCCCAAGGCTTTCAGGCCTGCAACGCCCCAACCCCATCCTCAGCTCTGGACCCTGGACCACTGCCCTCCAGCCTCTGCCCTTAGGCCTCCACCCCACATGAAGCCAACCCCCACTGAGAAGACCCCAAAGTGACCCCATCCTCTGTCCCATCAACCATGAGTCTATTTCATTTGATCCTCCAAAGAGAATCAGAAAGTCCCCGAGGTGTCCCAGTCCTGGGTTTGGTGATGGGAACCCTGGAGCAACTCAGACATGGGCCTTGCTCTCAAAGAAACCAAGAATATTGCCACCGTCAGGGCAAAACAGAGCTACAGTAACAACAAAGCAGCAGCTCTCACCACTACCTCTAACACTCACGGCTACCTCGCAAGCTGGCATTCTTTCATTCCCATTTCACAGAGGAGGAAACTGAGGCTCAAAGGACAAGTAATTTGCCAAATTATTTGTCTATTTGACACTTAAAGCCCAAGTTCCTAACCATCAGGCGAAGGCTATCTTGCCATGAGGCAAACTACCCTCAGTTTAGCAAAAGGTCATGGAGAAGTTCCTAGAGCCAGAGGTATTTCCCCCCATAATTCTTAATTCCTGAGGCTTCCTCTCTGTATGGAGATGCCTGGACCACCACTTTCAACTCAATATTCATCTAAGCAAGGGCGGCAGACTATGTGCTGCCATGCCTGTCGCCTGTGTCCTTGGCAGACATTGCTAATCAACTGCAGCCCTATTCCCTCTGATTTAAAGGCTTTGGACTGTTTCTCAATAAAAGGCTCCTGGCTGGCAATACCAATCCATCAGGGGTGGCCTTGTTCATCTCATTACCCATCCCTGCCCCACAGCAAACATCCTTCCTCTCCCCATTTTCATGTCTTCTCTCTCCCATTTCCGCCAGCTCAGCCCTTTCCTGGCCCCTCTCCAAATCCACTTCCGCTCCCTCCATTCCAAAAGGGCCAAAGCTTGCCAAGGTCACAGACGACCTCTTTGCTGTCAAAACATTCCCCAGTCCCCCCTGACCTCTGAAATACTCGGCATTTTTCTGCAATCCTCCTTCCCTGGCCTGACCCTTCCCCTCTTCTATGGCCTCCTGGAACAGAGCCCTGGTAGACTGGTTGCCACTCATCAGCCTCAGAGACCCTCTGCCCAACCTCCTCACTTGACAGACGATAAAACTGAGGCCCAGAGAAGGATGGGACTTGTGCAAGGTCACACAGCAATCAGAGGGACCCCAGCTCCCAAAGCACTACAGGCAACTCCCACAAGGACTGTTGCGAAATTATAGGTTGCCCAGCCTCGTCTCCCCCCAATATCCCTGCACGCAAGCACACGCACACACATGCAGGCACGCACACAGCAGACGATCCAATTAGACACAGCTTCTTCCCATGACGTTACATTTACTTTCCCACTTCTGTGCCTTTGCTCAAGGAGCTCCCTCTACCAGAAATGCCCTTCCCTTTGCTTGATTGAAACCCCTCGCACCCAGCCTCCTCCAGGAAGGCCTTCTTTGAGGCAGTATAGCCTAGTGGTTAAGAGCAAGGGCCTGAATCCTCGAATCCACTGAGTGAGCCTGAGCAAGTTAATTTCCCTGAGCCTCAGCTCTCTCTTCTATAAAGTGGGAGAAGCAAATGTCTCCAGCTCACAGGGCTGTGGTGACCCTTTGATGAGATAATGAGCCAATAAAATGTAATGTGCTTAGCACAGGGCCCCACCCATGGTTTTGCCTCCTGGGGCCTGTCCCTGCTGTCAGGGGTTTCTCTGCCCCTCCTGAGTATGGATCTCCTTCTCTTCCTCCCACAGCCATATCACAACCACCAAGCTGCTGCCTGCTGTGTGTTTTCCTCTTGAAGGACTGCCACGCATGTCTGCCTCCCCCAGGAGCTAGTATGGAGAAGGGGCATCCCCGCTCAATGTTGCTGCTGTCTCATTCTACTTCTCCCTGCCCGTCCCAGGCCCAGCAGAGATCCTCCTGCCCCTCCAGGGAACCCTGCCTCCGCGCCCATACTTCTGGGCATGATTCATCTCTTCAGTGAGGTATAAGTTCTCTCACACCCCACTCCCTCCCTGAAGAAACCGGAACCAAAGAGCACTCAATAAAGACAGAGGTAGGGTTCACTGCCACACCGGCCCGGTCACCATCCAGCCACCTCGGATAGGCTGGAGGCCATGTGCTCCTTCCCAGGAGGAGCCCAGGGTTTCAGGAAGAGCTCCCAGAGGCCCCCAGGCAAATACAGGCCTGAGTCCACAGCGCTGTTCCGGTCCTCGTTATTTTTGGCCCGGTCGTGGGTAATGACTGCACTATTTTAACTTTACGATTTTACAGATGAACTGCTGTCAGAATTAGCTGGGGATGGATGGACCATATGCCCAGTCTAACTTGTAGCTGCAAACATATACTCTTTTCTTATTAAGCGGGCCCCTGCCCAGGCGTCAGAGCTCTTGTGCCCTTGTGCCCCTTCTGCTGCCCTGGGAGACCCAGCCTGGCTGGTGCCTGGAACATCGGAGCTGCAGCCAAACCCATGGGCCAGGGGGGAACCTCCAGCAGGGGTCCTGGCCTCCAGCCTCCTCCGGCCTGGTGGGGATATGGCCTCAGAAGCCACAGAGTGACACCTCAAAAGAGGACCCAAGCTCTGCTGTGACCTGGAGTGTGGTTGCTTCCCTAGGCCACAGTCTCCTTATCTGACAAATGGGCTCAGGCCTGCAGGAGCATCATCAGAAAAAGGCTCAGCATGTGAAAAGTGCGAGGCAAATTGGAGAAGTTGTTAAGACTATCAAAAGAAAATAATAATTTCAAAAAGGTAATTCCCTGCGGTCCAGTGTTTAGGACTCGGCGCTTTCACTGCGGGGGCCCGGGTTCAATCCCTGGTCGGGAAATAAGATCCTGCAAGCTGTGGGGCACGGCCAAAAAAAAAAAAAAAAAAAAAGATAATAGCAGCAGCTACCATTCCTAAGTACCTACTTTACTGTAAGAAAAAAATATGCTGTCAAGGTTAAAATGATGAGGTCTGGAGACGGGCTGTGGGGTTCATAGTCACTCTACCTCCCTGGTGCTTGGTTTCGTCATTTAAAAATGGGGACAACAACTGTACCCACCCTATGGGGTTGCTGTGAGGATGAAATTAGTATACACGAGGTAGGCTTAGAACGGTACCTGGTAGATACCAAGTGTGAGTGTTGTGTCATTACCAAGGGTCAAGTGCAAAGAGCCTTAATGTGTACATAGCCATTTGCAGTACTTTATGAGAAGAGTCAAGGATATAGTAGGACTCCCATTTCACAGATGAAGACGCTCAGAGGTGTCTGGCCATGACTCAATCCACAGTGCTGGGCCTTGAATCCATAGCTGTGCTCTCTGCCCTCTCCTGCAGCCCACCAAGCCCCTTCCCATGAGCAGGGCCAGGCTCGGGGTCATCCAAGAACGGGTATCCTGTCCTGGAGGCTGCCTGAAAGGAGCGTCTGGCTCACTTTCAGTGGGCAGTGGGTGACCTGATTCCTTCAAGCCACACACCCCTCCCTCTGCCGCCAGACCTGTGAGAAGCAGCGTCCCAGCCTCCAGTTAAATGTCCCTTGCACTTGCTGTTCCCTCTGGCTGGAATGCTGTTCCCAGATTCCTCCCTCCTTGTACTGTATTCTTATGTGTGTTCCACACCTTCTCCGAGAGGCCTTCCCTGACCCCCTGCACTGACACTCTCAGTGCCCCACCTTTATCTCCTCGGCGGGTACCATTTCCACACACGCCACCTGACACGCCACTCTCTGGCTGCCGGAGACTCAGATGCCCATGGGGGTTGGGGCAGTAAGAGCTCCTGTTCCCAGCAGCCCCCTCCCACCACTGACAGGAACTGCCCCTCAAATGGAGTAACTGCTCCAGAGCTCCCCACAGGTGGCATCCCAGCCGCCCACAATGGAAACTGGCTTCGTGTTGTCCACTCTTTGGACTCCTTTCCCTTCTTGCTTCTCCTACGAACATTTCCTGGGATCTCTTCCCAAATAAGTGACTTTACTCAGATCCCTATCTCAGCATCTGCTTCTAGAAGAACCCAAACAAAGACACCACCCATCATTTCCTCACCTGCTTTATCTTTCTCCTCTTGGCGTCACCACTACCCACAAGCACCCCACTTATCTGCACCCTGGTCATGCTGTCTACCTCCTCCCCCAGAGGGCTGGCGCTATCTGAAGAGAGATGGACGCATTCCGCAGACTCGCCGACACCTCTAACAGTGCCCGACACACAGTCAGTGCTCAATACGTATTATGGTTTGGGCTTTATTTATATTTTTCATTATAAACATTATAAATAAGGATGAATAGATCTTCCGTCCCCCGCCTACCACCATGAACCAGCTTTGTTGAAACCAGCTTTGTTTTTACCCATTCTCATGGAGTTCTCTGACAACCCGTAGAGGAGCCCGAGGGTCAGAGGGAGTCCTCTTGGAAATAAGCGTATGGAGGGGCCAGGGTGAACCACCCTTCCAGGCAGCTGGACGAAAGGAAAACCCAGGGCAGGGACTGAGACAGAATATTTATGGTTTCCAAAGAGGTGGGGGGAAAAGCCACGTGTGGGAGAAGGAGAGAGCCCTCCTTCAAAGTCAGCACTAACTGGGAGACAGGGAGCCATGAGGTTCAGGGCAAAGAAAGCTGTCTGCCGCTGGCTTTGCTCTGGGACCTCAGGCAAGTCCTTCTCTGGGCTCCAGTTTCTCTGCAAATAAAACAATGATCACGCTGATCCCAGCTGAGGGCCTTGAGGGGTGAGGAGCAAGTCACAGCCAACAGCGGGTATCAAATCTAATCTTGTACACACTGATGTGTATAAAATGGGTGACTAATAAGAAAATATAAATAAATAAAAATTAAACATTAAAAAAAAAAATCTAACCTTAACTCCAGTGCCTTCAGCCTGA
The DNA here is from genome assembly GCF_039906515.1 of Pseudorca crassidens. Lineage (NCBI taxonomy): Eukaryota > Metazoa > Chordata > Mammalia > Artiodactyla > Delphinidae > Pseudorca > Pseudorca crassidens. The sequence goes on along the minus strand of NC_090297.1, from coordinate 19,798,562 downwards.
CCCCAAAACTCAAGCACAGTGCTCAGACCTTCTTGAGGGTTGGGTCCAAGGCCTGGCTGGGACACCACCACAGGCCAGGCTGCCCCAGCACTTCCACCCCAGACACACCGCATGGCTTCCCTCTCTACTTGTGGCCATGTCGGGGCCAGTGACTCCACTTCCCTGAGCCTCAGGCTCCTTTATCTGAGAAATGAATCTGATAGGAATCCCTGCTCTGTCACCTCTGAGGAGCAAATGCACTAATGGAGGCAAAAACACTATGTAAAAGGTAGAGGGACAAAAGCAGTAGTTACCATTTACTGACCTCTTTCTCTATGCCAGGCAAAACATGATTTCAGTTAACCCAAAAAAAATCTGTGGTGGGTACTCCTGTTATTAACAGTTTACAGATCAGAAAACTGACTTAATAACCAGGGACAGGTGGGGATTCGACCTCGCTTATTCTGGGTCTAGAAGGCTCCAGGATGGCACTCTGGGCTTACTGGGGTCTGCCTAATAGGAAGGCTCTTCTTTCCTCTTCTTTCCTCTACAGACGTAGACAGGCTCTGAGCCCCCAAAACTCTTTCCACCACACTAAGTATCATGTTGAAGGTCCACATGACAGGCAGCGGGAAGGGGAATGGGGGAGAAGGAAACCACCAGTTAGGTGCCAGAAGGAAGTGTTACTGTCAACAACCTTCTCAACATCCCTACCGGGTTAGAACTGTTATGTCCATTTTGCGGATGAGGAAACTGAGGTTCAGAAAGGAAAAGTGACTTGTCCAACATCAGAGCAGGCAGGAGAAACTCTTTTCCACCATCCAAGGTGGCTAACTCTCACCCTTCCCCATATCGAGTGAAGGACGCCAAGGGAAGGGGGGGCTCCTGAGTTTCCTTCCCTTGCCCAGAGCCCCACCCCCCTCCCTTATCCCTAGAGAAAACTGCAGGGTTCCCCCACTGGAACAGGCCGTCATTCTCAGTCCTGATCAAATCCCACAAATATTTAAAGGAGCTATTTTGGGAGTCAATAAATGTGGGAGATGGGTGCATCCCTGGCTAGTCCAGTCCTAATGGTCTCTGACCCCACCCCCACCAGTAGACACCAGCCCACGTTCCCAATGCCAGTCTTGTCTTGGTTTAGGAGGCAGGCACAGCTGGAACCACACAGCCGGGCAAGAGGCGGGGAAGGGCAGGCTCCCTAGGCCCAGACACGCTGGCACTCCTGGGCCTCTCCTGGGCCTAGCGAACTAGAGCTCCCCTGGCGGAGCCCTGGAAGGCCAAGAGGGAAGGGGGTGGGGTGTGACTGTACTGACAGCGGCTTCCTGGTGCCTGGAGAGGCCAGGGTCCCAGGCGGTTGGGGCATGGGGGGCAGTGTGCAGGAGTCCTGCCTTCGGCTCCATATCTACCAGGAAGGCTTGAGTGACCCCAGACAAGCCCCTCCGTTTCTCCTTGTGAAAAGGGCTGGGTTTCTCAGGCCTCAGGGGAGGGTGCCAGGTGACGGGTTCCCTGAGAGTAACTGGAGACAGGGAGAGGAGGGGGAGCCGGATGAGGTTCCTCTCAGGCTCCCAGACGCCCCTGGGAGAGGTGGCGGCAGAGTCTGCCATTCGCCCGGGCGCCCAGGGACATCGGAAGTTCAAGCGGGGAGGTGCGAGAAACAAACAGGTTTCAAAAATAGCCAGGAGGCCGGCCGTGGCACCTGGACCCAGCCAGAGGAGGGGACGAGGTCTAGATGGGCCGGTGTGTGGTAGGTACCTCCCGAGACCCCAGGTTGAGCCTCGCCCCCAACTTCAAGTAGGTACCTGCAAACCCGGGCTCACACTGAGTCGGCTTCTGGGCGCCCGGGAGTCAAAAGGTAACCGCGTGGTGGGGGAAGGGGGCAAGGGGGCTCCCGCCGGCCGCTGACCTCGGGGCCAGAGTGCTGGGGTGCGGGATGGGGGTATCTTCCCAAGACCCTGCCCCCTGCTCCCTCCCCCGGGTACCGACGCTGAGCTCCTGCCTCCCCTGGCTGTCCAAAGAGGGGACGTGCTGGGGTCGCGCAAGTCTCTTCCTCTGACCTGCAACCTCCCTCCGACTGCAGCCCGCACCTGGGGACCCCGAGCTCCGGTTTCTTCCCCCAGCTTCTGCCCTTCCTCCCCAGCCGCACAGAATGGGGACGGGAGTAGGAACGCAGCTTGACCCTCGGCGACCCCAAATCCCGCAGGGCCGGGTAAGGTCGCTCCGGACCGCAGGGCGCGACTCAGGCCCTGCCTCTCCCCCCACACCGTCCCGGGACTCTGAGGAGGGGCGTCCGTGCGCCCCGACCCCCGCCCGGCCCCCGCCGGGCCCCGGTGGTCGCGCACGCACTCACTCCGGTGCCGGCCGCCGCCCCCCCAGCTCTGCTTGGCGAGGCTGGGGCTCCTGATCAGCGCCCGCCCGGCGGACTTGAGTGCGTCCATAGCCGCTCGGGCCGCCGCCGCCGCCGCCGCCGCCGCCGCAGCCAAAACTCCGTCAGGGAAAACTTTCCGCCGGGGCCGGGTGGCTCACGGGCTCTGCGCTCCTCCCCTTCCCCGCGCGAGCTCCGCGCCGACGTCCGCCGGGGCGGGGCGAGGGCTGGCCAGGCTCCGCCCCCGGCCCCGCCTCGCCCGGTCTCTGCCCCAGTTGCCCCAGGCTGTCCAGACAAAGGGCGCCCCTGAGGCAGCGAGCCGAAAGCCCTCGACGCCCTCTCTTTTCCTCTATCTCCCCAAACCCCTTATTTCCCACCAGGTAGGAGGCTGAGGGTCCGAGAGCCGCTTCTCCCGCCGCGGGAGGCGCTGGCCTAGGATTTCTAGACAGCTGAAAGTTACTTGGAGACCATTTTACAGATGGGGAGACTGAGGACGGGAGAGAATGGGCTTGTACAAGAGGAAGGTGATGCCCATCGCAGTGGGAGGCTTGGAAAGAGCTGACGGTGGTAGAATTTTGCTGGGACCAGGGCCGGAGTATAAAGTTTGCCTTAGCAAGACCCGTTGGGCACTTTACTCGCCCAACAGACTCAGCCTGCTCCCTGGCACCACCTGGGCACTCTGGGCTGCCCCCTGCCCACCCTACTCCCCAAGTAGCCTCAGAGGTGGTGTGGCCTTGGTGTTATGCTCTGAGGTGTGGGGAAAGGAGTCTTAGTTCTAGCACTGACTTTCAGTGTGACTGACCTCAGGCAAATCCTTCCCCTCTCTGGGTCTTAATCTTTATCTGTAAAGTGAGATGAGATCCTGTCTCTAGTGATCCTTCCAATCTACCAGACCTTGACCCAGAGCCTGCCCTGCTTGATAGGAGGCACTTCAAGAGGAGTCTGGATTCTAGAATTCCTCAAGCACAGATGTTCTAAGTCCAGGATTTAGAATTCTCTCTAGAATCCTGTACCTTCTTGTCAGGCTTTACCAAAGGGAGTCAAAAGGAGAGCACATATATCCAGGCCACAGCCTGGCTTCTGGGGGGTGGGCATGTTGCATCAGTAAGCTGACCTTCCGTCTCTGGGATTGCTTCTGGCTCAGAAGGCAGGAGTCCTGTTCCCATGTTGGGGGAAAAACAGGACTGTGCTGTCACCAGCGGGACAGGGAGGCTGGCATTCCTCTATAAGCTAAGTGCTTTTCGGCCGTTCTGTCCTTTGCTTCAGCAACACTGCGGCCAGCAGTAGACCCACTTTACAGATAAGAGCCCAAGGCCTGGGAGAGAAGCACTCACTGCAGGTCTCTGCAAGTCAGAGGCCAGGATTGAACTCAAACCCAGTGCCTTAGGCTAGAGTAGAATGCCAGGAGTCTGAACTCAGCTTTCCTCCTTTTGGTGGTTGTGAATTCACCTTTCTGAGCCTCATCTGTATAAGGGGCAACAATACCTATTCCACAGGGCTGTCTGTAATAAATAACATGAGTTGGAAAGTCTGAGTCTTCTCCTTAAGAAGAACTCACCTATAAACTTGCCTCCTCCAGGAAGCTTTCCCGACTACCATCCATCAGACTTCTCCTTGTGGGATGCCACAGGCCTGAGCTTTCAGCAGTATTGCAGCTGCCCATTTCTACTCTATTTGCTTCCACCAGACTTTGTGTCCTTCAAGAGCAATAAGTTCTTCTGATTTATCTCTGAATCCCAAATGCCTAGCAAGGGGTCCAAATGGAGTTGGAATACAGTCAGTGTTTCTTTCCTTCCTCCCTTCTTCCCTCCCTTCCATCCTCTCTCGAGCTTTTCACCACATCAGGCTAACTTCTCCTGTAAAGGGCTGTGGTGATGTGTAGGTAGGTCCCCAGGGCTGAGTCCCCCAGCCCTGAGCCAGCTAGGCCCTGGGGCAGAGAGAACATTCTGGAGCCTGAAGGAAAAGTAATCACCCAGGGCTGGCTGGTGAAGGGCAGCTGATGGTGTCCGGCTGGCAGGGGGTACCATATGGGCCTGGTAAGCAGGCAAGCCTGGGCACTCTGTGCTGCAGTGAAGGCTGTTTCCAGGGCCATCTCATCCTGCCGGAGGTGACCTGCTGGGAGCTATCAGCCATGCATCCCCCGCAGAGGGGCAGCCTGCTTGTGCCCCGTCTGCCAGTCCCAGAAACAGAAGCAGAAACAGAAGGTCAGAGCTGCGAGGGGCCTCCTCTGAGGTCACCATGTCCAAACCCTCATTTCACAAGTGAGGAGCCTGAGGCCCAGAAAAGGGCAGAGACTTGCCCAAGGTCACAAAGCAAGCCTGGACCAGAAGCCAAGTCTCTTGCCTCCTAGCTTGGATGCTTATGAAAACAGAGAGGGAGCAAAGAAATCTTGAAAGTACACCAGTATTCAAGAAAGAGTTTTAAGGTGGCTTTTCTTTTTTGTTTTCTTTTTTGTTTATCTGATCTAACTTTGTAAAAATTTTTACAGTGATCATATGTTCTTTAATAATCAGAAAGGAAAAAATAAATAAAAGGGAGGGGAAAGCTACCTATGGGATAACTGGCTTTTGTCTTTAGGAAAATGATATCAAAATTGTAATCTTACTGTTTTCTCCCCCACTGGGCCCTCATGGGACCCCAGTGAGACAGTGGGTGCCAGGGAGCTGGGAGGGCTCTCAGCTTCTCTCCAGCTATCACTTGGGCTTGCAGTGGGACCAAGACCAAAGCCTTAGACTGGGATCAGGAGCCCTGATTTCCTCAAATAATCTTTCTTCCTGAGCTAGTCTCTTCACCTGACTAGGTCTCAGTTTTTCCATCTGTAAAATGGGAGTTTTTACAGCAGAGTGTGTGTTCCACCACCCGCCTCCCCTCGCCAACCAGCAAAGCACAGTGGTGAAACCCATGAACACTAGAGTCTGGGATCCCATCTCCCCCATTTTCCTACTTTATAACCTTAGGCAAGTCATTTAAATCCCACAGTCCTCAGTTTCCTTATCTGTAAAAATGGGTGGCTGTAAGGATTAAAAGAGTTAACATTTGGGACATCTTTAGAATTATGCTTGGCATATAATAAGTGCTATTTATGTCACATATTTTAATAAAACTAAAATCACTTTCCTCACTGGGTGAACAGTGAAGATGAAGTGGTTATTATTACCATAATTCCTGACTGGCTCCCAGGGATGGGAGCTCTCTTGGGATTGGAACCAGCCTGGCCCAGTCTGAGCTGTGGGTAGTTCAACCTCTCCTCATTGCTCCCCCCACCCCCACTCCCCTCAAACCCAGGTGGGAGACAGCCCTTTCCCAGGGAGTCTGAGGGAACCTGGGTTACTGCCCTGGGATCTCTGATTAGACTTGGCTCTGACCTTTCACCCAGCCCACAGGGCCTCCTCTCCTGCCTGCTGTGTCCCACTGTCCCAGCAGCCCCAACCAATCGCCTCGGAACCCTTCCCTCCTCAGACCTTTTCCATGCTCCTTCCTCGTGCAGAAACGTCCAGCCAGGTCACCTCCTCACCTTTGCCCTGAACATCTGGTTGGCCTCCTCCCCAACATCTACAGTCACAGCTACCCACACACCTGTCTTTCCTCCCCAGTAGCCGCGCGCGCGCCGCGCGCACACACACACACACACTCCTAGACAACTGTTTGATCTTGGAGTTCTATATACCTGGGTTCTAAAATCAAAGGCTCATCTATATTCACGCAACGTTAGCTAACTGGGCCTCGGTTTCCTCATCTGTACGATGAGGATATTACGCGCTTTAGAGGGCTTTGCAAGGCTGCAGTGAGATAATATATGGGAAATGCTTAGCCCCATGCCTGGCGTGTGACAAGTGCTCAGCAAATGGTAACACTGGTTATCATTCATTTTTTATGGTTTTTGGTGAAACTGTTTGCCTTCCCCAGCAGCTGAGCATGCCTCAAGCACGGGGGCTGGAAACCGTCATTCACCCCCGGGTACTTGAGAGCAGCTCACCAGTGCCTGGCACAGGGGGGGTGCTCAATACACATCCAAGGGCTTGACTTAAGTTCTGTCCTCTGGTTCTTAGAGTGCACCCAGCAAGTGGGTGACCCTCTGCAGTTGGAGAAGCAGCAGCACCTAAAGGGGCTGGGGGAGGTGCTCCTGAGGGGCCCCTACTGGCCCAGACTGCCCTCCTGGGCGGGACCAGCAGCTGTCTCCTTCTCAGCCTGGACATCCATAGGGATGTCTCTGGCTATAGAGCTGCTGAGCTAATTAAGAATAACAAAGCACCGTGTAATTGCCAGCAACTGATGCATTCCCTGCCTCTTCCTGCCTCTCCTACCCCTGCCCTCCTTGGCACTGTCTGGCCTGGAGGTCATTGCACAGACATGAAGGTAGGCAGAGTGGCGAAACTGAGCACAGGCTGGTGTCAGGAGACCTGGAGGCTGGCCGCCTCTGCCACCCTCTTGCAGTGGACCCTGGGCAAGGAAGTTCCCTTCTTACCTTGACTCCATTTCCCGATCTGCAGGGCTCTTGACCTCGTGTTAAGGGGAGGGATAAGGCTAAGGGACTGGGACAAGGCTCTGCCGAGGGACTGGGCTGCACCTGCCACATGGGTCGAGTGCAGCAAGGCAGAAAGCCCCAGGTTTGAATCCCAGGCCCGTCCCTCACCAGCTATGTGATCTTGGGCCACCCACTCACCTTTTCTGAGCAACAGATTCCTCGTCTCCAGAATGGGATTTGTTTGAGAGTACTTAACTCTTACTAGGAGAACCTGTGTTGTCCTCAACCTGTGCCTGTAACAAAGATCCCTGGACAAGCTCATCTCTATCAAAGTGGGTGCAGAAATCAAGGGTTGAGAACTTGTAGAGCAATTTGTTAGAGTCATTTTGTCTTGAATCTCATAATGAGAAAAATAGGCTTGTAGTTTTTAAATTTTATTTTTCTAGTAATTCATTTTCCTTGTATTTAACAAAAGTATTGTTCTGTGACAGATTAGAACATTTTAAAGAACAGTCCTTCTCCACAGATGGTTTGATAAGCACTGCTTCAGGGGATCTTGTAAAAACAGACATCATAGAAACCCCGCCATAATATTTCCATAGTTCTAGGAATTTTCAACCCCTGTGGCTCCCAAAGCCTGCAGGATAAAGACCCAATCTCTTTGCCTGGCTTTCAAGGCCCTTCTCACTAAAATCCCAACCTTCCTTCCCCATCACACCCTCTCATCAAAACACCCTGTTCTCTCATCCTTCAAACTTCCTATGCCTGCTTACAACTCTATGCCTTTTCCTTCCACCTGGCATGCCTTTCTCCACTTTGCCCTAAAACTGGCAAACTCCTATTCATCCTTCAAGACCCAGACCAAATGTCCACTCCTGGGAAACCTTTTCCCATGCCACCCCTGCACCTGCCCTAGGCAGGGTTAGGTGCTCCTTGCTCTGTGCTCCAAGTGCAACGTGAAACGTGGAGGCAGGACGTTGCAGCGGTTAAGGCTACTGACAGGCTCAAGGGTCAGAACAATGAGGATTTTAGACCTGACCTTGCCAGCTGTGTGATCCTGGGCAGATGATTTCATACTATTGGGCTTCATATTTCCCATCTGTACAGTGGGGTGTACGGTGAGGAGTAGAGGTGATGTGTGAAAAGTTCCCAGCCTCATGACACATGGGAGAGACTGTTGTTAGTGTTATCCCTCTGGTCTAGAAATCGCCAGGTTGTCTTTTCTGTCTCCCTACTAGACTGCTTGCTCCCTGAGAGCAGGGATACTTGAGAGCATCTGATGTACCTGGTGTTTCCTGGGCCCAGTGCAGGGCTTGCCCAGAGGCTATGTGTGGGACAGGCTCCCTGCCCTGAGGTGCCCATGGCTGTGGCTCCCTTGTCGGTGGAGTGCTTGATCAATCAGCTCTGCCAATGTCCATGGTGTAAATACGTCCACCATGGCCAACCTTAAGTTACCAAAAGTTTAACAACCAGCTTGCCAATTACCTGAATATTTAACAGTCTGCTCTTGTGAGCCACCCAGCTCCAGCGCCCCTCCCGGTATGACTGCTCTGAGCAGAAGAGCAGCCATCAGAGGTGGCCTCCCCTGCCGGCCGCCCCGCGCCAGGCCAGCACATCAAGGGCCACCCAGGGAAGGGCTATAAGGTCAGTCATGCCCCACACAGAGGTCCTTACTCATCCCCCTCCCGCAAGCCTCCAGACCCTTTGTTCTCTGGGATAAAAGCCTGCGACCTCCCTCAGAAGGAAGAAGAGAAGCTGGGGTAGTGGGCCCAGCTGACCCATCCATCAGTGGCTCTTGGGGGCCTAAGTGAGGTGGGGGGGCTATCTCTGAAGCCAACAGGGGCCAATTTACTATAGTCCTGTCCCCTCAGCTGTTGCAGGCTAATGAAACCAAGCCCGGTCCCAGTGTCCCTTGGTCACCGTGGGATCCAAGAAAGCTTGTGTACAAGCTCCTCTCACCTCCTTCCCTTCTCTCCTTTAGTCATGCCAGCCTGTGCCCAGGCAGCTCCCTCCTCTTACAATGCCCTCCCCTCCCCTCCCCCAGCTCCACCCTGGGGGAGCCCTCCCCTTTCAGTGCCCAGCCCAAGCCATTGAGCTATACTTCCCAGACCAGCGGACCCGGTGGATGCGTGTCTCCCTGGGGGCCCCTTTACGGGCTGCTTGCCCACAGGCCTTGCCCCCACCCCCTACAGCTGTGGTTCCCCTGGGGTGCTTGTTAAAAATGCAAATTCCTAGGCAACACTTTCAGAGTTTCTGTATCCACAGGTGAGGCCCAGGAAATTTGGATTTAGAGGACTTGAGAGCCTGAGCTTGAACAGCCCTGAGCTTGAACAGCCCTGTCCTCACGTGCTGGGACTGTGCCTGATTTACACTGAGGCCTCATGGTGACCCTCATCAGGACCAAGGGCTCCATAGGCCTCGGTTGTATCGAATCCAGTGTCTGTTACTGAGGCCACCGTGTCTGGAGGACCCATCTTCCTGGCTCAGCTAAGGGCCCTTCTGTCCTCACCTCCTGGGGGCCTGAGCACTGCCAGGTAAGTGGAAGGCGTCTCCATTCTCCGAACACTGCTGCTCCAGCTTCAGTCTCCTTACCTGTAAAATGGGCAGAGATAATATCTACCTCCTGGGTTCACTGTGACGATTAAATGAGATCATGCCCACAGGGCTGTTAGCACCATGCTTGACACATAGGAGGTGCTCAGAAATGGTCAGCACTTAGAGGAGAACCCCAATGCCTGGCTTGCAAAGGCTGCGTGAGCTGCCTGCTGCCTGCCTCTCCCACCTCAGCCGGAAGCACTCTCCCCCTGCCCCTGGCCTTCTCTTTGTCTTGCCTTGGACTGACTGAGCTTGTTTCCCAGCTCAGGGTGCTATAGACTGAACTGTGTCCCCCTCAAACTCACATGTTGAAGCCCTAACCCCCAATGTGATCTTATTTGGAGATAGGACTTTCAGGAGGAAATGAAGGTTAAATGAGGTCCTAAGTGTGGGGTCCTAATCTGATAGGCTTGGTAGCCTTGTAAAATGGGAAAGAGGAATTTCTCTCTCTCTTTGTGTGTACACACTTGGGAAAGGCTATGGAGGGCGTAGCAAAAAAGGTCTATGAGCCAGGAATAGAGAGCTCTCACCAGGAACTGAATTGGTGGGCACCTTGATCTTGCACTTCCCAGCCTCCCAAACTGTGAGAAAAATAAACTTCTGTTGTTGAAGCCACCCAGTCTACAGTATTTTGTTATGGCAGCCTGAGCTGACTAATACACAGGGCCTTTGCACATGCTGTGCCCTCTGCTTGGAATAATTTTCCCTGATCTCACAGTGGCTCCTTTTTGTCTCTCAGATTTTGGTCTAAATGTAATGTCAGAGAAGCCCTCCTTGGCCACCCATCTGAGGAAGTATTCCAGTCACCTGATTTTAATTCTATGTAGAGCACTAACATGTCCAGTATTTTTCTTGTTCTTCCTTTCTTTGCTTATCATCTGCCTGTACATCACCAGAATCTCATCTCCATAATAGCAGGAACCTTGTCTTTCCTGCTTGGACCACAGGCAGCAGACTGGAGGCCCAATAAATATTCGTTAGATTGTTCCTATTAAATATCCAGAATCTGCCTACTCACCCTCCAGGCTGGTCCGAGTCACCGTCATCCATCTCCTGGATTATGACAGTAGCCCTCTGCTTGCCCTCCTGACTCCCATAGTCTACTCTCAACCCAGCAGGAATCCTTGGAAGACCTAAGTCTGATCGTGTCACTCCTCTACTGAAAACCCTTCCTTGGCTCCCCCCTTCTCTCAGACTAAAAGCCCAAGTCCTTAAACTGTCCCCCAGGGCCTTGCACAACCGGCCCCTCCTCCCTGCAACTCCAGTCTCATGGGCCTGCTTGGTGTCCCTTGTTCATCCCAGGCATGTACCCAACCCCGGACCTTTGCACTTGCTGTTCCCTCTGCTATAAACATTCTTCCCTCTGAAATCTTCCCTCTGAAACATTCCCTTTCATTCTTCAAGTCTTTGCTCAAATATCACCTTCTGAATAGAACTTCCTCTGAACATTCATTTAAAATGATAACCTTTCCTCCCTCCAGGGCTGGCTTCTGGGAGCACACCAGGCCCTGTGCTCAGAAGGGCTCCACACTTGGCATTTTTTGCTCCTCCATTGCTGTTTTGAAATTCTTAATAATTTTATCTTTGAATTTGTGTTTGGTAAGAGAAGTCTGATGGGACAAGGGAGCACCAGAGCCTTGGCCTCTGCTCACATGTGTCCCAGCTCTCACTGCCTGCTCCCCCGTGTGTTAGTACCTCAGGCCCCCTCTGCTCCCTGCAGCTGTCTTTGGTGCCTGGCAGGACCCTGTGCCCCACAGAGTCTTGGGACAGGGCATGGCATCAGCCATCCCCAACCTGGGCTGGCAGCACCACTGCACACCTTGTGGGTGACTGGCCAGAGGCCACATCTCAGTGGGGGCAAGACCCCAATCCAGGTACTAAGCACATCCTGGGATGGAAATTTAAAGACCCCAGGACATCTCCCATCTGCCAAGGGTTGGAGCCTTGGACCCGTGGGAAGGAGATGCCTGGGTTGACTTCCCCACCCCCCACCCCCATCTGGGGTGTCTGCCTCAGTCCAGCATCTGGCGGGAGGGAGGATTTGGGAGGGGGAACCGGGCAGCTGTCAGGCTCCAGAGAGAGGGTGTGTCCTCGTTGGTGGGGCAGGGCCCCTCAGTGCCTGTGAGAATCTTCACCCTGAGGGTGTTCCTGTGGCCGCCAGCGCTCCCTCAGTCTGTGGCTGGGTCACTGGTTACTTCCTCCTTCCAGTCTTCCTGTTGGCCTCTTCTGGCGGGCTTGGGGCACCCTTGGGAATGAGCCATGAAATACCAATTGTGTGATTTCCATGATTCCACGAGTGAAATGCTCTGACATTTGCATTTAAAACTGGCCTTGCACAATATAAAGATGGATAGTAAAACTCATGTTAATAATTGAAATTTTTAATTTTTCTGTACTCAGAGAGACACTAAATAGCAAATGGAAGCACAGCGATGAGAGAGAGGCGCTGACAAAGGAAGTCTCCTGTGCGCCATACCTTTTCCCTTCTTTTTGAACGACAGCCTACGGCTGCATTTTGCGCTGCAAATTACATAGCCGGCCTTGCCTCCATCATTCCTGGTCTTGTTGTTTTAAATAGCTCTCGCTGCATCTCGGTGCTACGTGGTTGGCTTACTTCTTACGGTTGTCTCTTATGGTCTGCTCTTCCCGCTAGAATGTGGACTCCTGGAAGATGGAGCTTCTGTCTGTCTGGTTCGCAGCTGTATCCCCTGGGTACAGAGGTGCCGAGTACATTGCAGGTGCTCAGTAAACGTTTGGGGAATGTTGAATGAATGGATGTGATTTGGGAAGGCTGGGAACCATCAGTCTTTCCACTGCCTGGCCATCTGGGTTCCAGGCCCTCCCCTGGCCCATTTTGGCTCAGACGACTGACGTCGGAGCCTTGCGGTTCCGGCATTTCCTTTTCAGACCTCAGTGCTTCAGCCTTTCTGCCTCCTGCCAGGCCCAGCCTTGCTGGTGTGAATGGCAGCCGCCCTGAAGGCCGCAGTAAGAGCTCCCCAGATGCCTGGGCCACAGGTTTCTCTCCTTCCTGGAATTCCTTAGGTCATTTCCATCCATTGTCTTTGGCGGCAGCTTCTCCAGTTGGTCTTTCCACCTCAGGAAGGTTCCCTTGCTGGTTTCCCCATCTGCTGCCAGGTTCAAATCCTTTTTGGCTCCAAATCCTCTCTTGGGGTTTCCTTGGCCCCTTCTGCCTCTAATGGCCAAGGTGACCTTGGGCAAGCCTGCCACTCTCTTCTGGGGAGACCCTTGTGAAATGAGGGGGGCTGCTTTTGCCCTCCTCCCAGGGAAGGGCAGCAGAGGCCTGGGTCCTTTGGAAGAACGATGCTGATACAATGAAGGTTACTTCTTTCACATCTGAGTCGCCGTCTGTCCTGCAACCCGGTGCCGCTTGACCCCACTCTCTCCCCTCCCTCTTTAGTTACACAACAAACAGCCTGCAGCTGCCACCGCCCCCTGGCCCCTCAGCCGTTCCTCACCCACGGGATGGGACACAGCGCGTCGTGTGGGAGTGGTCCAGACTCTGCTCCCCCTTCTCCTAAAGAGAATTCTGGGTTTGATATTCAGCCATTTCTCCCCCCTCCTTCTCTGTTGTTGAGGGATAAGGCTCAACTCCTGTTTCCTGAGGCAAAGAAACCCCCAAACAAAGCAGCTTAAAGAGCACAGAAGTGTATTTCTCTCTCACAAAACCTCTTCGGCGAACGTTCCAGGCCTGGGAGGCACACGAGCATGCAGAGACCCAGGTTCCTTCCACGGCATGGCTCTTGCATCTTGACAGGCTTTACTGTCACCACGTCTGGTCTCAGCCAGCAGGGAGGAAAGAGAGGGCACCCACTGACTGAAGGCCAAGGCCTGAACGTGGCCTCCATCACTGCCATTCACGTTCTAATGGCCACTGCTGCAAGGGAGGCTGGGAAATGTTGTCCAGCAGCATGGCCACCTGCCATGGAGGAAGAAGAGGATGGTTTGGGAAGACGACCAGCTGATTTACACCTGCCTTCTCTCTATGAAGAGAGTCTGGGTTTGGGACAAATTGGTTTCAAGGTTTTGTGTCACAGGACCAAGAAAATGAGTGGAGAGAGCCTGAAGGGGAAAGTGAGAGGAAAGGGACAGGGACATGGAGGGAAGCAGCTTTGAAGAGTATTAGACGCAAGTCACAGTTGGAGTTATTTTTAAATGACTTTTGGTTAATGGTCTGTGTCTTCTGAAGTGCTCTGCCCTCCTGGAGCCAAGACGGGGCCTCCTGGGGTCCCAGGATACGTGGGTTACCATGCTCGCCGCACTGTGCCTGCTGAGACTGGGCTATGAGAGAGATCCGTTCTCTGCGCTCCAGGAATTCACAGGCCGGTGGGGCACACAGACCCGGGATTAGAGGCGAATCCAAGCGGCTGAAAAGACATCAAGGAGGGAATTACCGCTGGTGGGGGAGGGGCAGACGAGATAGGGCATAACAGGGACCCCATATTCTAGGTTTACCTCTGCCTGTGGGAAATAGCTCTCTAACGCATTTTACTAGAGTGATAAAAAGCAAAGGGAAGAAGATTGAGTAAAGAATCAAGAAACTTGAGTCCCAGCCCTGCTGCTTTGTGTCCTAGGGCAAGTACCCGCCCCTCTTTAATCCCCTTCTCTAATCCCGCCACTGCGAGCGCATTTGATATCCTCGTAGGAAGTACTGAAAGGCGCCCTCACCAGTGGACAAAATGCAGAAAGTTGCCGCCTCCAGCAGGCTGACGCAGGCCCCGCGACACAGAGGGTGACACACAGAGTGGGGACAGGCTGGATTTCAGCCACACTTACCTCTTGACTCCACACCCTTTTGAAGTGCATACCACGCACAACTGTGTTTAGGCAGCCGCCTTGCCAACCAGCCTCCCTGAGACATCGTATGATCCCAAGGGGGCAACTGCTGTGAGAAGGACTCAGAACCCCAGTGGCCCCCAGGAAAGCCTTCTAACCAGCAGGGTTCTTTCCCTCATGTTCTGTGGCACTGCTGGGACTAGCATAGGGCATGTGAGGTATCTGGGGCACGTAGGTTAACGAAGCACTCACTTTCGGGGTGACCACTGGGAACGCACGCCGCCATAAATTTTGTGCCCTAGGCACCTCGCCAGCCTCACCTTAGTCCCGACTCTGCCCTACAGGGTGCCCACAGATCTAGGTGGTGGTGTTTTAAAGGAAGGTGCCAGAAAACCATCTGAGGGCAGCTTCCCTCAGCAGCAGAGAGCTACACCCAGGAGCCATGGAGGGGGTGAACCTGGAAGAAGAGGCACAGGGCAGGAGGGGCACGGTCCAGAGAACCGGGTGCCGGGAGAGGCTCTGTGCTGGGAATCTCAAATTCACCTGAAAAGGTAGGGAGGGAGAGGGAGGGCCAGGTAGTCAGACCCCTCGTTTGTCATCTGAGGGCGTTGTAGGAAGAGCTATGGGGGAGGGGTGGGAAGAGAGGAGGATGGTGGTTCCCGGTCCTGAGCCATAGGTGACACAGCAGCCCGGGGCCAGGCTGGCTGAGCTCACACCCGAGGAGGGAGGATGCAGCACCTGAGGGAGGGTGGCCTCCACCCAGGAGCTCGCCTTCAGGGCCACCAGCACCCTCCCCAGAGCTGCTCTGGAGTCAGGGAGCCAGAGGCTCTGAAGACAAGGACTCAGGCCACCGGGAGTCAGTTATGACACGTTCAGTCCAGGGTCCTTCCAGCAGGAGGATACCGGGATTAAATCGTCCCACCTCCCAGATCCCGAAACCTTGGACTGTGTTTCTCAAACCAGGCAAACATTCAAAACCACTTTCATTTTTGCCTGTACTGATAGCTATTTGGTGCTTTTTGAAAAATCAACTCATTTTCACTTAAATAGTTTATTTTCAAAGGAAACTACGTAAATGGAAAACTGCATGATTGCCATAAACAGGAGCTAAGTAATGGCATGAGTGTGACGTTAATCACCAGTGTTCTTAAATTCTAGCCGGACCCTGGTGCCCCAGGGTTCTGGATTTGAGGGCCAGTCCCTGTGTTCGAAGGGAGGTCAGCGGAGGTCAGAAAGGTGTTAAACACGGAGAGCACTCATCCGAGACTCTCGTTTCTCATCAGAAATGGAATCACTTTCTCCCTCGGTGAGTCCGTATCCTGTGCGCCCACTTAGCCCATCTCATGAATGTGTCCCCTCCTTGTGAAAGACTGTCCCCTGGAGTCCTGAACTTAAGACAGCAAGAGTGACCTCTCATAGTTGGGCGGGGTGGAGCTGGGGCTCTGGGTATGGGCTGGGCCCCGAGCTGTACCCCCAGCCTCAGCCTGGCTAAGCCTGTCTCAAGTGAGTCTTGGACAGGCTGGTGTTGATAACCTCAGCATGTGGTAGAGAAGCTGGCACACAAAAGGTGCTCAATAAATGCATGAATATAGAGCCCTTGGAAGAGGGGATGGGTCCAACCTCAGTGAGCCTGTGGGCGTGACTGCAGCGATGGCTCCCAGGGGCTGGTTCGTCTCAGGGTCCAGCCTCATCCCTGCCATGGGGGGCCCACTTCTGTGGGCCTGGAGGGGGACAGAGAGGGACATAATCCCAGAGAGAGACTGTTGGGAGGGAGAGGCACATGCGAAGGGAAGCCAGAGGGTTTCCTGCTGTGGTTTTGTGGTGACAACTGTGTCCCACGACTAGAGCAATGATAAAAACAGGAAGTACGGAGCGGCTGGGACCTTCCCCGCCTGACTTCAGCCTTGCCTGACCCCAGCAGCCCTCTGTCCCCTCCATATCCTCATGCACCGCTGGTCACCTGTCTGGTGGGAGGAGCTCTGAGAAGGCCCAGGAATCTCTCAGCACTCGCCCAGCCCCGCTGCCTACCCTCTGACACGCCACCACCGCAGGAGGGGCACTGGCGGGCTGTGGGGCACCTGGGGGCCTCGTCCAGCTCTGCTGCTACCTCACGGTGTGACACTGAACGAGCCCTCCCTCCCTGGGCCCGGCTTCCCTACGACTGAATGGAAGGGGCTGGACCGCTGATGGCTCTTCCCTCCCAGGCAGGCATCCCCCAGGATTCTGGGGGCAGCAGGAGAAGCGCCCGGGGAGACCAGAGAGGGGAGGCAGCGCCTGCCATGGGTGCCAGTGTACGACCAGCTCCCTGCAGGCTCCAGGACCGAGCTGCGTGCCCGCGCGCGCGTGCACACACACACACACACACACACACACACAGCAGTGCGCACACACACACAGAAGCGCGCACACACACACAGGGCGTGGGCACAGCTTTGTGAGCGAGAGTGCACAGTTTACACACCTGACCCTGCCTGCCGGGATCAGGGACCAAAAAGAAGAGCAAAAATAGCCAGGCTCCACCACGGCTTTGAAGGGCTCTTGGGCCAGTGGAGACAGGCCAGTCCACAGAAATGACAGCTTAAAGACCAGGCTCACAGTCTGGGGGCGGGGGGGGGGGCACAAACAACTCTGTAGGGGAAGGGAAGTATTTCTTATCCTTCCCTTATTAATTATTATCATTAGTTATTTATTTTAATTTTTTATATTCTTGAGATATAATTCACATGACGTAAACGTCACCATTTTCAAGTGGGTTGTAGTACAGTGACAATGTCGTACAGCCATCCCCACTATCTGATTCCAGAGCACTTCCTTCAGCCCAAAATGAAACCTTGTATCCATTAGCTCCTAATTCCTTCCTCCCCCCAGCCCCTGGCAGCCACTAGTCTACTTTCTGTCTCTATGAATTTGCCTGTCCTGGATACTTCACATAAATAGAATCGCATACTAGAAGGCTTTTACGACTGTCTTTTTCACTTAGCCTAAGTGTTTTTAAGGTTCGTCCGTGTTGTAACATGCATCAGTACTTCACTCCTGTTTATGGCTGAATAGCCTTCCATTGTGTGGATAGACCACGTTTGTTTATCCATTCATCTGTTGTTGAACAGGTGGGTTGTTTCCACTATTTGGCTATTAAAACCCATCATTTATCAAGTTCTTTCACCATCCTGTTCTAAGAATTCCACAGGGTCATGTCAGGTAGCCCCTCACACCAATGAGGTGGGTACTGTTCTCATCCCCTTTATGCAGACTGGGAAGGGGATAGGCTCAGGGACTTGCCTCAGTGAGGTGGTGCCTGCGTCTGGACTCAAGCAGTAATGTGACTCCGTTCCAGGGCGGAACACTTTATTGCCTGAGGAAAGCCCCGAAGAGCCCTCTTTCTCTTGGCCCCAGGGAAGAGCCACGGTTGGGCTGGTGGCTGCTCCTTCAGCCCCCGTGCCTGAGCGCCTACAGGAGCAGAGTCTCAGCTGAGCCATGATGAACACACAGAGTGCCTGAAAGCACGCTTTGTAGTTCTAAGCTGTGGGGGTATTTGTTACTGCAGCAGAGCCTGCCCTGCCCTGACTGACATGGCCCTCCTGTGGGCTGGGACCCATACAGCCTCTGTGCTCGGAAGCAAGGCCCAGGCTTGCACAGGCACACATGCAGCTTGGGTATATTTTTGAAGCAATTAGCTATGCGCCCAATTGTTTAAAAACCAAGACCAAGCTGTGCTGCTTGAGTTTCCAAGGGCTCTGCATGTACATTTTGAGAGCTGATTTTCATGAAAGATCTGCACAGTGACTAAAACTTTACCCAGAGGAGGAGAGGCTCTCTTCTGGATTAGCCTCATCCTAGAGGTTGTTTCCAGATGCTCCTCACGCTCCTTGAGAACAACAGCTCACCTCGGCAGAGAATCAGAGCCAACAGTAAGAATTTACTGAGAATTTACCAGATGCTGTGCTGAGCACTTTTCATACATTTTCTCCTCCTAAACTATGGAATAGGTGCTTTTATCATCCCCCTTTTCCAGCTGAGGAAACCAAGGCTCAGAGGGGTAGAGAGACTTGTCCAAGATCCCAAAACAAGCAGGTGGAAGAGGTAGAATTGGAACCCAGGTCTGCTTACCTCTAGAGCTCACATTCAACTCAAAAGTCATCTTGATAACTCATGACCGACTCAGCATCGACCAGCGCCTGTGTTAAGAGTTTACGGTCAGGTCTCCTCGTGGAAACACACCATGGCGTATAAACAGAGCCCAGGGTTAAAAGTCAGGAGCCCTGGGTTTGAGTTTCAGATCCAGCTTTAACTTACTCCATGGCTTAGGGCAAACTCCTCCCCCTCTCTGGGCCTCAGTGTCCACATCCATGAAATGGGACCTTTGGACTAGATCACTGGTTCCAGTGTTTGCTGCACATCTGAACTACCTAACAATCTGGTTAAAAATACTGATTGCTGGGCTCTTTCCCAGACCTGCATTATCAGGAACCCTGAATCCACAGGTGATTTACACCTGAAACAAGAATTGGGAACCCTGCTTCTGGGAGTTTCCATAGCTCAGCCTCTGTGAGTCTATGGAGGCAGAGAAGACTGACCCATTAACCATGCCTGGCAGTCTGAGTCAAAGACCAAAGAAAACAGTTTCTGGACAGTATGTTCTGGAAAAATCTAGAAGAGAAAGAAGCTGGTTGGACTGTGGAAGTTGGGGATGTAGAAGCGGAAGCTGGCTTTGTTTCATTTTCGTGGTTTCATTTTCTCCTTGTAAGAAAATCACATTTCCAGTTAAGCCATATTTCTTGACCCCCTTGCAGTCAGGAGGGGCAATTCTGATCAACAAAATATGTAGAAGTGCTGAGCGTCAGTTCCAGGGCTGGTCATATAACTCTTGTGGGATCCTTTCTCATCTCTCCTCATTCTGTGGTGAATTTGGATGTGAAGTGTTGATGATGGTAGCATTTAAAAATGGAAGGAAAAAGAATGGAAGGAATCTGCTCCAGGGTGAAAAGAACCTCCCCTGGACTACAGGACGAAGGGGAATCAATTTAGATTGTGTTAAATTACTGAGATTATGGGGCTGTTTGTTATAGCAGCTAGTGGTACTTATCCTGACCAATACAACCTAGAGGAAGTGGGACCAGAGCAGGCTCTTAAAAGGTAAATAAGATTTGGAAACGCGGAGAAGAAGAAAAGGGCATCCCAGAGGGAAGGAATAGTAAGGGCAAAGGGGTGGGAGCTAGAACAGGTGTGATGTGTTTTCACCCTAGAGAGAAATTCAGTCTGCTCAGTACTGAGAGCTACACTGGTAGGAGGTGAGACCAAAAATGTTCCAAAAGTGGTGTGCTGGAGCCAGCTCATACCAGCTCATGAGAGCCAATTGTTAGCATCTTTTCCCAGCTCTGTGTTCAGTGACAGACATAGCTTTGGTAGCTTGAAATTGGCCATGGTGGGAGTATTTATACCATGGCAACCAGTAAACACTATAAGCCAGGGCTTTTTTTCTCCCGTGGCTAAACATTTATCAGCACGCTACTGGCTGCAACCCACATGCGAGTGAGTCCTGCCAACTTGGGAGGCAGTGGAAAGACCAAAGACCCTGCAGCCAATTCTAATCCTCGCCTCACCCCTTCTGAGCTGTGTGGCCTTGGGCAAGTGAATGTTACCTCTCTGAGCCTCACATTCCTCATCTGCAAAATGGGGCTAATAATAGTACCTCCCTCATAAGGCTGATGTGAGGATAACAATAAATGAGATTATGCATGTGGGACCCTGTCTGCATCCCCTCAGCATCACCATTCCTGTACACATGATGGCCTCCCATCTAAGTACCTGCAACCTATCTGAAGGCCCTCTCTGCCCAGAGGGCATGCTTGGCCCCCTCACAGGGCATCTGGGAGTGCTGGGAAGCAGCAAAGTGTCTTAGGGAGCAGTCCTCAACCGAAGGTGATGAGAGCTGGTGGATAATAGCCCAGCTTCTCACCTCTTGAGTAGGATGAATCTGAGGCCTGTGCTACCCTATCTCGCAGAAGTCTCTAGACGGGCCGATCCTCTGTAGCCTGTTCTCTGTAGCCTGCAGAATCCCTGAATTGGATTCTTCCTTCCCTGCCTCACTTCCCCACTTCCCCACCAGGGCAATACTGCCCAAGAAGTTCCAAGGGCACCTCTCTCATCCTTGTCTCAGGGTCTGCTTCTGGGGGGACCCAACCCAGATAGCAGCCAAGATTATCAATAACAAGAATCACGTCGTATGTGGGCACGGTGAGTTACAAAGGGAGAACACGTCTGCTACTGGCTCAGGCCCTACAGCAACCCCAGGAGGCAGGCAGTGGGGATTATCCACTCCATTTTGTGGATGGAGAAGCTGAGGCTTAGAGAATAGCAATGATTTGCTCAAGGCCATACCAGCATCGGAGAGAAGGGCTAAAACCAGGGTATCCGTATCCCAAGTTTTCAGCTTTGAGCTGCTCTGGGCTCCTGGAGTGCCCTGAGCTGGCTGGGAGGGTGTTTTCCACCCCTCTGGCTTCTCTCCCCTGACGGATAGGCTGACTCTGGCCCCTCTGTGGGCCTGGGACCGTGGAGGGCAAATGGGCTGGTGGTAGGAATGGCTGGTTATTAAATTCATCTACCACTCAGCAGGCCTGACCCCATTCTGTCCCGGGAAAGCCAGCTTTGCCTGGGGGTGGCCGGGAGGGGAGGGTGGGGCGGGGGGCTGACCCAGCAGGAAGGGGTTAGGTGGGGGCCGTGAAGGCCAGAGAGTAGCTAGGGTGGGATGAGGTCAGAGGCAGCTTCTGGCCGTCTGTGTCCCCACAGTGTGAGGGCAGCCAGGGCCCCAGGGACAGGCAGGGCCATTGTGATGCAGTGGCCTAAAGAGGGGCCTGCTCATTCCCCCATCACTGCCTGAGCCGTGGAAGTTCTGAACCCACCAGATCCGGTACCCAAGCTCCAGAAGACAGCGGTTGGAGCAATACAGTGGCTATGACACGAAACCTGGATGTGCCTGTGACTGCCCACTATTTAATGAGCACCAACTGTATGCCACACGCTACTTAATAAGCACCAACTGTTGGGTACTCAACACACGTCTCATTTCATCCTCAGGCTGTGTAGGGAGTGGTTAGGGGTTTGAGTTCAGACTCAAGAACAGACCTGGGTCAGAATCCAAGCCCCACTCCATGGGTGTTTCTGCACCTCAGTGAGTTGTCTCACCTTGCTAACCTTAGTTTCCACATCTGTAAAATGGGCTTAATAACAGCAAGCATCTCATGGGAGGAACGTGGTGAGGATTCACTGCTAGATCATGTGTAACTTGCTGAACTCAGGGCCTGGCACATCGGGCACAGCAGCAAGGATGACGTTAGCACCTACTGTGTGCAGGCGCTGTGCTAAGCACTTTCCATGGGTTATCTTATTTAAACTTTACAACCGCCCCAAAGGGAAGGGATGACTGTTAGCCCTCTCTTATAGGTAAGGAAGCCAAAGCTCAGAGGGGTGAGATCCCGGGCCCAAGGTCATGCAGCTGGTGGCAGCAGAGGTAGCATTTGAATCCAGGTGGTCTCTCTGCCTTGGAGGCCTGATTAGCAAAAGACTCCCTGGCCTTCTCCGCCACCCTCCACCCGACCTGTGAGGTTAACAGCCCACTGGCTCATTTATTTGATTTTTGAAGAGATACTGCTGGGTGAAGCGTTACCGGAGGCCCAGAGAAGACAAGGCCAGCCTGGAGCTGCAGACAAGATGGTGCCAGGGCTGAGACTAAGCCCAGGGCCTCTGGCTCTCCCGTCAGGCCTCGTTCGGGACCGGGATGTCCTTCCCAGCTCTGCCCTGCCCCCTCCTCACCCTTTCTGGGTGCAGGAGAGCTCCAGGGCTCCCCAGGCCACTGAAGTGTGGGACTGAGGCCCCAGTATTTTCTTTTCCACTGAGAGGTAAGGTGCCTGGAACACGTTGAGCACTTAAAAAATTTGGTCACATTGCAACCGTCTGGGTTACCATGGTGACCTCATTTTGAATTTGCTTCCCAAGGGAGAGTTGGTAACAATTAATACAGCACTTAGCGCTGGCTGCCCACGGCGAGGGTGGGAGAGGATCACAGAGTCCCCTGGGACCTACCTCCCCAGGGGAAGTGGTGCTTCCTCCTCTGAGCAGGGTCCTGGGGTTCCCCAAGGAGGCAGGGGAAGGGAGAGGGTGGCCCGACCCTGCCCACCTCTTCGGCAGTCCCAGCAGCCATGTTGCTGGGGCTGAAGTAGATTGGGGTGCTCTGTTTCACAGATGGGGAATATGAGGCTCAACAGAGCTAAGCCTTATCCAAGGCCACACAACAAGATCCAGGCAGCCTCAGCATCAAGCCAGAAGGCTGGTTTCCTGTGCTTCGGGCCAGGGCTCTGGTAGTGGCCACGGTTGGGGAAGCCCAGCTCCAAAACTTCTCCCCTTCTTAAGCGCCTGCAATACTACCTTTTGTGAGCCATTTTAGAGGGTTAAGCGTTGCCCTCTCTGGGCCCCAAGGAGGGGCTGATGGACCTTTGCTCATTCATTGCCCCTTGAGTGCTAAGTGGATTGACTATAAGAGGGTGTGAGGTATTAGGGCCAGGCTCTGAAGAAATCTGTTTGAGAAGACTGGGTAGACTAGGATGGGGAGAGCCTGGAAGGGAGACTGTGAAAGAGCTAAGAGCTAGGCCTTAGCCATTTCTGGATAGGTGCCCCAAGAGGCGGAAGTGCTCCTCTTCCGTCCCATTCCTCCCCATCATTGCTTGGTCTCCACCCACTCCAGCTCTTGTAGAAAGAGAAGTAGAAAGACATATAGTAGAAAGAACAAGAAGTCTCTTGTTGAATCCAGACTCCATCCCATTTTTCAGATGGGGAATCTGAGGCTCAGAGAAGCCTTAGAGAGGTCCAGAGACCCACAACCAGTAAGTGGTCAGCAGGGATTTGAGCCCACAACAGTCCAAGTGTACCATCTGCACTCAACCATTATGCTTGGACTAGGTTCTCTCCAGATTCTCACATTCCCTTTTCAGGCTGGGCTAAGGGCTTGGGGATGTGTTAGCACAAATGTAGAGCTGGAGAGAAAATGGGCTTGAGGCTCTCCAGGCCTGGTGAAGGCCAAGAGACAGGGAGAAGGAGGAGCTGGTTGGCTTGTCTGCTGAGGAGGTGTGGCTCAGGCAAAAAGCTGGGAAATTGGGAGCATCAACTATAGAAGTTGGGTTTTAGTAAAGGGGTGGGGAGAAGAGGAATGGGGGGAATGGCGTTGATATCTCTGGTCATATCCAAAAATCGAGCTTGCAGTGTTTTGTTTATCTCAAACAAAATAAAACAAACCTGTGATTTTAGTATGCTGCCACCAGGTGGCGGTGTAATTTGGCTGCTCCTATCAGATATTGACCTCCATTAAAATAAAAA
Organism: Pseudorca crassidens; assembly: GCF_039906515.1. Lineage (NCBI taxonomy): Eukaryota > Metazoa > Chordata > Mammalia > Artiodactyla > Delphinidae > Pseudorca > Pseudorca crassidens. The sequence continues at coordinate 19,775,001 of NC_090297.1, read as the reverse complement.
TTTCACTCATTTTTTTCAAAAAAGACAAAAATCTAAAGAATTAAATTTATACATCATTCCACATAATTTTTAAAATTAAGATAATATTTTAGGAGAAACATTCCTGAGATACAAGTTGGTTCATTCTTCCCTGACCCTTAATTGTATCTATCTAGACCTGCCCTAAACCTTGGGCTCTCTGGTAGTCTAACTTCCCCTTTCTGTCTGGCTCGGGTCAACAACTGGAGCCCATCCCAAACGTTTTCATGCCAATTCAACATACTGGCAAGAGCAGGGGACATGGAATCAATTCCATCCCTCACCTCTACGAGTCCAATTTTGGAGCTAGCGTCTCACCACCCCAGGTCACCCCACATCTATACAGTAGATTTTCCATATGCCCTGGCTTTCCTCCCACTGCGTTTTAACTCTGACTGCCTGCCACACCCGAAGGTTAATTCCTCCAGACACGACCCTGATGTATTCATCTGTATAGCTGCCCCAGATCTTAACCACAACAGTTTGTTGAACGAACAGATGAATTCCCATTTCACAGATGAGAAAACTGAGGCTCCCAGAGGGAAATGATGATGATGATAACAATAATAATTGACATTTGTTATGTACCTACTATGTGCCAGACATATATTAAATTCATTTAGTTCCCACAATAATTCTAGGAGGTAGATACTATTATTACACTCAGTAAACAGATTAGGAAGGTGAGACTAGAGATATTTGGGATGGGGGAACAACTGAAGGAGAGATAAGTCCAGTTTAGCAGCTCATTTGGGATAGGGAGCTGAGGGAAGGCATCATTCTTCATCCATCGATCATTTATTCAGGAAAAGTTTACTGCAGCTTGATACCCCATACCTACGGGATCCCTGGTGTGTGCTAGGCCCTGTGGTCGGTGGGCGAGCATTGCCTTGTCTCCCCTCTTCACCCTGGTCAGGCTGTGAGTGAGGCTGTTCACCCAGCACCTCGTGGACAACCCGCCAAGAGGCCACCTTGAATGCCACATCCTCACGCCACGTGGCAATTTGGGTGGAAGAGAAAGGAAGTGCTCTTGTGGAAGGTGGGTAATGACTCCTCGCATCTTATTGGCCCTCATGTGGTTGAGTTTCCATCCCTGAACCAATCAGAGTGGTCTGAAGGATGCCGTTGGTGGACTGACTCCACCTACTCGCTCCTGTCGCCTGAAGCTGAGAACCATAAATTCTCACCTCACTCAGGGAGCTGGCCCCTCCAAATCAAGGAGGCCAGCCTCCCTGCCCCCTCCTGCTCTGGTGGGCTGTGGGAACTCGGACAGGGCCTCAGTCTGCTCGTCTGCACAGAGCTGTGGTGAGGGCCTGACCCAGGCAGGGCCCAGGAAAGCAATTGCCCACTAGACCCCTCCTTGACGGTGCATGATGTTCTGACTAGGCTGAATCATTCTCTCTCTTTCTCTCTCTCTCTCTGCAAACACCACGCACAAAGCCTTTCCCTCAAGCTTCCTACACTGTTGGTGGGAATGCAAATTGGTGCAACTCCTATGGAGAACAGTATGGAGGTTTCTCAAAACACTAAAAATAGAGTTGCCATATGACCCAGCAATCCCACTCCTGGGCATATATCTGGAAAAAAACTATAAAAAGATACATGCACCCCTATGTTCATAACAGCACTATTCACAATAGCCAAGACACGGAAACAACCTAAACGTCCATTGACAGATGAATGGATAAAGATGATGTGGTACATATATACAATGGCATACTACTCAGCCATAAAGAAGAATGAAACAATGTCATTTGCGGCAACAAGGATGGACCTAGAGATTATCATACTAAGTGAAGTAAGTCAGAAAGAGAACGACAAATACCATATGATATCACTTATATGTGGAATCTAAAATATGACACAAATGAACTTATCTATGAATCAGAAACAGAGTCACAGTGACAGAGAACAGGCTTGTGGTTGCCAAGGGGGAGGGGGTCGGGGGAGGGATGGATTGGGGGTTTGGGGATTAGCTGAGGCAAACTATGATGTATAGGATGGATAAATAACAAGGTCCTACTGCATAGCACAGGGAACTATATTCAATATCTGTGATAAACCATCATGGGAGGAAAAAGCCCCTCCCTCTAACTGCCAGAGGACTCCCAGGCTGCAGGAGACATGCATCTGAGGGAGGCTGGTAATGAAGGAGGCCAGAGGCTTCACTCCCTGCCTGTGTGACCCCGCCTCTCTGAGCCTCAGTTTCCTCACCCGTGAGGACAAGGGTAACTCTACCAAACCCCTGGGGTTGTTGTGGAAGTGAATGAGGGTAGGTGGACCTAGGCCCCCAGGAGGGAAGCACTCAGAGAGATTTCCTCTTGTTTATTGGGAGGCAGTGCAGAATATGGATTGAAAGGGGATCCGGAGGCTGACAGATTCTAGTGCTCATTCTTTCATCCGGCAAACATTTATGGAGCTTCTGCTATGTGCCAGGCATGATACTGGGTGCCAGGGATACAGAGGTGAGCAAAACAGACAAAAGTCCCTGTCTTCATGGAACTGACTTTTTCTGTCAGGGAAAACAGACAAACCACAAAATAAGTAAAAAATTTAAATGTGATAGATAGTAATAAATACCGAGAAGAATAAAGCAGAGAAGAGGGATAGAGACTATTTGGTTAGCTGGTCAGAGAAGGGCTCATTGAGAAGGTGACACTTGAGTAAAGACAGGAAGAAGGTAAGGAAATGAGTCAGACATTTGGAAAAGAAAGAATGGAGCTGTCACAGCCAAGAGAAGCCTAAAGAGACATGATGACTAAATGTAATGTGGTGTCCTAGATGGGGTCCTGGAACAGAAAAAGGACACTAGGGCTTCCCTGGTGGCGCAGTGGTTAGGAATCCACCTGCCAATGCAGGGGACATGGGCTCGAGCCCTGGTCCAGGAAGATCCCACATGCTGCGGAGCAACTAAGCCCGTGTGCCACAACTACTGAGCCCGCACGTCATAACTACTGAGCCCGCATGCCTAGAGCCCGTGCTCCGCAACAAGAGAAGCCACCGCAATGAGAAGCCCGCGCACCGCAACGAAGAGTAGTCCCCACTCGCCACAACTAGAGAAAGCCTGCGTGCAGTAACAAAGATCCAACGCAGCCAAAAATTAAATAAATTTAAAAAAAAAGAAAAAGGACACTACGTAAAAACTGAGGAAATATGAATTAAGTGTGGATTTTAGTTAATAATAATGTATCAATATTGGTTCATTAATTGTAACAAAGTTACCATGTTAATGTACGATGTTAATAACAGGGGAAGCTGGGTGGGGAGTATAGGAACTTCTGTACTATCTTATCAATTTTTCTGTATACCTAAAACTGTTCTAAAATAAAATGTTTATCCAAAAATGGGGGGAGAGAGGGCAGCAAGTGCAAAGGTCCTGAGGCAGGAGTGTGCCTGGTGGGATTAGCAAGGAGGCACTGCTTGAGGGAGATTAGGAGGAGAGGAGATCAGAGAGGTAGGTGTACAGGCTGGTGGGACAGTGTAAGGACTCCTTTCTTTGCTGCGAGGAGTATATAGAACCACCGGGAGTCTTTGACATCATCTGATTTGTGATCTAACAGCACCTCTCTGGTTGCTTTGTTGAAACTGGACCATGGGGAGGGGGGCAAGGGCTGAAGCAGGAAGGCCAGTGAGGAGGTTCCTGCAGAAGTCTGGGTGAGAGAGGATAGTGGGTCAGACCAGGATGGTAGCAGTGGAGGAGGTGAGAACAGGTCAAATTCTGGAAATATTTTGTTTTTCCAGGGGGAGAGCTGACCGGATTTGCTGACAGATTAGATGTGCAGTGTGAGAGAAAGAGAGCAGTCGGGGAGGATCCAGGGGTAGCCTGAGCAACTGGAAGGATGGAGGAAGACAGGTTTGGGAGGAAATTAGGAACTCGGTTTAAACAGATTGAGTTAGAGGAGTCGTCAAGAGGCATCTGGAAATACAAGTCTGGAGCTGAGGAGAGAGACCTAAACTGAAGATTATGAATGATGTTGGAGTCAGCAGCAAAGAAACAAAAGTTTAAACTCTGAAACCTCGGGAGGTGGGATCACCTTGGGGCAGGGAGGGTGAATGCTCAGGCGTGGACACACACACACACACACACACACACACACACACGTGAGTGTGCTTGCGACCATTTAAGCTTAGAGACTCACCCATTTAAGCTTAGAGACTTCCATGTCTTCGCTCATATCATCCTTGCAACAAACTCCCCAGCCTACTTCTCTTATGTTCTTCCTAAAACAGCCAGGAGGACTAGTGACGTGATGGGTGAGGTGAAGTGCGAACCAGCCCAGTGCCCGGCAGGTACCTATTCATTGAATTCTCACAGCAACAGTGTGACCTGGGGACCATTTTCATCACCCCCATTTGACAGATGAGGAAACTGAGGCACAGAGAGTTCAGGTGACTTGGTCCAAGCTCTGTCCAACCGAAAGCATCCTAGCAGGTGGGTGTCACATCACCCCCTGCTGCTCTCACAAGGAATTCGGTTTATTCAGAGTCAGGGCTCATCAGTGGGCAGACAGCCTTATGCACAGGGCTTCCCCCACAAAGGCCCTGGTATCTGCTGAACCGCCTGCCACGCTGCCTGCACTGCCCCTGCTGGGCTAATTCCTTCGGTTCTCAGGACATTTTTGGCTTCCAGTGTGGTGGCCGGGATGGAGTGAACAGGGAGCACAGTAAGCTGTCAGTTCCCACCCCCGGGGGCCCAGCTATATAGAGGCCTGGGAAGTTGTAACATGCTCTCCCAAAGCTAGTTTTGATAGTTCAAAAAGGCTGCACAGGTGACTTGAAAGGTAGAATTCTCTTGCTTTTCAGCTCCACTGGCCCCTGCGGTGGATCAGAAGTCCTATGAGCAGTTACCTCCTAGACTAATACAGCATTGGTAGTAATCAATAATACACAGTTACTTTTGTTTTTTGGTAAAATCCTTATACGTGGAGCTCATGAGAGAGGAAGATAATGAAAGGGGCCTGGTGGCGGGAAGGCTAGGACCCACTGCCTGGGGCTTCGTCTACTAGAACTATATATAGGTGTGGTGACTGCGGGCTTCTTGGTCCCCCAGCCCAGCAGCACCTTGGCTTCTTTTTTGTAACAACCTCTCTATTTTTGTGTGTAGCTTGGGGCAGGGGACACATGCTCTGGCCCCCACCGTGAAGCTGAGGGGGCCCAGGCTCCTGCTCTCCACCCCAAGGTTCAGCCCAGGGGAGGGCAGAAGACTCAAGCTTGCACAATTGCTCTCCATCAGTCAGCTTTTGCTGTGGTAACAAACAGCCCCCAACTCTCAGCGGCTTACGCCAATAACTCCTCTTTGTGTTCACGGGCCTGAGGGTTGGTTTGGCTCGGCTCAGCTCCCAGCCAGGTACGGCCCCTCTCTGGGAAATACTGTTCTCCTGGCAGAGAGGGCCAGAGGCTAGCCTGAGCCACTCAGGCTCACTTAAAGCTTCTGCGCAGCTCTGGCACAGGTGCTGTCCACTCACATTCCAGAAACCAGCTGGCGCCCAGGAGGGTGGCTGCATAATCCTCTCAGTGGGGCTGGAGTGGACGGCTGGGAACCATCATACACATCTACCACAGACTCTTACTCGAGAGAGGCTGGGTCACGGACTCATTTACCCCAGGAGCAGGGCCCGGGCCCCACTGAGCACTTCCTGCCTGCGAGAGCCCACACTGGCTGACTCCTGTCTTTCCCAGCTGGCTTCTCAGCTTCCAGACAACACTGTACGGGCTTGCCCTGTACCTTTCCATTCAATTCCCTTTTGGATTTATTGTCCATGTCTATGGCTTGCAATATAAAAACCTCAGATAAGAAGAGAACACATAGTAACAACAAATTTAAGGTGATGCTAACAGAATTTCTTTTTGGAAACTGGAGGGCTAACAATTTAAACGGGTAAAATCACTTGTGATGAACGTGGTTGGCAAGGGGAGTCCAGGACAAGGGCCACAAGGGAAGCCCAGGGGCCGGACAGCAGAAGAGAGCCGACCAGGGTCTCTGCAGGGAAGGTGGGCAGACAGACCAGCTTCCCGGACAGCTCAGTTTGGCCAGCTAAAAACACCTTCAGTCCTGGCCCGGCCCCAGGCCTGCAAATGCCCATAACACCTGTCTGAGGCTCCAGACCCCGGCCAGGACTGAGGCTTCCTCTCGTTATCCTCTAGTTCCACTTCTCAACCCTGACTGTACATTAGAAACCCCTGCAGAGTTTAAACAAAACAAAACAAAGCCCAGGTTCCTCCCAGCCTGGTTAAATCAGGCTTTTTGGGGGTGGGCCCTGGGGAATGGGCATTTTTAAGAGCTCCCCGGGTGGTTCTAACGAGCGACCAGGGTTGAGACCTGAGGCCTACTTCTCCTCCAGATTCTGCAGTGCATGGAGAGGGATGCCAGCCCCGGGATGCCAAGATATGTAGATTTTTCAGCAGAAAACAAACAAAAATCTGGATGTGAAATCCCCAATTTTCAAATGTTGAGTTGTTGTTTTGGCTTTTAATTACATTTAAAGTGTGTTTTAAAAACCATTATTTTTTATTATAAACATAATATTAGGTTTCTGGTGGAAAATTTGGAATATACAGTGAAATGTAGAGAAGAAAATGAAAGTCACCTATAATCTTAACTGCCCCTTGGGTTCTGAATACGGAATGATTCCAGGACGTTCTGAAAGAATGTTCCCACTTCAATGCGCTGGGGGAGAGGGGCCCCCCGGAGTCTTTTCCTGCAGAAACAGAGTTCCAATTCTTGAAAGCCTGGACATTCAACCCCTTTAAAAGGCTGGTCCCTTAGACCTTTGATGCTTGTCAGAGACAGACTTTGAGAACCCACCTTATTTTTTAGATCAATATTTCTTCTTCCTAATACATAATAACAAAATTACAATCAGAAAGAAAGAAATCTTTAGGGAAGAACCTCTGCTGTCCAGTGGAGACAGCGCTGGAGGTGAAAAGAAGACCTCTGGCTAAGATCGCATGTGCCCTCTGGTGGCAGCTGGAGGGGATGGCTTCACAGGGCCATCAAGTCAGTGGTTGTCAGAAACAACTTTTCAGGCCCTACCTCAGTTCTTTTGAATCAGAAACTCTGAGTGTGGGACCCAGCAATTTGTGTTTTAACAAGCCATTTAGGCACTTCCGATAAGCCCTAAAGTTTGAGAACCATTGTTCTAGATAAGTACAGGCCTGGTACCAGATAATATGTCAAAACAGCACAAGCTCTGAGGACAAAAGGGAAGGAAATGGTGAAGGCACTGGTGCTGGACAAACACCTCCTCAAGGTCCCTGCCCACACTCGGCCCCATCTCCCTGTCAGCCCTGAGGTATCTGGAGGCTGCAGAGTTGGGGAACAGGGGCAGAATGGACCACTGCCCAGAGTAAACCCATCCAGGCTTCTTGGACGGGGCTTAAAAGGCCACACCACATTGTGTGAAACTAAGCCTTGGATTCTTAGGACAGAGATCAGAGGTATAAGGGCAGGGTGATTCCAGAACCCTAGCAAGCCCATCCTGAGGGGATGCAAGACTTGAACTTCAGGTAGAGGCAGAGGAATGAAAAACAAACACTGAGGTAGGAATAAAGCAGGAGCAAAGTAAGCCCCAGGAAGGAGGGGGCCGAGAAAAGAAGTGTGCTCCCCTTGGGCAGATGGATCAGTCTTTAACCAGATACCTTCCTGGAGGAAATGCTTTATAATTCGATTACTGTCAGAATGAAAAAGCCCCACATTGACTCAAGATGCAGCGGTGCTGGCACTCGGGGAAATTGGGTCTGAGGCTCCAACTGGATAGAAAACGCCTAGGCCCCCAGCAGGTTCCCTGCAGCGAGGCTTCCCTGACAGAGGAGTGATGGTTTTCAGGGCATCCAGCTGTTTAGAAAATCTCTGCACCTGGCAAAGTCAAGCAGGAGTTTGTAGAAAAATCTGACAAGAAAAACAAGGTTTCAGCAGAAACCAGAGACAGGCAGATGGAAGCTGTCTTGGTAAATACGCCACTTCAAATTTTCTCCTCCCCTAGAAACAGTTCTGTTTATACTGTCATTCTAACGGTAGTATTAACGAGATGCTCTGATTCAGTTAAGACACTGTATTTCAGGTTACATGTCCAATCTATTAATTAACTTTATTCATTCAGTAAGTATTCACTGAGCACCTACTGTGTGGCAGTCATTGTTCTAGGTTCTGGGGTTAAGCGGTAAACAGATGAAAATCTCTGCCCTCGAAGAGTTTGCATTCTAATGGCGGGGAGGGGAGAGATAATAAACAAAATAAGCAAAATGTGTAACACGTTGAGTTCTTCATCTCCAGCTTGCCCCTCAAAAATTAAGCTCTTGTTCTGAATTTTCAAAGCTGAACTAGGAGAGTGACAGTGTTGAGAGTCTTCAGGTTAGAAAAGTCAGCTCAGGCAGGGCTTCTAAACAAGTCATATGCAACTGAATCAACCGGAGACATTGTTAAAGTGCAGCTTTAGATGGGGGCCTGGGGAAGAGCTCCCAGTGCTGATGCTGCAGGCCCACAGTGCGCACCACACTGCTGAGGACCCCACTTGGGAGTCAGGCTGCGGGGACAGAGCTGGCCCGGAATGCATACTCCCAGCCAGACAGGCCTCACGGCCGCTCCCTGCTGGAGCTCCAGCTCCTAACCTCAGCAGAGGCCCTAGCTAGTTCACAGAGCACTCCTCTCCCTGATTTCCACAGCAACTCCTTCCGGCAGGCTGGGCAGCCAGGAACAATACTCCTTCTTAAAGGGGAGGAAACAGCACCTACCCCAGGGAAGTTGTGCTGGTGGCAAAGCTGGGAGCAAACTCCCATCTCTGTCTAGAGGGCTTTGCCTGGCCTAGAACAGACTAGGGCCTTATAAAGAGAGGAGATGCTGCAGGCTTGTGAAGAAGCCAGCACAGCGGCAAACGTCACTGAGAGTCACAGAAAACCAGGCATTTACGGGGCTCAAAGGGCCTTTAACCTAAACAGGTCTAGTTGCTGTGGTCCACCTGAAAACAGTTTACTAGTTGGCCTTCACTGAATTGGCTTTGGGGTGGCTTTCCAGTTTACCTGTCTGTCTCCCTCTGGCGTGATGTGAATTTCACAGGAAGCAATCTGATAGCAGCTGTTAGAGACGTTCAGCCCTTCCAGGTGGCTTGCCATAGCCTGACTGATGCAGCCAGGTGAGCCTGGGGACCTGGGATGGCAGGAGAAAGGACTATTCCCTTTCTTTAGGCTGGGAGCCATGAGGAATTACTCATTCTCATTTTATAGGATGTCTTGGAAAGATTATCACAGAGGGAATGGGCACACAACAGCTATTTCCTTATGTCAAGTTGGGAGACGTCAACAGAGGTTATTCGGCCAGTCAAAACACTCAGCCCACGCTTTCTGTAACTATTTAACCATCCAGAATGGCAAACACTGCTTTATGGCCTGTCATAAATGATACCGTACTAAGACGTAACCATTTCATGATGGGCCTAGAGTAACAAAGACAACAACTGGAGATCTCCTTGGTGGAAAAGAACATGACAATGAGAACGCTTTGGGCAGACACATTCCTTCAGGGAGGGCCAAGGCGTTTCCCCTGGGGAACTCTGCTCGCGGTATTAATTGTGGTATGTCTGCAAGAGCCTAAATGGCTGCGACTCAGGAAGGCTGTCCTGCAATAGGGACGGGGCTGAGGTGCCAAGAGCAGAATTTTCCGAAACTGGAGCCAAGATCAATTGTAACAATGGCCAAGAGAGGAAAACAGAGGCTGAGAGGGGCAGCTGGCTTCTCAGAGGAAGAAAACAGACAAAGCCTCTAGAAACAAGGGAGGACTACAGAAGCGGTTACCTTGGAGATCAGTTCAGGATCTGCAGCAGATAGGAAACCCAATAGGGTATTGGTCACAAACTGGCCTGACAAGATTCTGGAAAATGGAAATTTGCTCTCAAAAATTTCTCACCAACTACCTTCCAACCCCACCCCTACACTTTTTTTTTTTTTTTTTTTGCGGTACGCAGGCCTCTCACTGTTGCGGAGACGCCCAGGCTCGGCGGCCATGGCTCTTGGGCCCAGCCGCTCTGCGGCATGTGGGATCTTCCTGGACCGGGGCACGAACCCGTGTCCCCTGCATCGGCAGGCGGACTCTCAACTACTGCTTTTTTAGGAAAGGAGGATTGTACCAGAAAACAAGGCAGCCTTGGTTCTACTCAGATGACAGAGAGAAAGGAAAAGGGAGGGAGGGAGAAAAAGAGAAGGAAAGAGGGAGGGAGGAAGGAGGGAAGAGGAGGGACATGGAGGAAGAGGGAGGGAGAGAGAATGAGAATGGATACATCCGAAGTAAGACTAGAACGAAAACTACTTGAGAGCCTGGATGGATTCATCCCAAATCCTGTAACCTGCGCCCCGCGGCACCCGTTGCCCGGGACACTGCCACTGTCAGGGTTCAGAAATGAGGACAGAACAGGAGTGAAAAATCTAAGGCCCATTCAGAACAATCTACCTTGTTGTGCCCTCCTGAAAAGTTAAAAAGGCAGAAAACTAGTTTTATCTGTAAGAAAATGTTTATTCTTTTGAACCCCACAGGAAAAAAAAAAAAAAAGGAATGCAGCCAAGACCAAGTATTTAACCAAAATAGTGTCCCAAAAGGCAGCAAAATGGGGGAAACCTCAACACAAAGTCAGTGACAATTTTCCATGTTTTTGCACAAAGATGAAAAAAATCTGTGACAATTCTGAGTAACACTTCCATGGTGACAATTACACAAGATGATTCAAAAATGCAAAGTGGCAGCAACATGCATACCTGGCTAAAGCTAGAAGGTTTTAATCCCAAAATAAGATCAGTGATTAAAAAGGAAGATTCTTTTTAACACTTCTATCTTGCTGACTTGCTTGTCCTACTTAATTTGCTTTAAATGAGACATACATGCCAATTAACAGGAAATTTTAGAACTATGTCCTTCCAGAATCCATGGCAAGGAAGTCAAACCATTCTATTTGGTTTCTTAATTTTCCTAGGTTCCAAATACAGTTTTGCTTTGCCCCTCCCTCTCCCAGCCCCTCCCTCCACCCCCTCCCTGATTCTTAAACACTTCCAAAGGTTGCCAGTGCAAACACTTTTCTACCAATGTATAATATACACTTGAGACTGAAATCTTTGTGCAGAGTTTTGAGTTTTAAACTTTTTTAAACAAAACAACAAACCTTCCTTGGCACAAGAGCTGAGGAATTGTCAAGTTTCTTTTAAATCGTCAAACACAAGATGACGAAAAGTGGAAAGCACAGTTAAAGGAAATTAAAAAAAATAAAACAAAACAAAACCTAGAACTGCAGCTTTTATTAGCCGGCATTGCAGTCTCTCGAACACAAACACCGCCCAGCTCCCCTTCCCAGGGTGCTTGCCTCGAGACAAGTCCAGAACACTGTGGTGCTTTCAATGAAAGGAAACAGAAGGTGTGGCTGAAGTGGTACCGAACAGCCCAGCTACCCACCAGTTCTATGGCAGGATCCGTAGTGAGCTTGACACAGAGAGAAGGGAGATGATGGTAAAGGGGGAAATTGTTTAAAATCAAGTTTCCTCTTGAAATGTCTTTTCCCAAGGCACTGTGAACAAGACTGCTGCTAGCAATTTTCTAGGACTAAACACACCGATGGGAAGGTACACATTTCAGACACAACCCCTGTTACGTTCCCACAGCTGGTCTCCTCACCTGAGTCTCTCCCCTCGGCTGAAATGACACTCCTTGAATTTGTTTGGTCCTTGGAGGGGTAATCAATTTTTGTTTTCTGTAATTTTAGGAATCATTTTCTTTAATGCAGCTATAGCATCAAAGCTGTGTTAGGTTATTTAAACCTTTCACACTAAAGACTAAGTTTTCATGGTCATCCCCTGTGAATCCAATGTGCAGGTTTTGCTTGCTGATTTAAGAACAAAACAAAACAAAAATAAAGGGTTGAGAAGGAAAAACTCTGCTTTTTTTTTTTCTTCAAGAGGAAACTGTAAGAATACATAAAAGGCAAAATTGGCTACTTGAAATCCAAGAATGGTTTTAATGTAATGGCCGAGAAAAATAAACTGCAAAGTTCTGTGAGGTCTTCTAAAAACTTACAAGAAAAACTGGTGGGCAGTTCTAATCAGACTTGGATGTTATCTTCCCCCCCCTTTTTAAAAACGACAACATATACAGTCCCACAAAATACAATATAAACTTTTTTTAATCTTGACTGCCAGAGACGCTCCTTTGTGATGCTTTCTGATAACCAAAGCCTGGAAAAAACACACTGCTGGCCTTCATTTCTTCAGGGGCTGGTAAACAGAGGCATTGGGATCGAGTCCAGAGGGGCTGGTCTCCACAAATTTGGAAGAGTAGTGTGGGGAAACGGGGCTCAAGGGGCTGGTGGCAGCACTGTATGTTATGCTGGGCATGACGGCCATGACTTCGGCTATCTTCTGTTTTAGGTCCTTGATTTCCTGGTCTTTCTGAAGAATTTGTCCTGGAAGATCAAAGACCCACCATTAGTGAGAAGGGAGCGTTCACCCACCAGAGTGCCCTCTTGGGCCCACTGATCCCAAATGGATTCGACTCCAGCTTTGATGGTTTGTAAGGGGAGATACATTTTTCCTGTAATGTGCCAAACAGTAAATATTTAAACACTGTGAGCCACATACTGTCCTTGTCGTTTTTTGTTTTTTTTTATTTTAAACCGTAGAAAACTGCAAAAACCATTCTTAGCCCACGGGTGGTACAAGAAAAGGTGGCAGGCCACATGTGGCCTACGGGTCATGGTGTCAAGAGGAACTGCGTTTAGGTAGGTGTGACGAAGCAAAAGGCTCAACCTCCAGGAGCCACGTTTTGAGCTCGGCAGTCACCAGGGCAGCCGAAGAGGGTGCTTCTTTTGAACTAGGGCTCTACGTCTTGTGCGGAAACATTTTTATGGGAGGATGGACTATCTCGGAGTATGAGACCAAGGAATCCAACCAGCTCCTGCCTGCCGCAGGGCTGCTTCCCTTTCTGTGCTTCTCCAATGCTCTCTGTGTTAACTCGTGAGGTTTCTGTTTCTACTCCCTCACAAAGCTTTCCCTGCTCCTTCCATCTAAATCAGACCCTACCCCCAGCCCCCGACTCCTCGATTCTCAACACACCTGAAACTTTCCTTTCTGTCACTTTATTCTTTGTAATAATGATAATAATTACAATAGCTAACACGTATGTGCCAGGCACTGTTCCAAGTGCTTACGTAGACTAACTCATTTATTTATCCCAACAACCCTATCAGATGGGAATTATCATCATCGTCATCCATTTTATAGGTGAGGAAACCAGGGCACAGAGAGGTTGAGGGACAAGAGCTGGGATTTGAGATGATGCAGTTTGGCTCTGGAGTCTGCACTCCTGCCGACTGCATTTTTCTGTCTCCGGTGAGTGTTCATTTGGGTGATGATTTGTGTCCATCATCTCTCCACTGGCCCATGAGCTCCATGAGGGCTGAGACTGTCTCCCCATTTTTGTCCTTGCCAAATCCCTAGTGCCCAGCCCAGTGGAAAGCTGAGGCCCTGCAAGGTATGTGTCTTGCCCAAAGTCATTCAGTTATTAATGACTAAGCAGGATTTAAACCCAGGACCACTTTGTTCCAAAGCCCATGCAATTTCCATCACGCTTTGATGCTTCCTGGTGTACTAGGGGAAGAACACTTAGGAGTAGCCCCTCAGAAATTTACATGCTGAAAAAAGGAAGAGATTGTATTTGAGTTGCACTCACTTTGAGTCCTACAGAATACGGTAATATATTTAAAATGTAAGAGAGCATGGTGGCGTATTTTAAAAAATGATATAGTAGATGAAAGCCATTTTGGAACCAAGATGAATCAAATGATATAGAAAGTAGGAAGGAGAAACCCAGCAAGGGGCTTGATTTAAATTATGAAGTTGGGTTCTTATTAGAATATTCCAAGCATGAGCATGACAGTGGAGGGGAGTAGTGGGAAAGACGGCAGCAAAGAGCCGCCCCGCTCTGGCTTCCTTCATGTCCCCTCAGCTTCAAGTAAGCATCAAATAGCCTCCTTCCCTTTGAACGAAGTAAGCCTCAGACGAATAAAATATCTCACAGCATCTGATATATAAGCCACTGTATCTTTTTTCCATGAAGATTTAAGTTTGATTTCTTTAATCAGTAACATACAAACATTCCCAGAGTTTTGGAAAAGACAGTTCTCTTTGCTTTACGAGAATTTCTGGGCCAACAAGGAAGCATAATCTGTGCTGGGAAGCCAAGCTCCCCTCGGCTACTCTGAGACCCAGGTGCTGCTTCACTCCAGCAGACAACCTCTTTCACGTCTGCAAATCCAAGTAAAAGGGATGAGGCAGGGAGAGGGTAGCCACTTCTCAGGGAGCTGAGCCAGGCAGGCAAAACACCACCGTATGGTCAGAAGTTTAGCAGGATTCCCAGGAACCTTCTTCTTCTTTTTTTTTTTTTTGCGATACGCGGGGGGCCTCTCACTGTTGCGGCCCCTCCCGCTGCGGAGCACAGGCTCCGGACGCGCAGGCCCAATGGCCACGGCCCACGGGCCCAGCCGCTCCGCGGCATGCGGGACCCTCCCGGACCGGGGTATGAACCCGCGCCCCCCGCATCGGCAGGCGGACTCCCAACCACCGGCCACCAGGGAAGCCCTCCAGGAACCTTTTTAAATGCCTTTCCCTGAGTCCACAGATTCATAAGCCCGATTCTCAACCCCTTCTCTTCTTGCTCTGCCACTGCCATCCCAAGCCACTCCTATGGCTTCACTGACTTCTCACAACTTCTACATCCCACCCCCAACCCCGGGGTTCTGGCCTTTTCTCTGGGGTTTAGGCCCCAAATTCCCACTGACTGATGAAGATCTTTAGGCCGAGTGTCCGGTAGGTGACTCCAGATCAAAGCATCCCAAACCAAACTCATTCTCTTTTCTCATTCCTTCATCTGTTTTGTTCTTCTTCCATGGTTCCAGCAACCCTGTTGGAACATGTCACCTGCTTCCTCCTCAAAATCTAGGGGATACATCCTCTAGTACAGCTTCATTCACGGTCCTACTAATCTACTCTCTTCTTCCATGTCCCCCAGCTAGAGGCCACTGGACTGCTTACGTGGACATTCTCAACACTGTCCTTCCTTTGCTTAAATGCCATTCCCTCAGGTAACAATGTTCTTCCCTGCCATTCTCTGCTCTCAGAATTCATCCTTCGAAGTCCACTCAATGGTCCCTCCCTTATGAAGCCACCCTGATCTCTCCTCTGTCCTTTCAAGCCATCTGCCTCTACCTAGTGGCAGCAGGCCTCGTGCGTGGCTTTCCCTAGTGCAGCACTTCTCACAGCGTCCATGTTGTCCTCATGCTAATACTAAGATATTTATCCGCCTTCTTCACGTGCATTCCCTCATGAGCCTAAGTGGAGTCTTCCAGGAGCAACATGGCAAGTGAAATAACAACAGACTGAATGTAGAAACAGAGACGAGAATTGAAATATCTTCTATTAAGCCAGAAATTAAAGAGATTTGCTAAATGTAAAACAATACTGCTTTTCTCACTAACTTTTTTTTGTTTTGAGAAATAGTTATTTTCATAAAATGTTATGTTAACACGTAATATGTTTATTACATTATTTTTTTAATGAATTAATAAATGTTTTAGGTTTTAATTTCTAATACATCAATATTGGTAGACATAATTCACTTGAAAAACACCTCCCTTGGGGTACTCAATAATTTTAAGAGTGTAAAGGGGTCCCTAAGACCAAAAAGTTTGAGCACAACTACCTTAGCGGATCCCCAGCTAGACTATGTCTTGTTCGTCTTTGTCTCCCCTTTACCTTCTAGTAAAATGCTTTATGCAGAGCAAGTGTGAACGCTCTGTAAGTACCTGCTGAAATATTCTTTTCCTTCTATTAAGTCAACTGTTTGAAATATTTCTTCAGTAATCTATTGGTGGCTTATCAATTTCTTGAACAAAATCTAAACTTCTTTTCATCAGGTCATGTCAGGCCTCTGTTCAGAAGCTTTCCAAAGTTTCCCAGGTCACGCAGAGTAAAGTCCAAAGTTCTTTCCATAGGCTGCAAAGTTGGGCAGATTGTGGCTCCTGCTACTTTTGACCCTAAAAACTCTCCCCATCACTCAGGCTGCAGCCCCAGTGGCCACGACACATGTGCCTTTCCCCTAGAGACTTATATGGCTCACTCACTCTCTTCCTCTCAGTCTCTGTTCAAATGCTACCTATTCAAAGGCTCTTCCATGTCCTCCATGTCAAAGCAGCAGCCCTACACACACACACAGCCTGCGTCACCACTGCTTTATTTTCTTCACTGCACCCATCAGATATTATATATTTGCTTGTTACTGTCTGTCCCCTTAGGGGTTTGCACAGTGCCTGGCATGTAGTAAGTCTCAGTAATATCTGCCAAGGGAATAGCCTGCTCTCCAGACTTTCCTCCCTCCACTCCCTCATCTGCAGCCTTCGCTCCAGCAAAGCAGAGCCAGCTGCCGCTCTGAACACATCAGGCCCTCCTAGCTTCCCTGGCCTTGCTCGAGCTGTTTCTTCTGTTCAGATGCCTCTCTACCCCTCACTGCCACTACACCGCTTCTTCACTGGGCTAACCCCTTCTCATCATTCAAGACCCAGCTCAGACATCAGCTCCCCTGAGAAAAAGCCCTCTCTAACTCTCCAGACTGGCTGAGTCCCTGGCTCTCTATGTTCCCACAGGCCCTGTACATTCTGTTACATCAGCATCTTTTGGTAACTCTGCAGTTCTCTATTTCTTCTACAACACTCTGAGCTCCTTGAGCAGAGAAACTCACTCTTCCCTGTGTGCCCTGCACTTGGTATGTTCTCATCTCAAAATATGTCTGCAGAATGAATTAATGTGATGATTCCTAGATGTCCATGGTGGGTACTTATCAAACCACTTGAAGAGGAAATGGAAATGCCTTTGGTTTGAGCTCTAAGGGAGCTCTGCTCTCCGTGTCCCCAGGCATTCTCAGCCATGCTGCGTGACCTGGGCTGTTCTCCTACCTTGGGCAATCTCGAGCTGTCGCTTTGCATCCCCCAGTGCGGAGAACAGGTCCAGCTTGATTCTTGTCTCTGCGCTCAGGCTGTTCTCCAGGTGCTGCGTTTTATCTTGCATGGCTGAGAGGGCTGACATTAACACCTCAGTGTCCTTCTCATTTTCCTTATACTTCCGAAGCTCCTATCAATATCATCAAAGCAGCAATGTTACAAGATAGTTTTGGCATCGATGTCTACAAATTAGCCTGAAATCACAAATAAAATCCCACTATTATTGACCTGGCCCCTAGAACACAGAATCCTGGTGTTTCATGGGTTTAGACCTCGCCCCTTAGAGGGAGTGCAAAATGTATTTATACAGTGATGTGCATATACAAAACGATAATTGTATTGGGCTTTTTGAGATAACTGTGGACTCTGTCTCCAAATAAAACACTTTCGGGCTTCCCTGGTAGCGCAGTGGTTAAGAATCCGCCTGGCAATGCAGGGGACACAGGTTTGAGTCCTGGCCTGGGAAGATCCCACATGCCACGGAGCAACTAAGCCTGTGCACCACAGCTACTGAGGCTATGCTCTAGAGCCCGTGTGGCACAACTACTGAAACCCGTGCACCTAGAGCCCATGCTCCGCAAGAAGAGAAGCCACCATAAGGAGAAGCCCGTGCGCTACAACGAAGAGTAGCCACAACAAAGACCCAACACAGCCAAAAATAAATAAATTAAAAAAATAAATTAAAAAAATATATAAAACACTTTCTTACAATCCTAATTCAGAACCACAAAGAACTGTTTCCCTGCTGCCAGCTGCAAATGTTGCTGTAATGCTGTAGTCAAACGTGCGAAAACTCTACTCTCAACCTACACTAAAAATTGTAAAAATGTTAATTATTTTGACAGCGTATACTGAAAAATAGGCCCACTTAAAACATCAGATAATGTAGCCTATATGTATGTGTGTGTGTGCGCGCGCACGCGTGTGTGTGTATATATATATATATATATATATATGCTGATATTTTTTTCATTTTAAGAGAGAAATCAAAACTTATTATAGTCAGTTAAAAAATACTTAAAAGTTCAAAGAAGAAAATAAAAATAACCCAAAATCCCAACGCTGCAAAAAATTTGATCTATTTTCTTTTAGTCTTTTTTAAGTATACGTGTATCTTTCAGCATAATTGAAATCAAACTATACATACAATTTTTTAAAAACATATAATCTCAACTGTTCTTTGAAAATGCAATTTTTATTGGCTGTTTAATATTCCTACATGTATATGTACCATAATTTATTAAACAAATCTCCCATTGTTAAGATTATTTCCAATTTTTTTGCATTTATATACCACTATGATGAACATCTCTGTATATCAATCATCGGTGAGACTTTTAAATATTTACCTCAAGGCCGGAGTCTGAGGAAAATATTTTTTAAAAATACGTGACCTTTCCAGAAAGTTACACTTCCACCAGCAACATACGAGGCCTATTTCATTGTATCCTCACCCAGGTTGATATTAGCATTTAAAAATTCTTTGCTGATTTCACAAGAGATAAGTGATATCCAATTTTAATCTATCTGTCTTTGGTGACAGATGAGGATATATTCTTACATTGTTATCAGTCATTTATATTTCTTCTGTGAATTATCTGTTCATATAATTTGCCTACTTTCTGTGTACTTGAGCTTTTCTTAGCAATCTTTATGAGCTATTTACATATTGAGGATATTAATTCTTTTTTTTTTTTTTTTTTTGCGGTATGCAGGCCTCTCACTGTTGTGGCCTCTCCCGTTGCCGAGCACAGGCTCCGGACGCGCAGGCTCAGCGGCCATGGCTCACGGGCCCAGCCGCTCCGCGGCATGTGGGATCTTCCCGGACCGGGATACGAACCCATGTCCCCTGCATCGGCAGGCGGACTCTCAACCACTGAGCCACCAGGGAAGCCCCCTAATTCTTTTTTTTATAATATTTGTTGCAATATCTGTACCCACCCCAATTGATTTTTTCATTTTTTTTTTTCACTTTGTGATTTAAAACAAAATGGTTTTTTTCCCTGGATTCAACTATTCCTCTGGAATTTATTTTTGTGTGATGTGAGATGAGCATCTCATTTTATTTTTTCCCGTTGTCTAGCTGTTCCTCAGCCTTTCACTGACTAACCCTTGCTGTTCCATCCATTTCTTCTTTTTTTTGTTTTTAATAAATTTATTTATTTATGGCTGCATTGTTGCTGCGCGCGGGCTTTCTCTAGTTGTGGTGAGTGGCGGCTACTCTTCATTGTGGTGTGCGGGCTTCTCACTGCGGTGGCTTCTCTTGTTGCAGAGCATGGGCTCTAGGCATGCAGGCTTCAGTAGTTGTGGCACATGGGCTTAAGTTGCTCCGCAGCATGTGGAATCTTCCTGGACCAGGGCTCGAACCCGTGTCCCCTGCGTTGGCAGGCGGATTCTTAACCACTGTGCCACCAGGGAAGCCCTCCATCCATTTCTGATGCCACCTTCACTGAACACTAATTTAGGCTTTGTCTCTGGGTCACCTATTCTACCCCACTGACCTGCCACTAATTTCTCATGGGCTCCATGTGACTCAAAATTACTGTAACTTTACAACTTATAACATTAGCCTTAAACATCCCTTTGAAGACCCAACGCCACCAAATACTTGGCTAAGGTACACACAGCCCCAAAACTGGCTATGTCCACAGCACTGGCAGCTTTCCTCCCCATGCATTGCCTAGAGTGGCCATCTGTGAAGCTGAGAGCCATCCAAAATGGTCCATTCCCTGGCGATGGACAGAGAATTAGGGCTAAGAAGAGGTGCATACGTTCCAAAGCACACTAATCTGGCCTATAACCTGAAAAAGTGAAATGAATCTCCCGTAAGTCAAGTTCTGGTATAAAACACGTCAAGGACCATTAACATTTCTGGCTTGTCTTAGAATCCAGATAAACTAAATATGACTTGAATGAGCTGGACAGGTGAGAGCTTCTTTTGGTCATACAGAGATTTTCAGATGCAATGGGGTTTGGTCTGTATCAGAAGGCACCATCTCTACACGGAAGCACAGAGCACAAACCTAACACGGAAGAGGAATTCAAGCGTGATGAAGTCTGTTTTTCCTCCTTTACCTGAACTTTCAGTTCTAGTTCTCTGATCTGGTCTTCTTTCACCTTCATGTCCATTGTGAGCTTCTTGCCCTCTGCTTCTAATTCTCTGATCCGATTCCGTAAGGTTTCGGTGCACTCTCCCCTTATGAAAAAGAAGAGAAGGGAAAAAGAGGATTTAAAAGACTATAGGTTTAACTATACTGCAGGATTGATATTTTTCTTATACTCCACAGAGTCAGATTGTAGCTTTTGGCTCAGTCTGCTCATTCTCTCTGTTCTTTATAATTTCAAAAATGATCTAAAATAATTATTAATTGGGTGTCTAATATGAGCCAGGTGCCAAGCTAGGTACTTTACCCACACTTCCTTCTTTACTGGGGTAGGGTTTATTATCCTATTTTCCAGAGAAGAAAACTGAAGCTACTCAGATATAATACTAGTTCAAGGTCACCCAGCTTGCAGGTCACAGAACTGGGATAAGAACTGAGGTTTTTCCACCTTGCCAATCCAGCAAGCTTCCCATCAGGCCATATGAGTTGAGACAAGGCACACAAGCTGAGCAAGAGAAAACCAGACATGTGCTGTCTCCAGCAGAGGGCAGTGAGTTAACAAACATTTTCACTTTTGAGGGACTGTGCGCTGGGAAGGTCACCTTTCTTTAGTCATGAAGTTTTGACAAGATTGGAGTAAAAAGAAAAAGAAGGGAGCAGCATTAGGTTCCTTCTCAGGGCTATAATAAGGACAAACTTAAAAAGATGATGGCAATGGCCAGTCCAAAGCTGGTGAACTGTTTAGGTTTCAGAAACAGCCTGGTGGAGAAGGTAGGTGTCCTTTGCCTACAAAAAGGAAGGCCCAGTGAGAGACTAAAGCCTTGCGATACACTTAAGAATAAAAACAGCCTCTACATAAATGATGGCAAACAAGGACCATCCAAGGATAAGACCAAAGGCAATAAGCTTAACCAAAAGCAAAAGAAATTAAGGGTAGAGACTGAAATCAATGTACTGATTCTCAAGCATAAGAGACACTAAACAATATGGTTAAGAAACTGTCATATCCTCCTCAGGGATATTTTGAGAAAGAGTAACTGCTGGATGAATTAAGGAGAGCACAAGCCACACCAGATGACTGTTCAGGAAAATCTCCTGCAAGTGTAAGTGCTTCAGGAACGCTCACAAATCTTTAAATGAGTGAACAAACAACCCCCCCCACCCCCCCGACATCCTAAGCAGGTTAGTAAATGGTCTCGTGAATCCGTATAGATGCTAACGGGCCAAGTTAGCTCAGCCATCTGCAGTACAGAGTCTGCTGGGGGAAGGCAGGATCACGCAGGAGAAAGAGTTCTCTCTCCCGCTGCTATTTCCTAAAAGATGAAATGATGGTTCACCAATTGTTCTACAAATGACAGAACCCAAAAGAAGGCTATTAACATGACAAATACAAAAAAGCAAAAAGTAGAATTATATTACATAGACACAAATTTAGGGATAGAAACTTAAATAAATAATAATTTACCCTCCCCTACATCTGTAAACCCATAACTGACCCCCACCATGCAGATGAACTTCACCAGTCAAAAAAACAAAGAAAAAAGAAAAAGTGAAGTAGAAGCCAAAAAGAGAGAGAGACAGAAGGGAAGAAAAAGAGGCTCTTAACTCTCTTCCCCATCTTTTCCAGGTCATTTGACAGTCTGCTGATGTCCAACAAAGACATGAGCAGTCAGTACACAGTGCTTGGGGGACCAAGATTTTATCTTTCTTCCATTTTAAGATTAAAAACACCAGAAACACACAACTAAGAGTAGAGCATAATGATAGTTCTACAAAGGGAACAAAAGTCCAGATTGGTTCCCTCAAAGCATTTAGTAATTATCGGTCTTACAGAAAGTGGCTGGAAATCCCTTTTTGAGCAGAATTTTGCCTCCCAGGTGTGGGAGGCATGGAGATTCCCTCATCCCACTTTAGACAGCAGGTCACTGAGGGATGAAGTTGTCATGACAGCATAAGCTTGCACAGATGGGGTTTAAACCAGCTAATAAAACAGTACTTAAAAGCAATCCATCCATGCATGATTTTGTATTTCCAGTCCTGCCCAAGGCATCAAATTCCCATTCTCAGTCCAAGGAAAGCCAACCTTGGATTAAGCACTCAGGTGACATCAACATACCTAGACGCAGCAGCAAATGCAACAGCCCGGGCAGCAGTAGCTTCTTCTAACTTCTTCCTTTTTTTTTCCTCCATTAACTGCTTTTCTACAAAACTTCGGGCTTCCTGCTCAGCTTTTAGCTTTTTCTCCAACTGGCTGATATTCTGCTTATCTTTTTGCTTCATTTGCACAGCATTATGTAACCTATATGGAAATGATTGTCATACAAAGTTTTACAATTAGAAACGTCCAATATAAACCCTGGAGAAACATGGCTCCTCTTTATCATTTTGAGGCCAAAGCAAACAGGAGATTTGAACAGCAAATCATAAATGTCAATTCCCGGAGCGTCCAAGGAAAATACATTGTATTATTATTTAACAATTCCTAAACGCCAATAAACAAGCTGCCTTACAAGATACAGAATTGGACCTAGCCTCTGCTTTATTAATGTAAGTGATCTACAGAAGGTAATCCAGAAAATAGGATAGAACAAGTTTCTATCAGAGGAAAAGATAACTGTAGAACTAATTCTACTGCCCCAAAGCACCTTGAAAGAACTTCAGTCTGAGACCAAGGAAGAGCTGAACCAGATCCATTGAAACTGAGGAAAAGGGTAGGAGGGGAAGGTCTTTCTCTGCCTGAATACAATATGCTGCAGCCTACTGCAGCCTTTCCTTTCCAGCTGGGAGATGTTTTCTCAGAGTATCCCAAAATAGATCTTGTAGTTAGAATCACAGGATGCTTAATTTCAGATAAAAATTTCAGCCACATTCCCTTCCCTGCTACTACCACCCCCAACTTTACATATCAATATAAGGTGAGTTTCTCTCAATATATCAATGTAAGGTAAGATGTTCTCTATGTAATAATGCTAGAGCCATCACATACATACGTGAGTCAGAAGCAATGGAGAGGTTATTTGCCTATAACGCTCTAGCTTTTGAGCTACAGTCCCTGAAAATGATGAAGAACTGCTCTTTCAAGGAAAAGCCCAGAAAGCTCAGCACCTGTAACAGTAATCACTACCCCAGACACACACTGTTTAGAGATGAAAAAAAAAGACAGACCCACACTGAGTCAAGAAGTAATTCCAGAATGAATTAATGGAAAGCATAAAAGAATTCATGCAGAAGAGCTAGCTTTTTGTCTGCCTCTTCAAATAAAATCAAGTTCAACATCATCTTTTAGTTCCAGAAAACAAGGAGATAGAGTCTAATCCTCTGGAAATGTTCACTCAAGGGAACAAGAGTTTCAAATTGTGGCAGAAATACTTCTTGTCAATTTTACTCATATTGTCAAAAAGCTCAATAACTATTTTAAACTAAGAGAAGAAGTTATTAAATGAGAGAAGACAGAATAGTAATATTAATAAACTGTTTGGCTGCAATGAAATAAGTTTTTATAGATTTTATAACATATTGAATATCTGGTCCTACATTAAATATTTTAAACATTTTGTTTAAAAAAAAAAACCCTCTGCTAGATCCCTTTGTCGTCATGAGCCTTGTGCTCCAATCCCTGGAAACAAGAGCAATGCGAGGCTGCTTGACTCACGGCCAGAGGCCCACAAGGCGCACATACTTGTTCTGCAGCAGCTCATTCTCTTGCCGGAGCTGGCCCATTTCTGAGCGGATCCCTCGCTCGGTGTTCGAGAGGGAGCTGATCTGACTGCGGAGCTCCTGTTCCACTTGCCTGCTGGCCTGCAGGTCGGCCTTTAACTTTTTAATGTCTTGTTCCAGCCTAGGAGAAGGAGAAACACAGCATCTTCATCACTGACAGGCCAACCCGGGGGCTCTGTGGCAGACCCTGGCTGAAGTCCCTGACTGCTGGGTGGCTGGTGGAGCACCCTGCCAGCAGCTCCTGACATCAACACAACTCCCGTCTGCAATCAGCCTTTGAATCAGTGCTTCTGCCTGGGTCTCCCCCTTCCCACCAGAGGGTAACTTTTGATTCCCCCCAAATATTTGTGAACACTGACAGGTGAAGATGGTGCTTGTGAGTATCTGAGCTGCTAATAAAGGAGGAGGGGAAGGCAGAGGGAGGGTGCCTGAAGGGCACGGTCCCCTCTCCACTGGTGAATTCCCCATGCCCCTCAGCAAGGGAGATATGCTAATAACAACCAGCTCAGGACCCACATGCTTTGAGATATCCTGATAGATCAGAGTCTACTGTCTGAGATTCCCTCCCACCATGGGCCTAGAAGAAAACAGTGTCTGAGGCAGCCTCCTGAAACTGCTAGCATCCTTGCTAAATGATGTTCACACTTGTGGTGACTGTGACAGAAGAGCTCACTAGACTCAGCAACAATGAAAAAAGGTACAAATTACATGATCTACGAATCATAAGAAAACTCAATCTGTGAAATGAAGCTTATCTTTTCAATTCCTTACTCCTGTTCCATCTATTTTCTTTAATGCAGTAATAGTTTCACTTTAAGTGATATGTACTGGGGAGCTATTATATGCACATGTAGGACTGAAAAGGGTCAACAAAGAATATAAAGTTAAGCCCCCTTCTTCATGAGAGGACTTTACAATTTCACTAGAGGCCGATAAACAGACATTTAAAATGATTAAACCATAATACAGGAAGGCCATGGTTAAAAACATGCTAAAGGGAGTAACTAATATTTAATGAGAACTTACATGCCAGGCACTGTTCCATAGGTTTTAATGGTATGAACGCATTTAATCTGTACAACTATGAGCTAAATTGAATAACCTTGGCAATTATTAGTCCCATTTTTACAGATGAAGAAATTTAGATTCAGGAAAGGTTCCAGCCCAAGGTCACACAGGCAGCCTAGCTCTAGACTCCACTCTCTTCTCCAGCAGGCCAAACTGTGGCTCTATCAGCCACAGCATGGCATGGGGAGAAGTGTCGCATGAGTTCTGAGGAGAGAAGATGGGAAATGAGTTGGGCCTCGAAAGTTGGGCAGGATTTGGAGAAGTAGAAGGGGAGGAGAAGGCATTCCAAACAAGGGGAAAACATGCTCAAAAGCTCAAAGGTAGCAACAGCCACAGGCATTTGGAGGCAGAGCAATCAGTCTGGCCTCTGAGGAAGGCTTGTACTCTGGGAACAGGATGAGAAAGGATAGAAGGGACCTGGCAGATTAGACCAAGGAGAACGGCACTCAAGTTCAGGCCAAGGATGACTGCCAGGTGAGACTCAGAAGACACCTTTTCCTACAAACTTACAGTAGGCAAAAGTCAGTTAGCTCTGAAGAGACTCTTGTGCATTTCACTAATCCAACACACCAACAGAACCAAGAATTCTGGAGGGCAATGGTGATCTCTCCTTGGAACTGCCAGGTCCATAGACTAGGCCCTTACAGATATGTTTTATGAAGCACTAAACCCCCAGGGCCCATCAATCACAGTGATCAACACTTCCTAAATACATATATCGGTTGCCTGGCATTCCTTAGAAAACCAAAGAGCAGCTTTATTTACCTGTCTTACCTTTAGCCAATTGAAGCAAAATCTCAAAACCAAAAAGTCATGAAACATCAACGGTTAGCTCCCAGGCCCAGTAGCCAGTCCCCCTGTCCAGTGCCTGGGAACACGGACTAGAGACTCTGTTCCAGAAGAGCTGCCGGGTCTCCTGACACAGCTCGCTCCCCAGGGAAGCGTCACAAATGGACATCATGCCACACTTTCCCTATTGCCAGGGTTATTCCAGTTGAATGTACTCCCGGAACTGCTCTAAACAATTACCGACTGGCATTTATACCATCCCCACACCGTCACTCATTCACCCGAAGTTACCCAAGGGATATTTTCTAAAACAGGTCGATGCTGTCAGGTTATCCTCATTAAGAAGTTTGGCTGAAAAATGTGTTAGGTAATTTATCTTTTTTGAGAAGTCGGTTTCACAGCCCGAGGGCTGCCTTTTTAGTAAAAAGGATGAGCTTTAAGAAGAGACTAGGGACTTAGCAAGGTTTAGAAACGGGGTATAGGATCAGGATTCTCGACTCAGCTCTGGAGCCAGCTCTGCGACCCTGGACAAGGCATATAACCTTTCAGGACTCAGTTTCCCCATCTGAGGCAAACGATCTCTGAAGTTCCTCCCAGCTTGGTCTAGGATTTCTAGGCCTGACACACTTACCACTGGCTGTTGATCTGCTCCTTCAGATTAGCAACCTAAGCTGTATCATATGCAGAGGCCCAGGAATCAAGTTCCACACAACCAGCCACTGGGGCAAAGCATGTGCCGCAGTTGGGAATGAAAGAAAAATTAAATCTGCGAAGTCTAGATGTCAAGAATTTTGAAGTTATTACTTTTTTAGAGTTTTTAACCTATAAAAGCCAAATTTCCTACCATGAACTAAGAATAACAATTTCTGAATGAAACTTTAGAGTTCTTTGAAAAATGTAAAAAAACCAAGGAGTTAGTGCAGTTAGGAGAGCAAAGTGTGCCAAAATATCTAGAGTGTAACTTCTGGAGATCGCAGAACACTAAACAATATTTTTTGTGTGTAGAACTATGAAAATTTTATCAAAGACATATAGCAGCACAATACAAGAAAAATAAAGTGACGTGGTTAAAATAAAGTGACGTGGTTACAAGGGTGTGTTCACTTTTTGAAAATTCATAAGTTGTACACTTAAGATTTGAGCACTTTTGTGAATGTGTGTTATACTTCAATAAAAAGCTTATTTTCAAAAATTAAATAACTTAAGTTCACAAGGCACAGAATTAAAATGCTTCAGGATTTTCATAACTGTTGCCATTGGTTCTGTAAAACTCTGAATGACTGTTTTCCAAACGGTTGCAGCAAACCTGTTAGTTAACACAGCATTCCTCAGTTTAAGGAACACTGGTCTATAGGAAACTGCATAACAACATGTAAGATAACTTAATGTGCTAAATTCTCAGTAACTTTTAAAATTTATTAGGGGAAACTTTTCATTGTCTCTCTGCAGAAAGCATTAATTTAATGTTGAACGTTCACTATTTTAAATCTTAACTGAGGTAGGTGGTAAAATGATTTACAAACCCTTATTGGATTTATGTTTTTATTGCAAAAGTGATACCCAGTCAAAATAAAAAACTGCATACAACAGAAAAGTATAAAGAATAAACATGTAAATAACTCATAATCCTTTCATCCAGACAGAACCACTATTTGCATTTGGTTTACTTCATTTCTGTATGTCTTTTTCTTTCTCTTTCTTAACACATGTAAACATTTTTCATATTGCTGAGAGGGTATCACATGTATAGTTTACATATCTTAAGCACCTTTCCACACTATTAGAAACTTTTCACAAACAACTTAATTGCTGCATAATATTACACTGCACAGATGTACTGTACTACCAATCTCTGCATATGCTCAATAAAAAAATGTATACATGAGTTTTTAAAGAATTACATGAATTAGTAAGTCGAACTGAATCGAGCCAGTCAAGTGCCAGGGGCATTTATTAGACAGATAACTACTACTTGTCATAATGGTAAACTTAACCCTTTTGTGCTGAAGGTCAATACTTACTAGGTAAAATGCAGATATATAATTTACTGCTGTGAAACACCAAGAAGTACTGATTAAATGGTGTTAAGAGGTTAATGCAAAATCTTCAAATGTATTCATGGGATTTTACTAAAATGTCGATAGCTGCAACCTAAATTTGAAGCACGTGGCCAGGAAGAAAATGAGGCAGAAGTAATAGTTTATAACCCTTAAAACTAATTTCAGTAAATAGGAATCAAAAGAAAGCAGGAAAAAATTTCATCTCCAAGCTCAAATCCATTTATCAGAGCTAAATCCTATTCTCCTCCCTACACAATAGAAGATTAAGGGATAAAAGAGAACTTTCCTCCAGCAGAACTATAAACTCATCCAAAAAAGAGAAATAATGGGTCAGACAGATCTTAACCAAACCGAACCAAGGCTTCGGCAGGAAATAAACATACGCCCTCCTTGCCCAACTCCCGTGGCGCTAGTCACCCTTACGAAGGCTGTCCAGTAGCGCTGCCACTTGGGATACAGACAGGGCCCACAGCAAAGCTGGAGTCTATGTGTCCAATAAATATGTCTATCTGGGCCCAATCAGACAAACCAGGGGTCTAATCAACTCAGAATGTTACCTGTTAGGTCCAGGCACCTTTCCGAGCCACTTTACTCCACTTTACTGATAAAATTTTAAATCAACTTCTAAACTTGTAAGCTACCTCTAAACGCCAGCAGAGCACCTAACTCACAAGCAAGAGGTGGGGCCCCTGGAGCAGCCCTTCCTCAGGGCTCCACTCGCCGGCCCAGCTGACTTCAGAGCAAAACTGCCAAGCTGAGGAACGCTCTCACCCACTCCAAACCTCAACTCTACCTCATCTCCTCCCTCATTCCACCCAGCTAAGGTACGCTATAATGTAAACGGTTGCTAATTATTTAATTTTAAGGGAAAAAGTTACATGTTAATAAGGGGTAGTTTCCTAGCTGACCAAAAGAATGAAGCTCAGACCTGCGTCTTTCAAGGCAGGCTAAGTAAGAAAAATATCTTCGAGCATCTTGAAGCACACCTGGTAGTAAAACAAAGTACAGTATTCAAGTGTCAGCTTTTAGTTGAAAGAGGTATTGTTAAGCATCTGAAAAGGTAGGGAGATATTTATGTCTAAGTGTTTGTAATCCTTATCTTTGTGGATTACTTGAATTACAGCCACAGTGCTATGACTTCATTGAAAGTTTAAAAGTCTCCAATGTGTAGAGCCAGTACCTTCATGTTTTTATAAAGCCTGAGGCTTTATGAGGCCTGACTGAGAACACAGAAGAACTTTAAGACTTCGGGGCAGGAAACTGCCCCAGGAAGCAAGTCCTGCGAAAAAGAGGGAGACCTTTTTTCAGCCAGGACTTCACCTACGGATGACTCCATACCCATTCCAGAAGACGACCTAAGTGTATATTTCTATGGGTTGCCAGCTTGACCCCATGAGGCCCTCAGGAAGATAAGGAGCCTCGGCTCTGCTGGTTATCTCTGAGCTCTAAGAAGCTGTGACAGAGATGCTGTAGGCCTTGCATGACAACACAGAACTTAAGAGTGCTGCTTACCACGTAAGAAAAGGGGCTTCAGAAGGTCACCTTCAAACGATACAGCCAAGTGACTGAAAGATTAGTTTTTTTCACAAACCCATCATACCAGCCAAAATGACCCACTCCTTGTTTCCAGACATCTTCTGCCTTTAATTATACCACCCCTCCCTCCTGGAGGAATGGCCTGCAATTTTCAAGTCTCACTCATTCGAGACCCACTTAAAAAATAAAAACAAAAACCAAACTCTCCACCATGAGGTGCTGATTTCCCTCTCCTTCTGAAATCTGAAAGCCCTTACTGTTGGTGTTTCTGGTTTGGCACTAAACCATTTCCCTGTGCTGTTTTTATATTTGTTTTGGTTTTTAATATTTTCCTGTGTATATATCTTATTTCTAAAGAGCCTAAAAGTTCTCTGAAGCCAGGGACTGGCGGTGCTCTAAAATTAGAAGCTGGAAGTGTATTTCTAAAGTTTCTTCCAACCCTTCCAAGACCATGTCTCTAACCCTCGCTCTGTGTCCATTTCCTCAGTGCTTAGATTAGAACAGGGTTAGCGTTATGATATATGAGGCTCTGGAAACAACCTATCTACAGCAGGCCGCCAGATTTTTAGTTTCAGTAGTGGCTGAAGGAGACAGGGGTAAAGGGGCATTTGCTTATCAGGAAGGCAGGTGCACATGAAAAGACTGAATGAAGACGGGAATAAAGACACAGACCTACTAGAGCATGGACTTGAGGATATGGGGAGGGGGAAGGGTAAGCTGGGACAAAGTGAGAGAGTGGCATGGACATATATACACTACCAAACGTAAAATAGATAGCTAGTGGGAAGCAGCTGCATGGCACAGGGAGATCAGCTAGGTGGTTTGTGACCACCTAGAGGGGTGGGATAGGGAGGGTGGGAGGGAGGGAGACGCAAGAGGGAAGAGATATGGGAACATATGTATATGTACAACTGATTCACTTTGTTATAAAGCAGAAACTAACACACCATTGTAAAGCAATTATACTCCAATAAAGATGTTTAAAAAAAAAAAAAAGACTGAACGAAGAGCAACTGCTTTATCTCGCTACGTACCTAATTCCATTAGGAGATCCCCTGGCATACGTTAATCATACAAGACAAAACTTGTTTAGGGACCACACAACTGTCTATGCAGGAAACTGAGCTCATAAATCAAAGCTCTGTCCCCAGAAGAAATACTGTTCACCTTCTCCACCAACTCCTTCCCTTCCCGCCTTTCCAGATCATTCACCCTGACAGGCTGGGTAGCATGGGTCATTCACATAAAAACATGAATGTCTTTCGTCTTAAGTGAGGCCTACACTGACTTGAAGCTGCTCTAGTATATCCTATAAACCACAGCTTTGGAAATAAGGAAATGAAGCTGCCTCAGGTCTCACTGTGTTTACTACAATTGCTTACCAGGCACATGTATCCAAAAATAAGCAACAGCCTGATTACCTGATTGCTAGGTGAAACCATAATACAAAGTACCTTATGTCTCTGCTCCCTAATCTGTCAAACACATTCATTTTCATTAAGGAACACAGAGGAGGAAAGGAAATCTAGAGGATTTCACTGGCCATTCACGGAATAGAAAACTGACTTCTTGAAGCCCTTTAAGAATAAAGCTATGGGTGCCATGAACTAGTATTTTTAATAAGGTCCTTAAAAGATGTGGTCAGATATGATACTTTGTATCAAAAAAGTATTTAAAATGTTCATATCTGTTAATACATCATCCCTCTCCCACACTGGAGATACACACAAAGATTTGTGTAAAAGTGTGTTTGTTGCAGCATTATTTATAATAAGAAAAAAAAAAGCAGGAACACAAATATTCAACAGAAGAGTGGCTAAATAAATTGTATATTCATGTGTCTGACTGACATGCCACCATTAAAAAACCATTGGGGTCTTCCCTGGTGGCACAGTGGTTAAGAATCCGCCTGCCAATGCAGGGGACATGGGTTCAAGCCCTGGCCTGGGAAGATCCTACATGATGCGGAGCACTAAGCCCGTGTGCCACAATTACTGAGCCTGCGAGCCACAACTACTGAGCCCACGTGCCACAACTACTGAAGCCCACGCGCCTAGAGCCCACGCTCTGCAACAAGAGAAGCCACCGCGATGAGAAGCCCGTGCACCGTAACGAAGAGTAGCCCCCGCTCGCTGCAACTAGAGAAAGCCCACATGCAGCAACAAACTCAACACAGCCAAAAAAATAATAAACAAATTAATTTTTTAAAAAACCACTGAGGAAGAATATTCAATGACATGGGAGAATGCTCATGATATAGTCAGTGAAAAAGACAATTACAAAACATTATACGTAGTATGAGCTTCGTTTTGTGAAAATATGTATTTATGCAAGAGAAAAAAAGACTGAGAGGATATACATTAAGATAGTGGGGCTTCCCTGGTGGCGCAGTGGTTGAGAGTCCATCTGCTGATGCAGGGGACACGGGTTTGTGCCCCAGTCCGGGAGGATCCCACATGCCGCGGAGCGGCTGGGCCTGTGAGCCATGGCCGCTGAGCCTGTGCGTCCGGAGCCTGTGCTCCACAGCGGGAGAGGCCACAGCAGTGAGAGGCCTACATACCGCAGAAAAAAAAAAAAAAAAAAAAGATAGTGGCCACCTCTTCTTTATTTTCAAAATTGGAAGTAATCAACAGCTTATTTTTAACATTTTAATTATCATTTTATGATTGGGAGAAAAGTTATTTCAAAATAGGAAGCTGTTAATTTGCTTTCCATGGCTTTTCAACATTCACTGTTACTCTTAGATTTGCCCATGTCACAGGCCAGTTTCAGAAATAATCTGAAAGCCTTAGGGAAAACCCAACTCTTTTACTTCCTAAACTTTTTAGGTCACTCCAAGGAAGGCGAACTTAATTTTCTGAAGTAGAAGACACCTCAGTTCCTAAATCTACATCAACTACCTGTACTTCCCATTCATCAGTTCCCATCAAAGCAACAGTTTGTCTAAATCTAGATTCTAGAGCTGCAGTTTATGGCCCTGCCCGGGCTCCCTGTAAAAGAAGAGAGCAGGCATCGCTCTGACATCAGCCTTGACAGTATACACACGTTACAGGGGATGGTGCTGGGAGGTCCAGATTCTAAACTGGCTGGTCTGTGAAATCTGCAAATAACCACTGTCCATGTCCCCTGTTTCGGTGTATTTTATGCTCCAAGAACACGGCAGAAAAACACCTTGGTGTGGAGTAAGTCACCTGCCTTAGACACAGGAGGCCTCTATACCGTATGGTTTGAGGAACACCAGAGACCCAAACTACCCTTCTTACCATAAGGCTGTCCCCTCTCCTTCTAAGTGGTCTGAAGGCCTCACGGTCAGGTGTGAGGATGCAACAAAAAAGATGGCAGTCTTTGACTCTGGAGGGGCACTGTCAACAGGTGCATGTTTTCCAGGAGCACACGGAACTCAAGGACAGGAGAAGGCAAAAAGTTCCCATCAATACATGGCAGATCCGTGCATGGGAATTACCAGATTGCCCCTAACTACAAGTCCTTCCTGCAGGAGTCCAGTTTTTGACTGGTGGGGTCAGTGGGGGATGGAACAAAATACAAGAGTAACAGAAGGGTCAGGTGCAGAGGTTACAGACTGGTGAGCCAATCCGGCCCATGAACATGTTTGTTTCACTCTCCTCCACATGATGCAAAAATAAATGTTGTGGAACTGTGAGATTTCACATAAAGACACCTATTTTGGCATCTCCTCTGAATATCGGAAGATTTAGCAACACCGGGCCTGCAACCCCACAGCAACACCTGGCTGGGCCGTCTGGAAGGGCATGTGCTTCCCAACTCCCACGTGCCGGGTGCAGTACTGAGTACGAACGATGCCAACCCCGGCCCCCTGCTCACACCTGTGCCCTGCCTCGCTCCTGTACGTGCCGGAGTCCGCAACACCCTCTCTAGAGCCAGGGGGACAGTAAGGGCAGTGGTCCTTTCCAGTTCATTACACTGTTTCTGTTTCAAATCTGTTACAACACTCTACCAAGAAAGGTGAAACGTACCTTACGAGAGAGAGGAGTTGTCATTCTTTCCATAAAAAAGAAACTAAAACTTGCTTTAATTCTGAGAGTCCCAGCTGACTAGAAAAGAGGTCTAAGAGATCCCAGAGAGATTTGCACAGACTGAAGTATACCCACACTGGCGGTCAAAGTACTCAAATAGCCAGTTTCTAAATGGTAGTGTGAGTAACATTTAAAGAATACAGTTCCTTTTCCTTGGAGCTCCGCCCCTTCAGGGAATCCACCTCTAATTCCCTTAGCTGGAAATCTCAGTTCGTTATGTGCCAGCAGGGGTACTGACTCAGAATTTAACACAACATTTTATAGTAGTTCCTTCTGAATTCTAGGGAGGTAACTTTCTAGCTGGCTAATCAGAAATCCCTGTTTTAGAATAAACTCTCAGTACTCAACATAAAAATGTTTCTAATGTGGATTCCCCCCACCAAATAATTTGTGTTATTTCATAATTTATCCATACAACATAGATAATGATCTTTTTTGATCACCTGGATATGCAGACTAAGTAAACTGCTGGCTTAAATTCATTAATGCCTAGCTCCTAAAGTGCTGCTTGGTTTTCAAGTCACAAAATAGGCCTGCTTAAGTATAAAATTATCATGCTTCTATTACCACATTTATATCCCAGAATATTATAGTTTTAAATCACTGCAATGGTTAAAATAAATTCAAACTATATTATGAATTAATATAATAAACAAAGCTAACCAAATAAAACCTACAGGTACCTTAAATATTATGAGCATGGAAGAAAATGAAAATAAATCAGGTCCAACAATGTATATCTGCTCAGAAACAATGCTAGACTAATATAAATCAAAAACATGTTTCCACAGAGACACTGAACTTACTAATAAATAGAAATATGGCTCTACTACTTTTTTTCACTTAATAATTTCCAAAGAATTTATTTTCACTTAATAATTTCCAAAAAATTTAGTAGCAGCTATATCCAACATATTTAATCTAATTCTTTCTGAAATGTCACGTATTTTTACTAAATTTACCTCTCAGCTAGAAATGATACTGTTACAAGTAAATGGTCAAATGCACCTGTGGAAGCGGAAAGGCCTACTTTGGCAGCCACCACGCACAAGGAGAGTGTCAGGCAAGTCACTATGCAGCACAGGTTGTCAATGCAGGTGACAGGTAGCACACGTAGGGAAAGCAGCCAGGGTAAAGCCCCAAAGCCCCAATCACTGTCACCCAGGGTCATATTTTCTTCCACAAACTATTCCTGACACACAGCAAAATGTATTCAAATGCAAAAGAAAACAAACAAATACACCATTTTCTCTTTGGCACCAGAGATGACATACAAGCAGTCAATGCATTTTCTAACCAGGGGGATTTCCTTGGAGGGAAGTTTGGAAACATGGAATCCAAGCTCTCTCTCCAGCTACCACAAAGACAAAGAGAATGGCTAGAGCTAAGGGGGAAGAGAGAAGGCAAGACCCACCAG
This sequence comes from Pseudorca crassidens, assembly GCF_039906515.1. NCBI lineage: Eukaryota > Metazoa > Chordata > Mammalia > Artiodactyla > Delphinidae > Pseudorca > Pseudorca crassidens. The sequence continues at coordinate 19,740,219 of NC_090297.1, read as the reverse complement.
GAAAGATGAATAAGACAAGGCAAACTGAGATTTCCTCCGAGTTCTTGGCTGACATGTGGCTTGTGCCTGGATTCCTTGGCCCTGAGGAACAACCAACTCACTGGCAGAGCAAATGGCTTTTTCAAAAGTCCCTTGGAGGAGTTTTCTCCCCTTGCCCTGTAACCTCCTCACAGCCTGGAAAAAAGTCCTGACAGAGTACTTAATTTTAAAACTTTCTGGGAAATACCAAGGAAAAGGGCTTAGAGTGGAAAGTCCTTCTATTTTTTAGAAATAAAATCAGTAACAACTTACTCAAGAACAACAAATAGTTTGACACTGGATGGCAGGTCCTTGGCCTGGTCTAATGTAATATTTAGGTTTTCCACCTTCAAAAGCCTTTGAGTTGCACTGCACTGCATCTTTCCTCCCCCTGCCCCCATCTAGTATTTTCCCTGCACAAAGGTAATATTCATTCAACAAGTATTTACTGAGCATCTACCCTGTGGCAATCACTGTGTACTGTGGCAGACAAGAAAAAAGGAGGTCCCTGCCCTGGTCGAGCTTACATTCTTTTATGGGCATAATAAGCCCGTGTAAAAATTCAAAGTATGTAGAAATGGACAATGTAGAAAGTAAACATCTCCTATAATCAGCTGCAATTGACCATTTGGTGTATACTATTTCAAATAATTTTCTGTGTATATAAGAATGATACCTAACCATATTTTGTTAATGGTTCATACCATATGATCTGTTTTGCTATTTCCGCCCCTTTAACAATCAATATTGGGGTGTTTCCATTACCTTCTTTTAAGATGAGTTTCCACCTTTCAAGAGACTCCTTTGTAAACTTCCCCACTTAAACTACTGTGATTTCCCACGTAGGACTCTTTAGGGACTTGGGAGAGGGCTGGAAAGGTCCATAAAAGGCCACCTCCCCCTGGAGTATCTGTCTCAGGGAATGCTCGTGGGCTCTTCCTCTGGAATTGACTGCTCTGTCTTGTTTCTTTCCCATAGTCAGGTCTCAATTTTGGATTCTACCCTCGCTTTGTGCCTACAATCTCTAAGATGACAAAACAGGGGCTTCTTGGATTATCTTTACTCTGCTCTTGTGCACAGCTATTCACACCAAAATCATACTGAACCCACTGATTATTAAAAATCAGTATCTAAAAATATGGCCATTTCCTTTCAATGGATACATAATTTTTAATTGTGTGTAGACACCTTAAAATGTGGGAAATGAAAAATAGGAAGTAGTGTAAACTGTCTGTTGTTTTTCTCCCAACAGCAAGACCACACTAAATAGCCTTCTATAAGGCAGAGGTTACATGACAATCTCAAATGCTGGTGTCTGGAGACAAGATTAAATGCAGAAGTACAAAGACTGAGAACTGCTATTCAAACCACCTGAGCAATCTGTGGCATCAGCAAATCCTGTCAAAGAAGAAAGTTGGCTGTTGTTAGCTTTTGCTATCTTCGTCCCCCTTAAGAAAAACATAAAATCATAAAACATAAACACAAAGTTTATATGGGCTAGAAAGTGGAATGAAGACCAGTGACATTTTGCTCACCTACCAGCTTAACCTAGAAAGAGATGAGTCACAAATACTCATATCACAGCTACTAAAAACACAATCAATATACTCACGGATGGATCAGAACACTATTTATGAAGTATGTTGTCATTAATCTATATGATCCCAAAATATTTCCCTAAGACCCAGATCTAGTAATATAAGTTAGTTCCTGGGTATGAGTGTAAGTTAAACACTCCTCAGTGTCAGTGAATGAGTTAAAATGTCTTAAAGTGCTTCTCTATCCCTCCTCTCCTCCTCCCTCCCCTCTGAGTCAGGGCTATCACACTTGCTTAGTGATTACTGGAAAAATCCTGATTACTGGAAAAATCCTCCTTTTCTCCCAAGGCTCTCAAGTCTCCAAATAAGCAGAACTGTATGAACAAACTAACTTATAAGTAATAACATTCTGGTGTGCTTAAAATAACCAAATGAATTCAGAGAGGAAAAAAGAGTGACTTTTCAATATATGAAAACATATCCCAGATTTCCACTTTCCCCTGAAGAAAACCCACCCCCACCCTCACCCTCAGAACTTACCACCATGGCCACGCCCACACCCCAGCACCTCAGCACTTCAAAGCAGTCACTGGTGGCCCTTCCTCAGGGTAAGTTGATGGTTACATCCCCAATCCTAAATTTTCCAATTCAAGGCTCTTGGCTCTGCTGCTGTCAAGCTAGGCCTACCCCAGATTTATTGCTAAAGGGCAAATTTCCTGCTGGGTGGCTCTAGGCTATCTGAACCAGACTAACTCCCACGTAGCACTAACCAGAACTGAATTCTCAGAGACCCTGTAAGCTTTCAAGGGTACGACTGGATGGCCCCTTTCTGTTCAGAAATAAGTACACCCCTGTGTCTTTGGCAAGAGCAAGAATTTTTAAAACACTTAAAAGAGCATATCTCTAGAAAAATGTAAAATTAAGTGAGTTCTGAAATCCTAAGCATTTCTTCTGTAGATTTTAGCCACGAGAGCATAAAACTTAGCTCTGGCGCCCATCCTTATGTCAGCTTTAGCTGTGTGTGCATTTAAAACAAAAACACAAAAACACAAAATGTTTTTAAAAAACAGAGAAATAAAGCAGGTTGATAAAACTTTTTTTTTTAAGCAGCATGGTATAACAGCAAAGGCAGAAGTCAAGAAATTTCGGTTCCAGTCCTGGTAACTACCACTCTAGCTGGGTTACTTGGACTAGCCATTTACTCTTGTAAGGCTTGTTTACTTCTCTGCTAAAAAGACAGGGTTGGGGAGGCTGGTCTAACTGTCTCTTAGAACTCTTGCAGTTCCAAAAAAAACACGCATCATTCTAAATTCTACTCAGTTTTGTAAAATGCATCTCTACTAGGCAAACTGTGGACACTTTTCCTTCATGACCCTTCACACCAAACATTATTCAACTATGTTAAAGAGTTGATATCTTATTAAGAATAAGCACTAGAAACAAGAAAGGTTAATCTTCTGTCTTGAACACAAAAAACAAAGAAAGAAAAGGCGGGATGGAAATAAACCAAGAAGAGACTTTTGCTTCCACATTTCTACAGAATATGATCACTTTACATTTTGTACTAAGTTTTAAATTCTCTCCCTTAACCAGGAAATTGAAACAAGTAACAAACCCCAACAAGAAACCCCACAGTCTTGGGCTGTATTTGAGAGGGAGCTTTGTGCCAAGTACAAACAAAAGTGTTGGCTCTTCTGCTTGTAGTTCCTGAAACTACAGGAAAGCAGCTCAGGTGTCGCACCCTGACCTGCCGGATCTTAGAGTGACCACTGAATGATCACACAGACCTGCCATGGAATATTCCACATCAAGTGAAAACCAGTGTTAGGCTAAATTGGGAAAATGATTTCAATATAATTTAGGTGAAAAAAGCAGGACACAAAAACTACACAAACACAGCGAACAAACTTATGGATACCAATGGGGGAAGGAGGGGGGGGATGAATTGGGAGATTGGGGTTGACATATATACACTACTATGTATAAAAAAGACAACTAATGAGAACCTACTGTACGGCACAGGGAACTCTTACTCAATGCTCTGTGATGACCTAAATAGGAAGGCAATCTAAGAGAAGGGATATATGTATACATATAACTGATTCACTTTGCTGTACAGCAGAAACTAACACAACACTGTAAAGCAACTATACTCCAATACAAATTAATAAAAAAAAAACTACACAAACACTATGGCCACAACTATATAAATTTAGTTGATGAAATACAACAAAAATTTAACAGTGATTTGTGTCATATATTTCCTCCTTTTTCTACCTAAATTTTCTATAATTTTTTCACACTTAAAATATTTTAAAATTGACCACTGAAGAAAAAAATTGAGCAAACCTCACTCTAATTTACAGGATTCCTTTCTAACCCAGCACTTACTTAAAATAACTGATCTTCCTCATTGCTTTTTTGTTTATGTCTAGTAGTTTTTTCCACATCAGAATTAAAAATATTTTTCGCTACCAATATTATAAGTCTGTTTCTAAATAACTTGGGTAAAGAATTCAGAAATCAAGCTGGCAGAAATTGGGTCATTTTGTAAGATACGTATTTCTCAAACCAAAAGAGGACTTTGGAGTGGCTTTAGCGAGTTCCCAAACTTTTCCTGGGAAGGAGCCTACAGGCAACACTTACTGCCAAGTTCCCCACCTTCCCCCACCTTAGTGGATCTATCAGCATACTTTTTTTTTTTTAACATCTTTATTGGAGTATAATTACTTTACAATGGTGTGTTAGCTTCTGCTTTATAACAAAGTGAATCAGTTATACATATACATATGTTCCCGTATCTCTTCCCTCTTGCGTCTCCCTCCTTCCCACCCTCCCTATCCCACCCCTCTAGGTGGTCACAAAGCACCGAGCTGATCTCCCTGTGTTATGCGGCTGCTTCCCACTAGCTATCTATTTTATGTTTGGTAGTGTATATATGTCCATGCCACTCTCTCACTTTGTCACAGCTTACCCCCCCCCCAACAGCTTCAAGTCCATTCTCTAGTAGGTCTATGTCTTTATTCCCGTCTTACCCCTAGGTTCTTCATTGACTTTTTTTTTTTTCTTAGATTCCATATATATGTGTTAGCGTATGGTATTTGTTTTTCTCTTTCTGACTTACTTCACTCTGTATGACAGACTCTAGGTCCATCCACCTCACTACAAATAACTCAATTTCGTTTCCTTTTATGGCTGAGTAATATTCCAAAACTACAAATAGAACTACCATATGACCCAGCAATCCCACTACTGGGCATATACCCTGAGAAAACCATAATTCAAAACGAGTCATGTACCAAAATGTTCATTGCAGCTCTATTTACAATAGCCAGGAGATGGAAGCAATCTAAGTGTCCATCAACAGATGAATGGATAAAGAAGATGTGGCACATATATCAGCATACTTTTTCTGTTATGGGCTAGGAGTAAACATCTTTGGCTTTGCAGGCCATAGAGTCTCTGTCGCAGTTACTCAACTCTGCCACAATAAAGCAGCCATAGACACTATGTAAATGAATGAGCGTGGCTATGTTCCAATAAAACTTTTTTTTACAAAAACAGGCAGTGGGCCAAGTTTGGCCTGTGTGCAGTGGTCTGCCAGCCTGTGGTGTACGGCACACTAGAGAACATCCTTGGAGCTTGGCGAGACGGTGAAAAGACCTGAAGGACTGCTTGCTCCTTCACAGGGAACGACCATCGAACCTTATTTTGACAGCCACACCGATCTCCAAGAATTCTTTGAAGGTGGTGTACTAATGAATATTCCCCCAAAATCAATGAACTGGTTCCTCAAATACAGTAGTTTTCAACCATGATACTGAGACAGACATAGCTATGTAGAATGTGCTGCAATTAATTTACTATTAATAATACAGTACTGGTTTTCAAACAATTTTTAGAAAAAGCTTTATAAAAGGGATGATCAGTCTTATCCTTATAGCCAGCCTGGAACTATACACAGCCTTGGGTGTACCTGCAGGAGCAAAGGACTCATGTACATACTGTCAGCCTATGTACGTTTGCATCAGAAGCAGCCTTAGAGACCACTGAGCCCAGCCCTTTCCATCTGAAGATAACAAATCCACTCTGTGACTAACAGCTCAAACATGTCAGGTTTGGATCCGTTACAGTCTTACTAATATTCATCAAAACATACATGAAGTCAAGGAAGAAGAAACAGGAGATAGCCAAGAAGGGCGAGGGACAGTGTGATAATTCGCTAGGATAGATGTCCTTTTCCTTTTATAAACTTTCATTGTTGTTCATCATAGAAAAACTTGAAAATGCATGAGAGAAGAAAAATTAAAAGCCCCCATACTATCATGGAGCAATTAACTATTGTTATCATTTTGGTTCCTTTCCCTTCAAATCCCTTCTCTGTGTATATTAGAAAAACAAAATGTTTTTAATAAGATTGCTTTCTACTTTCTTCATGAAATATTATGTCATAAGCACTTCCCTATATTATTTAATATGGCTCAAAAATATGATTTTGTAATTTCTGTATTAAACATCTATGGAATAGATGGACCATAATTATTTAAATTTCTCCCCTATTGTTGGATATTTATATCATCTCTTTATTTTTTATAATATTATATTAAAAGTTGAAAATAATCCTATGGAAGCTTATAAAATTATTTAAATATAACGTTTTATATTTAGGTATTTGACAGCAGGTATTGCCTAAAGCAGAGTAATATCCTGGGGCCCTTCAGATCAAGGCACATCAGAGGACACATTAGAGACCACAGGAAGAGGTATATACCCCAGGAGCAGGCACAGGAGCACTGGACCCACGACTGGAAAATGGGCCATCTGAGACCTTGAAATTCTTTACTAAGGCAGATCAGGTAGTAGAGTCAACCAACATGACAAGTGGGGCCCAAGTGAGGTGGTATCACAAGACTGAGCCTTGACTGCTCTCTCTCTGCAACACCCTACAGAGGAAAACTGTTTTGACTTGACTGCTATTATTAAAATTGTGTAGGAGAAAGGATGTTAAAAAGATGGTGGCAGATGTTTCATTTATAGCATATAGTAAATTTGTGGGATATTCCCTTTGACATAGAAGGTCAACTAATTGGTCTTTCTCCCATGGGCAAATGGAAGAGAGTTCTCTGCTGAGTGTTTTCTCTGCAGAGTATGATGGGGCAGAATGTCAAAACAAACAGATGTGGATGCCAGCCTGGCATCAGCAACAGCATGTATGCTTCCAGAAGTGGCAGAGGGCTCTGAAACCTCTAGCGACTTCAGCAGTAGAACCCACATATATTTCCCTTCATCTAGCTGCCAATAAGAAAACTAAAACAAATTAATAATCTAATTCATAACACTAGAAAAACCTTCTCTCATAAATTGTCTGTTCTGAAGCAAGCCAAAGGAAGAGGAATAAAGATAACTTAGTGGAGGGAAGAAGTTACAAGTGCACTCTTGAGTTATGTATTTTTAAAAAGCTCCTTGAAATAATGACATTTACAGCAACATGGATGGACCTAGAGATTATTCTACTAAGTGAAGTAAGCCAGAGAAAGACAAATACCGTATGGTATCACTTATATGTGGAATCGAAAATATGATACAAATGAACTTATTTACACAACAGAAAGAGACACACAGACATAGAAAACAAACTTATGGTTACCAAAGGGGAAAGGGGGTGGGGAGGGATAAATTAGGAGTTTAGGATTAGTAGATATAAACTACTATATATAAAATAAACAACAAGGTCCTACTGTATAGCACAGGGGACTATATTCAATATCCTGTAATAAACCATAATGGATAAGAATATGAAAAAGAATATATATATATATATAACTAAATCACTTTGCTGTACACCAAAAAGTAACACAACACTGTAAATCAACTATACTTCAATTTTAAAACATAAGGAGAAAAAATTAAAAAAGCTCCAATTCAGATCTCAGTTTCCAAATGGAAAGATATGAAGTAAAATGAACATATGTGTATTTTATAAAATACATAAAATACAGCAAAATTAAGTCTGAGCCAGTCAAGGTAATACAACGTTACTCTTTAACTTAAAGATGGGGAAAGGAACATTTCTGATTAAAATCCATGTCTAACACTGTGCCTTGAACAACATGGGGTCAATCCCAGTGTAATTTACAGTTGGCCCTCCATATCCATGGTTCTTCCACATCTGCAAATTCAACCAACCAAGGACTATGTAGTGCTGTAGTATTTACTATTGAAAAATAAACACATATAAGTGGCCCCATGCAGTTCAAACCCGCGTTGTTCAAGGATCAACTGTATTTACTTATGGAATTTTTAGAAAGAGATTATTTTTCAAACCTAACTTTCCCAGAATTATTTGGGGGATAATTCATATTTTAAGTGGACAATCAAGAACAAGTCCAAAGTGGTAAAGGACAACTTTCTCCACCCCCACCCTCATTTTTCTATCTATCTGACAAAGATTTGCATGAACAGGACACACACTCTTCTTTTTGTGTCTATGCCACAAGAACTTTGGATACGCAAACAGAAGAGGTCAAGGACTAAATATATGCCTCTCAAAACCATGAGAAGAATCAAGTTACATGTAAATTTGTCAAATGTGGAAAGTAATCACTGTCACCACTCACTCAGAACACTGGAAAGAGCTGGAGTCAATGCTTCTGGACAACGGCACAGGTGACCAACAAACCCATGTGAAATAAACACTGAATGTCAAACACCACAAAGTTAGTTGTCACAGTATCTGATCACAAACAATTCCTACAGGCATACTTGGAAGTGTGTTTTTCAAGACCTAAGTCAAGTTTATGGAAAGCGTTGGTAAGGTCACAGCACACACACTTACCTTACCAGTGCATCTGGTTTGCTTAGCTGGTTATTAGGAATACAGTTTTCCATTAAGTCCTTGTGTGCACTTGGGCTCTTGCTAGGGCATTTCTGCTTCTTCTCGTTTTTACTAGATGAGGAAGGAATGCTCCCATTTGTGGCGCTGTGACTTCGAGGTGAGGAGTTCACAACTCCACTGGCATTTTTGTAGTTTTTTGAGGAAGCAGTGCATGAGTCCTCTTTCAAGAGATTTTCTGTACTTCCCACGAGATCATTATTTAATCTTTTACTATTGATATGGTTTTCCATATACTCAATTTCTTGTATTTTAGAGTCTACAGGTTGTAGAATATTGTTGTTATTTATTCCAAGGTTGTGTTTTTTGGCATCTTTGTCTTTTTCTTTCCCTTTTTCTCGGTATTCTATCTCTGGCAAAGTTGTGGAGAGTTTTTTATTGGCTGGGATACCTCCGTTGTGGTGTATGAGGATTGAGGAATCCATATCAGGTAATCCTTTGGCTGCTACAATACCAAAAACAAACCAACAAGCAAAAAAAACCCACACTGGAATATTTAGTTGTAAAAAAACACAATGGATCGATTCAATAAACTGCATCATCTACGCTTAGAAACGCACTATATTCAGTTGCAAACTCATTCAGAAGCAATAACCACACCACGTATGCTAAGTTCAAGAAGCAAATCCAAGTAAATTTGAGAAGCTGCACATTTAGAAAATCGCCATCACTTATGAACACCAAGCCATTAAAGTTTTGGCCTTGAAAATAATATGAGGATTTTACAATTAAGTCATACGTCACTTATCAGTCAAATCAAACTTGTCTATCACGGGGGTGATAGGGCACAGGCACATCATACTCTTAAAAGGTCACATTTTAAAAGATGCTTAGATTAAACAAACTTAATAATTTTACTGCAAAGAAAGAGATTAAATGAAACAAAAAGGTGTGATGTTAGGATACGGGGCATCTATCCTCTGTCTGGACTTTCTCATCAAAGTAATAAAAAGTCTATTATCATTTACTAGGCCACTTACAAAGAATTTTCTGTATCAGGTCTACATATTCCAACTTGTCAAAGTCTACTTGAAGAGATAATTTTGCACCACACCAGATAATAAGATTTTGTCATGTATCAACTAAAAACATGACCCTCTCAAACCAAAGAAAACTGGTATTGCTATCAATTCATCTGTTGAATTGGTTATATATTCATGAGAGAGGTTGTATTAGAAAAAGGTCAATCTGAGATCCATGTTGCATTATACAAACCATTTAAAGTGAGACCTAGCCATCTTTGCTCTATTCAGAAGAATTCTGACTTATAAAACAATTCTGTATGTTTACATCTCTATCTTGCTTATACTTTGGTTCTTGGTTTGCTTCAATTACAAATGCACATAGTTATATACACTATTTTGTTACTGAGAATAAATATTTTAAAATATTTATAACAAATAAAATATTAAAATAGAAAATAAGCTATAAAAATGAAATATATAAAAATAATAAAATAAACGTATTTAAAAGCACATGGCCTTCAGACACTAGGTAGAAAACATCACGCACATTCTGTATTTCATGACCAAACAAAGCAACAGCCCTGAAGAGGCACACCAGAAGAGAGGAAAAGCCTTGGTAATTTTCCAGAGCCCTAGCAACTTTTCTGAAAAAAAAAAAAAAAAACAAAAACAACTGACAGACAAAATAATGACTAACCTATTGAGTCAATAGCTTTAGAGTAAAGACCTACCTTCCTCAGCCTCTTTTTCTTGCTTTTGTAGCATTTGTTGCTCTGCGGGGAGGGCTTGTTGAAGAAGCTGCATGTAAAATTCGTTCTCTTTTTGCACTTCCTTCTGCTTCCTCAACCGCATTTTGTAGCTTACATAACTTTTGAAGCCAAAGCCCAAAGTCACCACAGGGTACCCAATACTAGAAAGAAGACAATCCCGCCAGTAATTGTAAGTTAAAAACAAACAACATGTGCATCAAGTACATGAGGACACCTATGACTGAAATTAAGAAATTCTAGATGATGATGATAGTTGAGCATTCAGTAAACACACACGTAGTGTGTAATGCATGCTGTGGAAATCAGAGGCAGCTGGCACGTAGAACAAACCCCCAGGGAACAGCAGGACTGCTGGACCATAAAAGGCTGCCCATCAGACTTTGGCATTCTTCAAATGAACTCAAGGAGTTACCGTAGGGACTGTTGGATACAGTGGCTAATGTCTTTGATTAACATTGAACTGCCTTATGCATGATTAGAACTTAGGCATCTGTATGCTTTTAAGAACTAACAGGGTAGAGATTTTATGAGTGGTCATAAGTGAACATTACAAGTGTTAAAAAAATCAAAAGGACATCATTTGGTTTTTAATACTAGAAGGCAGGGTCAAATTCAGGTGACTAATCTTCTTGCTGCCTGAGGGGTACTGTCACCAGTTATTCCTGGAAAATTAGTTCATACATAAACACTCTATCAAACATAAATTCAAGAATCATTTAACTAAGTATCTGATGTTAACAGTGCCAACAATTGGTTTGCACCAACAAATTAAACCACCTGTACTTACAACTCTAATCTCTGGGATAAAAAGTTGAAATATTTTCATTCAACTCATCAGTCTGTCTAATATCATTTCAAAGTCTCTGAAAACACTGTTGAAACTCATATGAAGCTTCATTAACATGAAAACAACAATTATAATTAGTCTAAACGTGATCACACCACAAATTTAAAGTGACAAGTTTTACTGACCAGGTTTATTTAATTCACTCGTTTGTGAAAAGACTTTAAACATATTGGAAACTATTTTTTTGTTGTTGATTCCTATTTGTTTTGGTTTCTGCCACAAATATTAGCAAAAATTGGTTTATTTAAAAGAAATATACATTACGTGGTTATTTCCGCAATAGATATAAACAAGAATCAAGCTCATTTTAAAACGTTTCATGGTTTAAGGTTAAAAATAATATTCCTTAAAAAATTATTAATAGGGCTTCCCTGGTGGCACAGTGGTTGAGAGTCCGCCTGCCGATGCAGGGGACGTGGGTTCGTGCCCCGGTCTGGGAGGATCCCACATGCCGCGGAGCGGCTGGGCCCGTGAGCCATGGCCGCTGAGCCTGTGCGTCCGGAGCCTGTGCTCCGCAATGGGAGAGGCCACAGCAGTGAGGGGCCCGCGTGCAGCAAAAAAAAAAAAAAAAAAAAAAAAAAAAAAAAAAAAAATTATTAATAATATTCTCTTACTTTTGTAAATAGGCAAAGGAAATTGTAAGTTCATTTAAGCTCCATGAAATAGCCATATATTTCACTAAGACTTTTTGGAATCATTATCTGATTACAATAAAAATAGATAACATATATCAGACACCTATGTGCTTGGCATTAAGTTAAACACTTTACATATATCACCTTATTTCATCTTTCCCATGACACCCCATGAGACAGATTCCCAACATATAGGTAAGAGAACTCAGGCTTAGAGAGGGTGACGTGTCCGAGGCAACAAAGCTGTTAGGGGGCAGAGTTGGGATTCAAACACCCATCTGCCTGACTACAGGGCTCATGTTCTTTACCACACCATGTTATGTTATCTTTTGGATTCATGTAATATCTCTGAGAAAAAATTTACAATTGAAATTACCATTCTACATTGAAAACACTGAATTAGATTACAGATTAAGAATACACATAATACTCACCAGTGAGCAGCAAATGGACGACAAAGGTCTACATGAAAATTTTTGAGATCTTTAAATCTAATTGCTGCTTCAATATAAACAAAGAGTATCCAGAGGGATACTGTGGGCAAACACACTCCCCTTTCTGTGGGAAAGCAGCAGAGAGACAAGCATCAATGAAACATTAACTAATATAACAGATGGGTTGTTTGGGAGACTGGTTCAACTACAGTAACTTTAAGACTTTCAAACTCGCGACTTCCCTGGTGGCACAGTGATTAAGACTCCGCGCTCCCGATGCAGGGGGCCTGCGTTTGATCCCTGGTCAGGGAACTAGATCCCACATGCATGCTGCAACTAAGAGTTCGCATGCCACAACTAAGGAGCCCATGAGCCACAACTAAAGAGCCCACCTGCTGCAACTAAGACCCAGCACAAGCAAAGAAATAAATTTAAAAAAAAGACTTCCAAACTAATTAAAAAGCAATATGATCCAAACCGAAAGCTTTTATATGACAAAAGATGCCTGGAATCATAGACAAAAATAAAAACAAGCATTCTGGCAGAAAATATTTACAATATATGTAAAACAAAGAAGTCATAGCCCTAGCATACAAAGAGCTCCTACAAATCAATAGAAAGTCAACTGAAGAAAAAAATTTGGAAGTCATAAAAGAAAAAATATAGACGGCTAAAAAACATGTGAAAAGATGCCAACTTCATTACTGATTAGGGAGATAAAAATTTTTTAAATGAGATTCTATTATTTTAGCCTATCAGATAAAGCAAAAATTTTAAAGATGGGTAATAGTATAGGGAAGATATGTGAAACACTTCCTTCTCATACTCAGCAATAATATAAATTGGGGCAACTTTCTTAGAAGGCAATTTGGCAGTATAGTTAAAAATACTTATACCTTTGACCCAGAAATTCCAATTCCAGGAATTTACCCTACAGAAATACAGAAGAGCCCTGGGAAAAATGTATAAGAATATTCAATGTATTATTTGCAATAGCAAAAATTAGGACTTAGAATGAACTTAAATGTCTATCAACAGGAAATGTTTAATTATGATAAATCTATATAATGAAATATGATACAGCTTTTCAAAAGGATGAAGATCTGTACTAGCACAAAATATGTTAAAAACACAAATTCTTAAGTAAGAATGAGTTACACAGCACTAAGAAATGTTTCTGACATTTAAGTATTACTCAAAAATTTTTTTTTCTTAACTACAAGCTCATATTCCTTTTGTAATTAAAAACAATTTTCAATGTAGGAAAAAGCAACTTGCAATAGAATAAATAAAACTCAAATAATGAGATTATTTTCACTGGGCTTTAGAATCAAAGTCTGTAGGCTATGTCCATCTATGTCAGGACATGACTAATAATGGGATATTTCATGAAAGATAGACCACAAAGGCATGAGATCCACTAACTCTGGAAAGATCTCCTTTGAGACCATATAAAGCTAGCAAGTTACAGAAGACAGAACTGGAGGGAACACTCAGTGACCTGAAGAACTAAATGGCTTTTTTCTAAGACTCTTTAGGATGAAACACAAGAAAAATTATAGCATCTTGGTACTAGAAAGATGATCACTTAGTCCAACTTTCATTTTATGGAAGAGTAAAGTGAGGCCCACAGTTTATACAAATTGGGTCCAAATCACAGAGATAACAATGAATCTGCTTCTAAGGAGAACCTAAATCCCCATAGACCTAGTCCATAAGGTAAGAAGACACTCGAAGCTCCGTGAAGACAGCTAATGGTCTCAACCATTCTTACAGATTTAATGTACTGGAAAAAGGGTATTTTCACAATGCAGGAAGACAAACAGCAACCCTTAAGATAATGCATTTTCAATTTCATTTCAAAATGCATTTAAAAAAATTTATATTCTGTACTCCCTATATTAATTTCTAAAGTTATCATAAACAAAATAAGCACATTACAGAAAAAATAGAAAAATTTGGATAAACTACCCATATTTCTACACCTATAAAATAAATAAAATCAAACCACGTTGAAAATATTTTTGAACTAGTATAATAGTCTTGTTGTATATACAGGTGGTTTTTAGGTATTCTTTTGGCTTCTGTTATGTATGTATGTATGTATGTATGTATTTAGGCCATGCTGTGCGGCATGTGGGCTCTTAGTTCCCCAACCAGGGATCGAACCCGTGTCCTCTGCAGTGGAAGCGTGGAGTCTTAACCACTGGACCTCCAGGGTAGTCCCGTACATACAGTTTTATATCCTGTTTTCTCCCTCTTAATAGCAAGGAGAAAAATTAATGATATAATATTTTCATTCTTTTGTGGCAATATATAATTTCATCAACCATTCGTAACATTCTTAAGAAAAATTTAAAATTTTAACAACTGAAAGAGAAATTAATCCCAAGCTATAAAAATTGCACTCATTTATTGGGCCTAATAAGAACACAAAGTTAGTTTTGTTTGTTCACTAATCATTCCAAATTAAAACATACTTCATAACGTAGGTATCCAACATGCATTTCTGAGCCTAGAGCTAAAGAGAGGCCAATAACATTTATAACATTAGCTTCATTGCTGCCCTGTGGGTCACCCACAGAACTCCAATAGGTTCTATTAACAGTTATATGAGTAGTTTTTTCTCAACTATTAAGACATTATTAAAGTAATTTAGGGAATCATTATAGTTCATCAGAGTCAGAGATTATCTGAGCTCGAAGGCTCCCTTAAACACTATCTAGATTACTCTACCCTCACATGACAGAGAAGAAGCTAAGACCTAGAGAGAATGACAAGTATAAATGGCAACTCACTCAAAACTGAGGGCCAGGACAAGGAAATAGAAGTAAAAACTGGTATATAGGAAAATCACTTTAACTAGAGGAAAGCAGACTAAGGAACCAGCATGCTAGCTTATAAATTCAGTCAGATATGAGAGAGCGCTAAAGATGGAGAAAACAATGCTCAAAGTGGATACTTTAAATAAGAGCTGAACTGTGTCTTCTACCATGGGACAACATCATCCTTATAGCATTTAGAGAAGAGAATGACTGTTGCTCCAGACAGCTTTTATTAGTTGGTGCTCCAACAGCAGTCAAAATTCTACAGGTTGCAGCTGGGCCTAGGAATCAAGTTTCATGCAGCTTTGCAGAGAAATGTGATGATCTGAGAGCCAATCATCATATCCCCATGCATCCCTTGTGCAGGCTTCATAGTGGACTGGAGCTATCAAAACATCTCAGGTCATCTTAGTTTGTAATAGCAAAAGAATAGCTCTAAGAAGAAGGGAGGTGGCTACGTAGCTCCACTCAAGTCAGAACATACCTGAAATAGTACATTTTGGTTTAGAGAGCCACTAAGAACTAGGGAGATCAGAATGGTGTAAGTGCTTAAAATAACATCCAAGGAAAAGCTGATGAAATCGGAAATGCTTTGGTCTACAGAAAAGAAGATGAGAGGATATGACAGTGTCTTTAAGGCTCTAAAGAAATGTTAACATGGATGGAAGATTATGCTCATTCAGTGTGGCTCTAATGCAGGGGTCCCATGTTTGGACTAGAGGGGTGGTCTGTAAGCCCTTTAAAATTAAAAAAAAATTTTTTTCTGTATATTCCCACGTGTTTTTCTGGGGAAAGCCCTTTATATCCCCTAAGTGATCAGTGAGTCCCAAGACAGTCAAGACATGCTGGGTCAAAAGTGTAAGGAGGAAAATTCTGGCTCAGTAGGAGGAAGAATTTTCTATTCCAGTTGCCCCAAAACAACAGTAGTAAGTTCCTTGTCACTAGATTTTCAATCAGAGATTAAACCACCATGTGCCAGGGATGCTGTGGGGACTCTTATGCCAAATAAGGGTTCAACTAAATGACTTCTGACATTCCTTTCAATACTGAAGCTGAAGGAACATCTTTCCTATTTGGCACATGGCTGTCTTCAAGTCCACCTAAATAAAACCTGCTTCAACTTTTTTTTAAAAAATGGATATCGGATATCTTCATAATGAGAGTTGGTAACTGAAATGTCTACAATCAAAATATCAAATCATAAAGGCTTAAAGTTTTGATTCAATAATAAAAAAATAAATTTTAAAGGTATATTATAATCTATTATGAAAAGGGATCTTTAAAATGTCCACATTTATACACTACCAAATGTAAAACAGATAGCAAGTGGGAAGCAGCAGCACAGCACAGGGAGATCAGCTTGGTGCTTTGTGACCACCTAGAGGGGTGGGATAGGGAGGGTGGGAGGGAGATGCAAGAGGGAGGGGATATGGGGATATACGTATACATATAGCTGATTCACTTTGTTATACAGCAGAAACTAACACAACACTGTAAAGCAATTATACTCCAATAAAGATGTTAAAAAAAATTGAAGGATTAAAAAAATGTTCACATTAAACTCAACTCTAAATAATTTATTCAAGGAAATCACATTTAAAAAGTTTGAATCTAAGATTTCTATCTATCTAAGAAACCATTAAAACTTACCTGTGTGCCATACGTACTGAACCCACACATATGTACTAGCAGCAAAAAAAAGCCATTGTATGGGGATGAACAGCAGACATATTATATTTGACGTGAATGCTACACAAACAAAAAATACTGAGAAGGCCTAAAGGGAAAAACAAAATAAAAAACATATCTTAGAACATGTTAATTTCAAACAGATTATTAAAAGCACGTTGGACAAAATCTCTGAAACTGCTATGCAATAACTACAGAACAAGTTACAACAGGAAATTTTAAATAGTTAAAATCACCCATATAAAAAGTAGTCGTTAATTTAGCATTAAAGAGTAATCCTATTTATGGCCTCAAATCATGAAGAACTGGACCAGAACAAACAGGTTGATTCACAGTGAGTTTACTTGGACTCCACAGGTGGGTTACCTAAAAGAAACAGAATTTTAACACAGAAAAGCCTCCTCTCTCCTCACAAAATATTACTAAAGAGACTCATTCTTAAAGGATAGGCTGTTGGAGGCTGTTGTGGCAAGAATTACACTGATGTTCATAATTTTAACAATGCAGCTTCCTCTGGACACATCATTATCTATTACTAACAGGACATGAGCTCAAAACCATCTTTTCAAGGCATGGATTTGCTCTGACCAAAGCACCAGGCCTGGGTAGAAGAGGTACAGGTTTAAGATGTGGCTCTGGAACACAACAGAACTACAGGTCAATCAAGGGAGCAAGCCCAGGCCTATGCCCTTGCTCTAATCCAGTAGTTCTCAAAACATGATCTGGGGATCCCTGGGGATCTCTGAGATCCTTCCAGGGAGTCTCCCAGGTAAAATAATTTCATAATAATACTAAGGCGTTATCTGCCTCTTTCATGCTCATTTACTCAGGAGTATGGTGGTGTCTTCTAGAAGTTACACGGTAAGTGATATTGTAATCACCTGAGTTCACAAGCAGATATGGAAATCCAGCTGTCTTCTATTAAGCCAGACATTAGAGAGATTTTCAAAAATGTAGTCAATCTTCTAATTATTTTGTTTTGGAAAATACAGTTATTTTTCATTTTAAAATGTAATGTGTATTAACATGTAATGGGTTTATTATTGCTTTTTTTATGTGAATTAAGTATTCAATTTTTATTTTAAATTTTATTTTATTTTAAATAAAAATTTAATCTTTTATTTTTATTTAAATTAAAAAGTATTAAAATTTTTTCCAGTTTTAATTTCTAATATAGTAAAAATAGATAGATGTAACCTACATAAATAAAAGCTTTTTGGAGTCCTCAATAGTTGTTAAGAGTGTAAAGGATCTGGAGACCAAAAAGTCTGAGAACCACTGCTCTAACTCGAACCCAGTCACAAAGCCAGTGATAGGGGCTCCAGAGGTACTTCAGAGTAGAACTGGGCAATTACTGCTTTATCCACTACTCTGTCTTCCTCCTGAAATCCTCCCTCCCTCCCCTTCTTTTCACTGGAATGGTAGAGGAGGGAGTAAAATGATTTGATCAGTGGGTTTGGACAAAATAGCCTCAAAGGCTAGTTTCAGTCCATAGACCCTGTTACTCAGTACAGTCACCTAAGTATTGCTAATAAAATCTACTTTAAACAGTTTCACTATCAGTTATTGAAGACTTTCTTAGAAGGGTAAATAAATCTTTTACACTTGAAAAATATATACATTAATAAACTTACCAGTCCCTGGTATCTGAAGGAATCATAGACGCTTCTGATGAAAAGCCAAAATGGCCACAGGTATTCAAATCTGAACTCCAGGACAAAATCTGCCAGGAGGACAAGTGCCCACACTACCAGGAATTTCAGGTATAAAAACGTACTGCAAAATATAAAAGAATTCAAGGTCATTTGTGAAGAGCTAGAAAAAGAAAATTCACTGCTTTATTTAAAGAGACAAAAAATATCTTCCTATACTATGAAAATAGTGGAGATAAAGGACAAAAAGAGATGCTGCCATGGCCCACCTAAATTTTAAAAGCTCTGGTGTTCATTCTGAGACCCACAACTACCAAAATAAGACGATGACCCAAAATGCTTAATTCCATTTAAGATGGAAAAGGCCCACTTAAATCTCACCACTATTTTAAAATGTGCTAAGTATATGACTTCACAATACTGCAACACTCTCAAAATTACAGCTTTCAAGCTGTTCTTCATTAGAAGAAATGTCATGGTTGAGTGGCTTGAAATTTGCTGTTTCCCCACCCCTCAACATCTGTTTGAAGAGTCTTTGAAATTCTTGATGCACATCCCTACACGCTTGAAGAATTCTGTCTTTTTCCCCCCGTTTCTCCTCTTGCCTCTCTCTATAGTATTCATGTGAATTAACCGAACAACAACCAAATGACTTCCCAAAACAGACAGAAATTAACTTAGGGAGCAGATGCCAATCACTTCCAAGGGCTGTGAGGGTACCAAAATGTACATTAAAGAAAAAAACCCTGAAAGATCCCAGCCTTGCTCTAGCTGAGATGTTAATGTGTGCTCCCACTTCCCTCTGGACTTACGTTAAATAGAAACACACCTTGATAAGCCAGTCAGAACACATATCTAACCACTGTGATATCTGAAAGCAAGGTAAGGACCTGGATTAAAAAATATATTTTTCATATAATCTAAAAGCCCATTCTTCCAATTCATTAGTTGTATCATAGATAACAGAAGCTTTCAGACTCTACCTATTAATAAGCCCCTAATTCTAGGTCTTTAATCTGGTCATTTCTGGAGCAGGTTCAATTTAGGTATTTTTTTTTAAAGGTTTTCTAAGATATACAGATGGGAAGTACCTAAAATTCACTTTGACTCGGGCAACAGCCTTGCATGGTGTTTTGCAATACAAACATTCCAATATTGCTGATTAAATTAGCTGTCTGAATATACAACATGAACAATAAAATCAAAACTTTTAATAAATAATTTTGAAATATGTTAAAATAAGGTACGAAAAGACTTATATTCTTGGGGTAAAATTAACAAAAGCAGGATCCAGCACTGAGGCCTCCTTCTATGCCCTATAAAGCCACACAGGTAAAAGATGTCAAGAACAGACACATATGACCCTTAATGTTACAGTATCATAATGATACATAATTTGCAACTAGGGTCAATTTCTAATACTAATTCTTGGTAGAACTTCTTTGGGCACAACAGTAAGTTTTGATTAAGAGGTTTGCTGTAGAATCAAGGAACCCAAGGCAAACCACAACACAAGCTTGAATCTTTTTTTTCCCCCATATGTTTATTTATTTATTTAGAGGCTGCATTTGATCTTCATTGATGCGCGCGGGCTTTCGCTAGCTGCAGCGAGCGGGGGCTACTCTTTGTTGCAGTGCACGGGCTTCTCACTGCAGTGGCTTCTCTTGTTGCGAAGCACGGATTCTAGGCGCGTGGGCTTCAGTAGTTGTGGCACGTGGGCTCAGTAATTGTGGCTCGCAGGCTCTAGAGCGCAGGCTCAGTAGTTGTGGCACACAGGCTTAGTTGCTCCGTGGCCATGTGGGATCTTCCCGGACCAGGGCTTGAACCCATGTCCCCTGCATTGGCAGGCGGATTCTTAACCACTGAGCCACCAGGGAAGTCCACAAGCTTGAATCTTAAGTCCCACCTTTTAGTTTCATTAGAGTCATGTTAGCCAGATGAGGACAGAGCTCTCATCCTCATTCATTAAATCCATCACTGATCCAGTGGAGAGTAAGGCATAGTTTGTTAGAAAGAACTGAGACACGCAGGCATTCAGGAGCACAAATCTAGTTTGAAACTAGATTTCCAAGCTTGGCTTTAAAAGTAAAAGGTTTTGGGGCTTCCCTGGTGGCGCAGTGGTTGAGAGTCCGCCTGCCGATGCAGGGGACATGGGTTGGTGCCCCGGTCCGGGAGGATCCCACATGCCGTGGAGCGGCTGGGCCCGTGAGCCATGGCCGCTGAGCCTGTGTACCCGGAGCCTGTGCTCCGCAACGGGAGAGGCCACAACAGTAAGAGGACCGCGTACAGCAATAAATAAATAAATAAAAGTAAAAGGTTTTTTCCTTGTTTCTAGAATTGTTTCTAGGTTTTAAAGAAGAAATAATAGCCTTTCATCCATATTCCTAAGGCATTTAAGAAATGTCATGGAAATGTATTTACTTCTCTGATGAATCCTTTTCCCATGGGGCTGTGTGTGGAATGTAGCCGAATAAGACATGGTGGGTGCCTCATCATGTCTAGTTGTCACTATTCCCCAAGTGGAGAAGACAGAGTTCTACCGACTGCTCTCTGCCCCAAGTGCTCCCAGGCATGGCAGGATCCTAGTCTAGCTGGCAACAAACCATTTCACTGTATAGAAAGCATTATCCTAAGAATGGCAGCCTGTTGAATACTTTTTAATAACTCAATCATTTAAACCTAAGGCATTACAAAAACGATCATCTTTGTTACAGTGACTACTCATTTTCAATTCTGTAACTTCAAGGGGGTTCCTTTTTATATATTTAATTTCTTTTCAAACAGCTGCTTTCATACCTCTGATGTTCCTGGACACCCAGTTCTTATGGAGTCACAGTTTGGAAGTACAGATATCTAAGGAAACTTGATCTTTCACAAACATGTGCTATACCCTCAGCTTTCCTCAGGCTCCCCTTCTAGGTGGGCCTGCCTCTAAAATCAAGAGGCAATCTTAATTAACAGTTGATTCTACTCTAGGACTAGTTTTAAACTTTATAGATTCATTCCAATCTAATAAGAGTTTTAGAAAGTTTAAGACAGTTGCCTGATTCACTGAGCCTTCTATATCAGTAAATTATGCCTATCATCCTTCTACAGGTACATGTACAAAATTTAAAAGACAAGTAAACTAAAATGACTGCTCATCAGTGTAGAAAACCTGACTAATTCCTTTCCTTCCATACTCTGAAGGTCATAAGATTTTGCCAAATCCAAAGAGATGACATTCTAAAGGGGGAGAAAATTTTAGGCAGGTTTTTTTTAATATAAATTTATTTATTTTATTTTTGGCTGCATTGGGTCTTTGTTGCTGCACGTGGGCTTTCTCTACTCGCGGCGAGCGGGGGCTACTCTTCATTGCAGTGCGCGGGCTTATCATCGTGGTGGATTCTCTTGTTGTGGAGCACGGGCTCTAGACACACAGGCTTCAGTAGTTGTGGCATGCAGGCTTCAGTAGTTGTGGCTCGCGGGCTCTAGAGCGCAAGCTCAGTAGTTGTGGCGCATGGGCTTAGTTGCTCCACGGCATGTGGGATCTTCCCAGACCAGGGCTTGAACCCATGTCCCCTGCGTTGGCAGGTGGATTCTTAACCACTGTGCCACCAGTGAAGCCCCTAGACAGGGTTTTAAACCCTTAACATTCCAAAATATTTCTTTTAAACCATGAAAAAAATATGATTAAGTATAAAATATTTTTATATATATAGTTCATAATATGACTTATGGCTAACTTGCTGTTACTTTAATTCTCTGATCCAAATAAGTTTACTAATTACTATAAAATATCTTGAACAAAAATTTAAAGCAGAATTGCAACAAAAAGATACTTTCCATAATAGTATATTGAAACAAGGGCAGACCAATATTGTCTTCTGATGGTCTGATTAGCTTCTACTCTGGGTGCCAGTGAAATACGGAAGAGATATGCAAACATTAGGCTTAATGGTGGTGACTCTTTCACAGTGAATATTAACTATAAGATTCTTTTTTCCCATTCCATTCCCAATAGAATTCCCCATTCTACTCCTACCCTTGCCATTTACAACCATTTTTTAAAATTGAATCTATTTAGCAATACCCTCCATCTATGGATTAATCACCTATGGTTAATGAGAAGTAGTATTGAACATTCTTCTTTTTCCATGTAAAGTGCACCTTCTCTCTAGTATCTCTAGCTGCTTGTCACTTAGATCATTTTCTGGAGCTCATATAATTACCACAGGGTGGCTATCAATCCTCAGTACCTGACCTTTTCCCTAGGCAGACTAATGGTCATTTAGTTCACTTGGGCCTCACCACAGAAATGAGTCTGTGGAATATTTCACTGGCTGTGCTAGTAGTCATCTATCACAATCCCAAGCTTTCCTGTCCTCTCCGTAACAGCGACTGTGAATCCCTTTTACTTTTCAGTATGTAGCATGATACCTCTTGAAACAAACTGCTTTGTCTCTACTGTTATTGAATACTTCTCCCTATTGGACATCACTTCCAGAATGTTTGCCCACCCTCTTGTCCAGCTGGTATCCTGCTAAAGTCTTATTATATGTAATTACAGTTTTGCTACTCAAAGTATGGTCCATGGACCAGCAGCATCAGCATCATGTATGAACTTTTTAGGAAAGCAGTATTTCAGGGACCACCCCAGGCCTATTTAATCCAAGGCTGTGTATTAACCAGATCCCTAGACCCTTTGTGCATACATTAAAATTTGAGAAGTATTGGTTTATTGTATAAACTTCTCATACTCATAGAACTTCCACTGAATTCCACAATTTCTCAAAAAGAAGACAACGATCTACTCAGATCATCAGTACTTATCTCCAAACTGTTAGCTATCCATCCCTCAACTGGGAACATTCAAACTGTCCAGGGTTAATTCTTCCACTTTTCTACATTTCTTTCTGAGTCACAGACAAGATCCTTACCTAAATACAACTTTAACTAAATGAAGCACTTCCATTACTACTTATCCTTCAGCACGCAGCATGAACATCATTTCTTCAAAAAAGGCCTCCCTGACCCCACAGTAAAGACTGTTAGTTACCCCATTATATGTTCATATAGCATCCTATACCACAAGAATCATGTTATAATTAAATAACATTTTGTATAACTAATTGTTTAAATGTAAAGTCCACAAGAAGAACAAAGGAGCTGCCCATTTTGTTCCCTGCTTTATTCTCGATGCCCAGCACAGAACCTTGCACACCAGAGAAACTTAACAAATAGTTGTTGAATGAATGACCTGCCATGCATAAGAATGTTTAGGACCAACAGTAGGGCTTTTATCAAAGCACACACTTACAAAGTGAAGGTAGAGGGAAAGATAATGCACAGGTGACTAAGAAGGGTGTCTGAACAAAGCAACACCAACGAAGATAACAAATACAGTTGCTGCCTGAAGGATTACCATGCACCTGCTCCCAATCTGTTCTCACTATTTTTCCACTAGGAAGAAAGAAATCTTATCAGCCTTGCTCTGGATGCCAGACTATCACTCCATTTAGCCTACCTGCCACTGGTTCTGACTACTGTGGGGGTCCTCAAAGTATCTTCTATTAAGCCTAACATTAAAGAAATCTGCAAAAATGTAAAACCACACCACTCTTCTCATGCATTTATTATTGTTATATGAACTAGTAATTATTTAAAATTTTTCTCTTAATTTCTAATCCAGTAAAATTTTTAGATATAATCCATACAAACCAAAGCTCTTTGGGATTCTCAATCACTTTTAAGAGTATAAAGAGGTTCCAAGACAAAAAAATCTGAGGAATGGTGGTCTACAGAAAGTTGTGCATGAGCCTCAAGACTAGAACCACTGCTACGTTCTGCAACCACATCCTTGTGTAAAATCCAGAAAAGGGGAGCAGGCTGAGAAGACCTAAGCTGTTCTGTATTTTTCTTTTCTATTCTGGGCCTCCTGCAGACTGCAAAGAAAACCATTCTAGAGTCAATCACACACACACACACACACACACACACACACACACACACACACACACTCTCATGCTTATACACATACACAGCCACTGGAATGACAAATCTAACAGTGTGAAATATGTCCAATTTAAAAAGAAAAAAACCCTAGAATGGAAATCACTAAAAAAGCTTTTAAGAATTGTGTTGTATAGTATTTTTCTAAAGTACTATATGACTATTAAGATATCAGGAACAAGTACTGTAACCTAATGTAACTGGAAAGTTTAGAGTTTTAGAATTTCTGCTTCAAAAACACTTTTAATAGTGTGGACTCTATGGGGTTTGGGATTAAAAGAGGTAAAGAAGACAACAGGAGAAAGAAGACAACCCACAGGCCCTAAAAAATTGTGTTAACATTGTACAAACATTAGAAATTCATTTTATAAACGAATCAAGTATTATGCTTCATACCTTTAATAGTAATAATCATCTACCTAATCATACCTTATGTTTATATCGCACTTGTGTAACTCTTCCAAAAGCTTTCTTATTATCTCATTTTATCCTTACAACTATGACATAAGCAAGGCAGTTATTATCATTTTATAGGAAAGAAAACTGAGGAACAGGGAACCAATAAGCTGCAGGACACTGTTGAAAGAGCACAGGAATGGGAGTCAGGAGACCGCAGAGATCAGAGTGAATTCTACATGCACTGCTGTGTTGCTGCTAAAAAATTATAAATAAATTTCTATGTAAAGAAATGGACATGATTAAATAAGAAGAAAAACCAAGAAACTTTTGTGTAAAACAGAATTCTATTTTTGTTAAGAAAGAACTATATATGTTTGTTTATATGGATCAAGGAAGAAACCATACTTATGAATTATATAACAGTGCTCATTCCAGGGAAAGAGGACTAAGCTCTTTTCTGTTACACTTACACATTGTCATACTGCTTTAATTTTTTATAACAAGCATGTATTGCTTTTATTTTCTTAACTCTTCATTTTGAAATCGTTTTAGACTTACAGAAAAGCTGCCAAAATAATACAAAGAACTCCCTTATATCTTTCCACCCAGATTTCACAAAAGGTAAAACATTTTATCAAGTTTCTATCATTCTCCCCCTATATATGTATACGTAGTTTTTTCCTGAACTATTTGAAAATAATTTGCAGACATAATGTTCCCTTACTCCTGAAATTCTTGAAAACAAGAAAATTTTCTTATATAACCACAACACAATTATCAAAATCAGGAAATTAACACTGATACAGTACTATTATCTGATCTACAGAAGTTATTCAAATTTCAGTAATGAACTCACTAATGTCCTTTATAGCAACAGATAGATAGATAGACCCATTGACCAATCAATCCCAGTCCAGGATCACATTTTGCATTGTTGTCACATCTATATTGGATTATTTAATGGAAAAGAGATTCTCATTTTGAGAAGGAAAAAAGATTAATGGCCTTGCACAAGACACTCCTGGTACCTGTTGCTTCACCTGAAAAATGAAGATAATGACACCTGTCCTTCATGTAGTAGAGAGTTTGAGAGCACCATAAGAGTTATTACACATAAACACCATTCAGAAAGGGTGAAGTAGCACAAAAAGTAAAACAAAAAGAGGACAGACTTTGGGGTAAGGCAGATAGAGGTCTCTATCAAGTGGTGAAACCTCCTGTAATCTCAGTTTCCTCACCTGTGAAACTGAAGCTAATATCCTTACTGGAACTAAATAACAGAATGAAGATAAAATTATAGTAGTAACAGCAAACAACTTTTTGAGCAGCCCTGTCTGTGTCAGGCACTATGTTAAGTATTTTACGTGACTTATCTCAATGATCCTTATAACAATCCTATAAAGTAGGTAATATTATTTACTATCTTCATTTTACAGATGAGAAAACTGAGGGTTAAAGCAGGTAGATGACTTGTTCAAGATCAAATAACTAGTGTCGGGGACATTAATCGAACACAAGTTCATATGATGTTAAAGCCCATATGCTTATCCATCACATTGGACTTTCTCATCTCTTACTAAATGTTTGATAAATATTATTTCCCTTCTTTATATCCCTTTGTGTATACATATTCAAGTTACATAATTCTTTTTTTTAACTAAATTTATTTATTTATTTATTTTTGGCTGCGTTGGGTCCTTGTTGCTGCGCGCGGGCTTTCTCTAGTTGCAGCGAGCGGGGGCTACTCTTCATTGCGGTGCGTGTGCTTCTCACTGCAGTGGCTTCTCTTGCTGTGGAGCACGTGCTCTAGGCGTGTGGGCTTCAGTAGTTGGGGCACGCGGGCTCTAGAGCACAGGCTCAGTAGTTGTGGTGCTCGGGCTTAGTTGCTCCGCGGGATGTGGGATCTTCCCGGACCAGGGATCGAACCCGTGTCCCCTGCATTGGCAGGCGGATTCTTAACCACTGCACCACCAGGGAAGCCCCCAAGTTACATAATTCTTTAATTCTCCAAGACAACCAAGTTTTAAAAAAATGAGCAGATGTGCTTTATGAAAGAATAAACACTCAGTACCTTAATTCATAAACTATGAATTTGTAAACACACTATGAAGCTCTGCAGAAAAAGATGTTAAAGTCAAATGCTCTTTACAGAAATAGCTATGGCACAAAAGATGGGACAATTCAAGACTGCTTTCCAACAATATTCACACTCATAGAATGGTCATTGTAAAAGAGAAACATGTAATTTAAAAATAAAAAGATAACTCATTTTTTAAAAAGCCAGAAACACAATGAACCATGAGGTATAGTTTGTCAAGTCTAGAAAAAGACAAGAAAATAATACTTATTACATCTGAGACAGAAGACTCCAGCCTTAGTATCTCTCTCATCTGAGACAGGAGTTTTTGTTTGACCATGAACATGGCCCCCATTTTCTCCAGAGCTCCTGACCTCACTACAAGATGGCAAAGTACTGACTTTAGTACTGAGCAGCTTATTTGGTTTTTAAAAGTGTTTTGAAGATGAGCAAAGTAATAATATAATTTAAAAACAGAACGAGATTATTTCTAGTCACCTCCCCTGTGCTGGGTAGGAAACAGATCCCAAACAGCCTTAATAAGTCAGTGATCTCTATGGATACACCTGAAGTGGACTAGATGCACCATTTTAATCCACTAATGCAAAACCTCTAAAACAGAAATGGCAACAGAGGAGATGGGGCGAGGGATAAATTACTTCTGATGTTATAACCCCATGAGTCAATGTGAGCATATCATCCTTAAGGGCAGCAGAGGGAAAAATACAAAGGAATGAAAGCCAGTGCTATGAAGGGGCTTCAAAGTCTGGGGGTGACAGGCATCTTAGAAGGTTGATGAGCTGAGGCCAATTTGATGTCAGTTAAATTAAATGCCAAAATAAAGATAAAAAGCCTCAAAGAATATACTTTAACAGCTGATTACATTTTTTAAAGTTTCCATTACCAGAGTGCATTTGCCTGAAGGTGAGAGATCTTGAGGAAGTAGTCACTCCTCAGGTATTTGAAGAAATCCACGATGGGGAAAAAAAAAGTCCCGCAGAGGCTATGTGTTTCTACCGTTGGTAAGCACCGTTCTACTCATGCAGCTTGTTGAGCAGAGAACTTGTTTTTCTTCTGGACCTATTTCTTGAAAACTATCCAAGTAAAATAATTACACCCAAATCTGGGAAGCCTAGAGAATAAAGTAAAAACTATATTTGAAGAGCACACTAAATTTAACGAAGAAAAGTAATCCAATTATAGTATTTCACTTTGATCTCAACTAAGTTTATAAAATTTCTATCTGACCCTCCAGACTCCACAAGATACATGTTATATCTCGTTATAGCCCCCTAAGTATATCACCTAGATGGTAGCCTAGAAAATGACAAAACAAAACACACATACATACACATAAAACCCCAAAGGGTTAATATGGAGGAAATCTGGGAGAAATGGCCAAAGAAAAAGACTCTGGAAATAAAAGTGCTTATAGAACATGGATTGGGTCCACAATATATAGGTATATAACAAGAAAGTGAAAATAATAAGCTATTAAGTCTACCATTAAAATCAGTCTCCAAATCTAGTGAGGTTCAAGAAAAGCCACGAGGTATCAATGTGAAGAAAAAGGAAGAGTATCATTAACAAAACAGGAAGCTTTTAAGCCAATAATCTGGAATAGATCACATTCCCTCCTTTCCCTGCCTCAATACATAGCAGCAACTTAAAGGGATTTTCAAAATGTCTAATGAAACGAAACTGCCAAGAATGCTCAGACGAGAAGAATCATAAATGAAAACTGGAGGAAAGTACTTTTTTTTTAAGGTAGTATACTACTAGCAAAAATTAAGTACAAAATTCAGTGTGGCAGATTTGTTTCAATGTATTTCACAGAAACTGCAAATACAAGGGTTTAGCTCAACACCTCACTAGAGGTGGGTGAAAACATTTCAATTTCTAATTTCTCTATTGTACTTACCCCCCTACCCAATACCCCTCTAAAACAATACCGCATTTATCACTTTTATGTCAAGTCCAGCATAGTTGAAGTTAAGGCCTACCAAGATTACCAAAATGCTTTTAGGCTGTGAGGTTGCAACACTGGTATCTGGGGTTTCAGTTGCAGAACACATGTACACTCAAGGCAGCCAAGGGTCATGCCAGCCTCCCGTGGCTTTAGTAAGCACAGCCCAAAGGAGTCTAAAACCAGGCTTAGGAAACATCATTAAGGTGGGCAGGAAAAGCAGAGAAGTGAAATCTCTGGAGATCAGATTATTTAGACAAGGGTCTGAAAAAGGAAATTAGGAAGCTGAGAAGTATATAAACTTTGACCATTTAGAAAGTCAAAGGCCAGAAAACTCTTCTCTGAAGTAAGGATGGGAAAAGGTACTGTATAGACCAGGGAAGTCTCGAGTCCTAAAATGTAAAAGTCAGGTACAGTACTACACTGCTTAAGCTTCAGGCAACATACTACAAGGAGAACCCAGCACACCATGACAGGAAGTATCCAGAAATCCACCAGTGAAGGAATGCTTCCTTCAACCACCAGTAACAAAGCTATAAAATCATTTCCTGAAGCTTAAAACACCTGCCTTACTTAAAATTCTTATATTACTTACTTGGGTAAGGAACAATTTTAACTGCAGAGACTTTAAACATAAATGTTTCTGCCTCTGTCTTCTACTCACCACACCTTATCTCCTCATCTTCCTATTATAAAATCATTAATTCTCAGAGAGGAGTAGGGAGCCTGGCAAGATGAAAGGTGAATGAACCACCCGGAATTCCCTTAAGCCTTTTAAAATCTACATAGCACTCCAACCCCACTCCACCTGGAGAATCACTGCATGGAGTAATTAGATATTACTTTTGGGAGCGTCTGGTGCATGTGTGAAGGCAGACACAGGGAGAGAGTCACTGCCCTAAAACCCGAGGACCTCTGAAATGTTATAGTTATGTAGAGTTATTCATTTTACTTTCTCTTATTAATAACTTTTTTTTCATAATTTCCAAAGTACTTTCACATCTATTTCATTTGAGTTAGAAAATACATATTCCCTCACATAGTGGCAACTGTGTACTGCATCATAAAATAGTACAGGGCAAAATTGTTAATGCATCAGGTGAACCACTAAAACAGCAAGCGAAAATTTAATTCAACTGAAATATTCTTACTTGAACAGAACTCAAAGTTCTTTGGAACCTCAAAACCACTGTAC
The DNA here is from genome assembly GCF_039906515.1 of Pseudorca crassidens. Classification (NCBI taxonomy): domain Eukaryota; kingdom Metazoa; phylum Chordata; class Mammalia; order Artiodactyla; family Delphinidae; genus Pseudorca; species Pseudorca crassidens. Next base: position 19,710,326 of record NC_090297.1, on the reverse strand, counting down.
AAATTTAAGAGGGCATTATTACGGCCTCCTAGACTGTAAACTCCTGGAAGACAAGGAACCATGTCTTATCCTGTAACCTCCATAATTACCAAAACAACGCAGGTTCTTAAATGAATAGAATGGATTGGTTTATATTCATTTATTTACTAATTCACTTGCTCAACATTTACTGAGGACTGAATTCCTATTCTCTGTCAGGCTCTATACTGGCTCAGATTTTTTGAAAATGACATTGATTTTAGCTCATAATAATATAAAAGAAAATAATCACCATTCCTATTTCCTTTCTCTTATTTTTGATTACTAACTTGACTGGAATAACATATTTCTATACATTTCAGTTTTCAAATGATGGGCATATATATAAATGTAGGTAATACTAACATAATGTTAAAATCCATTTTCCATCTACCTTACCCCTGAAACAGAATTCTACCACAGCCATTATAATGACAATAATGATATCATTTGACAATCACCTCAGTCACAGTTGCTGGATTGGAGCCCATGATTAAAAGCATCTCAGCAACAGGATTTTTTTCCAGCAAGACCAAGCAGAAACTGACCCCTTGTTTTGACTACTCAACTTTTATTTGATAGTTGTACCAAACCTTATGGTCTTTCCTGACTCCTTAAAAATAAAACAAATATGGTAAACTGCGATAACTACATGCTAAATAATGTTTGTATTAAGCATGCTAGAATTTACAGAGTTTCACAAACTGTACGTTATTTCCTCTCAGTCCTCAAAACTCACTTGACAGGTGAGAGAACTGGGGCTCAAAGCGGTGGATGCCCTGCCCATCCCACACAGCAGAGCTGGGACACTGAGTCTGAACCTAGGTCTCCTGACACTCCCAGTCTAGTGCTCTCTTCACCACAGCTGCCTCCTTGCTACGCCAAGCTCAGAGAGCTGTGCAGACTGAGAACATGAAAATAATAAGTCCATGAAAAGTTATGCTGTGAAACAGTAGATAGTGGTTATCAAAACTGTCAACGGAGCCTGAGAAAAAAACAAAGCTCTCTATTTAATGAGATAAAAATTGGCCAGACACTGAGAAACAAAATGGGCAATGGTGTGAAAAACAATTTAGTGTAGACTTAAATGTGATGATTAACAGAAATTTGATACTCACAAATCCTCAAACACCTAATTTGTAACTAGCCCACTCATTCTGTCTGCTTTAGAAATAACTGGAAATTTTCTAAATCTTTTTAAAAACAAAATTGTAAAAAAAAAAAACAACCCCAACACTATGGTCTTGTTCTTCAGACAATAATATTCCATAATATAATACTCCATAATATACACTAAGAAACAGATAAGTGAATTGAAACACTCATTTGATATATGATGCTCCAAGAGAAAAGAAAGTAGAAATATATGTAAGTTTTTTATTAACGTTTAACCTAAAGAATGTGAAATAGAGAAGAGTAAGGATATTTGAGAGCTGAAGTACTGTTGGTTTTTTAAACTTTTACAGATGAAACTCTGAATAACTTGCATAGAGCATTTACTATTAACCTTTAGGGTAAGAAAATTCAAATTCCAAAAGTTCATCAGTAAAATAATAGACCTTAATTAGACAATAAATTCACTTCTTCACATTGATGCACACTGACTGAGTGGTTACTATGGGGCAGGTACTAAACTGGGCATATTTGTTCAAATACCAGAGAAGTTGAAATACAACAGAAAACATGTAAACAATATGGGATTCCCAATCTTCTCACTATAAACAGAAGTACATCATCATATGTTACTGTAAATAGCAGCCATTCAAATGGCACGGTTGTCCTTGCTTTACCAACTCTGTTTAATACGCTTTTTCTATTCTTGTGTCACTATTAATATTAAATTGTTCAAATCTTTTTCAATAGGCAGGGGGGAAAACCCTTCCTTTATTCAAGAATTATAGTCTGTGTAACTTGAAGAGAACTTTCCCCCACCCATTAAATCTGTAGGAAAAATGGTTTTTGCTTTTACAGTTTTAGTTTAAATGGGCAGGTTTGATTGATTCAGCATGGATTTTGGCCTGTTTTACTCACTGCTGCACCCTTACTAGCTAGAACAGGGCCTGGCACATAGTACATGTATTTGTCTAATGAATGAACTCTTCCTATGATCTGCGGCTCATTACATAAGGATATAGCTAAAAACTTTTTATTTCAACTGACTTCTTAACCCTTTTAAGCTTGAAATTTAAAAAAACACCCAATGTTTACATCGGTCAGCTGCTTGTGGAAAGGAATCATTTTAAATGTGTAAACAGTAGCATGTGCAAGGTGTACAGCTATGCTAAGGCAACTTGGGTGTTATCAGCTACCTCACATATTTCTCTAAGTCCCACAGCTAGAAGAGCTAAACTGTAGAACACCAATCAAGCTTATATGCACATCCTGAGAATTCTCCTTTGTAAACTAATTACTTCTCCTCTGAAATCATTTCTTTATCAAGGCAGGTACCATTCAGAATTAACATTGTGAGAACCAGAAAATAACAGTCCTACACAAATTTTGCTTAGGGAAGCTGGGATTCTCACTAAGTTGCCCCATGAACCTGTTGTCCTTCTACCCCTCAGTCCTGAATTCAATTTCTATTGAAAGGGACACTGCTTTGTTTTTGGAGAATTAAAACAAACTAAAAACAACAACAACAAACCACGCGAGTTTGAAGAAAATCCTTTTTAAAGGGGTCGAATAAAACTATCTGCTTGGAATTGTCAAAATAATGCTGCTGAGAAAATGATCATCACTCCTTCTGAGTCTGGAGCGGGGCCACAGGCCATGATTTGGGGGTATCGGCTTCAGCCCTCGGTGCCAAGTTTGAGATTCCATAAAAGAAGTAAAAGGCGAAAGGGGGCAACGTGGCCACCTGCCCAGTCCGCAGAGGGACCGCGGGGCCACTGTCTGCTCCCAACTTTGTCAGCCTTCCCCCGCACCAGTGCATATGGTCCACGCGCCTCCCGACTCAGGCCGGCGACTCCCGGGCCGGAGCGGGCTGGGGGACCAGCGGAGGCCCTTCAGCCCCTAGAGCAGCCCCGAGGGCCCGGCGGCGCGGATGGGGAGGGGGTCACCGCCGTTGGGGACAGTCCCAACGGCGGCTCGCGCCCGCCGCGCCCTCCCAGCCGGGCCGTCGGCCCTCGCCACGCCCCGCGCCCTCGGGGCGGACCCCGGCGGGCCGCCCGGGGCCCCATGGGCAGCGCTCCTCCGGGGAGCCCCCGGCAAGGGCGTGAGGCCTAGTCGGGGTTACATAACGGGGCTCGGCCCCTCCAGAGACGGCCGGGGGCCGCAGGGCCCGCGCCGGCGGAGGCGGGGGCGCCGCCGCTCACCTGCCGTAGATGCCCTCGGTGATCCGGTTCCGCTTTAGGGGGCGGCGGAGCTTACTGCACTCGGTGTTCCGCCGCTTCATCCTCCCGCTGGGGGGCCGGGTGCCCGCGCCGCCGCCGCCTCTCACCTCAGCCGCCGCCGCCGCCCCGCCCCGCGTCGGGCCTGGACTGTACCCCTGGGGCCGGTCACACAGACATGGAGCCAGCACCCGGGGGGAGTGGGTGGGACGAGGAGGTGTGGGCTCAGCGCTTCCTCCGCCTTCGGAAACAAAGAAATGACAATTCCGGGGCCCGCCCGCCCCAGCACCAGCCAGCCGCCTGCCCCGCCTCCTCCGCTCCGACGGACGGCCTTCAGGACCAATCGAAGGCGCCTCTGCGCCGCTGCCGGCCAATCCCAGGGCCCGCTGTGGCAAAACGGACTCTAGAACCCGCCTCTTTGAAGGACAGAAGTGTGCCCCAATCATTACGGTGTCTGGGCCCGAGTCCGAGCCTATCAGAAAAGACTTAAATAGAGGCTTATAAATAGGCCCTATAAATATAACATCCTATATTATGCCCTGTTGCGAAGATACATTTCATTATTATTGGATTGCATTTCATTGTATTATAATCCACATTAGAGCATACGGTGCTGTTTTCATTGTAGGCTATCACTAGCACCCTATGAAATCGCGAGGCCTGGGTTTGCGGCACGTGCGTATCTGGGCTGAACTGTGCTCCAGTCAGTCGCATCATTATGTAAGGAGCTCACAGCACCCTTCTCATCCCGGAGGCGCCGGGGACAGCGCGCCGGGGGCCTTTTCTGCGGAGCCTGGAGTGCCCGGCCAAGCCGGCCGCGCCTGCCACCGACGGGGGTACGAATGACAAAGCAAACCACACACACACACACACACACACACACACACACACACACACACACACACACACACGGGGGGTACGAATGACAAAGCACACCACACACACACACACACACACACACACACACACACACACACACACACACACACACACACACACACACACACACACACACACACACACACACACACACACACACACACACACACGCCCTGCCAGCTTCCCGCGACGTGGTGACAGCGCGGCGGCCTATCGGAGGAGGCGCGGGCGGGGCCGCTGCAGTCCTGCCTCCTGGAGGTGGTGTCACAGGGGGCGGGGCCGTGGGTGAGCGCGACGTCGCGCGAGGTTGCAGGGGGTGTGTGGGGCGGTGCGGCCCGGGCTCCACGTACGCAGGGCGGGCTGGGCGGCGGGTTTTGCGGGCACCGCGCCTGCTGGACCCGGCGAGCGTCGGCTTCGGGAGCGTCTCTGCCGCCGGGCAGAGGTCTGGAGATGCGGGGATGCCGGGCCAGCGACCGTTCTCACGTAACATTCCTAGAGCCCCGATTTTGTGCCAAGAACCGTGCTAGGTGCTCTGCATCTATTTGTTCATTTACCCCTGCAACGTAGGTATGGCAAAATAACAATTAGAAAAGACAACAAAAAATTTTTTTAAGAGAAAGAAAAAGGTGAATGTATGTCGAAAAGAGGAATGCATGTCATTAAAGAAAACTGGGGAAAGGTAGCACAGTTGCTGGGTTGGGGGGAACACCCATGGGTCTCATCACCTTAACACAACTACTGTTAGCATTCTATATATTCCCCTTTCTTTCCAGTTTTCCCCCATGGATGATATATTATTACTATTACTGTTGCTTTTATTATTAAGCAGAATAGTGATCATATTAAATATTCAATTTTGTATTCTGTTCTTTAGCTAACATAAGCATTTTTACATGCTATAATTAATGCACCCTTCCTAAATATTTCTGATGAATGCAAAATCTCCTGTCAAGTGGCTGTACCAACTTAAACACTCACCAACAGTGGGACAGTTAGATGGTCTTACAGCACATTTTAAATACTTACAGGAAGCAGATGCCGTCTTGTTTTGTCCTGGGATGCGTGGACCTCTCCCTGCCCTGTGATCACCCCCTGAAATAAAAACCCGCCCCAAGAAGGAACCTGTAATTTACACCAAATGCATCATCCTCAACTGCTGCTCTTTTATACTGTTGCAAATCTTCAAGGATCACCCAGTGCCTGAAAGAGAAAACCCATTCTCTCTATTATGGCATCCAAAGATGGTCACAATGGGGACCCACCCCTATTTTCCAGGCCTCCTCAGGCAAGCAAGCCTTATCTATTCACTGTCCTCAAACCCACTAGTACAACCTTATCTTCCCTCATTCCTGCCTTTACTTCTACAGAGAGCATCTCTGTCAGTATTGTTCCTAACTTGTGGTTTCTTGGGTGAGGCTTGTCCATCCACCTAGATGAAAAGCTTCTTGGGGATGGGATTCATACCCTGTACAGATGCAGTTTAGAAAAATGGCAAGAATACCTGCTTTTTCAGACCAGGATTGAAATTCCAGCTTGGCCACTTACTAGCTTGGGCAAGTTACTGAATGTCTCAGAGCCTCTGTTTTCACGCAGGTTTGTTTGAAGGCTTACCAGATGATGAACTCTCAGGGCCAGGCATGCAGTAGGTAAGAGCAAGTCATTTCTGTTAACAGTATACTTGGTTTTCTTCCTTCACCTCTACTCCAGCACGTTGATAAAGTGTCACTGGGCAGCCAAGGATAACATACTCTGTGAGCTCAAAGTTTCACCAAGGCTGTCCGTCATTGTGAAATGCTCTGCTTGGAACTACAGAAAAAGACTTCAGTTGCCAGGGCAGGTTGGTTCATGGAGAAGGATACAGGCAGAACCTAAATCAATATGACTGGAGGCTGAAAGGCATAGGTACATGGTGAGGTCATGGCTCCAGACTCCATGGGGTTCGTCAACCTGAGTAGCCCTCCTCTCCATGACTGCAAGTTTCCAGATTACCTGGGCCAGGGACTAAGACAGTCAACTCTGTGAGGTTAGGGGCCGTATCTGTGGTCTTTTCCACTCCTCACTGGGTCCCTGTCGTCTAGGACAGTGCCACGGCACACTGCGGAATGGGTAGGTGAATAATCCAGAGAAAAGATGAGAGAGGCACTGGGGACACATGCCAGCTTTCTGGAGCTCACTGCCTAGCCTGCCATCAAATAGGTTCCTGACAAGGGCATTCCATGTGGAGAAGTGTGGAGTGGCTGGGTGTTACTGGAGTATGTGGCTGGGAGTTACTATTGGGCAACAGACTATCTGAGAGCAGAAGAAGGGCAGAGAGAATCCCAGGGTTGGCCCAAGATGATGCAATCTGGAGGTCTGGGTTCCAGTCCCAATTCAAATGTCAACTCACTGGTGTCCAGAGTTGAGTCACCGCCCACCCTGTGCCAAGGTCAACTCTGGAGACACTTCAAGCCCTATGTTTAGAAGCAGAACATGTTAGCTCCATTTTACGGATGAGAAAACTGAAGCTCAGAGAAAACAAGGTCATGCAGTTGGTATGGTAAAGGAATTTGGCTTGAGCAATATGAAGCCTTGATGCTCTGGTGCTTGTACATGGCTCTTGATGGTAAGGATTGTTGATCTAATGATTGGCTGGAGTGGGGTGATGGGAAAGGCCTCCTTGTCAAGAGCCCTAGGACGGGCCACAGTAAGTCTGCCCTTCTCCATTCCCTTCCTCTCACACCTCCTGTCCCAGCTGGACCCTGTATTTTCCTGACTGACCATAGCCCAAGCCCCTCTGGCTCTAGCCAAGTTCCAGCCTTTCACCTCTGCAACCTGAAAGGACCCTTTGGGATCCTAAGGGCACAGAACTGGGTTGAGATGAGGCCTGACACAGAGCTCCCCAGTTCCTCACACTGCCACCACCAATCAGGAAGCAGGGGAGATCAGCAGTGGCCATTTTACAGATGAGTAAGACAGGGAAGAGGAAATCATTTGCTCTCATTCAAAAGACCAAGGGCCAGACAGGAATTTAGGGCTGTTCCTCCTCTTCTCCTGGGACTTTCTGATGGCCAAGGGGTTGGGATTGGCATGTGAGCTTCAACTGAGCTCAAAATAGCTCAGAATAGCCTGGAGAGAGATCATCACACCCTATTTCACATATGAGGAAATTGCATACCCACCTCTTTCAGCAGCTTCGATCCCCTCAAACCCGCCAGGCACGGCTGGCCCAGCTCCCTTGAGCTTTGTTCCTGTCCCACGTGAGTCACAGAAAAATCCAGACATTGGATGGCCACCTCCTATACGTGTGTCTGTATCCCCCAGAGAGCCCTGTTAATGAATGATGTTCATAGTATGTTTAGAACAGAAACAGTTTAGAAATAGCCCAGCTATCCCACAAAGGGAGCTGGTCAAACAAATGATCACACATCCTTACTGTGGAAATCGGTGTGCCATGGAGAATGACGACACACAGCACTTACTATGTGCAGGCACTCCTCTAAGTATCATATGCATTTTGATCTAATCCTCACAACAGTCCTATGACAAAGAGATTACTACTGGTGCCACATTACAGGTGAGAAAACTGTGACACACACAACTACTGAGCCTGAGCTCTAGAGCCCGCAAGCCACAACTACTGAGCCCACGTGCCACAGCTACTGAAGCCTGTGCGCCTAGAGCCCGTGCTGCGCAACAAGAGAAGCCACGACAATGAGAAGCCCACACACCGCAACGAGGAGTGGCCCCCGCTCGCTGCAACTAGAGAAAGCCCACGCACAGCAACGAAGACCCAACACAGCCAAAAATAAATAAATAAATAAATAAATAAATTAAAAAAAAAAAAAAGAAAACTGTGGCACAGAGAAGTTAAGTCATTTGCCTAAGGTCACACAGTAAGTGATAGAGCTAGGATTCAAACCTAGGCAGTCTGGTGGCAGAGCCTGGGCTCTTATCCACCATGATAGTGTTATAGAAAGATTTTTTTCCTGGCTTGGAAACCACTTATGATATTCTGTTCATGAAAAAAACAAGTTACTAAACATTTGCTATATAATCCCTTTTGTCGTAGGGGAAGAAAAAAGGCATAAATTCACATGAATAGAAAAAAATCTGAAAGGTTATATGCACAAAGAAGTAGAGCTGGTTTGGGGAGATGATGAAATCGTGGGTGCTTTATGGAAGCTTTATGCACCTTTGCATTTTTGAAGTTTCCTATGGTAAACATGCAAAGCTTGTGCCATAATAATAATGCTAACATTTATGGAGTGTTTTCTACACATGTGACACTTTATGTGCATTACCTCATTTAATCTTCACAACCACCCTGTGAGATCGACCCTGATTTTCTCCACTTTACAGGTAAAGAAACAGGCTCAGAGATATTGGTACTCTTACCGAAGGTCACACAGCTAATAATTTGCAGAGTTAGGATTTGAACCCATGTTGCCTGACTCCAAAGCTCATGTTTGTTAAATGAATAAATTATTGACTTAGCCACACTTTAACCAGGCATGCCCAGAGCAGGATCAAACCCTTGGTGCGGACAAGCTTCCAGAGAGGAGATGGAGGGCCTGCCTACCTCCTTGGTCGCTGCTCATGACTGAGTTTTACAATACTTGGCTCAGGTGAGGAGGGCCTGGTGAGTATTCTCATAGAGTCCTGCTTTTTACAGAAAACGCATGATTACACGTGAAAGCTGCAGTCTCTCTGACTTGATTCATCACACGCGGGGCAAGCCTGGTCACTCAGAACAGGAGGCCACAGTCATGGTACCACTTGCTCACCTTCATTTCCGAAACACAGGTTGCCAAGCATGCTTACATAGTCTCACATTTATAATAACTCTGTGAGGAAAGCAGAGCAGCTCATCTTATTTGACTCATAAGGAAATTGAGACTGTGAGTTGTCTAGTTAATGGAAGGCAGAATTGCAAAGAAGTTAACAGCACAAGCCATGGCGTCAGATGGATGTGGGTTGGGTTCCGACTCTGCTGTTTATTAGCTTTGTGACTTTGGGTGCTCACATCACCTCTCTGAGCCGTAGTTTTCTCATCTGTAAAATGGGAGCGGTGATGCCTGTACTCACAGGCTTGAGGGGAAGAGCAGATGAAATAATGTACGCAGAATGCTGGGTCCGGTGCTTGGCATTCCAGAAATGGCAGTTGTTAGTCAGTCAACAGATATTTATTGAGCACCTACTACGGACTAAGCATCAGGTGCTGAGGATACAAGAGTCAAAAGTCCCTGGTCTCCTGTTGCTTGGATCTGGGTCAGCGAGGGCAGGAGCATGCAGATACCTGGGTGGAGGGGTGCTTTTGGCATAGGGAGTGGCAGGTGCACACAGAATATTTTCCCCCCAACATTTTGTTATGAAAAATTTCAAACATATATCAAAAAAGTTGAAAGAAATGTTCAGTGAAAAGCCATTCACCTCCCACCTAGAGTCAACAATTAACATTTGATTTGCTTTATGACATTTCTGGCCTAGATCGCCTGTGCTTTTCTGTACTAGGGACCCTGCCTTGAAGATTTGGAGTCACACTAGCTGGAACTGTCATCAGAAAACAGGGGTCTTTTGCAAGAATTAGAGAGGAAGACAGAAAACTCCCCTTTTGACCAGTCTTCTGGGAGAGGCCACCTGTGGGGGTCCCCTCCCTTTAATAAAAAAAGCCTTTCTGTTCACTGAGAAGCTTGGCCCTCTTGTCAAGCGGTCCGTCCCTCACTGAGGCAGGATCAGGACACACAGTGGGTTAGGATGCCTCTGTGAGAACCAGCTGCCATAATCACTGAATTTGCTAGCTGGTAAACGCAACCATCAGGGGCTCCAGGCGCAGGAGCTGGCAGCGACTGGAAACCTTTGGTGTTCATCTGCTTGACACTTGGTTTCCCTGGGCTGCCTGGTTTACAACCTGCTGGTACAGGACCCATGCCAACAGGGGTCACATTCACTTATCCCCCTCACAGGGGAGTCCCTCTTTAAGGAAACCCAGCTCATCAGAAGTGCTGATGGCCAGAAAAGGACCAGAAATCAGAACCAGGGCTGACCATGAGGGCTAATCTCTAGAGACCAGGGCACCTACTCCCTTATTTACTGTTGAGATAGCAGAAGCCTTAGAATCCTACATTCCTAGACTTTTAGAAGTGGAAGAAGACTTAGAAGTTATCTGGACTAAAGTTAAGTGGTTCAACACCCAGGTGCACAAGTCAGACTTCCTGGGTTGAAATCCCAGCTCTATTACTTACTAGCCCCATAAACTTGGGCGAGTCACCTAACCTTTCTGTGCCTCAGCTTCCTCTGTTGTAGTAAAGGCTAATAGTCCCATCTCACAGGCTAGTTAACTGAGTTCATACATGTAAAGTGCCTAGGACAGTGCCTAGCATGCTAAGTGCTTAGTAAATTTTAGCTCCCGAAAATACCTAAAGCAAAAGTAACCAGGTAGTGGTTTGCAGCCATTTTTTTTCCTAGGCATGTCTTAACATACTGTGTCATTAATTTTTTACAAAAGTGGGATCGTACTTACACACTGTTCTGTAATTTCCTTTTTCACCAAATAATATATCCTCTGTGCCATTTTTGAGAAACCTTAAAAGCATTTTCCTCTGGATTTTCCCCCATGTTCAGAACAATCATATGGGTGGCAGATCGTGTGTCCTATAGTTTACTTAACCAGTCTTCTACTATTGGACATTTAGGTTATTCTCAATTTTTTCCCTTCTGTAAATAAAGCTGTGCTGAGCAAGAAGTGACTGATGCCCGTGACTGTATGACCTTGGGTGTGACCTTCTGTGTCTCGGTTTCTTCATCTAAAAACAAAAAGACAAGATTCTACCAGGTGATTAGAATCTCCCTTGATCCAGATATGAATCGCATGCCAGACATCTCTGACAAGCAACCATCAGTTTCTGCTTGCATTCCCCTAGTGACAGGGTGCTCACTACCCCATGAATGGTCAATAAAGTATCCACTCATGTTGGGTCAAAATCTGCCTCCCTGCTACTCCTAGCCAAGTTTTAGTCTCTGGGATCCCATAAATTCAGTCTATACTCAGTGGCCAGTGGCTGGCCAGTGGCTGGCCAGTGCAGAAGGTAAAAAACTTTGATTCCTCCCTCCCTCCCTTTCTCCATGCTTACTATGTATTAGGTCTTCTGCTGAGCAGATGGATGTGACCACAGGATAAGTTAGCTGCAGGTCAGAACTAGATCTCAGGTGCCCTAAATCCTATTCCAGGGGACTATCCTCCATTGTGAGTTGGGCGTGCTAAGGCCGGTGGCCATCCTCAAATGCATTGCAGTGTTCATGCCCCAGGCAGAGTCCTGGGATGCTCTGTGAGCAAGTGACCAGAATGGGGGACAATTTTAGCCTCACCAGGGTTTTACTAGAGCTGGACCCAAGCCTCTTTTCTTTTCTCCCACCTGCCCTTAAGAGATTTAGAAACAGGTCCATTTAAGTACAGTTTCAAATAAAAATAATTTCAACTGTGTAGCTCTGAGGACTTAGTTCTCTGTGGGTCCTGTGTCCTCCCCAGGGCTTAGCATTGCTCTTTGCTTTCATTCATTCATTCATTCAATATATCCTTTTTAAGAGCCCACTTGGTGCCATCTCTGACATGTGGTAAGGTTTTAAAGAGAAATTTTGCCAATCCAAAGCCCCATCTGAGCTTTAGTTTCTCCATTTGTAAAATAGAGGTGTTGAGTTGATCTATTCTTTGCCATTCTTGCAAGATATAGTGAAGGTAAACGAAGTAAGGGGTAGAGAAGGATTCTCATGTTTGGGGATCAAGTGAATGAATGCCCTCCTTTCAACTGAGCACAGTGCCTGTAGTAGGAATGCAGCAACTACTTGTTGAATGAATAAGTCAATGAATGATTGAATGAATCAGTTAATGTTGGAATAAATGCATTTTTTTCCTCCTCCCTGTCACTGCCCCTCTGCTCCTGTGTTAACTCCATAGACAGGCCAGCAGGGCCAGCCTTGAAGCCTGAGATAAGGCCTTTGGCAGGTGTCTCCCCTATCCCTCCCCCAAGTGGGTGTGGAGCCGAGGTGTAATGCCCAGTGCTGGTGGAACTGACGCACAGAGACGGACACAGGATGGGCTCTAAGTACCAAAAGTCTGTGCGGGGCCCGCTGACCCTGTGGGCCTTTATGCTGGAGGTGACTCTCATTCTCATCTTCTTCTTTTTCACCTCCTATGAAACTTCTGTAAAGGAACAGAAGAAGCTCATGAGGACCTATCGAGGTGAGTGTCCAGAGGGGAGGTGGTCACAGAGGCAAATAGCAGGGGCAGGGGAAGAGGAGGTCCGTGGTCCTCCAAGGGCCTAGGGGCTCCTTTCCACAAAGCCTCCGAGGAAAGGAGTTCCCTCATCCTCTTCCATTCATTGCACAAAGACCCAGCCAACAATACAGTCTCTTCTTTAGGACCGGTGTCACCATCACCTCTTCCATGAAGCCTCCCTTAATTTGTCAGGGCAGAGGGAGGGGCCTCCTTTTCTGTGTTCCTAGAATTCCCTTTGCCAAATGGTCTTCACAATTCTCTGCTTCTCTGCTCCCCCACCCCCGCTTCTCTCTCCTTAAAAGCAATGAATTTCATGTTGTTGTTGGGTTTGGGGGATTTCGTTTCCTTTTTTTGTCTCTTTTTCGCATTTCTGTGCCACCCTCCTTTTGGAAGCTTTCCTCTCACTTAGGGGCTGGGAAGTCTGCTTTCTGCCTGCAAATCCAGAGCCATAAGCTCTGGCTGAAGGGGAATGTAGGATGGTTGTTATTTTATATGCAGCTAAAAATATTCATAGACTGTGATGAGAACAACTCTAAACAAGACAGACATCCACAGTGGTGTGGCTTTTGCTTTTTTTAAAAGTTGAGATGAGTTTTCAAGTATATCTGTGGGTCAATATGTTGTTTATGATAATGGAAGGGCCTCCTGGAGTGAAGTCCCTGGGACAAAGCTGAAACTTGAGCCTAGTTGAGTGCTTGCTTGTTTCTAATTGATATTAACTAGTTAACTGGAAGCAAAGGGAAGGCATCCCTGGGCCCTCAGCAGTGGAAAGAAGGACAAGGAGATGACTTGGGAAAGGAAGTCCCTATACTGCTTAATGGGCTAGCCCAGAGAGGGCTCTCAGTGCTGGACAAGTGAGACCTGGGCGCAATTTTAATTCATTTCAATTTACTTTGATTCTTTTTAATCCGGTACAATGTAATTCAATCCATTCACTCATTCATTCCCTCAACCCTGTATTACAAACCATGTGAGATCCAAACGCATGCTAATCAGGGATGATATTTATTGATTACTTACTAGGTACCAGGCACTATTCTAAATGCTTTACCATAACTCTACAAGACAGGTGCTATTATGATCTCCTTTGTTCTTGTGAGGAAACTAGGCACTTAGACATGGAGTGATTTGCCCAAGGTTGTTCAGCTAGCAATAGCACAGCAGATTTAAACTTAGTCAGCCTTATATTTTAAATAGGTAACCAACAAGGACCTACTGTATAGCACAGGGAACTCTGCTCAATATTCTGTAATAACCTAAATGGGAAAAGAATTTTAAAAAGAATAGATCCATGTATATGTATAACTGAATCACTTTGCTGTATACCTGAAACTAACATTGTTAATCAACTACACTACAGTATAAAAGTTAAAAAATTAAAAAAAATTAAATAGATTAAATAAATAAATAAAACTAAATTAAGGGAAAAAAATAAACTTAGGCAGCATGGTTTGAGTTTCCATGCCCTTAACCATGATGCTTCACGACCCCATTTTACAGTAAGGTTGAGCCTCTTGTCATATAATCAGTAGGCGTAGGAGCCAACATTGAAACTTTGTCATTTGGGTACAGGGTCCCTCTTCTTTACCCCTAGGCTGTGCTGCTAACATATAATAGATATAAGTGTCCTCAGGTGCTCACTTGGTATGGAAGCACAGAGGAGGGCCCACAACCCATGCAGGGAGATGGTTATGTCAGGAAAGGCCTCTGGAGGGAAGTGACTGCCCAGCCAGGACTTGGAGGCTCAGTAGGAGTTACCATGTGAAAATGGAGGGTCAAGAGCACAGCAGGAACCATTGTGTGTACACTCATCAGACTGCACCAATCTGGGGTTTAACAGTGCAGTGCTGTTGGAGCATAAATAGGGAAGCAGGGTGTGGTGGACCCATTGCATTGAGTGAGAAGTTTGCCCTTCATTGTTTTGATCTAATAGGAAGCAGGAGTGTGATCAGTTTGGGTTTGGGTTATGGAGAAAGCCATTCCAGGGCTGGCATGGGGATGGAGAAGAGAGCATGACTTGAGGTAGAAGGCCAGTGTGGAGGCTGTAGTGTAGTATGGACCAGGGGGCTTCAAATTTTTCTGATCATGCACACCATTATTCAAGCATGCACCATATTTATACGTACCGCTACATGAATACATTTTGTACATTATTATACAAGTACACAACTTAGAAAATTTGAAAGAAATCAAAAGTAAATATAAAATATTTTCAAATTACTGATCATAATGGTGTCAGTTACTCTTAAGGCAAGGTCCATGGTTACTGTTAATGATAGTGGATGGGACTTCCCTGATGGCGCAGTGGTTAAGAATCCACCTGCCAATGCAGGGGACACGGGTTCGATCCCTGGTCCAGGAAGATCCCACATGCCGCGGAGCAACTAAGCCCGTGCTCCACAACTGAGCCCGTGTGCCACAACTACTGAAGCCTGCATGCGTAGAGCTGGTGCTCTGCAACAAGAGAAGCCAGTGCAGTAAGAAACCCACACACCGCAATGAAGAGTAGCCCCCACTCGCCGCAACTAGTGAAAGCCTGCGTGCAGCAACAGAGACCCAATGCAGCCAAAAAAAATAATAAATAAATAAATGATAGTGGATGCAATCCATTCCTCGGGGTCTTCTTAACAATTTCAAATTATCTTGCTTGACTTCTTGTCAGATATGATTAGATTGACTTTTTTTTTAAACTCTGAATGTGGCTGACGGAGAGTCTGCACGAGGAGAAGTATCACTCTGCCCTTTTGTTTCTGTATGTTTGGCTGCCATTATTGTTCTGCCTTCAATCTCTGTTTTTTGGCAGGAGTTGTTTGAGCCATTAGTCCGTTTTGTGAAGGTTAGTTGAGTTAAAACTAGGAAGCAATCTGTCAATCCACTTAACCTAATCCAGTCCCCGTAAATGATAAGTTATTTAAACCAGCCAATTCTTTTTTTTTAAACATCTTTATTGGAGTATAATTGCTTTACAATGGTGTGTTACTTTCTGCTTTAGAACAAAGTGGATCAGTTAAACATATACATATATCCCCATATCTCCTCCCTCTTGCGTCTCCCTCCCACCCTCCCTATCCCGCCCTTCTAGGTGGTCACAAAGCACCGAGCTGATCTCCCTGTGCTATGCAGCTGCTTCCCACTAGCTATCTATTTTACATTTGGTAGTGTATATATGTCCACGCCACTCTCTCACTTCGTCCCAGCTTACCCTTCCCCCTCCCCGTGTCCTCAAGTCCATTCTCTACCTCTGTGTCTTTATTCTTGTCCTGTCCCTAGGTTCTTCAGAACAATTTTTTTTTTTTAGATTCTATATATATGTGTTAGCACACGGTATTTGTTTTTCTCTTTCTGACTTACTTCACTCTGTATGACAGACTCTAGGTCCATCCACCTCACTGCAAATAGCTCAATTTCGTTTCTTTTTATGGCTGAGTAATATTCCATTGTATATATGTGCCACATCTTCTTTATCCATTCATCCGATGATGGGCATTTAGGTTGTTTCCATCTCCGGGCTATTGTAAATAGAGCTGCAGTGAACATTGTGGTACATGACTCTTTTTGAATTACGGTTTTCTCGGGGTGTATGCCCAGTAGTGGGATTGCTGGGTCATATGTAAACAAGCCAATTCTTAAAAAAGACATTTTTAAGACAATCTGGAAACTGGAATAAAACATGAATATTATATAATATACAGAAATTATTGTTAGTTTTGTCAGGTGTGATAATAGCATAGTGGGTGGTTTTTAACCTATTTAGAAACAGGTTTAACAATTTAACAAATAGTGAGCCCTATTTGTTAGAGAAGCATATCGAAATGGAATGATGTCTAGGGTCTGCTTCATGCCAAAAAGAAAAAAAGAAGAAAGGAAACAAGGATAATAAAAACAAGATTGACCCCATGTGACAATCATCAAAGCTGGGAATGGGTACATGAGGTTCATCATGCTACTCATTCTGTTTTTGTGTATGCTTAAACTTTTCCATAATATAGAGGTAAATTTAAAAAAAAACAAATCCCTGTCGTTAGTTGCACCATGACGAATACAGAGAAACACATGTCACCCCCCTGCTCAGTGGCCCAATATTCCCTTAGAACACCTTCCGAAGCTAGGACACTAAGCTGTCTGACATCCTGAGCAAGTGAGAGGAGGCTCCTGGGTTCATCTCAACATTAAATGCTTGCAGAGTTGCAAACTTCACCAAGTGTCTTTAGGGGTAGAAGAGCCTAGATTAGTGGTTCTCACAGTGTGGTCCCCAGACTAGCCACCTCAGCATCCCCTGGGAACTTGTTAGAAATACCCGGGCCCCCATCCATACTTACTGATCTGAAACTCTAGGGTGGGGCCCAGCAATCTGTGTTTTACCAAACGCTCTAAGTGACTCTGATGCTCATGGAAGTTGAGGACTACTGGAGCTAGACTGATTCACATCTTGCCTCTGCCTTTTCTTAGCTGTGAGACCTTGGGCAAATCACTCAACCTCTCTCTGCCTCTGTTTTAACCTCTGTCACATGATGATAGTACTTATTTAGTTGTCAAAAGGATTAGAAGAATGAACACATACCAAGACTGATAAAGAGTATTGTCTTTTATTATGAATAAACTTTAATTTCTTAATTTTGTTAGTAAAAATGAATAGAACTAGAGTGCTCATATCTCTTCTTCCAGCAGCCCCTGTGGATTGCCTGGGGCATCTTCTGAGGGGTGTGATCCCTACTCTGATGACCACTAGCCTGGATGACCTGTGATGAGGCCAAATGGGCAGGGACAATAGAGGAGAAGTGAAGAGTCAGATTCAAGAGCTACTTAGGAGATAAAATCAGCTGTTCTTGGCAAAAACGAGGGAGGAGTCAAGGATGGCTTCATATGTGAGATTTGGCAGATGAAGGAGCCCTTTCCTGAGATGAGAGACACAAGGGGAGGGGCAGATTGTGGGATAAAGGAACAATGATATGTTCATTCTGGGCTTGGGATTCAGGTGCCTGTGAGATGCTTGGGGGAAGCAAGTGCATCCATTATCTACTGCTGCATAACAAACCACCCCCAACCTTAGTGGCTCAAAACAGAAATCATCTAACTTGTTCCTGATTATGATTCCATGGTTCAGCAATTTTTGCTGTATTTGGTGATGCAGTTCTTCTGTCAGTTCTACCTAGGGTCACTATGCATCTCTAGCCTGGAGGTGGCTGCATGGCCTCAGATAACCTCATTTGCATGTTCGTCAGTTAGTGCTGGCTGGCAGCTAGCCCATGTGGTTCCAGCAGACTAGCCCAGACTTTTCACATGGCAGCAAATGTGTTACCACAGTAAGAGAGGGCAAGCCCCAATGAGCAGGTGCTTTTCAAGCCTCTGCTTGTATGGTGTTTGCTAATGTCCCATTAACCAAAGCCAATCACAAGGCTCAACTCAGGTGGGAGGGGTCTATACTGGAAGCCATGATTCACTGGGGGCCATTACTCTGACAACCTATCACACAGAGCCTGCTTGCAAGCTGCCACATTGGGAGACCATCCTGGGCCCTGCACTGTGGCTACCACCCAGTTGCCCCCATATGCCTTAGAAGCAGTAAGCAGAGCTACTAAAAGACAAGAGTGGCTTTGCCAGTGACATATAAATACCCCCGAATCCTGGTACCTTCTATATCTCAGCCTTGACTGCCCCTTTGATTGGGCAATCTCTTTTTCTTTTCCCAGGCTGCTGCAGAGGTGAGGGTGGGGTGAGAGGCTGCGGGGAAGGGGAAGGCAGCATGGGGCTCCGTGGATGGTCCCTGACAGGGGCTGCAGAGGTCCTCCCAGTCAGTGGTGGGGAGCACGGTGTGGAGGCCGAGCCCAGGGCCTGAGGGCCAGACGCTTGGCCTGGCTTCAGAGCTGTCGATGCTGAAGTGTCTGCAGGCCAGAGGGAGGGGCTAGGGTGGGTGGGGACACAGAGTGAGACTCCCAGGGGCAGCCAGGCCGAAGGAAGGGGGAACAGTCTTGCCTGAAGTCACAGCTAACAAGTGGCAGGTGTGGAATAATAGTTACTAACACTTACCGTGCACCCAGTGCTAGGCTAAGCAACTCAAAGGAGCCAGCGAGCTTAGTACGCACAGCAAACCTCTGAGCAGGTGCTCTTGTTTCAGACCATTTTACAGACTAGCAAGCGGGTACACAGAGATAGAGCCAGACTCTGGACTCTGACAACCTGACTCAGAGGCCCACACACTTCGTTTGACACTATGGAGAGCGAAGAATGTATGGAGAGGCAGGATGGTATAGTGGTTAAGCCCAGAGAGTCAGGATTCAGCTCTGCCACCAACATTTGCTAGCTGTGTGACCTGGGCTAATTACAGCACCTCTCTGTGCCTCCCTGTCCCCATCTGTAAAATGGGGATAATAAATAGTACCTCCTACATGGGCTTGTTGAAGGTTAAGGCTGGCAGGCACTTGGAAGAGTGCCTGGTATGTGGCGGGCACCATGTATGTGCCCGCTGTTACAGTGATGGTAATTATTGTCCTGCAGGACTCCCAGGTTAGACTTTCTCTAAGTCATGGGACTTTCATAAACTTCTGAAGGCCTGCCTTAGACAGTATGTAAAACTCCCCTCTGGGGCCCGGTTGTTGGGGCCCCTGCAGCAATCCTCTCTTTATCACCCCTGGACACCTTAGCATCATTAGCTTATCAGACCAGCAACTGATGAGGGGCTTAGCGCAGGGTCTGAGAGGCAGAGGCTGACACCAGTGGGGATGCCCTGAGCTGGGACCCAGCGCTGAAGTTGGGGTCCAGGTCGTGAGACATGGGAGGAGCAGGGGTGGGCCAGAGCCCTGAGAGGCTGGGAGAGGAAATGGGAGGATGCATGGGGTGAGAGTAAAGGGACCCTGAAATCAAATGTGATTTACTGACCAGTTTGGGGTGAATGTGCTCTGTCAACAGCTCCCAGAAACTGCCACCCTAATTTCATCCCCCTGGCCGAAGCACAGCCCCACCCTCAAGGACACTGTGGGGTCTTGGGAGGAGGGCCCTGAGTGCCTATACCAGGCAGCAGGCATGGCAGCTGTGCCTGATAAAACTCCCCAACCAAGAGGCTCTGACTTTCTATCTCTAGAGCCCCACGTCTGCCGTAATCCTGGTGCCCTTCCCCTCCCCACCCTCTGCCCCCCTCCTCTGAACACACCAGAGTGGTGAGGTCCTTACAGAGTATCAAGTCCGACTCCCATGTGTTACAGATAGGGAAACGGAGGCCCAAAGAGGGCAAGGGACTTGCCCAAGGTCCTTTAGTGCATTGCGGGCAAACAAGAGCAAGAGACAGCCTAGCCTGATGGGAGGGCACTGCGCCAGGAGTCCAGAGCTTGGCTCTGCTACTGACATGCTGTGTGCCCTTAAGTAAGTCACAGGCTGTCTCTGGTCCCCTTCTGTAGAATGAGAGGAAAATGCAAGATCCCCCTACTCATGGAAACGTTGATAAATCTGGACCCTTTGCATATAGCATTGCTGCAAGATGGTGGATGTGTTTGTTTGTTCGTTAGTTTATTTGTTTTTTAACAGCAGTGTTTAAGAAAAGATTGAATTTGAATATCTAAAGTGGGGTTCGCAGTCTCCAGTTGGCCATAGCCCTCACCACTCCCTAATACACATTGTACCCTTTGTATACATAGTTTCCTGCTCGGCCCCTGAAGGAATTTGAGGGATCCCAAGAGGAGCCCCTATACAAAATGTGTCCTGCCCACCCCCATTCCACCCCCATTCCTAAGGGGATGCAAGCAGGAGATGGAAACATGGCCTCCCCCTCCCTTATGTCAGAGAAAAAAGGTGAAAGAAGTTGAATCCTCCTGATTGCCCACCTCTCACCCACTCCAAGTCCCCAGATCCCGTGGAGATGCCCGGGTCTCCTACAACCCGGTGTTTGTCAGACTGACCTGGGATCGTCAACACCCACCCAAGTCCTATGTGCAAGATTCTAGGTCTGTGTATTTTTCAATGAAAGTGAATTTAAATGTAAATTGAAGAGGCTTTGGAGAGATCTGGAAATGAGAGCTTCCTTGTTATCAGAGCCAAGGATGGAGACCAGGTGAGTTCTTATTGCTGTGATGGTGATGATGGTGCTGAGCTTTCTCCGTGTGCCAGGCATGGTGCCAAGCTCTTGAACAAAACATTACTTCCTCTGGCTCTCCCAGCACCCTCCGTGGGGGGGAGAATTGCCCATATTTAGCTGATGAGGAAAGTAAGCAACCCACAAGGCCGTGCAGCTAAGAGGTTGAAACATAAAAACCGCCATTTTTATAGGTCAAAATGGTCAAATGTTGGCAATTTAATATGGTTTAATCTAATAGGGAACGATAGAGGTGGAGTCAAACAGAACTGTGTGACCTCAAAGCCCATGCTTTTTCCTTTAAAAAAAAATTACTTACTGTCCACGTGCTGGTTGTAGAAATTTTTAACACTGAAAATTTTTTAAAATATAAAACTCTCCTAAACCCAGAGATAATCTCCATGGGGCAAAAAATTCCTTCAAGATCTCTCTCCTGGCATTTGTACACATACGAACATAGTTGGTGTTTGTTGATGAAATAGTCTTTACTATTCTGAGCAATTATGTGCCTCATACTGTTTGATTCTGGCAACCTGATGAGAGAGGTATGATTATTTTTCCCATTTAATAGGTGAGAAAAGCAGGAGGGCAGATAGTGTGGTAGCTCAAGGCACAGGCTCCAGAGCAGACCGTCTAGGTTGAAATCCCAACTCTACCAGCTGGAGCGAGTTACTTAACCCCTCTGTGCCTCGGTTTTCTTGTCTGTAAAATGGTGATAATAACAGTACCCGGGACCTCCCTGGTGGCGCAGTGGTTAAGACTCTGCACTCCCAATGCAGGGGGCCCAGGTTCGTTCCCTGGTCAGGGAACTAGATCCCACATGCCTGCTGCAACTATAAATGTGCATACCACAGCTAAGGAGCCCGCCGGCCACAACTAAGACCCGGGGCAAACAAATAAATAAATAATATTAAAAAAAAAAAAAAACCAGCACCCACCTTGAAGGATGCTTGTGAGAACTAAATGAGATAGTTTACGTGAAGTGGTTAAAACAGTGTTGGCACTTGATAAACACTTAATAAATGTCGGCTGTTATTAAAACTCAGAGACGTTAAATAACTAGATTAAGCCACACAGCTGGGAAGTGCCGGAGCCCTGATATGACCCCAAGCTTATCTGGTTCCAGAGCCCAAACTGTTATCCATTTTGCAAACCTGGAATTAATTCAAAGCATCCGCCTGTTTCCTTTTGCTGGTCCCCTCCGGAACATTAGCTAAGTCCCTTGCGCTCATCTGTCACAGCAGCCCCTGTGCAGGGTCCGAGGCTGGAAAAGGGGAGGATCGCCCATGTGGCTCTGGTGCTTTCTGCTGGCCCACCAGGTCCCTTTCAGCAGGGGTCAAAGGGAGAGAGCCGTTTTCTGCGAAGATAATTTTGGTTCTTGCCTATGAACCTCTACACCCGCTTCTGCCCCCTCTTCTGCATGACCTGAGCTAAGTCACCAGCTTCTGTGGCCTTATTTTCTCTCACACATGATCAGGAGGTTGAACCGGATTCTCAAAAGCAGGAGTCAGTACCTTGACTGATTGTAAACTATGTGTAAGGACTTGTCCTGATGCTCTACACGTGTTCATATCATTGTGTTTAATAATAACAATAATTGCTGCATTTACTGAGCACTCAGTATGGGCCAGGCCCTGCATTAGCGCAGTTAAATCTTCCCTCAAACCTGCATGGTATGTCTGTGTTATCCCCATCATTCAGATGAGAAAACTGAGGCTCAAAGAGGGGAAGTAACTTGACTAAGCGCTCTTCAATGATCTTCAATGTCCCCTCCAGCTGCCGTTCTGTAAAACTCCAATTTCACACAACCCTCCACCTTTTCTGCTTCTCCTCCTCCTTCTCGACATCTCTTCCCTGAGCAGACTTCCAGGATGTTACCATCATGGCAGTCCTTGGCTTGGGTTTCCTCAACACATCTTTGCGGAGACACTGCTGGAGCAGCGTGGCCTTCAATTTCTTCATGCTGGCCCTCGGGGTGCAGCTGACAGTCCTGCTGGATGGCTTCCTGAACCAACTCTCCCTTAGGAAGATGGTCCTCAATCTTTCCAGGTAACTGGACGGCCACTGGATCACTTTTGGGTCCTTGGGAGTCTGGGGCCCGAGAGGGCAGATTCTAGAAGAGCTGGCTTGTCCCCTTCTCTTTCCAGCACTGGCACCATGCAATATTCAGGACTTATTTATACTCACAAATTACTCATTGTTTGTCTAAAATTCAAATTTAACTGGCATCCTCTATTTTATCTGACAACCCTACGCTGTGACATCACAAGGGGCCCAGATCTACAGCCCACCCTGTATCCTTTCATTTTTGTTGATTTTGATTTCATAAACTTATACAATAAATATTAGTTCAAAGAAAAAATTAATAGAGATTAGACAAAAAGAAATAGAAATCTCACACTCAGAGAGAGAGTCTCTTGAAAAGAAGGAAGTACTCTCAGTCCTCAAATGCTGGTGGACAAGAAATAGCCTTGTCTTTAGTTTCTTTAAATTAACTCTGATTTCTTTAGATGCCTTTATAAGAACTAGCAAAATTAACCTGTGTTGCTAGAAGTCAGAATAATGGTTACCGGAGGAAGGTGGTGTTTATTGATTAGGAAGGGGCACAAAAGAAGTTTACGTGGTGCAGTAAACATTCTCTATGTTATCCTGTGTGATGGTTACACAAGAGTATATATATATATATACACACACACATACATTAAGTTGTACATACCTGCAAAAAAAGTCATTCACACTTAATAGGAGGAACCAGGTAAAATTTTTCTATAAAAATTGTTTTTTGGTTTTATCCAATTCTGAAACTTTGTCTTGCCCAGATGATGGGTAAATCCCACCTTAGGTATCTTGGGGACCCCTTCAAGGCCATTCTACCCTCCCCTCTGAGACCCTACTAAACCTCTGGGCACTGCTGTTAAACATCTCTCCATGAACCAGGCTCTGTGCTGGGCACTTCACAAACATTGTTTGTTTAGCCCTTCCAAGTAGGGGTCTGATGTGGCGTACAGGCAAGGAACTAGACGCTCAGAGCTCGTAAGACACTTGCCTAGGGTCACATAGCTAACTGGTGGAAGTGACTTCAGTTTTAACTCTGTAACCTTTCCCACACACTGCAGAGTGGTCCTGACAAGAAACACAGTGTAGCCAGCTCCCCACGGGCCCTGAAAAAAACTCTTCACCTTTTTTCTTTTAAACCATTTTAGAGCTGATCCCCATGGGGATTCAATAAACCACCCCCCACCCCACCCCCAGTAATCACCTGGGAAGTGACAAAGGGCATTCTGGGGGAACTCCAATAGGGTGATCGTGGTCTGGTGTTTCTGCTGCCCTGGCTTAAGGTCACACAAGCCTTTGGCTTCCTGAGCCTGAGTCTCCAGGCATCTCCAGGCTGCCCCCGTCTTCTGACGTCCTGCCTGCAGGAATCTGTCAATCCGGAAAGACAAGAAGAGGCCATTTACAGCCCGAGTGAACGCCCCTGCCCTGCCCTGACCACTTGGGTCCTCCCAGCTGTGACCCCCCAATGGGGCTGGCTTCACGGATTTGAACAATGGGCTCCTTCCTGACCTTTCCTGCTCTGGCTGGGCTGGTGGGCGGTGTCCAGGCCTGCATCTCAGACGGCCCTCTCCCTCTCCTGCCGCCTCACCAGCTCGAGGCCTGACTTGGCACTGAATCGGTTCTGCCTTGAGTCACCGATGACCAGTCCCTTCAGGGCGGGGGCCTGTCTTATTCAGTT
The DNA here is from genome assembly GCF_039906515.1 of Pseudorca crassidens. Classification (NCBI taxonomy): domain Eukaryota; kingdom Metazoa; phylum Chordata; class Mammalia; order Artiodactyla; family Delphinidae; genus Pseudorca; species Pseudorca crassidens. Next base: position 19,686,054 of record NC_090297.1, on the reverse strand, counting down.
TTGTCCTCCTTTGTTTTCCTCACATAGTAAGGACTTAGTAAATGGTTATTGGAACAAATATGAAAATAAAAAGAACCCTGAAAGTTGTGATATTTTTAATGCTGTATGTTAAAAGGTCTTGGAGGGCCTATCATAGCAATAACCAACCCCCTTACTTTGCTTGACTCACTTTGCCCTCCCAACAGCTCCATAGGCCTTGCCTCTCTTATAGATGAGGACATGGAAACACAGAGTGGTTAAGTCATTTGCCCAAGGCCACACAGCCAGGAAGTGGCTGAGTCAGGATTCCAACCATGGCAGCCTGAACAAGACTGTCCTAAGCACCGTACTTCGCTGTCTCAATCCTTCCCTGGTCCCAACTGGCCCCTGAGGTCTGAAATCCTCCCACTGGCACAGAATCTCTTGAATTAGGCTTTTGCCAGTTAAATGAGCACTCACCCAAAAGATAACATGGCCAGCCACAGTGAAGCACTGAGGGACCCTTCATTTCAAGTCATTCCTGGCCCCTGTGAGGCTCCTTCCCCATACCTTTGGCCTCCTCTGGCTTTTCCTCTGAAGTCCTTGAGCCTTAAGTAGGACACTACATTGGCAGCAAACAGTGGGAAGTCTGTGTCCAGACTTCAGAACACAGGCTTTGGATCCAGGCCAAATGGGTGGGTTTGAACCTTACATTTGTCATTAACTAGCTGTGTGGCCATTACCAAAACAGTCACCTCTTCCAGTCTCAATGTACTCACCTGTAAAATGGAGGTACTGAATGGTACCCTGGCACCATTTACAGAGGGCTACCTGGAGGATTAAAATTTAAATGAGATGATGTACTTGCAAGCCTGTTATACGTAATGCTCAATAGATTATTATTATTACTATCACTATTATGGTGGTGGTGGTGGTTGTAGCATCATCATCAGCAGCTCCCAGGGGGAGGGGTGGTCTCAGCAAAGTGCCAGAGGAGGGTGGGTTGGTTTAACCACAATGGATTGTCCAGCTCAGTGCCACCTCCTCCAGGAAGCCCTCCCTGATGAGTCCAGTTCATATTGCTCTCTCCCTCCAGTGAACCCCTCTGGCCTCATGATATTGCAGATGGTTTTAATTGACAGGGTCATGATGTCGCTTTGTCTCCCCAGCCTAATCGTAAGTGTCTTGAAAACAAAAATTGTTTTCTCCTTCTGAATCCCTGCACTAAGCTTGCTCACTTGTCAAGGGAAAGAAGGAATCAGTAATAGCACTGAGTTAGTTCTTTGTGCCAGTCATGGTGTGCGAGACACACATGCACGACTATTCCTTCTAATCCCCGCAACACTCCCATGAGATAAGTATTATCATCCTCCTTATTTTACAGATGAAGAAACAGGCTCAGTGAGATTAAATAGCTGTTCAAGTGGAAAAGCTGGAACTGGAAGCCAGGCTTGTCCTACTTCCAAACCCAGTCTCTTTCCACTACAGGGAGAGGGAGAGAGGAGGGTGGTGGTGCCTGAAGGATGGGCGGGCAGGTGAAGAGCGCCCTCTATTGAGCATCTGTGAGTGATGACAGTAGAAGAGAAGCCCAGGGCAGAATCCTAGTAGTCAGATCCCAGAAGCGGTCCCGTGGGAACAATCAGACATTCCTATGAGAACTTCGGAGCATCCTCAGTACAGATGAGTGTATGCAGATCAATCAGAGTGTGGCTGCCATCCTGAGGGTGGGGGAGGGGATGAAGGAGACCCCAGACTTGGCAGCCTCCATCCCCATGAGAGTGGAAATTTTGTCTATTTGCTCTCCTACTCCATCCCCAGTTTCTTGAAAAGTTTCAGGCAGAGAGTAGGTCCTCAACAAATGTTTGCTGAATGAGTGGATGAATGAATGGGAGGCATCCTTCCTTCTCAGTCATCCCTGTCTTGCCCCCTCTCCCCAGTATTCAGATATCCACCATGAGCGCTACATCTGTGCTGATCTCAGTGGGTGTCATCCTGGGGAAGGTCAACCTGCTGCAGCTGCTGTTGATGACATTGATAGAGGTGACAGCCTTTAGTGCCACGAGGATGGTCGGCAAGGAAGTCTTCAATGTGAGTCATGGTGCTGTGAGGAGGGACCTCAGGGATGAGGGCTGAGCAGGTGAAAGGGGAGGGCTCTGTCTCCATTTGATAAAGCTTCTGGGATTAAAAAAACATTAAAGACTGGCCAAAATGGGGTTGCAAAAGTGTGGTCTATGCTAAACATTTAAACATAGCAAGCAAATGCTATGAAGGCAGTTCCCACGGTAAAAACTGTCAAGGAGGACTTCCCTGGTGGCACAGTGGTTGAGAGTCCGCCTGCCGATGCAGGGGACATGGGTTCGTGCCCCGGTATGGGAAGATCCCACATGCCGCAGAGCGGCTGGGCCCGTGAGCCATGGCCACTGAGCCTGCGCGTCCGGAGCCTGTGCTCCGCAACGGGAGAGGCCACAACAGTGAGAGGCTGGCGTACCGAAAAAAAAAAAAAAAAGTCAAGGAAAGAGGTCAGTTCCCAGAGATGGAAAGCCCACTGTGGGCAATGCATTATAAGCCTTTTCCTGCTTTGTTACGGTTTTCATAATGATTGTTTTAAAAAGCTGCATTAATTCAAAGCCATCTCCTCTCTTCTCTGCAGCTTCAATGTTTTAGTTTAGCTGGTCCGGGGGAGGGTTTGGCACTGACTTTGAGAGTTCACTGCTTCTCCTCAAAAACTTCAATTCAGCCTGGGTTTGTTGCATGGAAGGGCTCAGGGGAAACTAGAGCCAGAAACCAGAGCTGTTCCCAGTAGAGGCAACTCAAGAAATGAGTATTCCAAGCTGACGATTCCTGGGGGACCTCAGAGAGATTAGAAATGCAAGACTTCTTCAGTTCTTACAAGGGAATTCCACAGACTTTCATTTTTATGTGTGACTGAGGTTCCTTACCATTCATTCATTCCTTTCACAAATATTTTTTCTGAGCCTATTGTGTACCAGGCACTCTTCTAGGCAGTGGGAAAATGCAGCTGTCATGGAACTTCTATTCCAGAGGGAAAGACTGCCAATAAACAATAAAATAGGCAAAAGATACAGTGTGTTAGATAGTGATAAGTACTATGGAGAAAAAAATAAAATGAGGAAAGCAGACAGGAATAGCTGTGAGGGAGGATAAAGTGTTAGAGAGGTTGGCCAAGGAAGGCTTCCCCGGGCAAATAATTTTTGAGTAAAGAGCTGAAGGCAGCAGGTTTGCAAGTCACGTGGGTATCTGAGGACAGTGGCAGATGGAAGGCAGGGCCGTGGGAGCGGTCTGCCTCTTTCAGGAGGAGGATTGTGTCAGTGACACTGTTTAGAATTGTTGGCACATGATGATAATAAAAAGCAGATGGGCTTTTAGTTGCTTTAATTGTTTTAAATTCTCTACAGACAATGCATCCCCTTATTGCCTGTACCCAGGGTGGACCACTCCCTCCACCGTGCACTCCAGGCAGTGGAACAGACGGTGCAAAGTGGTACTGACGTGGGAGCATGAGTGTGGGTTTGAGGAACAGCAAGGACAGTGTGTGTGGAATGAGTAGGAGGTGGAGTCACAGAGGTTGTGGGAGGGCAGATCATGCAGGGTCCTGTAGGTCGTAGGAAGAACGCTGACTTTGACATTGAGGGAGACATGGAGGAATTCCCACCCCCCTCACTGGGGGATTCTGAGCAGAAACATGCCATGAGCTAAGATTTTAACAGGGTCTCTCTGGCTGCTACGTGGAGAAGAGTCAGTTGGGGGACAAGGGTGGAAATGGGGAGACCAGTTAGAAGATTACTGCAAAAATTTGGGAAGGTGTTGATGGTGGCTTAAACCAAGGTGGGGCAGTGGAGCGTGGTGGTGAAAATTTTGCCAAACCTGGATATTTGTTGAAGGCACAGCTGACAGGACTTACCAGTAGCCCACGAAGTGAGTTATGAAGGGTTACTAAATTCGATATTCATAAAGCAAAATGAACATATAGCTGGAATTTTCTGAACACTTTAGTTCAGTATTATAAAAATTCTGGCTGCTTCATGGTGCAAAGATCATATCACTCATACTCTATGCAAAATTTGAAATTCTGCCAAAATGTAGGAAGCAGTGGGGTACATGTCCGTGTGGCTCTTCCCCCACCTAAGTGGACTTCAGCCAAAAGTGTTTAAAGCCAAGCAGAGGGGAATTCCCTGGCGGTCCAGTGGTTAGGACTCGGCGCTTTCACTGCTGTGGCCTGGATTCAATTCCTGGTCCTGGAACTAAGATCCTGCAAGCTGCAAGACGTGGCCAACTAAATAAATAAAGCCAACCAGAAACCTGTCGGGAATAAATACACAGCAACTCACGGGACTCCTCTGAAAGGGGGGCTGCTGGGCTGGGTCAGTCTCCTGACTTCAAGTCACGCCTCCTACATGAAGCCAGAACTTTCTCCAAGGAACACGGAAGGTTCCCTCCCTGTGGGCAGAAGATGCTGACACTCACTGTTCCCGCTGGGTTTTGTTGCAGATGGACAACCACATAAGCATGATGTACATCCACGTGTTTGCGGCCTGTTTCGGGCTGACTGTGGCCTGCTGCCTCCCGAAGCCTCTGCCTAAAGAAGCGGAGGACAAACAACAGACGGCCACGAGCCCCAGTTTGTTCGCCATGCTGGGTGAGGACACGGTGACGTGGGCGGGCTCGGATCTGGGGTGGGCAAGAGGCTCCAAAAGAGGAAAATCTCTCTCCTTTTCCAACCTTCTCTGGGTGTCTGGAGCCCCTCGGTAATGATCCATTTCTTCAAGTGGTATCTGATGAATTCACATCTTTGAATTCCCCTCTAGGGAACTTCTCTTCATTAATATCCAAAGGAGAGGAGAGGCTCATTACATCTCAGTTTAAATAAGGTTATCCAATCCTTTTGTCCTCAACTTAAAGCAGAGAATTGGACACATGAAGAAAACCGGGCCTAGGAGTGGAGGAAAGAATGGGAGTGGGAAGAGAGGAGTAATAGTGGTGTATCAATAGTTTGAAGAGCTCCAGTAAAAGTGATGAACTTAGAGGCTGGGAGAGGCTTAGAAGAAGGAAATCAGGCAGTGAGATCGCCAGCAGGCAACTGAATACCAGGCCATTGGGCCAAATGAAAGCATCCCATTAATTTTTTAAAATAAGCATTTAAGCCATCACAGGCCAGGGTCAGGAGGCCTGGGGTTTGGTGATTTCAACTCTCTGGACCTTAGTTTCCTTGCCTGTAAATTATGTTAGCTGGGCGCTACCAGCTTAAGAATTCAGAGAGGAGACATGATTTGCCCAAAGTCACAGAGCAAGGAAGTGACAGAGATGAGACTTGCCAGGTCCAGAGTTCTCCTGTCTGAAGTGCCCCTGGCTCAGGCTTTGGAGCAGGAATACTGGTTCCGGCCACTGACCCTCTCTGGCCTCCAGGCACCCTCTTCTTGTGGATGTTCTGGCCGAGTTTCAACTCCGCTCTGCTGGACATTCCGGACGAAAAGAAGAAGGCCTTGTTCAACACCTACTACGCCCTTGCTGTCAGCATGGTGACAGCCATCTCAGTGTCAGCCTTGGTGCACCCTCAAGGGAAGATCAACATGGTGAGGAGGGGGGCTGTCCCTTGGGCAGCACTTGGGTCTTCTAGGCCTGACACACATATTCACACCCAACCCGCCGGCCTCAGTGCCAGCCCCACAGGTCGGGAAAGCGCATATCGGGTGATGGGGTCTTGTCTGCGGCATCGTGGGGCATCAGCCCATCAGCACTGCCTTGTCAAAATGGGCCTGGAACATAGGAGACTGTCAAATGAGCAAAGGCCCTCTGGGGGGAGTGATTAAATCTATCAGCCTTGACATCAAACAAACCCAAGTCTGAACCCCATTTCTGGTGGTTACTAAAGCCAGCTCCCATAAGCAAGAGTCAGCAGAGAAAAACTGGGGTAGAATGAGTCATCCTCTCCCCTTCCCTGAAGAAATTTCAAGAATGGAATAAACGGAATCCGAAGTAAAGATCTTTGTTTCCCTAGCCATCTGAACTTGGCCAAGCCACTTAAACTGTTTGAGTCTCAACTGCCTCATATGTAAAGTGGGAATTGAGAGATGATGCACGTAAAGGGCTTCATGCCCAGAGCTAATAAGTACTGGGCAAATATTAGCTGCTATTAACAACGTAGCTGCGAGTCTGTGTGTGAGTTTTCGGGGGAGAGATCCGTGAGATGGTAGACTAAAGACAAAACAAGGTCCCATGATGATCAGGGCATGAGGTCAACCAGCCAGACATGATGGGAAAGTCTAGACAGATGGGGCGGGTTGGGGGGGTGAAGGGGAGAGAAGATGGCCAAGGATGACAGGTTAACAGCACTAAGGGGAGGTGAGGGTCCCCACAGGTGAGCTCCATGGTCACAGGGAGTCTAGGATCAGACAAGGTAGCGACATCCAGGGAGGCAGGTGCAGGCATCAGGTCGGGGAAGCCCAGAAGCTGGTCCCAGGGCCCAGAGCTCCAAGATCTGGGTAGAATTGAGAGGGGCAGAGAGCAGTAGCATAAGAGCAAGGCAAAGCCCCAGTTCTAGAGGAGGTGAAGGTCATAGCAGAGACATGACCCAGGAACAAGGGCCAGCTTCTTGGGATGGGGTCCAATAATACAGGGTGACATCGGCACCAAGTAGCCAATAATAATAATAGTAAAAAACAATAATAATGGCTTATATTTGGGGAGCATTTACTCATGTTCTATGCCAGGCATTGGGCTCAGAGTTTTATATGACTCAATTTTATGTGACTCAATTTTCACAATAACCGTATCAGCAGATACAATCAAAACCCCATTTTTCTGGTGACAAAGTTAAAGCACTGAGTGGTTAAGCGCCCAAGGACACATCACAACTAAGTGTGAGCATGGCTAGGATCCTGAGTAACTGCACTTTCAGGCTAAATGACTCCCAATCAGGGTGACTGCTCCCTGAGCCTGAGAAGTGGGGTGAGATAAGACCGTTGGTGAACTCTCAGCAGAGGGGAGGGGCTGGTTTCAGGATCAGAGAAGCAGGGAAGATGTTACACTGTTTTCTTGCTACCGGCTTACCAAGTAATTTAGAGAGATCCTGTCCTCTCTATGTCATTTCATTCACCCACAAGCTATTCCTCTGCAGACTCACATCCACAATGCGGTGCTGGCAGGAGGTGTGGCTGTGGGCGCCCCCTGTTACCTGATCCCTTCTCCTTGGCTTGCCATGGTGCTGGGTCTCCTGGCTGGGCTGATCTCCATCTGGGGAGCCACGTACCTGCAGGTAAGGAGCTGGGCAATGAACACCTGCTGCTTTGGCTTCCACCAGGGTCCAGGCCCCTAGAACATGGCGGGCCATCTTGTAGTGCCAAGGGCTGCATTAGGCAGCCGTTGGCACCTTCTCAGTTTAGCTTCAGAGCTTGGGTGAGGGATCCACCCAAGTCGGATGGTGCATTTGTTAAGATCTGGGGAGCGAGTATCAGAACATATTCAAGCTTGCTCAGGAATAAGGGGGATTTGTTAGAAGGTTACTGGGGTATCACTGAACCCAAGGACAGGAATGCTGCTGGGAGCCCAGGAATGGCTGGCACCAGGGATGCGAGTCTTGTGGGGAACCCAAGAAATCCCTGCTCTTCTTTTTTTGCTTTTCCTGAACATCTGCTTTATTCTCACTCTGTAGACTTCCTTCTTCTTCTCCTACTCCACATGGTGGAGTGTCATCTTTCTCTTCAAGAAAGCAGCCAGGTGAAATCTCTTGGCCCCAGTTGCAAATTCCTTGGAGAAGGGGCTCCTTGGTCTAACTTGGATAATGTGCCCATCTTTGGCTGGGTGGGAGGTACAGCACATCATACATGCAAGTCTGCTGTCCATGAACCATGTGAATGGGGGTGGGAAGGGCAGCACTCAAAAGAGGGATGCTGGGCTGGTAATCCAGGTCACGTCCACTTCTGACTATTTAGTTCTTCTTCTGAGTGGATGGATCTTTCTTCCTTCAATATTCTACATATACTGGTAACATCAGAATGCGCCATTATAGACGATTTGCCATCACACACTTCTAAGAGAAATATTTAGGAGCAACAGATCTTCATAGGTTTGAAGACCTGATGGAGGAAAAAGGAATAGACTTTTGGGTGACACAAGAAGATGAATTTGGATGAACCGTGGATATTCAGGGAGGCAGTTTCAAACCCAAATAGGAAGAACTTACCAACAGTTCGATGTGACCAAAAGATGGGGTAGTCTGCTTTTCATCTTTGGAGTGGAAGCGTGTGTCTTTTATCTCCTCTGGCTTTGAGATCCTCTGATGAAAGTAGGACATATTCAGCAAAACGTGTATCACAGGAATCCCCTGGTGGTCCAGCGGTTAGGACTCCAAGCTTTCACTGCCGAGGGCCCGGGTTCAATCCCTGGTTGGGGAACTAAGATCCCACAAGCCACGCGGCACAGCCAAAAAACATGTATCACAAGTATCATGAGGCTCAGTGTCTGTCACTTTCTCTGTGCCTCAGGTTCCTTGAGTCTATCACTGCGGGAAGGATTCAAAGATGATTCACTGATTTTTTCATTCATTCATTCACTCATTCATTCATTCATTCAACACATTTGTTTTAACAGTCTTCCTGCTTCCCAAGCTATAGTGTAGTGAAGGAAATGGACAAATAAATGCAACACAGTGTGTTAACTGCTACTGGAGCACATCTAAGCTGGTCTGAGATGGGTCAGGAAATGCCTCCCAGAGCAGAGAAGGTCTCACCCGAGCATTGACAAAGAACTTATATTAGCCAGGGAAAGAAGTGGGAAATGTACTCCAGGCAGAAGGAACAGTGTGTTCAAAGGCTCAGTGGCAAGAAGAGCATGGGGCCCAACCAGGAAACGGAAAGATGTTCTTTGGGCTGAAGCGTAAAGTTCATCAGGGAGTGTGCCTCTCACCAGAGCCTTGGGAGATGGCAGGTGCTCAGGAATACCTTCTGGGCGAGTTCAAGAGTCTGAATTTTTATTTTCAAGACAATGAGGATTCTAAGGAGGGAACTATCCTGATGAAATTTGCATTGGTATCCACATCTGTTGGCTCCCAGCCATCTGGGAGGCCAAGTGACGAAATGGAAGGAGTACTGACTGGGCGTCTAGAGGTGTGGTCAGATTCTTTCCTTTTCATCAGCCATGTAGTCTCTTGGATGGCTGTTAGGTTTGGTCTAGACCAGTGGGTCTCAATCAGTCCCTGGGGACATTTGACAATATCTGGAGACAGTTTTGGTTGACACACCTGGGAGAGGGGTGCTCCTGGCATCTAGAGGGTACAGGCCAGGGGCGCTGCTAAACCTCCTACAGTGCACAGGAGGGCCCCTGGCATAACACAGAATTATCAGCCCCAAATGTGAGTAGTGTGGACAACGGACCAGCATTGGTGTCACCTGGGACTTTGCTAGAAATGCAGAATCTCAGGCCCCAGACCCACTAAATCCAACTCTGCATTTTAATGAGCTCCCCAGGTGCTGTGAGTGCACATTCAAATCTGAGAAGCACTTATTTAGTTGAGTCCTAATGCCCATCCCCCTGGATACCCTGGATGCCAAGGGTCTGTGAAAGGGTCGGTAAGGAGTATCAGTCCCACATGCAGATCTGCTGGTAATGGTGTTTGTTCCCAGGTGTGTCTTCAACGAACGCTGGACCTCCATGACACCTACGGCGTGCAGTATACCTTCGGCTTGCCGGGTCTACTCGGAGGGATCACCAACATTGTGCTGACGGCGCTTCAGGTCAAGTGGACCAAGGGTTCCACGTAGGTGGAATTGCCTCAGCCCCTTATCACCCCATCCAGCTCAGGAAGGAGTGTGCCCAGAGCCCCTGGCCGGGGAAGGGGGGGTGGTGCCCAGGGCCGGGCAGTAAGAGGCCTCAGTGAATATTCGTTGGCCAACTTATTCTGAAATTCTGCCCAGCCCCTACTGTGTATGGACTTATCACCTGTCCAGGCCCCTTCTTTCTAAAGCAGGCAGCTTAGGTGCAGGGCAAAGGCAGACAGTCCCGAGTCCTCCCCAAATGCAGGCAGAGCAGGCGATCAGGCTCAAGCCAACTGAGCCTGTGTTTCAGTCCCTGGTGGTTTAGGTTGTGGTGAAGTGTGCCGTGGGGTCTTGGCCTCTTACTAGCTGGGCCATGCTACCTAACCTCTCTGAGCCTCTGTCACCCGATGGTAAATGAAGATAATGATAACTCCTCCCCTCCTAGGGGTGTTGGGTGCTACTTGAGGCCAGGTACTGTGTGGTTAAGAGGATTTGATATGTTAATGTAGGAAAATGCTGAGTACAGCCCATCCCTGAGACCCAGAGAGGGAAGGAGCTTGGCTAAGGTCACGCAGTGAGGTGGGACCGTGGGTCTCCGGACCAGAGTCAGGTCCTGTGCCCCCCAGACAATGGACAGCAATGATCAGAACCCTGGCCATCACCTTCTGGAAGTTATCTTCTTGTTTCTTTCCTTTTTTTTTTTTTTTTTGCGGTGGGGGGCAGTTGTTTATCTTCTGAATGTGACTCACATATAATGGAAGAGTAACTTGGGCACAGGGATAGATTTTTCCAGATGAACTGAGTTAGTGATAACAATAATAATATTACTGATGACAGTACTGTTTGACTGCTTTCTAAATGCTAGGCATTATGCTAAAATCATTACGTCATCATCTCATTCAATCCTCACAACCACCTGGTGAGGTATTATTAGCTTTCCCTAAGAAATGATATTTCGGGGGAGTTAGTTGTCCAAGGTCATGTGGCTGAAACCTGGCTGTAAAGGTTATGAGCACCTGCGGTGGGTGATGAGAGCTCATCGTTGTGGAGGTATCTCAAAGAAATCATGGAGGTCTGCATCCCTCAGTTCTAACAAGAGAGACGACCATAGCCCCAAATTATAGGAATCTTCTGTGAGCAGGTGAGATATACCTCCATGAGCTGCTTGGGGGTGAAGAGGATCCCATTTGGGGGCGGGGAGGGGATGGTCTGTGGGAGGCAGTGCATCTCTGTAATGGACTCCAATGATGTGCCTGCCACTTCTTCAATAGCTGTGCGACTCTCAGCAAAGCTTTTTCCTCTCTCTGGGCTCCTGAGTTCCCCTCTGTAAAATGAGGGGTTGATCTAGCAGGGTCCTACACTCAGATACCTGTAGGGACCAGGCAGGTAAGGTTAAAACTGAGACCGGTGAGGGGAGGAAACTATGGGCATTTGCTCTTCAGTGCCGGGCAGCTAATACCGTGCAGGGTCCCAGGATAAGTGTTGCCAGATCTAATGACTTTTCAAAAGTCAGAAATCCAGAGTTTTGCATGTACTTCCCAAGCATTGGCAAAAGATTCAAAATCACTAGAAACATTGTGTGGGCCAAATTCTGCTCGTGGGCTGCCGACCTGGAACTTCTGCACCACCTACCCTTCTATCCCCCAAATTCTGTGATTCTGTGGCTCTCCTAGAACAGTGGCTCTCAACAGCATTAGCATCACCTGGGAACTTGTTTGAAATGCAAATCATACCCCACCCCAGACCCACACAATTAGAAATCTGGGGGCAGGCCCAGCAGTCTGTTTTAACGAGTCCCCTGTGTGATTCTCATACAAGCTCAAGTTTGAGAACTATTGGCCTATAGCAAAAAAAAAAAAAAAAAAAAAAAAGCAAAGCTGTCAACCAGCAGTGTGCTGCTAAAGGACGAACAACTGGCTCTCCAGGGAAACAAAGCCCTGACTTAGAGCATTTGCTGATTTCTCCCTGTGGCCAATTTCAAGCCATCAAGGTAACACCCCTGAACGTGGAGTTGAGAAGAGCTGAGAACCATTGGCCTGTGTGTCTGTGTGAGCTGGCTCCAGCACCCGTCGCCAAGCCAATTCTCATCAGGATGAGACAGCTGAGGACCAAAAGTAGTCCTCTCTCCTCTGCGGGAACCTGGCAAAGGGAAGGGCACAGTGACAGCGATGACCCCTCTCGGGGTGGCCTCTGGTCTGCTGGAAGCAAAGGGCACAGGCTTCAGGGACACACAGACCAAGGTCACATTTACCAGTTGTGTGACCTTAGGCATGGTATTCAAACTCTCTTTAAGTCTCAGTTTTCTATCTGTAAAATAGGATAATAAGATCCATGTCCCAGGGCTGCTGTGACGATTCAGCAACATATAATAATTAAAGGGCTCGGGACAGTGCTTGGCATGGAGTAAACACCCAACACATGGCCCCTTTCTTTATGATGGTTACTGATGCTGCTGCCTCCGTAGGAGGGGCATCTGGATGTAGTGGAAAGATGGGGAAAGGACTGAGCTGGCAGTTAGAGCGCTTTCTGGGAAGTGTGGATCAGCTGTTTTATTAGCTCTGTGTCATTGGATGAGTCAGTTGACTTTACATTCATTCCACAAACAATATTTGTCGATTTCCTATTTGGGTGAGCAAATGTAAATCAGTCAGATGCTGTGCTTGGAGGCTGGATGGAGCATTTTTCACAAATTGTGGGATTTTTAAAAAATAAATTTATTTATTTAATTTATTTATTTTTGGCTGCGTTGGGTCTTCGTTACTGCGCGTGGGCTTTCTCTAGTTGTGGCGAGCTGGGGCCACTCCTCGTTGCGGTGTGCAGGCTTCTCATTTCGGTGGCTTCTCTTGTTGCAGAGCATGGCCTCTAGGCACATGGGGTTCAGTAGTTGTGGCACGTGGGCTCAGTAGTTGTGGCTCACGGGCTGTAGAGCGCAGGCTCAGTATTTGTGGCTCACGGGCTTAGTTGCTCCACGGCATGTGGGATCTTCTCGGACCAGGGCTCAAACCTGTGTCCCCTGCATTGGCAGGTGTACTCTTATCCACTGTGCCACCAGGGAAGTCCCTTGATTTTTTACTTTCTTAATGGTATCTTTTGATGAACAATAGTTTTAATTTTATCATAGTCCAATTTATCATTGTTCCCTCTATGTTTAGCTCCTGTGTGTCATGTTTAAGAACTTTTTGCCTACTGCAAGGTCACACAGGTGTCCTCCAAGGGCCGCTTAATAGTTTAAAGTGAAGCCCTGGGGTTGCTTTGAAGGAGAGAGGACAGGCACATATGTCCAAGGGGGTAGGCAGGGGAGATGGGTCTGATGGCCAAGCTGTACCCCATCTCGCCCTGATAGAAATAAAACTTTCATCATTAATTGCCTAATGAGGAAACTCAGGACTGTGAGAGTTTAAGTGCCTAGGGTCGTGCAGCTAGTAACAGAACTGGGACCTGAACTTGGGTTTTCCGACTTCTACTCTAGTTCATCGTTCATGGGGTCTGAGAACTAAAGTAAGCCAAAGAGGATCTTGAAATCCCTTCTTCCCCTTCTACATGTCTGCATAGCTTTGTGGGAGAATGACGGGAATGTACTGCCTAGGGAGGGGACATTTTGTTCTCCTGGTGGCCCTTCCTGACAGCATCACTACTGATGCAATCTTTTCTGTCCCCAATGACCTCTGCGGCCTGATGCCCAAATGTGACCACCTCTGCTTTGTCATTTCTAGGCTTGGCTACCAGATACTCACTGACTCCGGGGCATTCAGCTTCACCATCATTATGGGTGTGGGATCTGGTCTTCTGACAGGTCAGTGTGAGACCACCCTTCTTCCACCATTGTCCAGGGCACAGGGCCTGGGCCTAGACTGCACCTGCCCCATCCCTGGACGTGTATGTGCCCATGCCCTTCCTCCTGAACCCACCCCCTCAGCTCCAGCCAAAGGAGGCAAAGAGCCCAGACCTTGATTAAAAAATAAAGGAACACAGAATTACAAACTTTCATAATTGGAAAGGTCCTCAGAAGTCACCTGGACACTGCAGCCTCTTGAGCCCAGGACTGGTGATTTCATCAAATTTTGCACAGAAGACCAAGGAGACCCTTATGCTACAGAGCTTACCTTTTACTCCCTGAGAACACCTAAATACTATTTGTTCAGCAAATATTTGTTCAATATCTGCTATGAGCCAGGCACTATTCTTAGCTACTCAGGATACAGCAGGGAAACAAATTCCCTGGCCTCATCGTGTTGACCTTCTAGATGGGGAGGGGGCTTTTCCCATAAACAGAAAAAAATAAAATAAAATAAAATAAATATATATGTGCTATGTCAGATAGTAATAAGCACTATGAAGGGAAATAAATCAGGGTAGGGGGAACGTAGAGTTATTGTGAAGGTGGGCTGCTCTTTTAGAAGGGTGGTAAGGAAGGCCTATCTAAGAAGCTGACTTTTAAGCAAGGACTTGAATGCAAAAAATGAGGGAGATACCATGTGTTTATTTGGGAGAAGAACATTCCATGAAAAGGGACAGCAAGTGCAAAGACACTGAGGCAGGAGTGTGCATTGCATGTTTGGGGAACAGCAAGGATGTCAGTGTAGCTGATGTGGGTGGAGTGACAGGGAGAGTGGCAGGGGTTGAGGATAGAGTGGTAGCAAGGAGCCAGATCATTCTGAGACATGGGAAGGCATTAGAGATCTGTAAACAGAGGACTGATGTTCTTTTGCTTCTGCAATATGACAGACCTGCAAAGAATCTTGGGGAGATACCAATTTGCCAGTCTTACATGCTAGGTGAAAACATGCATTCTGTACAGAACTGCTCACTGTTATTCTACAAGCAAACAGCTTTTATTGGTTAGATTTTCATATATTGTACCTCTAAGCATGGAGTGAATGCCAAATAAGAGACAAAATAGCATAAGTAGACACTAAGGAGTTGTGTGATCTTGGGCGTGTCACTTTGGGCATTGGCTGGCTTCTCTGTAAAATGAAATATTATAGTAACTAATCATATGGCGTCCTTTCAGCTCTGAAACATGTATGAAAGTACTGTTTGGAGTTTTAGAGAGTGAGATTGGCTAGAATTGCTTTAACGTAACAATTGGCCTCGGCTTTCGACAGAGTCTGAGGTGATTAATTAAATACAGATAAGAAAAATGTCTCCAGCCATCACTTTACATTCTATTCGTGGTGGCAGTCCAGCCCTGAATAGGGTTGCCAGATTTAGCAAGTGAAAACACAAGGCACCCAATTTGGAATTCAAAAGGAACTGAGCATCTTGTATTTTATCTGGCAGCCCTACCCCTGGCCTCTCACACCATTTACCACTCTCCCCGGCGTGCGGAGGCTTCCTGTGCTTCACTGAAGCCAGGAAAGAGAATAGAGGAAAGACACTCCTATCATTCCTTTAAGAGTTAAGACCAACCAGCTTTCCTCTTCACATGTTGCTTTCCACATGAGGGAGCCAGGGATAAAAAAGGACTTGGACAATGGAGGTGGAAAGAGGCCTCCGAGAGGCCAAGATGGCAACAAATTGACCCCCTTAAGCCAAGCATTTAACATGTGAAGAGACCCTGTTCCGTGGAGCCCGTCTATAATATATGCACTTATTTAAGAAACCATCTTATCAAGCATAGTTATGGGGTTTCCCAGGTCAGGCAGATTAGAAATAGCAGATTAGACGTGGATAGGTTTCTAGAGGCAAGGCACCCTCGTAGAAGTTAGAAGTGAAAGCAGAGAGCCTAGCAGGAGAAGAGAATTTCCTAAAACCAGTCACAAGAACATGAGAAGCTTGGGCTGCTGGAGAACAGGCCAGTAACCTTCAGCAGCTGTAGCCCTTCTCCACGTTACACAGCACATTTCATAAAAGGATGTTCCTAGGAACAGTTCTGATTTTTTTTTTAAGTCTAAATGTGTTCTGTGTTGTCTCATAAGACAAGAAAATATAATAATTTTAGAGGATTTGCATCAGATGAGTAAGCCTCAGCTATCTGGAAAATATATGTAGGCGACAGGGATCATTTCTGAGTAATTCTAGCTAAATGAGGTGTGCTGATTGCACTCTTCATGCCAATATCAGTTAAAGGCACACACTATAAGATGAAAATATGAATAAGCACACACCTACTCTTGTTAATCTTACTATTTAATACATTGGGACTGATCATCATTAAAAATACACAGATAAACCTATCAATGGCATTTCCCTGCTTCACATGAAAGGTAAACACTACTTTATGTACTGGAAATTTGGCAGACTTTGAGCGACTGGGGAAGGCGTAGGGCCCGAGCTCTCTGCGCGGAGGACGGATGGGTGAAAAGAACAGGCACAGACGCAAGTTGTTATAAACTACTTTCCCAACAAGTGGAATCTTGAGCTGAGGTCACTGGGACTTTATTGGAACCAGTGAGGATGGACCTGCAGGGGCGGCTATTTGAGTCGCTCTCCATGGTAGCTTTTGCATTTTAAATAGACCAGCTCTTAAGAGGGGCACCGTCTAACAGGGTCCTTCTATTCCATCTTGGGAAGTGTGTTAATCCATGATGATCATATACCTCCCTGCGTAACCTAAATCCTTTGGATGTAATTGTTCTTGCCAGTTCCTTTTGAAAGATGTCTATAGAATTAATTAAGCTGGTCCAGGAAGGACAGTGCTTCAATTTGTCTATCTCCTGGTTGTGGAAGAAAAAAGGATTTCTGCTGAGATACCATAGTTGACTTATAATATTTTTATTAATTTTGAGATAACAAATGCAATCATCTAAGTGTGTAACATTTAATTATGAATTTAAACAGGTATGCTCTTAAACCTCAAAATATGGAAGTCACCTCACGTGGTTAACTATTTTAATGACCAAACTTTCTGGAAGGTAAGCGTTTTAACCTATTAATGTCTAAGGTTTTGAGTGAATGAACTTAAAAATATACTGGGTATATATGTTAACTTGGTGTTTATGAGAGTAAAGTAACAAACAAACAAATCCAAGATGTGTGTGTGAGCGTGTGAGCATGCGTGCGTGAGCATGTGTGCATGCGTGCGTGTGTGAGCGTGTGTGCATGCGTGCGCGTGCGCGTGTGTTGGTGGGGGGGTGAGGATGTAGTAAATGTTCCCATTTCCCTGATTCCTCAAAATCACTGAGGGTCAGGGATGCAAGAACTGTCACTGGCCACATGTCTCCTCCCCACCTGGAGTCACCAAAGTGGGCGGGCGAACAGTTTGACGTTAAGGTGATGGAATCCTGCAGTGCAAGAGCCAGAAGGACCATAGGGGCCAGAGAGTCCAATCCCCTCACTTGATAGACCTCCAAGTGGAGCCACGAGTATCCAAGTTCTCACAGGGACTGAGTGGCACAGCTGAAGAAATTAGAGCTAGTGGACACGAGAAAACTTGCAGCATAGGTGTCTGGGGTTATTTAGTCAGGGGACGTAAAGTTCAAACAACTCAGCTGCTGCTGAGGGTCTGTGTGACATTGTAGTGTTTGTTGTCATGACTGGGCTAGAGAGGAGGTCAGGGCTCATTCCCTGAAACCCCACTGCCCTCCTCCCCTTAACCTACACTCACAGTTCACAAAGCATTCTGATGTGTGTCACCTTAGGTAATCTTCCAATTGATGCTGAGGTCGGCTGGGCAAGCAGGGACCCATATTGCCAAGTCATAAATGGGAAGTGGGGGCCGACAGAGGGCAGGCTAATGCCCAGCATCATGCCTTTGTGAGTGGAAGCAGTCCTTCTGAGTCCCAGGCCAACCCTTTCTCCACCCAGCAGGCCAAGATACTGACCACTAAAGGGACAGAGAACCAGCCTTACTATAGGCCTTGGCATTTGTGTCTGTAGGGGCGAAACAGAGAGAACCTACGGAGAAAACCCACCTCGTCTCCCTTTCCTTCATCTCCGCGCTCTCTTTCCTCCTCTTCCTCTTGAAACAACTTTCTAGAGGTATACTTGACAATGAACTGCACATATTTGAAGCATACACTTTGATACATTAAACATGTTTATACGCCTATGAAACCATGACCACAATAAAGGTAAGAACATATCCACCACCACCAAACATTTCCTCCTGACTCTTTGAAACTGCTCCCTGCTGACTCCACCCTGTTCCATCCCCGGGCCACCACTGAACTGCTTTCTGTCCTATAGATTAGCTTACATTTTCTATAATTTTATATAAATGGAAGCACACGGCATGTACTCTTCTTCGTCTGGCTTCTTTTGCTCAGTGTAATTATTCTGGAAGTCATCAACATTGTTGTGTGTAATCTGCCTCATCTTGCACCAGCTTCTCTCTATATGGCTTCTCCCAACAGCTAGTCTCTCCCAGTCCCCTGCAAGTATTCTTGCCCCTTTAGCAGAAACAGGGTGATCTAGTGAAAGGATTCAGAAAATTGGCTTCATCCATCCATTCATTCCACAAGTGCTTATTGAGCAACTATTATATACCAAGCACTCTGCTCATTAATGAGAGATACCACAAATAGGACAAATATCCAGCTGAATTATTTGAGTTGCAATAAATACTTGCTGAACAAATGAAGGAAACCTGAGGAACCCCCACCCCCAACACTAGCCCCTTGCAGCAGCAGGTGAAATGGAGATTGTGTCCCTGGAACAAGAAGACCTGGATTCTAGTCACCATTCTGCAAGGTCTGATGTAGGCAAGACCCTTGACCTCTCTCACTGGTAAAATAAGAACAGTAACCTTCGTTCTACCTCACTGGGTTGTTTTGAAGACCAGGTGGGGTCATAACATATGTGACCACATTATGTAATATGCAAACTGCCATGTGAATGTGAAAGTTTATTACTAGGGGTTTAGACAACCACCAAGGAATGTGTAAGCCTAACAGCTATCATTTATTGCAAGCCTATTGTTTCCGATTCTGTGCTGGATGCTTTTCAACATTATCTGATTTTATCCTCGGAAAAACCCTGCGTAAGAATAAGTCTCCCCGTCTGCAGATGAGGTGTAACTTGTCCAAAATGACAGACCTAGTAAATGGAACAGGAGGAATTTGAATCGGTGTCTGTTTGGCTCCAAAGACACAGCATGTATGTGTTGTGGGCAGCTACTGGAGAATGGTTATGTCTCCCCTCATCTTCTGATGTACATTTTTTTTACAGCTGAGTAGAACTATTGATTCAGCAGTGTAACACTTATAGCTTGCATTTAAAAAGCAAGAATACAAACTTCCAAAGCTGATAAATCCAGAGGTGATTTTTTTTTTTTTTTTTGGTAAACCATCCAAAAAGACATGTTAAACATTATGGAATGCCCTTTATTGTGTGTCATAGAAGCAGACTACTGGGGGTTGGAAGGGACATTCCTTCACTGGTTGCCCAGACCATGCTCAGCACTTCCTGGGATGGGCACTCACCACCCCACAAGAACACCCATGCCATCCTTGGATGATTTTATTAAGATGTACTTGTTCATTCACTCATTATTAATTCCATAAATATATTAGCTAATATGTGATCAATATTGTATGAAGAGCTGGGGAGACACATCTAAATAAAATTTAGTTCTAGGTCTTAAGGAGCTGCATGTACTAACCCTTTGTCTTCTTGGAAATTACAGTGATCCTCACCCAGATACTGATTTATAAAAATCCGATTTATAATTTTTCATATATCTTCTGCCTTCACTAAGAGGATAAATTCTTTCAACTTTTAATTTCAATTTCATAAACCATGGATTTTATTTCATGCTTTCCAAGGCACAAGGACCCACTGACATCCATTTATTAAAATGAAGAAAGGAACTTTGTTTTGCGAGTCTCCCATGGACAAGCCCCTGTTCTGATTATTGTGTGGATGCCAACAGAGAAAATAGGGGTCTAAGCACTTAGAAGAACTGGATCTTTACCTGTGCACAGCTCTATCTATTAGGTACTAAATAAATAACCCTGGCAGTAGCTGCTAGTTGAACCAGCGGAGGCAGAGGTCATAAGCTTGGGGAGGTCAGGATTCGCTGGACGTGGCTAAGTGACAGAAACTGGAAGACATTCCAAGAAAGGGGAGGATTGAGAGCAAGCACAGGAGAAGCATGAAGCAACTGGCTCAGGGGCGAGTTGGTGAAGAGGAGGATGAATGGTGGGCAGAGTCACTTGAATCATCCTTCAGGCGATGGGAAGCTCCCAAGGTTTATGTGGGGAAATGGTACCATGAAATGAATGTTCCAGGGGTGAGCAGTATGACAGGGTTAAGCACGTAGGATGGATTCTGAAATGACTGCGGTACACCCCAGGTCATCCGCTGCTTTCTGAACACGTATTTGTAGTTTATTTTTTACAGGATTGTATTGCCAAAAAATTTAAACACCACCACTGTTTTGGCACAAAAACACGACAAAATGTGAGTTCCTCTTGCTGTTTTATGCAAAACAGTATAGCCTTGTCACACTGGTGTCACCCCTGCTTCTGATTTAAAATAGATGTTCTAGACACACAGTAAGGGTCCAAAAAATGCTCGTTCTGCCAAAATGAGGAGAGCCGGTTTTTAAAGCAAAGTAGGAAGACAGATCAGGAGCCTGCTGATTCCTCCCCTTTGGGAGAGGCCCAGTGGAAACAGCCTTCTCTGGGCGGCAGATCTGAATTCAGTCCTAGCTCACCCACCACAGGCTGGTGCCCTTGGGCAAGTCACTTTACTTCTGTGGGGTGGAGGGGAGGCTCAGTTCCTTCATGTGTGAAATGAGATCAAATTCGACGTTCTGGAGTCAGACAGATCTGGGTTCCACCACCTCTAGCTCTGTGATCTCTGAAACGGAGATCTCTCACTAGGTTGTTGGAAGGATTTAAGGGAGGTAACATGTGTGAAATGTTAGCACACTGATCCATAGAAAACACCGCATAAACTTTAGCTGCTCTGATTTCTGGTTCTAGAATTCTGTGATCCAAGGCTACTCAACATGCAGTGATGTTGTATGGCAGGGTACCATATGGCACAACCAAAGAACTGAGGATTGATTTATTTAGCTTGCAGAAGAGAAGACCCAAGGGAGACCTAAGAACAATCTTCAAACACTTGAGAGACTGTCATGTAGAAGAGGGAAAAGATTTTTTTCTATGCTTCTCCAAAGAATTTAACTAGTCCCAGTGGGTGATGCAGTATAAATTGCTAACAATTTGAACTGTCTGCAAAACGGAATAAACTACTTCATGTGGTAGTGAGTCTCCTGTCACTGAAGGTGTTCAAACAAAAGCCAGGTGACCACTAATGATCCATGTAAAGAGCTATATGAAATGAGATCTACCTATCTAAGAGATCTTCCAATTCAGATTTTATGAAAGAACTTCTAAGACCTTTGTGATGAAACAACATTTTGGGCAACATAAGTTTCAAAAGATCAAGCCAGAATCAATATGTGTACAATATTAAGCATATAATAAGGCTTCATCTGTAATAAAAAATGTTTGCTTTCCTTTTACAGTTTCCACATTTGGCTGTTGGATATTAAGCGAAATCATCCAAGAAAAACAAGGGCTGTTTGAAAACAACTTCTTTTCACTGTTGCCCATTTTTTTGTGTGTGCGACACTCATTACAGCAAAGTCTCATGTACAATGAAACAGGTCAGAGACAGATTTGATATTAAAAATAAAAGACTAAAAACATAAGGGATAATTTTATATTATAATAATTTTAAATAATTATGTTTGGTTTCATGAAAGATAATGGTGTCATTATTTTCTTGGGTGCAGACACACAGTTCACAAAATTAAGGTTTTGGTTCAATTTTATTGACAATTTAGATCCTTTCTTGTGCTTAGTAAAGTATTAAGCTATCAGTTAACTCATCTACATCAGCAAAGCAGATGATATAAAACAGGGGAAAACTAAGAACTCACTTAGATTTAGCCCTTGCAGACACTGTGCTTTTATTGCAGTGGTTTTACAAGGAGTTCCTACTCCCTGAGCATATCCTGAATTTAACTGTGGGGAAGACATTCGTGGTCAAAGGTGGAGATACACTGCCTCAAGATTTAAAAACTAGTTCTATGACCTTGAGGAAATCATTTAAATTGCCACGGTCCGGGTTCCCTTATCTGTAAGAAGAGAAAGTGAACTTCAACCCCTAAGATCGCCTCCACTTCTCACATCCTGTGGATCTAAAACTTCACCAGGAGTGATTTGCTGTGAGATGAGAACAACACAGCCGTTTCTTTGAATAGTTGATGACCAGGCAACATTCAAATTGTACACACTGGGAGAAAACGATGGCTGACATAGAAAGGGGACCACTGGGACTTCCCTGGTGGTCCAGTGGTAAAGAATCCGCCTTCCAATGCGGGGGACGAGGGTTCGATCCCTGGTCAGGGAAGATCCCACATGCCACGGGGTAACTAAGCCCGTGCACCACAACTACTGAGCTCGCATGCCTCGACTAGAGAGCTCGCGCACTGCAATGAAGATCCCGCGTGCCGCAACGAAGATGCAGCTAAATAAATAAATAAATAATAAATTAAATTAATTAAATAAATAATAAATTAAAAATAATAAATTAAAAATATAAATAATAAACAAACAAAAATAAATAAATACTAAATAAAAGGACCACAATTTAAATCTAAGTGATATTTGGCATTTAATGAATGGCTAATTGTAGTAAGTTTTATGAAAGAAAACATTTCAAGCTTTAGTTCTGAAGAATATGTATCCCACAGTTAGCTAGTTTATTAAAGAAAAAAAAAATTCCCATTTTGCCAAAGTGGGGAGCCTGGGGGATAACAGAATTCCAAAGAGGAACAGACTAAGAATTCCCAGTAGTTAACATTTGTCATTATAATTGACCCTGCTGGTCTATCTTGAGCTTAGTGGTTCAGTACAGAGATACAATGAAACGGAAACCAATTTATTATCAAACCGACAACAGAATTAGTCATGTGAGTAAAGACCAGTGTCAAGTCCCTATCCTCTTCCTCTTTCCTTCCATGGTGGCTGTGGAGTGATTGTCAGCGTCCCACCAGGACCAGGTATCACAGCTGAGTTATTACTCACCCCCTTCCCCCCCCATCACTACCACTGAAGGGACACTTTTGAGGAGACTGGAGGCAGGATTGTGGGGCTACTCTCTTTCAACATGTTCACTCATCCCTTGGGAGATGCTCAATGGTTACTTACACTGAAATATTTACAGAATTTTTGGCAAAACCATATAAACCAAACATAAAGTATACTGAGAAATAATTCTGACCACTGTATAGTTTTTTAAAAACAACAATATGTTTATATTTCATTTAACATTTGACACAGAAGAGGCCACATTTAAATAAACACATTAAATCTTCAGAGAACTTTAACTGCAGTTTTGCACCTTGGATATGACAAATACTCATATAAGATGCTTCCATAATTTCTTTTGTGATTTATTTTTATTTTTACAAATTATACCATGATAAAACATAATAAAAATTTCTCATATGAAATATTTTTAACATTTTACAAGTTAATCAAATGCATACCACAATAGATTTTGCTGTTGTTGTTTAAATAGGGAGTTCTCATGATTTTAGTATTATACAAATTTAAGTTGAGACTACACTCAGAAAGAAGTTTAGAAAATGGCATTACAAAAGACTGGGAGTGAGCAGTGAAAATAAAAACCAAACCCATGCAGGACTTCTCTGCAGTAATAAATCAGATGTTTTCACTGCCACAAGTCTTCAGTGCGGCCAAACTTAAAAATGAGTCCTCTGTGAATAAAATAAGAAACATCATATGACTAGCTGAGTTTGGTAAAAGAAAGACTGTGTGAGATTTAGAATCGTGGGAAACTAACAATAAAGAATAATTGATGAGTTGTATGGAAAAAACTCATGGGATGTATCAGAACAGAAACTGATCATTCTAAGGTAGTAAATTCTTTCACTGTGCTCAGCTGTGCTATTTACCACTAGCTTCCCTGCATCCTTAACTTCTAAGTGTGGAGACATATGTCCCTCCTAAAAAGTTAACCAATGTTTAGCATGTAACCATTATATGTCTGATTTTATCTAATTCATTCAACAAGCCTTTTTTTCTTTTAACATCTTTATTGGCGTATAATTGCTTTACAATGGTGTGTTAGTTTCTGCTTTATAAAAAAAGTGAATCAGCTATACATATACATATATCCCCATATCTCCTCCCTCTTGCGTCTCCCTCCCACCCTCCCTATCCCACCCCTCTAGGTCATCACAAAGCACGGAGCTGATCTCCCTGTGCTATGTGGTTGCTTCCCACTAGCTATCTGTTTCACATTTGGTAGTGTATATATGTCCATGCCACTCTCTCACTTTGTCCCAACTTACCCTTCCCCCTCTCCAGATCCTCAAGTCCATTCTCTACATCTGAGTCTTTATTCCTGTCCTGCCCCTAGGTTCTTCAGAACCATTTTTTTTTTTTTTTTTAGATTCCATGTATATATATGTTAGCATACGGTATTTGTCTTTCTCTTTCTGACTTACTTCACTCTGTATGACAGTCTCTAGGTCCATCCACCTCACTACAAACAACTCAATTTCGTTTCATTTTATGGCTGAGTAATATTCCATTGTAATATGTGCCACATCTTCTTTATCCATTCATCTGTTGATGGACACTTAGGTTGCTTCCATGTCCTGGCTATTGCAAATAGTGCTGCAATGAACATTATTGTACATGTATCTTTTTGAATTATGGTTTCTCAGGGTATATGCCCAGTAGCGGAATTGCTGGGTCATATGGTAGTTCTATTTTTAGTTTTTTAAGGAACCTCCATACTGTTCTCTGTAGTGGCTGTATCAATTTACATTCCCACCAACAGTGCAAGAGGGTTCCCTTTTCTCCACACCCTCTCCAACATTGTTTGTAGATTTTGTGATGATGGCCATTCTGACTGGTGTGAGGTGATACCTCATTGTAGTTTTGATTTGCATTTCTCTGATAATTAGTCATGTTCAGCATCCTTTCATGTGTTTATTGACAGTCTGTATATCTTCTATGGAGAAATATTTTTTTGAGGATTTTTGCATCTATGTTCATCAGTGATACTGGCCTGTAGTTTTCTTTCTTTGTGACATCTTTGTCTGGTTTTGGTATCAGGGTGATAGTGGCCTCATAAAATGAGTTTGGGAGTGTTCCTCCCTCTGCTATATTTTGGAAGAGTTTGAGAAGGATAGGTGTTAGCTCTTCTCTAAATGTTTGATAGAATTCGCCTGTGAAGCCATCTGGTCCTGGGTTTTTGTTTGTTGGAAGATTTTAAATCACAATTTCAATTTTAGTGTTTGTGATTGGTCTGTTTATATTTTCTATTTCTTCCTGGTTCAGTATCGGAAGGTTGTGCTTTTCTAAGAATTTGTCCATTTCTTCCAGGTTGTCCATTTTATTGGCATAGAGTTGCTTGTAGTAATCGCTCATGATCCTGTGTATTTCTGCAGTGTCAGTTGTTACTTCTCCTTTTTCATTTCTAATTCTATTGATTTGTCTTTTCCCTTTTTTTCTTGATGAGTCTGGCTAATGGTTTATCAATTTTGTGTATCTTCTCAAAGAACCAGCTTTTAGTTTCATTGATCTTTGCTATTGTTTCCTTCATTTCTTTTTCATTTATTTCTGATCTGATCTTTATGATTTCTTTCATTCTGCTAACTTTGGGGGTTTTTTGTTCTTCTTTCTCTAATTGCTTTAAGTATAAGGTTAGGTTGTTTAATTGAGATGTTTCTTGTTTCTTGAGGTAGGATTGTGTTGCTATAAACTTCCCTCTTAGAACTGCTTTTGCTGCATCCCATAAGTTTTGGGTTGTCATGTTTTTCTGTTTGTTTTTTTGCGGTACGTGGGCCTCTCACTGTTGTGGCCTCTCCTGCTGCGGAGCACAGGCTCCGGATGTGCAGGCTCAGCAGCCATGGCTCACGGGCCCAGCCACTCCGCTGCATGTGGGATCTTCCCGGACCAGGGCACGAACCCGTGTCCCCTGCATCCGCAGGCGGACTCTCAACCACTGCGCCACCAGGGAAGCCCAGGTTGTCGTGTTTTCATTGTCATTTGTTTCTAGGTATTTTTTTATTTCCTCTTTGATTTCTTCAGAGATCTCTTGGTTATTTAGTAGTGTACTGCTTACACTCCATGTGTTTGTATTTTTTATAGATTTTTTCCTGTAATTGATATCTAGTCTCATAGCGTTGTGGTCAGAAAAGATACTTGATACAATTTCAATTTTCTTAAATTTACCAAGGCTTGATTTGTGACCCAAGACATGGTCTATCCTGGAGAATATTCCATAAGCACTTGAGAAAAGTGTATTCTGTTGTTCTTGGATGTAATATCCTATAAATATCAATTAAATCCATCTTGTTTAAAGTATCATTTAAATCTTGTGTTTCCTTATTTATTTTCATTTTGGATGATCTGTCCATTGGTGAAAGTGGGGTGTTAAAGTCCCCTACTATGATTGTGTTACTGTCGATTTCCCCTTTTATGGCTGTTAGCATTTGCCTTATGTATTGAGGTGCTCCTATGTTGGGTGCATAAATATTTACAATTGTTACATCATCTTCTTGGATTGATCCCTTGGTCATTATGTAGTGTCCTTCTTTGTCTCTTGTAATTGTCTTTAAAGTCTATTTTGTCTAGTATGAGAATTGCTACTCCAGCTTTCTTTTGATTTCCATTTGCATGGAGTATCTTTTTCCATCCCCTCACTTTCAATCTGTATGTGTCCCTAGGTCTGAAGCGGGTCTCTTGTAGACAGCATATATACGGGTCTTGTTTTTGTTATCCATTCAGCCAGTCTACGTCTTTTGGCTGGAGCTTTTAATCCATTTACATTTAAGGTAGTTATCGATATGTATGTTCCTATTACCATTTTCTTAATTGATTTGGGTTTGTTATTGTAGGTCTTTTCCTTCTCTTGTGTTTCCTGCCTAGAGAAGATCCTTTAGCATTTGTTGTAAAGCTGGTTTGGTGGTGCTGAATTCTCTTAGCTTTTGCTTGTCTGTAAAGGTTTTAATTTCTCCGTCGAATCTGAATGAGATCCTTGCTGGGTAGAGTAATCTTGGTTGTAGTTTTTTCCCTTTCATCACTTTAAATATGTCCTGCCACTCCCTTCTGGCTTGCAGAGTTTCTGCTGAAAGATCAGCTGTTAACCTTATGGGGATTCCCTTGTATGTTATTCTTCCCTTGCTGCTTTTAGTATTTTTTCTTTGTATTTAATTTTTGATATTTGATTACTATGTGTCAGTGTGTTTCTCCTTGGATTTATCCTGTATGGGACTCTCTGTGCTTCCTGGACTTAACTATTTCCTTTCCCATACTAGGGAAGTTTTCAACTATAATCTCTTCAAATATTTTCTCAGTCCCTTTCTTTTTCTCTTCTTCTTCTGGGACCTCCGTAATTTGAATGTTGGTGTGTTTAATGTTGTCCCAGAGGTCTCTGAGACTGTCTTCAATTCTTTTCATTCTTTTTTCTTTATTCTGCTCTGTGGTAGTTATTTCCACTATTTTATCTTCCAGGTCACTTAACCATTCTTCTGCCTCAGTTATTCTACTGATTCCTTCTAGAGTATTTTTAATTTCACTTCTTGTGTTGTTCATCACTGTTTGTTTGCTCTTTAGTTCTTCTAGGTCCTTGTTAAACATTTCTTGTATTTTCTCCATTGTATTTCCAAGATTTTGGATCATCTTTACTATCATTGCTCTGAATACTTTTTCAGGTAGACTGACTATTTCCTCTTCATTTGTTTGGTCTTATGGGTTTTTACCTTGCTCCTTCATTTGCTGTGTGTTTCTCTGTCTTCTCATTTTGTTTAACTTACTGTGTTTGGGGTCTCCTTTTTGCAGGCTGCAGGTTTGTAGTTCCTGTTGTTTTTGGTCTCTGCCCCCAGTGGCTAAGGTTGGTTCAGTGGTTGTGTAGGCTTCCTGGTGGAGGGGACTGGTGCCTGTGTTCTGGTGGATGAGGCTGGATCTTGCCTTTCTGGTGGGCAGCACCACGTCCAGTGGTGTGTTTTGGGGTGTCTGTGACCTTATTATGATTTTAGGCAGCCTCTCTACTAATGGGTGGGTTTGTGTTCCTGTCTTGCTAGTTGTTTGCCATGGAATGTCCAGCACTGTAGCTTGCTGGTCCTTGAGTGGAGCTGGGTCTTAGCGTTGAGATGGAGATCTCTGGGAAACCTCTCACCGTTTGATATTATGTGGAGCTGGGAAATCTCTGGTGGACCAATGTCCTGAACTCGGCTCTCCCACCTCAGAGGCAAAGGCCTGACACCCGGCCAGAGCACCAAGACCCTGTCAGCCACACGGCTGCTGCCATTTTCCCCCGGCCAACAAGCTTTTTTAAGTCGAGGTGCTAGGTGCTAGAAGCTAGGGCTATAAAAGTAAAGATACAGTCCCTGCTTTCAAGTTGCTCATGTTCTTGATGACACAGTGTGGTAGTATAGGGGGTGGGGGTGGGGAGACACATATATATCACATGTTAAGGGAGCAGAGAACATGTGGGAATTTATTTTGCCTGAATATGTTAGAAAAGGATTTACAGAGGAAGTAATATTAGATGAGTTTTGAAGGATAAGCAGGAGTTTGAATGGGAGGTTGGGAGGAACAGGAGCTAGTGGGATGATGAAGGAAGATGTTTCAGGGAGAGGAAAAGGAAAAGTAGATCAAAAGGCAAAGAGGAATACAAGACCATGGGGCCTCAGGACAAGCCCAGGAGATGGATGTGTCAGGAAATGCCCTCACAGAGCTTACACTCTAGGTTTTAGTTTGGGAAGTATCTATAGTTGTCTTCAAGGCTTCAGTTTAAGAGGGCAGAGTGGAACTATATGCGTATGTATACACACACACATATATATATATCTCAATATAAATATCTGTGGTGTAGTAAAGCAGCGGAGAGTCCAATATGGCGAGTATAGTTTAAGAATCAAGGAGGATGAGGAACAGCAGTGGCCGGATTTGGTAAGCCAACTGACCAGGGTGGCAAATTGCCCACAGGGGCCTTTGGTGCCTTAGATGAGTCAAGGGGGCAGGCACCAGCCTGTGATCTACTAAAGGGGCAGCTGGTACTCGGGCCCAGGCAATGCATGAGATGGGATTATGCAGAGATGCGTCCCCCATTAAAAGAAACAACTTTAACTCCAGTGGATTGTTGCTGAGCAGGGCCCAGCGTTGTCAGATCCTCTAGTTTTTCAAGAAAGGCCCCAAATTCCAATTTTTGATGAAATCTCTTGATATTTAAATGTCAGCTCAATAAAACAAAAAATACTGTATAGGTTAAGTAAAACAGAATTGTGGGCAGAATTTGGTTGGATGGTCATTAGTGGTGACCTCTTCTGTAGACAGCTCCGAGTTTTGAAAAATTTTAAAACAGGACATGACAAGCTTAGAGCTTTGTTTTAGAAGGAAACCTGACATAGGAAAACTGGATCCAAGAGAGGTATCAGTCAAGGATGTGAAGTGCTCAGGAAGGGATAAGGACGACCAAACATAACAATGGAAATAGACAAAAAGAGAACAGGTTTAAGACAATTCAGAAGCAGACTCATCATCAGGGCTTGGATGTGGGCAGTAAGTGCAAGGGAGAAATGAAGAGAGGAGTGGACGCTTCAATGACATCTGCTGGTTTTCATATCTGTTTTCCAATCTCCAGTGTATACTCAAGGTTAAACCCTCAATCAAAATGGTTGATTTAAAACAGGTTTCATAGGGAATTCCCTGGCGCTCCAGTGGTTAGGACTCTGCGCTACCACTGCAGGGGGCCCAGGTTCGATCCCTGGTGGGGGAACTAAGATCCCACAAGCCTAGCAGCACGGCCAAAAAATTTAAAAAAAACAGGTTTCATAGGCCTTTATAAAGGTAAACACCTGAGTGTTTTTTGATGAAAACAAAAATGCAACCAGGAAAAAAAAAAAAAGTGCAACCAGAAAGTCATCTATACCCTCTCTTGGAAGGTATATGAATTTCTCTTTATAAAGGATTTCATAAACCTCCAAAAAGTGATTTGATCTCTGCTCTTCCAGGTAATATCAAACCTACTGCTGCAAAAAAACAAAAACCAAAGTTGGGTATTAGGGACCCTACTCTCCAGAGAGCTTAAAAGAGATGTGGTAACTTCAGCACACTAGTCACCAGATGTAAACTATAATCTCAATAGTTTCTTGGGCAAGAGCCAGTCCCTCCTACATTGTCAGATGGTCACCTTTGGTACTGACATCTGTTTCTGAAACAGTAATTTCTAAGTGTTGCTGAGAATTGTTCTGTTATAAATCAAAATGGTAGGCAATCTGCTACAACTATTCTAACAATAGTGTCTATTAGTTGAATTTAATTTCGATTTGCTTACAGTATTTTCACAAAACCAAATTAGTTTTTAGACTTAATAGATAGAATAGTAATAAATGAGAAATTAACCAAACTCGTTGCATAGAAAAGTAATTTATTATAACTAATTTGAGACAATGACAAGTCATTGATCGGTTTCCAAGGTTTTGTGAAATGTGCTAACTACTATATGAACTTAACATGTTTCTTCCCTCATTGGAAAAGATACAAGTTTCCCACAAATCTTCTCTCAATCCTCTGGTTCCTCCCTGCTGTGACAGAGTAACTTCTCTGCCAAAACCAGCATCTCAAGGTGGAACTTACTTTATCCTCTACCTCTGCCCTTCCTTGGCTGGTTCTCGTAAATCCCCTCCCCCTCCCTACCACTCCATCCTGAAGCTTTTCTAACCCCTGCCTCTGACCCTGTTACACTGCCTTCCTTTGGCTGAAGTTGTGGGGCACTGAATTCCCCCGAGCACCTCTAACCCTGTGGAGATACTGGAGTAGTGAGCTCAGGGTGCCTGGTCCTTCTTTAAAGAGGCCCAAGCCTTAGCATTGCAGCTTGAAAGGAAAAGAAATCATAAATATCAACACTGTCCCTCTCATAAACACATGCTACATTACCTTATAAAATAACAAACTTACCCATATTTACCAAATTTGCATAACCTGCAGAGTGAGGTTTGTTCACTTTGTATTTTTCAAGTACAGTGTTATACTAAGCAACTGGTTGAAGATTCAGCAAAAGGAGAAAATGTCAATTAAATTCATTCCAAATTTCAAATTTCACCCTCATAGTAGCTGGAGACTGAACTTTGAAGTCAGATAGCCTGAATTTCAGCCACATGATCTCAAACACGAGCTCTGTGCCTGTTTCTCACATATAAAATGGTGATAATAATGGAGCCACCTTCCGAGTTGTGTTGGGGATTAACTGAGAGCACACATGTAACACTAAGATGATGCCTCGCCCATAAAAAGTGCTCAATAAACTTTGGTCATTATTATTTTCTGCACAAAAATCAATGGCCTTTTTTTTTTTTTTTTGTGGTTAGCGGGCCTCTCACTGCTGTGGCCTCTCCCGTTGTGGAGCACAGGCTCTGGACGCGCAGGCTCAGTAGCCATGGCTCAGGGGCCCAGCTGCTCCGCGGCATGCGGGATCTTCCCGGACCGGGGCACGAACCCGTGTCCCCTGCATTGGCAGGCGGACTCCCAACCACTGCGCCACCAGGGAAACCCTGGCCTAACATTTTTAAAAAACCCTTTGGGTTTTTTCCACTAGTTTCAAGATGCAAGTTATGACCCAAAGAGGCTGTGGATCTTGCCACATGTAAGTTCACATTTTTCTTATTTCTAAACTGATTTTATAAAATTGCAAAAATGCTTTGTGGTAGAATGGAAAAAGTGTGAATACCAACTGCTGACTATTATTAAAGGGCAACTGTTAGCATTTCATGAGTGGTTCAAGTAGATATGGGGCATCTATTTCCTTTTAGGAGGTGGGTGGGAAGGGACAGGGAAGGAAAAGTCCTAGAATAGACTGTCCTAGAATATACAGCATATAAAGAAGATACAGAATATAAAGGTTTTTTTTAAAACCTTTTTTGGATTAAGGACATCTTTGAAAATCTGATGAAAGCCACAGACTCTCTTCCCAGAAACAAGCAGAAAAACCAATGTCTTGCATACAGAAATACCTGGCGGTTCCAATCTTTAGAAGCCTACCCACGGAAAGGAAGTTAAGAGCTCCTGATACACAGGACAAAGAGAAGTTTTTGTTGTTGTTGTTGTTTTGGGGGGGAGGCGTTGAGTGGGAGGCCAGGGATAGGGGAAAGAGCAGGCCCTAAGTGTCCAGGAAAGAATGAACATTAGAAAAGACTAGTGATGAAAGTATTAAGGTCTTAGCAATCTTTTAATTTGTCATTGCATCAGAAGGATAAAAAAAGGTCAGGGCTTTTCCTCTACCCCTCAAATGTCACAAATTCTTGTGACACCAAGGATAGTAAGAACCATAAAATGCATTCAGAAACAAAATTTTAAGAAGAAATGATTTTAAGCAGGCTTTCATTAAAAGCAACTGTTAGAGATACAGATTTTAAATGAACAGTGCCAGTGTTATGTAACTAAATCTACAAAAATCACAGTTCTTCGTTAAAGGGGAGGTGGTGGCGATTCAAAAAATCGATGTATGTTCCCAAGGTGGGCAGCAAGCCAACCCACGTAGGACAAATATCTTTCTCAGTCTCGTTCTTCGTATTTTATGACACTAACATGGGGAAGGGGCATTAGACGGGGAAATTAAGCAACTAAATATAGTAAATGACATAAAATAAACCATAATTTAAAAAAAAGATAGGATGAAGAATGCAAAACAAACTTACCCAAAAAAGATGAAGGCATTTTGGAAAAAGACAGCAATTCCAGGGTATACTATGGCTTTTTCTGTAAAAGTAATTGTAACATTTAGAGGTTTATGATCTCAACACATTGTTTCTGATAAACTGGTGAATATGTTTTCCTGCCTAACATAATTGATTTTTCTGGTAACTATGGTTGGTGTGGGCATTAAATGACATAATACATACAACAGAGTGTAGCGCTGGTAGCCTCCTTCATTTATTTAACAAATACTGAGTACATATTACGTGCCAGCACTGTTCAACGTGCTGAGGATACTGCAGTACATAAAACAGGCAAAGTGTCTGCCTTCACGGAGCTAGAGAATACCAAGAATAAATAAGGAGAAAAAGCAGGAAAGGTATAGGAAATGTAGTGAATGATGATATTTTATACAGGTGGCCAGAAAAACCACATGAGAAGGTGACACTGGCATAAGGACACGAAGAAGGAAGTGGGGGCAGGAGCCATGCAGAAGCAGCAGAACAACAAGTGCAAAAGCCCTGGGGTGGGAGTGGTCTGGTACATTAGAGGAATGGTCACGTGGGCCAAAGAGAGAAAAGCAGGAGACAGATCAGAGAAGTACGAGGGGCAGGCAGCCTGGGAGGTGCAGATCCTCTAGAGCCTTGCAGTAATGGTGAGGACTTTGATTTTCACTCTGGGTGAGAGGAAAAGCCATTGGAGGGTTTTGAGCAGAAAAGTGACCTGAGCTGACACATTTCAATAGGATCCTGCTGGTTGCTGTGCTGACAGTAGACTAAAGGGAGGAAGGGGAGAAACAGAAACCAGTGAGGCGGCTATTTTAAGAAATCAGGCCACAGACTATAATGGATTGAACCAGGGTGGGAGCCATGGAGAAGGTAAAAAGTGGTCAGATGCAAGATCACTTTTTTAAATAGCAGAATCAACAGGATTTGCTGATGGACTGGGGTGTGTGGGATGTGAGAGAAAGAGGTGTCATCCTTGACAGGCCTTAACCACCCAGGTTTTGGGCTTAAACACCTGGATGGAGAAAGCTGCCCCTAACTAAGATGGGCAAGACTGCCAGAGGACAATTTTGTCCCCATTTTATCCTCGACTGAGTTGAAATTCTCATAAATTTCTACTATTGGAACTGTTAATCATCACTGCCTAATTGACAAACTGAGGCATGATGAATAGATGAATAGCAACTTTTTGTCATAATAGTTTTAAATTAATCTGATTACCATAGCCACTGGTTTGTACAGGCCTTCTCTACTAGAAGGCCACATTAAATATTCCACATTAAACAACTATTGACACTAGAATGACTCATAAAGATCCTATATAAAGGCAACTTCATAAAATTCCAGATCTGCTGCTAATAATTCTCAAAGCGTAACCTGGCTTCAGAAGCCTTTAGGAAAATAACTTAAAAGTCTATGAGATGAACACATTCCTACAAAAAGGGGCTCTGTATTAATAGTTGTATCTAGGAAAGAAGAATTATCAGTAATTTTAGTTTCCTCTTTGAGCTTTTTTTTTTTTTTTTTTTGGCAGTACGCAGGACTCTCACGCGGGATCCTCCCGGATTGGGGCACGAACCCACGTCCCCTGCATCGGCAGGCGGACTCTCAACCACTGCGCCACCAGGGAAACCCTGAGCTCTTTTATATTCTCAATTTTCTACAATGAGAAAGAATTATGCACTTCACATGATAAAAAAGTAACATTTTTGTTTCTAAAATATGATGGTGATAGATTTTATAGCAGCAAGAAAACTATTTATGATATCATGTTAAATGCAAAAGGCTAGGTTCAACATTATATTTATACTATGATTATAACTACTTAAAAAAACGCAAGATACCAAAGGAAATATACCAAAACATTTAAGAGTAGAAAGATTATTATAGTTTTTTTCTTTCTTTTCTACATTTTTAGTAACATGGTTTTATAATAAATTATATAAATAAAAGAAAAAAATATAAATATTTAAAATTGCCTATCATTCCTATCTGTAAGATTAAAACAATTTTAATAAATATCAGGAAACCAGGCTTCCCTGGTGGCGCAGTGGTTGAGAGTCCGCCTGCTGATGCAGGGGACACGGGTTCGTGCCCCGGTCCGGGAAGATCCCACATGCTGCGGAGCGGCTGGGCCCGTGAGCCATGGCCGCTGAGCCTGCGCGTCCGGAGCCTGTGCTCCGCAACGGGAGAGGCCACGGCAGTGAGAGGCCCGCGTACCGCAAAAAAAAAAAAAAAAAAAAATCAGGAAACCAATGATTTCAATCCAAGAATTACATTTTATTCAAAGAAATAAAATGTTAAAATATGAGCTAGCTTAGATCTCTGCTGGTCTAGTTTGGCAAATCATTAATATTATATTTTTACTATGATAAGCATCATCAATTTTACTCAGAACATTAAATGGATTTCATGTTTTTCTGGGGTCCCTCAAGGCAAAATTTCAGCCAGGGACCCAAAAGCAGGTCTTTTCCTAGCTTGCCTTAAACTGGCCTTATATAGCAGATACGCCTTAAATGTTAATTTGCTTTTCTGTCTAAAAGAAGATGCTATCATATTATCAGGGAGCTTTAGCTCAATAAATTTCAATTCTAGGATGTTAGAGCTTTGCCTGGATATTATTCAGCAAGTCAAAACTTGCCAAGTAGCTGGACAACATATGTGCTCTGCTTTTGAGGTTTTTGGAAGCCAAAGAGAAACAACGTATAGAGCTGTGTCCCATTCCTTCCAGGCTCTAGATTAGAAAATACAGAAGAAAGGCACACTAAAAACATAGCAAACAAACAAAACAAATACAGATAGGGGGAGGAGAGTTCCCAGGCACAAATGCCTTGTTAGTATGAAGAAAGCTTTATTCTAAAAAAAACCAACTTTAACACAAAATTTCAGTATTCCATTGAAGTAAAATAAAAACTGCGTTTTCTCTTACCTTTAGCAACATATCCTCCAAAAAGAATCCACATAGATGCGATCAGAGAGCCGAAGGCCAACATGAAACCAATGAACAGCCAAATGCGAGCACCTTAAGGAAAATAATATTTTACCAGAATTGTTTCTCAAATGGCAGCAGTCAGTTCAATTAACTTTTCAAAGAGAAGACAAAAACCCACAGAGGAAAAAAATGTGTAGTTGCCATTAAAGTCTAAAGCAAGAACAGTGAAAAATGTGCTGAGTATCATCAGTGTGCACGTTGGCTCTTTTCCTGTTGGTTGGTTGGTCTGTATATTCTAAGCGCCTATGCTTACTTTCCCCAACTATGACACTGAGAAAAACTTTACTCTCCCTTCCTATATAAATCTCATGAAATATGTTCCACCATATTTAGAAGCTCATTCTCCAAGTATTTTTAGCAATTGTGCTCCAAAGTTTAAAGCCCTCCAAGAGAACTTTCAAACAATAACATAGGCATACTTAACAAAAAATTCATATTCAGTGATATGTGAACCTAAACACTACCGTATTTCCCTTTCAGGCAAGTCAGGCAGCAAAGCAAATTCAAATTTAGTGTGGCTGGCACTTAGGACTAAGCTGCATTAAAATTATGTTAACAGAGAAAGACAACCAACTTATAAATCACGTTATACAATATTTCTGAAGATTTGATATGAAATAAATGGAGTCATTAGATGGCCTAAAATGAATACTGAGATGAGTTTGTTTAATTAGCACAAATACATTTTAATAAAAACACTGCCCTGCTCAATAAAGCACAGCAAATAGAATGTTATAAATTTCTGATTTCATACCCAAAACATAAAATAGTTCTGAAATAAGCTGTTACTCATAGATGAGATACTGAAACAAATACAACTAGCTCGGGACCCCCAAAGCTGTGCTAGCTAACAAATTTTATTTATGGATGTGACTGCCATACTCTATCTAGTCTTAGCTCAAGCTATTATTGGCTTATTATTACCAACACTAACTGCTAACGTTCATCTCTTTGTTTAGAGTTTAGAAGGTTGTGGTATGCCGGTATTTCTGTATATTTTCTACTTAAGTTGATCTACAAAGAGAGTGAACCAAAGGAGAGTCTGAAAGCATAGACCAGAGCTGACTACTGCAGTTTCTCCTGTTTCATTAGGGAAAGAAAAAAAAAGTCACCTGAGATTTGCCTATATCCAGGTTTATTTTTGTATGGATATAATATTTCACCATTTAAACTGCTCAATAAATATCTGTCCCCTCAAATCTCTGACTAAATTGCACCCTATAGGAAGCTGTGCTACACGTATCCTGTATTCTGCCTACCTTGGGTACATGGCCATGGGGTTCAGGGGATATGAATTCCTTAGTTGAGCAGGGCAGGCCTGGGTGAATCTAAGCACTAAAATTCTATTATTCTATTCAGTTTTGCAAGATTAAAAGAGTTGCACAACAAAAATGAATGCACCTACTACTGAACTGTATACTTAAAAATAGTTAAGATGGTAAATTTTATGTTGTGTATTTTAAAACACACCAAAAAACTATGACTCTAAGCTATTTCAAAATGCTAATTCAATCAAGTAAGGTTGGCAAAAAAGGGAAGAAAATAATTTATATGGTATAGCTTCTTAAAAAAATAATAATAATTAATTAATTAATTTGGCTGCGCTGGGTGTTAGTTATGGCACGCGGAATCTGCATTGCTGTGTGTGGGATCTTTGTTGCAACGTGCAGGATCTTTAGTTGCGGCATGTGGGCTCTAGTTCCCTGACCAGGGATCCAACCCAGGCCCCCTGCATTGGGAGCGCCAAGTCTTAACCACTGGACCATTAGGGAAGTCCCGGTACAGCCTCAAGTAGCAGAAATTCTATTTTGCACATGCATTCTTTATTATATACTGTTCTTTACTGTACTCTGTATACATTTATATCCACATATTATTGCACAGGGTTATATATTCAAAACTGTGCATATATTTAAAAATACTATTCGGCAATCTTTGATCAAATGCGACTTTTACCTTAGGCCTTGGAACCTATGACCTCTCCTTGGAACCTATAACCTATCTCTGATCTGAAGGAGGCAGACAAGTGGCCCTTCCATGCATAATTCTCTTTTAAGGGTGTATAGTAAGATGTTGTTTGCACCTATTTACCTGTTTGACCCAGGCAACCTTCACTGTAACTATCACCTCGCACTTGTCCATTCGATACTGCATTAATCCTGTGTGAATACAATAAAACCAAGAGATCAGGGTCTCTGACTCTTAACAGGAAATTATCCATGACATCAAATTACCAGGTACAATAAACTAGAGTTCTGCAAATTTAAGGTAAGTCTTCATAAGTCTTGAGTAATGGGTTTATACACCTTAGGCAAATCCCCTCAACCAGATATCCTGTAAAGCAGTGGCCATAGTCCCCAGACCAGCAGAATCAGCATCACCGGGGAATTCTTTAGAAAGAAAATTCCCCGGCTCCACCCCAAATTTACTGAAGCAGAAACTCTGGGTATGGGCCCCAGCAATCTGAATTTTAACAAATCCTTCAGGTGATTCTGATGCTTGTTAAAATTTGAGAGTGAAATTCTCAAAATTATATCTTGCTAAGGTTGGAAGGATCTTTAGCTTGGTCCTATCTAGTTTTCCATTTGTACACATCAGACATACTCAACATGAAGAGGTCCAAGTGGTAAAATCTTGTTTTCTCAATCCCTGTTACACGTTCCAGACATAAGAAGTCTTTTGCTGACTTTCACAGAATACTAAATTGAGACAGCCTTGCTTTCTTTAGAAGTATCCTCTGAAAATTTTAAAATATCATGGGAAACTGTTCACAAGACATCAAGTTAAGAAGTTAGAAAACTATATATGTGTGTATGTGTGTGTGTATCTCCATTTAACTGTGTATGTGTGAGTGTCTACTGCTAGAAAGGCACAGGGGCTGTGTCTATCTTATTTCTCACTTTTAGTCTCAGTGCCTAGCACAGGGATTGGCACATAGTAGGTGCTGAATACATGAACCCTAATTTTTTCACAACAACATAAAGTCTTAATTTATTCATTCAAATCTAAGTTTTAAAAAGAATGATCAAAATACTCTTAATTATTTTCAGTGATCTCTTGTAAGTTATTTGGTACATAAAATAAATACATTTTAAACCAAGTTTCATATTTTTAATCAATGCAGATGTTCTTGGGCTAGTGGCTGTTGGCTCTGCTTTTTCCTTGCTGAGCCACCTGAATACACTTCACAGCTCTCTGTGGGACAGCCATGACCCTGCCTCGTCAGTTTTCACCACTAGGCACATCCTCGAATGAACAACCTTTTTGTTCTCTGGTATTACCGGTTTTATACATATCTCAAACTTATAGAAAAGTCCCAAGTATAGTTCAAATAAATCTGTTCTCCTGAAACATTTGAAACTTGCCAACACGATGACCCATAACCCCAGAAATTTGTATGTATTTCCTATAAATGAGACAGTTCTACCGAACAATACAACCATCAAGATCGGGAAATTAACAATGATCCATTCCCATTAGTTAACCATCACACCTCATCCAAGTTCCCCGGTTGTCCCAATAATGCTCTAAATAGTAAAAGGATCCGGTCCAGAACCATGAGGGACATTTTGTTCTCCTGTCTCTTTAGTCTCCTCAGTCTGGACAGTTCCGCAGTCTTCTCTGGCTTTTATGACCTTGACCCTTTACTCCAGCCATGCTGGTCCCCTTGCCATACAGCCTTTGTGCTTGCTCTTCCGTCTGTCTGGAATGATCCTCTCCTACGTATCTCCATGACCGGGTCCTTCACTTCTTCAAATCTGTACTTAAAAATCACCTTCCAATAAGGCCTTCCTTGACTCTATTTAAAATTTCTGCACCCTCTGCTGACATCTCATATCCCCACCTCTGCTTTTTCTCTCTAGCACTTATCATTATCTTACATGCTATATATTTAATTTATTTCTCTTTAGTTACAATCTGCCTCACTCATTAAGGTATAAATTCCATAAAGGCATGGATTTTCCTGTTTTACATACTGTATTTACTGTACCTAGAGCAGAGCCTGGGAATATAAAAGCTTAATAAATATTTGTTGGATGAATGAATAAACAAACTCTTAGACAAAGTATATGGTTTCTGACGTGAAAGTAAAGTTATAAACACTGACAGCCTAGAAATAAAAGGATAGCTGACAGAAGCTGGGAGACAGAAGTGGGAGAGGAGAGGTGGAAGGAAGAAAAGAAGTCTCCTGCTTTTCTTCAACAGTCCTTCTCTACGATTTGACTTTTTTTGTTGTCGTTGTTGCGGTACGTGGGCCTCTCACTGTTGTGGCCTCTCCCGTTGCGGAGCACAGGCTCCGGACACGCAGGCTCAGCGGCCATGGCTCACGGGGCCCAGCCACTCCGCAGCATGTGGGATCTTCCTGGACCGGGGCACGAACCCGTGTCCCCTGCATCGGCAGGTGGACTCTCAACCACTGCGCCACCAGGGAAGCCCTATGATTTGACTTTTAAACCATGTCCCATATGTTAATTTGGTTAACACTTAAAAAATTTAACTCTACTCAACTGTATGTAAAACATTTTTCTTTTGTGACAATCTGTAAGTCATGTCACTAACAATGACACTTACATTAGGAAGGCTATGGTTGCTATAACACCACAGGCATGGTAGGAGTGGTTGAACTCGTCCATACTGGGATAAATGACAGCTGCATCTATGATAATCCACCAGCCTGTAAAAAACTAAAACAAACAAACCACAAAAAGGAGAAATTACAGTTATTTCATATCTTACTGGATAAAAAGAATGCAAGGAATCTTGCTTTCCAGCAAAGAAAGCAAGAAATCAAGCAAAGAATCTAAGTGAACAGATCCTTTCTAATAAAGTCCAAAATTTTCTTAAATGTTCCAGCAGTTTCTTGCATATAATTAGTACATGGCTTAATAGCTGATGAAAGATTACATACCCTAAAGTCCCACAGCAATTATTATTTATTAACACTTCTTTTCTAAGTCTACTTTAGTCATTATTTTATGTTGTCATATTAAAGTCTGTAATCTAATTTTGTGAACTAGAAGTTACAATATTTCACGGCAGGAGAAAGGAAAAAAGTGATTCAGCCTCCAGCTGACAGGAGGAGTGGCCTGTTGCCGATATATTATAAGCCTCCAGGAAGATATTATTGGAAATGAAAAAAAAAGTATTCAAAATAATATAGGGAATAATTATCGTTGATAGAATTTTAGCTAGCCTCTTGGTGTTGTGAAATAAACAATGGCTATGCAGTACTGCTTTCCCTTTTGATGAACTATAGTGCAGTCTACAGATGGTTTCAGAGATTATGCTAAATTCAATTTAAATACCAAATTATAATTTATTTTAATTGCATTTGGTTCTGGACACTATCAAGGGCAAACATATAATGAAAAAACATTAAAACTGCACAAATATTTTTTAATCACCTGAGCAGAAACTTACAATAAGATGATATTAAGCAAATACTGACAAGTAGCTTAGAAGGTTTGGAAAGTAACCCCCTTCTCTATCCCCACTTGCAATCCTGACCTAGTTCGCTCTCAGAATTGCCATCTTCAGGGAATCATTTTAAAATAACTATTTTAGGCTAATCAAATTATTTTTATCAGGTTACAGACAGATTCATACTCCATTAATGACTTTTTTACTAGCTAGTGCAAGTACTCTTTTACTGTTTTTTTTCACCCTTAGCTCAATGTATTCAAGATATTTTCTTCATAGATTAAAATTCAAAGCTTTTTTTTTTAAGAGAATTTCTATAGTAGTTTTATATTTTGACATTACTTTGGAAAAATAAAGGATAATTATTTTTCATAGATTATAACTGTCAGAGACTAGGCAAAGAGGATATATTTAGAGTTTTGTTTGTTTAAAATTCACCGTTTAGAGCATATGACAACATTAGAGGACAAAACAAATATCAGATACCTTGAAGGATCTGTAATGTAAATAAGAATTTTATACTATAAATTACTTCTAAGCAATATATTTTTATGAGTTCTTTCTTTCTATTTTCTAATGAGATTGAGAAGAAAGTTAATGCTGGATCATGGAGAAATGCAATCATATCTCTTGAATGGTTTTGACCTGACTGTTTCTTAAACACTTCTTAGTAACTTAATGTACTCATTAAGAGGAAGCATAATCCATGCTATGAGTAAGTGTATAAAATATACTGTCTTACTATACAATTTTTTCATGCAGTTAAAGTAAAATAATCTAATCAAATTTCAAGCCATAATGTCAACTCTTTAGATGGAATAACTAAACCCTCTCATAAATAAAACAAAATATCAACATTTATTTTTAAAAATTCAGTAGCAAAGATAAA
This sequence comes from Pseudorca crassidens, assembly GCF_039906515.1. Taxonomy (NCBI): domain Eukaryota; kingdom Metazoa; phylum Chordata; class Mammalia; order Artiodactyla; family Delphinidae; genus Pseudorca; species Pseudorca crassidens. The sequence goes on along the minus strand of NC_090297.1, from coordinate 19,644,388 downwards.
ATAAATAGCACTTACTTAAAGACATCACACAGAGCTTTAAATACATAAAAAACAAACACACCAAAATAATGAAGGCCCAAATTATCAAGGACACTTACTAGGATACCAGCAGCAATGGAAGCAATAGTATTGCGCTTTTCCCCCCAATCAATGCATTCTGAGCATCTCAAGCCTTCTAGAAATCCAGACATTTTTTTCAGGTCACTTGAAAAAACAAACAAACAAACAAAACCAACTAAAGTACTTCTATTGACTTGCTTCTAAGCTGACTTATGTTTCTAGAAAATAATTAACAGTTTAGGAATAATTTAATAAAAGCGAAGTTACAAATACTTTATCTGGCTACATATACTTCAGAATATTTGATTTAGGTTTTGATGAATTTCCACATAACTTTGGAAAACAAAATGTGGACTCATTTAAGTTTCTTTTTTTTTAATTTAAAAGATGGTTTTGGTATATTTTAAGCAATGTAAACAAAAGCGGGCATCCCAATATTGAAAAAATTTTATACTGATTATTAATTCCAAACTAAGTTATTATGTGACTTAGATATTTACAGTCCAGCAGCACTAGCATAGCAGAGACAAGTGATAAAACTTTGGTTCTGAGTTAAAGCATGGACTCAGATGAAAAATATTTCTCTTAACAATTTACACATTTTGTCATAGAACATGTTTCTTCACACTCAGATTAAGAAATTAAACACTGCACCCGCCTCACGTCCCTTCACTTCATTGTTTTTTCCTTCTCCATGTCTGTCTGTTGGAGTCATTTCTATGTAAAGAACACCCATTTCATTTTAGTAAGCTCTATCTCTGACACTAACATGTTTTCCAGCCAAAAGAAAGCACAAAATTGAAGTCAATATTAATTCAGACCATAAAAAAAGAAAGAAAAAAAAAGAAAGGAAGGAAGAAATTAAAGAAAGAAGGAAGGTAAGAAAGGAAAGAAAGAACGAAAACGCACTGCTATATTACCATGGATAAGTTACCATAGACGACACTTACATAAAACATTCCTTAGAGCTGGGCCATACAAACCTGGTCTGATACACATCCATAGGATCTCTATTTCAGAATATGAAAAAGCCTGCATTAAGTGTAAATTGTTAATAATCAAGCAAACATCCAAACTCCTACAGTGAATCTTAACCTGTCCATGAAGCTACTCTGTAGCCAGCAACCATGGTTGTTCAAAAACATATCCTAGAAAAAAGCAATGAATCCAGTTGGAAACTCCCTTATAAAAATTAAATTTAAAACCGTGATTATACCCAGTGCTAATATGCCTTTAGGACAAGTCCAATTTTGAAAATTCACTCGTTTTATTCTTCCCTGGGAGGAACGGCAAGCCAGTATGTTGTTTTCGGTTCACCCCAATGACGCCGCCCCGAATCTGTTTTTCTTTGGCTTATTACCCGCACAACTCGTGCCCAAACTCCGCCCTCCAGATTTTGGGAATCTGAGGTGTAGAGAGTGGCCTGCGACTGGGAAGATGTGGAAACTAGTTCTAGCTCTTGTGGCTCGTCCATCTCCCTCGCCCAGGGAACCAGCCGGCTTACACTCCTTCCGGGGTGTCAGTTTCTGCAGCTCTAAAGTAGGGGGGCATGCTGAGTTTCAGGGATCCTGTGACGTGTCGGGGAGGGCGCTGGCCGGACTGCGGAGACGGTCATCCTCTCCCGCCGCCGGCCGAACACGAGTCAGCAGGAAGTGGCCAGGAAGTGGCCAGCAAGACACAGCCTGAGCCTGCAGCTTCCCAGAGGGTGGACCCAACGACTCAGGCAGCATCAGCCGGGCAGACACTCCTAGGTCCCGGCCTCATCCGGCCTGCGGCAGTTCCTCCCCTTCCCCCACTCCTGCCTGGCACTTACGTCCAGCCCCGCGCGTGCAGTCGGTCCAGAGCCCGGTGTCGCGCCGCGCCGGGCCGCCTCACTTTCCCAGTTCCAGCCAAGAAAACAAAACTGCCACAGGCCGCCGGATACCCGGATTGAGCAGCACCGCCCCAGGAGCTCGGTGGCGCATGCGGAGAAGGGGCGGAGGGAGCGGTGCGGGGAGAGTAGGACTCGCTGAGGGAGGGCCAGAGAGAGCTACGCCCACCGCGCCGACGTCTCTGCGCATGCTCCGGGCGCCAGCTGTGGGGACTTTCCGCAGCGCTCAGTTCACATGTGAACGTCGGAAGTGATACGTGGGTCCGGCATTTCAGGGAAGGTGTGGGAAGTTGCTTTCTCCTAAGCTTTCGAAAGAAGGCGTTTGTTGGGGCTCTGTATCCGTCTTCAGTGAGGTGGTAAAGTTTCTATTGCTGGGGTCGCTCACACAGTTATCTCAGGCATGGGTCCCGTGTGGTGCAAAAGGTAGGTCCGGGTTCGCGGCCCCACAGCACTAATAGAGGTTTTAAAGTCCCGTTTATTTTCTCAGAGCCTGGCCCCGTCCTCGCCATAGCTTCGCCTGCGTGAGTGGCGGGGTCATTCCCGGGAGGCGGGGACCTCCCGGTTCTGGAAGCGGGCTACTTGGGCGACCCAGAGGGTCCCAGCGCGGTGACCCTCTTCTGAGACTTGACCTTTTTTTCCCGTTTGCATTAAGGTAGAGTTTCTCAGCCTAAGCACTACTGACATTTTGGGCCAGATAATTCTGTTTTTTTTGGGGGGGAGCAGTCCTGTGCGCTGTAGGGTGTTTATCTGCATCCCCTTCTTTCCCCCAGTTGTGACAACCAAAAATGTCTCCAGATTACCAGACATCCCCTCCCGGGGAAAATCGTTGGGAGATAGGATTAGGTTTAGGAGATACTCTGGGTTTTGGGGAAGTGACCCTTTTCAGAGCCGGCATCAACGATGTCTTAGCTACGTGAAGGAACTTGTGGCCGGGCTCGCCCGCTCTTCCAGACGCTCTCGTTCCTGTTCCAGCGTCTCGCTGGAGTCGGTCGTGGTCCAGGAGTCAGAGCCCGCACGGGAGAAGGAGCAGGTCACGACCTCGGTCCGGAAGGCGCCACCAGAGAAAGTACGGGTGCCACTCGCAGTCTTCCTCGCGGAGCGGGTCGCGACCCCGCAGGAAGTGCCGCTCTCGGGGAAGGTCGTATTACAGAAGGGCCTTCTCGAACACGCGGGGTGACAGTACTAGGGCTTTGACCCTGTAGTGTACCCACGCGGGGTGACAGTACTAGGGCTTTGACCCTGTAGTGTACCCGAAAGAACACAGCACTTGGAGGGAGAGATCCAGGAAGAGGTCGCAGCGCAGAACCCCGTTTCCTGTAAGTGAAGAAGGTGGGTGGGTTATTTGTGCTTAAGAGAGGCGCACAGTTTCACCTCTTTTTACATGTAGGGCGACAGTATATGAGTAGGCTAGGGAACCAAGGTTGTTGTGTCATTTAATTTCTTCGATTTCTTTTGATGTATGAAATCTCTGTAGCTTTGGGTTGGGGGCGGTATTATCTTTTTAAAAAAATAAATTTATTTATTTTATTATTTTATTTTATTTATTTATTGTTTCTGGCTGCGTTGCATCCTCGTTGCTGCGCATGGGCTTTCTCTAGTTGCGTCGAGCGGGAGCTACTCTTCGTTGGGGTGCGCGGGCTTCTCACTGCGGTGGCTTCTCTTGTTGCGGAGCATGGGCTCTAGGCGCGCGGGCTTCAGTAGTTGTGGCTCGTGGGCTTTAGAGCGCAGGCTCAGTAGTTGTGAAACATGGGCTTAGTTGCTCCATGGCTGCTCCATGGCATGTGGGATCTTCACGGACCAGGGCTTGAACCCGTGTCCCCTGCACTGGTAGGCGGATTCTCAACCATTGCACCACCAGAGAGGCTTGTGGGGGCGGTATTATCTGATTAGCAGACAAAACTATACAATCGCAATCCATAGCCTATTTTTAAATGGACATCATTCATACCCCTCGAGATTAAAGATTAATTGTCGCTTTAAATGGCTCAGGGTGGAGGAATCTAGTGCAGGCAGTTCTTAATGGAAACTTTTAAATGTCTATTAATGACAACATTAGTTTACCAGCTCTGAGCAGTTTTTTTTTTTTTGCAGTACACGGGCCTCTCACTGTTGTGGCCTCTCCTGTTTCGGAGCACAGGCTCCGGATGCGCAGGCTCAGCGGCCATGGCTCACGGGCCTAGCCGCTCCGCGGCATGTGGGGTCTTCCCGGACCGGGGCACGAACCCGTGTCCCCTGCATCGGCAGGCGGACTCTCAACCACTGAGCCACCAGGGAAGCCCGGCCCACTTTTTTTTTTTTTCTTTTTTGGCTGCACCACACAGCATATGGAATCCTAGTTCCCCTACCAGGGATCGAACCTGCGCCCCTTGCATTGGAAGCGCAGAGTGTTAACCACTGGACTGCCAGGGAAGTCCAAAAACAGGCCACTTTTAGCAATCCAGTTGCCCTATAAAAGAGAGCTCTCAACTCCCAGATTCTTGTGATGACTGTCAACAATGATAAGGCTCCAAGAAATTGCCCAGTAAGCTACTTTCAATAATTCCTTTAACTCAAGGATGAAAATTAAACTAAACTTAAATGGAGAAATTTCTACCATGTTGATAGATACCAGAGCAACTCTACTTTTTCTTTCTTTTTTTTTTTTTTGTGGCTTTGCCATGAGGCTGGTGGGATCTCAGTTCCTCACCAGGGGTTGAACCTGAGCCATGGCAGCGAAGGCCCCGAATCCTAACCACTAGGCCACCAGGGAACTCCCTTCCCCCCATCACCCCAACTCTATTTACTTTAAAACCACCGTGATACATGAAGAACCTCCTCAGAGTAATAAAAATATCTTAGTAGTGGGAGTTTCCAGTCAAGTTCAAAGAGTTCCTTTATTGGAACCCATAACTGTTGGCTCTTTCTCTGAAAGTCATACTTTTCTATTATGCATTACTACCCCTGTGAATTTCCTAGGTAAAGACCTGCTTTCTATAGCTATTTACTATTTATAATAGCCGAGACATGGAAGCAACCTAAATGTCATCAACAGATGAATGGATAAAAAAGATGTGGTATGTATACACATACACACACACACACACACACACACCCCAATGGAATATTACTCAGCCATAACAAAGAATGAAATTATGCCATTTGCAGCGACATGGATGGACCTAGAGATTATCATACTAAGTGAAGTAAGTCAGACAAAGAAAGACAAATATAGTATGATATCACTTATATGCGGAATCTTAAAAAATGATACAGGGCCTTCCCTGGTGGCGCAGTGGATAAGACTCTGCGCTCCCAATGCAGGGGGCCTGGGTTCGATCCCTGGTCAGGGAACTAGATCCCACATGTGTGCCACAACTAAGAGCCCTTGTGCTGCAACTAAGGCGCCTGTGAGCTGCAACTAAGACCTGGTGCAACCAAATAAATAAATAAATAAATATTTTTTATAAAAATGATACAAATGAACTTATTTACAAAACAGAAATAGACTCACAGACAGAAAACAAACTTATGGTTACCAAAGGGGGAAGGGAGAGGGGAGGAATACATTAATAGACACACACTACTATATATAAATAGATAAACAACAAGGGAACTACATTCAATATGGCACAGGGAACTACACTACTATATATAAATAGATAAACAACAAGGGAACTACATTCAATATGGCACAGGGAACTACATTCAATATCTTGTAATAAATAACCTGTAATGGAAAAGAATCTGAAAAAGTTATACATATATAACTTTGCTGTACACCTGAAACTAACACAACGTTGTAAATCAATTATACTTCAATAAAAAGTTGGTTGTTTTGGGGGGAGAAAAAGATCTGCTTTCTAAATTACAAGGCCAAATAAGATTTTCCTCAGGAGAAATAACCTTAGACTTTCCAGACTCATCAGACACTGAAGCATTATGTGTTCTCCAAGCCCAAATTGATTGTCCAGAGGAGACTACTTAATTCCATAAAAGTATAGATGTTATAGATCTCTCTGAAATCCCTGATACTTTTTATCAGGGATAAAAAGTATTAAAATTCAGAATGATCATTACAATTCAGAATGATCCTTCTAATTTGCTTCCTAACTCACCTCAGTACCCCTTAAAGCCTGAAGCCCTATAAGGGGTCACCCCTATAACAGAAGATTTATTAAGGCAGAGGGTAATTATCCCCTGTATCAGTTCTTGCAGTGCTCCTATCTTGCCTTTAAAGAAGCCCTGTAGATGGGGATGGAGATTTGTATAAGACCTTAGAGCCATAAGTCTGTGATACTGACGTTTCCAGGGGTACCAAACCCAAGTACTTTGTTGGCAAATATACCAACTGAATCCAAATACTTTACAGTTGTGATCTTATGCTCTGCTTTCTTCAGCATCCCTGTGGACAAAGTAAGTCAATATTTATTTGCTTTTACTTGGAGAAATCAAGTCGTATCGGACAGTAGTGCATCAGGGATTTACTGAGGCTCCCCCACACTTTTCACAAATTTAACATCAGGGTTTAAACACTCTGCTGCAATTTCTCAGAAATGCTACCTTGATTTAATATGTAGATGATTTAATATGTAGGAATCGATTCAACATATCTGTTACAACGACTGGCTTATAAAGGCTGTAAGGCCTCAAGATAAGCTTCAGTTACCACAAGAGATGGCTCATTATCTAGGTCATGACTTCTCTGCAAAAGGAATCTTTCTGTCTTTAGAAAGAATAAATACCATTCGGGACTTCCCTGGTGGTGCAGTGGTTAAGACTCTGCAGTCCCAGTACAGGGCACCCAGGTTTGATCCCTGCTCAGGGAACTAGATCCCACATGCATGCCACAACTAAGAGTTTGCATGCCACAACTAAAAGGTCGCATGCCACAACTAAGGAGCCCACCTGCTGTAACTAAGACCCGGCACAACCAAATCAATAAATAAGTAAATATTAATAAAGTAAATAAATACCATTCAAAATTATCCTAAACCTGTAAGGATTCCTCGGACTTGCAGGATATTGTAGGTCCTGAGTCTCGTAGTTTTCTTTATTGGCTTCCCCACTCTATGAACTAAAAATAGCACTCAGGAATCTCTTCCTTGGGAAATAAAACATAAGGAAACCTTTACTGAACTCAAATGGGCTTTACAAAATCCTCCCACATCATTGCCTCCCAAATGTACTAGACCCTTTGTATTGTTCATCCATGAATGGAACAATCTGGCTTTAGGAGTCCTCACTCAAGAACATGGAGGAAAAAATAGACCTATAGCCTATTACAGCCTGCAGTTGGACCCAGCAGTCAGGGCATATCCTAATTGTTTAAGAGCAGTAGCTGCAGCAACAAAATTGTAGAGTCTTCCTCGGAACTTTTTCAGGGAAATGAATCATACCTACAGGTTCCTCATGCTGTAGAAAGTTTACTAAATACTGAGCATTCACAGCATTTCTCAGTCAGGAGACTAACATCTTATGAGATTCTGCTGTTTCCTGTGTTCTTCAAACCTATGCATTCTTTGCTATAACTCTTTAAACCCTGCTACCCTCCTGCCTTTACCCAACAAAGGAGAGACGTATAACTGTGTTGAATTGGTTCCTCAAAGTTTGACTCCTAGATTAGATTTATAGGAAACCCCACTAACCAATCCAGAATTAATACTCTATGTTGATGGCTCCTATGCCAAAAATTCTGCAGGTAAGTATCAGGCTCTTATGTTATTACTGCCCCAAATGAATGATTAGAAAGGAAAGTTCTTCCCCAATTTAATTCAGCACAACCTGCAGAGTTAGTTGGCTTGACTCAAGCCTGTGAGTTAGCCAAAGATAAAACTATAAATAAGTATGACCAATAGAGAGTATGCTTTTGGAGTAGTCCATGATTTTGGTATACTATAGAAACAGAGGGAATTCCTAACATCAAATGGCATGCCTATAAAAAATGGACCTCAGAGTGCTGAGCTCCTCTGCACTATTACAGCCTTCACAAGTTGCTGTCAGAAAAGTTGAAGCTTATACAGATCAGACCGTGAATATCAAGGAAATGTTATAGCTGACTTTTATGCTAAGGTTGCAACTCAAGAGATTCAAAGTGTACCAAAACTCTGTCATGAATTAACTCCATAAAATTGATCTAAATCAATCACTTATGATAACTTACTTAACAGACAAGCAAGTGTATCTATATTAGAAAACAAAAGTGGCACTAAGTAGGATGAAAATTTGATATAAAAAGAAGACTGGGACACCCTGAGTAGCCACCTGGTGTTTCCTGAATCCCTCAAGTTGCCACTTTTGCGAGCACTCTATGACTATTCACCATGGAATTGACAAAATGATTCAAATTATGAAAAAGTATTGGTGGGGTAACTGTTTTAAGATGGTGTGAAGCATCTCTAATTAATGTCTAACCTGCCAATCACATAACCTGGGTAAGTCCATTATAGTGGCTCCAGAACTGCTCCCTCACCATCTGGACCATTTGAACATGTACATTTGCACTTCATTCATTTGCCTCCTTCTATGGGCCATCAGTATGTACTTAATAATAGTATGTCTGTTTTCTAGATGAGTAGAAGCTTTTCCATGTTGGAAAGCTGATGCCACCACTGTAGCAAAGAAATTATTAGAAAATGTTTTTCCCCTTCAGGGAATCCCAAACTTAATTTATTTTTAAAATTTTATTTTTCGCTGCATTGGGTCTTCGTTGCTGTGTGCAGGCTTTCTCTAGTTACAGTGAGCGGGGCTACTGTTCGTTGCAGTGCGCGGGCTTCACTTGTGGAGCATGGGCTCTCGGCGTGCGGGCTTCAGTAGTTGTGGCACGCGGGCTCTAGAGCACAGGCTCAGTAGTTGTGGCTCCCGGGCTTAGTTGCTCTGCAGTATGGGATCTTCCCGGACCAGGGCTCGAACCCCTGTCCCCTGCATTGGCAGGCAGCTTCTTAACCACTGCACCACCAGGGAAGTCCCCAAACTTAATTTCAAGTGATAGAGAGATTCACTTTACTGGACAAGTTATAAAACAACTAGACAAGGTTATTCAAACGTAATGGCGCTACCACTGTCCCTGTCATCCTCAATCTTCAGGAAAGGTTGAATGCACCAATAGCATTCTAAAATTAAAATTGACGAAATTAACTGAGACCATAGGATTACCTCGGCCTAAAGCGTTACCTTTAACTCTTAAGACAATAAGATCAACACCTTTTGGAAAATATAAGTTGACGCCTGATGGACTTATATATACTAACAAATGTAATACAGATAGCTAGTGGGAAGCAGCCGCATAGCACAGGGAGATCAGCTCGGTGCTTTGTGACCACCTAGAGGGGTGGATAGGGAGGGTGGGAGGAAGACGCAAGAGGGAGGAGATATGGGGATATATGTATAGGTATAGCTGATTCACTTTGTTATAAAGCAGAAACTAACACACCATTGTAAGGCAATTATACTCCAATAAAGATGTTAAAAAAAAATAAGTTGACGACTGATGAAATCATTACTGGGTGACCCATGCCCTTAATGATAGAACCCCACCTGCTCATCCAGCTCTTGTGAACTCTGATATGACCAAGTACTGTAAGGCTCTAGTGCAATATTAGAAGCTTATTTCCAGGAGGTCAAAAAGGCCTTTAGAGACCCTCAACCTGATGAGGACTTTCTACCCCACACTTTGGAACCCAGTGACAGTATTCGGGAAAACACATCAACCAAAAGCTGCACTTGAACCTTGATGGAGTCCCATCAGGTTCTTTTAACCTCTCAGATAGTAGTCAAATTACAGAGTGTTGAACCGTGAGTTCATATCTTTCAACTAAAAAGAACTCCATCAGACTCTTGGACCTGTCAACCTACAGCCGACTTAAAATTAAGGATACCAGGGAAAAATTTTCCCCAGAAGCAGACAACCACATGATGTAGACAACTTTCCCAAGTCAATGGAGCAAGACCACTGGTGCCAAAATTAACGTGCTTTTATTATTAATAATTCTATTAAGGCTTTACTAATGTTAAGTATAAACACCTCTTAATTGACACTGTACAAAAAAAAATAGCATCAGTGACTAAGTAAGTAGAATGTTGGATATGTACCCAGATTGATGAAGAACCTGATGTATTCTTACAGTTATATCTTGCTAACAAAACAGTTTGGTATCAACCCAATGGATTATGGACACATTCCTAAAGCCTAACTAACCAGTTCTTCCCAATTATATTTCCTATTCATCCTCCAATAAAAGAAAAATTTCCACTTCATATTTTCAGTAATCAAATAGATTGTCCCTCTTTGGGACTTATCACTCCTCAATAGTGTAATGAAACTGTTCGGATTAGACTTTCTTAACAAAACCCTAAAAGATTCTCTACCTATATTCATTACCAATACTATGACCACAATAAAATTTTCCTGACTGGATGTTCTCCAATCCCTAATCCCATGGCGAATTCTTCCTTCTATTTAAATTCAGTAATCGAAGCACTGCTTGCTCATGGTTCTTGTTTTTGTTTTTTTGTGTTTTTTTTTGCGGTACACGGGCCTCTCGCTGTTGTGGCCTTTTCCGTTGCGGAACACAGGCTCCCGATGCGCAGGCTCAGTGGCCATGGCTCACAGGCCCAGCCACTGCGAGGCATGTGGGATCCTCCCGGACCGGGGCACGAACCCGTGTCCCCTGCATTGGCAGGCGGACTCTCAACCACTGCGCCACCAGGGAAGCCCACTCATGGTTCTTGAAGAAACCTCAGGTAACCAATCCACAAATTGCCCAAGCCAATACCATCAAAATTTAACTCTGTCCCTAAGAGGAGTGGGGCTTTATTTCCAATGCAACACCACCCTGTATCAGGAACTTCCCCTAAACTGGAATGGTCATTGTGGGTTAGAGCTATTAACTCCCAATAGTCAGAAACAAACAAAAAAAATCTGCACATGAAACCACCAATCTTGATTCATTTATTCATAAGATACCAGTTCATAAGAGAAATCCATGAAGCACCAAAACCCTCTACACACAATGCTGGATTCCTTCCTTTGTCAGAGCATTAATTCTTCATATTGGCACCTGTAAATTAGAAAAGACTGTTTTATATATTCCTAAAATTTAAAAAAAAAAAAAAAAGCTTCAGTGACACAGCTAATTCTCTCCAAGCCTTAGATACCAAGGTTTCCAGCCTTGCTTCAGAAGTCTTACAAATAGAAGAGTCTTAGGCACCTAACTGCCCAACAAGGAGATGCGTGTATTGTCATTGGTGAAAAATGTTTCCATGTTAATAAATCAGGAATTGTTACCCCCAATTTAAAAGATCTTAAAGGTAGGTAACATGGTTCATCCATTGATTTCTTTAGTTAAGTCTTGGCTCCTGGGAATCTCTGCCCTAGGGAATTTTTCAGTCCTTGGTTATTATTCTCATAGTCATCACATTAATTTCCCTAGTGTGTTGCATCTTCTCAAGATATTTAAATACCTTTCAGCAGCTACTCACGCATCAGATGATGTCCATCAGGGTTAGGCAACTAGAAGAACTCAGTGATCCAACCACCCATGTCTACCATGACTATACAACTGTCAGTAATAGTGACTGCACACAATCCACCCCCCCCCGCCAAAAAAAGAAAGGAATCCCCTGGTGGTCCAGTGGTTAGGACTTGGCTCTTTCACTGCCAGGACCCGAGTTCAATCCCTGGTTGGGGAACTGAGATCCTGTAAGCCTTGTGGTGCGTCCAACAAACAAACAAACAAACAAACAAAAAACCAATCCATCCTACCAACGTCAACAGTGGTACCCAAGAGTAACCCTATACTAGAACATATACAGGAACAAGAACTTGCTGAGAGTATGACCAAAAGTGGAGACCAGCCTTAAAAATCCCCTGAGCAGGGACTTCTCTGGTGGTCCAGTGGCTAAGACTGCACTCCTGATGCAGGGGGCCAGGGATTCGATCCCTGGTCAGGGGACTAGATCCCACATGCCACAACTAAGTTTTCGTATGCTGCAACTAAAGATGCCACATGTGGCAACGAAGATCCCAGGTGCCGCAATTAAGACCCAGAGCAGCCAAATAAATATTTAAAAAAAAAAAAATCCCGTGAGCAGACAAAACCAATTAGGCCATGAAAGGGAAACTTAATCTAGCTTATTTCATGAATGTAAACGAAATTCAATTTATTTCTTGTAAATGCCTCTGATAATCATAAATGAAATTTAAATTGTCTTCCTAAAATGGTATAAGATAATCACTTTTAACCAATCTCCTACTGTCTGGAAACCCTATTGTAATAATCAATCATTGTAAAGGTTGAACAACTTCCTATTCTCGTGTTATAAGCCATCCCATAGGGACATGCCTTTGAGCTTCTTGCCACTTTCTATCTGAAGTCTACCAGTTTGCGAACTCTTCTTTTGTATGCGCAGTAAACTCTTAACATTTTACTTTGATCTGATTTTATTTTTGACAGGTCTTAACAGAAATGAGGGAGGCTTTCTAGAAAAAGGAAGAGTATTAGGAAAAAGTACACAATTAGAGAAGTGTAGACATGTCAAAAGAAAAATGAGATAGATTAATTTGACCTCAAAGGTCAGTTGAGACCAGCTCATAAAGGGTTTTTTGAAAGCCCAATGTGAGTTAGTAGGCAATGGACTCCCCTTAAAGTTCCTTTGCAGAGGAGAGGGAAATCATCTGAGCTGACCTTACGAATACTTTGGAATCAGTTACTAGGTTACACTGAAGTAGGATTAGACTATCAATCCAGAGACCCCGAAGGTACTTCTGTAAAGATGTAGGCAAGAGGTGTTAAGGAAGCATGGGATTCCTACAGAGAGAACAGGATGACTTTGCACTGAATATTACAGGGAGGATCTTATGGGAGAGAGAAAAGACATAAACAGAAGAAACAATCAATAACCAGAGGAATCTATCATAAAATACAGGTATAGACAATTAGAGAATGAGGGCGACTCAAGCTGCTAACAGTGTGAGGTATGAACCTTCCCTCATGGTAAACACAATACCAGAAATAATAAAAATAATACTCTTGTCTCCAATGTTCATTGACAAGGAGGCCATTAAAAGCTTTGGCTTTAGAGCTAGACACACCTGAGTTTAATGCCTGGCTTGGATACAACTAGGTCTATAATACTGAACAAGTGATGTAACCTCTCCAAGCTGCAATTTTCTCAGGTCTACAGCACTACCTCTTTCACTGTGGGCTGTGATGAGAATTACACGAGTATGGAAAAGGTACTGGCATAGTTCCTGGTACCTAGGAAAAGCTCAATTCATATTTGTTGAATGAATGAATATGAGCTAGTAATCTTAAGAGCTCTCTGGGGGAGGTAAGACCTTGGAATATATGTGAAATGCAAGGGGAGAAGGGGTCCCACGGACACTAATGGAGGGACAATAAAGCAGGGTGGATAAGGCATGGGCTTTGGAGTCAGATCTGGGTTCAAATATCAGTTCTGTCACTTATAATACTATGAGGAAATCATCTAATTCTAAACCTTGTGAACAGAAAAAAAACTGAAGCAAAAATGTCACACATCTTTTTTTATTGCAATAAAATGTACATAACATACAATTTATCATTTTAACCATTTTTAAGTATATGGTTTTGTGGCATTAAGTATAATCACATTGTGCAACCGTCACCACCAGCCATCTCCATGGATACATGGATGTAAGTTACATTGTTGGTTTTTTTTTTTTCCTTTTCAACTTGGATTTAGAGAAAAAATAAACATAGTATAGAAGGTTTCATATTACACCCCCACACAGTTTCCCTATGAACATTGTCATCAGTGTGGTACATTTGGTATAATTAATGAACCGATATTGATGCATTATTATTACTGAAGTCCATAGTTTATAAACTACAGATTTCCTTAGTTTTTACCCAATGTCTTTTTTCTGTTCCAGGATCCCATCCAGGACAGCACACTACATTTATGTCTCCTGAGGCTCCTCTTAACTGTGACAGTTTCTCAGACTTTCCTTGTTTCTGATGCACAGATTTGAGGAGTACTGGTCAGGAATATTGTAGGTGTTGGTTATTTTTTGTATGTAATATTTCATGATTAAAAATTACTAATCAGGGGGACTTTCCTGGTGGTCCAGTGGTTAAGAATCCATCTGCCAATGCAGGGGACACAGGTTCCATCCCTGGTCTGGAAAGATCCCATATGCCGTGGGACAGCTAAGCCTGTGCACCACAACTACCACAGCTACTGAAGCCTGCATGCCTAGAGCCTGTGCTCCACAGCAAGAGAAGCCACTTCAGTGAGAAGCCCGCGCACCATAACGAAGAGTAGCCCCACTCGCCGCATCTAGAGAAAAGACTGCGCACAGCAATGAAGACCCAGTGCGGCCAAAAAAAAAAAAAAGAACCTAAGAGTGGTGATCATTAAAAAAAAAAAAAGAAAAATTACTAATCAGGGACTTCCCTCGCAGTCCAGTGGTTAAGAATTCGTGCTTCCACTGCAGGGGGCACAGGTTCAATTCCTGGTTGGGGAACTAAGATCTCGCATGCCATACGGCGCGACCAAAAAGAGAAAAAAATTACTAATCGTGATAGCAATACCTGTTGGGGCTACCTTAAAACACACACAGACACACACACACACACAACACCTCTATGCTATCAATTTAGTGCAAGCCAGCATCATTTCTCACTCTAATCACTGCAGTTGTCTCTCTGCTCTATATTGGGCCTCCACTCCCCCCATCTTTTCTCCACACAGCAGCCAGAGAGGCTTTAAAATATAAATCAGCTTCTATTTCTTCTGGTCTCCAGATGCTTCAATGGCTTCTTTTCTTGTAGACTAAAATACACTACAGGATCCTTCATGCTCTCATCACTTATCACACTTCCCCCGGCTCACTCTGCTCTGTCACACTGGCTTCCTTGTAGCCCCTGAAACACACCGCACTCCTGCCCTAGGACCGTTGCACCTGTCCTTTACCTGGAACGTTCCTCCCCCGCACAGCCACAGGCTCACTCCTCCACTCTTTCTAGTCTCTGCTCAGATGTCACCTCTTCAGAGGGGCATTCCCTCGCACCTTAGCTTGCAGCCCGCCCCCCACAAGTTGTCCTCTTTCTCCTAGCTTTTTTTTTTTAATTCAAAATATCACTACCTGACATTACATTCTACATCTTAATTTGTTTATTGTCTGTCTCTTCCATTAGAATACAAGTTTCACGAGGCCAAGCACTTAATACAATTTGTTTATTGCTGTACCTTAGGCTCAAAGTTAACAAATATTGGTTACATTAATTAGTCAATAAAATACTTCTTTTCTTTTTTTACAAGGAAGTTGGTTGTTAGGTAAGGTGGTTCACAATCTGGGACTCCTGAACTCCTAGATATCTTTGAAGGTGGCAGTTTTCTGAATTTCTAAAGATCTGGTCAGACTACAAGTTACTTACAGGGGTATGGTTCATTAATGGATATATCTCCAGAACCTAGGATAATTCCTTGAATACACTGAGCACTCAATAGAGATACCCGTATTATAATTAACTGGAATGAAATTGGCAATGTGGCAAAGCAAAGTCTTTGTGATGGCAGCATATCTGAAAGGCAGAGGAATACTGAGAAAGTTTATGTACAAGGACAATAATCACACATTAAAATTATATAATGTTTGTTAGTAACACTGTTATGGACTGAATTGTGTCTCCGTGCCCCACCCCTCCCCCTGTAGCCCTAACCCCCACTATGACTATATTTGGAGATAGAGCCTCTAAGGAAGTCATTAAGGTTAAATGAGGTCATAACAGCGGAGCGCGGAGCCCTAATCTAATAGAACTAGTGTCCTTATAAGAAGAGGAAGAGACAGGTGTGCACAGAGAAAAGGCCATGTGAATACACAGTGAGAAGGCCACTATCTGCAAGCTAGGAAGAGGTCTCGAAAAACCAACCCCTCTAGCACCTTGATCTTGGACTTCCAGCCTCCAGAACTGTAAACAAATAAATTTCTGTGGTTTTAAGCCACCTTGTCTGATTTCAGTCACTATGAGTGGTATCATCTTAGAAGGTGAAGAACAATAGAAGGAAGACAAGGAAGACACCCCATCCCGTGTTTTGGGGGTGGCTTCAGATTCATTGTTTTATGTACTATATGGGAAGATATCTATGAAATAAAATTGTATCTCAGTTGTAAATAATCAATAGATTGGTTCTCTTTCATTCAAATAATGTTCATAATTTAAAAGTCCTGGAAAAATAAATTCACAATCAAATTTTATATGTGCAACTACATTGATACAAGTTAAACCTCGGTAATTGGATAGCTTGTTCATTTTTTTAAGTGTTATGGAAACATAAATGATCTTGGTCTGTCAGAATTTTCATTAAAAATAATACTTCGGCCAAACCCACAGTAATAACCTACATACAGCCATATTCAGTGACTAAATTGTGTTTATGCTTTTCTTAAGCAATGGCGTTCATTTTGACCATTTATCTAAACAAAATGCGGCAAACAGCAATAGAAAAGACAAACGTAACCCTGGGCTGCATTTGCAATCAATGCACAGAGCTGTGGCATTAGCTTTTGGAAGAGTATTTAAACACTGCCACACAGTGTCCAGCTGTGTGTTCTGCCCTTGGTCTCAATAGAAGTCTGAATTACAAGCACTACCAGGTTCACAAGATTGTTAATTCTGTAAAAACACCAAATGGACTTCAAAAAGGGAAGTATAAAAATCTTAAGACTCTAATAGTGTATCCTAGCTAAAATTCCATGAAGCACATGACTGTAGTTGTGACAAAGTGGTCTTTTTTTTTTAACATCTTTATTGGAGTATAATTGCTTTACAATGGTGTGTTAGTTTCTGCTTTATAACATAGTGAATCAGCTATACATTTACATATATCCCCGTATCTCCTCCCTCTTGCGTCTCCCTCCCACCCTCCCTATCCACCCCTCTAGGTGGTCACAAAGCACCGAGCTGATCTCCCTGTGCTATGCGGCTGCTTCCCACTACCCAGCTATTTTACATTTGGTAGTATATATAAGTCCATGCCACTCTCTCACTTCGTCCCAGCTTACCCTTCCCCCTCCCCATGTCCACTACTGGGCATATACCCTGAGAAAACCATAATTCAAAAAGAGTCATGTACCACAATGTTCATTGCAGCTCTATGAACAATAGCCAGGACATGGAAGCAACCTAAGTGTCCATCGACAGATGAATGGATAAAGAAGATGTGGCACATATATGCAAAGTGGTCTTATGAGCATGTTTACTGTTAAAGTAGAAGCCCTGCCAGAAAGACTTTATATATAGTGTGTTAAACTTATTAATGTTTGAGCTTTTTATTTTACAAATTTCATAACATTTTCTATTTATCAGTGCTAATTTTACGTGATGGTACATAGGACCAAGTTCTCTAAAAGAATTTGTTCAAATAAAAGTATATTTGCCTCGGGAATTCCCTGGCAGTTCAGTGGTTAGGACTCGCCACTTTCACCAGTATACTTCGAGTTAGGAATCATGTTTAATTGAGTTTTGTTTTCCCTGTAACTGGTAAAAAAGGATATATGGAGAAAATGCTTGTTGAATGAATTAACAAATGGATAAGCACAGTTCAGAATTTTAGAAAGAAATTTCTAGAGAATACCAGATCATACAGCTACTGTTTACTTCTAGTTTCCTCCTTTTCTGAAAATAACATGTAGATGGACAAATTCAAAACTAGCTGTCAGTTTTAAATCCTTCTTTATTCAGCAATGTCATCCTCAAGAGAAATAAATGTACTAAAATGAAATCCTTCTTTAATCTAATTACCTTGATCAGAAAAATTAAACCAGGATGTGCTATTCTTTGCTCTTATGTGGTCTTTAATTTAAATAAAATCTGGCATAAAGCATTTCTCTTTGTGCATGCAACATAAACTCAGTATTAACTCATTTTATTTTTTATTCATTTAAATACTGAAAACCTCTATGGTAAGAGAAGATCAGATGTTGGAGAAAAAAATAGTACTGACTGGTCTTTTGAACTCATGATCACTAACTTCAAGTGATGCCTAGCTGTCCTACTCTGTCTAGTCAATTTCATCCTAAAAGATTACATTGGACCTGCTTCTTTCTCTTCAGATCTTTAATATCTCCTGCCCCTCCTCAATCTCAGCTGCTCATGTCACTGGGGTAAAAATCACAAAGGGATTTCCACAAGTGCTCAGCACTAAGCTATCATCTTACCCTCATTTGTATTCCTGCTCTGCCTTCCCACCTGTTTTAGTCCATTCAGGCTGCTATAACAAAGTACCACAGACCGGGTGGCTTAAACAAAAGTTCATTTCTCACATTTCTGAAAGCTGGAAGTTCAAGAACAGGGTGCCAATATGGTCAGGTTCTGGTAAAGGGCTTCTTATGGGTTGCAGACTGCTGACTTCTTGCTGTGTCCTCACATGGTAGAAAAGATGAGGAATCTCTCCAGGGTTCCTTTTATAAGGGCACTAATCCCAATCATGAAGCCCCACCCTCATAACCTAATCACCCCCAAGGGCCCCACCTCCTAATTTAATCACCTTGGGGATTAGATTTCAATATATGAACTTGGGCACCAACATTCAGACCACAGCACCACCATATTGGGTAAACTGTCTGTGCTCCCATTTAAGGCCAACTCTTCCACTTGTCCTCTGGACCTACCCTCTCTCCTACTCAAGAACATGGCTCCACAACTGTACAATCTCTCTCCTACATAACCCATTTTCCCCTCTCTACTAGATTATTACCATCAGTATACAAACATGCTATAATATATCCCATCTTAAAATAAAAAACAAAAACAAAAAAACCTTGATAGAACCACCCTCTTTAGCCACCAGCCCAATTCTTTGCTTCTCTTTACAGCAAAACTCTCTAAATTTATATCCACTATGATGATTATAATTTTTTTTAAAGGAAAAATGTTGGCAAGGATGTAGAGAAATTAGAACCCTCATACATGCCTGGTAGGAATGTAAAATAGTGCTGTCACTGTGAAAAACAGTTTGACAGTCCCACAAAAAGTTAAACGTAGTGTTATCAAATGACCCAGCAATTCCACTCCAGGCATGTACTAAGAGAACCGAAGACATTTGTTCACACAAAAACTTGTACATGGATGTTCACAGCGGCATTATTCATAATAGCCAAAAAATAGAAACAACCCAAATGTCCATCAACCAGTGAATGGTTAAACAAAGTGTGGTATATACATACAGTGGAATATAATTTAGCCATAAAAAGGGATGAAGTATGGATGCATGCTACAACAAGGCTGAACTCTTAAAACATGCCAAGTGAAAGAAGCCACACACACAAGACCACATGTTGTAGGATTCCTTTTATATGAAATGTCCATAATAGGCAAATCTATAGAGACAGAAAGTAGATCAGTGGTTGCAAGGGACTGAGGGGAATGAGGCATGTTGCCAATGGGTAAGGAGTTTCTTTTTGGGGGGATGAAAGAGTTCTGGAATTAGTGGTTATGGTTACATAACCTCGTGAGTATACTAAAAACCACTGAGTTGTATACTTTAAAAGGATGAATGTTTTACTATGTACATTATATCTCAATTAAAAAACTCCTCTAATTTGCCCAAACCTACTATCTTGACATCCTCTTTTCTTATTTTTTTTTTCTTGAGTCTATTCCAGTCTGGTTTTCATTCCCAGTAACTCATGGAAACTGCTATTGTTGATGTCAACGATGCCGTGTTGTTTTCTGTACTTTTAATCAAAACATTTTCACAGAATGTCAAGGAAAAATAGTTAAAAATTCCTTTAGTGAATGAATTTGTCCTCATGACAGAGGATTCTGAAAGTTATAGAAAGGAAGCTAAAGGTGTTCATTATGGGCGGGATTTTATCGTTGCATTCTATGGTGCATAATAAGGTGTGAGATTATGCATTTTTATAGTATAGCTGACTGTTCTAGGTGTCTGTTTAAGGGGAGCATATGTTAGGGTTAAAAGCCTTTTGAACCCTATTCCCCAAATCCTGCAAGTGTTTTCTTCCTTCCAATCAAGTAAAGCTATTTACCATCTCAGTGTATTCAGTCAGCTTTTGAAAGGTAGATTCAGTATTTCTGACAAACTAGGACCCTGCTGCTGGATAAGCAGATGTTCACATTCATGTTTCCCCATAATCTGCCCCAATTCTACATCTCCAGCTTGATCTTCCAAACTTCCACACCACAAACTCGTTGCTCTAGCCAAGCTGGTTTGTTTTCTGTCCCCAAGTTATAAAATGGGCAATTCTATTTCTATCATTTTGCTAAGAACTTTGCTCCTGTCTAAAACATTCCCTTCCTTTCCAGAATTCCCTGGTGGTCCAGTGTTAGGACTTGGCGCTTTTACTGCCATGGGCCTGGGTTCGATCCCTGGTTGGGGAACTAAGATCCTGCAAGCCGCGTGGTGTGGCCAATAAATAAATAAAATAAAATAAAATATTTCCTTCCTTTCCCTCTGCCTGCTCTTCAAGATTTATTTGAGAGTCTATGCCATTTACTTATTCAGTAAACATCAACTGAGTGCCTTCCATATGCCATGTACTGTCTGGAATACTGGGGTACAATAAAAACAAGCCTGTCCTTATGTAGTTTATATTCTAGCAGGAAAATGACACATTACAAAATGAATTAAAACATTATTACAGTTGTGATAAATGCTAAAAATATGAGGCACAGGAAAATAGGATAACCTATACTGGGGAAAATTAACTGGTCTGGGGGATCAGAAAGGCTTTCTCTCAGAGAAGACATTGTTGCTTTTTGGAAAGCAATATGGCAATATATTAAATCACACAAAAACTTTAACCCAGAAATCCCACTTTTGAGACTTTATCATATAACAATAAAAGTACCAGTACTTAAAGTGTGACTCTGACTCCTAGTAAAGTTGCAAGCATTATAATGTATAATATCCCACCAAGCCAGGCTGCCCAAGAGGTCAAATCTCCAAGCCAGACTGGTGGATTGAGGAAAGCAAATGCAGGTAACCCAGTAAGTTATTAAAAAATATTCAGGTGGGTGGACTCATCACGAGATGCTTAGAACATTCCAGATAAATCAGATTTAGGTCCAATCGCATAATACAAAGTATCCAGCACCTGAAAGCTTGCTATAAGGTCCTGATGGAAGTCTCCCAGTAAAAGTTTATCCATTAATGGGGTTTGATGAAATGGTTGTTGAACATGGGGGCGATGGCTAGTTCTGGCTACCTGGAGCACATTTGTCTTATTGGCCAAACTGGCTGATGTGTATGGTCCTTTGCCTATGGGAGGCAGATTGCTGTATGAGATCCTGTTCCATTGGTAAAACATCACAGTTGCATTGCATTGTACCTTGAAGTAAAGCTCACCTGTTGTTAGATTGAGGACAGAATAGTTTACCTTTACATAGGGCAAGACAAGTGCTGAGTCTCGTGAGATAACATCTGTGATTATTTGGTTGTTGAGCCAAGGTTGCAAAAATTGAGTATGGTCAAGTAAAGGCTGTGAGAAGCTTGAGGGAGCAGGACACAGAGTAGATTGCATGACATGTATCCTTTGAAAAGGAAGTCTCGTACAGAATCAATAGTGTAGCCTTTTGCAGTATTTCTCCGTTTTCTACGCTGGACCCATCGACATTCTCGTTATTACATTGCCTCTGACTGTGCCTTTACTGAAGTCAAAGTCCTTGTGCAGGTCTTATAACCCACAGACGTACAGTTAGTTATGGTTCCTCTGATGTTCAGGTGGGTATGGCTGAGACGGCTCATCTGATTGAGGAGCAGCGCTCTACTGAGCAAAGGTGTGCACTGAAGAGTTACATTGCTGTGCAGAGTAGAGCAATCCTCAAACAAGCAATACAGGTGGCCATTAGGCATGGACACAAATGTCACATTCTTAGTTAGGCAGAGGCACCGATCAGTCCTTATATTGTAATGACACCACTTTTGTGGGTTATTGGGAATGCTATTGACAGGTACACATCTGGATTTGTGTGCTGTTTGCTTGCTTTTCCTGGCTTCTGAGTAGACACCCCAAAGCCAAATGACATGGTACAGGAGACTTCCTAACACCTCTCGATGGTGGCTGCAATGGGGACACGGTGGTCAGCTTCCATGGTGATACTGTAGATAACATCCTCCTGTGATAAGTCTTCATGGCAGGAAAGAGCTGTGTCAAGCTGCTACATCGAGGGGTGCCTCCTGAATAGCATTGCAAGCCTGGTATTTCCATGCCAGAGCCACCAACCCAAGAAACATTCATCTGGAGGAGCAGCAGGAATAACAGCCTAGTTATAGTGAGGCTCAGTAATCACAGGCAGTGGAGTGGCGAGCCCACATGGGGTGATGTTTGAATCAATGGCAGGAGTTCCTTGGGACATCTTGGAAGACAGGAATGTCACATCAGGCTGGAGTTTATTGATCTCTGTGTTAACTGCCTTGAATGCTGCACTGGTTGACTGTAGCTAATGATTCTATAGCAGCTCTAACAACAGAGATGTCTCATCTCAACTCATCTCTGATCTAAGATCAATGAATATGTCTTCTGTGTCAGAATTCCTCTTTGCAGCTCTTACTCTCTAGATGAGCTCCGTGGTTGCATGTTCATCTTATCCTGTCGTCTGAGAGAGCTAAGCTTACTTCCTGAGCTACTATCTCAGGTACTTTGGAAGTAACTCCTCCAGTAGTGCTGGAGTCTTCATTGCAATCAGCTGCTCCAAGTTGTATCCCGGACATGGCTCTGTTGACCTTGAAACATGTATTAAGAGCCAGTGGAGTAGCTCCACTCTGCAACTGTTCTTATGTTTTTGGAATCTGACTTTGGTTCCAAAGCATAGTTTTTAGTGGTGGAAAAACTGGATACCACATGAATGTCCATGAACAAGCAATAAGGGATAAAAGGTTAATTTCTAGACAATGGAATATTAGATAGCTGATTGGAAATAAATTAGATCTAAATGGTTTGTCTTAAAGGATCTTGATTATAAGAACAAGTTTCAAATCAGTTTGTTTAGAACGAGCCCATATTCATAAAAAATACCATATGCTTGTATATTTGAAAGAGTTTGAAAATGTTAACGTTGGTTACTTCTAAGTTATGGGGAAGAAGAATGGGGACCTCTTTTAGAGGATTCCATACTTCTAGGGAATGGATTATTAACTTTTACTTTATATATCTTTGGATTTCCTCACCTGTCACAAAATTAGCTGTTATTAAAATTAATGAAAGAATTTAATTTTGGTAGGGGAAAGGACTACTAAATTTTTCTTAACCTATCCTACACCATCTAATACAGTAAACATTCTATAAATATTTATGGAAGGAGATATGGGGGAGGAGGAACCGGTTAAAATATGTTTCAAAACATATGTTTCAGTATGTGCTAAAAAGATAACCCTTAAAGCATTAATTGTATGATGAAGCATTGTAGAACCTCTAAATGAACAGTAGGAGGGAGGAAGAAAGAGATACTTGATCAGGCTGGCAGAATAAAATGGGAAGAAGTGAAAAAAGCAAAGTATTATAAAATAAATAATAGGCACCAATGGAAAAGATAAGATCAATATTGCAGTTACTCCAATAAATGTCAATGGGTTGAATTTACCTATCGAATGACAAAATCTTTCATACTGGGTGTAAACACTCAGGTAGGTGTTATTCACCTAACTAGATGTTGTGTACCTTTCAAAACACATACAACAAAGTGAACCTTTAATAAAACGTGATCTCGGGTGGCCTTGGCCTGCAGTGGCTTGCAGCAGGATTTTGGTGTCCGGCCTGAGATTGAGGTTGGGCAGCGGCAATGAGAGCACTGAATCCTAACCACTAGACCACAAGGGACCAGTGACCCGGAACAAGGCCCTGGCCCGTCAGCTGTGTAGAAATGAAGTTCCACATGGAGACGGAAAGTAGTGAAGCAAGTAAACTGTTTATTAGGAGGAAAAAGACTACAGTACGTGCGGATAGACACACGGGCGGGCTCAGAGAGAGAGTCTTGCCCTCCTGGCAGTTTGAATCACTTTTATGGGACATTTCCTCCGGGTTTCCTTTGACCAATCATCTTGCTTTGCCTGGTTCTGAGTCCGTATTTGGTACCTCTCACCATCCTCCCCTGTGTGCGTGTGCCTCTGTTAGCCAAGATGGATTCTAGTGAGGAGGCCTATGTGTAGTTGGCATCACTTACTATGAGGTGGCGCCCCCTCCCTTTTTGAACTCCAAGGAACCTTTCTGTGCATGTGTAGTCGGTGAAGTCTCCTTGACTTCAAGAATGAGGAATACGTGGTCTTTTATCTCTTTTCTGGGCAGGGCCCAGCCTCCTCCATTAACCTGCTTTTATGGAGTTTCTGCTATTATGGAGTTTCTGTCCACAGGGGAGAAACTGTTCAGCCTGGGGCTCATCTATCTTCTGCCTCAGAAGGATACTATTTGCAAGCCACAAGTACCATCAAAATATTTTAGAATACACCTAGCAAGACAAGTACAAGATGTGTATGGAAAAAAGCTACAAAATTTTGGTGAATGTATTAGTTTTCTATTGCTTCAGTAACAAAGAGCAACAGACTTAGTGATTAAATCAATCCCAACTTATTATCTTACAGTTCTGTAGGTGACACGTCTCACTGAGGTAAAGTCAAGGTGTCAGCAGGGCAGAGAGTGCATTCTTTTCGTAAACCTAGGGGAGAATCCCCAGCACTGCTCCTTCAGGTGTTGGAGGAATTCACTTCTGAGGTCATTCGATTGAGATCTCTGTTTCCTTGGTGCTGCCAGCTGGGAGCCATCCTTAGCTCCTAGACATCTCTCAGGGGTCCTTGTGGAGACCCCACATTTCAGAAGCAGCAATAAAATGTGGAAGTCTTCTCGCGCTTTTAATCTCTCAGGTGATTAGATTAGGCCCACCCTATATAATCCAGGATAAGTGATTTCCTATCTACCTCCCAAGAAAGTAGCTTTTGTAAAAATGCCTGCAAAGCAGCATTGACTTGCAAAAGCAGCTCATAGGACTAATGCTCCTTACATAAGTGGTTAGTTCATTCGATGAAAAATTATTTCAAGGCAATTGTCATGCTTTATTAACAACAATAAATATGTCTAAAATGTATCCTACTTATAAATCCCTAGAAATAAAAGAGTCACCATTGTCTAATCCTTAGCACCAAGAACACTGTCCTCAGAATAGACATCTCAGACGTCATTCTGAACCTTTAAACTAACTTAAAGGTCAGCTATGAGTGCCCTCTGCATTCTGTCTCCACCTTTCTGACTTTTCCTAGCCAAAACACGGGAGTGAAAACCGTTTTCTAAGATAATGCATTGACAGGCATCCTGTGACGTCCAAGGGAAGGCGGCCCGCCGGCCGGACTTGGGTCAGGAGGAAGTGGCCAAGAAGGGTCCAGGGAGGCACAGCCCGAAGGGGAGGAAACGACCCAGTTAACATCGGCCAGGCACACAGTCCCAGAGTCCGGTGTAGCCGGCGCGAGGCTGCCTCGTTTTCACCCGGTTTCAGCCAAGAACACCAAAGAGCCACAGGTTGCTACCCGGATGGAGCTGCGCCTCCCCCTGCCCACCTTCCGTGCTAGGGCGCGCATGCGCATCCTGGAGGCCATTGGGTGAGGCGGAGGGTGGGGCTCGGGGTGGAGAGAGGAGGGGAGCCGCGCCCACCACGCAACGTCTCTGCGCAGGCGCGGGGCGCCAGCTTCTGGTATTTTCGACACGTCTGCCGCGACCCCGTTCAGTTCGCTTTTGGACGTTGGACGTCGGAGGTAGAGGTTGTGAGTCCGCCGTTCAGGAGAAGCAGCGAAAAGCCTCTCTCCGTCCTTAACTGGAGAAGGAAGGCGTCCGCTGGGCCTTTCTCTCCTTGAGTGAGGCGTCGACGGCCCGTGGTGGGTTTTCTGGTGATGGGGTGGCCCTGCGGTCGGTTACCTCAAGGCGAGCGTAGCCGGGCCCTGTGGGCCCCGCGGATTGTGGACGGGGACGGTGGCGGGGCGGGAAGGCCGGCAGCAGACGGCGCCACAGCCCGGAGTTCCGTAGGCCGGGAGGCCCGTTTCTTTTTCGGCCCGAGGCTGCCCGCGCGGCTCACTTCGGGACTTCACTTGTATTTTGTTTCCTCTCGTTTGTTTTTAGGAACTGAGTTCTCGGGCAGGGGTCGTCAGAGCAAAGGAAGCTCGGAAGCTGCCGTCCGAGATGTCCAGCTACGTGAACGACCTGTGGCCGGGCTCGCCGCATAAGGCCTCCCCATCGTCGTCGCGGTCGGGCCCGTCCAGCCGGCTGTCCTCGGCGTCCGGGAGCCGCTCTCCCCCGAGCTCTCCGTCCCGATCCATCGTCTCGACTCGGTCGTGGTCGCGGAGCCGCAGCCGCAGCCCGCCCCGGCGGAGGAGCAGGTCGAGGTCTCGCTCCCGAAGGCGCCACCGGAGGAGGTACCGGCGCTACTCGCGCTCGTACTCGCGGAGCCGCTCGCGCCCCCGCAGCCGCCGGTACCGGGAGAGGCACCACGGCTCCTCCAGGAGGTCCTACCGGTCCCTCAGCCGCCCCCGCTCCCGAGGCCGCTCGCCTTACCGGAGGGCCTACGCCTTCGCGCGGGACCGCCCGTACTACGGCTTCGGCCGCACCGTCTACCCGGAGGAGCGCAGAGGCTGGAGGGGGCGATCCCGGACCAGGTCGCGCAGCCCAACCCCATTTCGTCTGAGTGAGAAGGGTGAGTCGTCGGTCGTCGAGAGAGGCGTTAGGGGAAAGAGGAAGGACTCCAGTAGGTTAATAGTTAAAACTACACTGTAGTGGGCGCCCAGTTTTAAAATGGACGGCATGCTTTCCCCTTGGGGGTAAGGCTGTGCATGTTAAATGGCTTGGTGGAGGGCGGTTCTGGGTGGAGCCTTGAAATTGTCAGGCAGTTAGTTATTTACCCACCGTGTGCTTTTACTTGTTGATCATTTAGGGATGCTTGTTTTTCTCAGCAAAATAAGTAGAGTTCTTTTTTCATCAATAGAAATATATCTTACATGTGGAAGCACCGTGTAAATGTCCAGATACTACTAGTTTAAAAGCACAAACATAGGGCTTCCCTGGTGGTGCAGTGGTTGGGAGTCCGCCTGCCGATGCAGGGGACGCGGGTTCATGCCCCGGTTCGGGAGGATCCCACATGCCGCGGAGCGGCTGGGCCCGTGAGCCATGGTCGTTGGGCCTGCGCGTCCGAAGCCTGTGCTCCGCCATGGGAGAGGCCACAGCAGTGAGAGGCCTGTGTACAGCCAAAAAAAAAGCACAAACACAGTTTGTGATTTTTGAGTTTTCTGGAGAAATACTACAGGATAAATGAACACTTTGTGTTTCCTTTGTAGATCGAATGGAGCTGTTAGAAATAGCAAAAGCCAATGCCGCAAAAGCATTAGGAACAGCCAACTTTGACTTGCCAGCCAGTCTCAGAACTGTTTCTGTATCTAAAGAAACCAACCGTGGAACAGCTGTACTGAATAATGGTGCAAAGTCTGAGGTAAGTGTTTTAGATTTATCCAAACAAAATCTTCAGGAAACTACTACCAGAAAGATCTGATTAGCCATTTTTATTTGATTTGCCTTAGACTGCTTCCTGGAAAGGCTAGCTAAATATAATTTAAAATAACAGATCTGACAATACTAGATAGTCTCCCCCCGTGAAAATGGGAGACTAATGAACTTTATTTTCAGTTGACACAGTACTAATTACTTTCATAATTGTAGCTGGTACTTTGGTGATTTCTATGTAGTTACCAAGTTTTTCTAGCTAGTTTTTTATGGGGTATTTATCTGTAGCGCTCATTTGCAGCATTATGTTCCCACAAATTCCGTACTCAACATACAGTATAGTTTATCTGCTTTATTTCTGTCTTATAGAAATCATGAATGTGGTCTCCAGACATTGATGAAGAAAATCTGTTGGTAATTGATACATGTGCAAAAGCATCAGAGGTTTAACTAATTTGAAGTTTATGTTGACACACTGAAAGCTTAGTTTTTTGTTGGTAGATCCCTATGCATGCTAGAATTTGGGACAGGTACTAAACTAAACAAAAGTGTACTTTGTAATGGTGGGGCATCTGATATAGATGTCCCTTTCATAATATATGCAATATATTCCAGATGTTTTGAGAGATTACAGAAGAAGAGGCCTGCTTCACTTGCAGATAAGTTTATTACAATTCTCCAGAAATGTGCAGCATAAAATTCATAGCTTAAAGGTTTAAGGTAGTTAGGAATTGATAACACTCAGTTAACATAGGAAAGATGGGTTATCTCCTGTCATTCAGATCCAGATGTGGGTTTGCCTAAGTATTAGTGGTGGACAAGAAAGATCTTAGTTCAGTCGCTTTTTCAGACGGTTAGGTTCCCAACTGGATGGGCAAATGCCTTAGTTCTTTGAAACTAGGTGTTTTCTGGTATGACTTGACTTTCAAAGTTACTTGAATTTGCATCGGGGGTTACAATACTCCTTTATGGGGAAGAGTGTCTTAAGCCTATCATTGAATCAGTTTTGTTATGGGGAAAACTCAACAGAGTACTATGTTATTTATTTTAGGATGTTAACTATTTGGTTACATCCAACTTGATTTGTGTCTCTACAAGTGAATTTGTAATACAGTTGGGCTGCTTTTTATACCTACGAGGGTATGGTTTTTTAAAATTTACTTTCTCTTACCTGTCTAGCTGTCGGATAAGTTAATAGAAGATGAAACAGAAAATCCCAACGAGAAGTCTTCCCAGCAAAAAAGCATAGCTTTTAGCTCTAATGTAAGTATATCTAAGCACTGACCACTCAAAAACTGGCCTTAAACATATTTCTGTTATGTGGGTTTTTATTTTTGTTGGCTCATTGTTTTTATGATGATAATTCGAGGCCTACTAAGCCACTAAATAAATAGAATTAAAAAAAATTTTTTGTATGGTTCTTACAAGTGACCAATATAATGGGCTCCTACTTTAATATCTACATTCTCAGTCTCAATATTTTGTCCTCCTTTTAATTATTCCTGTTTTCCTTTTTAACTGTTAAAATATTCAAAAAACAAGTCTCAGAATATCCTGTAGTCAGAATATTTTAAAATGAGCTAAGGGCTTAATAAACAAAATTTCAAAACTATTTTTAATACTTCACTACTGCAATAGTGACATATGCCTTGCATATGTCTGATTTGATTGAATCAAGTTGCAAGTGCAGTCCGTGGCTTTGCATTTATTTGGTTGGTGTCTCTTTTAAGTTCTAGTCTTAAATGGAATTATTTAATGTATTTTGTAAAAAGCGAGTATTTTAAATGTGTATAATAATATTTGTTTGGGAAGCTGACTTAAGAACTTGTTCTCTTACAGAATTCTGTAGCAAAGCCATTGCTTCAGAAATCAGCTAAAGCTACTGCTGAAGAGACCTCTTCAGGATCCCCAAAAATAGATAAGAAGAAAAGTCCATATGGACTGTGGATACCTGTCGAAAAGAACATCAATAGCTAAGGTTGCCTGAAATGCATTTTTTTTTTGCAAGTTTGTTTTCAGCATTATTCCATTCCTTTGAACCATTTAGTGATAATTGTTGCAATTACAGATGACAACACAGAAAGATGTAAATACTTAATATTTAAATATTAACATTTTAGATTTCTCTTGCAGATAGGAGATAGCACAAATGGACCAGAGGTTACGCACAGGTGGCATTCTTGTATATATACTTGTAAATGTTTTATATAATATGGATTGGTTATGTAGAAGTGAAATTTTTAAGACAAACAGTAATTGAACTGTTTGTGTTGTATATATTTTATTAATAAATTTGTTTTTATTTTAGTTTCACTTTATTGTATATATTTTACATAATGGGTTTTTATTTAATGAAGAAGAATGAGGTGGTATCTCTTGTTTAAAGCCTTGCTAATCCCAGATCCAAATCCATGAACTGACAGCATAGGGCTCTGTGATCTTACCTGAGAGTTTGTGAGAAATGTTGAATCTGAAATCTACCCCAGAACTGAATTAGAAGCTGATTTGTAAAGTACTCCCGGTTGATGTAGATACTCATTAAAATTTGGGAAGTTTGGCCTAAGACTTAAAAGAATACTGGCATAGTGTTATCCTGGAAGAATTGAGCTTCACGGCAGGAAACTCAGCCAGAGAGGGGTTGAAACAATGCCTCACTGGGTTATAAAATCAGAGGTTTCGTTGCATTTTTTTCTTATTATGTTTTAAAAAGTATTTATTGGGCTTCCCTGGTGGCACAGTGGTTGGGAGTCTGCCTGCTGATGCAGGGGACGCGGGTTCGTGCCCCGGTCTGGGAAGATCCCGCATGCTGCGGAGCGGCTGGGCCCGTGAGCCATGGCCGCTGAGCCTGCGCATCCGGAGCCTATGCTCCACAACGGGAGAGGCCACAACAGTGAGAGGCCCGCGTACCGCAAAAAAAAAAAAAAAAAAAGTAGTTATTGATTTGAAATTCTTCATTGCTTCTTACTGTAGCTGGGAAAGACCTTAACTAAGCACATAAAAATTTAGAGATTGAATGTTACACTTAACTGAAAGGTCTGGGCAGTTGGTTTAAACGTTAGCTGATTATGGATTTTTGTGGTTTTGCCTGTTAATACATTCTAGTGGATACCAAAACTAGGAGGATTTAAGCCAGTTTTAGATGGTCTCTCCAAGTGTTAATTTGACTTAATCAAGTGTTTGGATTAAACATAAAATGCCAGCTTAATGAATTTATTTTGCCTGTGTGCTAGGCTTTAGCAACAAAACATGTCTTGCTAGAACCTAAGCAAAAAATAAAAATCCTAGTAGATCAAAAACATGCATGAGGTTTTATTTTAGTGATGGGGGTGGGTACTATTGATTGCTTGAATGTTTTTCTTTTCTACTCCTTGGAATCTTGCCCTAATTTTGAACAGACTCTTTAGTTTGGGAAATAATGAAATAGACTTCCAATAGGCAGGGATAACAAGTTAGAGAATAGGATGAGGAGAATATTAGAGGCAAGACAAAAAACCTGGGAAAAGACAAACACCCAGAAATTAGATAATAGATGAGCAGGCTTAAGTCCTAAATTTTTAAGTAGAAGTTGACTTTAAAAAGATGGTGAAGAATCCTCAAGTGCAATGTAATACTGTATTAACTAAAGCTGTGCTGTCCAGTATTTTACCTGCATTTCCCATGAAGACAGCCACCAGCCACTGTGGCTATTGACCACTTGAGAAGTTGGCTAGTATGACTGAGGAACTGAATTTTAAGTAACCACTTACTGGAAAGTGCAGATAATAGAATACTTCTATGGTAGAACATTGTATTGCATAAGAGCTGCTCTTAAATTTGACCCTATGAAAAATTTAAATGTACAAATTTAGACTTGGATATATACATTCCTGGACATATAATTTCTATTCCTATAGTAAAGCTATAGAACTCAAGGATTTCCTTGTAAGGGAGACTTTTGCAATGAATTGATGACATAATGCTAAGATCATTTTCACCTTCACTTAGCTGGTAACAGAAAAGCACCTGCTTTGATTATGACCTTATGTAAGAGGTTTGGCTAGTTGCTATGGATATGTGCCACTTCTGAGATTTCACTTCTACAGTGGTCTTTTCCTTCAGCCTTGAGACTTGCCTATTTTCCCTTTATTAGTTCATTTTCTTTTTACTACCTAGTATCCTGAAAAGAATGTACACTTTCTCCATTTTTTTTTCATAATCACCCCATGAAGTCCTGTCAGTCCTTGTCTAACCTGACCTTGTCGTTAGTGTGGCCAGGACAACTGTGCTCAGTCTCTCCTAGGCTTTGTAACACAGAAGATAATTCGTTGTGCATATTCCCAGACTGCCTGTCATTACATAAGTGGGATGCAGTTGCCCAGGTGTGATACCACGTCATTACATAACCTGTGGACAATATAGCAAACAGGCGCTGACAGTGAGAAATTGTACCAAGAGACTAGATTTAGTGCTGTCCAATAGAAAGGAGAGCTTCAATGAAAAGTAAAAAGGTGAATTCGTTTTTTACCCCAGTAGATGTTAAAATATTTAAACATATAATGTAGAAAAGTGGTATTTTACTTTTTTTGGGTAGGTGTTGTGATTCAGTGTGTATGTTACACTTAAAGCACACCTCAATTTGCCCCAGTCACATTTCAGATAATCACTAGTGACATATGGTGGGTGGCTACCATTTTGGAAAGCACAGCCCTAGATTGTAGGTTCAGGTGTGTAATGCTTTGCTTTTTTTCTAGAGAAGCCATGATTACTGAACCAACCACAGCATGCTGTCCTTTGGTTTTCTTTGCTGAAGCACTTATTAAACTTACCTAGCAAAATAAAACTTGTTCTTATGCGGGCTCACTTTTCACTATTTCTTCATGGAGTCCTTTCTCAAATTTTTCTGTCATTCAGGCAGAAATTTCCATGCATTTGTCTTCTTTTCTTTGACCTCTTCCATTATCTACAGTGGCTTTTTGTCCTTTGCCCACTGTTAGGATTCTATCCTTAGCCTACTTCTTCTACAAGCTCTTTTGCTAATTTCCTCCACTCTGTCTTTAACTACCATCTACTAACTGAAGAGTATCAATTTCTGAACTCTAGTTTCCAAAGCTTGCCTCAGCTCTTCAAAATGAACCTTTCCCATACTGAGCTAATTACAGTATTGCCTGTTTGAATTAGTGGCTTTTACCATCCACCTAGTCACCTTCAGAGTAGTCTTCAGATCATACTGACATCTGTTTTTTTGGTTGGCTATTGCGAGCACTTTTCTCCTCTGGGGAAATCCTATTTGTCCTTTAAGCCCAAGTCAGTATGATGTCTTTGAAGACCTATTAATTTTTCCCTCCCCTCCTTTTCCCTTAGTAGAAAGGTATTATTAAACGTTTCTTTGAAAATACAGGAGAAGAAAAAACTACTGGCATGTTATTACTCTTGATAAGATTGGGCAGCATGGGTGTGTATTTGTGTCAAATTATTTTTAAAAAAAAGTAAAATTACCACATCTGTTCCCATTCCCAGGAGCAATCACTGTAAATAGTATGGTGCACATCCTGGATTTTATTTCTATGCCTGTACAAACCTCTTTATATAGGTAAGAGCATCTTTTCATGTTAGATCTGTCTCATTCTGTAGTTGTATGACTGTACCACAATGTTAAAATTTCCCTATTCACAGTACACTGAATATACCTTTATTATTAGCATTTATATTACCATCTTTATAAACCCGTCATTAGCTAAATCGGAGCTTCCTACTCATTGATCAATAAGTGTGCCCAGCTTATACTGATCTCAAACCTAGGCATGTTTTTATTCACGTAACATGGCACAATCTTCACTTTCATGGCATACTCCTGACTTCAGGTTTTCTGTCCTCTGTTTCCCATAATTACTACTAAAATCGCATGTCCTAATTTTTTAGTTACAGTTGAAATAAGGTTAGAATTCCAGTTAGCCTTTAAAAAAAAGATTGTATTATGTGTATTTTAATAATATTTTCACCAAGTGTTTTAACTTATTTCTTCCAAGGGATATTTGCTTTTTGAAGGATGGCATATTTGTAAAATGCTACTGGAGAATCAGTCTCCCACCCTCTATGCTTGCCCCATAAATGCACCTGGGCCATGGGATACAACATGGGACAGGCAAGCACCTGTTAATTGTGACCTCTTGGAGCAGGGAGGGATTAGGTTGAATTTCCAGTGACCACTGCCTGCCTTTCACTACCTACCATAGCTTATAAGAAGAATTAGTGCCAATTTAGCAACTCACCTCTGAAGCTCCCAAGTTCAACTCCAGGTCAAGTCAAATGTATGACAGATTTCAGCATGATGATGACTTGTGTTCGTATCTAAGGATTTTAAGCCTAGCAGAGTGCACACGTTAAGCACACACTTCAAACAAAGAAATACAAGACATTTTTCTAAAACAAATGAATAATATATAAGTATGAAAATACACAGATTTGTAGAACATGTCTTTACAAATTATAAAAGGAAAGAGTCCTGATTTACTGGTACAATTTGGCAGAACAGTTCCTGAAGGAGATTAGACAGCTGTTCTTCTTTCCAAGTTTTGTTTAGTTTCAGCTGTATATTTCCCATAGAATCTTTCTGCCTTGTTGAATTTGGCATTCCTTTCATTAATGTAGTCAATATCTGCATCATCATAAGGACGTCTCTGGCTGTATTTGTCTCGTTTTTCAATTCTGTAACAGAAACAAATATACAGAATTCAAAGTGGCATTCCTTTTTTTTTTTTAATTTATTTTTGTGTTGGGGCCTCGTTGCTGTGCGTGGCCTTTTCTCTGGTTGCAGTGAGCAGGGGCTACTCTTCATTGTGGTGCACGGGCTTCTCATTGCGGTGGCTTCTCTTGTTGCAGAGCATGGGCTCTAGGACCGCAGGCTTCAGTAGTTGTGGCTCGCGGGCTTAGTTGCTCTGCGGCATGTGGGATATTCTCGGAGCAGGGATCGAACCCATGTCCCCTACGTTGGCAGGTGGATTCTTAACCACTGTGCCACGAGGGAAGTCCCTCCTTTTTGTTCTTAATAGTTAAGCCTGAAAGCAATATCTTTAGAAAGCATCCTACAAGGATATATGTTCAATGAGCATTCTTCTTGAATTTAATCTTAACAGTATCATCAGATGATCTGGTCTGAAGTTTGGGAAATTACCCAGGTTCACGCTGAAATATGAGTGGTCACATATTACGTTGAGAGAATTTTTATACGTACTCTGTAGATTCTGCCTAGTAGTTACCCCATTCAAAACACATATAAGCAACATAAGTGTCCATCGACAGATGAATGGATAAAGATGTGGCACATATAAATGGAATTCTACTCAGCCATAAAATGAAACATAATTTGAGGTGGATGGACCTAGTGTTTGTCATACAGAGTGAAGTCAGTCAGAAAAAATACCGTATGCTAACACATATGGAATCTAAAAAAAAATGGTTCCGATGAACCTAGGGGCAGGACAGGAATAAAGACACAGACGGAGAGAATGGACTTGAGGAGGAGGGTGGGGTGGGGGGAGGGTAAGCTGGGACGAAGTGAGAGAGTAGCATTGAAATACATACACTACCAAATGTAAAATAGCTAGTGGGAAGCAGCTGCATAGCACAGGGAGATCAGCTTGATGCTTTGTGACCACCTAGAGGGGTGGGAGAGCGAGGGTGGGAGGGAGACGCAAGAGGGAGGGGATATGGGATATATGTATACATATAGCTGATTCACTTTTTTATACAGCAGAAACTAACACAACATTGTAAAGCACTTATACTCCAATAAAAATGTTAAAAAAAACACACACATATAAAAGTGGTGGTGAATGGGACCATTCTTCAGACTAATAATTCAAATGTTCCTTAACTTCAATCCAGTTGCTACACTTCAAGACCATATAGTTAATTTTGTTATTAAGCATGAATCACTACTAAAACTTTAGGCTGCATTTGTAGTACTTACTGCTTTTCCAAGTCTACGACCATCCTATCAGTTTCCTCTGTGGAAGGCACGTGTGTTCCGTGAAGAAGACTGTTAGATGTTGGGTAGAACTCCTCCACTGAAAAAGAGTGAAGTGGTGAGTAACACAAAAAAAGATCCTATACCTTCAGAACTGGACAATGTTTAGTGGTCAAAAGTGGAAAACTTTGAGATACTTGATTTCAAAGAAATAGAATTCAGACCAAAAATATATATATTTAAGAAATATCTACTCCTGGGACTTTCCTGGCAGTCCAGTGGTTAAAACTCCATGCTTCCACTGCAGGGGGCGTGGGTTCGATCCCTGATCTGGGAACTAAGATCCTGCATGCTGTGTGGCCAAAAAATAAAAAACCTCCAAAGCCCAAATGAGTTAGCTGAGGACCACAGGTTAATGGAATTAACGAAGTTCATACAGTAGGAGAGCTTGAGTAACATGCTCAATTGAGGGCACAATTTACAGCCCGCTCCACTATCTTACACTATCACTATTAAAACAGTCTTGATCTTTAGCACAGTACCTGTCTTACATAATTAGGTAAGGAGTGTAGTTTACCATTGTTTACTGTGCATGACGAAAGAAAGTATTACTGTGTCCCTTACCTGTGGATAAGGGTAATAGCAACAGTAATAATCAATGATAACAAATAATAGCCAATACATATACAGTGCTTTCTATGTGCCAAGCACTGATTGAGGGCATTGTATGACTTTATTTAATCTTGATAATAACCCTGTGAGTTGGGCACTGTTGTTATTCCCTATTTACAGATGAGGAAACAGAAAAATAGTGTGACACAGCTACTAAGTGGTGGAGCCGGGACCCAAGGCCAGGAAGCAAAGCTCCAGAATCAGCACTCTTAAAGGCCTTTCAGTAACATACATAATGTATGCTTTTAAATCACATCGACCTACTGCTTTTCTCTCAGTCTCTCATATGTTTCCATGTCAGGTCTGATCTGCTTTGTCAACCTATGATACTGGTGTAATTGGGCAGCAGCATAATCTGAAAAAATGAGAACCCATACTATTTTAGATGTTGGGTGGGGCATTATTCGACTTGTTAAATGGGCCATTAATAGGCCCATTCAATAAAGTAAAAGCCATTTTTACCTGAAAATCCCAGATTGGGGTTTTTCCTCCTCTTTTTCCTCTCCCATTTTTCTGCATCTTCTGCACTGATCTCGAGCAACTTCACTTTCTTATAGTCTTCCCCTCTTGCTGTACATTCCTAAAACGAGGGGAAAAAACATTAGCTTTATTGCCTTATACAATTCCTTAATTCCTTTCAAATCAAAGGCCTAAAGACTGCCATCAAGACAGTAAAATGGCCAGTTTACAAAGAAAATTGTGGAATCTGCTATATCTGTAAGAATACATCTATAAAACTGACACCAAAAATAGCTGTGGGGGACACATTAGATGTCCATCAAAATCCTTGCTTGCCTCCTTTCTGGACTCATGGCCGCCCATTTCTCAACGTCCCTTGCAGCTGCATCAGGCCAGGTGACTTGGGCTGCTCAACTGGGAACTGATAGAGGAGAGGCTCATGAGCTTTATCTTTTCTTATTGTTGGAGCTTTTGTTACTGTGGCTTAACCTTTTACCCTAATATCCATTATGTGGCTGCAACTGTGTGCCAGGCAGTGTTGTAAATGTCTTCCATATTTTATTCTCAAAACTCTCTAAGGTACAGATGAGGAAACCAGAGCTGGAACGCTTAATGCTTAACTACCATGCAATATACTGCCTGAACAAAACACAATATAATATTTGAATCCACAGCTTATGAAGGTGGCAGGAGTGTACTTACTTTTCTTTTTCCTGCAATTCCCATTCCAAATGAGCTTTCTTAGCTTCCCAATTTGTAGGTAATTTAAGTCTTTTATCTTCCTCCACAACTTCCTGGTGATTTAATTTTCGAGCTTCATTCTACCACCAGGACACAAAGTTTGTCAGCAGAGGTATGGAAACAAATCCAAATAAATGTTACCTATCTTGTATGGTAGGCCATCCAAAATGGACTTAGGGATTTTATCCTGAAAGGAAGGGAGCCACTGGAGAAGTTTGTGTGAGAGTGTGTTTGTACTGAAGAGATTTCATGTAGGGGGAAGAGAGGTAAACACCAATATCTATACCTTTACGTATTATTTTACTGCCTTCAAGGAACCATGTGGTAAAGATGGAAAGAGCAATAGTTTGGGAGTAAGAAGGCCTGAGAAATATACTGATTTGACTACTCCCTAGCTGTGTGATGTAAGCAAGTCGCTTAGGATTGGATTGAAACAGCATTTCCCAAAGTATGAGTTCCACTGTACAGAGGTACTTGAGATGATTTTAGATACTACTGAATGACACAGTCACATACTGAGAAAGTGATTCCATTTCTCATTCCTTTTTTAATTCAGATTGGGTTGAAGACAAAATTTCAGTTTTAACACGTCTAAAAACACCTATCTTAATGCCTCATTTAGTCTCCCTTTAAAAACAAACAGAGGGGGCATTCCCTGGTAGCGCAGTGGTTAAGAATCCGCCCGCCAATGCAGGAGACACGGATCGAGCCCCGGTCCGGGAAGATCCCACATGCCTCGGAGCAACAAAGCCCGTGTGCCACAACTACTGAGCCTGTGCTCTAGAGCCTTCGAGCCACAGCTACTGAGCCTGCACTCTAGAGCCTGTGAGCCACATCTACTGAGCCTGCGTGCACAACTACTGAAGTCCACGTGGCTAGAGCCCATGCTCCACAACAACAGAAGCCACTGCAATAAAAAGCCTGCACGCCGCAACAAAGAGTAGCCCCCGCTCACCACTAGAGAAAGCCCACGTGCAGCAACGATCACCCAATGCAGCCAAAAATAAATATTTATTAAAAAAATAAAAACACTGAGCAAGTGGACAGGTGGTCACATTTACAGTATAAACCATGAAGGTGGTATGAGAAGGACTACAATCTAATTTTCCTATTATCTATGAAGTTCAGAAAGTTTTAGGTGACAGAGTTAGTGGCAGAGTTAGGCCAAGAACCCAAATTTCCTGATTTCTAGCTGGTTTTCTTTTCTACCTATAATATTGTAATATCTCTTTAACCACAATACCATCAGCATACTCCCCAAATAATTCCTTATTATCAAATATCTTGTCAGTGTTCACATTTTCCTGATGGTCTCATAAGTGTTCATTATTATTTTTACAATCTGTTTGAATTGGAATTCAGACAAGTCCCACATGTTGCGATTAGTCAACATGTATGTACACCTCTTAAGGTTTATTTAATGTATAGTTTCCTTTTCCATCTTTTTTATCCATTGCTTTTTTGAGGAGTGTGAAAATGTGTTGACTGTCCTATTGTTTCCCAAAGTGGCATCTGCTAGTTGCCTCCCTATAATGTCCTATAACATATTTTTTGACCCCTGTATTTCCTGTAAATTGGTCAATAGATCTAGTGGCGTCATCCAAT
This sequence comes from Pseudorca crassidens, assembly GCF_039906515.1. Taxonomy (NCBI): domain Eukaryota; kingdom Metazoa; phylum Chordata; class Mammalia; order Artiodactyla; family Delphinidae; genus Pseudorca; species Pseudorca crassidens. The sequence goes on along the minus strand of NC_090297.1, from coordinate 19,605,586 downwards.
TCAGGTTAGATTTATTTTTTTTAAAAGATTTATTTATATTTATTTATTTAATTTTATTTTTGGCTGTGTCGGGTCTTAGTTGCGGCACGCGGGATCTTCGTTGAGGCATGCAGGATCTTTTGTTGTGGTGCGCGGGCTTCTCTCTAGTTGTGGCGTGCGGGTTTTCTCTTCTCTAGTTGTGGCGTGTGGGTTTTCTCTTCTCTAGTGGCATGTGGGTTCCAGAGCGCGTGGGCTCTGTAGTTTGTGGCACACGGGCTCTAGTTGAGGTGCGTGAGTTCAGTAGTTGTGGCGTGTGGGCTTAGTTGCCCTGTGGCATGTGGGATCTTAGTTCCTCGACCAGGGATTGAACCCGTGTCTCCTGCATTTTAAGGCAGATTCTTTACCACTGGACCACCAGGGAAGTCCCCAATTCAGGTTAGATTTATTTTTAGCAAGTCTACTTATATGAAACTGGTGCTACATACTTCTATCAGGAGACACATAATCTCTGATTTTATCCTTTTTGTGATGTTCACAGCCACTGACTGTGATCCAGTGACTCATTAAAAACTGCAAGAGGGGGATGTTTGAATTATATCATTGCTTCTTCACACATCATCCGGCCTCCTATTTTTTTTTTTTTACAGTATTTCAAGTGAATTAAGTATGTCCCACTAGTTTTTAGATTGCGTTTTTCTGCGCAAATAGAGATAACTACCATCCTCACACATACCTCTTGTCTCCAGCTGCCTGCTGACCTATCCTAATGAGGACTTTTCCTTTGCTCTTGTTCCTACTGCTCTATACCACTTCCCCCAACTCCTTTACTTGTCTAATAATATCCTACCCATTTTTCAAGCAGCGTAGTTGTCACCTTAGTCTCTAGTTGTCAGTCTTCTTCTCTGCACTTCTGAGGCACTTTGTTCCTCCCTCTAACATACCATTTACCAAGTCGTGAAGTAATTATTTGTTACGGATCTGCCTCCATAACTGGGCAGAAGCCTTACCATATTTACCGCTGTATCCACACCATCTGTTGATAGTTGGCTATAGCACACTAGAGGCCATTAGGCGAGGGGCTGTTTTTGGATGAATGACGCCAACTTGCTGCGTGACAACAGACAAGTTACTTTCCATTTCTGGTCCACGGTATCCCGCTCCATGAAAAGAAAGGTTTGACAGAATCACTTGAGCTGGGAGGAGGGTGCAGGGAGAGGATGCTTAAAAAAATACCAATGTCTGTGTTTAGAAACTGATCAAATCAGACACCCTGGAAGTGAGGCCTAAGCATGTCTAGCTTTTAAAAGGTCTCAAAGTGACTTCAGTGTGATTCCAGGTTGAGAACCACCGGGACCGAACTTTCATCTAGCTCTGCAGGTCTGTCACACGCGCTGGTGCGGCTTCCTCGTCGCTCCACAAACGCGCACGGGCCTGGCCACGTGACAGGTCTCAGCGGGCCTCTGGGGCGACTCACCCGCTTCAGGTGCAGCTCCCGGAATTTGCGCAGTCTCAGTTCGCGCTTCTGGGCGGCCAGCTCCTCGGCCGCCGCAGGGGGCTGCTGCTCCTCTGCGCCGTCCACCGGCACCTGCGGCGGAGGACAGGCTGGAGGCGGGGCCGGTTCGGCTTCTTCCCGGACGGCCCAGGTGATTCCCCGCGGTTCCCGACAGGCCGGGCGCCCTCACCGCCGACCCCGACCCCACAGTGTCTGCTCCCCCGTCTCTGCCTCCCTGGCACTACCTCTTCGTCTAGCCGCCGTCGTCTAGCCTACGCTCCCAACCGTTGGGCAAGACCAGCCCCACCCACCTCCTCTGCCTTAGCCTTTGCCGCCATCACCCGGTAGCGCTTTTTCCCCAGACTTCCTGCGACAGCTTTTCCGAGTCTCCAGCTCACTTCCGTCAGCCAGCAGCCACAGGTTTCGGGACAAAGCCCCGCCCCTTTCTGCTTCCCCAGCTGAGGAACCAATCCCTTGGGCTGTATCCGATTGGGCCAGGCTTGGGCCCAGGCGCACTGAGTGGAGACACGAGGGCAGCGCGGCGGAATCGTCTGAGGAAGAGGGGTAAAAGGAAGAAAACGCCACCAAAAGTGTGAGAAAGCAACCCAGAGCACAGATTGTGCCCATCAAGTGACCAAAGTAGGCCTACAGTCACCATCACAGCATCCTATCTTAATCTTTGCGTGGCGGTACAAAGCCCGGTACAACGGAAGCTCCAAGAGAACAGGATATGTTTCTGTCTTGTTCACAGCGGATTCCCTGTGCCCCGAACTGTTTGAATGAAGAAAGGAAGGAACAAATTGACTGAGGGTACTCGGGATCTCTTCCTCAAGCATCTCCGAGATGCAGAAAGAGTTCTTGGATTAATGTGAGATTTTGACTTTCTTCTCAGAATTCTGCATAGGACACCATTCTTCGTATATCTGTCCATTCATTCAGTAATGAACTGTATAACCATTCTCTATTTAACTCGTCTATTCTTTGGTTCATCATCTATGAAAAATAAATAATAATACAATACCCATGTTACAGAGTAGTTTGAGGACAAATTCGACAATATTTGTGACTTGTGCCTGGCCCATGGCAAATGACCAATATACCAGTTGGGATTAGGTGTGTCCTCCTCCTAAGATGTCTTTAAATGTTTTTCTTCAGGGGGCCCTAACCTTCACCACCTTAAGGGTCAGTTTCCCCTGTTACAGCTTTTCATACTTCTTCTTTGTGGCGCCTACATAAATAATTAAATAAGCGTGGAACTGACTGTTTAGTGCAGTTAATTTAAATGAGACAAGTTTCTTAACAACTATGAAAGCAGCAAATCTAGCAGTCATAAGCTTATATTTTTTCTACATTATGATTTGACAGAGCAGTCGTAACACGTATTTTTATTCTTTAGGAATACAGAAATGTCAGTTATTTTCAGTATGATCACTTAACCAGAATTACACGATTTGTAAAAATATTTTATCCGTCAAAGCCCTACATACTCAAACCAAGTAATTAAGGAGAGTTTAATAAAGGGACTGTTTACAGAATTGTAGACTGGGTTAAGAGAAACCAACAAAAGAGTGAAGCATTCCAGGGCTAGCAACAAGAGGGAGCTATTGCTACCCCTAATCCTAATAAGAAGAAGGAAGGATAGGATAGGAGAAAGTCTTCAGACAGAAGATGTGACTAAAGAAATGCAGCCAACCCATAATCCAGTCAGGGAATAGATATCCTGACCATTTATTCTCTTCTATTCTAGAAAGCATCACTTTCCCACTAAATCCACTTGTGAACTTTCTATTCTGTTCCTTTTTTTTTTTTTTTGGTGGCCCATATGGGGACTGCACCCATGACCTTATTCTGTTCCGATTATGTGTCATTTTCTGTGCCAATGTTTTTACTGAAGTCTCTTATTAAGTTTTAATTCCTAGTAAGATAAGTTCCTTCTCAGTTTTTTTTTTTCCAAAACTACTCTTGGCTGTTTCTGTAAAAAATTTTTAATTTTGGAATTGGAAATATATTAATATGATTCGACGTATATATGTATATATATAGTAAATCCCCCAGATTGTCACTTATATTAGCTTCTTGCAAAGCAAAAATATGTTCTTAGTAACCCTAACCCTGCCCATTGCCTCTTAAATATAGCATACTATAACCATATACAGTTCTGTACCTTGCATTTTTCATTTAGTATACTTTGGAGAACTTTCCAAATTAGTATACAGAGAGCTGCCCCATTCCTTATTTATTTATTTATTTGGGCTGTGCCGCGTGGCTTGTGGGATCTTAGAAGCCCGACCAGGGATTGAACCCATGCCCCCTGCATTGGAAGCACAGTGTCCTAACCACTAGACCGCCAGAGAATTCCCTGCCCCATTCCTTTTTACAGCTTCCCCCGAATGTACCATAATGTATTTAACCAGTCTTCTATTGACAGACCTTTGAGTTGTTTCCAATTTTTTGCTTTTACAAAAAACTGAAATGAACAACCTTGTACATAAGTCAGTTTATGCCTGTGCAATTGTACCTGTAGGATAAATTCCCAGATAGCTGGGTCAAAGATCAGATGCCTTTGTAATTTTTATAGATATTGCCAAATTGCTCTCCCTAAGGGTTGTACCAATTTTCAGTCCTACTGAGACAGGCTGGGACCTGGGACCACAAGGAAACAATAAGGGACTAAAAATAACTGGGTACATGAGCAGCTGGGGCAAATTACGAACCACACAATACAAAAAGGCCCAAAACCCAACTGCCACTTCTGAGATGTCAGGAACAAAAGCAGTCTACTGCAGCATGATCCCTGAACACAGCACCACCAAACAGGTGGGCAGACCACCTAAGCCAACCGTCTGGCCCAACCTATGGATCCGCCCCTACCATTTAAAAGGACCAGCTAGCGTGCCCCTTCTCCACCACTCCCTCAGGGAGCTAACAAGGGCACCTGTTACTTGTTTTCACTCCCTCCTGCTACAGCAAGAGTCCCAATTCAAACCTTGCTTGAATTCCTCATCTGGCATCATCAATTTCTATTGATTAAAGAGTCCAAGAACCCTGGCTGGTAACACTTCACAGGCTCACCGATAGTTTCACTGAACTTTTAGATTTTTGTCACAATATTTTACAGTTCCAAAAAAACAAAAACAACCCACTGAGATTGATGGAATAGTATTACATTTATACTCATTCGAGATACTCATTTGTGATATTACATTTTTCTATTGTCTTCCAACCAGAAAATCATCACTTACTGAAATTTAATTTCTTTGTACTTTATTTCGTATTTTTCTTCACATTACCGTTTAAATCTTATACCCAGGTATCTTTTCATTTGGGGGATTACTTTTTCATTTCCACATCTAATTAATGGTTTTAGTGAATAAAAAAATTATTTTCATGTATTTCTCTTGTATCCAGCACCTTAACTGAATTATATTAATAACTTTAGCACTATTATTAATTCTGGCTCAGTTTCACCGCTGAGCACGGAAGAACGAACAGGATGGGACGGGTCCTGCTCTCTGCAGTTTACAACGTCGTTGGGGAAAAAGAAAACGAACAGACGAGAAAAACACCTTACATATATTAAAGAGAAAGAAAATGGTAACATATGACAGTACTAAGGGCCTACGCGATACAACGTAGTCAGGGGAGACCTGCCTCGGAGGAGGTGACACAGGTTAAGCGCTGAATGGAAAGCACTTTTCGCTGAAGGGTGCAGCACACAGTTGAGGTGACTTTCCACGAGGCTCCCAGCTCCACCATTCCTACCTAGCCAGCCTCTACCGAAACCCCCAGCGCTTCTCTCTCAGCCTCCACCCTTCCGGCCCCCGCCTCTGCGGCCTTTTGCGGCTGCGCAAGGCCCTGCCCAATTGAAAACGTTTCACTGCCAAAAGGGGCAGGGATTGGTCCTAAATTCCTGAGGCTGACAGGAAGGGGCGGGGCTTATAGTAGGCTATTAATCTGTATTGACGCTGCAGTCCGAAGGCCGGCGGAAGTGCTCTGGGTTGTTGCCGGAAGTGGGCGAGGAAAGGTTGTGATGGCGGCTGCGACTGTAGCAGAGAAGGTGAGTGCTGCCGGCTCTTTCCAGGGGTTTTAGTTGGGGAGGGCTCTGAGGGACGGCAAGGGCGAGAGGTGGAGGAGGTGCTTGTGTGCCGGGCCAGGAAGGCGCAGATACTCTGGGGCCTGGGTCGGCGGTGAGGGCCCGGCCTGGGCTGTCGGGACCCGCGGGTAATCCGCCTGGGCTCTCCGGGGAGAAGCCTAACCGGCCCCAACTCCAGCCTGTCCTCCGCCACAGGTGCCGGTAGACGGCGCGGAGGAACAGCAGCCCCCTGCGGCGGCCGAGGAGCTGGCCGCCCAGAAGCGCGAACAGAGACTGCGCAAATTCCGGGAGCTGCACCTGAAGCGGGTGAGTCGCCCTGGAGGCCAGCTGAGACCTGTCACGTGGCCAGGCCCGTGCGCGTTTGTGGAGCGACGAGGAAGCCGCACCAGCGCGTGTGACAGACTCGCAGAGCTTGATGAAAGTTTAGTCCCGATGCTTCTCAACCTGGCAACACATTGTAGTCACTTTTGGAAAGGGACATGCTTTCACCAAGCTTTCTTTCACGCCCATCTGTTTTAACTTAGTTGGGCTAGTTTGGGGGTCTCTGTTACTAACCGCCTCCGTCCTGTATGATTCTAGTAAACTCTTCATTTTACCTAGGGAAATATGTGGAGCTAGAGACTGGAAGAAACTTGTCCAGTAAGAAAGCTGGTTGCCTCTTCATTCAAAAATAATCAGCAAATCTCGGGAAGTCTATAGGGTCAGTGGTTCAGCTAGTAGGTGGGGAACTAGATGAGTAAGATAAGTCCTCTGCTCTTAAGTAGAGGAGACGTTCTAGATAGAAATTATATTGTGATAAATGCCATGCTTGAGTGAGGAACAAAGTGCCTTGGGAGTGCAGTGAAGGAGAGATGGGTATAGTTTAGGGGCCCCCAGGGAGTGCCTCGTATAAGAGGTGATACCTAAAGTACTGCTATAAAGATGAGTAAGATGTTACCAGAAAAATAAAGAAGTTTGAGGAAGAAATATCTAAGCAGAGGGAACAAATGCAGAGGAAGAGAATTCACGTCAAGGATAAGAGTCCAGCAAACAACTGGCTGCAGTTGGAGCTGAGAAACAAAAAAGCAGCTCTTGACTGTTTCACCTCAAGGGGGCCTGACTGGTAGCTTGGCCATGGTTTCACAAAACTCCAACATCACTCTGACTGTCACAGTGTGACGAAAACAAAACTGTTCAAACCACAGAAATGACCACACAGCACCCACTTCTGCTAACACCAGTGACAAATACAGCACTAGCCTCACTCCATTAGTTCTGCTTCCTGTATAAAAACTGAAGATACCCAGTCATAGAATGCCCTGGCTTTCTGACGGTGCCTAACCCAGGGCACAACCATGCTTCCCTGAACCTTTCCCTCCAGTCACCTGATACAAACTCAAATCCTGTAAGTGGCTCCTCCTAACACCCTCTCACTGAAATGCCTCCAGTTCCCCATGGTTTGCTGTTTCCTTCAATGCAATACACGCAACTTTGTTTGACTACACATGTGTTCTTGGTGTCTTCAACTGGAGGGCATTGTCAGAGCCAAGAGTATGTGAGGGATGGTTGTTGAGACGAATGTTCTGGGTTTTTCTCTTTACCCAGAAAAATTTAATAAAGAATTCAGCACACTTACATATTTACTTGGAGGGACTGTGTAAAGAACATGGGGTTGGATTAAGAGACATGTCTTCCTGGACTAACGGCCACCAGCCTGTAACCCAAGAAACATCTAACTTAAGTTGTCCCTAAGATGGTATACTCATTTTGTTTTATGCAGTTATTTTAAAACAGACTCTACATACAGTAATTTAAATGGAAAATGCCTTTCATTTGACATGATGTAAACTGCTAAAATATCTAAAGAGGAGGGGGGACTTGGGAAAGGTTAGAGATATTATGATAGGTATTAAAGCCCCCAGCCCCAAATTGAGGCTTCTTCTTTGCATCAGTCAGGATTAAAAGAGAATTGAAAGTAGAATATCTTTCTCATAATGTGAGACATTAACGCCCAGGCCTTTGGCACAGCAAACTAGTGCAGCTCAACACATTTCTTGACTGTATACAAATGCAGCCCTAATTAGGCCGTTTCCTTGCTTAAAATCCTCTGATGGTTCTCTTGCTTTTAGGGTAAAATGGAGTCCCCTTGTTAACGTGTCTTGACCTTCCTCAAAGAGGGAAATATTTGTTTGGATTTATTTTCATGTTTCAGCCGATAGCCTTTTTGCGTTTATGGTTTTAGAATGAAGCTCGTAAATTAAATCACCAGGAAGTTGTTGAAGAAGATAAAAGACTTAAGTTACCTGCAAATTGGGAAGCCAAAAAAGCTCGTTTGGAATGGGAACTACAAGAAGAAGAAAAGAAAAAGGTTAGGAACTACTCCGCTATTTTCATAAGTGGTTTATTCAATCTTTCTAGAGTATTAAGGCAGTAAAAAATGCTTTTTACCAGCTACCAAGCTTTGGGTGAGTAATTTAACCTCTCTGTGCCTATGTTTTCTCATCTGTAAAATGGGACCTGTAATAATTATTTGAGTTAATTATGAATTAAATGAGTCAATGCATGTAAAACATTTAAAAAAGGGTCTGACACCTGATAAATGTTGAATAAGTATTATTTTTTAGATTGATGTACTCACTTCTTATATACCATAGTAGATTATCAAATTTCCTTCAAATATTAATCATTATTTTTAATGTATTGCTTGATATCTTTATTTAAAATAGGTCAAATAATTGCTTGAATCATTTGGGCAGGCATTAGCTTTTTTCCTTTCTTTTTCAGGAATGTGCAGCAAGAGGGGAAGACTACGAGAAAGTGAAGTTGCTAGAGATCAGTGCAGAAGATGCAGAAAGATGGGAGAGGAAAAAGAGGAGGAAAAATCCCGACCTGGGATTTTCAGGTAAAACTCACCTTTACTTTATTGAATGAGCCTGTGAGGTAAGCGTTGCCTTCAGTGTTTCTGATTTTAAGAAAGGATATACCCCTTCATGGAATATTCTCCAAGAGGCTTACTCCCAAGAAAAATACAGACATATCTCCTAGGGTAGAAGTAAAAAAGGCTGTGCTTGAGGCAGCTGGATCCCTTTACTCATTGTGCTAAAATTAAAGCCTATATTATCAGCATCTTCAGGATAGAGGCTCTGCTTAGATTAGTGCGTATATTGCTAATAATAATTTTGACTTTTCTCTGAATAGTAATGACCAAACAAGGAAATATATCATTTCCGATTCTCATTTTATTTTTAGATTATGCTGCTGCCCAGCTTCGCCAGTACCATCGGCTGACCAAACAGATCAAACCGGACATGGAAACATATGAGAGACTGAGAGAAAAGCAGTAAGTTGACAGGACTAATGCCAGTCCTTTTTCATCCTGAAGTGATTTTTTTTTTTAAACATTACACTTTATTTATTTATAAATTTATTTATTTATTTTATTATTTTTGGCTGCGTTGGATCTTTGTTGCTGTGCGCAGGCTTTCTCTAGTTGCGGCGAGCGGGGGCTACACCTTGTTGTGGTGTGCAGGCTTCTCATTGCGGTGGCTTCTCTTGTTGCGGGGCATGGGCTCCAGGCGCGCAGGCTTCAGTAGTTGCAGCACGTGGGCTCAGTAGTTGTGGCTTGTGGGCTCTAGAGCACAGGCTCAGTAGTTATGGCGCACAGGTTTAGTTGCTCCACGGCATGTGGGATCTTCCCGGACCAGGGCTCAAACCCATGTCCCCGCCTTGGCAGGCGGATTCTTAACCACTGCGCCACCAGGGAAGCCCTTCTGAAGTGATGATGTACTTGTGCATGTATATAAACGTACATACATAGATACAAACAGACTGCAGTGCTTGGGTATGGGTTATCCACAGCTGTTTAAGAATAGTTTCTGGTCGTGATGACACTATTTATTGCTCATCCACAGCAGTTAAGCTAACCACCTGGTTATCTTTCTAGCTGGGCATACTATGACAGGGTGTTGAGAGTTTAATACCCAGATTATCATAGTTATTCAGATATTTTGGGACGCAGAATGCTTTAGTGCCAGGATGGGTGAACTTCTGCTGTAAAGGACCAGATAGTAAATATTTTAGGCTTTGTGGGCTATGTGTTCCCTGTCATAGCTACTCCACTCTGTCCTTGTGATGTGAAAGCAGCAGCAGCCTGTAGAGGAGATATAAACAAATGGACTGTGTCCCAGTAAAACTGTTTATAGAAACATGCTGCAGTTTGTTGGCCTGCTGTAGTGGAAAGAGAAATATCCTGAGCCTAGAAGCAAGTCCTTTAACCTCTGGCCCTGGGCTCTTTCATCTGTAGAATGAAGGTGTTGGCGTAAGTGATTTCTTACTTCTGTCCCTTCTAATTCTGTGTTGTTTTTTTTAAAAAGGTAAGGTAGGATCCCATAGTATAAAGATATGTATGTATTTTATCTCTCATCGTGAATGGTAGTTTAGTTTGAAAATGTGGAGCACTTGCAGTGTTACTACAAGTCCCTGTTGCCATCTTTCCAGTGAGGAAGAGTTTTACCCAACATCCAACAGTCTTCTTCATGGGACACATGTGCCTTCCACAGAGGAAATTGATAGGATGGTCGTAGACCTGGAAAAACAGTGAGTACTCCGTGTAGCAGCCTGAAATTTTAAACGTTTAATGACAAAATGGACATAATATGCTTAGAATGAATTGAGAAGACAGATATTATACTTCCTAATTTCTGAGCTAGCATCTCTAGTGGTTTTGGGGACAGACAGTAAGGATGGGTTGAGTCCCTATGATTTGGAATGAAGAAACAAAATATTGATGGAATTGAGTTGTTATAATTGAAAATTATAAAGAAAATTATTCTTTAAGAAATTATTCTTGTTTTTACTTTAACAACCATTCCACTCTTTGATTTGAAGAAGTACAAATGTTCTAGTAAATCTATCTTTGTATATTTGTGTTTCTTAATACTGATAGGAATGTGTTTCCTGATGCTGATCAGGCAGAGCAAAATGAATTTATATTATAGGAGCTAATACACTTAAGTATTAAGAATAGTGTCTAGTATATACTGTGTACTCTGTTCATATTAGCTGTGGTTATTATTAATATAATTACTGTTGTAATTATTTTCTGTTAAGTGATACTTCATGTGTCCAGTTCCTAGCAGTGTAGCATTGCTCTTCTAGAAACATTCTAAAGATGAGTTTGTATTTACTAAATTTCATGGTTCATACCCAGGATTGTGCTGTTAATTGGCAGTTTCAACTTCATCTTGATGAAACTGGCCTTCCTCCCGCCCCTTCCCAAAGTGCTAGTCTTAAGTGTACTGATTCTATTCTATTTGGCCATGTTTTATTAAGATCAATAAAGAAGGCAGTTTTGAATTTTATAAATTATTTTCTTCTCCCAGAATTGAAAAACGAGACAAATATAGTCGGAGACGTCCCTATAATGATGATGCAGATATTGACTACATTAATGAAAGGAATGCCAAATTCAACAAGAAGGCAGAAAGATTCTATGGGAAATATACAGCTGAAATTAAACAGAATTTGGAAAGAGGAACAGCTGTCTAATCCCTTCAGGAACTGTTTAGAAGCTTGAGAATGGAGTGAAAATTTCTACTAGCAAATTGAAGTTCTCTTCAGAGTTACACCAGTAAACCAGAACTCGGTCTATGCCTTCCCACTCAGCATTTAAAAATAAATGTTTTTTCTTAAACTTCTACTTCCATGTATATTTCCACATTTTTGTGCTTGGATATAAGATGTATTTCTTGTAATGTACTTGTTTTGTAAAAATCTACTTTGTATAAATTCTATTATTTTTCTATGTATTTTAAATGTGTATGACTGTTGAATCTTTGAAGCATTTTGGCTTTAAGAATGCTGGCAGCATACGTAAATGCAGTCATTGTTACTTTGAATGTTTTTATGAATTTGACAAAATCTAGAGCTGGACTCAGGAACTATTTGGGGTTGTAGACTCTGAAGCTAAGGACGGTGATGAGGAAGGGAGCAGTGGCTGCTGGAGGGTAGGTATAGGCTCTACCCGGGCTGCTTGGGACCAAGTTCAGGAAGTAGCAGAACTGTCCTCCCATGAATACTGACTATGCACAGTTCCCTTTTAAAAAAGGAAATGTCTTGTGGAATAGAATCCCTACTAAACAATTTATCATTTAAAACAAATATTTGTATTTGTACATTTATATATACACAAATATACACATACATGCTTCCATTCCACAAACATTAAAAATTTTTCTATTATAGGAAATTCCAAACATATTCAAAAGAAGACAGAATAGTACAATGAGTCCCATATACCCAATGCCCATCTTCAATAATTATCAACTTAATGCCAATCTTTGTTCTGTCTTTATTTCTATCCACTTTTCCCTGTATAACTCCTGTGTTATTTTGAAGCAAATACTAAATATATAATTTTGTCTATAAATATTTCAGTATGTATCTGAAAGATAAAAACTTAAAAAAGGCCACAGTACTATTATCGCAATAATAGTTTAATAAAAGTCAGGAGTGAGAGATTGGTATAATTTTTTTCTATGTGATGGTAACAATACTAAGTACCTAATTAGGACATTCCAAATTAAGAAAAATCTGAAATTCAGAGAAAATTTCACAAATATTTCAGCTTTTGTGTTTAATGAACATTTAATACCACTCGTAATTGTTCCCTTTTAAAATTCATGTAGTACTTTCTGTTTCTGCTCTTATTTTGTTTCTTCTAGCATTTAATCTGTGTGCAGTTAATCAGGTCTGATCATAGGGCTTTGATGCTGCCTCTGAAAATAGATATGTTTCTTTTCCCATTTCCACAACTTTAGTTCAGGTCTTTAGTCCTGAGTATTGCAATAGCCTTAAACAAAATCACGTCAAGAAACATTGTCAAATAGAATCTGGCAAGGTATTTAAAAGAATAATTCACTATGAGACAGCAGGGTTTATTCTAACAATGCAAGAGTGGCTTGTAGACATGTTAGTTACCTGTCCAATATCAATTCTCTTTTCTTCATAACCATCCAAACCCTGATTTTTTGGGTGAATTTGTGGTAGAATTTCCAGCTAAACATTTGTTTCCCCAGACCAACTTGCTGTTACAGGTGGTCAAATGTTATAGTTCTGGCTAATAAGACACAATCTAATTATTCTGAGAAATCTTTTGCTTTCCTGGTAAGGGAGTTGCCACTCCCTCCCCCTTCCTTCCAGCTTGGATCACATACGTGAGGCCTGGAGTTTTAGCAGCCGTCTGTGCCATGAAGTAACAAGCATGAGGATAAAGTCAGTGTGCTGAGGAGAGTGGAGAAGAGCTTGCATTCCTTTTGGCATTGCTGAGCAGCTGCACCGGCACTGGATGCCTGCCTCTCATCTTCCTGTTCCTCGCTGCTGAATAAACTTATGACCAATGCATATTTCAATTTCAGGACAAATGTTACATATACAAAAATCAATAGTTTTTTCTCCACTGTAGAAATAAATACATAGAAATGGAGATGGGAGGAAATAGTTACAATAGCAATAAAAATAAGAATCTGCTGAGACACAAATTTAATGAGAAGTCATAGGAGAATCTACTGAGACTAATGAGAAGTCATAGGACCTACGTGAAGAAAATTATAAAATCTAATGAAAGAATTAACAGGAGTATAACTGAGTCACTTTGCTGTACAGCAGAGACTGGCACAACATTGTAAATCAACTATACTTCAGAAAAAAAAAAAAGAGTCAAGACTTAACTTCCAGCCAAGATGGAGTGACGGGGTGGATTTACCTTGCCACTTGAAATGTTAAAAAACAGTAGTTTTCAAGGTAATGGAAATCAAGGAAGGCCAATGGTTCCTAAGAGAGGAAACAAACAGGTGTAGCCCTATGATCACCTCAGCTTACTGTCTTTAGCGAACTTCCAGCCTGTGGCGCATGGCGGAAGAACCCAGGCAGAGCCCAGGGGCGCCCTTCGTTGAGGAGATAGAGCTGAAAGTCTGGGGACACCACAGTGGCAAGATCTTACAGTACGGAGTGTTGGAGAGGTGGGAGCTGCACACAGAACTCTGAAAGTCTGCAGAGGTCTCTTCAAGTATCAGGCAGAATACATGTGTGAGGAAACGACTCGAGGCTGAGGGGAGAATAGCACCTGGCCCTCACGTGTGGCCAGGAATAGTGTTTTCCACCAGCTGAACTGGAAAACTTCGTAATTCATGGAGTAGTATAGTGAGGTTTTGCCTCAGTAGTGGAGAATAATTAGTCCTAGACTAAACACTGCTTAAAAGTGTTTGCCTAAAAATCTTAAAAGTTAAGACCTGAAAGAAACTTTCTGAATAATTTAACTACAGCCTAAAACAAAGATTAAGAATCATTGTAAAAAAAGATAGAAATATCTAGTACCCAAAAACATCAAGTTCACGATGTCCAGCATCTAACAGAGAAACAGGAAAGTAGGACTCATAATGAGAAGAAAAATCAATCTAAACTTACCAAGAACTGACACAGATGTTTGAATTAAGAGAAAAATCAGGGCATTCCCTGGCAGTCAAGCGGTTAGGACTCTGCACTCTCAGTGCCGAGGGCCTGCGTTAAATCCCTGGTTGGGGAACTAAGATCCCACAAGCTGCGCAGTGTGGCCACCAAAAAAAAAGGACAAGTCAAACAGTTACTATAGCTGTACTCCACATGCTCAAGGAGTTAAGAAGAGACAGGAAGATATAAAAAAAGACCTACATCGAACTTCTCAACATGAAAAGTACATGTCTGAGATGAAAAGTATACTGTATGGGCTTAATCGCAGATTAGACATCATGAAAGAAAGTAGTAAACTTGGAGACACAGCAACAGAAACCTTCCAAAAGGCAACACAGAAAGTAAAAGAATTAAAAAGTGAACAGGGCATCAGTAAGATGTGGGACCCTGTATGTGTAGTTTGGATTTACCAAGCAGACACTGCTGCCCATGGAAGGCTCTGGGTCTGAAGTCTGGTCTCTCTTTGTTCAAGTATGAGCAAATATGAGAGGCATTATGAAAGGCATATTAGCACCAAGCCTTTTCCTTGACATAGTCACAAGGTTGAGAAAGATTTGAAAAGGGTCTGCCTGTCTCAGGGGTGCCCACCTGCGAGACACATCTTGCCCTTTGGAAAATGCTGTGCCAGCAGAATGGAGATGATTTATGTCAGTCCTTCCTAACCCATCCGTGGGACTGATGAAATTGAGTGCCTAAAAAAGGAAGCGAGGCCTATTTGGGGGGGATGTAGGGGGTGTGGCTGGAGACAGAGGCAATGTGAGCAACCCCTCTTTGACCCCAACCTGACTGCTGCTGAGTCCCCATTAGCCATTGCTTATTCAAAGAGAGAAGGAGCAAACAGTGGTCCTGTGGCCCTGCTGCAGCAGTCCTGGATGGGTATGCCCCTCTGACAGTGCTCCTTCCTACCCTCTCCTGCCCATCAGGGCAGAGCTGCCTCTCCACTGGTCCTTTGTCTTCAACACTGTGCTATCTCAGTGGGCACACCTTCCTCACTGGCTCATAATTCTCACTTGGCTCGACTGTGTTCTCATACTTGGGAAACCCAGTTGAATAGTTTTCAGCCAGGTGGTGAAGCTGACCATAACAAAATGATCTCTAATATTTATAATTAATTGTGGTATAGCATAGTGTTCACAGCTGGCTCTGGAGTGAGTTTGCCCCAACTGGATTCCTCCTAAGGCCTTAGTGAAATGGGTGGTGGTGGTTAATAGCAATAACCTCACAGGGTTGTTGTTGGTATTAAATGGATAATCCATGCAAAGCACTTAGCGAGGTGGGCTGGTGCAGAGTAAATGCTTGCAGTTCCTGTGGTCACCGTCATGTTCTCCAATGGAACTCTCCTTTCTCAGGGCAATAGACACTGTACAATAGCCATGAAAAGCATGGACTCAGGTGTCAATACAGTCTGGATTCAAATCTCAGTTATTCCATTTACCAGGCAAAAGATCTTGGGCAAGTCACTTGCACTGTTCACTAGGGCTTCCACAACAGAATACTACAGACTAGGTGGCTTAAACTACAGAAATTTATTTGTTCACAGTGCTGGAGGCTGGAAGTCCAGGCTTAAGGTGCTGGCAGGGTTGGTTTCTGGTGAGGGCTCTCTCCTTGGCTTGCAGACAGCCACCTTCTTGCTGTCCTAATGGCATTTTCTCTATGCATGTGTATTCCTGGTGTCTCTGCCTCTTCTTATAAAAACACAAGTTGTATTGGATTAGGGCCCCACCCTATGACCTCATTTAACCTTAAGGACCTCCTTAAAGGCTCCATCGCCAAGTCTAGTCAAATTGGGGGTTAGGGCTTCAGCATATGAATTTGGGGGGACACAATTCAGTCCATAACATCAACCACCTACTCTGTGCTTCAGTTTCCCCAGCTCTAAAACTTGTTAATAATGCCTGCCTCTGAGGGTTGCTGGGAGGATTGGATGAGTGTAATATGCTTAGACATGTCTGGTTTATAGTAGGTACTATGTGAATTATAATAGTAATAATGGAATGAATACGTACTGTCCTCATGGATATTTCCTGTACTTTCTCACTTCCAAATCAAGATAATGCCAAATTGAACATTCAGAAATCTCCAAGAGAGGTAGGATTTCTGTGTGACTTGCTCCCTGCCCCCAAAAGTCTTTGGCTTTTTTTTTTTTTTTTTAGGACCAGCGGAGACTTCCTCTTTCTGCCAATCTGAAGTTTTGAAGAGATAGGAAACCCAGGAGCTTTGAAGCCACCCTTCCCCAGGCCTTTCCTGGGGCCTGCATGCTGCAGCACTGCTCCTTGCTCTGTTGGCAAGCTCTCTTCAGAAGCTCACTGCTAATGCAGATTTAACCTTGAGCTCTCCTTGGGCTGCTTCTCCAATCCAAGGCAGTTAGAATCAAAGTCCAGTTTCTTTCTTTTTTTAATATTTATTTATTTATTTATTTTATTTGGCTGTATCGGGTCTTAGTTGCGGCACGTCATGGGCTTAATTGCCCTGCCGCATATAGGATCTCAGTTCCCCGGCCAGGGATCGAACCTGCGTCCCCTACATTGGAAGGTGGATTCTTAACCACTGGACCACCAGGGAAGTCCCCAGAGTCCAGTTTCTGACAAACAACAACTACTTGCAGAACCCAGGGATCTGAGAATCAGAGGTCCCTCCTGGATTTTTTGCTACGATAGGACCGGCACTTATGGTCAAATCATTAAAGCCAAAACAAACAAACAAACAATCCTTATCTATAAAAATGTTCACTTTTTGAATGAATAGTTTAGCTTTGGATCCAGTCTTGTCCCTGCAGATGAGGTTGTCGGATTTTTGTTTGGAAACCTGCAGGCTGTTGGGAGCTCAACAGGCTGGAGGGACCACGAGAAACTGGGAGATACTGACAACATCTCACCTGGCTGAAACCTGTGTGTGTACATGCAAGTGTGTGGTGTGTGGTGTGTGGTGTATGTGTGGTGTGTGTTGGGAGGGGCAGGTGTGTGTTTCTTTGGCTAGAAATGACTCCTTGGGGAAAGATGCAGAAAATACCCCACAATCTCAGAGGTATACTCTACAATGTATGGAGTCTTCCATACATAGGATATCGGTCACCACATGTATGTAAAAGTAAAACACCTAAAACATACCACAATTTTTACAAAGTCCTGCTTTGGCATTTCTCATTCTTAATGTAATAGAAGCCCTCCAATAAGGAGGGGTCTGTCTCTCACCTGTTGCTTAGAGGCCCATGTGCACAGGGACAGAGCCTGAAAGCAGAAAGGGGTGGGGAAGGAAAGCAGGGACAATTAAAGAGCCCTTTGGAGTGATCATGGCAACTGTTTAGCTCTCCCTTGTGGGGTTTGAGAAGCATAGTTTCAAAGTCAGTCGTACTTTTTTAAACCCAAGAAGAAAGCATTTGGCTGTTTCCTAGTTATAACATTAATCCATAGTCATTTTAGAAAATTATTTCTTCTAATTGGGAGGTGGGGAAGGAAGTATGGAGTTTGATCAGTTTATGAAATCCTTAAGTATGGGAACCACAGAACTAATTTAAACCTCTTGTTAAAAAACTAGGTATAACTTACATAAACGCACAATCTTAAGATGAATTTTTACATATTTACAACCAGGTCAAGCCTAGAGGGATACCTCATGACCTCTCGCCGTCAAACCATCCCCCAGAGGTAACCATTATTCTGACCTCTATCACCTCAGATCAGTTTGCCAGTTTTGAGCTTCCCGTAAGTGGAATCATATAGTATCTAGTTTTCAGAGTCCGACTTTCTTAGCCCAACATCATGTCTAGAGTGAGATTTGTCCAGGTTGTGTGCAGGGCCAGCTTAAACTTTAAATCCCTTTCCAACTCTGAGATCATCTAGTTCTATAAGGAGGGAGGAAATGAGGGAAGAATACAATTTGAGAGAGACATTTGATGGAGTTTTAGAGTTGATAGTTTCAGGCTCTCAAAGAATGAGGATGACG
Organism: Pseudorca crassidens; assembly: GCF_039906515.1. Classification (NCBI taxonomy): domain Eukaryota; kingdom Metazoa; phylum Chordata; class Mammalia; order Artiodactyla; family Delphinidae; genus Pseudorca; species Pseudorca crassidens. Next base: position 19,587,596 of record NC_090297.1, on the reverse strand, counting down.
AAAAGGAGAAGATGTTAATGACCTGTTCCCCCATTGCCTGTGGCCCGTAGGGGTGGGTAAATAACTGGTTTATTTAATTGACGACACTTCAGATCCAGAGGAGCTGTGCTCCTTGACTGAACTCCAGAAGTCTCAACTCCATCTGGACCTGATTTATATGATAAGATCCTGGACTTTAAGCTGGTGCTGTAATGGGATGAGACTTGGTGGTTTGCAGGAGGGGACTAGTGCATTTTGCGTATAGGAGAGAGGTGAATTTTTGTTGGCCAGGGGATGGGCTGTGGCAGGTTGGAATTTCCAAAGATGGCCACACCCCTAACTACCCCATTCTGCAAGCTCTTCCTACAATATGATGTTGATGATTCTCCATCAAGAGGTGGTGGATTAGTTTCCTAGGGCTGCTGTGATAAAGTACAGTCATCCCTCGGTACCTGCAGGAGATTGCTCAAGTTCCAGGGTTGGCCCTCCATATCTGTGGATTCCGCATGTGAGGATACGGGCTGATAGTACCACAAATTGGCTGGCTTGAACCACTGACCCTTATTGCCTCACAGTTCTGGAGGCTGGGTGTCTGAGACCAAGAACAGGCTGGTTCCTCCTGAGGTCTGTGAAGGAGAATCTCCTCCATGCCTCTTCACTAGCTCTGAGTGGTTTTCTGGCAATCTTTGGCATTTCTTGGCATGTAGAAGCATCACCCTGATTTCTGCCTTCATCTTCATGTGGTGTTCTCCTGGGTGTGTGTTAACTGTCTTCAAATTTCCCCATTTTATAAGTATACCACTCATACTGAATTAGGACCCAACTGAATGAGCTCATTTTAACTTGATTAGCTCTCTAATGACCCCATTTCCAAATAAGGTCACAGTCTGAGGTATGGGGATTAGGACTTCAACATATGAATTTTGTTGGGGCATATGTATTAGAGAAACAGAACCAATACACACACACACGCATGTATATGTAGTTTTATGTACACGTGTATATATACAATCTCTATATAAATCTCTCTATGTAGATAGATTTATTATAAGAAACTGGCTCACATGATTTTGGAGACTGAGAAGTCCCATGATCTGCCATCTGCAAGCTGGAGACCCAGGAAAGCCAGTGGTGCAATTCAGTCTGAGTCTGAAGGCCTGGGAACCAGGGGAGCCAAAGGGGTAAGTTCCAGTCCAAGGGCAGGAGAAGACTGATGTCCCAGCTCAACAGGACGGTGGGAAGAGGATGGATCCTCCCTTCCTCCACTTTTTGTTCTATTCAGGCTCCCAGTAGATTTCATGATGCCCACCCACACTGGGGAGGGTGATAAGCTTTACTGAGTCCACTGATTCAAATGCTAATCTCATCTGGAAACACCCTCACAGACACACTCATAAAGAATGTTCAATCTGGGCACCCTGTGGCCCAGTCAAGTCGACACATAAAAGTAACCATCACAGTGCATACTGCGATCCATAATTGGAAGGGACTGTGTTTCCTCTACTTGAACTTGGGTGGACCTTTGTAACTGTGATGGAAGTGACGCTGAATGACTTCTGAGGCTCGGTCACAGAGGCAATATGGCTTCCATCTGGTTCTCTCTCAGGAATCCAGCCACCACATCAAGAAGAACATGCATAGGCTGTGTGAAGGTCTCAATCAACAGGCAGCATCAACTGCCAGATGTTTGAGTGATATTTGCTATTTCAGTCCCCAGCCTTCGGGTCTTCCCACTGAGGCACCAGATGTTATGTAGCAGAGTCAAGCCATCCTGCCCATGTCTTAGCCACAGAAACTATGAGAGCTAATTAGTTATGGCTGTTGTTTTAAGCTGCTAAGTTTTGGGATGATTTGTTACGCAGCATAGCTAACTAATACATGCTACCCACCTCATAGTGTTCTTGTGAAGTTTAAATGAACCAGCAGCTGGAATAAATCTGGTATAATGCTTGACATATAGCAACTTAGAAAAAACTTATTAGTAGATAAATTAAAAAGTGGGACATTATAATTTTAAAGTACACAGCAGTTTCTGTTACTACATGTAATTAAAAGAAGAAAAGGGAATTCTAAAAGCCATTTAACATTTAAACATTTCACTAATTCTGATCACACTTTTGCTCTACTAGACTGATTTTTTTTTTTTTTTTGCCAGACGTGCTAAGAGATGGGATTTTATTGGGTGAGAAACAATGATCTTTTCCTTTGTTGTGGATACAGCCATTCTAAATCAGTGACATGTGAGTTAACCAGGTTTTCATAATATTTTGTATATTATTAGGGAGAAAAGAATTTTGGTTTCATAATGCAGCCTCACAAAAGTTTTCAGCAAAATTAGACTATATAAATAAGATCAAATTTATGTCTGTACATTTTTCTAAAGAGGTTGTACAAATGGCCAATAAACACACAAAAAAGATACTCAAAACCATTAACCGTCAGAGAAATGCAAAGTAAAACTACAAGGAGATACACTTCACACCTGCTAGCTATAATCAGAAAAACAGATAATAACAAGTGTTGGTGAGGATGTGGAGAAATTGAAACTCTCCATAAACCACTGGCAGGAATATAAAATGGGGCAGCTGCTTTGGGAAACAGTCTGGAAGTTCCTGAAAAGGTTAACATAGAGCTTGACCCAAAAATTCTACCCCTGGGTATGTGCCTAAGAGAAAAGAAGACATATTGCCACACAAAAACTTGTAAGCAAATGTTTGTAGCAGCATCCTTCATAATAGCCTAAAAGTAGAAGCAATCAAATGATGAATGGATAAAGAAAATGTGGTATATCCATATAATGGAATATTATTCAGCAATAAAAAGGAATAAAGTACTGATACCTGCTACAACATGGATGAATCTTGAAAATATTTGCTAAGTGACACAAGTCAGACTCTAAAGGCCACATATATTGTATGGCTCCATTTATATTAAATGTCCAGAATAGGAAAATCCATAAAGCCAGAAAGTAGGTTAGTGGTTGCCAGGGGCTGGGTGGATGGGGGAGGGAGTGATGGTGAATGACTGTTGATGGTTATGAGGTTTCCTTTGGGATGATGAAAATGTTCTAAAATTATATTATGGTTGATGGTTGCACAATCCTGTGAATATGCTAAAACCCACTGAACTGTGCACTTTAAAAAAGTGAATTTTATGGTATGAGAATTATATTTCAATAAACTGTTATGATTTCTATTTGTAATCATATCATGAGAAGACTTCCATTGAGTTTGGAAGGTCTGTTTAGTGTGCAGCCTTCACAAAATTCACTTTGGTGTGATTTCCAGGAGGCTTCTTGAGAAGACAAAGCAGATTCCCAAGAGACACGTGTGATGGCCCATCCAGAGAAATATCAACACCTCAATTAAAAATTTCATTTAACAAGCTCTACTGAGCACCTGTTATATGTTAGGAAGTGTTCTAGAAGTTTGACTACATCAACAAACAAAATTTAAGCGTTGATTTTCGTTAAGCTGCTTCTCACATGGACAACTCTAAACTGATCACTCCAGGAAGAGTGGCAGCAGTTATCAATTGACTGATATTAGCAAGAATTTGTGACTTCCCTCCTGCTATTTTGGAGAGGTTTGACCAACTTAAAGAAAAAAGAGGGAGATGTGAACATATAGCTTTTGTAAAAGTTCTTCTTTGCCATGCTTAAGAGAGTCAATAGCAGTTAAGAAAGGCTTTGGCTGTAAATAATAGAAATCTCAACTAATGCTGGCTTGAACAAAGAGAAGATTGTTTGTCTCAAAAAATGTGGAGGTAGGGCTTCCCTGGTGGCGCAGTGGTTAAGAATCCGCCTGCCAGTGCAGGGGACACGGGTTTGACCCCTGGTCCGGGAAGATCCCACATGCTGCGGAGCAACTAAGCCCGTGTGCCACAACTACTGAGCCTGCTCTCTACAGCCTGCAAGCCACAACTACTGAAGGCCGCGAGTCACAACTATTGAAGCCCATGCGTCTAGAGCCCATGCTCCGCCACAAGAGAAGCCACTGCAATGAGAAGCCCGCGCACCACAATGAAGAGTAGCCCCCACTCGCCGCAACTAGAGAAAGCCTACGCACAGCAACGAAGACCCAATGCAGCCAAAAATAACAAATAAATAAAATAAATAAATTAAAAAATAATGTGGAGGTAGGCAATTGTTCAGTGGCTTGAAAGATCGCCAAGGACCTAGGATCAGTCCTTTTTTCTACTTTGGCATCCTTAGCGTATTGGCTTTTTGTGTTTGTGTTTGTTTCCTGTGGTCACCAGATGGTGCCTAGCACTAGGTACAATGTCCTCTTACCAGTGCCCAGGGAGGAAGAGAGGGGTAAGGTCCAAAAATATTTCTCCTCTGGAGGCTCAATTTATTCTAGAAACATTTCCCAGAGTATCATGGACTAGAACATGATGGTGAGCTGTATCAGTGCATGATGTATACAACCAGTGGGGTGGCCGGGATTTGATGATTAAGTCTGGGTTCAGCTGGGCCTGGCTCTGGGCTTCACTCCAGTCTGGGTTGGCTCCATGAATCTCCTTCTGAGGCCCATGAGGACAAGGGGGTACAACAATGGCACAAGCATATTTCAAGCCCCAGCTTGGATCACATGGTGCAACATGCCATTGGCTGAAGCAAGTCACATGGCCAAGCCCAAAGTCAGGGGACAGGGAGTCCCACTCAGTCCACTATAAGGTCATGGTAGCGGGTGAGATATAATCCTACTTCTGGGGAGGGAAGGCCACACCTGCCTTGCCCTAGACCAGTCAATAGGGCTTGGATTGCCATGGATGGCTTAGACCAAGCCGGGCTCATGAAGTCGTAAGGTGTAGTTGTTGAGAGCATGGCCTCTGGAGAAGGACTTCGGGGATCAAAACCTAGCTTCTCCACATACCAGCTGCTTGATCTGGGGCAATCAATTTCATGTCTCAGATTGCTCAACTGTAAAATGAGGATAACAATAGCCCCTGTTGTAAAGACTACATGTGCTTCTAACAATGTTCAGCGCACACTAGGTCTGCATAAATGTAGCTCTGATACTCTGGGGCCAGGGGAGGGGAGGGTCTTGCTGCTCTTGCTGTCCCTGGAACTGTAGGTTTGCACGTCTTTCTCATTCCTCCCAAACAGCTCACCAGCTAATGCACCACGATTGCTTTTTCATTAGTAGCCACAGAATTCACATCCAGTAGCTCTCGACCACTGAGGTTTGCAGTTAATGGTGGCCTCATACACGAAAAAAACGAAGCTGCATGATTTACTCCAGATTTGTTAGTCTGGAATCGGCCACTGGAATAAAGACTGCCATGCATTACCTGCTCTTGGGCCAAGCAGAAGAGAAAAAGACTGTCTTCACCAGATGGTCCACGTGCTGGGGCTCCAGATTTCTCAGGGGTTCCAAGTGTGTTCATTCCAGAGAATTCTCAATCAAAGCGCAACCCCAGGCAGACACATTTTCACACTAGCATGCCCACAGCATGTGTGGGAAAAAAGGGGAAGATCTGTGTAGATCTAAGTCAAACTAATTAGCTGTCAGCTGCATTGCATCTGGAGATCAAATATAAACTGTTGGCATCAAAAATCGTTCCAGTCCCTGTCATTTCCGTGCTCTTGGTACCAGGCCATCCTTTGTAGCACAGCCCTAATGTGTTTCTTCACAATGACAATGATCCAGCAGCCCGCCAAGCATGGTATCCCAAGTCATCTGCTATTGGCAACTGTAGCGCCCCTTCATTTTGTGCCAGGTGGAGTTAGATGAAACTAACGGGGATGAATAGGTGGGAGTGGGTCATTGCATTGTCAGTATGTTGGAATGCAAACATTTCCACAGTTACCCATTAACAGGGTCCTTTACCATTGCTACTGTTCCGTGTGTGCAAAGATCACAAAGTCCAGGGTCTGAAACAGGTTCGTTTTAGCTAATCTCCTGCTGAATTTCATCAATTACACCAGGTCGAAGTGGTTCATTCATCGATAGGGGGTTGGAGGGCTGGGGTGTGGATTTTGCCTTTCAGAAGAGGTATGTGCATCTGGACAATGGGAGAGTGGCCAGAGAACAGAGCCAGCAGTGGTTTTATTCTATTTAGATATTTTAAGTGTTTTTCCCCCTGTGGAAAATAATCTGTTTTTAGTTTAAGTTGATTTAAAATTGCTGCCATGTCATCGTAAATAAAGTGACATCTCATTTCTTTAAAGAAGCTTGGAATATGGTTATGGAATCCCAAGTACACAAATGACAAATTGGCTTTATGAATTTGATTCTTCTCCATGGCAAAAGATGTGTAATTTTTAGTACACTTTAAAAATCAAAGAATAGTTGGTGTAGGGTACCACTAAGAACCATCCACTAGGTGGCAGTATACCTCTAGGTTTTTAACATGTAACCCAGCAGTTCTCAAACCATGGTACCTGGACTAGCAGCATCAGCATTGCCTGGGATTTAGTTAGAAAGGTGAATCTTTTGGTTCCACCCCAGACCTATTGTATCAGAAAGTCTTGGAATGGGGCCCAGTAATTGTGTTTTTAAAAGTCCTCCAGGGACTTCGCTGGTGGCGCAGTGGTTAAGAATCCCCCTTCCAATGCAGGGGACATGGGTTCAAGCTCTGGTCCGGGAAGACCCCACATGCCTCAGAGCAACTAAGCCCGTGCGCCACAACTACTGAGCCTGCGTTCTAGAGCCCGAGAACCACAACTACTGAGCCCACGTGTCACAAGTACTGAAGCCCACATGCCTAGAGCCCATGCTCTGCAACAAGAGAAGCCACCATCATGAGAAACCCACACACCGCAGTGAAGAGTAGCCCCCGCTCGCCACAACTAGAGAAAGCCCACGCTCAGCAATGAAGACCCAACGCAGCCAAAAAGAAATAAATAAATAAATTTATAAAAAGCCCTCTGGGTGATTCTGTTATGCTCTCAAGCTTAAGAGCCATTGATCTAGTTAAGCTTAGGTCTTTCTGTGATCTGAAAATGCCAGCATTACAGGCGACAAAGTCTGGTGGGCTTTAGCCACAAGTATTGTGATTGAGAGACACTAAGAGGCACCCATTCTTAATATCTTTTATACTGGACTTTTCCCAGTGTCTAAAATGTCCCCCATTAATCGTGACTTAGGGTTAAAGTATAAAAAGCCGCAGAAGGAAGTGAGGAAGTGAACCTCTAGATCCAATATATTAACCATTATAATCCCATAACACCAAAGAACTATTTAGATTCTTGGGCCAAATCAGGCCCATTGGTTGTTTTTGCAAATAAAGTTTTATTGGAACACGGCCACACTCACTGGCATCTTGTCTATGGCTGCTTTCACACTGCAGAGGCAGAGTTGAGGAGTTGTGACAGAGACTGTATGGCCTGCAAAGACTGAAATAGTTACTGTCTGGTCCTTTACAGAAAAAGGTTTAGGTTTAGATAGAGTTATCTAGCAAGGCCTTGCGGGATTGGGTCACCAGACGCAGGACAGATGAGGGACCCAAGGTGGGAGACCTTGAGTAGTAATATGGGCAAAAGTGTGAGGGGTGAGGAGAAGAAAGGAGGAGCAGTATGGGGGAGAGGAGGGGGCTGCGTGAGGGTTGCAGGGACACTGAGATGCTACAAATGCCCCCAAATCCAAATACCAGCCAGCAAATCTACTAACTAGAATCATTTTGACTCATCTGCAAATAACTATTTATTCATTTATAATCAGCTAAAATGATTCTTATGGGGACTTTTCATTCACTTACTTTCAAAGAACTTGGAGTGGGCAAGCAGGTTAAAAGCACAGTGAAAAATAAGATGTTTGCTGATAAAACAGAATGGACCATGTTCATCAGACCTCTTTCCATTTATTTCCATTCTCAGTACAAGCTATTAGGCTGGAATTTCTTGAGCAATGTTTCCATGCATTTTAAGCCTATTTTCTGGACAGTTTTCATGCATGGCATCTACTGGATTTCCACAACAGCACTGACAAATATACCTCAACCCTTCCATTTATTGAGAGAGGAAACGCTCAGAGAAGGCAGGTAACTTTTAGGTCAAATAGGTGGACCCTGGACTTGAAACCCCATGAACTAAGGGCGGCCTTAGAGCTGGGTCCACTGTTTCGTGTTCCCTCTGTCTTGAATGTCTTTCTAATTGTGCTATTCTTGGTGTTCTTTTTATGATCTGGCAGCTAGGCCTTGCAGTCTTATTTAAATTGTTATATTATTACCTTCTTAGTAAGACTCTAATTAATTAATCATATAGAAATGTTCCCTGTTTAGTCCATTAAGTTAAATGGAGGTCTTTAGCAGAGCCTTGTGTGAGGCGTGTCGGTCTCATTGGTGGCTCTGACCAAACATCTCAGAGACACTAGCCAGGGGCGTCAAAGGCAAGAGGCCGGTATTCAGAACAGATGCACCTGCAACTTGCCACCGTTGGGCAACAGGAAGAGAATCAGACAAAACCAAGCTCCGTTGGCCAGGATAATTTGTGAGACCCTGTTCTAGGTCTTGACTTTCAGTGTCGGCCTGTGGAAGAACAAATTACCTCGGCCTGGGAATGGCTCCCCATCTCCAGCCTCAGACTGGCTTTGGCAGCTGGCAGAGTTCCTTTTGGTGAGCAGAGAATCCTACAAGGGCATCTGGAAATAGATGTGCCAGGGAGCACATTGCTCTTTTATTCTTTGGTGTTTAGTTTGTTATCTTGGGAAGTGTTGACAGGTGTACAGATCAGAATTAATAAGTGTGGGTGCCTTTGGAGAAACACCCGCCCTGAAGGTCTCGATCTCCTCCATCCTTATTTTTTTCAGGAGGTACTGAAGGCGGAGTAGGGTCATGGCTTATACAGCATCAGGTACGGGTAATTGGACACTTTCATGACCTAACACCCTCCGGCTTCCTTCCCAGTCCGGCCACACTATTGGAGGACACAGGTCGGTGACATGGTCTTTAGGATCACATCACCTGGAGGTGAGGCAGCTCAGAGGACATGTTCCCAGGGGATTTGGTTACCTGTGAAACTGACCTCTTGGAAGGCTCCAGAGGACTTGTTCCCAACAAGTGACCTCCAGCCTGTATGGGTGAGAGGTGGACATGGAAGCTGATGACCTTGAGGGACCTGGGAGTCGCAGAGGTTGTCTGCTGGCTGGGCAGGTCCATGGGGATGGAGTGAGGCATGGGAGAGCAGCACACACTGATACAGTTTTCACAGAGAATGGACTGATGGGGGTAGGAAGATCACAAAACTTAAAAAAGGTGGAGAGGCTATAAGAAGAGGCCTAAAGATCTATCCCCTGTAGAGGAAACTTCCCACGCAGGAGCTCACTTAGTGTGTTTGCAGCCCCATGAGTGGGTGGTGTGGTTAAGGACCCAACCACCAGCCACAAGTCTTCTCAACTTGGCCTGTGTGCTGAAGCTCGCCTCAGAGGCCCAGGCTCCATCTTTCCCTCTCCCTGCGCTCCTGCCGTCTGTCCGGAGTCCCTGCCTGTCAGTTCGGGTCCCACATGGTACTGACCTTCTAATGGGCATGGCTTCGCCTGGCTGGGCCCCGCCTGGGAGAACTCTGATCTGCTGTGTCCCACATGCATGCCGGCCCCGTGGCAGTGTTCTGGATGCTTCCTGGCGTGCAGAGAGCTGGCCAGGGTCTTTTTGGGGTCTCGAACTGGAGCCGGGGCCCTCACGTTCCTGCCGCTTGGCAGAGCTGTCTCCGAACGCCTGTCAGCCGGTGAAGGCAGGAGTTGGGCACAACAGCTGCAGAAATCAGGCTGGGTCAAAAGAGCTTAGCTTGCAGATAAAAGAAAATTGCTTTGGAAAGAAACAAGCTACAAATAACTTATAATGACCAGAGCCGGGCCCCGACCGCTTTGCTCTGGGTTTAGTGAAACATCGCAAGATATTTTTTCAAAGCCCTGAATTTGGCCACACCTGAAATGTCCTTTGCCAAATGCTTTCCTCCTCGCCTTAATTTTTAAAGTCGAGTCTTTGGAAGGCCATCTCCCCTGCGGTTTCAGATTCACTTATTCTTCACACGTCACGAGGCTGTCTGGTGAGTAAGAGCTGTGAGTGGGAGCAGATTGTAGGGATCAGAGGCCAAAGCAGGAAAGATTTGGTCCATCCCCTAAGCACATCCCCCTACACAGAGAGAAATACATATTCCTCCATAATACATATTTCTCCAGAAATTCTTCCACATGGAGAGAAAGTTCTGGAAACAAGTGACAGGTTTGGGATCCTTAATGCAGGTGGGAGGTACCTCTTCAGTCACCCCTGGGGCACCGTAGTAACACGAAGGACCCTTTCTGGTGCCTGAAATCCTCTTCACTTTGCTCTTCTCTTGGATTCTAGAAATGCTCCAGAACCCAAACCCCAGACTCCCAGAGGCCTGTCACACAGTGAGCAGCTGGGATAGAGTTCACATTGATCATCTTCTTCCCCAACCCCTCCCCAGCTCTTCCCAGCATCCTGGCTTTTAGGGGGTCCTGTGATTGGCTTCCGTGGAGCTGACCCAGGAGCCTCAGCTCTGGAATCAGGCCCAGAGCTCCAAGGTCCCCCAGGGACACAGAAATAGAGTCCTGAAGCCTTTGGCTACTGGTGTCCAGCTGCCCCCCCGGGATCCTGCCTCACTCCCCGCTGGACTCTGAATCAGAGGTGTAAGAGCAGACAGGGTGTCATTCAGCCACTCAATGGCGATGACTTGGAATTGAACTTGGGATCAAAACCTTGGGGTTTGCTCCTCAACAGCAATGCAGGGCTGGAGATGACGGAGAACAGTATTTCACACACACACAGCCTCTTTCTTTTGGCCTCATGTTGGAAAAATCTGCAACAATGCCTTCTGAGTCAATTCCACTGGGGCTCTGGTGACAAACAACTCTGGTTGTGTCTGGTGGTTTACAGTGTCACCAGAGCCCTTTGATGGAATTGTAGCTGTTGCTCTGTGCCGTCATTGTCTCCCGCCTCTGTCTCTCTTGGCTTCTGGGCCTCTGTTTCTCTCTCTCTCAACATGGCATGAGCTGCAACCAAATTGGAATGTGTACTTGGGCAGCCTCTGTCCTGAGTGACCATAGGCTGGCATGTCTTGGCACAGGTGCCCTGGTGGAGCCAAACAGATGAATGGGTAATTAAACAGAGTGTTTCTTTACTGATGCTCATTTCCCTGGTTCCAAATTTATTGCTTAATTAAAGGGCGTTCACAGCCAGCCAGAGATGCTAGCTCTTTCTTTCCTTGTGCCAATGGATAGTTCATATAATACCCCCTTTTGCCTTTAATTCTCTCTCTCTCTCTCTCTCTCTCTCACACACACACACACACACACACACACACACGCACACACACACACACACACACACACACGGAGTCTTAGATCAAATAAAAGCACTGGCTTTTGGTAATTTGAGATTACTCCCTGGATAAGACCTGGATATTCTTTGCCCCAGCACAAGGCAAGAAGACTAGCGCTAGCTCCTCCCTTCAATGGCCATTTAATGGGCCGGCATTTGGGTCCAGGGAGAAAGGTGTCGAGGGGAGGCAGCCCCGACCACACTGTGGCTGGCAGGGCCGGTGGAGACACAGAGGACCCGACTTCCCGGAGGTTGCCCCCAGATCTGCATTGCCCCACAGGCTGCTCTCTGCTGCTGCCTTGGACGCCCTCCTGCCTCCGCCGCACCCCACATTGCCCTCATTCCTTCTGCTGCCCCATGCAAGATGAGCCTGTATGCTTTGGAACACAGCAGACTATTGTTCCAAAGACAATAAAAAAGATTGGGAAATGCAGTGGCTCCCCTGTGCCCCCAAGTTAGAATTCGACGTGTGTGTTCGAAATTCTCTGGCCATCTCGTGGGTCAAGGTAGGACAAGCGAGAAGGAACAAGAGAAAAAGGAAAAAGGGCTGCAATCAGGCACCCCAAAAATAAGATGAAAAGAGACAGCTGCTCCCTTAACCTCCTGTGACTGATTTAAAGCTTCAGTAGTAGCCCGCGTGGAGTTCTCGAACAGCGTCTGCCTCATCATCATGGCCATTAAGCCGAGCGCAAATGACCCGGGAGGGCCCTCAACCCGTCAGGCCGCTGTCACCAGCGTGGTTTATGGCTTCTGAGCACCAGGTTCCCCATGGGCAACACGATCCCTTTTTCCCTCGCCAGTGAATCTGGACTTGTGAGCTCGTAAATTCAGCAGGGTTTCCCAGGGGCAGACGGACATCTCCGTGGTACGGGGTGAGGATTTACGGCTGAGTTACCGGGAGCCAGAGGTGACCAGTGGAAGCATTGGAGGGAGGATGCTGACTCACCTGCCCAAGGCAGCAAAAGGTGCCCACGCTGGTGGCTCCAAAGGAGTGATGCTTTGTCGGCGTGATTCGTTACTGGGCCCAGCTGACATTTACGGAGGCACTCGGCACCTCCCGTCAGGGGGTTGAGCCAGGATTCAATCTCAGCCTGACTCCCTGGCCTGCCTCTCCCCACAGGGGCAGGTGGCTCCTCACTGCTCACCGTGGGCCCTTTCCCTGCTGCTTCACTCCCTGGGCTGCCTCTGCTCCGCCTGGGGCTGGCTTTGCCCATTTAGGACAACCTGGGGCTGAATGTATCAACACAGAGGTGGACGCCTAGGGTTCCCGATGGGCAGCTCACAGGCAGGGGCAGGGCATTGCCTCCTCTCACCCACCCAGCTTGCTCCTGCTCTGTGCGAACGTCCCCAGTGTCCCCTGAGTGGCCCCCATCTCCAGTCCTCTGAATTCCTATCGTTGCTTGTATTCCTTTTCTGGAGCCCCCCTTCGAGGTTCAAATCCTCTCTCCGTCCTTACCAGCTCTTACTGTCCTTACCAGATCGAGACCTTCAGGGCGGGTGTTGAACTTGGATATATTACTTAACCTCTCTGGGCCTCAGTTTTTCACCTGTAAAATAGGGGTTTTTACAGGGTGCCTTCGTCGTAGAGTTGTTGGGAGGATTACAAGAGCACCCCCACGTGTCTGGCCCATAGCCCGGTTGAGAAATGTCAGCTTTTTATTGATGTTCTCATCACCGACTCACCCAGCGCACACCTGCCAGGCGTAGCGGCGAGACCACCTGCCTGGCGTCACGTTGAGTGTGTGTGTCTCATTCCTGGAAGCCCCTCGAAGACTGGATCCCACCTCTGTAGCCCTAGACAGGCCCCCCCCGTGTCAGAGGAACCACAGACGAACTTCAATTGCAGACTGACCAGGGCGGGGCCAGGTCCCCGAGTCTTGTATCCTGGGAGGTGTGTTGATCCGGCTTCTCAGGAGACTCGAGGCCACCTAGGAAACCTGTGTCCTGATAGTGACTCCAGAGCTGTTTAGCGGGGGAGGGCGTGATGATCTGAAAGGCTTCTCTCCAGCCTGTCCTGGGTGCTCTGGGGCCTCCCCAGTGCCGGTTCCCCAGGGTTGTCATGCTGCCTGCTCCCCAGCTCCGTGATTTCACCATCTGGACCCTGTGTACCCCTGACCCTCCTGTGTCTCCCGCTCCTTCCGGGCAGGGGGTGCCCACATGGCCCGGAGGTATGCCAAGCTCCCCTGCGGGGTGGGGTGGGCCGCTTGTGCTTCCTGCCGGCCCTCGCACACATTGTTGGTGTAGACAAAGGGAATGGAGTTTTGGTTTCAAGGTGTGATCCAACCCGGCACATCCATCAGGCCCTGCTGTCGCCCTCTTTCTTTTTCTCCCCTTCTCATTTCCGCTTTGGGCTGTGGAGGGGAAATAGCAATTGTGAAAAGGCCACTTGTCAAGATAAAAATCACAGTGCTCGACAGCGCTGCTGCCTCGGGCCGGGCAGCCCAGCCAAGTGCCAGGGGGCAGCGCTAAGTGTCGCTGCCCCAGGTGGAGGTGGAGCTGCCCTGCCTGGCTTGCAATCCCTGCCTCTTCCTGGCTGTGCCTCCTAATGGCTCTGTGCCTGTTTCCTCATAGGTCTAATGGGGATAATAATTCCTATATCACAGGACTGGAAAGACTGGAAGGGAGAATTCAACGAGTCCCTTCATGTAAAGTCCCCGGAGCAGTTCCTGGCGGAGAGTAAGCTCTCCATACAGCATGCCATTTTATCAGGAAGCAGAAAGGGGCCACGATTTTTGTGGGAAAGTCCAGCATCCACTGGGAGTTTGGATGGGAGCATTTGCACCCGGGATGGATGTTTCCAAACCCAGCTGTTCATCAGGATCACCCAGGGAACTTTAAAAACTTCATCCCGGGCTTCCCTGGTGGCGCAGTGGTTGAGAGTCTGCCTGCCGATGCAGGGGACGCGGGTTCGTGCCCCGGTCCAGGAAGATCCCACATGCCGCGGAGCGGCTGGGCCCGTGAGCCATGGCCGCTGAGCCTGCGCGTCCGGAGCCTGTGCTCCGCAACGGGAGAGGCCACAACAGTGAGAGGCCTGCGTACCGAAAAAAAAAAAAAAAAAAAACAACTTCATCCCACCAGAGTGTCTACTATTTCATTCATGGACGTGATGTTTAGAAGCTCAGGCTTGCGGGGGGTGACTGGCCTGGGTTCTACTTTGGGCTCCCACCACTCAGAGGCTGATCACTGGACAAGTAATCTGACTTCACTGAGACTCAGTTTGTTCATCTGCAAAATGGGTACCCTTGGGGCTGCAGCCAGGATCCAATGGGATGAGGTAGCTAATTCTGCGGTGACTTAGTTCTTCACTTGGTTCCTGGGCAAGGTACTGGGCTGCAACCATGAGAGGCAAACCCCCGGCCCCCCGGGACAGCAGACAGAACAGAGGCTGGGATGCTGGTGTTTCTCAGGAGTCCTAACTAGTCATGAGTTTAAAACACCTCATGGATGCCGGCACTCCTTTTGAGTTGCTGTGACCTGAAGACCAAAAGAAACCGAGGCCTTGGCTCTTCCCCCTGGTGGCCTCGCATCTGTCACACGCCAGAGGAGCCACTTTGGCCTGTGCTGCTCATAGGCCCAGCAGCTCGAGAGCTGCGCTGGACGGCGGTGGAGGCCTGGCAGGCGCTGCTCTGTTCCCTGCGCGCTTCCCTTTGTTCCCCCACCAGACCAGATGCCACAATGATTACAGAGAGCAAATCCTCCTTAGGTTCTGTATCACCCAAGCAGGGTCTGCGTCTGAGGAACAGGAAGGCTGGTTCCCTAATCCAAATTAGATCGGGGTGGGGAGGGGGGCCGTGCGGGGCTGACTGCAGGCCCCGCGCCTGGGGGTCCTCGGCGCTATGGCTCAAAGACGGGTCCCAGGGACCACCCGCGGGAGGGGGCGTGTGAGCGCGTGTGAGAGGGTGTGAGTGTGTGAGAGGGTGTGAGTGTGTGTGAGGGTGTGAGGGTACGAGGCTGTGTGGGGCTGTGTGAGAGGGTGTGAGTGTATGAGGATGTGTGTATGAGGGTGTGTGAGAAGGTGTGGAGGTGAGAGTGTGAGTGTGCTTTCGTGAGTGTGAGTGTATGAAAGAGTGTGGCTCCATGTTTGTGCACGCGAGCTGTGTGATAAGGTGTGTGAGTATGTGTGCGTGTGTGCTGAGGGTGTGGGAGGGAGGAGGGAGCTTGGTCAGAGCCCTCCGCTGGGGATGGGGGACAGAGAGGCCCTCTGTGGATTTTACCACGGTTCCTGCAGGTCCCAGAGTTGCTCCCCCGTGCCCGCCGGCACCTGAGGTCCGGCAGCAGTGCTCCCTTTGTCCCCTCCTCCTGCCCCCTGCCCTGTAGGCTGGGGACGGATGTTCTCAGGCTAAGCTCTCAGGACCATCTCTCCTGTCCCCTCTAAGGGTGACGTGTTACATTTGCTCCCACCTACAGGGGCCCCTCACGGCCAACCTGTCACCTCTGCCCCCAGTGCCCACTGCTGAGTGGGCGAAGCCACCAGATCATTTTGCAAGTGGGTCAGGCAGTGGTGGTGTGGGTGCTTCTCTCTGGAATTCGTCGGGGGGCCACCCCCAAGTAGACAAGGGAGAGGCAAGCGTGGTGCCTGGGCGGGGGGGCCGGGAGAGCGGCGGAGCATCAGGACACGGGGGATGTGCGGGGGTGGGGATCTGGCTGAAGGGAAGCAGCCAGGCCCCCCAGACTTCGGGCCTTGTGGATTGGTAAGGGCCACCTCTCTCAATCTTGAGACCACTTGGGGTGACAAACTTCTTATTTTGCCAGTTGAGGATGTTAAAACTGTGGCCAAAAATAGACCACCATTATCATATCATAAAAGGAAGGACATTTTAAAAAAGGGAAGTGACATAGTCTCATGTTAAAGAACAGTATTTTCCAAGAAAGAACATTTAGTGACTTTCCTAGAACATGTTTTACCTTGGACCAGTGAGAGTCCAAGTGGGCAGAGAGTGGGGGGGAGGCAGGTTCTGGGACCCAGGGGTTGAAACCACTGATAGGGTGAGCGCAACAATGAGGAGGGACCACCAGCCCTGCTCCTTCTGCCCTGGGTGCTGGGACATTGTGTGTAGCAGTGAGTCCGGGTCTGAGTCTACGGGAACTAGCGGGGGAAAACAGGGTGGTGTGATACCTGAAACCACCTCAGGGTGTGGGGATGTCCAGCTTGAGGATGTTTCCCCTGTTCAGGTCCTATGCCATGACTTACTAGCTGTGTGACTTTGAGAAGTAACTAAACCTCTCTGGGCCTCCATTTTTTCATTTGCATGATGGAAGTGCCCATCTTCCATGGTTGCTGGAAGGATTAAATGAATTAATACACCGAGAGCCTCAGTATAGCCCCTGAGGCACAGAATTCAATCTGTGACAGTTATTATTATTATTATTATTATTATTATTATTATTGGGGCTCAGTCCACCTTTTTGGACAAATCTCATGTGCAGAAGGATTCAGACCTTCTCTGTGTGGCTCTGGAGGACAAAGCCCACATGAATACATGCTGTGAGCCAGGCTATGTATCAGACAACTTTACACATGATATTACAGGGGGCTCTTATTTTTTGGGTGAGGAATCCGAGTCTCAGAGGGCGAACAATTTCCCAAGGTCACATAGCTAGGATGATGCAGGGCTGAGAGAGGGGCCAGGGTGGTCAGACTCCAAAGCCCCCAGTGTCATTTTGTAATGAGTCGTTGGAGCAGACTTTAAGTTTCACCTTATCGGGAATCACAATGTCCTGTTCAGGGCTGTCTGGTCAGCACCTTCTATAGCGCCTGGCACAGAGAGGGCACTCAGGCAATCTTCTGTGAATGAATGATGGGAGGTCATGAGTTCCCCAATGGCAGAAGTCTTCAAGCAAAGAGCTACCAAAGATGCCATATGTGCATTAGGGACCCACCGGGCATCTGGCCCTGGATTCTGTGAGTCTGTGGTCAGACACTCAGGGCATGAGGGCCTTTCTGAAGTGTGTGCACAGCCAGAAGCCCCCTCACTTAATATTCAGAGGCGCTCAATCCCTCTGAGGCCTCCAGGGAGTAGCTGACTAGCTCCTTGTTAGGGACCCCTGCCTTAGCACAACCTGTATTGCCACCTACATCCGTGTCTGATAGGTGGATTCAGTCACCCTCTCCTGCTACCCAGCTCTGGTCCCACATCCAATCATGGGGCCTTGGGTCACGTGGACACTTTGTCTTCAGTGGCATCCTCCATCTTCTGCCCAGTGGTGTGCTGGTACCAGACCGAGATCCACTCCTTAAATCAGCAGGAATTTTATGAGCCAGCCATCATTATAAATTACATTATATAAGCTTACAATTATATTAAAAACAAGGACAAGAAGTATTCAAAACTCACCACTTCCTAATTATCTCCCTATATTTTGTTATTATCTATGGTCTTGAGGTTATTTCCAGCTGTTGCATCTCTGGTGGAAACACTATACGATGCTACTGTGCATCTCTTCCCAAGCCTGTGCCCAAAGACTTCACATTAGTAGTTTGATGTTGGCCGTGGTGAGAGTATTTGTACCCCAGAAATCGGCGAACACTGCAACCAGGATGGCCCCACCCCAGGAGCCGGTTGTTAAACACTCACCAGCTCACCTCTGTTTCTACCTGTACCAACAGGAATTTAGGGTTTAGGAATCTTATCGACGGGGGGGGGGGGGGGGTAGGTGACGAGGCCCCAGAGAAGCGCTCAGGATTGGGAACCTACTGGGCTTCACCCAAACATTTTTATTTCCAGCTTCCTGGACACTATTTTATTGTGTTAAAATCATTTTTCCCCCTCCTTGCCTTCACTTAGAAATAAATTTGAGTTGGGCCTCTAGCAGGCAGCATGCCTTACATTCTGCACCCTGATTTCATTTCTAGCATTTTTTAGTTTTCTACTTGTACTTCCTCTTTGCTTTGTCTCCCCTTCTCCTTTTGCCAGTAAATTGTTTTACAGCTTTTTTGCGGTGTAATTGACATGGAGTGAGCCGCACGTATTGAAAGCGTACAGTTTGACTTCTAACATATGAACGCATCTGTTAAACCATTGCCACAATCAAGATACTGATCACATCCATCACCTCTGAAGGTTCCCTTGGTAATCCACCCCTCCCATTCTCCAGGTTGCCACTGACTTGCTTTCTATTACTATTGATTAGTTTGCATTTTTAGAATTTTGTCTAAATGAAATCTGTAGTATGTACTTTTTTTCTTTTTGAGTCTGACTTTTTTCACTTAGTATAATGTCTTTTTGAGATTTATCTGCGTTGTTCACGTACTAGTAGTTTCTTGCTTCTTATTGCTGAGTAATATTCCATTGTAGGGATATACCACACTTTGTTTATCCATTTACCTGTGGATGGACGTGTGAGTTGTTTCCAGTTTGGAGCTGTTATGAATAAAGCTACTATAAATATTTGGGTACAAGTCTTTACGTGGACATATGCTTTCATTTTTCTTGGGTAAGTATCCAGGGGTAGGATGGCAGGGTTGTATGTTAAATGTCTGTTTAACTTTTAAGAAACTGCCAACTTCAGTTTTTTTTTTTTATCATGCTGTGTGACCTTGGACAAGTGACTTAACCTCTCTGGGCCTCAACTTCGTTGTACAACTCCATGATGCAATTCCTGTCCGTTTCTACCTTCACAGAACTCATTAGGACAGACACGACTGTCTTTGTGAAAATGTTTAGGGCTCTCAGGAAGAAAAGTGAGCCTGAGAAAGCCAAGGTCTTACTTCCACCATCCTCAAACTCTCAGGACTCTTTAATTGGATCACTCATCTCCCCTGTGGACCTGAAGGGGATGCTGGGTTGGGGTGGGGGGCACTTTAGATTCTTACTAAATTCAACGCTGCCCAACTCTTCCCCCAGCCTCTGCCAGTGTTGATGCTGTCATAGATCACAGACCTGTGAGCTGCCAGCTGAGAAGGCCCTGGTCAAGGTGATGGTTTCCTTCTGTGATGTGTGAAAAGTCCTAATCAGGTTTCTATACCCCCCAAGTCAGCTGGTGACCCTTGTCCTCAGACTCAACAGCCACACTAAATTATGAAACACGCCCCCCACCCAGCCTAACAAACTCCAACATCCAGACAACTTGGTTAGAGGGGAAGCACTTTTGCAGAGGACTTGGAAGGGGGCTGTGGGCCTGTGGCTGTGCTCAGAGGTCTTGTAGTGCTGACCTTTCTGTGCTGTGCTTGATGGTGAGACTGTGTGTGTGTGTGTGTGGCAGGGGATGGGCAGTCAAGAGGACTTTCCTGTTTGGAGTGACCAAATACATCTGATTCGGACACGGGACATGGTGGGGTTTCGGGAGAATGGGTCGGGAGGGAGTGGGGAGACGGGTGAGGATTCCGTGGGCAGGCTGGTTGAAGGAACTCCGCTGCATGGCTCCAGCCCCTTGGGATGGGTGCAGGGACTACGGATTCTCCAGCTCTGCTGAACCCTGAAGTGTGCGGTCCCTCCGGGTGCCTAACAAACAAGCCAGGCCAGCGAAGGCCCCCTCCTGCCCTTGACGTGTGATAACAGATGTGTGTTCCTGGAGACATGCAGACTCAGAAGGAAGCTGATTTTCAAGATGAGTCCGTTTGTCTAGTCTCCCTGCCTCTGCAACTGCAGCTTTTCATTTATGTGCTGGTGACTGGGGCAGAGGTGGGAGGTGAGGGAGGACATTGGGGAGGGAAGAATAATAGAAAAAAGAAGATTTGTGTCAGCAAGTGAAAGAGCCAAGTTTTTCATGTGTTTCTGGGGAAATAGAATTTGCAGCGCTTATGCTCGACTGTAAATCAAGACAGCTGCTTTGGGCAGCTGTTGGCTCTGTGTTTGGTCTGGGGGCTGGGATGTAGGTGGGGTACAGAGCCAGGCAGAGCACGTCCTGGCTGTAGATGTGAAAAACGGTCCCAGGTATGGGGTCTAAGAGAAAACAGAAGCTGGCTAATGAAGGTCAGGTGGCGGGCAGTGGAGGGTGAGGGGCAAGGACATCTGTTAACCCAGGGTGGTTCCCTGCTTGTTATCTCTCACACCACGTCCAAACCCAAGTTCAAGTTCTTTGCTGTGGACAGCAAATGTTTGAACTTTCCTTTTGCCAGGTGATGTGGGAAGAGGTTGGAGAGATCCTGGGGGATGGATGGAATGAAAAGGGGAACAATTGTACAGAGTGTTGGTAGGGCCAGGGGAAATTTTGCAAGCAAAACTGGACTTCTGCAGGGCTAATGAGTTTGGAAAATGTTTTTGCAGAGCTGCTCCAGCTCAAAAGGCTCTCTGGGAGCTAGGCAGCATCCTGCTTAGTTTTCCAACTTGAGGAGTTATTTTGTAGAGTAGAACTGATGGAACTCCAGGCCCCCTCCTGCCTGGAGAGCCTCCTCTGGCTTGATCCAAACACTGCCCATCCCATCCCTCAGAGGGCGCCCCCCATTCCCATCTCAAGGATGTTTGTTGTCTATGTCAGGACCTGCTTATTGTTATTTGAGTCTGACTTTCTTCACTGGGTTGGAAGGGCTCTGTGAGGAGCCCCAGCCCATAGCCTGTTGAACAGACTCAATAGAAGTCGTTTATCCCATACGTGCTTGTGTCCAGAAGCTGAGGTACACCTTCCGTGTGTGTGTTTGTGTGTGCATGCAAGGGGGAGGGGGTAACCTGTCTGTCACCTGGGGAGCTTGGGACACCTTAGCTGAGCACCTGGATGTCTCTTGGGACCCCTGAGACCTCTGGCAGAATTGGTGAAGGGGTTGACTTTGGAAGTGCAGGTCAGCCCCCCAGAATGGTGGAAATGAGATTTTCAAACAAAGAGGCAAATTGGTTGGTAGGAGCACAGATTGGTACCACACTTATGGAGGGTCACTGGTAAGATGAATTAGAAGCCTTCATTTTGAGTGCCCTTCAGCTCAGGCTTTCCACATCCATGATTTTATCTTAAGGAGACAACCAGAGACGTGTGTAAAAGTTTAGTTACTTAAACTCTTGGGGCCTCAGTTGCTTCATCTGTACAATGGGGATGCTCAGCTCTCAGATCCCCTCCGC
This sequence comes from Pseudorca crassidens, assembly GCF_039906515.1. Classification (NCBI taxonomy): domain Eukaryota; kingdom Metazoa; phylum Chordata; class Mammalia; order Artiodactyla; family Delphinidae; genus Pseudorca; species Pseudorca crassidens. Next base: position 19,566,345 of record NC_090297.1, on the reverse strand, counting down.
AGAGAGCTGTCAGGAGGATAACGTGCTCGGTGCCTAGTCAGCTGTTGGCCGTCACTAAGGACAGAGAGCCTGAGTGCCTTGCTCCGGGGCACAGAGCAAGGCAGCCACATGGCTGGGACAGGCAGTCAACCCGCGGTGCCCAGGCAGTGGAGGATGGGGCTGGAGGAGCATCAGGAGTGCTGGGTGTGGAAAAGAGACCAGGATGTCGGCCCACACACCTTCCCACAGTTTCTCCGTTTGCCAAATGAAGACAATGGTCCACCCCCCTCCTCTGCTTGCTCGGGTAGGAAAGCAGAGGCTTTCAGGTTTGGGGGTCTCTCAGGTGATCCTGGAGCCTTCCAGAAGCAGTAAGTAGTGGCAGGAGCCCTTGCCCATCCCCACCATATCCCTCAGCTCAGTCCCTCTGGGCTCAGCACCAGGAGGCCTTGGGAAACACACACACACTCACATACTGCCACACACACACACACACACACACATTTACTTTCCCCCCTTCCCCGTCTCCATGAAACACATCTGTAACAGCGTGGCCGGCTGAGGTGAGTGGTTCCATTCCCGGGTCTGCCTCCGTAAGTGAAACTGACAGGTGAGGGAACGTGGCCGAGAGGCCCTAAGAGGCTGATGGAGAGCGAAAAGCTTTTTATTTGCTGGTTAGTTCTGAAATGCCGGCAGCACATTAGCTGGGGTGGGAATTAGTAGCTGGGTTACGGGCGAGCAGAGGTTCAGCAGAGCCTCCGCCCATGGGCAGAGATGCAGAGCCTGGCCTGGGCTGGAGCAGGAGGCCGTGGGGACCAGGCTGTGGCTCAGGCTGGGGGAGCCCTGCCCACACAAAGACCCCTTGTGGGGGCCCCTGGTCTGGAAGTTGCCCCCAACAGAGCTGCTTTTGTGACCCTTAGGGACCTACCAGGTTTGAGGCTGTGTGACCGTGGCCAAAGCCACTTTACCTGGCTGGGCCTCAGTTTCCTTTTCTGTAAAAGGGGAAAATAAAATACCTACCTCATTTGGTGCCGCGATGGTTTAATGAAATAGTGAAGGCCAAGGCTTACCTGGTGCCTGGAACGGGTGAATACACTACAAATAAGCCCTGGGTGTGGACCCTTTGCCATGAGCCAAATACCCTCACCAAGAATGCCACACCTGGGTAATCACCTTAAATCCTCACAAGAGCCCAGGAAGTAGGATATGATTATTATCATCTACGTTTTACCCACGAGGAAAACGAGGCTCAGGGAGCTTGCCCAGCGAGCACGTGCTCCCGAGCACTGCACTCGGTCACCTGCTCCCCTGCCTCCCTGGTAGGTGGTGAGGGATGAAAACGATTCTTGTTGTGTTTAGGAAGGTGAGAGATGGGGAATCAGCTGGAATTGGCTCTACGGCTTATGTAGCTGTTCATCTATCTTCCTCATATCCCATTCTCATTAGATGGCATATTCGACCCGAGGGCCCGAGTCCTGACTCCTTCTGCATGTGAGCTCGGCTTGCAGAGGGAAGGGTGGGCAGTCAACCATATTTTAAACCAAGAGATGGTGGTTTGATCTCAGCCGTGCCTAAAACTGTATAATGTTCCCATCCAGACCTTTCCACACATGACACATCCTTCAATAGACACTCCACTGTGGTTCATAAAAACGACTCCTTTATACCCTGCTTTCATGCTGCAGACTGGGAAAAACAAATCTGTTCTAGAACTTCCCAAGACCAGTAAGGAAGGTGCCCCAGTGGAATGCTGTGGAGAGACCAGATGCAGACAACTGAGCATTCATGTCCCTGCAGACGACTCAGCCCCCAGGAATGTAGCGCCCTCCTTATACCAAGTGTGTATCTGCTTTGGGAGCGCCTGGCCCCTGCAGGAATTAGTCATCTGTCACCTGCCCTCTTCCTGCACAATTACCAAAGGACAGTAGTGACGTAATGAAGTCTTTCTCTTCTCAAATGATTTTTGTGGCCAAGCGGGGCCCCCAAATGGTTAGGTATTATACTCTAAATATAATTTAGAAAACTATAGTGTCTAAATATTTCTAAAATTTATTTCTAATGTTTCTAAATATTCCAGGCTCAGTAAGGCTATCCTAGGATGAACAGGACTGGCTCTCTTCTTGATGCTGAAGTGTCCTTTCGAATCCTGATTCAGAAGGAGAGGACAACACGCACCACTGATTTACCCTGGAAGTTGTTTTTATGAAACAAGTGACAAGTAACCTTGTTCCCATAAGTGACGAGTAACATTTTGGGCCACAGAACACTGCTGCTTTTTGGCCAGTTGCCCCATTGAACCGAATGAAAAGCTGCTTCCCTTGGATGTTTGATCACCTTCGTGAAAAGCTTTTGTTTTTCCCTATTGGAAACTTTTGGTTTTTCTGACTTTCAGGAAGTCGCTATTCTCGTGACATCTCCAGCCCCACCAGCCGCTTCATCTTCCTTGTCCACCGTAGCCATCTCTCCTTCTTTAAACTTTTTGAGTGGGTGGGTTCCGGATGGAAAGAAGTGGCACGCTGTGTTTCCTGGGCTCTCAGCTGCTGTGTTCACTGGACAACCTCTCAGCAGACGCAAAGCCAGGCCAAAATTTCCCCTACATTCTGGACAATTTTCAGCGCTCAGCTGAATTTAGAAATGAAAAATACCATCTCGCAGCTCTCTTGTGAAGACTGAAGATGATGCATATAGAGCACACCTGGCACCTGATAACCGTACTAACGTCACTATCTTTCCAGGCAAACTAGATGTTCATAACAGCATTTTCTTCCCCTTTCAGTCTGATTGAGTTGTAATTGGCATACAGCACTGTACACATTTCAGATGCACTGCATAATGACCTGATTTACATATATAGTGAAATGATGACCACACTAAATTTAGTTAACATACATCATCTCATATAGATACTTATAATAGCATTGATGTGCATATATTAATGAAATTAAAAGTCCTATATAGGACTGCATGACAAATCAATTTCTCTTGAAAGAGCCAAGAGCTTTTTAAAAAAAGTATTTATTTTGAGATAATTATAGATTCACATGCAGTTGCAGGAACTAATACAAAAAGATCCCATATACCCCTCCCCCAGTTTCCCCGAAGGGTAACATCTTATATAACTATAGTACACTATCACAATCAGGAAATTAGCATTGATACAATCCGTTGAAAATTAACATTAATACAATTCATTGACCTTATTCAGACGTCACAAGTATTACATGCACTCATTTGTGTGTGTATTTAATTTGATTAGCATTTCTATTGTAAATAATGTCAAGATCTTATTGATCAAGGAGGCACTTTTTCACTTTCTATAGAATGACTGGGTTATGATGGCTTATTGGTCTGTTTCCCCTAGTAACCAACGGGTTCTTTCGGGGAAAGCCTGTGTCTTCTGCATCTTTATGTTCCCATAGTCCAGTGAAGGCCTGCCTCAAACAGATAACAACATAACGAACACTTATTGAGCCCCTACTATGTGCAAGGCTGTGTTCTGAGTGCCTATCCAACAAGGCACGTTCCATAACTATTATTCCCACTTTACAGATTAGGAAACAGAGGGTAAGATGTTCAGTAAACACTTACTGAACGAGAGAGAGTCTGTGAGGGATCTGCCAGCATCAGTCATTGGAGGTGGCCCTTTTTTCTAATGGCGGATCCTAAGCTCCATAGTGTCAGAAAAGAAATGCTGCTCATTCATTCTCTAAGCACTTCCCCCTCTTCTGGAAGCATCATGTAGGGTTTAAGGGCACAGTTTCTGAGTCAAATTTTGTGAGTCCAAAGCTGGCTCTGCCACTTAGCTGTATGGCCTCAGGTGAGTTACTAAAACCCTTTGGGCCTCTGTCCTCTCATCTGTTAAATGGGATAGCGGTAGTACCTGCCGCAGAGGGTTGTTGTGAGGATTAAATAATAAGTATAAAGGGCTTAGAGTAGGGCCGGGCAGTATTCAGAGTAACACATGTCAGGAACTATACTTTCTGTACTCTTAACACCACCAGTGCTACTGAACTCCAGAAAGCCGACATAGAGTATGTGGTACCAATTTGTGGGTCGTTCCCCCATTATGATTAAAATTCCTATTTCCCTGCCCCCTCCCCACCCCCTATGCTTCCAGGCACTGCACGGGAAGACCCTGGGCTTAGGATTGAAGATTTGCTTGGTAACAATGACATTTATCTTGGGAGGACTGTTCCTACCAATGCTAGTGGCTCCTTCCTCCTTCCCTCCCTCCCCCCTTCATCTTCCTTTTTAATTCCTTCCATAAGAAATTATTGTGAGCTTGTTAGCTCTTGTATTAGGCAGATGGGGACACAGTAGTAAGCAGAAACTGGCCTGGTCCCTGCCCAGATGAAGCTTGCATTCCAGTGGGAGAGAGAGAGCCATTGCCTAAATGATGACACAAGGGCAGTGACATCACAGGTGCAGTAAATATGGCCACAAAGGACAGGTGTGGGGGCATGTGAGGTGCACAGCCTGGAAGTCAGCAGCAGTAGCCACTGATTAGCCAGGCCACTCTTGAAGCTAGGCTGGGGAGAAGGTCCTGGTTTACAAAGTAACAATCATAGCTGACACTTGCTATGCGCCCAAGCACTTTCCATATATTAACTCAAGCAATCCTTACATTAAGCCTATCAGCCCATTTTACAGATGAAGAAACTGAGGCCCAGATTCAGTAACTTGTGCGCGTGGAAGATGATCAATAAGCAATGTACGCATGGTTGAATATCTAATTGGTTCCCACGGACAATGGACTTTTATAGGCATTTCATGCGCTGAACATCCAGAGGGCAGGTAGTGACTATCAAAGGTCAACTGTATCCCCTTAAATCTTTCCTCTTCTAGGAGACCTTTCCAATGAAAAAGAGCTCATAGATTATAAATGATGCCTGCGGTCATTTCCAACACTGTGCTGGGCCCTGCACTAGGAAATTTAGTTCAGTATCTCATATAACGACACATATATGAGCTTTTTCAGTCCCAACAGAATCTTGTTACCTTGTTTTGGCAAAACGAACAAGCAAAGAACAAACAAACCCAAATCAAATTCAGGTAGCAACCTTCATTACAAGTGACAGGTACCAGCTGCTCTCATCCTCTCTTTTTAAACAACTTTATGAGGCATAATTTACATTCCATAAAATGTACTCATTTTAAGTGTATAGTTCAATGCTTTTTCGTAAAGTCACTGAGTTGTGTATCCATCACCACGATTGAGTTTTAGACATTTTGCCACGTCAGTGAGACCCCTAGTGCCCAGTTACAGTTCATCCTTGCTCTACTTCTGAGCTCCAGGCAACCACTAATCTAATTTCTGTCTCTATAGATTTGCCTTTTCTGGACATTTCCTATGTGTGGAATCATACACTAGGTGGTCTTTTGTGTGTACCTTTTTCCAGTTGGCATAATGATTTTGTGGCTTATCCATGTTGTAGCAGGTCTCAGTTCTTCATTCCTTTTTATGGCGGAATAACGCTCCGCTGTGTGGATAGACCGCACTCAAGTTTATCCATTCATCTGCTGATGGGCATCTGGGTTGTTCCCAATTTTGTGGTATTACGAATGAAGCTGTTGTGATCATTTGTGCACAAGTCTTTGTGTGGACACCTGTTTTCATTCCTCTCGGGAGTGAAAAAAACCTAGGAGTGAACATTGCTGGGTCATATGATAAGTGCACATGTCACTTTTTAGGAAACTGACAAACTGTTTCCGCGGGGGCCGCACCATTTACATTCCCATCAGCGCGGGGGGAGGGCTCCAGTTTCTCCCCGTCCTCACCAGCGCAGGTTCTCATCTGTCCTTTCCAGCGGACAAGCAGGCTCAGCGGCCATGGCTCACGGGCCCAGCCGCTCCGCGGCATGTGGGATCTTCCCGGACCGGGGCACGGACCCACGTCCCCGGCATCGGCAGGCGGACTCTCAACCACTGCGCCACCAGGGAAGCCCTCCAGCTTCTCTTCTTAAGGGAAATGACAGCACCTGACATTGACGGAAGGCTCACCGTGCACCAGGCGCCAGGCGGACTGCTCCCCGGGCTTTGTCTCCATGACCCTACAAGCAGGTGTCCTCGTCACGCCCCAGTTGAGGGGCCTGGGAAGTGGACACGTGAGGCGAGTGGCTCAGGCCACAGGTGAAGTGATCACAAAGCAGGATGGGAGCACGTGGGAGTCGGTCCCAAAGAGAGCAGAGGGGACAGAAGCTGGGAGAAGGTGGGGTCTGAGGTGGGAGCACTGGGCCTGTCCCGCTGAGGCCTGTGGTCCAGAGGAGACTGGAAAGTACGGTTGGGAATGTTCCTTGTATGACAGGAGGGTCACACTCCACCGAGGAACGGGCATGACTTGGAATGACCAGTTCCGGAAGCCCAGCCCCTCCCGCTCCATGGAACGAAGAGGCCCTCGTGCCAATTCCCCCCCTCCCCCTCCCCAGGCTTGGAGAGAAGCACGGAGTGCGTGTCCAAAAGAAGCAGCATCCTGTTCTCCCCAGGGACAGCCTCCCACGTGACACCTCGTTCCGGGCCCTCAGCCGTTAATCATGACAAGACTCAAGGAAGAAAGTTCCCGTCCAGTGGCCAGCAGGTAGGAGGCTGGCCTGGGCTCCGTGGGCCTCAGTAAATCACCCTGTTGAGTTGGCGTCTCACTGGATTGCAATCACAATCCTTCAGGCCTGACACAAAATCACTGGGCTGGTAAGAGGAGAGTACCTGGGTAATGTGTTTAACAGAAATTAACCTGGTTAAGCCCTGACTCTCTTGAAAATGAGAAAGTGTGGATGGGCCTGATCAATGCGTCCGCAGCCCACTTGACTCCGGAGCTGGCTTTGGATTTCAGTTAAGTGGGCCGACCCGAAAACGGGGAGACTCATTTTATTAAATTACCTCTTTGTCATAGAGTTCAGATCATGGTGGAGTTTGCTTTGTCAGCCGTGGGGGCTGGTGGCTGGAAGGGCCTTTGGTGCCCACGTGTGCACCCATCTGCAGCCCTGCAGACCCCCGGCCCTCACAAGTGTGCACGTAAACCTTGCCAGAGCGAGAAGGGTTAGTAAATATCTATCCCCCTCCTCAGGGAGTTGAGAGTATGGATTTGATCAAATACTCGTTTACTCCCTGCCCACCGTCGCTTCCCACCCCCTTGGCCTTTTGGCAGATAAATGATGTTATTTGAAGGTATTCTTGAAATTTCTGATGGAGACTGTTTCTTAAGTGCTTTTAGAGCAGGCCTATACTTTGTAATACTTGTCATATTCTCGCTAGTAAACTCCTGGCCTTTAAAAGCCGGAACCTTACTCTGTTTCCTGAATCCGAGGGAATAGGTCATTAACTGTGAATTTCAAATGAAGCAGATTTACAGTATATATCACAGAAATATGTTTATGAGAGACAGTGAATACCAAGGAATCCATGGAACAGGAAAAAACCGAGGACCCAGAGAGAGATCAGCTGATCTGGGGAGCAGGTTTTTTCTTTTCTTTTTCGGGTTCTTTTGGCTGATTTGGCCAAGTCTGTGTCTCTTGTTCCAGGTTCCTGATAGAAATATCTTTCTGGTTCTGTTCAGCTCCCATCCCAATACAGTACCCTACTGGGTGAGGCCCCTGGAGATCTTGACTGTGGAAATGCCACAGACTGGAAGATAATTCTTTGAGATAAGGATGGGAAGTCGGGTTCGGCTGGGTTGGGGAAATAGGAGAGAGGTTAAGGGAAGCACGGTTGAGGCTGGGTCAGCTGGGGTGGTGGTCAATGCTATGTGTCCACTTGGCTAGGCTATAGTACCTAGTTGTTTAATCAAACGCTAATCTAGGTGTTGCTCTGAAGGGACTGTAGTTGACACCTACAATCAGTTGCCTTTAAGTAAAGGAGGTTACCCTTGATACCGTGGGTGGGCCCCATCCAATCAATTGAAGGCCTTAAGAGCAAAAACTGTTTCCAAGAGAAGAAATTCTACTTCAAGGCTGTTACATCAACTTCTGCCTGAGTTTCCAGCTGCTGGAAGATTTCAGCCTGCTGCTTACAGGATTTTGGACTTGCTGGTCTTCACAGTTGTGTAATCCAATTCCTTAAGATAAATCCATCCATCCACCCATCCATCCACTTGCCCATCCATTCATCCATCCATCCACCCATCCATTTACCCATCCATCCACCCATCCTTCCACCCACCTACCCATCCATCCATCCATCCATCCTATTGGTTCTGTTTCTCTGGAGAACCTTGATTGATATAGCTGGTTTTTGGCAGTAATTTTGGACCTTTTCTCCTCATCATTTCTGAAGAGTTTCTTCACTTGCCACCATCTCGAAGAGGCAGGAGAGCCCCATGTAAGTGCTTTGAACAACACATGGCATGTGGGAGGGTGCAGTGAGCAGTAGCTAGTTCCCTTGCCCCCTCTTTCTCTCTCCTTCTTTCTCTCCCCTTCCTTCCTCCCTCCCTTCCTTCCTCCCTCCCTTCCTTCTTCCTTCCCTTCTTTCCTTTCTTCCTTTCTTGAGTCAGCCTTAAAAGAAGATAATAACCAACCAGTTTTTACTTATCTTTCATCCACCTCCCCAATCCGCACACCCATCCATCCATGTTTATCTACCTATCCATTTTAGAAGGAATTTGGAAATAAAATACATTCACAGGACCTTAGTTTTGAGGGGCCTTTCTTGATGTCCAGACTCTTCATTTTACTGATGAAAAAAAACCATGAGGCTCAGAGAGGAAGTGACTTGCCAAGAGTAACACAGCACATTATGATCAGTGTGGGGACTGGACCCCCTCAGGTCTCCTGGTTCCCACTGCCTCTTCTGTGACTCTGATTGCCTTTAATCTCAGCAAAGCAGGTGAGCCTGGGTGTGGGGCAGGGGGTCTATCTGGCAGGCAGGTGCTCTGCCCCCGCGTGCCCTCACCCCTCCTCCTATTTCAGCCCATGCGATGGCCTCTGGAGTAGATGAGTTGGTTGTTAGTGACATCTCTCTAGTGGGTTGTTTCATCACGGTTAGAAGAGCCACCGACTGCTGAATATTTACGACATGCCAGGCACTGCACTTGGCACCCTAGGGAGGTCACGATCAGGAGGTCTGCCCAAGATCCCAGCTACTAAGCGGTGCCGTTGGGAGGCCTCGCCCAGTGTCTTCGCTGTCAGACTGTCACTCCTGGGGTGGAAACCTCCTGTGCTCCTGGGAGCTGGAGGGTCTGGACCCTCTGGCCAGCTGTGACTTCAGCACAGTCGATTCCTTTTCGTGACCTCTCACAAGCATGCCAGTGCCCACCGTGCCTCCTTCACGGTGCACCGAGCACTGTAAAGCGCCACGCGCATGGAAGATGCTGCGCTCCATGGCTTGACTCTTCTTTTGGGCACAGAAGTGCCAACCCGCTACTGTCGTGTCCTGCCTCAACTTCCCTCCTCCTCTCTGAGGGGTGAAAAGTGCCCCAAGAGAGCCACCCGGGACCAGGGCTGGGCTGAGTGCTGTGGGCGGCTAGTGGGGGTTTAGATGTCTCCTCTTTGACGTGGAGGCTGGAGGATCAGGTGAGGATCCTGCTCTGCAGGGCCAGGATGGTGCCCGAGACAGTCGCGTCTTTGTGTGAACCCTGCCCTGCAGCATCCGCCCACAGAAACCTGTTGGCTCAGAACTGTCTCTTGTGGGGAAAAACAGCCTAGCAGGGATGGGGAAACATGAGCTTGTCCTGTTCAGGGCAGAGCTGTGGGCTGGGCCGGGGCTGGCACTACGTGATTTGGGAAGCAGACTCAGGAGCCCTGTTAGTGCTAGGGAGCAGACCTGACTTCTAGGCTGGCACGGGTGGGAGCCTCTGGAATGTGTGGGAAGGACGTGGTGGCTGTGTGATTGAGTCCCCACCTACTTCTCTCATCCTGTGCCACCTTGTCCTTTGCTCCCTGATCTCCAGCCCGCACTGGCTATGCTTCATCCTGCCGCAGGGCCTTTGCACACACAGAACCCTGGACTGAGATTTAAAATTTTCAAATATGAAGAAAATTACAGAACATAATTAAGAAGATAAACTGGATACCCATCTCTGAACAGATATTAACATTTTGTCACTTTTGCTTTAGAACACTCTATTTTTTAAATTGTGGTGAAGCCACATAGATTAAGTTTGCCATCTTAACCATTTCTAAGTGTACAATTCAGTAGGGTTAAGTATATTTACATTGCTGAGCAACAGATCTCTAGAACTTTTTCATCTTACAAAATTGAACCTCCGTACTGTTCTCCATAGATGCCACATCTTCTTTATCCATTTTTTTTTTGATGGACACTTAGGTTGTTTCCTTATCTTGGCTATTGTGAATAATGCTGGAAGGAACATGGGAGTGTACATATCTCTTTTCTGTCCTGCTTTCATTTCCTTTGGATATATACCCAGAAGTGGGATTGCTGGAACATAAAGTTCCATTTTTTAACTTTTTGAGGAACCACCACACTGTTTTCCATGGTGGCTGCACCAATTTATATTCCCAGCAACAGCGTACAAGCGTTCCCTTTCCTCCACATCCTCGCCAACACTTCTTATCTCTTGCCTTTTTGATGATAGCCACTCTAACAGGTTTGAAGTGATATCTTATTTTAGTTTTGATTTGCCTTTCCCTGATGATTAGCAATGTTGATCAGTTTTTCACGTGCCTACTGGCTATTCGTATGTCTTCTTTGGAACAATCTCTGTTGTATATATTTTTAATAAATGTCTATTCAACTATTTTGCCCATATTTAAATTTGGGCTTTCTTTTTATTGTTGATTTGCAACAGTTCTTTATATATTCTGGATACTAGACCCTTATCAGATATCTAATTTGCAAATATTTTATCCGATTCTGTAGGTTGTCTTTTCACCCTCTTGGTAATGTCCTTTGACACACAGGGTTTTAAATTCGATGAAGTCCACTTTCTTTTTATTTTTGCTGCTGTTCTTTTGGTGTCATGTCTAAGAATCCATTGCCAAATCTAAGGTCATGAAAATTCACTGCTATGTTACCTTCTAAGAGTTTATGGTTTTAGCTCTTATATTTAAGTCATTGATCCATTTTGAATTAATTTTTGTATATGGTGTAAGGTAGGGGTCCAACTTCATTCTACAGCATGCAGATATCATATGAAATAAACTTCAATTAAAAAAATTTGAAAAACCTCAAAGTTGCAAGAATAGTACAAAAAATCTTTTTCTTGTAATCATTTGAGAGTAGGTTGCCAATATGGTACCCCATTACCCCCCAATACTTTAGTGTGTATTTCCTACAAACAAGATAGTTCTATAGAACCACAATACAACCATCAAAATCAGGAAATAAACATTGACTTGTTACTACTGTCTAGTCTTCAGACTCCATTCAAGTTTTCCCAGGGGTCCCAACAATATCTTTTATAGTAAAGGATACAATTCAGAATCATTTAGTATCATGTCTTTTTTTCTTTCATTCTGGAAAATTCCTCAGACTTTCCTTAATTTTCACGACCTTGACATTTTTGAAGATTGCAGGTCAGCTATTTTGTAGCCCATCTCTCAGTTTGGCTTTTTCTGGTGTTTCCTCAAGATTAGACTCAGATTTTGCATATTTAGCCGGAATATCACAGAAGCAATGCTGGGGTTCTTCTCAGTGCATCCTGTCAGGTGGTGTGATTTGGATTTTTTCCATTACCGATGAAGTGCACTTTGAACCCTTGATTCAGGTGGTGTCAGCCACTTTTCCACTTCTCCACTGTCAGGTTATTCTTTTTCTCCTTGGAATTAATATGTATTTTTTTTTGGGGGGGAGAGGTACTTGGAAACTGTAAATATCCCAATCCTTGTCAAAATTTCAATTTATTAATTTATATCATGATTTCCTATTTTATTTGATGGGTCATAATATGGTTTTAGTTTTTAATATTTTTAGAGCACTTTTAGGTTCACAGCAAAATTGAGTGGAAGGTACAGAGATTTCCCATATGCCTCCTGTCCCCACATACACACATCCTCCCTGACTATCAACATCCTGCACCACAGTGGTGCATTTGTTACAGTTGATGAAACTACCTTGACATCATTATCACCCAAAGTCCATAATTTACATTGAGATTTACTCTTGGTGTTGTGCAGTCTATGGTTTCAACAAATGTATAATGACATATACCCACTACTGTAGCATCATACAGAATACAGAATAGTTTCACTCTCCTAAAAAGCTTCTGTGTTAAACCTATTCATCCACCTCTCCCCTCTAAGCCTTGGAAACCACTGATCCTTTTCCTGTCTCTGAAGTTTTGCCTTTTCTATAATGTCATATATTTGGAATCATACAGGATATAGCCTTCTCAGATTGGCTTCTTTCAGTTAGTAATACTAAAGGTTCCTCTATGTCCTTTCATGGCTTGATCATTTCTTTTTAGTGCTAATGGTCCATTGTCTGGATGTACCACAGTTTATTGACTCTTTCACTTACTGAAGAACATGTTGGTTTCTTCCAAGTTTCAGCAATTATGGATAAAGTTGCTATAAACATTTCTGTTCAGATTTTTGTGTGAATATAAGTCTTCAGTTCATTTGAGTAAATACCAAGGAGTGTGACTGCTAGATCATACGGTAGGAGCATGTTTAGTTTTGTAAGGAACTGCTGAACTGTCTCACAGAGTGGCGGCACCATTTTGCATTCCCACCAGCAATATATGGGAGTTCCTGTTGCTCCACATCCTTGCCAGTATTTGGTGGTGTTAGAGTTTTGGATTTGGCCATTTGAATAGGTGTGTAGTGGTATCTTGTTGTTTTAATTTACATTTCCCTAATGACACATTATGTTGAGCATCTTTTCATGTGCTTATTTGTCATCTATAAATCTTCTTTGGTGAGATGTCTGTTTAGGTCTTTTGTCCAGTTTTAGTTAAGTCATTTGTTTTCTTATTTTTTTTTTTTTATTTTTATTTTTTTGCGGTACGCGGGCCTCTCACTGTTGTGGCCTCTCCCATTGCAGAGCACAGGCTCCGGACGCGCAGGCTCAGCGGCCATTGCGCACGGGCCCAGCCGCTCCGCGGCACGTGGGATCCCCCCCAGACCGGGGCACGAACCCGTGCCCCCCGCATCGGCAGGCGGACTCTCAACCACTGTGCCACCAGGGAAGCCCCTATTTGTTTTTTTATCATTGGGTTTTTTATTATTCTTTGTATATTTTGGGTAACAGTCCTTTATCAGATGTGTCTTTTGCAAATACTTTCTCCCAGTCTGTGGCTTGTCTTCTTATTCTCTTGATAGTCTTTTCCAGAGCAGACGTTTTCAATTTTAATGAGCTCCAGCTTGTCAGTTATTTTTTTCATGGATCATGCTATGCCCAAGGTCAGTTAGATTTTCTGCTATGTTATCTTCTAGGAGTTTTATAGTTTTACATTTTACACTTAAGTCTATGATGCATTTTTTTTTTTTTTTTTTTTGTGGTACGCGAGCCTCTCACTGCTGTGGCCTCTCCCATTGCGGAGCACGGGCTCCAGATGCGCAGGCTCAGAGGCTGTGGTTCACGGGCCCAGCTGCTCCGCGGCATGTGGGATCTTCCCGGACCGGGGCACGAACCCGCGTCCCCTGCATCGGCAGGCGGACTCTCAACCACTGCGCCACCAGGAAAGCCCTATGATGCATTTTGAGTTAATTTTTGTGAAGGGTATAAAGTCTGTGTCTAGATTAATTTTTTTTGCAGATGGATGTTCAGTTGTTCCAGCACCATTTTAAAAAAATATTTATTTATTTATGTTTGGCTGTGCTGGGTCTTCATTGTTGCACGCGGGCTTTCTTTAGTTGCAGTGAGCAGGGACTACTCTTCGTTGAGGTGTGCGGGCTTCTTATTGTGGTGGCTTCCCTTGTTGCGGAGCATGGGCTCTAGGAGCGTGGGCTTCAGTAGTTGTGGCACACAGGCTCAGTAGTTGTGGCTCACGGGCTCTAGAGCACAGGCTCAGTAGTTGTGGCGCACAGGCTTAGTTGCTCTGTGGCATGTGGGATCTTCCTGGACCAGGACTCAAACCCGTGTCCCCCACATTGGCAGGTGGATTCTTAACCACTGTGCCACCAGGGAAGCCCCACATATGTTTTAGAATCAGATCGTATGTTCCACAAAAAGAATTTTACTGAGGGCTTGATCAATTGAGGAAAAACTTACACACACACTATATATATATATATATATATATATATATATATTTAAATTGTATCTTTCTATCCATGGTAGTATCTCTCTCCACTTATTTATGCAAAGGGCTTGCAAAATTTTTGTACATTATAGTCCTGGATACTTTATATTTTGATGCTATTGCGAATTTTGATTGTATTGTATTGCATTGTATTTTTAAACTTACATTCTCAAGTTGTGTTGCTGATGTTTAGAAATACGATTGGATCCTATAGGTTGATTCTGTATTCTGCAATGGTTCTTGACACTCTTTTATTAATTCTAATAATTTTTATATAATTCTTTTGTTTCTATATATGATAATTGCATTCTTTTTCTTCCTTTCTATTTTGGATATTTTTGTCCTATGTTTTGCATAACTGCATTGCGAGGAACTCCAGTATAGTGATAGAGGGGCAATAATGAGACCTTATCTAGCTCATGATCTTAAAGCAAATGCTTTCAGTGTTTCACCATTCAGTATGATATTCGATATAATGTGAGTTTATTTCTTCTCTTCCTCTTTTTCTTTCTCTCCCAGATACTCTTTAACAAACTGAGAAATTTCTCTTTTACTTATAGTTTGCTAACTTAAAAAAATGATAAATGGATGTTGAATCATATCAAATGATTTTTCTGTATTACTGAAATAACCATATTATTTTTCTTCTTTAATCTGTTAAAGTATTGAAGCATATTAAGTGATTTTCTAATGTTATGCCAATCTTGGATTCCTGAAATAAGTACAAGTTGATTCTGGTGTATTTATTACCCTTTTTATTACTCATTGCTCATTCCTGGTATTTTTTAAAAAATATTTATTTATTTATTTTGGCTGCACCAGGTCTTAGTTGTAGCATGCAGGATCTTCGTTGCAGCATGCGGCCTTCTTCTTAGTTGCAGCATATGAACTCTTAGTTGTGGCCTGCATTAGAGATCTAGTTCCTGACCAGGGATCAAACCCAGGTCCCCTGCATTGGGAGCATGGATTCTTACCCACTGGACCACCAGGGAAGTCCCTGGTTTGCTAGTATTTTATTTAGGATTTTTCATCTATGTTTATGAGTGACAGTGGCATGTAATTTTTATTTCTCATACTGTCCTTAATGGGTTTTAGAGTCAAGGTTATGCATAATGAAATGAGTTGGGAAGTGTTCCTTCTTTTTCATTATTCTGGAATATAAAACTTAAAAGTAGAAAACGTTTATTGACTGAGTCAGAGAGAGATGAGATGAAAGAAGAAAAAGGAGAGATTCAAAACATGAGAGTGACTCAACCTGCTATTGCTGGCTTTGAAGGAAGACAGAGATATGAGCCAAAAAATGCAGGAAATGGTCCTAAGCTGGAAATGGAAGCTGACAGCTAGCAAGGAAACAGGGATCTCAGTCTTGCAACCACAGGGAACTAATTCTGCCAACAACCTGAATGAGCAAGAAAATGAACCCTTCCGTAGAGCCTCCAGAAGGGAAGCAGCCCTGCTGACAACTTGATTTTAGCCTGTTGAGACCCATATCAGAATACTGACTTACAGAATTGTAAAATAATAAATTTGTGTTGTTTTAAGCCACTAAGTTTGTGTTGATTTGTTACAGCAGCAGTAGAAAACTAATACACTCTTAAATTTGGATTTGTTTGATTGTTTCTTCATGATTAGATTCAAGTTTATTGGTCTTTTCAAATAATCAACTTTGGGGTTTATTGATCTTCTAAAATGTATGTTCTCTATTTCATTAATTTCTACTCTGTATTGTTTCCTTCATTCTACTGTCTTTGATGTTATTTAAATAGAATATTCAACTCAGTTTTCATTCTTCATTCTTTGTAATATAACCTTTAAAGGCTACAAATCTGCTTCTTGGTATTGCTATAGCTGCATCCCACAACTTTTGGTATGAAATATTTTCATTATCATTCAATTCTAAATATTTTCTAATTTCCATTGTGAGTTCTTTTTTTTTTGATCCATGAGTCATTTAGTAATGTTTTAAAATTTGGAGATATATGGGGCTTCTCCATTATGTGTTTGTTATTGATTTTCTAACTTATTTGCATTGTGCTTGGAGAATGTTATCTGTATGACACCCAGCCTTTGAAATATTCATGAAAATTGATTCATGTACTCTTGAAAGTATACTGAGTGCAATGTTCTATATATGTCCATAAGATCAAGCTTATTAGTGTGTCAGTCAAATTTTTCTATATGCTTACTGATTTTTTTTTCTTCTGTGTTGTCAGTTACTGAGACAACTATGTTAAAATCTCTTATATATGGTGGATTTGTCAATTTCTCCTGTAGCTCAGGCAATTTTTCCTTAAAATTTGTAATGTTATTAGTTGCATGCAGGTTTAGAATTGTTGTATCTTCTTGGTGAATTGGACCTTTTGTCATTAGTTTGTGACACTCTTTATTTCTAATAATACATTTTTCAGTAAAGTCTATTTTTCTGATGTTAATATAACCACCTTATCTTTCTCATTTAATTAGTGTTCGCCTAGAATATCTTTTTTCATTCTTTTACTTTTAACCCTCTTGGGTACTTATGTTTTAGTTTTTACTTTCATAAATGATACTTACTTGGATTTTTAAAAAATCCACCCTGATAACTGGGATTTTAGGTAATCAATGATTTATTTTAAAAACTTTTTTTTAAACTATTTTTTGCCTTTTCTGTCCCCCCCCCACCGTATTTTCTAACCATTTTAGGGGGATTTTTTTTTTTTTTTTTTTTGCATTCCATCCTAATCGTCTGTTTGGAAGTTATATACTTTATTGCTATTCTTTTAGTCATTACTGTAGAAATATCAACATACCATTTACATAATCAAATACTAAAATTAACTACCATTATTCTTTTCACCCAAATGCAAGCTAAAACTCCACCATCACTCTTCTTTTTATTTTTTAAAATTTTATTTATTTTTGGCTGCGTTGTGTCTTCATTGCTGTGCACAGGCTTTCTCTAGTTGTGGAGAGCAGAGGCTACTCTTTGCTACGGTGCACAGGCTTCCCATTGCGGTGGCTTCTCTTGTTGGGGAGCATGGGTTCTAGGTGCACAGGGCTTCAGTAGTTGTGGTGCATGGGGCTTCAGTAGTTGTGGCACACAGGCTCAGTAGTTGTGGCTCACAGGCTAAGTAGTTGTGGCTTGTGGGCTCTAGAGCACAGGCTCAGTAGTTGTGGCACACGGGCTTAGTTGCTCCAAGGAAACTGGGATTCTCCTGGACCAGGGATCGAACCCGTGTCCCCTGCATTGGTAGGCAGACTTTTAACCACTGCACCACCAGGGAAGTCCCCACCACCACTCTTCAATTCCACTGTTGTTACATATTTTAATTCTACTTTATAGTTTGTAAATCTTGCATGGTATTGATGGTTTGGTCAATCTGTGTTGCTTAGAAATACCCACATATTCACTCACCATCCTCCTTGCTTTCCATTCCTTCTTGCTTCTCTAAGCTTCCATCTGGTATTACTTTTCTCCTGACTGAATAAATCCTTTATCATTAAAAAAAATGAGGATCTGTTTATGGCAAACATGTTTAGTTTTTATTTGTTTAAAAATATCTTTATTTTAGTCTCATTTTTAAAGGTATTTTCTCTAGATGTAAAATTCTAGTTATGTTTTTTGAGTACATTGAAGACATTACTCCACTGAATTTTGGCATCTCTTGTGGCGGTTGAGAAGTCAGCTGTCAGTCTAACTGTCATCGACTTAGAGAACATCTGTCATCAACTTAGAGGCCATTTGGCTGCTTTTTTTTTTTTTTGCAGTACGCGGGCCTCTCACTGTTGTGGCCTTTCCTGTTGTGGAGCACAGGCTCCGGACGCGCAGGCTCAGCGGCCATGGCTCACGGGCCCAGCCACTCCACAGCATGTGAGATCTTCCCAGACTGGGGCACGAACCCGTGTTCTCTGCATCGGCAGGAGGACTCTCAACCGCTGTGCCACCAGGGAAGCCCCTGGCTGCTTTTTTGAACTTCTCTTTTTCTTTGGTGTTTTGCAGTTTCATTATGATGTGTTTAGTTGTTAGAGTTGCTGGAAAAAAAATATAGGATGCCCAGTTAAATTAAAATTTCAGATTAAAAAACAAGTACATTAAAAAAATATATTTATTTATTTATTTATTTTGGCTGCTCTGGGTCTTAGTTGCAGCACGAGGGATCTTTGTTGTGGCACGCAGGATCTTTAGTTGTGGCAGGCGTGTGGGATCTAGTTCCCAGACCAGGAATCAAACCCGGGCCCCCTGCATTGGGAGCTTGCAGTCTTACCCACTGGACCACCAGGGAAGTCTCAACAAGTACATTTTTAGTATAAGTATGTTCCAAATATTGCATGGGACATGCTTATACTAAAAAAAAAATTCATTGTTTATCTGAAATTCAAACTTAACTAGGAGTCTTGTGTTTTTACTTGCTAAATCTGGTAACACTATTAGGTGTTAATTCCTTTATTTACACTGCTTGGGCTTTTTTAGATTCTTAAATCTGTGGCTATTTATCTTCATTATTTATAGAAACTTCTCAGAGATAATGCTTGATTCAATGGCCGTTATCTCTTCAGATATTGCCTGTGCCATATTCTTTTTCTGCCCTCGTTCTGTAACCATGATTAGGTATATGTTACAAATTGTCACACTATTCTCAATGTATCTTAACCTCTCTTTGATAATTTCCACCTCTATAATTTCTGTTTTATTCTTCTTCAACTGGTTCTAACTCACTGTTAAAGACAATTACTGAGTTTTAAATTTCAGTCATTATATTTTTCATTTCTAGAGGTTCTTTTTGTAAATCTATGAAGTTGGGACTTCTCTGGTGGCACAGTGGTTGAGAATCCGCATGCCAATGCAGGGGACATGGGTTCGATCCCTGGTCCAGGAAGATCCCACATGCCACAGAGTAACTAAGCCCATGTGCCACAACTACTGAGCCTGCGCTCTAGAGCCTGTGAGCCACAGCTACTGAAGCCCATGTACCTAGAGCTCGTGCTCTGCAACAAGAGAAGCCACTGCAATGAGAAGACTGTGCACTGCAATGAAGAGTAGCCCCCGCTCGCCACAACTAGAGAAAGCCGCACGCAGCAATGAAGACCCAACGCAGCCAAAGATAAATAAATCTATGTAGTCATTTTTATAGATGCTCTTTACTTATATTTTCAAAGGCCCTTTTAAAAATGTCTTTAAATATGTTAAAATTATTTTAAATTCTATGTCTGATAATTCCAGTGTTTGAGGTCTTTGTGGGTCTGAGTCTACTACCTGTTGTTTCTGCTGAGTCTTGTTCAGGATGCTTGGTTTCCTTGTGTGTTTTGTGATTGCTACCATGAGCTCATAGATCAGAATTTTACCTTTGGGTAATTTTGGGGACTGTGATGGAGGTCGGTTCCTACAGGGGATGTGCATTGACTTCTGCCAGGAGCCTGTGGTCATTACCGGCTTGAGACCATTTTAAACTAAATTCTTGGCTTGGTATTTTTTTGACCACCCAAGTCGAGTGAATTCAGGCTGCAAACCCTCTTATTGGTGTTGGCTTGTAGTTACGAATTCTGAGAGAGATTTTTTCCCCCCTCTTCTACTCACTGTCAGTGTTCAGTACAAGCAATTTGCCTGTAGTCTCCAGGGAGTAGAGGGTAGGGTGGTTTTGGTCTAGTTCCCCTTGATACCAATGTGTAACTTTTTGGGCTTTATGCTGAGGGGCTTTTCTCTTAGAGTCCTCACCTTGGGTGGGCTCTGGGTTTTGTCCCCAGTCTGTACCCCATGTAGCTTTGGAACAACATTAATCTCTCTGAGTTCCACTGTTCAGTTAGTTTTTGGTTCTGATAGGCATTACCTTTTGAAGACTTAATTGGTGCAATTAAAGCTTTTTTTTTTTTTTTTTTCCTAGCTGGCATGTTTGGTTGGTTTTGGTTGGAGGGTCTAAAGAGTGTTTAGTGCAGCATCCTGCTGGAGACACAAGACCCTCACTTCCCCTGCCAGCAATTTTTTTAGTGAAAACCTGTGAAATCAGCTTCTGGTTGGTTTTCTCTTCCTAATATGTTATTGTTTTTGGACATGCAAGTAGAGGACATGGTCAGATGTAATAATCACAGCATTGAATCTTTAATGTGGGCTAGCATGTTTATTCATTCATTCACTAATCATTTTTTTAAGCCTCTGTTAAATGCCAGGCTTTTTGTTAGGTCCTGGGGATTCAGGTGGACAGGGCAGACTCAACCCCGTCTGCTTTCATGAGGCTCACAGTCCAGTGACTTGAATTTACAGTACTGTGCTAAGCACCTTATGTACATTATTTAAGCCTCATAACCACCCTGCGGGTTGTATACAACCATTTTATCGATTAGGAAAAGAAGGCACAGAAAATTTATGTAAATTACCCAAGATCAGACAGCTATTAAGAGGTGGATCAGGGGGCTTCCCTGGTGGCGCAGTGGTTGGGAGTCCGCCTGCCGATGCAGGGGACACGGGTTTGTGCCCCGGTCCGGGAGGATCCCACATGCCGCGGAGCAGCTGGGCCCGTGAGCCATGGCCGCTGAGCCTGCGCGTCCGGAGCCTGTGCTCCGCAATGGGAGAGGCCACAACAGTGAGAGGCCCGCGTACCGCAAAAAAAAAAAAAAAAAAAGAGGTGGATCAGGGACTTGAGCCCAGGTCTGCCTGGCTGCAAAGCCTTTGTCCTTAACATCGTGCTCTTTGTTATGCCAAAAGAGGGCACTGTTGGGTATGCCCGGAAGAGAGGGCACTTTCTTTCTTACGTGTGTGGAGGGATATGCAGGTAGAAGCCATTGTTAGCTTTCTTAAAGGATGAATTTGGGTAATAGGTCAGGCTAATCCATGATCGGAGCTTAGAGTTCCAAGGAACAGGACTGAGCAGATGAAGGCTCATGTTCAGGACTTCCGAAGCCATTTGTATCACACAGTGCTGTTGGATGTGGAAAACAACGAGGAAGATGAAATTAGTAGCATCCAGAGTCGGATCTTGGGGTTGTGGTGCTGCTATTGTCACTTACTTCTGGAAAATGCACCCTGCGTAGCAGTGGTTTCAGAAGCCAAGTCTGTCCTTGGATGTGAGTCTAGCTGGTTCCCTGGATGGAAAATTAAGAGGCCTTGGGGACAAGACTCTTCCCCTCACTGGGCTTCAATATCCTTGTATATATAATAAGGATATTTGACTCCATCATCTCTAAGGGACCCTTCCATATCCAACAGACTATGGTCCTGTGATTCTGTGAGATGCCCAGAGAGGGATCATTTTCTGTGCTGTGTCCAGGGAGGTGCAGGTGTAGAAGATTAAAGGGGCAGGAGACCTATTTTTCACCCCCTATATTTCACCCCAACTGTACCCATACCTGGGACATCACCCCCCAACTGATGTCCCAGGTATGGGTACAGTGGGGTGAAATATAACCATGTGTCTCAACCCTACAATTCCATCCTTCCCAAACCTGTCTGGATGGCATCTCTTCTAAGTGGCCCTCCTTGATCTCCCTGCTGCCTGGACTTCAATAACACCTGAGTTTCCTTGTTTGTTAGACTGTCAAGCTTCCTGAGGGTTGGGCCTGGGTCTTTCACACCCCTGTACCCCCTGAAGCATCCAGAGTAATGTTAGCTGAATGCACAATGAAAGGAAATCAGCTCTTTTTTTGGGGGGGGGGGTATAATTGCTTTACAATGGTGTGTTAGTTTCTGCTTTATAACAAAGTGAATCAGTTATACATATACATATGTTCCCATATCTCTTCCCTCTTGCATCTCCCTCCCTCCCACCCCTCCAGGCGGTCACAAATCACCAAGCTGATTTCCCTGTGCTATGCGGCTGCTTCCCACTAGCTATCTACCTTACATTTGGTAGTGTATATATATCCATGCCTCTCTCTCGCTTTGTCACAGCTCACCCTTCCCCCTCCCTATATCCTCAAGTCCGTTCTCTAGTAGGTCTGTGTCTTTATTCATGTCTTACCCCTAGGTTCTTCAGGACATTTTTTTTTCTTAAATTCCATATATATGTGTTAGCATATGGTATTTGTCTTTCTCTTTCTGACTTACTTCACTCTGTATGACAGACTCTAGGTCTATCCACCTCATTACAAATAGCTCAATTTCATTTCTTTTTATGGCTTAGTAATATTCCTTTGTATATATGTGCCACATCTTCTTTATCCATTCATCTGATGATGGGCACTTAGGTTGTTTGCATCTCCCGGCTATTGTAAATAGAGGGAAATCAGCTCTTTTGCTCTCAACAATTCTTTTTTTTTTTTTTTTTTTGAATTTTTGAATTTTATTTAATTTATATTTTTATACAGCACGTTCTTCTTAGTTATCCATTTCATACATATTAGTGTATATATGTCAATCCCAATCTCCCAATTCATCACTCCACCTCCCCGCCATTTTCTCCTGTTGGTGGCCATACGTTTGTTCTCTACATCTGTGTCTCTACTTCTGCCCTGCAAACCGGTTCATCTGTACCATTTTTCTAGGTTCCACATATATGTGTTAATATACGATATTTGTTTTTCTCCTCTGACTTACTTCACTCTGTATGACAGTCTCTAGATCCATCCATGTCTCTACAAATGACCCAATTTCATTCCTTTTTATGGCTGAGTAATATTCCACTGTATATATGTACCACATCTTCTGTATCCATTCATCTGTCGATGGGCATTTAGGTTGCTTCCATGACCTGGCTATTGTAAATAGTGCTGCAATGAACATTGGGGTGCATGTATCTTTTTGAATTATGGTTTTCTCTGTGTATATGCCCAGTAGTGGGATTGCTGGGTCATATGGTAATTCTATTTTTAGTTTTTTAAGGAACCTCCATACTGTTCTCCTTAGTGGCTGTATCCTTTTACATTCCCACCAAGAGTGCAAGAGGGTTCTGTTTTCTCCACACCCTCTCCAGCATTTGTTGTTTGTACGTTTTCTGATGATGCCCATCCTAATTGGTGTGAGTTGATACCTCACTGTAGTTTTGATTTGCAGTTCTCTAATAATTAGTGTTGTTGAGCAGCTTTTCATATGCTTCTTGGCCATCTGTATGTCTTCTTTGGAGAAATGTCTATTTAGGTCTTCTGCCCATTTTTGGATTTGGTTGTTTGTTTTTCTAGTATTGAGCTGCATGAGATATTTATATATATTGGAGATTAATCTTCTGTACGTCGATTCATTTGCAAATATTTTCTCGCATTCTTAGAGTTGTCTTTTCGTCTTGTTTGTAGTTTCCTTTGCTTTGCAAAAACTTTTATGTTTCATTAGGTCCCATTTGTTTATATTTGTTTTTATTTCCTTTACTCTAGGAGGTGGATCAGAAAAGATCTTGCTGTGATTTATATTAAGGAGTGTTCTTCCTATGTTTTCCTCTAAGAGTTTTATAGTTTCCAGTCTTACATTTAGGTCTCTAATCCATTTTGAGTTTATTTTTGTGTATGGTGTTAGGGAGTGTTCTAATTTCATTCTTTTACATGTAGCTGTCCAGTTGTCCCAGCACCACTTATTGAAGAGACTGTCTTTTCTCCATTGTATATCCTTGCCTCCTTTGTCATAGATTAGTTGACCATAGGTGCGTGGGTTATCTCTGGGCTTTCTATCCTGTTCCATTAATTTATATTTCTGTTTTTGTGCCAGTACCATATTGTCTTGATTACTGTAGCTTTGTAGTATACTCTGAAGTCAGGGAGTCTGATTCCTCCAGCTTCATTTTTTTTCCTCAAGACTACTTTTGCTATTCAGGGTCTTTGGTGTCTCCATACAAATTTTAAGATTTTTTGTTCTGGTTCTGTAAAAAATGCCATTGGTAATTTGATAGGGATTGCACTGAATCTGTAGATTGCTTTGGGTAGTATAGTCATTTTCACAATATTGATTATTCCAATACAAGACATGGTATATCTCTCCATCTGTTTGTATCATCTTTAATTTCTTTCATCAGTGTCTTATAATTTTCTGCATATAGGTCTTTTGTCTCCCTAGGTAGATTTATTCCTAGGTATTTTATTCTTTTTGTTGCAATGGTAAATGGGAGTGTTTCCTTGATTTCTCTTTCAGATTTTTCATCATTAGTATATAGGAATGCAAGAGATTTCTGTGCATTCATTTTGTATCCTGCAACTTTACCAAATTCATTGATTAGCTCTAGTAGTTTTCTGGTCGCATCTTTAGGATTCTCTATGTATAGTATCATGTCATCTGCAAACAGTGGCCATTTTACTTCTTCTTTTCCAATTTGTATTCCTTTTATTTCATTTTCTTCTCTGATTGCTGTGGCTAGGACTTCCAAAACTATGTTGATATAATAGTGGCAAGAGTGGACATCCTTGTCTTTTTCCTGATCTTAGAAGAAATGCTTTCAGTTTTACATCATTGAGAATGATGTTTGCTGTGGGTTGGTCATATATGGCCTTTATTATGTTGAGGGAGGTTTCCTCTATGCCCACTTTCTGGAGAGTTTTTATCGTAAATGGGTGTTGAATTTTGTCAAAAGCTTTTTCTGCATCTATTGAGATGATCATATGGTTTTTCTTCTTCAATTTGTTAATATGGTGTATCACATTGATTGATTTGCATATATTGAAGAATCCTTGCATCCCTGGGATAAATCCCACTTGATCATGGTGTATGACCCTTGTAATGTGTTGTTGGATTCTGTTTGCTAGTATTTTGTTGAGGATTTTTGCATGTATATTCATCAGTGATATTGGTCTGTAATTCTCCTTTTATGTAGTATCTTTGTCTGGTTTTGGTATCAGGGTGATGGTGGCCTCATAGAATGAGTTTGGGAGTGTTCCTTCCTCTGCAATTTTTTGGAAGAGTTTGAGAAGGATGGGTGTTAGCTCTTCTCTAAATGTTTGATAGAATTTGCCTGTGAAGCCATCTGGTCCTGGACTTTTGTTTGTTGGAAGTTTTTTGGTTTTTTGTGGTTTTTTTTGCGGTACGTGGGCCTCTCACTGTCATGGCCTCTCCCGTTGCAGAGCACAGGCTCTGGACGCTCAGGCTCAGCAACCATGGCTCAGGGGCCCAGCCGCTCCGTGGCATGTGGGATCTTCCTGGACCAGGGCACGAACCTGTGTCCCCTGCCTCGGCAGACAGACTCTCAACCACTGCGCCACCAGGGAAGCCCCTTGTTGGAAGATTTTTAATCACAGTTTCAGTTTCATTACTTGTGATTGGTCTGTTCATATTTTCTATTTCTTCCTGGTTCAGTCTTGGAAGATTATACCTTTCTAAGAATTTTTCCATTTCTTCCAGGTTGTCCAGTTTATTGGCATAGAGTTGCTTGTAGTAGTCTCTTAGGATTCTTTGTATCTCTGCAGTGTCTGTTGTAACTTCTCCTTTTTCATTTCTAATTTTATTGATTTGAGTCTTCTCCCTCTTGTTCTTGATGAGTCTGGCTAATGATTTATCAATTTTGTGTATCTTCTCAAAGAACCAGCTTTTAGTTTTACTGATCTTTGCTATTGTTTTCTTTGTTTCTATTTCATTTATTTCTGCTCTGATCTTTATGATTTCTTTCCTTCTGCTAACTTTGGGTTTTGTTTGTTCTTCTTTCTGTAGTTCCTTTAGGTGTAAAATTATATTGCTTATTTGAGATTTTTCTTGTTTCTTGAGGTAGGCTTGTATTGCTATAAACTTCCCTCTTAGAACTGCTTTTTCTGCATCCCATAGGTTTTGGATAATTGTGTTTTCTTTGTCATTTGTCTCTAGGTATTTTTTGATTTCCTCTTTGATTTCTTCAGTGATCTCTGGTTATTTAGTAACGTATGGTTTAGCCTCCATGTGTTTGTGTTTTTTATGTGTTTTTTTCCCCTGTGATTGATTTCTAATCTCATAGCGTTGTGGTCAGAAAAGATGCTTGATATGATTTCAATTTTCTTAAATTTACCGAGGCTTGATTTGTGAACCATGATGTGATCTATCCTGGAGAATATTCCATGTGCATTTGAGAAGAAAGTGTAATCTGCTGTTTTTGGATGGAATGTCCTATAAATATCAATTAAATCTATCTGGTCTGGGCTTCCCTGGTGGCACAGTGGTTGAGAGTCCACCTGCCGATGCAGGGGATGCGGGTTCGTGCCCTGGTCCGGGAAGATCCCACATGCTGTGGAGCGGCTGGGCCCATGAGTCATGGCGGCTGAGCCTGTGCGTCTGGAGCCTGTGCTCCGCAATGGGAGAGGCCACAACAGTGAGAGGCCTGCGTACCGCAAAAAAAAAAAAAAAAAAAAATCTATGTGGTCTATTGTGTCATTTAAAGCTGTGTTTCCTTATTAATTTTCTGTTTGGATGATCTGTCCATTGGTGTGAGGTGATCTGTCCCTTGGTGTAAGTGAGGTGTTAAAGTCCCCCACTATTATTGTGTTACTGTTGATTTCCTCTTTTATAGATGTTAGCAGTTGCCTTATGTATTGAGGTGCTCCTATGTTGGGTGCATATATATTTATAATTGTTATATCTTCTTCTTGGATTGATCATTATGTAGTGTCCTTCCTTGTCTCTTGTAACATTCTTTATTTTAAAGTCTATTTTATCTTATATGAGTATTGCTACTCCAGCTT
Organism: Pseudorca crassidens; assembly: GCF_039906515.1. Classification (NCBI taxonomy): domain Eukaryota; kingdom Metazoa; phylum Chordata; class Mammalia; order Artiodactyla; family Delphinidae; genus Pseudorca; species Pseudorca crassidens. The sequence continues at coordinate 19,539,710 of NC_090297.1, read as the reverse complement.
TCTCTTTATTTCCATTTATATGGAATATCTTTTTCCATCCCCTCACTTTCAGTCTATATGTGTCCCTAGGTCTGAAGTGTCTTGTAGACAGCATATATATGGGTCTTGTTTTTGTATCCATTCAGCGAGCCTGTGTCTTTTGGTTTGAGCATTTAATCCATTCACGTTTAAGGTAATTATCGATATGTATGTTCCTATTACCCTTTTCTTAATTGTTATGGGTTTGTTTTTGTAGGTCCTTTTCTTCTCTTATGTCTCCCACTTAGAGAAATTCCTTTAGCATCTGTTGTAGAGCTGGTTTGGTGGTGCTGAATTCTCTCAGCTTTTGCTTGTCTGTAAAGCTTTTGATTTCTCCATGGAATCTGAATGAGATCCTTGCTGGGTAGAGTAATCTTGGTTGTAGGTTCTTCCCTTTCATCACTTTAAATATATCATGCCACTCCTTTCTGGTTTATAGAGTTTCTGCTGAGAAATAAGCTGCTAACCTTATGGGAGTTCCCTTGTATGTTATTTGTCGTTTTTCCATTGCTGCTTTCAATAATTTTTCTTTGTCTTTAATTTTTGCCAGTTTGATTACTATGTGTCTTGGTGTGTTTCTCCTTGGGTTTATCCTGCCTGGGACTGTCTGCGCTTCCTGGACTTAGGTGGCTATTTCCTTTCCCATGTTAGGGAAGTTTTCGACTATAATCTCTTCAAATATTTTCTCAGGTCCTTTCTGTCTCTCTTCTCCTTCTTGGACCCCTATAATGAGAATGTTATTCCGTTTAATGCTATCCCAGAGGTCTCTTAGGCTGTCTTCATTTCTTTTTATTCTTTTTTCTTTATTCTGTTACACAGCAGTGAATTCCACCATTCTGTCTTCCAGGTCACTTATCTGTTCTTCTGCCTCAGTTATTCTGCTATTGATTCCTTATAGTGTATTTTTCATTTCAGTTATTGTATTGCTCATCTCTGTTTGTTTTTTCTTTAATTCTTCTAGGTCTTTGTTAAACATTTCTTGCATCTTCTCGGTCTTCAGCTTCCATTCTTTTTCTGAGGTCCTCTATCATCTTCACTATCATTATTCGGAATTCTTTTTTTGGAAGGTTGCCTATCTCCACTTCATTTAGTTGTTTTTCTGGGCTTTTATCTTGTTCCTTCATCTCGTGCATAGTCCTCTGCCTTTTCATCTTGTCTATCTTTCTGTGAATGTGGTTTTTGTTCCACAGGCTGCAGGATTGTAGTTCTCCTTGCTTCTGCTGTCTGCCCTCTGATGGTTGAGGCTATCTAAGAGGCTTGTGAAAGTTTCCTGATGGGAGGGACTGGTAGTGGTTAGAGCTGGCTGTTGCTCTGGTGGGCAGAGCTCAGTAAAACTTTAATCCACTTGTCTGCTGATGGGTGGGGCTGGGTTCCCTCCCTGTTGATTGTTTGGCCTGAGGCGACCCAACACTGGAGCCTACCCGGCTTTTTGGCGGGCTAATGGAGGACTCTGGGAGGGCTCACACCAAGGAGTACTTCCCAGAACTTCTGCTGCCAGTGTCGTTGTCCCCACAGTGAGCGACAGCCACCCCCCGCCTCTGCAGGAGACCCTCCAACACTAGCAGGTAGGTCTGGTTCAGTCTCCTATGGGGTCACTGCTCCTTCCCCTGGGTCCCGATGCACACACTACTTTGTGTGTGCCCTCCAAGAGTGGAGTCTCTGTTTCCCCCAGTCCTGTTGAAGTCTTGCAATCAAATCCCGCTAGCCTTCAAAGTCAGATTCTCTAGTAATTCCTCCTACCGTTGCTGGACCCCCAGGTTGGGAAGTCTGATATGGGGCTCAGAACCTTCACTCCAGTAGGTGGACTTCTGTGGTATAAGTGTTCTCCAGTTTGTGAGTCACCCACCCAGCAGTTATGGGATTTGATTTTATTGTGATTGCACCCCTCCTACCGTCTCATTGTGGCTTCCACTTTGTCTTTGGATGTGGAGTATCTTTTTTGGTGAGTTCCAGTGTCTTCCCGTCGATGACTGTTCAGCAGTTAGTTGTGATTCTGGCGCTCTTGCAAGAGGGAGTGAATGCACGTCCTTCTACTCTGCCATCTTGAACCAATCTCCGCCCTCAACAATTCTATTGAAAGGTTTTAATTTTTTTTTAAATGGTAGCTTTTCTGTATTGTATATAATGTAAAATTATTGTATATAGCATATAAACATAAAACAGTATTTCTATGAGTTTTAAATGTTCATGGTAGAAATTTCATAAATGTTAGATGTATAATGATGAAAAGACCATCTCCTGCTGTGCCCCCACACCCCAGGAAATCCATTGCTAATATTTTGGTGGATTTCATTACAGTCTTTTTTCTACCTGTGACAGTACTGTCATCCTGGTGCCTATATATTTGCTACTCTGTGCTTATCATTCAGGAGTCTTTGGGAGCCTTTCCCCATATCCTTAAATATTCTTCAAGAACACAATCTTGAATGGCTGTTGGATGTTTCAGACCTTTTGAGGTCCAAGCTGGGAAAAGCTGGACTGCACAGAGGACCTACCAAGGGGCTTGTGGAGTCTGGGAGGTTGGAAGTAGAGCATTTCCCTCTCTTCTGTGGCCATCACCGTTCACGGAGCATGCGCCATTTGCCTGGGCTCTGGGTGGCAGGCACTGACCCCCACCCCCATAGCTCTCTGAAGAAGGTTCCTTGGAGATAGAAACTCTGGAAGGTGCAGAGAGGTGAAGTGACTTGCTGAGAGTCAGACAGCTAGGAAACGGTGGATGAAGACGCCTATTTCCAGGCCTCCTGCCGTGATTGGTAACACCATCGCTGGCACTTGAAGGAGCTGCTGGACACACCAGGAAGAAGGAGATAATAGCATCTGAAGCAGTACCCCGAGAGCTCGCGGCCCAGCCCAACCCCCTGCGCTGCATGTTAGCTGTGAGGCCCAGTGGCTCCGGATCACAAGCTCATGGCTGGCTCTCTGCTCGGGGTGGCAGAGGAGACCCCAGTGGGAGCCAGGGAGAAAGGAGGAGGGAGGCTGTGGGGCCCCAGACAGCGAAACCTCTCTGATTACGCTTCTTCCTGAAAGAGTCTTTGGTGACTCATTAGCATGGAGAAGAGGATAATTAGCTGACTAATTATGAAGGGGGAAGGACTACCCCCCTCCCCCCTAGGTATCCAGTTACATCCAGGGACGCAGAGTGCTGTCCTCCCCAAGACCTTTCCCACTATTGTTCTTCTCCAGAGACTGGGGGTTTCTCCCCTTTGTGATAAAGGCTCCTATCTGTGCCAATGGGGACACCATTTGTCACCCTCAAAAACTGCGCCAAGAACACTTGGTGGGGGGATATTGTGCGCGGTAACGGCTATTACATGAATCGGCATTCCTTTCCAGCCACAGGCTTAAAAACTTCCTGGTTATAATTGGAACCATTTCTAACTGTTCTGACACATTCAGGGGGGGCTGCCCAGAGCTCGCTGAGCTGCGGGGAGCAGAGCCAGAAAGGTGGGTTCTAATCCCGCCCTCAGCCACTGTGGCTATTAGCTCTGCTTCATTGAGAGTCTCATGGTTGGGAGTCCTTGGACCATGAAAGAGAGAGCTGCCCCCTCCCCGGTCACCCTCCCTTGCGTCCTGATTCCGTCTTTCAGGGCTTCCTCTCCCTTTCTGCTGGGGAGACCGGGGCTGGGGGAGGGGGGTGGTGTTGGAGGGTGTAGTGCCAGCCTTACTTCATAAGATGTTTGGATTATGATATATTTTCACATAAAAATGTTATATTTTTAGATGAAAGGATTTTAGCAATCATTTAATTGTGTGCTTTTCAACTCTTGTGGAGTTGTGGAGACTCTCAAAAAACACGTGTGAACCAGTCTTCCAGCTCAGATGGGGGCTCTGAAAAGGGGTCTCAGGTGTTTTTTGTTTTTTAAATTAAACTTTTAATTTTGAGCTGTAGATTCACATGCATTTGCAAGAAATAAGACAGAGCCACTGTACCCTTCACCCAGTTTCCCCCAAAGGTAACATCTTGTAAAACTGTACAGGCAGACCTCGCTTTACTGCTCTTCACTTTATTGCGCTTTGTAGATATTTTGGTTTTTATAAATCAAAGGCTTGTGGCAACCCTGCATTGTCAGAGGATGGGTGACATTTTTTAGCAATAAGGTATTTTAAAATCAAGGTATGTACGTTGTTGTTTTAGACACAGTGTTACTGTATACTTAATAGAGTACAGTATAGTAAATATCACTTTTATATGCACTGGGAAACCAGAGCATTCGTGTGACTCGCCTTAGTGCGATATTTGCTTTATTGCAGTGCTCTGGAACCCAACCCGCAATCTCTCCAAAGTGTGCCTGTAGTCACAACCCAGTTATTGACATCAACACAGTTAAGATACAGAACATTTCTGTCCCCACAAGGCTACATCATGCTGCTCTTTTCTAGCCTCACTCACTTCGCTCCTCTCCACCACAAATCTGTTCTCCATGTCTATAGCTTTGTGGTTTCAAGAGTATTACATATATGGAATCATGCAGTATTTAACCTTTTGAGATTGATTTGTTTCACTCAGCATAATTCTCTGGAGATTGAGCCAGGTTGTCGTGTGTATCAATAATTCTTTTGTATCAATCGTTATGTATACTATTGTGTATCAATATTTCCTTTTTACTGGTGTATAGTATTCCATGGTATGAATATACTGAAGTTTGTTGAACTGTTTACCCATTAAAGGACATCTGGATTGTTTCCAGTTTTTGGCTGTTACAAGTAAAAATGCTATAGACATTCAGGTACAGCTCTTTTGTGTGTGAGTATAAGTTTTCACTTCTCTGGGATAAATGCCCAGGGGTACAATTGCTGGGTCATATGATAATTGCATGTTCAGTTCTTAAAGAAGCCGCCAAACTGTTTTCCACAGCAGCTGTACCATTTTACATTCTTACCAGCAATGTATGAGGGATCCAGCTCCTCTGCATCCTCATCAGCATTTGGTGTTGTCACTTTTTTAAATTTTGGCCATTCTGATAGGTGTGTAGTGGTATCTCATTGCGGTTTGTAAGTTGCATTTTCCTAATAGTTAATGATGTTGAAGATCTTTTCATGTGCTGATCTGCTGTCTGTTTATCCTCTTTGGTGAAATCCCACGCAGGTTTTTTTTTTTTTTTTTTTAGGGGCGTGGCACCGCATGGCATGCAGGATCTTATTTCTCCGACCAGGGATCAAACCTGTGCCCCCTCAAGCGTGGAGCCCTAACCACTGGACCGTGAGGGAATTCCCATCCCAGGCAGTTTTGATGGGCAGTGCTGGTCACACAGCAGGCCTGGTCCACCCCACTGGGCTTAGTTCTCTGCCCAAGAGAGCAGTCTCTCTCTCTCTCTCTCTCTCTGGACAGTCCTGCTTAGGTCAAACTGATGCCTTGGGATCATACCCTCTGCCCATAGACACAAGTCCTTTTGTTTTTTGCAGCCTCTACAGTAACTTACACTATGCAGTGTAATATGACGACTGTGTCCATCAAGAGCATTCTGGCTGGTACTGGTGTCTCTGGGCTCATAGGCCCCAGGAGACTAGGACCCAGACCTCTGGGGGTGGGGGTGGGCACTGGCTGGCTAGTGTTGGAATCTGGAGGTGAGGTGGGGGCAATGAAGTGGTTCCGCAGTTGCTGGAAAAACTGCAAAGTGGATTCAGCTTCTGCTGCCAGAAGGAATTGCTGCTGCCGGGGTGAAGGGACATTGCTAGGATGACCTCAGAGGAGCAAAACCAATTTCCAAATTCCATCTTTGGGGATCTGTTTCCTGGGACCACTCCTGGTTCAGTCAAGTCCAGTCAGGAGACAGAAACCACATCACTTATTTAAACAGACAGGGTTTAATATAAAGAATTGTTAACCAGGTATAAAGTTGTTAACTAAGAAACTGAAAAGGTCAAAAAAGAACACTGAGGTATTGCAGAAGGGATGGGAGAACAAAAGGAGGAAGTTGGAATTATGAAGACAGGAATTTAGAGGAGCAATTCCGTGGAGAGGAAACACAGACCTCTGAGGATGGGTTGCAGCTCAGCTGGGGTTGGTGTTTCTGAGACCAGAGGAGGGGCCTCGTGGGCCGGGACCCAACTCTTAAGGAAGAGGTGCGGTCAGGCTGGTTCTGGTGTCTCTGAGTGGGGCTGTGAAGGAGCAGGAAACGAGCAGGGAGGAGAAGGTCCCTCCTTCCTCCTCCAGCCTTGCAGTCTCCCTTTATCCCCTTCATGGCAGAGCCAGCTGGCAGAGAAGATGCGGTGTGCTGAGTCCCCGCCCGCATCACAGAGTAGATAGAGAAGGCGGGGTTTGAGGTGAGAGACATTAGCTCTGTGACCGGCATCACAGCCAAGAATCCTGTCTCTGGAATCAGACTTGCCTGGATTGCAATCCCAGCTCACTCCAGCTGTGTAGCTTTGAGTGGTCACTTTACCTCGCTGAGGCTTAGTTGTCCTAGAGGTGAAATGAGGATAAAATGCCCACAATGAACTCTTCACGGGGCTTAAATGAAAGAATGTACGTGAAGCAGTTAGCACTATGCCTGGTACATAGAGTATTCAATAGATAAAACTTTGTAACTCATACCCTACTAATTGGTGTATACACATGAGTGGTCCTGTGGGATTGGAAGAGAGGCCTGTCACCATGGAAATGGTGGTGGCTAAGAGACCAGAGACTTGACTATAGTCTGCACTCTGGTTGCTTGCTGTGTGACCTTGGACAAATCATACGCTCTCTGGGTCTCAGCTTCTTAGCTGTGAAGAGAGAGGTTAAGTGCTCCAAGGCACCTTTCTGGTAGATCAGACATGGCCCCCTCTATCCAGTGTACACAAGTCCCATTTGTAGCAAACCTTTGTTTGCACAGGGGATGGAAAACAAACTGCTCAAGGACGTTTAGTGGGTGTGAAGCAAGACTAAGTGTACTCAGGGGTCACATGGTCAGAAGGTCTACTGGGAGTTCTTCTGGAGTAAAGCTCAAAATACTGATGAAAAAAGGCACGGAGGGAGGGAGAGACCCCTCCCCACTTTGGAATCCCAGGAGAGCCCACTCCTCCACTTGCTCAAGAAACAGCTGGTCTAGCCCAGTGGGTCCCAAACCTGGCTGACCATTGTCATCATCAATGTTGTAAAAATGTAAAAATATACATTCCTGGGCTCCACCTCCGAGACTCAAAGTCAGTAGGTCCAGGAGCAAGACCCGGGACTCTGTCTCTGACAAATGCCCCAGGGAGGTCCTCTGGAGGCTGTTTCACAGACCAGTGTTTGGGAATCTCAGCTTGATTCATAAAAGGCATTTTCCTCTGTCATTGCAAAGGATGCCTCTCCCTGGCCTATTTCCATAATCATATTGACATAAATAAGAACAGATGATGTTTATTAAACACTTACTATATGCCAAGAGTTGTTCCAAGCATTTACACACTCACACATACATCTATATAGTCATCTATGTAATCACATTATCTATAGTAATCTATATGAGTATATACACACACACTCCTTCCAACAGCCCCAAGGGTAGGTGATATTAACAGCCGCATTTTACAGATGAGGTAAGGCGAGCAATTAAAAGCTGCTTGTAGCTGGGTCACAAGGTACACAAAAGGTCAGGGCAGGACCATAGTACAGGTACCAGCAGAGGGATCTGGGGGCTCAAGCAACACTTGTTCACAAATGTGGAATCAAGAAATCAAGGAAGACTGCATGGAGGAGGCAGCCTTGGCTAGTTCCTGTTATCCTCGGACAGGAGAACACCTACCTTGTGATGACAGTCTGCTTGCTACTGGCTTCCTTCCCTGTCTCTGAGACTCCTGCTTTACCGACACGAGGCATGTGGCAGCAGGGGCCAGAGGCACCATCAGACCCAGGGGACCAAGCCCCACTTCGGGCCAGCGGTCACTTCCTCCTGCTCTCTGTCTGTGGGGAGTTCCATGTTCCCAGGGCTCTGCTGGGCTCCAGCTCTGTGACTGGGGATGAGATCAATGTCACTCAGACCCCATCTGGGCTTGAGATGTGAGAAGAGGAGATGGGCTGACTTCGCCGCAGGCACGGTTTAGAGTTACACACAAGGGGCTTTCTGAGGTGGGTTTCAAGGGGAGAGGCTGGGGTGCCTCGGCAACTGCTTGGGCTCCGGGGTCAACCAGGCCCACAGTCAAGTCAAGGATCTGTGACTCTCAACCAGTCTGTTCATTTCTCTGTCCTGGAGGTAGAGATAATGACAGCCACCCCTGGCTTACGGAGTTGTGTGCACTTAGCTGAGTCAGGGAGTGTGAAGCACCCTGCATGGGGCACAGCACATTAGAAGCACTTAATAAATATCTGTTTTGTTATTATTTAGAGACCTGTTAGGGCACATTCGATACCAATTTCTTATTATTTGCAGCCTCAAAAATTGAAACAGTGGGCTACGCTATGGGAAATTAGCATTCATTGTCTTTTTTTATCCACCGAATATTTATGAAGCGTCTACTCTTTGGGGCTCCATCTGGGAGATACAGCTGTGAAAATGTGACCACAGTCCCTGCTGGCTGGGAGCCTCCAGCCTAGTGGGGGGCCTCAGTGACATGCCCTGGGCCGGGGTGGGTGGGCACAGGGAGTTTCCCAGGCACTTGGAGTCCATGCCTTTTTGGGATGGGCATGGTAAATGGCTTCCCAGGACCAAGCTCTGACCTCCAGGAAGGATGGGAGCTGGGGAGCCAGCATCCAGGGTGGGAAGTGGGGTGAAGGAACGGTGCTTCAGGCCCAGGGAACAGCAGTTGCAAAGGTTGAGAAGGGAAAGCACAGTGTATTCCAAGAACTGAAAGCGAGGAGGGAGATGAGGCTGGAGGAGCATCGACAGAAGGCCTGGTAGGGAGAGACCAGCAACCTGTCTGAGAAGTGGAAGGGCCCAGGCCCAAGCTCTCCCTGGCTTGTGAGGCTCTGCGGCTGCATCTTTGCCTTCAGCCCCCTGTGGGGGAAACAGGCCCCTACCTGTATCCCAGCTTCCTTTGTGTGTGCTTAAGTCATTCTTTGTTGTCACCACTATTTTCTCTGGACCGTGTTTCTTTTCTTTTTTTTTTTTTTTGCAGTACGCGGGCCTCTCACTGTTGTGGCCTCTCCCGTTGCGGAGCACAGGCTCCGGACGCGCAGGCTCAGCGGCCATGGCTCACGGGCCCAGCCGCTCCGTGGCATGTGGGATCCTCCCAGACCGGGGCACGAACCCGTGTCCCCTGCATCGGCAGGCGGACTCTCAACCACTGCGCCACCAGGGAAGCCCTGGACTGTGTTTCTGTTCAGATAATCCTTGGCTGCCTTCTCCCCACCCATCCCCCATTATGTAATTTAAAACCATTCATCCAATTAGCATCTGTCGGGATGGTTTTGGTGTGGTTTTGCCTGGAAGGACTGGGCTACATTGGGCGACATCTTGGATTTTCTTCCAGCTCAAAGACTCCACCATCAGGTTCTCACGTCTATTTTGGCCCGAGAATGTTCCAAGGCAGAGATGAGACACCAGGAATTTGGGAGCCTCTGTTGTCTCTGGCAGCAGGGCTGAATCCTTTGCCTCTGTCGCTGCCATTTCTCCATCCAGAAAGGGGCCAGACCCGGATGCCCATCTGACCTAGGGAGGAGCATGGAAGGGGGCAGTGAATTTGTGATACATTTGGAGTTAAATTTTCCAGCTCCCTTCCTCAGACACTGAGGTTCCTCTCCTTCTATGTCCCTATCCCTGTCTTTTTTTTCCCCCTTAACATTCTTTTGCACTTTAGTGTTTGTCTACATCAATAAGGAGACATGGTAGGAATCAGTGAGGATCTCCATCTTTACCTGGGTCCTCTGTGCTGTCCTCTTGCTGTGACTTTATCCTATTTGATCTTTTCTGAGTCTACATAAGGTGCCTTTGTTCTCAAATTCAGTCTAAAGGCTGAACTCTGCTGTTGAATAAAAAGGGCCCAGAATGTAGAATCAGGAGATGTGTTTGCCTCCTGGACTCCTCATGTATCTGTGTGTCTCTCGAGAAACCATTTTCCCTCTCTTGAACTTCAATTTCCTCATATGGAAAATGGAAAATAAAAAATATAATAACATAGAACATTCACTGTACTCACTTTCTTCCAGGCACTGTGATAAGCCTTTTGATCTCAGTAGATCCTTACAGTAAACCTGTTGGCATTATCATTCCCATTTTACACACACAGAAACTGAGGCTTGGAGCATATATGACTTGTCCAAGGTCACAGAGTGGCAGAGCCAGGACTAGAACCAAAGTCTATGTGGTGCCAAGGCCCATGTGATATTCTGCCCTATGGTTGTTGCAGGATGAAGGGGTCACAAGTGATTGAACCTACTTTGGCAAGTCTATAGTTAAAGGTTAGTGGAAGGGATTTGGAAGACTGGAGAAAGCAGTTCTGAGTCATGAGTCTCTGGCACTGCAGTACTCATGTCCTACAGTAGAGTGCAGTGTGGACAGAGTTAATTAAGAGTATGGATGAGAAACCAGAAGAAGGAAGCAGGGAGGTCTGCAAGGTTGTACCCTGTGGTTGTTTTGCTGCAAGCTGTTGGGTTTGCCAGCCTTTGACATCATCTGTAATGTCAAAGCAGGGGTATCCTCTGCAAGCTAATGCAAGGGTTGGATTTATTCCATTTCAGGATGAGAGTAATGGCAGATGGTGAAAACATTTTCTGGAAATCAGATATTTGGATTTGTTCTTCTCTTTAGGGTCTCGGGAATGGGGAGGTAAAGGATAAACAGTCACTAGAAAAGCACTGTTGCTGGTAGCTCATTACGTCCTACACTGTGGAGACCCTGCCCTCAGGTCAGGAAGGCAAGCGGATGCGACTAGGAGACATGAGAGAAGCTCTATCGAGTAAAGAGGACCATTGAAACCGAATCACTTTTCTGACCACAATTCTCTTCCGAAATACCGTGGTTCTTTCTTAAGACTGGCAGGTGCATGGAGCACTGTCCAGGCCGCACTCTCAGCAGCCAGCCCTGTGGGAAGACAGAAGCCACGTGGAACCTCCTCAAATGTGTCTGTTGGGCAGGAAATAGTCACTCAGGAGGGAAGGAGGCCCGGCGTTCACTTGCTTGAACAGAGGGAACAAGAAGCCGCCATCTGTGTGGGTGAAGGGCGGGGACTCGGCGCTGTGCCGTCTTGCTTGGGGCTCCGGCTACTCATCTCGAAAGAGGGAAGGATGGGACCTGGTCCCTGAGCTTCCTGTGTCCCTCGGGGATCCCCCGAGGGATGACCGGTCAGATATTTGAGAAACTGGCCTGGGCTTACTTTAGAGAAGATCCATTTGGGGTTCCATTCACTATATCCAGTGTGCTTTATAAACCGATGGCTGGCTCCGGATCCCCAGAGCACCACTAGTGGGTAAAGACAGGGAGAGCAGGAAGTAGTAAGGAGCTCAGCACCAGGCCGCAGGGTGACCTGGGGGCCAGTTCACGAAATAAGGGCTGTGGAGACCAGGTGAGGGCTGGAGCACTTGGAGGATTTGGCAGTCTTTTTTAGAGGAGGCGAGACTTGAACTAGGTCAGATAAGATGGGCAGACATCAGAATTCCCCAAAACACATTCCTTTAAAAGTGTCCCGAGAAAACACTACCTCTTGTTTCTGTCCTCGATAAAGGGTACAAAAATATCTTTGGGTACAAAAATATCCTTGGTGAAACAGGTGTCAGGTGTTCTCCAAGGACACCAAGACTGGCAGCCGTGGGTCTTGCTCTCTAAGACTCCAGGGAAAGAGGGGAGATGGCCACCAGTGCTGACCTTCTCAGCATTTTGCCAGCCCGGGGGTACTGGAATCCCCTTCTGTAAGAGTAATGAGATTCCGGGGTGGTGGATGGGCCCTGGATATCAGGTACCACAGAAGGATCCCCAGTGGTGCCAGGCCAGCAGGGCCCAGACCTGGCTGCACCTCAGATTCACTCTGGGAGCCTTAAATTAGATTAGGGGACCCCTCTGCAGACCCGAAGAGTCAGAATCTCTGGGGGGACCCTGGAATCTGCAGCCAAGTGGTTTTGATACATGCCCAGGGGATCCCTCTCTGGGCCATTTACCACATGAAGTGTTTGGCCCAGACCTTCTAAATTTCCCCACCAGATCTCCTGTCCCAGCGCGACCCTCTGATTGCGGCCTATGGCTATGATGTCGTAGGAAACCTGGGCAGCCCCTCTTACCACGTTTGTGTGGGGTCCCCAACACTGCATCTCAGCAGCTCTGGCCCACAGGGAAGCAGGCCTCCTGGATACTCCCCAAGCTCTTCTCTGAAGCAGGAACCACTTGGCATCCCCAGCGATCCTTTGTTCCAGGAGAGAGAGACCAGGACATGGATAAATGCAATTGTGAAAGCAATTTGCCTCGGACCAGGATCATAGAAGACAATTCCTCAGCATTCAAATTATTATAATGAGTCAAGTTCCACTTCAAAGGAGGCTAAGTTAATAATAGGAAGAGCTGGGGCTCCAAGGGATTCTAATTAGATTTCTTTCCACACCACCCCTTGAGTTTTTTTTCTGAAGAGCATCCAGGGCTGCTAGATTGTGTTATGTTTGGGTTCAGCATGAAGAAACTTGGAAGCTGGGCCTGGCTGGGGGGGACCATCCATCTGACTCAAGCCTGACAGCCCAGGTCCTTCCTCCCAGCAGGAAAGGGGCCTGGCTACCATGAACTTCAGTAGGATTTGGGGTGGCAGGAGTGGGGAGGGGTGGGGGTGGGTTTGGGGTAGCAGAGGGCTTCCTGTGCCAGTCTGGTGAAGTGGGAAGATGGGATGGGTTAGGAAAGTGAGATCTGGAGCCAGACTGCTCTTCCCTTTCCCAGCAATGTGACCTGAGTATGTGACATTACCTCTCTGCACCTCAGTCTCCTCATCTGTGAAATGGGGCTAATGATGGAGCCTACCCTATAAGGCAGATGGGAACATAGAATGCTCTAGGACACATACAGCGGCTAGTACAGTACCTGGCACAGAGTACTATTATTATTACTCTCTAATGTAAGGAAATCAAAAGATGGGAAAAGCTTCCCAAGGTCAGAGCTGACTTAATTTGGCATAAATCCATTGGGCTCAGAAGGTAGCTTGGAAGAAATACCCTGGAGAGGGTCTATCTCTGCTATTGTGAGAAGATCAAAGAGACCACAGTTCAAGTGCTGGTCTTGCCACTTATTAGCTATGTGACCTTGGACGGATTGCTTTACCTCTCTATAGAGGAATGATAACAATAATAAAGGAAAGAGATGTGACACTAAGGGAAGATGTGTGCTAGGAGCACCTAGCATGGGGTCAGGCTCATACTGGGGCCTTAATAAATGTTATTACCAAAATCATCCATTCTATAAAAACAAACCTTTTCACATATCACACCTCAGGAATTTGGATGTATCTTACCATCGATGGTGTCTTACAGTTGCTGTTGTCTGGGCAAACACCGAAAGCTTCGGTGTCAAGATTTGCAGAATGGGAGCAAGTGGCTTGGTAGATAATCCAGGGGGACATTAGGAACACAATGGCTGTGGGAGAGGGTCGGAGGGACGGCAAATCCTCCGTGTTTAGCAGCGACGCCCACGAGGGGTCAAAAGTGAACTAGTGCTGCTGAGGACTCTGGTGAACACTTGAGAGCCGGGGGTCAGCCTTCAAACATGGGGTTGAGGCAGGATGGACGGCTGGGGTGCCCGAGATCCAGACTCGTAAGGATCCACTCCTGACTGGGGTGGAATGTCGGGCCCACTGGCATTGTCTGTATAGGAAGTCACTCTATGGGGAGCATAGGCCTGGGAGATGTTTTGATCAAACAGCACTCAAGCTGTGTTGTTTCGAGTTTCGCCTGGTGCCAATTCCACGCAGGATGTGAAGTATGTTAGGGCTGGAAGGGCCTCTGAGGGTCTCCCATCCACTTTGGTTGGTTTGTGGAGGAGGAAACAGTTACATAACTGCTGCACGCGGCTCTTTCCTCACTTCCCAGGTAAACCATAGGATCCTGGGGAGGAGAAGGGACCTACTTGCTTCCCTTGGAGCCCTCACTGGGCTGAGCAAAGAGGCCCTGGCTGCTGCAGGTGGCCTTGACCTGTCCGAGACAACTACAACCATTGAACACCCGTGGTTGATCTGAGGTTTCCTAGGAGCAAGGCACTAGGCTAAGTGCAAGTACATTTTCTCTCTGCTCGTTATAGCAACAGCAATAACAGCTCTGTGACTTGAGGGCTCACATGAGCCAGGCACAGTGCCAAGCCCTCGACAGGCCTCATTTCACTTGATGCAGATGTGGCATCTACGGCAGATGGGCTGAGACTAGGGCTTTTGCCCTCAGAGGGACATGGGCTCAAATCTTGCCTTTGCTTCTTCCTTATAACCTTGGGAGGTCACTTAACCTAGTCAAGCCTCGGTTTCTCCCTCTGTAAGGTGGAGGCGATCATAGTGTCTCCAGCTGTTACAAAGATTAGAAATGCACATGACGCTCTTTCATAGCATACTTAGCGGGTGTTCAACCAACACTACTAATTGTCTGTATGGAAAAAACTGCCCAGCAGTCTGCAAAGTTAGGCATTACATATCCACCGAAGATGAGGAAACAGACTTGCCTGTGGTCACACAGTGACGGGTGGCTCAGCCAGGATTCAAAGCCAGCACTGCCTGACACCCACCCTGTTCCCTTTACTCAGTGTTCTGCTGCCTCCTCGGTGACCAGAGCTGCTGTCCTCCTCATGTGACAAGTCCTAGGGAAGGGTCTGCAGGGCAATGTCCCCAGAGATCCCAGGCAGAGAGTGGGCGACAGTGTGGCAAAGTGGTTAAAGGTGTGGAATCTGGAGTCATTCTGCCACTCCGGCACTCCCTGGCAGTGTGACTTTGGGCTAGTAACTTAACCTCTCTGGGCCTTTGTTTCCTTATTGGTAAAATGAGGATGACGGTAATAAGGAGGATCAAATGCATTTAGAAATGTAAGGTGCTCAGCCTTGTGTGTCCAGAGCTCAGTTGAAGTTTCCTGGATGCAACTTGTTGTTGTTTTTGTGGTTGTTATTATCACGCTGGGGTGGCCATCCACTTGAAGGTGGGCTCTCCACCCTCCTCCCTGGGAGCTTTCAGAGCCAGACAGTGGCCCAGCAGCGCCTCCAGGGCCATGAGGCCTTTCGGACAGTGGCATAGCTGTTGTTGTCCATTTCTCCAGCCAGGGCAGGGGTCCAGTTGGGCTGGCCGGCAGCCCTGGCTGCCCAAGTCAGGTTGGAGTTTCATCAGTAAGGGAGGTTGGATCCTGGCACCTGCACACCTGGCACCAGCAGGGAGTCAGGCTCCCAATGCTCATCTGGGGACCTTGCTTAAAGGATTCCATCTTCAGGGCTTCCCTGGTGGCGCAGTGGTTAAGAATCCACCTGCCAACGCAGGGGACACAGTTTCGAGCCCTGGTCCGGGAAGATACCACATGCAGCGGAGCAACTAAGCCCATGTGCCACAACTACTGAGCCTGCGCTCTAGAGCCTGCGAGCCACAACTACTGAGCCTGCATGCCACAACTACTGAAGCCCACGCGCCTAAAGCCTGTGTTCTGCAACAAGAGAAGCCACAGCAATGAGAAGCCTGCTCACCACAACAAAGAGTAGCCCCCGCTCGCCGCAACTAGAGAAAGCCCGTGCGCAGCAATGAAGACCCAAAGCAGCCAAAAATAAATAAATTAAATAAATACATTTATATATATATATAAAAAGGATTCCATCTTCAGATGCCTTGGCCCTCCCCCCACCACAAGCCATGCGTGCTAGGCTGCATCCTCCGGGCTCTCCAGCGACTCTATTCTCCAGGGAGGAAGAGGCGATGGATTTCTGAGCTGGGACAGAACCCAGAGTGGCTGGAGCAGACCAGAGCCTCTATACTCAGAGCCTGAAGACATCAGGCAGCAAATGAGAAACATTTTGAGACTCTCTGCCTGATTTCTTTGAGGTTGAGGCCCAAGAAAATGCCTTCCCCTCTTTAATTCTCCTCCCTTATTGTTCTAGACATAAAGAAAATTTAGATAATTCAGGTTAGCCCAAAGAAGAAAATAAAAGTCCTCCATAAACTTACAATCTGAGGATGATGCTTGTTAATGTTTGGTGCATATCCTTCCTGTCTTTTTTTTATGGGCAGATATACATATAGGCTTAAAAAAAAAAAAACCTGGCAAATAGAATCATTCTCTATGTAAAGTGCTTAAAACAGTACCCGACACATGGTAAGTGCTTGATAAGTGTAAACTGTTATTATCATTATTTGTATTTTATAGCCTGATTTTCTCTCTTAAATAGAATTTCAACTCCATGAGAATGAGAACCTTCTATGCCTTACTCATGTGGGTCATCTAGTGCTTAGCACATAGTAGGTGCTCAGTAAACATGTTTTGACTAAATAGATGAAGAGACATTTCTTCACCTCGTTAGATTTTCATCTGCTACATTTAACAGCAGCATAATAATGCCTTGCGGAATTTGTTTCTAAACTTATGCCTGGCGCTTATTTTAAAAAATCGCTCCCAACCCCCTGACTCTCCCCCTCAACCAAAGTCTTATCCTAGATCTCATTCCCATCTGCAAGAGGTGAGGGATGCTGGGTTCCCTGGAGCTTGAGGACCAGCATCCCTTCAGAGAAGCCAGAAGTCAGCCTGTGGGCTGTC
Organism: Pseudorca crassidens; assembly: GCF_039906515.1. Lineage (NCBI taxonomy): Eukaryota > Metazoa > Chordata > Mammalia > Artiodactyla > Delphinidae > Pseudorca > Pseudorca crassidens. Next base: position 19,523,122 of record NC_090297.1, on the reverse strand, counting down.
AGCACCCTTTGGCTCACAAAACCACCAATCATCGACTTAAACCGTGTAGGTAGCACAGACAAGTAAAACCCCAACTCCTGCATTTTTGATGAAGTTGACATTATACAAACGCTCAGGGCTTATTTGGTCAGACCCGGCAGCAAGGGGCTGAATCAATAATGAAACACTGGGAGGAATAAAACATTAAACAGGGAGTTCTGCAAGGCAAGCAGCTGTGGGGTGGGGGGGGTCAAGTCAGGTGACCCAGCATGGGACGTGGCCAACGGTCCCTTTCCCCTGGCTGTCCGGCAGGGAGATGGCCCAGCACGCAGATTATCCTTGTTTCCTACAAGTCTGGTAGGTGGTGTGACTTCCTGGGAAAACCTCTAGGCCAGAAGCTCAGACACATGCAAATAGTATTCATTTTGTGGCCTCCGGCAGATTATATTTTGCCCGTCTGCCTCAGTTGGGAGAGTAGATCCTTGACAGCGATGCCTATATCCTTCCCAGCTGTGAGATTCAATGCACTCAGTGTGAACTTGAGGATGGGATGGTCCAGATACACAGTTTGTTAAGAGCCACAAACGAGCAGGACTCAGGAAATCCATCACTTGGGTCTGTTCTAGCTCTTTTTTCCAAGATTCTCCCCGCTCTGAGAGTCTTGTCCTTGGGATCTTTGAGGAAAGACTTCCTCTGGCTTCTGTTCCATCCATGAGATATTTGAAGATAATGCTCTGCAGTGAAGAGGACCCCAAGCCCCAGATTTCACCTTTCACTCCAGGCCACATCTTTGGCTCCTACCATAAGACTCCAAACTTTGGGAGAGGATTCTGCTCCCTCCCCAAAGCGGCGGGGGGGGGGGGGGGAGCCTGGGAAAGGGAGGAGAGAGAATCCAAAGGGGCAGAAGTGAATTGCGGCAGCAGCTGCCAGGTAGGCTGTCTCTGCATTTACTCCATCACATCCTACCTTTGCCGGCTCATTTGCTTTCCACAGCTTGAATCCTGGAAGCCTGGTCTGTGGAGCTGTGGCCCTGGCAATGCCTGAGCATTGTTAGAAAGGCAGGACCTGGGCCCCACAGAGCAGAATCTGCACTTCAACGCTCAAGGTTCAAGGTGGAGAAGCGGTCCCCCACAACCCCACCCCAGCCGCTGGCCGGCAGGGAGAGGTGGTAGAGGGACAGCTTTGCTCTCAGAGCAGATGCTACAGTTTCACTGGAGGCCACACTTGGGAAACACCTTTCTTCTGAGGTGGTTTATCTATGCTTATTTTATTTATTTATTTATTTTTTGCTTTCTTTCTTTTTTTTTTTTTTTAACATCTTTATTGGAGTATAATTGCTTTACAATGGTATGTTAGTTTCAGCTTCACAACAAAATGAATTAGTTATATATATACATATGTTCCCATATCTCTTCCCTCTTGCATCTCCCTCCCTCCCACCCTCCCTATCCCACCCCTCCAGGCGGTCACAAAGCACCGAGCTGATCTCCCTGTGCTATGCGGCTGCTTCCCACTAGCTATCTACCTTACGTTTGGTAGTGTATCTATGCTTATTTTTAAAAGCAGATTGAGTCAAATGACACTTTCTTCTGTAGGTGTAAAGGCATTTCAAAGGATTTCCCCACTTTGCTTTTTCTGTTGTGAGGGTAAAACCAATACATTTAACAAACATTCACTCGGTGCCTGTTATGGGCCACAACCTGGGCCTGGGGCTTACGGTCTGGAGAGGGGATCCCAGGCTTGAGTAAGATCCAATCAGGAAGCACCTAAGGATGCAGACCACAGCCAGGTCAGTCCCTACACACGGCCTCTAACTATAGGAAGGGCCTCCTTAAACACCGGCTTTACCTCTCTTATCTGAATTCACAGTGGATCTTAATCCTAGCAGAATCACCTGGGGAATCCTTTTCAAAATGTGTTTGCCTGGGTCCCCCCTCAGCGTGTCTGACTCAGTAAGGCTGAATCAAAAAAAGCTTCCACATTAATTCTGCTTCTCAGTTTTGGCCCACTAAGAACTACTGCTTTGTAAGGTAGTCCAATTATTTCTGGTCCTTCAGGAGCTGAGATGGCTTATCTGCAATGATCAAAGCATCAAAGGTCATTCCCTGGGGCAGAGACCGCTAGCTGGGCGCTGAGATTCGTTCCCTTCTTCCTGGGCACATAGCTGGACCGCAAGTGCCAGTCTCCTTTAGAGTTGAGAGGGGTCATGTGACTATGTTCTAGCTCATGGAAAGTGATGCACACCTCTTTGGGGCTAAGCCTGGAGAGAGAGGCTGGGTCTTCTCTGTGAGCTCTCTCCAGCCAGCTGGGACCTCAGCCACGCAGATGACAACTTCCCAAAGGATGGCAGAGCCACAAGATGAAAGGAGCCTGGTTCCCTGAATCACCACATGGAGCTGAAATACCTGCCAACTGTCAACATTCAACTCAGATATGAATGAGAGACACAAATATGCTTTTTTTTGTTGTTCTTAAAGTCACTGAACGTGTGGGTTTACTTATGTTACAGCAGCTTACCTTACCATAACTAATACTTCTCTCTCTGCCCCACTTATTTTACCCCAACAGATTTTAAGCTCAATGTTCAGAACTCAAGATTTAGCCTCTACCACTGCACCAATGTTCTTATTTGGGAATCGATAGGGCTTTTGCTTAGCACAGCCTAAACTTCAGTATATAATCAGGGTCCTTTGCACCTGACTTTAATTTGGTTTATTTTTTGAGCAGTTCTATTTGTAAGGCTTGATATTTCATAGCTTTTACTCTTCCTTATAGATTTTCCAAAGAATATAGAGAAATGGTACTTATTGCTTTTTAAATGGAAAAATATTACTCTATCTTGCAATTACCATATGGGTCCATTGGACACATTTGTAAATCTAAGATAGATTTTGGGCTTTTAGTGATCTTATTTTTCCTATCTCTTAAAACGCTCTTCTATTTCCTCATCTTAGGAATTATTTCATCATTACTTGCCAACTATTCTCAGCTATGCTAAAAAGACTAAAATAATAGGAAAAGGGAACAATGATGGAATTATCTAGAAGGATGATGTGACACAAGTCATCACCGTTGTATCATCTACAGTTTTTTTACTGTGTTGCTGTGGCAGGCAGTATCATGACCCCTCAAAATGTCCACATCTTAATCCCTGGAACTTGTGAATGTGTTACCTTACACAGCAAAAGAGACTGAAGATGTGATTAAGTTAAGGACCTTGAGATGGGAAATTATTCTGGATTACCTGAGTGGCTCAATATGATCACAAGCGTCCCTAAAGGAGTCAGAGAAGAGGATGTGACTATGAAAATGGAGCACCAGAGTGATACAGCATTGCTGACTTTGAAGATGGAGGAATGGGCTGTGAGCTAGGCAGTGTGGTTCAGCCTGAAAAAGGCAAGGAGATGATTCTCCCCTAGAGCCTCCAGAAGGAACGCAGCCCTGCTGACAGCTTGATTTTAGCCCAGTGAGGCCCATTTCAGATTTCTGACCTCCAGAAGTAGATGGTAATATATTTGTGTGGTTTTAAGTCACCAAGTTTGTGGTGATATTTAATAGACACAGTAGGAAATGAATAGAGTTGCCCCAAATCTTGCATTGTCAGAAGATATGAAGAGAAATCTGGAAACACCATTTTATAGTCTGACTTTTGCTTTCCTTGAACACAACTGAGAAATCAGAATGTTTTCCTTTTCATCTAGAATGACAAAGAGAAGAAAATGGACAGAGGAAGATGTTTCGAAATAATTGGATGATTCAGAAGATGAATGCAGAGAGATAGATAGCATCACTTTAGACTCAAGTTAATGAGGATGGTGAAACTTATCACATTAGTGAAGTCTCAGATCATCAGTCTTCAGATGACAATGTCCTAGCTGAACTTTCTCAAATGCAAGAATCAATGAGTAAACAATGTATTTCTAGAGAGAAAAGGAAATGTGGCATTCTCATCTAGTCATTCACTTAACAGGCAGGACAAGGACCTGGACTACGCTGTTTCACTAAAAGGATGTGTCACACTATTTTCATCTTTTGTGATGTTTGTGCACCAACATCTACTTAATATAATTCATAAGTAGACAAATGCTAAGACAGGTGTCAACAAAAGGTAATTGAAAGGAAATACCTGGAGGAGAAGTTTTTAAAAAATCATTGGATTCTCATTCTGGTTGGAGATTATAAAAGTAAAAGTGCAATTCTTTTGCAATTATGGAGCAAAAAGATGACCGTCTTCTCTTCAGCAAAATCATGAGCCATCAAAGATTTCAAAATTTTCTTCAGGAACTGCATTTTGGATTTGCAAGCGAAAGAAGGGAAATCAGAAATGATAAGAATCTAGAATCCAGTGGAGATGTATTTTGAATCTGAAATCAGTATTTACAAGATGTGTGTGTTCCTGTTCATGCACGACAGTTGATGACAGTTGATGAGATGTTGTTTATATTTGGAGGGTGTTGCCCATATCAGTTACCTTCAAAACCAGGATAACATGGAATAAAAATTTAGGTTTGCTAAGTTTAAATTCTTATTAGAATATCTAATAAAGTTGTTCTTCACTCTCCCTTTATTCTCATTTCAGTAAAATTTTTCAAAACAAAGGACTTAAAAAATATTTTACAGTGGTTCATTACTCCCAGATGGTAAATGATAATGACTACTTTTCCTCATGCATTGAAGGGTAAAACAGTCTTTCTTTCCATTCTTCTTTTTGTCATAATAATGTCACTGAGACTAGGGGGCACTTTGAGCCAAGGTACTTCGGTGTGCTGTTAAGACACGTCTCACTGAGCCCCTTCAAAGACACGACTCGACAACAATGCTCATTCATGGAATTGTCTCCCAGGCTTGGGAAAAACCCACTACAGAGCCCTCTCTATCAACTGTCTTCAGTAGGGCCCAGTCTTTCAGATGATATGGAAAGCCAAGGGCAGAAGGAAAGTAGGCCTTCCTTCTCTCTTTCTCTACTCCTTTATTGACTCCATCCATCCATCCATCCATCCATCCATCCATCCATCCATCCATCCACTCAAACATTCTTTCAGCAAAGATTTGTTTGGCTCTTACCACTATGCTTGATGCAGGGCAGTGGTTCTCAACTTGTGGTCCGTGGGTCCCTGGTGGGGGGGGTTGGGGGGTGTTTCTGAAACCCTTTCAGGATGTCTGTGAAACCAAAGCTATTTTCATAATGACACTAAGACATTATTTGCCTTTTTCACATTGGTAATTTGTTCAGAGGGTACAAAAGCAACGGTGGGTAACACTGCCAGTGTCCTAACATGAATCAAGACCTTTTCCAATGTACTAGATTCATTGTATTCTTGTATTCTAGTACATTGCGGTGTCCAATGTACTAAATTCATTGTATTCTTCATGGCCATGTACCCACAGTAAAAATAAAACAAAGCAGTATTTGTTTTGCTAAATCTTGATCTTTGAGTACACATCTCTTTAGTATTCTGTGTGAGGCAATGGGGAGACACATAACAGAAGTCTGTGTACAGAAGTCTGATGGTTGCCTTGAGAACAAACACTGGTGGATTACTTGGGTGCTGTGCTGAAATAGCTGCTTCTTGCATGGGTCACCATATTTATTTTAAAGACTGATGGACAAACTATGGCTATTCAGACTTGGGTATCTGGTAGATCTTTTCTTGAATATGAACCAAATGAGTCTGTCACTTCAAGGAAAACAACAGACAGTATTTGTGGTCAGTGATAAAATTTGAGCTTTCAACTGAAAATTAGAATTTTGGAAAGCTTGTATCTGCCACTGTGAGCTTGACAGCTTCTCAATACTTGCAGACTTTTCTGATGAGATCTGTGATGGTATTAACAAATGTGATTTTTGGTATCACATAATGAAATGTGTCAACATTTGGAAGATCTGCATAATTCAATGAACCACTGTTTTCAAAGTGACCAGTGCATGATGTTTTAGTTTTCTAGGGCTGCCTTAACAAGGTACCACAAACTGGCACTTTGGCTTAAACCACAGAAATTTTTCTTCTTATGGTTCTATAGGCTAGAAGTCCAAGATCAAGGTTAGTAGGGTTGGTTCCTCCCAAGAGCTGTGACAAGAAACTGTTTCATGCTTCTCTTCGAGCTTCTGGAGGTTTGCTGACAATCCTTCACATTCCTTGGCTTGTAGACACAGCACTGGATCTCTGCCTTTATCGTCATGTGGCAATCTCCCTGTATGTGTCTATATCCAAATTTCCCCTTTTTATAAGGACACCAGGCATTTTGGATTAGGGTCCTCCTAACCCCAGTATGACCTCATCTTATCTAATACCATTTGCAATGGCCCTATTTCCAAATAAGGCCACATTCTGAGGTGCTGGGGGTTAGGACTTCAGCATATGAATTTGGGGGGCGGGATACAGTTCAGCCCACAGCACAGGATGTCACAAAATAATGCATGGGTAAAAGATTCATTCAAAGTTCAAGACAGACCAATGGATTTAATAGTAACTGAATATGAAAAATTCATGGATGTGGTTTAAGATTCCACACTGTAACTAACCTTTAAGAGGTTGTTGAGTGTTGGTGTAGTAACAAAGAAGAATATGCATAGTTACCTGAAAAAGCTATTAAAACACTCTCCCCCTTTCCAGCTACATATTGTGTGAAGCCAGATTTTCTTCATACACTTCAACAAAAACAACATATTGGAACAGATTGAATGCAGAAACAGATATGGAAATCCAGCTGTCTTCTATTAAGCCTGACATTAAAGAAATTTACAAAATAAATCAATATATTCTTCTCATTAATATTTTTGATTTGAAAAAATACAGTTATTTAAAAATTCATTTTTGCTAATGTAATAGGTTTATTATCAATATTTTAAGTGAATTAGTAAACGTTTAAAATTTTGTTTTAATTTCTAATATGGTAAATATCTATAGCAAGATCTCTTAATGTTGGAACTATTGATGTTTTTGTCTGATAATTCTTTGTCATTGGAGCTGTCCTGTGCACTGTAGGATGTTAGCAGCATCTCTGGCCTTTACCCACTGGATGCCAGTATCATTCCCTGCTCTCCTGCTACCTACTCCCTGGAAGTTGTGACAACCAAAAATGTCTCCAGACATAGCCAAATGGCCCCCAGTGGAGAACCTCTGGTCTATAGATATAACCAGTACAAACAAAAGCTCTTGGGGTTCTCAATAATTTTTAAGAGTGGAAAGGGGTCCTGAGACTGGAAAGTTTTAACACCATTGATGTAGGGGATACCCTGGTGAGCAAATCATTCATGACACCTGCCCTTATGGACCTTGGGGTTTAATGGAGGAGACAAGCATGAACCAAACAGCAGTAAAATTGCAACCGTGGCAAGTGTTTTTAAATATGATGTATATGATGCCACAAGGCCTCCTCTTCCTCTCTACCTGAAAGAACTGCCTGTGAGTTAGGAGGAAATCCAGGGAAGTCTGGTGTCCTGGTTGCCACCAGAAAGAAGTTTCCAGAAGGACTGAGAGGTCCACAGTGTCAGGTGATGCCGAGAGTTTGAGTAACATGAGAAGAGCTTCATTGACCAGTCTCCAGTGACAGACATTTTGCCATTGTTGTGTTTGTTAAAATAATTTTGGCTGAAAACAATAGAAATGGACATTTTTTTAAAAAGGAAAACAGTTGGTAATTTAATGGGTACTGAAGTAACTGATAGATTCAAAAGAGTCAACTTGGGAAGGGAAGGGGCCAAGATATTTCAGCACTAAGAGCCTATCATTAACCTGCTCTCAGGCTCTATCAGACTTTTTGAGTACTATTAGATAAGGAGTCTAAATTGAGTGCGGGTTTATGGAAGTCAGGTGACAAATGGACTTTGGGCCCAAGTACAACTCACATTAGTTTTGCAGACCTACTCTGAAGTTATTTACTGGTCCTTGGGCGTATACCTGGGAAAGGTATACTTGGCAGCTGGATGAACCCTCACATTGGTTTCCTGACCTATGGAGGTAAGAGCCATTATGGTAAGAGATGACAAATAGAAGTCCTTGAAACTCTTTCCTACTGCCACTCCTGGCCAAGACAGTAAATCAGAAGCAATAGTGTATTTAGGGAAGAGTTGCAGAGATTAGTGGCACCAACAAAAACTCGAAGGGTGCATGAGTGGTGATCCACATCACATCCCTACCCAATTCGCCTATCTGACTTGAATGGATTACGACACACTGTAAACTTACCAAGTGGGTATCGCAATCCTAGCTGCTGTGCTGGAAGTGATATATTTACTGGAGCGGACAACACAACCTCTGGAGCTTAGTATGTGACAATCTGGTGAATGTATTTTTCTTGGTTCCCATCCGTAGAGAAGAGCAAATGCTGCTTGCTTTCACATGGCAGGAACAGCAGTACACATTTATGTCTTGCACCAGGGCTACATTAATTCTCCCACTTTCTGATAGGATATAGTCTATAGGGATCTTGATGGTCTTGACATTCTGCAGAATATTTTATTGGTCCACTGTATTGATGATATCATGATAATGGACCTGGTGAGCAGGAAGTAGATACCAAGATACCCTAGAAAGACCCCTATGTGCCATAGGGCAGGAGGTAAACCCCACAAAGATCCAGAGACCTGCCATACTGGTGGGGTTTGTAGGGATACAGTGGTCTGGGGAATGCTAGTACATCTTCTCTAAAGTAAAGGACAAATTGTTGTGCCTTACACATCTTACCGCTAAGAAATAGACCTAATGCCTGGTGGGGCCTTTTGGATTTTGGAGGCGCTGTTTACCACACTTGCTAATACTGCCCTGACTCATTTATTAGATGACTTAGGAGGCTGCCAATTTTAAGTGGGTCCAGGACAAGAGAGGACTCTGCAATGGATCCAGACTGGATCCAGACTGAGATGCAAGCAGGGTCTGCTTATTCATTCTGCACAATGCCTAGGGCCCAAGATACATTTATAAAAATATTTTAATTTTAGTTTATTTTAAAATCAAAAGAAAAAAATGAATCTAATGATCATGAATTCAGCCTAGATTATACCCATCTTTAGGCCAATGGAGTTGTAAAATGCACTTTTTAATTTTTTTTTTTTTTAGGAAAGAAAGAGCCCACATGGCAAGAATGCCTGGTGCCCACGAAAGCCACGGTGCAGCTCTGGGTGTCGCTTTGCCTCTCGCCACGTGGGATCTGGTCAATTTGATGCTGTTAGGCGTACTTAGGGCAGATCAGGTTGCCACGGAGAGTATCTGGTCAGTCTCATTAAGAGAGTCAGAGCGCAGTTCCCTAGGGTTCTGTGTCAAGGCCATGCCCTCTTTGGCAGAGAGCTACTCTATCTGAAAAGCGGCTTCAAGCACAGACTGAGTGTTTAACCATGGAACACAAGAGCCTCTGTGGCCAGAGCTGCTTGTCCATCATGAGCTGTGTCTTGTCAGATGCTCCAAGTCAAAATGCTAGTTATAATGCTTCAAGTTGTATGACGGACAGGGCTTATTTGGGGTTAAGGCCAAGTGGATCCAGGAGGCACAAATAAATTCATGAACAGAGAGAGAAGAGCCCCATGCAACTACCTTCTTCACACGGACACCCTTTCCTCAGCTCACACGTGTGGCCTTGGTGGGGGCTCTTCAAGACTGATTGAAGGAAGAACTTGGCCTGGTTCACATGTGAGCTGAAGCAATACATGGAACTGGCCAAAACTGGCCTGGTGCCACCCCACTCAGGGGTGGCCCTAAGAGACACGGTGAAGGGAAATCCTAGACGGGCAGAGCTGTGAGCAGCACCCTCTGTGGTCCATGTTGCACAGAGAGAAAAAGGACCTGAGATACAGGAAGACATGACCTCCTGGGCATGGCTAATGACTTGGCTCTGCTTTCTGGGGCAACCAGAACCAAAACACAGGGCTGCCTTCCTTCCAGGCACTCATTGACTCCTACACCAGTCTTATCAGGTGGGTATTTTTGTTATCCCCATTTTACAGATAAGGAAACTGAGGTCCAGAGGGGTTTAGTAACTTGCTCAAGGTCTGACAGCTAGTAACTGGAGCGCTGGGACAAACAGTCCAGCTTTAGACTCATTTTCCTAGTGGAGTAGAATCAATAGTGCCACATTAGAAGTGAGGATGTCTGGGTTTGAATCCCAGCAATGACCGTGAGATCCTGTGGACCTTTGGATGTGCCTCATCTGTACTCCAGGGCTCTGTTTCCTCTTCCAAAAGGTAGTGCTTGATGTAGAGCTCAGGGAATATAACCATTTTTTTAAATAATAACTTTAAATGGAATATAGTCTGTAAAGTTTTGAATCCCTGTGTTGTACACCTGAAATGAATGTAATGTTATAAATAAACCATGCTTTGATAAAGAATAAAACTAAACACCACCAACTAAAATGTACTGCTTGGACTCTTATTATCGATAGTGCCTCTTCTTGCTCTAAGTTACTTGATTCCTCTCGGCCTTCCAGGGGTTCAGCCTGGGCTAGGAGCAGGGCATGCAAATATGAATAAGCCGTAGTTCCCCAGGAGTACTCTGGCCCCTCTGTAAGCTGCGTCCATAAAGCCTGCATTCTTCGCCTGAGCGATTATGGGTTTGGAGGTTTCCAAATAATGATTTCAGCGTGTGTTTGTATAAACAAAGGTTGGGGCAGGGAGATGAGGGGAATGTGGGCCTGGTTCGTTTGTGCAGCTAAAAATAGAAACGTGAAAGTCCTATAATAATGAGGCAGAAACTTAAAACAACTTTCTTGGAAAATTCCCTCCCCATGCCACACTGCCCAGGTATTTCCCCCTTTTTGCCTCATGCAGATGGAGCAAGGGAAATTGGGGTGAGGGCCGGGTATCACAACACACACTTCCTTCCTGGCACTGAGGAGGAGGGGCCGAGGAGACCAAACTGGGAACAAAACGTCTGTTCAGGAGCCTGATTCAGGCTGACATGGGCCTTTGAGCTCCCTGAGTGGCATTTACAGCCACAGATATGGAAAAGAAAATAAATCTCCCAGGCCCAGCATCTTGCTTTAATTAATAACATAATCAAGTTTCTGGCCTCGTGAAATGGAAGGATTTCAACACTCAAGAAGGCCCCTCTGGCAGCAGGCAAGAAGGGGGCTCCCTGGCCAGGCAGCCCCTTGAGCAATGGGCTGGCCAGGCCAGGCAGGGAGATCAGGGAAGGTGTGCTCAGGCCTTCAGGGCAGGACAGTAGGAGGCTGGCTCCCAGGTGTGAGGCAGGGGTTCAGAGGAAAGAATCAGGGAAGCAGGAAGCACGTTGATGATCATAATCCCCGGTATTTGCTGTGCATTTATCATGTCCTGCGCTTTCACCGTTATTTCCCCATTCAGTCCCTATAGAACAATTGGACCGGCTGTTCTCCCCATTTTTCAGATCAGGAGACTGAGACCCAGAGAAATTGGGGTGATTGACCCAGAGACACACAGCTAGAAGGTGGTGGAGCTGGGATCTGAATGATCCGAACTCAGGGCTGTCTGAGTCAGGAGAGACAGAGAGGATGGGGGTGAGGCTCACAGAAGGACCGAGGGACTGTGTCTTCTGTTTCGCCCCAAGGACTCAGGATGATGTCCTTTCAATCAGGATTGTCCACTCTCTTTGTTTGAGCCGATGTAAGTGTCTAAGGAGGGTTGGGGTGGGGTGGGGGTGTTAAGGAGCGATGGCTAGATTTTAAAAATGGATGTGGAGGGAGAGAAGTGGTAGATGCTGAGGAAGGCAAAGGAACACAGGTCAGGAGCCTTGGGGGCTGGATTGAACACCCAGAGGTCCCTCCAGGGCTCCATGGGCCAGAAGCAGAATGGACAGCGGCCGCTGGCTGGCTGGGGACTCTGTGATGCTCTGGGTGCGAAGCCAGGCTCAGGGCCAGATCCCTGCCATTCCCTCCCCCACGTGAGGGGCTGCTTAGGATGGCCTTCCTGGCTAACATGCTTGGCTCACTTTGGAGGCTCCAGTAAATAAATAAACACAGGAAATCATCAAATCATGATTTGGCCCTGATCTACCTCTGTCTCCCCTCTCCTCTCACACATTCCCCGTCTCAGCTAAGTCGGTCAGCATGTGGGTCCCTCGGTGGTCTGGGTTTGCATGGTTGTCCCCATCACTTGGAGGGCTCACTCCCCCATCGCTGATGCTGGCGTCCCCTCCACCTCTCACTGGCCGGCCCCAGAGCCACCTCCTCCAGGGTGGCTTCTCTGAGTGTCTCAGCCAGAAGTAATGCTCTTACCTTTACTGGGATATCTTTTACCTTGTAATTGAGTCACTCCATCATTCACAAACACTTGTGGGTACTTGCTTTGGTTCTGGAATGTCATTCTGCCCATGTCTTATGTCTCCAGGTTCCTCAAAGGCAGAAGCCGGTGGTAGTTGTGATAATAATTATTATAGTATTTTCCAGTTGCTGAATGCTTACTCTGTGACCAGGCCTATAGCATTTTATGGGAGTTATTTTATTTAATTCTCAAAACTATGTGGTGGGTGTTATTATCCTTTATATATTATAGAAGAAGGAACTGAGGCAGAGGTTAAGCTGTTTAAAGTCATCAGCTAGTAAATGGTAAAGCCCGGACTTGAACCCAAGCAGTCTAATGGAAGAGTCCATAACTACTAGCTTAAATACCATAAAATGTGTGGAAGTGCCTGGGGTGGTGCCTGGCCCATAGCCACAGATTCTCAAACGTTGCTTGAATATGAACTCGCCTCACAAGGCCCAATATTGGACTTTGATTTATTTGTTTCCAAAATTTGTGGATTGAATCAGCAAAAAAATGGCTGGGGAATGAATTAGTGGGAAGTTTTGGCAGCTTCCCTGGTTATCTACTACTGCATAACAAACCATCCTGAAACCTAGTGGCTTAAAATAACTGTTTATTATTATCTCTCATGGTTCTGTGGATTTGATGGGGCTCAGCTGGGTGGTTCTGGCTCGTGGTCCCTCCTGAGGTTAAGTCAGATGGCAACTGATGCTGGAGTCATCTAACGGCTCACCTGGGCTGGACGTCCAAGATGGCTGAAGGATGGTCAGGCATCTCTACTGCTGCGTGGCATCTCCATGTGGTTGGTTGAGCTTCCTTATAGCATGGTGGACTCAAGCTAGTTGGATTTCTCACACGGTGCCTGGCTCCATCCAGGGAAAGCATTCCAAGAGGCCCAGGCTGAAGCTTTGAAAGTCACATGACCCAGCCTTGGAAGTCACACGCTGTCATTTTTGTCTAGTGAGTACTGGGAGGTGTGTTCACTGGTTCAGAGGGAGGGCACTTTTGGAGACTAGTTACCACGGGAGCAGCACTGAATCATGAAGGTCCCAAGGGCTTCAGTTACTGTGGCATGGCTGAGAATCAGGATCTACTCAGGAGACTTGGGTCAAGTGTTCATTTGGAGGTAAACTCCTGAATGAGGAAAGCTGACACTTCTTTGGCCTGTAATGTCTCAGGCACCCTCACACTCTCCCAAAGGACTGAAGTTTGCCTAAATCTGGGCTCTGGAAATTTTGTTTCCTGATTCTTCTAAAACCAAATCTCCCAAATCTGACTCAAGTCAAATGGGCAAGTCTTTACTGAGCACCTACTCTATGCCCTGCCCTGTGTGATAATAATCACTAACATTTTTGAGGGCTTGTACCTGACATTCTCAAAGTGCTCATACATATCGTTGGACGTAATTATCATAACAATCCCATGTGGTGGGTATTTTCATTAGCCTCATTTTATTTTTTATGCAATAATTTTATATTTGTATGAAAATCATGTCTTTAACATTTTGAAAATTATCCTTTGGTACCACATTACAGCAAGATGGGATTTTCTTTGTCATCAATGTTTTGTTTGTTACAAAATAATCAATATTGTAGGTGATTTACTATTGTCAAGTCACAGATAATTTGTGACTAGATTCCTTTTTCTTTTTTTTTTATTAACTTTTATTGGAGTATAGCTGCTTTAGAGCATTGTGTTAGTTTCTGCGGTACAGCAAAGCAAATCAGCTATACGTATACATATATCCCCTGTTTTTTGGATTTCTTTCCCATTTAGGTCACCACAGAGCATTGAGTAGAGCTCCCTGTGCTATAGAGTAGGTTCTCACTAGTTATCTATTTTATACATAGTAGTGTATATATGTCAATCCCAATCTCCCAATTCATCCCACCCCACCTTCCCCCCCAGGTATTCATACGTCCGTTTTCTACGTCTGTGTCTGTTTCTGCTTTGCAAATAAGTTCATATGTATCATTTTTCTAGATTCCACATATAAGCAATATTTTACGATATTTGTTTTTCTCTTTCTGACTTACTTCACTCTGTATGACAGTCTCTAGGTCCATCCATGTCTCTGCAAATGGCACAATTTCATTCCTTTTTATGGCTGAGTAATATTTCATTGTATATATGTACCACATCTTCTTTATCCATTCCTCTGTTGATGGACATTTAGGTTGCTTCCATGTCCTGGCTATTGTAAATAGTGTTACAATGAACATTGGGGTGCATGTATCTTTTTGAATTATGGTTTTAAAGGTGAGAAAAGCAAGTTGCAGAGAGGTTAAGTAACTTGCCTAAGTTCTTATAATCAGCAGATAAATTCAGGATTTCAACTTATGTATACCTGACTCCAGATTCCATGCTCTTAAGCTCTATGCCATCTTTTCTGCTCTATGAGAAAGACCTGACCCAGAGGACATCGTCCCCGCCTTCAAGGAAATTGAATCTAATAGAGGAAAGAGGACTTGAAATACTTTGTTAAATCTTTGTTTAGGAAGCAATTCTGTTATATTTTACTGGTCAATAAAAAGGTATCTGCCTCTCTATAGTGAGAACCAGGAGGAAATGTTTGATGTAAGGATATCTTACTTGAAAAAACTTTATCTGATCAGGTGACAGTGGGTCACTAGTTATATCAGTCAGCATTTGCTGTGTAACAAGCCACACCAAAATATAGTGGCTTAAAACAGACATCTATTTGCTCAGGATTCTATGGTTTGGCAGTTTGGGCCAGGATCCGCTGGGTTGTTCTTCTGTTGGTCTCTGCTGAGTTCATTCACGTGTCCACAGTCAATTGACAGACAATAGTCTCACTCACTTGTCTGGTATGTTGTTGGCTGTTGGTTGGGGTGACAGCAGTAACTGAGCTGTGTCTCATCATCCAGCAGGCTACCTAAGGCTTGTTAACATGGGTGTCGTCATGGGGCTCCCTAGAGTAGCAAGAGAAGGCAATCCCCAATGTCTTTGCTTGCATCACATTTGCTAATGTCCCATTGACCCAAGAAAGTCACATGACCAAGCCCAAATTCAAAAGGTAAAGGAATAGACTCAACCTCTCATTGGAAAGAGTTACAAAGTCATGTTGAGAAGAGACATAGGTCTAGGGATGAAAGGAATCTGAGGCTACTTTTGCAGTCTATCAGGTTGGTTTTCCTAAGGTCAAAAGATACCTGTAGGTAAGTAGAATAATGGCTCCCTCAAAGATTTCCACGTTCGTGTGCTATATTCATGAATGTTTTGCCTTACATGGTAAAAAGGACATAGCAGATTAATTAAATTAGTAATTTAAACAATTCATTATTAAATTATTAATAATTAAAACCAATTTATTAAGTGAATTAATTAAAGTATTAATTTAAATATCTTTAGATGGGGAGATTTTTCTGGGTTATCTGGGTGGACCCAATGTAATTACAAGGGTTGCTATAGGTGAAAGATGGTGGCAGGAGAGTCCCATCAGAGAAGGAGATGTGACGACAGAAGCAGAGGTCAGAGTGATGGAAAAGGGCCATGAACCAAGGAATGAGGGCAGCTTCCAGAAGAAAAGGCAAGGAATGAGTTCTCCCCTAGAGCCTCCAGCAGGATTGCAGCCCTTCCCACATCTTGCTTTTTAGCCCACTGAGGCCTCTGACCTCCAGAACTCTGATACATTAGTATAATATGTCACTCATTTGTGGTGATTTGTTACATCATCAATAGAAAACTAACACAACTTACAGCCATAAGACCTTTTTCTTAAGACCAGTAATACTGGTTTTGTGATTAGTCAAAAGCAGGCAGTCACATCCCTTTTATTAGAGAGAACAAAGACCTGGGCTTTTTTTTTTTTTTAAGTAATTTTATTTTATTTTAGTTTTCTTTATGATCTAGCTTTTTATTTTTTTTACATCTTTATTGGAGTATAATTGCTTTACAATGGTGTGTTAGTTTCTGCTTTATAACAAAATGAATCAGTTATATATGGAATTTAAGAACAAAAAAATGTCATGAAGAACCTAGGGGTAAGACAGGAATAAAGACACAGACCTACTAGAGAATGGACTTGAGGATATGGGGAGGGGGAAGGGTAAGCTGTGACAAAGCGAAAGAGAGGCGTGGGTGGGAGAGACCTGGGCTTTTAAATACCCGCTCCCTAAAGTCCTCAAGTGCTAGAACATAAACGCTCCCTGGGAATGCTTTCCTCTTAAAACCTACTGAAGGGAAAGTTGTAAGAAGTGTTTGATGAATCTTCACATAAAACCAGGATTAGAATGAGCAGAGTTGAATGAGTATTGTGAGAAGAGTACCATATTATGTTTATGAGTTGCTTTCCTTAAATCTCCTGATCTTTTAGGACTATTTCACTCTTTCCTATTTATTTAATAATTTTCATAACAATTTTTTTTCAAAAGAATAATGGAGTATAAAAAGGCTTTGACCGTTACTAAGTTTCCATCGTTCAACTGCTGGCTGCACATCCTAATTGCTGGCAAAATCCCTAAGAAGAACTAAGAAGCTTCTCTCTCAATAATGCTGAATCAATAGTGACAGCCATGTCACACACAATAAACAGAACAAAGTGAGATGGCCCATCATTCTGAAGGACCTGAAGCATGCATGCAAGGAGCCCTCTCACCCGTGCGAACGCGCTGGTGATTCATCACGGTGGAAATCATGAGTGAGATACGGAGGGGGCCTCTCCAGTGGGCAGGAGTAACAGGCTGGCCCCATCGGTGTGATTTCTTACTAATGCACCCCAATTTCTCAGGTTAAGACTTCAGCCGGCAGATTAGAAAGTACAAAATCCATTTGCTTCCGTTGTGAGTCAACAGAGTACCAGAGGTCGTAGCCATCTCAGGATCGCTAAGCCGGAAGCAGTTTCAAAGAGCGAAGGATCAACCTCTTCTTTTCCAGATGGGGAAACCAAAGCTCAGAGAGCAGTGACTTGTCCTGGGTGATCCAGCAAGTTGGTGGCAGGACAGGACCTGGAACTCATATCTCTTAATTCTTGGGCCAGTCTCTGGGCTGTCTTTTAAGGAAAAAAGGGGTGAAGGGAAGGGAGAAAAGAAAGAGGTAGAAGTGGAAGAGAAAGAAAGGGATAAGGAAGTAAAAGGAAGAAGCAAAGGGGACAAAACAACAACAAAAGTAAAGGAAGCAAGTGTTCTCCAGACCAGTGGATCCCAGATGTCTTCTGAGAATCAGCTCCAACAGTGTCATCTGGTAAGACAAAAGAAAAGAAAATCTTTCCTAAAATAGAACGTGAGGGAGAAAGGGGGCAAGGTTAGAAATAATGAAAAGTAATGTGACTATAAAATAAAATAAAGTGATGGGTACCAATACCTACCCCATATGTTTGTTGTAAGGGTCAGGCGAGATTACAGATGTAAACGTGCCTGACTGTGAACAGTAAACCCCTATTAAAAAACACCAGGCTGTCTGACCTTGGGTAGGTCACTGCTCCTCTCTGGGCCTCTGTTTCCTCAACGTTCCCTGAGCAGCTGGTGTTGGCAAGAACTGAAATTATTGAGACCCAAAAGAAAGAAAACGTGGTGTTTCTGTTGAAGAAACCCTCTCAGTCCATTTCTCTTTTTACATTCATCTACTTAAGCTGACTGCAGCGGGAGACTGATCGAGAAAATGTGAGCAACAAACCCCTTTCGCCTTAATTGTCCAGATGCTCCTGAGTGTGAAGGAGCTGGTGCATTTCACTTCTGCCCCGCCCACCACACCCCACCTGCTGGCCGAGGCCACCCCCCACCCCCAAGTCCAAGGTGGTACCTCCTGCCCAGCTGCTCTGTGGTCCTGAGCCAGCAGGGCCAGGGTGGGCAGGTGAACTCCATTTCTGGCTCATCAGTGACTCATTTTCAGAAGTCACGCCTTGGGGAGCTTGTTAAAAGGCCGTTGGCATCCCCAGGAGGGGAGCTCAATTTGCATTTATGAATGAACCACTCCAGAGAAATCAATGAACATGTCACTCAGGTCAAGTAAACAAATGTGTTTTCTCCTCGGGGCCTGGTGCAGGGCAGTGAGCCTCCCCACGGGCAGGGGCTTCCGAGAAGCTGCTCTGTCTGGACTGAGCCCCAGCTTCAGGTCAGCACCCTGGGCAGGGCCCTGGCCTCCACTGAGCTTCTGTCTACCCCACCCCTACCTGGAGGGGCCATTCCCAGAGGCACAGATTCTCTGGTATTTTATGGATGAGAAAATCCTACAGAAAAAAATCTTCCTTGACTTCTGCATTCCCATCTTTCCTTTTCCTCATTCATTGACTCAGGGTACATTTATTAAGCACCTACTGTGTACCAGTCATGTAAATGTTAGGGACAGGGACTCAATGACACATAAGACCTGGGCCCTGTCCTCAAGGGACTAGCACTCTGTGCCCCAGAATCACCAGAAAAGCTTTTTAAACACACAAATGGCCAAGCCATCCAGGTGTGACAGAGGACATCCACTCCTAACTGCCTACTTTCTCTCTTCCGTTTCACATTACACTGTGCTATTCTTATCAAATTTTTTCTTTTTCAAAAACTGATCTTTTGCTTCTAAACCTGTAAAAGAGAGACTTAGAAAATCGTACAACCTTTACTTCTTATTGACACAACATTCAAAAATCTTTGTTTATAGGTTGACCGAGTTCCCACGACGTTGAAAGTTCCTCCTGCATTGGCGCCTGAAGGAGGATTTGAAACCAAATATTGAACTCATTTTGGGAAAGTGAAGCAGCAGGTTCTCTGCAGAGGGAAGGTTTCCACTCATCAGAAGACGATGTCGCCCCCGTGGGAAGCGAGCCCCGCCGGCATCTGAGGCACTGGCTTCCTCACACAGGCACTGGGGAGGGGGGAAGCTCTCTCTCCCATCAGAAGAGGGTTTCTCACCATCAACCATAGTCATATCACACCCAGAATAGGACACGCTGAACATTCAAAAAAGGAAACTATTTTTCCAGAACCTTGAGGCCCCGTGGGCACGTTTAGAACTCTGGAGGTAAATTATTAACAACATGAATCAGTTATTCATGAAGTCTTGCTGCAATATATAGTTTTAAAGCTAAGAAATGCATTTCTCCAGGCATGTTAAAATTAAGTTGAAAAATAGTTGGGCTTCCCTGGTGGCGCAGTGGTTAAGAGTCCGCCTGCTGATGCAGGCGACACGGGTTCGTGCCCCGGTCCGGGAAGATCCCACGTGCCGCGGGGCGGCTGGGCCCGTGAGCCGTGGCCGCTGAGCCTGCATGTCCGGAGCCTGTGCTCCGCAACGGGAGAGGCCACAACAGTGAGAGGCCCGCGTACCACAAAAAAAAAAAAAAAAAGAAAAATAGTCAATTCCGAACAATCAGACTTTTTGTGATAAATCACCAAGGATTTACTACCTCAGAATGGTGGGACACAATATGAGGGTCAGAGAGAAAATTCTGACAGCCTTAGAGTCCCTGGTTCCACATTCTGAGACCCAGTCATATTTCTGCTGAGTTTCACAAGATACCATGTGTATTAATTTTAAAAATTGCCCTGTTTGGCTAAGCAAACTGAAGTTGGATTCCTGTGGCTACCTTGCAACTAAAAAGAGCCCTGACTAGCACAGACCTGAAAGGATTCTGGAATATTTTCTCAGCATAAGTTGGGCTGCTTTTGGCTACAAGTAGCTGAAGTAAATCTTAAAGAGTTTTCACACGATGAGAACACTCTTTATTTCATTTAACCAGAAGTCTGGAGGTTGATTCTACAAGGCACAATGATATCATCAGGGACCCAGGTGCTTTCCATTTTTGCTCTGCCGACCTCAGGTTCTTGGCTTTTGTCTTCAGGCTGGTCCTTGTGTGATCACGAGATGGCCACCATGGGCAGGAAGGAGGCTTTCTCCTAACCTATCTTTTCTCTTTTTTGAACCAGAGAGGAAAGGCTTCCCCAGAAGTCACCTCAGCCAACTTCCTCTCAGGTCCCACTGACCAGAATCGGGTCCCCTGACCATCTCTAGCTGCAAGGGAGGATAGGAAAGTGACCAGCTGGCATTTTCAGGCTCTGAGGTAGAAGCAGGTTGGCTGACAAGGAAAGAGGGGGGAAGGCTGTGGACAGACAAGCCATAGTGTCTGCCACACTCCCTTTCACTTCTTCATAACCACTGCAAGGGAAGAGAAAGGTAAATTATGGACAAATGACAGTCTTCACAAGTAATACATTTAATCAAGGAAAATAGTCTGTACAACAGCATGGCTGCCTAGACGTATTTTTGGAACTACACATGAGCTTCCTCTGCTACGAAGCACTGTTAACCGAGAGGTGTTGGTTTCTGGTGTTTCCTTCTACCCCTTGACCCCTCCCTTCAGTTCGCTAGACTCTTCTGATCATTTCCTCAGGGAAGGGATGACACAGCAGAAATGCAGAGAGAAAAAAGAATGGATTCTTAGCTATGAGTTTCAAAGACTTAGACTAGAAATAACCCCCAGCGCTGGGGAAAAAATTAGAGAAACAGAGGGGGGAGAAGTTGGTGGGGAGAGGGCGGGAGCTGGCCCTGGAGAGGCCACATCGGGGAGAGAGGAGTCAGGTCCAGCTCCATCCCGAGGGAACCGTCTGTGGCAGACCCCAGGGAGCTGCGTGGAGTAGAGCACACACTGCAGATGGCCCAGCGTCCTCAAGCCCTCTGTGGCTGGGCTGCTGGCCCATGAGGTCTCCCACGGACTGCAGTAGGAGCACTGCCCACTGACGAGTCAGCTGGCAGGGTGCCCGTCTGTGTTCTTGGGGACTGCCCCCGTTGATGCTCCAAGACACTTGAACCCCCAAACACAGGGTGGAGTGAGGGCTCAGTGGAGGGCAGAGTGGGGGGAAAGGGCAAGCCCCAGCCCCTGTCCCTGTCCCCAAACTTGGCTGGGACTAAACAGAACCAGCTTGTGAACCATCTGGGGCTGGGAGTGTGGACACTCCGCCTGACAAGATGACAACGACAGAGAGGAAGACCGGTGTCAACACAGCAGAGAGGCTTCTGCAGGCGGTCACAGTGGCAGGTCCATCTTTGCATCGACCCAGAGAAGGGAGAACCTGCTCCGCACCCTTATCAGTTACCCTCCCAGCTCTGGAGCTGGACCCATCACGGGACACCTGGCGCTACCTGTCAGCCCCTTTGGGCTCTCAGCAGACCCCTCTCTGAAGAACAGTGCTCTGATGGGTTAACCTTGCCCTTGCATGTCTGTCAGCTTGGCTTTATTTTGAGGGGCTGAAAGTGCTTCTCCCTCTCTTGTAGTATTGCAATCCCATTCCAGTCTGATGATAGGGAAACTGAGTCCCACTGTGGTTACTAACTGAGCTCCTGTCAGCTCTGTGCTAACATCCTCTACATATGCTCCTTGACTTAAGGGACTTCGCTTAACTCTTATGACAATCCTATGTGCCAATGCGGTTCCTAATTCCATTTTATAGTTGGAGCAGCCGAGACTCAGAGAGGTTCAGCAACTTTCCCAAGGCCACAGAGTGGAGTGGGAGAGCTGGGCTTCCCACCGAGTGCTCTGACTCCTGGGTGTTTTGCCAGTCTCGCAGTTAAACGACTTGTCCAAGGTCACGCTGTAACTCAGGAGTGAGCTGAGACCTCCCCCTTACTCCTAGCCCATGCTCTCTGGCCTTCCATAAGTCCTCTGCTCTCACTCGCAAAGAGCAAAGAGCCGCATGGGAATTGAAGAAGGAGTGGAGAGGAGGACAGAGCCTGTGCGTAACCCTCGCTCTTGCTCCCTCCCCCGTGTCTGTCCAGGTAGCAGGAGGTAGCATGAGGCCCACTCCAGACCCCATCCCTGCCCAGCTGACCCGGGAAAGGGCTCCCACCGCAAACACCCCACTGTTTACTTGCCCCCGTGGAGGGTGAGAGGCGTCAGGGGGCTTGGAGGGGAGATGCGGCCACACCAGCCATCACCTGGAATACATTACAGCAGCTGTGACTAATTAAACTTTGATTTCCTCAAATTTCCATCTTCTTGGAAATTCCTTCAGAGCCCCACGGTATTCAAGGCTGTGGCAGAAAGTAAATACCAGACCAGCCACAGGGGCCTCCAGGCGGCCCATTCTCCATCTCCCTCGTTCCCTTTCTCTCTGCCCTCCTCTGCTTTTCTTCCTGAGACCTCACAAGAGAATCCCCCTAGGTCGTCTCCAAACCACAGCCCCAGAAGCTGATTTGGGGTTTCCACCTAGGTGAAAAAATGCTCCTTCTGTCCTCCTGGGGGGGGTGACAAGGATGTGTCGGGAGGGGGCTGCATCCTCCACCCCCATGGGGCGCCTGCAGGCATGAAAACAGCCGTCTGGGTGGCCTGCATCCTTGGGCTCTCCCCCACGGCTTGCCTCGGGGGTGGAGGTGGGGGTCATCTCAGGTGGCCCAGTGTCCTTAGACCCAGAGAGACGTGGCTGGGGCCGGCAGGCAGGAACGCGGCTCACAAGAGGCGCAGCGGAGCGGCTGGAGGTGGCTGCTTCTGGGTGTGGGTGCATGGGCTCCGTGAGGCATCCGTGTCTTCTGTTTGTCCAGGAGGGCTGGGCTGAGGCTGATGGCCACTGTTCACTGAGCATCTATTATGTGCCAAGACCCACTTGGAGGCATTCACGCCCTTTCTCTCCAGTCTTCACAACGGTCCTGTGAGAACAATAAGGCAGTAGTGCCCTGTTTTACAGAGGAGGTCAGAGGTCAGGACGTCCCCTGAGGTCAGAGAGGAGACTGGCTCAAAGCCTCACAGTAAGAGCCGAGATTAAGCCCTGGTCTGTTTGAAGCTTACGTCTATGTTTTAACTGACACATACCGAGGCCTTTACTGCTGGAAGATGCTTTGTTATCTTCTACCAAGGTAGGGCTTTGGGCGGAATGGGAGGGAAGGACACACTGTTTCTCTGGAAGCCTTGATTTTGGTCCACGATTGCTTCTTTATTTATTTATTTAATTAATTAATTAATTTTATTTTGCGGTACACGGGCCTCTCACTGTTGTGGCCTCTCCCGTTGTGGAGCACAGGCTCCGGACGCGCAGGCTCAGCGGCCATGGCTCACGGGCCCAGCCACTCCACGGCATGTGGGATCTTCCCGGACCGGGGCACGAACCCGTGTCCCCCGCATCGGCAGGTGGACTCTCAACCACTACGCCACCAGGGAAGCCCCATGATTGCTTCTTTTTAAAAGATTAAAGAGAGGAACTTCCCTGGTGGTCCAGTAGTTAAGAATCCACCTTCCAATGCAGGGGGACGCAGGTTCAATCCCTGGTTTGGAACTAAGATCCCACATGCTGTGGGGCAACTAAGCCCATGTGCCTCAACTACTGAGCCTGTGCGCTTTGGAACCCACGCCACAGCTAGAGAGTCCATGCGCCACAACAAAAGATCCCACGTGCCACAACTAAGACACGAGGCAGCCAAAAAAACCAAATTAGGTATTTGTTGTTAAAAAAAAAAGATTAAAGAGATTTTAAGGTTTTCTTTCTTTTTTCTTTTTTTTTTTTTTTGCGGTATGCAGGCCTCTCACTGCTGTGGCCTCTCCCGTTGCGGAGCACAGGCTCCAGACGCGCAGGCTCAGCGGCCATGGCTCACGGGCCCAGCCGCTCCGCAGCATGTGGGATCTTCCTGGACCGGGGCACGAACCCGCGTCCCCTGCATCGGCAGGCGGACCCTCAACCACTGCGTCACCAGGGAAGCCCAAGGTTTTCTTTCTTAATTTAAAGACATCAACAAATATTTGTCTCATATAGAAAAATTGGAACATACGAGTAAGTGAAAGATGAAAGTGAACATTCACGATCCCACCAACCGGAAATCACCTCTGTCCTCATCCTGGCGTGTGTTCATTTGGATCTTGTGTGTGTGCGTCTTTCTGTTCATCTGAAAACTATTCACGGAGCACGTGCAATGGAGATGCCGAAGCGATGAGAGGGGAGCCCGTGGATTCCATGACGCTGTGTGGTTCAGTCCTGGCCCTACCACTCATTACATGTGACCTCGGCAAGGTTCTTAACCCCATGTGCCTCGGTTTCTTCATCTGCGAAATGGACATAATAGCAGCATACAACCCTAAACCTCATAGGGTTGTGACAAGGATCCACAGGGATTATGCATGGAAAACGGCAGCACGATGCCTGGTACGTGGTAAGCTCTCAGTAAATGCCAGCTCTTACTCTCTGTGCCAGGCTGTAAGCAGAAAGGACAGGTCTCTGACTGCATGAGCCCTTGGTCTAGCAGGGGGAGGAAGAGGTTAATCAAGAGCCGAGATCTAAGGGATGCAGAGAAATGAACCAGGCCAGGTTGGGAGGGAAGAGCATTGCAGGCAGCAGGAACAGCATGTGCTGAGGCCTGTGGGTGGAGCGACATGGCCAGCGTGGGTCGGAAGGAAGGCCAGCGTGACTGGGGTGGAGAGTGAAGGGAGGGTGACAAGAAGGGAGAAGTTGGCAGGGCCAGACCCAGAGGCCTCATAGCTGGCATCTGAGGAGTTTTGCATTTACCCTGAGAGCAATGGGGAGCCATTGAAGGGTTTAAAGCAGGGGAGTGTAATGTGATCCGATTGCTTTTAAAAGATCACTTTGGCTAATAGAGAAGAAGTTGGTTGGGGCAGTCAAGAGTAGAGGTGGGCACAGTATCATCCTTGGACCCTTTAGAGGGCCTTGCTCTCGCCCTCCGTGGTCTGTGCCTCTCCCAACAGGGAGACAAGTCTGTGGGCCAAGGGCCTTTGCCCACCTTCCCCCATCCTCTACCCACAACCCTCCGCCGCAGCAGCCTGATTCCAAGGCTGTGAGGCCCTCTTCCCCCTTCACCCCTGGGCCTGAGGGTGGCAAAGCAGTGGGTGTGCAAGGGTGTGGCTGCAGTGTCCACACCCTGCCCTTACAGCAGGATGGAGCAGGGGCGGCAAGAGAAGGCAGAGGACAGGGACCCACAGCCCCCATTTGTTCTCTTGGAAGGAGTGGGCCTGTATGGGCAATCCAGCATGGCCACCACTTGGGAGAGAAGTGGGCAGACGCAGGAGGTGTTCAGGATGTGAAGTCTCTGGGAGTTAGTGAAAGATAGGACAGGGAGATGGAGTTGAGGGGTGGGCTCCTGCCTGCACACCGGGGCGTGCTGGGGAGACCCCATGGAGAGGACCTGGCTTGGGTGGAGGGTAGGTTCTGGGTTGCATTTGCACATGTTAAGGCTGAGGATCTCTTGAGACATTTAAAGATGTCAGATACGCAGTTCGCTTTCTCTCTCCACACACACACACACACACACACACACACACACACACACACTTACATATTTGAAGCTAAAATTCATTCCACATATGACTGGTCGTCCTGGGATACTGTGCTGGAAGGCTCTGAACCCAAGAAGCTTGATCCCCAGTTGAAGACTTGTCCTGTTAATTTACCCTTAGTCATTGACACCCTAGTATGAATTAGTGGCTCAGTGCCCTTCCAGTTTGGCTCTTGACTGAAAGAAGTTTCCATCTGGGATAATCTAGGAACATGGTGCCCTGGCTGCGCTGTCACTGGGGAGGCCCTCATGAAAGGCCGAGGACCAGCCTGGTTCATCTTGCTGTCCCTCCTCCATGGGCAGAGAGCCTGTCTGTGGCTCTGGCTCCATGGCTGATGGTCAAACCCCACCTAAGCTCCTGCAGGCTGCTGGCCCTTACATCTATTCCTGCTTCTCAGCCTAGCGGTGCACGGGCTCTGCATCTTTCAGTAGCTCATTCCTAGCTCTCTCAGTTGAGCTGTAGGTACCTTTTCCCAAAGTGTTCTAGGCTGTGAAGGGATCTGCCGACCACAGCCTACAGCCACATGTGGCTCTGAGCTGGGACCCGGAACCTCTTTTGTCACCCCAGGCTAGAAGGAAGGCAGCAGTGCTCTGACACTTCACTGTGCCTGGCTCTACTTGGACATCTGGGCCCTCGAGTGAGACCATCAGCAGGGCTGGCCCCACTGGCACCACGGCCCAGCAGTCAGGCTGTCAGCTCCCTCTCCCCACTCTCTGATCAAACAACCACATGTGGGCAGCGGCTGAGCTCCTCCAGCTTCCCAGGGGCAGGGAGCTGGCAGGGTAAATGCAGCCCAGCTGGCCACAGTTATCCCGGAGGCCAAATGCGGGCTGCAGGCTCTTGGGGAGTAGGGCTGCCGGCTCACCTTGGCTTCCCCCTCTCTTCCCAGGAGGGTTTGGACCTGGAACTAATGGAGGGAACCACAGAGAAGGGGGAAAGGGAGCCCACCTTTTCCGTCTCACCAGGTCTGAAGGACAGAGCTGCATCCTGGGTGGGCGCTGAGGACTTCCTGGTCAGAGAGCCTCAGGCTCTCCAGGTGGGAAAGGACCTTCAGAATCAGGACATATGAGGCTCAGAGAGGTTGTGACTAGCCCAAGGTCACCCAGCAGCTGAGGGGGGTCTCAGACTCACATCATTTAACACCTGATTTCCTGTGCAGGACTCTCTTCCTATCTCCTTTTCAAGCCCCAAATTTATTCATTTTGTCAACAAATATTTACTGCATGCTTCCTGTGTGCTCATTCTAGTGCTGGGTGTTATTTCACCCAAAAAGCCCCTGTTCCCAAGGGGTGTACATGTGGGGAGACAGACAACAAGCAATGAACAGAAAAACAGATAAGGAAATGTGACCAGTATCTGCTCGATAAATGTGTGTTGTATGGATAGCTGTAAAAAATAAAGCAAGGGGGTGTGATGGAGTGTGGGGAATGTTATAGATCAAGAGTTTATGTCTCCCAAATCCATGTGTTGAAATCCCAACCCCCAACGTGATGGTATTAGGAAGTGAGGAATTTAAATGAGAGGTAGTAGGTCGTGAGGGTGGAGCCCACATGAATGGGATTTGTGCCCTTATAAAGAGGCCCCAGAGAGCACTCTAGTCCTCTTCCCACCATGTGAGGATACAGTGAGAAGCTGTCAGTCTGCAACTTGGATGAGGGCCTTCGCCAAGAACCTGGCCAAGCTAGCAGCCCAGTCTCAGACTTCCAGCCTCTAGAACTGTGAGAAAAAAATCTCTGTTGTTTATAAGACACGCAGTCTATGGTAATTTGTTATATCAGCCCAAACTGATGCAGAGGGCCACCCTGAGCTGGTAGAGGAAGTATTCTTAGTAGAGGGGACATTTGAGAAACAACAGGATGGAATCAGTCATGTGAAGATTTGGGGCAAAAGTATTCCACAAAAGGTCATAGTAAGTGCAAAGGCCCTGAGGTTGGAATGAGGTCACTGAAGCTGGAGCAGAGTGAATGGGAGGCAGGCTTGGGGGAATGAGTTCAGAGGTAGATGGAGGTCAGATCAGGCAGGTCTTGGTAAGGAGATGGCAGGATGATCTCAGAGGGGCCCCATAGCTCCTCAGCTCCAAGCAGCGGATGAGGCCCCGGGAGGAATTCAAGCCTCCACAACTTAGAGCAACTTCTTTCCTGTCCTGTTCTTTGGAAAAGAGGAAGGCACCCTGGTGTGTCAAAGTGCCAGGGCCTGGGAATGTGGGGACCAGAGTTCTGGTCTGACTGGTTGTGTGACCTTGAGCCAGTCTCCTCTCCTCACTTGGCCTTAATATTATCAGCTGTGGAGAAAGAGAATTGAACTACTGAGCTCTCAGTTCTGAGGATGGATGTGGAGGAGGGGAGACAGGAGGAAAGGAGACCAAGCAAAGATCAAAATGACTAAATGGGTGTCTGTTTGGGCTTGCAACTGATTGCATCCAAAGCCACCCAGGTGGTTATCAAGATGAGGACGTTTGAGCCTATTTGTGATAGTGATGGCCTCACTACCCTCAGTTCCTTAGGGCTGGGAATGGAAGACCCTTGCAGTACAGGCTGATGGACAGAGGGCATCAACTGAATGGCTAGGAATCCCAGGAAGGAGGAAGTAGTTGATCTGGGGTTGGTACATGATAGTTGGTGGCTATCAAAGATTTCTCTCTTAATAACCAGTGGTGACTGGAATGTGTCCACTTGGATTTATTTAACAAAGATTCACGCTGTGCTGAGCTCTGTTCTAGGTCTCAGGGAAGTAGAGAATGATCTTAGGAATAGGAATTAGCTTTCATCTCAAATGTTGGTTTACTTTGATTGGAGCACCATGCCTGGAGCAAGTGTTAAGAAAAATTCAGAGGCCGCATCCTGATCAAGGAGGATAGAATACTGTGACTGATTAGCAATGTCTGTTAGGGTGAGGTTGGGGAGGGGCTGCACGAATGTCAGGTGTTTGCTGTCTCTTCTCTAATGCAACCTCACTATTGGACAATTGAGTAAACTGAGACTCAGAGATGCCAAGTTTATGTGTACAAGGTCATGAAGCTGACAGGCGACAGAGTTAAGACAATGTACATTGCGTGGTTGAGTTGGCTAGCCATGTCTCTGGGCCTGAAGAAAGTGCATCTCCGGGCCTGCAGGGACTCTCTGGACATTGGTGCCGTCACCAATGACCATTGTGGTAACCAGGGTGCTTGATGGTAACCAGGGTGCTTGATGGGGAGGGCTCCAGATGTATTTCCAGTTAGGGTCATGCAATGATATTGGGTACTTAGAGGGCCAAGCTGGTGGCTAGGGGGGCAGGCTGGACCATTCCAGATCCCATAATAAGGGCCAAAGAGCAGCCAAGCAGTGGCAGAGCTCAGGCCTGACCCAGGCCATTGGACTGGGGAGCCCACGTTCATTCCACGGCGCCCCGTGCCTCCTGAGTTTCCATTGACTTCAGATGGGTGGAGGGTGCCGTGCTGGGCCCTCTCGGGGGCAGGAAGGGTATGCTGGCGCCTGAGCCAGAGTTCCTATGTAAGGCATTTACTGCTTACTGGTGGGGGCAAGGGTGGGACCGTGTAACACAAACACAAAGCAGGAGGAAAAAGAGTTCATCAGAGGCGCCAGCAGCAGTGGGACATGAGAGGGTAGTCAGTTCTCATCAGGGGAGGCCTGGGGAGAGAGCTCATGAAGGAGGTGCTTAAATGTTAAATGTTAAAATAAGTCATATTTATTGCAACTTGGAAGATTGAGATAAAACAGAAAAAATAAAATTACAAAAAGCCTGTAATCAATCTCATTACACAGTAATAATTACTATCAACATCTTAATCATGTACTTACACATAAATACATGCTGTACATGTCTGAATTTTCTTCTCACTATTTAGGACAGCGGTTCTCAAAGCGTGCTCCTTGACTGGCAGCATCAGCTTCACCTGGGAACTTGCTAGAAATGCAAATTCTTGCCCCCCAGCCCCACTACTGAACTGGAGGCTCTGGAGAGCGGGGGCCCAGCTCTGTTTTATCACATCCTGCAGGTGATTCTGATGCTTTCAAGTTTGAGAACCACTGACGTGGTGTATTGTGTACAACTTTCCATTGTCATTAATTATTCTTTGACAATCGTCAATTCTCCAAAGCAGTGACTGTCTTGTGTGCACGTGTGTCCATGGGTGCCTCAGGGCTTGTTTCGGGGGGTGGTGCCCTTAGAGCTGGGCCAGTGGCAGGAGGCCGGGCCGGTGGGGTGGGGGAGGTTTGCTGTGGGCAGGGCCGGGAGGGGAAGAGACTGGAGGCCGTCTCTGGTTTGGGACTGCGTGTAGACAGGAGGGCTCAGAGCCCTCCCTCCCCTTCACCCCCTCCCTGGAGTGGCCCTAGCAGAGCAGGAAGCAAGTGGTGAACATGTCAACATCAATTGGAAGGGACTTTGGCAAAAAGAGTCCAGATTTCCTGGAGCCAGTGGTCCGTGCTGCGAAGCAGAGGGAAGCCACGCTCTGCCACGCACAGACCCAGCAGAAAGAAGTAGCTCGTAAAATGACTTCGGTGCGCATCCCTGCCAGCCTTGGCTTTGGTTTGCTTTTGTTTTCTTTCTTCCCCCCTCTTTGTGTGTGGATGGATGCACTGGTCTGTCCTGGGATGTCCTGCCTGCCTGAACTGCCACCGTACCTCAACCGTTGTCCTCTTTCCTGACGTAGCCTTACAATTTCAAATTTGGGTCTCCATAGGTCCTCCCTGGACATCCACCTTTAACAGCTCTCTCCCAGATGCCCGGCCCCAGTCCTCAGAGAGTTCTCAAGGCCTCGCCACTCACCTTTTCTCTCTGGCTCAGCTCTAGGTGAGGCAGGTACAGACAGGTGACGCTGGAGATGAAGGGGCAGCTCCCACCAACCCAAATTAATTGGGATAATGTGTGAATGGGCAAGGAGTCGTCTGTGAGCTGTGCCAACACCCTAACCCCCAAAAGGCTCAATGGAGGGTGAGGGGCTCCCGAGCTCCAGGAGGCTGTTAATCTCCCCTTGAGCCCCTGGGCACTGAAGAGGGGCTGGGCTTTGGACGGGGAACTGCAGAGAAGGCCAAGGCTGAGGCAGCCCATGCCTGTGACTGGGAAGTGTTGGCTGGGGCCCTGGTCAGGTTGCAGCCCAGGCCGGCTCGCTGATCTTGCCATTCTGTTGCTCAGGAAACTTGCTGTGGCTCCCCAGGCCTATGAAGGTCCCAAAGTCCTAGCCTGGGGTCAAGGACCCACCTTTCTATGGCCCCAGATCTCTCCAGCTGTACCCCCTAGGATACTGCCCGATAAATACTGGCAGGATGAATGAACGAACGCTGCGTACTCCAGCCAGGCAGCTCACCCTTTACGTTAGCCTTGAAATGCGTGTTATGTTTTCCTGTGTCCTCCTCTCCACTGACTCCCACTCTGCTAGTGACTCGGCCTGGCCTACGGTGGATGCTCCATAAAGGTTTGAAAATGAAAGTTTGAGTGTATGAATGAATGAAAAGTTGGGCTTATGTTCCAGATGCCCTATGAAGTCATCTCTGCCCCCTTCTGTCTTCTTTTTTTTTTTAAAAAAACTATTCACTGATGACTCCCAAATTTTTTTTTAAATGCATAGTTTTTAAAATTTTTTATTACTGATATTTTAAGAAAATTTATTTATTTATTTATTGTCTGCGTTGGGTCTTTGTTGCTGCACACGGGTTTTCTCTCTAGTTGCGGAGAGCGGGGGCTACTCTCCGTTGCGATGCAGGGGCTTCTCATTGCGGTGGCTTCTCTTGTTGCGGAGCACGGGCTCTAGGCACGCGGGCTTCAGTAGTTGTGGCTCGTGGGCTCTAGGCATGCGAGCTTCAGTAGTTGCGGTGCACGGGCTTAGTTGGTCCGTGGCACGTGGGATCTTCCCAGACCAGGGCTCAAACCCATGTCCCCTGCATTAGCAGGTGGATTCTTAACCACTGCACCACCAGGGAAGTCCCCCGCTTCTGTCTTCCGTGTGATCTGTCTTGTGTGCTGGTTGCCTCTCATGGCCCATGCGGTCTCGTTTCCACGTGTACCCTATGCTCTGTGTGTGTGTTGAGGTGGGGTGGTTCCTTAGTACCCCCACAGGGTCCAAGGCTGTGCCTGGCTCAGACCAAGGTCAGGACAGGGAGAAGGAGAATGGCCATCCTGATGCAGCCCACTCCTGATGGGTCTGACTCAGTCTGTAAGTCGCAGATTCCTCCTCCTTTAAACTGGTATGAGAATGTCCTTTTCTGGGCTGTGAATATTTATCAACAAAACTTACTCATCCTGATTCCAGAAAGGATGATCAGAACAGACATGTAGACACTAGAAACATTAATTCAAGGTCTAAAGAACAAGAGCAGTGAATGGAGTTGAGGAGATAGTTGTACCAGAAAATCTGGCTGAACCCCAAATTTGTCTCTGAGCTTCCTGGCCATTTCACAGGTGTGTAAACCAAGACCCAGAGAGAGAGGAAGGGGCTTGCCCCAAGCCACAATAATAACAAATACCATGTGCTATACACCATTTCATTGAAACCTCATAAGAGCTCTACCAGGCAACTACTGCTAAATCCCCACTTCACAGATGGGGAAACTGAGGCACAAAGAGGTCAAGTAATTTGCCAAGGCCACGCACCTGAGTTTCAAACCCAGGCGGTCTGGCTATGGAGGCTGGGTCTTAGCCACTGCCCTATCCTGCCGCTCTCTAAGCGAGAAGAAGAAAGAAAGGAAAAATGCTGAGGACCCACCCATTTCTGAATATTTTTTGGAGTCTCTGATGGATTCAGCACATTAGCAGGGAACAGTGACGGGCTCTCTCCAGGGTTCCAGCTAAAGTGCGGCTGCCTAACAGTGGCTCAGTATGTTTTTCCTCTCAAGTAACGTCCACGTGGTGGCCAGAGCCTTAACTCAGCATTGATGGTGGCATTTTAGGCATCGAGTGGGGGAGAATACCTTAGGTTCGTCCAGCTGCCCCTGTGGAGGAGGTTTCCTCCACTGGGAAACTTTTCTCCAATCTTTTTTTGTCTTTCTGTTCTTCTTATTGGGTAATTTCTATTGATCCATCCTCAGGTTCACTGACCCTTTCTTCTTCCATCTCCAATCTGCTGTTAAGCCCATCTAGTGAATTTTTCATTTCCATTATTGTACTTTTCAGTTGTAGAACTTCTATTTGATTCTTTTAAAATTAGATCTTTTAAAATTAAAATCTTTTTCAATCCCTCTGCTGAGTCTGGGTTTCATTTACCTGCTTCTTTGCACATCTGATAATTTTTGACTACATACTATGGAGTGTTCTTTGTGGAGAGTCTATATTCTTTTCTCTTCCTCTGAAGGTTGTTGATTTGTGTTCGATGAGGTAGTTCAGTAACTGGCCTGTCACCTTGAACTTGTGTGAGTTTGGTTTTGTACCTTGTTAGGACAGACCTGAAGAAGTTCAAGGTTTTTTCCAAGCCCTTCTAACGTGCTGGGACTCAGCCTCCAAATACTTTCTTCCCTGTGGCTTTTATCCAGGCTTGTTTCAGGTTTTGGCAGAGAGGTTCTAGAATAGCCTCGCTCAAGGGCAGGGCTTCTCAGCCTTGGCACTGTTGACATTTGGGGCTGTCAGTTCTCTGTGGTGTGGGCTGTTCTGTACCTTGTGGGATGCTTAGCAGCCTCACTGGCCTCTACCTACTGGATGCCAATAGCATCTCCCACAGTCATGACCGT
The DNA here is from genome assembly GCF_039906515.1 of Pseudorca crassidens. Taxonomy (NCBI): domain Eukaryota; kingdom Metazoa; phylum Chordata; class Mammalia; order Artiodactyla; family Delphinidae; genus Pseudorca; species Pseudorca crassidens. The sequence goes on along the minus strand of NC_090297.1, from coordinate 19,490,061 downwards.
TAAACACGTCTCTAGACATTGCCAAATGTCCTCTGGGGAAGGCGGCAACATCACTCCTGGTTAAGAACCATTGCTCTAAGGGGTGGTCTTCCTTCCAGATCTTTGGAAAGAACCTCCCATGATCAAAGTGCCTCAAATACAGATTTTGACCTCCTCAAATGAGGTTACACACCCATCACAGAGGGCCCTTGACCAGGCTGAGAGAACTGCCCATTTCCTAATTCTGCACCTCACTGCTGGAGTAAGCTACAAATTCATATGCGTTAAAATACATCCAGGAGCAGTCTTGGCAATTTCACAAATTGCAATATAATTTTTAGGGTGTTACATTCACTAAGTGTAAATACTTTAAATAGACCTTAATATTTGCACCTTTTTGTTGGCATTTCCCCCACTTTTTAATAAGATTATCCTCCCAAGATAGAAATGACTGGGACCTTGTTGTCTGTGAGGCTCAGTACATATTCTCTCCCTGGTCTCCCTGGTCTGTTTTCCACGTGTTCTGCTGATAGTTTCTTGCTGCCTTTCTTAAGAGGTGTCTCTATGCCTCCCTTTCTTCTCACAGCCTCTATCATCTTTCCTATGGGAAGAGCCCACGGCCCAGGGTTAGGTGAGGTTCCCGGTGAGGGATGAGGGTGGGGTCTCTGGTGAGCTTGTGGGGAACATTCTTCAGATCTGCTCTGGGCTGAGACGTCAGCAGAAACCTTAGAGGAAGAGGGAAGTAGTTTGGCTGCTGTCTTTACCCTGTTGGGGTTTAACACAAACCACACTGATTTGTCTGTACATGGTTTCTTGACAATGTAGATATCAAAAAATGGTTTCGAAGAGATGGCAGCCCAAGATACGTAAGGACACTTCAGGACAATACTAGGCTTTTTTGCATGAATTCAGATCTCCTAAGCTTAAAGAACATCCAAAGTGACCCCATAACAGCCATTGTCACCCCTGAGGAGTGATAACTAAGGAGGCCTTGGAAGGCTGGCAGTGGGGAGATGAAGCCTTTTGTATCATTTTCAAAAAAGAGAAATAGGAAGATTCTGGGAAATCATTGACCAGCCATGAGGCCCTGCCTTGCGCTGTTGCGTTCCAGAACAGACCAGTCAGCAGCCGCTGAAAGTGACATCTGCTGGGAGAAAAGTTTTGCCAAACAGACCTGGTTTTCCTTTTGATCTGATGAAAGGCTAGGTGTTGGCAAGAGCAGGTGGAGCAGGACTGAGCAACCTCCCCAAAGACTGTGCCCGGAGGCCGCGTCTCACTGTGAGCCCGCTCTCCTTGGATCCTAAAGCTCTCGCCATTCCCCAGTTTGAGTTAGTTCCCTGAGCTACCCTGAGCCTTCCTCTCACTTCTGGTGACGCTGGGCTTTCATCCTCGTTTGTTCCTTCCCCTTGGAATAGTCATCCCCTCGATGGTTTCTCAGGCAAGTCCCCATTCCTCTGACTCAGTTTAAACATCACTCCTCCAGGGAGGCCTTGACTCTGCACATCTTCCTTTTTTGTTAAGATTCAGCTCCCTGGCGAGGATTGGTTCCATGACCATCCCAACTGGAAGCTCGAGTGTCTGTTTCATACGTCACTGTGTGTGGAGGGCAGGTAGCAGGTGCATGTTGACAATCTGTGGAATCGATAAATGGAAGTCTTCAGAACTTATGTTGGCCTGCGTCCTGAGAAGTGGTTGAAGGACCTGGGGATAGTTAACTGGAAAAGAGGAGGCGCGGAGGAAGTCTGCCATTTAGGAGACCGGCTCTATAGTTACAGACGACGTTACAAAGGGCAAACCAGCACGCGCAGGTAGAAGTCAGAGGGAAGCAGGCTTTGCTTACTCTAAGTGAACCTGGTTTGTGCCAGAGACAGCTGGTTGCCTCCTCCTCTCTGAGTAGCAGAAGACCAGTTTTACGCAGGTTATCCCGATGTCATTAGAAGATCACATTTTCCAGTGTCTTGCAGCTAGGTGTGACCCTGTGACTAAATCTGTGACCAAATGCAAGGTGTGGGGGGACTTTTGGGAAGGGGCTTAAGTGGGGCTCAGCCAGCTGGAACATGCCATGTACTAAGAAACGTGGAGGAGAAAGAGAGAATGATCTGAAGAGATTAGGGTCATTGCAGAACTACCACACCCACTCCAGCTCTTCCTGACTTACATGAGAAATAAACCTTTAAGTCACTGTTATTGGATTCTTCAATATATAGTCAAACCCAGTCTTAACTGACACATCAGATGTTTCCTTCCTCCCTTTATGAAGATCTCCATCCTCTGGTGCATTTAGGGAAGAAGCCATTTGATCTCACCCATCTTGCATCCCCTGTGCCGTGACCTTAGACATCACTACCACCACCTGCTCCTGACCCTCTTCTCTTGTCACCCTCTTTGCCCCACACTGGACACCAGTGTGTCCTCCCAAAGTACCCCAGCACAAACTTCTTGTGTATAGCAGGTGTTTCCTGAAGGTTGGGGGACAGCAGCGGGTAATTTCATCAAAGAGCAGGGACGAATTTCAAAATCAATGTCAGACATCACGTTTCTAGAAATGTCTTGGCCACACCCTACCAGCAGAGTTTTCTTGCTGGCAGTATCCTTCCTGTGACTCCCAGTCAAAGGAACTGTTTCTCCTGTTTCTCTCTCGCCTCCCCAGCTGCTAGCCAATGGTCCCAGGTTCTAGTTTCTCTCTTTTGCAGAGCAGCGGGGGCCCTGAACCGCCTCTGTACAGAGCCACTCTCTCCTGGTCTCCATCCGTTACACGAAATTATACTTTTTCTTTATCTTGGATCAGATTCTTAGATAGGGTGTATTCCCTCTGATCAAAGTGAACGCTGGGGCTGGCGGGTTGGGGGCTGCTTCTTTTCAGACTTATAGAATCAGCATCTCCCAGGTGGGGCCCAGGAATCTTTATTTTTTAGTAAGCTCCCCCGGGCAGTAACTGAGGCCCAGAGAAGAGAAACAACTAGCTGAAGGTCACACAGCTGGCGACCGGCAAAACCTGAAGTGGATCTCAGGTCTGCCAGACCCTTAAAGTACTCTGGGCCGTAGCCTGGACCGCGAGTGAGATTCCAGCACTTCTGGGATCCACTTCCTCAAGGACCAAGGCCTTCTGGCTGACTCTGCAGCACGCACACAGCTTTTTGAATTTTAGCCTGGGAGCATCAAAGAGAAACCCAGAAGCTCATGTGGGTGCCCTCAGCGTCTGCAATCCACAGGCTCTTTGGGGACGGAGGGGACGTGGAGGTCACCCCTTGCCCAGAGGATAAACTGAAGCACAGGGAGAGAAAGCGACCAGCTTTATCATCCTTTGCCATGTGCTTCACTGTGAAAGGTGGATGCTGCAGCTGTCTGTAAACTAAGCAGCAGGGAGAGTGTATTCTGTTAGTGTTTCTGTGAATATGAAGGAAAAAAACCTGAAGGAAAGTTGAAGCTAACTGCACACAGAAAATAATGCAAGTGTATTTCCATTTTGTTCCAGCTTATCTCTGGTGGTAGAGGTACAGCGGTTTTGGTTTTTCTTTGTTTTCTGTATTACTAATAACAAGTTATATTTGCATTTAGGGTCAAGGGGAAAAAATCATCTCCTGGGCCAACAGAGATACTGGGGGATTCGGGCTTCAGATATTTCCTGTGGCATCTCTGGCTTTGTGGCTAGGATTGGTGGCCACCCCTCTGCCCCTGGGGCAGGTGGGCCGGTCAGGTCCCTGTCTGTCTCCTGGAGAACCAAGGAGGTCCCGCCCCTTCAGGGACACTGGTACCTCCTGGCCCTCTGTGCTGACACTCAGGAATGGGGCTGTAGGGAGTTTGTTTATTGGATTTGGGCACAGACCATCTGGACATTTGAATCTAAGCATGCCCAGTATGGACAGACACACTTCTGATTATGGGCAGATACAAGGGGAGCTGGATCTGGCTTGGAAAAACCTGCACGCGGGGGACTACCAACAGCTAGAGCAGGAGAGGGCTCCACCCCGCAGGTGCGTGTGGCCTTATGGTCATTCCTGCTTAAAGTCTTGGGCTAATTCTCTCCTCCCCATGCTTTCACAGGAGGAGTCAACATGGATATCCCTCTGTAGGTTAAAGGGTGGGGGGGCTGAGGTTCTGTTTGTGTCTGTGCAACTTTGGGAAAGCCACTTAACCTCTCTGGGCCTCAGGTTCTTCACCCACAAAGCCATGGAGCAGAGGAAACTGACGGCTGAGTTTGCTTCCAGAGCTGACATCCTGGGATTCGACTGGCCTCGGGTGGGCTGTGCTCTTAGCTGGAGCCCCAGGGAAATGCGGGGGCATTTCTGAGCGGAATCACGTCTATCCCGATGGATGGATGGGCCCTTGATGGGAGATGCGGGAGGGCTGGGACCCCAGCTGTGATGGCAGTGGAACCTTTTAATCACGGCTCTTTGGCGTGGCAGAAGGTGCGGATGGGGCCGGGCTCCGTGGATAAGCTCCGGCAGTTGTGATCCCCAGGATGTTGACTGTTTATAAAGACTGAATTTCAGAGCTCAGGTTTGGGCACAGCATTGAATCCTACTCACAAGGCGTGACTGGGGGCTGTGAGCAAGTCACTTCCCCTCTCTGGGTCTCACCCCTCTTCCGTTCAAAGGGCTGAATTTTTAGGTCTCTTAAGGTCTCTCCAAGCTCTGCCACGCATGGGCCCTCCATGTGGCGCTGACCAAACAACCACCGTAGCCTTCACGGCTGCCATCTTCCAAGGAGGGGTGATGTGCCGGACACCTTGCACCTGCCTGGCCTCAGGGCCCATTTTCAGGGCTCAGAGAGGTGAAGTCACTCGCTAAGCATGCACAGCTAATTGGAGGCAGAGCTGGGACTCAAACCCTGGTCCCCTGTTCCCAGAGCCTGCGTTTTTACCTCTCTGCTGTCCCCTGCCCTGCACTGTCACCTCTCACCCTCCGAGCGCCCTCTTCTCTCCCTCCTCATTCCCTTTACCCCCTCCCTCCTGCCTCTGTCTACCCCACCAGGCCCCCACCCCCGCCAGCAATCCAGCGTGGCGCTGCCAGCGTCGCAGTCATCCGCTGGCTGGCAAGATGCCCTGGGCCACAGCGCTCGCCCTGCCTGCCCAGTGGCAGCCCTGCCCGCCCAGGGCCTTTCTGGCTTGCAACCAGTTGCTGCAGAGAAACCCTGAGCTCGATTTTTCTGACCACCCGATGGCCACCGTTCCCTCCACTTAATAAACTGCACAGGAGCAATGGGTGGTCGACGACAAAGGCCTGCACAGGCTGAGCTGGAAATTAAAAGTGGTGTCCGAGAGTCGGTCTGAATGCAGCACCAGGAACCATGAATATTTTACAAGAAACCGGAATTATTAATGTTTCAATAAAAACAAAACCCCAGTGTCCATGTGAAGATTACATGTGACTTAAAGCCTTCAGAAAACCACTGTGGTTCTCCTTCCCTCTCTCTTAAACCACTCAGCACGGCGGCGCTTAAACCGTCCCCATCTCGCCAACCCTCAACCCACCGGCTCTAAATGGCGGTGGGCAGAGCTGCATCCGCCCGGCAGCCCTGATCATTAGTGCGGCCCCCACCTTCCTTCAGAGGACGGACGACCAGAGAAATATTTCTGGAAGACTATTTACGAACTTCCCCATAATCATCAATCATACGGTTAAGAAGGAATGGAGCAAGATTTCTTACCTCAAGGAGCCTCTAATGCAAAAAAGCTATTTACTGGGCACGGACGGGGCCTGCGATTCTGATGCCATTACTATAGAATACATAATAGCATCAATAATTAACTATAAATTGGATTTAATATTTTATGCTGGCGACATGTAATTTACACCCTACCCGAGAAATCAAAGGTCATGTCTGAAATAAATGAGTGTGGGGTCGGGCCTCCAGTGGAATTAGCACACTTCCCCACTCCTGGCAGCTGGAGCCCACGGGGAGGGCGGCCTCGGGGAGACGCTGGTCTCCGGAGTGCGGAGTGCAGCTCTTTGAAAGAGGCCCCAGGCCTCCCTGGGGTGAGTGGTTGCTTCTGGAGGCTCTGGGAGGGGGGAACTTGGAGAGGCCAAACCAGAGGCAAGTCCGCCTCTGAGACAGAAGGGCAAGGCGAGGTTGTGGTACTGAAGCGCTGGCAGGGTTCTGAGGGGACACTGGGGCCCAGGGAGAGGAAAGAATCTCCCAGAGTCACACAGGGACTCGGTGGCAGGTTCAGAAGAGGACCCAGGGCTCCCGACTGCAGCCTTGGTCAGCTCTGCTCTGACAGGTGGGGTGGGGGGTTGTCACCCCAGACCTCGGGGTTGTCTGCTCGCCCCTGGCCTGGGCTGGCGCATGGCTCTGTCCTGTGTGCTTCTCAGAACTGTTCGGCCCTGGCTGGAGGGTGGGGGGAGGCTTGGTCTCCAACGGGGAGGTGTAGGCTCAGGCCAGCGTTGTGGTGAAGTGCTGGGGTCTGGATAGGCAAGGACGTGTCCTGCACGTCACGTTTGGCATTAACGAGCCGAGCGTGTGCGTTCACTCAGCCTTCCACAGCTCCCCACGCCCCCAGGAGAAAGCCTAGACTCCTCTTCTTGCTGTACAAAGTCCTTCACCCTCTGCCCCGGCTCACCTCTTCCTCCACACCTCCTGCCTCCAGCCCCTCCTGCATGCACCCCAAGCTCCAGCTACACCCGCTGGGGACCATGCTCCGCTCACGCCAGGCCTTTGCCCGGGACATTCCCTCTGCCTGGGACACCCTTCCCTAGGTCCTCACATGGCTCCCACTCACTTCGCTCCAGTCTCTGCTCAAGGCTCTTTCCAGCAGCGCCTGTCCATCCTCTCCACCCCCTCGCCCCCATCCACCATGCCCTGCTTCATCTTCTTTCCTGTGCTATCAACACCTGCCGTTTTATCACCCTACAGGGTCATTGAAGGTCTCCCCTCATTAGAATGTCAGCCCTGGGAACCTCATCCCGTCTGTTCACTGCAATTTCCACAGTGCCTAGAATAGAACTGGGCTCACAGTATGTGCTCAATTAATATTTGTTGACTAAAAGAATAAAAGAAACTGGTTAGCTCTAAGTCATCTTTTATGTCTTTGTGTAGCCATCACCTCCTCCAGGGAAGTCTGTCCCACTCTCCTGCCAATCCCCCCAGCCCACTATGCTGAGTCATGTGCTCCCTCAGCACCCACAGGGTCATATTCTAGCACTGATTTGGGGGTTACACCCATCTGTGTTTTTGTCTGTCTCCCCTGCATGTCCTGGTCTCTGAGGCCTCCTCAGTGCCCCGTACAAGGTCTGCATACAACAGGAGCTCAGTACATGAATGCGGGGTAGATACTGAATGTGCTAGGCCATCGTCCTGTGGGGTGAGGGTCGGCATGGGAAGCAGACAGGGATGGGGATGGCCCAAGCCCTGAACTCTGGACTCTGGGGGCTTCTAGAAGCTGCTAAGGCTGTCTCAGGATGTGGCCCCAGCCAAGAGGCAGGGGTAGGGACCAGAAAGCAGAACCCTCCCTCCTCCACCCACCACACCTCAAGTGCACAGGTTGGGCAGGGAGCTGGGAGGGGCCCAGGAGAGGGACTCTGTTTCCTCATCTGTCCCGGCAGATTAGACTGAGTGGGCCGTGCTATGGACGGAATGTCGCTTTCCCCGTCAAATTCGTATGTTGAAATCCTAACCCAAAGATGATAGTGTTAGAAGGTAGGAGTTTGGGACTGAAGTAGGAAGGCGGAGCCCTCATGAATGGGATTAGGGCTCTTACAAAAGAGGCTCCAGAGAGACCCCTAGCCCCTTCCACCACGTGAGGATGCAGCCAGCAGGCACCGCCATGAACCAGGAGGAGGTTCCGCTCCAGAACACAAGCGTGCAGGTACCTTGACCTTGGACTTTCCAGCCTCCAGAACTGCGAGAAATAAATTTCTGTTGTCTAGAAGCCACGCAGTCTGTGATATTCTGTTACAGCAGAACAAGCAGACTAAGACAGACCCCAAAGCCTTTCCAGTGTGGAAAAGCCTGCTTGTCTGTGACCTGGGGGCGGGAGTGGGTCTTAGGAACAACTGATGTTTGTTGGAATTAATATGGAAGTTTTAAAGTATTATCTCATTTAATCCCCACACAGTCCCACGAGGCAGGCACTGCTATTCTCCCCTTTTACAGACAAGGAAACTGAGGCACAGAGAGCCTAGTGGCGTGCCCAAGCTCACATGCAGCCAGTCTGCAGTAGAGTCAGGACTTGAACTAGGTTGACTGGCTCTAGAGGCTAGACTGCAAACACCACTGTCCTACCTGATGGCTGACGTTAGTCCTGGAATGTCAGCCTGGGGTTGGGATGGGGGTGGGTGTTTGGTCTGAGTCCTTGCTGAGGAGTATGGAGTGGCCGGGGAGGGGGCCCTTGAAATTCAGAGGGAGCCTGGACTAAGGGGAGCAGGTGCTCTTCAGCACACAGTGGGCCAGGGCAGCATCTTTCTTGTTGCCCCTTCACCCTCCCCACCCACAAACGTAGACTAGACTGAGAACTAGCCACCTACTTGCTGTGTGAGCTTGGGCAGGTCACCTTCCCTCTCTGGGCCCTGGAAGCCTCATTTGAGGCAGTGAATATGAGCTCCAAGCCTCCTTCCAGCTTTATCAGCCCGAGATGCTGTGGGTCTATCTCTGCTCTCTCTCTCTCCTTCCTCCCCCTGGCTCCTGCCAGGGACTCCCATTAGCTGAGCCCAATGGGGAGCCACAGGGCTCAGGGGTGTGTTGACATCACCCGTGCGGGTCAGCCTCACAGGCCCAGAGCAGGGCAGAGAAGGCTGACACAGGACCTGGAGGGGTGACCAGAAGAGACAGCACAGCTGGTGGTGAATGTCTGTCTAAGTGAATGAAGCAGAAGGAAGACACGGGAGTTTCTTCTCCAGGAGCCTCCAACAGGTGTGTTCACTGGAGCCAGCTCAGCCAGGTGTGCACTTCTGCCTGGTGGAGGCTTTGTGTGCCTGGGGACAGGGCTCCATCCCAAGGGAATGGGGATGGCTTGGTCGGGGGACATGGGGGCTGAGTTTGCCACCCCGTGGTCCCTGATCTTGTCTGGAGTCCAGACCACTGGCCAGACCTTCAACAAACTGTCAGGCTGGCCTTGGTCACTGAACGTCCTCCTCTGAAAGCAGACGCCGTCACATCTTCACTCCTGTTAGCATCAAAGCACAGTATCTGTATTTTCTCTATTCCACCCTACACCTGTAGCCCATTTCATAGATGAGGAATCTGAGGCTCAGAGAGGTAAAGAAAGCTGCCCAAAGAGACACAGCTAACGAGAGGCAGAATCAGGATGGGGCCTAGGCCTGGGTGCTCTTCATGGTCTGTTCTGCTTCCCTCGTCAGCCCACCCCAGGAGAGAGAGAGGAGGCAGCCAGGGGAAGGGTCGCCAGTGGGATCTGCCTCAAATCCTGGACCTCCCCACACTGGCTGTGCAGCATTGGGCAAATCATTCACCCTCTCTGAGCTTCTGTTTCCTCATCTATAAAACACAGCTCAAGATATCTAACTGGCAGGGATGTTTCGAGTGATATAGATAGGAGGGGACATCAGACCTGGGCAGGCGGTGGAGCTCAGGGCACGGGTTTCCTAATGTCTGAGCTGGTTGGTGTAGATCGTTGTCATGTGACAGGGGCCTAGTTCTGCAGAGGACAGAAGGAAGAGAGGGACACTCTGGGGTGTGGCAGGCCCTCCTCAGCCCTGCAAAGGTGGTTTGAAGGCAGCTACTTGCCACACGTTCTGGTTACCTATCACTGGTGATAAAATGTCGCCCCAAGCCCTGTGATCTAAGGCAGTGGCATTTTTTCAATGATCTCTCAGTTCTGAGTGTTGCCGGGGCTCAGGGAGGCGGTTCTTGCTCAGGTGTTCATGCAGTTGTGGCTGGGGCAGGAGCCGTCCTGAAGGCTTCCTCAGTGTCAGGTCTCATGGCTGATGCTGGCATCCTCTAGGACCGCAGCTGGGCCTGTTGGCTGGGCTGCCCCCACGTGCTCTCCCCATGTGCCCTGGGCTTCCTCAGAGCATGGCGTCTGGGTTCCAAGAGGGAGCATCCCAAGTGGGCCAGTGGAAGCCGTATTGCCCGTCATGACCTAGAAGTCACGTAACACCATGAACACTGTCATCTCAGGCCCACCCAGATCAAGGGAGGGAGAGGAGAGGATGGCTGTCACTGTGTTAGAAGACCACGGGATGGAGGGTGTCATGGTGGGCATGTTTGGAAAATACATCTGTCACACTGTATGAGTTCTGTGGTCCCAGAAAGGAGCTTTGATGTCCCCTCTGCTTTCTTCTCTCACATCTGGGAGGTCCATGTTTACCAAGTTGCTCTTCTCCCTTGAAGACTGCAGATCAGCCTGCAGTGAGATAACATGGCTTTGAGGAACGAGGGTAAGCTGAGGCTCCAGCACCAGGCATAGGATCGACGCAGAGAAGGTGCTTGATAAGCTTTGGCCAGTGGAATCTCAGAGCACTGTACGCAAACGGCCCAACGTTCCTAGGAGGGCAGGAGAAGCTGTGAGTCCATGCAGAGGGGTCCCTCCAGCTCAGACCTGCAGCCACCAGCACAGAAAGATCAAAGGCCTTCCCTGGGTCACACAGCAGTCCATCAGGAAAAGCAGGAACAGAATCCAGGTCTCCTGTTGTCTCTCTTGGGGCTTCCGCCAGAACACTGGGTAGCCCATGAATCTGCAGAAGAAATTGCCCGGGAGCATGGGTTTAAGTGTTTGAGCTTCTGAGAAGTAGCTCTGTCAAGGGCAGAACCTTGCTTCCATGGCTAAATCCCTGCTCTATCGGAGTCGGGTGGGGTGGGGGATGGAGGACACCCCGCATGCTCTTCTTACCATGTGACATTGGCCCTCCTTCCATGGAGAGGTGAGTCTATGTTCCCTCCCTGTGACTCCAGCTTTTGAATCTACCTGTAATTGAAGGCCGGAGCCCCCTTACTCTCTTCACAGACTTTGAACAGCCTCATAATTGGAGGTCCCACAGTTGGGGCTTGAGGAAGGAGAGGGACTCAGACCCTTAAAGTGTCATTTCCCAAAGAGTGTTTCCTGGAACACTAGGCCCTCAGCATATTAACGGGGATTCTGCCAGGATAAAGGGGAAGGTTCTATAATCAAATAAGTCTGAGAAATGGTTTGAATAAAATCAAACTCGGGCTTCCCTGGTGGCACAGGGTTGAGAGTCCGCCTGCTGATGCAGGGGACACGAGTTCGTGCCCCGGTCCGGGAAGATCCCATATGCCGCGGAGCGGCTGGACCCGTGAGACATGGCCGCTGAGCCTGCGCGTCCGGAGCCTGTGCTCTGCAATGGGAGAGGCCACAACAGTGAGAGGCCCGCGTACCGCAAAAAAAAAAAAAAAAATCAAACTCTATTGCAGGACTTCTCAGAGCATTTACTAGCCTTGTAACCCTCCAGGAGGGAACTGGCATTCATAGTGCTTCCCAAACTTACTTGATTACTGAATCCTCTCCCCTTTTAGTTTTCTATGAAGCATCTTGAGAGATTGGCGTATCCTGGGGCACATTTTGGGAGGCAGTGTCCGAGAGCAACTTGGATGTTAACAAGGGCAATTTTTAAATAGCAAAAGGAGAGCAGCTGTAGGGGTATGTCAAACACGATCCAGGGAACAGCGGGACCTCGGGGTGCTTCACTGATACCATCTCTGCCACTGCAGTAGAGCTCAGATGGGCAGTACTTGAGGGTATCTTAGGTCTTGAAGGGCCACATGCAGGGCTTGTCCTAGAGTGGGGCCCTGAGACCAGAAGGGGTAGATTTTTCCAAGGAGAACTCCTTCCTTGCTGCCTGTTGAGTGACACCAAGAATCCCTGGGGCCCTGGGCCTTGCGGGGCGGGAGAGGTAGGCCCCAGGCCTGGGCTCTGGCAGCTCCTCCCCTGCAGACCGGCCTGCGGGCTAGTGTCGCCTTAACGCTGTGGTCAGGCGGCCACGTGGCTGGGCTCCCTGGGCTGGCAGGGCCGCATAATGGATGGCCCAGACCCGCCCGCTAACGGCTCCATTAAATGTGGTCGATTTTTTTTTTTTCTGGTTCCCGGTGTTTTAAGCTGAGTATCTCTGGGCAGGCATTCAAAGCCCCGTTCCAGAGCTAATCTCAGAGGCAGGGACGGAGCAGGCCTGGCTGCATTAAATAGCTAAATCTGGCGCAGGGTGGGTGGAGCTCACTCGAGGAAAGAATAGCATCTCTGTGGTCTTGGACATCGGTCAAGGGGCTGGCTGTGCTCCCTGCCCTTCAGGCTGTCAGAGGGGGTGGATGGGCGGTGGTGGGGTGCTGGGGAGTGGTTCCAGGTGAAGACACTGAATATGGGAGCTCCGTGCCTTTGCTATGTGTCGTCCAGGGAATTGCTGACCCTCTGTGTGCATTGGTTTTCATGCTAGGATTCACTCCTTTGTAAGCCTCTCTACAGATGGAATCCAAGCGGTTTGGGGAGCTGGGTAGTTTCTGGGGATAGCAGGATATTGGGGTTGAGAGGAGGTTGAGGTTTTCCAAAGCCTGAGGAGAAAGTCCAGGCCAGCTGGCGGAGCAGTGCGGCCAAAGGCTGGGGGTCTAGACATGCAGCGGTCATAGTAGGTCTGGGAGGAGGGTCGGGACGGCCCAGTGATGGGGAGCTGAGGGCGGGAGAGACACAGACACGGGGCCAGATGCCCTTTTTGCATTGTGTAGTCTGAGCCCCCCTTGTCTCTCGGGGGTTAGGACCCCAGAGCAGGGCAGGCTGGAAACTCAACTGTGCTGGGAGGGGAGAGGCGAAGGCCAGGACAGGGTGGGGAAAAGACCCATTGCTGAGCCCTGGGTCCGGTCTGGGCAGAGTCTGGAGAGGAGGTGAACTTGCTGAGAACCCATGAGGCTCCAGCTGGAGTGGGGGGCACGGGGAGTTGAGAGCAGCAGGCCTGATGGCAGATCACACCACACGAGAGGCGGAAAAACTCTTGGAGGTCAGGTTCCGTCCCTTAATGGGGAACCTGAGGCTCAGAGAGGGCGAGGAGCTTGCTGGAAGTCACAGGGTGGCAGAGCTGGGCCTAGAATCTGGGTCTCTGATTCCCAGAGAACGGATGTGATGGAGCTCTTGGGTAAGGAGATGCCTTGGTCCACTCCATACCCCTCCCCCACCCTGCCTGCCCTTGGTCCCCAGCCTCTGGCCTATCAGGGACCTGCCACTCCAGGTGCTTGGATGAGGGACATCTTTACCACCCAAGGTGGGGCAGGGCTGGCCGGAGGCGCAGGAACAAGGAGTCAGTGATCTAATTTCTAATCCCATCTTGGCCACAAGCTTGCTTAGTGGTCTTGGTGATTTCCTCACTCTGGGTCTCGGCCTTTGCATGTACAAAATGGGAGCGATTGGCCTAGCTTGGGGGATCCTTCCAGCAGTGGGATGTGGGTCTGTGCCATGCTTCAGGGGCTGGCATTTGGGGCTCCTCCAGCCAGCATCCTGCCCCTCCCCTGCCCCATAACCTCACCAGTTGTCCTCTCCTTCCCCTCTTCTTGGACTTTTCACCCCTGCATGCCACTGAACTACACCCTCAGAGTCATTATTGAATGCCTACTGTATGCCCTACCATCATTTGCTGGGCTCTTGCCCATAAGGGAACCGACAGTTCAGCTGGGGAGACTGGGGATGCAGGATGTGTGCGCAATGCAGTGAGGGGTTGTGTCACTTTCCTATTGCTGTTGTGACAAATTACCACAATCTTACTGGCTTTAAACAACACAGATCTATTCTCTTATAATTCTGTAGGTCAGAAGTTTCACTGGATTAAGGTCAAGTTGTCAGTCCGTTGTGCTCCCTCTGGAGGCTCTAGGGGAGAATCTGTTTCATCGCTTTGTCCAGCTTCTAGAGGCCACTCATATGCCTTGGCTCGTGACCTCCTTCCTCCATATTTAAAGCCATCAGCCACCATCTTCCAATCTTCTCTCCGACTCTGACACTCCAGCCAGACGGTCATCCAGGTGGTCCCAAAGGAATCACAAGGGGTGACCCGGGATGCGCCTCCTTCACTTAAGCACACCCTCCAAGTCCCTTTGCACGTCACAGATTTCAGGGAGTAAGACATGGGCCTCTTTGAGGGCTATTATTATGCCACTACAGGTGTCAAGACAGTCCCTGCGTCCAAAACTCTCAGGTGGCACGGAAGTCCTGCCCAGGCCTTGCTTGGAGCCAGTCTTGGGTTCAAATCCCAGTTCTTCTACCTGTGAGCTGCATGGCCATGGTCGGCAAATCTGCCAACTGCACTGAGCCTCAGTTTCCTCATCTGTAAATCAAGAATCATAATACCCACCTCACAGGCACGCAATGAACACTTAAGATACTGCGGGTAGGGTGCAGACCACAGCGCCCGGTCTAGAGTAACTGCTCTATAAATGGTTGCGTCTGCTTTAATTTTTAGGTGGCATAAAACCTAAAAATTCTGGTTCTGGGGCCACTGCAGAGGCTGGGCAAGGGCAGAGAGGAGGTGAGGCTTGGGCTCCACCCTGCCCACCCTGCCATGACACCCCAGGGACGTATTGTGGGGTTGGCAGGTTTCATGATACTTACACGCACTGGGCTTTCTGGGCCAGGCCTTGCCCTTTCTGTCTTGATCTGATTCTTTTATTCATGTCACTATCATTTGCTGAACTACTGAGTTTGAGGTACAGTGGTGAACAGGACAGACACATGGACTCCCAAGAAGCTTAGGTTCCAGCGTATGTGTGGAAGGAACAGTCAGTGAGCAATAATACTATTATGTACACAAAAGAATTCCAGCTTGCTAACTGTTAAGAAGGATGTAAACAGGGTATTATTTGAGAGAGTCCTGAAGTGGTTGAGGAAGCCTCTCTTCTGTGACGTTTAAGCTGATCCCTGAAAAATAAGAAGAGCCACGCCTGGGAAGCGTTGAATTAAAGCATTGACCTGGGCCTAGGGAATGGCAAATGCAAAGGCCCTGGGGTAGGAAAGAGCCTGCACATTCAGAGGCCAGTGTGGATGAAGCAAGTGTTCACACAGAAGAGTAACTGAAGATGAGGTGGGAGAGAGGCAGGGCCAGGCCCACCAGGAATTTGTATTTTGTTCTAAAGATGAAGGGTGGAGGGTTTGAAGAAGGGGACATGACGATTTGGTTTGTTTGTAAAGATCACTCTATCTGCTTAATTGAAAATGGACTGGTGTCAAGTGGGGGGTAGTGTGCGGGGGTGTATTATATTATTGTCCTCAATTATTCATTTCTGTCCGGAGGATCATACATTCCTACCTCATTGGCTTACAGTCTGGTCATGTGACTTGCTCTGGCCAATGAAATGGGAGTGGTGGCGTGTGCCATTTCGGGGCAGAAGCCTTAAGGCATTGTGTGATATGCCACGTCTCTTTCCCTTCCTCCTAAACAACTTGCAATGTTCTAGAAGGAGGCTGTTCTATCTACCCAGGTACAGAGTGAAGGTGACATGGATCAGAGCTGTATCTGACCAGCACTGACCAGGCAGTGTGACCGAAGGATAAATCTTTATTCCGGTAAGCCACTGAGACAAGGAGATAATTTGTTACTGCAGCACCACTTAATCTGGCCTGACTAATACAGGGGCTAAAAATGGAAGTGGAAAAACAAGCAAGAAGACTGTCTCTCTGGTTGAGGTGAGAGATGAGGTGGCCCGGTCCTGGGAGCTGGTGGAGGAGTGGGGGGACTGCCACCCAGCATTAAGTCTCTGTGACGTTTAGCCCTGGTTGGGAGTCAGAGGGACAAGCTGAGAGTTTTCCTCTCTGCCTTAGAGTCCACAGGAACCACAGAGCCTGCTTCCTGGGGCATCTGGGCTCCCTGTGTCACCCAGAGGTGCTGGCTTCTCAACTCCAAACTCCACGGCATGCCTCCTGTAAAAACACCAGTGTCTCTCTGTGAAAGTAGGGCTGGCTTGCATGTGGTATAAGGACTGAAACCACTTTTTTGGGTTGATGGCCAGAAGCCTGGATGGAGACACCAAAGTTTGGTATCCTTTTTATCCTGGGAGGAGGCAGGCTGAAGACTCCAAGGATAAATGCTCCATAGGAAAAGTCAGGGGAGAAGGCACAGGTCATGGTGAGAGAAGGATCTCCAGTGCTTTTTGCATCAGCCAGGGAAAACTGCATGTCTCCAAAAGGTCACCTGCTGGATGGACAGGGCAAGACGCCATGCTGAGAAGGCCTTTTCCAGGAAAAAGGATTCTACTTATTGTTGGTAACAACCCAATTCACCATTTATTGAGTCATTACTATAAACCAGATACTGCACTAAGTGCTTTCATACACTGCCTTGTTTAATCTTCATGACAATTCCAAAAGGTAAGATTTACTCATATTAAAAGTGACAAAAGCAATATTTGCCTGATGGGCGATTTCAACCATTGCCGAAATATATGAGGAAATTGTGAGCATCCCCATTCATATCGCTCACAGATATATTCATTTGTCCATTTTGTAGATGAGAAAACTGAGACCCAGAGAATAAGAATAACAATGACAGCTAATATTTCTTGAGCATTTAGGGTGTGCCAGACTCTGCTAAGCACTTTTCACACATTGTCTCATGTAATCCTCACAAGAATTCTCGGAGGGAGGTAGCTATTATCATCCCCATTTTACAGATGAACAGCTGAGCCTCAGAGGCCCAATTAAATGACCTGAAGTTACAAAGGAGGTAAGAGGTGGAGCTGGGATTTGAGCACAGAGCTGTCAGAAAACATTTCATTGAGTGTCTGCCGATTACTCCCTAGGTTCCAGGCCCTGTGTCAGGAGCTGGGAGATGGAAGTACAGAATGCAGACCCTGGCCCTGTGGCCACATTCTTGGGGAGAAGAAGACAACACCGTATTGATAAGGTCTTGTGTGTAAAGCAAAAGGTGTTTCTGTTTGTATTTAAGGGGAGAGGGAGGGAGGGGGATTCTAGCGAAGTTCTGGGAGCTGTTGGAAGCCTTGAGACTCCAAGGTGAACAGAAAGAGCCCTGGACAGGAGTCGCTAGCCCTGGCTCTTTTCCCAGCTCTGCTCACAGGTATTCATCAACTACCTCTGAGCATCTTCTATTGCCACCAAGGTGACACAGAGCCCAGGTCCACTCTTGTGGTGCTCCCAGCCTTATAGGGAGCAAATGCCTGAGCAGGTGTAAGGAATGTTGTGAAAGTGGAAATGAAGTTGTGTTCCTTATTGTGGCCCTCGAGGCCATTCTGACCTTTAACCACTCTGGCCACAGCTCCTATCTTGACCCCTCTCATCTCTGTGCTCAGGCCTCAAGAGCCTTCTCTTAAATTCTTGAATGATCCAGAGATCCTACACCCACAGGACCTTTGCACATGCTCTCTCTGCTTTTTCTTCAGATCCCAGGTTTATTATCATTTCATCAAGGAAGCATTCCTGACCCTCATGACAAAGTCAAGGCCCACATATTAGATGCCCTTATGGCATTTATGGTTTTGCTGTGAGTAGAAACGTCAGTCCATAAACTCAGATGTGCAAGAAATGGAATCTCTTGGGCTTCCCTGGTGGTGCAGTGGTTGAGAGCCCGCCTGCCGATGCAGGGGACACAGGTTCGTGCCCCGGTCCGGGAAGATCCCACATGCCGCGGAGCGGCTGGGCCCGTGAGCCATGGCCACTGAGCCTGCGCGTCCGTAGCCTGTGCTCCGCAACGGGAGAGGCCACAACAATAAGAGGCCCGCGTACCGCAAAAAAAAAAAAAAAGAAATGGAATCTCTTTATTTTCATGTTCCATTGGTCTATTTGTCTTTCTTTGCATTAATACTACACTATCTTAATTACCTTTGCTTTATAATATCTTAATTTTCAGTGGTTTAAGTTTTTTAACTTTGTTCTTCAAGATCATCTTGGCTCTTCTTTTTTTTTTAATTAATTAATTAATTTATTTATTTATTTATTTTTGGCTGTGTTGGGTCTTTGTTGCTGCATGCAGGCTTTCTTTAGTTGTGGTGAGCGGGTGCTACTCTTCGTTGCGGGACATGGGCTTCTCATTATGGTGACTTCTCTTGTTGCAGAGCATGGGCTCTATGCATGTGGGCTTCAGTAGTTGTGGCTTGTGGGTTCTAAAGTGCAGGCTCAGTAGTTGTGATGCACGGGCTTATTTGCTCCGCAGCATGTGGGATCTTCCCAGACCAGGGCTCGAATCCATGTCCTCTGCATTGGCAGGCGGATTCTTAACCACTGCACCACCAGGGAAGCCTTTGACTATTCTTAACCTCTGCATTTTCGTAAAAAAATTTAAAGTTAACTTATTCATTTCAATCAAAAAGTGTGCTGGAGTTTGGATTTGGATTACACTGAATCCAAACTTATGGTTTCTCTCTAATTTATGGAGAATAGATAGATTTACAATATTGAGTATTCTAATCCATGAACATGGTATAACCGTCTATTGATTTTAAGTCTTTAATTTCTTTGAATAATGTTTTCTAGTTTTCTCTGTAGAGGTCTTATACATTTCATTTTAGATTTATTATTATTTATTTGATATTTTTGATTCTATTATAAATTATATATTTTTACATTTCATTTTCTAATTATTATTACTAATATATAAATACAATTCAATTGTTTGCTAAATTTGTCAAATCATTTAAGTTATTTGTAAATTATTTAGATTTTCTGTGAACACAACCACATTGTCTGCTGATTCTTCCTTTATAATCTTTATTTCTTTTATTTCTTATCTTATCTTATTGTTCTGGCTAGGATCTTCAGCACAATGTTAATTAGAAGTGGTGATAGTAGATACAATTGTCTTATTAGCAATCTCAGAGGAAGGTTCTCAAAATTTTACTCTTGGGTATGATGTTTGCTGTGATTTTATGTAGATATTTTTTGTCAGGTTAAGGGAATTTTCCTTTTTAAATATTTGCTAAAAGTTTTAAAATTGTGAATGGTGTTAAATTTTATCAGATGAGGTTTTTTGCATGTATTGAGATGACTGTATGATTTTTCTCATTTATTTCCTTTATTCTATTAATATGGTCAATTACAATAATTGATTTAAAATTTTTTTTGAAGTATAATTGATTTACAATGTTGTGTCAGTTTCTGGTGTACAGCAAAGTGATTCAGAATATATATAATTTTTCACATTCTTTTCCATTATGGTTTATTACAGGATATTGAATATAGTTGTCTGTGTTATACAGTAGGACCTTGTTGTTTATCTATTTTATATAAACCTCTCATTCCTGGGGAGAAAAATCTCAACTCAGTTGTGACCATAATAATCTCTACACACATGGATTTGGTCTGCTTGTAGTTTGGTAAGGATTTTTCCATCTATCTCATTTAATCCTTACAAGAACTCTGCAAGGAAGATAATTATTATGATCTCCACTTTACAAATAAACAACTGAGTCTTAGAGTGATTAATTAATCATGAGAGATTGACCTATAATTTTCTTTTCTTGCAATGTTTTGTTATCAAAATGTTTTAATATATTTTGGCCTCAAAATGTATTAAAAATATGATTTTAAAATACATTCTTTGAAATAGTTTGTGTACGATTGTTATCATTTCCTCCTTATATGTTTGGAAGAATTCAACAGTGAAACAACATGCACCTAAAATTTTCTTTGTGATACTTTTTTTTTTTAATGGACATCTTTTCTTTAAAATATATAGGACTAACCAGATTTTCTATTTCTTCTTCTGTCAGTTTATGTTAGTTGAATTGTTTGAGGAATTTGTCCAGTTCATCTAAATTATCATTCATTATTGTAAAACTCTACACAATATCTTTTTTATTAACTTTTATATCTTTTTAATATCTGTAAGCTTTGTAGTGTTGTTTCCTTTTTGCATTTCAGATTTTGGTTATTTATGCCTTCTCCTACACAAAAGCAGCTTTAGGAAGTTCATGAAGCTATCCAAGATCTTACCAGCCCGAATACAGCTCAAACTTTTTTACTCTGGATTCTTGCTGCCTCCCTGGGTTTTCCCTGGAAGTAAGATTTATAGATTTTTTTTCAGATTCTGTGAAGCTTTCTGGTATTCTATTGTCCTCCTATAACACTTGACCTAGAGGAAGTATAGTGTAAGGTCCACCTTTATCAGAGAGCTATAATCTCTACGCCACTCTTCACTGCTTCTGCCTCTCCCCAAATCCCATATGCCACCCTGCTACACACAGACACATTTACACTTACATCAGCCCAGGAATCTTTACATAATCTGAGAGATAGGGGAGCTTGCTCTCACTCTTTACATAATCTCAAAAATCTCTCCATGACCTGAGGTTATGATTCTCCTATTTGAAATTCAAAAGAGATTTCCATTTTCTTTTCCTGCTGTCTCATTGCTTCCTTGAACTCAGTCAGGTCAGAGCATTGAGAGATGGGGTGAGTGGTTAGAAATGAAGCCTGGAAAGCAGGCAGGTGAGCTTGAGAAAGTCACTTAACCCCTCAGAGCCTCAACTTTCCCAGTTGTAAATTGAAGGTAAAGACCCCTATCCTGCCTGCTCACAGCGTAAATACAAAGAATCAAATGAATGCTCAAAAGCAAGGATGCTTAAAGATTGTTTATTTTATTGTGAACAACATCATCCACTCAAAAGTTTATATAAACATACACATACAGTTTAAGTAATAGTAATTATAAATAATAGAATACAGTATAATTAATAATAATTATAAAATACATACCTGTGTCCACATCACCCAGCTCAAAAAATAACTGTACCTTTGAGACTCCTTGTGGATCTCAACAGCTTCCTGCCTTTCTCCCAAGAAGTAACCAGTGTACTGAATTTTGTACTAACTATTCTCAATTCTTTTTTGTTTCACCCCTTAAAAAGATCCCTTGAGTGTTTTTTTTTAGCTTTGCCTATTTTTGAGCTTTATATAAATGAATCCCACTATATATGTCTTTTTCTGTGACTTGCTCCATTCAGTCATCATTGTGCTGTGGAATCCATCCATGTGTTTGTGTGTAGCTGTAATTCATTTTCACTGTTGTATAATATTCCATGGTAGGAATATACCACAATGGATTTATCCATCTGTGATTGCTGGATGTTTGCATCATTTCTATTTGAGTTATTTCAAATAATGCTCTATGAACATTCTTGTAGATGTCTCCACACCACAGCTATGACCTAATTTTTTTAGGAGTAAAACTGCTGAATCTTAGGGGGTGTGTGTATTTCATTCAAAGACATTATTTATTATTATTTTTCCTATTGCTGCTGTAACAAATTACCACAAACTTAGTGGTTTAAAGAAACACATTTATTATCTTATAGTTCTGAAGACAGAAGTCCAAAATGAGTCTCAGGCTAAAATCAAGGTGTTGTCAGGGCTGTGTAACTTTTAGATGTTCTAGGGGAGAATCTATTTCTTTGTCTTTCCAAGCTTCTAGAGGCTTGATTCATGACCCCCTCCTCTATCTTCAAAGCCAACAGTGTAGCATCTTCAAATCTCTCTCTGACTCTGAGGCTTCCCTCTCCCACTTATAAAGACCTTGTGATTACATTGTGCCCACTCATATCATCTAGGATAATCTTCCCACCTCAAGGTCAGCTGAGTAGCAACATTAATTCCATCTTCAATCTTAATTCTCCTTTGCCATGCAAGCTAACATATTCATAGGTTCTGGAGATTAGGATGTAGATGTTTCTTGGTGGTGGTGTGAATCATTCTGCTTATTATACTAGGTCATGCAATTGTTTTCTAAAGGTTTTGCCTATTTATATTTCCACCAATGTAGGTCCATTCCTTTTGTTTCTACAAGACCCACTCTTTACATTTTTATTTATTATAATTTCTTACTTTGAAATAGTTTAAAATTCACAGGAAATTTCAGAGATAGTACCAAAGTGTAACTTTCACTTGGCTTTTACATGCTTTTTTCTCTTTCTTTTTTTCTTTCTTTCTTTCTCTTTCTTTCTTTCTTTCTTCCTTCCTTCCTTCCTCCTCCTCCCTCCCTCCCTCCTTTCTTTCTTTCTTTTTCTTTCTTTCTTTTTCTTTCTTTCTTTCTTTCTTTCTTTCTTTCTTTCTTTCTTTCTTTCTTTCTTTCTTTCTTTCTTTCTGTTTCTTTCTTTCTTTCTTTCTCTCTTTCTTTCTTTCTTTCTTTCTTTCTTTCTCTCTTTCTCTCTTTCTTTCTTTCTTCTTCCCTTCTTCCCTCCCTCCCTCCCTCCCTCCTTCTCTTTCTTTCTTTCTTTTATTCTTTGGTATATTGTCCTATGACATTTTACCACATGTGTACGTTAGAGCAACCATCACTACAATCAGGATAAAGACCCCTTTTAAACCCTAAGCATGGTACAGATCTTCGAGATTATCATGAGAAGGCTGGCCTTGGAGGCCTCGTGTGGGTAAGAAGACTGGCTCAGAGCCAGGGAATGTTCTGGGGTGAGGCCCCGAGGGTGGTAGAGAGAGGGTCATGGCACCTGAGGTACTGATCTTTTGGGGGGCAACTCTGCCCACAGGGGTCCTGGTGAGGGTCACCTTGACCAAGTCCTTCCCAGCACACCTGAGTACACAGGCAGTAGAGAGCAATGACTTTAACTCTTCCAGATTAATCCTGCTAAGTTGCAACAATATTGATATGCTATTATTTTCCATCTTTATTCATCCCCCGGCGAAGAAAGAACGACTCCCCCCAGGCCATTCATAATTGAAAAATGCTTTTAAGGCCTTTACGAGTTGAATACTAAATTTCGTGAGGTGCCTGCTTTATTGGGCCTCCAGTCACCGATGATACATTTGCTCCCTAATGTTCTTTAAGGAAAGGAGCTTGAGTGGCGTGATAGATGGGACCGATCGGGATCAATGCTCATTAGTGACTCTGGTGGCCAGGTGGGCCAGGGCTGATCACTTGGGTAGATAGGCTAGGCAGGGGAAAGGCTCTCAGCAAGAGACAGGGGCAAGGCCTGTTGGCTGCCATTTACCTTTGACTGTGACTTATCATTCATTCATTCACTCACTCATTCACTCAATAGATTCTTACTTTGCCCACTGTGTGCCAGCCCTGATGCTGGACACAGAAATGGATCAGACCCACCCCTGTCCTCAAGGAACTCCCAGCACACACACAAAAAATAAGGGCAATAGAGTGAGTGGTACGTGTCTAAAGCTGGGAGTGTGTTCAGGGCCTGGGGAGCATGAGGGGGAGGTTAGTTTTCCATGGGGAGCTGGCAGGCAGGAAAAGCTTGATATCAGAAGTGACATTTTAGTGGTGTCCAGTAAATGTTTGAAGTGTGAACAACGACAATTGCCAGGGTGGGAAGGGTGTTCCTGGCACAGACACCAACATAGGCAAAGGCATGGAAGTGTGACCTACCTGGAGCAAGAAACTGAGCCACTTGACTTCTTAGATGAGTCACCCTGGTGGCTTCAGAAGTGGCCAAAGCTGTAACCCTACTGATCCAACTTACAGAGTCCTGGAACTGACTAAAAAGACAGAATAAAAAGGATCCTCAAAAACACCTGGCTCAGCATGAGGGGCGGAGCCTTGGGCACTCCAGGATCATGACGAATTGCGGCAGGGATAGGGGAGGATGGGGGCATTGGCTGCTTCTTCCAGATGCTAGGGTATGCAGCTGAACCTGGATCCAAAGCAGGCTCACCATATAGACAGGCCCAGATGACAACGCCCGGCTGCAGGATCGAACAGAGAGCAGGCCGACCACCCTGTGCCTTTGGCTTGGAGAATTTAACCCATATACATGTAAGCCACGTGGCTCACAAGGTCTTGGTGCTCCAGCTGGGTGTCAGGCCTGAGCATCTGAGGAGGGAGAGCTGAGTTCAGGACATTGGACCACCAGAGACCTCTCGGTCCCATGTAATATCAATCAGCGTGTGCTCTCCCAGAGATCTCCGTCTCAATGCTAAGACCCAGCTCCACTCAATGACCAGAAAGCTCCAGAGCTGGACACCCCATGCCAAACAACTAGCAACACAACCCCACCCAAAAGCAGAGAGGATGCCTAAAATCATACTAAGTTCACAACATCCCAAAACACACCACTGGACGTGGTCCTGCCCACCAGAAAGACAAGATCCAGCCTCATCCACCAGAACACAGGCACCAATCCCCTCCACCAGGAAGCCTACACAACCCACTGAACCAACCTTACCCACTGGGGACAGACACCAAAAACAACGGGAACTACGAACCTGCAGCCTGCGAAAAGGAGACCCCAAACACAGTAAGTTAAGCAAAATGAGGAGAGAAATAAGCAGCAGATGAAGGAGCAAAGTAAAAACCCATCAGACCAAACAAATGAAGAGGAAATAGGCAGCCTGCCTGAAAAAGAATTCAGAGTAATGATAGTAAAGATGATCCAAAATCTTGGAAATAGAATGGAGGAAATACAAGAAACGTTTAACAAGGACCTAGAAGAACTAAAGAGCAAACAAACAATGATGAACAACACAATAAATGAAATTAAAATATCTCTAGAAGGAATCAATAGCAGAATAACTGAGGCAGAAGAACAGGTAAGTGACCTGGAAGATAAAATAGTAGAAATAACTACCACAGAGCAGAATAAAGAAAAAAGAATGAAAAGAATTGACGACAGTCTCAGAGACCTCTGGGACAACATTAAGCACACCAACATTCAAATTACAGCGGTCCCAGAAGAAGAGAAAAAGAAAGGGACTGAGAAAATATTTGAAGAGATTATAGTTGAAAACTTCCCTAATATGGAAAGGGAAATAGTCAATCAAATCCAAGAAGCGTAGAGAGTCCCATACAGGATATATCCAAGGAGAAACATGCCCAGACACATATTAATCAAACTATCAAAAATTAAATACAAAGAAAAAATATTAAAAGCAGCAAAGGAAAAGCAACAAATAACATACAAGTGAATCCCCATAAGGTTAACAGCTGATCTTTCAGCAGAAACTGTGCAAGCCAGAAGGGAGCAAGACATATTTAAGTGATGAAAGGGAAAAACCTACAACCAAGATTACTCTACCCGGCAAGGATCTCATTCAGATCGATGGAGAAATTAAAACCTTTACAGACAAGCAAAAGCTAAGAGAATTCAGCACCACCAAACCAGCTTTACAATAAATGCTAAAGGAACTTCTCTAGGCAGGAAACACAAGAGAAGGAAAAGATTTACAATAACAAACCCAAAACAATTAAGAAAATGGTAATAGGAACATACATATTGATAATTACCTTAAATGTAAATGGATTAAAAGCTCCAGCCAAAAGACATAGACTGGCTGAATGGATACAAAAACAGGACGTGTATATATGCTGTCTACAAGAGACCCACTTCAGACCTAGGGACACAAACAGACTGAAAGTGAGGGGATGGAAAAAGATATTCCATGCAAATGGAAATCAAAAGAAAGCTGGAGTAGCAATACTCATATCAGATAAAATAGATTTTAAAATAAAGACTATTACAAGAGATAAAGAAGGACACTATATAATGATCAAGGGATCAATTCAAGAAGAAGATATAAAAATTGTAAATATGCACCCAAAAGGGGAGCACCTCAATACATAAGGCAAATGCTAACAACCATAAAAGGGGAAATTGACAGTAACACAATAATAGTGGGGGATTTTAACACCCCGCTTTCACCAATGGACAGATCATCCAAAATGAAAATAAATAAGGAAACACAAGCTTTAAATGACACATTAAACAAGATGGACTTAATTGATATTTACAGGACATTCCATCCAAAAACAAAAGAATACACTTTCTTCTCAAGTGCTCATGGAACATTCTCTAGGGTAGATCACATCTTGGGTTACAAATCAAGCTTGGTATATTTAAGAAAATTGAAATCATATCAAGTATCTTTTCCGACCACAATGCTATGAGACTACATATCAATTAAAGAAAAAAACTGTAAAAAATACAAACACATGGAGGCTAAACAATACACTACTAAATAACCAAGAGATCACTGAAGAAATCAAAGAGGAAATAAAAAAATACCCAGAAACAAATGACAATGAAAACACGGTGACCCAAAACCTATGGGATACAGCAAAAGCAGTTCTAAGAGGGAAGTTTATAGCAATACAACCCTACCTCAAGAAGCAGAAAAATCTCAAAACAACAACCTAAACTTACACCTAAAGCAATTAGAGAAAGAAGAACAAAAACCCCCAAAGTTAGCAGAAGGAAAGAAATCATAAAGATCAGATCAGAAATAAATGAAAAAGAAATAAAGGAAACAATAGCAAAGATCAATAAAACTAAAAGTTGGTTCTTTGAGAAGATACACAAAATTGATAAACCATTAGCCAGACTCATCAAGAAATAAAAGGAGAAGACTCAAAGCAACAGAATTAGAAATAAAAAAGAAGTAAAAACTGACACTGCAGAAATACAAAGGATCATGAGAGATTACTACAAGCAACCATATGCCAATAAAATGAACAACCTGGAAGAAATGGACAAATTCTTAGAAAAACACAATCTTCCAAGACTGAACCAGGAAGAAATAGAAAATATAAACAGACCAATCACAAGCACCAAAATTGAAATTGTGATTTAAAATCTTCCAACAAACAAAAGCCCAGGACCAGATGGCTTCACAGGCAAATTCTATCAAACATTTAGAGAAGAGCTAACATCTATCCTTCTCAAGCTCTTGTAAAATATAGAAGAGGGAGGAACACTCCAAAACTAATTCTACCAGGCCACCATCACCCTGATACCAAACCCAGAAAAAGATGTCACAAAAAAAAGAAAACTACAGGCCAATATCACTGATGAACATAGATGCAAAAATCCTCAACAAAATACTAGTAAACAGAATCCAACAGCACATTAAAAGGATCATACACCATGATCAAGTGGGGTTTATCCCAGGAATGCAAGGATTCTTCAACATGCACAAATCAATCAATGTGATACACCATATTAACAAACTGAAGAATAAAAACCATATGATAATCTTGACAGATGCAGAAAAAGCTTTTGACAAAATTCAACACCCATTTATGATAAAAACCCTGCAGAAAGTAGGCATAAAGGGAACTTATCTCAACATAATAAAGGCCATATATGACAAACCCACAGCCAACATCGTTCTCAATGGTGAAAACTGAAACCATTTCCACTAAGATCAAGAACAAGTCAAGGTTGCCCACTCTCACCACTATTATTAAACAGAGTTTTGGACGTTTTAGCCACAGCAATCAGAGAAGAAAAAGAAATAAAAGGAATCCAAATCAGAAAAGAAGAAGTAAAGCTGTCACTGTTTGCAGATGACATGACACTATACATAGAGAATCCTAAGGATGCTACCAGAAAACTACTAGAGCTAATCAATGAATCTCATAAAGTAGCTGGATACAAAATTAATGCACAGAAATCTCTTGCCTTCCGGCCCACTAATGATGAAAAATCTGAAAGTGAAATTAATGAAACACTCCCATTTACCATTGCAACAAAAAGAATAAAATACCTAGGAATAAACCTCCTTAAGAAGACAAAAGACCTTATGCAGAAAGATATAAGACACTGACTAAAGAAATAAAAGATGATACAGAGGGAGAGATACACCATGCTCTTGGATTGGAAGAATCAACATTGTGAAAATGACTATACTACAAAAAGCACTCTACAGATTCAATGCAATCCCTATCAAACTACCAATGACATTTTTCACAAAAATAGAACAAAAAATTTCACAGTTTGTATGGAAACACAGAAGACCCCAAATAGCCAAAGCAATCTTGAGAAAGAAAAACGGAGCTGGAGGCATCAGGCTCCCTTACTTCAGACTATACTACAAAGCTACAGTAATCAAGACAGTATGGTACTGGCACAAAAACAGAAATATAGATCAATGGAACAGGATAGAAAACCCAGAGATAAACCCACGCACATATGGTCAGCTTATCTTTGATAAAGGAGGCAAGAATACAAAATGGAGAAAAGACAGCCTCTTCAATAAGTGGTGCTGGGAAAACTGGGCAGCTACATGTAAAAGAATGAAATTAGAACAATCCCTAACACCATACACAAAAATAAACTCAAAATGGATTAGAGACCTAAATGTAAGGACAGACACTATCAAACTCTTAGAGGAAAACATAGGCAGAACACTCTATGACATAAATCACAGCAAGATCCTTTTTGACCCACCTCCTAGAGAAATGGAAATAAAAACAAAGATAAACAAATGGGACCTAATGAAACTTAAAAGCTTTTGCACAGCAAAGGAAACCATAAACAAGACGAAAAGACAACCCTCATAATGGGAGAAAATATTTGCAAACAAAGAAACTGACAAAGGATTAATCTCCAAAATATACAAGCAGCTCATGCAGCTCAATATCAAAGAAACAAAAAACCCAATCCAAAAATGGGCAGAAGACCTAAACAGACATTTCTCCAAAGAAGATAGGCAGATTGCCAACAAACACAGGAAAGGATGCTCAACGTCACTAATCATTAGAGAAATGCAAATCAAAACTACAATGAGGTATCACCTCACACCGGTCAGAATGACCATCATCACAAAATCGACAAACAATAAATGCTGGAGAGGGTGTGGAGAAAAGGGAACACTCTTGCACTGTTGAGGGAATGTAAATTGATACAGCCACTATGGAGAACAGTATGGAGGTTCCTTAAAAAACTAAAAATAGAACTACCATACGACCCAGCAATTCCACTACTGGGCATATATATACCCTGAGAGAACCATAATTCAAAAAGAGTCATGTACCACAATGTTCACTGAAGCTCTATTTACAATAGCCAGGACACGGAATCAACCTAAATGTCCATCAACAGATGAATGGATAAAAAAGATGTGGCACATATATACAATGGAATATTACTCAGCCATAAAAAGAAACGAAATTGAGCTATTTGTAGTGAGGTGGATGGACCTAGAGACTGTCATACAGAGTGAAGTAAGTCAGAAAGAGAAAAACAAATACCGTATGCTAACACATATATATGGAATCTAAAAAAAAAAAAGTTCTGAAGAACCTAGGGGCAGGACAGGAATAAAGACGCAGACATAGAGAATGGACTTGAGGACACGGGGAGGGGCAAGGGTAAGCTGGGATGAAGTGAGAGAGTGGCATGTACATATATACACTACCAAATGTAAAATAGATAGCTAGTGGGAAGCAGCCACATAGCACAGGGAGATCAGCTCGGTGCTTTGTGACCACCCAGAGGGGTGGGATAGGGAAGGTGGGAGGGAGATGCAAGAGGGAGGCGATATGGGGATATATGTATACGTATAACTGATTCACTTTGTGATACAGGAGAAACTAACACACCATTGTAAAGCAATTATACTCCAATAAAGATGTTTTAAAAAAAGAAAAACACACCTGGCTCAGCCCCTCGTGATTTGGCAACCACTGGGCCACCATCCCTGAGAAAGGAAGGGACTTGCTCAGGTCTCACAGCTGGGTAATGGGGAAGAGGTCCAACACCCTGGGGGTGCCCCAGGCGGAGATTCCAACAATACATCTGTGGCCTCATGGAGACCAAAGTTCCACTTTGGCATTGACCTTGGGCTTTGGTTTGTTATTACACACAAACATGGGTTCATTACATGAAACTTGAAATCCCTCCAGCTACCAAACTCTATGAAGCCCAGAGAGAATAGAAGTCTTATGTTGGATCACACACACCTAAGTAGTGACACAGGTAGATGGGGAGTGGGGGCATAAAAATAAATTTAAGAGAGAAAAAGTGGGTGGTGGGAGGAGCCCACTCATAAAACTTGATGAGCTCCCAGGGCAATGGGCTCTTTATTTGCATTTTCTCCTTTAATCTCTAACCAGCCTTGCTGGTACACCATGCACCCCATTTTGCGAGGGAAACTGAGGACTTAGTGGTGAGGTGACTTGCCCAAGGTCACACAAGGTGGACCAGGATTTGAACCCAGGTTTTCTAATAAAATTTCAAAGCCCATGTGCTTCCCAGTGTCCTGCCTCAGCTCTGGATCTCTCGTTCCTCCCTGGGCAGGCCTCTCTCCCCAGGACCTGCTGAGGACCTAAGAGGCCTTGGTCTGGCCCAGTCCTGATACAGGGAAGAGGCAGTCAGGCCTCTCACCCCTGCAGTTCATCCCAGGCCTCATGCCTGAGCTGTGTGGCCTTGGGATCAAGCCCCTGCCCCGTGAGTGACACCATCCCGGTGGCCCATGAAGACGCCGGGGCCAGCAGAGCTATGTGCTGCCGCTTCTCGCCCCCTCCTCAGGCCCGGAGAGGCATCCAGAAGCAGCACGGGCTCCTGGCACAGTCGCAGGGCCCAGCTGCATCTTGGGGACATGCTGCCTTCGTTCAGTGAACCTCACCCTGGCAGCCTCACCCAGCGCGGTGGCCCACAGACCCCTTCTCTTCCTGCCTCCTTGAGCCATCCAGCCCTGAATCAAGACCCCTCCAGCATTAACAGGACCTGGCAGGACCCACTGCCCAGTGGGAACAGTGGTTGGTTGGGGTGCCCCACTCAAGAGACAGGTGGTCTGAGGCTTTCATCCCTCCCCAGTCTCTGCCCCTCCAAGCTTCTGTTACTCTTCCTCAAAGTGCTGCATAATTTCTCACCCTGGCACCTTTCCCCAAATCTTTGAGGGACCCGCTCTTGGACTCTCAGGTGTAGCCCAAGCATCACCTCCGCAGAGAGGAGCCCCAAACAGAAGATGTGCTCCCCCCACCTCATCCCCTTTAAGCACTTACCTCTCTGAAATCACCTTGTTTACATATCTGTTTAATTTATGTTTTAACCATCTCCCCCCACCCAGGGCATCTCATTTATTATTGATTAAATGAATGAATGAATGTGTGAGTGAATGAGTGGATGAATGAATGGTCACCTGCCTCTCACTCAGTGCTTTGGAGGGGTTCTGTGGCTTAGTGGTTAGAGACAAACTGGACCTGGGTGTAAATCCCTGTTCTGCCACTTACTAGTTGAGGATGCTAAACAAGCAATCTCAGTTCTCTGGGTCTCTGTTTTCTCATCTGGAAAGTGGGACTAATCACAATGTTCTCCAGGATATCTGAGTGGCGTAAACAAGAGCGCAGAGGTGAGCGTCTCACACAGTAAGAGCTCCCGGCAAGGTAGCTGATGTATCTCTGGGCCAAAGATTTCCTCCGGGTGAGTGGGGCCTGGGTCATGGCAGGCTGGGTGTAGGTGAGCTCTGGACCTCAGTTCCTGCATCTGAGACATGAGCAGACTCATTTTGTATGAAGATACAGGAGAGAGCATTTGGGGAAATGCTTCACACATTGAGGAGTCAGACAGGCCTGGGTTTGTACCATGACTTGGGAGAATCACCAGCTGTGTGATCTGGGCAAAGACATCAACCTCGCTGAAGCTGGGTCCACATGCAGAAATGGGGCCGGTATTGAGGATCCTGGCTTGGAGGGCTACTCTTGGGGTGCTCACAAAAGATGCTGTGTGGAGACAGGTGAAGAAGGAAGAATTACAGCCCAGCGAGGAGAGTGCACTCATACAGGGTGCCTGGGGGCACTGTGGGAACAAGCAGAGGGCCCTAACCCAGACTCTGGGTTAAAGAGAGCTTCCTGGTAGAGATGGCATTGAAGCCAAGACCAGGAAGAATAGCATATACAAAGGCCCAGAGATGAGCAAGTGCCTGTTCTCCACAGCCCCCTCATACTGGCTTTAAAGACACCCCTCCCTTCAGGGCCTTCCACCCCTTCCCAGGAAGGGATGTTTAAAAACCAGGATTTTAAAATATCCCAACATAATATGGAGGCTGTGGACCTCTGAACTCAGGCAATCGGCCATCCACATCTGCGTAAGTTAGCTTGGGCGGCTCTAAGAAAATATCACAGACGTTTACTTCTCACAATTCTGGAGGCTGGGAAGTCCAAGATCACGGTGCTGGCTGATGAGGTCCCTGGTGAGGGCTGTCTTCCTGGCTTGCAGACTGCCACCGTCTCGCTGAGTCCTCACACGGTGGAGAGACTGAGAGAGTGAGTGATCTTTCCCTCTCTTCCTCTTCTTATGAAACCATTAATCCCATCATGAGGGCTCCACCCACATGACTTCATCTAACCCTAATTACCTCCCCAAGGCCCTATCACTGTAGGGTATTAGGACTTCAACATATGAACTTGTGGGGACACAATTCAATACACATCAGCATCTGCCAGTGGGCTGAGGGCAGAACAGGAGCACATGGGAGCTGGAAGGACCCTCAGTGGTTTTATTCTAGAGGCTCAGGCTTGTGAAGGTAGTTGCTGTGTCTGCCTGGTGCCCAGAACACTGTGTGGTACCTAGTAGGTGCTGGGGCCATACTCGTTAAATGGAAGAAGGAATCCAGCATACTTCTATCGGAGGGAGAAGCTGAGGCTGAGCCAGGAGAGAGGACATGTCTGGCATCACAATGAAGGCTAATGACCAATCTGGGACCAGAACTGACCCTCAGACCAGGCTGCCCCAATCTGGCACAGGATGAGGTCTCAGGTGACAGGGAAGTCACCTGACAAGGTCAGGTTCCAGAGACAGGGAAGACCCAGAGTGTGCCAGCACTGCTCTCTCTTCCTTCATCTTCATCTTCATCCTTGCATTCAGCAATTACTTATTAAGTACCTACTATGTGCCAGGGACCATTCTTGTGCTGGGGATGTAGCAGTGAACAAAACTGACACAGTGTCTGATTTCATGGAGTCTATACTAGCGGAGAGAGGCTGAAAAGATGAATAATTAAAATAGATAGGAAAACTGGACAGCTACATGTAAAAGAATGAAATTAGAACAATCCCTAACACCATACACAAAAATAAACTCAAAATGGGTTAAAGACCTAAATGTAAAGACAGACACTATCAAACTCTTAGAGGAAAACATAGGCAGAACATTCTATGACATAAATCACAGCAAGATCCTTTTTGACCCATCTCCTAGAGAAATGGAAATAAAAACAAAAATAAACAAATGGGACCCAATGAAACTTCAAAGCTTTTGCACAGCAAAGGAAACCATAAACAAGACCAAAAGACAACCCTCAGAATAGGAGAAAATATTTGCAAACGAAGCAACTGACAAAGGATTAATCTCCAAATTTACAAGCAGCTCATGCAGCTCAATATCAAAGAAACAAATAACCCAGTCCAAAAATGGGCAGAAGACCTAAATAGACATTTCTCCAAAGAAGATATACAGATTGCCAACAAACACAGGAAAGGATGCTCAACGTCACTAATCATTAGAGAAATGCAAATCAAAACTACAATGAGGTATCACCTCACACCGGTCAGAATGGCCATCATCACAAAATCTACAAACAATAAATGCTGGAGAGGGTGTGGAGAAAAGGGAACCCTGTTGCACTGCTGGTGGGAATGTGAATTGGTACAGCCACTATGGAGAACAGTATGGAGGTTCCTTAAAAAACTAAAAATAGAACTACCATACGACCCAGCAATCCCACTACTGGGCATATACCCTGAGAGAACCATACTTCAAAAAGAGTCATGTACCAAAATGTTCATTGCAGCTCTATTTACAATAGCCCGGAGATGGAAACAACCTAAGTGTCCATCGACAGATGAATGGATAAAGAAGATGTGGCACACATACACAATGGAATATTACTCAGCCATAAAAAGAAACGAAATTGAGCTATTTGTAGTGAGGTGGATGGACCTAGAGTCTGTCATACAGAGTGGAGTAAGTCAGAAAGAGTAAAACAAATACTGTATGCTAACACATATATATGGAATCTAAAAAAAAAATGGTTCTGAAGAACCTAGGGGCAGGACAGGAATAAAGATGAAGACGTAGAGAATGGACTTGAGAACATGGGGAGGGGGAAGGGTAAGCTGGGACAAAGTGAGAGAGTGGCATGGACATATATACACTACCAAATGTAAAATAGATAGCTAGTGAGAAGCAGCCACATAGCACAGGGAGATCAGCTCTGTGCTTTGTGTCCATCTGGAGGGGTGGGATAGGGAGGGTGGGAGGGAGACGCAAGAGGGAGGAGATATGGGGATATATGTATAGGTATAGCTGATTCACTTTGTTATATAACAGAAACTAACACACTATTGTAAAGCAATTATACTGCAATAAAGATGTTAAAAAAAATAGGGTATCATGTGATGGCAAATGCCATGGAGAAAAACAAAAAAATGCAGGGCAAGAGGGGTGAGAGAGAACAAGAAGCTGGGGATTCTTACAGACAGATGTGTCAGGGAAAGCATCTCTGATAAGGTGACATTTGAGTGAGATCTGAGAGAAGATGTGGGGGCTTTAAAAGATGTCCACAAATTCTCTGGTATTCTTCCCTTCAAGAGATAGAGCTTAATTGTCCTCTCTTGGAGTGTGGACTGGACCTGGTGACTCCCTTTTAACAAGTGGAATGTGCCAGAAATGATAGCATATGACTTCCGGGTAAGTTATAAGCTACACTGCAGTTTCCAGCTTGCTCTCTCAGATCACCTGCTCCAGGGAGAGCAGCGGCCACATCGTGAGGACGCTCAAGCAGCTCTGTGGCGAGGCCCACCTAGTGAGGAACTGACCCCTCCTGCCAACAGCTAGAGTGAGCCATTTGGAAAGTGAGCCCTTCAGGCCCAGTCAAGCCTCCAGACGACTGCAGCCCCTGCTGACATTCTGACTGCAGCCTCCTCAGAGAGCCTGAGCTAGAACCAGCCACTCCTGGCTTCTTGACCCAGAGGAACTGTGTGATAATAAATGTTTGTCATTTTCAGCCACCAAACTTGTGGGTAATTTGTTATGCAGCAATAAATAACAAATACAGAAGAGGAGGGGCCAACCACATGGATACCTGGTGGGGAGTATGATCCAAGCAGAGGGGCAGCAGGTGCAAAGGCCCTGAGCCTCCATGAGAGGAAGGCAGAGACTCCACCGGTGGCTCAGCCCTTGCCTGTTTGGTTTTAAGTTTCTTCATTTGTCAAAGGCAGGAAACGGTACCAATTTTGCCTATCTCAAGGGACATTATTCAGTGAGAAATTCGACTGCACACCTAGGAAGGCTCAGAGAGGGCTGGGTCTCACTCAGTCACACAACCAGATAGGGCCAGCCTGAGATGCAGGCCGTGCCTGCTGACCATGATTTCTGACCGCTTCCTAGACCTCCTGGGTGAGACTCCCCAGAGAGGATCCTGGGAGCCATATTTTTATTTACCTCCATACACGTGTTTGCGAGCCCCTGCCCTGCAGTCCTCAGTTTCCTCAGGCTCTCTGCACTTCCTGATCTCCCTCAATCCAACTGGCCAAGACCTTCTCATCCGCAAAGCCTACCCCAGGCTTCACCTCCTCGGAGGAGCCCTCCCCTTACTCTCCTCCAACCCCTAGATTCGGGCGTTTCTGCCCCTGGCTCTCCTCTGAGCCTTGCTTTGGCTTCTCTGGCACAGAACTGTTTTGATTGCTCATGCTGTGGCCCTTGAACATTGTGTTGTAACTATTTGTTTAGATTCTGAGTCTCTGAAGTTGACGAACATGTATGATATACATCTATAAAAGCCCAGAAGTCAGTAAAGGTCACTACATTCTCTTCTGCAGCCTATTGTCTAGTAGGCCCTCAGCAAAATGTTCTGGCTGATAGAAGGGTGAAAAGATGGAAAGAAAATTGGAAGAAAGGGTAGGAAGAAGGATGGGAAGAAGACGGCGGGGAGGGATGGGAAGATGACTTGGAAGAAGGATGAGAGGAAGGATGGGAGAAGGGGTAGGAGGAGGGATAAAAGGAGGAACCAGGAGGAGGGATGGGAGGAAGATGAAAAGAAGGCTTGCAGGAGGTGTGAAGAGGGATTGCAGGACAGTGAGAGGACATGTGGGAGGAAGGATGATGAGAGGAGGATGGAGGAAGACTGGGAGGATGGATGGGAGAATGGATGAGTGGATGAATGAATGAATGAATGAATACAAGAGTGGGTGAACACAGTCTCTCCAACCTCTGTACCTCCATCCACCCAGACCGGAGCTGCAGCTCATGGTAACTCCAGTGGGCTCACTCAGTTAACCAGCCCCTGTTTTACTAACGGTCTCTTCTGCAGCAGAGGCAATTAGAGTCAACGGCTGGAAGCTTCTCCCCAGGCAGCCCCACCTGCCTTGTCCTGTCCCATTAACTTCCAATTCAACAGCCATCCCCGACCTGCAATGTATAATGAAAGACATTCAAAATATATCCAAATGGCATGAGTATTGATTTATTAATGCTGGGGAATGTTGCTCTAATTGAATTGAGATCCAGGAAGTAAGTTAATGTAGCTGACGGTGCTACAGGAATTGAATTACCCCAGGGCCCAGAATTATTACCTTTTCACTCTCTTTGTTGTCAGTGGGATAAATAACAAATCAATTGACGATTCACCCTGGTGGCCAAAAAAAAAAAAGAAAAGAAAAAAAGAAAAGAAAAGAGAAGAAAGAGTCCACAGAGCCCTGAATAGAGACTGAGGAATGGGTGTGGGTGAGGTGTGGGGTGTTTCCCGGAGGAGGTGGAGTGAGAAGGTGAGCAGAGGAGGGTCTGTCTCCAAGCCGAGGGCCCTTCCTTCTCTAGTCTAGCAGCCAGAGTTCCCTAAAACACTAGCTGCACAGACAGAAAGGGCCGTCATTGCTGGCTGTGAGCATCTGCAAATGCATCTGAGGGCCAGGGACGGGGAAGGACTCAGGTCAGGTCACACAGCGAGTCTCCCCACAATTCTCAGCACCTCCCTGGCCTCGGCTGTTTGCACGTCCCTGGCTGAAAGCTTTCCTCCTAAAGCCTCTTCAGATGTCTGCTCTGGTC
The DNA here is from genome assembly GCF_039906515.1 of Pseudorca crassidens. NCBI lineage: Eukaryota > Metazoa > Chordata > Mammalia > Artiodactyla > Delphinidae > Pseudorca > Pseudorca crassidens. The sequence goes on along the minus strand of NC_090297.1, from coordinate 19,453,473 downwards.
TTTCCTGCTCCCTCCTGCTCCGGGCTTCTCTTCCCCTGAGGGTCCTCTGTGGCACCGGGTGTCCACTGGACAGAGGCCTTTGAGGACTGAATGCTGAGGGCTGAAAGTTCCCCTCACCTGGCCACTAAGAGATTCATGCTAGGATTCTGGAAACTTCTCAGAGGATGAAAGACTCTGGCCTGCTCCATCGTGGGGAAGAACCTCAGGAGTGAAGCCAGGAGGCTGTGATTTCAACTAGCATCTCCCTCCCTTCCTCCTGTTCCTCTTTATCATCCCTATGTGTCTTGCAGCCTTTTCCTTCCTCTCCTTCAATGGGGGACCTTTTGCAGGAGTAAACTGTCTCTCTGAAATAGAGGACCATGGAAATAGACAAAGTTGTCTTGCAAGCCCAGCTCGGCTTTGTGGCCCCAGGTCATCGGGTTCACATCTCTGAGCCTTAGTTTCCCCACCTGTCACATGGGAACCAAACCCCGTGGAGCCTCATGAGATAGTGGCTCAGAAGTGCTTCAGAAAACATGGAGCGCATGACGGCCAGGGCTGGCGAGTGTCTGCCAGGGACCACACGCTCTCCCGCCAGACGCCTCTGGCTGTTGGCTGTCCAGATGGGTGTCTGCAAAGCAGCCCGGCTGGCCTTGTTCTGGTCAAGGAAGAGAAAGGCTGAGTTAATTAAATCAGCAGCTAACAGTGCAGGTTACCCACAAAAGTGAACTTTAGTGCCCCTAAAACCACTGACCAAAGGAGGGCTGGGAAAAAAATGAAACCACAGTTGGAGTAAAATGGAAAAAGAAATCATCAGCTCTGCATCACTTCAGCCGGCCACAGGTATCAGAACATTAATTGGTCTTTGACTTGATTTGGCTGTGGGAGTCAGGGCTTCAGGGACTCCGACCCAGCGCCATGGGGGCTGGCCGCAGGGAATGCTGGGAGGAGGCTGGCCGCAGGGACCGGAGGAGGGGGGCAGGGCGGGCCGGGAGGGAGCGAGGGGCGGGTGTGCGGGAGTGTGGAAACGGGTGTGAGCGTGGGGTGCACCGGAGCGTGGTGGGTGGACCCTGTCATGCCCAGTGTCTCATGAGAAAAGCTCAAACCGCTTGGTACCTCCAATGCTCTCGACACCAATTTGTTGTTACTACTTTTCACAGTCGCTCTAGCAAGAGGGGGGTGATTCCACAAAGGAGGAGGAGGCTCACAGATGTGCTCCTACCAGGTCGCTAGGGAAGGCACCGACCACAGTGGCAGCAAAGATGATGGTGATGTCTGTTCCTATTTAGGAAGTGGCCGCTTGGACGTAGAGCGCAGCGCCAGGCACAGAGGAGGCGTGTGAAGAATTGGGGTTGAGATGAATTTTCCTAGACTCAGAACTGACTCCCTGGACAGCCAGCCACCTCTTGCACCTGGCCCAGGCCCTGCCCTCTCCCCTGCGCCCCCCGCACCGCTGACGGCTTCTCAGGGGCTGACCTGAAGGAGGCTGGGTTGGGGGGACCCCAGCCCCTCCATAGCTTCCCGCATGTTCAAGCCAACTTCGGGTATTAAATTTTACTCTGGTGAGTGGCTTTCCTTCTGCTGTAGCTGCTGCTCTGACACTAATGGCCCGTGGAAGCAGAGACCACGTCCAACTCCTCCACCTGCCGCCGGCCTGCTGGACATGCTTGTGGAACCCCGGGCACGGAGAGCCGTGGATCTGAGGGGGTTCCTCCCCCTGCTGGGGGAATGTTCAGTGGAGCCCACGGCCTGAGCACCTGGAAGCAGCTTTGGAGTGTCAGGAGCGAGTGAGCTCTTCGCAGCTGTGTCCTACATCCCACCCAGTGCTCTGAGCCAAGGAAGGCCTGCTTGGCTCCCCAGGCCTCTTTATCAAGCCTGGGACACTGTGGGCAAGAAGGGCTCTTAGATCATCTGTCTGCCCCTCAGTTCATATAGGAAGCAACTGAGGTACAGAGAGGGGGAGGGATTTGCTTGAGGTCACACAGCAAGTCAAAACCCAGCTCTCCAGGGTTGCAGTTGAAGGTGTTTTCCTCTGAAACTTCCAGGCTTCCAGGGGTCATGTATGTGGCATTAAAACCACAGCTCAAGCTGCAAAGCGGGAAGCTGACATTGGCTTCAGTGTCAGGGAAGCAGAGGGAGTGCTGGAGACTGTGACAACCTGGAGAGCCCATGCCTGGTCCCAAGAGGCAACCAGCACTCAGCCCGTACTGTGCAGGAAGGTGCACCTCATTTTGTCAGAACTTCTGCTTTCTCAAGCGAAGCTAAAACTTGGAGCTTTTATGTGAAGTTCTACAATTGTGAAATGTTGGCAAAACTCAAAAAATTTAACAGCATGGTGACTTGCAAAGCACAGTGACACGTTTGCTGCCCGTGGGCTGCAGGTGGTGACTTTGGGGCTTTCCCAGGTCTTGGTGGCTAGGATTGCAGGAAGAGGTGAAAGGCTGGGTCCTGTAAGAGGACTTGAGCTTTGAGACTCTGTCGTTGACTTATTGCAGTCATTCATTCACCCCTTCACCCTTGTGGCCTGGGCGTTACTGTCTCTCTGCTTTGCCCCAAGGCAGAATGAACCTATCTGAGCTTCCCAACATCCCAGTGGCAAGGATGGGGGCAAGGAAGGATTTCGGAGAACATAGGAGCCTGCTGCTGCCTCTCTCCCCATCTTCCTGGGCAAGGGGCAAGGCTTCCTTGGTGTGGCAGAAGGTTGAACTGAGCTGCAGACCCTCCATCAGACACTCAGCCCCTAGTCCTGGTCCCACTCCTACGCTGAGGATTAAAATTCTGGATCAGACAGACCTGGGTTCAAATCCTGGCTCTGCCACGGACAAGCTGTGTGACCTTGAGCAAGTGGTTACCCTCTCTGAGCCTCTGTAAAGAAGACATTGCAGATGCCTGGCTGTGTCCCGTTGGCACTCATTTCTTCACACTCAGGGCTGCTTACTGCAAACTCCACGACTCTTCCTGAGGGCCTTCCCTGGCTGTGGAGCAAGATAGGTGCTCACGGGCCAGGCTGTGAGTCCTGGAGCAAGAATGCCCGTGAAGCCCCCCTCAGGCAATGAAACACAGGGCACCGGAGGACAAATATCCCAGCTCCTTCACCCTTCGGTTGGGATAATTCTGAGGCATATTTCGCACCATCTCCCACGTTCCCCAAGGGGATCACCTCCAGTTGCTGCAGCGGTAATTTGCTGGATGATTCACCCTTCAGGGCTTTCTGCCCTCCCCTGCCTCATCTCTCCTCTTCCTTACCAGTGTTCCCTGGTGTCACCTCCTAAATACACTATTCACGGTAAGCTCTTGTCTCGAGGTCTGCTTCTGGAGGAAACTAAACAAAGAACCTCAGTTTACTCAGCTGTCAAATGGGTCCGGTTAATATCTCTGGAAGTGCTGTGAGGGCAAACAATTTCCCCCACACATAATATGCCCAGCAGCCATCAGCCTGAAAACCCTCCCTCGATAGGAGGTGGCTCTTGTTATCACTGATGATATCATTGTGATATTGGGGCTGACCCCCAGTCCCAAGGCCAGGACCTTTAGGGCAGCTTGGAGGTGGAAGCCCGGCTACCCCAGCAGGGCCTCCGGGATGGACTGAGGGCTCAGGGTGGAAGGGCAGGGAAGACTGGCTTCCATGGTGGGGAGGGTGGAGTCTGTGTAGTAAAGAGGGTTGGGCCCCGGGGGAGCCCATCTGCCCCCCCCAGGCCTCAGAGTGCTTAGTGAAAATGGTGCTAATGCGGCCAGGCCCAGCTGTGACCATCGCCATCAAGGGGGAGGGGGCGGGGTGAGGCTCAGGGGAGGGGCAGGTGTAGGGTGGGTGCGGGGGGTCCTGCAGCCTGGCCTGCCCAGCACCCACTCACCCAGTGCTCCGGAGAGGCCGGGTCTGCTTCCCTCAGCTCAGGATGCTTCCGGGGTGGGGGTGGGGGGGAGGCTGGGATGCCCTAAGCTGTCTCCTTGGAAGATCAAATACAAGTCTTCAACCTGCCCAGATTTTGGTAGGTTCTTGAGCCAGGACCTTGGGTAAGACACTTCCCCGCTCTGAACCTGTTTCCTCGTCCTTAAAAATGGAGCTAATGATAATATGACTTCCTAGGGTTGTTTTGAAGGGTCAGTAAAAGTAAAGTTGGGCCGGAGAAGGAGAAGAGTGAGCAAGCTTCCTGCCTAAGAAAGGGCATATGGCCTCCTCCCGCTGCCCGGACCTCTGCTTGCCCCTCTCTCGCTGCCCCTGCTGTGGTCTGGAGCTGGGGGTGGAGCCCCAGCACCATCTCTGACTTCCCTGCCTTTGGCCTCAAACCTCACACAAAGCCCCAGGGGCTATGGTGGCTGCAGGGTCTTTATGCCCAAAGAGATGCTGCTCCCCCAGAGATAAAGGGGTTAGGGTGCTCCCCAAAGTCTTAAGGAGTGAGGTTCCAGGTGAATCTCTTTTGCCCTCAATCAGGAGCGCACACCCTGTATCCCACGCACACATCCCCGGGGCCTCCTCTCTGAATCACGCACCTACCTCCGGGGGTAGTTTTCCTGAATTGGGGTTTCCGAGTTACCGCAGCCAGAATCACCCTATCCTGCTTCACACCCGCCTTGCTCAATAACCCTAAACCCAGCACTTGAGAGTTTGCAAAGCCCTTTGTACTCTCAACTCTCTCTCACTGGCTACTCTGAGGTTCTAGGCTGCAGTTAGGACTCCCATTTTTCAGATAAGAAAACTGAGCAGGGCCAGGACGAGGGTGAGGTTGGCAAGGTGCCCCAGATGTAAAGTTTGAGGAGGCCCTCGCTGTTTGGCATCAACCTGACACTTACAGAAAGCGGAGAGTCAGCAGCCCTGTGGCCCTGGCTTGGCCCCCCCCTGGTCCTGGCCCTGAAACCAGGCTGGAGGGGCTACCGGCCCTGCCCTCATCTCTCAGCGGGGAGGGCTGAGTTCGTCACCGAGGTCAGTCTCCCCTGACCTCTGGGCCAGGGGTTTTTTCCTTTTCATCACGGCAAGAGAGCCTTTTTAAATGGAGGGCTTGTTAGTGGGAAAATGGTCCTAGAAGATGGAAGACGGGGGTCTGTGGGCCTTGGTTATAGGTTAAATGCAGGGCCTAGAAGTACACGGGAGTCTGCAGCTCTGCCCAGAGAATGGGGGAGCTTAAACTGCAGCATGGGGCCCAGTGAAGGGGGGTGCAATTCTAATGATTAACCTTCCAGAGGGTAGGGACTGCCCTGCGTGGGGGTTACTGGTGTCTGGGGGGAGCCAGTATCCTTGCGGCTGTGAGAGCAAGAGGCCCCCAGGGGCAGAGTCCTCTTTGGCAAAACCTGGTCAAACTGAAAAACGCACAAACCCTGAGACCCAGCCGTCCCCCTCCTAGAAGTAATAAGAAGAGCCAGCGGCGCTTTCTCTGTGCCAGGCAGTTTTAAGTGCTTTATGTGTATGAACTCACTGAATTCTGACAAGGACCTCTGAGGCAGGTGCACTGTTCTTATCCCCATTTTCCAGATGAGGAAACTGAGTCTCAGAGAGACTACCCTGTCCAAGGTTACCCAGCTGCTAAGTGACAGAGCCAGCTCCTGTGTCCGCGCTCGTAACCGCTGTGACATTCTGCCTCTACCTTTGGGAGCATTATCTGACGGTGATGAGACGTATTGGAAAATTCACAGAAGCTTTGCTTGTAAGAGCAGCACAACCAGAAGGGGTCATGTCCCTGCCCATCGACGGAACAGCCGCCACTCCAGAACATTCCAACGAGACCTCCGGCGGCTGAACAGAACGAGGTCAACGGTATGTTGTAACGGCAGGCTTCGTATGGAAATTGTATAGTAACTGAAAAAAGTAATTTGCCACTGTGTGCCTGAGCCCGTTTTTATAATAGAGAAAAAACCAAATTCCACTCGTCTCACGAAGTATTGAAAGGGCAGGAGGATTCCAGATCAAACCTCTGCGTGCAGCTAGGTTGCTTCTCAGAGGAAGGATGGGAGGCGGGATGGAGAACCAGCTTGGCCAAGAGTAGGAAACTGTTACAACGAGCATGTGTTATTTTTGTAATTAAACAGGAAACACGTTTCTTAAAAGAAAAGATATGAAAGAACCTTCAAAAGGTGTCCTGAGGGCCTCTCCCCAGGTTTTGGCTCCCGGACTCTTATAAGGGACATCTCTGCCTTGACAGACTGGCTGACTCAGGTCTGTCCCTACCCAGAGGGCAAGGCAAAAGTGTCACAAGGAAAAATCTCTGCTTTTTGTCCTGCTCTGAGCACCCTTCGGGCTGCTGCAGCCGAGGAGTTGGGGTCATGGTGCCCCATCTTCTGTTTCTGGCCTGTGGAGGCAAGGGGCAGTGGGCCAGGCCCCTCCTGTCCAACCCTGACCACGTGTGTGAGTTTGGGCTACTGCTTTTCTCCGGCCTCAGTTTTCTCACCAGCAAAATGGGAAAAATATACTTCTCCAGCTTGGTCTAGGTTTGAAATAAAATGTACTTGAGAACTGTCAAGAGGGGAAAGAGTTGAGGGATAGTTATTTTTCTTTACTGGTAACCTTTTGGACTGAAGAGATCTGGATTTGAATTCTAGTTCCCTGACCAATTGTGGACAAGGGGGTGAACTTCTCTGGCCTCAGTTTCTTCATCTGCAAAATAGAAAGGAAAGTACACTATTCACAGGGTTGCATAGAAATTCAAGGAGCTAATTCAGGAAAGCCTTCAACCTGGTCCCTGGCCCACAGCGAGGACACCTTAAAGAGTTGTCGTGATGAGGAAGAAGGACCAAGGAGCTTCCTGGGGTGCTGGGCTCAGTGGGGCCCAAGAGGGCTCATAGGGTGTTTGGGGAACAAAGGCCCAGGAGGAGGGCGAACACTCAGGAAGTTGGGCCTTCTTTCTGCCGTGACTTCCAGAAAGGGAACCAGGCTTGGGGTTTGGCATGGGGAGTGTGGCCCCTATGGCGAGTCCCACAGCCCAGCCTGGGAGCCGCTCTCCTGCCGGCCGTGAATAGAGAAGTAAGAGGTGTCTCCAGGGAAGGGCCAGAGAGGCTCAGCCCAAGGTGGAAAATCCCTGTGGTCAGCGGGGCCCTGGGGGTGGGAAATGCGGGCCCCAGGCCTGGCCACCCGAGCCCTGACAGCCCTGGGCCTCTGGCTTTCCTGGCCGGATCCACGGGTCAACCGAAGCCAAGTTAACCTTCCTGAGGCCCAGCGCCACCAGCCGCTCTGCCGGCCCGGCCTGTCCACGGCTCCCTCCTGTCCACAGATTGAGGCCTCATCCAGCTCCTCACACTGACCTTCCAGGCCTGCCTCGGTCCCACCTCCACTTGCCCTCAGCCTTCACGGTGTGGCCTGATGGGCAGTGTGAGGCCGGCCTGGCCCTGGAGTTGTCCCAGGCTGGTGATGGGGCCGTCCTCTCACCCCAGCCCTGCCCCAGACTCACTGTCAGATTCTCCCCTGGGCTGGGTCTACACTGGCTCCTGCGACATAATCAGCACACGGTCACGTGGAGACAGCACTTCCCAGTTTACACAGCAACTCAGCCAGAGTCCCACAGCACAGCCGGGTGGGGACTGGGTCCCTGCTGTGGGGACCGTGGAGATGTGTCCCCCAGCTCTCCTTCAGGAGGGCCTACCACGCGGAGCACAGCGGCTGAGGACCCAGCTGCCACCGCTCTGGACCCACCGCCATGTTGGCACTCAGGCCAGCTCCCCCGGTCCCCCTACACGATACTTGAGCACAGCGGAGGTGTCAGGCCTGTGTCCTGCTCTGGGAGCCCTTCCTGCCCACTGCTCCCTCTCCACGTTAGGCTTCCCAGCTGTTTCCCCCAGTGAATCTCTTGTATATCTAATCCCACCCTGGCCTCTGCTTATCACAGGGCCAAGCTAACACGCTCATTTTACAGATGGGAAAACTGAGGCTTAGAAGTGGGAAGTGACCTACCCAAAGGCACACAGCAAATTACAGCCAGAGCCAGTTCCAGAGCGCAGACTTCTGCCTTTCATCGCTTCCTACTTCCGCTTCACCCCCTTGATCCAACCTTGAGGTCAAATGCCTGGACAGCCTCCCTCCCAAGAAGCGATGCTGACTCTGGAGGTGTTTGACCCGGAAGAGATCCTTAAGCCACATCTGGAGAGACCTGGCCTGGGGACTGGGGCAGGCTGAGAGGCCTCCTGCCCCCAGTGGTGCGGGGATTTTCTCCAGGGAGCGCGAGGGCAGGATTGCCGTGCTGGCTATTAAAGCAACACAACGTCATTAAATCTGTGACACAGCCCAGGCCCTAATGGCTTACCAAGACTCTCTGTCGCCATTCCCCACTTCTGTGGAGGGCGGCTCAGGGGCTGGGCTATGGCTGGGGTGGAAGCACTCTGGGGACCTTGATCTTGGACTTGGCGAGGAGGCCTTTTGTCAGGGGGCACTGGCTGACCAGCTTCGCAGTTCACTGTCAAGGCATAAAGCTTTGACTGGCGGGGCCCTTGTGGAGCCCCTTCCACCATCCACAGAGGGAAACCGAGGCTCAGAAGGGCGACGGGACTTTCTCAAGGCCACAAGCCGAACCAACACTCGAATCTTCCAGACTGCTTTCTCCTTCCAGTGATGCCTCCCCCACCCCTCCCCCACCCCTTCTCAGCCTCTGATTTCCTCCCATGCCTTCACCAAACCCAGACAAACTGTCTTCATTATCCCCCAAAGGAGGCAAGGTTTCTGCTTTTCCCAGGAAGAAAGCGATCTAGGAGACTCACTCCCACCAGCACGGTTCTGCCAGTCTAGATTCCGCGTTTCAACACGGGCTTTATACTTACCACTAGAGCACACACCTTGTTACACGTCATGTAAGGATATCATTTTAGCCTCTGCTCTCTGGATAAACCACAGCCTTCCAGGCCCTGCGAGGTTAGCCCTACCCACATCTCTGACCTCCCTCTCTGCAGCCACTCTGCCCTGGATCTCTGTGCTCCGGGCCCCGGGCCCGAGCTCCTCAGTCCTCCAGCTCAAAGAGCATCTTCTCAGCACAGGGCTGGCTGCCACCCTCCGCGCCCTGTGCCTTACCCACACGTTTCTACATACCCCTCAGACCTCAGCTCCAGGGCTGTGCCTCTGGGAAAGCCTTCCCCAAACCCTGAGGCTGTGAAGCCCCTGGCAGGTGGTCCTGCCACCTGATCCTGCTAATCTTATTATAATTATATAATTATGTTTGGGATTCTTCATTTCATGTGTTTATCCTCCCTGGTCCAGAGCGGGCTTCAAGGGCAGGGACCTAACACACAATGAGGAAGGAAGGGAAGAAGGAAAGAAGGGAGGGAGGGAGGGAGGAGGGAGGGAGAAGGGTGGGAGGGAGGGTGGGAGGGAGGAGGGAGGGAGAGAGGGAAAGGTAGAAACAGAGAGTTGGGAAATAAGAACATAGGAACAGAAATAGACAGTCAAACTCACAGAGAAGGGCAAGGTAGTTGCTCAGGTTGAGCTTCAAATTTGACTTTGAGCTTCCCAGAAGCCAAGGCAAAAACGAAGATGTGGTCAGTTACATCAGCATTGGTGTCAGAAAGGAGGAAACCCACCGGCTCCTCAGGGGCAGTCTGGGGGAGGGGCGCTCAGTGATGGGCGGCTGTTGTCCTCAACATCCCTGCCCGCGTGCCCTAAAGGAGTTCCCAAGACAGTTTTTCATGCCACGTGTGGGCGAAAGCCGAGAAAGGGACATTGGAAAGCAGCTGGGAGATGATGATTCTGCAGAGAGCCTAGGGGTGGGCCAGGGCTCGCCCAGAGGAGGGGGTGGCAGGGTGTCCCCACCGGCCTATGCTGACACTGCAAAGTGCTCAGTCCATGGGATCAGTGTTGTCACCTACCCTGGGGGCCCAGTTCCTCATCTGGCTCATGGGCAAAGCTTGGCTCTTGGAATATCCTAGGCAGTACTCCAGGCAGAAACCTCGCCCATGCTCTGGCCTGGGAAAGCGGCTGCAGGGTGGGATAAGGTGGTGGAGTGTGGGCTCTGGAGTCAGCCTCCCTTGCACACCTATCCCAGCTCCGCCACTTTCCACCAGTCACCTCACCTCGCTGAGCCTACAACCCTTCCTCCTTCATCCCCTGGGGATCGTCCCAGTAGCACCCTCAGAAGGATGTTGGCAGGATTGAACACGGCAGTGTACGTCAAGGGATGCACACAGTAGAGTCAAATAGCCATCAGCACTCGTCAGCATCGCTAGGATTCAAGGTGCCCGGAGCCAAAGCCAGAGGCTTTCACCAAGGACAGAGACCCTGTGGGGTGGAAAGGCCGGGGGCGCGTTTCTCATGGGGGAATCTGAGGTGTTTTTGTTCTTCAGCACCTGCTGTGCCCCTTGCCCTCCTGCACTTGGTTTCCGGGGAAGGGAGTAAACTGAGGCACAGCCCAGCCCGGGCATGCTTAGAATGCTTGTGTGTGTGTGCGCGCATGCGTGTGTGTGTGTATGTGCAGGTGCACACGTGTGCGTGTCAGGGAGGGACAGGAGGTACCCATCTAGGAAGAGAGAAATCCCAGGTTCTTCAGGCCGAGGGCTCAGGCTCTGATGCAAATAGCAGGTGGGGACCTCAAGCTGTTCTGCGGAGAGATGGACAGGGCGGGAGGCCAGTTAGGGGCCCCAGTGATGGGCTAGGAAGGAGGGGAGGCTTGGGGTCCCAGGAGGAGCAGAGAGTGTGTCCAGGGGATGCATGGGAGCATGCACTGGTGTCATCCCCGTCAAGGCCGAGCGCTGTCACACACCTTACAGTCAATGCGTCCGGTCCGCACGGCTGCCCTGTGGAGTCAGCAACCCATCTCCACTCTACCTTTGAGGAAACAGAGGCACAGGGAGGCTGAGAAACTTACCCAAGGTCACAAAGCGAGTGTCTTAGTCTGCTCCGGCTGCTCTAACAGATTTATTTCTCACAGCCCTGGAGGCTGGGAAGTCCAAGATCATGGGGCTGGCGAGGTGGGTTTCATTCTAAGGCCTCTTGTCTTGGCTTGCAGGCCTCTGCCATCTTGTGTGTGTTCACGCGGCCTCTTCTTTGTGGGTATATGGGGAGGGGGTGGGGAGAGAGAAAGGGAAACAGAGAGAAAGAAAGAGAAAGAGAGGGAGGAGAGAACGAGCTCTCTGGTGTCTTTCCTCATAAGGACACTAATCCTATAGGACAGTGAGACCTTATGACCTCAATTAACCTTCATTACTTCCTTAGCCGTCCCCTCTCCAAATACAGCCGTATTAGGGGTTAGGGCTTCAACATATGAATTTTGGGGGGTGGGGGACACAAACATTAGGTCCATAACAGCTAGGAAGTGGCCAAGATTTGAACCCAGACCACCTGTCCAACCCTGAAACACACCTGTCAGAGGGGGAGAGGCTGGGGTTCAGGGTCTGCAGATGAGGTCTAGCCAGAGACAGGAGCGCACAGGGCAGGCAGCAGCAGCTACGGTAGAGGCAGGAGTGGAGGAGGGAACTTCCCGGGAAGGTCAGGATGGACGCAGAGTGGGGGAAGCTGGTCTGGGCAGGGCGAGGGGCTCATTAGCAGGAGGTCCAGCTGGCCAGATGCTCCAGACCGTGAACTTGGCAAAGGGCAGCCACCCAAGGGCAGAGGGCGGCGGGTCCACATAGAAAGGGCTCCCAAGGGGGCCCTGACCAGATCAATGAGGGCAGCCGGGTCGATGAGAACACAGCAGGCCCTGGGGGCTTGACCTTGGCTCCCAGACAGGGTAACAACAGCACCGCCACAGTGTGAGACCGTGTGCTAAGCGCTTCCCTGCCATGGGTGCTTACTGAGGAGGCACTCAGTCAAGTCCATTGCCCTATGTAGCCCTCAAAACCACCCTGGAAAGCTGCTCCTATAATCCCCATTTGACAGATAAAGAAACTGAGGCTCAGAGAAGTTGAAAGAATTTGCCCCTGTGGGGCAGCGATTCAAACCCAGAGAGCCTGACTCCAAACCCCAGGCTCTTGGTAATGCAGTTTTCCAGATTCGTCTCTCCTTGGTCATGTCCTAGATCCCTCCTTGTCCAGCTAGCTTGGTGGACAGACGGGCAGGTGGTCCTTGCCCCTCTCCTTTGTCTGCCTCTGGTTTGGTTTCCTGAGTGAACAGCAGGCGGAGGTGGGGGTGAGGAGGGGCAGGAAAGCAGAACTGAGCTCCACAGGGCAGCTGAGCACAGGTTGCTGGGCTGAGACCCAGCGAGGAAGCTGGGGCGGAGGAGCTGGGGCAACCGTCACTCAGGCATCTGCAACAGCTGTCAGTTTCCCATCCCCATGGCCACGTCGATGAGGCCAGCATGCGACAGTGAGGCCTCTCTCCCAGGCTGCCCCTAAGACTTTGCCCCTTCAAGGCACTGAAACCTGGAGCCCCACGTAGGAGGGGACAGGTACCAGCCCCTGTAGATTGCTGTGAACCTACCATGTGCCAGGCAGAGTGTTAGATGCAAGGGATTCAGTAGCAAGTCAAGCCAGGGCAGTCCCTACTTGCATGGGATTCACAGTCGGACAGGGGAGTCCCGCATTCACCACCCAATCACACACAACAAGGTGAGATTACAGCTGCAACCAGCACTGTGGAGAGGCCACGAGACTGTACGATGGTGGTGGTGTGTGGTGGGGGGAGGCTGTGAGCTAACAGAGATGATCAGGGAGGGTCTTCCTAAGGAAGTGGCCATTGAGGTTTGTTTTCAGAATGAGCAGGTTAAGAAGGAAAAGGAGGGCTTCCCTGGTGGCGCAGTGGTTGAGAGCCCACCTGCCGATGCAGGGGACGCGGGTTCGTGCCCCGGTCCGGGAAGATCCCACATGCCGTGGAGCGGCTGGGCCTGTGAGCCATGGCCGCTGATTCTGCACGTCCGGAGCCTGTGCTCTGCAACGGGGGAGGCCACAGCAGTGAGAGGCCCGCGTACCACAAAAAAAAAGTAAAAAAAAAAAAGAAGGAAAAGGAAGAGTGTACAGCCTGTGCAAAGGCCCTCTGGTAGGAGGGAACAAGGAGGATACAAGGGCCTGAAAGAAGGTGGATCACCTGAGGGACAGGAGCACAGAGAAGGGAGAATTTGAGGTGGAGTTGGCTGGAGGTGTGAGTGGGGCCAGAGTGCCCGGGGCCTTAAGGGTCGCCTGGGAGAGGGAAGAACACGTCCCTAAGAGCTGTGAAATGTCACTGAAGGGCGTGACCACCATCCCACTCTTTTGTGGATTCTGGAATTCACATCTCGGAAGTTGAGATGCATTTTACAATCCACAGTTTGTCTTCGTTTAACTGGCGATGCTTTTCTTCGAGGGACATAAAACTATGGTGTGTCTTATGGTCCACTGAAGATGTCATCCACCCAGGGGAATGCACAAGAAAAGACGAGAAAGACGGCACCCCTGTTGAAGAGCTAAGGAGCCTGGAGTTCCACCCGCTCAGGCCCCTCACCCCTGAAGGAACCCTGGGTCCCTCTGCCGCTCCCAAGACGCCAGAGGACACAGCTGTGTTGGAAAGTAAGGGTCTTGAGCTTGGAAACTTTTTTACAATACATGTGCTCAGGCCCCACCCCAGACATGCCCTGCCCCAGACATGCCAAATCAGGGTCTCCAGGGTGACTCAGGAACCCATATTTCTCCGAGCCAGCTTGGTTGCTGCCAGTCTGTTTACTCTCCAAGGCCCTGGCCCTGACTACCCCGGATTCTGTTTCTGGAACATGAGTTTTAACGTGCACAGGACATTATACACTTTAACGAACACCCCGGGCCCTGCACATAGTAGGCTGGTTGCTGGAACTGCAGATGTGGCACAAAAATGGCCTGAGGTCGTTTCCCCAAGACCCGTGGAAACGGAGGTCCCAGAGGTTCCCATGGCTGCCCTCCTCCCACTGCTTTTTTCCTGCCAATCTTTTTCCTGCGAAGTTTTCTGGGGGCAAAGGAAAGGTCCCCTTGTCCCCTACCTCGGCCCGGTCTTCATCTCCTTCTCTCCCCCTATTACAAACACTCTTTGTTTTTAGGTCCGTTGCTATTGGCTGGGTTGTGGCTAACAGGGGTCACAGAGGTCACACAGCAATGAGGATCAATAGTGGACCCAATTTTCCTGCTTCGGTTTTAGAGCGTTTTAGCTTTGCAGCAGTTTGACGCAATTGGACAGAAAAGCAGCTGAACAGCTACCCGGACCCCGGAGACCGTGCCTGGGAGCAGCCCCCTTGTCAGGTTGGCCTCTAAGGCCTCGCCAGGGCTATCCAGAAGGGCTGTGGTCCCCCCTCCCACTCCAGGTGACCACATTGCTGGAGGAAGGATGGTGAGGAGCAGCTGGGCAAGGGGATGCCAGGGGAGGGACACAGAAGCTGCTTCTGCCGCCCCCAAACCCGGGCTGTTGTCACCGTGGGCGATGCAGCTCTGTAACATGCTTGCTAAATGCGGACCAAGGAGCTCGTCTGTTTATCTGTAGACCCCGGAGGCTTGCTGAGTCCCCGCCGGCTGAGGAGGCGGGGTTGTGGGTGTGTGTGCTATGGAAAATGCCGCCTTACGAACTGACCATCCCCTGCCACCAAATCATCCCCAGCTGCTCAGACTTCAGACCTCAGAAGGAGGACACAGAGACAACATATATGGAAGGCTATTCATTTCAGCAATAGCAAAGGCTTGGAACTAACTGAAGTGCCCATCAGAGTGGGAATAGTGGGTATGACATGGTATGTCCATACAATGGAGTAATATTCAGCAGTTGAACAGGATCAAGTAACATCAAAATATATGAATCTGGAGAAACCTGCAAGACACACTGCTAAATAGAAAAGCTAATCAGAGGGCAACTGGAGCAGCATGGTTCTGACGTGTAAGGAAGTGCTTGTGTATGTCTGACGGGGCAGACACCTCCTATACAGCAGAGACTCCACAATCTTAGGGAGAGGGTACCAAGGGCACAGCGTATTTGGGGGCTTTTACTTCTGAATTTATGTACTTAAGGAAAAAGCTATGGCATGTGGATGCTTTTGCTTTTCTGTTTTGTCTTGTTTTCAGCATAAAATCTGCAGCGGCTAATCATGATGGTGACAGATCTGTAGACCCAAATATGGAAAGATATCCATGCAACTTCAAAAAAGGCAAGTCAGGGCTTCCCTGGTGGCACAGTGGTTGAGAGTCCACCTGCCGATGCGGGGGACGCGGGTTCGTGCCCTGGTCCGGGAAGATCCCGCATGCCGCGGAGCGGCTGGGCCCGTGAGCCATGGCCGCTGAGCCTGCGCGTCCGGAGCCTGTGCTCCGCAACGGGAGAGCCCACAACAGTGAGAGACCCGCGTACCGCATAAAAAAAAAAAAAGCAAGTCAGAGAAAACTATGTATAGTATGTGAAGAGCTAAATAATATCTACATAGGTTTTATAAATGCACAAAAAAGGGTCAGTAGAGTAGATGCCGAGCTGTTCATAGGGGTCACCTCCAAGGAGGAGCAAAAGGACTTGTAGGGAGGGTATGAAGGGGGCTGTTACTCTTACCTCCCAAGGCTTGGGGTGCCTTCACAACATAGGGACCTTGAGAGTAGGTGGTGAGTGGCAAATGAAAACAGCAAGGGCAGCAAGGAGGGGTGTGGGTGCCTATGGGCCTTGGTGATGGTCATGGTCATGGGGGGAGGGGTGCTTGTGGCTGACCGTTCATATTTGAACTTCACATCTTGGGTCCTTCTGCCACCCTTCCTGCTGCCTCCATGTCTCAGGGGCCAGGAAAGGAGGGGTGTGGGAGACTATGTGTAGGTGGGGGTTTCTCCAGAGGACTGATCCTGCCTATCCCTGGGGTTTCTGGGTAACTAGAGGACCCCCAAGGGGCTTACCTACCCCCAGTTCCTCCTCCGCCTCTCCCAACCTTTTCTGGTGACCAGGGACTGATGCCAGGGCAGGTAGATGTGGCCTTGGACACTGGCTCCTGCCCCAGGACTGACCACAGCAACCACGTGCAGCCCAAGGCCTCCACAGTGCTGACCTTTCCAGAGACCTGATGAGGCATTAATGTGCACAGAGAGGCTGGGCCTGGCCCTTGGCCAATCCATTCACTCCCAAGTCCCTAGGGCTTCCTGACTGCCCCTAAGCCCACTGAATAAATGAATCACAGGAATGAGAGGAGTAATAGATCTGCTGGTGGCCTGGGAATTGGAAGCAAACAGAATCCCGAGGGCACCTTGGGATGGACAGCCCAGCTCTGGATGGCAGGATGGAAGCTGGGGATGTGAGGGTGGAAAGGGAACCCAGATAGGGCTCCTCTAGGAGTGGGGAGCCCTGGTCTGAGCAGGGCAAGGGCAGGAAGGAAGGTCTTGCAGGGCTGGGTGGAGGGGTGACAGCTCTCCCCCTCCACACACATACACTCTGGCCGTGTATGCAGCCCAGTGCTGCCACTGCTGCTCAGGACAGATCTCCAGGGGTAGGATGAGATGCGTCCAGGGAGAAATCAGAGGGGGGCAGCAGGGGGCGAGGGGCACTCGGCTCTGCCTGGAGGGGCCAATGTCTTGTAATAAGTGGGTTCTAATCCTGGCCCCTCCACTTTCTAGCTGGATGATGTTGGGTAAGTTACTTAACCTTTCTGAGCCTCAGTTTCCATCATCTGTAAAATGGGGTTAATAGCAGCACCTCTCTCATAGGCTTGTTTGGGATTAAAATGAGATGATGCATTTAAAGTGCTTAGTGCAGCAGTGATATTTACTGAGGGTTGGAGCCTCTCCCACCCCAACTCCCTAACCATGTTAGTATTATGGGTTCAGTGTCTCAGATGACCACACAGAGGGCTAGGCTGGGGTGACAGGGTTTCGTGCTGAGCGGGGACTGGATGGGGGCTTTGAAAGCGTCCTCTAAAGAGCCGGTGCTCTGGAAATGCTGCCTTCCCAGGAAGCTGCGCTGCTGTGGGTTTGGGTCTGGGCCCCGCCGGCCTCACCCTGGACGAGGTTCGGTGGTGTGTGCAGTAGTGGGACTGCAGGAAGTAGCTGGATGGGGGTCGGGATGAGGGCCAGCCTTGTTCAGGGGCCAAGGCTGTGAAGTCGAAGCTTCTGCTCCAGCCCTGGAGTCAGCGGGCTCTACAGCCCCTTCCCCAAAGAATGTGCTGGGGTCAAGCCTTTGCCAAGATGCGGCTGCCCTGGGGGATACCCAAACTGGGCAAGGGTTTCTATAAACACCCCCCTGATACCATGGGAGGCGGATGGGCAGATCGGCGGCTGCAGCAGAGGTGGGCTGAGAGTGGGAGCCAGCACTCTCCAGAAAGCATCCTGGATTGCCCCTCTGGTGTCAGTTGTGAAAAACAGGACGTAGAAAAAAAGTAACCCCACATTGATTTCCAGGTAAAGAAAGGGGCTTGGGCAGGGCAAAGTCTTTGCTGAGGTTGGCCTAAGAAGAAAATAATTTCTTCCTAAAACTGGGAACTGGCCTCCTCCAGGGAGCCTGTAGGCCAGGCTGATCACTTTCCCAAGCCTTCTGAAATGAGCTTCGTGGTGAAACTGACCTCCCCAAAGAGAAAGCTCTCAGGAACATCTTAGCCTCACTCTCCTCGTCTGCAAAATGGGCTGTCATGAGCACGTATCACAGGGCCCAGCTCTCAGCACCAGACAGAACCCCGATCCTTTTCTCTTATAATAGCGCTTGAGGCAGAGGGGCCCGGGCTTGCCGCCACTCCTATTCCCTCCATTGTACAAAAGGAAAGGAGGCACAGAGAGAAGAGGCCTGGCAAAGATCACCCAGCAAGGCATTGGTACAGCTGAGACTGGTCATGGGACCCCTGCCCTCTGCCTGCCCCCATCCCTGACCCGTCTCTACCCTCACCCCTGGGGGCGAGGCTGGTGTCAGCAGAGCAAAGCCTGCTCTGGGCCCACAGCAGTGGCCCTGGGGTACCTGGGAACCCGGCTCACACTCTCCCCCCACTGTCACCTCCACCGGCTCCCAGTCCCGGCTGGACCTGTGGTCGAGACCCCAAAGCCACAATCAGCTGGGCATATTGACTGGGGACAGTGCCTGAGCCCCCTGGGTGGGCAGGGCTCTGAGATGGGGTGGGAGGGGCTGGGCCGGCCCTCTGGGAAAGCAGTCAGTCTCCGCTGAGCCCTGCTGTCGGGTGCGCAGGGGCCTGGGGCTTTGGAAGGACAAGAGGCAGCAACGGGCCAGGTGCTGTGCCGGTGGTTAACAGTGACAATGGCCAGCACTCATCAGGCCCACACACTGCTCTCCACATTTCACCCGGGTTCCCTTATTGAATCCCCACCGTTCTTGGACTAGGTAATACCATCCTCCCTTCTTTACAGGTGAAGAAACTGAGGCATGGATTGAGGGCCCTGCCCAAGGACACACAGAGAAGCAACAGCAGAGCCAGCATTTGAACCCAGGCTGCCGGTCTCCAGAGCCTGAGCTATTCGTGCCTACTGTAACGGGGAAATGAGGGCCCACTAGAGGCCTGTGTGTGGTGAGCAGAGGCAGCTTCTTGACCAGAGAGAATCAGAAGCCACCAGAATGGCGCAGTGGTTGAGAGTCCGCCTGCCGATGCAGGGGACGCGGGTTCGTGCCCCGGTCCGGGAAGATCCCACATGCTGCGGAGCGGCTGGGCCCGTGAGCCATGGCCGCTGAGCCTGCGCGTCCGGAGCCTGTGCTCCGCAACGGGAGAGGCCACAGCGGTGAGAGGCCCGCGTACCGCAAAAAAAAGAAAAAAAGAGAAGCCACCAGAAGCCACCCGAGACCAATGCGGATTAGTGCCCACCGAAGGCCTGCCTCTCTGAAGGTGGTGACCTGAGCTGAGCCCCCAGGGACCCCACGCCGGGCAGTCCCTGTGGTGGTTGAACAGCTGGGCTTTGGGGCCAAATTGTGTGGGGCTGGACTGTGGTTCTGCCCCTCTGTTGAGTGAGCTGGGCTATGCGCCCTACCCTCCATTTGCTTAGAAACAAAATGAGAAGAACACAGACGCTTACGTGTATGGAGTGTGTGCTACGTGCCAGGCACTGCTGGAGTTGAGCACAGACTAAAATCCCTGCCCTCGAGGAAACCGAGACAAAGCAGGAGGGAAGAGCTTTGCTAAGGGACTCGACTGCTTGATGAAACGTCCGGGATACAAATCCAGGTGTCCTGATCACTTTTCTGTTCTAGAAGGGTGAGGGCAGGATATGACTTCCCCAGCAGTTTAGGGACCAAAACTCCAGTAGACCTGTCCAGGGGGCTCTGCTGGCCCCTCTGACTGATGGCGGTCACACCCCACCCTAGGCCTGTTAGATCTAACTCTTCCCTCCTTCATTTCCCCATCCCTCCCTCCCCTTCCCTACCTCTGCTCCCTCCTCTCTTCCCTCTTCCCTTCTCCCTCTCCCCTCTTTCTTTCTTCTCCTTCTTTTTCTTCCTCCCTCCCTCCCTCTTTCCTTCTTTCTTTCTTATTCTTTCTTTCTTTCTCCCTTTCTTCCTTCCTTCCTTTCTTTTTCTTTCTTTCTTTCTCTCTCTTTCTCGCTCTTTCTTTCTCTCTACAGTTGTGAACCATCATCACAAACAAGATATGGAATATTTCCATCACCCCACAAAGTTACCTCCCACCCTTTGCTATCAATCAAATCCCTCCTCTCCTCCCCCTCCCCCCCCCCCCCCCCCCCCCCCCCGCACTGGCAATCATTGATCTGCTTTCTGTCGCTCTAACTTTGTCCTTTCTGGAATCTCATATATGTTGAATCGCACACTATGCACTCTTTTGCGCCTGCTTTTTTACTTAGCAATACTTCTTTAGGTCTATAATTCATCTTGAGGTTATTTTTATATATGGTGTGAAGTCAGGTTTGAAGTTTTTATGTTTGTCTTCTTGTTGTTTCGCATGTGGAGGGCAGAACTGCAAACCGTAGAAGGTTTTTCCCAGGCCCTGACACCTAGTGGAGTTTGCCTCATTGGATTTCAAAATTGCTAGAGACTGCTGATTCTTTATTCCCTTCCATTTTCTCCCGTTTTGAATGGGAACGTCTATAACCTGAATCTTATGCCTGTACCACCTTTGTGTTTTGGAAGCAGAGGATTTCTTTTCTAGTTTTACAGATGGAGGGAATTTTGCCCCAGGAGGGATCCTGTCCAGGGTCTCACCCATATCTGAGACTTTGCAGATATGATTAGGGATCTCGAGGTGGGGAGATTATTCCAGATTATCCTTACAAGAGGGACATAGGAGGAGTCAAATTAGAGGAAAAGGTGATGTGATGACAGAAGCAGAAATTGGAGTGATGCACTTTGAAGATGGAGAAAGGGGCCACAAGCCAAGGAATACAGGTGGTCATTAGAACCTGAAAAATGCAAGAGATCAGATTCTCCCTCAGAGCCTCCAAAACAGAATGCAGTCCTGTTGACACCTTGCCTTCAGCCCAGTGAAACTGATTTCAGACTTCTGACCTCCGGGACTGTAAGAGAAGAAATTTGTGTTGTTTAAGACACTACATTTGTGGTAATTTGTTACATCAGCAATAGGAAACTAATGCACCAACACAATTTTGAAGAATGAAGGACTTGTTTTTTAAGATACCGTGACTTATTATAAAGCTATAGTAATTAAAGAAGAAGGATTAAACAATGGAAGAGGGAGCCTATAAATACATCCACTTACAAATGGGACTTAGCATATGGCAGAAATCAGCCTTTATGGAGCAAGCTATTTAATAAGGAAATGGTGTTAGGTCAACTGGCTATTCAGATAGAAAAGGTAAAGTGAGATCCCTACCCCATGCCAAACAGAAACATAAATTTCAAATGATTTAAAGCCCTAAATATGAAAGAACAAAATTTGAAATTTTTAGAAGAAAATGTTTATTCATGACTTTGGGTAAAGGTTTTCAAAACAACATACAAAAGCTCAAATCGTAAAATAAAAGATTAATAGTTAAGAACACACCTGTGTTGAGCATATACTGTGTATCGAGCACTAGCCCCTTCATATTGCCACCAGAGCCACCCATCTGACCAGACCATGCTCCTGATTCAAGCCTCTGCTGGTCCTCTGGTGTCTTCTGAGCACTGTGGCACCCAGTTCACCACCTGTCGTGCAGGTCCCCACCCTGCAGCAAAGGTTCCTACCACTCCCCTGAATGCATCCCATTGCACGCAGCCCTGTTGCTTTTTGGCATTCTCTAAACATGACATCCTCCTCTGTGCCTCTGAGCCTTTGTGCATCCTCTTCCTTCTGCCTGGAGTGCATTCTCTTTTATCAGCCCCTAGAAAACTCTTATGCATCCTTCAACATCCGGCTCAAGTCTCATGCCCCCAGTGAAGCGTTCTCAGCTTGCTGAGGGACCATTACCGGTATGACAACACTGTCACCAGCACTTACCTCCATCTATACTGAGTCCGTGCTCCTCCTTCCACTATTAGGGAGGTCCCTGTGTAACATTGGAATTGAGTGTTGGCTCTGGAGACAGACAATCCTGGGGAGGAATCCCAGATTTGCCATTTATTTGCTTAAACTTTCCGAGCCTTGGTTTCTGTAGAATGGGGCAGCGAGACTGACCTCTCCGTGTATGTGATGTACTCACGCCTTAGGCTGGGCTGATCCAAAGCGGGCTCTAAAACTAGGACGTGAGGTGGAGGTGGTTCCCGTGAGCCATGACCCAGGGAGATCTTTCAGGGGAGTCAGGAAGTGAGAGCGAGGGATTGTCACCAAGGAAGGCATCATCCAGAAAGTTACTGGTGTGGGCGACGGGACTCAGCCTGTGGGTGATGGGGAGTGTGGGGACAGTGCAGGACAAGCCTTAGATTCACCCCACCAGGAGGCAGGAGATGGCTTTGCCAATCATCGATTGAGAACAACTCCCAGGGGAATGCTAACTGCCAGGCACTCTGGCTTGCCCCACACTTGTGACTTGGGGAAAGGTGTCAGGTGGGGACTTCCAGACTATCAGGTTGGCGTGCACAGAGAGTGGGGAAACGGATGAGGCACTGATGGTACCTGCCACAACTTCTACACTGTGTGCTCAGTAACTATGTGTTGCCCACCTGTTTTCTCATATGATTCCCACAACAGTCTTGGAAAGGGCATTCTGCCCATTTTACAGATGAGGAAGTGGAGGACCAGGGAAGTTCTCTGCAGTTTTTATTTGTTGAGTAAGCCAATCAATGAACAAGCAAATAAACAGATCTCTCTGAAGTCACAGACTAAGTCAATCTATAAGAAGAAAACCTGAAGAGCTAATACCTATCCTTCTCAAACCCTTCCAAAATGTAGCAGAGGGAGGAACGCTCCCAAAAATCTTTCTATGAGGCCACCATCACCCTGATACCAAAACCAGAAAAAGATGTCACAAAGGAAGAAAACTACAGGCCAATATCACTGATGAACATAGATGCAAAAATCCTCAACAAAATACTAGCAAACAGAATCCAACAGCACATTAAAAGGATCATACATCATGATCAAGTGGGGTTTATTCCAGGAATACAAGGATTCTTCAATATATGCAAATCAATCAACGTGATAAACCATATTAACAAATTGAAGAAGAAAAACCATATGATCATCTCAATAGATGCAGAGAAAGCTTTCGACAAAATTCAACACCCATTTATGATAAAAACCCTGCAGAAAGTAGGCATAGAGGGAACTTTCCTCAACATAATAAAGGCCATATATGACAAACCCACAGCCAACATCGTCCTCAATGGTGAAAAACTGAAACCATTCCCACTAAGATCAGGAACAAGACAAGGTTGCCCACTCTCACCACTCTTATTCAACATAGTTTTGGAAGTTTTAGCCACAGCAGTCAGAGAAGAAAAAGAAATAAAAGGAATCCAAATTGGAAAAGAAGAAGTAAAGCTGTCACTGTTTGCAGATGACATGATACTATACATAGAGAATCCTAAAGATGCTACCAGAAAACTACTAGAGCTAATCGATGAATTTGGTAAAGTAGCAGGATACAAAATTAATGCACAGAAATCTCTGGCATTCTTATACACTAATGATGAAAAATCTGAAAGTGAAATTAAGAAAACACTCCCATTTACCACTGCAACAAAAAGAATAAAATATCTAGGACTAAACCTACCTAAGGAGGCAAAAGACCTGTATGCAGAAAAGTATAAGACACTGATGAAAGAAATTAAAGATGATACAAATAGATGGAGAGATATACCATGTTCTTGGATTGGAAGAATCAACATTGTGAAAATGACTATACTACCCAAAGCAATCTACAGATTCAATGCAATTCCTATCAAACTAGCACTGGCATTTTTCACAGAACTAGAACAAAAATTTTCACAATTTGTATGGAAACACAAAAGACCCCGAATAGCCAAAGCAATCTTGAGAAAGAAAAAAGGAACTGGAGGCATCAGGCTCCCTGACTTCAGACTATACTACAAAGCTACAGTAATCAAGACAGTATGGTACTGGCACAAAAACAGAAATATAGATCAATGGAACAGGATAGAAAACCCAGAGATAAACCCACGCACATATGGTCAGCTTATGTTTGATAAAGGAGGCAAGAATATACAGTGGAGAAAAAACAGCCTCTTCAATAAGTGGTGCTGGGAAAACTGGACAGTTACATGTAAAAGTATGAAGTTAGAACACTCCCTAACACCATACACAAAAATAAACTCAAAATGGATTAAAGACCTAAATGTAAGGCCAGACACTATCAAACTCTTAGAGGAAAACATAGGCAGAACACTCTATGACATAAATCACAGCAAGATCCTTTTTGACCCACCTCCTAGAGAAATGGAAATAAAAACAAAAATAAACAAATGGGACCTAATGAAACTTAAAAGCTTCTGCACAGCAAAGGAAACCATAAACAAGACCAAAAGACAACTCTCAGAATGGGAGAAAATATTTGCAAATGAAGCAACTGACAAAGGATTAATCTCCAAAATTTACAAGCAGCTCATGCAGCTCAAAAACAAAAAAACAAACAACCCAATCCAAAAATGGGCAGAAGACCTAAATAGATATTTCTCCAAAGAAGATATACAGATTGTCAACAAACACATGAAAGGATGCTCAACATTATTAATCATTAGAGAAATGCAAATCAAAACTACAATGAGATATCCTCTCACACTGGTCAGAATGGCCATCATCACAAAATCTACAAACAATAAATGCTGGAGAGGGTGTGGAGAAAAGGGAACACTCTTGCACTGTTGGTGGGAATGTAAATTGATTCAGCCACTATTCAGCCAGTATGGAGGTTCCTTAAAAAACTACAAATAGAGCTACCATACGACCCAGCAATCCCACTACTGGGCATATACCCAGAGAAAACCATAATTCAAAAAGAGTCATGTACCAAAATGTCAATGCAGCTCTATTTACAATAGCCAGGACATGGAAGGAACCTAAGTGTCCATCAACAGATGAATGGATAAAGAAGATGTGACACATATATACAATGGAATATTACTCAGCCATAAAAAGAAACGAAATTGAATTATTTGTAGTGAGGTGGATGGACCTAGAGTCTGTCATACAGAGTGAAGTAAGTCAGAAAGAGAAAAACAAATACTGTATGCTAACACATATATATGGAATCTAAGAAAAAAAAAAAGGTCATGAAGGACCTAGGAGTAAGATGGGAATAAAGACACTGACCTACTAGAGCATGGACTTGAGGATATGGGGAGGGGGAAGAGTAAGCTGGGACAAAGTGAGAGAGTGGCATGGACATATATACACTACCAAACATAAAATAGATAGCTAGTGGGAAGCAGCCGCACAGCACATGGAGATCAGCTAGGTGTTTGTAACCACCTAGAGGGGTGGGAGAGGGAGGGTGGGAGGGATGGAGATGCAAGAAGGAAGAGATATGGGAACATATGTATATGTATAACTGATTCACTTTGTTATAAAGAAGAAACTAACACACCATTGTAAAGCAATTATAGTCCAATAAAGATGTTAAAGGAAAAAAAAGAAAATAAAAAAGAAGAGAACCCAAGAGCACCTGATTCCTAGATGTGGCTTTTGCTTTCCCCGTTTCTGCCCAGATGCCTCTCCACAGGGCCTGTGCAGTGACTCAAATCTCCCTCCCCGAGCAGTGACTGAGCAGGTGGTGCCCCTATCTCAGGCTCAGATGAGGAAAGCCCAGGGATGTCAGGAGTGTCAGGTTCTGGTCCTTTTTGTACCCTCAGCCTCAGAATGACTTTGGACAGATCCTGGCTGTCTCTGGGCTTCATTTCTTCATCTGTTGGATGGTGCGTGTGTGTGTGTGTGTGTGTGTGTGTGTGAGATCAGTCAAGTCCCTCAAGTTGTTGGCAAAGGGGGAGGCTTTGGGCTAGACTGTCCAGACTTGCTAAGGCTGACATAGGGGATGGAGGGGACTGATTTTTCCCGTCTGTCCAGCACTCTACTTGGCAGGGCTGGGGTTCAGTGGTTAGAGCACCTGATGATTTGTCCCTGCCTGGCTCTGAGGTCAGACTTTGGCCCAGTGCAGCTCAGTTGGCAGCCTTTGTCCCACAGACCTACACTCCCAGCTCTGGCCCTGACTGAGCCCTGACCTTGGCCCATCTGGTCTTTGACCTTGGTGATGAATGGAGTCCTGATTTGAACACAGACTGACACTGTCCCTGTCACAGTCTGACCCCTGAGCCAAACCGTATACTGACTCTTGACCTGGCCACAGACTGACTTTTTATCTCAGCCACAGACTGACCGACCCCTGGTCCAGCCACAAACTTCAGACCCAGGCTGAACTCTGATCCCAACCACAGACTGACCTCGGGTTTCTGGGCAGTGGCTGGTCAGGCTAAGATTAGTCACTGATATTCCTCAGCTACCCTCCCTGCCAAGTGGGTTTGAGGTACAACCGCATTCAAGTAAGAGAGCCTCTCCTTAGGATGGAGAAACAACGGAAAGGGTGGCAGGGAGGCGGGGCCTGTCTGACCCTGAGTCCCACTATCGCTGATCATGGCCACCAACTCCAGCTCTGCACCCATCAGGCTGGGATCCAGCTCCTACCGTTGGTTGATTAGCCCCTCCAGAGCCTGCATCCTGCCCTTGTTCTTTGGGGGCTGTGATCTCTGGGGGTGCTGGATGTGATGTATCACTTTAGACACTAGAGACACTCTAAAGAGCCTTGGTATGGGAGGCAGAAGACAGGGTTTGGATCCCCGCTCTGGCACTGACTCACTATGCGATGTTGGGCATGACCTTCCTGGCCTCAGTTGCTCCGTCCTGCCTCTTCCCTACCAGACTTGGAAAGTGTTCCCTAACCATGAAACGGGAACAGCGGTGGTTTATAACTCAAGGTTGATTGAGATGAATTAACGAGACAGTTGCCTCAGAGCCTTGGCACTCTGTTCCCTCTGCCTGGACACCCTTCCCTCAGACACCCCCATGGCTCACTTCCTCCTCTCCTTCAGCTTTCTGCTCGAATGTCATCTTGGGGGATTCCACCTCCCTCCCAAAATGCTCTCTATCCTTATTCCCTACTTAATTTTTCTCCAGAAGTTATCACCACCTGCCACACTATATATTTTAATTATATATATATTATAATGATTTATAATATATCTTTCTCCCTTGTCTGGAATACAAGTTTCACAAGGGCGGGGATTTCTCTATGCTTTGTTCACTGTTGTGATCCTGGTACCTAAAACATAGACGCATAGAAGATGTTTGATCAATATTTAAGTGAATGAATGAATGAATAACTGACTCATGGAAAGCACTTAAACCACAGCACCCAGCACTAAATCCTTAATTGATGATATTTTCTGTCATGGTGATTTTCATCATTATCGTTGGGTGATGTAGCCATAAGGAACTGGGTCTGGCCTTTGGGATGGTGGACCTCGCCTCCTCACAGGAGTCTTCCAAGACCACTCCAGTCCAAGCTGACCGCACTTGCTCAGAGCTGCCGTGGTTATCACGTGGGGGAAGTTGAATAAGCCCTAGACTTGGAAACTGCCAGTTTGGGCTTCACTTCCCAGCTCCTCTATTCCTGGCTGTGTGGCTTCATACACAATTGTGTCCTGTCTCTGAGCCTCAGTTTCCTAACAGTCAATGGGAGACTATGAGTAGCTACCCTATGGGTTGACGTGGAACTCTAAGGGACGGGGCATCCACGGTGCTGGGCGCACAGGTGGCCGTGGCTGTGATCCCTGGGACTCAGGCACACATGCTCTCTGCTCTGTTCCATGGGCCATCCTGCCTCATTTGTTGGACTGTAAGTCCCCGAAGGGACTAGAACCTGATCCTCTTGGTCTCTTGTCTTCCCAACAGCCTGAGGCCAGGCCGAGGGCCAGTAAGTTGGAGATGCAGCCCATTGGCTGATGGATTGACAAAATCGTGACTGCGCTTCTGGGTACATGACAGTTACAGCCACCAGGGGGCGGCCTGGCTATGTGCACAAAGAGCTGCCCCTGGTTGGTAACTTTTAACATCTGCTATTCTCCTGACAGACAAGGGGAGGCCTCGTCCATACCCCAACCTGTCAGCTATTTCTATCATTCTAGTGGAGAAAGAGCCAGGAGACCTGGATTTCAAGGTCTGCTGCTCACATGCTGTGTGATCTTGGGCAAGAAGCTCTCCCTCTCTGGACCTCAGTTTCCTCAGCTGTCAAATTAAGAACACCAGCCGTGGCATCCTATCATGTTGTGGGACCCAGGCTTTGTCTCAACTTGTTTTTAATCAATAAGTGTGTTCCTGCCGGCCACAAAGTATTTCTTCCTTTTCCTCCTAATTCCTTCTTCCTGACACCTGGAAGAGGGTCTTGCCTTATTGTACATGCTGCCCTCTGTTTGCTGGAAAAAGAACTACAGCTTCAGGGACAGCCCTCAAGCGCGGTTCAGAGGAGGAAGAAGCAGAAGCTGGGGAAGGCTTGGGAGGCAAGTACTGTCAATTGACTCACTTAGCCAACACTTACTGAGCTCCTTCTGTATACCAGGCCTAGTGTCAGGCCCTGAGAACACAGCACTGAAAACAATATGGCCCATGCCTTCAAAGAGATCACAGTCATTTGCAGGGGTTGCACATCCGGGGTTTTCTTTGGCCTGCTCTGTACTCCTCTGATCTGATACTGTAGTGTAGTGGCTAAGAGTGTGTGAGGATGATTGGATTCAAATCTTGGCCTTGCCATTTACTAGGTGTCTGACCTTGGACTTCTTCAGTGCCTTTGTTTCCCCAGCTATAAGATAGGGATAATAATACTACCCACCTCATAGGGTTGCTGAAAGGGTTGAAGTAATTCATACATCTAAAGTACTCAGAGCAGTGCCCAGTCAGTTCTGGATAGGTGTCAGCTACAATAATAATGAAAACATATTTGTGGAAAGATGAAAGGAACAACACGCACATATTTCCAATCTTAATCGGATAAGAGCTTGCCTGTACAACCTGTCTCTAAGGGGGTCTTATATGAGGGTCAGATCAGTTGAGCTCATTTTGCAATGGGCATCTTCAATTCAGAATGGCCCCACCCTTGTTTTCATCCCACCCTTGGGCTGGCCCCACATGGCTCTAGATGAGGCCTGAGCTGGGCATCCCAACTGCCATCAACAGAGGCAGGGTGATGGTGGAAACCAGGTGACTGGCCCGGCCTGTAAGGCAGATCAGATGCTGATAGCAGCGCTGTCAATAATACTGATGACGGTGCTGACGGCGGTGGTGCTGATGATGGTCTGATGGTGATGCTGATGGTGATGCTGAAATGGTGCTGCTGGTGGTGAGGCTGATAGCAGCGCTGTCAATAATACTGATGACGGTGCTGACGGCGGTGGTGCTGATGATGCTCTGATGGTGGTGCTGCTGGTGATATTGGTGGTGGTGCTGCTGGTGGTGGTGCTGGCAGGAGCCCTGGGGCTTGGCACAGGGAACCTGACCTAACTTTCCTCTCTCCCAATCTCCTCAAGCCTCAGCCACCCTCAAAGTCCTGGGACAAGGGCACGGGATACAGATTGCCTCTGAACTTCTAGGAACTATTTGTGAGTCAGGAAAAGGAGGTCATAATCGAAGCACTAAGTACCCCACCTCATCCTGCTTATGAAGGCTGTGAGACACTTCATGTCTCTCTGCTTCAGTTTCTTCTTCTGTGAAATGGGAAAGGGGAGAAAGCACATTGGTCCTGACCTTTAAAATTTTGCTTTGAAAATTTAATGAAATCTGGACCACCCCCCTCAGGAAATGCAGACACACACACACACGCAACCAAAGCTCCACACACACGTACACACAACCACACACACGCATACACACACAACCGCCCACATAATCACAAGTCTCCGTGTGATCTGGGGGTTTCCAGCTCTTCTTCAGATCCGTGGACCCCAGTTCTGTCCTCTGGATAGGCTAATCTCTAACCCCTCTGCCAGCCCCGTCATCCAGGACTCCCTGGTCTGAGGCCCTCTCTCCTGAAGCCCAAGCCGGGCCTGGGTGGCCTGTGCTAGGCGGCACCAGGGGGCTGCCCATGTCTGATCCAGCCTGCCCATTCTTCTGGCCCCCACCACAGAATCTGCTTGGGCTCAGGGTCCTAGGAGGGCCCTACAGGAAAGGAGGAGTTGGTGGGTAGAAGCCACAAGCTAAGGGGTGGATGTTGGTGGTAACAGCATCTCTGGTTACTGATGTGGGCAAAGTGAGTTCACACCTGGCCCCTCCCGGAGCACGGCCTCCAGTGACTCAGTGGAATCAGGGAAAGAGATTAGCTACCTATACCCAAGTGAGGGGAGAAAAGGGAATGAAGTCTTCTCCCCAGGCAGCTTCCTGGGGCCCAGACTGCACTCCCTGTACATGGAGCCTCGAGCAGGGGGCAGCAAAGAGCAGGAAACATGAGATCTGGGTTCCAGTCTGATTCCACCTTAGTTAAAAAGCTGTTCACGGTCGCAGGGCATTACATTCTGCAAAGCATCCCCACATGCATCGTTATAGGTGAGCCCCACCAGAGCCCTGAGAAGTAAGGCTAGTTCCGTCACTGCAGAAAACGGCTCAGAAAGGCTGATTGACTTGACCAAGGTCCCACCGCAAGGAAGGGGCTGAGTGAAGCCTTGGACCTCGTCCTGGCTCCCAATCCAGTGCTCTTTCCAAAACCTCAGAAACCCCTGCTACTCCCTGGCTGTGGGAAGAGGATCAATCCCCTTCCCTCTCCAGACTCAGCTTCCTCATCCGTGAAAAGATATTGGACCAGAGGAGCCCTGGGGGACTTTCCAGCCCTGACCTTTTAGGACTGTCCATGTTTCTTCTCCGAGGCAGCAGGTGGGGGATTATCACCCCATTTCACAGATGGGGAACAGGTCCAGACAGGGAAGCAACTTGGCCAAGGCCTCAGCGCAAGGAAGTGGCAGAGCTGGGACGAGAAGCCAGGTCTGCAGACCCCCAGCCACAGAGTCAGTGGCCCCAGGCCGAGCTGGGTTTCTAAGAATAAAGCCGGCTCCCAGAACAGACCAGAGAACAGGGACTTTTGGGCCCAGCTGTTTCCCAAGTGTGAGCTCAGGCAGGACCAGCTTGGGGTGGAGGGTGGGAAGGGGTGACCACTTCCTGCTCGGGCTGATGCGGTCCCCGTGGGGTGGTCATCAGAGGCCGACCACTTCCCGGTCTGGGCCGCCTTCCCCTTTCTGAGCCTGGGAGGGGACGGGCAGCCTAGTGAGGCACCCCTCGCGTGCTGCGGCCTGGACGGCGTCTGGCCTCTTTTCATTTCCCCTGCTCACCGCGTCGCTCTCCACAGCCACCAACGGTCGGAAGTTGCGCAGGGCTGCCCGCCCG
Organism: Pseudorca crassidens; assembly: GCF_039906515.1. Taxonomy (NCBI): domain Eukaryota; kingdom Metazoa; phylum Chordata; class Mammalia; order Artiodactyla; family Delphinidae; genus Pseudorca; species Pseudorca crassidens. The sequence continues at coordinate 19,422,961 of NC_090297.1, read as the reverse complement.
GTCCCCTGTCCACAGCTGAGCACCTCCCGGCCCTGCTGTGTGCTGGGCCCTCGGGGGAGCTGCCTACGGAGGGTCTGCCGCGAGGCCTTCTCACTCCCACTGAGGCTCAGAGAGGTTGTTGGTGGCCCAGGGTCACACAGCTAGGAAGTGGCAGAATGAGAATTAGAACTCAGATGTGTCTGACTCCAACTCTGCCTCCTTTGCACATTTAACATCCAGCGGCCCCCAGAGGAAGTCTGAGCCAGAGGAGGCTTGGACAAGGGAGGCATTGGAAGGATCCCACCAGACACTGAGCTCTGAGGTCAGCGTCCTGTTATATCCCAGGACGAGCCCCGCGCCTGCCCCAGAGCAGGTCCTCGGGACACACCAAAAGACAAACGCACCCTAACTGCTCCCAGCCAGCTGCATAGATAGGCCTGAGCCCTGGGCTTGGGGACATGGACCTGCGGGAGACACGGCGCCTTACTCCTTATCCCCTGACTCTTATACAGGAACGGTGCTCGAGATTTTTAAATACACCTCAAATCCCATGTGGGAGATCACAACACCCTTTAATCCTTTTAGCGGGGAAGCCAGAGGGTCACAGGGTCTCAGAGTGTTAAAGAGGCAGCAGAATGTAGGGATGAAGGACATGGAGCCAGAGAGGCCCAGGTTCAAACGCGAGCTCTGCCAAGCCTAGGGTGGCCTCGGGGAAATGACTTCCTGTACCTGTTTCCTCACCTGTAAACTAGGAACAAAACAGTTTAGACTGCCTTAACTGGCCTCCATTCAACGAATTCTCTGGATTTATAAACATTCTCCTTTCCTTTGAAAGGCAGACTAATGGGTGTCACAATGTTCCGAATGTTCCCAGGCTGGCCGGCTACTGCCCAGGGCTATCAAGGTCCTCCTGGGGCCCGGTGAGGCCCGTCCCCGAACTCGTAGCTGCCAGTTGTAATTGCTAAACCAATGCGACATGAGTGAGAGTGGGACAGAGAGTTGCTGTGTCTCTGAAAGCTAAGAAAGGGCCTTGGAAAGATCCAATAAAGGAGAGCTGTCCTAAAAAGAGAACAACGCTGTTAGGTGTGGGCAAGACACATAGAAGACTGGAGAAAACAAGCGTTAAAAATCCACTGGAGGGCTTCCCTGGTGGCGCAGTGGTTGAGAGTCCGCCTGCCGATGCAGGGGACGCGGGTTCGTGCCCCGATCTGGGAAGATCCCACATGCCGCGGAGTGGCTGGGCCCGTGAGCCGTGGCCGCTGAGCCTGCGCGTCCGGAGCCTGTGCTCCGCAACGGGAGAGGCCACAACAGTGAGAGGCCCGCGTACAGCAAAAAAAAAAAAAAAAAAAAAAAAAAAAATCCACTGGAAACATGTTGAATTGGGCGTAGGTTAAAACTTGGTGGGGGCTGCTTTTAAAAATCCAGAAGGATTCTGCTCACAGGTCGCTTGACAAGCATCTCTATGTCTCCCTCCACTTGAAAGAAACCCAAATGGGGACCATCAACTCTGCTGCACAGGTTTGTTTCATGCAAGAAAAATAAGGTAGGACTTTGGCCAGCGGCCCAGGTCTCAAAGAGCCTTGGCCCTTCAGCCAAAGATCATCTAATAAATAAATATAACTTGTACATGAGTTATGTTTGATATAATGCCTATTTTATGTATCATAAGATGTCCCGCTTTAAATATTTTTTTTCTAGTAACAGACCACTGGTTTTTCTCTCATTCGATAAGAGATTTCTTCTATTAAAAGTACTTACCTCATGGGGCGGATGTAAGAACTGAACGAGGTAACACATGCAAAGAATTTGGTGCAGTGGCTGGTGCACAGCAAATGTTCTGCAAATACTAGCTATTTTAACTATCTTCAAATCCAGTCCTCCACTTGGCAGATGAGAAAACTGAGGCTCAGGAGACAAGTGACGTGCACACAGTCACAAAGTAAGAGGGCTACAGATCAAGGCCTACAAATGGATCCTTGAATCCAGACCTGATTTCTGAATTGCGAGGGGCCTCTCCCTGGTCCGGAATTGTATAGGGGTAACTGCTTCCCAGAAGAACAGTGGAATGCTGGCGGCAGGAAGGAAGATCACAGGCAGAGGGTGGGGCCTTCGGCATCCCTCAGGGTCACACCCTGCCCTGGCCTTCCACCACCCACCCCACTCTGGGGGATACATGAGTCCTCCCTCTAGTTAAATTTACGTAAAACGCTAAGTTTCTCATCTCAGCGGCCCCTCTGTGTTCGCTCACAGACCTCGTGTATTTTTATCTCAAAGAGTTTCATTATGTCTTTAATTACTTGTTTCCATGAATGTCTCCTCTAGCAGCCTGGGGGTCCCCGGGGAGCAGGCACCCGGTCTGATTCATCTCTCACCCCCGAGCCCAGCCCAGTACCTGGCACCGAGTGGGCACTTTGGAGATGTTTGTTGGATAAATGAGCACCTGAACAAATGTCAAATAACGGGGCGCCCTGGATTTCTTGCTGTCTCCACGCTAGACTTGGCAGGTGGGGCTGCAGCAGACAGAGATCTGGAAGACGCGGCGCCCTCCCGTTCCTTATCTCCTCCTCTATCCCTCCAGCTTCCTCTTCCCAGGGAGCCCGAGAGACACAGGCAGGGCAGGGTGGCCGCTGGGAAACCCAGCCCTGGGGCGAAGCTCCTCTCTTCAGGGATGGCTGGGGTGCGGTGTGGGGCTTTGCCTCCGCTGAGTCACCTCCGTGGTGCAGGGGCACTGACTCAGAAGGAGAGCGAGAAGGAGAACTTGGCCAGTCCTCCTGGCTTCCACGGGTCCTGGGCCAGGCCGGGCGGGAGGAGGGGAGGGGCCCGGCGCAGGGAAGATGTTAGGACGCACAGAATGGATCTTGGGTCTCCTGGAGCAGCAGAGCCCCACACTAGCTGCACGGGGAACTGAGGCTTGGAAGAGGCAGCTGGGTGTGGTGGGGGAGGAGTCCATCCTGTCTTTACCTCCTCGCCTCCCTGAACCTCAGATTCTTCACCTTCAGCAAGAGGGTTAGACCCTACTCCCCTGCAGCCAACTCCCAGCTGGGTGCCAGAGCTTTTCCCAAAAGCTGCTCAGACCTGGAAGAAAAGATCCATGACCAAGAGCTGCCAGTGCTTGAGCGCCTACTGTGTGCCAGGGACTGGCAGACCGTCTGTTTACAGATCTCATTTAGTCCTTATGCCAGCCCTCCAGAGCTTCATTTTGCAGATGAAGAAACTGAGGCTAACAGAGGCAATGACTTGCCCCAGCTAAAGCCCTGAGCCAAAGCCCTGCACCTGGGGTCTGCCTGCCCCAACGTCCTCCTCCTTGCCCACCAGCCCCCAAAACTATCACGTGTTCCCCCACCTTCCCACACCCCAAGATGCTCACGCTTGGGAGGCCGGCCGCTGGTCCTTGTCCCCTCTTGGGTGTGAAGCCAAATGGCCACCTCACTGGAGAACCTGTCTGGCCATCTGCAGCCGTCACAGCCCACCCCTCCCCGAAGTCCCCGAGCCCCAAGTCAGCTGGACAGCTCTGGGGTAGGCATCCGATTTCCCTTTTATCGTTTTTCTTCCAACGTCTTGCAGCAAATTTGGAGAATACAGATTTATGCAGAAAAGAAAAAGGAAATTCATTCTTTATCCCCTCCAATACTAACATTCGGGTACATTTTATTCCAGTATCTATTTTATGCACATGTACCCACAGTTTTGTTTTTATAAAAACAGGATCGTTGGTCAACAGACATTTCCTAAACCCTTGCTGAGGGCAGGGGATGTGTGGTCTTCCTGGTCCACGGGCTCCTCTTCTGGTCTTGCTACCAGGTCCCGCTGGGCCGGGCAATGCTCCTGAGGCATTGCAGGTGCAGGAGAAGGTGGGCTCTGGGAGCCTGGCGCTCTGTGGCTTAGCAGTTCTGAGCTTGAGCTCTCGAGGGGGCAGATCTGGGTCACTGGCTGTGTGGCCATGGCTACGTCACTTGACATCTCTGAGGCTTGGCTTCCCCGCCTATAAAGTGAGAATCACAGCACCTGTCACGGCACAGGTTTGAGAACTAAACAGGCCAACGCATGTTTGGCACAAAGTCAGTGCTTGACGAAGGTTCTGTCACGTTCTCTGTAGGTGGCGGGGCCTCTGAGCTGGGGTATTTCTCTTCCTGATGTTCTCGGGTTACAAAGCTGGATCCAGGTCGTGGGAGACACTTAATGACAGTTCAGTGATTAAAATCTTGCCTGTTCAGCTTGAGGTCAGGGCCTGGAAAACCTTTCACCGCCCTGTGGTGTTTCCAGAGAACATAGAATCTGGCCCCAGTCATCTTCCTTCCCGCGGGTTGTGAATGTGGGTGTGATTCTCAACTGAAAAACAAAAGCTGACTTCACAGCTGAAGACCACCAGCCAGTCTCCCTTTTGGTGACAACCACGACCCCTCTGAGTTTCACTCCAGCTCCCCCCACACCCCCGGGCTCAGGTGGGGCACGCTCCCATGGGAGACACGCTGGGATTCAGGTGGGCTCACAGGTGCCAGCAGCACTTGTCAGCCGGCAGGTGCTCAGTAAATGAGCGAACCAGCCAGATGAGGGGGTGGGTACTGGGAACAATCACGGGAAAAGAAATCTTTATCTTTTCTGCCCAAATTTCAAACCACAGTGCTCACCCCAGAGCCTAGGGGTGCGTGAAGGACCCGGCAGGCTGGTGAGGTGCAGACCTCAGAGCACCCTCAGTGACCCCTCCCTGGGCTCAGACTGCCTCATTCCTCACAGGACACCCCCCATTCCCTCCTTTTTTTAAAGATTTTTTTGATGTGGACCATTTTTAAAGTCTTTATTGAATCTCTTACAATATTGCTTCTGTTTTATGTTTGGTTTTTTCGGTGGGGAGGCATGTAGAGTCCTAGCTCCCCGACCAGGGATCAAACCCGCACCCCCTGCATTGGAAGGCGAAGTCAGGGAAGTCCCCTCATTCCCTCTTAAGTATCCCAGCTACCCCCTTTCCTGGGAGAATTTACTAGTGCACCCCGGATACATATGCTTTGACCCCAAAGGATGGCTGGCTAGTGAGGGACTTTTTGGCATCAAGGGAAGGTAGAGAATCTCTTGTAGGCAACCAACTGCTCCACCTACAGATAAAGCCCACCTCAGGGGAGCGTCAAAGCAACGGGTCTGCTCAGCAGTCCCCAGCGCCCCAGCTACCCAGCATCTGGAGGCGGCTGACATGGAAGGTGCAGTAGGAATGGGGCTGGTGTCTCCACGTGCTGAGAGCCGCTGTGTGGTCCTGGGCACGTGGCTGAGTCAAATGCCTTCAGGCGGCCCTCCCAGCCCCCCACCCAGTGATGGGCATGGCCATGAGGAGTGGGGGACAGAGAGGGCAGAGGGAGTGTCCCAGATCAAGGCAGGTGGGCACTCCTCAGAGAAGCAGTGGGAGGTCATTTGGACTTAGGAATGGCATTGGCATTACCCAGGGAACATGGAGCAAGATGAACAGTAATAACAATATGATGATGAGAACTGTCACAGGTTAAGGACCACAAGTGAGGAAATTTGCTCAGATTATCTTGTCTAATCTTCACAATGAGCCCTCTTGTGTGGCAGGCATTAAAGACCATGGAATCTGGAGTCAATAGTTGGAGTTCAGATCCTGGCCCACCAAGCCTCGTTCCCTCATCGCCCACAAGATTTACAAAGAGCCCCTACCTTCTGGGTGATGGGGCGTGTCTGTGAGCGATCACTGGGCACCGCGGCAGAGAGGAAAAGCTCAAATCATGTGATAATTAGTACTGTGGATGCAGAGAGAGGACGGAGGCTCAGAGAGACCACGTCACTTGCCCAAGACCACCCACCTAGTAAGTGGCAGAGTCAGAATTTGATCTTAGATCTCTGTGACTCAAAGCCCCACTCCCCCCAGTGCCCCCTGCCTCAGTCTCTCTTGTGCCCCTTCTGTTCCTTCAGGAGAGTAAAGTACTCAAAACCACAGGTGCCCTAAAATGACATTCCTTTTAGAGGACCAGAGAGGAGTGGAATTTGCTGGAAGTCACAGCGAGTCTGCGGTCTGGCCAGAACTGGACCCTCGGTTGGCAGACTCTCATGCCAGTGCCCCACACATGTCTCTGTACAGCCTGACGGTGGGGTCACCCCCTTTCCGGAACCGTGCCCGACCCCGCCCTCACCTCCCTTGGGGCACAGGAAATGATGGCTACGATCCATTCCAAACCACAGGGGAAATTTTTGTCTGCGCTGGACTAGAATCCGGCCAGAGCCCCAGGTCAGACGTTTCCAGTCATATGCAAAGGGCGGGGGGTATGTAAGCAGGGTAGGAGGGCGCGTTACACTCCCACAACTGTCTGGCCTCGGGATTTCCCTCGCCTGGTGCGGGTGGCTCTGAATCAGGAGAGCTTCCGAGCTGCGGACAGAGGCTCCTGACCTCACCTGCACAGACCATCCTGGGGTCATGCACAAGCCGGGCCTTGGTCAGCTCAGCTCCAGCCTCAGATCAGAGCCAGTGCTGGGTCGGGGACAGCAGACAGACCTCCCCTGCTGGCTCAGCCCAAACTTTCTGTGCGACCCAGGACGGGTGACTTGTCCCCACCGACCTCCAGCTCCTCGCTGTCTCAAAATCTTTCCTAAACTCCTCTTCAGCGATTCACAGGGAACTTTCTTTCAAGCATTTCTGCCTTTCTTACAAGACCCAGCCTGCTGAACCCAGCACCAAGAGAAGAGCTGGGGGTAACTGGCTTTTCAGCCAAGCAGGTGCCTCTGGCTTCTCATCTGTTCACTCTCTGGGCTGGCATGAGGCAGTGAGCTCTCGAAGGAGCAATGCTGGCTCTGCAGACGGCAAAGGGCTGGGAAAGAACTGCAGGTGGCCCATCCTTAGGTTGATCCAGAGGGCAGCTCTTGGCCCTGCCAAGGCCTAACAGGGCGCTGGCGCTCAGCTCTGGCCTGGTCTCTCCAGGGCTCTCCTAGGGGCTGCTTGGGTGGTAGCGGGCAGTGCCTGGGGCTGGCAGGGCTAAACCTAAGGCAGGGGTGGAATTGAAGCCGGAATCAGGTCTGGCTGGAGACAGATCTGAGCAGCTCCAGACAGACCAGAGCTGACTTCCAGGGCCCTCGATAAATCCTTTTGTTTCTGGTGGTGGGGTGGGACACCAGGGCAGGGGACCACGAGTTAGGACACCTGGATTCTGGACGCTGCTCTGGCCTGACCTCCTCAGGCGGCGGGCACCTGGGATGAGTCCTTTGCCCTTGCTGGGCCTCAGCCTTCTTCTCTGTACAATGGGGAGATACCTATGATCCTGAAGACAGGGCAGGGAGTTGGGAACGGACAGAGAGAGGGACTGAGTTTTCAATGAATTTGTGTCTTTCTGCATGAGGTGGGCTGCTGTGGCCTCAGGGAAGACGGCTCTTCCTGTGTCTGAGCATTTCAGCAATAAGGCAGGCTGGGGGCGGGGCGGCTCAATTGCACAGTCTTCCGTCCATTTTCATGGTGCCTGGGCCCCCAGCACACACCCCCCCACCCCAATCAAGTGAAGCTCCCCTCTCTCACCTTCCTGAGTTGCTGTGTGACCTTGCCTCAGTCACTCCACATCTCTGGCCTCCATTTGGGTAATGGAGCTGCAAAGTCCTCAGCGAGGAGCAGCCTGTTCTGGCCACATGCCACCCCTCCTGTGAGACCAACCAGCTAGGAGCGCCCTGGGGGATGGTGGAGGCCGAGTGCCTAGTTTCACAGATGTAGGAAACTGAGGCCCCAAGGGGGAGAGGCCGGCCATACCCATTCCTCATGCCCCATTTTGCTCCCCATACACCCTTTCTCCCTCCCCTTCCAAGAGCATCCGAGTAATGGGGTAAATCTCACCCAAGTGGAGAGGCCTGCGGCGGCTGGGGCTTTGGGTCCCTGCGCCCCAGCTTTCAAGTTCCCAGATGTCCCTGAGCCCCCATGTTCTCATCTGTGCTCTGGGCAGAGTGAGGGTGATGGGGGGAGAGGGCTGACACCAATGTCCAAAATGGCCTCACTCTCTCTGGGGCCTGACCAGTGGCCCAGGTCCCTCTCCTGCCATCCTCCAGCTTCCTGGCTGTGGTTTCCCTCTTTTCAGCTCCTGGTGCCTCCACAGGCTCGTGCTGCCCCTCACAAGGCCCCCAAGGCAGCCAGGAAAGCCAGGGAAGGAGGCGGCAGAGATGGCAGGCAGTGGGCACCCAAGCCCCAAGCATCTGCAGAGGTATTCAGAGCATCTGGTGTCAGAGGGAAGATTTGCGTCCGTGGTCAGCTGCACTGCTCTTGCTGGCGTGGCCCCTCCGGTCCTCTGAACCATTCCTGCCTGGTGGGTGGCGGCGTGACCTCTTCCATGGTCATCTGTCCTTTCTTCCCCTGCTCCCTGCTGGCATGGCCACACCCCCTGATCACTGCGTTGCCCCTGTCGGTGTGCCTGCTATGGCGGTGGCTCCTTCCAAGAGCAGGAAGAGGGCCCCTTTGCCGGACAGCTACTCCTGTGGTCGGGTAAGCTGCCCCCACCCCACCGGCATGGCCGCTGGATCTGGGTGTGAGCCACGGCCTTCTGCATTCACGGCAGTACTCAAGGCACCTGCCAGACATCTGCAGACGGGAACTGCGGCCCCTTCAACCAGGGCAGGACAGCCTTGCCTTCAGATCCATCGCCCAGGGCGCCTCAGCTCCCCCATGCCCTGGGGACCCAAGATTGTGTGCTCCCCTCTGCCCTGGAACCTCTCTCTGTCCCCAACGCCACCCTGTGATGAGCACCGTCCGTCCTGGCCCTGGAGACCTGTGGGCCCCCAACGACAGAGCTGAATGCCCCTCTCTCGGGACCTCAGCCACTGCCAGAATGGCAGGGAGTGGGGGGCACAGCACACGCTCCCTCTCTCTTACTCCCCCAAAGCTCCAGTGCCGTAAGCAGATAGCCAGAGATTCCCACGTCCACAGAGGGGTAGCCACCTGCTGTCCTGGGAAAGTTGTCCTCTGCACGGCCCCTCTGGGACCCTCCTGTCAACTCTAAACCCTCAGTGAGCAGCAGGTCCCAGGGCCTGCCTTTCCCAGAGGTCACCAAAGGGAAGAAGGGAGGTTCCTGGAAAACCTTCTGTGCTTCTCTCAGCCTCTGGCTGCCTTGGTGGCCCTCCTTCAGTCCACAGCCTTGGAAACCTACTGTGTGCCAGGTACTGTGCTCGCCTGGGGATGCAGCCATGAGGGGCCAGACCCGTCCCTATCCCGGGGGCAGTCACAGTCTGGGCAGGGACCCGGGCAGAAAACTGCACAAATCATGATTTAAGCAGTTATGATTAGTATGCAGAGAGGGGCTGTGTGCCGTGAGGGCACGTAACAGAGCCAATCCTGGAAGGTTCCAGGAGGAAGTGACCTTCCAGCTGAGGTCTCAAGCTTGAGGAGGATATGGTCAGGCAAATGGGGGAACAGTCAGTGCTCAGGCAGAGGAAACAGCGTGTGCAAGGGCTCTGAGCAGAAGGGGCGTGCTCCTCATAGCTCCTGTGGTCCAGATCTCCATCAGCCACCGTCCGCCAAGCTCCTGGGACAGGCTGGCGCGGCAGTTAACAGCTCGGGCTCTGGTGCCACGTCACATGGGTTTGAATCTCACTTTGCGCTTACTGGCTGTGAGATCATGTGGAAGTAACTTGACTCCCTGTGCCTCAGTTTCCGTATCTGTAAAATGGGAATAATACTAGTAAGCACTTCCTGGAGTTGTTAGGAAAACTGAATGCGATCATGCATGTAAAATAAGCACCCAACACACATTAGCAACTCTCATGAATTATAAACCCCACCCACGGAGCCCCTGCTGTGTGTCAGGCACTGTGTTACACATTCTGCAGGTAATTTTCCCACAGAGCTGCAAGCTTGGACTCACTGACCCTTTTCAGAGATGAGAAGACTGAGGGCAGAGGACCGAGTCACTAAGGTGGAGATTGGTCGAGGTTCTGGAGGACTCAGGGGTGGCTTCTTGGAGGAGGTGGTGGCTGTGATGAGTTTTGAGGACGGCACCCTCTCAGCCAGGCAGCCCCCCCGACCGCAGCAGAACGTTTCAGCCCTTGGGCTTCCTGGGTCTGGTGACAGGACAAAGGGGCCCCTCCAGGCACTTCCAAGGCCTTCCAGGAGTCCCAGCAAGGGAAGGCCCCAGCGAGCCAGGTTCTCAGACCGTAGAGCCTCGAGCGAGCACCAAACAAAAAGGCTTTTCTCACTCTGGATGACTCACCAGACCGAGAGAGCAGACGCCCGGTCTCTGTGCTGGAGAAGACGAAACCACACATCTAAAGAAGTTTCCCACGGCCACCACTTGCTTTAAATAGCTGCAGAGAAGTGGGGGAGGGTGGGTTGGGAGGCAGGGTTCTCCCCTCCGAGGCCCTGGCTGGGGTCTCCACACCCCGCCCGCACAGGACCCTGAGCTGAAGCCCCCTTGAGGCTGGTCATTGCTGGGAACGCAGGCCTCACGGGCACCATGGGAACCCAGCAGAGGTCCAGAACCCGCGGTGGGCCGGGAGATAGCGGACAGACAGACAGCTGGAGAGACATCCCACCAGGCAGCAGGCATGGGGTGCAGGCCCGGGAAGGGGGAAGTTGACCTCACCCTGCACCCCGGTGCAGCCTCCAGGCCCACAGCCAAGCTGCCTCGCAGGTCACCTGACTCCCCCTCGCGCTCTGGCTGCCCCGCCTGCCCGCCCGGTTCGTGACTGAGCCCTGGGCGGCGTTTCCGGAGGCAGGCCAGGAGCCGGGGCTGCTGACGCACTTGCCGCCCCCCGGCAGGGCCGGGTGAGAAGAGCGAGCCCCCCATCCCCCTTTCCCGTAAATGAGCTCCCCCACCCAGGCCTCGCAGGGATTCTAAGAAGTGGAAGCTTCTGCACCTGCTCCTCGCCCACCATCTCGGCTTCCCCGTGGTGGGGGGAGGGGCCGGGGGTCCTCACTTCTCTCCAGCTGAGCCCTCAGGCGCAGGGGCTCCGGGGCTGGCAAAGTTTTCTCCCCTCAGGTGTGCAAGAACGCTGCGATCAGTTTAGCTCAGGGTGCCCCCATGGCTTGTGCCCATTTTTCAGAGGGTCAATGGGGAAAATCCAAAGATGCCTGGGCAGTCAGTCTGGTTCCCTCCCAGGCTGGGAGTAACAGCTCCTCTCAGGGGGTGTTTGAGCAGCCCTTGGGGGCCAGTGGTGGCTCACTAAGTGTCAGCCCTTAGAGACCATCAGAGCCAAGGCCCAGAGAGGGCAGTGACCTGCTCAAGGTCACACAGCAGACCCGTGGAGCCCCAGGTGCACCCCTCCATGGGCCCACAACCCTGGGCAGCCCACCGGTATCACCGTCACACGTTTATTGCGTGTCCTTCGGAGGGTCCCAGGATGAAATAAGATGACATCCTGCTAGAGTCCGAAACATAACAACTAGCAGTCACCAGGGCCCTAGGCCAGGGGTTCTCAGTGCTGGCTTCTCGGACAGAGCTCTACGCTTTGCAAAAATACAGATTCTAGGATGCCAGCTCTGAGACTATGATTCAGCAGATTGGGAACAGGCCCAGGAATCTGCATTTTATAAGATTCCTCAGACTGAGCAGATGACTGAGAGGCTCTGGGACAGACTGTGAGTGGCTCCAGGGCAGGTGCCACTCCTCCAGGAGGGTGATTTGCAAGGGCTTCTAATGGGAGGCTCACCCTGCGGCCTTCCCCTCCCACACCAACCTCAGCCTGCACACAAAGCCCAGCCCAAAGGGGCCCCAGAAATGATGCATCGCTGAGGGAGGAGCTGGATGAATGATGCCCCCCACACCTCCCTGCTGCGGGGAAAGGTGGGGGCCAGCGCCTCAGCCTCAAATGTCTTCTAACTCTTGATCTGGCGCTCAAGGAGCTTGGTTTTCTCAGGCCTGGTAGCACTTGGTGGCCTCTCTCTCGGTAATTTGGGAAGCAACGAGAAGCTCACAGGCTGGGCCGCCTAGTGGTTAGGGGCTGGCCGGACCCCTGGGGTGGGCTGAGGTCTGCCCCTTGTCCCACCCCTGTGCCCGGCACTATGTCCAGCCAGGGTGAGGGAGGGCTCCTTGACTGGCTGGGGGTCTGGGGCAGCTGGAGCCCTCGGGTGAGCAGGAGTTGCTCCCCTCTCTGAGCCTATGGCCTCAAGGGCCCTGGTCCTGCACGCAGTGCCCAGCTCTGCCACCTCCTAAGGTCACCTGTCCTCTCAGAGACTGTGTCCTCTTTGTTCAATGGGCAGAATCACTTCTTCCAGCAGGTGCAGACAGCGTGGGAAGAGTGGCTGGTCCAGCCCCCCAGCTGAGCTAACAGCAGGAGCCAGGCCCCTCTGCAAGCCCAGATGCCCCCCAGATGGGGTGTGTCCCCAGAGCCTCTCTGGTCTGTGTGTAGGTCACCGTGAGGAAGCAGAGGGCCCTGTCCCAACCTCCCCAAGGGAGGCTGCTGCTCACAAACTCCGGGACCTTAGGCAGGCCACGCCCCCTCCAGTCGGGCAGATACCCCAACTCTAGAAGGTCGTTGTGAGGATTAAATGAACAAAATCACCGGTGTGAAGAGCAATCATTACTTCAACAAGCACTACTGATTTTTTTTTCTGACTAAGTGTGAGTTCCAGGAGTGGGGACTATGTCTCTGTGTCCAGGGCCTGACACAGTCCCTGCTGCATGGTAGATGCCCTGCCTGTGTTTCTGGAGGGAATAAAGGCTTAGAGAGAGAGCCCCCCTCTCACAGCACATGCGTATGCATGCGTGCACACTCGGTATGCAGGTGTGAGCCAGCATGGAAGTGTGTCTGTGCATGGGCCTGTCTGGGTCTGAATTTGCATGTGGGTCTAGCGTGTGTGTATTTGCATGTATGTCTTAGGCTGTATGCCTGGACACATGGACCTATGTGTATGAGTGTGCTCAGCCCACAGGTGTTCAGGCCTTATGTGGTTAATTCTTTGTGTTCAGGCCTATATGTTAATTCTTTGTGGGGTGTGGGGTGGGAGGGTGCCCCTTGCTCTCCTGACCTCGCCCTTCCCCAGAGACTCCAAGTTACGGGCCCACCTGCGAGGGCCAGACTATGCAAAACAGAGGCCAGGCTTGGGGAAGCCCCTGGAGAGCGGCCCCTGGGGACTGGCTGGCCCTCCTCTCCTGCTTAGGCTCCCCCTCCCCCCACACTCTCTCCATCCCCACCACCCTCACTACCCGCAGCAGAGCAGCCTGCCCCTTCCAGAGTCCTGTGACCCTCCGCTCCAGGGCCTTCACCCCGTCAGGAGCCGGGTGCTTAGATTTCCCTGCCCCCCTGGCCCTACCCATCCTGCTCTCTGCCTCTGTTGACACTATGCCTGGCATCTCCTTCCTTCCTCTGCGAGGAAGGTGGCATCTCCTCTCCTTCCTCCCTTTCACTTCTGCACCTCCCTGAACTGCTTTTGCGAGCTGCACCGTGCAGCAGGTACTTGGCACTTTACCAAGAGAGAGGTCTGGCAAGCGCCCCATTTTACCAATGAGGAAATGGAAGCTCAGAGAAGTTAAGGAACTTGTCCAGGGTCACACAGCAAGTGACTGAGAGTCAGACACGAACCAGAGTCCACATCCAGATGTCTTACACACTAGGCCACACTGCTGTCACATTTCAATTCACCTGAATGGCCAAGCCTCGTGGGGCTGACCTTGCAGACCTCCCCCCACCTCCAAAAGGGGCCTCAGGGGCCTGGGCACCATCTCATATGCCCACAGCCTAGGAGATGGAGACCCCGGACTCAGGAAAGAGCTCTTGTCCTCTCAATGGTGGAACTGTGGCCCATCCCTAGCTCTTGGTCTGAGCCACGTTTGGGCCTAGAAACTTCTGAGCCCACCCCAGTCAGGCCGACTTGAAGCACCCCAAGTCTTCCCATTGCCTGGTGGTCCCCACGGAGAGATCAGAATCCCCTTCAACAGGGTCGTTATTGTTTCCCCAGAACACGCTTCCATTTGTCAAGGGGGTGTGTATCGGGGGAGCCATGTGGCTTTGATTTAAATTTCACCCTGGAAAGACAATGGTTTGGATTAAAGGAAGAAACAGTTGGTGACAAGTCATGAAAAGAAAGAAGGGGGGCCCTTGTAGCAAAAATGAGCCCCGAACTTTCAAACCGGCGTTCCAGAGGTTTCTCAGGCCTGCCGTCCAGCCATAACCTCCCACCCCAGCAGGCTCCTGTCCCCTTCAGTAGTTGGGCGGGCAAAGCTGTGGGAGTGGAAGGTAGGGGGGTCCCACTGGTCCCCCTCCCTCCTCTTACAGAGGAGGAAACTGAGGCTCAGGGAGGTTGATGATGGATTCTGGTGGCTTCCACGGAGGGCAGAAGAAAGGTGGGGTAGGGGGACCACGAGCCTCTGCTGCTCCCACTCTGTTGGCAAGGAGCTTGCCCTCTCTAGGCCTCCATTACCCCACTGAGAAAGGGAAGAAAAGGGTGTTACAGTATCTTATCACCACTGGAGCTGAGTAAAGCCCAGGAGGCCCAGGCAAGGGTGATCTGCTTGGCTCTGACCTACTGGCCCTTTTCTCATGCCAGGCTCTGCACCGAAAGCTTTCCACACATCGCCTGCGTGAGTCTTCCCAACACCCGAAATCCCCATTTCACAGACGAACAGACTGAGGCTTCAAGAGGTTAAGAAACTTGCAGAGGTTCCCCAGTTAGGATGTGGTGAGTGGGTCTTGAGGCCAGGTCTGGGTGTCCCTGAGGGCTGTTTCTAACCACTGGGCTGTGAGACTGAGGCCAGGAAGGCAGAGTGGAGGGGAGCCAGCCTAGGGAAGTGAGAGTTGGGAAAAGTCTGGAAACACGCCCACAAGAGCATTTTGTGTCTCCTGAATCGCCAACCGTCAGAGCTGGGAAAGCCCTCAAAGATTATCCATTCCTGCCTCGTAGGGAAGAGGGGAAACTGAGGCCAAGGAGGGTGGGACGTGTCCAGGGTCACACGGGGGGGTGGTGCCAGGCCCAGTTACAACCACGTCTCCCGAGGACCAGCTGGGGGCTTCGTGGTGCATGTCCTGGAGCCGCGTGGATGGCCTTCACCTTCGGGGATGGCAACCCTGGCTCAGCAGGCCAGCCTCAGGCGGCGAGCAGCCTGGGCTGGTCCAGAGCCCACATCGACGTCTCTGACACGGCTGTTTGGGGTCAGGACCCTGTGGCTGTGGCTACGGGTTCATCTGAGGCCAAGGTCAGGGCATGTTGTGTGGCCAGCGCTGTGTGTCAGGAGTCAGAGCTTGGTCTGTGGCTGGGGTCAAGGCTGAGGAGTCCGAGGCAATGAACTGACTGTGGAAGACCAAAGGACTTCAAGCCCCAAAGACCAGGGCTGCTAATGGTGGAGTTGCAGGGGCTGTGATGGGCTGGGACAGAGGTGGGACGCTGGGCTCTGGAGTGTCTGGGGGCAGGAGATGGGGGCTCTCCACCCCATGCACTTCCCCTTCACACCCACCACTGCCTGGCCCCAGGTGTGTGCAGATGGTGGGCACACCTGGCTACCCCACCCCCACCCTCCCCCGGACAATGCTACCCTTCCCTCTGGAGAGAAGCAGCTGGCAGTCAGGCCTCTTCCCTCTCCTGATTTGCCTCCTATCGGACCAGAAGAGCCACTGCTCCTCAGTTCTGTGGTCACCTGTGCTCAGAGCCCAATCTTGCCCCCCGTGACAGGAGAAGAACCATCTGGAGGCCAGAAGGGCCGTTCTGCAGGGCTGGGTGTGGGGATGCTGAGCAAGGGACTGTGGAGGGCATCGTTCCAATTCAAGACGCTTCTGATCCCTAAACCCACCCCTGCCCCTGAACTATTCCTGTTACTGGGCACTTACCACCCATCCAAGCCATATGAGGTTGAGACAAATACCCCCATTTTATGGGTGGGTAAGTGGAGGCTCAGACAGGTGCCTTCACTTGCTCAAGGTCACGAGCTGACAGGGATGGGGCAGGGTTTGCCAGGCCCACCAGCTCTGAGACTGGGCCGTACCCACTCGTCACACGACCTCCTCCAGCTCCTCTGCCCATCCTGGGCCCAAGGAAAGCACTCCCGGGCTGAACGGGACAGGGCGAGGCGAGCACACCCAGCCATGGAGACGCCAGACCTGCCTTCTCAGAATTTCAGGAGAAATGGTTTTCCCTGGCGGTGGGGAGCAAACCTCGGCTGATATGATCTACTTATCTACCTCCCTTGGGTTTCTGTGCCCGGTGTCGCCCCACCAATGCAATGATAATAATAAGGGCCAGCACTTCCTGAGGGCTTTGTACGTACCAGGTACCGTTCAAAGTAATTTCCATGCATTCACTCATGTTATCCTTCCAACTACCCCATGAAGTAGGAACTATTATTAATCCTATTTTTAAAAATAAGCTTTAGTTTTTTAGAACAGTTTCAGATTTACAGAAAAATTGAGAAGCTAATGCAGTGTTCCCGTATACCCTACACATATATCCCGTTTCCCTGTTATTCACATCTGACATTAGTCTGGTGCCTTTGTTACAGTGAACGAATTGATATTATTAACTAATGTTCATACTTTATTCAGATTTCCATCACTTTTACCTGATGCCCTTGTTCTGTTGCAGGATCCCACCCGGGAAACCACGTTACATTTAGCTGTCGTGTCTCCTTAGGCTCCTCTTGGTTCTGACAGATTCTCAGGCTTGCCTTTTCTTTTTTTTTTTTTTTTAAATGATCTTGACAGTTTCAAGAAGTGCTGGTACTGGTCAGGTGTTTTGTAGAATGTCCCTCTGCTGGAATCTCTCTGATGTTTTTGTCATGATTAGACTGGAGTTACAGGGTTTGGGGAGAAAGGCCGTGCAGGTAGAGTGGCGTATCCATCACATCATACAAAGGGTACATGCTATCCATATGACCTATCACTGTTGTTGTTGACCTTGACCACTGGCTGAGGTAGCATTTGTCAGGTTTCTCTACTGTAAGGTTACTCTCCCCACTCTCAAACCTCTCCCTTTCCATACTGTTCTCCTTGGAAGTAAGTCATTAACCCATTCTACAGGTGCAAACACTGGGGCCCAGAGAGGTTAAGTAACTTGCCCCGGGTCACACAGCAAAGGACAGAGCCAGGATTTGAACCCTGGCAGTTTGGCTCCTTAGCTCATGCTTCCAATCAAATGCCATAAACTTCCAAGAGCCTAGTGAGGCATTTATAAAAGGTCGCGTGCACACTGTTTTAGCAAAGCAGGGCAGTGTGGGGCAAAGGACAGAAACTCAGGGCCCCATGGGCCTGAGTGTCAGGCTCCATCCTGCCATCGAGACTTTGAGCAAGTCACCTCACATCATGGGGCCTGACATGTAGTAGGTGGTCAACAAACAGGAGTCTTAGACTCTCAGCTCCAGGCTCCGGGTCAGGGAGATACTGCATAGCAGGGGAAGGAGAAGCCGGCCTGAGCCTCCAACCTGTGTCCCAAGGGAAGGGGCCCCCTCCAGCCTTTCCTGCATGGGGGCAGTCGGCACCGCTGACCTGGGCTTTGCCAAAAGGATCAGGGTCAGATTCCAGGTGTTGCTCTCGACCATATCTACTCATGACTACCACATCTCTGAAGACAGTGAGAAAACAATCCCCAAGAACTGGGTAGGAAGGGACCCTGCATATCACCCTCTCCCCATTTTACAGAGCAGAGAATTGAGGCTTCAGGTTAGGAAGGGACTTGGCCGGGGTTGTACAGTGAGGTGCCAGCACATGCCTGGCCCGATAGGTGCCTCATGATAACAACGGGGCTATGCTTGCCTGCGGGCAGCCCTACTCCTCGTCCCCTGCACGTCCAGTCTCATCTAATCCTGTCAGGGCCATACGACCACCAGCCCTATCTTGTTGGGGGGTGTACACTGGTGGGGGATAGTTTAAGGCTACGTTCACTCAACCAGCAAGTAAAAGAGGTGAGATTTGAGCCTGGCTGCCAGGCACCAAGCCATGTGTCCCCTCTGTGCCGCCAGCCTCACTCCCGGCAGCCCAGGCCAGGGGATGCCCAGGGTGTGGCAGCCTCATGCCCAGCCCTCCTCGCCCCTGCATCTTTGCGGAAGTCCGGGCCCTCTGCGTTCCACAAGGAACACTGTTCTCTTTACCCTCCAGCCTGTCTCATGAGAGGTAAGAGGAAGACAAACCCACAGACGCAGGCGAAGTGACCCCACACCCGCCATCATTTCCCCTGGTGGATTTTTTCTCTGCCACTGAATTCAGAGGAACCAGCCAACCTGGAGAAGAAATTAGGCTCGGGGCGAGGCAGCTGTGGCCAGGGGTGGGTGTGGGTAGATGGGGGTGGGCAGTACATTGACCAACCAAATGCAATTAGTTCATTTAGCGTTAACCTTGAACAGTGTCAGAGTCTTGCTGGGTTGAGGGATACCAAGGCCCAGTTCTAGTGCCACTGATTTGCTGTGTGACCTTAGACAAGTGACTTGGCCTCTCTGAGGCTTTGTCGCCCCCACCTATAAAGCGAGGGGTTTGAGTTCATCAGCTCGACTCCGGCTGCACTGGGGATCTTTTAGAACATGCACTTCGTTAAGGTTCTGGGGTGGTCCCCATTTAAGCCCACCCCAGGTGATTCAACCGAACAGCCAGGGTTGAGGGCCCTCGCCAGGTCGTGTGTGAGGGGCCCTCTGGCTCTGACATTCCACCAGAGCATAGGGTTTGGTGTCCAGCCCTGCCACGCACCGCTGTGTGCGCCTGGGTCTCTTCTCTGCTCTATGCCTCAGTTTCTCCATTGAGGGCTCGTCCTAGCCTTCCCTGCATGAAGTTATTGGAAGATTAAATAACCTGGTTGTGTAAGTTCTGCCATGTGCAGAGGAAGGACTGGGTAAGCTGGTGTGGAACGAGTAGGACAACAGTTCTGAGCAGAGGGCCTCAGCTGGCACATGTCCCTGGGTTGCAGGGCAGGATGCAGTGGGCTTTCCCGGAACGGATGCTTCTCTACCAGTCTGCCTAAGCCCCTGCGGCCATGTTCTTGTGTGATCCCCTGAGCCAGTGCCTCCCCAAGGTGCAGCGGGGGCCTCAGGAGGTGGCGAGCTCCCTATCGGCAGGGGTGTAAGCAGGGGCTGGAGGACCCATGGTTGACGGGGAGCAAGCTGGTTCGGGCCTATTCAAAGAGGGTTGGACAGAGCTGGGCGTCTGACCATCTCAAGAATGTCTGCTTCTCCTGTTCCAGGATCTGGGGAGTCTAGAACCCGTTTGGCCCATCTGGGCCTCTCCCTCTTGCAGCTGCAGCCTCTGGCTCCCCACGCCCTCCCCACTGCCCGCAGTGTCCCTGTGGGCCGGGTGTTCTAGCCGTGGCAGGAGGTGCCTGGTGTGAGGAGAGGATGGGGGCTGGAGGCGGGACCTGTCCGGGGGGCGCAGAGGAGGCTGCCGCTCCGGGGTCGGGGCTGGCGCTGGGGCCCCCTCAGAGCCAGCAGCCCTGGGCTCCTGCTTGAGCTCGCTGAATGCCAGAAATAGGGCTCTGGACAAATCACTGCCTTCGATAAGCCTCAGTTTCCTCACCTGCAAACTGTAGCTGATAAGTCCTAACCTGTGAAGCTGTGGCGAGGAGAGAATGAGGCCACGCTCGCGGCGGACATCTCGGAGATCACAAGGCGGGCGTCGGGCCCTGCATGGGGGAGCATCAGCTCAGCTCACCCTGAGCTCCATCACTGTGCGCACCGTCCCCGTTCACAGAAGAGAAACGAGACCTGTTTCGTTCACTGAAGGCCTGCTCTATACTTGCCCCATTCCTGCATGCCTCCGCCCCGAGGCAAGGCTCAGAATGGTAAAGCCACTTGCTCCAAGCTCAGCAACGAGAAGCGCCAAGCCTGGATCTGAGCTCAGGACCAGCAGGCTCCCCAGCTCTGAACCAGTCGACTGAAATGTGCAGAGAGGCCCTAGCAGGCGGTGGGTGCCACACGCTGACAGCTGTCGTATTGTTGCGTGGTACCCCTGGGCTCAGGCCTGGCTGTCAGGAAAGTGAAGGAGGTGGGGCTTCACTGCCTGTGCTGGACCAAGGCTTGTGGCAGGAGAGCTGGAAGTGTGCATCCTTGTGGCCAGAGAACATCTCAGGTCTGGTGTGGGTGACAGTGATGATATCGACATGGCCTGAGCACATACTGTGTGCCAAGCCCTGCTCCAAGCACTTTCCACCCACTAACTCACAGCCATCCAAAAAGAAGAACCACCATGGGCCCCATTTCACAAAGAAGCAGCTGAGGCGCAGAGAGGTTGAGTAAGGTGCCCACGGTCACCGAGTTAGAAAGGAGCAGAGTTGAGGCTCAGGTCCAGACTCCATACGTGAACAGCTATGCCTTAAGACCTCAGTGTAGACACCTGTATAAATTCAAGAGGTCTCTGGATCAAGCACCCAGACTCTCCAGCCTGCCGCCTGGAATCAAATCCCAGCTCTGCCACTTACTGGCTGTGTGACCTTGGGCAACTTACTCAACCTCTCTGTGTGTTTCAGTTTCCCATCAATGAAATGTGGATGGAAACCAAGTACCCGCCTTATGGGGCTACTGTGACACTTAATTTATAAATCGGCCTGGTGCAGAGTCAGCCCCACGTAAGCTGTGATCATTACGATTATTTTACCCGTGTAGATGGTATGCACTTAGCTGTTAGCAGGGGTTACTTCTAGGAGTGGGATGGCAGCATTTCCACTTCGTACTCACCACACTTCAGTAGCATTTTACTTTTTTTTCAATGAGCATTTAGCCTCTATTTTGATATACACACCTTTTTTAAATAAAGAAAAACCTCGGGCTCAGCTGAGGTGTGAGTAGGCGTCAAGAGGTCTCTTGTGGCTAGTATGTTGCTCTCTTTAGATAAAAAAAGAGGGAGCATCTGATTGTACTTCATAGAACCTGAGTCACGGCTTGTGGGTGTGCAGGAGGCCAAGGCATTCCCATCGAGTTTAACAAGAAACAGTTTCACCCCCACTGCACACTCGCGGCTGCAGAAGGACCACTGGACCGTGAGCCCAGTGACTTAGGGTTAGCCTGGCATTCCGCCACCACGTATGATGAAACCTTTGCTTATTTGCTCAGCAAATTCTCCCTAGTGCCTCCTCAGTGCCAGGTGCAGGGCCCCATGGGCTCTGAGGGTCCACTGCTCACCAGTCCTGGCATCAGTCCTGGGGGACAAAATATAGGACAAGGCGGAGGTGGTCCCCCTCCTTCTGTAACCGGCAGTCAAGCAGCAGAGGCCGGCACTATCAGATCATCCCACAAGCGAATGTCCAATGGCCACCTGATGCATGCTGGGGGAGAGGTGGGGCACAGGAGCTCTGAGAGCCTCTGTGGGGGCAGGGAAGGGTCAAGGCAAGGAGAAGATAAAGGATGTATTGCAGGGAGAGAGGACAGCATAAGCAAAGATCAGGTAGTGCAAAGGATCATAGTGAGCCTAAAGGAGTGAAAGTGTGCCTGGAATGAAGGGGGCAAAGCGGAGCTTGGTATGAATCTTGGTACGAATAAGAGGGAAGTGGGGGCAGGGCCGGGCCATGCGGGGGGTCATGGTGGGGATTTGGCCTTCACCCCTGAAAGCCACAAGGCCATGAAAGAAAACCAGGGGAGAGGGGGGAAGGTCTTACCTAGTAAGATCCCTCCAAAGCCTGGGGAGAAGAGATTAGGTAGAGGGTCAGAGTGGACCCCTGCCAATCTCCAGTTCCTCTAGCTGCATAGGTGTGGGCACAGAGCAGCATCAGTAAATGGCTCTTCCCCCATATCCTTCTCCATCAACTCACAGTAGCAAAATTTAGATCTCAGTCTTTTTTTTATTTAATAACTTCTTTTCCTGATTACAAAATATGCACTCTATAGCACAGAACAATGGGAAATTAGCAAATATAAAGGGCTTCCATGGGAATTAGGGGCTCAGCTTACTTCCTGAGGTTCTCATCAAATGGAAAACCAGGTCTATAGGATGTAGCTATAAGGATAAGGAAGAGTTCCTAAGCCTGTTCTAGGAAATACTCTAAGATTCCTGGGTTCCTTGATGGGTAGTGAGTTCCCCATTCCTGGTGGTATGTAAGCTGTCAGAGTTTAATCTTAAAAAAGAAGTATGACTCATTCAAATATAGATTGAACATACGTCAAAAATTTGTTTAAATCATGAATGAGAGAACCAGTAAGACGGTAATGCTGATTCCAAGGAGAACAAGAGGAACAGAGTTACAAGATATTAGAGAAAGAACATTGGAATAAAATGGCTCAGTTAAATACAAAACTGATTAATGTCCTAAAGGGCCAAAAATCCATAACCTTTTGGGGTTTTCTACTAGAGAGAAATCTATCAGCTAACATAAAACTTCTAAAGTCGGGTCTTTTGATAGCACATACCAAGTCAAATGTAAAATCCTCCAGATAATTAAATACCCTTGGTGGGCCAGTTAAACAGTGCTCCAATATGAAGTTGAAAAAACATGTTGCCCTCTCTTTGTCTATTTTCAAGTTTTGGGTAATTTTTCTTACAAAGCTGTGCAAATGGCTCCAGTGAAAGGCTGCAGGAGAGCTCTGGTGGCAAGGGGTTGGCTGGTATATTATTTTTTGTGGTATAAAATATTACCCAAAACTTAGTGGCTTAAAACAATTGGTTTTTATTATGTTGCAATTTCTATGGGCCAGGAATGGGAGAGCAGCTTAGCTGGCATTTCTGGCTCAGGGTCTCTCATGAGGTTGCGATCATATGTCACCTTGGGCTGCACTGACCTGAAGGATTGACTGGGCCTGCAGGATCCCCTCCCAAGGTGACTCACGACTGGACAATTGGTGCAGGCTGTTGGCAGGGCTTGTCATGTTAGGCCTCTCCATGGTCGCTTGAGTACCCTCACAATATGGTGGCCAACTTCCCTCAGTGATCCCAGAGGGTAAAGCAGAAGTAGCAATGTCTTTTATGACCTAGGTTCAGAAATCATACTCCAACATTTCTCCAACAGGCTACTGGCTACACAAGTCAGCCCTGCCTGATGGGTGGGGACTTCACAAGGGGGTAAATACCAGAAGGTGAGGATCATTGTGGCCATCTTGGAAACTGGATCCACAGCTGGACACCCTTAGGGTCCTTTCAGCCAGAGGATGCGGCTGGTGCAGGTAGCAAGCAGAAGTTGCCTTCAGCTGTCCGACTGCCCAGGACCCTTCCTATTCAGCTCCTTAAAGCTGCTACACAGCAAAGGTCATGGGGCAGGTGGCTCTGCATCAAAATCTGTCATTGTAGCACCTAGTTGTGTCTTGAGAGCAAAAGCTGCTCTTCCCATCCCAGAATCTCAGCCCAGGACCTCTCTGGGAGCCTCTCTGGGAGAGCTAGGCTGGTCAGTCAGACACACCTTGGTATGAATGAGTAGAAGGAGAAAAAGAAGGAGATTTGGGATGGGAGCTGGTGGGAAGCAGAGTCAAGGTTGTAGGGAAGGTAAGCCAGGGGCACTTGGAGGGATTCTCTGGCAGGGAGCAGACTTTCTGAGGAGGGCCAGAAGGGACCATCTTGGGGGAAGCCTTAGAAGGCGGACACCTCATGCAGCACATGGGTGGGGCCCCTGAGGGGGTCAGGGAGGGAAGAACTTGGGATGGGAGCTGGTGCCCACTGCTCAGGGTCATCTGGGGATCAACAAATGCCCAGGTGAGGGCATCAGGAGAGGGCAGAAGGCATGCAGGGGGAAATGGCACAGCAAAGAGAAGCTTCTGGCCCAGATGGGTGGACCCTGGCTGGCCGTTAGGATGTGATTGGCTGGCTGCCTGCCAGTGTGTCTGACTGAGGGGTGGACCACAGCCCACTAGTGACCAGCAGAGGCAGACACTGCAGCTGGGCCACCCCAGGCCCTTGGAAGGCTCCCTTGAGGTCGTGGAGCAGGAAGGAGAATCCGTACCTTGCCCAATGGGCTGGCAAGGACCCAGGGTGGAAGGAGACCTCCTGGTTAGAGGCTGCATTCTCAGGAGTCCTGCCAGGCATCAAGCCCATCAGTAGAGGCCCACCCAAAGCTTCCAGGCGAGGCCGTTGGGACGAAGAGTCCAGGGTCCAGGGTCCAGTCTGGTCTCTGTCCTCCGCAGCACCGTGCCGAGACCTCCGGCACACTCCTTCCCCTGTCTGGTGCTCAGTTCCCTTCTGTGGGAATAGCCAGGGCACCATGATGGTGGAGCCAGCTCAGGGAGCTGCCACCCAGGCTTTGCCTCTTCCTTGGCCAGGCCTGGGGCACAACAAGAGTCCCTTCTCCTTCCTCTCCTCCCAGGCCAGTCCTCACTGAAACAGGAGGTAGGCAACCAGGAGGGAGGGCAATGACCCCTGTGGACCCCATGCCCAGCTGATGCCCAGCATCTGATCTGAGGTGGGCAACTTCTGGGGGAGGTGAGGGGCAGATCCAGCTGGGATCTGAGGCCTGTGAAACTGTCCTAGAGGCCTTTATGCAAGGAGGGAGGGGGAGGGAGTCTGCCAGTTTAGGGGGTAATTATTTTGCAAAACTTTACTTCGGAAAATCTTGTTTCCCCCTTCACTGAAACCATTGTTTTTCAAGGGAAATTGAATTAGAAGGTGGTGGCTGCTGGAGGGGCTGGAGAGGGAAGAGTAAGCCACATGTTTTTCTAACTAACTGGGCAACTGTCCTGTGCCAGCAATTCCAGAAGCTCCTCATACTTTGCCTCTAGGACCACCAGGGCTGTGGCCGGGGCTGGGAGAGAGCTCCCAGCAGCTCTAGGGACAGTGGCAAGACTGGAGGTGCCCCTAAATCAGCCCCCTTCATCTGGGCTGGGAGACAGTAGGATGTAGCTGAGAAGGGGGGGTCAAGCCCTTGGTGCTGGGACGGAAGCCTGGGAGAGGCTTTTGCAGAAAGCTGGGTGGCCTTGTGCAAAGCCTCCCTGTCTCTCTGCAGCCAGTAAGAGCAATCAGAAAGCAAGATGGGACTAAAGCTCTTCTGCAAGGTGAAAAGGGCTGCGGTCTTCATTGCAATTAGCATCACCGTCATCACCTTGTTGAGAGAGAGTCAACCAGTGCATCCTTTAGGCCAATTCCATGTGATCCCAGAGACTGGCTGGGGCGCTACAGAGCTGAAACTGAGCTCAAAGGGAGAAAGTGCAGGGATTGACTATTGATGCCTGCTGCAGATGCAGACAGGGAAGTGATGTTGTGCGTGCCAGGTACTTACCATCTCTAAACTAGTCCAGTTCCCTCAATCTACTGATAAAGAAGCTGAGCTCTAAAGAAGAAAAGGGGCATTTCTTCCTGCTTCACAGGCTTATCGCCGTGTCCTCGCTCAAAACCCTTCACTGGCTCCTGCTGCTTAAAGAATAAAGTCCAAAATCTTTAGCTGGTCATTCAAGACCCACCCCAAGGACACTTTCCAAATGTCGTTTCCCTCCCCAGCAGCGTGTTCCAGCTGAGCAAGGCCATGCACGACCTCATAGCCCCACCGCCAGGTCTTTGTCCCTGTGGCGCCTGTGCCTGGGATGCTCGCATGTCTCGCCTGCTCAGCTTCCTCTCCCACCCCAAGCCCTACAGCACCCCCCCCTCCATTTTCCCTCCTGGTCCTGGTCAGACTTTATCTTTTACTGATATTCCCATATGTTCTCTTCCCTACTGAGCTGTGAGCTCCTGTCACTGAGAAGGCTGGCCACAGGCTGGCTACAGAAGGCTGGCCCTTTCCTAGCATGGGGCCAGGCACACAGATCCTCAGCAGACACTCAGCAAGTAAGTGAAATGAATGTCCAAGTTCACAGTGGAAACAGTGGCCTCCTCGCACTGGACCCTGGGCCCCTGACTCCCTGTCCAGTGCTCCTCTGGAGCCTCAGACGTCTTTCTGGGAGTCTGGCTCTCCAACATCAGCTCTCTAGTGGCTTCCGCAGGCCAGATGAGCCTCCATTTTCTCTCTCCCTCCCTCCCTCCCGCCCACCCAACCTCCTCAGAGGTATCAGGAAGACCGCATTCAAGGCTGGCCTGATCGGGACCAATGCCTCGTGGTGTGAACCCCCAAATGAGGAAAGCCGGGTGGCGCAGCCTGAAACCCTACCGTTATCTCCCCGGCTCCTGGGCTCAGCACATGTCTCTCTCCTCCGATGACCCTTTATCCCTAGGCATGAAGGAAGCCCCAGTGCAGAGAAAGAGCCCGGGTTGGAGGGTCTAAGTCACATCCTCTGACAGTGCGACCTTGGACAAGTCCCTCCCCCTCCTTGGGCCTCACCTGCGCAGGAAATCAGAGGACCCCCTCCAGCTCTAACAGGTGAGGCTTATTGGTGCCTCCCAGCAGAGTGGGGGGTGGGGTGGGGGGACTGGGACTGCGGGGGTGGAGAAGGGACCCCACTATGCCCTGTCCTGAGCGCCTGGCCTCCTGGCCCCAGTGCTTGAGCCCTCTCCTCTGGGGCCGCGTGTCTCAGGCTGCCAGGGAGGCTGTCATTCATAAGGCCGACTGTCGCAAAGGCCTTCCTGGGCCAAAGTGATGATGAACTGGAAACCAAAGACGGCTCCCGCTTCTCTAACCTT
This sequence comes from Pseudorca crassidens, assembly GCF_039906515.1. Taxonomy (NCBI): domain Eukaryota; kingdom Metazoa; phylum Chordata; class Mammalia; order Artiodactyla; family Delphinidae; genus Pseudorca; species Pseudorca crassidens. The sequence continues at coordinate 19,396,657 of NC_090297.1, read as the reverse complement.
TGGCAAACTGAAATACCTCCTTTGCTGGGGGGTGGGAGCGGGTGGGGGGCAACTTTGACTAAAGACACTAACATTGGTTTAAAAAAGAAGTTTTACATGTAAAATATATATATATATAATATACTTATTTACATTGAGAAAATACATTTCTACAAAGAAAGGGAGCCTCCAGGAGAGGTAGAGAGAAAGAGAGGAACGGGAGGGAGGGGAGGGGTACGGGGAGAGGAGAAGCAGACTCTGATGATTCGGGCATCTCCGCACACATGACAACCACACGCAGGCGTCCTGACTGGGCATTCAAGCCCTGTTCCACCTCCCACTCCTCCTCTTCGCCTTCCCCAGGCTCCAGGAAGCAACGTCCAGCCTCCGAGCCTTGCTCCTGCAGTTTCTCCATCTGGAGTGTCCTCTGTGCTGCCTCAGCCTTGCTGTCCCTTGGGCAGGCAGGACAGGGTGGTGGATTTGGTCTCTGGGCTCCGAAAAGCCTAGGTTCCAGCGCTTCTTCTGCCACCTTCCTGCAAGTTACCTCACCTCTCTGAGCCTCAATTCCCATTCTGAAAAGAGAGGTAATAGTAATAGCATCTGGTGGCTTTGAGGCGATTTCAACACTCTCCAATACTTAGAATGGTGTCTGGTATATATTAAGTGCTTAAGTCGTTAGCTATTAAATAATGATAAGGTCCATTAATGCCCTGCTGACAGCCTGCAGCAGGTTCTCAGCAAACGTCTATCCCTGGTGAGGCTGTGGGTGAAGAGGGCGGTGGAGAAGCTATGCTGCCTCTCATCAAAGCCCCCGCCTCTGCGCAGGCCTCGTCCACAGCTGATCCCAGACAGTCTTGTACTTTTTGAGTTTGGAGCCGCAAGAATGTGTCACTAATTGTTCCAGTTGCTACTGCTGCATAACAAATTGCCTAAAATGCAAGAGCTTAAAGCAGCAATTTTATTTTGCTCGTGATGCTGTGGTCAGGAAGGGCTGGGCCGGGCCGGGCATCTCTCACTTGGGGTCTCTGATGCCCCTGCAGTCTGGTGCCAGCTGGGGCGGCATTCATCTGAGGGCTTGACTGAGCTGGACGTCCAAGCGGGCTGCCTCTCACAGCTGTCGACCCGGAGCTCAGCTGTGCCGCGGCCACTGGACCATCTACGTGGGGCCTCTCCAACACGGTAGCCGCAGGGTAGTCAGATGCCTTCCACGGAAGTTGGCTTCTCAAGCAACAGGGTCCCAAGAGAACCAGGCAGAAGCTGGAAGGCCTTTTACCACCTAACACTGCAGTCACATCACATCACTTTCATCATATTCTATTGATGGAAGCAGACACAGCCCTACCCAGATTCACGGGGAAGGGACATAAAGCCCACTGCTTGATGATACGAGTGTCAAAGAATTTCGGCTACTTTTTGATCTGTCACGCTGATTTTTTAAATTGAATTAATTTAATTTTAAATTATAGCTTATATCTCCACACTAAATAAAAACCAACATCAAGTAACTGCAAAAATAAATATAAGGAAAGCAAAATATTGTATTACTTTCCTGTTGCTGTTTAATAAATATATCGGCTTAACTCAGCTGCAATTTACGATCTCACGGTTCCCGTAGGTCAGGAGTCCAGGCACAGGTTAGCTGGATCCTCTGCTCAGGGTGTTGGCAGAACTAAAATCACACTGGGGCCCAGGCTCCTCTTCCAAACACACTGGTTGTGGCGGAATTCAGTTCATCGTAGCTGTGGGGCTGTCTGCTTTCTTGCTAGCAGACAGCCCTCGGCTCCTAGAGGCTGCCCGCAGTTCCTCACTGTGGGCCTCCCATGTGCTGTCTCCCAGGCCAGCAGAAGTCACTTCTTGGTACTTCACCTTCTTTGAAAGTTTCCTCTGATTAGGTCAGGCCCACCCAACATAAACTTCCTTTGATTAAGTCACATTCACAGGTTCTGCTCTCACTCAAGAAGACTGGATTACACGGGGCATGTACAGGACTCTTGGGGGCCATCTGAGAAAGCTGCCTACCACAACCGTTCTGAAACTCCAGCGGGATACTACAGTCTGCTGAAGCCTCTGACTCTGAGACTCTCTGCCTAGATGGGAGTCTGGCAAGAACAAGACTGTTAAAGACCCTCCAGCAGCTAACTGATGGGAATCAGAGGTATCGACATGAATAGAAAAGGGCAGTCCAGGCTCACTCTGGAGTCCGTGCCCATCAACAGCCACCGAAGACACCTCAGAGACCAGACAGCCCTTGGGCCTTTCCAGCAATAACGTTCTATGACTTTGACCATCCATCTCAGCCCCGTCCTTTTTGGTCACGTGGCCTTAGGCTGCCCACAGTGAGCCTAGGACTTGAGAATGGGCTCTGCCAACTGTAAAGTGCTGTGCTAATACAGCGGGTTATTATTATTCGTCCTGCTTCCTGAACAAAGCCAAGCTGGGCTTTGTAACTGTTCCGGGTACTCACAGCGGCTGCGCAGAATGGAGTTTGGCTCCCAATCAATTCTCATGACGTTAAGTAGCTTTCAGTGTTCCTGGTGCTGGGGGTGGCCCAGAAGGGGCCGGGCTGCGCCATCTCAAGGGTCTGATAAGAGCTGGGCTCGGGGATCCTCCATAAGGATAACCATCCTCATTGCTCTCCGAGGACCGTGTTATAGGTGGTGCACCAACCAGTATTGGCTATTTTCATGGTTATTTCATATATTTTAGGGTGGAAAGTCTCTAGTCAATCAAACCTGTGATTCCACAGATAAGATTTCTCAGGATGAGGCTAAATGTAATTAAGTAAAAACAGTGAATACATTTTTTAAAACATACGAAGTAAGGAATATTATGTGCAATATGAATTTAGAGCAAGAAATGTCTTGAAGTTGTTACCGGAATGACTGAAGTTTGGAAAAAAAAGCATGTTTGGGAGGACAGTTCACCACAGAGCGGGGTGTGGCTCTGTTTCTTCCTGAGTCATCAAGCCAAAAGTCAGGGAGTTTAAGTTGGGTCCCTGCCACCAAGCCAAGTTAAGATGCTCTTCTCTAACAATGGCAGAAGCAGAGAAGCAGAGAGCATATCTTTGTGGATTGAGTTGCCTGGCTGGACCTGGCAGGACAGTGGCTCTGCTATGTTCCGTAAAGCTGACTGATGTGTAGTCTGTGGCCGTCCTAACCGGGACCAAAGGGTGACCTGGGCTGAGCCAGCTGCCCGTGGGTGCCAACTTCCTGCTAAGGAAGAACCTGAGGGGCTCTGGAGGCTCCTGAGTCTGGTTTCCAGTGGCCAGGGAGAGGACCTGGAAGGAGAGCTCATGGCAAGGGTGGAGGGGGTCCGGGGTGGGGCGGCTAGCAGACATGCCAGACAGGGAAAACCCAGGCAGGAAACATGGTCAACCAGCAGGACTTCACCTCGGGGACAGAGAAACCAGCATCGGCAAAGAGTAAATAAACCCACACTGCCCCGTCCAAGCCTGTGCAGAGAGGCTGGCCTTGTCTCCTGGTGGGCCCAACAGTCAGCGGCCATCGTGGAGTGTAGGGAGGGAGAACCAGGGCAGATGTCCTGGATGTCCTCGGTGGCCTCTTCGAGGTGCCGGAGGACAAGCCTATAGCCCCATCCTGATCCAGGGACCACGAGGGCTTAGAGCCGGGCCTCTGCTGGGATGCGGGAGCCTCCCTCTGTTGTTACGGAGAGCTTGGGGTGATGGGCAGATGGAAAAGGAAAGGTTGGCACCCTATCCTCAGAACTGTAAGAACAGAGTGGTGACACCCATTGGGCACTGACTGCGTGCGGGCCCTTTGCAGCGTTAGCTCATTGGAGCCTCCCGACTCCCCAGGGAGGGAGACACTCTCATAGCCCATTTTACAGATATGGAAACATATCTGTAAAGAGGCCCAGAGAACTTTAAAAACTTCCCCAAGTTTACACAGCAGAGAAGTGGCCAGGCCCTGCCAATGTCACCTCTGCCCTCAAGAGCCAAAGTACATTTTTTTTTTTTTTTTTTTTTTAGTACGTAGGCCTCTCACTGCTGCAGCCTCTTCCGTTGCGGCCTCTTCCGTTGCGGAGCACAGGCTCCAGACGTGCCGGCTCAGCCACCATGGCTCACGGGCCCAGCCGCTCCGCGGCACGTGGGATCTTCTCGGACCGGGGCACGAACCCGTGTCCCCTGCATCGGCAGGCGGACTCTCAACCACTGCGCCACCAGGGAAGCCCCAAAGTGCATTTTTACATCAAGAAAACATGTCCTTCATATGAATGTAATTTACCAAGATGAGTTCACACCCACATACTGCTCTGTGATCAGCCTTTTCACTCGGTGTACTGAGAACCTCTTACCACATGATGACCTCAATCCTGACATTTCTCAAGGCGGAGAGAACCCAGGTCTGGGCTGGGCCTCAGCTGTGTCCCAGTCCTGTGCTTGGCGTGACGGGGAAAGGGGTGACAGGGAGAGAAGAGTCTCCAGGACTTGCAGACGGTGGAGCCTGGTACCTGGTGGAATATCTCCAGTGGACATTTGTCCCCTCTGTGCCAGGTCCTGAGCTGGACGTGGGGTGCAGACACATGCCCGACACAGCCCTGCACGGGCGGGAGCTCTCTCTAGTTGGGGTGTGAGCAGGGAATCCATTAATTCCAGGGCAATGAGTTGAGCTCCCTGGAAAGAAGAAAACCCTTGACCCTCAGAACACCTGACAGCTAACCTGATGCACAGTGCTCTGCTGCAAGGGACAGACAGTGAGTTGGCGGGAAGCCTGAGGAGGGAGCGTTCTCTATGGAGGGACCCGTCCGAGAGGCTTCCTGGAGGAGCTGAGCCTGGGCACCTTGGGAGGACGGGCCAGGTACAGAGTGCGTTAATGCCGGAGCAAAGTCCCGCAGGAGGAAGGAGCCTGGTAAGCAAACTGGGACAGTTGGTCACCATAGAACGGAGCTGCTCGACGTCAGCACTAATGACATTTGGGACCAGCTGCTTCTCTTGGTGAGGGGCTGTCCTGTGCTCCGGAGAATGTCTGTAAGTGTCCCTGGCCTCTGCCTGCTAGTGGTGACCCTCCAGTTGTGATGACCAAAAACGTCTCTAGACATTTCCAAATGTTCCCCTGAGGGGCAAAATCCCCCAGTGCTAAGAACCATCACCCTAGAGGAAAGAGAGGCTGAGAGACAAAGACACTTATCCAAGGCCACACAGTGGTAAACAGCAAGCCTAGGGCTGTTGGAATCGCAAACGTGTGGACTTTGCACTGAGCCATGTGGCTGCTCCTGGCGTGGGGAATCAGGACATCTGGACAGGGGCCTTCGTTCTGCCTCTGATGTGCTGTGTGTCCCAGGCAAGGCTCTCCCTGACTCTGGGCCCCAATTTCCTCATCTCTAGGTTTGACAGCCTCTGCGGCCCCTTGGGTTTAGATGCTCTACCTTCGGCTCAGCTGACATGGGTGGGGAGGTGAGGTGCGGTGCAAGAGCACGGGCAGGGAAGCTGGGGGGCAGGAGTGGTTACCGGGCAGTGAGTGCCAAGCCCTGCTGTCTGGGCTTGGCCACCATCGTGTGTCTGTCTGCCCACAGGCGCATCTTATCGGGGCACAGGAGGGCTCTGTGGTGCTCGCGGTGGGTGTCTGCAAAGGAGAACAGAGGGGGCTGAGCAGAGGGGGTAAGAGAACAGGGGTCAGCGCGGTGACCCCGTCATTCAGGAAGCCTAAGCCTGTCTTCGTAGCCATCACCCACACTCCTTCCTTTGACTCCTGCCTGCCAGGTCTTTGTACCTAGTGCTCAGGAAGTAGTTTTTTGAATGAATGAATGAATGAATTCCAGCCCAACTCCCACTACGGCTGTGCAGGACCCAGTCCCAGGCACCCCCGAGATCTCCCAGGCCTGTAGTTTAACCATCACCCCACCTTGGCTCCTACCTCCCTGCAGTCCTTCTTGGTCTCACCCTCCCCTGCCAGGCCTGACACACACTGTGCAGGCCCCCTGTAGGGAGGGGATGCTGCCCACCATGGGGCCAATCTCCATCTCCCTGGCAGAGAGCAGCTGGCACATGAGCTGGGGGATGCCTGGCAAGGAGGGGCTCGGAGCCCCCATGCTCCCCACCTCTCCCGCCCCCCACACTGCGGTTTGCTCACAGAGGAAGCAGCAGCTGGGCCTGAACACGAAGCCTAGAGGTGTGCTCGTTGGGCCGTGTGGAAAGTTACAGCCGACACCACTGAGGTCTTTGAAGACCAAACTGTTTGTGTTCCCCACAGCTATTTGTGGCCAAGGCGCCCACCCGCCCCCATCCCGCGCTGGCTCAGAACTGGAGACGAAGCAGAACTCACAGCACTGTGGCTATACCCCAGCCAGCTGGAACCCAGGCAAGACCAGGCCAGCCTACAACCCAGCCCACCACACCAACCTATCCCAAGCCAGACAAGCCAACCAACCCAATCTGTCTAAGGCAGCCCAGTTCTAGAAATCCAAGTAATCTATCCCATCCCACTAGCTCTACCCAGCTAACCTTGCCTGCACCAACCCAAAGCAATCACCCAACCAACTAACCCAACCCAAGTAATGAGCTCAACCCATGTCAACAAGCCTAATTCAGTCAACCAGACCAACTCAAGTAGCCCTGCTCCACCCACATAATCCATCTTACTCAACAGGTTAGCCCAACTCAGCTGACCCATCCCAAGTCAACCAACTCAACTTGCTATGGATTGAATGTTTGTGTCCCCCCTGAATTCATATTTTGATGCCTAAATCCCCAATGTGGTGGTATCTGGAGGTGAGGCCTTCCAGGGATAATTAGGTCATGAAGGTGGAGCCCTCATGATGGGATTAGTGCCCTTATAAAGGGATGAGGGGAGCAGAGCTCGCTCTCTACATTGTGAGGCTATAAAGAGAAAATGGCCATCTGTAAACCAGGAAGAGGGCCTTCACCAAGAATCTAACCATGCTGGCACCGTGGTCTTGGGCTTCCAGCCTCAGACCTGTGAGAAATAAATATTTGTTGTTTAAGCCACCCGGTCTGTGGCATTCTGTTATAGCAGCCCCAACTGACTAAGATGCAACTCAGCAGCCCAACACAGCTAACCTAGTTGAATCCAACTAACCAGCCAAATCCAACTAAATCAACACAACTCACCCAACCCAAATGAACTAACCCAAACAAAGCCAACACAATAGCCCAGCTCAACTAACTTAAACCAATTCAATTTACCCACATCAAGCCACCCCAGCTCTCCCAATCCAAGTAATCCGACACAATTCAACTAAACAGTCATGTTCCCAAACCTGTCCAGTCTAACAAAACCAGCCCCACTCTACTAACTGGCCCAATCCAATGAACTCAGTTTAATCCAACTGAGCCAAAATAACTCAGCTTCACCCAGCCTGGGTAGCCCATCTAACTCATTTGAAATCCACCTGGTTTAGGATAAATCCTCCCAATCGAGCTCATTCTGTTTAAGCAGTCCAGGTCCAGACAGACTACCCATGGTCTCCCTCCAAAGGCCACCCCAGCCCAGTTCCGTGCAACACGTTGGTATTAAGAAGGTACTTTTCTTCGGAGTTAAACAAGCCCCTGAGGATGGGGATGAGAAGACGTAGGTCCTGTCTGCAGGGTCCTCACAGTCTCCCAGCATTTGGGAGGTAGCCTCCATGGCATGGAGGGATCCCCTGTTGTGGGAGCCACCTCAAAGCTGAGCCAGGCCTGCAGCGTGGTAGAGGTTGTAGCCAGGGCATGGGAGCTCTAAACACCAGGAACCACGGCTGACATGACCTATGTACGGGTCCTGAAGAACGGGTGGGCTTTGACAGAAGGAAAAGGCAGGGAAGGGCGCGAGCAAAGGCTCAGAGGTGGGGAAGCTCTGGTCTTACTTGAGAAGCAGGAGCAGTGTGTTATGGCTGGAGAGCTGGGGGCACGGTGGGGAGAGGGGGATGAGAACAGAAGGGAGGGCTGGGAGGAGAGCACAGAGCGCCCTGAGTGGACTTCTATGTCTTGGGCAACAAGGATCCAGGGAGGTTGCTGAGCAGGGTCTGATCAGACACGTGCTTTTGAAGGTTCACCTTAAAGGATAGAGTGGAACAGGGGAGAGAGGAGGCCATGAGGATGCTACAGGTGGGGTGCAGGAGAAGCGGAGTGGCAGCAGGGAGGGGAGAAAGGGGGGAAGGGAGGAGAGTCAAGAAAATGTGGAGAGAACAGAGAGAGACAGCAGCGTGTGAGATCAGACTGGAGGGGCCTCAGAGCTGCCCCAGCTCAGTGCACCCCTTTTGCAGGTGTGGGCACCGAGGGCCAGAAAACAGGGGGTATCCAAGGCTTAGACCATCAGCCCAGTGTTCCTTGACCAGCAAATACTGAAGCACAGCTCTGGAAGCCATCATAAAGACCCTGTCTGCAGGCCCAGCTCCTGAGGTCCCCTTCCTGGGGGCCAGTCCTACCCCCATAGAGAAACAAAAACACAGGGCCCACTCCTGACCGCAGGGGAAGCTACGGCCTCCTTGGGAGACAGTGACAGGGGTGGGGCAGGAGGTGGGGTGAGTATCATGAGGGCTTTTGAAGGGAACTTGCCAGGATAGGGTAGGAGTGGGTGGAAAGGGAACGGTAATTGACATTCCGTCCAGTACGGCAGGGGCCAGGGTGTGAAGGGAGCCAGTTATGCATTTACAAGGACCATGCCCACTCCATGAGCCCTCCCTGGGTAATGCAACATTTCCAGACAGCAGGGAATATCGTCACCACCATCAGCGAGATCAGAGCCGGACTGTCCTTACTGATCATTGGTCTGACCTCCTCCTTTGATCCCTGGGAACCTGAGGCCCAGAGAGGGACAGAAACTTGCCCAAGGCTACACAGCAGGTCAATGTCAGAGCAGGGACTAGAACCAGATTGATGACTCCAGCCCAGAGCTGTCAAACACGCACCACCAGGTTATTCTTCAGGTTCAAAGTCTAGGGCTAGAGGGAAACAGCAGTGAATTGAAGCACCAGAAAGTATCGAGGTTAACCCAGAGCCTGGAAGGAGGTACCCCATGGGCTAGGCCTTTTCATCCCCACAGGCTGGGGCTTCCCAGCATGCTCTGCAGTCCTGCCCATGCCAGCTGATCCTCCAAGCAAAGTGTTTCCGAAACTCAAGGAGAACTATTTCCTGGCTCCAAACCCTCTGTCCCCATCGATTTCAGATTTGGAGGAAAACAGCTGCTTTCCCCGCGCTGACAACACGGATCAGCAGAAACAGCCCTGCACTTGCCAGGCCGGACAGGCTTGCGTGGCTGGTGGGCAGTGGATCCATACCAACCCGGGACCATTGAATCCCACCTGCCCCAGCTGTCTGTCTCCCCCTGTTAGGGGAGGGAGGCCAGGAGATATATATTTACAACACACTGTTTCTAAGAGTGAGTTCCCAGAGGACAAACAGGGTTTGGGGGTGGGAGGAATGAATGGACCGCATGGGGCAGAGGTGGGAGGCAGAGAGGTGCTAAGAGCCCAGCCATTCCCAGAAGGTGGAAAGAGTGTGGAGCATCTTCTTTGAGAACACAGCTCATTGACAGAGGAAAAGTGAGGCTCCGAGAGGAGCCAGGACCCCATTGTCACAGGTGAGTGAGGTCAGAGCTGGGAGTCCCAGATCAGGGACATAGCCCATTCTGCCTCCTTGAAACCAGAACCAAACAGGAAACTGGAGAGAGGGTCCAAGAGCCATTACCCTTGTTCCATGAAGAACTGACAACTCCCCCTGGCTCAGCACAAGTGGTACAGTTAGTAGTTTAAGGGCATGGACTGTGAATCAGACTCCTGGACTCAAATCGCAGCTCTCCCACGAATCGCCTATGTGAGCTGTTGATGCCTCAGTTTTCCTACCTCTAAAATGGGAATAATAGCATTTCTCTCATCTGTAAAGCATTTAGACTAGCACTGGGAGCATAACAAGGGTTCAGTAAATGTTAGCAGTTTTATTTCCCAGCACTTGACACTTAACCGTTGAGTAAGTAAATGAGAGGACCTCCCCCAAGATCACACAGCGCGTCAGTGGCAGAACTAGGACCAGACGTCAGGCTTTTTGACTCCTGTTTCCATCTGTAAAAGGAGTAGAGAAATGCTGAGAAGGGTCAACGAAAGCACGCACAAACTTGCTTGGGACAGTGCTGGGCACACGACAAAGGCCATCGGGATGGCTGGGATTCCTCTGCCCGGACTGAGGGTTGGGCCCTCATTGGCCCATCTTGGGTCACATGCCCAGCCACAAACCAATCAGGGAAACCCTGAGTGGCCAGGTGAGTCCCTTACCGGTCCTGGAGATGGGGGCGTGGCCACCAGCACACCAGGAACTGGACCACAGGGTGATGATGCCGCACAGAGAGGCAATGCCCTCACGTCCAGAGCACGAGGGATCCGAGCCATCAGGAAGAGAAAGAGTCATACTCACCGCCATCATTTCCCAACACTGCCCACCCGGCGTGCACACCCGGCCTATGAGGTGGGGACGGTTATCACCTCATGTAGCGTGTGAGGACGCTGGGGCAGCACAGACACTTTAAGAGCCTCTGAATGATGCTGCCTAGGAGGAAAATTACGGAGACTGTCCCGATCAGAAGCCTCCTTAAATTTAACTGAGAAATGTCACAGTGTTCTCCTGTCAAATGGCTGTTAGGAATGTGTAAATGAACAACAATAATAACAGCTGACTCTAATTAAGCACTTACTATATGCCAGGCCTTGCTTTAGGCACTTCCCGTGTGTTAACTCATCTAACCCATGTAATACTCCTATGTGGTAGGTCTTATCTGTAAACTCCACTTTACAGATTAGGAAACTGAGGCATGAGTAGGTTAGGTAACCTGCCTAGGGTCCCACAGCCAATTATTGGAAGTTTCTAGAGAATTTCAATTAACCATGGTTTTACCATATGCAGGGTAGAGATTTCAGTTAGCATCTATATAGAACACCTCCCTTCCGCTTCCTCCCCACTGGACAGATAACTAATGTTACCTCAGCACCACCTACTTGCCAGACATTCTTCTGGGTGTATTACCTACATTTAGTCTCTCACTGCCAAGACCCCAAAGCTGGCCTCATCATCCCCATTTTACAGATGAGGACACTGAGGCTCAGAGAGGCAGAGTGACGTGCCCGGGGTCACACCCACATCAGGAAGAGCTGAAGCAGGGTCTGGACTGGCCGGGGCCCCTTCTTGCCCTGTGGTGAGGGCCTGGATGAATGGGGCGCAACGGCGGTGTGTAGTGGAATGTTCTGTGCCTGTCCCAGCGCATGTCCGGAAAATCTGTATCCAGAGAGGGTGGAAGTGGCCTGGCTACCCCCTGGGCTGCTCTGTCTGAGGCTTGATTCCAGGCAACCTTGGCATCAGCTCCTCCAGGACCACAGCCTGACCCTTGTTTTGCTCAGAAACCCCACACATCATTTCACACAGGAAATTCAACCTGGCCTTCTCACGTCCTGTTCTCAAGAACAGGGGAAAAAAACCTGTAAAGTGAGCCGCTGTGTTGTTTTTTAAGCCGACTTTGAAAAGTTTCCTGAGAGGGAGGGCGAGTCAAGAGAAGGAGAGAGAGAGAAACCTGCAGGTAGAAATGGGAGGGAAAATGTGTCAGAAGGACCTAGAATCAGAAAGGAAGAGAGATGGAGCAGAGAGGGCATCTGGGAGGGACCCCAGTGTGGAAAAGCACCAGGAGGCGCCTGCAGGTGATGGAGGGAGAGGAGAGGGAGGGAGAGTGGGCCAAGGGAGCCAGTGAGGCCCACAGAAGCACAGGGGAAATTTGAGCCTGGGGAGGATCCCTACCCCCACCTCCAGGGCCACCCTCACCCTCATGTCAGCTCCAGCAGCCTGTCCGCCCATCCAGGGCAGTGGGAGGGGGCCTCGCCTGGGGGTCAGACAGACCTTCAGTGGTGTGCTGGAGCCAGCTGGTGCTGGCTGCCGTGAGCTTGCAGGAGGCAATGGTGAAACATTTGGGAATTTTGCAGGCCAGTTGTTGGTAACTTGAAATTGGCCTTGGTGGGAGTATTTACACCATAGAAATTGGCCAGCACTACAAATCAGGGCTTTTTGGTTTTTGGTTTTTGTTTTTTTTGAGAACCAGTTTACACCGGAACACCAGTGCCTGGAGTCCAGTTCTAGCCATGTCTCTTAACAGCTGTGTAACTGTGGTCTTGTCACTCTCTAATCCTGTTTCTCTTCCTATGCAATTAGAAGACTAATACCCAGCTCCCAGGGCTGCTGGGGAAATAAACTCAGAGTCTGTGTGAAGCACCTGCATACAGACACCCAGCATATACCCCCTTCTTCCCTTGAAGTACTTGGAACCCTGTTTTCCTTCACCTTCTTCACTTCCCCTTTATGTCTGAGGTTCCCCTGCTAGAGAAAGATGGATTTAAGCCTTACCCTCTTTCAGCAGAAAAATACTCATCTTCCTGGTAGGGGAGGACCCTGGTATGTTTCTCAGGCCTTTAGTCATTTTAATTCAGTAGTTATTAAGCCCTTTGTATGCCCCACATGCCAGGGAGGGCGTGGGAAGGGGATGGGGAGGCAAGAGGAAAAGAAAGAGATTAAGACGTATTTCCTGGACTCACAAGGAGAGATGAGGTGGCATATCCCGAAATGACTGATGCTAAGAGATAAATGATGTGTGGCTTTGAAACATGGAAATCAGGGGAGGCTCCCAAGGAAGGTCACATTTGAACAGCGTTGTCCTCCCTCCCTCCCTCCCCTCCTTCCTTCCTTCCTTCCTACCTTTCTTCCTTCTCTCCTTCCTTCCTCCCTCCATCCCTCACCCCTCCCTTTCATCATTCAATTATAATTTATTTGTTCAGCATTCATTATTCAGCCAGCATTTCCTGCCTACCTGCCCAGCTGAGGTGACGAGGACGCTGGAAAGTGACACCTTCCTCCCGCCCTCCTGGGGCTTGCAGGCAAGTCAGGTAGGCAGGCCCACATGCAGCCCATTTCAGTGAGTTATGGTCCCCTTTGCAGGCTGGCAGGATTGCAACATGTGGAGATGGTAAGGAGGACATTCCAGGAAGAGGAAATGGCACGAGCAGAGGCCCAGAGGCTGGACTGGGTGGACATGCTCAGAAGCCGTGAGAAGCCTGAGTGGCTGGAGAGGGGGGCAGGAGAGCTGGAAAGAGAAATCAGTCCCTTGAGTGCCTGAGACAGGACCTTTTTGCATCATCTGGCAGGACTGTTTCCAAGGACTGGCAGCATAAAGAGAGGAGGAGGGTGGGGAAGTGTCCCCAGAGACCATGGTCCCTTCCACCAGCGCTGCCTTCCAGACAGCCCCTGTCCCACATGCCAGCCCTCCTCTGCAGAGCTGGGCAGCTGCAATGGACACCTTGTTTTGGGGCCCCCCAGCATCTGTCCTCTCTTCCTTTGAAAACAATATCTGTGTTTCCCTGTGAGGAACCCCCCGTCCTCCATGCTCCTTCCTTGTGGGTCTGCATCACCTGATCACAGTCAGATCAGGCCTCTCCTCTGCTCAAGATCCTCCCGTGGCTCCCACCGCCATGGAAAGACAAGGCAAAATCCTCCCAATGGGCTTCAGGCCCTACAGCTCTGGCCTGTGTTACTTTCTGACTCCTCCTCTCACACCCTCCCCCTCACTCACCTGCTCCAGTCACACTGGTCTCTTCACTTGCAAGCCTGCGGCCACCTCAGGGCCTTTGCACTTGCTGTTGCTCTGCCTGGAATACTCTTCCTCCACATAAGGGTGCAGCTCGCTCACTCATTTCATTCAGGCCTCTGCTCAAATATCCCCTCATCAGAGAGGCCTTTCCTGACACCCACGTAGCTTTCAGTCCTCTTAACCTGATACCGTTTCCTTCTTACTGCTCTTCGCCATCTGATATATTCCATTTTTGATTGTGCTTTGCGGTTTATTATCTCTCTCTGACTCCCCCACTAGAGTGTTGTCTGTAAGGGCAGGGATCTTTGTCCCTTCTGTTTGGCTGTGTCCCCAGTGCCTAGAACAATGGCTGATGTAGATCATCAGATCAGGGTTAGCCAGAGGGGGGAGGGGTTACTGCTGGGAGAGTCAGCACTGGGTGGCTGCAAAGAGCCCGGAATCAATCATGGCTTCAAATCCCAGCTGAGCCACTCGCTAGCATGTGACCTTGGGCATATCACTCAACTTCCCTGAGCCTCAGTTTCCTCATCAGTTAAATGGGATGTAATAGCACCCACCCTGCAGAGCTGCTGTAAAGACTGAAATAAGATGACACATGTCAGACCCTTAGCGTGATGCTTGGCACCTGATAAATGCTCAGTATGAGTTTGCCATGATTGTTACTGGAAGCCATTTGGGATAGAGCTCCAGCCTTGTCCCTCTGTGTGGGTTCAAATCGTAGCTCTGCGTGCTCTGGCTGTGTGACCTTGGGTAAGTTGCATGACCCCTCTGAGCCCCTGTGCTCTGCATCTGACAAATAAGAACTTAGTACTGCCTCGTGGGGCTCTTGAGGAGATGGAAGACTGAGCAAAATGATGGGTGTGGAGTATGTGGCCTGTTCTCAGCACACGGTAGTTGCTGATATTCAACTGTGACGTGTGATCCAACAGGGAGGGACCAGGCTTACAGATACCGTAGCGGCGGGATTGGGGGCTGGCTAAGGTGTCTCAGCTGGCCGGAGCCACAGGCTGATCTCATTCATTCGTTTCAACAAACATTCATCGAGTGTCTACATGGGCCAGGCCCTGTCCCAGGTGCTGGGAACACAACAGAGAAGACAGGCAAAGGTCCCAGCCTCTGTGGAGCTTTCATTCAAGTGTCGCAAGACAGTCAGAGGGACACATGTAAAAGTGCTGGACTTGGATCCAAAATACGGCAGGAAGAAGCTGGCCTGAGCCACAGTGTGGGGCTGGGGGCTTCGCACTTGGAGATGCATTGACCGGGTGACCTGGCTGCTGAAACTGATGCTGGGATTCTCGGCTGCATTAATGAAGGCAGGGCACCCAGAGGAAGGAGATGAGTCACCTTCTCCCCTGTAAGGTTCACACATCCCTCACAAGTCCCCAGCAATACGGAAGATTTGGTTCATGAGTGGACATCTGTGTCTGTGCCTGCTGCCCTCCCGTCTTACTTCTTCTTTAAGCAGCATCTTTATTCTCCTCCAAGGAACTCCCCTCACCACCTCCCCGCCCCCAAACACACACATAATTTCAGTCCATGTGGTTTGGGTGGAAATGATACTATTCCCCAGCGCCAGAGATTAGTATGTTGCCCAGGCCTAGCGAGTCAGATCACTGGATCCCGCAGCTAGCCCTCGGTGTGAGGGAGAGCACGTGATCCAAGCCAGGCCAATAAGGATCAGTCCTGGAGGGCTTCCCTGGTGGCGCGGTGGTTGGGAGTCAGCCTGCCGATGCAGGGGACGCGGGTTCGTGCCCCGGTCTGGGAGGATCCCACATGCCGCAGAGCGGCTGGGCCCGTGAGCCATGGCCGCTGAGCCTGCGCGTCCGGAGCCTGTGCTCCGCAGCGGGAGAGGCCACAACGGTGAGAGGCCCGCGTACCGCAAAAAAAAAAAAAAAAAAAAAAGCAGCCCTCCCTTTCTTTGCTTTGCTAAGCTTAGACAATAAGTTAGAACTTTGAGCAGGTTTCTTTGTACCTTGTGAGGAGAGCCTGCTCAGGAATGAAGCCAACACAGAGGAAAGCAGAACAGAGAGAGACAGAGAGAGAGACAGATTTTAAGGAATGGGCTCACTCTGCTGAGGAGACTGGCAGGTGCACAGTCTGCAGAGAGGCCAGCAGCTGGAGACCTGTGGAAGAACTGGTGTGGCAGCTCCAGTCTGAAGGCCTATCTGCTGGCAGAAGTCCTTCTTCCTTGGGGAAGGTCAGTCTTTTTTCTCTGAAGGCCCTCAACCGATTGGACGAGGCCCACCCACATTAGGGAGGACAATGTGCTTTACTCAAAGATTATGGAGTTAAGTGTTAATCTCATCCAAAAATACCTTCCCGAAAACGTTCATTAATGAAGAACTTGTCAAAGAAAAGGAAGTGGGCCTGGGTCTTACAGAGGCAGGTAAACAAGAGAGTCATCCACAAGTCTGATGGAAGTCATGAGGAAGGATGGAAAGGATGGAAGCTGTCTTATGTGGGAACATGCAAGGGCAGAGTGTTCTCTGCCATCAGCCTTAGTCCAGAACACAGGGTAGGAAGATTTTTAATTGTTTCTGCTTTCTGGGACGACAGAGCTTAGATAAAGTTCAGCAATGCCCATAGTGATGACAAAATAATGTTGAAAATGACTGAATCCTCATTCTGAAATGAGGTACTTACAACCTACTAGGCACACGGCTTGCACTGTGGATTGTAAATATATATGCACACTGTGCTTCAGTTCCTCCTCGTTAGTGAACATCCTGCCTTAATGACTGTGCCTGTGCAGTCTCATGGTGGCTTGTGTTCCACTATGTGCTGCTTCTGAAGTTTGCATCCCGGAATCCAAAGATACACAGAGCAGAGGCAACCAGCCCTCAGTTTACAGGTATAACAATAACTGTTTGCTGTTGTGAATCACTAAGATGTGTAGGTTATTTATTAAAGCAAATAAAAACTCTTCTCTTTTCCATCAAAAATAAATAAATAAATAAAAATACCTTCCTGGCAACATCTAGACTGGTGTTTGACCAAATATCTGGATACTAGCACTTAGCCAAGTTGACACATAATATTAACCCATCACAGTTGGGTTTCTGTCACTTGTTATGGTCAAAAGAGTCCTGACCGGAGGCAGGGGAAAATGGTCCAGGTGAACTTTCTGTCTTTTTCTGGCTCAGGGACTCCACCTGGAACAGAGGCAATAGAGTGTCTTAGAAAGAGCACTGGATTTAAGAGTCAGACCTGAACACAAATACCTTTTGTTATAAGGAAAAACGTAATAAAGAAGAAAGAGAAGGTTGAAATAAATGTCAAGGTGAAAACAGCAGATCACTCCTCTCTGCTTCCTCCAAAACCCCATCTGATGGAAAATGTTCCAGATGGAAAGATAAAGTATGGAGTAGAAACACCCAGATTGTGAACTCAGGAAGGCCCCAGTGCAACCCCAACTCTGATACTTCCTGGCTGTGTGACTATGGGGTGTTCCTTAGCCTCTCTGAGCCTCGGTTTCCTAACATGGAAATGGAGGCGGTAGTACCAACATCACCACACCATTAAGTAAATTTAAGGAGGCTGAGTTTGTGAAATTTAAGGCCTGCGTGTAGTAGGTGCTTAAAATATGTGAGCTAAACCTGAACAGGGTAGAAAATCCAGTGGATGCAATCACTGATGCCCATGCCACACACCACACGGTGCCAGGCACTAAGGGGGCAAGCAGAAGCAGAAGCTGACCTCTTGGCTACAAAAAACACAGAAGAATAGAAGCATGAGGTTGGCAGCTGGGAACTTCCTGGAGGAGGGGCGCGAAAGCCGGGTCATGAAGGGGGAGCAGGATTTAGACAGTGGCAGAAGGAAGGGAGGGACTTCCAGGAGGAAGAATCCCTGTGGACAGTGACCTGGATTTTTTTTTTTTTAAGTGCAAAGTATACCCTATCCTGGCTAGTGCAAGATGCATGATTAGAAGCATAAAGAAGTTTACCTGGAAGGCCTCAAACTCCAGGCTGAGGAGTGTGGAGGTGCCGCTGCGGGCCCCAGGGAACCATGGGAGGCTGCAGACAGGGACAGGACCAGGCATTTTGTCATCCTCTGGGGCCGCCACGGGGCTGAGGAATCTACCCCAGCCCAGGCTCCAGGAGTGAGCGGCCTCTGCCCGCGCCCTCCCTAAGCTTCCCGGAGGCCCATCTGAACACTTAGAACCACCGAGGGAAGCAGACAGCAGCCGGGCCCGTCTGACACCTCGACCACATACAAGACAAGAGGCTTATCTGATGTGCCTTAATGCAGAGCTGACAGAGCAGGCAAGGGAAGTGTCCTGATTTCTCTCTTGCTTCTGGTTGCTCTGCCTTGGAAATACTATTGTAGCTTCAGTAGGAGCTGAGGGTTGTGTCCTGGGCTGTCCTTATTGGGCCACCAGGAGTGGCAGGGCCCAGGATTACATTGAGGCCAGGCCCCTAGTGCCAGTGTAGTCACTGGCCCGGTGATGCTGGGAAGAGCTTTCTCTCTCTTCTGCATCCCACTGACTGAAATCCCACCATCTCAGCTGCCTCCCCGCCGGCCTAATGCCTGCTCTATCCACTTACCAGAATGCAGGGGAGGGAGAGCTAGGAAGGTGGCTCAGTGGTCCAGGCCTCAGAGGGAAGGCATTTTGGTTGTTCTCTGGGAGTGGATTCTGATGCGGGGAGGATGGGAAGCACAGGGATTCTAGAGGTTGGCGGGGGCGGGAAGGATCAGGCAGGATAAGGGACAGGTGGGGGCCCTGGGACTTCTGAAGCCCATCTCTGCCTTCTTTGGCCCAGAGCTCCTATGCTGGTCACTTGTGCTTTCTGTGCCTCTCCATCCTCTCCCCACCACACCAAACCCCGCCACGGAGCCCCGGGGTCCCCCAGGCCATGGTTCACTTTAGGGAGTTTCTTTTCACCTCCCACCTGCCCGGAACCTGGCTCTTTCCAAAGTATGCCGCCTCCCTGCAGCCCTCCCTGAGAGGCTGCCCCTCCACCTTCTCCCCGCTGTCAAGGGGGTGCACCTCCCCACTGCTTCCAGACGCCACCCCAGAGAGTCCCCCCATCATCTCCCACGGAACCCTCTGGTCCTCTGGACCCTTTTTGTCCCCCGCCTCCCCAGTCCCCTGGCCACAGCCCTTCAGCCCTTCCAGCCCTAGGCCCCTGGAAGACCATTTTCCTCTTTGCCCCAAGCCTGAAATAGTGAATGAATTGATGAATGGATGAGTGAATCAATGAATATGGCCTGACTTCTGCTGCCCCCGCAACCCCCGCCCGCGCTCACCTGAAGTTGCACCTGGTTAATCACCACCAACATCCTGCTCACTGAATCCGCGGTCACGTCTCAGGTTCTCTCCGCAGCATTCGCTTCCGTCAATAACACCTTCCTTCCAAACCCTCGCCTGAACCCGCTCTACCTCCCCAATCACCTTTCTGAGCTCACCTCACCCTCCTGATCCCTCAGACTGGTGTGTCCCAGCTTCCGGCCCTCTGTCTGGATCTCTTCACACCCACCCTTCCATGGCCATGTGTGAGCAGGTGATGCCCAAATTCCTTCTGGGCTCCAGAGCTGTACCTCTACCTGCCTGCTGGACACCTCCTCCAGGAGACCTCCTCAGATGCGGCAGGACCCACCCGGAGCCTTCCCAACTCTGGACCTCACAAGCTCCGCCCCGTGTTCCTAAAGGCTCCACCCCATGGCCCCCACCAAACAGGCTCCGGCCTGGTGTTCCTCACCACCAACCACCCAGCCTCCAGGCCACAAACCCAGAGTCATTCTCAGCTCATTCTAGCCGGCTTCCTAAATGCCTCTTGAATCCATCTCACACCCTTCTTCTGGACACGCCTCCCGAGCTCCCCAAAGCCAATGGCGCCTCAGAAACCAGAGGGCACTTTTCAAACATTCTGCAGCACAGGCAGGTGGAAGTGGAGGGCTCTTTGGAGGGTTGTCGCGCGGGACTGGGTGGGAATCTGTACTTTGACAAACCCCAGATGCACGTAGGCCATAGACCTCTCCCCACAAACACCCGTGTAATCGAGCTCCTTCCCGCAGAGACAGCTCTGGCACTGCAGAGCCCACGGAGAGGGGACGGTCATCCCCCAGGGCACCCAAATGGCTAGCCTTTCCCAGTCACAGCTCCCGCCTGTGACCTGGGCCAGTGGGCAGAAGAGGGGGTCTTAACCTTTATTTGGGCCCTGGCTTCCTTTGGGAATTTTATGAAAGCTAGGGACCCTCTCACCAGAAACGACATATTGTATGTGACTTTGTGTGTGGTTTCTTCCACACAAAGAGGTGCCCCCAGACTCTCCGGAGCTTGTTGTACTCAGGGGAAGAATGCCCACTGTGGAACATTATCTATCCAGGTGGGGAAAGATTCATGAAAATTCAGGTATGGTGATGACATCTTGGGAGGAGAAAGAAAAAGACAGACACTGACTCAAGAGAAAGATACACACCAAAAAAAAATTTTTTAACATCTGTATTGGAGTATAATTGCTTTACAATGGTGTGTTAGTTTCTGCTGTATAACAAAGTGAATCAGCTATACATGTACATATATCCCGTCCCTCTTGTGTCTCCCTCCCACCCTCCCTATCCCACCCCTCTGGGTGGTCACAAAGCACAGAGCTGATCCCCCTGTGCTATGCGGCTGCTTCCCACTAGCTGTCTATTTTACGTTTGATAGTGTATATTAGTCCACACACCAAAATATTGACCGAGTTTAATTCTAAGTAAGAGGTGTGGGGTAATTATTAAAGTTTTTTCTTTGGTCTTTTCAAGTGTTCAGCATTGAATGTGTGTTGCTTTTGTAATTAGAGAGGGAGATGAACGTAACTACAGGCAGGAGAGAAAGGCAGGAGGAGGAGGGGTCCAGCCCCCATTGGGGCGGGCAGGCAGGCCTGGAGGGGCCCCCCGGGGGGCAGAGGCTGGCTCCACTCAGAGCTGTCAGGGACTTGCCTGGCCTGAGCCTCAGTTCCCCACGCTTCAGATGAGGACAGAGGGTCACCTTGGTCAGCAGGTGAGGGTGAAGACGAGGGGTAGCGTGTAACAGGTGAAGTGCAGGGCACAGCAGAGATGAACCCCCAGTCAGCTCTCCCCTCCTGCCCGCCCCCCATCCTGAGGCAACTTCAGGCTCTTTGATCTGTTTCCTTGAAAGAGGGAACTCAAACATCTACGCATGAGGGGCAGGGGTGGGGTGGGAGCTGGGGACGGGGGCGGGCAACTTCCTCTCGGCCCCTCAAGAAACCTGGAGGGCCCGTTCCCCCCTCCCCAGGGACAGGACCATTTCTGAGGGTCCTTGGTCCTGTGAGGGGCCACAGGCCAAGGAGGGGCCTCCTGGGGTGGGCTGATGGGCAAATCTGAGCCTGTGGGGCTGACCCTGGGGCCAAGGGGACCCGCGGAAACTGCCTGCCAATTGGTTGCCCCAATCCAGTTCCCTGATGCCTTCTTGACCCTCAACTGGTAGTAAAAGTTCCGAGAGGTTGAGGCGCTGGCCCTGGGTGCACAGCAGCCTGTGGTAGAGCTGCAGGTTTAACCCGGGTCCTTTCCACTCTGCCTGGATGGGTGCTGCCATTGCCCCCGTTTACAGACACGAGAGTTGTGTCTCATGCCGTGAAGCAGCTGGCAGAAGGGGGTTTGAACCCAGCTTGGCCCGGTTGGCAAGCCCATGCCTTTCCACGTGCAAAATTCACTTCGGTTCAGTTGAGGACTGTTTGGGGCACAATACAACGTGTGGCAAGCCCAAGCTGGGCCTTCTGGGCACACTGGCCCAGTCACGCCTCACGCGTGAGGCCTGCGCTATAGGACCCTTGGACAGTGCCCCAAGCCGCCAGTCCAGGCTTCCAGGCAGCGAGGGCGTCTCAGCTGCATGTTCGTTTTCTAGGTCTGCGGAAACACACAACCACACACTGGGCAGCTTGAAACAACAGAAGCGTATTCTCCCACAGATCTGAGGCCCAGGAGGCCCAGATCAGGTTGTGGGCAGGGCCGAGCTCCCTCCGAAGGCTCTAGAGGACAGTCCCTTCTTGGCCTCTTCCCGCTTCCAGTGGGGCCAACGTTCCTTGACTTGTGGCTGCATCACTTTGGTCCCTGCCTCCTCTTTTCCGCGTGGCCTCCCTTTGCCTCTAAGACACATGAGACAGCACTTGGGGCCAACCTGGATAACCCAGATAGTCTCATCTCAAAATCCTTAATTTAAGCACACCTGTTACAATATAAGGTAATATTCACTCTTTTGCCGTGTAAAGTAACATTCACAGGTTCTAGGATGTGGACATAATCTTCTGGGGATTCACCGCTCAACTCCTGAGAGCCAGGCAGGCCAAGGGTGGGATGTTGGGAGAGGCTGTCCCTTTCTCCAAAAATGTGGGGTTGCCGGGGAGACCCTCATGAAGGGTATTGGAGGGGGCAGGTTCAGAGCAGGCAGGCTTATCTCAGGGAGGTTGGGACAGGGGCCCCAGGGCTAACCTTAACAGGAAGCCACCGCAGACTGCATGGGGAGGGAAGGAGGGTGAGGGTCACCCTGCCCTTCTGCCCTTGGTGACAGGGATTGTAGCCTGTGTGTGTGTATAGGACGCCCCTGACCACAACCCTCAGTCCCCCTTCAACTTGTTCTCTAGAGAAAACTTAGAACATGCAAACCTGATCATGTTACACCCTCAAGACTCACCAACACTATCCTCACCTCTGGTCACCTTTACATCCTTCCAGAGCTGGCCCCTGTGTACCCGTTCAGCCTCCCCTCTCCCCGGGCCCATGGCCTTCTTCTGCAGCTCCCAAACCAGGCCGACCTCCTGTCCTCCTCCGGTCACTGCCCATGCTGTGGCCTCCACCAGGCCCACTCCTCACAGGTCTCACCCTCACCCATGGGTCACAACGGCTCCTGACTCTGTAAAATGTCACTTCATCCATGACTAAAATTCAGTAATTATTTGTGAACTTACTTGTCAAATGTCGATTTCCCCCATCAGACTCTAAGTCCCACAAGAGGAGAGGTCACGCCTGTCGTTTTAACCGCTGTGTCCTCAGCACTAAGCGTAGGATGTGACACGTAGTAAGTGCACAGTGCACAGCTGTTGAGCAAATGAAATGAAATTCGAGCCCAGCTGCCCAAGCCCCCTCTTTTTCAGTATTTCAGAAAAGGAGGGGCATTCATTCAATTCCTTATTTGGTCATTCGATCATGGATTCATTCAACAAACATTCATGAGTGCTTCTTCCAGTATCTGGAGACACACTTCCTATTTTTGAAAACTCACAGAAGGTGGAGGGGACCAGACATAGGAATGACAGCAGCTAGAAATTTGGAGAAGCTGAGAAGCCTGTTTCACAGAGGAGTGAGTTGTCTGTGGACAGTTAGCAGGGGCAGGGAGCAGGCAGGCCTCTCGGGAGAGATTACAGCAGGGGCAGAGCCACAGACTTGTGAAGACACCACACCTGGCCTGGGAGGCTGGAGCTGGGAGGAACAGGGGGAGGGAAAGACCAGGGTTTTCTTGTAGAAAATGGGATGTTGTTGAAAGCGTAGGCAGGGTACTGACTGATTCTCCGCCTACCTGGCTGATAGGTGGAGGATGAGCTGTCATCCCACCAGGCAAGAAGCAGCATGGGGATTATTTTGCAGGTAAATTCAACAGTAAATGCAGAGAGGAGAGTGATCCAGGATCCAGCTTGGGGACAGGGCGGATGACCGTGCCATTCACGGAAGAAGGAGAAGGGGGTTCTGATGAAGTCCCTTTGGGAGCTGTGGCATTTGCCTTGTCTGTGGGACCTTTGAGTGGACTACCCGGGAGATGGTTGGCTATTTCCATTTGTATTGGTTTTTCTCCATTCCCCACGCTCAGATCTGCTTGTCACCTTTCTCTGCACTGTTCTGTGTACCCGGAGGCTACCATCTATGGCCTGCCTCACCTGGTCTCCATGCCCTCTGGCACTGCAGGAGGTGCTCCTTCCCTGCCTGGCCGGCCATGGTTTGGGCAGTGTCTGCGTTCCTTCTGTGAGTCACCTCCTGTCCCAGAGCTGTTGACTTCCCGATCCATCTCCCCTCCCTCGTCCCTACAGGTTGGGGTGATGGTTTCCCACTGCTGCTAGAATCTGGGACCATCAGCATCCCTTGCTGGCTCCCTTGATCCTGCCCATATCTCCATAAAGAGCTGCTTCCTCAATGCTCCTTAGTCAAGGCTTTGAGGGTAACATCTGTTTCCTCCAGGATCCTGACAGATGCACCCTTATAGGGGCATCGGTTTCTGGGTTCTTTATTCTATTTCACTGGCTTAATCGTGTCATCTCGTGCCAGTACCTCTCTGACTTCATGACTGTAACGTATCCTAGATCCTGATATCGGGCAGGGAGACCCTTCTAGCTCCCCTCTTACAGAATTGTCTTGGCTTTTCTTGGCCATTCTTCTTCCACATGAGCTTTAGAAATAGTTTGTCAAGTTTTACTGAAAACTCCTGTTGGAGTTTTTACTGGAATTGCTAATATAATTTATAAGTGAATTTGGAGGAGAGCTCACATCTTTTAAAGTTGAGTCTTCCCAAACACAAACAAGATATATATGGAATTCTTATTTCAATCAAAATCTTCCCCACACTCTAGAAAACAGAAAGGAGTGGATTGAAGACATTAGTTTACTTCTGCTTCCTATCTGTAGAGTGTTGTTGTCGGCTAGGTGGTTGGCGGTGTGTTTTTTGGTTTGGGGGGTTATTTTAGGTTATTTGACTACCAGGTCAGAGAGAACAGAGAAAAGATAACAGCAGCAAAGTGTAGGAACCTGTAAAGCATCTGTGGGAGAAGCCACTGACTTGGCAGACCTGAGCGACCTGAATCCCCACAGACATGCCGTGGGAAAGCAGAAAGCACTCAGCTTCTTACATGGCAAAACTGCCAAAGACTCAGGGATTGGGCACAAGAGATAAATCCAGAAATGCAGGTGGGGAAGGGACTGAGAACAGGAGGAACGTTCGAAAGTCTGTAGGAAGCAGTTAGATCCCCAGATTCTCTCTCCCACCTCAGTAGGATATTTGAGGTTTATTTTTTGGAGAGAACAAAAATCAGAGGGTCTCTGGACAGGAGGGGACCAGCCACATAAAAGATAGAGGTTATGTATGGCATGAAGGATCATGAAGGATCAGGAGAATGTTACATATGTGCATTTATAACCCTCTTGGCCCAGAATATTGGCAGCCAGTCCAATACCCTCTAAAGACATCAAGAGAGTCTACCCCAAGGAATCTGAGCAGACCAAGGGGAAAGATCTAAAGATACTGACCAAGGAATTGACCTACTCAGACCCCTCTATGAAGTCCAGAGTCAGGCTGGACTCAATTACACGGAGCTTCCAATCAGAGTTTAGTGCCCCTCTATTAAACAGGGCAGACAGCCAAGGAACATCAGCCATATGAAGAAAGACTCTACCAGGAAAGACAAGACAAAATAAAATGGAAAAAATAAAGTAACTGAAAAGAAACACACTAGACGGGGAGATGAAATCTTTTTTCGAAAGTCTATCATTCATATCTTCAGAGGGATAAGGAGAAGGTACTGCATCTATGCAATAAGAAAAGAGATGAAATGTAATAATTAGAAAATCAAAAAGTATGAATTCAAATTATTATAACAAAAATTAGAGACTTAATAGAGACATGGAAAGAAAAATATGAAGATATCTCCCCCCAAAAGACTACAAAAACACAAAGAAACAGAAGAGAGGATAAGAATTTTAGAAATTATGAGAATCTTAAATTATTTAGAACTTTAGAAGCCTCAACAGAAAGATAGAACAGTGAAAAGGGAAGGGGAAAAAATAATCAAAGAAATAATTCTTGAAAACTAGCCAGGATCGATCACCATAAAAGTCCAAGTCATAGGATTAATGGAATGTCCAGAACAACGGGTGAAAATAGAACCACACAAAGGCATATAATGGTGGAATTTTAGGACACTTGGGACAAAGCATATCTTCAAAGTTTTCAGAGAGAAAAAAAAATAAGCTATTTTCAGAGATTAAGAATCAGAATGTCTTCAGACTTATCAGTAGCAGCACAAAAAGCAAGAAAACAATGGAGAAATACCTTTGAAGAGGGAAAATTATTTTAACTATGATTTTTATGCCCAGCCAAACTACCTGTGAAGTATGACTAAAGATGTCATCAAATGCTCATCAATAAATCTACCTCACATGCATCCTTTCTTGGGAAGCTACTGGAAGATGTGCTCCATCAAAACAAGGAAATAAACCAAGAAAGAGAAAGGATCCAGAAAACAGAGCTTCTGGTATAAGAGGGGGCAAAGAGAACCCCAGGATATCAGTGTAGAAAGATCACAGGTTAATAGCTGAGTAGCAGACCTGGAGAGCAACCAGTCTAGACTGGAGCAGGTTAGGATATTCCAGGAGAGAGGACTCCATAAAGGAATCGATGCCATTGAATTTCATAATAGGAGATTTGGACAACTAGTGGAGAGTTTGGGAATACATTTGTGGTAAGCACACAGAAAATTATGCAAATGAAAAGCTAAACAAACTATAACTCCAGGGAAAACAAAAGGCTATGCAAGCAAGGAAATGTGATCAGAGCATACTATATGACCCAGCCGGGAAGGCATTTACCCAGTTGAAAAAAGGAAATGCTAACAGCTCATCTAACCAAAATAACTACTATCCTAGGAGGATAGAAAGGTACATGGTTAAGGAGAAGGCCAGGTAAAAGGAGCTAAATCCTCTTTCATATTGAAAGTCAGTAGATAATATCTAAAACTGAAAAATCACAATGAATTTGGTAAACATATTATTTAGAGAAGTGGAGGAAATACTAAAAGAAACAGTTAGAGGTGTTGAACATGGTTTTCTCTGAGGAGTGGGAAGGAGCGCCTTATAGAAGTATTTGTTTAAATCATGAGCATAACTTTGACAGAATAATAATAAAAATTTTTAATTAAAAATTAAAAGACAAAGCAGACTTCTTTGGCCAAAGTGATGGAGGACAGAGTCCCTCTCCCCCCATTCAGCCTACTCCCTGGTACCTTCCTCCTTGAGGGTCCGCTGAGACACTGACCCCGAGGGGTTTCAACAAACACTATTTAAAAAGTGTTTAAATATGCTGCAGCATGGATAGGGGAAGCTCAGGCTCTGGGACAGGCAGTGAGGGTATGACTTTGTAGCTCATCTACTGTGCTAACACATTACTTCCCTAATGTCATGACAGCTCAGAAGGGTTGATAGGAAGGATACTGAGGAAGATGCCTATGAAATAAGAAATCCTTATCTATCAGAGCCAAGGGATACCTTAGAAATCATACACCCTCCCCAAATAGACAGTTGCCCTAAAGAACAGGTCGGCCTGAGGACATTTTCTGGTCTTGAGTGAGCTTTGCCCAAGGGGAGCAGCAAGAATTGTTGGAGAGTCATTACTCTTAGAATAACCCTCAACTAATGAGAGATGGGAGTTGGTGGATACACTTCCCAGCTCCCTGGCCCTTGGGGAAGCAGTTCTGTGCGGGTTCCACCCACTTCCTCAGAGGGGTCCCGGGGGGGTAAAGCTCCAGGTGCCAGAGCGGCAAGCTGAGCCCTGTATGGGCTACCTTCCCTCCCCTGTGCCACTTCCCCCCCCTTCACCCCTGCTTCCTGGGATCATTTCCCAAATAAACTGCTTACACTTAGTCCTTAGGTTCAAGGTTTGTCTTTGGAGGAGCCCAAACTAAGACAATGATCTCACCCTGTCCTTTTACATATAAGGAAAAACGACCCAGAGAGGGAAAAAGAACTTGTCTGATTTCACACAGCAAATTATTTGCAGAGCCTGGCAGCATGGAAAGAGCATCAGGCCACAAGTCGGGTGGTGCAGATTTGGGCATTAGCTGTGTGGCCTAGGGCAAGTTCCTGCCCCTCTCTGAGCCTCGGCCTGTAGCCTCACTGGCCAGGGCTTTCTCCTTACCCCAGGCAGCCCCTCTTCCTACAATGCTGCCACTTACGTGCAGATGCTCAGAGCATCCTATTTAAAGTCAAGAAAATGCACACACACAGTGAGGAGGAAGCCACAGCCCTGGATGGTAGCTAATTCTTTAATTTCCTTGAGGGCTGCAGAAATTCCTGGGATACTAGATCGGTGGCATATGAAATGCCTCACCATTTCCCAACCACATAATGACACACACCCCCTTCCTTTTGCCTGGGTCAGCAAATTTGCTGGCCAGCACACCCTTGCAAACGGGGTCATTATGATTGAAGGAGAGAGAAAGGGATGGAGATGGGTGGGGGGGGGACATTAAGACCAAATCATTTTTTAAAAATTACAACCCTATCCAGGCTCCTCCTGGGGCCCAGCCTCCTCAGAGAAAGCAGTAGGGATTGGGGGATGGGTGGGGGTGGGGATTGAGACTGGCAGCTTCTAGCAAAGGCTTCAGGAATTCCAACAGATGAGGTTCAAATCCCGACTCCACCACTTCTTAGCTCTGCAAACTCAGGTGGGTCCCTTTTCTTGTCGGAGCCTCAGTTTCCTCAGGAAAATGGGAGGGGGGGAGAATAATAGTACCCACCACACACACACACACACACACACACACACACACACACACACACACAAACACCCTTTGTTGGGAGAATGAACCGAGGCCATAGGTGCCATGCCCTGGAAGCCCTGTCGTGAATCCTGGCCTCATCGTTTGCTGTCCAGGTGATTTTGAGCACATATATTCCTTTCTCTAAGGCTCTGTTTCCTCAGCTGAAACATGAGACTAACTAATGATAAAATAGACTGTCTGGGTTCAAATCCTGGCTCCATCCGTCCTGAGCCAAACTTGGGTAGGTCAGTTAACCTCTCTGAGACTCAGTCTCCTTGTCTAAGTGATTGGATTCTTGTGAGAATTGAGGTAATTTACCTAAAGCTCTTGGAAGAGTCCTTGGCATGCGGGGAGTGCTAGTTTATGATCATTGTTATGGTTATTAGTATTGCGTTTGCGGGGAGAAAGCACTGAGAGAAAATGGGGGGCAGGGGGGCTCCCTGAGCAGGAAAGGAAGGAGCCCTGAGCCTGCGTCTGCCACGTGTGGCCCTGGGGGTCGGGGCAGGGTGGGCTGGGGACACCCTTCCTTGCTGCCCTCCTTCCCCACCCCGCCCCGCTGAGGAGTGCCCACCTCCAGCAGGGTTTGTGGTCAGACCAAGCCTGTCCCTCAGAAGGTCTAAGCCCCTGGCAGCACTCTTTGATGCTAAAAATAGATTATTCCACCAAAAAACCCAGAGAGAGCTCGTTTTAGGAGCCCAAAGGGGCTACAGCTTGGAGTTTTCTTGCTTTCTCTGAGGGGCCTGGGACTCTGAGGGAGGAAGCGTCAGGGGCCAGTCTTTCCAGGTCTCAGAGGAGCACAGGAGAGGCCTCTGAGCTGGACCGGTGGCTCGGGAGGGATGCACTCTGGCCGGGGAGACCAGTCCTGCAGCCTGGGACTCGGGTTCGGGTGGCCCTCGACTGGGATCGGCCTTCCGAACCCAGGAGAGTCAGCGTTGCTGGAAGCAGGGCCTCGGTGGGACTGGATGGGAGGGCAGGAAGCTGCTGGGAGCACCAAGGAGCCTGGGAGAGTTGTGAGTCAGCCACACGCCCCCTCCTACCGCCAGCCCTGCCCTCCATACAGGACATCCTCACCCCTTACATGCTGCCGCCCAGGCTCTCAAACCATCCGCCACAAAACAGCAACAGAAGAAGAGCTTACCCCAGCCAGCTGCCTACCTGTGTTCTTCCCAGGGGTTCCCTCCTCACCCGCCCACCCTGGGAGAAGACAGGGGCTTTTGATCTTCCCCATCTTACAGGTGAGGGCAGCGAGGTGGGGACAGGACCGGCTGACATCGCGCGGCCAGGAAGAGCCTGAGGGCACTCTCCGGACTCCAAGGCCCCAGCATGTCAACCTCCCTAGAGGGGACTTGAGGGAGAAAAGGGAAGTCAAGGGGCGCCCTGGGGATGGCTGGGTGTGGCGGCAGCAGACCTGCAGTTGACTCCCTCTTACCACACCTGCGACTGCACGTGAGGCCCTTTGCCTCTGCGAGCCTCAGTTTCCCCAGCTGTAAAGATGGAGAGAAGCATCTCTGCTCTGTCTGCCTGGGATGTTCGTGTGCAGGTGGCCGTGGGATGGGGGAGCACGTGGATCATTATTTTAAGCAGCAGGGAAACTCTGGCCAGAGAGAGAGGCAACAAGTCCATCTGGGGGGCAGCTGGGTAGAACGAGCCTGTGTTCTTCCCCTGCAGGGGGCTCTGTTTACCCCTCCACCCGCTTCTACCTGCCTTTTTGGCAGAGGGCTTATGGCCGAAATGTATCCAACTCCAAACGTGTACTGATGGTGGAATTTCAGGCAGGAAGAAAGGCCGTGAGCGGAGCTATCAGGGTCCCTGGTAAAGCAGATGCTGAGAGTGAAGATTGTTGCAAGATTGTCCTTAATGCCACCAAGCCTATGGCAGCTACACAGAGATGGCAGCGTGGGTTCCAGCAAAGGGAGGGCCTGGAGAAGGGGGCTGAGGCAGGAAGGGGGAGGAGAGGGAGGGGTTTGGTTCTGAAGGGGGCACCGTGAGCAGTTTTTTGAAACAAACAGCAGGAAAGAGAGAGGCGGGGGGCGGGGAGGGGAGAAGCCCAGAAAGCAGGCGGAGGGCAGGCTGAGTTTGATCCTGCTTCCTCCATCCACAAACAGGATGCCCTTGGGCAGGTCTCCTCACCTCTCTGACTGCCCCTGGAAATGGCAGGAAGACCAGTATGCATGGTTGGCTGTCCTGAGAGCCCACCATTGGAGACCCTGTGCATACAGCTCCTGGCATGTGCATCCCACCTGGTACCTTCTTAGCTAATGATCCCTGGCTTGGCCTGTGTATCCTGGCCCCTGGGTGGGCTGTGTGCTTGCAGGCCTCATCCTCTGACCTGAGCTCCCGATAGAGCAGGGGGTGGATCTGGCTGGGGGGATAAGGGGAGATGGGGGAAGAGACATCTTATCTTGATGTCTCTGTGCTGAGCTCTGAAGGTAGAGCCCCCCACCCCCGCTTCTCTGCCCTATCCCCCACCCCCCCACACACCCCCACCCCCGGGCAGCTTGCAGTAGATATCAAATATCATTCCAGTACCTTCCTGGACCCAGTGCTGTGATTGGCTGGTTGAAAGCCAGGATTTGAACTCTAAGACCTTACCTCAAATCTGCTGCCTGTTTTGTCCAAGCTGGCTGTGCTGACTCCTAGAAGCTAAAACTCGGGATTAATTCCTGTGATTAGTCTTTTCCTCATCAGAAAAGTGAAGAGAGCCACACCTATCCCGCAGGGTGTTGGGAGGGCCCAGTGGGTTCAGAAGTGTGCCACCTTTGTAGGCTGTAAGGTTCATCGGCAGGCCCGGCAGCCAGTGCTCATAATTCCCCAATCACAGTCACCAAGGTTGTAGTGAAAGCATCAGCTCTGCACACAGGTTAAGAAAAAGGATTTCATCACCATTCACAGTAGGTGTTTTCTTAACTGACCCCAGTGTAGATGGCCCATGGGGTTCACTGGTTCTTCTGGTGTATTATGCCAGTGGATGCCCTTGGCCAGCAGATCCCTCGCTGGTATCCACACCTTCTGGTCCCACCAACCCACTGAGCTGTCAACTTGCCAAACATCTGTTGGGTTTGTTCCCAAACCCGTTCGTTCCAGCTGGGTTTCCATGGTTACAGAACTCCACTGAATACCATGCCAGTGTTGGGCCACTTTGCCCTCAGACCCATCTACTCCCTCCCCTCTTTGGCTCTATAATGCAGAGGTCTGATGCCACTACGTCAGCCGGCTCCAGCTCCATTCGACTGGTGGAAGGCACTAGAAGGAGGTTGAAGGACGGCAGGAAGAGAGGTTGCTTTATTCTTTGTCTCAGGGGCCCTCCATGGCAGCTGAGTCTCCTCTGCGGCTCCAGCAAATGCAAGACTGGCCATCATGCTCCTGCTTCCACTGGGGACCCTAGCGGCAACACTCCTCCTTGTGTCCCTCTTGCAGAATGGTGGCAGTGGCTTCCTGCCGTGGTTACTCTTGGGGCTCCTCCCCACCTCTGTTTGGCTTCTCAGCTCTTCCATCACCTGGGTTGCCAATAATCCCTGAACTAACTTCCTTCCCTCGGTGTCCATCACTCAAAGTGGCTTCTGTTTTCCTAATTGGACCCTCACTAGTGGTGATGTGATGTTGTTCATGGTATGAGGCAAAACGGGAGTGTCTATCTCTGTGAAAACTTTCCAAGGTTGAACACCTTGGAAAGACTCGGTGAAGGCAAGTTGCTAAAAAATAAACTGAATTGGGTATGGGTGAAACGTAAAAGATTGGGCGAAGGAGTCAGGTCTAGATGCTGCGGGGTGCTAATTGCTTTGTAAGCATCTTTACATTTGCATTCCACTTTAAAG
Organism: Pseudorca crassidens; assembly: GCF_039906515.1. NCBI lineage: Eukaryota > Metazoa > Chordata > Mammalia > Artiodactyla > Delphinidae > Pseudorca > Pseudorca crassidens. Next base: position 19,364,779 of record NC_090297.1, on the reverse strand, counting down.
AGGACAAATCTGGAAATTGTAGGAGACGCCTTCTGGGCTGGTTCGAGACAGAAGAACAAGAGGGAGGCCATTTATAAATTTAAAGGTAAAATAAAGGAACATTACTATTTTTTTTAATGATTTCCTTCTTCAACCAAAGTTTTGGATTAACCTGATCTAACGATTCAGAGGCTTCTAAGGTATCGGATTTTTTTTTTTCCAGTGGAGAACAAGAGGACACCTGACTGCCCAGAGCATGCCGAGAGGGTGCACGGTCAGAAGCGGCAGGAAAGGGAATCTCAGGAACTGGGCACCTACAGTGTGCCAGGCACACCCACAATATTTGTTTTCATTTAATCCTCTTTGCAGTTTTGAGAAGTGGGTCCTGCTGTTGGCCCCATCTCACAGGCGAGGAAGCAGGCTCAGAAGAAAAAAGCCTTTTGCCCACAATCTCACAGCTCATAGGAACAAAGTCAGGCTTCGGGAAGGTTCTTTCTGCTTCCCCAGGCAGCCTCCAGGAGTTCGAGCAAAGTCTGGTACATGCCTCTGAAGAGGCACATGGAGATTATAAGCCTCTTGAGGGAAAAACCAAACTTGTCACCCAGTAAGCATTTGCCACGTGGTCCCAGGAAAGCAGTAAACCACCTGCTGCACAGAAGTGCCCCTGGGCCCCCTTCCTGGGCCTGAACTCAGCTTCCCAGGGAGGGGGAGTCCCTCAGAGTGACCAAAGTATAGGTGTTATGGGGGGGCCCACTCTTATGTGTGGAAAAAACAGACAAGTGCGTAGGGTGGTACGTTAGAAACTAGAGGTGGTATTGGCAGAGTGGAAACAACTCCTGGGCTGGGAAGCAGGGGCCCGGGTTCCACTGACTCACGGGTGAGGTAGGGTAAGTCTCTGCCCCTCTGGGGGGCCTCAGTTTCCACTTCTATTAAAGGGGGTCTTTCCAGTTGTGTTCATCTCTGATCTATTTCACAACGTGGCAGACTCCAAAACGCTCCAAATTTAGTCAGGAGGCCAAGGCCCCTTGGCAGGCTCTACTTGTGCCGCTGACCGCCCCTCCTTCCCCCCCCCCACCCCCCGCCCTGGCCCTACTCGGGCCAGGCCAGCTGATGAGTTTCCAGCAGGGGCAGTCTATCCTCCTATGTGACTGTGATGGTTCTTTTCCTGCACTTACTCATAACAGAGCCCAAATTACATCACCGAGCCTCAGACAAGGAAACCAACCTTCATGGTGCCCTCACCCAGTTGCCTGTCTCTTTGAGAAATGTGTCGTCCCCATTCTACAGGAAAGGAAACTGAGGCCCAGAGATGGCAAGTGACTTGGCCCATAGTCTTGCAGCTGGGATCCAGCAGAGCTGGACTGGAACTTGAATCTGACTCCAGAGCCCTGTGGCTTTCATTGTAAACCTGCTTCCTCTCTGGACAAATGAGAACCTCCACCCCCATCCCCTGCCTCCACCAACTTGCCACTCAGGAAGAGGAGACTGAGCCTTCATGAGGATCTAGATGAGGCACAGACAACAAATTTCCTAGGGCATCCCGCTCCCGGGTGACCCAGTGAGGCTGGGGGCAGAAGCAAGTCTCCCTGGGACCTTGGACGAGCCCCTCCTCCCCCGGATGCCCCTTCTGCTCCGCGTTAGCTTACAGAGAAGAGCGTGAGTCCGAGGCTGGTGCCGGGGTCTGGCCCCAAGCTTGGGCTTCCTGGGAGGGGCCAGGTGGTGGTGCCCCGTCTGCAGAGGACTCTTGGAAACCTTGGGATTTAGCTTAGAGGATGCTGCAGAGCACTGTGGTGTCAATGCTGAGGCCCAGGCTGCTGAGCCAGCGGCTGACATTCTAATTCCACTCCGAATACTGTGTGGCCTTGCACAAGCTGACGTCAGTATTCTGGGCCTCAGTGGTCTGGCCCATGAAATGGGAGAGTAGAACTTACGAGGGAAATGGTAAAACCGCCACCCTCCCCCACAACGCCTGACCTGGTTTCTGGGAACACGGAAGTGTGGCGTTGAATCATCCTCCATGTCTCTCCTACTTTGGAGTCTCCCTGGGAATGGAAGCATTCAAACAGGGGCTGACAAAGGGCACTGGGAGCCGAGCGTGGGGGGAGCGGGGAGTGGGAGAGCAAGAGGAAAGACCCAGAAGCAGGAAAGCCCAGGCACGTTAGGCTGGAACAGAGAACGCTACGGAGATGCACATGTAGGCAAGATGAGCAAAGAGCCTTGAACGACTGGCGCAGGCCTCAGAACCCGAGCTCTGCACAGGGCCCCTCGGCAAGGCCATGCCACCAGCTTTCCCTAGGAGGGCCTTTCTGAAGGCAGACAGGCCTCGGCGTGAGCGCCGCTGGCATCCCTTCATGTGTTTCCCTTTGTACTTAATCCCAACTCCCCTAAAATCGCCCTCAAGTGCTACCCAGCCACACATGTGGACGCCTCTCCCCAGCTGCAGTGGTGGACGATGACAGCGTGAGAGCCACACGCAGCCCAGGGTGGGGGGGCCTGGAGGGGATCCGGGCTCCCGGTGCCCAATGCAGGGCCTGCAGGGCTCCCGGCTGCCCGGGCCAACACTGGCCTTAATTAAAAAGGGATCTCCCACAGGATCCAAACCGCCCCCCCCGCAACGCCACTCCCTCTCCAGCCGCTTCCAGTTCTGCTTCTGGGCCGCGTGCTGAGGCTAGCTCCACAAATAAAAGCCATCCCTTTTTGTTCTCTCTTTCTCTTTCTTTCTTCTTCTTCTTCTTTTTTTTTTTTTTCTAAAAAGAGAGAGAGGCAGCCACAAGATCTTCTAAGAGGCTGTGACATCACGGCCCAGGTGACCGCCGCCCAGCCAATGGGCCAAGGCCGCGAGCTGACTTCTTGCATCCTGTGAGCTGAGGTCGGGTTGACACCGTGAAGGCCTGGTCCCTCAACCACAGAACCACAAGGCCAGGCCCTCAGCTGCCTTCAAGGCCCTGCGCCGGAGCTGGTTGGCTCCCCGTTCTCCCACCCCCGGGCCGCCCTCGCACCCACTGAGCTGAGCTGTGCCGGGGGCGAGCCTCATTCATTCATTCCCGTGGCGCTTGATGCTGGGCTGGCTCTGCTCTCACTGCCCTGCGACTCCTGCCCTGGCTGCCAAAGGCCCCTTCCCGTCATCTAATGATACACTCTGCATACGCTTCTGTTGAAAATTTGTGGCGAGACATTCCTGTGGGACCTGGAATCCAAATTCTTGGGTACAAACAGAAACTTACTTTCCTTGGGGATTTTTTTTCTCTCTCGCTCACACACACACTCTCGCGTTCTTTGCTTTTTTCTTTTTCATAGCAGTAGGGGGAATAAAGGGACAAAACGAAAAAAACAAACAAAAAGCAGGAGCACCCCCCCCCTTTATTTTCAAAAGTAGCTAGGAAAAAATAAAACGACAGCCAACCAAGTCAATCCCAACCCAACCCCCTGAAGGGCTGAAACCTCGCCTTCCTCAGAGCGGGGCATGGCATCCAACAGCATCTTCGATTCCTTCCCGACCTACTCGCCGACCTTCATCCGCGGTGAGTAATGATCCCCCTTTCGGGTGGGGAGCTGTGGCCAGTCCCCGGACCGCGACCCTCCACCGCCAGCCCAGGCTGCTTTCAAGTGCCTGGGCTGACTACCTAAATCCGCTGGCTTCTGAAAGCCTGAGGTGGGAAGAGGGCTTGGTGGCCTCCGTGGTCTCCTGCAGCGGAGCACCCTTGTGGACTTTCATCCTCAGCTGGTGGGGACTGTTCGTGGTGGGCGCCATGGATACCACAAGACCTCAAGACCTCAGAGGCCAGACCTCGGAGGGTCGTGGGGTGGAGCGGACACGGGGGTGTCCCTGTGACCCGAGGCTTCCCGCCTCACCATCAGGGCTCCTGAGCCCAGCTGCCCCAGCCCCTGGGCCATCCAGAGAGCTCAGACCCTCTACCTGTGCTCAGGCAGACACTCAGATACTCCGATCCCCCAGAGCCCAGCCAGCTTCTGAGCAGAGCCGTGGAGCAGGCAGGGGGCAAGTCTACACCTTGGGATCTAGAGACCTTCCCGAGGACTTCTCCTGCATTGCATCTTCCGAGTGATCCCTGGGGTAAGGGAAGCAGAGGGAGAAGGGGCTACAGGCTTTTGCTGGAACTCGTGCAGCTCTGTGTGGCCTTGAAACTGGATCGGAGTTGAGGGAGCAGGCCTCGGGAAGTCTTGTGGACTTGGTCCCGGGTAGACATAAGTGTTTCTGGGTGGCTTCTGCCTCTATTCGTGGCCTAGAGGAACCCGGAGGTCGAAGTTACGTGCCTCAGAAAGGATAGGGTCCCGGGATCCCCCGCTTGAAACCTCTGATTGAGGCTAGAACTCGGGGGGAGACTGCTCCTGCCTCTGTCTGGCCCCCCTGCTGCCTTCCTCCCTGCTAGCAGGAGCCCAGAGGGGGGCTGTGGCCCCTGAGACTGGAGGTCAAGAGGCCCTGAGTCTGAGTCCCAGCTCAGTGGCAACCTTGCTGAGCGGCCTTAGACAAGTTACTTAACCTCTCTGTGCCCCAAATGGAGGCCCCTCTGGCTGTGACATTCTAATTGCCTGAGGCTGGGAACGGACTGTGTATGAGGGCAGTGTCTCTGGGTTAGACACGGGGATGAGTCCTCCTCCAGGATAGAAGGACTGAGTGGCATCCGGAACTCCAGGGTCTGGGGGTCTGGCGTTGCCTTTTCTCAGCTGAGGTGATCGGCTGAGACACAGAAGTCGGTCTGACTGTCCATCTGCCCTTCTGCCCATCTGCCTGTCCTGCTGTGGGCTAACACGTGACTCTGTGCCAGTCCTTGGGCAGCCAGCTCTGGGCAGGGACTGAGGCACATGTGGGTGCCTATTGTCCAGAGGTTTCTGCGAGGGCTTGTCTGAGAGCAGGACATATTCCTCCTCCCTGGAGAGAAGCTGAGGCAGGCTATGTGGCCGCATGTGGGAGCTGAGTGGGGAGAGGCGGGGGCGCTCCCGTCAGACCTGCCTGTGGCTGGTGACCGGCAGCAGCCCGAGGTCTGGGAGCCGAGCGCCATGGGCTCCTTCCTTCAAGCGGCTCCTATTATAACGCTGTTCCCTTTGTAGTCCTCGGAGCTAATTAAAGGCAGTTCTGTGGCAAGAAAATAAGAGTTTATAAAAACCATTTGCTGGGTCTTTGTAATCTGTATTTCTCCCTCCGTGAGCAAGATGGAGAAATGTCGAGTTTAAAACAAAGGAAACTTGGGAGACAGGACTAAAGGGCCACCCACCTAGGATGGGCTCCTGATGCCATGGGGCCCGAGAGATGGTAAACGGTGGCACAGAGGGAGAGGAAAAGGAGAGCTGGTGGCTCTGGGCCGGCTGTGTGCACAGAGCGGGCTGATGCCTGGTGGGCAGGGATGCAGATGTGTCTTGTAAGACAGGGTCCGGGGGAGGCCTCAGGGTCTGGGGTCTGAGGCTTTCCCTGCAGCTCCGTGTTCTGTCCCATTGTCTGGTCCCCTCTCTCCTGCCCAGTTCTGTCCCCCACATTCTGCTCACTTCGTGGGATTCTGTCTCCGGAGGCTCAAAGGGCTGCAGATGCCAATTCTGTCCCCAAAGCGATCCAGCCTCTGGGTCCGCAGTGCTTGGCTACATGCTGTCCCATGCAGGGCCCTTAACCTGCCCTGAACCACAGACCTTTCTGGAGTCTCAGGAAGCCTACAGACTCCTCAGAATCGAATTTTTAAACGCATAAAACAAAATACAAAGAGCTATGAAAAAACCCCAAATCTATGGAAATACAGTTATCCAACTATAAAAAAGCAAGTCTGTGACTCCGTGACCATGGGCCTCTCAGTGGAGGTAGTAATGGTCATAATACAGCAGGAACGGGCATACATGGTATTTCAAGAGAATCGTGACAGCCCTGATGAGACTGGAGGATATCTGTGATTTCCATGGGTGACAAAATCACTGTGGCAAAAGATGCTACATTTTAGTTAGAGGTCAGTGAAAGGAGAGCTGTCACGTGTTTCCCGCCTGAGTTCACGGACCCCCCTGAATGCAGGCCTGCGGTCCCAGCTCCTCAGCCGGAGGCAGTGGAGCCAGCAGGTCTCACAACATCACTGCCCCTCGAGAGCTTTTCAGGCTGGGTTCCCGATTCCAGAACTGCTCTCAGTTCCCTGTGACAGAGAGGTCTGGGGAGAGCGTGAAGAGGCATTTGATTTCCACACGAAGTAGAGGGTGAGGAGGAGACATGAAGAGGGCGGTGCCTACCCCACAGAGCTGCAGGCTGATGGCAGAATGCCAGGCACTGAGAGGCCAAAGGGGGCTCCTGGGGTGCCCTGTGCCCTGAGCAATTCACCACCTTCTCCCATCTCTTCTCCGGGACTCTTCCAGGTAGGAGAAGGGGTATGAATATTCTCTTTGACAAATGCGGAAGCTGAGGCCTAATGGTACACTGTGTGACTATGGGCGAGTTCCTTCCGGTCTCTGGACCTCAGTTTCCCCACCTGACAAATGTGGGCAATGGCCTTGATGCTGCCCAAGGGCCCGTCCACAACCCATGGAGGGCCAGCTCCACGAGGCCCTTCTCTGAACCCCTTGGGGGCGTCCCCCTTGCAGCAGGTCCCTCTCACAGCACCCTCAAACTGCACCCCCATGGACAAAAGTACTCTCCCCAGGACACTGAGGGTGGGCACCCCTCCAGGGAGGGAACTGGAGGAAATGGATCTAAGCTGCCACATGCAGGAATTGGGAGACTCAGGGAGACAAAGGTTTTCCTTTATTCAGTAATTCCACAAAAGCTTATCAAGGAGTAGATACTGAGATTCAAGCTGGACTCTGGAATCAGACTCTCCAGGCTCAAGTCCTGGCTCTGCCCTTCGCTAACTTTGTAGCCCGGGGCGAGCCACTTCACCACTCTGTGCGTCTGTTTCCCCGTCTGTAAAATGGGAATGATGATTACACCAAGTTCATGGGCTCTGGAGAGAATTAAATGAGCAGGGTGCCTGGCATAGAGTAAGTGCTCAATAAATGCCTTCCTTTTTTTAAATTATCAGGAGCCTGGCCTTGTGCTGGGAGCTCAGGTACAAGGGTGACTAGGTCAGGCTCTCCACCCTTGAAGTCACAATCTGGTGTGGAAAGAGACAGGTAAACTGAAAATTGCACTGGGGTGTGATAAATTTATAAGGCACAAAGAACAGGGGGCTGGGGGATCAGAGAGGGGGCACTGGTCAGCCTGGGGGAGGACAGTCCTCCTGGAGCAGGGCCTTGCAGGGTGAGGGGGTGACAGGCGGGGAAAGGATGTCCCAGGCAGAGGCAATGGCCTGGGTGGGCAAAGATGCAGAGGCAGGAAAGGATGAGATGACTGTGGGCACCTCCTGGGATGGCTGCGGGTACCATGCGCGGTGAGGTGCTGGAAGGGGACCGGGACGGGCCTGTCTGGCCAGAGTTCTCTGAGCAGAGGTGGGCAGCTGCACAGCTGAAGACACCTGGAAGGAGTGGGAAGTGGCCTCTCAGGTCTGAGGCAGGCCTCACAGAACGGCCCTGGGCAGGTCTAGCCAGGAAGGTCTGACTCAGAGGTCACTGGATGGCGGGAGAGCTGCCGCGACCAGAGAGGTCACTCACCGTGTCCTGTGCTCAGCTCTGGGCAGTGGCTAAACAACAGGGGACTCTCCCGAGTCCCGGGCACCCCAGGATGGTTGGTCACCCTGGGTAGAGCGCCCTTGGCCGCCTCCCCCCCCACCCCGTGACCCTGGGAGATGAAGGTGCTGACCGCCAGCCACCCACGGCCACTCTGGCGTTTGCCTGGCACCACCTCTGCCGGTGCCCTTTGACGGCGGCTCCTGAGGCCGCCCTGCACACGCCCATCTCCCCAGACCACCCTGCCAGTCCACAGTGCCCCCCCAGGCAGGAAGGGCATTCCTGGGAGTCCCCCACTGGCCACAGGGTCTGGGCGGGCATGAGCCGGCCCCACACAGTGGGACTGTGTGTCCAGGCCTCACCCGCGCCCACGACGGCGGCCGGCGGCCCCCAGCGGCCCCACTGGTCACATAGAGAGCCCATTGACGCCTCAGTCTTGAGGGGGTTGCATCAAAGCTGAGGCCCGCTCGGCTACCGGAGGGCGGCCAGGAGTTAGATGCCCCTGAGCAACAGGGCCTGCAAACCTGACCTTCGAGAAGCCTCCTGGGGAAGGGAGGCAGAAGCACCCCCTGACCCCAGCCTCGCCTCTGAACCAGTCCAGACTCCTCCAAAGGCGGGGAACCTGTGCTCTGGGCTCAGGCTTCGGTGGGGCGGCCGCAACACCAGCTCCTACTTCCGTCTCCTGGGGACGCCTCATCTGCAGACCCTTCCTCAAATCCACCAAGCCGGGGGGTACCCAGCTGGCAGCTGAGGAGTCTCACCCAATCTTCTAGACTGAGCTCAAACACCCCTCTGCCAGGGGTCTTCCCTGGGACTACCTGTGGCCACCAGGGAGTCCTGGCCTCCTGGGAGCTTCCGGGCCCAGGCCAGCCTGGGGGATCAGCCAGTTACTCCCGCCTTGGTGCCCAGTAGCCTCCCTTACGTGCTGGAAGGGGACGGAGGGAGGTAGGAAGGGAGGGCTTTATCCCTCAGTGGATTTGGAACATGAGCCCTCCATCACCCGCCTTGAAACAGCGCTTCCTGGAGGGACACAGCTGGGCTGGGAGCGAGACTTGTCACGCCTGGAGACTTCACAAGAAGCAGGAACAGTGCGTGAATCCAGGAGAACGCTGGAGCTGGCAGGCAGAGGGCCTCCGCCTCGGTTTATAGATGGGGAAGCTGAGGTCCAAAGAGATGTGTGGTCTTGTGTGAAGTCGAATTCCGTAGCAGGAACACCAACTTTTCTCAGCTGCTCGGGGACCAGGCTTGCATACAGTTTAAGAGTCAAGCCAGGTTTAAGCTGTGAGATAGCTGGGTGACCCAACATGTTAATTCACCTCTTTGAGTCTCTTTCCTCCTCTATAAGATGGGACTAGGGTGGTTGCAAGGGAGAATGTGACCCTGCCCTGAAGCCCTGCGCACGGCACTGGTCTATAGCAAGTGCTCACTCGGCACGGCCACCTCTTTGAGCCCCTCGGCCCCGCCGCCTCCCCACGTTCATTCACTTGCCACCTGGCAGATGTTCCCACGTATCACCCCATGGCTCCATCTCCAGCACAAACCGCCTGGTGTTCTCAGTGCTGGAGAGAGGTAAGCATGGGGGAGACTGTAGCGGGACTGTCAGGCCCCTTGTCAATGGCTCCCAGAGATGGGGATGGAGAAGAGGGTGTCCTCTGGGGAAGAGGCCACATGAAATGCAGTTAGTTACAAGCCCAGGCTGCAGCCAGGCCCTGTCATTTCCTCACTCTGTGGCCTCGGACAAAGTGCCTCGCCTCTCTGAACTCAGTTTTCTCATCTGTACAATCGGGAGAACAAACGGTAGCCATCTCAAGATGTGTTGGGTGGGTTAATGAGATCATGTATATTACGTGCTTAATATAGGGCTTGGTGCAGAGGCAAGACCTCCATAATTACGGAAATTATGACTATTTCATGGTCCCGCTCCTCCTGGGCAAAAGAGTCTGACTCTGAACAGGATGGGGAAGGTGAGAAACCTGCCTCTCTCCTCTCAAGACCCAGCCTAACATATATACAATGGAATATTACTCAGCCATAAAAAGAAACGAAATTGAGTTATTTGTAGTGAGGTGGATGGACCTAGAGTCTGTCATACAGAGTGAAGTAAGTCAGAAAGAGAAAAACAAATACCGTATGCTAACACATATATATGGAATCTAAAAAACAAACCAAAAAATGGTCATGAAGAACCTAGGGGCAAGACAGGAATAAAGACGCAGACCTACTAGAGAATGGACTTGAGGATACGGGGAGGGGGAAGGGTAAGCTGGGCCAAAGTGAGAGAGTGGCATGGACATACATACACTACCAAATGCAAAATAGCTAGTGGGAAGCAGCCGCATAGCACAGGGAGATCAGCTCGGTGCTTTGTGACCACCTAGAGGGGTGGGATAGGGAGGGTGGGAGGGAGGGAGACGCAAGAGGGAAGAGATATGGGAACATATGTATATGTACAACTGATTCACTTTGTTATAAAGCAGAAACTAACACACCATTGTAAAGCAATTATACTCCAATAAAGATGTTTTTAAAAAAAAAAAGACCCAGCCTAAAGGCCGCCCCCTCTGGGGAGCCTTCCCGGGTTCCCCCCTTCTCCCCTCCAGGCCTCGGGAGAGCCCTGCCCCCGCCCTCACTTCCCCCACCCCCTCCTGTTGGGTGGGGTGCTCCCGGGAGCAGGTCAGGCTCAGCGCTTCTTGCTAAGAGGAGGGAGGAGACAGAGGGTGAAAGGATCAATGAATAGATGGACCAACACTGACCTCCAGGGAGGGTTCCAGCTTCTCCCCTCACTTCCCCTTTGCCGTCTGGCTCGTTCTTTGAAACGCTTGCTGGTGGGTGCCTGAGCTCTCACATCCAATTGGTGCAGCCGTGTGAAGGGTTAGGTTCCTCTTTGGGGTTTTCTTTCGCGTCTGGGAAAAGTGTTTTTGGCAAAAGGTTCAGACTTACGTGTGGGCGGAAAGGGCGGATGCCATAACTTATGATTCGCAGGGGTGACCGAAGTCAGCCCCCCAGAACATCCTTCATTGTGTGACCCTGAAAGCGGACACTGGTGGACTTAAATTCCACCGCGGCACTCGGCCCCTCTGGGGTGAAGCATTGCTGGCTGGGCTCTTTTTAGAACGCAGGGTCCAGTGCCCGTGAGTTCACTGATCTGCTCACCTTTGTTAAGAGAACAGCGGCTGGGTATACAGCAAGTAGAAGGTGTTAAGGGAAGGAAAACTTGGGGTACTCAAATGAAAGGGGCTGAAAAGAAAGGGCATGGGGAGGAGAAAGGAGGTCCATTCTGGTCATGCCCCTGCCCCAGGCTCAACTCACCCGGGTGCCCAGTGGCTAAAGGCCAACACGGCATGGCCCCGAAAGTGCCCCCACCTTGAGGACTTCCATTCCGTCCTCCCTCACCGAACCCTAGTTCTGCCCCCCCGTTACCCCCATGGAGGAAGCCCTGCTGAGGTCTCACCCACAGCTCTGGGCTCCCTCATATCTTAGGAAGAGGCATCAGGGCCAGCATGGTTGGAGCCCCATGTTAGGGGTGGGAGGGGCTCACGGCATTGAGCCTGGCTCTCCCCTGTACCGCAGGCATATCCCTTTCGGGGCAGGCAGAGGAAGCCGCCTCTGGGAACAAGGCCACCTTAGGAAAAAGACTGGAAGGACAACACGAAAATGTTGTAGTTAGTGCTACGTGATGCAGTGATGGCGGGGAACCTTTATTTCTAATTCTCTTGGTGATTTTTGTAGGTTTTCCAAACTACTAAACGCTGAACATGTATTACTTGTAAATTTAGGGGAAACTTTTTTTTCAAAACAAGGAAGAGGAAGAGGCAGCCCCACACTCCCAGGAGCAGGTGAGCTGGGCCTCCCATCAGCCGGGGCTGCAGCAAGGGGTCGGCCTGCTCCTGCCCAGCCAGGGCCCCACCGGCCGCCCCTCGTCTCTCTTCCTCTTCCCAAATCGCTGTGTCAGTCATCTTCCTCCCCGGCGCTCCCTAGCTCTCCCTATCTGTCTGTGGAGCAAGGGTCTGCCCTGGGCTGGGCAGAGCCATGCCTACAGCAGGTGCTTGGGAAATGCTTGTGGCCTGTGTTGTGGTCCCAATCTGAAGACAGTTTTCCCTGGAAAGGGCTGGTTTTCCTGGATTCTCCCATTCCCAGTGCCCAGGACTTGGGGTGTGATGTGGGCCCACTGGTGCTGCTGATCACTCAGTGGACATTTATTGAGCATCCCCTGCATGCCATGTCCTGGGCACTGAGGATTCAGGAGCAGACAAAACAGACACAGGTGCCTGACCTCCTGGAGCTGACAGCCTCATGAGGTGCGGAAAGTTTGCCTCAGGAAAATGCCCCAGTGAGAAAGGCCAGCACCCCTTCGGCTTCTACCCTTCCTATCGATGTAGGATCTCAGGCTCCTGGGACTTCTGTAACTTCCCATCACCCCACAGAACCCTCATCGCAGCTCCGTGTGCTGGGCACCACTACCTCCATTGCAGAGATGAATAAACAGACAGACCCAGAGCGATGGGCGATGGACACTAACATTTCACAGAAGGAAGACACTGAGGAAGGGAGAGGGGAATCATGTTTGTTGATGACTTGCTGTGTGCCAGGCACTGTGGTGGTTCTAATTTCATTAATCAGTTAATCTCTAATCCACGTAGTAGGTGTTATCAATATTATCCCCATTTTACAGATGAGGAAACTGAGGCTCAGCAAAGGGAAGTAACTCACCCAATGTCATGTAGCTAGTAACCGGTGAAGCCCAAATTCATGTCAGAATCTGTCTGATATCAAAGCCAGCCTGACAAAACTCTCCTTTTTCTACCTGGCAGACATCTCTTCTTAAAGGCCCAGGCTCACCACCTCCTTGGAGCCCTCCCTGATTCCTCCAGGCAAGGTGATTCATATTTTCTTCTATGCAATTAGAGTACCTTCAGGCCCTTCTCAAATAATTCCAGAAGGCTTCCCAGAAAGGGTAGAATCTGAGACAGGTAGAGCTGAGAAGGAAGGAACACTGGGGAGTCCAAGCAGAATTAATAGCATGGACAAAGGTATGGAAGAAGGACCACGTAGAGAGGATTGCTTAGAAATGGGAGGGCCTGTGGGTCCTGTGGCGACATTGAGGGAGAAGAGACTGGAAGGAAGTTGAGCCAGGCCTAGAGGTTCAGCATGGCCTTCAAGGCAGTGGGGGTCCAGGCAGGATCCAAGCTGGGCAGTGATGTGGGGCAGAGCATCCTGTGATGTACCAGGCCGCTCTCTGAAACAGGCCAGTGTAGACGTGCGCCTTGAGTGCACGTAAGTGTGTGAACACAGACCACAGGGGCCTGCCCGCACCTGCTTGCGAGCCCTATTTTTATCACTCTCTAGACACACACCTCAGCAACGAAAGCAAACTTTTTCTCAGACACATAGAGTGCGCCATGGATGGGATCGTCTGTGGTCTGACTAGGACAAGTCAGAGCAGCCAAAATGAGACCCATCCCCGGGAGAACCCGGGACTAGTGCCGGCGTCACAATTTGCAGGGCACAGTGCAGAAGGAAAATGCAGAGCCGCTTGGTCAAAAATCATTAGGAATTTCAAGATGGCAACTGCAGAGCGTGAAACCAAGCGTGGGACTCTTCTAAGCAAGGGAGCCTGTGTGACTGCTTGGCCTGCAGGCCCGTGAAGCCAGCCCTGCCTAAAGCAGCCCTACGCTGGAGGGGCCCCTGGCCTGAAAATGAACCTCTGTCTGCCTCTCCTTCTTGGGTGCTCCATTCCTTTGCCTTGTGCAGGCCTCCATTCTTCGTGAGTCCACAATTTTAAAAACAATGATAATAAATGAAGCCTTGGGCAAGAGCATACCTTGAAGCTTTTAGAACCAGCAAGAACATTAGAGAAAACATAACTCCACCCGACATCCCCACCCCACCAGCATTTTAGGTTGTAGGTCACCTGAAGGACCTAGAAAATTTAAAAATAAACTCTGTAATCTCAACACCCAGAGAAAACCACTAACACTCAGTGTATTTCTGCCTAGACTGTTTTTCCTTGTGTCTGGTTTTTACCTCTAGAGGGTCTCTTCCCTTTATGGGTGAGGCCACACGGAGACTTATGACATATTCAGGAACTTCACCAAAAATACTAACGATCATTATGCATATATGTCGGGATATGTCTTGGGAGAGTCTAGAGCAATGCTGTCCAATAGAACTTTCTGTGATGATGAAAATGTTCTGTCTCTACTGCCCGATACTGTAGCCATTCACTGCGTGTGAATACTGAGTACTTGAAATGTGCCCACCCAGGTCCACAATGAGTGTGACTGAGAGACTGAATTTTTAATATTATTTTATTTTAATTATTTTAATTTAAATAGCACATGTTGGACCATGCAGATCTAGAAGAGTGTATGCCCAACTGTTTAACCCAGGTTATCTCTTGAGGTGAGGTTACGGAGCTTTTCATTTTCCAACTCAAAATGTTCGAAAAGTTTTATACCCAACCATCACGGATTGCTTTCGTAAGCAGAAAAAAGCTGCTGAAGATTTAAGTTTGTAATATATTCCATGCTATAGGGGAAAAAAAGGCTTTAGATTTTTTAAAGCATATCACCAGGGAAGATTGATCCTGGCAGAATGAGATCTGTTTTTATTTTTCTTATCAACGTACAGAAGAAAGAATGTGGGGTTTAGAATCAGAAGTTGTGGGTTTGCCTCCCATATCTGCCACTTACTGGCTGTGTGGCCACTTAACCTCGTGACCTCAGTTTCCTCACCTGTGAGATGGGGATATTGACGCTACTGACCTCGCCAGGATGCTGTGGGGACTGAATCAGACAGTGATGATGAGAACGCAGGGGACCAGCTGAGCAATGGAAGCAAGTTACTGGAGATGATTTCTGTAGAGGTGGAACCACTCGTCTCTGTGAGGGGCGCCGCTCACAGCTCTGCCATTTCCTAGAAACCAGGAAATGAGTGGGGCATCTCCCAACGTGTGTTCAGCAGATGTTATCAGGTGTTGAGCAGAAATAAAGGGGGCTCATAAAAAGGAATGAAATAATGCCATTTGCAGCGACACAGATAGACCTAGAGATTGTCATACAGAGTGAAGTAGTCAGAAAGGGAGAGACAAATATCATATAATATTGCTTATATGTGGAATCTAGAAAAATGGAACAGATGAACTTATTTACAAAGCAGAAATAGAGTCACAGATGTAGAAAACAAGCTTAAGGTTACCAAGGGGGGAAGGGAGGGTGGAATGAATTGGGAGATTGGGATTGACATATACACACTACTATATATAAAATGGATAACTAGGGCTTCCCTGGTGGCGCAGTGGTTGAGCGTCCGCCTGCCGATGCAGGGGACATGGGTTCGTGCCCCGGTCCGGGAAGATCCCACATGCCGCAGAGCGGCTGGGCCCGTGAGCCATGGCCGCTGAGCCTGCACGTCCGGAGCCTGTGCTCCGCAACGGGAGAGGCCACAACAGTGAGAGGCCCGTGTACCCCCCCCCAAAACAAACAAACAAACAAAAAAATGGATAACTAATGAGAACCTACTGTATAGCACAGAGAACTCTACTCAGTGCTCTGTGGTGTGACCTAAATGGGAAGGGAATCTAAAAAAGAGTGGATATATGTATATGTATAACTGATTCACTTTGCTGCACAGCAGAAACTAACACAACATTGTAAAGTAGCTATACTCCAATAAAAATTAATTTAAAAAAGAGAAATAAAGGGGGCTCCGTGGCCAGATAAGATCAGGAATGACGGTATCAAGCAGTGTTCCACAGAGGGTTTTACTGCAGGACTTTTCAGAGCCTTTGATATGCTAACGAACACTGGCTTCTTGAAGGAGCTGGTGTGTTGAGAGCCCACTTTGGGAAAAGCTGCTCTAGGGAAAGCTATTAAATCCACCATAGCTGCAGGCCTGTGGGAGCAGAAATTGTATGAAACTTGAAAGGGAAATTTGCTGGATCCTAAATGCAAAAGGAAAAGTACAAAATTGGAATTAATAAGTGCATAATTATGTAGAAAACATAAATTATGACAATTCAACTGTTAAATAGTCACATTGGCAGTCAACACTTACATGGCTCTTACTGTATGCCAGAAACTAAGTTCCTTACACATCTTTGCTCACTCGATCCTCACAACCCTACAAAATGAGTGCTATTATTAAGCCTGTTTTATCCCTGAGAAAACTGAAGCCCAGGGAGGTTAAACCACCTGCCCAGGGTCACCCACCTGAGGTTCAAACCTGCATCCGGAGCCTGTGCACCTCACCGCAGCACATTAGCTCTGAGTTAACTGAGGTTTTTCCCAGATAAAGGAACATCCCTTGGCTTCCACTGGCCTCCTTCCTGGGAAGGGCTGGCGGCACTTCCACAAGCCTGGCCGGTCAGGATCAGCTCTGCTGCTTTCTTGCTGGGTGAGTCATTGCCGTTTCTGGGCTTCAGTTTCCTCCTCTGAGAAATGGGCCAGTAACCATTTGAAGGCCAAGAGAGGGAAGTTTGTAAAACACAGTGCACAGTCTACTTAGAAAGCACTTGATGTAGGGTGGTCCTCTCCTTCCTCAGTGCACAGTTGGGGAAACTGAGGCATGGAGCAGTGGGAGCGGGGAGGGGTGGGGTGGGGGGCGTAAGTTGAGCCAAAGTTGAGCTCATAAAGCACTCCAAGGAGCCAAGCCCAAATCCCACAGCTGGCCCAGGCCACGCATGGCACAAGCAAAGGGATCCTTTCTCATTTGGCAGGGAGGGTCCCCTGCTATCCCTCTCATAACAGCACTTTGAGCACTTTGGTGGTGGCCTTTCCCTCTGGGCTCCTCTCCCTGGGACGCCCAGTTTTCCCAGGGGTCCCTCCCACCTAGTGTATGTTCTGTGTGATCCAGCCCCACGCCCCAAGCCTACTGCCTGGGCATCCTGCAGCTGTCCTCTGGAATTCCCCTCCTGGATCCTCCATGTGGAGAGAGGGGCACACACAGACATGCCTCTGGCCCTATTCATGGACCCCCCTGCTTACCGGGGGGTATATTCCTCTGCCCTGGGTCACCTCTGAAATTGACTCGTGCCAGTACTGGGCTCAGCACTTGATATAATCACTACTAACTCAGACAAACCCAACCAGTTGGTACTTTTGTCCCCATTTTGCAGAGGAGGAAAGTGAGGCCCGGAGAAGTGAAGTCACTTGCCTAAGTTCCCAAAGTTTGTAGGTGGTGGAGCTGGGGTTCAATCCCAGGCTCTGCTCACCACTGCCACGGTGTCCCCCATGGGCACAGCCTAGTGCACAAAAGGCAGCTCCTAAGTATACGTGCTGGGCACACACACCCACACTCCCCCTGCACCCCTGCATGTCAGGGGCTTTGTTGCTGGGGTGGAAGTTGGGTGACTGACCCTCCCATCTGAGCTGGGTCCCTCCCTCAGGCAGGCCAGCTTCGTGAGCTGTAACCCATGGGGTGCTGCAGGGCTCCAAGCTCAGAAGGTCCCCACACTCGCGTTTAATGCTCTGCGGTTGCCTCTCGACATTCTTAATACCTTTATCTTTGGCTAAAAAGGGGCTGCAGGGGGGTGCACACCAGCTCAGACTCCGGGGTGGCCCCATGCTCTGAGTGGAGGCTTGCCTTTCGGCCAAGGCAAGAGGGGAGCTGGGCTTCTCTGCCCCCTGCCTGGGCAGGCCCCAGGCCAGCACGCAGCCCCCTGCCCCAAGGAGGCTTGGCCCAGAGTGGTGGGCCTGGGGCGGTAAGTGGGCTCCTGGGGGCCTCCCTGCCCGAGCAGACAGTGGCCTGGTGAGGCAGGCACCCGGTCTTGGCTTTTGAACACATTGTGGCCCATGAAAAGCTCGTAAAGGCCCCTGCTGACTGGGGGAGGCGGGACTACAGCTCGTAGGGGGTCAAGCTGTGGTCAGGGTTGGGGCTCAGTCTGTGACCATTTGGGGGCTCCGATTAGGGCCTGTCTGTCTTGTTCAAGGCCAAGTCCCCAGTGCTGAGCTAGATCTGACTCCTCAGAGTGCTCAGAAAATACCGCTGGAGGAATGAATGAGTGAACACAGTTTTCCCAGGGGAGCTGAGTCCTGGACCCCGGGAGGATCTGCACTTGCAAATTAGCCAGACCTGGGTTCGAATCTTAGCTCCACCACTTACTCCCCGAGGGTCATATTTAAGCTCCCTTTCCCTCAGTTTCCTCATCTGTACAAGGGAGAGAGCAACAGTTCAGACAATTAACTAAGACAGTATTTCAAGGGCTTAGCTCCGCCCCCGGCCCCAGTGAAATGCTCAGGATTTGAGAATTAAGATGATTTATATCAAGAGGCTCTAGAGACACCTTCCTCCTCAAAGACGCATGGTATTCACTCTGGCTCTAAGATTTCAGGCGTCAACATTTTTTAGGTGTTTTTCTGTATTTGTACAAGTTTTTTCATTGTGCTCATTCTACTTGTATCACGGGGCCAGGGGTGTGTTATGTGAGACCCTCAATTAATGTTATTTAGTAACAGTGTGGTTTTAAACAGACAGTAAAAAGGAGGCAAGTCAGAGTCAGCTCCCCTCAGACCTTCACTGGGGTCCCAGCTCCTGGAGGCCCCGACAGCACCGGGGCACTGGGCCCAGCGTGCCCCGCTCCCCCACATGATCCCCTCCCCCACATGCAAACCTCCCCCACATATACCCCCTCGTCACATGTGCCCCTCCCCCCCATACGCCTGCCCTGCATGCTCCCCTCCCCCACGTGCATTCCACCTTCAGGTTAGACCAGCCCCAGCCAAGGGGTTCTGGGGGGGACCTGTGGTTGTGGTAGGGCCTGACACAAGCTGCCCCTGTTCAGCAACCAAAGTCTGGTCCCCCCAGGCCCGTGTGCCCACTGTCCCCCATGTTCCTCCCACCCCCACCACGTACGTGTGAACACTCACAGAGGCAAACACACATCAGCGGCCGCACCCACTGTGACAGACACCCGACTTTTCAGGAACCCCTGTCTGTGGGGACCAGGTACACCTGGTGGTGTGGTCTGAGGGAGGCCGCAAGGGAAGCGGCTTTGCCCCTACCCAGGCTGGTCCCCGCTTCTCCGGCCAGGAATTTCCTCCTCTCCTGGGGGGCCCCCAGACACCTGCCCCTGGCCCCTGTCCACAGGGCTGACGCTTCTCGAGCCTCCCGGGAAACCCAGGACTGATGGGACAGAGTGGAGGCCCCAGCGCAGAAGGAGGTTCTCCAGCTGGGAGACGCTTCAGAGTTGCCCAGAGGGGACTCATGATCTGACAAGTGGGAAAACTGAGGCCGAGACAGGAGCGTCTTGCTTGCCCTGGGTCACCCCAGGAAGGTGGAGGCAGGGGAGGTGGAAGCACACAGCAGAGGGGGCAGTGAGGAAAGCAGGCCTAGTCCAACATCTCTGGGCTTCGGTTTCCCTGCCTATCACACGGGGACCTTCCAGCTCCAACAGTCTGATCTGCTGGGAGCTCTGGAAGGCTCCAGGGAGCTCCAGGTGAAGTCCACTCAGCTCCCTGGCTGGTGGGGGAAAGAGGATGCAAATAGGAGGGGTCCCCAGGGACCTGGGTTAACCCCCTGAACTCATTTCTGGCCTCTTCTTCCTGTGGGGTTGGTTAAAAAATAGCCTCCCATCTGCCGGGGCTGGGGGGGTGTGTGGTGAGTAGGCTCCATCTGGGGCTGTCAGGTCTAGGACTGAGACTTGCCCACTCCAACCCCGCAAGAACCAGGCTTGGCTGCCTCTGATGACGTGGCCCGTCTGACAAGAGTTCTCTCTTCCTTTGACTCAGCGGTGAGTATCACCACGGCTGTGCTCAGAGAAGCCGCATGCCCAGGAGGCTGTCATCTGAGTCCCTGCTCTCCCATCTTACAGATGGAGAGGGTGAGGGCACACACAGCATCAGGACAGCGGACAGAATCTGGCCCACCCAGCTTGTAGGCCAAAGCTCTCTCCTTACTTCCCAGTGATGCTGGGACCCTGCCCCGTCAGGTAGCAGGCAGCAGGGGCAGGCGGGCTAGGTCTTTGCACCCCCAGGTTACAAGGCTCACAGCTCTTCAGCGTAGAATCAGGGGTCTACACAGGTGCAGCCCCTGGAGGACAGAAGAGTCAGCTTTACACTGAGTCAGGCCAACTTAGGGTGAATCCCAGATGCCCTGTTTCCCTGCTCTGTGAGCTCGGCCAAGCCACTTCGTTCTCAGACCCTCAGTGTTCTCATCTGTAAGATGGGAGATAGTCATCCCTACTTCCAAAGGTGATTGTGGGGACGCACAGAGATGCACAGGGCCTGGTATGAGGTAAGTTCAGTCATTGAATTATTAACACATGATGTCTATGCAGGCCTGAGGTCGTGAGCACCCTCAGAGATGTCTGAGGCTGTTTCAGTTAGAACCGAGTGTCTGAGATGGAAATCATGAGCCTTAGACTATAAAACGGACAAATGGCTAAATAAATGGGTATCTTCAGCCTGGATGGAACCAGTGAGGCCTTGGATGTAGAGGGGGTTTTTCTTCCGAGGAGGTCAAATAACTCCCACAGTTTCCTGCCAAGCCCAGAAAGCCAAGGCGAATGGTAGGAGCGGGACTGGGGAGAAGCAGGCAGGTGGGGTCGAGAGCCCAAGAGTGTCCACACGGGGGTCCCCACCCTGGAACACGTTCCAAGGGAGGAACCAGGGACGAGGCTAAGACGTCCACACTGGGGTGTTCTAGCAGTGTATGCATAACTGAGATCTAGAAACACCTCAAAGGACTCACCACGAGGGAATACCACGGTGGTCCAGCTGGGACTGGGGGGTCTCTCCACACTCTTACCCCCACCATGCCCGATCAGTGTAGTTTTGTTGCCTGCCGTCAGGGAGAGGATTAAGATCAAGGGGGAATGCACACTGTATGTTGGTGAGTTTCAAAAGCAGGTTCAAAACATGGACTATAGGTTCCCACTGTTAGAAAAGAAAAGAAGGAAAGACAGAGGGAGGGGGGAGGGAGAGAAGAAAAAAAATCCATACGTATAGTAAGAATACCAGAAGGCCGAAAACCAAAATATTAACAATTGTTCTGGGTGGCAGGATTATGGGTGGTTTTAATTTTCTTCTGCATAATTTTATTAGTTTCCAATTTTTCTTTAATGAATGTGTATTATTCTTATTATCAGCAAAAACTGTGTTTTGTTTCAAGAGATGAGGGGGTAGGGATTAGAGACTGTTCTTCCCCTTTCATAGACTCTAAAACTGAGGCCCAGAGTGGGAAAGATGTTCGTTCATTCCCTCGTTCATTCATTCACCACTCATTCATTCATTCATTCACTGGTCCTTAAATGCTTCTGGAAAGCCCCTTAGAGCCATGCTCAGTTCTAAGTTCCTCAGCCAGAGAGCTGAAAATGACTCAGTTCTGTCCTCAGGGAGGTCCTAGTCTGGGGGAGTAAAGGACAAAACAGCAAGTCCTTACATACAGTGCATTCAGACAAGGGACCAAGTCCTCCTGGGAGCATCAGAGACAGTCTCACAATGAAGGGGAATTAGGACATGGCTTTGGTGTGTGAGCAGGAGTTCTGCAGTCAGAGCAAAGGGGGAAGCCACCCCTCAGAGAAGCACCATGGTCTATTAGAGAGAAAGAATCCACTATGTGCAGGGAAGTGAATTAGGAGATAAAGCTAGAATGTTCTGTGAGCCAGGGTCTTCGAGGGCCCTGCACTGCCTGGCTCTGCCACTCGTGGGCCTCAGTTTCCTCATCTGTAAAGTGGACTAACGACCCCATTCGGTTACTGTAAGAACTGAGTAAGTTAGTAATTGTAATGCACTCAGAACGGTACCTGGTATATAGGAAGGGCCATGAAACTGTTTGCTTTCATTATTTGCTGTTATTTATCCTGTAGGAATTCTGGAAGCCAAAAGGATTTTTAAGCTAGAATTTAATGTTTATTCATTCATTTATTTATTTCACTCATTCAACAGATATTTATTGAGATCCTAGTATGATCTCAAGCACTTTTTTAGGCACTGGGAGTAGAGTTGCCAGACAAAATACAGGACACCCAAATTAGTTGAATTTCAGATAAACAATGAATGACTGCAATCGTTGGGACAACTTTACACTAAAACAGTATTTGTTGTTTATCTGAAATTCAATTTAACTTGGTGTTCTGTATTTTTATTTGCTAAATATGGCAACTCTAACTGGGACTGCGAAACCAAATGAAAAAAAAAATACCCTGCCCTCCTGGAGTTGGCATTCTGGTGCTGGGGGAGGGAAAAGACAATTCGTAAGTGAAAGTGTAATTTATCAGGCAATGATAACTGTGCTAAATAAGTATAAATCGGGGAAGAAGGATGTATTAGTTTCCTATTGCTGCTGTAACGAATCATCACAAATGCAGTAGCTTAAAGCAACATACATTTATCATCTTACAGATCCGGGGGGTCAGAAGGCCTACGTGAGTCTCACTAAGAGCAAGGTGCTGGCAGGGCTGTGTTTCTTTCTGGAGGCTACTGGAGCATCCATTTCCTCGTCTTGTCCGGCTTCTAAAGGCCATCTGCTTTCCTTGGTTAGGGGCCCCTTCCTCTGTCTTCACCACCAGCAACACTGGGCCAAGTCCTTCTCATGCTGCCATCTCTCTGGTTCCCCAGTCAGTTTTCTGTCTCAACTCTCCCTCTGACTGTCCTCTTCTGCCTCCCTCTTCCACTTGTAAGGACCCTTGCGATGTATTAGGCCCACCCAGGTAATCCAGAGTAATCTCCCCATCTCAAAGTCCTTAACCTTCATCATATCTGCAAAGTCCCTCTTGCCATGTGAGGTGACATATTCAGTTTCAGTGGTTGGGATGTGGGCATTTTTGGAGCCATTACTCTGCCTATTGCTGGGGCTCCAAGAAGGCCTCTCACTGGGGTGTCAGGGACCTGACTGAGGTGGGGAGTTGAGCCATGCAGACTGAATGTAAAGGCTTTCCAGGCAGAGGGAACAGCATGTGCAAGGGCACTGTGGTGGGGGTATAATTGTGTGTTTGAGGACCAGCGAGGAGGCCAGTGTGGCTGGAGTGGGATGAGGGAAGGAAAGAGTGGAAAGAGATGAGGACAGACAGATGGAAGAGTGGGGGGCAGTCGTGCAGAACCCCATAGGGCTGATTGGAAGGGGGAAATCAGTGATGGCCCTTCCCACTCCTGGCCCTCAACTGCCCTCAACCCCTGCCCCCAGTACCACCCTGTTCTGCTAAGCTGACACCCACTCACATCAAAGGCCAAACTCCCCTCAGAAGTATCGCAAGATGAGAAGGAAAAGGGATTCAAGGGAGTTGGGCTCAAGGATCTTCAAGGCCTTCCCAATATCAACCAGCTGTGATTTCCACACTCCAAGACCCTCTGATTCTAGGGATCTTATATCCTAGGACAAAAGCCTCAGAACTGTGTGACCTTAGGTAGGTTACTTAACTCTGATGAGACTCAGTCTCCCCACCTGTAAGTGGGGGGGATCATAGAACCCAGGATGCACGGAGTTAAACCGTATAAAGTGCTCAGCACTGTGCCTGGCACACAGCGAACACTCAATAAATGCGAGTTCTGATGACAAAGATTCCGCCATTCTTGCAGTGTCTCAGAGTCTGGAGTCCGTGACCCTGTCCCTGGGAGCCTGACATTGGCCGGCTGTGGGGTTCCAAGTCTCCGGAAGGCCCCTACACTGTCAGCATGCCCCCAATGCCCTGGCCTCCCCCACGTGCTGGGTGGCATGCCTACCCCACAGCCACATGAAAGGCCATTCCCCCAGGGTGTTCCCACACCTGGGAAAATCGGCAGCCTGCCCGGTGCCGGTCCCGCCCAGTGGCTAGAACACCAGGCAAGATCAGTGAAGCCCGGCTGGGCTCCCAGGGCCGCCACCTTGTTCCAATCAGGGCCGGGCGCATAGCCCCCAGCGCCGTCCCTCCCAGGTCCTGCCCAGCAGCCCACGTTTCTAGCCCCGTGACCCCTGAGGAGCGGTGCCCATGGCCTGACTCCACTCTGGCTGTCGCCTGCCTGGACTTGGAGGTTGAAGAACATGCTGGACAGTGGGGCCGGCCTGAGGAGCACCAGGCCGGGTATGGGGCCTGGTGGGGTCCTGGCACTGGGGCACAAAGGAATGCAGTACAAGCCCCTCTCATCTCCAGCCTCAGTTTCCTCAGCTCTAGGTCAGGCTACTTCAATTCGCCCCATCTGGTTCTCAGGGCTATTGTGGGAGAAGCAAAAAGGGAGAAAAGGGGAAACAAGTTTTAGAATCATGGACGTGCCTGGTGCAGAGGAGGTGGGAGAAGGCAGGTGGGAGAAGCTGCTTCCTGCCGTGCTGTGGGCCCTCCCACCAGCTCCCCTCTCCTTTCCTCCACCTGAGTCTCCTCAACCTTCAGGTCTCGGCGCAGATGCCACCTTGTCCGAGAGACCTTCACTGACCCGCCTGTCTAAGGAATTAGTGACCACCCACTGTCTATCTTCGTGTTTATGTATTTGCCTCCTTGTTTATCTTGTGCCTTCCCTGCTGGAGTCTAAGCTATCGTGTCCATTGCTGTGTCCTCAGCACCTAAAATAACCCCTGGCACATAGTACGTGCTCAAAAAATGTTTGTTGACTGAATGAATCTAGCTAGAGCCTCCTCCTTCCTTTGCTTATTTCCCCTTTTCCTTTCCATCCCAGCTCTTCCCCCATCAAGTGCAGTGCTCCCCGAGGATAGGACTGGGAACATTTCCCCCTGCGCTCCTAGGATGGGACCAGGCCTCTGTGAGCTAAGGACTTTCAGAGCATCAAGCCCACCCCTGATCTGACTGAGGTTCAGAGATGGGGCAGTAAGAGGGTGCAGCCCCCACCCAGGGTCTGAGCACACTTTATGATCCCATTCCAGAAGTCACTCAGGGGCACCCAGAGATGCACAGGTGATGAACATCACCTTCTTGCCAGGGACAAACTCATGCCAACAGCAAATGACAAAGAGTGCCCAGTGTCTGAGCCTGTGACCCAGCTTGCTCTAGCCTCTGTTTGGTTCTGCCCACATCCTCAGCACCTCCCCAAGGGCCACAGGCCCGCTAGGCGAAGAGGGACGGACACAGCTCATTGCATAGGGCTGGTGTCACTCTGGGAGCAGATCTCCCTGCTGCATGTCCCAACCCCAGCCATCCATTCCTGCTGGCCTTTGGTTCCTGGGGGTCATCTGTGGACCCCAGGCCACAGCTCTGTCTTGTGTCCATGGCGTCTGTGCTCCCCATGGGCCTGGCAGGGCAGCACAGGCTGCCTAGGTTCAAAGCTCACCTCTGACATTCATCTGAGATATGAACCGGGGCAACTTATTAACCTTTCTGTGCCTCAGTTTTCCTAGTGCTATAATGGAACTAATAATAAGGGTACTTAACACGTAAGGTGGCTGTGAGGATAAATGAAATAATACATGTGAAGTGTGGATATCATTAGTTATTATATTGAAGGGCCTGGCCCCTGGGGTGGGGCTGCTGCATACAGCAGGGCACAATTTCAGCATCAAAAGATCTTGATTCAAATCCCAGCTCTGCCCCTTCCTAGCTGGGTCCAGGAGACTCACTCAATGAACTTCAGTCCCTCGTCTGTAAAGCAGGCCCCATGACATGTACCTAGAAAGCTGTTGGTAAGATTTAAGGAGCTCAGTAGGGAGCATGCTCAGCAGGGGCTGGGTACCCCAAAATGCTCCACATGGGGGGCTGCCATGGTGAGGATGGCTTCAAGGCCACCAGATGGTTCAGCTGAGTGAGCTGGTGGACAGGACAATCTGGTTGAAACAGTGATTTGGCCAAGAATACACACTCTCCAACTTTGATGCCCCATGGGCAGTTTTGCAACTCTATGCAAATTTCAGCATTTTTGTCAATCATTTTTTCAGAGGTTTCGGGGAGGGAGGGCTTTTTCGGGGAGGGAGGGCTTTTTTACCTTTTGCTTTTCTCCGAAAATATTTTATTGTAAAATATAGTAATAGGGAGTGTATATAAATATTGTTTAAATGATAATAATAAAACAGACATCCATAAACCCACCACCTAGCTTTTAAAAAACCCCACTAAGTAAGGTGGATGGACCTAGAGTCTGTCATACAGAGTGAAGTAAGTCAGATAGAGAAAAACAAATACCGTATGCTAACACATATATATGGAATCTAAAAATAAATGGTTCTGATGAACCTAGGGGCAGGACAGGAACAAAGACACAGATGTAGAGAATGGACTTGAGGGCACAGGGAGGGGTAAGGGTAAGCTGGGACGAAGTGAGAGGACAGTATTGACATATATACACTGCCAAATGTAAAACAGACAGCTAGTGGGAAGCAGCTGCGTGCCACAGGGAGATCAGCTCGGTGCTTTGCGACCACCTAGAGGGGTGGGACAGGGAGGGTGGGAGGGAGACACAAGAGGGAGGGGATATGGGGATATATGTATGCATATGGCTGATTCGCTTTGTTGTACTGCAGAAACTAACACAACACTGTGAAGCAATTATACTCCAGTAAAGATGTTAAAAAAAAAAAACCCCACTAAGTGGACCTTAGGGCTCCCACCAGTGTCCCCTTCCCAGTCACATCCCTCCTTCTCCCTGTCCCTGCCACGGTGGGGCAGGGGATCCACTCTCCTGTGTTGACCATCATCTTGCTTGTCTGTATGCTTTCTGCCTTCAGTGTCATTTTCTATTTATAAGAGCTGTCATTTTGGAATGAACTGAAAGGCAAGCAATAAAAGATGTGAGCTATTGAACTACTAAAATTTATTTGGAGGGAAGATCATGGAAGGTGGTCAATTCTCCCCATTTTACAGATGAGGAGACTGAGGCTTGAGGAGGCCCAAGGTCACACACTAGCAGGTAAAGATGCCAGGGTGAGAACTCAGAGCTGGTAGACCCTGCATCACAGACTGTCAGGTCACAAATGGAACTTTGGTTTCACTCTATCATTTGTTCAATAAATGTTTACTATGAGCCAAACCTAGGCTAGACACTGGTACCTGGTCCAGCCTCCAGCCCCATCCAACATTTAAATTCCCTCTACAATATCCTGGCCTCAACTTGAATACCTCCCATGACGGGGAGCTCTCTATCTCTAGAGGAATGTCTCATTCTGTCTCTGCTTCTTTTCCTCATATGGAGCCCAAAAGCCACTGGCCATAGTTCCATCCCCAGCACTCGTATGGTCCCCTGCCACACATGGGCTCTTCAGAGATCTGAAAGCAGAGCTCTCAGCCCCAGGCTTGCTCTTCCCCAGGACAAAGTTCCCAGTTGCTTTAACAGTTCATCAAATGACATGGCTTCAATACTCTTCCCCGGGCTGAGGTCCCTGGGGGTGTCACCTAGGCCCTAAAAGAGGGGGCTCAGGGTGACGCACCCTGCAGGGGTGGCCAGGCTGTGGCAGCTGCTGTCTCTGAGCTCCCATGTGAGCCGGAAGCCCCTTCACGACACCCTTTGAGAAGCAGTAATTGCCCCGTTTTACAGGTGAGGTGGCTGAAGCTCAGGAAGGTGATGTGTCATGTCCGGGGCCTCCCAGGGCTTTGGGGCCCCAGGCTCATGCTCTGCCCTCCAGCCCAGTCTGCCTCAGGGACCCTCCCTGCAACCCTCATATAACAGCCACCTTTTCCTGGACCAAGAGGGCAGGCTCCCCTCACGTCCATGGAGCATTTGGGAGGGAAGGAGGTTAACAGTCAGATACTGGGCAAGCGTCTGAAAGCCCTGGGCTCACAAACCACCTAGAGAGTCAATGCCCCTGAACTAAGAAGAAGCAGAAACTCCCACAGCCAGGGTTCAACTCCTCCCAGAGCTGAGCTAGAGAACAAACTCAAGCTCTAAGCCCTCACTCCACACCTGCCTCAAAGCTTGCATGTAGCTCTGTCCACAGGATGGTCTGTGTCTACACGCACTTGACGTGTGCCTATGGAGGCCTATCTGCGCCTACATTAATGGGTCTGTGAGTGTTGACACAGACAGATGTGTCTCCTTGTGAGCGTCTTTGCACACACATACACTTAACTGTTTACATGTGTGGCTGTGACGTAGCAGTGTTGGCCTCCATGAGGACTTGTCCACATAGATGTGTGAGTGTGAGCTGCGAGTGAGTGTGTGTGAGAGTGTGCGCATGAGCCTGTGTGTTGCGTGTGAGTGTGCCCATGAGAAGAGGGGTGTGTGTGTGTGTGTGTGTGTGTGCGCGCGCGCATGTACCCTGTGTGCCTTGGGTCCAGTAAGATCTTTCTTCTCCTGGCTTTCCAGCGCTCTATCCCTCACCTGCCCCTTGGGTCCTAGAGTTTGACCCTTCCTCCCCATTTTCTAGCCAAATTATAACACCTGGAATAGAGGCCTTTATTATGGAAACAATGACACAACCTAAACGTGAGTGGGAAAAAAAGGACATTACCATCACCAGACACATTTTTTCCTAAAGAGGACCCTTAGCTGAGGCTTCCAGACCTGGGCACTTAAGATGCCTGACAGGCCATGGTGACCTGTGGAGGACAAGACCAGAGTTGGTCCCTCCAAAGGTTTGTGCAGAGAAAAGCTAGGTTATCAGGCAGGAGCCTCAGAGTTGGGTCCGGCTGCCAGTGAGCATCCTGTGTGACCTTGAGCAAGTCTATGACCTTGCCTGGGCCTCAGTTTCCCCAGTCATAGATTAACATGGAATGCTAGAACATTGAAGATGGACAGTCCTCCTGGGGATCAAGTGTGGGCTAATACATTTCTCTCCCTGATGGGGTGTCTGAGGCCCAGAGAGGGAAGGGGCTTGCGTGAGGTTACCCAGCAAGGAATAAGGGGACGGCTCCCCTGGGGCCAGCAGCCAGGTCATAAGTCATGACCACCTTTAGGCTCCATTCAGCCCCAACTTTCTATGATTCATAGAGGATTGGAAGCCCTTTGAGTTTATCAAGGTATAAGGCACAGCTGCTTCCCCAGCCAATGAGGGTAGCAGAGGAAAACTGGAGCATGAAAGAGTGAAGTCACAAAGAAGGACTTCTAGATGTTTAGGACGGAGAGTGGGGGAGGGGGGCCAGGACTCCCTCTACATCCAAGGCCAGACTCAAGGCAATGACCCACACAGAAGAGTTAAAAATGTACAAGTGCAACAAACAACTATAAAACTGGGACACCCCTCCCCCTCAGCCCTGTGGGTCCGGGCCCAGGTCCACTGTTGCCCAGTCCAGGACCGAGGGACCCATTCCCCACTGACTGGGTATGACCATGAGTACCTTCACTTGTCAGGCCTCAATTATCCCTTCTGTTATTTGGAAATAAAAAAGCCTGACCGTGGGCATCACCATCCCCACTGGGCATGACGAACATGAAAGACTGCAGAATGGGGAGTGGTTCAGAATGGGGAGTGGGAGAGGGACCTGACTCCAAATCTAGGCTTCCTTGCCGCATGGAAGCCTCTTTGAGCCTCAGTTTCCACATCTGCCCAATTCACGAGGTTGCTTTAAAGTTCACCTCAGACAATATAGCTGCTCACAAAACACTCTCCCCAGGCCTGGGCCCATGGAAGGGGCCAGGAGACATGAGGCAATGGGCTGATGGGGTGACCTGTGGGCAGGACCAGTCATATCATTTGAGGGGCCTGGTGTAAAATGAAAATGCATGCCCCTTCTTCAAAAAGTATTAAGCATGTCAAGGCAGCGACGGCAGAGCATGAATCCAAGTGCAAGGCCCTTTTGTGCGACTGCATGGGTCACGGGCCCAGGAAGCTGGCCCTGCCTGTGGGACATCTGGGGCGGCTCAAACTCAGCTCAGGTTGAGGGACTGAGGCCCTGCCACTGTGGCTTCTACCACCGCGCGGAGGGCTACCCCTCTCCCCCGGGGTTGCAGCTGGGATCACGACCGCTGGGCCCTGCCACTCTCGGTGGCCATTGGAGGCCACATAAAAGACCAACTGTTCTCCACCTCATTCTGCCCCGTTTTTATCTCATGCCATGCATACAGCACATAGTTGATTTCTTTCCGCAAAGGGCTGCGCTTTTTTTCTTTTCCAAGGGCGACGCTGGAAAGCCATGTGGCTTTTATTGCTGTCAGGAATGTCTGAGGCGTTCCTCTACTACCACATGAAATGGAGCCGTAATCTTCATCTGCGTAAGGCCAAAGCCCCCAGTCTCCTCAGAGCCATCGGCCTCTGAGATTAATTAAGGCTTCACAAGGACTGATAGTCATTAGGACCTATTTGGGGCGATGGAAAATCCCTAATGGGACTGGCTGGGCCCTGGAGGCACTGGGTGGGCAGGCATGGGGGGAGGTGGCATGGAGAGAAAGGCACCCTGGAGCACAGTCAGTGGGAGGCGGTGAGAGGGGGTTCCAGACTCTGCCCCTGGCCAAAGCTGCGACCTTGAGTGAGACCCTTCCCCTCCCTCGGCCTTGGTTCCACCATTCGATAAATAGGAGATTTGGATATGATACCTCAGAGCCCTGTGGAGTCTGACATTATAAAATTCTGAATCCTGCCCACAGTTCTCATGCCAGGATTCTAGTTCTAGTCCATGACTGTAACTTCAAGCAACTGATTCTGGTCCATGAGAACAAGAGTGTGGTGGTCAGGAACGTGGGCTCCGGGGCCACGCTGCCTGGTTGGAATCCTAGCTCCACAGTTTCCCAGCTGTGTGTCCTTGGGCAAATTACTTAACCTCTCTGTCTTCGGTTTTCTCACCTGTAAAATGGGGGTGATAACTGTACCTCTCCCATAAAAACATTGTGAGGTTAGATGAACTTTAACTGTTGTCAGTAATGATTAATAAAGCTTAGCGTTCTAACCCTGTGGTTCCAACCCTATTCGAACATTGGTTTTTGGACTACCAATCTCTTGGACTCCTATTCTTGCCACCTGATTAAGGTTTGGAGGCATTTTGAACCTGAAAGCCCTCCTGTCTTTCCTCTACTATAGGGGATGCAAGAGGCAACAGCCACTCAGAAGAGCCCTTTCCTTAACTGCCAGAGCGGAGAGCTCCGTCCAGGGCCTGGGGAAAGGCCACGCCCTTCCCTGAAGCCCCCTTGGGCTCCAGGATACCCAGGCCCCTCTCCCCATTCTCCTGCTCTTCCCTGCCCCCCAGCAGAGGAGTCCTCTGATTTGACGGCTCTGCCAGCAAGGAGCTTGGCACCCACCCAGTTGTGGATGGATGCACTGTGACCAGCCAGCAGAGCAGAGACAGAGCCCTGCTCTGTGTCAAGGAGTCATGTTAAAAGAAGGGCCCTCAAGGGACTTCCCTGGTGGTCCAGTGGCTAGGACTCAGCTGTGGCCCCAGGTTCAATCCCTGGTGGGGGAACTACGATCCCGCAAAAAAAAAAAAAAGAAGAAGAAGAGCCCTCGAGACTTTCTTGTTTGAACCTCTCAGGTTCTGAGGCCCAAAGGGAAGAAGCTCTTTACTCTCTGAGCCTCAATTTTCCCACCTGTAAAGTGGAGAAAACAAAATCTCTACCCTGCGGAAGCCTCATGAGGGTTAGTGGTAATTGGGGTAGCACTCCCAGCACACAGCAGGAGTCCAAGCAATTAGGGCAATTGTTAGTCATAGACCACAGCGCTCCGCCAGAATTATTTCCGTTTTATAGATGACCAAAGTGAGGAACGGTGAGGGTGGTAGGAAGGCCAGACCCAGTGGTGGGAGCCAAACCAGAATCCACTTCCCTGGCTACTGCTGGGGCCGCCTCCCCTCCCCTGGCCACACTTGTGCTGAGACCACCCCTCTATCCTTCGTCCTCCCTCTCGCATTCCCAAAACTGGGCACCCTCTCCCAGGGGAGCTACAGCAGGGTGGGAGTGGGAGTGGGGGGCTCCGCGGCTGCAGGGACAAGAGGGGAGCCGGCACCTCCTGAGGCTCCAACCCGGGGTCACAGTGAAAATCATCTGGGGTACTGCGGGGAGCCGGCCCAAAGCCTAGAAGGTTGGTGAAAGTGAGGCCTGCAGCCAGACGGGGCACTTCCCCTGGAGCGATGGGTCGCACCTGGCCGGGAGGGGGCGCTGGAGGGATGCCCTGCAGCCCTGGCTCGCGGCTCCGTCTGCGGGCTCCAGCAGGGTGGGCGGAAGTCAGGCCGCCCGGCTGTGGTGCTGCCCCCTGGCCTTGCAGGAGCTCCGTCCAAGTCTCCCTTCTTCTTTGGTGACTCAGGTCAAGTCTCTCCCCGTTCTGGACCTCAGTGTTCCTATCTGTATACTGGGGACTACAGCTGAGTCAGCCTCCTCCCAGGAGAGTCGGTTCCGAGGTGAAAAGAGAGCAGGCTGTGGGAGCGGACAACCCCTGCACCCGCTTCCCGGAGTCTGAAGGGTCTGCTGATTTCCAAGTCCACCGTTGTTTAACAAATTGTATTGCCTCTAGCTCCCCTACCATCATCACAGCTAACCGTACTGAGCTCTTTCAATATCTGTACACTGGGCTCTTCCCATTTCTTCATTTAACCACTGGTGGGAGGAGGGAGGAGGAACGTATATAACCATTTGAGGTGCCTCCTCCCCGAATTTTGAGTCAGATTGAGCTTTTAATCTGGTGCTTGTCCTCCTTAGCCCAGAAAACCTCGAGCCATGTTTCTTTTCATTTAAATGGGCGTAACACCTACCATGTACACATGAGGATCGAAAGACGCACTTAAAGCCCAAACACAGTGCCTGGACGTGATAACACCTCAGCCAACATGGCTGTTACTTCTCTTCCTACTTTATCGTCCAGGGGACCAAGGCTCAGAGAGGTGCAGACCCTGGGCAAAAGTTACAGCCAGTTCACGGCAGAGGCTGTAGCTGTGTCCTACTCACCATGCTCTCCCCAGCTCCCTCTCCCGCCCCTCAGAGTCTGGCCCTTTCCAAAAGAGAAAAAAAAAAAAAAAAACCCTGCAATTTGAGAAGCCACTTGTCCTCCTCCTCCAGCCCCATCAGCAGGAGCCTTCCTGAGAGGCTGCCCAGGAGGGACAGCCTCAGAGATGGATTCTCGGGGGTGAAGGCTCCCAACTCCGGAGGCAGCAACCCCTCAACCGTATTACTGTTTTTCATGACCCTTTCTCACTAATTATATATGTATGTTTTAATATATGATATATAGGTAGCATATATAATAAAACTTACATATGTATAAATATATATCTGAAATAAGGATGCAGACAAGTCCTAGTTTAAACAGCAGCATTCTCTTTCTTTTTCTTTCACATGGAACAATTGATGGTATTTTTCATATGGTGAAACACAATGCCCCTCCCCGCCAGATTGTGAAATGGAGCGATTAGAATGACCTCCATTCACAGAAGAGGAAACTGAGGCTCAGTGAGGGACAGGAATGTTCCACCTTGGGTTCCAGGGCACTAGGAAACAAACAGCTTTCACCATGGGTCTCTCTGGAGTGGGTGTGCAGGTTGGGCTGGGAGAAACCATCAGCTTCTGCATGACTGTCCTCTGTCTATTCTCTGGACTGGGGCTCCCATGAGACTCAGGATAAAGGGAACAGCCGCCTCCTGGGGAGGGCGTGAGGGCTGACAGTGCTGGCTGAGGTCAGTTTCTACTTGGGAAAGTGTCTGTGGGGAGGTAGGGGGTGAGGCGAGTGGGTTTCCAGAGTGAGGGTCTGAGAGCCCAGGGGAAGGTGAGTCCTCAAGGTCCAGGCACCGGCAGCCCTGTGATGGTTGCTGGAAAACCCTCCTGCAAGCTGTCTCTGGCTGGACATTCCTTAGCTCCCCCAGGCCGCCCCCAGGAGAACCAAGGGGGACAGGATTGCCAAGGACTAGGTTCCGAGTCTGGGGAAGCTTTGAATTTGGGAACTGGGTATTTCACAAATGGGAAACGTGAGGCCCAGAGAGGGGAAGGGACTTGCCAAAGGTCCCGGACAAGGGGTGATCAGGACTTATTTTTTTAGTATAAACAACAGTGCCAGCTAGAATGGATGGAGCACCACCTATGTGCCAGGCCTGTGCTAAGCACTTTACACACAATTCTATGAGGAGGCCACTGTTATTACCCCCACTATACAGATGAAACAGATGAAGCTCAGAGAGGTTTTAAGCAATTTTCCCTAGATCACAGTAGGTGGTGGAAGAACTCAGGCAGTGGAACCTCAGACCAAAGCTCCTTCCACAGCCAATGGACCTCTTAGGTTTTCCAGAGCATATACGTCCACTATCTGGCACGGCTGGGGGGTCCTCACCCCTCCCCAAGCACTGGGACTCCCTAGGAATCAGACCTGCCCTCAGAAGCGCTCTCTCTGGTGGGAGGGGAGAGACGTGCAGGCACCTCACTACCGGGAGTGCGCTAGGAGCGCACTCCTACACCTTCTCCTGCAGCAGGAGGAGGGTGCCCGACACAGGGTCATTCTGACCCCATGGATCCCCTTCCAGGGGTGGAGGACACTTGGCGGGAGGAGTGGCTCCCAGAACCCAGACTCTGCAGGCTCCAGGTTGTGTCCGTGTTTACCCAGCTCTGGGCCAAGGTAGGTCCAGACCTCCTGGCTTCCTCCCCCTGCTGTGGACAACTTGGCGTTCCCTTAGGTGGGCTGTTTGTCCATCGGTCCCAGAGAAGAAGGAGAGGAGATGACTGTCCACATAAGATGGGGAAGGGACAGGGTAACTGGGTGTCCCAGCTTGGGGACTGGGAGCTTTCCAACTGTAACTGTCCTTCGAAAAACGGGGAGAGAGGGGGTGGGAAGAGAAGGAGAGAGAGAGGTGCGACCCTAGGTCTGTCAGTCTGGGGTGGGGACAAAGCAGGTTTGCCTGAGGTTGAAATTGGGCAAGAGCTGGTCTGTTCCTCTGTGAGCGCTCCTCAACCCCGGCGCTCCGGAACAGGACAGGAAAGTACTGTGCGTTTCTGCCAGAGGGAACGTTCTGCAGCGGGTCGGAGGGCGCAGGAGCCCTCCGGTGTCCGAGATGCGAAGGCAGAGAGCGTCCTTGTCCATTGGGGGCGGAGAGGGCAGCCTCTGGTCTACCACAAGGCCACTGGTTTGTCCGATACGTAGCGCACAGATAGTGAGGAATAGGGCGGGAGGTCTGTCCAGAAGGGGCAGCTTGCAGGAGGCGGCCGGCAGCGCCTGAACGCGGGACCGCAGCTGGCGCACATCTGTGCGCAGAGCCTGTCGGGGCATCTCCGCGGCTGGCAGAGTGCAGGCGTCAACTAGCGGTGGATCTCGGAACTGCTCCTCCCCCGGCGGCCCCGGCGACCTCCGACGTCTACAACCCAGGTTCCCTGGTTCTGGCGCCCACTGGCAGCGAGCGCCTTCCTTAGGGCTGGAGCCATGACGGGTCCTATGCCAGGTGCCAAGATCCACAGGAGTCCTATTCTCAGGAAACCCATTTGTAAACCAGCCGTAGGATGAGAGGGAGAAATCAGGCGGAGAGACAAGGAAGGGCATGGCTGCAAACCAAAACCATTCGACAAACCGGATTTACGAACCTCAGAGGCAGCGGGTCCTGGCCGCTCCAGGGCAGTGCGGCGTCGCCCGTCCTCCCTGGCCCCGGGCCCTACCTGGCAGGAAGCTCCCAGAGGTTGGATGCGCCAAGGTCCCGATTCCTCACTTTCTTCTAGTTCTGCGGCTAGTGTCTGTGCTCACGTGAGCGAGCGGGCCTGAGCCCCGGCGATCTGCAACTCCGACGTGTAGGCTCTATAAAAAGGTCCAGTGATGGACCTTCGTCGTCCCTGTTCTCTAAATGGCCCGAGGGACTGATGTGAGGCTCCGACAGGGGTGGGGATCAGCTCTCCAGGTGGTCGAGGTTGGGCCAGAGCCGGTCCACCCTGGAGCGGACGCAGGGCTTGATTTCGTTTGGTAACGACGAAATGGCACGCGATGGGCCGGGGTCAGATCCAGGGCGAGATCTTGCAGCCACCTTCAGATCCTATGCTTCTTTGCTCCCAAGGCTTGGAATCGGTCGTTTTGCACCTGTCGAGTGCCGGAAACAACGAATATCCAACCCGATCTGCAAAACGGCGGGGAGGCTCTGCACGCGTTCGTTCCCCAGACTCCAGGGAGCGCATCTGTGGCGATAATCCAGTGTGCATGGCGGCTTGATCTTTCCAGTTCCCCTCCTCGATGTAGCCTGTCCCTACGCCCGCTCGCCCGGCCTAGGAGGCGGGAAAGGGATTGTTTGCCTGCTTGCCGCCGGGGAATGGTTGGGCCACGCGGCCAGGAGTGGGAGCGAGGACCCAGGGCCGGCGAGCAGTGCCTCGGCAGAGCTGTCTTTGGTCCCTGCCCGCGTGGCCCAAGCGCACCGCCCGGGCAGAGGTGGGCGTGGACCCGCGGGAGCCAGTTTGCATCCACATGGTGGATGAAAATTCCCTCCTTTGGAAGAAGGGGCCCTTAGCTTTGCAGCCATTCCTGCGTTATCTGCACAGTTTTCCTCTCACCAGGGACTCGCGTCCTCTTCCACGATGCAGGACAGTGTTTACATGCGCGCGGGGTCGGCG
Organism: Pseudorca crassidens; assembly: GCF_039906515.1. Lineage (NCBI taxonomy): Eukaryota > Metazoa > Chordata > Mammalia > Artiodactyla > Delphinidae > Pseudorca > Pseudorca crassidens. The sequence goes on along the minus strand of NC_090297.1, from coordinate 19,328,948 downwards.
GGGGGCGGGAGTAAACACTCGCGTTTTTCAGGCCCCACCGCGTTTTTCGAAGACCCTCAGGCCGCCACAACGAAGAACGACACAGGCCTGCGCGATGCTGAAAGTTATTTTGAGGGGAGAGCGGAGAGAAATGGGGTTACTCGCCCCCAAGCCGATGAGGGCGCATAAGGGACACCCTTCCCTCTGTCCCCAGGTTGGCACCGGGGCCACCGGGGCCGGGAGAAAAGTCGCGCAGAGCTGGGAGCTGCAGAGGCCTCTGGCTCGCGCGTAATCTCGTATGCGGTGGAGGTTCTTGGGTCAAAATAATTTGCGGGACAGGTAGGGGCAGTGAGAAGCCACTTTGGGGCAGCTCCCCGCTGGATGTCACCGGCCTTGAGGCCCCCACGGCCCCCAGCTGAGAGTGCAAGCTTCACAGGCCGAAAGCAGCTGGAGTGGGGAGGCCTGGCTGCGGGCGGCCGGGAAGGGCGACAGAAGAGCAGCTGCAGCCCCCGGGTCAGGAGGTGGCGGCAAATGAGCCTCTGTAGGGACTAGACGTTTTAAACAAATTCTTAGCCTCGGCTCCGGCTCCTCAGAACTCTCAAGGAGCCCCGGGTCGTCGCGCTGGGGGCCCCCCACCCGGGCGTCCTCGGCGGGGCGGAGCCTTCCGCCCCTCCCCGTTGGGCGGCCTTCTGCGGTCCCCGTTCCTCCCCCGCGAGCGCTGCCGAGGTGCCCGCGATGGGGGCTCCGATTGGCTGCACGACGCGTCGCTCGGGCCGGCCCCGCCCCCTCGGGCCCCGGGGTACTAACCCCTCGCGGGCGGTTTCGGCACCGCCACTTGATTCTCGAGGATTTGCTCTGGGGCTGCGGCTGCGGAGTCGGTGGGGAGGCCGCTAGCGGGCTGCGGGGGCGGGAGGCGGCGGCGGCGGTGGCTGCACAGCCCGCGCGGGCCCCGCCGCGCTCAAGGCAACCGGGATCGCCGCGAGGGCGGCCACACGCGGGCCGCTCGCCCAGAATGCGGGACTAGCGGACAGGCTGCGCGGCCGTCGGGGCAGCGAGGCCTCGCGGCTGGCTGGCCCAGGGGAGGCGTCCCCGGGCGCCGCCCCCTGCGCCCTGAGGCCTCGGCCCGGCTGCTTCTGCTTTCCCGATTCTCGCGGCAGCTGCTGCCGAGGAGGCGCCCGCGCCAGCCACCCCCGGGGGAGCCGCGCCGCCGCCGCCCGCCCGGTGCCCTGACGGCCGCTGTTATGCGTATTCCTGTAGACCCGAGCACCAGCCGCCGCTTCACACCTCCCTCCACGGCCTTCCCCTGCGGCGGCGGCGGCGGCGGCGGCAAGATGGGCGAGAACAGCGGCGCGCTGGGCGCGCAGGCGGCCGTGGGGCCCGGCGGGCGCGCCCGACCCGAGGTGCGCTCGATGGTGGACGTGCTGGCGGACCACGCGGGCGAACTCGTGCGCACCGACAGCCCCAACTTCCTCTGCTCCGTGCTGCCCTCGCACTGGCGCTGTAACAAGACGCTGCCCGTCGCCTTCAAGGTGAGTGCGGGGCCCTGGGCGGGAGGACACCGGCCCTGCGCCTTCGGGCGTCTCAGCTGCTGGAGCCAGGGCCCCAGAAAGGGAGGGGCGGGGACGTGCCCGCGACCCCGCGGCTAGAGCCCAGCAGCCGAGCCACGGGCGCTTGCGGTCTCTTTGCGCGCTCCGGCCGGGGACTTCGGCGTTCCTTCTTGGATGCACCCGACACGGACGACTTTTAGAGGATTTGGCCCCTCCACCCTTGGGGAGCCCTGCGGAGAGATGTTGATGCGGAAACGGGCGGATGGGGCTTCGCTCTTCCCCAGCCCGGATCCCTCGGACACAGCCCTGCGGGCAGCGGGGCAGAGGAGCCCCGGGACCAGGGCGAGGACACCGGAGGCGGGGTGCGGAGGGTGGAGAGGGCCTACCCTCCTCTCAGAGGAGCAGCACCCCTCCTTCTGCACTGCTTCAGAAACACTTCCTGCTCACACCGTCAACTCCCGGCTTCTGAAATTTTACACCGGGAGGCTCTAGGCCGGGATCGGGGGCCTAAACGAACCCTAAACGGTTGCGGCCGGGATCCCGAATGTCAGGCAGAGACTGGGGGCGCTCCCACCCCTGGCAACCCCCAGTCATTCAGAGGAGCTTTTTCTCTTTGCTGGGGAGTAGGCGACTGTTTCATTTTCATTTTTTTAAGGGGGCAGCGAGATGAAACGAAAACGCCTTGGTTTTCCCCTAAACCTCTCACAGCTGCCGTGAGAAAGGGCAAGGCAGGAAGGGCCAGCGGCTGGGGGTGGCGGGTGCCTGAGGTGGCTGGAAACAGCGGCTCCTGGCAGCTGAGGCCGCCCTTGGTCCCATTAAGACGACTCCAAATTGGAAAAAGGGATGAGTGGCTCTTTGAGGTCTCCCGGGTGACATCTTAAAATACCAGTGGGGAAAATCTCCCGGGGAGAAGGGGGAGGGGGAAGCCCGTGTGACTTTAATCCTCAGATCGGAGGTTTTACTGTCACTTGGAGCTTAAAAGGAATCTTTGAAATTAAAAGAAGACAGGATGTTGACAGGAAATCTGGCCTTTTTAATCAGACCCCAAACATTTTCTCCTTGAAATTTTTACCATCTGGATCCCTAGTCCCTGCACGCGGTGGCCACGTTTAAATGGCTGTGACTGCCTTTGCAGTCTGATTCCTTTTCAAAAGGCATCTGCCTCCCCATGCTCCTTGGGATGGGGGCGTGGGGGAGACTGTATTAGGGGGGCATCTCCACCCCCATCCTGCAATTCCCAGCAGGTGCATCCTCCTGCTATCAAAAGCCCCTCTCTCACTTTAAAGGGGGTTTCTGGACAAACCCCTCTGAAAACACCAGTTTGTTTTGCATTTTGCATTTTCCCTGCATAACGAATTCAGGCTCTGCAGAGGCAGATAAACTGGGCCTGGGCTGCATTTCAGGGCCACATTTTGTACCCCAAAGGGCTCTGGCATTAATTGAATGTGGGGAGCAGTCCCGTTATTATTGATGATATTATTTTCATTTAGAGACTTGGTTGCTAGGAGCGTGTTGATTCCTCTTTTGCTCAAGCCGAAGGGAAGAGAGGAACTGCACCCCACAACATACTGCCTGCGCTCATTCACTGCTTTCGCTTAGATTAAATTTCATTGAAAGGATAAATTGTTCAGGACGTGACTTAGCCAGTTGATCTAGGATTTGGGTGTGGAAGGTAGAGATTTTGTCCTTTGATTTTTGTTGTATTGGGGGGCAGGTCGCTCTTGTTTTTAACCTCTTCTCCAACCCGCATTTGAAAAATCTGCAGTGCGCCTGGGACCTAGGGGAGCTGCCCGCCCAGCTCCTCCCCTTCTTTCCTTGGCCTCCTCTACCTTCCTAAGCTGTCCCCCTGCCCCCATGCCCTCAGGTGGTGGCTCTGGGGGACGTGCCAGATGGAACGGTGGTGACCGTGATGGCCGGCAACGATGAGAACTACTCCGCTGAGCTGCGCAACGCCTCAGCCGTCATGAAGAACCAGGTGGCCAGGTTCAACGACCTTCGCTTCGTGGGCCGCAGTGGGCGAGGTGAGCGGGAGGGAGACCGCGCCAGCCCAACTTTGGCAATGGCAAAGGCGGGGAGAAGGAAGCTGAGAGCGAGGTCTTGGGGTCCCTGTGGCAGCCCCAGAAACAGGTCTTCAGGGCCAGCTCTGTCGAAAACAGCGGTTTGGAACCCCTTAGGGTGTTACAGACCCTTTAGGATGTGAAGAACGTTAGGGTCTTTTGCCGGAAAAGACACAACTTTCTTCCCATTTCTGGGGTTTACTAACTTGTGAAGTCTTCCACACCTCCCCTCTTTCCCGGTTAAGCACCCTTGTCTCACAAAGGTGCTGGGAGAAGATAGTAGACTATCACTGTCTTCAGAATGGGGCCTCGTCAGTCTTTTTTGGCAGGATGCTTCGAGGCTGATTTAGACAAATCCTTGGTCTTTAGGTCCCCAGCGCCCCAGCCAGTCTCCCCACTGGGGTGGAATCTCCCCCACACTTTGAGGCTGCCTCTCCCCAGCTGCGGTCTCCTGAAGCCACAGTTTCACCAGTTCTTCGAGCCTTAAGGTGGTTTAGAAAAGAAACGAATGCAGTGCAGGATGCTGAATGTTGGAAAGCATAGCTTGAAGGCTGCCGTCTCCCACCCTAGAATCATGGCTGGTGTGCCACCCTGCCTGTCTGATCTTCCTCAGGCAATATGAAGGAAGGCGGGACCAGACGCCGCTGTGGCTGCTGCCAGGGGCTGTTGAGTGGGAGGCTGCTGGGACCTGAAACCCGTCATCACTTCTGGGTGGAGAAGTTCTAGAACCCCTGCCGGGGTGAAATGGAGACTTGAGGGCTCGCTGGCCCTTTAAGACCAGCCTGCTGAAAAGGGGGGAGTGTCCTTCCCAAGCACCAGCCGGCCCCTCCCGCTTAAGAAAGTGAGCTAGGTTCCCTCTGCTTCCAGTTGCGACAGAGGCGGAGGCAGAATGGTACTTTTCATCACCAATAAACAAGACCTGCTTAAGGTTTTAGTTCCCTCTGAGCCGCCAGTCCTGCTCGGAAAAGGGCATCTGGGCACCATTTTTTCCTCTCCAGCCGCTCAGTGTATACATACAAATGTCAAACATATTTTGACTTTTCAGCATTAATTAAAACCAGGGCATTATTTGCATGTAATAACTGTTTACTTGTTACTTTTTATGAAACTGAAATAGTTTACATTCTTTCAAACATTTCCTGTTCCTGTTGGCTCCCTTCCCCACGCCCAGATTTCTTTCAGACGTTGCCCTTAACTGGTTGCAGGTTGATGGATGGAAAATGTTTGCTTTTATGAATTAAGCTTTCATTGCTGCTCCTAATTAGTCTTCAAGCCCCTTTTGTCATCCCCAATCTCTCAAGCCTTTTGCAACTTAATCCCAGCCCCAGCCCTGAGTGGAGAGTCGCTCGCCGCTGGCTGGTGGTAGCTTGCTTGGATGCAGTTGGACGGCGGGGTGGTGGCCAGGTCCGCAGGCCCAGATGGCGGTGGCGAGGGAGGCCCCCTACAGCTGCAGCAGAAGGGGAGGTCGGTCTTGGGAGCCCAGTGAAGCACCTACACCCTCTTCTGGGAGGTGAACTCCGGAAAGCGAACAGACGGTGATTCTGTGTTACTGAGACCCTGCCTGGCCCTTCTGCTGCTGAAAACGATTTCTTTGTGGTATTTATACCCACAGACCCGCACCCACCCTGCAAGGCCCACCGGGAGGGAGATAGGTTTCCAAAGCATTGTGTAGCAGCGTGTTCCTGGAGCAGGCAAGGCTGAGGCTGGGGTCATGGCTCCGGGAGATGCAGGAGGCTGGGTCTATGAGGCATCCTCACAGCCATTCTCTTGCCAGTCTCAGTGGTCCTGGGAGGCAGAAGAGGCCTGAGTGGGCGCTCCGATGCCCGTGGAACTTGACGGGACTTTCAGACCTTGGAGGCTCATGGTCTTCAACAGCCTGGGCTCTACAACCAGCCGACCTGGATTTCAGTTCCAGCTCTGCCAGTGACTTGCTGGATGATGTTGGGCAAATGGCTTAACCTCTCTGTGTCTCTGTTTCATCGTCTGTAGCATGGGGGTGATAATGTTACCCACCCCGTGGGATTTTTGTGAGCATCAAGGAGACGGGCACTAGCATATCAGTTGGCACATGCTGAGAGCTGGATACAGGTCAGAGATTTGTTACTTCAAATGCCTGGGACTGGAGGAGGTCTTTGCAGTCCCTTTGAATGGTGACAGTCACTGATTTTCTGATTATGGTGTGGTTTGGGCGGGGGTGGGGGAAACCCAGAAAGTGTGAAGTGTCGAGTGGGAGAAGTGGAGGCGGCTGGCAGTGAGACAGGAGGACACAGGGGTCCTGTGGCATGCAGCTCCGCATCTGCCGTGCCCCTCCTGCCCACTGGGAAATTCCCTCTGAGGAACAGGTCGGTGGTTGACACAGACAGTCTGGGCCACTTTAGGAGGCAGGACAGGCTGGGGTTTTGGACTCAGAGCCTTTCCCTGGCTCTCTGACTTCTGCCAGAGCTAAGAAACCAGATGGAAACTTCTGCTTGTTTCCTTGCATTTTTACTCCTTGAATCTGTCTTAATTCCAAGAAGGTAGCTTTCCGTAAAGGCGTACGCACGATACCACCCCAGAGCTCTCACGATAAGCCTGAAGGTGTAAACCAAGAGAAGGAAGGGAAGGAAACCAAGTCATTCTCCTGCAGTGATTAGGGCCAAGGTCCCCGCCCTGCCGGCCGCAGTGCCCCTTCTTACACCAAATTTTTGCAGCACGCCCTCTACCATCCTACAATTGAAACGCGAAGATAACTTAATCTATCCACCTGTGTGCATATTCAAAATCTATATAATTCCATAGCTATAATGGAGAGAAAAAGGAAAAGTAACTTATAATGATGTATCTATTTGAATATGTAAATGTTGGGGCGAGATGACAGACACTGTGAGGTGGATGGGTGTTTGCACCTCTAGCTGAAGCCCCGTGACCCCTGCGGCCGACCCGACAGGCCAGGTGTACATGACTCAGTCTGAACGTGGCACTGCCGTCAATGACATGATTCGCTGAAGCTGTGAGCAATTCTTGGCAAAATTCTGAGCAAAATTTAAAAAAAAAAAGAATTGTCTTCCCTCCCAGAAAATTCAGTACATATCAGAAGAGTGTAAAAACTTTTTCCTTGTTTTATCTAAAACTGAGTTAGGCTCATGGCTCAGAGAATCTACATAAGCAAGTTTTTCCCACACGGGAAGAGTGAATAGTTGATTGCCCTGTGCAGTGCTAGACATTTGCATCCCCCCCTGCCTTCCACATCCCACCTCTTGAGGACCACGCAGCACACATCCCCAAAATGCTGTCTAGGAGGGGGCCACTGGCCTAGGTAAAGATGAAAACAACATGACTTCCTGAACTGTCATGACCTGGTGAAAAAGAAACCGTAGTGTGTGGAGACAGATTTGGGAGCCAACGTGTAGGTGCAGGCTTAGGGGGACCACTGGTGGGGGAGGAGTGGATGGCTTCCTGGTCGACACTGAACAAATCCAGAGGCCCCCAGAGATGTCCCTTCCCGCTGTCCATGAGACCCCAGTGAGTGGAGCTTGTCCCACAGGAACCCAGGCAAAGAGAGACAGGGACTTGCCCAAGGGCACACTGCTAGACCCCGCTGTGTCTGCTGCTCCATCCAGGGACCCAGGTCCTGCGGGGACGCCTACGGCCACTCTCAGCCCCAAGGAGCAACTATTTCCAGACGGGACTTCTCCGCCTCCTACCAGGGCCGGTGGGAGCACCTTGATTTGCAATTCCTGGGCTCCCAGCTGATTGAGAGTTTGCCCGGGGTTCCTGCACAGTTGTCCACCTCCTTTGTCCTCTCAGCTTCCTGCTCTAAGAGAGTGGAGAGGTGGGCGGATGGGTTTGCCGCCAGATGGAGAGAGAGGTGATGGGCGCTCAAGGAGACAGCTTTCCCCACCTGTGGTTCGTGGGGCCCCTGCCTCTTGTGGCACCTGACACGTGCCCCTCCCTCCCACTCCTGCTCCCAAGTGCCAGCCCCTCCCTTCCTCCCTCCCTGGTCTCTGTGGGTACCTGGGAGGGGTGGTGTCAGGCCTGGAAACTGGGAGGAAGCTGTTAAGGTGGGCTGGTGACCTCAGGGCAAGCCTGTGGTTTGCTGCCTGGTGGGGGCTCCTCACTCCCCAGGAGTAGGTGCTTAGGGTCGGTGCGAAGGGGCAGGCTCCAGTACATTCTAACCTTCCTGGGCACTCTGCCTGGATACTGTGTGACCTGGTCAACTCATTGCCCCTCTGTGAGTCTCAGTTTTCTAATCTGTAAAATGGGAGCAGTAACCTCTGCCCTTAATTCATTTAACAAACATTTATTGAGCACCTACTATATGCCAGATGCTGTCCTAGGGGACATAGCAGTGAACAAGACAAAAGTTCTGGCCCCCAGGGAGCTTATAATCTAGTAAAGGGAGACAAAATAAAATAAATAAGTAGGTAGATTATTAGAAGTAATAAGCATTAGGGGGAAACTCAAGCAGATTGAGTGGGAGTGGGAAGGTCTGTGACGCTTCAGAGTGAGCTTCTTAACCTTTCATTACCCCATGGACCCCTTTGACAGTCTCAGAATTGTGCTTTTAAAGAATGAAATAAAATACAAAGGATGGCAATGAAAACCAATTATATTAAAACATAGCAAAACGTTTTTAAAAATTGTGATAAATGTGCTGCCTTGTTAGCTTGTTAAATAACAAGATCTAGCAACGGGTTTGATGACGACCGTGACTTTGAAGTTGTGACGAGCATGAAAGATATTTAAAGAAATCTGCAACGTCTGTAATGTGATATGTAAATATGTGTGACGTCTGTTGGTGACAAGGTCACAGGGACCGCTGTAATGCCTCTGTGGTTTGTTGCCTACGTTCATACTTAAGAGAGATGCTAAATTTCAGCTAGAGGCTAGGGACAATACAGTTGTCATTTTTTTCTTTTCCTGTCCCAGTTTCTGAGCCCGCTCAATTCTAAGAGGGATGCCAAGTTAAAAATGCCTCCTTAAAAAAAAAAAAAAAAAAAGCCTCCTTTAGATAAAGTGACCAGGGAGGGCCTCACTGGAAAGGGGACTTTTCAGTGATGACCTGAAGGAAGGAAGGTGAGAAATAGAGCACTCCAGGGAGCTGGCAAGTGCGGGGCACAGGGGCCCATCCAGCCCTGGGCTGTCAACCTCAACTACCCAGCGGCTTGGCACCCTGCGGTACCAAGGAGGTGACGGAAGGGTCAGAGGCCCAGGGACCCCTGGAGAGGGCCTGACTGGTTGGGGGAAGGATCCAGGAGGGAGAAGACCTCAGAGTGAGGGGAAGCAGTAGGGGGGAAGGAGGGTCCCAGGAGGGGTGGGGCCTGGAGCGGGAGGCCTTTGCACTTCCTGTTTCCAGAAAGCATGGAAAGCGCCCCTGTGGTCTGAGTGAGGGCCAGGTGGGTGTCTGGCCCAGAGCTCCAGGTCGGGAGTGGGTTGCATTTCCACCCCTGCCTCCAGCTGGCAGCTCTGGCAAATCCCTCCAGAGAGGCCCCACTCTTCCCCAGTTTGAGTCACACCTCAATTTAAACCCCTTCTGTCCCCCTACCCCCTTACATCCCCCCAGTCTCAGAAGCCCTTGGGTTCCTGGGTGTGGCCCCGGGAGCCTGGCTGGTTTTCTTTTGTGCTGGGTTGTCCTCTTTCTGAGGCTGGAGTTTTCCCTCCATCACCGATCAACAAGTTCCAGCCATGCTAAGCTACCGTTTCTCACACCCCGCCGCCCCCACCCCCCACCCCCGAGCTTTCGTCTCCTACTTGTGAAGTGGGAATATGGAATCAGGCCTGCCTGCCCTGGAGATGTGTTGGGAGGACGGGGACAGCCCTGGGGGGACACAGGTGCACAGGGCCATCAGCCCCTGCCCTCGGGGAGTCCCCGGGCCTGTAACTGGGGACCAGAGACAGGGGTGCTCGGGGGCAGGGCAGGAGGAGGCCAATCTGACTTGAGGATCAGCGAAGCTCCCCCCACACCCCTCCCCAGCCTCACACGCATGGAGACTTTGATGCTGGTAGAGAACAGGGCAGGAGAGAGGACTCTCACTTCAGTAAAGGTGCTGGGAAAATTGGAGTGCCCTTTGAAGAAAAACCCAACCAGTAAACCCCCAGAAGAATCAAAGAATTCAACGTGGAAGGTAGAGAGGATGGTGTTTATTGAAGGTAACCTTTCTAAACACAAAATGACAGGAGAAATCACCAGCAAGAGGTAGAACTGAAAATGCAAATCAGCTTGTGTCAGAAAGCGAAACGTAAAGGCCAGTGGAGTGGGAAACCGACTGCCACAGACAGGACAGGAGAGTGTTAACAAGCTTGATAGAGTGATTTTTCCTTAAGGCATTGAAACCTTAATAGAAAAGTATGAAAGCCCATGAAGCAATGATTTGTGTTGGATTAGGATAGATGATAAACATATAAAAAATTTCAGTCTCACTAGTAATAGAACAAAGGCGACAAAGTCAAGAGTGTTTAAGAGATCTTTCCACCTTGATAGATGAGGTCACGAAGATGCTGACAGCATCACGGTAGACTCGGGCCCACACCAATCACGACGATCCTCTCCAGAGAGTCATCTCACCGGAGAGATTAATGCCCCTGAATCCCTCCCAACCCTCTGACGCGATGAAATCACTCACCGCTTCTTGGAATCTATTCTAAGGAAGTAAGCAGAGATGTAGGCAAAGATTTTTATAAACAGAAGGCCATTTTCGTTTTATTTTAAATGGTAAAACAAAAATGATGATTTTAAAAGTTTTCTCCCGTCTCAGGAATTTTGAATGGAGACTTGGGAGCCAAATGTCTATCTAAAAATAGAACAGAGCTCTGGAAATAACAGTTGTGTCTACAAATGAAATGTCTGCAGTTCCCAAATCAGTCCTTTTTCAGCCCCAGCTGCACACGCCAATAAGAAATTAGCAGCAAGGTAACACCCAAGAGTAAGGAGGTGGATAAGTCAAAGGTGAGGCTTCCATGAGTTGAAATGTTTTGCAGCCATTAAAAATGAAGTTTACGAAGAATTTTTAATGACATAAGTGCTTATGATGTGATGTTAAGTGAACAAAAAAGAGGGTACGGAAATACTTATTTTAGTGTCATTGCAACTATGTAAAAACACACACTCGCCCAAAAAGGGTTGCAGGAAAGAACACCCAAATAAATGTTAATAGTGTTTATCTCTGGCTAGTGGAACTGTGGGTGATTCTTTTTTCTTCTTTTTTATATGTTCTGTGTTCTCAAAGTCTTCTATAAAGATCACTAATTATTTTCATGAAAAAAAAATATGTACTCATCTGAGCTCCCCACCCCCAAATCGCAAGGGTCTCTAGGTAGAAGGAACAGCACAAACAAAGGCCAAGAAGCAGGGAGGAAGCAAGCCAGGGTGGCCAGAGCGTGGGGCAGGGGAATGTGGTAAAGTTGGTGCCAGACCTCCTGGGGCCTTGAATGCCAACCCCAGCAGCTTGAATTTTATCCAGAACCCTATCTTCTGCCCAGGTTCAAAGTAGAGAGACCTGCTCCTTCTGGAAGATGAGGGCTTCAGGGTGTTGTGAATAGCTCCAGGTGCCAACCTCTTCTTTATTCCCCACTCCCCCCAGGGAAGAGTTTCACACTGACCATCACCGTGTTCACCAACCCCACACAAGTGGCCACCTACCACCGAGCCATCAAGGTGACCGTGGATGGACCCCGGGAGCCCAGACGTAAGTGCCGGAGCCACTCAGCCCCCTGGGTCGGGGAGGAGGGCCCAGCGGGGGAAGGGCGGTCGCCAAGGTCAGACAGATGGCACTGGATCCTGGGAGCTGTGGCGGACGGCAGTCCTCCGCTCCACACCCCCGCCCGACTCTGTGCCTGTGCTTAGCCCGGGCTTGTAGGAAGCCATTCTGGGAAGAGGAGATGACTGAACCAACCTGACCTGCCCTTGGCTCCCTGTACCCCAAGGGATGACTGCCCACTGGGGGCCGGCTGGGGGAGTATGGATTTACAACCTTTAAGGAAAGGAAAAGGATGGGTGTGTGTTGTGTGTGTGTGTGTCTGTGTGGTGTGTGTGTGTGTGTCTGTGTGGTGTGTGTGGTGTGGTGTGTGTGTGTGTGGTGTGTGTGGTGTGGTGTGGTGTGTGTGGTATGTGTGTGTGGTGTGTGTGTGTGGCATGTGTGGTGTGTGTGGTGTGTGTGTGGTGTGGTGTGTGTGGGGTGTGGTGTGTGTGTGGTGTGGTATGTGTGGTGTGTGTGGTGTGGTGTGTATGTGTGTGTGGTGTGTGTGATGTGTGTGTGTGGTGTGTGTGTGTGGTATGTGTGGTGTGTGTGATGTGTGTGGTGTGTGTGGTGTGGTGTGGTGTGTGATGTGTGTGTGTGTGGTGTGTGTGGTGTGTGTGTGTGTGTGTGGTGTGTGATGTGTGTGTGTGTGTGGTATGTGTGGTGTGTGTGGTGTGGTGTGTGTGTGTGTGTGGTGTGTGTGGTGTGTGTGTGTGTGTGTGTGGTGTGTGTGGTGTGTGTGGTGTGTGTGGTGTGGTGTGTGTGTGGTGTGTGTGTGTTTGCAGGTGGAGGTTGGGCCAGGTTTGCTCTACTCCACCCCAGCTTCCTCTGCCAGTGGCAGAGGGAGGGAGCCATCAGAAGTAGGGGCTGCTCGGGCTGCAAGGCCAGATCCCCTCCTTGGAAACGTTCTTTGAGTCTTAGCATGTGACTTAAGTCACATAGAGCCCAGACACTCTGACCCCAGGACCCACATCTTGAGATCAGGAATGCAAATTTGATTCTGCAAATATTTATTGAGCACATATTCTGTGCAGGGAGCCCTGATCCGTGCACTTTAGCATCAAAGAAAGTTTGTGTTTCATTGCTTCTGCTGCTGAATGACCTAGAGTTTGCAGATTCAGACTGGGGAAACTGGAGGGGCAGCTGCCACAGTGGGCCTGAGGCCTGTGTTCCCTGAATGAATGAGTGAAACAAAGAAGCAGCTGGTCATCGCTGGACTGGCTGCTTCCTGAGCTCTGAGCAGAGCTCTTGTGTGGACTGGCCCACTCACGGCATGCTCATGCCTGGTGTATTGAGAGCTGCCGTGTCCTTCTCTTTGTAACTGTGGCCCTTTACAGTTTAGAAAACCCTCTCACATTTATTGTCTCATGGGATCCTGAACCAAAGGGTCACTAGTTCCAGGGAGGAGAGAATCCAGCCCTGGGGATGTTGAGAACCTGACCAGGGCGTCACACTGTCTCAGGTGCAGGGAGGCCCCAGTCTTCCCAGAGGCAGCCTTCAATTCCAGTTCCAGGGCTAAGTGGGCCTGAGGCAGGAGGCTGAGAATGGGGTGTGGCTGTACCAGGGCAGCGCCAGTGAGGGCCACCCAGGCCTGGCTCCCCATCTGTCCAGTTCCTGGGCCCACTCCAGTACCTGGCCACTTGGGAAAGGCTCAGAGCTGGGCCCGGTGGCCCTGGAAGAGTTTCCCTGTAGGCCTCTCAGGGCCACACCTCCTCCACCCTGCCTCGGGTTCCTGAACCTGGTGATCAGGCCCAAGTTACTCACCTCCCAGCTGGCACCTGCCCTGGCCAGATTCCTGCTGAGTCCTTCCTGCTGGGAGTGGATGTGGATGGGTCCATGCCCCTGGTCTTGGACTTTGTGGCTCTGAACAATCATGGCTCCCTTTTGGCCTCAGTTTTGTCGTCTGTGAACCGGGTCAGTGACCCCAAGAGTCTCAAGGTGGTGATGGCTGGGAAGCCCTTGTGAGCCATAAGCCCTTGGTGCAGAGAGCAGATTCTGAGCCAGCTTGCCTGGCTCGGAGACCTTGGGCAAGGTCTGATCTCTGTGGGCCTCAGCTGCCTCCTCCAGGAAGTGGGATGATACCACCCAGCCTGCAGGCCTGGAGATCAGTGATGGCTTGTGGATAGCATCTGGCTGTAGCAGAGGGTCCTTGTGAGTCTCTGTATCTGTGGTATTCTCTTATCCCTGGTACCTGGCATCCCCTCTGTACTCCCACCACTAGCACCGTTAGCCGATGGTGAACTTTCTTGGTCGGCAGCAGGGTGGCTGCTGAGAAATGCAGGCCATAGTAATAGAGGTATCAGGTCTCCGCTGAGGGAGGTGGTATCGTACTCGAAGTCTCCAGGGGCAGAATCAGGATGAATGGGAGCCGCGGTTGGGCTCAACGTGATGATGAGCTGTTAGGAGCCACTCCACGAAAGAGTGAGCACCCACTGTGTAGAGGCATGTGAGCAGAGGGCGCTGGGAGCTTGGGGGGAAGGCACCCAGGGACCGGCCAATGCCTGGAATCCCTCAGAACCCTCCACGTTCAGCCCTGCCCAGCCCAGAGCAGCTGCCCACCCTCCCCAGCCGAGGCCACTGGCTAAGGGTGGAGGCTCAGCCCTACCCTTGGAAGCCCCCAGTCAAGTCCTTGCCTGCTCGTCTCTCCTGAGGTCCCCCAGTCATGAGACAGCCCCTTCTCGGGGTGAGCTGGTAGGGGAAGGGGTGGCATAGGTCGAGGCAGCAAGAGGAAGGGAAAGAAATCAGGAGCGGAGAGAAGCTGGAGTCAGAAGCAAGGCGGTACGGGCCAGATCAGTGACTGGAAACAAAGTCTTAGCAGAGGCTCATTTACAGAAAAGAGTAGATGTGGGAGGCGGCACATCTCCCAGTCTCCCATCTGAGCACCTGCTTGCTCTTCCCCCTGCCCGGCCCTCAGGGCAGGTCTCACCTGCACCCTGGGTTCCAGCCCCAACCTGCCCTTCACTCTGCGACCTTGGACAAACCTTCCTCCTTTCCCAGCTTCCGTTTCCCCACCTATAAGTGGTCAGAGGGCAGCTCAGCTGCTGCTGGTCAACGAGCACTCCCTGTGTGCCAGGCCCTGTGCAGGGTCTCTTTTTTTTTTTTGGCCGTGCTGCACGGCATGTGGGATCTGAGTTCCCCAGCCAGGGATAGAACCTGCGTCCCCTGCATTGGAAGCGCAGAGTCTTAACCACTGGAACACCAGGGAAGTCCCCCAGAGTCTCCTAATTGATCCTCGACAACCCCAGGAGGAGACATGCCAGGAGACCGAGCCACTTGCCCAAGGGTGAGCTTCGGTGCACCGCAGGGGCTCCAGCCTGGGGCTCAGGGAAACAAGGGCCGCTCAGAAGGGCCTTCCTAGCTCAGTGTGCTCGTCTGTAAGATGGGGATGATATTAGCTTCTGCTCCGGGGACTTGTGAGCTTTACGTGAATTACAGCTGCCTGGCCTGCAGGAGGTACCCAACAACCCTGATGGATTGTCACAGGGCTTCCCTTCGGGGCTTTTCTTCTGCTTTGTGACCCCCGACTCCGTGTGAGGGCTGAGCCTTCCTTGGGGAGGGGTGGGAGTAGAGGCTGGTCCCGGGAGCCGGGGAGAGGCGCCTGCAGATCCCCGAGGCCCGGCTGTGGGTTCTGTGGCCAGGTCGTTCCCCTCCGCTGCCCTGCAGAGCGTGCCCAGTCTGCAGCCAGGTGGCCGGCTGGGTTTGAAGGCTGGCTTGGTGGCTTCCTGCCTGTGTGGCCTTGGTTTCTGAGGTTCTCGGTGCTGGTGTCCCTCAGAGTCACCGGGGGCTGGTAAAGAAGCAGTGGAGCAGGATCCAATATACGGGGCAGCAGGCGGTGTAGCGCCTGGTGAGCCTGGGGTAGACTGCAGTGTGGGAACTGCTCACCCTGTCTCCCAGGCTTAGCAGGTGCCGTAGCTGAGAGGGCAGGACACAGGTTCTCCATGCTGCCTGAGGCCATGGGCGGGGGGCTGTTCTGACATCTTGCCTGAGGGCCCTTTCTTCCCCAAAGTGTACATGGGATGATTTCAACAAATATTTTTCTGGGTACCGACCATGTATCAGGCACTATTCTAGAAGCTAGGGACACTGCAGTGAACCAACAGATGGGCTCTGGCCCTCTTGGGTCTCACACACTAGGGGTGGGGAGAAATGGTAAACCATGCTGTTGTCACCATGGCCCACGAGGCCCAACCTGATCTGTGCCCTTTACCCCTTGCCTTCCTCTCTGACGCCCTTCTCCTCACTTACCCAACTCTGGCCGCCTGACCAGTCTTCAAACTGGGCAGCTTCACACTTCTGCCTCAGGGCCTTTGCACTGCTGTTCCCTCTACCTGGGACACGCCTCCCCCAACAACCCCAGACGTGTGGCTCGCTGCTTCCCACCTTGAAGTCTTTACTCACACTTCTTAGTGAGCCCTCCCCTGACCACGCTGTTTTAATCAAACACACAGGCATCCCCCTCTCGCCCTTACACTTCCCGGCTTTCATTTTACTTATCACCTCCTAAGATGCTATATAGTTCACTCATTTATTTCACATATTTTTCATCTCCCCTGACTACTATATATGCTCCATGGGGTGGGGGTTCTTTGCTTTGCCAGACATTGATGTAGACCCTGGAACACGGACGTGAGCACTTAGTAGGTGCTCAGTAAATATTTGTTGAATAAATAAACGAGGTAAACAGATGATTAGCTAGTTTAATTTCAGGTAGTGAGAAGCCCTGCAAAGAAAATCTAAGCTGGGGGTCGGGGGGGAGCGGTGGAGAGTGCAGGGCGGGGACCCACAGTGGGAGGGGGACAGGGGAGGCCTCCTGAAGAGGTGACATTTGAGCAGAGGCCTGAAGGAGGTGAGCAGACAGCCACTGGGGCTGCTGGGGGCGGGAGACGACGTGGGCAGGAAAAGTGACCCTGAGCCTGCAACTTTAGGACTGTGGCCGTCCTGAAGTTGCCACAGTTCTGTCCTCAGCTCCAGGTGGGATTGGAGGGATGCCCAGCTTGAGGAGAGGCAACTGCTCCTGGCCCCTGGCTCCCAGGACCCCACACCCCCAGGGGGAGTGCACCCAGCAGGAGGGAAGGGGTTAACCTTGGACCTCCCCGGTTCCCCTAATCAACTCCAGGCCACTGGAAGCCCCAGTTGTGCCCCTGGGAGAGCCGCTGGCCCCCCACCCGCCTGGTTCCTTGCCTAGCCACCGACTGGCTTTCATCTGCTCACAGGGGGCCAATTCACGGCAGACCACCTGGGGCTCAGCCCCCACCTACGACTCTGCTCGGCTGTTAGGAACCAGGGGTAAATCTCCTGACAGGCCGCAGAGCGGGCCTTGGGCCCGGGTGCCCCACCCCACGGCTGGACAGACAGTGGCTGCTGTGTATGGGATGTGGCCGCACCAGGGCCAGGCCGGGCAGCCGAGGAGGTGGCCAAGTGGCTTCCGATGGGAGAAGGGCCCCATGGCTGGAGCCCACATTGTTGCCTGCAGACCACGCTGCTCCTGGGGCCCCGCCCAGCTCTGTTTCTCCCTGCTCCCTGCTCCCGTTGGCCTCCTGCCCCCCTCACCCCACCGCGGCAGGACACTGAGCTGGCCTCCTGCCAGTCGGGCCTCACTGCCAAGGAACCCAGCTCTGCTCTCTTGGAGGTCTTGGGAAGTCAAGACCTTAGCAGCTGAGCTCCATGCAACACGCTGACCAGTCCAGGTTTGACCTTGACCATGTGCCTCCACTTTCCCATCTGTAAAATGGTTGTGATGATAGCGGCCTCTCGGAGGATCGTGGCCCTTGTAGACGACACGCGTGGCCTGCCTGGCACAGTGCTTGGCACGTCGTAGATGTCTGCTCAAGCGATTGCCACTCTCATCACAGGGGCTTGTGTCAGGCCAGTGTGAAGGCAAGGGCGTGGCCCTGATGGCCCCTGGATTTCCCCCTGAAGCACCAGGTACCTGGCAGGTGTGGGGACCCGGTGCTGAGAGATGCCGGGTGAGTCACCCACCTGGCTGGGCCCCAGCGTTCCTCCCCCAACTTTTATCCTTCTCACACACCTGCGAGGCTGGGCCCTCCCACTGTCCAGATCCATTGAGGAGGGGTTGTAAACCCAGAGTGCCTTCCTTGAGCGCCACGGCCAGGTGGGCTGTTTAATTCTCCCGGCCTGTCCCCAGACTCAGGAGTTAGAGTGTGAGCTCCACTTCACAGGTGACACAGCTGTGGCCCAGTGGGTAAGAGCTGCCTGGGACAGGCCTGGGCTGCTGGGTCCTGGAGGGTCATAAGTGAGGATCGGAGCAGGTGCCGTCCCACGGGCTGTCAGTGAGTTGAGCCCAGGCGCCGCAGGCGGACAGGCAGCCCAAGCGAGGTCCAGAGGGCCAAGGTGGGGCCGTCCCCAGGCAGTCCCCCTCCTCTGCACAAAGTGCTCTGCCTTGAAACACTTGGGGCCTGTCCTCTAGCTCATCCTCAACTCAGGGGTTAGACACTATGATAACCACTTGACAGCTGTGGAAACTGAGGCCCAGAGGAGCAGAGGGACTTGGTGGGTTAGAGCAGGGTGTGATTAGAGGGTTGGACGCTCAGCGCTGAGCTTCCGAGCAGGGCACGGCTCCTGGTGGAGTCCACTGAGACCCTCTCATCTTCTTCTTTCCAGGCCTGTAATCCTGCACCTGCTCTGGGCCCTGGGCCCGGGCTGGGTCCTAACACCCATTGTTTGGAGCCCCTGACTTTCCAAACCCAGGCTCCTTTCCTACAAGATGGGCTCCGGGAAGACAAGGTGGCCAGGTGCCTCTATGTGACCTCGAGCATGTCCCTGGCCTTCACTGAGCCTCAGTTTTCTCACCTGTGAACTAGGGACAGTGGTAGACCCCCTCATGGGGATAATGCAGGTGAAACAAGGCAGAGCGTGTCAACCGCTTAGACAGTGGAGTGGAGGAAGCACTGAGTAAGTGTCGGCCACTGTTTTTCTTTCCGTTCCTGCTAGCTACTGCTCTTAGCCTGCAAGGTGCTGGGAGAAGGGGGCTTCCTGGAAGAGGCAGAGAATAAATACTAGAGAAACCCTGGGAGCAGCAGCAGCAGGAGGCGGTGATGGGGGTGCCCGTGGGGGGCTCATCCTGGCCAGTGGCTGAGTCTTGCAGTCTTAAGTCAGGGACTTTCAAAGCTAGAGGGGCCTCAGTGAGCAGTGTGTGCAGATGGGAAACTGAGTCCCAGCATGAAAGGGCTGGGCCCCTGGTGACCTAGTGAGCTGGGCCAGGGCTCCCCACCCAGCTCTCACTGTGGGCAGCCGAATGAAAGAGGTCTATTCTGAAGGCACATCTTCTTTCCTCAGGCACAGGGAGTTCCGTTCTGCTCCCAGTGTGAAGGCCCAGGCCCCGTGGCTCTGAGACTCTGTGGCGCCCTGGCCACGTGGAGTCATCTCAGCTCCCCCTTGCCCCTCCTGGGCCGTGGCTCCAGCATTCCACAGCAACAAGGAAGCAGTTCCCCAAGTGCTGTTAAAACTCCTCCTCCAGGAAGTCTGTCCTGCGTGAAGGCAGAGCAGCATGTGGTGGGAGCGTGGGCTCTGGGACCACATTACCCGATTTATATCCCAGACCAACCGCTTAGTGTAGGGCTCATCTTGAAGCCTCAGTGGCCCCATCTGTACAATGGGACCAAAAGGGAAGTGTCAGGAGAAAGAGCACTGGACTTGGAGTCGGGGTCTGGGTGCCGACGCCAGCTCCGTTGTCCTGGCTTTGTGTCCCGGACAGGACTTAGCCTCCTGGCCTCCGTGTCCTGGTCTCTATGTGGGGATGATGATCCTGCGTCCCTTGGCACAGGCTGGGGTAGAAGTGACCGTGCAGATGGTGGGGCCCCAGGTGGGTGGAGAGCGTCCGGTCACCTTATTTGGCCAGCACCACGACCTGCGAGGGCACCACGATGCAGACACCGTGGCTCGGGGTGGGTGGGGGAAAGGAGTGAGGCCACCAGGCGGCAGAGCCCATCCTCAGACCCAGGCTGGCTGCGAACCCCTCCCTCCTTCCACTGGCCCAGAGGAGTATCTCTAGACACATAGTGCACAGTGTGACTCAGAAACGGGACTTTATTAGCCAGTGGCGATAACGAGGCCTGAGGTTTTGCACCAGCTTTCGTGTAACCCCACTGGCTCACTTCAAGCTTGTGGTTGACTAAGACACCCAGATCCTCTGCACCTGAGCTGCTGTCAGGTCAGTCTGCGGTCTCCAGATCTATCCAGCCGGCTTCCTGCCTGTTGAGATTGTTCCGACTTCATTCATGCCCCAGCTCATCCACATTGCCTTGCCATTTTCAGTGGCCTCGGCAGCCAGGGCAACAGCATTTCCTCCAAGGCCGATCAGGACTGAGGCCAGGCCGTCCGGCACTTCCCTAGAGACCACGTCCTGAGGGGTATCCATGAGCCAGTCCTCGATGGCTAAGGTTAGACAACCAACCAGCAAATGAAATCCCAAGCTTGGAGGATGCAAACCGGCAGCCCCTGAACAGGACATGTTCTACACAGTGGTCGAGTTATTTTGTTGTTGTTTTCAGTATTTGAATTGCCAACACATAAAATACGGGAGGCTTCACATAAAAGCAGGTTTATGGCTTCAGGTAAACTGGAAGCTCTGGCAACACTGGGTCCACCCCCACCAGGGCACCAGTCAGCTGGACTGGATGGCAACGGCCCCTTCTACGAGGCCCACCCTCTCCAGTCTGCCCCAGGCCCTACGCATCCCATGTGCCTCATTTATGCGACTTGCCCAGCCCCCATAGTCATCTAACCTGGTGGCCCCAGCTCCAGCCAAACTACCCCCAGCCCACGTTTTTCCTGTTGCCAAGGGTCCTGGGAGGCGCAGTGGGGGGCCCGGCTGGGAGCCAGGTGGTCTCATTTTGGCAGCTGGATGTCCCATGGGCTCAGGCCTGGGGCCTCCTCGGAGGGGAAATTGGGTCCCTGGTTCTTGGTGACTTGCTGAGCCCATTGAGGCTCCTGGGACAACCTGTTCCATTTCTAAGGGCTCTCACATGCCTGTTTGAGCTTGTGACAGTGGTGTGTAGCAAGACTAGGGGCCTGTGTGTACCAGAATGCATTGCATCCCCCTTTTGAAAATCAGAAGTCAGGCCCATTCTGAAGTCCCCACCTCTGTCCCCTCACTCCCAGTGGCAGTGAAGAGTCATCTCACACCTTCCAGGCCCCTAGGACACCATTTTCCAAGCCTCAGCAAGCCTGGTGAGGAGTTTTGTTTTACTTCCCGCTACCTCTCTCTCCTTCTTCTTTCTCTGTCAATCTAGAAGGTTCCTCGTGTCACTGAAGACCCCAGGACTCAGGCAAGCCTTCCCCTCTCCCTTAGCCCCTCCCCACACTTCTTTTCCAAGGATCCCAAGTCTAAGACATCCTCCCTCTTTCCTCGCTGTGTGACCTCGGGCAAGCCTCTTCACCTCTCTGAACTGCAGTTCCCTTGTCTGTAAAAAGAGGACCAGGCCCACCTGTCTGCCTGGCCTCCTCCCTCAGGGTCAGGTGGAGCCCAACGGGCCAACCTCGGCTGACAGGCTGATCAGGAGAGCCCAGGAATGTCCGGTCCTCTCAGTGAGGAGTCTGTTATAACACAGGGTCTGCCCTGGAGAAATCCCCCGACACAAGGAGGTGTGTGAACAGAGATATTCCTGGGAGTCCTGCATGCAGGGGGATCATTTGGAAGTGAGCTAAGTGTCCATCTGAGAGGAACGGCTGAGGGGACTGCGGCCTCCAGGGGATGTGACGAGCAGGAACGAGGGACACCCACAGGCTTAGTGAGGCCGTCCCGCCCCCACCTGTTGCCCCTCACTGTGCCCCGGGGTGGGCTCCCGAGGTTTTGCGGGAGCTCTGTTGTTTCTCTGGGGCTGGGTTACTCTCTCCAGCTATCAGATGAGGAAACTGAGGTGGCCCCCCAGGTGTGCTACTGAAAGAGCAAGTTAGAGAATGATACAGCCAGGCTGAGACCATTCAAGAAAGTTCTGTGAGAAACTTGCTCTGTGTTTTGCATGCACGTGAAACCAAAAAACGGCTGGAAAGAAAGACCTCCAAATTGATCACGTGGGGATTTCTGGGCAGGGATTTAGGGTGGGTCAGAGGGGCCATTAGCCTTACCTGTAATGCTTTTATTTTTGTAGCTATTCATACTTTGCTTGTGAAATGTAAAATGAGTAATTGAAAAAGTGGTGTGTTTGTGTGTGTGTGTGTGTGTGTGTGTGTGAGAGAGAGAGAGAGAGAGAGAGAGAGAGAGGTGGTGGTCCCTGCAAGCCTGATGTCATTCGAGAAGCCTTGAGGGTGGCCTCGGCTGGCTGCTTAAAGGCAGGGGCATGGCCATCTTGACGAGGCTGGGGTCCTTCCTGTGTGGGCCGTGGCAGAGGGATACTGGGAAATGCTGGCGGTTTCTCCAAGTGTGATGCCCAAGCCAGGTGCCCTGGTCCCCTGTTCCCAGCTTCGGGACAGAGATGGGAGTCTAGCCCCTCACACAGCGCCCCACTCCACTTCCCAGCATCGTGGTGAATTTCCCCTCCTGTCTGAGACCCAGAGGGGAGAAGCATGTGCTGGGGGTCCCAGGGTAGCTCTGGGCTGGAGGAGCCAGCATTCCCATTCCGGGGCCATCTCCCATTCCTCTTGCAGATGTGAATGGCAGGCAGGATGGATGCTGGGGGGCAGACAGTGGCAGCATGCCTGGGTTCTCTCCCTGCCTCCCATGGGAGCCTGCTTAAGCCCCTTTCCCGTGCCTGTTGCCTCAGATTCCCCTTCTGCCAAAAAGCGTAACGTACAGGTGTAGGTCGCAGGCTTTGATTTGAACGCTGAGTTCAAATCTTGACTCCACAACTTACTGGCTCTGTGGCCTGGAACCTCTTTGAGCCTCACCTGTGGCATAAGAAGGTACGAGTGAGATGATGGCAGCCCCAGGGCAGCATGTACTGACCATTCTCTGTTCAGAAGAGACATCGGTAGTGGCCTTTGGGTTCTCCCTACAGAGGCCTAAGGGTAGACCTCAGGGAGAACTTCCCAGCAGAGCAAGGCATTTCTGCCTCCTGAGACTCACGGGGACCAGCTTCTCACGGGCTCTCATGCTCTGCAGGGCATCGACAGAAGCTGGAGGACCAGACCAAGGCGTTCCCCGACCGCTTCGGGGAGCTGGAGCGCCTGCGCATGCGGGTGACGCCGAGCGCGCCCAGCCCCCGAGGCTCGCTCAGCACCGCCGGCCCCTTCAGCAGCCAGGCCCAGACCCCCATCCAAGGTACGTCGCAGGGAGGGGGGCTGCGGTGGGAGAAGGGGACGGCGGCCTGGAAGCGGTCTCTCTGCTCCGGACCCAAAGCTCATCCCAGGGTCGCCGGCTGCACCACCCTGGTGTTTGGTATAAAGGAACGCGGCCTGCTCTGAGGGCCTGCTCTGCCCGGTCCTGGGCTCAGCCCTTCCTTCCTTCATTCAGCAAACATTTACTGTCACTCACCCTGTGCCGTCGTGGTGCCTGGCCCCAGGGATGAATAGACAGGCACAGTCCCTGCCCTCCACGGGCTCCCTGTGCCCGGCGGGAAATGGGTATTAGTCCCCCAGTGCACCCGTTACAGTTGGGCAGGCCTCGCCCCAGGAGCCTGAGACAGACACGTGTCTGTCAAGGACGTCACAGCCCCCCAGGCCTCAGCTTTCTCATCTGAAAGCGGGGTGGTGGTGGATGCCTCTGCCTGGGCCTCGGGCGACATTCAGATGACGTTACTGCACTCAAACTTTGTAAACTGTGAAGTGAATTTGTCCCTGGAGAGAGACAGAGCATCTCCGGAGAAAGGTCCCCGCCTGGCCCAGAGACTCTTCCCAAACAGGAAGGAGGAGGGAGGCCTGTGGGCGGAGGCCCAGGATGGAGTCTTTACCCCTTGGCCAGATGGACACGGCAGGCACGTGTGAGCCTGTCTCGGGCAGGCCGTCCGGGTGTACAGGGCCTGGCACATAGCACGTGCTCGGTAGGTGGTCAGATGGTGAACATCTACGCTGCTGTCCAGGTTCTCCTGGCCGGTGGGTTGGGGTGCCGGAGGCTGAGTGCGCAGCTGACCCTCAGGCCAGGCAGGGGTGGAGAGTGCTCGGCAGCAGTGCTGGACGTGGCCGGGAGGGCTGGCTGCGGCCGTCATGCACCGTGGGTGTCTGTTCTTTCTTGGTCCTCCAGGTCCTGGTTAGAACCCATTTGGCAGATGAGTGAATTGAGGCTTAAGAGGTAAAGGGCCACTCTTGGGTCACACAGCGCATCAATGACCAGGTTCAAAGTGTCCACAGCACCTGCCCCCAGGAACTTCCTGTACTTCTGAGGGCACAAGAGAGGGAGTCCCTGCTGGGTCTCTCCATTAAGGGAGGCCCTGCCCCCAGCCCTGGCCATGTGTGCCAGGCACAATGCCATGGCAGGGGGACTTGATGCAGCCCCGTGGTGTGAAGAGACAGTACCTCCCTTCTGGCCTGGGAAGCTGGGCCTTGGCCCTGCTGAGCCCCCGAGGTGGGGAGAGGCCCCAGGTCCAGGCTCTTAGCCACGGGCTGTCGAGTTTGAAACACTCAGCAACTCTTGAGCCAGGGGGGCTGCAGGGTAGAGGGGTCTGAGCTCAAGAGGCAGTAAGATGTCCTCTGGGCTCATGCCCACCCCTGCCCAGAAGCTGTCCACGCTCCCCTTCCTGGCAGGCCAGCCTTTGCGCAGGTACAGTGGTCTAACACTCCAGGCCTTTCCCTGACATGGGCAGAGCTGGGGCCCAGCCGGGGGGCCCTGGAACCCAGCAGGTGGGGGCTAACAGTGGCGTCCTGTCCAGAAGCTCCCGTGGAAGGAGAACCCACCTCTCTTTCCATTTGTGTGGACATAGCTTGGGAATCAGCACCTGCTGGAGCCTGAGGCAGGCCTACCCACCCTCCGTCCAGCCCCAGAGGGCCAGGCCTAGCCCAGCAGCAGGCAGAGCCCCTGCCTCCCCCGAGGCTGGGAGGAGAGGAGGTCGGGCCTGTGTGGGATAGTGGCTGACCCAGTCCTTCCCCTTCTGCTGTATCCTGAGGCAGGGTGCTCGCTAGCCATCCACAGCATTGGACTTCAGGCAGCCTCTGTGGCCCTTCACACCAGCCAGGCCTCCCCGTCCTCAGGCCTGTCCCCTTTGGAGTGAGAGGAAGGGCTTTTGACAACCAAGACCAAGGAAGGAACGTGAACTTTGCAGTCAGGTGGACCTGGCTAGGAATTCGGGCTCTGCCAGGCACTGGCTGTGTGATCTTAGGCAAGTCGCTTCACCTCTCTGAGCCTCAGTTTTCTCATCTGTAAAGTGGGAAGAAGGAGGTATCTGTCACAGGGGTGTTGGCAGGTCCAGGCTTGGGGAGTCCCTCTCACTGGCCCTCCCCTTCTGGTGGGACAAGCCTCTACTTTCAGACTCCATCCTGGGGGTCCCCCTCAGGATACCCCACCACCACTTCTCTTGGTTCCTGTTAATAGCTTTGACCCCCCAGCTTTGGTGACTGGCAAGCAGTGCCGAGGCCCCAACCCCTCCGTACCCCAGCCCCCAGCCCCCTGGCTGTGACCGCCCACAATGGGGGCTTCTCACAGCTCAAAGGCCTCATTCAGCCACCACACAGCAGCTGGGGCAATTTGGAGAAGAAAATAAACATTTCCTTCCAGTGTTGGGATTGGCTGCTCGACAGAGGCCTGGCCAGCTCGGGTTTCTTGGGGCTACTGGGCTGGAGGGGGCGGGGCTGGGGGCAGGAGCTGAGGGGGTGCTGAGGGCAGACACTCCCCCCACCTGGGGAGGGAGGCAGGAGAGGACGGTGAGAGGGCCGGGCAGGCCTGCCCGCAGCCCACATGACCCCCGAGGGCCCACCTGGCACGGAGGCCCAGGCTACAGCCCTGCCATCGCATCCTGGGCTCCCTGTTTGGGCTCCCTCCTGTCAGGCGGCAGCGCTCGCTCCCCTGGGCTCAGGGCAAGTGTTAGCCTCATGCTTGGCTGTGCTCGGGGTGCCAGGCGCTGCCAACAAGGCTCCTCCCCTGGGGTTCAGAGATGAGGGCAGGAGCCAGGCTCCTCCGACCCCCTAGGCCTCAGGGCAGCACTGACCAGCCAAGGGATCTGTTAGGGAGGGTCCAGATGGGCCAGAAGGCCCCCGTCTCCCGGCCCCTAGCCCCCACATCTCCCCACCTGGAGCCCGGAGCCTCATCCCGTATCATCCACATCCGGGACCAGAGCCTGCTGCTGAGGAAACACCCCCCGAGCTGAGCTGGGAAGACCCCAAAGTCCAGAGAAGTTACAAGTCTTATCTGAGGTCGCACAGCACCTCAAGCAGATCTGGGGAATGAGGCCTGAGGGCACCTGCAGCTCAGCCACGCCTCAGGCACGGCAGGCGGTGCACACCTGGAGCTGGCCAGGGGCAGAGGCTGGCCTCCTCCTCAGCCCTCTCTGGCCCCTAGTCTTTGGTGGACAGAGGGCTTGGGAACAGACAGACTTTAGACTGCTGCTGGGGGCTCATCCACCTCCCCACTGCTGCCCAGAGTCACCCCTTGGCCAGGGTACAAGGAAGGCCCAGGGTCAGGGGCTCAGCTTTGCAGGGCCCTGAATGAGCCGGTTCTCCTGAGTGCCCAGAACAGGAGGTGTCACAGCTGCAGTGGCAGCAGAAACCCTCATCAGGCCCCTGCTGTGTGCCCAGTGTAGGCACTTTACATGTATTAACTAATTTAATCCCTAGGAACTGTTATTGTCTCCATTTTTCATGTGGGACAACTTGATGCACAGAGAGGTTTAGTGACTTGCCCAAAGACACACAGCTAGTAAGTGTCAGAACTAAGATAAGTATCCAACCTCAGAGACCACACAGTTGTGCTGCCTCAAAGATGGGACAGTTACCCTTCAGGCACGTGTCAGAACTCAGGACTGAGAGCCCTAGGATTCTGTGTAGGTCCAATGTGCTGTGTGACACTTAGGCAAGTGCCTCACCCTCTCTGAGTCTCAGTCTTCCTACCAAGGGGTTTAGACTCAATCCTGAACCCCTTTGAGTGTTGAGGTTTGGGGGGGGTCTGTGATTACAAAAGTACGGGGCAGAGGCTGGGATGCTTTTGTCTTGGAGCAAACCCCTGGGGGAGCCAGGGTGAGGCCTGGGCTGGACACTGGGTCTCTCTGTGACAAGGGCAGGGTCCAGGCCACCAAGCCCCTCTGGCTGCCATCTGTCTCGCTTTGCTGTGGAGGCGGGTGAGGGTGGCATCTGATCCTTGTCTGGCCACCAGTCAGCTCCAGCCTGCAGGGCAGCCCTGGAGACACAGGCCCAGGCTGAGGCCAGGGTGGGGGGGGGTGGGGGATGGACAGAGCTGCCGTGGACCCAGCTGCCACAGCACAGGCGGAAGCTCCTGTAACCTAACTGAGCCCCACCTGGGCAGGAGAGGTGCAGGCGCACACGCACGTACACCCCAGCGGGAGCAGAAAGCAGAGGCCTCGTGATGAGTTCCAGTCCTTTCTGTGCAGCATCAGGAGAAGCCACCTTTCTCTCTCTGCCTGGTTCCTCGTCTGCGAGAGCAGGGCCTGACTCCCAATCTCACGGGACCGTTGGAGACCCTCTTTACCGAGAGCGAGAGAGGGAGGGGAACCTGCCAGGCCAGGCTGTTGGGCGGCCTGTGCTGGCCCCGCCCTTGGCTCCCCATGCACCCACAGCCCAGCGGGGAGCCCACCTGCCCCCTCGACAGGCCTCTGCATGGCTAGGCTGGGAAGAGGATGCCGGGAGGAGAGAAAAGCCCTCCCCCTCCTCTGCCTGCCCCGGCAGAGCCCGGGGCCACCCACAGCCCAGACCCCTGCTCGCACCTGCTTCCCAGGTGGGACCAGATTGGGAATCAGCAGGCTCCAGCCCCCGAGCAGCTCAGGGCGGTGGGAGCAGAGCCACATGTAGCACCAGGGATCCCCCTAGATGGGCCTGTAAACCAGAGCCCGAGGTCATTCTTGAAGAAAGGCCGCCAGAGTGGTGTCGGGCAGTGACTGACCATCCTCCTTGCTGTCCCCAGGCACCTCCGACCTGAACCCTTTCTCCGACCCCCGCCAGTTTGACCGCTCCTTCGCAGCGCTGCCGACCCTCCCGGAGAGCCGCTTCCCCGACCCCCGGATGCATTACCCAGGGGCCATGTCGGCCGCCTTCCCCTACAGCGCCACACCCTCGGGCACGAGCATCGGCAGCCTCAGCGTGGCCAGCATGCCGGCCACCAGCCGCTTCCACCACACCTACCTCCCACCGCCCTACCCGGGGGCCCCGCAGAACCAGAGCGGGCCCTTCCAGGCCAGCCCTTCCCCCTACCACCTCTACTACGGCGCGTCCTCCGGCTCCTACCAGTTCTCCATGGTGGCCGGCAGCAGCAGCGCTGGCGACCGCTCGCCCACCCGCATGTTGGCCTCCTGCCCCAGCAGCGCCGCCTCTGTCGCCACCGGCAACCTCATGAACCCCAGCCTGGGTGGCCAGAGCGACGGCGTGGAGGCCGATGGCAGCCACAGCAACTCGCCTACCGCGCTGAGCACGCCCGGCCGCAT
The DNA here is from genome assembly GCF_039906515.1 of Pseudorca crassidens. Classification (NCBI taxonomy): domain Eukaryota; kingdom Metazoa; phylum Chordata; class Mammalia; order Artiodactyla; family Delphinidae; genus Pseudorca; species Pseudorca crassidens. The sequence goes on along the minus strand of NC_090297.1, from coordinate 19,301,175 downwards.
GGACGAGGCCGTGTGGCGGCCCTACTGACCGCCCGGGTCCAAGTGGACTGCTCCCACTGGTGGCGGGGACCCCAAGAACCTTCCAGACAAGTGGCGGGCCCAGCTCCAAGGCTCAGGGCACTCATGGAACTTAACGCTTCACGGCAGCTGTGGGCCCAGGGTCCGTGGTCCTGGGGCCCAGAGCTGGTAGCTGGCTCTGAGAGCATCTGGTCCAGCCACGTCTTTGTACAGAGGGGTCGGGACCTCCCCCAGGACCCCACCCCCAGCCCAGATCCTACTCATCTCATCCCACGTCCCCTTGGGAGAAGTAGCCTCCTCCTGCCACCTCCCCTGGAATGACCTGGCTGTCCCCAGCTATGCCCACTGCTGTCACGGGGCCCAGGCCTCCTGGGACAGAGACCATCTCTGTTCCAGAGCGAGGTGGCATTTGCCCACACGGTTTGGCCTCTTATCCTCGGGACCCTAGAAAGACCTCCCCACCCTTGCCTTCCTCAGAGACCCCGCACCCTGTGGGCCCAGCCCTCCCTCTGCATTTACACAAGTTGAGTCACAACTGGAAGGTTCCCCAGCCCTGAGAGGGGCTCACTTATGGTTTGGATGGGGAAGGAACCCCTCCAGAGGCCCCAGGGAATCGCTAGCAGAGATGGAATGAGGATACCCCCAGGCCCGCCCCTCAGCTCTGTTTCCCTACAACTCCTGGCAGCTAAGGGCCCCGACCCCATCCCAGCCGTCCATGGGTCCCAGGCCCCAGAGCAGACTGGCCTGCGGCAGCAGGCCCCTAAAACCAGGAAAGACACCTGCGGACAGGTCTTCCATGCACTTTACCAGTCCAAGGCATTTGCCCTCTGTTCTCTCAGTGGGGGCTGGGAAGGGTCCCTTTCCCCCTAGGCTGGTCTCAAAATTGCCATTTTTGGAGAGAGCACCAGGACCAGACAGGTCCTACCAGAAAGCCTTGGGGTAAGGGGTCATGGGGTCAGATGTCAGCATCCCTGGCCCATCTAGGTCCAGCCAAGCTGTGCACAGCCAAGCTGTGCCCCGGACCCGCAGCCTCGTGGGAAGGCCCAGCCTAACCTTCCAGTCTCTGACACACAGCTCCCCGTCTTTAACCAGTCTGCTTCCAAAGCAGTCTTGAACAAAACACCAGTTTTTAAAGCTGATTTTAGAGAAAGAAGCTTGTCAAACATTTTCAGACACACGATCTCTTACAGAAAAAGCCGCCATGATAGTGAACGGTACCCCTCTGAGAGTGTGGAATTGTTAGGATCCCAAAACCTCCTCAAGGGGCCACAGTCCTTCAGCAGCATCCCACCAGCCTGCACCAAAGGCCAACCTGGTGCAGAACAAAGGGATCTCAAGTCTGTGGCTCTCTGGCATTTGTCCGAGAGGACGTGTGGGTGTCCCGGTAGAGGTGGGAGGATGTGGGGGAGTACGGTGGCTGCATGATGGCAGAACACAAGAGCTGGGAAGGGCTTGGCAGCCTCAGCTCAGCCCCTGCTCTGCTCACAGGGGAAGTATTACAGTTTACAAATGGGAAAGCAGGCCTTGCCCAAGGGTTTAAGCATGTCCGAGTATTTTTCGTTCTAGAAAGGCATAAAAAACCCATGTCTGAATTTTTTAGTTCTCGAAAGGCGTAAGTGGAAAAGGACAAAACTCTTATAAGCATTGGGCAGCATGTGGCTTTTAGCCATCGTTTCAGCCCCATCCTCTGTGGATGTGGAAATCTCCCCTACAAAATGCTCCTTAGCGGTTGTCTCTGTAATAGCACGTGACCTGTCTGCCACCGCACCTGTGACAACCGCCAGATAGGCACATGGGATGCACGCTCAGACAGGTTAGGAGCTACAGCTTCTCTTGTCCTGCCCTCACTGGAAAAAGCAGTCCCCTGCTTTTATCTCTTCAAAATAGCTGCTGGGGGTATCCTGCTGACTCCCTTCAGCCGGGGGAGGGGCGGGGGGCTATCTCCACCCCTTCTCAGGAAGCAGCTACAAATCCATTGCCCTCGTGTCTCCTCCTCTCCTATTCTCTTTGGTTGTAGACTGGCCCCAGGCCCCAGTGGGAGGCACCCTTGGGTTCCCAGTGCCCAGCACTTTGTAGCCCCTCCCCAGATTACTCCCCCTTCCTGACATCCAAGCCCCGGTGGGGGCAGGGACAGGAAATAAATCGACCCCCTCCCCGAAACTCCCTGACTCAAAGTGATGGCAGCCGTGCTGAGTTTTTTAAGGCCCACAGTGGGTACAGACAGCTTGGGCTGGTAAAGATGGGTCCTTATTTACAAGGCTGCTTTGAAGTTGTACTAGGCAAACACACTGACTTAGAAAGCACAAGGAAATGAAGGGGTTTGGGCACCATGTTACTGTAAGCCTCTTGGTGGTGGGTACGGATACGTTGTGACATATTGTCATGCTGAGGAGTTAATACCTGCTATACTCATATCTTCCGTAAAACCGACCCAGGGCTGGGAAGAAGGTGGGGAGGGATGGAAACTGCTTTGCACTATAATTTGCTTGGTGTGTTTGTTTTTAATGCACAACTTCCATGTACAGTAAACTGTCTTCTATACTATTTAACAGTAAAATGGAATTTTGGCTGATTTGTTACAATAATATAACTCTGAGATGTGTTGAAGGATCTCAGTGCCAGACTTCTAGAGCTGTATGCATGGGGGTGGGAGAGGATGGGAGTCCTCCCGCCATGGCCGGGGAGGAATGGGGCCGGGCCTGGGGACAGGAGCAGGACTGACCGCACTGCTTTGAAGATTCCCCAGCGCCTTGGCCTCCCTGCATCCGGCTCCATCCGGAAGGGCTGCAGAGACCACCCTGGGTAAGTACAGCTGGCGAGGGCTCTCCCATGTGTGGCTGGAACCCCAGAGGAATATCAGGTCTTCAAGGTGCCACCGTCCCTTCTCCCTTCGCAGGCGGCCCATGACTTTTCACAAGTCAACAGAATAGGCGGAACACCTGTTCCAGCTCATCCCCCAGGCTCTGAGTTGGGACATAGGCAGGTGGACCGTGAAGCAGCCTTGGTGAGAGCCCATCTCTGGGAACTGTTCGCTGCCATGCTGATAAATTAGCAGCAGTCAGCACTGCAAAGCAATCAGCCACGTCAGCTCCCCCATTTTGCAGATGAGGCGACTAAGGTGCAAAGAGGGGGTGTCACCTGGCCCCACAGCTCCGCGGAGGAGTTTGTGGCTGATGGTGAGGGCGACGGGTGTGAGGGTGTGGGCCCCTGGCTTGACAGCCTCCCCAAGCCTGCCAGCACGGAGGCTTGGCCCACCGTGCCTGTCCAGCTGGGGCTTGGGGACGGGAAATTTCATAAAACACCTTAGTTTTGAGTGAAAATACTTCAAAAGCTAATCCCAAGACTTTGCCCTGTTCAGTTAGGTTGGTCTGCCTGAAACCCAACACCCAACAGGAAGTTCCCCTTTCCCCGGCCTAAACCCTGATCCCCGCCCCTCTGCGCTGAAGCACGGCTTCTGCCCCAGGGCCAGCAGAGTCTTCTCTAGGCAGGATCCCGGCCAGAGCTGCAGAACTGCTCTGTGGGTGTGCTCTGAGTGCTGTCGCCCGGATGAGCAAGATGGTCCTGAAGCAGCATCTATAAGTCAACACTCTGCTTCCGTAATGTGTGTTTATTTGGGGGCCCTTTGTAGAGAATGATGGAGGTTATGAGGGAGCACGGTTCAAGCCCCTCCCCGCTGGCCACACTTTGGTGCCACAGCTGATACAAGAGGAGGTGTGGCCTCCAGAGCCCCTGACTCAAAGCTCCATCACCTTAACCCTAGCAAGCACAGACCAGCACACCCAGGTTCCCAAAGGGAAACTGAGGCCCAGAGAAGTCCAGGACTTGCCTGAGGTCACACAGGCTGCTGGGGGAAGAGCTGCAGTAACCATATCAGCCTGCAGGTGGCAGCAGGTGGGGAGAGTGAACATGCCCCTCCAGAGAAGGGGGAAAAGGGACTTGCCTAAGTTATGGCCAGAATTCAGGTTAGGTGTTGGAAAGAACTTCCTAACCTCAGGGGGTTCATCCCAGAAGGGCCTGGAAAATATCTTGATGTGGAGGAAGGGTTTTCTTTCCTTCTTTAGCTATGTGCCTGTGGGAAGTCCCTGGCCCTCTCTGAGCCTCCCTTTTTATTCAGATATTACACGAGCACCTACTGTATGCCAGGTATGTAGTATCAAGTCCCATGATCCCCAAAGGCCCTGCTTTGGGACAGGGGTTTACTCGGCTTGAAGGAAAGGTTGACATCCCTGGCCCAGCATCCCCAGCCTGCTGGAGCCCAGGCCCGAGCCCCCCACCTCCTGCACCTCCCATCAAGGGTAAAGGGGCCATTTGGTTCCAGAGTCTGGGAGCCCCTGGACTCTAGAATTCCATTTTGAGGCTCGAGGAGCTGGTCCAGTTTGGGCAGTGCCTACGGGTTCACCAGCCGTGCCAGGCCACAGCCTGTGTCCGGCCTGGCCAGAGGCTGAGAGAGGTGGTCCAGGCCTTGGGACTCCAAGGGGTGGTCTCCCTGGGCACTGGACTGATCTTGGCACCTCCTGAGGGGTGAAGTGGTCCCAGACAGACTTGAAAGTGCTGGGCTTCTGGCCATGGGGATGGCTTTGGCTTTTGTAGTGAGAGGTGGATGTCCCGGCAGGGGTCTACGGGCCCCAGGTGATGATGTGTGACCAAGGGAAGAGCTGTGAGGGCCGAAGGAGGCTGCGGTGAGGAGCTGCCCGGTGCGGGGCCAGCACCGGTGCTCTGGGGAAGGGCCTCAGGCCTGCCTTACTCCCCCCTTTCCCCAGACTGCACCCCACAAACACAGCCAGCCAGGCCCCCCCAGCATGGCCCAGGGGGCAGCTCTCAGCTGCAGCAGACACGCAGCTTGGCCACCGGGGAATGCACCTCAGTGGGTCGGTTCATTCTGGGGTCGTAAATGAAATGAGCTGTCCAAAGGATGGGGGCGGGGGGGCACCGGAGTGAAACAATGAACTGTTCCTTGCGGAAACTCAGGGTGCCCCCCGTTCCTCCCCACGAGGGCTGGGGAGCTGGGAGGGGGTGAGGGGCCGCATCCCCTCAACACCCACATCCACACCGATGTGGTCCAGCAGCTAGAGGAGCCCGGGGAGCCGGATTCCAGGCTTCCTATTTTTAGTCTTGCAGTTAACGGCACGCTGTTTGTTTTATATATTTATACTCACCCGCAGAGGGAGCCTGCCCTGAGCCAGCCCGGAGGAAGCCCTTGAGCGAAGGGGAGAGGAGCAGCCCCCGAGCTGGCTTTCTGGAGCCTCCCTTCCTTTGTGCCCATGCCAGCTGCTGGAAACCGTTGTGACCTCGTTGTCGTCCTAATGGGTGGCAGCTGTTTGGGCCACATACCCCACTCTGCTCTTTGGGCCTGGTGTCTGCGAGGCCTTGGCCAGAGTTCATTCACTCATTCACCAAACAGACCTAGGCCTCGATCCACCCTCATGTGCCAGCCAGCAAGAAAAAAGACCAATAAGACACAGCTGTGCTCCCGGGGAGCTCAGAGGACAGACAGGAAGACAGGAGGGCTAACCCGTGGGATACACGGTGCGGATGAGACAAGATGGAAAGATGAGTAGAAGTTCACCAGCAGAACTTCTACTCAGAGAAGCAGCAGGAGGGCCTCTAGGTGGAGGGAACCACACGTGCAGAGGCCTGGAGGACAGGAGTGTGTCTAAGCTGGGAGGACAGTGGGGAAGGTAGAGGAATGGCATGGGGATATGGGAGTCGAGCAGGCCAGGGGGTCACAGGGGCTGAAGGTCAAGCTTGGATTTGGTCCTGCAGGCACTGCGGAGTGGGGGCAGGTTCAAATGGTTGTGCGTCTGTTGGGGGGAGTCACCATGGCAGCCTGGAATATGAACTGCATGGGGGTGCAGCGAAGAGACCTGCTCACAGGCTACTGCAATAGTCCAGGCAAAGGAGGGTGAAGCCTGTGCAACATGGTCAGAGGAGGAGCTAAGTGTTCCCTAAGGCATCTTTAGCACAAAAGTCGTAGGATGGATCCAGTGCCCCAGACCTCAGGTTCAAGCGTCTCTCAATGTCTTGGGTTCATGGCGTTTGATGGGGCCACTGGGGACAAGGTCTTGATAATAGTTTTTGTTATGCCAAGTGTGTAATAACAGCAACCCTGCCCTCTCCCTGATCCCTACCCCCCACACATGTTTTAGTGAAGCCTTATGTCCTGGCTCGTGACAACCCCCTCACCACCCCCGAGGCCACATGGAGCCTCTCAGACTAAAGGGTCCAGGGCTCAGAGTCTGGTCCTGCCACCCCACTCTCCTCCGTAGCCCAAAGATGTAATGGTTGTAAGATCCTGAGCTTGAGGTTCCCAAATTCTATGTATTAAATTTTAAAATCAATTTTTTTAAATTGAAGTATAGTTGATTTACAATATTATATTAGTTTCAGGTGTACAGCATAGTAATTCAGTACTTTTGCTGATGATACTCCATTAAAAGTTATTACACGATAAAGGCTATGTTTCCCTGTGCTATATAATATATCCTTGTTGCTTACTTATTTTTTACACAGTAGTTTATATCTGTCAATTCCATACCCCTAATTTGTCCATCCCCCTTCCCTCTCGCCTTTGGTAACCACTAGTTTGTTAGAGAATATTATGCTTAGTGAAATAATCAGAGAATGATAAATACTGTATGATATCACTTATATGTGGAATCTTAAAAAATAATACAAATGAATGCATGTGCAAAACAGAAACAGACTCACAGACGTAAAATCACATTTTAAAATGACACCAAATAATCCTAGTGTAATTAGTAGTAATTACAGAGAAAAAATAGATTATACAGATTACCAAAAAGAGGACAAGAAAAATTACCCATAACCCCACCTCTCCAAAGATAACCATTGTTAATACTTTCAGGGATTTTCCCCCATCCAGATCTTTATTTTCTATAAATATATAAATATTTTTCCTGGAATAAATTTTTTCTAGCCAGGTACACACTGTATATACAGTATATCAATTAATGTAATTAAAAAAATAGAAATAAAAGGAATCTAGAGTGAACTCACTGGAAGGTTGTGGGTTATAGCTGTTTTCTGTTTTCTTCTTCATATTTTTCAGTGTTTTTTCAAGTTTTCTAAAGTGAGCACATTTGTTAGGGGTATAGTGTATTAAACTTCTAGACCTTGATGAATATCCAAGCAGAGGAGTTCAAAATCATGCTTGGACCAACTCCTTTGACATTAGCTGAGGTGTCACCTCTTCCAGGTAGTCTTCCCTGATAACCTCATGCTGGGTTTGGTGCCTTCTCTGTGAGTTTATCTTTGGAATGATAATAATAGCTAACACTGCATGCCAGGCACTATTATAAATATTTTGCCATGTTAAATCAGCTCTTTGAGGTCTATATTATCATTATCCCCATTTTACAGATAAGAAAACTGAAGAACAAGGAAAGAATTCCCTTCCATTTCTAACAAGGACAGAGCAATACCTGAAAAAGTTGAGCTTAAGTTTCCCATTAGCTAAACGTATTGGGGGCTCAAAGTAAGAATTCAGTTCACTTTAGGAAAAAGGTGTAATTTCTTTTACACCTGAGTTTGTGCCCCATGACTCATCTTGGCCATAAAGATTGCCCATCAAAGGGAAAAAGAAAGGAAAAAGCCATAAGAAAATGTCTTTTAAAAAAAAAAACAAAAAACACAGAAGCAGGGAGGACACAGGCGTTACAGCCCTTTCTTCTCATCTGAGAGCGATGTGTCTGCCTTTCTGAGTTGTGAACCTAAGATTTCACAGAAGTGTGAAATCGAAAGACAGAAATCACCGTCTCTGGACCCTCTGGCGACCCCCAGCCTGTCCTGCATACTCAAGGGGACAGACGCCCTGTGAATGAGGCCTCCCTGGGGGGACCCAGGCCCTTGGTGGCAGGGCTCCCTCGCCCTGGACAGGCACACCCAGTGGGACCACCAGCCGAGGGGGCAGTGTTCCCTGCCTCAAACAAGTGCTATTTCTTTTTCCATGAAAACAACCCAGTTCTAAACCACCGACGCCCGAAATTAGAAAAATACGTGGCCGGTATTATCATAAAACTATTTTAACACGGTGGGGCCCTCTGGGTGGCAGGAGGGGTGGCCAAGAGCCCACAGCAGCCCCTTCCAGTTGCAGCCCCTGGAAACGCTCAGGGGGACGAGAAATTTGGTTTTCATTAGCGGCGAATGTGAGCGGTTCTGTCACTCTGAATGGACCTTTGATTCTGGCTGGCGGTGGAATCTTTCCAGGACGAGTGAGTTTTGTTTTGTTTTGTTTTTTTCGTACAAAATGGGCCAGGCCCTTCTAGCTTACGTCTCCCCGAACTACACGGGAATTGGGCGACTCCCCAACCTCTTGACTTCTAACATCAACAGCTGGGGCCAGCAGGAGGGGCACCCGAGACCATGTGGCTTTACTGACCCTGAGATTTTATTAAAAATGTTATGTTTCCGTGAGGTCTGCCCCAGACCCAACAAGAAGCCCAGCCAGGGAGGGGCTCACCAGGCCAAGGGGATTTTCACCACCTGGAAGACAGCCCACCTAGACCTGCTTTCTCCCACCCCGGTGACCCCCAGAAGTGGCCTCCACTTTAAAACCTCCGTAGAAAACCCTGTCGTTTGACTTCTGTCGACTTCAAGTGAAAGAACACAGGCCCGCTCTTTTATTCATTCGACACACATTGGTTCAGCACCTACTACCGTGATGAGGGCTTGGGAGGCAGCTGTGAATAAGCCAAAATCCTGAGCCCCATGGAGCTTCCGCCCTTAGTAGGAGAGAAAGACTGTAAACAAACAAACACATGCCATGATTTCAGAAAGGAATAAGGGCTACAAAAAATAAAATGGGAGAATATGACGGAGGAAGACGGAGTGTTAGAAGACAACGTAGCCAGGGAAGGGCCCTCTGGGGAGGGGACGCAGCCTGCCAGGAGCTCGGCCAGGTGTGGCTGAATCTCCTCTACAGGCGGCATCTTCCCTGGGGCAGGTCAGCGCGTCTGGAGTCCGGCAGACAGCTATTGATCTGGCAAACTCTCTTCATGACGTCCCACGGCAGAGAGGAGACAAAGCAGTTTGCCTTTACACGGCAGGGACCGCAGAGCCCCCTTCCCGGCCCTGCCTGAGCCCCATCATAATAACACTGCCAGGGGCTGTCTTAGCTCAGGTTCCCTAGGAGCAGCTCCAGCGGTAGGGATTTCTGTGGGCTGGGCTTTCAGAAGTGGAACGAAGGAAGTAGGACAGAGCCGGGGAAGAAAACTAATCCGTGATGTCTTTGGGCTGGAGACTGGCCTCCTTCTGATCTCACGGGGGCCTCTGAAGTGTGAATTGCACCACTGAGTTGCCTCCCAGGCAGCCAGTGTGGCTGACCTGCCCCCGCCAGAGGGGAGTAACCCCCCTGGTAAGATCCCTACTATGGGGAGGAGAGCAATTCTCCAGGGAAGGAGGCATCTCTAAGCTGCTAGAGCCAACCTGGTGGCCCAGGGTGGTGTCTGGAATGTTTAAAGGATCAGACACACCATAGTGTGTCGATGCTTCCAGAACATTACCCATACCCCCCTCCCTGGGCCAGTGCCCCATTCCCCTGCCGCTGTGAACCTGAGGAGCAGGGAGTGGCAAGAACATGGGTGCCAGAGGGTGGAAGATAAACCCCGTGAGGATTCAGGGGTCCGACATGTTAATGAAGACAGTAAGGGAAAGGGAGCTGAGGCATGCCACGCCTTCACCTCTAAGAGAAGTCGCTGCACTCTGCACCTTCTACCACGCAGCAGGCAAAAAAGTCCCCCCACCAAAAGATGCGTCCATGTCCTTATCCCTGAAACCTGCGATTATTACCTTATTTGGAAAATGGGTCTTTACAGATGTAATTAAGTTAAGGATCTCGAGGTGAGAATATAATCTTGGGTTATCCGAGCAGATCCTAAATCCAATGACAAATGTCCTTATAAGTGACACACAGAGGAGGAAGCAATGTGACCACAGAGGAAGAGACTGGAGTAGAGAAGTCACAGGCCAAGGCATGTCTGGAACCACCAGAGGCTGGAGGAAGCAAGGAATGGTTCGTCCCCTGGAGCCTTCAGAGGGAGCAAGGCCCTGACAACACTTTGATTTCAGGATTCTAACCTCCAGAACTTTGAGAGAGCAAATTCTTACTGTTTTAAGCCACCATCTTCGGCCTCTCTAAATATTGAAGCAGCATATTCCACACTTGGCAATACTACTCTGACCTATTTATTAGGTGATCAGAAAGCTACCAGCTTTGTGTGTATGTGTGTGTGCATGTCAAAATACATATAACATAAATTTACCATCTTTACCATTTTAAGTATACGGTTCGGTTGTATTAAATGTATTCACATTGTCGTGTAGCCATCACCATCATCCAGCCCCGTAACTCTTTTCATCTTGCACGATAGAAACTCTATATCTATTAAATGATAACCCCCAAGCCCCTGACAACCACCACTGTACTTTCTGTCCCTATGATTTTTGACTACTCTAAGTATCCCATATACGTGGAATCATACAGTATTTGTCTTTTTATGACGGCTGATTTCACTTAGCATTAGGTCCTCAAGGTTCACCCATGTTGCAGCATATGACAGGATTTCCTTCTTTTTTAAGGTTGAATATTGTTCCATTGTGTGGATATACCACGTTTTGCTTACCCATTCATCCATCGATGAATACTTGGATTGCTCCCATGTTTTAGCTATTGTGAATAATGCTGCTATAAACATGGGTGTAGAATATATCTTCAAAACCCCGCTTTTTATTCTTTTGAGTATACTCCCAGAAGTGGAATTGCTGGATCATATAGTAATTCTATTATTAATTCTTTGAGAAGCTGCCATAGTGGGGATGGAGGGGGTGGGTATTTTTTAAGTTGATTTACAATATTATATTAGTTTTAGATGTACAAAATAGTGTTTCAAAAATTTTATAGACTATACTTCATTTAAAGTTATTATAAAATATTGGCTATATTCCCTATGTTGTACAATATATCCTTGTAGCTAACTTATTTCATTAAGCATAATACTCTCCAGGTCCATCCACGTGGTTGTAAATGGCAAAATTTCATTCTTTTTTATGCCTGAGTAGTATTCCATTGTATATATACACCAAGCCTCCTTTATCCATTCATCTGTTGGTGGGCACTTAAGTTGCTTCCATATCTTGGCTGTTGTAAATAATGCTGCCATGAACATTGGGGTGCATGTATCTTTTCGAATTAGTGTTTTCATTTTCTTCAGATGTATGTCCAGGAGCAGAATTGCTGCATCATATGGTAGCTCTATTGTTAGTTTTTTGAGGAGCCTCCATACTGTTTTACACAGTGGCTGCACCAATATACATTCCCACCAACAGTGTCCAAGGGTTCCCTTTTCTTCACATCCTTGCCAATATTTGTTATCTGTGGTCTTTTTGATTATAGCCATTCTGACATCTGTCAGGTGATATCTCATTGTGGTTTTGATTTGCATTTCCCTGATGGTTACCATGTTGAGCATTTTTTCATATTCCTGTTGGCCATCTGTATGTTTTCTTTGGGAAAATGTCTAGTCAGGTCTTCTGCCCATTTTTCAATCGGGTGTTTTTGTTTTTTTTTTTAATTGAATTGTGTGAGTTGTTTATATATTTTAGGTATTAACCCCTTAGCAGTCATATCATTTGAAAATATGTTCCTCCATTCAATAGGATGTCTTTTCATTTTGTCAACGGTTTCCTTTGCTGTTCAAAAGCTTTTAAGTTTAATTAGGTCCCATTTGTTTACTTTTGCTTTTGTTTTCTTTGTCTTAGGAGACAGATCAAAAAAAATATTGCTACAATTTATGTCAAAGAGTGTTATCCCTATGTTTTCTTCCAGGAGTTTTATGTCTTACATTTAGGCCTTTAATCCATTTTTAGTTTATTTTTGTATATGGTGTGAGAAAATGTTCTAATTTCATTCTTTTACATGTAGCTGTCCAGTTTTCCCAGCACCACTTACAGAAGAGACTATCTTTCTCCATTGTATATTCTTGCCTCCTTTGTTGTAGATTAGTTGACCATAACTGTGTGGGTTTATTTCTGGACTGTCTAGTCTATTCCATTGATCTATATGTCAATTTTTGTGACAGTACCATTTATTTTGATTACTGTAGCTTTGTAGTATAGTCTGAAATCAGGGAATGTGATACCTCTAGCTCTGTTCTCCTTTCTCAAGATTGTTTTGGCCTGCCATACTGTTTTTCACAGTGGCTGTACCATTTTGCATTCTCACCAACAGTGAACAAAGGTTCCAATTTCTTCACATCCTCACCAACATTTGTTATTAAAAAAAAATAAAACTATCACTTTTGAGACAAAAAGAGAGATAACTCTGCGGAGGTTCAGTCTGCAATGCAAGCTGCCCTGTTATTTAAGTCATGTAACTAAGAAGATTCCACGGTGCTAGATAAGGATATTGGGCAGAGTCTTTGGCAATCCCCAGTAGAAGAGTGCTGGTGCACACTCCTTGGGTTTTCTGCAGCAGAGAACTACTCTTTTTTTGTGATAATTTCTGGCATTCTCCTGGATCCTAATAGAGACTGCATGCCTGACCATGAGACACCCAGCAACTATACCATCTGAGCTCCCCTTGTGAACTGGGTATTATCAAATCCACCAAGTCATAATATTAGGAGGGCCCAGCATCAATCCATTATAGAATGGAAATGGTATATCTGGAATTGGGACTGATCAGGTCCCAAAGATCCAAGCAGGTTCCATGAAGAGGTGTGCCAGGCCCATGCTGCCCACTTGTGTTGCATCTATACCTGTCCCTCCACACACTCCTGTGACTTCATGGTCATAGTTCCCTATGGTCAACTGTCAGAAGAGTCAAGGACTCAAGTCTGGGTCATGGGCTGGCACACAGCAATGAGCGATGCATGTGGTTGTCCCCTTCATGTGGAGGAAGAAGGACTACCCGTTGGCACTAACTCCCAAGCTGGGTGGTCAGCAGCCTGAAACTGCAAAATTAGAAGATCTCAGATGGCACGGCTGGGAAGACTGGCCTGAGCAGGATGTGTGGAAGACTCCTCAGGGGCCCCAGTGGGTGAGTCCATTTACAAAGCGTCACCAGCCACAAATCACTGGATCTTGGGACCCTGTGAGGTGGGTCCCTTCGTGGCTCCCCTGGGCTGGGTTCCTGCATCAGTCCTGGCCACAGCAGGCTCAAGGTATGGGTACTTGTCTCAGGTAGGGCTGCCCAGAGTAGACTTTTAGAAGAGGTTCTATGTGCAAGTGAATTTCTTAAAGAAGTGCTCCCAGGACAAGCCATGAACAGAGTGGAGGTATCTGGACCTGGAAAGTGAACTAGTCAGCTCAACCCTGACCTATGGAGGCCTCTGAAGTGTCAGCTGCACCTCAGAGTTTGTTCCCAACTGGAGGCCAGTGAACTGGGCTTTCATACTCCTGCATGAGGACCAGCCAGTCATTATCATGCTAAGGCTGCCCTGGGGACAAAAATGCCCAGGCACTTCTGGGTGTGTGTGTGTATGTGTGTGTGTGTGTGTGTGTGTGTGTGTGTGTGTGTGTGTGTGTGTACGTGTGTGTCAGCAAAACAGCTCTAGTAGCTCAAGGGGAGGCCCCTGAAGAGAGCCACAGGTGCAGGCTGTTAGAAGCAAAGGCACCCGGGAGGGTCACAGAAACAGAATGTCAGCTCCAGCCTCCTTCCCTGTGTCAGCTCTAGCCAGCTTCCCAAGAGCGACAACTTCTCACCTCAAGCATTGGGTTTCACGGTGTCCCTTCCAAAATTCATGTCCTTCCTGGAACCTCAGACCTTATTTGGAAACAGGATCACTGCAGATGTAATTAGTTAAGACGAGATGGTAAGATCTTCATCAGATGAGTAGGGTGAGCATTTCATCTACTATGACCGGTGCCCTTATAAGAGGAGAAAAGACACAGAGACAGGGACACAGGGAGAAGAGCAGGTGAAGATGAAGGCGGAAATTGGAATGATGCATCTGCAAGTCAAAGGACACCAAGGCTCGCCAGCAGCCACCGGCAGCTAGAAGAGAAGCACGGAACAGATTTTCCCTCAGAGCCTCCAGAAGGAACGAACTCTGCCAACAATCTGATTTCGAATTTTTAGTCTTCGAAACTGTGAGAGAACACAGTTCGGCCGTTTTAAGCTACCCAGTTTGTGGTCCTTTGTTACGGCGGCCCTAGGAAATGAATGCACCTGGAAGCACCTGGGTGACGGGCAGCAGAAGCAGCACATGGAAGCCCGGGGCTTTGATGAGGAGGCCAGCAGGCCTGCACTGTCATCATCTGGCCAGAGAGACTTGGAAAGAGACTTACGTTCCAAAAGCAAAACGAGCAAAGGAAAAACCACACGCTTCCATCACCTTCCAGGAGGTGAGGAACTGCCACCCCACCCGACAGGAACCTGAGTCTGAGCTGTGGACAGGAGCACCATTAGTCTGGGCTGGAAACACATCCAAATGCTCCTGAGGTTGTTTTTGGAACTACATTGGCCAGATGGGAGAGGTGCTGGGCCTGGCAGCTGGACCAAGGCCCAGTTGGGGGAAGAGGAGGGAGCAGACGGGCACCTGGTGAGCAAGCAAGAGGGATGGCTCTTTGTTGCTCCTGGAGACCCCTTGTCCATGAATGCAGGTCTAGGAAGAGCAGGGGAGGTGAAACCTGGCTGGGACCTTGCCAAGTTGTCCCTCTGGGTGGGAGACCAACAGCCCTATCACCTCAGACCTGGCATCTTTCACTAAACAGAGCATCTTCCCAGGCCAGAGGAAATCTTCAAGGAACAAAAATCCACTAGAAACAGCATCTCCCAAACTTCACTCACTCAAGTATTGTCTCTCCACTTTTTCCCATATCTGGCCCATATCAGCTACACAGGTGTTTTACTTAACATTTTTCTTTAAAATATTGCCTTGGGGCTTCCCTGGTGGCGCAGTGGTTGAGAGTCCGCCTGCCGATGCAGGGGACACGGGTTCGTGCCCCAGTTCGGGAAGATCCCACATGCCACGGATCGGCTGGGCCCGTGAGCCATGGCCGCTGAGCCTGCACGTCCAGAGCCTGTGCTCCGCAATGGGAGAGGCCACAACAGTGAGGAGCCCGTGTACCGCAAAAAAATAAAATAAAATATTGCCTCTTTCTAGTCTCTTCAACACATGGTGCTGGGACAACTGGATATCCGTATGCAAAAGAATGAAGTTGGACCCCTACCTCACATCATATACAAAAACCAACTCAAAATGGATCAAAGACCTACATGTAAGCACTAAAGCTTATAGAGGTTAAATCTTCATGACCTTGAATTTAGCAATGACTTCTTAGACATATGACACCAAAGCACAAGCAACAAAAGAAAAAAGTAGATAAACTGGACTTCTTCAAAATAAAAAATGTTGTGCATCAAAAGACACTACTAGGAGAATAAAAAAGCAACCCACAGAATGAGAGAAAATATTTGCAAATCACATATCTCATAAGGGATTAATATCCAGAATATATAGAGAACTCCTAAAACTCAACAACAAAAAGACAAACAAACCAAATCAAAAATGGGCAAAGGACTTAAAAGACATTCTTCAAAGAAGATATACAGATGGCCAACCAGCACATGAAAAGATGCCCAACATCAAAAATCATTAGGGAGGGCTTCCCTGGTGGCGCAGTGGTTGAGAGTCCGCCTGCCGATGCAGGGGACACGGGTTCGTGCCCCGGTCCGGGAAGATCCCACATGCCGCGGAGTGGCTGGGCCCGTGAGTCATGGCCGCTGAGCCTGCGCGTCCGGAGCCTGTGCTCCACAATGGGAGAGGCCGCAACAGTGAGAGGCCCGCGTACCGCAAAAAAAAAAAAAATCATTAGGGAAATGCAAATCCAACCCACAATGAGATACTACTTTACATCCACCAGAATGGCCAAAATGTTTAAAAAAGAAAGAAAATGGCAAGTGTTGACAAAGATGTGAAGAAATTGGAACCCTCATACATTACTGGTGAGAATGTAGAATGGTGCAGCCACTTTGAAAAAACAGACTGGCATTTCCTCTAAAAGTTGTACACAGAGTTACCACATGCCCCAGCATTTCTGCTCCTAGATGTATACCTCAAAGAATTGAAAATAGGTATTCAAACAAGTACATGAATGTTCATAGTAGCACTATTCACATTAGCTAAAAGGTAGAAACAACCCTAATGTCCATCAGTGGGTGAATGGGTAAACAGAATGTGGTCTATCCATACAATAAACTATTATTCAGCCATAAAAAAGAGTGAAGGACTGGCACATGCTACAACATGGATGAACCTGAAAACGTTATGTTAAGTCAAATAAGTCCGACAAAGAAGATCGCATATTATATGATTCCTTTTATATGAAATATCCAGAATAATTAAATCCATAGAGACAGAAAGCACACGAGTGGTTGCCAGGGCTTGGGGGGGAAGGACTGAGGAGTGACTGCTTAGTGGGTACAGGGTCTCCTTTGGGAGTGATTAAATGTTTGGAACTAGATAGAGGTGACGGTGGCACAACCTTGTAAATGAACTAAATGTCACTGAATTGTACATTCAGTATACAATGAAATTAACAAGAAATGGAAACAATCCAACTGTCTATCAGTGGTTGAAAGGATAAACAAAATGTGCTGTATCCATACAATGGAGTATTATTTGGCCATGAAAATGAATCACGTACAACATGGAAGAAGCTTGAAAACATTATGCGCCAAGTAAAACAAACCAGCACATACTATATGATTCTATTTATCTGAAATGTCCAGAAGAGACATTGACATTAACGTTGTCTATTGTTCACAATGTTTAGAAATGTCTATCCATAGAAACAGAATAGATGAGTGGTTGCTAAGGGCTAAGAAGAAAGGGGGATGGGGAGTGACTGCTAGAAGGTACATCATTTCTATGGGGGGCAATGAAAATATTCTGGAATTAGTGGTAATGGCTGCATGACTGTATGACTATACTAAAAACCACTGAATTGTACACTTTGTAAAAGGGTTAATTGTATGATATATGAATCATAGCTTTTTTCAGAAAAGTGCTTTTGAGTCTGGAAAAACTGGGGACAATCTGGCATGACTGAGGCTTCTACTCTTCATGATAACAGCACCTACCTCACAGGAGGGATGGGCAGGCTGATAAGCTAATGCCGTGATTCTCAAATTTTACATTTTAGCAGAATCTCCTGGAGAGGTTGTTAAAATACCAACTGCTGGCCACATTCCCAGGGTTTCAGATTCCGAAGGAGCCCAAGGATGTGATTTCTAACAAGTTCTTAAGTGATGCTGATGGTGCTGCTGTCCCTGGACCACACTTGGAGAAGCACTGAATTAATTCTTGTAAAGCGCTCTGGGTCTGGCCTCTGAGCAAGGACTCACTATCACGTAAGCGCATTTTAATTATTCCCATAACCATAACTGGGAGGTTTGCAGGACCAGGGCTATTACCGTGGTGGTGAAATTGAGGCTTAGAGAAAGCAGTAACCACCTGGAGTCATGAGGACTGGAGGTGGCAGGACTGGGACTCGAGCCCAGATATTCTGGTCCGTGTACTTCCCTCTGAATTCCCCACAGTTCCTGAAGCACATGCTAGGTCCGTTCCAGACTCCCAGTGATCCAATCCACTCGCTCCATCTTCAGCAAACTTACTGCAATCTCCCTGCTATTCTGGGGTTTTATCTAAACCCTCTGCTCTCGATCCCCTTCAATCTGGATGCTGCTTCCGGCCACCGCCTCTGCCAGCTCCAGACCCGGTCTCAGCCTTATCCTCCCTGCCCCACCCACCAGAGACCCAGTCCTTGGTCCCAACAGGCAGGGTTGGGGTAGGGCAGCCTGAACCAAGTCACAGAAGGAAGGGGTGGTCCTGAGGTCTCCAAAGGGGTCACATAACGATGCTCTCAGTGAACCCCTCAGAGTTCCTGCGAAGCCATGTTGCATGCCATCCTAGTCGCTCCTGTCAATTTCACAAAAAGGGACTTTCTCAAGGGCAGGGAGTCAGGCAGGCTACAGGATGTAGGATGACGTCCCTCCACCAGGGTCTGTCATTGGCTCATTCATTTAAATATTTCCGGGGCACCTGCTCCGTGTCAGGGGTGTGCTGGGTTTTTTTGTTTGTTTGTTTGTTTTTGTTTTTGTTTTTTTGCGGTACACGGGCCTCTCACTGTTGTGGCCTCTCCCGTTGCGGAGCACAGGCTCCGGACGCGCAGGCTCAGTGGCCATGGCTCTCGGGCCCAGCCACTCCGCAGCATGTGGGATCCTCCTGGACCGGGGCACGAACCCGTGTCCCCTGCATCAGCAGGCGGACTCTCAACCACTGCACCACCAGGGAAGCCCGGTGCTGGGTTTTGAGGGAACACAAAGTTGCAGAAGGTCACAGCCAGGTTGGGAAGACGACACTGACCCCGAAACAGTCATTAGAGGGGTCTGTCTGAGGTGAGACCCCATAAAGAACACCTTGAACCATCCCCAGAGAGCACAAGCCCCACCTTCGTCTGCACCCAGAAAAGATGGTCCAGAAGCAGCCTGGTGTCAGAGCCACGGTTTCCCTCTCTTTCCAGGTCAGGGCCAGAGGTAGTAACACCCTGGAGATATGGGCAGATGCCACCTGTTTAGGGATGGGATGACCAGTGAGACTGCTGGCCGTGAGGAAACGGAGGCACATCTGCTTTACGGAGCTTAATCATCAAGACGAGCTGCTTCTCAAAGGAAACTGCTTCAGCAAGGAAAGATGTTCAAAAGTGTAACAATACACTGTAACTCAGCCATTCTAAGAGGCATGGTTTTTCACATTTTAATAGCTCTGAAATGAGGGTGCGTCTCTCAGTATCTGCTGGCCGGGGGCCCTCTGGATGGAGTCATTATTGCCTGCCCAGCACTCTGGTATGGGTTTCTGCGGCTTAGAAGAAAACCCTAGAGACAATAAAAGAGTATTCTTTTAACCTCTAGGAACCAACCGGTTGTGGGTAGAGGGTGGAGGAGTCAGTAAAGCAGACGTGTTCAGCCGCATTCCTCACACGGGGATCAAATGTGGGAAGAGCCACAAAGGCAAGGCCAGTGTAAGGACCCTTGGCTTTCAATTTATCTGTGAATTCTTGTAAGAAATGCTGCTTCAGAGAGGCTCCTTGGCGGAGGTGGGCTAGGGAGAGCACAAAGGGGCCTTCTAGGCTGCTGGAAAACTCTCTCCTGACCCCTACAGTGGTCACACTCAATGAGGTGCTCGTAAACCAATCTCTGAGGGGGGGAGGGGAGACCCTGAATTGTAGCGCTTGCCAATTTCCATGGTGTAAATATTTTCACCATGGCTCATTTTAAGTGACCAAGAGTTTAAAAACCAGTGTGCAAAATTCCTAGATATTTAACCATGAGCCCACCACTGATGTATACATACGTGGACAAAAACTCATCAGATAATCATATGGTTTTTCTTCTTCAATTTGTTAATATGGTGTATCACGTTGATTGATTTGCGTATATTGAAGAATCCTTGTATTCCTGGAATAAACCCCACTTGATCATGGTGTATGATCCTTTTAATGTGCTGTTGGATTCTGTTTGCTAGTATTTTGTTGAGGATTTTTGCATCTATGTTCATCAGTGATATTGGCCTGTAGTTTTCTTTCTTTGTGACATCCTTGTCTGGTTTTGGTTTCAAGGTGATGGTGGCCTCGTAGAATGAGTTTGGGAGTGTTCCCTCTGCTATATTTTGGAAGAGTTTGAGAAGGATAGGTGTTAGCTCTTATCTAAATGTTTGATAGAATTCGCCTGTGAAGCCATCTGGTCCTGGGTTTTTGTTTGTTGGAAGATTTTTAATCACAGTTTCAATTTCAGTGCTTGTGATTGGTCTGTTCATATTTTCTATTTCTTCCTGATTCATCTTGGCAGGTCGTGCATTTCTAAGAATTTGTCCATTTCTTCCAGGTTGTCCATTTTATTGGCATAGAGTTGCCTGTATTAATCTCTCATGATCATCTCAATAGATGCAGAGAAAGCTTTCGACAAAATTCAACACCCATTTATGATAAAAACTCCGCAGAAAGTAGGCATAGAGGGAACTTTCCTCAACATAATAAAGGCCATATACGACAAACCCACAGCCAACATCATCCTCAATGGTGAAAAACTGAAAGCATTTCCACTAAGATCAGGAACAAGACAAGGTTGCCCACTCTCACCACCCTTATTCAACATAGCTTTGGAAGTTTTAGCCACAGCAATCAGAGAAGAAAAGGAAATAAAAGGAATCCAAATCGGAAAAGAAGAAGTAAAGCTGTCACTGTTTGCAGATGACATGATACTATACATAGAGAATCCTAAAAATGCTACCAGAAAACTACTAGAGCTAATCAATGAATTTGGTAAAGTAGCAGGATACAAAATTAATGCACAGAAATCTCTGGCATTCCTATATACTAATGATGAAAAATCTGAAAGAGAAATCAAGAAAACACTCCCATTTACCACTGCAACAAAAAGAATAAAATATCTAGGAATAAACCTACCTAAGGAGACAAAAGAACTGTATGCATAAAATTATAAGACACTGATGAAAGAAATTAAAGATGATACAAATAGATGGAGAGATATACCATGTTCTTGGATTGGAAGAATCAACATTGTGAAAATGACTCTACTACCGACAGCAATCTACAGATTCAATGCAATCCCTATCAAACTACCACTGGCATTTTTCACAGAACTAGAACAAAAAATTTCACAATTTGTATGGAAACACAAAAGACCCCGAATAGCCAAAGCAATCTTGAGAAAGAAAAACGGAGCTGGAGGCATCAGGTTTCCTGACTTCAGACTATACTACAGAGCTACAGTAATCAAGACAATATGGTGCTGACACAAAAACAGAAATACAGATCAATGGCACAGGATAGAAAGCCCAGACATAAACCCACGCACATATGGTCACCTTATCTTTGATAAAGGAGGCAGGAATGTACAGTGGAGAAAGGACAGCCTCTTCAATAAATGGTGCTGGGAAAACTGAACAGGTACATGTAAAAGTATGAGATTAGATCACTCCCTAACACCATACACAAAAATAAACTCAAAATGGATTAAAGACCTAAATGTAAGGCCAGAAACTATCAAACTCTTAGAGGAAAACATAGGCAGAACACTCTATGACATAAATCACAGCAAGATCCTTTTTGACCCACCTCCTAGAGAAATGGAAATTAAAACAAAAATAAACAAATGGGACCCAATGAAACTTAAAAGCTTTTGCACAGCAAAGGAAACCATAAACAAAACGAGAAGACAACCCTCAGAATGGGAGAAAATATTTGCAAATGAAGCAACTGACAAAGGATTAATCTCCAAAATTTATAAGCAGCTCATGCAGCTCAATAACAAAACAACAAACAACCCAATCCAAAAATGGGCAGAAGACCTAAATAGACATTTCTCCAAAGATATAGTGTGCCAACAAACACATGAAAGAATGCTCAACATCATTAATCATTAGAGAAATGCAAATCAAAACTACAATGAGATATCATCTCACACCAGTCAGAATGGCCATCATCAAAAAATCTAGAAACAATAAATGCTGGAGAGGGTGTGGAGAAAGGGAACACTCTTGCACTGCTGGTGGGAATGTGAATTGGTACAGCCACTATGGAGAACAGTATGGAGGTTCCTTAAAAAACTACAAATAGAACTACCGTATGACCCAGCAATCCCACTACTGGGCATATACCCTGAGAAAACCGAAATTCAAAAAGAGTCATGTACCAAAATGTTCATTGCAGCTCTATTTACAATAGCCCGGAGATGGAAACAACCTAAGTGTCCATCATCAGATGAATGGATAAAGAAGATGTGGCACATATATACAATGGAATATTACTCAGCCATAAAAAGAAACGAAATTGAGCTATTTGTAATGAGGTGGATAGACCTAGAGTCTGTCATACAGAGTGAAGTAAGTCAGAAAGAGCAAGACAAATACCGTATGCTAACACATATATATGCAATTTAAGAAAAAAAAATGTCACGAAGAACCTAGGGGTAAGACAGGAATAAAGGCACAGACCTACTAGAGAACGGACTTGAGGATATGGGGAGGGGGAAGGGTGAGCTGTGACAGGGCGAGAGAGAGGCATGGACATATATACACTACCAAAGGTAAGGTAGATAGCTAGTGGGAAGCAGCCGCATAGCACAGGGAGATCAGCTCTGTGCTTTGTGACCACCTAGAGGGGTGGGATAGAGAGGGTGGGAGGGAGGGAGGGAGACGCAAGAGGGAAGAGATATGGGAACATATGTATATGTATAACTCATTCGCTTTGATATAAAGCAGAAACTAACACACCCTTGTAAAGCAATTATACTCCAATAAAGATGTAAAAAAAAAAACTCATCAGATATACTTCTGATTTGTGCATGTTATTATATGGAAGCTTTAGTGCAGTAAAATGTTTTTAAAAATAGAAAGAGAGAGTGAGGTCTGCGTCACCAGCGCTGGCCGACACAGAGGATGATGTCGTGTGAAAAAGCACCAGCCTTGGCCACTCTGAGTCAGAGTCAGATTTTGAATGTGAAGAAGTTTATTTTCACATAAATTTAGTTTCATATAAATTTCCTTTTATTATGCACAAGAGTGATATGTATATATATACATATATATGATATGCATCTAAGTCTAAAAGAGCTCTTTTACTAAGTAGGAAACAAAAAAATCCTAAGTGATAACGTATTGTGTCTTGGTTTAACTGACAGCATTTTTATATCCTAGGGTATATAAAATACTGATGTATCTATGTTCAATGATGTTGTGGATTTACTGAAATATAGTAATGTATTTTTTTCAGTTTTATAGCTGTTCTCAAGAACTGTTTAGAGCACAGGGCCAGGAATCAAGAGATGAGGTCTAAGTCTGGATTTGCTGCTTTGGGCAAGTCAGTTATCCTCTCCAAGCTTCAGTTTCCATACTTCTAAAATAGGGATGATAATATTGTCTACCTCTTCCAGCTGCTGGGAAGATTAAAGGAGATGCTGTGTGCAGCATGATTGAGCCTCATGCTTTTAGTGAGGCATAAAAGAGCTCAACAAAGGGCAGCAAATTGATGTCATTGTCATTTCTTAGCTTCTCTGAGCCTCCATCTATCAAATGGGCCCAAGTCCCAGGTTTGCTGGGAAGATCCCCTGAGCTGTTGCATATGTAAGTGCTATGCAAACTAGAAAGTGTTCTGCTAACGAGAAAGATTGTTAAGAACAGTCTAAGGAGTGTGTGCAATAGACATGAAACACATCAGAGCATCAAGACCACGACTGGAACACATCACCCAAGGGAGAGAGTGAAAAGGGAACCGTGAAAACACACGTCAAGGCTCAAACTCACTTCCACATGTGGAAACATCTGTCAATCTGTGGTTAGACCTCCCGTCCCAGCCTGGTCTCTTGGTCATTTCAGAATGGAGAAGTGGCCATGGGAACGGCCTCCTCGTCTGTAAGGGACTGACGTAGGGGCTTGGACAGAGGGCGGGGAATGAGGCACCAGAGATGAACTGAAAACGTTCCCAGGGAGGCATCCCATGCATTTCCGCCCCACTGCCCAGCTATGCTGTGCCAAGACCATGTGGACTGGCCCCAGGTCTTCACAGCCAGGGAAGAGGGTTCAAATCCCTGTCTGCCCCCCAGAGCCGAGTGGGCTTGGACCCTCTCCTCTCTGAACCTCAGATTCTCCAGCTGAGACATGGGGATAATAGTGCCTAAGTTCAGGTTATTGGGAGAATTAAACAATGCATGCAAAGCATTTAGTAGGTTAGCACTGGGGAGGCAAAGTCGTGTCCATCAAGCTCTGTGCTCCGCTGAATCAGGTGGACAAACGTGGAAATTCATGTGTGATGTGATGCAATTAGTGCTAAGTAGAGAAGGAGGCACGAGGTGCTTTGAACAGGCACAAGGGTAGCGTCACCCAAGATGGGTGTGCAGGGAGGTTTCCTGGAAGAGCTGAATCTCATCAGGTGGGCGAAAGTCAGCTGAGCAGTGGAGGGTGGGAAGGGCATTCCTGGCAGCTATGACAGCATGAGCAACGCCGGGAGGCATGAGGCGACTGTCTTACACAAAGGGCTCCTGCTCCAAAGACAAACCCTCATCTTCAGGGTGGGAGTCACAAACGTCTTTTCCTTATCCTGAGCCAACGTTCATACTCAGCAGGCAGTGAAATGAGCTGTTGCTGCTCCCTCTAGGATTAGAGAGTGAGCTCCCCAGCACCTGAAGCATTTAAGCACAGATAGTCACAGGCCAGTCCTGGGCTTGCATTCTCAAATACCTCCCTGTCTGTGTTGCATGGGCTGATGCCTGCGGGCTGCATTGCCCAGGCTGTCCTGCCAGCCGGTTTCCAGTTGGGTGAGGACCTGGAGGAGGGGGGCGTGAAGAGAGAAGCTGGACTATTCCTCCCCCGTTCAAGTCTGCCCCAGGTGGGGTCACTGGCGGCAGCTGCTTTTCCTCTGTGCTCCACCCAGCAAGGTTCCAGCTGGCACCAGGTAGCCCAGGATCCTGGCTTCTGCCCACCCCACCGCCTCCCCTGGTCCCTCCACCCCTGGGTGGTGGCAGTTTCCCACGGTGGATGACCTCTGGTTTGACTCATCACCCCTCTGGCCTCTCGGCTCTCCTATACACCTGGGTGAGCAACTCCCTGTTTTAAGTCCCTCTATCTGAAATACCTAGAGCGTGTCTGTTACTCGATTGGTCTGAAAGGACACAAGTCCTTCCTGAAGCCACAGGAAGAGCCTTGTCCTGACAAGTCATGGACAGAGGCTGAGCCGGGAGGTCCTTTGTAAGCCTGCGACTCTCACCCAGGAGTCCACAGCCCCCTGCCCGTCCCAGTGCCCACTTCCCTCTGATGGGGCATTGGACAGGCTGGCTCCACCCAGAGAGGTCCTAGAGCAGAAACGGAACCACCCCCAAGCCATCAAAAAGTCCAGTAGCCTTTCATTGTCACCAGAGCAGAGAGAGTCCTTTCGGATTGCAGGGAAGAATTGCAGGGCGCTGGAGAAGAGTCCTTGCCACGTTTTGTGGACTGGCATCTGATGCAAGCCAAGAAAGGCTGCCTGTGCCCTCTGGCCAGCATCCTCTTTTGAGGTAGAGGAAACAGGCTCAGAGAGGGGAAGTGACTCTCTAAGAGCCCAGGCCTCCTGACTCCTGGCCCGGGACTCTTTCCCCTCCTACGTCATCCTGTTCCCAGCCACCTCCCAGGAATCAGGGTCTCAGGTCTGCTGGTACCCTGATTGTGACTGGCGATGCTGTGGTCCGGCCAGTCCACCCTTGGGAAGGTTTCCTACGCCAGCCTAAGCGTATCAGTGCAGTGGGGTCACTGAAGCCTTGTTGAAAAGTGAAAAGCTGAAGATAAGCTAAGTGACATTAGTAGGAGGTCGGTCACAGAGCATGGCACGCCCACACTTAGCCCCCCGGGGTAGCCGTTAGACCAAATGCAGTATGACCTGCCTTCCCCTGTGTGTTTGGGGGTTCAGAGAACGCATAGCAGGGGTCAGTGTGGGGGGTGGGACTGAAGATAACTCGTTTTTCACAGTAAACCTTTCATGCTATTTACGTGGCTGCCTCAGGCACAGCATTGTTCTAAGAAGAGTTAATAAAGTTGTTTTTCATATTTCGTTTAAAAAATAAAAAAGAATGAGGTTGCGCTCTATGTGCCGACATGGAAACCTGTCCCTGATAAATGAACGATCACTATGTGTAGTGCTACCTTTGGGAGGAAAAAAGGTTCTCCACGTGGAAAGAAAAATGCCTTGAAGGAGACTCACCAATCTGTCGACAGAGGTTAAGATTTGGGGAGAGAGAGAGCAATGAAAAAGGGCTTTGCTTTTTACTCTATACACTTTGGAATTGCTTCACATTTTTACAGTGAGCTTGTTTCATTTTTGTCATTTAAAGATGAGAGGAAGGACTTCCCTGGTGGCGCAGTGGTTAAGAATCCACCTGCCAATGCAGGGGACACAGGTTCGAGCCCTGGCTGGGAAGATCCCACATGCCACGGAGCAACTAAGCCTGTGCACCACAACCACTAAGCCTGTGCTCTAGAGCCCGCGAGCCACAACTACTGAGCCCACGTGCCACAGTTACTGAAGCCTGCATGCCTTGAGACCATGCTCCGCAACAAGAGAAGCCACTGCAATGAGAAGCCCGCGCACCACAACAAAGAGTAGCCCCCGCTTGCCGCAACTAGAGAAAGCCCGCGCGCAGCAACGAAGACCCAATGCAGCCAAAAATAAATAAATTAATAAAAATAAAGATGAGAGGAAGAAAACATGTTTTCAGTTAAAAATGACGGTGGTTTGCCAGGGTCTCCTCTGGTCTCTGGGCACAAGGCTGACTCAGCCTGACCCTCCTCTGGCTAAGACCTCCATGCCTCAGACAGCTGTACCTGTGCTTTTAGGACGCCCAGAGAAAGAAAAGGATGAGAGCGAGAGAGAGCTGGCAAAGGTCATGATGTCAGGTAAGCCCACCTTATATGAGGATGCTGGAGGCCCCTGTATCTTCTCTGCATCCTGCAGCCAGAGTCTTGTGCTCAGCCCTGCATGGAAGAAGGATCTGGACAAACGAGAAGGGTGGGAGGTGGGAGATAAGAAGAGTGGGGGGCCTGGAGCATCCTGATGGAGAATGGCTGGGGGGACCAGAGAGCAGACCCAGATAACTGTAACTCGTACGTGGATTAGACGTGCGATGTGCTCCATGCGGTCCCAAGAGAAAGGACTGGAACCCATGGGAGGAGACCCCCCAGGGTATAGAGCTGGGTTCCACATCAGGAAGAACTTCCAACAGACCTGCCTAAGATGGAATACACTACTTTGAGGGGTGGGGAGTGAGCATCCTGTCATCAGAGGAGATCAAGCTGAGGTTGGCACTGCCCAGCCGGACACCACAGAAGTGATCAATTACAGGATGGAGGGGTGGATTCTTCGACCTTCCTTCCACCCTGAGGGTCCGTGATCCTGTGACTGGAGGACCCAGGGCCGGGACAGCCCCCTTTGCTGCTTCCTCACTTTGGCCCAAGTGCTGAGCAGCGGGCTGTGCAAACACTAGCGCCTCAAGCCTCACAGCAAAGCTGCGGGTGGGATGCTACTGCTTTCCTGTCTTCCAGATGAGGAAACGACTCAGGGAGCCAGAGTGGCACTGTCAGACTCCACCCCTGCAGGGCAGTGGATGGTACTAACCACCTTCCTGAGACGTCCCACGGGCACCCCTAATCAAACCAATTGCCCTGGGGAGAAAATGACATTTCTGGAAAGATCCATCTTGCTAAGGATCATGATCAGTGGCTGGGCATTAGACGTCTGCCTCTGCCCAGGGCACCTGGAAACCTGCCTTGGAGATGTGTTCCAGAGCCTCCCTGGGCACCCCCCGGACCCGCCTCTGGACCGCCGTGGGCTCCGCTCTCTGGGCTCCCCTCTGGGCCTGTGCACATCTCCCCACATCTGGGGACATCAGGCTCCTCTTGCGCCTTGATCCCCCCTGCTTTGCTCCCAGGCCCCATTTCTGACATTTAATCCTGCCTGGCCTCTCATCTTCCCACTGGAGCCGCTCCAGGGGACCAGGGGCTCTGGGCAGGGGCCTCCTCCTCCCGCCTCCCCAGGGGCCCTGCCCAGGGCTCCTGCTTTCTCCCCTCTCTGAGTGGGGAAGCCTCTCTCGGCTTCAAGGAAAGGACACATGTCCTCTGACACGTGCCCGCCTCCTGAGACGTGTACACAGACCCCACCAGATGGGCCCCCGGCCGGGCGGCGTGAGAAGTCACGTGCACAGCCCTGGGAAAGCCACCTACTGTCTTCAGGAGTCCTTCCGACTCCTTCCCAGCTCTCGCCGCCCTGGCCTTCCTCACCCCTCAGCCACGCCAGCTCTTCCCTTCCTTGGGGCTGTCCCTCTGCCCAGGGCACTTCCCCTAAAGAGCGTGACACGTGGACCTCCCACGTCTTGGCCGCTGTCAGATGTCACCTCCCCAGAGAGGCCTCCACCAGCCACCCGCGCAGGGCCCAGCCTCTGAGGCGGCTCCATCCCACCAGCACCAGCCCTCCGCCCCCCGCCGTGCCACCACCCATGAATCCTCTCACTGGTTTCCCTATTGATTGTCTGGTTCCAGCCCTGTAGGCCACCTTGGGGGACCAGGACCTCGTCTGTCATGAGAAGGGCCTGCCTGGCATGAAAGCAGGTGCATTATAAATGCACTTCTCGGGAATGAATAAGCAGCACTTTACAGTTTACACGGTGTTGTCATGTCCACAATACGTTCAATCCACAAGAGCCTGGCAGGTAGGTGGTTTCTCACCCTCTTTCGAAGATGAGCAAATTGAGGCCCAAAGAGGTGAAGGGACTTGCCTG
The DNA here is from genome assembly GCF_039906515.1 of Pseudorca crassidens. NCBI lineage: Eukaryota > Metazoa > Chordata > Mammalia > Artiodactyla > Delphinidae > Pseudorca > Pseudorca crassidens. The sequence continues at coordinate 19,272,821 of NC_090297.1, read as the reverse complement.
AGGTCACAAAGCCAGGAAGTGGCAGAGCTTGGACACAAGCATGTCTTTCTGACGCCAAAACCCTTGCTCTTCAACACGATGTCATAAATTCTGTCCCTGGTAACATGTTCTTTGGGCTGTTTCTCCCCTTGTGTGAGGAGGCCGCTCTGCATCCTGTCCTACCGAGCCAGTTGCCCAGTGGCTGTTGTGATCAATATCTACTAAGGGACTAATAATCTCCCACAGGTCAGCTGTGCTTGGGGTCAGAATCGGCCTCAACCTTTCCTGGCTGTGTGAGCCTGGGCCAGTCACCCACTCCTCTGGGCTTCAGTTTCCTCATCTGTAAAATGGGCATCTTAATGATCCTCACAGCCTGCTACAGAGCCAGAGTTCAATAAATGGAGACTATTATTGTTATTTATTCATATACAAATATATTAAAATATTTTCAATACAAAAGTAGAACCTCAGTACATTTCTGTTACAAGAATATTAAAACATTGTAAATAAAGCTAAAGAGCTCCTAGCAACCGCCGTTCGTTTGGTGAGAAATTTCCAGACACTTTTCTCCTCACCTGGAGAGATGGGACGGGGTGGGGGGGGGGACAGTTGAAATAATGAACATCACCATCCTGTGTGGCTCAGCCTGAACTTGATTTTCCCATCAGCACTTCGTATCAGAGACGTCCTCATGCTTCATCTTTCATGGAGTGTTTCCCTCCCACCTTCTACCTTGAACTTCACAGGCCTGTGATGGGAGCTGGGCAGGCAATATCCCCATTATGCAGGTGAAAAAACTGAAGTTCCAAAAAGTAAATGACAATTGCCCCAGGTCACACAGGAGGAAGGAGTGGGGCCACATCCCAAAGCAGGAAGGCTGAACAGGTGCCTCCTGAGATGAACCACCCAGGCGGGGACAGACTGCTCAGCACATCTTCATTCACTCATTCGTTCACTCATTCATTCATTCAGCCTTTACCAAGGGCCTGTCACAAGCCAGGCCTCCCGCTGGGGTAGGGATTCCAACAGGGGCCTCGAGCAATTTCCACTCCAAATGAGGGGTGAGAAATCCATAGCCGCTCCGGAGACAGTGCAGGCGATTCAGACAAGAAGAGGCGAGGACCTTCGTGTCTGTGCCGTTTACAGTCTTAAAGACAAACACACATTTCTTTCGTTACTTGAAAAAAAAAGCAAGCACAAAGTGGGCGGAAGTCGTGACAGAGGTTCAGCAGGTAAAGCCGGGTGAGAAATGGGTGACTGGAGGACTCCGCGAGGCGCCCCAGAGCTCCGGGCTCCCAGCAAAGCCTTAGGTGCTGAGCAGGTAAAGCCGGGAAGCGTGGAGCTGTCAGCGGGAGCTCAGGCGCCATTAAAAAGGCCCCCAGACCCGAAGGTCATTTCCTCCTGTGCAGTAGATGTATTTATTTTATGGAGCTGGCCAAACGCAGGGGAGAAACCGGGCTGCCGAGCGGAGGGGCTGAGAGAGAGTCAGGGGGGGAAAGAAAACATCGTGTTTTACAAGCGGCATTAAATCCCCTCACACGATGAAGCACGCAGCCGCTAAGAAGACGACTCCGGAAAGTCTAGGGGACGGAGTCGGGGGAGATGCAGGGAGTCGGGGGAGATGCAGGAAATCGGATCACGGTGAATACAAATGCACATGTGCCACACACACGTATCTGCTCCGAGAAAAAAGGGGTTGGGGAGACAACACACCTGCAAGGTTAGAACTCTGGAACCATCCCAGCAGAGTCCCTTTGTTAGAACCCTCCAGGGTCATGGTCACCTGCGTGGAGCACCGGGTCTTACTTTATCGTCCTCCTGCCCCTCCCATAGGGCGTAGGTGTTGGGCCTGGCTGAAGACACATCTCTCCTTCACACTTGCACACTCATTTACACACACACCACTTTCATTTCTTTTCCTCTTGGGGGAAACATCTTGACCAACCATCAAAACCATCAAAAGGTCCTCCATGGGGGTGGGAGTGGGGCAAAATCGCCAGCGCGTCCCTCCCTCCCCCTCCCCCTCCCCTCCCCCCTCCCCCCTCCCCCTCCCCCTCCCCCTCCCCCCTCCCCCTCCCCCTCCCCCCTCCCCCTCCCCCTCCCCCTCCCCCCTCCCCCCCACCGCTGCAGGAAGAGACAGTTTTTCCCCACGTGGGGTTGGATGAGGGCCCGATGAGGCTTGGAAGAGCTTAGCACAGGGCTACGTACAGTCTTGGTAAATGGGAGGTATTATTTTTCATGTCATGTTATTATCATTAGCAGGGACCTTGGGAGAGCCTGTGTCGGGGGTCGGGAGTAAGGGGGAGAGAAGCAGAGGACCAAGGAAGCTGGAGCAGGCGTGGTCGGGGAGGGACTGCCGAGCAGTGTCCCGCCAGAGAACAGGCCTGTCCCGAGGGCCCGAGCTAGGGTCTGCAGTAGGGTTAGGGAGCTGGTGTGAGGCCAGAGTCACCGAAGGTCACCCAGACTGGCAGTCAGAAAGGAAAACTGGATGTGAATGAGAGCAGGGACAAAGCGGGTCCCCTGAGGATGGGGTCTGAGCGTCTACCACTGAGCGTGGGCGGGGGGAGGGGGGAATATGGGCTCTGTCACCAGGAGGAGGGACAGGGGGTGTCCTGGAAAGATGCCTGGTGTCCACTCAGTTGTACATAGAAGCTTTGCCTCAAACTGTGTGACCCTGGGCTCACCCCTGACCATTCTGAGCCTCAGTTTCCTCTCTGGGAATCTCAGGATCCCGCCTCCCCACAGATTTATGGCTCAGTCTGACGCTGCCCACTGGCCCCACCAAGAGTGTTCCCTGCACCCCCTGCCTCGCCCTGAGCCTCTGTAGCTCAGGCAGCGGCCAGGAAGTTCTACTAACTGTCTCTCCCTCCAAAACAAACCAGAAGGAGTCACGATCCAAGCGCGCTTTGGGTCTGCTGCTGGTCTTCCTGAAGCCCTGCCCGATTTCCTTGAGGCCCAGTTATACAAAATGCTACTTTATCTGACGATTGAGAAAGAGAACCGGGTTCTGATGTTTGTTGCAGACAGCAGGTAATCTGGCAAGTCGTAGACTGGTGAGTGCAGAATTGAAATTATTCAAGGCCGCACCCCAACCCTAAGCCCATACCCAGACTGTGGAGGGCCCGTAGTGAATGCGTCAAAGTTAACAACGGGTTCTGCCAGGAGGGAGTGCCCGTCAGAGCCCGAAGCCCCGGGGCCAGCTTCTGGGCAGGTGGGCGGTAAATTGTCCATTGTCTGAAGGACGGCTTGGGGGTGGTACCAGGGCCGGAGACCTCCGCACCAGCCCCGCCTCTATGCTCTCCTGCTCCTTTAAGTGTTGTGAGCTGGAGGCTTCAGGAAGCCCTCCCATCGGCCCCCACAGCTCCACCAGGGCTCCCCAGACCCCAGCTGTGGTCACGGCCAGGGTTAGGGAAGCCAGCAACATCACCCCGTTTCTGGGGGAGCCCAGGGCAAGTCATGTTCCCCAGTCCATTGTTATCGACCAGGGTTCTTGGCCTCCTTAATCAATAGAAATTGATCAGAAGCCAGACAAGAAATTCCTGCAAGGCTTTACTGGGGCCTCTGCAGCAGCGGCCGGGAGAGAGAACAAACAACAGTTTCCCTTGGTTGCTGGCTCCCCGATGCGGGGGCGGGGGGGGGGGCAAGCTTGTTCCTTATATGGGGTGAGGGTAGGGGTGTGTCCAGGGGTCTGGCCGGAGGGGTGGCTTAGGGGGTTTGCCCACCTGTTTAGTGGTGGTGTGTGCAGGGGGCATGCGCAGTACCCTGCTTTTGCTCCCGACCCCCTGCTTTTGCTCCAGGCTCTTCAAAAGTTGCAGTTGGGTTTTTTGGTCTCTTTGTATGTTTTGTCCAGAATTTGCCCCAACTGCGCATGCACACAGTTATTTTTAGTCCCATGCAGTTTCTTTGTATTTTGTTGCTGGAGGAGAGGTGCGTTCAGGTGCAAGCGCTGAAGCAAAGTGTTCCAGGTTCCAGCTTGTCTCACCATCAGGGGCTGCTCAGCTGGCAGGGTCGCCAGGACAGCTGGGTGCCTTTGTGGGTCACACCCAACCTTGCCTCCTTCCTGCCAATGCTGCCCCATGTCTGATGCCCCAGGGAGGGGGAGTGACAAGACTGGGGCCCTTGGTGGCTGCAGTCACAGAATTCCCAATGCCTCCTGATGCTCTTTGCACCTCCAGGTGACGAGACTTCTGCCTTGGGAACCTACAGGTCAGCAAACAGCCATCAACAGTGGCCAAGAGAGGGCTGGGGCCCTGGATTTCCGGATGCTCTTGCCACCCAGTGGTTACTAACGGGTGTGCGGTGAGTGACACATCAGGAACCAGGATCCCCCCAGGGTGGCTGGGGGACTCATTTGAAATTTGACTGCTCAGACCCCACTGCAGATCTACTAAACGAAACCCCTGATGCCCTGGCCCTGAATGGGGCTCCTAGGCCCCCTGACAATGCCATGTGGGGCACAGTTCTTAAGGTACAGTCCCAAGAACCAACAGACTCAGGGCAGAGCCCTGATTCAGCCCCTTATGAGCAGTGCAGCCTTGAGCAAATAACTGAACCTCTCTGAGCCTGTGTTCTCATCCCTAAAGTGAGGATGCTACTGGCACCAATCTCACCTCGTCGTGAATAAAACACAAGAGGATTCAAGACAGCACTCAGTGCAAGACTCAGCACAGAGTGATGCTCACTGAATGCCACCGTTGTCATTGCTGTTGCTGGGTGACAGGGAGCCCACTGTGAACCACTACCTTGCTCGCTTTCAGGCTGGAATCTCTCTCTGCCCAGCCTTGCTGACCAAACTGCCCCTCCCAGTCAGGGCTGCCAAATGTGGTTGCCTAGTCTGTGCACTGCACAAAGTGCTGTCATTGGCATTGGGGTTGAAATCCAACCTGACTCCACTAAGCCAGGTGCACTGGCATGTGAGCTGTGCCCACAAGGGGCACGTTTTCTAATCTGCCCAGAAGTACCACACAGGCAGTGAGGAGTTTTACAGAGCCCTGGCCACTTCCCGTCAACGGACCAGGATCAACGTTTGTCAAGGACTGTCATCCAGCCCCAGCTCACTGGAGCCTGGTTTGTAAAAACTATATATATATATGGAGGACAACTTGGGAAATTTGAAAATCCATTTATTATCAGATGATATTAGGAAATGCGTGTTAATTTTCTTAGGTGTTGAGCCTAAGAAATTATTGAATTATTTATGAGGGATATGGCATGAAGTTTACAACTTACTTTGAAATGTTCTAGCCAAAATATAGGGCTAGAGATAGAGAGATAGAGATATCATATAAATGGGTAAAACACACGTGGCCAAGTGTCAACAGCCATTACATCTAATGGTAGGTATATACCTATACATTGGACTAGTCTTGCATCTTTTCATTGAAATTTTTTATAATAAAAATATTTAATAACAATATCTTTTAAAAGGCAATGGTGAGAAAGGGGCTTCAGGGTCATCTGAGTCCCCATTTTCCTGTCTCCAAGGTGCACTGCTATCTTCACCTCCAGGAGGGAACCTCCTGGGCAGACCCCTGCCTCCTTCGGGGCTATCTAGGGGGTCCTCCCAGGGTGACACGGTAGAGCCACTCAGAACCCTCACCATCTCTGACTCGACCCTCCCAGGGTAGCGACAATACTCCTTGCTGTATTTGCATAATCAAAAAAAATGGAAATAGCCTAACTGTCCCTCACAGGGAGTTGGAGGTATACATTTAACAGTCATATATCTGCACCTTGTGACATGAAAGTATGTCCATGATATTCTGAGTGAAAAAGCAAGTTGCAGAGCAATATGCAAGGTATCATGCTTTTAAGAGAAAACACTCCCTATATATGCTCATCATGTACTTCCAGAGAAAGATCTGGAAGGTGGCCCACTGAACTATTCTCAGTGGTTACTTCTGGAGTGTGAGAATAGGTGACAGAGGAGAAGCTCACTTTTCATGTCAATCACATTTGCATTTTTGGAAACTGCTTACAATTCGACATAGCGCACATCTCAGAGCACTTACTACCTTCTGGACGGTGTAATAATACCACTACCCACATAGCCCTTACCACGTGCCAAGGACGTCATGCAGCTTAACTCAGTTAATCCACATACAATTTAGTCCACACATTATCATCTTCATCTTTCCCAGTTTAGAGGTGAGTGAGGCACAGAGCTTTAAGGAAGTTGCCCAAGGTCACACAGCCAGTTAGTGGCAGAGCTGGGATTTGAACCCGTGCAGTCCCTTTTCACCGGTGGTGCCATAACAACTCGATTATATCCGCACAGAGGCCTGTACACGTGTTGTTTCATTTCCTCCTCATGAAGCTCTCAGAGGGGCTCCTTGCCCGACTCGAGACTCCCAAGGAGCATGACCCGAGATGGCCCGGGTACTACCACGATCCGAAGCTGTGGGAGGCTCATCCCATCCTAAGAAGGAGAACGTGAGGGCACCTGAGAAATAAAGAAGACGTGGGTGTATACAGGCTACACAGACATCTCTGGGGCCGCACAGTGTTAATCCTGCAAATCGAAGCCCAGATGCTCATTTGACAGATGAGGAAACTGAGGTCCAGAGACAGGAAGTGCCCAAGCCTGGATGAGTTTGGTCAGGGCCTTGCAAGGGAAAGGGGAAGAATGAAGACAGTCCTTCCCACTGCAGGGTTCCTGGTCTTGCTCTCCATAGTCAGTGAGGACAAGTCTTGAAATTCTATCTGCTTCCCACGTGCAGCAAAAGGTGCGGCCGCCTGGGGACCCCATCACAGCTGGGACCCAATGGCTCCAGCACGCACCCTATCCAAGACATCACTGGGGCCTGGACAGAGGTGTCCACTGGCCTGGAACCACACCTTAGAATTCTGAAAATAAAAAGTGGCCCAGATATAGCCTCATCCACCAGAGGGCAGACAGCAGAAGCAAGAATAACTACAATCCTGCAGTCTGTGGAACAAAAACCACATTCACAGAAAGATAGACAACATGAAAAGTCAGAGCGCTATGTACCAGATGAAGGAACAAGATAAAACCCGAGAAAAACAACTAAATGAAGTGGAGATAGGCAACCTTCCAGAAAAAGAATTCAGAATAATGATAGTGAAGATGATCCAGGACCTCGGAAAAAGAATGGAGGCAAAGATCAAGAAGATGCAAGAAATGTTTAACAAAGACCTAGAAGAATTAAAGAACAAACAAACAGAGATGAACAATACAATAACTGAAATGAAAAGTACACTAGAAGGAATAAATAGCAGAAGAACAGATAAGTGACCTGGAAGACAGAATGGTGGAATTCACTGCTATGGAACAGAATAAAGAAAAAAGAATGAAGACAGCCTAAGAGACCTCTGGGACAATATTAAATGCAACAACATTTGCATTATAGGGGTCCCAGAAGGAGAAGAAAAAGAGAAAGGACCTGAGAAAATGTTTGAAGAGATTATAGTCAAAAACTTCCCTAACATGGGAAAGGAAATAGCCACCCAAGTCCAGGAAATGCAAGGAGTCCCATACAGGATAAACCCAAGGAGAAACACACAGAGACACATAGTAATCAAGCTGGCAAAAATTAAAGACAAAGAGAAATTATTGAAAGCAGCAATGGAAAAATGACAAGTAACATACAAAGGAACTCTCATAAGGTTAACAGCTGCTTTCTCAGCAGAAACTCTACAAGCCAGAAAGGAGTGACATGACATATTTAAAGTGATGAAAGGGAAGAACCTACAACCGAATTTACTCTACCTGGCAAGGATCTCATTCAGATTCGATGGAGAAATCAAAAGCTTTACAGACAAGCAAAAGCTAAGAGAATTCAGCACCACCAAACCAGCTCTACAACAAATGCTAAAGGAACTTCTCTAAGTGGGAAACACAAGAGAAGTAAAGGACCTACAAAAACAAACCCATAACAATTAAGAAAATGGTAATAGGAGCATACATATCAATAGTTACCTTAAACGTGAATGGATTAAATGCTCCAACCAAAAGATACAGACTCACTGAATGGATACAAAAATAAGACCCATATATATGCTGTCTACCAGAGACCCATTTCAGACCTAGGGACACATACAGACTGAAAGTGAGGGGATGGAAAAAGATATTCCATGCAAATGGAAATCAAAAAAGCTGGAGTAGCAATACTCATATCAGATAAAATAGACTTTAAAATAAAGAATGTTACAGGAGACAAGGAAGGACACTACATAATTATTAAAGGATCAATCCAAGAAGAAGATATAACAATTATAAATATATATGCACCCAACATAGGAGCACCTCAATACATAAGGCAACTGCTAACAGCTATAAAAGAGGAAATTGACAGTAACACAATAATAGTGGGGGACTTTAACACCTCACTTACACCAATGGACAGATCATCCAAACAGAAAATTAATAAGGAAACACGAGCTTTAAATGACACAATAGACCAGATAGATTTAATTGATATTGTGAAAATTGTGAAATAACATTGTGAAAATAACTCTACTACCCAAAGCAATCTACATATTCAATGCAATCCCTATCAAATTACCAATGGCATTTTTTACAGAACAAGAACAAAAAATCTTAAAATTTGTATGGAGACACAAAAGACCCCGAATAGCCAAAGCAGTCTTGAGGGAAAAAAAACAGAGCTGGAGGAATCAGGTTCCCTGACTTCAGACTATACTACAAAACTACAGTAATCAAGACAATATGGTACTGGCACAAAAACAGAAGTATAGATCAGTGGAACAGGATAGAAAGTCCAGAGATAAACCCACGCACCTATGGTCAACTAATCTATGACAAAGGAGGCAAGGATATACAATGGAGAAAAGACAGTCTCTTCAATAAGTGGCGCTGGGAAAACTGGACAGCTACATGTAAAAGAATGAAATTAGAACACTCCCTAACACCATACACAAAAATAAACTCAAAATGGATTAGAGACCTAAATGTAAAACCGGACACCATAAAACTCTTAGAGGAAAACATAGGAAGAACACTCCTTGACATAAATCACAGCAAGATCTTTTTTGATCCACCTCCTAGAGTAATGGAAATAAAACCAAAAATAAACAAATGGGACCTAATGAAACTTAAAAGCTTTTGCAAAGCAAAGGAAACTACAAGCAAGACAAAAAGACAACCCTCAGAATGGGAGAAAATATTTGCAAACAAATTAACAGACAAAGGATTAATCTCCAAAATATATAAACAGCTCATGGAACTCAATATTAAAGAAACAAGCAACCCAATCAAAAAGTGGGCAGAAGACCTAAAGAGACATTTCTCCAAAGAAGACATACAGATGGCCAAGAAGCACATGAAAACCTGCTAAACATCACTAATTATTAGAGAAATGAAAATCAAAACTACAATGAGGTATCACCTCACACCAGTTAGAATGGGCATCATCAGAAAACCTACAAACAACAAATGCTGGAGAGGGTGTGGAGAAAAGGGAACGCTCTTGCACTGTTGGTGGGAATGTAAATTGATACAGCCACTATGGAGAACAGTATGGAGATTCCTTAAAAAACTAAAAATAGGATTACCATATGATCCAGCAATCCCACTACTGGGCATATACCCAGAGAAAACCATAATTCAAAAAGACACATGCACCCCAATGTTCATTGCAGCACTATTTACAACAGCCAGGTCATGGAAGCAACCTAAATGCCCATCAACAGATGAATGGATACAGAAGATGTGGTACATATATACAATGGAATATTACTCAGCCATAAAAAGGAACGAAATTGGCTCATTTGTAGAGACATGGATGAATCTAGAGACTGTCGTACAGAGTGAAGTAAGTCAGAAAGAGAAAAACAAATATCGTATATTAACACATATATGTGGAACCTAGAAAAATGGTACAGATGAACTGGTTTGCAGGGCAGAAATTGAGACACAGATGTAGAGAACGAACTTATGGACACCAAGGTGGGAAAGCGGTGGGGTGGTGGTGGTGGTGGTGGTGTGATGAATTGGGAGATTGGGATTGACATATATACATGAATATGTATAAAATGGATAACTAATAAGAACCTGCTGTATAAAAAAATAAATTAAATAATTGGCATCGGAAAAAATGTTATAATAAAAATGCATAATAAATTAATGCCAAAATTAACTTACTCCACCTGTAATACAGGCTAATTTAGTACTATGTATTTCCATGTTGGCACTTTTATCTTTATATATTAATTTCAAAAAGTGGCTTTATATACTTGAAATAGTCACTTTCTAGTATTATTACTATTATTTAGACAAGAATGAAGATTCTTGCCTTCCTAAAATAAGGCCAGTAGAAAAGATTTTGTGAAAATAAATAAATAAAATTAAATAATAAAAAAAAAAAGTGGCCCAACACCCCTGAGGACACACCCAGATGTTCGCAGTGGCAGATGTGGGGCGTGAAATTGCAGGTAATTTTTATTTCCTTCTTTGTACTTTCCCACAGTTTCCAAATTTTTATTCGATGAACACACATCACTGTTAGAATTAGAAAAGAATTACCATGTTTCTTTTTTTCCCTCCAGGAGAAACCAAGGACATATCACACGAAGTATTTCAGCCAGTGAGGGTAACACATCCTTGTTAAACCAAGAAGAGGAAATAGGAGCAGGAGAGAGGGGGCGACCAATGTCTGTTGGGTGCCTAGCATGTTGCAAGCATGGTGCTAGGAACATCTCCTCTATTATCTCTTCAATCCTCACACCGACCCTGGCAGTTTGGTGCCATGATCCCCATTTTACAGATGGGGACGCGGAGAGTGAAAGCAACTGCTCTTTCCACTCACCATGCTGCCTCTCCACGAGGTGGCAGAAAACGCAATTTCAAGACCAGTTTGATTTACAGACATTCAGAGTACCTGTTATCTGGGGCTTCTTAGAAAAGAGTCACCAGTTCTTCACGATACAGCTGCCCCTCCAGGCATCACAGTATTGTATCCCAGAACAGTGACCGGTGTCTATTGTTTGCCATTTTCTTGATGACAGAGTGTCTTTTTATGTTCCGTGTACAATGTTTTGTCTGGTGGTGTTAATGCCTAATGTAGATAAAGCTGCAGTGGACTCCGTCTACCATTTGGTTGCCGGTAGCACTGAAAATCGGAACAATCCTTTTGGAAGCTGTAAGTGACAGTAAAGCAAGAGTCATAAACAGGTTGAGATCTTTTGACTCAGGAATTCCATTCCCAGGGATGTATTTCTAAGAACTACTTCAGCAGAAAAAATAGAAAGTGAGTGACATGCATAAATATGTTCGTGTCGATATTAACTACAACAGCAAATAACTTATAATACAACAATGTGATGGGAGATGCTATGAAAAGTGACCTTTTACAATGGATAGTTTATCCGTGTGTAGTAGCCAGCTTCCAAGGAGCCCTTCATGATCCTCACTTCCTGGTAGTCATGCCTTGGTGAAATTTCCCTCTCAATGCTAAATAGAGCTGACTTGGTAACCTGTAGGGTCGGGTGGAAGTGATCATGTATGACTTCCAAGGAGACGGCCTAGAAGATGTTGTAGCTTCTGCCTTGGTCTCTTGATCATTCACTCTGGGGGAAGGCAGCCACCACGTCATAAAGAAGCCCAAGCCCCAGAGAGGCACTGAGGCCTCTGGCTAACAGCCATGCAAGTGCACAATCTTGGGAACAGATGTCCAGCCCTGGTCAAGGGTTCAGATGACTGCAGCCCTACCCAATGTCTCAAGGGCAACCCCATGCAAGTGCACCATCTTGGGAACAGATGTCCAGCCCTGGTCAAGGGTTCAGATGACTGCAGCCCTACCCAATGTCTCAAGGACAATTCCATGCAATTGCACCATCTTGGGAACGGATGTCCAGCCCTGGTCAAGGGTTCAGATGACTGCAGCCCTACCCAATGTCTCAAGGGCAACCTCACAACAGATCCTGAGCCTGTACTACCCAGCTAAGCTGCCCCTGATATTCTTAACCCATAGAAACTATGAGAGATAATAAATGTCATTGTTTTAAGTCACTAGGTTTTGGAGTAGTTTGTTCCAAAGCAATAGACAACCAACGCCGCCCACGATGGAATACCATGCAGCAGTGGAAGTGAAAAGTGAATGAACTACTGCTACACACACAGTATGGGTGAATTTCACAAACATGATGGTAAGCAAAAGAAGCCAGATACCAAAGAGGATATTCTCTGTGATTTTATTGGCACAGAGATCCAAAACACTCAAGGTTAATCTATGCTATCCGAATAGAGTTCTCTTTGGGAGGCGGTTGGCGATGGTGACCAGTCAGGAGGGGGCCTCCGGCTGCTGGTAATGTTCTACTCCTCGATCTGGGAGCTGTAGAGTTTAGATCAAGGGTGTGTTTTGTTTGCAAAACTTCATCAAGCTGTACGTTTATGATTTGTGCTCGAGTCTGTATGCACACTCTATTTCAATACGAAATGTCTTAAATGATCATTTTATGGGCACTGTTTGAAATCTAGACACCTATGATCAGGCTCTGGTCCACAAAAGAGCAGAACCTCAGGAGAGCCTGTGCAATGATTTGCAGCCCTGTAAAATGCACACGCGGGAGACAGGATGGGAAGAACCCGAAATGTTTGTGTTGGGAGGCAGGGATTCTGGGTAACTTAAACATCTTCTAAGTATTTCATTTAGGAATGGGTTATACTGTCTTGTTGAAGAGAATGAATAAAGGGCCGAGAGGTATCATACATTTTCACAGGGTGTCTAACCAGAAACCAAAACATGGTCTTCTGAGGAGTAAGCTTTCTATTCACCAAAAATTTGGCCACCCAGAATAACTCCTTCCCAGAAATTTTACAAATTGCTCAAGTGCGGTTTCTCTAGCAGAATCGGGTTATTGAAACTGCCGTTTTCATTAAGCAGAAGAGTGGAGGCCTGCTCTCGAGGTTCGTGGTCCAGCCGGGCTGGGAGGGAAGCCACGGCAAGCAGAGAGGGCATGTCAGCGACGTGCAAACAGAGCGGTAAGTATTAACTTGCTGGGAAGTAAGGAAATGTGCGGGCCTGGAAGGGCCCTCTCAATGCTGATAGTATCAGAGCAGAAACATCACCCTCAAATCCCCAAACAGCTGCAGATTCAGAAGACAGTGGAGAAAATTCTCAAGTTTCACTGAGCTATAAACTTCGGATTTCCCATAACAGCTTTCCAGAATAGGTTCCACATTGTTCTCGGTAGAAATCACACATTCCAATATTCAGGTAGCATCTTGAAGACACAGACTCTGTTTGGCAAACTACTTCCATATGCCACCTCCCAGCTCAAAAACGGTCAGTGGATCGATCCCCCACCTGTAACCACGAGCCCAGCCTTAAAAGGTGTCCCTGATCTGGCCTCAAGTGACAAAGACAACCCATGCACCCCAGACTGTGTCACCTCTTGCCACCTGGCCAAGGGCCCACTGTATCCATCACCTGGGAACTCCCTTCACCAACTGATCTTTACATGGGGAAGGGCTTTCTAAGCTTCAAAGCTGTGGAAGAAACCACAAAAGAAATGCTTGACAGTCCCGCACTACATTAAAACAAAAAATTCTGGTGTGATTAAAAAATTCAAGCAAAATTAAAAGACAAACAACTGGGGGAAAATGTTTGCAGCAAATACCACAGACAGATGGTTAGAACCCTTACTTTATAAAGAACCAACATAAATCAATATAAAAAAATACAAAGATGCTCACAGATAAAAGGGCAAAGGACGTAATAAAAAGCAAATATAAGTGGCCAATAAACATTTTGGGGGAAAAAAGAACGCTCAATCTCTCTAAAGGTCAAAGAAATGAAAATAGAAATAAGATAGATTAAGTTATCCAAGACACTGCTCCCTGCTAGCTGAAGCACAGAGGGATGGCATTCGTGCACAGGCGCTGGCGGCGTGTAAATTCATGAGATATTTCTGGCAAGCCACTTGGTGATTATCAAAAGCCTGGAAAATGTTCCTACTTTTGGTTCACATTTTTTTTTTACCATTTCTTTAGAAACTTTTCAGCAAATAATTTGGTGATATTTATCAATCTTCTTAAGATGTTTGTACTTTTGACTCACATTTCTGATTATTTTCTCCAAAACCTAAAAGTTGAAATTCAGCCGAAGATGTATGTACGTAAAGAGATGTTTTCTGCAATGCGAACGTTTAATAATGAAAAGCTGGAAAGAACCTAAATGCCCTACAGTCCAGGAGCTGTTGAGTCAATTACCGTGTGTCCATATGACTGAAAGCATTGGGTAAAGAGCCATGTAATAGTCAAGGGTTCCAGATGACGTAGGTAAATGCTTATGATGTAATCGGTTTGCAATGGGAAGCAAGCTCTAAACTTCCTAAAGAAACAAATTTTAGCCAATAGACTGGAAAACACACTGCCTCGGTGGTGAATTTGGGGGAAATTTGTGTACGTGCTTCTTTACCCTTTTCTGTACTTTCCAAAATTTCTACAATGTGCAGAATTACTTTGACAATCACTTAAGCAGTTAAAAACCTGTAAAAAAAATTATTCTTGATACACTCTCAATTTTCCTAGTGAAAAGTAATTGTTCCCTTTATGAATCGGCACAAGGTAGGCTCAATAAAGTGAATGAATGAATAGTGCTTTTAAGTCTCTTGTGAATTGTTTCTCACCTTCTGCTTTTATTGCCTGGTTATTTGTGTTTATGTCTTTCTCCCTTGTGATCCTGGAAGTTCCCAGAAGGTAGAAATCACGTGTCTCCATTCATTCACATCCAGCCAGTGCCTTGCATCCAGGAGGAGCTCAAAGTGTTATTTTTTAATGAATGGAGCATCTCATAAGTTAAATGTGTTTTAACATGAGATAAAGATTCTGGATGCCAAGGACTATGTTAAACCCATGTCTTATGAAGTAAGGGGACTCCCTGAAAGCCATGGACAAGGGGATCAAGAAGGGGTTTTAGTGGCAACCCTGCCCCTATCTGGTAGCCATCATGTGTTTATGCCAAATCTGCTGTCTAGTCCTGAGAGCACTGTCCTAGGAGTCCCCATGCCGCAATTAACTACCTATGGGGTCTTGGGCAAGTCACTCATCCTTAGTTCATTCAGTGATGAACCAAAGGTGCTGGAGTATTTCTAGCACTGCTGTCACCATGATTTCTAAAATGCATCTGATAATGAAAGTTGGTTTGGAATAGCAAGGTGAAAGGTATCTTCAGAACATGGCAGAATTCTTCTTAAAAAGAAACCAATAACCCTCTGTTGATAATCAAGTCAGTAATGTGCATCTGTGAGCTGGGCTCCGCTTCACTTACATTTTGTCTTTATCTTCAATTTTTAAAATAATTCAATTAGGCAACCTTAAGGTTCTGGTAAGGTCCATGGGATTCCTGGAGCATCTGTGGAGATGAGGAACAATTCCTCTACAGTAAACGATTTCAGAGAATGAGATCACATCGCTGAAGTGCCAGTGAAGGCAGGGAATGGAGAGGGTCCTGGGCTCTTCTTCTCCAGCCCCTTCCTTGGTGGGGAAACCTCCCGTTCATCCACAGCAGGGTGACCTCTGTAAGGGTGACCTTACAGTGACCTCTGCAGACAGCAGGGAGTTGCTGCACATCTGTCTCTGAGCCAAGGAGGTGGAGAGCCCCTTCTGCTCTCCCTAGCTTCCCAGAGTCCCCCTCTCACCAAGCAGGACCCTCCTTATTACACAGAAATGGAGCGCCGGTCCCTGCACTTGGTACGTGGTATTAGAGCCCTTAGCTCTGCTTGCCTCGTTCCGACTTCCCTGTGCGCTTGGGAGGCTGGAGTGGGCATGGTGCAGCCTTCCTACTGGAAAAGTCTGCTTGGGGAGCTCCGGGCTGCTTCCACCGCTGGACCAAGAAACCAGCCTTCCTGAGTCCCCAACTTGAGCCCCTCCCAGCACAGGAGAGGTGACAGCACGGAATCCAGCTCCCTGATGGTTAAGCTCTGGAGCCAGACGGCCTCCATGCATTCCTGGCTGCGTGAGCTTGAGCAAATTACTGAACCTCTGGACGCTTAAAGTTCCTTATTTTTAAAATGGGGGTAATAATCATCCCTACCCCAAGATACAATTGACAAGATTAAAAGGCTTGAAACAGTTATATATTTTAAAACATATTTATACCTACATGTATATAAACTCAGTACGATAACTGGCGCATAGTGTTTAAGGAAAATCATTTATTTTTACTTGATTGAGGAAATCAGAGAACGAGGGAAAAACGGAAGCATGTTCATTTCTTATAAGAAATGGGATCAGAAACGAGTCACTGGCTTTCCCTTTTTTGTCCCCCAACGACAGCTCGCCTCCCGTGAGGCCACTCCTCCCTCCAGGACCGTCTGCAGAGGGGAACCCCCTCCTAGCTGTCACGTTCAGCTCACTGCGCAGGGCCCCTCTCGGGGAGGCGTGCGGGCGGTTCTCTTCCACGCCGGTGGCGGTCAGCTGGGCGCCGCACGGGGCGCCTTCGGGAGCTCGGCCCCGCGGCCCCGCACCTGGCGCGGTGGCGGCACGCGGCCGGCTGTGGCGCGGGCGAGGCGGGGAGGAGCCCCGGGACTAACCGCGGCAGCACCTCTTCCCCCCTTGTGCCAACTGCCACCAGACCTGTTAGTTTTGCTTCGGAGGCGCTTTCTCCAGCCGCCTCGCGGGCCAGCGAGAGCCGAGCGCGTGCACAAGTGCGAAAGGGCTGCGAAAAACGGGCGCGCGCGGCCCTGGCCAGTTAGGGGGGAAGCCGGAGCCCCCGGCGATCTGACCTCAAAGCAGGGTCCCGCCCCCGAAAAAGGTGCGAGGGGGGCCGGCCCGGCCTCCGGCGGGCTGCAGTCGCCGGGGTGTAGATTAGCGGCTTCGGGGGGAGCGTCCGTTCGCCACAGGAAGGAGGGAAGAGGCCGGAGGTGCCTTCACAGCGCAGCAGCCCTGACAGATCTGATAAAGAGGAAGGAAGCCCTCGAAGTGGCTGAACCGAGCTGCCGGCTCCCCAAACGGACGAGGTCCTGCAGCTGTCACAGCCCTGCTTGCACCCGCGGGGCAGAAAGGAGGGGAGCCTGCGCCTCCTGCCGGTCGTTTTAGAACGACCATCCCGGGCAAGGAAAGCCGGCAGGGCTTGGGGACGCGGCGCGGCCACTGCCTCCTGGGCAGGAGGTGGTAACGCCCTTGGGATGGTAAGTCCCCAGGGGAAGGCGGGGCTTGTCTGGGCCTGTATCCTCTACCTTCGCAAGAAACCTGCCCCACAGAAGAAACACAAGAATAGGTTTGCTCCAGATGGGCTCCGCTTACCTGGCAACCCAAGTCCACCCTAATGAGAAAAGTATCAATAAAAGCACGTCTCAAGATTGCAGAGCACGATCTGCACAGTGCTATATTTCTTGGCCTCTAATTTTGCTGTCACTCACTAGCTTTGTGACCTTGAGCAAGTTTCTTAACCTCCCTATGCCTCAGTTTCCTCATTCATAAAGTGGGAATCATAGTCTAGATCTCACAGGATTGTTAGGAAGACTGAGTTAATATATGTAAAGTGCTTAGAATCGTTCCTGGCTTACCGAACATATGTCTGTTAAATTAAAATGTTTAAATTTCACTGTAGGGTGTAGGCTTGTTGCACATGCTGTAACTGATTCCTTATTCTGGGGATTTTCTTGCTGTCTTTCAATCATACTGATTTCTAGTTCAATTCCACTGCAGTCAGAGAACATACTTTGTATGATGTCACTCCTTTGAAATTTGTCGAGACTTGCTTTATGGGCCAGCGAATGGACTACTTTGCTAAAAGCTCCATGTGCACTTGAAAAGAATGTGCATTCTACAGTTATTGGATGTAGTGTTGCAATGTCAATTAAGTCAAATTACTTAATTGAGTTATTCCTTACTGTGTGGGGGGGTGGGGGGTGGGTCTGGTTTATTTCCTGCTCATTCTGTCAGTAAGAGAGCTATGTTAAAAATCTCCAGTTATGGGCTTCCCTGGTGGCGCAGTGGTTGAGAGTCCGCCTGCCGATGCAGGGGACACGGGTTCGTGCCCCAGTCCGGGAAGATCCCACATGCCGCAGAGCGGCTGGGCCCGTGAGCCATGGCCGCTGAGCCTGCGCCTCCGGAGCCTGTGTTCCGCAACTGGAGAGGCCACAATAGTGAGAGGCCCGCGTACAGCAAAAAAAGAAAAAGAAAAAAACTCCAGTTATGATGGTGTATTTGTCTATTCCTCCTTTCAGCGTCATTAACTTTTGCTGTATGTATCCAAGGCTGTGTTATCAGGTGCATATAAATTTAGGACTGTTATATCTTCCTAATGAATAAAACTTTCATCATTATAAAAGTACATTATACATGGCTGTATTATAAAATGTCCTTTGTCTCTAGTAATACTTCTTGCCTCAAAGCCTGCATTTTATGGTAAAGTTACATCTGCTCTCTTGTGCTGTGTCAATGAATTAAATCCTTTAATTTCAACCTTTCTATGTCCTTATAAAGTTTGTTTCTTGTGAATGTCATATATTAGGCTTTGATTATTTTAAATAGTTTCATACTCCCTTTTAACTGGATTGTTTTGCACCCTTATATTGAATATAATTAATGGTGTAGGGTTTATAGCTAAACTTTTGCTGTTTTTCCAAGTTGTCCTGTCCTTTGTTCCTTTAGTCCTTTTGTCCTTTCTTTCGTTTTTTAAATTTTATTTATTTATTTTTGGCTGCATTGGGTCTTCGTTGCTGCGTGCGGGCTTTCTCTAGTTGCATCAAGCGGGGGCTACTCTTCGTTTCTGTGCATGGGCTTCTCATTGCGGTGGCTTCTCTTGTTGCGGAGCACAGGCTCTAGGCATGTGGGCTTCAGTAGTTGTGGCTCGCAGGCTCTAGAGCGCAGGCTCAGTAGTTGTGGCGCACGGGCTTAGTTGCTCTGCAGCATGTGGGATCTTCCCAGACCGGGGCTCGAACCCATACCCTCTGCATTGGCAGGTGGATTCTTAACCACTGCGCCAGTAGGGAAGTCCCTGTCCTTTCTTCTGGATTCATTGTTGGTTTTGTTTTAATTCCATTTTCCCCTTGAATCTTAGATTTTTAAGTTATTCTCATAATTATCTTAATATTACCTGTTTCCCTAGAGATTACAGTATTTATCTACAATTTATTCGTTTTCTTGAATTAGTACTTTTACTGCTTGCCAAATAATGAAAGGATCATACAAGTACATACACTTAAACCTTTCTTCCACCCTTCCATGGTGTTATATACGTATAATATATAGCCACAGTTATGTATTCCACATTATATATTTTTTAACAGTATATATCTTCAAGACATTACTGCTGCTTAAGTAGTCAATACTCTTTCATATTTGCCCATATATTTACCCTTTCCATTGCTCTTCATTCTTCCTTCTGGTTCTATACTACCATCTGGGGTCATTTTCCTTTGGGCTGAAGTACTTCCTTAAGTATTTTTGTAGCACAGGTCTGCTGGTGCTTAATTCTTTCAGCTTTTGTCCGTCTGAAAATGGCTTTATTTTTCCTTCCCTTTTGAGAATATTTTCACTAAGTTGGCAGATCTTTTTCAGTGCTTTAAAGATTCTGGCTTCCAAAGTTTCTGCTGAAAAGTCAGCCATCGCTCCTTCAAAGGTTACATGATATTTCTCTCTGGCCGTCTTTAGAATTTTCTGTCTTTGGTTTCCAGCCGTTTGACTATGATATTCTTAGGTGTGTTGTGTTTTGTTTTGTTCTGTTATTCCATAATGAGTTTGCTGAGTTTTATGAATCTGTGGGTTGATGTTTGTCAACGGTTTTGGAAAATTCTCAGCCATTATTTCATCAAATATTGCTTCTGCTCCATTCCCTTTTATGTCTGGGACCTCAATTACATGTTTCTTATGCTCTTTTGTTTGTTTTGTTTGTGCATTCTTTTTACTCTCTGCTTGGATTTTTTCTATTGGCCTATCTTCAAGCACTAATCCTGTCTTCTGCTGTGTGCACTCTGCTGTTAGACCCAGATGATGAATTCTTAATTTCAGATTTGAGCTTTTCTTTTTTTTCTCAAACAGCTTTACTGAGGTATAATTTACAAACTGTAGAATTCACCCATTTTAGATGAACAAAATTAAATGATTTTTAGTAAATTTATAAAGTTGAGCAGCCATTAGCACAATTTTTTTTTTCCTCTTTCCTCTTTAAGAAAATATTTTGGAAAACATTTAAATTGAACTTTAATTCAAATACAAGGGAAATCGACATCACTAACTTTGCTAATCAACCTGTGTATACACTGATTATCCAAAAGTTTTAAGCAGGCAGAATTGCCCCCGTTGTAATTTTTTTTAAATTGAGATATAACTTATATATCATAAAGTTTACCCTTTTAAAGTATACAATTCAGTGGGTTTTAGTATATTCACAAAGTTGTGCAATCATCACTATTGGCTAATTCCAGAACATTTTCATCAGTCCAAAAAGAAACCTGTACTCACTAGCAGTCACTCCCCATTCTCTCCTCCTCCAGCTCTTGGCAACCACTAATCTACTGTCTGTCGCTATAGATTTGTCTATGCTGGGCATTTCATATAAGTGGAACCATAAAATATCTAGCCTTTTGTGTCTGGCTTCACTAAGCATAATGTTTTCAAGGTTCATGTTGTAGCTTGTATCAGTACTTTTTTAATGGTCATGATATGGGTATGTTTATCCAGTCACTGGTTGATGGACATTTAGGTAGGTTATTTCCATTTGGGGCTACTATGAAGAATGATGCCATGAACATCTATGTACAATGATGTAGTTTTCATCTCTCCTGGTTATAAACCTAGGAGTGGAATTGCTGGATCATAGGGTAGCTCTATCCTTAACTTTTTGAGGAACTGCCGCACTGTTTTCCAAAGTGGCTGCACAATTTTACTTTCCCGCTAGCAATGTATGAGAGTTCTAATCTCTCCACATCACTGCACTTATCTGTCTTCTTAATTATAGCCATCCTAGAGGGTGTTTTTGATTTACACTTCCCCAATGACTAATAATGTTAAGCTTCTATGTATTTATTGGTCATCTGTATATCTTATTTGGAGACATGTATATTTAAATCCTTCCTTATTTTTTAATTGGGTTGTCTTTCTATTATTGAGTTGTAAGAATTCTTTATATGTTCTGGATACTAGACCCTTATCTACAATCCATGTTTAAAACAGATCACTCACGTCCATTTGTGGTCAATTCCCTCTCCCACCCCTAGTGACTGGCAACCACTAAGCTGCAGCTGCTTTCGGTGTGTTTCAGGTAAGCCCTCCCTCTAATGAAATTCTGTCTCCCAAGTATTGTGTCATCGTGGGAGATTTCACTATGCCTCTTGGAGGCCCTGGGCTTAGCTTCTAGCATGGCATGTAGAGCTCTGGAATTCAGCAAATGTCCTGTGAGCAAACCAGTCACATATTTAAGATGTCTCCGGTTTCCAGTATGCCCTATCACCAAGAGCCTTATGATTTTCTTTTACCCAGTAAAGCCCTCTCCATGGGCCAAACCCAATCCTCACTTCAGGGCCCAGAATCAGGAAATGCCCCCAAAGGAAAAAATGGCCAGACCATCAGTTCACCTCAGAAAGGCTTTCTCCTCTGAAATCCAATTCATTTAGTCCTTATTGCTTCCAGTTTTCTGATGTTTAAGAATAGTATTATAGTGTTTTAAACCAGTTTTTTCTGGTAGTTGCAGCAGGAGTGCTGTGTTTGTGTGACTTACTATATCCTACCCAGCAATTACTATAAGCTTTTAAGACTTTATATCTTGTCAAGCAAGTTTCCTTTCTTTCCCTCCCCCCTCCAGATATATGTTGGCTATTTGGGGGCCACACTTCTTCCATATGAATGTTTTAAATCCATTTATCTGTGTTCCCAAAAAGTCCTCTTGGGATTTTGTTGGGAAAATATATTGCATTTATAAATTACTTAAGACAAAATTGAAATTCTTATACTTTTACATTCTCCATCCATGAACATGGTACACCGGTCCACTGAGCAGATTTCTATTAGGTCCTTTGATAATATTTTGTACTTTCCTCCATAAAGGAATTGCACATTCTTTATTAGACTTGATCCTAAATATATTAGATTATCTTTTAAAACATTTCTAATTTTTTAGAATAGGTAATATATTTATGGTACAAATTTCTAAAAGCTCAAAAAAGTATACACTGACAATTTCCCATTTTTCTCAGTCACCCAGTTTTCTTCCAGAAGAAACCAACGTTACTAGTTTATTTATTTTTTTAATAAATTTATTGATTTATTTATTGGCTGTGTTTGGTCTTCCTTGCTGCGCACGGGCTTTCTCTAGTTGCAGCGAGCAGGGGCTACTCTTCGTTGTGGTGCATGGGCTTCTCATTGCGGTGGCTTCTCTTGTTGCAGAGCATGGGGTCTAGCCATGCAGGCTTCAGTAGTTGTGGCTCACGGGCTCCAGAGCACAGGCTCAGTAGCCGTGGCGCACAGGCCCAGTTGCTCCACACATGTGGGATCTCCCCGGACCAGGGCTTGAACCCGTGTCCCCTGCATTGGCAGGCAGGTTCCTAACTACTGCGCCACCAGGGAAGCCCTAGTTTATTTTTAATGTAGTTAATATTAGTATATAGAAATTACATTGATTTTTGTTCCTAAATCTTTTATCTAGTAAGCATCTGAATTTTATTATTATTTTTTTGGCTGCACTGGGTCTTCGTTGCTGCGTGCGGGCTTTCTCTAGCTGCGGCAAGCAAGGGCTACTCTTCGTTGTGGTGCGCGGGCTTCTCATTGCAGTGGCTTCTCTTGTTGCAGAGCATGGGTTCTAGGCACACGGGCCTCAGTAGTTGCAGCCCACAGGCCCTAGAGCGTGCGGGCTTCAGTAGTTGTGGCACATGGGCTCAGTAGTTGTGGCTTGTGGGCTCTAGAGCACAGGCTCAGTAGTCGTGGCGCACAGGCTTAGCTGCTCTGCGGCATGTGGGATCTTCCCGGATCAGGGATCGAACCCATGTCCCCTGCATTGGCAGGCGGATTCTTAACCACTGTGCCACTAGGGAAGCCCCTGAATTTTATTATTTCTAATAGTAGGTTATTTTGAATTTTTTATATATGCATCATCTGCAAAGAAGTCATTTGGTCTATTCTTTTCCATTCCTTATTCTTTTTACTGATTTTACTGCATTGGTGTAGGATGCCTCTAATAAAGAAGCTATGGAAAATAGCTGAATAATAGCTGTGACGGAAGGCAATCCTGTTTTATTTCTGACTTTAATGAGAGGGCTTCTGTTTCATATTTATGTATGAAATTTGCTGTAGGTTCTTGGCAGATGTCTTTATTGGGTTAAAAAAAGTTAATCTCTGGTCCTATTTCGCTAAGAATGGGTAGCATGAAAGTTTTTATAAATTATTTTATGCACCTATTGAGATGAACATATGGTTTTCCTCCTTTAATCTACTAAATGTGCTGAATCGCCACTCATGAAAAAAAAGTAGTCTCAAATAAAACACTTTTACCCCAAATTGTTATTTATTTTCATGAGGGGGTAAAAAAGAACCTTTTATGATAGTGAAAATATACTTTATTTTTTAATACAATAGCTGCCAGCAATATACTGGTTCCAGAGACAGAAAAGAAAATACAAGCATTCTATAAGCTTTCATTTTCCTTTTCAACTAATTTAAAGAAAATACTCCAATTCTGTTCAACATTATGATTTGGGGGATTTGAAATTTTTTTCCATGATAAAAATATAATTTTGAGCCCCAGCCTTAGTAATTTGTAAAGGATGGAATAAAAAAAACCATATATTATAACAATAATGAATGCTTCCCTCTCTTTGAATCAAATACTGATTATAACCAGTGTAAGAAATTGGTTAATCAACAAACTTGATGAAACGTGTATCAAAATGTTCATGAAAAAATACATTTCTATTTCTTCTCATTTTTACCATGTAGATATTTTCTAAATGGATATTTTAAATGCACAGAAACAAAAGCTATCTACATGCAACTCTGGAGAGATTCAAAACAACAGAAGTAAATATGCCTAAATTCAATCAACTGAGTGTAAGAATAAATGTCAGAAACCTCTT
The DNA here is from genome assembly GCF_039906515.1 of Pseudorca crassidens. NCBI lineage: Eukaryota > Metazoa > Chordata > Mammalia > Artiodactyla > Delphinidae > Pseudorca > Pseudorca crassidens. Next base: position 19,248,848 of record NC_090297.1, on the reverse strand, counting down.
CATTGTATACAGATTGCTCAAGGGTTTAAAGACAGTTGTATTAAAAAATAATAATAATAAAGGTAGCTGTATAAACCAAAGTTACCAAGAAATAAAATCTTATATGAATTTTATCACTAAAGTCAACAATCCTAGTAAAAGAAAATAACAGAACTGTATAGAAAATCTGCATCTACATTTTTTAAAAAAGGAAGTTACATCAACTGAAACAGTAGACAGCTTTCCAAATGTTGAACACAAAAATTTCTCAGAATCCCTTGGAAATTAGTAAGATCTTCCATTCAGAGTCTAATCTTGTTTAAATGGAACAAAAGGGGTTTAAATGAAGGGGAAAATGATTCAGTAGTTGTAGAAATAATAACATAATTTCTACTGTGTCAACCCATATACCACATGAACTGCCATGAAAACTTTCGTGTCCCAAATCTCCCAAGACATGAAGCTATGATCTTTCCACAAATGTAAGATGGGGTAAATAGCATATTCTAGGATCATCTTTCTTAGTAGCTTTCGTTCATTTGCCAATCTCAACCTCATCTAATTTCCCTGATAAAGTAATAAGATTTGTCTTTCAACAGAAAAATAATTCCGCCTTCATCAAAATTATAACAGATAGACCTTGCCTTCCTTGGACATCCAGAGAGACAGCCAAGTACAATCAGGGGATAGATTTTTAAAAAGGAGAAGAAGAAGAGAATAAATATCCAAAGTGGAAAACACTTCACAACTGAGTTTCAGAATGTGCTTTTTCATCCTTTTTGAGGACTGTAGCTCTTTCCTCATTAGCCTTCTACTCTGTACCACTTAGTCCACTGTTCACTTGAAATAGACACCCCCACTTCTCTTGAATCTTTTCCATGCTTTAAGCTATGAGGCAAGATTCAATATCACCTGATGCCAAGTTACCACTATCGTAAAAGTAAGTGAAAAGTGAAGACGGCTGTCTGTGTATTGGTGCAGAGGTGACATATTCACCCACGGAAGCTACTGCTATAGAATTTCTCAATATATAACCTGATAATGCTTCTTCCTGGAACAAGATAAATCATCATCCAACATTTTATTACAAAAAGGTGGGTACCCAAACTTTTGATCAGCAATAAGGAGTTCTAAGAAAGGTAAAGCAAAGAAATCTCCCTGAGCCAAATGGACACAATATGGAGTTTTTCTTATCTTTCTATACCAAGCTAGTCACTGATAGGTTTAAAAAATGCAGAATGCTTATTAAAAAATCAAGCTGCTTCCGTAAAGCCAGTGCTTACTAAATGTTAGCATATCATAGGGAAGAAAACACTGCCATTTTAAAGCAATATACTTAAAATTTCCAAAAGCAGCCTATGAGAAATAGCATTTCTTAAACAGGTTAGTTATAAAAATTACCAAAACATTATTATAGTCACAATCACAGTCTTTGGAGTAGTAAATAGAAAGTCTTTTTTTTTTTTTAATGAATAAATACATAGCAAACTTTTGTTTTATTTTCACCAAGTTCATCCTCCCTTGTTACAACACAATTCCTGGTTTAGGACTTCAATTTAAGAAACAAACAAACATGAAGACTGCTATTCCTCAATGTGGCTGTAGGAAAATTTAACTGAAGGAAGTGCAATGATTGAGATTAGGCAAAACTGCAGTCAATGTGTAGTCACCATCACAACTATAGTTTAGTCCAAAGAAGTGAGCCATCCTCTCCCCAAAGTCTAACAGTAAATGGGGGTGGAGTGGTAATCTATGTGTTTTATCTTGTTTTTAATATAGGATGGATAATGCAGTCTTTAGATTATCCACATTAAATGTGCTTTAGAAACAAAATTCTACTTGATATTTTGACAAACCCACACTACATTCCTTAGGTTAGTTTTTACATTACTAACCATTGTACTGCTACAGCTAAATCAACTAAATATCAGTGTACGTAGTGTTGCTCAAACGATCTACAAACAGCAAGGCCGAGGCCTACCTAAAATAAGGAGCATTTTTAAAATAAAGGAAGAAAGTAATAATGTTCCAAATGAATGGCACTGGGCAAAATACATATAACCAGTAACATATTTAGACAGAGAGTATCGTGTGCCCATTGGTTTCTCTTATATGCATAAAAGGCTTGAAGAAGATCTTGCAAACATTGTTCCTCCCTCTAGACTTTTAGCTTCTACGTAGTGTCAGATATTATAATTGATATGAAGGATAAATGCGTTTAGGCAAAAGTAAAAATCCACATACAAAGTAACATAGCAATATCTGTAGTGACTTTCTGGAGAAGGCTCTCTTCTCTGGTGGTAACATCCTTTAGTACATATCCAGGATAGACTAAATTGAAACAATATTTTGATACAGTAGCAATCCTTTCATATACTCTTACTAAATATTATAAAATTCCAAAAATACATAAATATTCCTTGTACCGTGCATTATGCACCAGTTTGGGCCTGATGAGGTTGTGATTACTATTTTAACAGTTAAACAGTGCACCTCAAAAGTTCTGCCATCTGTACACAGTGAATGGAGACAGTGGTGAGGGCTCTAGAGAGATGGCAAACTGCCTTTAAAGTGAAAAGTTTTTATGGAGTGTCTCCAAATTAGGAGGATACGGGGTAGGGGAGGTAGGCAGGGTAAAAGAATTTTCAAATAATACTGCTTAGGAGTATATATTTAAAGATAGCTACTATACCTTGTCTATCCTTTATCCTAATCTGGAATAACTGCATGTTTGTGCAAAATAAAGTTTCTATTTTATAGGAAGAGGAGCAGTCTGTTAGGAAAAGCATGTTCTTAGGGGAAGATGTGAAGACATCTCTCTCGTAAGTGTTATTTTATTTGGTAAGTCTTTTGGCTACATCACTATATGCTATTTCAACCTCCTTATCACTGGGGCAGGTATTGGTGAACTCATCCCTACTATATGCGTTAGTTAAGTATCTCCAGATGCCGGTCATTCCTTTTGGAATATCAAAGTTGCGATATTTTTTGGCCACCACCTGAAATACAAAGAGATCAAAAATTAACATTTATATGCCATGTCTTATAAACCACACATATATCTGATTTCAGGGCAAATTAATTCTGTGAATCTCTGAAAACTGCTTCTGCCTGAAGTCTGTCACCTTCATTCTAACTAGACTTTTAAATAAGGACTGCACGCTACACCAGAGACTGAGAAGTGTGACAGTCATCGCAGATGCCTGCCTTGGCCATCCAGAGAAACAGCCAAGTATAATCACTGGATAAATACTTGAAACACACACACACTAGATCTCTGTTTTTCTTGATCTTGATCTTTACTGCACAACCATCCTATACAGCATAGTGTTTCACACAATAAATGCTCAATAAATATTTTCTGCCTTGAAAAGAAAAAGCCAGGTGATCAGAGAACAAAGTTTGATGCTATAAGTCAGTGTAGCCACCACTTCAAAGTTACCTGTTACATCTTTGAATTTTTCTGCAGTCGCAGAAAAAAAAAATCCTATTTCTCATATGCCTTGATTTTAAGACATAATTTTCCATTTAATCAACCCTAGGGTGTTTCAACTATTGCCTGAACAACATTAAGTTACACTATTTGGGGGGTGCTAAATAGTGCGTGTCAGAAGGTCAGCCAAGTTTTACACAGAGGAAGTGCTGCCTTAGTAAACAGATACTAGGTGTAATAGTGCCCCACATCCTGCAGGCCTACCTTGACAATGTGCAGTTTGGGCAGCAGGTTGCAATCAGCTAGTGTCATTTCATTGCCATCCAGAAATTTACGTGTGGAAAACTTAATGTCCTCCATACTATTCTCATCAATTTCATCGGGGAGGGGAGAATTCAGATATTCATCCAGTTTCTGCAGTGTTTTCAAGAGACCCCTCTCCAATGCTGAAAGAAAAATGGAAATACTCTAAGAAGAAAAACCACCCAAGCCCCAAGTAGAAGCATTACTCCTTCAGTCAATAACTATTTGTCAAATGTTTCTCTGACACAGGAGGACGAAACAGACAAGGTTCCTGCTCTCATGGAGCTTATTTACTTGGGGGAGAAAGATAAGACAAACAAATTTATAGATAAAATTATAGATAAATATTTTAAAAAGCATGATAATTTCAGATAGTGGTATCTATAAAAATTTGTTAATAACTAAATGCCCCATATACAAACACATCATGGCCCAATACAGTTGATATTTAAACTGGGGGAAAAAATGGGTGAGAAAAGGCAAACCTATTATTTCAAATCTAGGAAAGAAAATCTTGCCAAGACAGATTCTTGCCCTCAATTTTAAGTCCTGCTCCTGTAAACATATTTGGATTTATATCCATGAACTGTGTTAAGAAACTCCAATCTAAGCACTCCACTCCAAGCAGAGAAGCCTGAAGTTTTTGCACTGCCTTAATATTCGTAAGAAGCCAAAAATAGCACTATCTTATAATAACATGAAAAATAGAGGTCAGATTAGAAAGTTCAATTTACAATCTGAATTGGAGGCCTCATTAGCAAAATAGATCAAGATACTATATGTTATAATTCAGAGAGAAGCAGGATGCAGCCACCCTGTATATCTAGAAAGTCAAGGTTAGTGACCCTTAGCAAAGAGGGGATGCGAACATCATTAGAAAGGAATATGAAACTAACGTTAAAAAGACAGATCCTCCCTTATCCCTTTTTGTCTTTTATCCTCTCAACCCACCTTCACCTCCCACTCCCAGAATAGATGAGTTCACACTGATGAGTACAGTACTTGGCCATAAAAGAAAGTTAAAATCATGAGGTGACACTCCATATTAGTTATAACTTTGAATAAAGTTGGATCCATCACAGAAAAAGGCAAAGTTTTACATGCTGTATATTAGATATTTCACCAGCAACATAAATGTCCTAACCTTATACCTCTTCTTCCAAACTGCTCCCACTGACTCATCCCTTGATCCCTTCAAAGTAGTCCAGACAACAGATGGTAGTCTTAGCTAGGTAGGGGCTGTAGGCATTACAAGGATTTTATAAAGTACTGAGGAGATAAAAACCTACCGAGCTTGGAAACCAAACTGAATATGGAAAAAGGAGGATAGAAGTATTCAACAAAATACAAATGGAGGCCCTAGTGCATGCCAAGTTTTGTACCAAGCATCGTTAAATTCACTACTGAATAAAACATAAAAGGTTCCTACTCTCAGTTTATATTTTGGGGAATGAAAGTAGTATAGAGAAGCTCATCAACAAAAGATTCCCAGGGTGAACGCTGGTACCATTGCTGAGACATGTACCTTCCTAGAGGAGAAGCAGATTCAGGAAATGTGGAGATGAGTTCAGTATATGCTGACTTTGAGATGTCTGTAAGACACCTGAGCAGCGATGTCCACAGACAGTTGAGTTCTAGTCTGGAACAGACTAGGCTGGGGCAATATATTTGTACGTCCTGAAAGCACAAATGAACGCTGAAGCCATGGAAATGAAGGAGAAGCAGAGGGCCTAGGACAGAACCCTAAGGAACATCACTGACGGTGTTGTGTGAGGCAGATAATACATTTTTGTCATTATTTGGCATTTCATTATATGATTATAGAATAAATACGTATCCATTCTACTGTTAATGACATTTGTGTTGTTTACAGTTGGGGCTTCTTGTGCAAATCTCTTGGTGTGCATCTATTCATATTCCTATCAAAAATGGAGTTGTGGATGAGATATCTCATACCTGTTAGAATGGTCATAATCAAAAAGACAAGAAATAACAAGTGTTGGTGAGGATGTGAAGAAAAGGGAACACTTAGGCACTGTTGATGGGAGTGTAAATTGGTACAGCCACTGTGGAGAACAGTATGGAGGTTCCTCAAAAAATTAAAAACAGCACTACCATGTAATCCAGCAATATCAATTCTGGATATTTATCCAATATGGAAACAACCTAAGTGCCCACTGACAAATGAATGGATAAAGAAAATGTGGTGTGTATACACACATACACACACACACACACACACACACACACACACATCACATGCATACAATGGAATATTATTAAGCTACAAAAAAGAATGAAATCTTACCATTTGCAACAACACAGATGAAACTTGAGGGCATTATGCTAAGTCAAGTCAGTCAAACAGAGAAAGACAAATACCATATGATCTCACTTATATGTAGACTCGTAAAAGACAAACAAACAAGCTCATAGATATAGAGAACAGATTTGTGGTTGCCACAGGCAGGGGGTGGGCAAAATGGATGGAGTGACAATGATGTAATGTATAGCATGGCGACTACAGTTAATAATACTGTACTGCATATCTGAAAGTTGCTAAGAGTTGTAAATCTTAAAAGTTCTCATCACAAGAAAAAAAATTTGTATCTACATGTGGTGATTGATGTTAACTAGATTTATTGTGGTCATCATTTCACACAGTATACAAATATCAAACCATGCAGTACATCTGAAACTAATAAATGTCAATGATACCTCAGTAAAATTTTTTTTCAATTTTTTTAAAAGGAGATGTAGGTTATAGGGTATGTGTGTGTTCAGGTTTAGTAGAAACTGTGATCAGTTTTCCAAGTTCAGCACAGCAAGCAGCAGTGTATGGATGTTCCAGTTACTTCACATCTTCAACAACATTTGGTATTGTTGGTTTCTTTAATTTTAACCATTCTTGGGTATGACAAATTCGGTTTAACATATTTTCATATTTATTGACTCTTTGGATATCCTCTTTTTGTAAAGTGCTGTTTGCTCATTTTTCCTTTGGACTGTCTGTTGTACTGACTTGCAGTCTTTTTATATATGCAGATGCAAATCCTTTGTGGTTATATGTATTATGCATACCTTCCCCCTTTTCACTTGCTTAATGGTGACTTTTGATGAACGTTAAGTTACTAAACCTAATGTAGTCCAATTTATTTTTTTTCTTTTATGATCAGTACTTTGTGTTCAGCTTAAGAAACCTTACCTACTCCCAAATTATGAAGCTATTCCCCATTATCTTCTAGGAGATATATTATTTACCATTCATATTTATATCTACAATCCACTTAGAACTGATTGTGTATGGTGTGAGATAGGGATATTTTCTTGACTCTATATTCTGTTCCACTGTTCTATTTGCCTACCCTTCTGTTAATATCACACTGTTTTAACTATTGTACCTTTATAACAAGTCTTGATATCAGGTAGTGGAAGTTTTCAAACACATCTTTCTTCAAGATCATCTTGGCTATTCTTGGCTCCTTACATTTCCCTAATAAACTGTACAATTAGCATGTTAATTTACACACACACACACGCACATGCTGTTGGACTTTGGAATAATCTATAGATTCAACACAACCCCAACTTGAAAACTGGCATCTTTATAATTTTGAGTCTCCCAATCTATGAATATCATTTATTTCTTCTAAATTTTTCTTTTTATTTTATGAAATTGAAAGAAATTTCAATTTCTTTTGTTTTCTATGTAGAGGCCTTGCCCATTTTTGTTAAATTTATTCCTAAATATTTGACATTTTTTATTGTATAAATATTTTTATCACATTTTCTATTGTTTCTTGCTAACATGCACAAATACAATTGATTTTTATAATAGCCATATGCAACCACCCTGCTAATTCACTTTTTTTATTCTTATGGTTCATCAGTAGATTATTTTAGGTTTTCTACATGTACAATTATATTAAGAATAATGACAAATTTATCCCTTCTTTTATAAGTCTCATAGCTTTCATTATAGCTTTTTCTTTTTTCATTATAGCATTATAGCTTTTTCTTGTCTATTATACTGGCCAAGACCTCCAGTACAATGCTAAATAGAAGTGCTGACAGTAAGCATCCTTCTTCAGTTCTCAATCTCAAGAGGAAATCTTTCACTACTCCCCTATTATGATGCTTGCTGTAACTTTTCTGTAGATTCTGTCAGATTAAGGAAATTTCTTGCTGTATCTTTTTCGCAAATTTTTAAAAAATAAACATCTTAATCATAAGCATTAAATTTTATCAAGCACTTTTTCCGCATCAATTGAAATGCGGAATTTTTCTTTTATTTAATTTTTTTTATTCTATTACTGTGATAATTCGAATAGATTTTTGAATGTCCAAACAATCTTCCATTCTTGAATTAAACTCAACTTGGTTATGTGCATTATCTTTTCTCATATTGCTGGATTTGGCATATTTTGTTTTAGACTTTTACATCTATGTTTCAGAGAGACTGGCCTGAAAGTTACTTTCTTTTGATGTTTTTGTGTGGTTTGACCTCAAAAAGCAAGTTGGAAAGTATTTCCTCTTTTCTGTTTCCTGGAAGAGTATATGCAAGACTGATGTTACATCTTTCCCAAATGCTTAGAAGAGTGAAGCCATCTTTGTGAGACGGTTTTTAATTATAGATATAAGATGATTCACATCTTGAATCCGTTCTTGCAACAATTTTCTTACACTGTACTTTCTATAAATTTATGCAACAGTGTTTTCAAATTTATAAGCATAGGGCTTCCCTGGTGGCACAGTGGTTAAGAATCCGCCTGCCAATGCAGGGGACATGGGTTCGATCCCTGGTCTGGGAAGATCCCACATGCCGCGGAGCAACTAAGTCTGTGCGCCACAACTACTGAGCCTGGGCTCTAGAGCCCGCAAGCCACAGCTACTGTGCCCACGTGCCTAAAGCCCGTGCTCTGCAACAAGAGAAGCCACCTCAACGAGAAGTCCACACACTGCAATGAAGAGTGACCCCCGCTCACCGCAACTAAAGAAAGCCCAGGCGCAGCAACAAAGACCCAACGCAGCCAAATACAAAAATACATTAAATTAATTTTTTAAAAAAATTTATAAACATTGTCATAATATCTTCCAAAAGTCATTTAAATGCAAGATCTGTAGTAATCCCCTTTTATTCCTAATATTGGTTATTGCTGCCTTCTCTCACTTTTCTTAATTTTTCTTGTCAAGGATTTATCAATTTTCTTATTAGACTTTTCGAAGAACTAACTTTTAGCTTTCCAAATCCTGTCACATTTGTTTTCTTTTCATAAATTTCTACTTTTAGTATCTCATTCCTTCTACTTTCTTGATTTGCTGATATAACTAAACCCCTGAGGTGGATACTTTAAGGTTACCAATTTTTAGCTCTTCTTTTTGCCATTCATTCATTCATTCATTTGGCTGCACCAGGTCTTTGTTGCAGCAGGCAGGATCTTTAATTGCAGCACACGGAATCTTTTAGCTGCGGCATGCAGGATCTAGTTCCCTGACCAGGAGTCGAACCCAGGCCCCCTGCATTGGGAACACGGAGTCTTAACCACTGGACCACCAGGGAAGTCCCTTCTTTTTTCTAATATATGCATTTAGAGCTATAAATTTTCCTCTAAACACAGCTTTAGTGGTAGCATATAAATTTAGACACACTATATTTTCATCATGTTATTCTTCAACCTATGGGTCATTGAGAAATGCACTTCTTAATTTTCAAACATGTAGAAATTTTCCAGCTGTACTTTTGTTACTGATATCTAGCTTTTCTTTGTGGTCAGGGAAAATATTCTATATGATTTCAATTTCCATTTTTTGGAAAATTTTTCAGATTTGCTTTATGGCTCAGCTTTACAGTCAATTTTGTGTTCCATGTGCATTTGAAAAACAAGGGTATATTCTGCAGTTGTGGGGCACAATGAGATTAAAGTTATATATCAATGAGATTAATTCTTTCATTGTATTATTCAATTCTTCTGTATTCTCACTGAATTTTTCTTTTTGGCAGATTCTAAGTTACTAAGGGAGTAAGTTAAAATCTCCCACCGAGATTGTGGATTAGTTTATTTCTCTTTTAGCTCTGTCAATCTGGTTTATATATTTTGAGGGTAGTTATTTGGTTACACAAATTTAGAATTATTTTATTTTCCTGGTAGGTTCATCTTTTTAAATCAGTCTGAAACATGTTTCATTATCTCTTGCAATGATTCTTTCCTCAAAGTCTACTTTGTGCAATGTCAGCATAGTTTTGCCAACTTTCTTTTGGTTAGTATTTACACCATTTTACATTCAACTTTCCTGGGTCGGTCAGCCTATCTGTCTGTCTATTTATCTATTGGTGTGTATTTCAAATGTGGGAGGGAGGGAGGGAGGGAGGGAGAAAGAATTCCTTCTTGTACATAAGCAACACATTTTTAATGCAGTTAGGAAACTCTGTTTTCTACTTGGAGTATTTGAATCATTTACATTTAACGTAATGACTACAAACTTTGGTTTAGAACTGCCATCATATGTTTGTTTTCTATTTGCCCTCCTGTGTTCTCTTCTTCTTTCTTGCCTTCTTTTGGATTAAGGTTTTTTTTAATTATTATTCATTTCCCCCTCTACTTGTGTATCATACATTTTTTTCATATAATTTTTGAATTTTATTTATTTTTTTATACAGCAAGTTCTTATTAGTCATCATTTTATACACATCAGTGTATACATGTCAATTCCAATCGCCCAGTTCATCACACCACTATCCCCACACCCCCGCAGCTTTCACCCCTTGGTGTCCATACATTTGTTCTCTACATCTGTGTCTCAATTTCTGCTCTGCAAACCAGTTCATCTGTACCATTTTTCTAGGTTCCACATATATGCCTTAATATACGATATCTGTTTTCTCTTTCTGACTTATTCACTGTATGACAGTCTCTAGATCCAACCACATCTCAACAAATGACCCAATTTCGTTCCTTTTTATGACTAAGTAATATTCCATTTTATATATGTACCACATCTTCTTTATCCATTCATCTGTCGATGGGCATTTAGGTTGCTTCCATAACCTGGCTATTGTAAATAGTGCTGCAATGAACATTGGGGTGCATGTGTCTTTTTGAATTATGGTTTTCTCTGGGTATATGCCCAGTAGTGGGATTGCTGGATCATAGTATCACACATTCTTTTGCTAGACTTTGTTTCCTTGACTTACTAAAGCTTAATTATAACTTTTACCACTTCCAGGATAATGCAAGGACCTTAGAACACTCTAACTGTATTTGATTTCCCTCCTGTCTCACATGCTACTATTGTTTTGTGTATTGACTTTTTTTTTTTTGGACTGCATTGGGTCTTCATTGCTGTGCACAGACTTTCTCTAGTTGCGGTGAGCAGGGGCTACTCTTCGTTGTGGTGCTCAGGCTTCTCATTGTGGTGGTTTCTCTTGTTGTGGAGCACGGGCTCTAGGCACGCGGGCTTCAGCAGTTGCAGCACACGGGCGCTACACGGGCTCAGTACTTGCGGCTTGTGGGCTCTAGAGTGCAGGCTCAGTAGTTGTGGCGTATGGACTTAGTTGCTCTGTGGCATGTGATATCTTCCCAGACTAGGGATTGAACCCATGTCCCCTGCACTGGCAGGTAGATTCTTAACCACTGTGCCACCAGAGAAGTCCCTGGACATATATTTTAAATCCCAGAAGACACTACTGTTCTATACAGACAGTATTCATTTATATTTTATATTTATACTACTCTTTGCTTTCCCTTCCTTCCTGCACCTCTGGGTGTTCATCTGAAATCATTTTCCTTCTGCCTGAAAAACTACTTTTAGTATTTTGTTTAGTGTGAGTCTGCTGAGATGAATGTTCAGTTTTTGTTTATTTGAAAATGTCTATTTTGCTTTTACCATTTAAAATTCATAAATAAAAAACTAATATATTAATCATTACATTCTTATAGTAATTTTCAGTTGAAAAACTTGAACATATGTTAAGAGAACTGATTTTCAGAGCAGCCATGGGACATAGGATGGGTAGATATTATCCTATCTTATAGATACTGAAATAAAGAAGAGACTTTGCCTTTTCTCAAAATCAAAGAAAGGAGATCTGACATCTTGGAATTTGACTTGTTACGACTACCTGAAATTATAAATTGAACCGTGAATTTTAGAGGCTCACAGAAGAGGCAGTAAGAGAAAGCTGACTGGTCAACAAGTATACGGATCCAGGGCTGTAAATATAAATGTCACATCTTGAGGCAAAAATAAAATATTTGGATGTGTTTGCTTTCACTTTTGGAGGGTATTTCATGGCTTACAGAATTCTAATTCGTTTTCTTTTAACTCTTTGAAGATCTCATAACACTGTCTTCTGGATTCACTGTTTCTGTTAAGAATCAGTGCTCAGTCTTATTGCTTTTACCTTGAAGAGCTTTCTTTCTCTCTGCCACTCTTAAGATTCTACCTCTGGTATTCAGCAATCTGACTATGATGTATACAGGTATAGTTTTATTTGTCCTGCTTGGGTTTTGTAATGCTTGACTCCATGGCTTGTTATCTCTCATCAGTTTGGAAAATTCTTGGCAATTATCTAGCTACAGCTTCAATTCCATTTTCTCCTCTTATTCTGGGATTCCAGTTAGACACATGTCAAACTTTTTTTATTGTGCCCCACATGTCTTGCACTCTTTTCTGTGGTTTGTTTTTTTTTGCTGGATTTGTCTTTTTATCTCTCTGTGCTTCCATTAGCTACTTCCTTCTGACCTATCTTCATGTTCACTAATACTTTCTCATCATTGTCTACTCTGTTAAATTCATCTATTGAGTTCATAATTTCAGATATTGTATTTTTAAATTCTAGAACTTCCATTTGATTCTTTTTTATAATGTCCAGTCCTTTGCTGTAATATTCACCTTGTTCTTTTACTTTTGAATATATATAAGTTATTTTAAAGTATCTGATAACTGAATACCTTGTAGTTTTTAAAATGGTTTCATAAAATGTATTAGTTGTATTCAGTCCTTGATATGGGTACTTTCTATTACTATTAGATTTTTAAAGCTGATAAATTTTTAAACTCAGGGCTGGTTTATATTAAAATGATAGTCTACTAAGTCATGAACTTCTTTCTTCATATTCTTGTTAAAATTAATGCATCGTTCTTGCTCCCCAACCGTACTATATGTTCTTTGAAGGTAAAGTCTGTGTCTTGTGCTTTTTCTTCTGCATATCCCCTTAAATTCATGGCACTTTACCTCAGCATATGGTGGACACTTGGTCAATGTCTGGAGCAGACTGAGAAAGGCCAATAGTTAAGTATAAGAGTTTTGAGTTTCATAAATGTATGAAGTTCAAAAGGCAATTAGGTGAAAATGTAGAATAGACACTTTTCAAGTCAGATGATTGAAGATATTTATACTTGACTTTTATATCTTCGTGGGAAGCTGAGAATAAGGTATGTACTACATATTGCTATAGAGCACGTAGCCATTTAAAAAATGTAAAAAAGAACTGGTAATATTTTTTACCTAGGTAAATATCAAACAAATTGGAACGTGTTATGTCAAGTGATAGACAACAAGATTAAGATCAAAGAACTACCTGTTTTATTAATAGAAAGTCGCTCTAGCCATAGCCAGGATCAAGCTAGTTTATTTCTTAGAGAAAATAGTTAAGAAACAGGACAATAGAACCCAGTAAAATAAAGTTGACGAGTTAGGGGAGCTTAACTGCAACTGGGGAAGTGACAGGGAATCAAGCCATTTAAAGATAAAAGATCAAAAATACAAAGGCAATAAATATAACCTTTTATTAATTACATACAAGCTGTTAATAATGCATGCAGTCAGCTGAAATGTAAAGGTTATAAATTAACAAGAAAATGCAATGTGAGAAACAGCTACGTTAGTAAGGAGTCCAGGGCATGATGGAAAATTTTCACGGTTGCACTTAAAAAGAAAAAAAGGAGACAGCAGAATCTTAGGACTGTAAAAGAACAAACTTTTAAAGATTCAATATGCTTCCTGTCAAAAGCAGTGAATACAAAATAAACACATATTAGATATAAGGACTTGTTCTTTGATCAGATTACAATGAACAGGATCATGACCTATAATGAAGACAATACTGAATTCAAACACTGAAATAATGTCTCAAATGGCACTTGAGTGGTATAACAAGTGCAAGCAAGTTTATGATCTCTGATCTACTGTAAATTAATCCTTTTCCTGAATTAACTCTCAAAAGTATCCAATAGAGAAATAAAATATCCTAAATTTCCAAGGTTTATAACATACAACGCTTACGATCCTAGCTGTAAGGCATGGACTAAAATTCAGAAGCTAGCAGAACATTACAATTACTGCTCTATAATTTTGGACGTAGCAAAGTACCTGCAATGAAGTTGAACTGCTGTACTCGACCAGAGTGTTAGTGATTTTTCATAGTTAAGAATGTCAGGAAAAAAAAAAGAATGTCAGAGTAAAGGGTATATTAATGAAAACAAAGAAATGCTGAATTAGTCTGATACAATTTTTATCAAACTAAGGAATGGACAACAAAACAAAGAAAAACGAGGTAACAAAGTCTTAAAGACAAACCATCACAAAGGAATGTGAAACTGGTTAAAATAAAGAAAATGTCAAGATTAACCACTAGACGGCAGTAGCAGTCCATCAAAAAGTAGCTCTTTTTTTTTTTAGCTCCCTTTTTTTTTTTTTTTACATCTTTATTGGAGTATAATTGCTTTACAATGGTGTGTTGGTTTCTGCTTTATAACAAAGTGAATCAGTTATACATATACATATGTTCCCATATCTCTTCCCTCTTGCTAGCTCCTTGTCTTTTGTAATTAAAAAGTAGCACTATTATTCTCTAATACCCCTACTGTAGTAATGCTGTATCTCTAAGGAGGTATTTCAAAAGTTCTCAAAAAAATTACTAAGTACCCCAGAGGCCATACAATCAGTTTTTAAATTAACTGTGAAAATCAAAATATTAACATATACTCTCTCTCTCATACACAGACACACACAAACACACCAGGGTCAGAAGTGTGGGGAAATGAATACTTTCACATTAGTGGGAATAAAAACTATTATAGTCTTTGGAGAACAAAACCTTTTGACCTATTTGAAATCTAGCACAAGGACACTGGCAGCACAGTTTGTCATAATAAAAAACTTGAGGCAATCTAAATGTCTATCAGTAAGGAAATAGTTAACTAAAAATCCATATTATGGAATATTAAGCAGCATTTCTAAAAAATGAGGAAGATCTACATTTTGATATTAAAGTATTTCTACCATATAGTACATGATAAAGATAACTGAAGAATGTGTGTGTGTATATATATATATATATATACACACACATAAATACACATTTAAGTACAATGTGTGCATAGAAAAAAAGAAGGATACATACTAGCTGCTGGGGAAGAGTTTATATGATATGACTAAGAAGGGGCACTGAAATTTTATTAATTTCTGTACTATTTTAACTTCTTCAAAAAGCATGCATTATTCTACTACTTGTATAATTTGAGTAAAAGCGCAAGGCAAAAAGCATTAAATGTAACAAGACAGTTACTGTTGTAGAAAAACAATATAATTTACAGTGAAGAAAAAAATTATGAGCACTTACATGGACAAAACTATATTTTAAAGCTACTGCTAGTTTTAATAAAAGGGTAATCTTACACAAGCAATTTTTAAATGCCAGGTAACACATCAGTGGAAAACAGGGAGAGGTAATAAGTATTTAAACATGATTAAATACCCAACGCAGTTTCATTGCTACAATGATGAACAACCATCCTCTGATTCCACACACTTTTCCGGAGAGAGACAGAAAGAGAGAGATGGATGGAGAGAGGGAGGCAAGTAGGGAGGGAGGATAAATCTTGAATAAAAAGGAACCGATCAGAATCTAAAGATTCCTTGCCTCCATTTAAAAGTGGGAATTGGGACATTATGAAATATGCCTCGGAGGCTATAATGGCAGATTTCATCACTGCTAAATTCACTGATCTCTTAAGAATATTATAAACATCAACAGACTAATAAATTATCTATTAGTTACATTTGGGAGCTTAATAAGTTATATAAATGAATGAAATCACAGAACTGAAAAAAACTTAGGAGATCTGGGACAGGTCATAATGAACCCATCCCATAAAAGGAATTACCCATTAATTTCTCTTTTAATGCTTCAAAAAAAACAAGCTGTTACTCCCAATCACCTCAGACATGTTACCGAAAGAATTATATGTTTTATCTATCTATCTATCTATCTATGTTTCCTTTCATTTATTTTATTCTTTAAATCATACTTGCTTACTCTGTACCCCAACATAAGCATTGGCCCTTCTCTTTCACTTTCACTAGCCCAATTGCTACAGCATCTAGGCATCTAATCCCTTATTTAGATAGACTTAGCTCTTAAAAGGTCTTAAAATTGTCCAAACACATTGGATTTTGTAAAACATTTAATAGGTTTTTAAAACTAATCAAAGGCTTGCCTACTCTGATTTACCATGTAAAATGACAAATCCATCTTCATGTAAGTTGTTTATTGTTTGGGGGAATTAGGAGGTGGATGACTAAGACTTATTTAAGGCATTTAATTGCACTAAACAGACAGATAAGAGACCTGCAACAAACATACATAAGGGAGACCCGTTAAGCTCCAAAGTGATTTGGAATACTGTTTTCTAAAGTCCCAAGGCAGTGACAGGCCACTGTGGGGGGAAGTTGCTTGGTAACTGGAATTCTTATTTACCAATAGGTAATTTAATGTAAAAAGCCTTCTAAATTCTGCACTGTGTAATCCATTATGTTGTTTGTTCTTATTGGTTACAGCATTCTAAGGACAGTAAGTGTAGGTGGCTACTTAAGACAGTAACAAATTGATAGGAAAAAATAGAAGACAAAGTTATACTTAAATGAGTCACTTTCTCCCCTATTCTCTACCCCCATCCCATCCCTCAAAGCAATTGGTTTTGTTGGGTTTTTTTAAGCAAACACATTTTATTTCCCTCTCCTCCCCACCAAGTGTCAAAATAAATTCAACCACCCTCTAGTTTCCAAAAGCCACACAGAGAAATAAAAACATTATGACTTTAACTAAGAGAGTTCAAAGAATTATGCAGCAAGAGCATCTGGGTGTAAAAAGAACAGTCACCTGCAGGAAGGAGGGTAGAACAGAAAAGATACTGTCTGTGGATAGGAGGGGCTCCAGTATAACTGTTTACCTAGTATATAAAATTCTCAGACAGAAACAGTAGTCAGAATGAAAAGCCAATTACTGAGGAAAATTGCTCCCAAACTAAGGCAGCTACTGAAACACACTTAATAAGCCAGGCCTGAGCACTAAGGTTTTCCCTTTTTTCCCTTCGCTATAGAAAAAATAAAAGCCTGAATAGCTTGGAAATCTACCCACTGAAATAACATAAGGAAATCAGCAAATGTTTCAATTTTTTAAAATGTTTATTCTTGCTTAACCAGCACTGATATTTTTTCCCCTTTGGTATTCTTGCTCATTTGCTGCCATAAACTCTACCCAAAGAAATCCACCCAAGCTACCAAAGAGTCTAAAATTATGATGGATTATAATGTCTTCAGGAGTTGGCTCTTTGGTTATTATTGTTACTTATAATTAAACACTAATGCTCTCTATATATAGTTTTCCCCAGGAAGAACAATGCTTAACACCCTAAAGAGAAGAAAAGGGGAAATGACTGAATGGTGTCATTAAGACAAGGTTCATTAAATGGGACCTCTTTCTAAGAGGCTTCCCTTTACTATATGTAAGTTTGGTAAATGAAATAATAAGATAACGTCTTTTAATAAATAAAAGAAGGAAGTTGCATCTGTACTACCTAAACAATTCTCACCATGAAAATATGACTTGAAACTAAAATCTTAATTGTAGGATATGGAGAAATTTGGAAGGCTGGTGAGTCCAAATCTCTCTTAGAGCAACTCCAAAAACTGCTCTTAAGGGTAGTTAGCACACAAATCCACCCAGGCTGACTTCAGGTTGCTGGCACAGATAATAAACAAAGATTTGGAAACAGTTTAAATTGCACTGTATCCACCTATTCCAACCTCCTCAACCACCCAGGCCACTGTTCCTGAGGCCGTAGTTTTCTGTATAGCTCCCTTAGTGGTAACTTCTCAGAAGAATATGAGAACAAATTTATTCAATAAACATTTTATCACACATCTACTTTATGCTAGGCACGGTCCCACTAGCAAGAAACAGAGAAAAAAGCAATTTAAGGACTTACCCTGGTTTATCCTCAAATCTCTGATCAACTCTGAAAGCCAGTTTTTGATACTTATGGGAATGTCTGGCCTCCAAAGTAATCATTTATAATCACTGTCATAATAGGGGTTTTTGGTCTTTGTTCCTGTTTTTGTTTTGTTTTGGGGTATTTTTGCGGGGAGGGGGGAATGGTTCTACAGTGCTAATTCAATCATTTGGTTTTTTTTACCTTCATTAGCCTCTGGCCTTGAATTCTTGATATATGCAGAGAATTTGGCAAAGATGTCCATTCCAGCGGTATTTGATTCTGGGTGTTTTGGTGAAAGCTTTAAGTACCTAAATGAAAAATGTAATAACGGATTATAGATCCTCCAAAGATACATTAGCATAAATTCTCTCAATCAAACCATTGTGCTAGCAGTTACTAGACATCTTTTAACGATTATTACTCTAAGAAATGCCATCATCTGTTTTCCATGATATTTTTAAGATGTGTTTTTTCTTTAGGAAACAAAGTGCTACACAGTGTTTTTGTTCACATATTAATATTCTTGGCAACCAAAGCTCATCCACACTCCACCTCCATTTTATAAATTAGAATGCTGGGGAAACAGTCTACTTGTTCAGACTTGTGCCAAGCCCATGGGCGTCTTAGAAAGAGAACTCTAGAGCAGCGCTGTCCAAGAGAACGTTCTGTGATGATGGAAATGTTATATATTTGAATTGTCCAAGATGGTAGCCATTAGTGACTTGTGGTTATCTGAATATGAATTTAAATTAATCATAATAAAGTTAAAATTCATTTCCTCAGTTACACTAGCCACATTTCAACTGTAGAGCCTTCTCAAATAGGAATGCCAAACAGACAGATCTTGGGTATGCCACACACTGAGCCAGCCATGTAAAGCAGTACCACAGAACCCTGACAGGAGGAAGAGTCTAAGCTGCCCAAGCGCAGATTAAGGACAAAAACAGCAGGAGGCCGATCATTCACTTTCCTACACTCAGGATTTTCCAAAACCTCCCATATATTAAATATTGTAAGGGTGACAATGAGCAACAGAAAAATAAGACATCAGGAATTTTGCTAACAAGTGCTCTGTTGTGTTGTTACAAAGTCTTTCTACTTTGAGAAGAGACATTCATGACACAACAGCTTTTTTAAAAAAACACAAATGTGTATGTCATATACTTAAATTTTCAAACACACATACCCAATGTTTATTTCTTCCTCAAATTGGAAAATACATGTGAAAAAGCCCAATTCTTTACTTCGCCCTTCAGCAGAGCTTGTATCAGCTCCAGGGAGTCAGGACTAAAGTCCAGACTCTTGAGCACCACTTTAGGGAAGACTGATCAGCTTAAAAGCCCTGCAAAATGGGCTGGGGGCCGGTAAGACTACGGAAAAAATCTTACATTGAACTAGTTTAGATTTATTCATATATTTTAAGATGCTGTCTTACTACTTTTCTTTAAATTAAAAATGAAAGTGAGGTATTTTTAGAAAAAAATTTGTTCAGTTGTAAGCTGTAGTTTCAGGTTAGTTTTTATATTCGTAACTTTTACGTTTGCAATTTTAAATTCAAGAAAAGATATATCTTCTAAATTAGACATAGTACTATATTGGTAAGGAGAATATAAAATATCTATTGAATACCAACATGCTCAAGTTATTTTCCTGTTTAATATCTATTTTTAAGCTTAAAGAGTTCTTCATAATTAGAAATGAAATTAATTACATAACAAGCTTTTCAGTGAATGATTATAGTAAATTTCACCTGTGTGTGTATGTATGTGTATATTATATATATGTGTATATGTGTATATATATGTACTTTTTTTCCTGCTAACTATAGAAAACTTTACCTTCTCTTTTTATTTTCCCTGCCTGAGCTGAAACAGTTAATTCCAGCTTCAACATTCCTGAATTTCCCTTGACTATGAAAACAACCAGCCTCTAATCTAAATGTTTCCACCGCTTATAATACAGTACCTTCACTGACTCATTCCAAACAAAAAATAGTGCAAGGAACAAAATATACTGAAGTGCCTCTTCAATATATCTATGACTTTCTCTAGCCAAGTTTCCAGATTTACTCCTTTTCCCCAACCAATATTTAGCAGTACCAACTTTTTCTAATGAAGTTAACTTCATAATTCTCATAGGTTTGAATTACAGAGTATTTATATATCCATTATTCATGCATATATTCATTTATTCTAATTATTAAGTATCTACCATGTGTCAGGAATTGTACTAAGTACTGGGGTTGTAATGATCAACACAAAGAAGCATGCTTACTAGAGATCTGTTTTAATGAACAGGTAAAAATCAAAGACTTGCAATCAGCATATCCTTTATTCATATGGAAATAGATGTTGTTACAATTCTTAAGAAAAACAGTGTTCTCTAAAGCAGGTTAAACATGCCCTATTCTCCTCCTCCAAGACAATTAAATTTGTACTATTAATTTAATGCATACAATACTATAGTTACAAGAGACCACTCACCTCAATCTCTCATTTTGCCTAAAAGGAAATAATATTCCAGAAAGCTTACATATTTGGCCCCAAAATCACTGGACTAGTTAAAAGTATTGTCAAACTGAAACTCACATCTCCTGTCCCCAGGTCCAGTGTCGTTTTGTTTTTGTTTTATTAAAGATCAAGTTCTAAAAGATAAATCAAATGCTAAACTGGTAGGTCCAAAATCAGCTGTCAACTCTTTTTTGCATTCCCCCCAAACATTGGATTTTAATAATTCATTATTAGTAGTTTTAGCAAACTGCTTGATAAAGCAATACTTTTCAATTATTATGAGCATTCACTTAAACATTTAACAAAAGGAAGGCAAATAATTAATAAAAGGCTATGTGTCAACAACGGAATAGACATGCGCATCCAGGGTAGACTTTCAGATCAGTCCTTTATCACATCCTGTATTACATCACTGACTATTAATGGTAGACTAGCTAAGAATACTTCCATCCTTTAAGAAAGATCTCAAACATTTTCTCCTTCCTTGTGTTAATGAAAGAATAAAGTGTGGTTACACAGTCTATTAAATTATCCCTGTAAACTCAAGTTTCGTTATATTTCTCTTTAAAAAACAAAAAAAAAGGCGGGCTTCCCTGGTGGCGCAGTGGTTAAGAGTCTGCCTGCCTGTGCGTCCGGAGCCTGTGCTCCAGAACGGGAGAGGCCACAACAGTGAGAGGCCCGTGTACCACAAAAAAAAAAAAAAAAAATGGCTTAACAATAGTTTATAGAACTCTTCTCCAAAATTATCTAGCTTCCTCTATCCTTTTATCAGTAAGTTAGCCAAGTATACAAGCCTGCTTCAGTTAAAAACCCAAATTTCAAAGTTTTTTTGAAAGCTTTTTTTGGGCAAAGTAGTTCCTTCTTTCAAGCAAGGGGAACTGAAAAAAATATCCCTAGAAGAGAAGATAGTTTCTTCTTTAAAACCTATAGTTACCTAGACCAGCAAAAGTTCCTTGATGTTATCTTTTCATTAGTCTCTAAATTCTAAACAACTCTAGAATAGACAGTTGCCTGTATTTGTACTTGTCATGATTAAATCAGAAATGCTCACATAAAAACCCCTCTGTTCTCAGTATCATCAAATGCCAAAAACATGTTATTAGAAATGCTAGATTCTAGTCCACCAGCTTGTACAACTCTTCTGTCTTTTGTCCTCATCCTATCTGGAATCAAGAAGGCTTACAATCAGTGTGAGTAGGGTCAGCTAAGGACCTGAAGACCTCCTTATCCTACAGAGAAAAGGCAGACAGTCCCTGGCTGCCCTAGAACAGAAGAAAGGAAGAAGAATGTATGTGGTGGTCCCAGAAACACTTCCTCCTCTCATCCTCTAGAAGCAATTCTGCATGACAGAGAATATGCTGTTTGATCCGCATTTCACATTATGTGTTACAGAGCCCACTAAGGGCAAGGTACTCCCAATCCAAACATGCTGTTCCAATGCATATAAATAAAAACTCAACAGAAGTTAAACCTCATCTACTTTTAAAAAAGGATTCATTAAATTAAGTTTGAAAAACACCTTCAGTCCCACTTGGTCATCACAGTAGAACAAACTACCTTTGCTTTCTATATTACCCTTCCTCTAAACTTGAGCTAGCCTGCAATTTTGTACTCACTAAAGCACAATTACAATTGAAGACTCACATTTTACCTTTTATAAAAGTCAAACATAGGTTTTTGTTTTTACTTGGCTTTGAAAGTAAGTATGCCAGCTCTGCCACCATGAACTGTGAAATCTTGGACAAATTATTTGGATTACTCATCTTCAGTTTTTTCATAAAGTCTCTGAGAGAATCCACAAAATAATCCACAATGCACAGTGCATGGCACACAATTAGCACTTGAAGGTTAGTTAATAATAGCAGAGGCATAAGTAACATCAAAAATACTCCCTTCTATATAAAGTAAAATTTTAAACTTTATTTAGAAACGCTTCAGAATATAAACTTCAACATAAAAACAAGGAAAATTAACCACAGAGAGAATTTAGTGGATTATGAACCCTTTTATAACAGAAAGATCTCCAAGTTTTAAATTAAATTATTTAAACCAAAAGAAAAGATCATTCCTGGTTAGAGTATCTCTATGAATATGCCCAAATGAAATGAAGCTAAATTTTCTCTATATGAAAAGCAAAATGAGGGAATTCCCTGGCGGTCCAGTGGTTAGGACTCCATGCTCTCAATGCCAAGGGCCCGGGTTCAGTCCCTGGCTGGGAAACTAAGATCCCACAAGCCACACGGCACAGCCAAAAAAAAAAAAAAGAAAACAAAAAAAAGCAATGTGAAAATGTTTATTTTCAAGGTCCAATTCAAAAAGCTATGGTGTCTTACAGAGTACTGGATGCCAAAAAAATTGAATATTTTGATATTAGTTCTACTACTTCTGTTAATATTTATTCCCTCTGAGAAAAATAAGAAAGAATAATGAAAATTATTTTTGTTGCTGTTATTGCTGCTATTGTTGAAGCAGAAGGCTAGAAGAGAATATGAGAAAATGCCCATTTTACTGAAATGGTATATAATGTTATCAGCATACTGATTTCAAAAACGTAAATATCCTTGGAAGGATTTACACAACAAACATTTTAGACAATGCTTTAAAACAACATACAACTTCCTTCACAGAGAATGAATGTCATTCAAACTGTTTCTCTATTTTTTTTTTTTTTTTTTTTTTTTTTTGCGGTACGCGGGCCTCTCAATGTTGTGGCCTCTCCCGTTGCGGAGCACGGGCTCCGGACGCGCAGGCTCAGCGGCCATGGCTCACGGGCCCAGCCGCTCCGCGGCATGTGGGATCTTCCCGGAGCAGGGCACGAACCCGTGTCCCCTGCATCGGCAGGCAGACTCTCAACCACTGCGCCACCAGGGAAGCCCTGTTTCTCTATTTATAATTTAATGTTGATACAATGATCATCAGTTATGAGAGGACGATCACTTCCATTAGTGTCTGAGGATAAGATGGCAAATATGGAGCTGACAGACTTTAAGAATAAAAAGGGTAAAATATATATACATACATAAAAAGAGTAAAAGAGATCCAGTAGGTTCTATGATACAAAACAATATCTGAAAAGTTATTTCTACTAAGCTGAATGCATGTTCATAATAGTTCCTTACTTATGTGTGTACAGCTTCAATTTATATTTTTACAAGGATCCCAGTTTCAATTTATCAGTATTCTAACTATATACATGGCCTGGAGGAAAAGACAAATATGGTTTTATTAATGTTGGTCTAGAGAAACTTTACTAGGGATAGAAGGAAGGTTAGGACTCCTGGACAGTAGAGATAAAAAAGTTTTGAGGCTTACATATGGCTGAGTCACTTCACTGTACAGCAGAAACTAGCACAACATTGTGAAGCAACTACACCCAAAAAAATAAAAATTTAAAAAAAAAAGAAGTTTGAGGGTCTTAGAAAGACAGGAAGGAAGGCAGAGAATAAGCTTTAGAATACACGATTAAGAAAATGAATTTTGGGGCTTCCCTGGTGGCGCAGTGGTTGAGAATCTGCCTGCTAATGCAGGGGACACGGGTTCGAGCCCTGGTCTGGGAAGATCCCACATGCCGCAGAGCAACTAGGCCACATGCCGCGGAGCAACTAGGCTCATGAGCCACAACTACTGAGCCTGCGCATCTGGAGCCCGTGCTCCACAACAAAAGAGGCCGCGATAGTCAGAGGCCTGCGCACCGCAATGAAGAGTGGCCCCCGCTTGCCACAACTAGAGAAAGCCCTCGCACAGAAACGAAGTCCCAACACAGCAAAAATAAATAAATTAATTAAAAACAAAAGTACCAATGCCACCGTGGATGTGAGGATTAAATTAGTCAATGCTTTAAAAAAATAAAAGAAAATGAATTTTAAGCTTAGTATAAGATTGCTAAACAGAGGGCAATTCTGTTCACAATTGAAGATGGGCTAGTTGTAGACAGAGGTGTCATTATTCATATGTCTCCTGGCAGCCTTCCTGCCTACCATCCCCAACCCTGCATGCTATGCTCCAGCCACAGCTTTAGGTCCCCCAAAGAAACACTATTTATTCAAAATTATTTTTCTGCTTGGAACGTCTGTCATCCCTTCATTCACCTGCTAAAGGCCACTTTTTTTTTTTCAGTTAAAGCTCAGTTCAAGTGTTATCTCTTTCTATAAAGCCTTTTCTGATTCTACTCACTCTCCCACGGCACCACTATCTCTTCATATGTATTTGACTGCACTTCTTGAGAGCAGGGACTATCTTATTAACTATTACATCCATAGGGCTTTGTTGCCCAGTAACTGTTTGCAGGATAAACTAATGAATGAAGGAATGAATACTGATTAACTATTATTTTAGAACTCTCTGACCCATTAATCCCAATTCAGGGAAATTTATCTGTATATATGGAGGGTGAAAAACAACTAACAAGAAAAGGTTTGGGCCAGAAGAAACATTCCAGTTTTCAGGATAATGAAACTGGAAAAGCCTAGAAGAAACCAATGATGCTTTGAATCTATGCCAAGATTACATTATGATGAATAGTTGCAATTTAGGTAACTGTCATTACAGTACATCTATTCCTCAACTACACCTCACAATATAGTAAATAGTTGAGTACTTTAAAATCATTAACCATGTGGGCTAATATGCAAGACTGTGGGATCCAGAATACCTCAAAGAAATACATAAATAAAAATGGAATCCCAGGGACACAATCTAAAAAGTTAATTCCCTGGGGTGGTAGCTTCAGAAAGTTACCTTTAAAATGGCCTGATAGGAAATCTCCAGCAACCTGTACCACACTCCTGCTTAGATATTCTGGCTGGGTTCAGTTCAGTCTTTCCCCATCTTTTCTTCTCCCTAAACTTCTGTCTCATTTTGGGACCTCAAATAACCAGTCTTTCCTGACCTATCTCATGTGTCTCAAACCTACTTTCACAAGGTATTCTATAGCTTAATCAGATTCCTACCTTTCTTAGTGTGGCTTACTGGCCTACCTGGCAGCCAATTCTGTCATTTGTGTAGCACTATAATGTATGAAGAGAAGTGCTAGTCATTCCAACTTAATGCTGTGACAATTTAACTCAAGTACAATCAGGAGAAATGTCTCTAACGGCCAGATAAGACAAACTTTAAAGAGATGGCAATATTTCCATGCATATTTTCTTCAATACTCACTTGGGGGGGCATAAGACTTCTTCAAGAAATTCTTCAATCTTATTTACATCCGTTTTGACCTCATTGTTGAAAGTTATAAATGGTGGGTGGGTCCCCGGAGCCAAGTTCTGCAGGTCTGCAGGCTTCCTGTTAGACAAAATAGTGGTCAAAATGAGGTCATTTTTTACTCTAACTGAGAAGCAACAATACTTTACATTCTCAGAGTGATTCTAAATTTTAAAATATATAAAAATGAATAAGAAATAGTATTTTTTCCACTAAGTATAACAGCCACAATAGTACTCTAGTAAGAAGCAAACATCCACAAAGCACATAATTTAGGATAAAAAAATTAAAAGTCTTTGATTTTAACCAAAGACAAAGTTCTTCATTCTCATTCCAAATGTAACTGAGGTACTTATTAGAAATGGAGGTGGAATGAGGGGAAGAAGACTTGGGCAGGTCAGTCTCTAGTCTCAACTCTGGCACCAACTCACTGTGTAAAGACGGGCAAACTATAACTTCTCTACTTCTCTAGGCCTTCCTTTTCTTTTCTTTTTTTTAATAAGGAAGAAGAGCAGCTGATTCCTACAGTCCTTTTCCATAAGATTTCAAATTCAAATGCTACTTCTCCATTTTCCTATAAGTCCAGACTTAACAATGAAAAAGATTACGAGATTTGACTATCTAATATCAAAATTACTTCAATATATAAAAAGTAGCACAAACAAAGGTAAAAAGCAACATAGAATGGAAAAAATAGTAAATAAGAAGGATTTTGTCCAAATTCATCAAAAATTCAAGTAGGTATGGGTGAAAATAAATTGATAAGCAATAGATAAGTGAACGCGTGGAAAAGTGTCCGAGAACCCAATCATCAAAGAAATTCAAAATTAAATAATGAAGAAATTTTCCTCCTATGAATTAGGAGAAACTGAAAATACACAGAACACTGATAAAAATGGTGAAACTGTATGCTACCCTATTAAAAAGCAAAATGGCTCACCTAAGCCTACCAATGAATCCTAGAGTCAGTAACATGACAGATATGGTGTGCATCCTAATGATAAAATATGAGGCATACATCACCACCTATGAAACATTCTTACCAAATAAGTCAAACCTGACTCTAAAATTAAGTCTCCTTGGGCAGCTGTCTCTAAAATTGTGATCTAGGGGACCCTTTCATCAGATGGTCCAT
This sequence comes from Pseudorca crassidens, assembly GCF_039906515.1. NCBI lineage: Eukaryota > Metazoa > Chordata > Mammalia > Artiodactyla > Delphinidae > Pseudorca > Pseudorca crassidens. The sequence goes on along the minus strand of NC_090297.1, from coordinate 19,222,010 downwards.
GAGGTCAAAACCATTCGCATAATACTGACATCGTTTACCTTTTCCACTCTCATTCTCTCATGCCTGTACAGTGGAGTTTCCCATAGGCTACTTGGTGTGTGTCATCACAAGGTAACATATACAGAAGCAGATATGAGAATCTGTCTTCTGTCAAGGCAGACATTAGATAGGTACAAAAATATAAAACAATGCCACTCTTCTCACTAATTTTGTTTTGGAAAATACAGATTTTTTAATTCTTAAAAAATTTTGTGATAACAATGAGTTCATGATTGTTTTACTTAAATGAATTAGTAAATATTTTAAATTTCTCAGTTTTAATTTCTAATATAGTAAAATCAATAATAACTGAAAGCTCTTTGAGGTCCTTAATAATTTAAGTGTATAAACGGGTCCTGGGACCAAAAAGTTCATTTACAGGAAACACAAGGAGTTACAGAACAAAGTTAAATGATACCACAAGGAAGCAATCAGCCAACTCCAGAATTTGGGGCAGTCTACAGTTCAACTAATTAGATTTCTACCAGTCAATGGCATGGGGACAAAAAGCCACAAATGGGAGTTTGAAGGGACTGTTGTGGATTAAGAAAAATTTAAGAGACATAACAACCAAATATGAATAGAATTCGTTTGAATCCTAATTTGAACAAACCAGCCAAAGATAAGATATTTTGGAGACAACTGGGGAAACTGGATTGTATACTGGGAACTAGATGTTATAATGGCATTGTGGATAGTTAAGGACCTGTCATTATTGTTTGGAGATGTACACTGAAATGAGTAGAGGTGAGATGACAGGATTCCTGGGATGTGCTTTAAAATATTTCAGGGAAAAAAAGAAAAGAAAAGAAAGAACAAGAAGCAAAAAGGGACAAAGCAACTGGGAGCAAAATCTTAACAGAACTGAAGTTATGGGGAAGTTTATTCTTTCTGTGTGTATGTTTGAATACTTTCATAATTAAAAAGATGAACTTAAAAAACTTAAACTTAAAAAAAATATTATAATAAAATATATTGCTTCAAAGAACTTTTCCCCCTACTACAGACCTTCCTGCCTTCCATCCTACCACAAATGCATGGAATTTGAATAAATAAAGGATATTTTTAAGTGTATCATGAAGGTGAAATACTTTGTCATTAAAAAGAATTTTTAAAATAGAGTGTACCCTAAAACTCTATACTCAGCCCAGATTTTCAATTATGGTCTTATTCATATCAATTCTCTTTCTCCCTTTCTTTCCCTCCCATTGCCCTGCACACAGCCCCTTGTCTCTCTCTCAATTTAGGTTTGGAAAGTGCCTCATCTATTACTACATTCCAATCAAATATATAAAGACTTATTAATTATCCAATTAGTCCAAATGTTCTAACTCAGAGCCTCCCCCTACTCAAGTTCTAGAGCCTATCTCCTTCCCAAGCCAAAGAAAAATAAGACTATCTATCAACTGCTACAAATACCTAAGCTCCCAAAGAGAACTTTTTAAAGTCAAAATCTGATTTGATTTTCAACTCTTGATTCTTTTACTGAGCATTCCTTCGTTGGACAAGGTAAAGTTGAGCACGAAATGATTGGAATACATGAAACTTGAGTAAGTCTTCCAGATGCACATTTATTTAAGTAGTGAGGTATGCCTATAAGGTTTCAGTAACTTTTATAAGTATTCAGCTCCAAGTCAGAACTAATCCTGTTCTGTTTTTCATTTCACTGTTTTTCTCTCCCTGCCTCTGGCCATACCATGCGGCTTGCAGGATGTTAGTTCCCTAATCGGGGACTGAACCTGGGCCCTCAGCAAGGAAAGTGCGCAGTTCTAACCACTGGACTGCCAGGGAATTCCACATTTCATTGGTTTCTTTTTGTTATTCCTTCTTACTCATCATCTTAACCACCTGTTCTTTGATCACTAAAGGGTCCAGCATGCCCAAGACCACAGTCATCTCTAATCTTCAAGTCACCCACTCATGTTCTCACTCAGACTCACATTTGTTCCCACTTATAATTTACTTCCTACTCAACTCAGGAAGACCTTGTACATAATCAGGAGTCTAGAAGTCCTAACAGTTTAGGCTTTATATATTTATTTTCTAATCCTAACACTTTAAAGTTTAAAAAGGTAGCACAAAGGTAAGCAAGAACAACAGTATCTCACCACAGCAAGTAGGGCTAATAAAACTCTATAAAGTACACAAGAGAAAGAGAACACACACATTTCCCATCAACGCCGGTGATGAATAAGAATGTTCTTTAATCTCATCATACACAAACTGTGATCACCTGGAAGACACTTTTCTCATTCCAAAGTTATAAACTATATTCACCAACATTTTTATGACTAACAGTCCATTAATGCCTAAATATAAGGTAATAATTTTTTCATGAACAGGGTGGATTTAGGTAAGGGAGAAGAAAGAAATCAATGCTTTAAAATAACCCATAAGGGAGGGCAGCAAAATAAATAGCAGCTATTATTTCTATAATAAATTATGACAGCTTTCAAGATCTCAAAACAAAAGTATTTATTAGAGGAGGGATACAGTTAGCATGGTAGAGAAGAAAGAACCAAAGACTGAATAAAAAAGGACCTGGTTAAAGTCCCAAATTGAACAGTTCTGCCATTCACCAGCTATGTGACTACGTAAATCACAACCTCTTTGGGTCTAGATTTCCTCATTTGTACTATGGATATAAGACTGGCTCTGCCTGTAAAGATCAAATCAAATAATGGGTGTGACAGTGAACTAAACTTTATGCAAGTGATGAAATTGCAGTTTTAAACTCTATTTGAGTCTGATGGTTCAAAACCGGTTATCTAGCATTAACTGGTAATAAGAAATCTGATTAATATAGAGGTATGTAAGTAAAGTGAAACCAGGCATATGTTTACCAATTTTCCTTAATATTAATGACTAGCGAATAGTTTTTCTTGTTTCTGCTAAAAGGCTATAAAGATTTTTTTTTATAGATGATAAAACTATTTTCAGGATTAACTGCTGAGATAAAGCACAATCATGTTAGGTCCTTACTCCAAGTGAAAGTAAATTTGAGAAGAAACTTTAATGCCCCTAACAGATCAGTAGACGTCAAATAAATGGACAAGTTGTACGCACTGAAGTGACTCACTTAGAAGTTGTTATCAAGTCAGCAACCAGATAGAATCTAAGATTCTTCAACTTCAATTCCTCACTGGCACTCTAAGGTCTCAGGTGTTTCATCTGACCCACAAAGGCTCATTTTTACAGATGCTTCGCAGAAACTTAACATTTCAAGAACTGCAGTGTGAGAAAAATGAAACTGAGTAAGCAATGGCTAAAATTTTCAGGGCATCTTTGGTTTTTTTCATAAAAGGTCTTCAATAAATATTCAAGAATTCATTCAAATTCATTCAAATGTTTCCCTTAAGTGATATCTAGGAAAAACAAAATGCATAGAATTCATGCCTTGAGATGAGAGCATGAATATTCTCCAATATTTTGGGGGCTTTTTATTTTCACCACTACTTACCAGTTTGTTTCTAGATGAAGAAAAGGAAATATATAAAGAGAAAAAACTAGGGGGGACCTTCAAGATGGCAGAGGAGTGAGACGTGGAGATCACCTTCCTCCCCACAAACACATCAAAAATACTTCTACAAGTGGAACAACTCCTAAAGAACACCCACTGAACGCTAGCAGAAGACCTCAGACTTCCCAAAAGGCAAGAAAATACCCACGTACCTGCGTAGGGCAAAAAAAAAGAAAAAACAGAGACAAAAGACTAGGGATGGGACCTGCACCTCTGGGACGGAGCTGTGAAGGAGGAAAACTCTCCACACACTAGGAAGCCCCTTCACTGGTGGAAACAAGGGGTAGGCGGCGGGGGGGGAAGCTTTGAAGCCACGGAGGAGAGCACAGCAACAGGGGTGCAGAGGGCAAAGCAGAGAGATTCCCGCACAGAGGATCGGGGCCAACCAGCTCTCACCAGCCTGAGAGGCTTGTCTGCTCACCCGCCGGGGCGGGTGGGGGCTGGGAGCTGAGGCTCGGGCTTCGGAGGTCGGATCCCAGGAAGTGGACTGGGGTTGGCTGAGTGAACACAGCCTGAAGGGGGCTAGTGTGCCACAGCTAGCCGGGAGGGAGTTCGGGAAAAAGTCTGGACCTGCCGAAGAGGCAAGAGACCATTGTTTCGGGGTGCGGAAGGAGAAGGGATTCCTTTTCCGTGTGCCCACAGTAGGCAGAGCACCACCTAAGTGAGCTCCAGAGACAGGCGCGAGCCATGGCTATCAGCTCGGACCCCTGAGACGGGCATGAAACGCTAAGGCTGCTGCCACTGCCAACAAGAATCCTGTGTGCAAGCACAGGTCACTATCCATACCACAGCCCCCGGAGCCTGTGCAGCACGCCACTGCCAGGGTCCCGTGATCCAGGCACAACTTCCCTGGGAGAACACACGGTGCCTCAGGCTGTTCCAACATTACGCCGGCCTCTGCCGCCACAGGCTCGCCCTGCATTCCAGTTATGACTACCATACCCCTCCCTCTCCCTGGCACGAGTGAGCCAGAGCCCCCTAATAAGCCGCTGCTTTAACCCTCTCCTGTCTGGGCAGGGAACAGATGCCTGAGGGCAACGTACATGCAGAGGCGGGGCCAAAACCAAAGCTGAACCCCAGGAGCTGGGCAAACAAAGAGGAGAAAGGGAAATTTCTCCCTGCAGCCTCAGGAGCCGGGGATTAAATCCCCACAGTCAACCTGAGGTACCCTGCATCTGTGGAATACCTGAATGGACAACGCATCGTCCCAAAATTGAGGCGGTGGACTTTAGGAGCAACTGTAGACTTGGGGTTTGCTGTCTGTGACTGATTTGTTTCTGATATTTATGTTTATCTTAGTTTAGTTTTTAGCACTTGTTATCATTGGTGTATTTGTTTACTGGTTTGGTCGCTCTCTTCTTTTTTTTTTAAATTTTTTTTTATGTTAATAATTTATTTTTCTTTCTTTTTTTCTCCCTTTTCTTCTGAGTTGTGTGGCTGACAGGGTCTTGGTGCTCCAGCCTGGTATCAGGCCTGAGCCTCTGAGGTGTGAGAGCCGACTTCAGGAAACTGAAATCTCCTGGCCCCACATAATATCAATCTGCAAGAGCTCTCCCAGAGATCTCCATCACAACGCTAAGACCCAGCTCCACCCAACGGCCAGCAAGCTCCAGTGCTGGATGCCCCATGCCAAACAACTAGTAAGACAGGAACGCAACCCCACCCATTAGCAGAGAGGCTGCCTATATTAATACTAAGTTAACAGACACTTCAACACCAGACACAGCCCTGCCCACCAGAGAGACAAGATCTAGCCCCACCCACCAGAACACAGGCACCAGTCCCCTCCACCAGGAAGCCTACACAAGCCACTGAAACAACCTCACCCACTGGGGGCAGACACCAAAAACAACGGGAACTACGAACCTGCAGCCTGCAAAAAGGAGACCCCAAACAGAGTAAGTTAAACAAAATGAGAAGACAGAGAAATATGCAGCAGATGAAGGAGCAAGGTAAACACCCACCAGACGAAACAAATGAAGAGGAAATAGGCAGTCTACCTGAAAAAGAATTCAGAGTAATGATAGTAAAGATGATGCAAAATCTTGGAAATAGAATGGAGAAAATACAAGAAACGTTTAACAAGGACCTAGAAGAACTAAAGAGCAAACAAACGATGAACAACACAATAAATGAAATTAAAATATCTCTAGAAAGAATCAATAGCAGAATAACTGAGGCAAAAGAACAATAAGTGACGTGGAAGATAAAACAGTGGAAATAACTACCGCAGAGCAGAATAAAGAAAAAAGAATGAAAAGAATTGAGGACAGTCTCAGAGACCTCTGGGATAACATTAAACGCACCAACATTTGAATTATAGGGGTCCCAGAAGAAGAAGAGAAAAAGAAAGGGACTGAGAAAATATGTGAAGAGATTATAGTTGAAAACTTCCCTAATATGGGAAAATAAATAGTCAATCAAGTCCAGGAAGCACAGAGAGTCCCATACAGGATAAATCCAAGGAGAAACATGCGAAGACACATATTAATCAAACTATCAAAAATTAAATACAAAGAAAAAATATTGGGCTTCCCTGGTGGCGCAGTGGTTGAGAGTCTGCCTGTCGATTCAGGGGACACAGGTTCGAGCCCTGGTCTGGGAAGTTCCCACATGCCATGGAGCAACTGGGCCTGTGAGCCACAACTACTGAGCCTGCACATCTGGAGACTGTGCTCCGCAACGAGAGGCCGCGATAGTGAGAGGCCCACGCACTGCGATGAAGAGTGGCCCCTGCTCGCCGCAACGGGAGAAAGTCCTCGCACAGAAACGAAGACCCAACACAGCCATAAATAAATAAATAAATAAATTTTAAAAAAGAAAAAAATATTAAAAGCAGCAAGGGAAAAGCAACAAATAACATACAAGGGAATCCCCATAAGGTTAACACATGATCTTTCAGCAGAAACTCTATAAGCCAGAAGGGAGTGGCAGGGCATATTTAAAGTGATGAAAGGGCAAAACCTACAACCAAGATTACTCTACCCAGCAAGGATCTCACTCAGATTTGACAGAGAAATTAAAAACTTTACAGACAAGCAAAACTTAAGAGAATTCAACATCACCAAACTAGCTTTACAACAAATGCTGAAGGAACTTCTCTAGGCAGGAAACACAAGAGGAGAAAAAGACCTCCAAAAACAAACCCAAGACAATTAAGAAAATGGTAATAGGAACATACATATTGATAATTACCTTAAATGTAAATGGATTAAATACTCCAACCAAAAGACACAGACTGGCTGAATGGATACAAAAACAAGATCTGTATATATGCTGTCTACAAGAGACCCACTTCAGACCTAGGGACACATACAGACTGAAAGTGAGGGAATGGAAAAAGATATTCCATGCAAATAGAAATCAAAAGAAAGCTGGAGTAGCAATTCTCGTATCAGACAAAATAGACTTTAAAATAAAGACTACTATAAGGGATCCATCCAAGAAGAAGATTGCAAATATTTATGCACCCAACATATAGGAGCACCTCAATACATAAGGCAAATGCTAACAGCCATAAAAGGAGAAATCAACAGCAACACAATAATAGTAGGGGACTTTAACACCCCACTTTCACCAATGGACAGATCATCCAAAATGAAAATAAGGAAACACAAGCTTTAAATGACACATTAGACAAGATGGACTTAACTGATATTTATAGGATACTGCAACCAAAAACAATAGAATATACTTTCTTCTCAAGTGCTCATGGAACATTCTCCAGAATAGATCATATCTTGGGTCACAAATCAAGCCTTGGTAAATTTAACAAAATTGAAATCGTATCAAGTATCTTTTCTGACCACAACACTACGAGACTAGATATCAGTTACAGGAAAAAAACTGTAAAAAATTCAAACACATGGAGGCTAAACAATACACTAGTAAATAACCAGGAGATAACTGAAGAAATCAAAGAGGAAATCAAAAAATACCTAGAAACAAATGACAATGAAAACATAATGACCCAAAACCTATGGGATGCAGCAAAAGCAGTTCTAAGAGGGACATTTATAGCAATACAATCCTACCTCAAAAAACAAGGAACATCTCAAATAAACAACCTAACCTTATACCGAAAGCAATTAGAGAAAGAAGGAAAAAAAACTCCAAAGTTAGCAGAAGGAAAGAAATCATAAAGATCAAATCAGAAATAAATGAAAAAGAAATGAAGGAAATACCATCAAAGATCAATAAAACTAAAAGCTGGTTCTTTGAGAAGATAAACAAAATTGATAAACCATTAGCCAGACTCATCCAGAAAAAAAGGGAGAAGACTCAAATGAACAGAATTAGAAATGAAAAAGAAGTAACAGCTGACACTGCAGAAATACAAAGGATCATGAGACATTACCACAAGCAGCTATATGCCAATAAAATGGACAACCTGGAAGAAATGGACAAATTCTTAGAAAAGCAAAAGCTTCTGAGACTGAACCAGGAAGAAACAGAAAATATAAACAGACCAATCACAAGCAGTGAAATTGAAACTGTGATTAAAAGTCTTCCAACAAACAAAAGCCCAGGACCAGATGGCTTCACAGGCAAATTCTATCAAACATTTAGAGAAGAGCTAACACCTATCCTTCTCAAACTCTTCCAAAATATATAGCAGAGGGAGGAACACTCCCAAACTCATTCTACGAGGCCACCATCACCCTGATACCAAAACCAGACAAAGAGGTCACAAAAAAAGAAAACTAGAGGCCAATATCGCTGATGAACATAGATGCAAAAATCCTCAACAAAATACTAGCAAACAGAATCCAACAGCACATTAAAAGGATCATACACCACGATCAAGTGGGGTTTATCCTAGGAATGCAAGGACGCTTCAATATACACAAATCAATCAATGTGATACACCATATTAACAAGTTGAAGGATAAAAACCATATGATAATCTCAGTAGATGAAGAAAAAGCTTTCAGCAAAATTCAACACCCATTTATGATAAAAACTCTCCAGAAAATAGGCATAGAGGGAAGCTACCTCAACATAATATAGGCCATATATGACAAACCCACAGCCAACATCATTCTCAATGGTGAAAAACTGAAAGCATTTCCGCTAAGATTAGGAACAAGACAAGATTGCCTACTCTCACCACTATTATTCAACATAGTTTTGGAAGTTTTAGCTACAGCAGTCAGAGAAGAAAAAGAAATAAAAGGAAACCAAATCAGAAAAGAAGAATTAAAACTGTCACTGTTTGCAGATGACATGATACTATACACAAAGAATCCTAAAGATGCTACCAGAAAACTACTAGAGCTAATCAATGAATTTGGTAAAGTAGCAAGATACAAAATTAATGCACAGAAATCTCTTGCATTCCTACACACTAACAACGAAAAATCTGAAAGAGAAATTAAAGAAACACTCCCATTTACCACTGCAACAAAAAGAATAAAATACCTAGGGATAAACCTACCTAAGGAGACAAAAGACCTGTATGCAGAAAACTATAAGACAATGATGAAAGAAATTAAACATGATACAAACAGATGGAGAGATATACCATGTTCTTGGATTGGAAGAATCAACATTGTGAAAATGACTATACTACGGAAAGCAATCTACAGATTCAATGCAATCCCTATCAAACTACCACTGGCATTTTTCACAGAACTAGAACAAAAAATTTCACAATTTGTATGGAAACACAAAAGACCCCGAATAGCCAAAGCAATCTTGAGAAAGAAAAACGGAGCTGGAGGCATCAGGCTCCCTGACTTCAGACTATACTACAGAGCTACAGTAATCAAGACAATATGGTGCTGACACAAAAACAGAAATACAGATCAATGGAATGGGATAGAAAACCCAGACATAAACCCACACACTTATGGTCACCTTACTTTTGATAAAGGAGGCAAGACTATACAGTGGAGAAAAGACAGCCTCTTCAATAAGTGGTGTTGAGAAAACTGGACAGCTACATGTGAAAGAATGAAATCAGAACACTCCCTAACACCATACACAAAAATAAACTCAAACTGGATTAAAGACCTAAATGTAAGGCCAGACACTATCAAACTCTTAGAGGAAAACATAGGCAGAACACTCTATGACATAAATCACAGCAAGATCCTTTTTGACCCACCTCCTAGAGAAATGGAAATAAAAACAAAAATAAACAAATGGGACCCAATGAAACTTAAAAGCTTTTACACAGCAAAGGAAACCAGAAACAAGACGAAAATAGGAGAAAATATTTGCAAACAAAGCAACTGACAAAGGATTAATCTCCAAAATACATAAGCAGCTCATGCAGTACAATTTCAAAGAAACAAACAACCCAATCCAAAAATGGGCAGAAGACCTAAACAGACATTTCTCTGTCAAAGATATACAGATTGCCAACAAACACATGAAAGGATGTTCAACATCACTAATCATTAAAGAAATGCAAATCAAAACTACAATGAGGTATCACCTCACACTGGTCAGAATGGCCATCATCAAAAAATCTACAAACAATAAACGCTGGAGAGGGTGTGGAGGAAAGAGAACCCTCTTGCACTGTTGGTGGGAATGTAAATTGACACAGCCCCCACGGAGAACAGTATGGAGGTTCCTTAAAAAACTAAAAATAGAACTACCATATGACCCAGCAATCCCACTACTGGGCATATACCCTGAGAAAACCATAATTCAAAAAGAGTCATGTACCACAATGTTCATTGCAGCACTATTTACAATAGCCAAGACATGGAAGCAACCTAAATGTCTATCAAGAGATGAATGGATAAAGAAGATGTGGCACATATATACAATGGATTATTACTCAGCCATAAAAAGAAACAAAATTGAGTTATCTGTAGTGAGGTGGATGGACCTAGAGACTGTCATACAGAGTGAAGTAAGTCAGAAAGAGAAAAACAAATACCGTATGCTAACACATATATAGGGAATCTAAAAAAAAAAAAAAAAATGGTTCTGATGAACCTAGGGGCAGGGCAGGAAAGGAATAAAGACACAGATGTAGAGAATGGACTTGAGGACATGGGAAGAGGCAAGGGTAAGCTGGGATGAAGTGAGAGCGTAGCACTGACATATATACACTACTAAATGTAAAACAGATAGCTAGTGGGAAGCAGCTGCATAGTACAGGGAGATCAGCTCAGTGCTTTGTGACCACCTAGAGGGGTGGGATAGGGAGGGTGGGAGGGAGACGCAAGAGGGAGGGGATATGGGGATATATGTATACATATAGATGATTCACTTTGTTATACAGCAGAAACTACACAACATTGTAAAGCAACTATACTCCAATGAAGATGTTTAAAATTTTTTTTTAATTTAAAAAAAATTTAAAAACTGGATGGTGAATACTCATCAAAAAAAAGAAAAAACTAAAATAAGATACAGAAAGAAAGGGAAAGACAGGAATGAAAAGGAGACACCTTATAGGAGCTAATACTTTAAGCAACTTAAGTGGCTTAATTGCAATTAAAATTTAATTCAGCACAAACAATTGGAGGCCCTCGGGCTGGTGGCTCGGTTCCAGCTGCTTGGTATAAAATGAGTACAGCACAGCCACAGGACTCTGGAGCTGGTCCTTAAAAATGACTTACTGTAACTAGTTGACTCACTAAATGGAGAGAAAAAAATACGAAGTATGTAGACTTACACGTTAATTGAGTTCCCTTTTAAAACTTTAAAGGTGTTGATTTTCAAGGCATAGAATTATTTCATACAAATCAAGAGAATGCTGGACACCAGATGGCAAATAAGCAAAAAAAGGTAACAACACAAATCTTTGGTTTCAGATCACTTTACTCCTATTAATTATCCTTCACTAGATTTGCTATATTCTGACTAATACTAAAGTCACTAACTGAATGACTGAACTGTGAACATCAAACCACACACACCAAGGTCCCAGTTACTAAGTATTCTGTCTGTGTGTCCTGTTCAACCAGTTAAAGGATTTTATTTATTGTGATTAAATGTGGTATACTGCTGATCTCTGTCTACTTTAATGTCAACTTGTGGAGCAATCATTTTAGAACAAAATAGCACCCATGGAAAGGTATCAAATTCAGCTTTTATAATACTCAACAGATTTTATTTATAGTTTATAAGCAGAGTTTATACTGACAACAGGTTTAGAAAATCTTTCACTAACAATCCATTTTTCTATTTCAGCTCTTAGTGGCCCCAACAGGATATTTCATCTTTGAAATTATCTTGAAAAAGAACATAAAGACATGTGGCAGTGGCAGTGAAATTCTGTCCGTCTCTGTCTCTATCTCTCTCTGTCTCTATCTCTCTCTGTCTCTCTCTCACACACACACACACAGGGTATGTATACATGTGATTCAAAATGCATTCATGAGACCCATATCTTGAATTGTAGGACCATTCTAACAAGGTCTTCACACAGCCCAAGTCAACTTTACAAAGGGGAAGAACAGAGTCTGTACTTTCCTGACTGACCAGCAGCAGGAAATGATTTCTCTAAAAGGCTGGCCTGTTCCACTCCACTTAGTCTCTCTGTATGTGTTATTCATGCTGCTGTGTACTGAAGATGTACCTGGAACTCAAAACTGATCTCTCAACTTGCTGAAGACTATTTTCAGAAGGGTAGAACCACAGAGACATGATAATGAAAGCAAATTACCTGAAGAATCTATTTGGAAATCAGATTTTGTTCTGAGTTTATAACTCCTTTTAAGATATACAGAACTATCAGTTTTATAGTTCTGCTGTAACATTTTAAACTATAACAAAATTGTTAAAGTTTAAACTATTATAATAATAATGCAAAACCTTATGCCATGATCATGGCAATTTACTTGTGGGTCTGACTCATACAATGTTACAAATGGTATGCTGACTTCTGAAGCAGAAAGAACTGGTGACACCACAAAGGATGAGACAGTTTCAATGTTTAAGGTGGGAATGGGAAAAATGAAAACAAATATTTCCCAGACTTTTAAAGTGGTCTTCTCCAATTTATCTATTTTCTCAGAGAATATCATGGAGGAAGAATTTTATTCACTGGTAATATAGCAGATATCACTGCTTTTACAATAAAAAGCTTATTTCTTAAAGTTATCATTTCCACTCTCATTTCCCAAAACCAGAAGAGTTTACCGTAACAACTATATGGCCACACTCAGCTATATCCAAGTCAATGTCTCAGTGTGTATATGTATGTGTGTCTGTCACTCTCTCTTATTACTGTTCTCACGCTTCCTTCTTTCTCTTCCCCCAGCCTACCTCTCAGGCTTATCTGTGCTCTAATGATGCTGATCTCTGATTTAAGAACTTCTGAGCATAATGAAGATAATGGAAGTCTTCAAATAAAGTTCTTGATCACTGCCATGAACCTGTCAGCCACAAAGGCCCTGTAACACCAGTGTGATAAAAATAATAAATTCTATTCAATAATAGGTCTGAAAATGGTCTGATAACAGTAGTAAAAAGTACCCTGAACAGTGTTTAGCACGTAATAGACAATGAAGAAATGTTAGTTTATTTTTCCCTTCTTTCTTACTGAGATTAAAAATGAGGTAACTGACCTCCAAGAAGATGAGACAGCTTGCCCAGCGAAATCAGAGACAGGGCTCTCTCCACACAGAACCAGGTCTCTACCCTTAACACTTTCTGCTATGCCATGGTTGCTCCCCTTTTGATGACACATGATAACATCCTGAAATGTGTCCCATATTTTAATATTTTCACTTATATTTACCTGAAGCTTTTGTTCAAATGGCAGTTGATATAAACCTGAATTCCTAAAGCCTAGGAACTATTTTTTTTTTAATCTGAAAGTTCTGTAATACGACTGCAGCATAAACAAAAAATTAGGTTTAGAAATTACTCCCACAAAAGTATGAAGGCAGCACTCGCAGGAAGCAATGGGAGGTTGTTCCAAGCCTCACAGGGGCATATGCATACCACCAGCATAGTCACTAACACCGACTGAGCTTCAAAGAGAACGTGTTACACACTGCCGGAACTAGAAACTGGCTTGTTCTTATGGATGAAATGTCATTTAACAATAATTTTTTCAGAGCAGAGAGTGGGCTTCTAAAAAGCTCTCAGTAGAGTTCTATTGCTCTCCGCCAGTTTGTTCTGGGATCAGTACATTTCACTAAGAAATTAGGCAATTATCAGGAAAAGCAGGAAAATAAGCACTATAGGCACCAAATCTTTCTCCCCCACAGCTTTCTAAAAACAATCATATTTAAAGTTTTAAAGTTAAGAATATATTATGAAAGGTACTTTTTACTACAGCATGTTTTAGTCCTCTGTGACAACTTTATTTTATTTATACTGGTTTTTTTTTTTGAGCCAACGTTCACTCTCTTGGGGTACCTTCTCTTTGAAATCTTACTTAAGACTATATATATAAGCATGTAAACTCATAGAAAAGGTCTGGAAGGATGGTAAAGAGCAAACCTAAATGCAGTTATCTCTGTGAAGGGGAACCTGATGACCAAGGTTAGGGATGAAGGGGACTCATTATCATGTACTACTTGTACACTTTTAATTGACCTTAAGAAGGAATTTTTTATATGTACTGTAGACCTAAGACTTTTAAAGAAAGCTAAAGAATATAGGCTCCAGTATTAAGTGTTCTCTGTAGATTTTACACAAAGCTCTAGGAAATAAACACATGTCTTCTTTGAGTAGCAAATTTTCTAATTAGGAGGCCCTGAATCTTTCATCCTATTTCCCATGTGTCACCTTTTACATGTAGGGCACATTACTCCTAAACATATACAAATCCCCAAATATCAATCAACTTCCAAGAATAACGCCATCAAAACTTTGTAAACGAAAAGTGAAACAGATGACTTAGAAACAGCCGTTATGAGTTCACTTCCTTTTCTGAACCAGATTCCCATTCCCATTCCCATGGTTCTATTACTGGTGTGCACCACAATCAAGCACTGTATTGAGCTGTTCAAAGAAGGCTTTTTCAAAGCATGTTAGTCACCTCACTTGCTCCAAGCCAAAAATGGAATAGGAGAAATCCAAGTATTTTAAGACACACTAAGGGTGTGTTCTTGGCGGCACGGTCTATTTTTAGGAGTTATATTGGGAAACTCCCTTTGTGAATGCATGTAGGAAAAAAACAGTAATAGAAGGGTAACTATATAAATTATTTCATTCTTACAATAGCTCTGTCCAATATGAGCTAGGTATGTCTTCAAATGAGCCTGTAGTTCTTACAATTCCCAAAGGCTTATTTCTACATTCATATATATAACCAAAGGGGTTCCTGGAAGACTTTATGGCTTATTTTCAATAAATAGATTTTAAGTCTGCAAAATCTCAATTAAGTGAAGTAAAAAATAAATTTTAAGGAACTGACAGGGGTCCCAGAGAATGCTAACCTAGAACAGGGAATGGGATTACAGCTGTCAGGTAATTCTCACATTGTGATGCCCAGAAGGAGAATGTTCATGAATTCTGCTCCCCATCCAGTGATAGCCTGTCATTATTTTTTCTTGGACACTGCACATGTCTAATAAGCTTAAAAAATAAGTAGCAAAGCATTTTTTGCTTTGTGGCATTTGTGTCAAGAGGAATACATTTCCACTGCCAAATCCCAGATTCTCTATTGGTAAAAATGTTCTCAACCCTTGGGTTAAATCTTTTTTTTTTTTAAGTATGAATGTTCTTTGCCTCAGACCTGTTTGCTAAGGGAGAATAGAAGTTACTGAGTAAAAAAAGCTTACTGCTCTCAGGGCTCTTCTCAGCCCTCTCCACTTTGGTCTGTAGAGAGAAAGTCAGAAACAACCCTTCACCTAGCAAGAACAATCACAGGGCCATAGATAACTGCTCTTATTCTATAATTGTATTTAACCAAATATGGTTAAAATCATATTACAGAAAACTCCCATTATGTTTTGAAAAGTAGATGAAATGAAAAAGACCACAGCAGTAATCAGCCTCCAAAAATCCCACTCTTGGTTTTAAAGATCCAGATTGTATAGGCCATGTGTCTACGAGCACATTTGAGGAGTCGTCTGCTTAGAAAGTTCTGCATAGTTACATGTTTATCTGTAAAGTCAAAGATTTCACTGCTTCTACCCTAAAACAGCTCCTGGTGCTGCTCTTGATATTATAAGGTAAACATACAATAAGCTCCTAAAAAGACTGAGAGGCCACAAGCAATATACTTACATTGTGAATTATCCATAATACTTATACAAGTTAAATGTGCCCATAAATCAGCTGAACTTTAGTACATTTCTTTATAGAACATATGCAAGCAAAGTGAGGGATGAGGAGAGGATCAAACTGAGAACATCAAGTTGATCCCCAACTACAACCAAATCTTACCTTTTCAGGTCAACAGTTGTGACACTAAACACAACTCCTTTGAGCCAAAGAATCATGAAGAGCCTCTGGGAAAAGGGGCAGTTTCCTATGCTTTCACCATCACTGCCAGCCTGGAAACAGAAATAAACATTAAAAAACAAGGCCAAAGTGATGATACACAAAACAATAGACCTTTTCCTGAATTTTAGTCAAGGGTACTAGGAGACAGGAAAAGTTGCATTGTGGAAGGAAGAAATTCAGGTCTTTCATTTGCCTCTTTCTCTTTTTTTTGTTTTGGCCACACTGCACGGCTTGCAGGATCTTAATTCCCTGACCAGGGATTGAACCCAGGCCCTCGGAAGTGAAAGCACAGAGTCCTAACCACTGGACCACCAGGGAATTCCCGCCTCTTTTTCTTAAAAATGGCCAGTCTAATATAGCGCTGTCCAAGAGAGCTATCTGCAATGATAGAAATGATCTGAATTATCACTGTCCAATACAGTAGTTATTTGTGATATATGGCTAATGAGTACTTAAAATGTGGCTAGTTCAAATGAACTGAATTTTATTTACTTTTAATTAATTTATATTTAAACAGCCACACGTGGCTAATGGCAACCTTATTGGACAGCACAGGTCCAATCAATCCCTAGGGGGTACATATATCCTTTCGTCAGGGCAAAGACTATCATAGGTTTTATGAAACGTAAGTCATTTCTTGTTCTATGAAACAGTATTCTTTACAGGGCAACATGAAAAGGGAAACGTGTGCCTCTCTCCAAAGGGTAAAATAACTGCCAACCTCCCCCACATTAAGCAAAATTATTCATGGGACTTCCCTGGTGGTCCAGTGGTTAAGACTCCACACTCCCAAGGCAGGGGGCCTGGCTTCTATCCCTGGTCAGGGAACTAGATCCCGTACGCTGCACTAAGAGCCCACATGCCGCAACTAAAAGATCCCATATGTCACAACTAAGACACAGTGCAGCCAAACAAATAAATAAATATTTTTTAAAAAAGTATTCATTATAAAAATCCCATACCTTGTTTACACATTCCTTCAGGGAACAAGAAAATAACAAAAGATATCTTTATAATAAGTTATTTGTAATCCTACTTAATAAATGAAGCAGTTGACTTCCCTGAGCTCTACGATAACACAATTTTCCTAAAAATTAGAGTGGGACAAATCTTGAATTCCATCAAGTATGCCCCCCAAGTTTAAAAAGGAGGGAAGGGGGAGGAGGAAATGAAAAGAGCGAGCAAGCAGGCTGGAAGAGAACATTCTGACACTCACTAGCAGCCAACACAGCCCTCTTCACCATAAAGTCTATGAATAGAGCCAGAAACTAACTTTCAACAAGTCACTCAAAGATGCTGGTAGAAGTACTGTTTATTATCCTGAAGTAAGTCTCAAAAACTTCAGAAGGCATTTCAGTAAAATGCTACATTAGTAAAGTCATTAATTCTTAAACTACTGGGGAAATGGAGGGAAGTTAAAAAAAATAAAAGCAGTTACCTGATTAAATATAATACAGGGGACTCCCCTGGTGGCGCAGAGGTTGGGAATCCGCCTGCCAATGCAGGGGACACAGGTTCCAGCCCTGGTCCAGGAAGATCCCATACGCCGCGGAGCAACTAAGCCCATGCACCACAACTGCTGAGCCCGTGTGCCACAACTACTGAAGCCCACGTACCCTAGAGCCCCTGCTCCACAACGAGAAGCCACCAAAATGAGAAGGCTGCACACTGCACCGAAGAGTAACCCCTGCTCGCCACAACTAGAGAAAGCCCATGTGCAGCAACAAAGACCCAACGCAGCCATAAATAAATAAATAAATAAATAAATAAATAAATAAATAAATAAATAAATAAATAAATAACTTAGCATGTGCACCCTTCAGGATAAATCTGGAAAACGCCTTTGTATTAACTGCTCTCCTAAAACTCATGACAATTCAAATAAGAAGTACTGCCATGATTAAGTTTTTCCAAAGTCATAACAGCACCAGAAAATTGGCAGCTACTAGCCAGATGATGTTTTCATAAAGTAGAGTGAAACTGTGGAAAAACTCGGATGTCCAGTAGTCATAAATCAAAAACTCCCTCCTTTAATCCAAGTTGTACTAATAAAATTCCATTTCAACAAAGTTAAAGAATCAAAATTACTCTCTCCAGTATGAATTACAATAAATACAACCTATTGGTACAACTGACTGAGGAGGTGAGGAGGATATTATGGTATAATGGAAAGCATACTACACTGGGAATCAGGGTATCTTATTCTGCATCCAGTTTTTATTAATGTTAAAAATGAACACATAGCATCTAAAAAAAGTATGCTTTTTTTTTACTGCTTCTAACAGTAACATATACACTCATTTAAAATTTTTTTTATTAAATGAAATTCTTTAAATTCTATACTGCTTTAAAATTTTCAAAAATTTCACACACATGATTTCATATAATCCCAAAATAACCCTTTTTTACTCCTACCACTCTATTGCCCCTTCCCCCCCCACTAGTAACCACTAGTTCGTGCTCTATATCTATGAGTCTGCTTCTTCTGTTTTATTCACTAGTTTGTTGCATTTTTTAGATTCCACATGTAAGTGATATCATACAGTATTTGTCTTTCTCTGTCTGACTTATTTCACTTAGCATAATGCCCTCCAAGTCCATGCATGTTGCTGCAAATGGCAAAATTTCATTCTTTTTTATGGCTCAGTAGTATTCCATTGTATACATACACCACATCTTCTTTATCCATTCATCTGTTGATGGGCACTTAGGTTATTTCCATACCATCACAATTGTAAATAATGCTGCTATGAACATTAAGGTGCATGTATCTTTTTGAATTAGTGTTTTTGTGCTTTTTCAGATATACATCCAGGAATGGGACTCCTGGGTCATATAGCAGTCCAATTTTTAGTTTTTGGGGAAACTTCCATACTGCTTTCCACAGTGACTGCACCAATTTACATTCCCACCAATAGTGTCCAAGGGTTCCCTTTTCTCCACATCCTTGCCAACATCTGCAATTTGCGTTCTTTTTGATGATCGCCATTCTGACCGGTGTAAGGTGATATCTCATTGTGGTTTTCATTTGCATTTCCCTGATTATTAGTGATGTTGAGCATCTTTTCATGTGCCTATTGGCCATCTGCATTTCCTCTTCGGAAAAATGTCTATTCAGTTCTTCAGCCCATTTTTTAATCTGATTGTTTTTTAATGTTGAGTTGTATGAGCTGGTTATATATTTTGTATATTAATGGATATTAACCCCTTATCGGTCATATCATTTGCAAATGTCTTCTTCCATTCAATAGGTTGTGTTTTCATTTTGTCATTGGTTTCCTTCACTGTGCAAAAGCTTTAAGTTTCATTAGGTCCCGTTTGTTTATTTTGCTTTTGATTCCTTTGCTTTAGTAGACGGATCCAAACAAATATTGCTGCAATTTATGTCAAAGAGTGTTCTATGTGACTTTTAAGTTAATCTATATCAAAGGAAGCCATTTTATAAATTTAGACAGCTAATTTAGATAGAATCCATGCTAAAGGTAAAACTTTAAAACCTCACTTATCTATGTTTTCCTCTAGGAGTTTTATAGTATCTGGTCTTACATTTAGGTTTTTAATCAATTTGAGTTTATTTTTGTGTATGGTATTAGAGAATATTCTAATTTCATTCTTTTACATGTGGCTCCAGTTTTCCCAACACTATTTATTAAGAGACTGTCTTTTCTCCATCGTATATTCTTGTCTCCTTTGTCGTAGATTAATTGACCATAGGTGAGTGAGTTTATTTCTGGGATTTCTATCCTGTTCCATTGAACTATAAGTTTGTCTTTGTGCCAATACCATACGGTTTTGATTATTATAGCTTTGTAGTATAGTCTGAGGTCAGGGAGCATGATTTCTCCCCCTCTGTTCTTCTCTCCAAGATTGTTTTGGCTACTTGGGGTCTTTTGTGTTTTCATACAATTTTTTTAATTATTTGTTCTAGTTCTGTGGAAAATGCCATTGGTATTTTGATAGGGATTGCACTGATCTGTAGATTGCCTTGGGTGTTATGGTCATTTTAACAATATTAATTCTTCCAGTCCAACATGGTATATCTTTCCATCTGTTTCTGTTGTCTTCAATGTCTTTCATCAGTGTTTTATAGTTTTCTGAGTATAAGTCTTTTACCTCTATTCTTTTTAAAATAAAAACTGAAACACTACAGAAAGTCAGAGTTCCCCTACCCTTGAACCATTCACTAGTTATTCTTCTAGATTTTTATTTTCTGTGTACACACTACTTTTTTCTTTTAAACGTGTGATCACACTATACAGCTTTTTAAAATATTTTATTCCCAAACTAATATAATCAACCCTCTGGAGGCTGTAATGCCCCCACCAGGATGGTATCAGAGAAGGCCAAAGAGGGAGCCAGGCTTTAAACCCTGCCAGCCAGTAATGAGAAATCCCCCTTTTTCTTGGTTGGAAGAGAGGGAAGCAGAGGGGTGTCAGAGGAGGAGGCCTAGTAGAGTAGTTAGGACTTTCAACATCAACCAGCTGTAATGAGGCCACCTCGACTGGGGTGTCAGTGGAGACCACATGGGGAGCTGGAACCCTCACCCTTGCCCAACAATAATGAGGAGACTTCCCACCTTGGGTATCAATGGAGGCCGAGTGGGGCACCTGGACTTCTATCTCCACTTGGATGTCTATGTCCATCTGGCTTCTCCTTCCCACTGCTGTTCTTCTCTCCCACCCCCCTCCAGAGCAATGTCAGAGAAGTCTTATTTGAGTGTCAGAGAAGTTTAAACAGAAGGTTTAAACAAGATCCAGAGTTTCACAACATAATAAGAAAATGTTCAGGTTTCAACTGAAAATCCCTTGTCATACCAAGAACCATATCAAACTGAATGAAAAAATGCAATCAAAAGACGTCAACATCTGAAATCAAGAAAACACTCCCATTTACCATTGCAACAAAAAGAATAAAATATCTAGGAATAAACCTACCTAAGGAGACAAAAGACCTGTATGCAGAAAATTATAAGACACTGATGAAAGAAATTAAAGATGATATAAATAGATGGAGAGATATACCATGTTCTTGGATTGGAAGAATCAACATTGTGAAAATGACTCTACTACCCAAAGCAATCTATAGATTCAATGCAATCCCTATCAAACTACCACTGGCATTTTTCACAGAACTAGAACAAAAAATTTCACAATTTGTATGGAAACACAAAAGACCCCGAATAGCCAAAGCAATCTTGAGAACGAAAAAAGGAACTGGAGGCATCAGGCTCCCTGACTTCAGACTATACTACAAAGCTACAGTTATCAAGACGGTATGGTACTGGCACAAAAACAGAAAGATAGATCAATGGAACAGGATAGAAAGCCCAGAGATAAACCCATGCACATATGGACACTTTATCTTTGATAATGGTGGCAGGAATGTACACTGGAGAAAGGACAGCCTCTTCAATAAGTGGTGCTGGGAAAACTGGACAGGTACATGTAAAAGTATGAGATTAGATCACTCCCTAACACCATACACAAAAATAAGCTCAAAATGGATTAAAGACCTAAATATAAGGCCAGAAACTATCAAACTCTTAGAGGAAAACATAGGCAGAACACTCTATGACATAAATCACAGCAAGATCCTTTCTGACCCACCTCCTAGAGTAATGGAAATTAAAACAAAAATAAACAAATGGGACCTAATGAAACTTAAAAGCTTTTGCACAGCAAAGGAAACCATAAACAAGACCAAAAGACAACCCTCAGAATGGGAGAAAATATTTGCAAATGAAGCAACTGACAAAGGATTAATCTCTAAAATTTACAAGCAGCTCATGCAGCTCAATAACAAGAAAACAAACAACCCAATCCAAAAATGGGCAGAAGACCTAAATAGACATTTCTCCAAAGAAGATATACAGACTGCCAACAAACACATGAAAGAATGCTCAACATCATTAATCATTAGAGAAATGCAAATCAAAACTACAATGAGATATCATCTCACACCAGTCAGAATGGCCATCATCAAAAAATCTAGAAACAATAAATGCTGGAGAGGGTGTGGAGAAAAGGGAACACTCTTGCACTGCTGGTGGGAATGTGAATTGGTTCAGCCACTATGGAGAACAGTATGGAGGTTCCTTAAAAAGCTACAAATAGAACTACCGTATGACCCAGCAATCCCACTACTGGGCATATACCCTGAGAAAACCGAAATTCAAAAAGAGTCATGTACCAAAATGTTCATTGCAGCTCTATTTACAATAGCCCGGAGATGGAAACAACCTAAATGCCCATCATCGGATGAATGGATAAAGAAGATGTGGCACATATATACAATGGAATATTACTCAGCCATAAAAAGAAACGAAATTGAGCTATTTGTAATGAGGTGGATAGACCTAGAGTCTGTCATACAGAGTGAAGTAAGTCAGAAAGAAAAAGACAAATACCGTATGCTAACACATATATATGGAATTTAAGAAAAAAAAAATGTCATGAAGAACCTAGGGGTAAGGCAGGAATAAAGACGCAGACCTCCTAGAGAACGGACTTGAGGTTATGGGGAGGGGGAAGGGTGAGCTGTGACAGGGCGAGAGAGAGTCATGGACATATACACACTAACAAACGTGGTAAGGTAGATAGCTAGTTGGAAGCAGCCGCATGGCACAGGGAGATTGGCTTGGTGCTTTGTGACAGCCTGGAGGGGTGGGATAGGGAGGGTGGGAGGGAGGGAGACGCAAGAGGGAAGAGATATGGGAACATATGTATATGTATAACTGATTCACTTTGTTATAATGCAGAAACTAACACACCCTTGTAAAGCAATTATACCCCAATAAAGATGTTTAAAAAAAAAAAAAAAAAAGACGTCAACATCAAGATGACATAAATGTTAGAATTAGCTGACAAAGATCTTAAAGCAGCCGTGATAAAAATGCTTCAATGAGCAATTATGAACAGCTTAAAATAAACATAAAAATAGCCTCAGCAAGGAAATTCAAGATGCAAAGAAGAACCAGAAATTTAAGAACTGAAAAATACAATAACTGAAATAAAAAGCTCAGAGGGTGGGCTCAACAGCCAATGGAGAGGACAGAGGAAAGAATTGGTGAACTGAAAAACAGAATAATAAAAATTACCCAATCTGAACAACAGAAAGAAGATAGAAAATTTAATACTTCTTATATATTTCCATATTTTAATGTCATCTAATGGTCATTTTTGAAGGCTTCACTGTATGCTATTGACCCAACAATTTCATGTCTAGAAATTTATTCTATAGAAACACTTATACAGATGTCCAAGGATACAAGAGGAAGGAAAAATAAAGTGCTGTTTATAATAGCAAAACACTGGGGATCTCCCAATGCCCATCAGTAAAGGATTTGTTAATTGACATCACACCACCAGAGGGTGGAGTCAGGGCTAACCCATTCGGCCTTCGCTGGCATGGGTGGAAAACAGGACCATAGATTTTTCCTGTGGTGTTTGGAATAGAGCAGCTATTGTCTGAAAGTTTTCTGTCCTGCTTAGGCTGCCCCTTTTCCTGGTTTTTTGGCTAGAGAGAGCAGCCTTTTGTCAGAGTTTTTGTTGTTGTTGTTTCTGTCTACAATTGTTGGGAGTTTCTGGGTTGCTGGGTTCTATAGTGCCAAGTCTGGGATGTATGAAGCAAAAACCCAGGAAACTCACCACCACCATCTAATCCATCTTCCCAGGTGGAGGTTTCTCAGATATATTAAATTTGAAAAGCAAAATTAATACAATGGATTATTACTAAACCATAAAAAAGAATGAAATAATGCCATTTGCAGCAACATGGATAGACCTGGAGATTATCATGATAAGCAAAATAAGTCAGAAAGAGAAAGACAAATACCATATGATATCGCTTATATGTAAAACCTGAAACACAACACAAATGAACATATCTATGAAACAGAAACAGGCTCACATAGAGAACAGACTTCCGGTTGCCAAGGCAGGGTGCGGGGGAGGGAAGGAGTGGGAATTAGCAGATGCAAACTGTTATATATAGGATGGATAAACAACAAGGTCCTACTATACAGCACAGGGAACTATATTCAATATCCTGTGATAAACCATAATGGAAAAGAACATGAAAAAGAATATATATATGTATAACAATAATTTTGCTGTACAGCAGAAATTAACATAACATTGCAAATCAACTATATTTCTATAAAATTTACAAAAATTAAAAAACAAAATTAAAAATATATGAAAGGTGATATATATACATAAAATGGAATATTATTTGATAATAAAAAGCAATACATTACTGATATATGTTATAACTTGTATGAACTTTGAAAAATTATGCTAAATAAAAGGAACCAGTCACAAAAGGTCATATATTATATGATTCCATTTATATGAAATGTCCAAAATAGGCAAATCCACAGAGACATAAAGTTGATTAGCAGTTGCCTAGGGCTGGTAGAGGGGAGGAAAGAAAGGGGAGTTGGGAATGATTGCTAATGGGTAAAAGGTTTCTTTTTGGAGTGATAAAAATGTTCTAAAATTAGACTGTGGTGATGGTTGCATAACTTTGTGAATATACCAGAAAAACACTGAATTGTACACTTTAAATGGCTGAACTGAATAATATCTGAATTATATCTCAGTAAAGCTGTTTTTAAAATACATAGACTCAGGACTTCCCTGGTGGCACAGAATCTGCCCACCAACGCAGGGGACACAGGTTCAAGCCCTGGTCCGGAAAGATCCCACAGGCCGCGCAGCAACTAAGCCCGTGCGCCGCGACTACGGAGCCTGTGCTCTAGAGACCATGAGCCACAACTACTGAGCCCGCGTGCCACAACTACTGAAGTCCGTGCATCAGCCTGTGCTCCGCAACAAGAGAAGCCACCGCAACGAGAAGCCCGCGCACTGCAATGAAGAGTAGCCCGCGCTCGCCACAACTAGAGAAAGCCCGCGCAGCAAAGAAGACCCAACTCAGCCAAAAATAAATAAATATATATATATGATTTTTTTAATCTTATAAAAAAATAAATAAAATACATAGACACAGATTACAAGTATAAATATCACATACTGGACAAAATTTTAATTTGCAATACATAGTTTTTAAACTATAACTTCGTATTACAGAAAACATACTTGTCTATATTTCTTAAAAATTAGAAAATCCAAATAATCAAAGCAAAAACATGAACAATACCACTGACAGAAATAACCACCAATTCCAGACAAATAATGAATCTTGGCATTCATTTAGGTTTTGTTCTTACAAAAGGGGTAGTTTTGTTTAATTTGCTATCTAGGGTTCTTCTCATACACTCACTGTTCCGCACCCTTCCCCTGCCCCACCTCTGTTGTAATTCTTGACTTGCCTAATACCACTATTTATTCAGAAACTACTTGATTAACTCCTACATTGAAGAACAGGGGTCAGTGGTAGGTGCCATAAATATTTTAATGTTTTACTAATTCAAGGTTAAGGAACTGCTCACTTAGAAAACCCAGTTTAATCAGTTTTCAGAATAGTCAGATTTTAAAACACCCTAGAGGGGCTTTCCTGGTGGCGCAGCGGTTAAGAATCCGCCTGCCAATGCAGGGAACATGGGTTCGAGCCCTGGTCCCAGAAGACCCCACATGCCATGGAGCAACTAAGCCTGTGCACCATAACTACTGAGCCTGCGCTCTAGGGCCCGCGAGCCACAACTACTGAAGCCCACGCACCTAGAGCCTGCGCTCCGCAACAAGAGAAGCCACCGCAATGAGAAGCCCATGCACCGCAACCAGAGAAGGCCCAAGTGCAGCAACAAAGACCCAACGCAGCCAAAAATAAATAACTAAATTAAAAAAAAAAAAAAAACACCCTAGAAAGAGAGCTTTAACTTGGTCCTCTTTATTTCTTTGTGTTTAAGGGACTGGGGGTGAGGGATGACTATGACTAGGGGAAGAGAAAGAGAAGCTGGGAACTGAAGGTAAGAATGGGCTCCTGACCATTAACTTATCAATATTTTCCTTGACATATTTTCAAGGGAAGGTATGAGAATAGTGTGTAGCTGAAAGAATGAACTTTAAAACTTTAAGAGCTCACTTACCTTTAACGTGGTTTCTATCTAAATTAGCTGTCTAAATTCACAAAATGGCTTCCTTTGATTTAGATTAACTTAAAAAGTCACAAAACAACACAATAAATGGGCGAAGTCACCTGGCTTCTATTATGTATTTCTTCAGAGTTTTTGCTAAACATGCTGGAACCAAGGTTTAGAGTCCACACGTTTAATAAGCTGTTATCCTTCTACAGGGTCTGCAGAGTATGGAGGAAATAACAATGTTTAGATTAAGACATCTGGATTTGAATCCTGACTTCACTAAGTATTAGCTGTGTGACCTTTGGTAAAATACTTAACATTGTGAAACTTACGTGATATCATGAGGATCAAATCAGTTAAGGTACACACAGTTCCTGGCACATGGTAAGAGTTCAGTAAATGTTACCTGACGTTAAAGATACTTCGTGCACAGAACTCAAGGCCTAACAACAGGTTCTTCAGTTCTAGCACTGTCATTAGAATCCCTAGGTTCTATCATTTAGAAAATAAGAGAAGGGAATGAATCTAAGTATTTTCTACGTTAAGTTCTTCCAAATGACATATATTATGCCCTAATGCTTTAAGAAATATGGTCTATATAAAGTTTAAATACTCCACTAAATGGAGTTCAGCAAAGATATCCTCTATTTGAGAAGGTGTCAAAAATCTCTGGCCATGTAAAGAATGTATCACTGTTTCCTGGCCATAACCATATCATAGAAATAATTCTATAAATAAAGCAAAGGATATGTAATGGAAGAATTACCGTATCCCAAGCTCTGCCTGGGATGTATTTTATGTAAATAAAAGACAGACAGCCAATGACAGGACACTGAAAGGACCTCAGTTGCTACCATTTTCTTGTTCAGTATCACCAATTCATGAAGTCTACTCTCCAGAAGAGAGCCTGTGCAATTTAGAGAACTGATTAGTTCGAAATTACATAAGGATTAGATACCAGGCTTAGATGAAACTCCAGGGTAGGCTGTTACAGTTCATATGAAACATTTACCATGTTGAAGATGAACTCTATACTCTCCCAAAACAAGCTCTTCACATGTGTTAATCTAGTTAATCCTATATCCTCTCACTCAGCAGAGGATGGTGGTTAAGAGTTAAGAGCCAGACTCCCAGACAATTCCAGCACTTCCTAGCTGTGTGACTTTGAAAAAGTGATTTAACCTCTCTGGGCCTGTTTTTGTCTTCTATAAAATGGGAACAGTGACATGACCTACCTCACTGGATTGTTTGGAAGAACTGAATGAATTACTATATTAAAGGGCTTAGAACAGCACAATGCTCTACAACAGGGGAACGGGGAGGGAACTGTGCATTGTATACACTTTCATACTTTTCGATATTTGTACCACGCACGTGAATCTTTCATTTAACAACAAAAAAGCAAGCAATCAAAAACCTTCCCACCCTAAACATATGAAAATTAGGTAAAACACAAGTTATAGAATGAATGTGGAAAAGCCCTGAAAACGAAAGACACCTACATAGGAGCAGGATTCTAGAACTCTTAGGATACATAAAAATCCATAAGGAAATGGGTTTAAAACACAGATTACTAGGTCTCACCTCCAGACACTAATTCAGTATGTCTGTGGTAGGGTTCAGGAATCTGCAATTTTTAACAAGCTCTCCAAACAATTCTAATTCTGATGCGTTTGGTAGGCAGACCATATTTTGGTAAACACTGACATGGAGGAAAAACATGCCAAAAAATAAAAAAAAAAAAAGACTGGAAAGATGTTTACTCCATGGTTAAACTCTGAATTCCTCATGATGCCTTCTGGACTCTGCTCTTTGTAAGCCAGCAACCTAGTCACCATTTGTTAGGGTCAGTTTTGATAAATAACAGCCTCCTCTCATACTCTTAAGTAATGCCACACTATGCTACCTTGCCTCACACTTGGCAAAAGCCAAGTTACTTAAACCAAACTAGCCTAGAGCCCCTTAAAACCTAGACACTCAAATTCAAGAACACTCTCATTCCACAAAAACTAAGGAGCAGAGGCAAGTACCTTTTAGTGCAAAACAATATAACATTAATGTTTCTTTATTTTTTTTATTATTCTTTCTTTTTTATTTTTTACTTATTTATTTTTTTTGCAGTACGTGGGCCTCTCATTGTTGTGGCCTCTCCCATTGCGGAGCACAGGCTCCGGACGCGCAGGCTCAGCGGCCATGGCTCACGGGCCCAGCCGCTCTGCGGCATGTGGGATCTTCCCAGACCGGGGCACGAACCCGTGTCCCCTGCATCGGCAGGCGGATTCTCAACCACTGCACCACCAGAGATGCCCCAGCTTATCTTAAGACCAAATACAATGTCAAGGACAATTATGATGACCCAGAGTCCTTTATAGATCAAGTCCTTTATGCTTGCTGCAGGATGGCTATATCTGGTTTTAGAAGAACAATTATAAATTTTAATTAGTTTATTATACTGTTAAGTGATTTGACTTGTCAAGAGAAAAAAGAAAAGATACTGCTGTGATTTAGGGATGAGAACCAATACTTGACTTGCAAAATAGGCTGCATTTTCCACTGAGAAACTATATAACCATGGGTAAATCACTTAATCTCTTTGGGTCTTAGTTTCCTATTCTGGAAAGGGGAGGTTGGGGGGTATGGTGGAGACTGATTTACAGAGTTAATAACTGTTATGCTGTAATACAAGATATATCCCTACTCTTAGGGAATGCACACTGAAGTATTTAGGGGTAAAGGGCTACAATGTACACAACTTACAAGAGAAAGAGTAAATAACAAAGCAAATGGGGTAAAATGTTAACAATAGGTAAACCTGGGTAAAAGGTGTCTTTGTACTGTTCCTATTCTTATAACTTGTCTGTAAGTTTGAAATTATTTCCAAATAAAGTTTTTTTCAATTATTAATCTAGTTTCCACTTCCATTCTAAATAGTTTCTAACTATATTAAAACCCACTTTTATTATGTCATTTATGTATTATCTCCAAGGGCAGATAAGTCTTTTTTAATTAAAATTTTTATTTTTTAATCATTCATCAACCAAGTGAGGACCTACACTAAACAATGAAAATCCAGTGATAAACAAGAAAAGACATGGTTCCTGCTTTTGTATTACCTGTGGTCTACAAAGTTTAATCTGAATAATTTAAAAATTTGAGAATACACAAAGTAAAAATGTCACTATAGGATACAGTGAAACTCAAAATATACCCCCCAACTTTATCACAACTGTAATAATACTTGTTTAGCATTTTCTCATAAACATCCCCCAATAAATCATGATTTTGTGAGTTTTAGTCTTAAGGGCTTGCCATGTCTCCTCCTCTGAGTTGGTGATTCAACTTATAACAGGAGACTTGATGTTCTCTTGCTTTAGTCTAAATCACTGTGAATTGAGAAATCATTTAAAACTATACAAATATGTCTCTTCACTTTATTCTTAAATTTTAAACAAGGAGGGAACAATTAAAGGACAGCCAAAATTTATCATGCTTACCTATCTGAAATAACCCACTAAAATCTATAGTTATTACTAAAGTCATCAAGATGCAAAGTTACTTGAATGCTGTTAGAAGAAATAGTTAAGATACACAATTTAGCCAATTGTTTTAGCTAAATGTCAAGGTTTAGTGAAAAAGCCCTCCCACAACTATCCACAGTTAAACCTGTCAAATGGGAGTGACAATTCAATTCCAGAAGTTTCAAAGGTTGCTTGTTTCTGTTTCCTTCAGTAAGTGATCAAATTATGATTCAACTAATATACCTAATAATTTAATTTTTTTAACTTGTAAACATGTACAATAGCCTTTAAAAATGAGGTCTTGAAAAAGGTCTCTCTCCTCCTTTCCTATTGCCTTCCCCACCAATATCCTTGAGTGTCCATACTACTATTCCATTATCCCCTCCCATTCATCCTGTACAATAGTCAGCATAAATCTGGACACTTTTGTGACTAAAATCACATTATCCTCCAACTGAAATGCCCCTGCTGCACCTGCCCTTCTGGTCAAGCTCAAGCCTCTCCCCCAAGAGAACTTTCTAAATCACTCTAGCCCAAACCAATTACCTGTCCAATTACCCGCCCAGCTTTTCAAACCCTGATTGTCAACATAAATCAGCAGAGGATCTTGTTAAAATGCAAATTCTTATTCAGTAGATCCAGGGTGAGGCCCAAGATTCTGCATCTCTTACAAACGCCCAGGGAACAGCAACTCTATGTTATTTTTTAAAAATTAATCATGGGGGCTTCCCTGGTGGCACAGTGGTTGAGAGTCCGCCTGCCGATGCAGGGGACACGGGTTCGTGCCCCAGTCCGGAAAGATCCCACATGCCGCGGAGCGGCTGGGCCCGTGAGCCATGGCCGCTGAGCCTGCACGTCCGGAGCCTGTGCTCTGCAACGGGAGAGGCCGCAACGGTGAGAGGCCCGCGTACCGCAAAAAAAAATAATAAAATAAAAAAAATTTAAAAATCATGACTTGCCTTGTGATCTCTTAAATCACTACTGTGAATTATTACTTTAATATTCATATCTCTGCACTGTATCTCCTGAACTAGACTACAAACTTATCGACACCCCGTACTTTTTTTTTCTTTCTATAGGACTTCATCTACTGCAGATGCCTTACTATTTATTAGCTTTCTGTTGATTACTAACAGTGAAAGCCTTTGAATTACAAAAAAAGGTTATCAGTATAGAAAAAACTTATTAAGTTAAATCTTTCTGATTTAATAAGTTTTCTCAAAAAATTTAATTAGGTCTCCAAATCACCTTGGGATAGAGCTAACCAACCACAGAAGCCACACAGCAAAATCTGATAGTTGCCTGCCCGAGAGCCATTCTCCCCTTTCTTTTGCTGGTAGAACTTGCAACTTTTTTTTATCAGGAATCCATTCCTCCCTCCCCCAAGTGATACAGGAGATGATAACCCAATCCCCAATTCTAGGGGTAAATCTTGACTGATTCTAAGCCAGTCATGATAGTTCCAGTCCTCTTGCCAGTGACAGACCTACTGTAATCATGTGACTCAGTTCTAATCGACAAAACAGTCCCCTGAGAAAAGTTTCTCACTCTTAAGATAAAGACAGCAGAAGAAGAAACCCTTCGATGAGAAAACTGTGGCTGATGTGGCCAACTTGATACTGCCTGAGGCTGCAACCAATACCAAAAGAGGACAGATCCAAAAGAATCACAAGGGAGCCAGTCTTCCTATTAGACTTCTTTCTTAGATACGCTGCCTTAGTGGTTCAAGACAATTTGGGGCAAAGTTTTCTGTTACTTACAATCATAAGTATCCAAACCAATATCTCTATTTGTCTCCAATTAAGACTAGCAGGAAGAATGAAAATATGTAAGTGTGGTAAGGAATGAAAAAGGAAAACTCTCAATATAAGTGAAAGGAGGTATAATAACCAGGGCTCTGGTTTGTCTACAATTAATTCTATTTTCATAGGCTGCCATTTAGACTTCACTCTAGGATTTCAGTAGTCTGTGTAGTACTTGCCACTGAAGTTCAAGCTATGGGCTGTATTTCCTCATTCACAGAACACCTTTTATACACCTCCTTGCCTAGGACCCAGGTATATTTATTCAACATTCAATACATATTTACTGAGGACCTACTATCCTCCCAAGCACTGGGAGCTGGCACTGGAGAAACAGCTGTGAATGAGACAGATAAGACCTGACTTCATGAAACCTTCATTTTTATGGAAGAAACAGATAATAAATATATCAAGTTAAAAACTTTAAACTGCAGTAAGTGCCTAAAGGGAAACAAAGTACTAAGAGAGATGACAAGCAGCACCCACTTTAGATAAGATGGTCATAAAAGATCTCTTAGACCTAAAGAATGAGACGAAGCCAGCCCCGCAAAGAGCCGGTATGACTAGATTGCTATAAGTACTAGAGAAAGTGGTATTGGGAGGGGCCAGATCATGAAAGACTTTCTAGACCAAATTAAGGAGTTCAAACTTACATTCACAGAGGGAATAATTTTTCATTCGTTTAACAAATGTTTACCAAGTACCTACTATGTAAAAGAAATCATCCAACACAATGGTTAACAGCAAGGATTCTGAAGGCTGAAAGCCTGGGCTGATATATGGGTTCATCTTAACCACCTGTATGATATTGGGCACTTAACCTCTCTGGAACTCAGTTTCCTCATATGTAATATGGGAATAATACCTACTTCACAGAATTATTATGAGATTAAATGTTAATATATCAAAATCTCTTATAATATTGCTCAGCATGTGGTAAGTGCTTGGTAACAAAGTATGTGCCAAGTAGAGAATATATTCCTTACTTCACGGAGCACGCACATGCGTGCGTGCATGTGTGTGTGTGTGTGTGTGTGTGTGCTGGGAGGGGAGAATATGCCACAGAATGGGATAATGGGATACCCCTGAAGGGTTTTGGTGGGCGGAGGTATATGAAGGTAAAATCGGATTTCAATTCTAAGACAATAAATAACACTTGCTACCATATGGAAAACAGGTTGGGGGCATGGAGCTGATGAATAATGGAAGCTGGGATGCCTACTGTAATAGTCCCAGTGGAATGTGGCTTGGATTAGGTAGAGGCAATGAAGATAGAAAGAAATGCATAGATTACATTGAACTGGGAAGGGTATAATCCTAAAGAGTTGTGGATGGTTTGGATGTGGTAACTGAGGGAAAGAAAGAAATCAAGTACCTCCTAGATTTCTGGTTTGAGCAACTAGGTAGAGAAAAGCCTCAAGATGGAGGTGAGGGTTTGTCTGCCTATATTTTGCTGAAGGAGAGAAAGAGAAATCCCTTCAAGAGATAACTACAGAGCTATAATCTTGGCTTGAAAATATTTCTCAGGTGTGGGAGGCTACAAACCAAAATTAACATTGCTTATATCTCAGGACAGACTTGGGGAAAGGTAGAAACAGGGGTATTAACTTTATAGACCTCTGTACTGTTTTGTTTTTTTTTAGATTTAAGAAAGTTTTTAAAGAAAATGTTTATACATGATAATCTTATTCCTGCCCCAATCACTGTCAAAATATTAAGCTGTTTAAATACGACAGCATTTTTTTCAAGCACTATGAAGAATTCAAAAGAAATTCTGAATACAAAGCTGTTACTCAAAAACTACTAATGGAAATAACATAGGGAATTAATGACAGTTGAAAAAGATTCTACTAAGTACTACTTTTGTTCTCTGTTACATATTTGAACTGTATGCTGAAAATGAAAACAAAGGCTCTAATCCATACTAAAATCAAATCTGAAATGTTTCAGCCAGAATCGTTTGTTAAAACTAAGTGCCAGATATACAATGACCGGACTTTCCACCTAAGCACAACAGAACCATAATGGAAAAAACAAGCTCTGCTGGAATGTTTACATTCACTCATCAAAAGCCTAAAATAGAAGGAACAAAGTCTATTACCTCTTCAGAACAAATTATAACCCATATAACTAAAAATACTGCACGATAAGAAAGAAAAAAAAGATAGCAAAGGTATAACCCTTTTTATTGTCCAGATCGACCTTGACTCTACTCCCTATAAGAATCAACTACAATAAATGAAAATGCTGCCAAAATTGCCTGCAAACAAGTTAATAGCCAGTGTTTAATTTAGCAGCTGATTTCTCACTCAACATGCACTATTTGAAAGGGCTTTATATAGATACATTAATCCTCACAATACCCACATGAAGTTAGGTATTGTTTTCCTCATATTTCAAACAAGGAAACTGAGATTTAGAGAAACTGAGTAACCTGCCATAGGTCACACAACTGAGGAGTGGTAAAACTGAAGTCTGAACTCTAATAAGTCCGTGCTGTTAACCGCTTTTACGGTTTCTAACGCCAAGATAAGAAGGAAATGCTGGAATTGTACCTGTTAGTCTCATGATTTGTGTGGTACAACCACCAACTCACACAGATGGACACGACTATTATCAAGTAAGATAAGTTACCTGAACCACAACCATTACAATGTGATCCAGAATTGTTATTTAAATTTTCTAGCAGCCATATTTTAAAAAGAAAAAAAAAGTGAAATTAATTTAAATATTTTATTCAATATATCTAAAATATTATCATTTGAACATATAATCAACATAAAGTTATTACATTCTTTTCTTTGTACTAAATCTTTGAAATCTGGTATATGTTTTATACTTAGAGTACATCTCAATTCAAACAAGCACTTAATAGCCACATATGGCTAGCCACATATCATAGTAGACAGCACATGGCTAGAGGAAAAGCCTCTGAACAACAAACACTAACGTATGTCACCAAGACCATGTACTAAAGGTCATGTACCTGACTCATCAACTCAACATTCAAACTCTCAGAAATTATTTACTCTTATTTCAAACAAACTTTAACAAGTTTGTTTATCTGGCTTACCCAAAGCACAAAAGATTACAATAGAAAATTAAAGGAAATGGGCTGCATCAATAGAGACCAGTTGACAAAGGAAGACAGAAAACACACAGAAACACACACGTACCCATGCATGCATACACACAGGAGATTCAAAAAGCACAACCGCTGAGGCCATTTAGCAGAAAGGCAAAAATAGTCTTACATACCTCAATAGTTCCTTAGGCCATCATTGCATTACTGAATTTGTATTCAGAATGCTGACACTGACAGTTAAATTCAGCATTTTAAGAAGTCAAGGAAATATTAGTATATTTTAGAAATATTTTCATTTAAAATCAATTCGAGAACTCTACACTATTTTTGCAAATATTCTATAAATCTAAAACTATTCCAAAATTATAAAGTTAATTTTAGAAATCAATTTGAAGCTTTTAGTATGGCCAAGTAGTTCCCATAAGATCAACCCTTTGCCCCCATAAAAATGATAACATCTAGACAAAAAAAAAACCACTTGGGGTGAACTACACTGGAGAATGAACATAAGCAAGCAGATGTTGGATGGAGTTGATAACTGCAAGGGAAATACACTGGACAAGTTTCCCCAATTTTTATCTTTTAACCTTGTGCCATGCAGGGCAGCTAAAGTTCCAATGAACGATTCACAGTCCTGCTGGCTTGAAGAACCAAAGGACAGAGTTTAGAGAAACCATCACCACCAGAAAATAATGTCGAACACCACAAAAAAGAGAACCAGAGAGGGGGAGCCCTAAAATCTACACAAAACTCTCTCCAGGTATCTGGCTGATCCCTGGCGTACATATGCACAGGGCAGATTCCAAGTAGGCCAACTAAAAGAACTGAACTGAAATTTGAGCTGCCACCCACCAGAGAAGAGAGAGTTTTTCAGTTTGAGTTCAGGAGAGGGAGAGGGAGAGAGAGAGAGAGAAAGAGAGAAAGAGAGAAAGAGAGAAGAAAGAAAGAAAGAAAGAAAGGAAGGAAGGAAGGAAGGAAGGAAGGAAGGAAGGAAGGAAGGGGAAGAAAGAAAGGAAGGAAGGAAGGAAGAACGAAAGAAAGAAAGAAAGGGAAAGAGAAGGAAGGAAGGGAGGGAGGGAGGGAAGAAAAAGAAAAGGGAGACAGAAAGAGAGAGAAAGAAAGATAGATCAATACTCTTCAGAAGAACATAACAAAATCCAAAGTTTCTACTGATACAACTTATCATTCACAATATCAGAATACAATCCAAATGATTCCCCATAAAAACAGGAAAACATGACCCATTCTCAAGAGAAAAAATAATCAAGGAGATACACGCTAAACAGACCTAGATGCTGCATTTTGCAGACAAGGATTTTTAAAGCAGTTATTATAACTATGTTCAAGGACACAAAGGAAAATAAGCTCATGATAAAGAAAGATAGGAAATCTCAGTAGAGAGAAACCACAAAAAAAATAAAATGTAAAATTCTAGAATTAAAAAATGCAATATCTGAAAAGTTTTAAAAACCACAAGATGAGCTTAACAGTAGAATAGAGTCTATGAATGTGAAGACAGATGCAAGAAACTACTCAATCTGAAGAAGAGATAAAAACAAACAAGTGAAAAAATCAACAGAGCCTCAAACACCTACGAAAAGATCAAAAGGTCTATATATATATATATTTTTTGGCGGTACGCGGGCCTCTCACTGTTGTGGCCTCTCCCATTGCGGAGCACAGGCTCTGGACGTGCAGGCTCAGCGGCCATGGCTCACAAGCCTAGCCGCTCCACGGCATGTGGGATCTTCCCGGACCGGGGCACGAACCTGTGTCCCCTGCATCGGCAGGCGGACTCTCAACCACTGCGCCACCAGGGAAGCCCTCAAAAGGTCTATATATTTAAATAGAGTCTCAGAAGGAGAGGAGAGAATGAGGCAAAAAATTTTCAAGAAATAACAGCTAAACTTTTCCCAAATTAAGACAAATTTACAGATTCAAGAAGTTCCATTAACATCAAGTAGGAATAATATAAAGTAAGTCACACCTAGGTATATCATAATTAAAATGCTTAAAAAGCAAAAAGAGACAATCCTAAATGTAACTAGAAAAAAAAACTACACTGCATACAAAGGAATAATGATTCAAATGACAGCTGAATTCTCATCAGAAATAATGGAGGCCAGAAAACATGGAACTACATTTTTAAAATACTGAAATAAAAACAACAACAAAAATCACCCCAAAATCTTACATCCCACAAAAATATCTTTAAAGAATGGAAGTGAAATCAAGACATTTTCAGATAAAACTATGTAGAATTTGAATGTGTGACATTTAAATGAGTTAATTTCAGGAACACAGAAAACTAATTAATGTTTATTATATTAAGGCATGATTATATTATTTAAAAAAAGAAACAGGTGCCCTGTACAATTACATATTCTCACTTTGGTCACATACAAAAAAATGTATCTCAAACTTTTTCAATGGCTAAGCCTCATTCTTTTAACATCTTCTAACCAAAGATAAACTCACTAACTGCCAGCGTTCCCCTGCTTATCAGCTGAAGACAAATATGTTAGAGCGGGTCGGTGAGTGAAATTCTTATGCAAGGCAAAATCCAGCAGCCTACCTCCCCTAAGGGCAAGTTAAAAATATACATGCTGTAGTATAAACTAAATTCAGAAAGAGTCCTGGGAGAGAAAGAAAACAATTAAGTGTTCAAAAAATACTCCTCCTCCCCAATCTGTGCTTACAGCAACTACCTAACTTTAGCGCGGAGCTATTTCTCTTTATCAACAAGTTCCCAGACCAAGCAGTTTTAACTAGAAATTCCATCAAGAGGTCAGCAGTAGAGTCAAAAATTTCTCCCTCTGTAAAGAATCTAAATTCTCCAGAAAGTTTTTAAAGAGATTACACTTCAGGTAAATAAAAGGAAAATGAAGAATTCAGAGGATAAATGAGATTTGTGAGGGACTTTAAAAACAATTACATGGGGACTTCTCTGGTGGTCCAGTGGTGGAGCCTGTCTTCCAATGCAGGGAACGTGGGTTCGATCCCTGGTCGGGGAACTAAGATCCCACATGCCGCAGGGCAAGTAAGCAAGCGTGCCTCAACTAGAGAGCCCACATGCTGCAAACTACAGAGCCCATGCACCCTAGAGCCCGCGCGCCACAACTAGAGAGAGAAAACCCGCATGCCACAACTAGAGAGAAGCCTGCACACCACAACTAAAGATCCCGCATGCCTCAACAAAGATCCTGCGTGCCTCAACAAAGATCCTGCGTGCCTCAATGAAGATCCCGCATGCCTCAACAAAGACCTGATGCAGCCAAAAAAGAACAATTACATGACGTGGTTATGCACAGAAAAATGGCTATAAAGATACACATTACAGCACTGGTGGTTTTTTTCTTAAGCTATTTATTTATTTTTGCTTTTTTTTTTTTTTGTAATTGAAGTACAGCTAATTTACAATATTGTGTTAGTTTCAGGTGTTCAGCAAAGTGATTCAGTTATATATATATATATCAATATTTCAGATTATTTTCCATTATAGAATATTACAAGACATTGAATATAGTTCCCTATGCTATACAGTAAATCCTTGTTGCTTATATACTTTATATATAGTAGTGTACATATGTTAATCCCATACTCCACCCCTCCCTTTCCCCTTTGGTAACTATAGATTTGTTTTCTATGTCTATGAGTCTGTTTCTGTTTTGTAATATATAGATTCATTTGTACTATTTTTTAGATTTCACATAAAGTGATAGCATATAATATTTGTCTTTCTCTGTCTGACTTACTTCACTTAGTATGATAATCTCTAGGTCCATCCATGTTGCTGCAAATGGCAGTATTTCATTCTTTTTATGGCTGAGTAATATTCCACTGTGTGTGTGTATGTGTGTGTGTGTGTGTGTGTGTGTGTGTGTGTGTACCACATCTTTGTAAACCAATCATCTGTTGATGGGCACTTGGGTTGTTTCCATGTCTTGGCTGCTGTAAATAGTGCTGCTATGAACACTGGGATGCACATATCTTTCCAAATTAGAGTTTTCACCTTTTTCAGTTATATGCCCAAGAGTGGGATTGCTGGATCACATGGTAGCTCTATTGTTAGTTTTTTAAGGAACCTCATACTGTTTTCCATAGTGGCTGCACCAATTTACATTCCCACCAACAGTGTGGGAGGGTTCCCTTTTCTCCACACTCTCTCCAGCATTTATTATTTGTAGACTTTTTGATGATAGTCATTCTTACTGGTTTGAGGTGATACCTCATTGTAGTTTTGACTTGCATTTCTCTAATTAGCAATGTTGAGCATCTTTCCATGTGCTCATTACACTACAGTATTGTGTTTTTTAATTTAATTTTTATTTTATATTGGAGTATAGTTGATTTACAGTGTTGTGTTAGTTTCAGAGGTAAGCAAAGTGATTCAGTTACACATATACATATATCCATTCTTTTTCAGATTCTTTTCTCATATAGATTATTACAGAATATTGAATAGAGTTCCCTGTGCTAAACAGTAGGTCCTTATTGATTATTTTATATATAGTAGTGTGTATCTGTTAATCCCAATCTCCTAATTTATCCCTCCCCACTACCTTTCCCTTTTGGTAATCATAAGTTTGTTTTCAAAGCCGGTGAGTCTGTTTCTGTTTTGTAAATAAGTTCATTTGTATCATCTTTTTAGATTCCACATATAAGTGATGTCATACGATATTTGTCTTTCTCTGACTTACTTCATTTAGTATGATAATCTCTAGGCCCATCCATCCATAATGCAAAGGACATTATTTCATTCCTTTATATGGCTGAGTAATATTCCATTGTATATATGTACCACATCTTCTTTATCCATTCCTCTGTTGATAGACATTTAGTTTGCTTCCATGTCTTGGCTATTGCAAATAGTGCTGCAATGAACACTGGGGTGCATGTATCTTCTCGAATGATGGTCTTCTCCAGATATATGCCCAGGAGTGGGATTGCTGGATCATATGGTAACTCTATTTTTAGTTTTTTAAGGAACCTTCATACTGTTCTCCATAGTGATTGTACCAATTTACATTCCTACCCTATAGTGTAGGAGGGTTCCCTTTTCCCCACATCCTCTCCAGTATTTATTATTTGTAGACTTTCTATTTTTTATTTTTTTTTGGCCACACCGCGCGGCATTCAGGATCTTAGTTCCCCGACCAGAGATCGAACGCATGCCCCCTGCAGTGGAAGCGCGGAGTTTTAACCACTGGACTCCGCCAGGGAAGTCCCTATTTGTAGACTTTTTGATGATAGCCATTCTAACCAGGTTGAAGTGATACCTCATTGTAGTTTTGATTTGCATTTCTCTAATAATTAGCGATGTTGAGCATCTTTTCATGTGCTCATTACACTATAGTATTATTTTAAATTTTGGACCTCTAAATGACTAAGAACAAAGGATTAATAACAACAATAAGCAATGCAAAACTGAAGTCATAAAAATGCTATAGACTATTTTAATATAAAATACTCAAACACAATAAACATATGAATGAATGACTCTGGTATTTTATTTTGGATTATCTATGTTTAAATTTTTCATTAAAACATATTACAAAATAAGTTTCTTTTAAAACTGTATATGCAACAACATACCGCAGCTGTGAAAAGTTACTTACCATTTCAATGCACAGGTGCCTTAAATATGATAAAGGCAAATTTTAACTTAAAACAATGCTTTATCTGTTTTATTTTAGACACAACAAAATATTTATCTTTCAGGTAGTTCATTTGGAAATACAGTATCTTTCTAGTCAAATAATTTACTCTTGAAATATTTTTCATTTCTCTGGCAAACTGTCCCCATTATCACTGATAATTTTTTTTTTTTTTTTTTGCGGTACATGGGCCTCTCACTGTTGTGGCCTCCCCCGTTGCGGAGCACAGGCTCTGGACGCACAGGCCCAGCGGCCATGGCTCACGGGCCCAGCCGCTCCGCGGCATGTGGGATCTTCCCGGACCAGGGCACGAACCCGTGTCCCCTGCATCGGCAGGCAGACTCTCAACCACTACGCCACCAGGGAAACCCCACTGATAAATTTTATTGGCTCCATTTATATTTGTTTTCTAATAAACTGCTTCCAATTATGAAAATTTAATTATCTGGACCTGACTTTGAAATCTCAAGTCTCAACTTTCTGTGTGGGTCTAAACACCCAAGACTCAGGCTACTTTGGGTACATAAAATAAATCCAGACTAGAATGTTCATCACTTCTAAGAAACACACCCACTTTACAGATGAGAACAACAACTTAAACCTGATCTTTCAGTTATATAATTTGAAGATTCTTGACCTCTAAACCAATCTGTTATTAAGTTTAGATCAATGGCTATCTATCTAGTGAGCAGCTTAGTCATAAAACCTAAATTACAAGTCTCAAATTCAATAACTGAACACTATTTTTATTTCTGGTATTTTACTATGCGTTAATATAGAACACAGTACCAGAAACAGACTTAATACTCTCTTACTTGCTTCTGTTCCCAGACTACAGATACCAATTTGTCCCAAAACGTTA
Source organism: Pseudorca crassidens (assembly GCF_039906515.1). Classification (NCBI taxonomy): domain Eukaryota; kingdom Metazoa; phylum Chordata; class Mammalia; order Artiodactyla; family Delphinidae; genus Pseudorca; species Pseudorca crassidens. Next base: position 19,181,113 of record NC_090297.1, on the reverse strand, counting down.
ACAGATACTTACTGAATTGATGAGTTATCTCCTATATGACAAGATTTGTGTTAGGTGAGAAATAAAAGATGAAGAAAATAATCCCTGACCCCTCATCTCCTGGAATTCACATTCTAACCGGAACAATGATATGAAGGAAAATGATTCAGATGAGTGACAGAACATGCAACTGCACGGTGCTCCAGACAGATGGTAGGAAGGGTTAGCTCTGCTGAGGAAGCACAAAGATCAGAGAAGGATTCAGAAGATACCTGAACTAAACCTTGGAGAGCATTTGGTTTCATGAACTAAAACCCTTGAAATATGTTAAGATAAACTTTTTACAGAGTTAGTTGTATTTTAAAATATTTCTAATAAAGATATGCTATAAAGGTAGATCATTCTTCTCTTCAGCAGCATAGTACATTGCTAAGTGCCTGAATGTTTTGGCATGCTTACAAAGGGCTCTGTGGAGGAGCACAAGAACTGAAAACATTTATTGTGGGTAAGAATGCTTTGGGGGGACTTTTAAAAGTCCTTATTGAGGGGCTTCCCTGGTGGCGCAGTGGTTGAGAGTCCCCCTGCCGATGCAGGGGATGCGGGTTCCTGCCCCGGTCCGGGAAGATCCCACATGCCGCAGAGCGGCTGGGCCCGTTAGCCATGGCGGCTAAGCCTGCGCGTCCGGAGCCTGTGCTCTGCAGCGGGAGAGGCCACAACAGTGAGAGGCCCGCGTACCGCAAAAAAAAAAAAAAAAAAAAAAAAAAGTCCTTATTGAGAACGACCTGTGCTTTCGGCCAGAAATGGGAGATTTCTTCATTCTGTTCTACTACAATACCTGTTCTAACCAACCAATCAGAAGAATCCTATTACTACCTGGCCACACTGAGATCTGACTTAATGATTAAACACCAAATAAACCAAGAAGATACTAAGTAAAACAGATGACAACAAGACAATAAGAGTCTAGCCTCACAGTAAAAATATGTGTGAAAAAGACTTAAGGGTAAAACTAACTAAACAAACAAACAAACAAAAAATAGAGATAGGAAAATAACAAGAGGGTCAAGAAACTAAAATATTTATTGCACCCCCTCAAAAAGAGGCTTAAGCGCGAGTTCCCTGGTGGCCTAGTGGTTAGGATTCCAGGCTTTCACTACCATGGCCGGGATTCAATCCCTGGTCAAGGAACAGAGATCCGCAAGACCCGCAGCGCACCCTAAAAAACAAAAAAAGAGGCATAAGTAACTATTCCTTATACACAAAGCAGAATAGTTTAAAGTTATGTTTGCTTAAAAGAAGATTCCTTATTAAAAAAATTCTTAAGGGACATGGAAGGCTGACCATAGGACTAATCAGTTTGGTAACCTTTTAGTGAGCCAAAAATTAAAGGAAAAAACCCAGATCCAAAAGCACTGGCTGATCTCATTAGCTCTGCTTAAGAAACTTTATAGATGTGACTTCACTCCTGGAATACACATCTATATTTAGTTTATACCTAATATGGATAAAGTCCTGAACTAACAGCCATTTCCTCTCTCCACAAAAAGAAACTTCCTTGCTTTTTTTCTGTCAACAATGCAAAGATTAGTGTAGGCTCCTCTGAAGGGAGAGGTTAAGAAAGAAAAAAAAAACAGTAAAACTAACAATTTAATACATGATTTTTGTTAAACTTGGAACTGTTTGACACTTCTAAATTGGAAAAAACAATCCTAAAATCAAATATGTGATATTCAAGTCAAGTCCCTCAACAAGTTTATAAATAAACCCTTAAGGTACTTTTAAAAATACTAATTAACCAGGCCCCCAAAATGCAAAGAGATGAGGTAATGGAAAGTTTACAGTTTCCTTTCAAATTTAACCAAGAGAACTGGAAGCACCAAACTCATTTAACAACTATCTAGGCTCACCGGTTGTTAGTGTTCTCGAAATATTCTTAAACATTCTCTGAATTCTTTCTTTTTTATTTTTCAGGGTGACTGAAAACAGCAAATAGTGAAAACAAAACTCTGTTAGGTAAAAATTCAAGTTTCAAACAGAGAAAAAGAATATAAACAAATAAAAAAGCTCTCAGCGGTTAAGAGTCAGTCTCTCTGAATCACAAAGACCTAGGTACAAATCCCAGTACTGCTACTTACCAGCCCTGTGAGCACATACAAGAAATGACCTAAACCTCATGTGTAAAACAGTACTGATAGTTCCTATTTCTGAGTTTATATGAGGATTAAATTACCTAACATATGTAAAGGGCTTGGCACACTGTGCCTGAACCACAGTAAGCACTCAATGCTACCTATTATCTTACGACTATTACTCTGACTTTAATAGGAAAACAAAAACCTACTGCTCATTTTTATATACCAGTGTACTCTATCTTATATAGGAATAAATTAAGTAGTTTCAAAATGCTTATAACATTATAAAATGAAGGATTTTTAAGTCACTTTATGATCCTTACATCATCTATCAATTACAGCCATGCCAAAGTTTACCAAAAAAATCAAAGAACAGTGAAATGTAGTAGCACAGGGAGCTAAGTGAAACCTATATATATGCCAAGATCCATAAGTCAAAAGTACTTCTGCAGAACCACTAGATCCTATATGTTTTAGATTATCCCTCTTTATTTCTTTTATGCTCTCACAGAAAAGAATAAGAAGAAAAAGAAGACAAAACAAAGAAATAAAAAACAAGAAAAACACTCTTGATAATAATGGACTCTCAGCTTTAGCTACAAGTCCAGAAAGAGCTGCTGAGGCAGATGTTCTAAGATGGCAGAGTCCAATCTGACTGTCCTTTAGTTACCTAACAAGTGTCAACAGGATCATGGTTCACTGAAGTTAATTCAGGAATAAGTTCAGGTCTAATCTTGGACTTTTTTTTTGTACTAAACCTGCTCTTCTGATAAACAATGGAAAGTTCCCCACCTATTTGTAATGGCAGACTGGCAGATGCTTCTCACAGTAACATCCTGGAGGTTGAAAGCATATATGTTAAACATACAAACTATCCATGGGCAGTCTTAACTCAGCATTCCCAAAGGTCCATGGGATGACAAGCAAACAATGCTTACTGTGTCAGACACTAAGTGCTTTTCTTATATTAACTCTTTTAATTTTCACAAAAACCCAAGAAGTAAATACTATTACCCCAGTGGAGACACTAAGGCACAAAGGGAGAACTAGGGTTGAAACATTGCTCCAGAACCTATGCTCTTAACAACTACCCTACAACAACAATGTAACACAAAGATCCAGTCTTCCAAATGACACCTCAATTGCCTACTTGAAGTATTAATTCTAATTATCTTCAATTCTGAAATAGACTATTTCAGTACCTACATAGGGAATACAAATGATACTTCAAGTCCACAATCATCCCCGGGGTCTGACTTTGGGATCTCGAATCTCAAATATTACACAGGACAGAAAGAACCTTTACGAACAACACTGAGGCAACACCATAATCTAGCACACGGGTCCCTGCTGAGTCATCAGGAGAATGACAGCAACTCTTGGGGCTTGTGGGCTGTCAAACCACAAACTTAGGGTCAGAACACAGCTGTGGACTCTCCCTTCAATCTTTTTTACTTTGCAAGGAAAAAAAGGTAACTGTTCATTTCAATCTAAAGTAACAATGATTTTGAGGCTCTAAATCAAAACTGCAAATATGAACTGAGCCCAGTGATTTGCATTCTACTCCCAGCTTATTTCTCTGGCTTCTCTATATGAAGGTTTCTGTGAATTTAATAGGCATCTGCTTTTCCCCAATAATGTGATCTTTTATTTCTTCTTTCCCCCCCAGTCTCCTCTGGAATCAACTCTGTTCATGGGAAGAGGGAAAAAAAAAAAGCTTCTGTATATTCCTTCAGCAAATACTTTCTTGAAGAACAATCAAATGAGTTAATACATGTAATGCAGTAAACAGTGCCTGGCACATAAAAAGCACCTCGTAAATATTTATATTAGTTCAAGTAAGTATGAAATACTCTTCTATATTTCTATCTCATGCATTTGGAAAATGCAACAGAAAAAGTCAGTGAGATTAAGCATCTATTCTAAATATACACAAACCAGATCTTCCTTGCAGTAAAAAGTTCTCCCAGTCAGTGAATTATGATGATTCTCATGGGAAATCTTTTCCCCTTTAAGATGATGGTGTAAGTGTTCCTTCCTACATTATAGCTCTTACAGCTGATACTTTTTTTTTTCTTAAAAGCCTTCCCTTGACATGTATCCCCTTCTACCTACCAACCTGTCTCTTCTACACAGCCAAGTTTCTTGTTAGAATTTGGCTTTACTCATTGACCCCACTCTCTTACTTCCTCTTCACTCTTCCACCCACTCTATCATGGCTTCCCCACCACCACTCCACCAAAGCTGTTACTACTAAGGTTACCGATGACTTCCAGGCTGATAAAGCAAACACACTCATCTGACTTGACACAACTGGTCGCTTCCTCCTTACAAACTTCTCCTAGTTTCCTTGGTGCCTGGCTCTCATAGTTTTCCTCTTCCCACTACCGCTTGATTGCAAGTCCTCCTAGTTCTCCTTTTCCAGATTCTCAATTCTACAACGCCTTAGTGTTGTGAGTTCCTCAGAACTTGGTCCTGGGCATTCTCCCTATTCTTCACTCCTCCACAGAATGATCTCACACACTTTAAATACCACATAAACAAACAAACAACTAAAGTATGTGTACACACACACTCACACACACACACACACACACTCAAGTCCCAAATCTCCCTACTCTGCCTAGACTTCTTTCTGAGCATCAGGTCTGTACATCCAACTTTCTACTAGACATCTCGGTCATCTCAAACTCATTAAGTCAAAAACTGAACACTGTCTGCTCCTCCTCCATCTCAATAAAAGGTACCTCCATCAACCAGTGATTCTACTAAAATACCCAAGTCATTTTTCACACTTCTCTCTTTCTCAGAACTCCTTTTTCAGTATCTTCCTATGTACTCCACTTCCAAAATTTATCTCAAATCCATTCTCTTCTCTCCATCACCATCCTAATCCAAACCACCACCATCATCTTTCTCCATCACAACAGCCTGCAAGTAGTGTTCCTTGTTTCCACTCTTGCCTCTCTTCATTTTCCACAGAACGGCTGGACTACTCATCCTAAAATGCAAATCAAATCATGACACTCCGTTTGAGAACTTCCTTTTTACTAAGGATAAAACTCACATGACGGGACTTCTCTGGTGACGCAGTGGTTAAGAATCCACCCGCCAATGCAAGGCACATGGGTTCGATCCCTGGTCCAGGAAGATCCCACATGCCGCGGAGCAACTAAGCCCGTGCGCCACAACTACTGAGCCTGTGCTCTAGAGCCTGCGAGCCACAACTACTGAGCCCATGCACCACAACTACTGAAGCCCGCGTGCCTAGAGCCTGTGCTCTGCAACAAGAGAAGCCACTGCAATGAGAAGCCCGCATACCGCAACGTAAAGTAGCCTCCACTCGCTGCAACTAGAGAAAGCCCGTGCGCAGCAATGAAGACCCAACGCAGCCAAAAATAAATAAATAAAATAAATTTATATTAAACTCACATGACACACAAGAACCTCCATGATGTAGCCTGTCTACCTCATTCTACACCTCAGTCTTGTTCTCTCTATTCCAGCCACACTCTCAATTTGTTGAATACTTCCAGCCTTTACATATGCCAATTCCTCCAGTCTGGAATGCTCTTCCTCTCATTCTTCCCCTAATTACTATTCATCCTACAAGTCATTTTCTCAAAGAAGTCCTCATTAAGCTTCCATCTAAATTGAATTTCCTGTCATTCTTTCTCAAGACACCCTGTTCTTGTCCTTAATGTAATTATATACTATATTTGTGTATTTTTTTAACATATGCCTCTCTCACTAGACAACAGGTTCCATGATGTCTTAAAATATTCAAATTTAACACATCGCAAACTAAACTCCTGATCTCTCCACCAGAACTAGCCCTTCCCAAAGGCTTCCCCATCTCAGTTAATGGCAACTCCATCATTCTAGTTGTTCAGAACAAAAATCTCAGAATCATCTTTGACTTCTCCTTCTTTCACGTTCCACATCCAATCCATCAGGAAATCCTGTGATCTCCATCTTAGAAATATATCCAGAATTAGACTACTTCTCACCTCAGTCCAAGCCACCATCATTTCTTACCTGAATTACTAAACAGCCTCCTATTGAGTCTCCCTGATTCTGCCCTCGTCTCCCTATGCTACTTTCTGCAAGGCTACATACTCAACAGAATGTTCTGTTAAATCGAAAAGAGCACACCCCCCATCATTCTCTATACTCCTTACCCTATTTCATTTTTCTTCATAGCACTTTTCACTAGTAGACATACATTTATTTTTTGCCTCCCCCAACTGAATATGAATGCCATAATGTTCTTTGATGTATCCAAGTCCCTAGAACAGTGCTTCAATATTTGTTAAACGATTGAATGAAAAAAGAACAAATACTATTCTGGCAGGCAGAAATTGAAGGTAGGAGGAGAGGCTGGCAAAGCCGAAGATATTTCAACCGAAAGAAACAAGAGCAAAAATCTTCCATGAAGGCAGAGTAGTACAGGGCATGTTGAGGACCAATCTGCCTAGAACATGAGGTATATTTGCAGCTGCAGTGGGGGAAAAGACTGAAAACACAAGTCAGGATCATGATCTGAAAGACTATGAATGCTAGATCATGGAGTTTGTATCTAATCCAATAAACAACTAGAGAAAGTAGGATCCATTTAAGATTTATGGCAAGAAGTATCACAGTTTTATTTTAGACAAAATTACAGAATATAACACAACTAATTATTGAGGGAAAGGATAAAAGTTTCTCCAAACTGATAATATATAGTACTTGGTAGATTCAGTAATACTAACTACCCTTCATCTGTTAGAATACAACATAAACATTTCACTCATCTCTAAGTCAATTATGTCATGTAGGTTGCCACATAAATCATTTCTAAAGGTCTTAATTCAACTGGACTTTAAAAAGCATATGAGACAAAAAGTCACTGTATTACATGGGAAAAAGCCATCATCAACCATGGCTCATTTACTCATCCTCTGTCCATTAAGCTGTTCTGTAAGCTCCTTGAAGACAAGGGAACCTGTTCTTATTTCTTTCCCTCTCCAGCACTTAGTGCATGGAAAGTATTCAATATTTGCTTCTATAAAGATCCCTATACTGTACTCGACTGTTCCTAGACAAAGATTGCATCTTATATCCTCCAACTATAAAATGGGCATACCTCACCTACTAGACAGTTATTGAAGGGGAAAATTAATACTAAAAAATAATTTGACTTTTCAAAACAGGTTTCTCCTAAAGAGCACAAAGGAGGGCCTACCTTCAAACCATTTAATCAATTTCTATACTATGAGCAATTCTAGGTGTTGGCAGATTTCACAACATAAAAGCTTCCCTTCTTCAAGCAAAGATCAATCAGGATAAATGTTCTTTTAGTGCCATTAGGAAGGTAAATCCAATCTGAGTTTCTCTGATAAAACCTAAATAAATTAATTTTCTTTAAACCAACTCACATAACTCAATACATGTTACATATTAGATTGGGCTTCACTATGCATTCTTCCAAGAATTCTGCTGTCATGAAGAACATTAAAACATTATACATAAAATGTCATCAATAATTCACGCAAGTTTATGAATAAGATTAGGACACATAACAAAATAGCAATAGCAGTCATTTCAAGAAAAAGGGGATATAAATAATTTTTATTTTATGGTGATTTTCTCTGTTCTAAGTTGTCTACAGTAAACAAGAGTTTTTTTTTTTTTTTTGCAGTACGCGGGCCTCTCACTGCTGTGGCCTCTCCCGTTGCGGAGCACAGGCTCTGGACGCGCAGGCCCAGCGGCCACAGCTCACGGGCCCAGCCGCTCCGCGGCATGTGGGATTTTCCCAGACCGGGGCATGAACCCGTGTCCCCTGCATCGGCAGGCGGACTCTCAACCACTGCACCACCAGGGAAGCCCAAGAGTTGCTTTTATTAACTGGAAAAAAAACATTTTTTTAAAGCACAATACATACAAATGAATATACTAGGAAGCAGAAGGAAAATGACATTACTTTTCAAATTGAGGGCCAATATTTAAACTAAAACAGACTACGGTTAGATACTATTTATTCTGAGTCACTTTTTTTAGGTACATTTGCAATCAAGGGTCCTGCTGACAATTACAAAATGTAAATCAAATCTATGTTATTGATGGCTAGCAACAGTTTTTACTTGATATAATGAAGAATCAAAAAGCCCTCAACATTTTTAAATCAAAAATGTAGATTCCTGACTTAACTAAAATATTCTGTAACTTAGAAGATCAAATAATACAAAACTTCATACTCTTCATAAGTTTATGTCTCTGCAAATTTTTCAGTTAAGTCTTGTGCATATGTATATTCAAAGCCAAAATTTCATTTAAGTCTAACCATCTTCTTTTTCTCTTGATTAGTCTATGTAGTCTGGTCTCACCACTCTTCCATTTCCCTACGTAGCACAACGGCCTGATTCGGTTGTCTTTAGCTTTTAATGAACTTTCACTCTAGCAATCTACCACCCCGTGTCCACCTCCATAATAAAGCAACTGGTTGTTAGCTGAGGAAAACATGCATAGAACTCACATATTGTTAAAAAAGTTCTTAATTACTTCAGCTTTCATCTAACTGTTTGTTTTTGTATTCTCCAATGTTTGTTCAGATTCTCCTTCTCCCTTCTCTCACACATACAAATAAATAGCTATGCTGCATGATGGTAAAATTCAATACTTAAATTATTACAGACGATTGACATTTTTACTATTCTAATGAAAACTTAATTCTTTTCACAAAAATGAATTATTTCACCTGTAAAGTTGGAAGTATAATTTTATTACCAAAAAAGTGTAAAAAACCTGTTACACCTCTTGCTTAGAGTTACACTGTATTTCAGCTCTAAGCAAAGCAAAAAAAAAAAAAAAAAAAAAATCTACAGAACAAAATCTATGCTCTGAGGGTCAATACATGGCCCTGGTTCTAATATTGTTACTTCTTCAAAATAGATTTTTTTTAATTTATTTGTTTATTTATTTTTGGCTGCATTGGATCTTCGTTGCGGTACACGGGCTTCTCATTGCAGTGGCTTCTCTTGTTGCAGAGCACGGGCTGTAGGCGCACGGGCTTCAGTAGTTGTGGCTCGTGGGCTCTGGAGCATAGGCTCAGTAGTTGTGGCGCACGGGCTTAGTTGCTCCGCGGCATGTGGGATCTTCCCGGACCAGGGCTCGAACCCGTGTCCCCTACACTGGCAGGCGGATTCTTAACCACTGCGCCACCAGGGAAGCCCTCTTCAAAATATTGATATTAAAATATAAAAGACTCCTAGGCCATCTTTGGCACAACTTTCAAATATAGTATCATTTATCTACATAAGTTATTTTCATAAATTTAGACTAATACAGTCTCCTGGTTTTATATTTTAAATAAAGGAAAATAACAGAAACCAAACAAGGTTAACTGATATTCCTTACACCATTTCTTGGTACTGAGCACTGATAGATAAAAGTCAGGTCTCCAAAAAGACAAAAGGATTAAAACTTCCAAGAGAATTCACAAACTTATGCCCTGAATTAAGTTTAGATTTCTGTTAAATCATACTTGAACAGTTTGTAATCACGACCTTAATGCTATTTTCCTTCAGAAACTCCCTTTCCATTTTCTACAGGAACCTATACAATGGGCAAACCTATCCTAACTTACTCCACTACTTGATCAAAATCTTAATTCATGCCTTAATCACACTTCCCATCCTGACTAACAAATTTCCCTTTTATAGACTCACTAATTCCCTATTCAGGAGACATTAGAACACTGAGGCTCCATAGTGCCAATGAAACAGGAAGTGGGAAAGTCTTGCTCACCATCCTTTTACCAGCTTCCAGGCATCTCTGTAAGCATCCTTCCAAACCAACTCAGATTTTTAGTGACAGCCAGGTCCTCCGCATTGCCTCTTTCCTATTATTATTCATACCATTAGGCTTTTTTTTTTAATTGATGTATAGTTGATTTACAATGCCATGTTAGTTTCAGGTGTACAGCACAGTAATTCAGTTTTATACACACACACATTCTTTTTCAGATTCTCTTCCTTTATAGGTTATTATGAAATATTGAGTATAGTTCCCTGTACTATACAGCAGGTCCTTGTTGGTTATCTCCTCTATATATAGTAGTGTGTATATGTTAATCCCAACCTCCTAATTTATCCCTCCCACCCACCCGCCCCTTACCGTTAGACCTTTCATGTGTTCAGCCACCTTGTCTCAGAATCCTCCCATCTCTTACCCATTTTGGACCCCTTTCTCTCAGAATTTTACATTTAACCAAAATTATCACCTTGGCCTTTGCTCAGAGAGGCACTGTTAGGTCTTCAAGAACAGCTCAGACAAAACATAATAAGAATAGAGTTCCCATTAACTTCACATTTTTACATTCATTTCTATCTCCTGAATTTTCCCCTATGGAAACCTCAAATGAATGTCAAACCAATTCATCCAATGTAACACTGTCTTGAAGTTGAGTTAGTTTTTGTTCAATTATTAAAACAAAGTTCTCAGCATCATTGCCTTTAGAAAATTTATTTCATCTGTCTGTGTTTTAAAAAAAAGCCTGCGTTCAAAACAAAATATAAAGAACTCCTGGGCTTCCCTGGTGGCGCAGTAGTTAAGAATCCGCCTGCAAGTGCAGGGCACACGGGTTCGAGCCCTGGTCCGGGAAGATCCCACATGCCACGGAGCAACTATGCCCGTGCACCACAGCTACCGAGCCTTCGCTCTAGAGCCCACAAGCCACAACTACTGAGCCCATGCACCACAACTACTGAAGTCCACGCCCCTAAAGCCTGTGCTCCGCAACAAGAGACACCACGGCAATGAGAAGCCCACGCACCTCAACAAGAGTAGCCCCCCGCTCGCTGCAACTAGAGAAAGCCCGTGTGCAGCAATGAAGACCCAACGCAGCCAAAAATAAATAAATAAAATTAATTTTTAAAAAAAGAACTCCCATTTTATACTGTAAAAAAACAGCTGAGAGTTTGTCCATCTGTACAATCCATTTGCACCTTCCCAAATGCTGCTGGGAAGTTGTTGAATAGACAGCAATCCAAAAAGTAGGGAAGTGTTGGGAGGACAAACAAGACTAAAAGTTAGGTTTTTTTTTTTTCTTAATTTTATTTAATTTTATTTTTTTTGGTACGTGGGCCTCTCACTGTTGTGGCCTCTCCCGTTGCAGAGCACGGGCTCCGGACGCGCAGGCTCAGCAGCCATGGCCCACGGGCCCAGCCGCTCCGCGGCATGTGGGATCCTCCCGGACCGGGGCACGAACCCGTGTCCCCTGCATCGGCAGGCGGACTCTCAACCACTGCGCCACCAGGGAAGCCCTAAAAGTTAGGTTTTAAAAGTCTCATTCTCAACTTTTAAATAACTTCTCTCCCTGGCACTATGGGTTTGAATCATTGCTGGGTCCTTCTTCTTCAAAAGTATCATCCGTCTACTGTTTCCTGCATAAAGAGTTTACAAATGATGTCAAAACTAATATTCCCATTCTTGGCTATTCCCAATTCACTTATTCCAGCCACTTTTTCAAGGTCAAGTTAAAGCTTACTTCCATCTTTCCCCATATGTCCTGGCCCAACTTAATGTGAACCACACTTGGCTCGTTAAGCACGTACCATCCTGTATTGTTTTCTTTCCAATAAAATTTATAAACCTAAAGCTGGAAAATGTTTAATAATTTCTTATATCTCCCATAATTTCTTATATCTCCACTAGTACCTAACTCAGTATTAGGCACTTCCTTCATGACAACAAATGCTTTAAATCACAGATAATAAAATGGAAGTGACTTTAACGATCATGTAGCCCAAACCTTTCTTCTATACCTTGCCTGTATGAATTATGTTCGACACTCAGAATGCCACCATTTAGAACAATGGTTCCTAACCCCCCCAAAAATAATGGTTCCTAATCCCCCCAAAAGAAGACTAATATAGAATTTTAAATGTAATTTCAAGGATTTACAGAATCCCCTGAATTCTATTAATGAAGCCCACATTTAAGAATAATATTCTACTGGAGGGGGCTTCCCTGGTGGCGCAGTGGTTGAGAATCTGCCCGCCGATGCAGAAGACACAGGTTTGAGCCCTGGTCTGGGAAGATCCCACATGCCGCGGAGCTACTAGGCCCGTGAGCCACAACTACTGAGCCTGCGCGTCTGGAGCCTGTGCTCCTCAACAAGAGAGGCCGCGATAGTGAGAGGCGCACGCACTGCGATGAAGAGAGGCCCCCCTTGCCGCAACTAGAGAAAGCCCTCACACAGAAACAAAGACCCAACACAGCCAAAAATAATAAATTAATTTTTTTAAAAAAGCCTATTTAAAGAAAAGATATCTATACAGATAGATATAGATAGATAGATATAGATAGATAGATACTATTGGAGGGGGGACTTCCCTAGTGGTCCAGTGGTTAAGAATCCGCCTTCCAATGCAGGGGATGTGGGTTTGATCTCTGGTCAGGGAACTAGGATCCCACATGCCGCGGGGCAACTAAGCCCGCACGCAACAACTACTGAGCCCTCGGGCCACAACTAGAAAGCCCGCATGCCGCAACTGCAGAGCCCATGCGCTCTGGAGCCCGTGCACCACAACTAGAGAGAAGCCCACACGCCACAAGGAAGAGCCCACGTGCTACAATGAAAGATTCCCTGTGCTGCAATTAAGACCCAACACAGCCAAATAAATAAACATATATATATATATATTTTTTTTTTTTTTAAAAAAAAAGAATAGGGCTTCCCTGGTGGCGCAGTGGTTGAGAGTCCACCTGCCGATACAGGGGACACGGGTTCGTGCCCCGGTCCGGGAAGATCCTACATGCCGCGGAGCGGCTGGGCCCGTGAGCCATGGCCGCTGAGCCCGCGCATCCGGAGCCTGTGCTCCGCAACGGGAGAGGCCACAACAGTGAGAGGCCCGCGTACAGCAAAAAAAAAAAAAAAAAGAATAATATACTTTTGGGAATTCCCTGGAAGCCCAGTTAGGACTCTGCATTTTCACTGCCAAGGGCCTGGGTTCAATCCCTGGTCTGAGAACTAAGATCCTGCAAAGCCACACTGTATGGCCAAAAAAAAAGCAAAAGAAAAAAAAGAATATACTATCTATCATCAACAACAAAAATAGGTGTCTACTGTGTGCCAAGCACTATTCCTAATACTTTACATAGCGTGATATATGGTTAGATCATATTTCCCAGCACTCCTTGCAGTTAGACGAAACCATGTGATTAAAGTTCTCCCCATTGGAGTATGAAAGGAAGTAACAGGTAGAAGTTCTGGGCTGCGGGTCTTGAGATGAGCCTCCTCCATACTCTTCACCTCCCACTGCTGCAACCAGGACTTCTCAGCAACCAGCTCTGTCAACTGTGAGGATGACAATGCTATGGGGGTTGGTGGAAAAAGAAGCTGGAAAGACTTTGGTCCCTAATGACTCTACGGAGAAAAGCCACTAACATCTAGAACACCCTCCCTGGGCTGCTAAGTGAGAAAGGAAATAAGCTTCCATTTTGTCTGAACCACTGTTTGAGGCAGATTACAGTATTTCTTACAGAAGCTTAGACTACCCTAATTAATAGACGTAGATCACCAGTTAATCCCCTCGGCAACCCTATAAAATTGTGTTATTATTATTATCCTGATATTAGAGGTCAAGAAACTGAGGTACTGAGAACTGAAGAAACTTCCCTGACACACTACTAGAAGCCAGATTCAAGCCAAGCAGTCTGGCTCCAGGGTCCACACACATTAAAAATCCTGCCAAATATCTGAAAAGAAGCATTCTTATGTGTTAAGCCACTCTGCACCAGATTAACTTTTTACACCACCCCAATTCTAACAGTTTAGGGATGACTGCCAACAGTGAGTGTCCCAATGCAAAATGGCATGCCAACAACTTTAAATTCCAACCAATAAAACTAAACTCTGCAAAGGGACTCCTCCTAAACCAAAATCAGAAATACCATCACATCATACCAAAGATTCTAGTGGGGGCTGGGGGGAAGGCAGCAGCGTCAATAGGAGTTAGGCATATGCAAGGAAAGGAAAAATCCAAAAATTCAGTCTCTTCTCAACTTCTCTCATTTTGTTGTTCAACACAATATTTACTTTTACCCAATACAGAAATCTTGGCTTCCAAATTCTGAACGTAACCAAGAAGAAATATTGGTGGAAAATGTATGGCAGATACATGAAAAGCTCAGAAGTACCCAAAAAATGGAGGGGAAAAAAGATAGATAAAACTACACAGAGTTTCGGAGGCTGGAGGCTAGGCAAAGTTGAACAAATGAAGGACCAAGGTTTGAGAGTCAGATTACCAGGTTCTAATAAGTAAGTAGCTCTCAATTCCGAAGCATGCCAGATGCATATATTGACACCAAAATGCTCAGAAAGAAGGAAACAATCTCATTTCAACTATTTGGTACCCAGTTTGGTACCGACTCAGAACAATATACAGACCTTACCCTCAAGGAACTTACCGCCTATCTAGCAGGGGAGATGAGCATACAAATAAGTATATACAAAATGACACACAACTAGCATTTATTTACTTACTGTATACTAGACACTATTCTAAGCTTATTATCACCACATATATTAACTAATTTAATCCCATGAGGTTGGTCTATTAATATCCCACCTATGCAGATGAGGCAGAGAGGTTTATGCGTCCTGGGACACACAATTAGTAAGTGGACAAATTGGATTAGAAACCCGACAGCAGATAAGAGACCTTATGACCTTGCTAAAGGGTTTGAACTTCACCCTATTAATCAGTGGTCCCCAACTGGGGCTGGTGTATCAAAATATATACATCTACTAGGCCCCGCAGGGTAGGGAAAGAGGGCATTCTAACTCTTGAGGATGACTGCCTTTGTAAGCCTCTTTTACTATTGGGAGGGTACCCTATCCTATAGGTGTTGCGGTAAACAAACAAAAATGGAGCACTGCTGTTATACAAGTGATGAGGATTCACTGGGCTCATGGACAGACATCTCCAAAGACAATACACACAAGTAAAGAAATGTAGCTGTGAGTCCAGTCACACTAGTTGGGAAGGTCCTAGCCTATTTCTGTTCAATGTAATGCTACCTAAACAGGTGGCACTTTTAAACTCATTTCTTTTAAGTGTAGATAATAGGTTTCTGATACAAACTCAGATATCTCTTGGCAGAATAATTAACACTGCTTAACACACCACACTGGACAACCACAGCCTCTGCCCTTTCACTGCTTTCAAAATAATTGTATTTACAAGGGGATTTTCCCCCACTTGCATTTCCCACACATAGATTTTAGAAACTATAAGAACACTCTTTACTACAATTTACCTGGCCCCTTTTTCCCCTTTGAAACAGCTATCCTGATTTACATCAGTATAAAGTTTTGCC
The DNA here is from genome assembly GCF_039906515.1 of Pseudorca crassidens. Lineage (NCBI taxonomy): Eukaryota > Metazoa > Chordata > Mammalia > Artiodactyla > Delphinidae > Pseudorca > Pseudorca crassidens. Next base: position 19,165,637 of record NC_090297.1, on the reverse strand, counting down.
TATGCCGAACCACAGGACAGCAGAAAACATTTCATTTCTTACTCCACAAAGGAGGAAAACAAGTCTCAGAGAGGGAAAACAACTTGCCCAGGTTAAACCAGCCAGTGAGTGCAAAACTGTGACTTGAACCTGGTTCTCTGCCAACAAGCCCAGTGACAGAGGCTTACAACTAGTGATAAGCAGGATGCTTTTAGGTGGCTCACGAACATTTTTTCTTTTAATAGTTATGCACGCACACACACAAAAAAAAATAGTTACGTACATAAGAAATATAGTCACCACACCTAATCCACATTTTCACAGGTATTGCTTAGGGCAATGTGTTTATGTTTTTTAAAAAACGGGCTGAACTTAGTAAATAATAATACCAATTCAACACATATATGGAAAACTAAGAAGGGGTATGCAAGTGACTAAAGTTTGGGAAACACCTCTCTCCTTCTAACAAAAGTTAAATTAATAGTAAGTAGGGCATTAAGCATTGATCTACTCATCTCTAATTCATATACTTTATTTCTTTTTCTTGTCTTATTATATTGGCTAGACCTCCAGTACAATGCTGAAAAGAAGCCATTACTGATAGTACCCTTATCTGACACTAAACTTAATGATACTTCTAAAGTAACATGTTTAAGTAACATGTTTTTTAGGTGTTTAGTAGATACACTGTTTTTGAATTTATGGAAATTCATTCCTATTCCTGGCTCAGTTAAAACTTTTTAACATTTATCTCTGACCCACTCTTCTCCCTTCTCCATGCTGTCTCCCACTCCTCTTCCTTTTTCTTATTTCAGGTTTCTTCCTACATTCCCTGCATCTCAAAGTACTATATCTGCCACTCGAAGCAACTGAGACTCTTTGAAGATATTCTGGGGGTTCTATACCTGTCTGTTGTTTCAGTTCCCTGAATCAAATGTTTCTATAACTGATAACTGAAAGAAAATCCTAAAACAAACACTGTTTCCATCACTTGCAGATCATTTCTTCGTTCCATGTCTTAAACACACCCTTCAGTGTCTCCCGTTCTTTAAAATAAAAACTCAGGAAAAAAAGAATAAAATTGTTCTGGATTTCTGTTAAACTCTCCAATTCACCTGGTTCTGAAAGAGCCTGCTTAAGTAAGTGACTAAGAAAGAAAATCTCGAGGATTTTAAAGAAGTTTTGAGGGAGGCAGTTGAATCCAGATGTTCATAACTTCTATCTTTCATCTTTGCTAAAACGAAAAATATTAAAGAAAAAAGGAAAGGGCTAGAGGTAGTACTTGTCTACAAATATGGTAGTTTCAGGATATATAAACTGAAAAGACCAGAAGGGAAAAATCAACCCTTTAAAGCCAAAGCAAGTGAGGAGTTCTTTCCCTCATCAGTTTTTCTTTCAAAACAAAAGGGCACACACAATCTTTCCCGAGGCAGCAACACCGAGGGGAGCAGCCAAAATGTTGCATCATACAAAACACTCGCGCTTGAGAAACAAGAAAATCAGATGGTGGTAAAATAACTAAGACAGAAAAACCCAAGTTGGGAATCTCGGCCTTTTCCTGAGGCCCAGGAATGTCTGCTCGTTTTAAAAAATTGTTTCAGATGGAATCGAAAATTAAAGTTACAGTTTCCTACCAGCCGAGAGCGAAACGCTCAGAAAGCACTCAAAGAAGTTCAGCTCATCAGCTCACGACGGGTTCGAGGCTTCGCCTCCCGGGCTGGGGGTGAACTTGGGAGAGCCGAGGGCTGGGGTGGGGTGAGGTGAGGTCGGGCGTCCGGGCGGTGGCGGGGGAGAGGGGGTGACAGGACACAGCCGTGCACGGGTCCCACGGGTTGGCGGCTTCCGGGGCACCCGGCGGGAGGGGGGCAGCTCGTCCCACCCGCACGCGGGACAACGGTGCGGCGTCCGCCGAGGCCAGCGCGGCGGGAGGCGGTGCCCCCCCCGTCCAGCAGTGCTGTCTTTCTGGGGTCCCGGTCCCAACCCGGCTCCCTCGACGGGCCTCGGTGGTTGGAAGGCGCGGGCGGCCGAAGACAATGGCCCGGGGGCGCGGGAGCGGCGCTCCCCCTCGGCCCGGGCGCGGGGCGCCGCGCGGGGTCGCTGCGGCTAAGGAGCGCCCAGGGACGCCGCCCCCCGCGGCCGGGCGAGCGCCGGGGGCTCGGAGGGGTGGGACGGAGGCGAGCGCTCACCTTGACGAAGAGCTCGATGATGGGTTCTTTGTCCTCCTCCTTCAACCCGTTCAGCGGCATCGACAACGCCATGGCCGGTTCGGCTGGACTCCGCGGTCGGCGGCGGCTGCTTCTGCTCCGGGGCTGCTCTAGCTACGGACTCCTGTCGCGCAGCGCCTCCCTGGACACTCCCGGCGTCTAACTCGCCTCAGCCTCGGCGCCTCAGGATCTACTCCTCAGCACCGCCCCACGCCCAGCGCGCGACTCTTAAGTGAGCCGCAGCCCCAGCCTTTTCAAGTCGCTGGGCGGAGTAGCGGGGGCGGGGCCCCGTTGGGGGCGGGGCCAAAGCTCGGCGTCTCGGGACTCCGTGAGGAAAGAGGACAGCCCGGGATCGGGGGCGTGGTCTCGGGTGAGGGAGGTGGACGGACCGCTCTGGCTCCTCGAGGCAGCTATAGCGGCTTGACCTAGGCTCGGGGGAGTGGCCTTGGTGGGGACCGAACGAAGCCAAGGCTTGGGCGGGCGGTGGGCGGAACTCTAAGCCTCGCCTCCAGAGGAGACGGAAGGGAAAGTCCCCCGGGGACCAGCGCCTGACACCGCCTCCCGCCGAAGCGCGGGCGCGTCCTCGCAGCTGCTGCTGGCGCTGTGCCAGGTGACCTCAGCTTTCCGTCGCCTGGAGAGGCAAGAAGGCGCCTCCCGTCTTCTACCCCGCTGCAGCCCCCAGGACTCATCGCCCTTTCCCGCATTAGTCGCCTCCGCAACGCCCTGTGTTAGACGGAGCTCCCTTTTCCCTTTTGGGAAAGTTTTCATCCCCTTAGAAACACCGTTTTTTCCCTCCTCTGACTTCTTCATTTTCCCGTTTGACTCTCCCGTCACTTCTGCCTTGGGAGCCAGCGTATTCACAAATATTTATGAGGCCCTACAGTGTTCCGAGCCCCCGGTGATAAACAGCACGGACGCGATCCCTCTCCTCTGAGAGCCTACAGTCTTGAACGGCGACCCCAGTGCCTGAAGGCTACAACGAACTCCCCAAGCCGTTGTCGATACGGTTCCCCTTTCCTGGCGTGATTTCTTTCCCCATTCACCTGGCAAACCTGAGTGTGGTTTGCCAGACCTGCTTTACCCAATTCTCTGATTCTCCTCCGGTGGGGAAGGAAGAAATTCACATTTTAACAAGCACCTGGACTTCTTTTTTTTTTTCACTGTTACTTGGTACTGTTGCTCTAAATCTACCTACACTTTCAATCTTAGTCAATGAATACGTTTGGCTGATTAACAACAGAGTCTACTGTTTGCTAAAGATAGCACCAGGACGTTTTTGATGTAGGTGGTCCTCAAACTGGAAAAACTGAACTGGGGTTTGAAGCCGCTGAGGACAGGGGCTGTGATACTTTGAGCCAGGAACCGGGTCTGGGTTTGCTACTGTTGAATGCCTGGGGCAAATGTCACCCCCTCTGGAAACAGTTACTTGTCCCCTCTTCTGACTTTCGGTAATACATGACTCAGCTTCTCCTCACCTTCCAGGTTAAGTTGAAGTCTGAGTCCTGAGAGGGCCAGCCCTAGGTTTGTCTTTCCACATCCTCAGTGCATAGCACATGTCAGAATGTTTGAACAAACTGAAGGTATGCGTGAAAATACAGTGAAACCTGCAGTTTCTCCCTCTCCCAGTCTGTAGCAAGTTGCTCAAATATTCTTGCAGGGACTCTGTTAAAGAAGCACCCTACCCCAGAGCACATGATCTGGAGTCAGACTAAGTCCTGAAACTGCAAGATCCTGAAATCCCTAAGCCTCAGTTTCATTCTCTAGATGGGGGGTGGGACTGTTACTGGTCCATGCCTTACCACACATCCTGCTCAGTCAGTGGTAGCTGTTATCACTGCACTGGGCCTTGTACTGTCCCTGTCCACCCCTGTAGGCTAGGATGGCATCATATTCAAGTGCCTCCAAGACCAGCTTGTTTGTTGGAAAGAAGTAAATGCCAGGAGGCTGTCAGGGAAGCCCTAAAGTGAATATCTTAATAAAGCAAGTCACACAGATTTTTTGGTTTCCCTGTACATATAAAAGTTATGTTTGCTCTATACTGTAGTGTATTAAGTGTGCAATAGCATTATGCCTGAAAAAATAATGTACATACCTTAATTTAAAAATAATGCTTTTGGGGCTTCCCTGGTGGCACAGTGTTTAAGAATCTGCCCTGCCAATGCAAGGGACACGGACACAGGTTCTATCCCTTGGCTGGGAAGATCCCACATGCCACAGAGCAACTGAGTCCGTGCGCCACAACTACTGAGCCTGTGCTCTAGAGCCCGCGAGTCACAACTACTGAGCCCACGTGCCACAACTATTGAAGCCCGCACGCCTAGAGCCCGTGCTCTGCAACAAGAAAAGCCACCGCAATGATAAGCCCATGCACCGCAACAAAGAATAGCCCCCACTGCCTCAACTAGAGAAAGCCCGCACGCAGCAATGAAGACCCAACACAACATAAAATAAATTTATGTTTAGAAAAAGCTCTTTAAATAAATAAATAAGGCTGTTAAGGAATTCCCAGCGGTCCAGTGGTTAGGACTCTGTGCTTTCACTGCCGAGGGTGCAGGTTTGATCCCTGGTTGGGGAACTAAGATCCTGCAAGCCGCGCGGCACAGCCAAAAAAAGTTAAAATATTTGCAAATGACCCGCCAACAAGGGATTAGTCTCCAAAATCTACAAACAGTTCATGAGACTTAATATCATCAAAACAAACAACCCAATCAAAAAATGAGCAGAGGGGGCTTCCCTGGTGGCGCAGTGGTTGAGAGTCCGCCTGCCGATGCAGGGGACACGGGTTCGTGCCCCAGTCCGGGAAGATCCCACATGCCGCGGAGCGGCTGGGCCCGTGAGCCATGGCCGCTGAGCCTGCGCGTCCGGAGCCTGTGCTCCGCAACGGGAGAGGCCACAACAGTGAGAGGCCCGCGTACCGGAAAAAAAAAAAAAAAATGGGCAGAAGACCTAAATAGACATTTCTCCAAAGAAGACATACAGATGGCCAAGAGGCACATGAAAAGATGTCCAACATCACTAATTATTAGAGAAATGCAAATCAAAACTACAATGAGATATCATCTCACACCAGTCAAAATGGCTATCATCAAAAAATCCACAAACAATAAATGCGGGAGAGGGTGTGGAGAGAAGGGAACCCTCCTACACTGTTGGTGGGAATGTAAATTGGTGCAGCCACTATGGAGAACAGTATGAGTTCCTCAAAAAACTAAAAATAGAGCTACCATATGACCCTGCAATCCCACTCCTGGGCATATATCCAGAGAAAAGCATGGTCCAAAAGGATACATGCACCCCAGTGTTCAATGCAGCACTGTTTACAATAGCCAAGACATGAAAGCAACCTAAATGTCCATCAACAGAGAAGTAGATAAAGAAGATGTGGTACATATATACAACGGAATATTACTCAGCCATTAAAAAGAATGAAATAATGCCATTTGCAGCAACATGGATGGACCTAGAGATTGTCATACTGAGTGAAGTAAGTCAGACAGAGAAAGAGAAATATTGTATGACACCCCTTATATGTGGAATCTAAAAGGAAATGATACAAATGAACTTATTTACAAAACAGAAACAGGATCACAGACTTAGAGAACAAACTTATGGTTATGATTATGGGGGTGGGGGGGAAGGGTGGGGGAAAGGGATAGGGAGTTTGGGATGTACACACTGCTATATTTAAAATGGATAACCAACAAGGACCTACTGGTTCCTTACAGGGAACTCTGCTCAATATTATCTGGCAGCCCGGGTGGGAGGGGAGTTTGGGGGAGAATGGATACATGTATATGTATGGCTGAGTGCACTTTGCTGTGCACCTGAAACTATCACAACATTGTTAATCTCCTATACTCCAATATAAAATAAAAAGTTAAAACAAATTTTTAATTAAAAATTAAATTTTTAATTTTGAAAATTAATTACTTAAAAATAAAAAATAATGCTGTTGGTACACTAGACCTGGGTCTCAAATACTTTTTCTTTGCTAGCTAAGTGACAATGGGAAAAATAGCAAATTAATCTCTAAGCCTCAGTTTCTTTATTTATGAGATAGGGATGATAATAATACTAATTTCACAGGGTAATTGTAAGGATTAAGTGAGATAATACATGTAAAGGATCTAACAGAGTACTTGGCACATTATAGGTGTGAGATACATTTTAAAAATACATAAATTAAATAAATTAAAATAATGGTGTTGGGAAATGGTGCCAATAGACTTGCTCTATGCAGGGTTGCCAAAACCCTTCAGTTTGTAACAAATGCAATATCTGCAAAGCACAATAAAGTATGATAAGATCATGTATGCCTATAGTCATTATTTATGCTCTCCTATGCCTAACTCAGTGCCTGGGGCATAATAAAATAATAATCTTGATAAGATTGAGTGAAAGAATAAATAAAATTTAAACATTGCCTTTTAACTTCCCATGTCCTAAGTTTCACATCATTGTTTCTCTCACTGGGCCTATAATAGGTGCTTAATTAATCTCTAGTGATGTCAGTCAACCCAGCTATGGAAAATTCCAATGCAGCTTTGAACTTCAAATGTGTCCCAATGATATGAATTAGGTCCTATAAAATCCTGCTAATTGTGACTTAGCCATCATTTTGGCTAAAGTTTAACCTGAATGCTGTGTCCACAGAAGCACCAACTTTCCAGCCTCCCTGTAGATACGGACTCCCCTGGAGGAAGCAAAGTCACTCAACAAACATAGGAGCTGGAGACACATTTCAGTTCAGCTTTTCTAGGTTCTAGAAATGGAGCTCCAGTGTGTGGGTCCAAGGACTGAGGTGTTCTTCCCGGCCACAGGCTCTACTACACAGACCTTTATTGAAAGGAGGACCATTCAGGTACCATTTGTAACAAGGATACAGCAGAGAGGCTGAGGCTCAGAGACTCAAGCAGTGTACCTAGGGTCACACAGCTGGAAAAGCAGCAGAGCCAATAATCAAACCCAGATCTCTTTGTCCTTGTGCCCAGGCCCTGGCCAGCCATCTGCTCATAATACTGGCCTCCAAGAGTTCTTAGGAGCATTCAGAAAGATGGTACGTAAAGTTTTTGGCACAGGGTAGGCATTCAAAATATGTCACCTTCTGCTGCTTCTGCACAAACCCCTCTCTAACCCCTTCTCTCTTTTGTTTCACCATCCTAAGATGGAAAATTTTACATAACAGACCTCAGTTCAAATTCCAACCCTGCCACTCACCAGCTAAGGCAAATCATTTCACCTTGCCAGACCTCAGTTTCTTCTGTCAAGTGTGGGAATAATGTCTATAACAGAGGCTTATGTTGAGTCAGGGAGAGAAGGGAAAGTTTACACAGATGTGAGAGGTCACCATTCACATCAAAAAGAGTTTATTAACGAAGCATCCATGGGTGCAGGATCTACTGGGCTGACTGTCTTCAATGTTAGTTCCAAAGAAAAACAACTGGAAATCTATTACCAACAATAAACAACCTCATGAATGTGATAAGGTATCAAGTTAATATTTTTTTAGAAAGCAGTGCCTTCCTATACTCAAAGCCCCACTAGTTAGAAATTTGGAAGAAAATGTCCCAATTATTAAAGCAACCAAAAACATAAAACTATCTGGGAAATAGGAAATCATCTCAATAATATGTGAAGTTCTATTCGAAAAAATGTTAATGCTTTTGAGAAACATATATATGTGAGACGATATATATATTCACCAAAAAACCCTTGAAAATGCTTGGATAAATGGAGAAGCATAATCTATTCTTGGATAGGAAGACTCAAAATCATTGTGTCTTTCTATCGATATATTAGTCAAAAATTTAATGTGATCCTCATATATCATCTTTGCATGCCTGTATATCATATTCTCATACCATACTCATCTTTTCATAACTATATATCACATGTGCATTTCTCTCTGGAAGGATACGCAAGGAATTGGGCACAAGTGTTTATCCCCAGAAAGGAAAACTAGGTCACTGAGGACAGAGGTGTAGATTTGTTTAGTATATACTGTTTTTTACATAAATTTAAAATTTTGTTGTTTGGGTATGTATTACGTCTCCCAAAAATTAGCTTAAAAAAGGAAAAAAAAAGGGCTTCCCTGGTGGTGCAGTGGTTGAGAGTCCGCCTGCCGATGCAGGGGACACAGGTTCGTGCCCCGGTCCAGAAGATCCCACATACCGCGGAGCAGCTGGGCCCGTGAGCCATGGCCACTGAGCCTGTGCGTCCGGAGCCTGTGCTCTGCAACGGGAGAGGCCACAACAGTGAGAGGCCCGCATACCACAAAAGAAAAAAAAAAAGGAAAAAAAACAACAGTTGAAAGACCATTCTGAGTGAGTGCAAATAAGCCTAAACTTGTGGACAGTCACCTTTCCAGCTCTGCAGTAGGGAGGTATGTGACTCGGGGCAGGGCTCACCCTCCGTACCTTCTTGGTTTCCTGCCCTGTCACACAGCTGGGTGGGAGCAGAACTGAGAACCCACGTCCCCTTGCTTTGCCTCCGATGCCTTTGCACTGCATCCAGCTGTTTTCCTGTGAGCACTGGTTTTGAGGATGGTGACAAGCTTTTGTGCCCGGCACACACACACACATACAATATTAGAACCATGTGGGTGCAATGCAGAGCTATTCCCCTGGGAGCAGAAACCCTACCCTGAGCCCCTTTCTGCCCTGCTCGCCTGGAGACTGTCTTGTCTTGGGAAAGTTACAGGTTTCATTTTGTCACTTGGAAGCTGCTGCAGCCAGGAAGGGAACCCGAGTTGACTTGGAGCCAGGGCCTTAATTGGATTGGATCCCCATGAAGGCCATTAGCCTCTCACTCCAGCTTGGCAGGGAGGAAATACTGCCTCCCCAACCCCAGTCCCCACTCACATACACACCAGCCAAGATCTTCAGTGGCCTACCACCCAAATAAGGTACTGTATTAAGTTTCCAATTATTTTTATTCTCCCTTCCATTTGAACAGCTCTTTACTGTTTCCAGACACTAGCATACGCTGTAAGCATTGTAGTAGTCACATTTGATCTCTTTATTTACTCATGGTACAAATTTTTATTGAGGGCCTCCTATATGCCAGGCATTGTTCCAGGCCCAGGACAGACAACATCTTGGCTTTCACAAACATTACATTCTATTTAGGAAGACAGATAACAAACCAACACCCAGGCCGATATGCCTATGTTAGGAGGTAATAAGAGTTGTGAAGAAGAATAAATCAGAGGAAGAGGATGGAGAGAGGTGCTGTGCGTCAGGGGTAGGAACAGCTTCTCTGATAAGATGACATTTAAGTAAATAGCTGAAGGAAGGGAAGGCAATATCTAGGCAAACAGTGCTTTAGGCAGAGAGAACAGCAAGTGCAAAAGCACTGAGGCAAGAATTTCCTTGGTGTGTTGGAGGAACACTAAATAGGCAGATGAGAAATAAAAGGTCTGACTTGTTTGCTGAGACCTCCTACCAATTCAGTGGCTCTTGTCCATTTCTTTGTCTAGTGAACACTGAAGAGTAACAGAGGGTTTAGAAAAACTTCTTTAGGGAATTCCCTGGCAGTCCAGTGGTTAGGACTCAGCGCTTTCACTGCTGGGGCCTGGGTTCAATCCCTGGTGGGGGAACTAAGATCTCATAAGCCACAGGGTGCGGCCAAGAACAAGAAAAACTTCTTTAGCTGGATAAAGAAATTATTCCACGATGATAAATAACCCCTCCCCAAAAGAAAAAGTTGATATTTTTGGAGGCTATCCATGGCTATATTACCCATAAGGGCAAAAAAAATTTATATATTAATAATTATGTTTCTATTGTTGTATATATAACATAGATATGTATATATATTATATATATAAAATATAGATGTTATATACATACATATATAGATATGCATATATAAATATTTATATGTATGCGTATCTATATCTATATAAAACCACTAATGATTAAAAGAGAGAACTAATGTTTGTAGGTGGAACACTGTGCTTATAACACTCTACACTGAGCCTCCATATAGGAGGAAGCTATGGCTCAGGGAAGACACGAGACTTGTTTACGATCACACAGCCAGGGTTTAAATTCAGGTGCACTTGTATGCTTGTCACCCCCTCTAGACCCTAAGCTTGTGAGGACAGATCCATATCTATCTGCTTTACCCTTGTATGACCAGCACATACACAGGGCCTGGCCCAAAGCTGATGCTCAAAAAATGTTGACTAAACAATTGAAAATCTCTATCTTCAAAGCCTGTTCAGATTCTAATACGCCACTTTGCTTCCCTGTCGAAATACGATCCAACAAATCATTGGAATATTCAGCAACTGTTAAAAATTACTAAAATAAAACATAGTTAAAAAAAAAAAACTACAGGGCTTCCCTGGTGGCACAGTGTTGAGAGTTCGCCTGCCGATGCAGGGGACACGGGTTCGTGCCCCGGTCCGGGAGGATCCCACATGCCGCGGAGCGGCTGGGCCAGTGAGCCGTGGCCGCTGAGCCTGCACGTCCGGAGCCTGTGCTCTGCAACGGGAGAGGCCACAACAGTGAGAGGCCCCCGTACAGCAAAAACAAAAACAAAACAAAAAAAACTATAGTTCATCTATATAATGGAATAATACACAGTCACTTAAAATGATGTTTAAGGTTGCTGAGAATGGAGCTGCTGATGGTGGTAGGAACTAGTGGAGCTGGCCACCAGGATGATGGCATTCTGTGCCTGGTGGCCTCAGTTCAGTGCCACTCACTGCTCCCTCAGCCCACATCCCCACTCCTACCTCCACCCCAGCTCCAACCTCCTAGCCAAGCCTAACATAGCCTGGAGGCTCAGAAATAATAATAATGACCACCATCATCGTCACTATTATTATTATTAGAGTTTACACTTAATATGTGCCTGCATATACAATCTCATTTAATACCTACAACCCAAGTCCAGTATTATTATTGAACCCCATTTTCCAGGGGAGGAAACTGAGGCTTAGAGAAATTCAATCACTCGCCCAAGTCAAATAGCTGGTAAGTAAGAGGCAGAGCTGGGATTTGAATCCAAGTCTATTCTGACTCCAGACAGCGCACTTTATTACACTGCTGCCTCCCATCGCCCACAGACACCCTGTGGGCAGTGCCCTGCGTTAAGCAGTCTTCCCCCAGGTGCCTGCTCTGCCCTTTGCCCCTTGACCTAAGACCACGGACACGACCTTCAACATAGAGAAATAGCTCTCACCGCTAGATATGGTGACCTTGACTCAGATAAGGTGCCCATTTCCTACTGCCTAAAGGTACAGGGACAGCCAGCTGTCGCCCCAGGAGAATGTCAGGGGTGGGTCTCCACCACCCAGCTGCTTCCCTGCAACATCAGACCAAAAATTGACAATCCTTTCCAGCCATAAAATTGGATTTGAATAAGGACATTTCTTCTCCATCCTTGGGTAGCCACAGCTCATTTATTAGGGTGGTACTTCGGTACTTTGAGGCCTGAACAGTCGGTTCTTCAGATTACAGCTAGGTAGCAGAGGGGGGCGTTAAACTATTTGAAATTCAAGCAGGCAAGTGTATTTCTTCAAAGCTGAGAAGTGTCCTTCACGCTTCAAAAGAATAAACACATCCCCAGCTCTGGAGCTGTGCTGAATCTCAGCAGCCAGAGGAGACCCGCAAGTAGGGGAACAGGAAATGCAGCGGGTCTGTGTTTTCCCAGCTGCATCCCATGCCCCGTGGTGCAGTTCCCTCACTTGTTGGTGATCCTTGGGGGTACAGGCTTGGTTGGTTGATTTGTTTGTTTCCCATATAAAACAGCTGCTAATCTCTTCAAATAGTGCTGCGCTTCCTATCGCAGTGTCCGTATTTGGACCAGGACCGCCAGTGTTTGTGTACACACAGGGGACAGTCCCTAACAGAAGGACAACAGCCTTTCCTGAGCTGATCATAGACATGGCCAGCGTCCTGAAGGTTGAGCCCAACACTTATTTTCTTTCCCATTAAGTTCGCCTCTTCGTTTTCGAGTGAGGCTCTAAAGGGAGTCCTTTCTTCCCCGGAACATGCCCATACCCTTCAGCTGGATCTACCGGGTCAAGGCAGAGACCAGAGTCCCTGGATTCAACCAACAGGGCTCCCAAGTGGGGTAAACATGTCCAAGCCCCACATAATGCTGATATAGTATGCTAGGAGAGGCCACATCCCAGTTCCACAGTGAGGAAGATGACTGGGACAAGAAGGTGAAAGGGGACTAGGCACCTATTCCTGCAGAGCAGAAATAAACACTACAAGAAACAGCAGGAACAGGATATTTACATGACCTTAAAGTATCCCCTTGCTTTTTCCTGGCAAGGGGGGAAATTGTAAATTATAAGGTGGAGAAACCAGACCACCTCTTAATGGGGTGATCAAAATGAGTACCCTCTCCAGGCAGACAGACACTGGGGGCTTCAGAGAAGTGATATCCTGACAAACACACAGTATCACTTTGGTAATATACCAGCTGAGAATGCATAACCCGAATCTAATCGTGAGTAGACATCAGATACACCCAAATCGAGCAACAGTCTATAAAATAACTGCTCTGTATTCTTCAAGATTTCAATGTCACGAGGGCAAAGAAAGGCAGGGTGCTGTTCCAGATTAGAGGAGAGTAAAAAGATGTGACAGCCAAATGCAGCACACAACCTGGCCTGGAGCTCGTAGTAGAGTGAAAAGAATACCATAAAGAGCAGTACTGTGTCAATTGACAGGATTGCAACATGGATGGTAATTAAAGTATCATATCAGTGTTAAATTTCCTGAATTTCATTGTCCTACTGTGGCTATGTCAGAGAACATCCTTGTTTTTTGGAAATACGTACTGAAGTGTTAATGGGTACAGGGATGTGATGTCTGCAATCTACTCTCAAATGGTTCAGAAACCAGAGTATGTATCCTAGAATTATATGTGTCTATCTATCTATCTATCTACCTACCTACCTACCTATATCTAATATCTATCATCTATCTATCTCTACCTCTCTGTCTATGTATATAGAGAAAAATAAACATGGCAAAATGCAAAAAATTTATGATTCCAGGTGAAAGATATTTAATAGCTTTTGTATTATTCTTGCAACTTTTCTGTTAGTTTGAAATTATTTTAAATTGAAATAAACATCATAGTAGTCCAGAGGGAGGAAAAGCTGGATCCCTAACTGAAATCCAGGGAATTTTTTCCCCTCATCTTGGAGTGACTGAACTGGCAGAACTCATTCTATGACTTCTCTCTTCCGAAAGACTTTTTTGTGGGTTGGTTGATTTCCCTTTTGTTAATAGCCAGGAAGACACTCCAGCCTCTTAGATCGATCATCACCACTGGGGCCACCCCGACTCTGGCTGTAGGGGCTGGGCGGTCGGCTCACCCACTGGCCTTTCCAGGAATTTGGAGCCTCTGGGACCCGAGCTGTAGAGTGAGGGGGAAGAAGCCCTGTTATGCCCTTTCCAAAAAGCCCCTCATGACTCCTCTCTCCGCAGAGACTGGTCCAGCACCCCACCCCCTATTGTCTTGAGTGGGCCAGGAATCAGCAGAACCGGAACTGGGAACCACCTTTTTGTTTCCTGCTAGTCAGACATTCAAAAGACATTTGTCAAGTGCTCCCCACTCAGTTTGTGGCATAAATGACTGTTGTCTTTTCTGAAGAGGCAGTTTGTGGTTAAGGAGCCCAGTGCTAAATTCGGAGTGCCTGAGCCAGGCACTGCTAGCATGTGACTCACTAGTCACTTCACCTGCAGTAAGTCTCTTCACCTCTGGGAGCCTCAGTTTTCCTCCTCTGTAAAATGAGGACAACGTGCTACCTCATAGGCTCCTTGAAACTACTGAATGGGATAGATACCTCATGGAAAGCGCTGGCCCATGCTAAATACTCAACAAATGTTCGTTGTTACTGTTATTATTAACCACAGGTCCTGCCCTCCCAGAGTCTGCAGCTGGCCAAGAAAACCACAAATTTAAGAAGAAGTATCAGTAAAGCCTGATAACTGCTGGGTTAGGGGAAGTACACATAATTTCCAGGTGTTAGGAAAGCACAGAGTGGGGGCATCTATCTTAGTCTGGGGTGGAGGACAGTCCAGAAAGCTTTCTCAAGAGGGAAGAGTGTTTAACACAGACATAAACTGAGCACCTCCTCTGCGCCAGACACTGCTAGGGCCCTGTGAACACCGCAAAATAGAACACAAAATAGAGTCTCTGATCTCACAGAACTGTCATTCTAGGGGGAAGGCAGGCTCCTCACATGATGAATAAACACGTAATATGTCAGGAGGTGATGTGCTATGATAAAAAAATGAAACAGGTTAAGGGGACAGAATGTTTACCCATCTATGAAATGGGAACACTGCAAGTACCTAACTTAAACCCCCGTGACAATGATCAAATGAAATATTGCATAGAAGGTACTTAGTAGCCCAGCGTCTGATAAGGAGTATTAGGTACTGTACATGATTTGCAAGTGCTCAAGAAATGTTTATTAATCCGAATGGATTATTTCATTTATTTAACAAGAATTTTTCAAGAATGTTTTAATATGTACCAGACCCTGAGTGAACATTAGGACATGACCCAGCCACAGTCGTGAAGCTCATAATAGCCTAGTGGAGGTGACAAATAAACAAGCCATTCCAAATATCGTGTGATAAGAACTAAGAGTTATTCAGAGTTTACTATGGACCAGGCACTATTCTGAACATTTTATCTGTATTAAGCCGTATAATCTTTACAACAACTCTGAGCTAAGTGCTATTTTACAAATGAGGAAACTGAGGCCCAGAGAGGTTAGGTCATTAGCCCTGAGTTACACAGTCAGTGTAAAAGTGGTACAGCTAGAATTCTGCACTAGGGAATCCCAGTGTGGAAGGGGGCCCGCCCCTGACAGGATGGATCAAGGAGGGCTTCCTGGAGGAGGTCCCATCTAAGATGAGGTTTGCAAGATTGGTAGCTATTGGCTGTGCAGATGGGGGAGAAGGACTGTTCAGGTGGAGGGAACAGCCTGTGCATGGGCCTGAAGTGAGAGAAGGTGCCCTTTTGGCACCAGCCATCAGTCTGAGATCAGGGAGTGGAGAGGATGAAGCTGGACAGAGTGTAGGGTCATTCAGCGAGGGCCTTGTACTGCCCTAAAAAATGTGCCCTTTCTCCATGGTGTGGCGGTTTCAGTGAGGAGCTCCAGGTTTGAGAGGGGGAAGAAACCTCATGAATTCAAACACTTTGAGGGGGAAGGAGTGCAAAGTGGGGCAGGCAGGGGGGTAGGGCATCTTTGCAGTTCTGCTCCCCGAGCTGTCTGGCACCCACTTCAGAGGAATCAGCCACTTGGCTGGGAGACAAGGCAAGTCAGCCTTCCAGTCTGACCCAGGGTCTCTCCCAAAGGGATGTCTCTTAAAGAACCAGAACAGAGAAGTGGAGGGGGGAGCCCAGAGATGGATCCCAAGTATGGCAACCATGGGACCCAGTGGGAGTTTGGGGCTTGGGTCTGGTTATTCTTCTTGACTGAAAAAAAAAAATCACAAAACTTTTTTGAGAGGTTATGCAAGCATATGGTAAGATAAATAAATAATAATTCAAGCAGCCCAGGGAGCCTACAGCCCAAGGGCAGCCCCTCCCCCACAGTCTCTCATTTCCCCTTCCTCAGGCTGCACACAATCATTTTCCTGGGTTTCCTTCCAAAGATATTCTATGCACATGTGCATAGGTTTATGTAGATACAGCCAATAGAGGAATTTTGAAAATGAATTTTAATGTTCTTCTTTGTTGGGGGAGAATCCATTAAAATGTAAAATATATTCATTGTAGAGAAGGTTGGAAAAAACCAAAACTAAACTAAAAGAAAAGAAAAGCAGAACAAAGAACTAAGCTGCAAAGGCAATCACTGCTAAAATTGCCAACCCAGGATCTCTGCTTTAATAAGAAAAACTAACCTTTGAATGGCATGGTAAAAAGCAGCTTTGTATTCTTTTTTTTTTTTTTTTTTTTTGCGGTACGCGGGCCTCTCACTGTTGTGGCCTCTCCCGATGCGGAGCACAGGCTCCAGATGCACAGGCTCAGTGGCCATGGCTCACCGGCCCAGCCGCCATGGCTCACCGGCCCAGCCGCTCCACGGCATATGGGATCTTCCCGGACCGGGGCACGAACCCATGTCCCCCGCATCGGCAGGCGGACTCTCAACCACTGCGCCACCAGGGAAGCCCAAACTTTGTATTCTTTACCAAGTTCCACCTGCCTCCTCCTGATGGCATGATATTTGAAATAATGAGAATTATTATTATTTCAAAAGAGAGAACGGAGACCTGGAGAACTCAAGTCCTAGGAAAGAAGGTCTCCTGGCTCTAGAGCCTCTTTCACATCAGTTCCCCCACCGTCTCCCTGTCTCCCAGGCCTCAGGAGGGGGGCCAGCTCCCTGCCCACTGGAGACAAAACCTTCTTGAACCTTTGTCTGCCAGATGCAGGTCCCCCTGCTGTAGCCACCACCAGCTGCAGTGACTCACAGAATGACGCATTGGCCTGTTGGAACTTCTCTCTCTCCACTGCTGCTCTCCTCCTGCTGGGATGGTGACCAGCGAGGAAGGTACAGGGCATGTTGAAAGCACAGGGTTTGGGGGTCAGACTGCTTGGATTTGAAGCCCAGGTCTGCCGTGGCCAGCTGTGTGATCTTAGGCAAATTACTTATCTCTCTGTGTCTTATTTTCCCCATCTGTAAAATGGGATAGTAATAGTACTTCCTCCTAGAGCTGTCATGAGGATTAAATGCCCAGAAAGAACGCACACACAGCAAGTGCTCAGTAATGTTAGCTGTTATTCTGGTCCTCTCAGCCTATAGGTGAGGTGGGGAAGAGTGAGTTCTGTGCCCTGAGGGCCCTGTCTCACATTCCACTTCCCTGCCCCAGGCTACTCTGCCTACAAGCCCCAGCTTCCCCAAGCCCACAGATCTTTGCTCATGCTGTACCCTCTGACCCTCTTCCCAGGCTTTCCAGGCTGAGGAAATCTTTCTCACATTTCAGGATTCAGAGGCGAAGCCTCCAGGGATCCTCCCAGAAACACACCTCCACCCTCAGTCCAAATAAACCTCTTCCTCCTCTGGATCCAGCACCACCGGACACTGGATGGGCACACTGTATTGAAATTATTTGTGTAACCCAGGGGTCCCCCAGGTCCTCAGCTAACTAGGGTCACTAGTTATTTAAAGTTGCATCCACATCCCCCTTATACCTTCCCAACAGAGTCCTCTTCCTGCCAGCCCCCCTATTCTGGGAAAGCTTGCCCCAATTTCAGCTCCATGGGTGGAGCCAGAGGCGGCTAATCCAATCAGCTCCTGACATTGTCCTGGTGCTGTAATTGGACCAGGGATGACCACATGACACAGCTTGCCCAATCAGACTGAAGGGAAGGCCTTTACTGTCTGGTTTAGGGACACAGCCTCTTTCTCTTGCTCAGGAAGAGTGAGGATGCAGGATGCTCCAGGTGTTGCTGGCAGCCACCTTGCCACCAAGAGGGTAGCTACCCTTGGATTGAAGCCAATGTGCAGAGCAGGAGGCAGAAAGCTTCTAGGTCCTTATGCCATCATTGAACCACTGAGGTTCAACTCCTGAGGCCAGGAATGCCCAGGGACTTCCTGTTGGTGAAATAACAAATTCCCTTAATGTTTACGCCAACTGAGTCAGGTGTTCACATCTTCACTGATCCCAGCACAAGAGCTCACATCTAATTTATTGAGCACTTACTATGTGCCAGGCACTGTTCCGAGAGATTTACATGCATAAATCCATTAAACACAGCTACCTTAATAGGTAGATGTGATCTGTGTCATAGTTAATAGTACATTTTCTGGAGTGAGACCTCCTGGGTTTTCACATCTCTGCTACTTATTATATAAACTTAACCTTCCTATGCCTCACTTTCCTCATCCGAAAATAGAACCTGTTTCATAGGGTTGCAGTAAGAATTAAAATAGGGTAATCCACATAAGGTATACTAATATCAGTGCCTAGCACATAGTAGGGGCTGAAAAATATTAGTCTTTGTGTTATTATTCCCATTTTACAGATGAAACCAAGGCTCAGGGAGTGTATGACAGGACCTAAGTTTACACACGTAGTAAGTGTATCAAACCTGCATAACTTAGCTTTAAAGTTTGCAGTCTTAACCACATGGCTCAAACCCCCAGGGCCTGCCTGGTAAGAAGCCCAGGAGATGTGCAGGTTATAGGCAGCCTGTCTCACCAGCCTCCCAGGGCTGCATTTACTGAGTTCTCAGTCTCCAGATGACTCTAGTGTCCTGTGTGTGCTGTACACACCCCCAGTCCCACTCCTGGAACACGGCTCCATCCTTCCCACCCTCACAATTTACCCCATGAGGCTGGGGTATGGCAGATGGTCTGGAAGGTTGGTGGTGACCATGGGGAGAGCCACCAGTAAAAGATAAAATTTGAATATTAAATATCCTTCTTCTTAAAAGTCCAGCAAACATTTCCATCCTAGGAACTTTCAGCCTCTAGACAGGTTGCTTCTTTCTTCCAGCTGCATTTCTCTGCTCTCATCCCTTCCTCCTGCTTTCCGGCCTCAAGTCTCCCCTTATGTTCTTGCCCAAGGCCTCCCTCCACCCTCCAGGCCTCCAGCTGTGGTCAGCGAGAGGGCAGTGCCCAAGGTGGCCATTACTGTGTTTGGCCTTGCAGAGACCCTCATCTTCCTGGAGGGGTGCCATGTCCAGGTTTTAATCGAACACATGTTTCCTCCCCCCGTGGTCTGGGAGCATCTTGCAGCTCTGGGTTGGGGGGATTCGGGCCTCTGGCTCCAGGGCACAGCCTTATTCCAGTGAGTGTCCGAGAAAGGAAGGATGAATTTAATGCACTCCTCGCCCTTTCCTACTGGCTGCTTGCCCCACCTCCTGGTGAGTCAGCACCGAAGCCAGGCCTCTCAGCCTTTCCTGTTCTCTCCTTGGGCTCCGGAAGAACAGCAGGATATGAGCTACTCCCAGGCTGCTTTTTGACTTGACAGAGTGGCAGGTGTTGGCAGGCTGTCGCCCAGAGCCTGGACCCATTTCTCAGTTCTCCACATCTCACGGCCAATCCCCGCCTCTCACCCCAAGGATGGGAGAATCTGTGCACTTCAGCTCCTGAACAGAGGGGACAGGATCAGAGAAGGTCGGAAACTGAATCTGGAGCCAGAGGGTGTGAATCCCGAGTACACTAACTCCCGGCCTCAGTTGCCTCATTTGTGAAAAAATGGGATAATAAGAGTCCTTCCCTCCAAGATTGCAAAGAGTGAATGCATTTATATCTGTAAAGCCCTCAGAAGAGTGCCTGGAACATAAAAAGCACTAAGTCAGTGTTTGTTTCATAGAAAAACATAAATTCAGGAAACATTTAGTGAGGGTCCACCATGTGCCAGGTCCAGGCCAGGCTCTGGGGACACAGTGGTGAGCAAAGCAAGAACAAGAAGGACACATCAGCTCCCTTGAAGAAAGGAAATCTGGCCTCTCTCCCAGAGTGAGTGATTCAGTAGGGTAGGCTGGAACCCGTAATCTCTTAGGAAATGGCCCTGATAGCCAAGTGTAAGCCTTGGGGAGGGACAGGTTGTTGCCCAAAGTCTTATAGCTGGAGAATGATAAAAACAAGCGCATCCTTAATGTGCCAGACGTATAGTTGTTTTATTATTGTCTTGTCATTGTCCCCGATTCACAAGAGAGGAACTGAGCACAGAGAGGTTGAGTCACTTGCTCAAGGTCACACTGCTAGGAAATGGTAGAGCCAGGACTGAGCCCCAGACAGCCTGGCTGAGCAAACAGCAAAATGAGACTAATAATCAACTGTCTTTCACTGAGTACCCACAACACACACTGCAAAACACATCATCTTCTTTTACCCTCACACCACCGGATCAAGTAGGTACCATTCCTGTCCCCATTTCACAGATGAAGAAATTGAGGCCCAAGGTTATTATGTGGTCAAGTTCTCACATCCAGGCAGTGCCAGAGCTGGGGTTTCTAGAAACTAGACCATCTGGCCACCCCAGAACTATTAATTCCCAGCAGCTTTTCCTAGCCTGGCTGGAGCCCGTGTTGTCCCCCTCCATCCTTTCTGGGCCCAAGGGAGCGCGTGCAGAGAATACAGAAGCCGTTGAACCACAATCTGGACAAATGAGCATTATGAGTCGAGTCCTTCTGCCAAGCACAGAAAGCCCTAAAATGTAGCCAGAGCCAAGTGGACGATGTCCTGGACCAGCCACAGCCCCACTCCCTCCAGCCTGACCCTGAGGTCCAGGGTTCTCTGGGAAGACTGGACTCTATCAGGCTCAGAACACACTAGTGGGAACAGCAGTGCTCAGCTCTGCT
The DNA here is from genome assembly GCF_039906515.1 of Pseudorca crassidens. Taxonomy (NCBI): domain Eukaryota; kingdom Metazoa; phylum Chordata; class Mammalia; order Artiodactyla; family Delphinidae; genus Pseudorca; species Pseudorca crassidens. Next base: position 19,145,154 of record NC_090297.1, on the reverse strand, counting down.
GGATCCTCCACACACATGATATGAAGGTTGAACTTCACAACCTTATGAAGAAGATTCTAGTTTTGTCCCCATTTTGCAAGGGGCAGGACAGTTCTGGAGACAGGCTGTGAGAGTTCCAAATTCCGTCTCCTAGTCACGGCCTCAGGCAACACTTAACCTCTCTGGGCTTCAGTTGCCTCATCTATTATGAGGATAATATTAGTGGGCTTCCCTGGTGGCTCAGTGGTTAAGAATCCGCCTGCCAGTACAGGGGACACGGGTTCGAGCCCTGGTCCAGGAAGATCCCACATGCCGCGGAGCAACTAAGCCCACGTGCCACAACTACTGAGCCCGCGTGCCACAACTACTGAGCCTGCGTGCCACAACTACTGAAGCTCGTGTGCCTAGAACCCGTGCTCTGCAACAAGAGGAGCCACCGCAATGAGAAGCCCACACACCACAACAAAGAGTAGCCCCCGCTCACCTCAACTAGAGAAAGACCTGCACACAGCAATGGAAACCCAACGCAGCCAAAAATAAAATAAAATAAAAGTAAATTAAAAAAAAAATACTAGTGCCTACACTCAGAGGGTGGACAAAAAATTAGAGGTGCCAGGACATGTGAAGCACTTAGAACAATGCCCAGCACGCAATAAGCACTATGCGTTTGCCATTTTAAGGAAACTGAGGCTCAAAGAAGTTCTATGACTTGCCCCATATTACACGAGTGCCACATGGAAGAGCCAGGACTTGGACTCAAGTCTGTTCAATTTCAAAGCAGCCCTCACATCACACATTAAGGGCATCAAGCTCCTTGATGGATGAGCAGGATTTTAGATGGAAGGGAGACAGACATTTTAAGTTGAGGAAAGAGCATTCGCACAGAGGGGGGAATGGGCCATAGAGCTGCCTGGTAGTAGTGCCAGAGTCAGGGTCCCATCCCCACCGTACCAACACCCAGCCGGGGCCTGCCCAGTCTGATGGCAATTCAGATCATTTCACACGTATTTCCTGAGCCCCTGCTATGTGCCAGGCCGGGGCAGAAGGCATGGCGACCAGGGGGAGATGCAAAAGATGCCTGGCTGGGATGCCCCAGCTGTTACTGGAAGGGCTGTTTCAGGGACCAAGACCACGTCACCCTTTTGCTATGGGCCTGCAGATGCCAGTGAGAGTGTGGGCTGAGGGCCCAGCCTCCCTTCCTCCCCCTAGAACCCCATGACTAACTCTTTCCCTCCATCTGCTCCCACACTTACTCGTCCCCCCACCCCCAGGCCCCAGGGAATCCAATCTCTGTGGGCCTGGTTATGGGGCGGTCACCTTAGCATCAGGCGGTAGTGGTGGCAGGGGCTAAGCACCTTCCCTTCTCCCGCCTTAGCCACCCCTTCCTGAGTTTCTGACCTCCTCCTCCATGCCCCTGGGGCCTGGGACATCACCCCTTGGGCTCCAGAGGGGCCACCTCCTCCCCCTGGTGAAAGGAGCCATTGTGAGATCAGCCTGGGAGCTGGCAGGCGCTGGGCTGGCACACGTGGCTCTCCCAGAGGCCCTGAGTCCAGCCGTTCCTGCCTCTGGCTGCTTGGGCCTGCCCGGACGGGAGGGAGGAGGCGTGAGGAGGCTTGGGCTGCTGTAGGGGCTACTGGGCCTCCTGCAGGGGGGCCCTGAAGATATGTTCTGATTTAAACCTGCCTCAGGGCTGAAGGAGGAGGCTGGAGGGCAGAGCACTCTGCTGGTACCTTTAGAACCTTGGAGCAGGAAGCACTTGTCATCTGGTCCTGGCATAGTTGGGGCCTTCACCAAACTGAAAGCCACGGTGTGCTAGACAAGGCCAGAACCTTGCTCCCCAGAAAGGCCAGCCAAGCCTGCAGAGCTCTGGAGGGAGAGGCAGGGCACCAGGGCCATCTAGGAAAGGTTATGTGGTTTGGGGGTGGACGGTGGAGAAGGGAGGAACCTAGGACTTGCAGTTTCACCACTGACTGCCAGAGACCTTCCAGACAGAGCCTGTGATGACGATGTCATAATATTTAGCTACTATTTATTGAGCACAGTGCTGAAGACTTTATCTCATTTAGTCCTTAGAACAACCATATAAGGCGGGCGTTATCTATCTGTAGGGCTGTTGTGTACAGTAGTGCAGGTTGTTCACTGAACAAGGGGACCCAGCCAATGCAGGTGTGCGAAGACTCCAATCCACCCAGTGCTCTAATCACCAATGGTATTCCCGGAGGTCTGTGTCTTTAAAATGTTCTTTTCTCTTTACGTTACAGCTGAGGGAAGGTAGGTTCTGAGGAAATTAAATGACTTGTTTAAGGCTTCTTAACTAGTAAGTGACAGATCTGGTATTTAAACTCAGAACTGCCGGACTCCCGGGCCTTCCCTGGTGGTCTAGTGGGTAAGACTCTGCGTTCCCAGTGCAGGGGGCCCAGGTTCTATCCCTGGTCGGGGAACTAGATCTCACATGCTGCAACTAAGACCCTTTGCAGCCTAAATAAGTAAATAAAAAAATTTTTTAAAAAAAGAGCTATCTGACTCCTAAACCTCTCCAGTAACCACGGTGCTGGGTTCAGGCCTGTTCACTTGCACTCCTCTCTACCATCTTCTTTCCTCTGGCCCCGGCTGCGCAGAGCCGCCATTGTGGTGGGGAGGAAAAGCCTGTGCAGGGCGGCAGGACAACTCACCTGGGTTGCAGTCCCCGTTCTACCGTTTATTATTCACGTTTCCTCTCCACACCTCATTCTTCTCATCTGTAATGTGGGTATGTCAGTTAGAGTTCTTGAGAAGCCAGCAACAGAAAGCAGCTTTGGCTTTTCCTTAAATGACAACAAACAAAAGGAATGCCTTGGAAGGATCTGGGGCTGCCCGGAGAATGGAAGGAGGAGCTGAACTAGGGCCACTGGCATCCAGCAGCAGGGACCAATGAACAGCACCTTTAGCCTAGTTCCCTAAATAATAAACCAGGTCCTGTTATCGGAAGAAGAGGGCATGGTTGCGGCAGCCCGAAGCAACTCGTGTGCACATCTGGGAGGAGGATGGGCTGCTTGTAGGGATGGCCTGAATCAGGCGAGCTCTGGTGGGGCAGCTTTTGCAGGCTGTGAACGAGCAGGAGACGCACGGGAGCATCACGTGTCCCGCCTCTGGGCCCCTGGCTTGGCCACTGACTGGTTATGTGCCCTTGGGCAGTTCACTTTTCCTTCTGGACCAGAGTTTCTTCATCTGTAGGAGGAAGGTGATCATCTTCAAGGCCAGCTTTTAGCTCACTAAGGTGTTAGTAACTCATTCCAGGGGGATTTTGTTATTACAAGATGTTCGTGGGAGCCATTGCTCAACTTGAAAGAATGAATCATGGATGGTAGAATTTCAGGCATCCATGAAGACGATATTGGGTGGGGTTTAGTGTGGTCCCACCAAGTGGAAAAACACCCAGTTTGCCTAGGAGACCAAGCAAGCAGAGGGGCAGCGTGAGCACAGGGCCCTGACCTCATGCCTCCAGAACCTCTGCCTCAAGAGGGCTGCAGAGATCCCTGCTTGGGGGCAAGAGGTTAGTCATGGTTGAGATTTCGTTTGCTGGAGGGCTTCTGGGCAGAGGAGGCAGAGCTAGCTGACAGGAGACAGGGGGCTGCTCAAGTCAGAGTGCCTTTGTTAAAGGGACACATCGATTTGTGCCAGCAGACTGAGGCGCCGGGCAAAGAGGACATCAATGCTCCTCTCTGGGCCACAGTTTCTACCTCTATCAAATGGGGAGAAGGTCACTGTCATGCCAACTTCAGGGGGCCTTTCTGAGGATCAAATGGAACAGTACACATGAAAGAAAACCTGAGGAAGCATAGGGCCCAGGTGTTGGATAAGGACAAGAAGGTAAACCTCATGGGGCAGTGCCTGTTCACTGCTGGGGTCCAGCACAAAAATTACTTGTTGGGGCTTCCCTGGTGGCTCAGTGGTTAAGAATCCGGCTGCCGGTGCAGGGGACATGGGTTCGAGCCCTACTCCGGGAAGATCCCACATGCCGCAGAGCAACTAAGCCCGTGCACCACGACTACTGAGTCAGAGTGCCACAACTACTGAAGCCCGCATGCCTAGAGCCCGTGCTCTGCAACAAGAGAAGCCACCCAATGAGAAGTCCACGCACCGCAACGAAGAGTAGCCCCCACTCGCTGCAACTACAGAAAAGCCCACGCGCGGCAACAAAAGACCCGATGCGGCCAAAAAAATAAAAATAAGTAAAAAATTTAAAAATTACTTGTTGAATATTAATAGCTAACATGTAACATGTACTTATGTTCCAAGCACAGTTCTAAAGTTTTCCAAGTATGTATCTTTTAATCTTTATAATAATACAAGCACTGTTATTATCATTCCCATTTAGAGATAAGGAAGCTGAGGTACGGAGAGATTATGTCACCTGCCCAAGGCCATGCAGGTAGTAAGATGTAGAGCTGGGCTTTGAACCCAGGCAGTCTGGCTCTAGGGCCTGGGCTCTTAAGCATGCCTGTCTGACTGAGTTACTAAATGAGTGACTGAATGAATGAGTGAATGAATGAATGAATTAGCGTGGGCATTTATGAATGAGGTTTGGGGTTCAGGGTCCGCAAATCTTTGCTTTGGGAACATGAGCTGAAGCGTCCAGCAAGAATTCCTCTTTTTTCTCAGTCTATCAGCAAGTTCTGGTGTTTATAGAAGACACTATGCAAATGCAAGATTGTGTTCAAAACAGGTCTCATCATCTTCCTCCAAACCTGCTCGTCCTCTTCCTCTCCTCTTTCCCAATCTCAGCTCCTGCTACCACTGAGGACAGTTGCTCAAGATAGAAACTTCCAAGTCATTGTTGACACTTTTCTCTCTCTCACCTGGCAAGTCTCTGGCCAACTCCTCAAGATCACAGCAGAAACTTTATCTCACAGCAATTTCCTCCAAATGTCACCCGTCTCATCCTCCAAATATAACAGCTTGCTAGGGGCCCCCTGTGTTTCAGGATTTCATGAAAAATGGGCTTTCATATCTTATCTCACTGTGATGGGACTCATGGCTGGTCTCCTGTTCCAGTTAAACTATTGCTGGAAAATGAATTAACCAAAAAACTTAGTGGCTTAAAGCAATAGCATTTTGTTACTATGTCTCACGGATCTATGGGCTGACTGCACTCAGCTAGGCTGGGTTCTTTCTCAGGGTTCTTCATGTGGCTGTGATCAGACGGTGGATGGAGTTGGAGTGACGTAGAGGCTTCCTCCGCTCACACATCTGGCAGTTGACCCTGGTTGTCAGCTGGGATGTCAACTGGGGCTGTTGGCCAGAACACTTACACATGGCCTCTTAATGTGCCCTGGGCGCAGCATGGCAGCTGGATTCCAAGAATCAGTGCTCCTAGAAATAGGAAGTAAACCTTCCAGTCTCTTAAGATTTGGGTCACTTCTCGTATTCTATTGGTCAAGCAGTCACAAAATCCATGTTCAAGGGGAGGACATACACAACCCCACATTTTGATGGGAGGAGTATAAAGCATGTGGGGACCACGTTTTAGAACCACCACACCTCCTAATCTCTCTGAGGACTCTTAGGAAGGGGTCCATTTCTCTTAGTCAACCTCTTCACTTCCTCCTTCCATATAACCTGCTTCTGCTGAATTCTTTATCTCCTTTAGTTCTCAACTCCCTTGAAGGCTCTTTCCGCACCACTGGCAGCCCAAAGGTTGAACATAGCCTTCCCTTTGTAAAAACTTTCCCCAAGTTTACGTGTCAAGATGTGGTAGACATTCACTGATTCATGGGTGGTGGGCGAGGGGAGTTGCCTGGCAATGCAGCTGTGTACAGATTATTATTATTTCCCTGAACAATTAGGTTCTCTGCCCCCTCTCCTTCCCAGGGCATCCCAGCTGCATACAGGGGGTTCTCGTCCCACAATTACAATGTCTTTTTAGCCAAGAGAACTGCTGGAAACAGGCAGTTCCCTCCCCTAAGAGGAAATCAAGGGCCAGAACATTTCCCCTTCTCCACTCTTGGAGTTGGAGGGGCCCTGAGACATCCTCTAGCTCAACATCTTCCAGACCATGTTCCTGGGAGCAGTTTTATTTCTTACACTGCTCATAGATGTTCTGTAGAGGTAGTGTGATCAAATGTGTGTGGGAAATGCTGGGTTCACGTGAAGCAGGCCTCCTCTGACTTCACTACCATCAGACGCCATCCTGCTATCAAGGGAAGCCTCTGATCATTTCTGTGCAATACGGTGCCACTGGCCACATGTGTCTATTGAGCGCTGGAAATGTGGCTGGTGAGGAACTGAATTTTAAATTCTAGTTCATTTAGGGCCTCCCTGGTGGCTCAGTGGTTAAGAATCTGCCTGCCAATGCAGGGGACATGGGTTTGAGCCCTGGTCCGGGAAGATCCCACATGCCACGAAGCAACTAAGCCTGTGCGCCACAACTACTGAGCCTGCGCTCTAGAGCCCGCGAGCCACAACTACTGAGCCCGTGTGCCACAACTACTGAAGCCCGCATGCCTAGAGCCTGTGCTCCACAACAAGAGAAGCCACCGCAGTGAGAAGCCTGCGCACCGCAACTAAGAGTAGCTCCCACTTGCCGCAACCAGAGAAAAGCCCATGTGCAGCAACAAAGACCCAGCGCAGCCAAAAAAAATTCTAGTTCACTTAAATTAATTTAATTTAAATAATCACATTTGGCTAGTGGGCACCATATTGGAGAACACAGCCCCAGAGCCTTTTATATTCTAATAGGTGTTAAACGGCTTTTCCCAACATGCTTGATCAAAGATTCAATCTCTTTCTCTTTTCGTGTATGGTGTGCTATTAACCCCTATTTTGTAGTTTGGGAAATCCTTCTCTGGTCCAATCCTCATTTAACAGATGGGAAAACTGATCCCAGAGAGGGGAAGCGACTTTCCCAAGGTCACACAGCAAGTTAGATGCCCAGCTGAGGCTTGAATGCAAACCTCTCTCCTGGTCCAGCTCTACCTCTCATGTTTTTTGACTACTTTAACTAAGGGTTGACGCCAAAAGGAAGAACCGACACTGAGTTTGTTTAGGGTCCAGTTCTGTGACAGGAGCTCGCCAATACATGGACTCCTTTCATCCTCTCAATTACCCTGTGAGTTGGGAATTAGTAACCCCAATATATACATAGGAAAACTGAGGCTCAAAGAGGGGAAGAGACTTGCCCAAAGCAATACATGTGGCCATTGCTTGAAATGATCAGAGCTGTGTCCAAAATGTGCAATCGGCAGGGAAAAGGTGGGGAAACACCAGGAAGGAGAAGAATAAGCCTCCGTAACCAATGAACAAAGAATTGGGGTGGGGGTAGGAGCACAGGAAGCTGGCCCAGGCCCACAGGAAAATCAGGATAAGAGGAGAAAACACTTGAAAAAGACAAAGCTAAAAAATGACCCCAAACGTCAGTGTCCAGGGATGAGTGGGCCTCTGGTCCTTGGACAGCCATTCTATAGGTTGGATGGCAACCAATGGGAGAGTTGGTGTGAATGCTCTTCCCCTTTCACAGGGGAAGCCGTGACAAACTGGCGAGTGAGAGAACCAGTCAGATCCTGTCTTATATGAGGTTTGGCTCTAGAAGGTGTAAGCATGGTTTATAACAGCCAAAGAAGCAGAATGAGGGAACAGGTGGTTGCCTTGACTTAAAATTGTGTAAATAGTGCAGCCACAGACGTGAGCAAATGAGCAATGGCTAGTTCAGAAGAAGGGATGACTTAAGAGCCCTCAACCAATAATGAGTAATAAGGGACAATGGATGGCATTGTGCTGTATGGGTAGTTAGAGCACCATCACAGGAGATATTCAAGACTTCTTGTCTGCAGAATGGGGGCTGGGAAGGGATTAGATGCTGGGAAGGCATCACTTCCTTCACCCTCCACGTGTCTTTTACAGAAGGCAACCATACCCCCATTCTCAGGATCTGCTCCCACAACACTAGGTCATGGGCGGTGGCCCCTCAGCTGGCCAATCAGGTTCACTCTCCTAGAATTTGAAATTGAAACCTAAACACTGGCCTCTGTCGGGTGTTTGAACTGAGAGGACCTGCAGAGCTGGGGCTGAGGCAGCCAGGAGTCCTGAGAAAGCTAGTGATGGGAGAAGGTGAGAAAAAAGTAGGCGTGCAGCCCAGATGGGCAGCGGTGGGGGTGGGTGATGTCATTTTTATTCTGGTTTTGTTTCTGGCTCCTTGGAGCTAGGGATGCTCTTCCAGCCCTTGCCCTTACACAAGGATCCTGCCAGTAACCCGCTCCACCTACCGCCCCCCCACTTATGCTTAAGTAGGCTGAGGGGGTTCTGTCCTTGTAACTAAAGTGAGGCGTGTGTGTGTGTGTGTGTGCGTGTGTGTGTTTGTGTTTGGGTGTTGGGGGAAATGTATTCAATATTGTGTCTGAGAGCCTGTGTGCCTTGTGAGGGTATATCCTTTTCTCTGACCTCAGGTGGTCTTCCCATGTGTGACGTCAGGGGTTGAAGAAGAGGCTCTGTTCTGACAGCCAGCTTTCTGTTGCAATGCTAAATGCCTCGGAAAAACCACATTCATTCAACAAGTCAATCATTCATTCTACAAATGTTTATTGAATGCCTACTATGTGCCAAGCACTGTTCTAGGCAAAAGGGACGAGGCAGTGAATAAAACAGATAAAGACAAACCAACTAAACTTTCATGCAAGAACGGCCTCAGTTTTTCCATCTGGAAAGTGGAGCAGGGGCCCCGGGCAAGAGACCTGGAACCCAAGAGGCAGGAGAGGTGCGTGGGTGGTGACGCCTCCTGGGCTCGTGTTGCAGGCTGGGCTGGGCTGGACCTGCCAGCGGGCCTGGCCCCAGCCCCATTCCTGGCTATTGGGCTCCCCAAGCAGCTGGCCTTCACCTGTCACTGCTTAGCAATCCCTATTTGGCCTGGGGGCTGCCCCACCCGCCCTCTGACTCACCCCCTAGGCCTTCCCCAAGCCTCTCCTTTGACCTTTGTGTGTGGTGGGATCCTGGAATACCAGGCGGGGTTCAAATACCAGGACCACCACTTTCTGTCTATGTGACCTCAGGCAAGCTTCTTATTCTCTGTGCCTCCGTGTCTCCCTCTGTAAAGTGGGTATAATAATAGCATCTTATGGGCTTCCCCGATGGCGCAGTGGTTGAGAGTCCACCTGCCGATGCAGGGGACGCGGGTTCGTGCCCCGGTCCGGGAGGATCCCACATGCCGCGGAGCGGCTGGGCTCGTGAGCCATGGACGCTGGGCCTGTGCGTCCGGAGCCTGTGCTCCGCAACGGGAGAGGCCACAGCAGTGAGAGGCCCGCGTACCGCAAAAAACTTTGGCGGGGGTGTCAATTAAATGTATTTATGGTTTAAGCCACTTTCAGTTGGCTTTTCTGTTACTCGAAGCCGACAGAATCCTGACTGATAGACTCTCCTGAGCCTCAGTTTTCTCATCTGTAAGATGGAGATGATCATTCCGAGCTCACAGAACTGTGAACGTTATAGGAGAGAACATGTGTGGGAAGTCCAGCGGCCTCTACAGAACAAGGGGCTCCCTCCTGTCTTCCTCTGCCCGGCCCAGGACCCGGTGCCCGTCACAAACGCGGCTGCCTCACTTCCTGCTGCTGCGCTGGCCGCAGGTCCCCGACGTGCCTCCCAGGCTTGACGGGGTGTCCCCTGCGGGCCCAGCACAATGGGAACCAACGTCAACCCCAGTCCCGCGGTGAGTCAACGAAAGAGGGAACCAGGGCTGGTTCTCTTCCCAGGCGAGTGGCAGCTGGGAGAGGCAGCTAGACCTTAGGGCTGAGTCAGGCTCTGCCACAGCCTCGGTGTGTCGCCAGCCAGTCCGCCACAGCCGTGCCTCTACGCCTCAGCTATTTTATCTGTAAACTGGGAATAACAATGGCGCCTGCTTCCCAGACGTGCTCTGATTAATTGAGCAGGTGTGGTCAGGTGCTTGGCGGCCACAGGAGCTCGAAAGTGGCAGCTCCCTTAGTCTTTGACTCCCCATGACAGCTTTCTGGTCCTTAAAAGCCTGCGACTCTGGGGATCACGTTATCTAGCTTTTTTTTCTTTCTTTTTTTTCCTTTTATTTATTTTTGGCTGCACTGGGTCTTCATTGCTGCTCGCGGGCTTCTCATTGTGGTGGCTTCTCTTGTTGTGGAGCACGGGCCAGCTTTTTTTTAAATAGTGCAACTTCTTCACATAAAATCTTGTGCACAGGAACACTCATAGCAGGAACGTTCATTTGCGATAGTTAGAAACAACTCAAATGCCTGTGGACAGGTCCCTGGGTAAACAATGGTGGTGCATCCATCCATACAGCAGAACACCAGGCAGCGCTGGAAAGGGATGGACTATCGATACATGTAGCAACATAGATGGATCTCAAAGTAATTATGCTGAGTGAAAGAAGCCAGACAAAAAAGAGTACATACTGTATGAGTCCATTTACATTAAAAAATCTAGAAAATGCCAAATGGCGTGTGGTGACAGAAAGCAGATCGGTGGCTCCTGGGTAATGGGGGAACTGAAAAGGGGCACGAGGAAACTTTTGAGGGTGGTGGATAAGTTCACTCTCTTGATCGTAGATGGTTTCCCGAGTGTACATATATGTGAAAACTTATCAAAGTGTACACTTTAAGTGCGCCAGTTTATTGTGCATCAGCTCTGCCTCAGTAAAGCCTTAAAAACAAAACAAAAGTCTCACGTGAAAGCCCAATGCATAAAAGTTGAAAGTGAAGGACAGGGACTTCCCTGGTGGCACAGTGGTTAAGACTCCGTGCTCCCAATGCAGGGGGCCTGGGTTCGATCCCCGGCTAGGGAACTAGATCCCACATGCACGCCTCAACTAAGAGTTCATACATGTCACATCTAAGGAGCCCACCTGCTGCAACTAAGGAGCCAGTGAGCTGCAACTAAGGATCCCATGAGGCACAACTAAAGAAGCCCACCTGCTGCAACTAAGACCCGGTGCAATCAAATAAATAAATAAAATTTTTTTAAAAGTGAAGGACAGAGCAGCTCTGGGGGTGGGGTGAGGGCTGGAGTACCAGCTCATGCCCTTGGCCTCTCCCCACCACCCAGGAACACCTTCGGCTCGCTCAACCTGGAGCTGCAGGGTCCACTGGGTCTCCACTAAGCACATTTCAAAGAAACACGGACACTTCTGGGAGAGGGGAAGGGCCCTGTATAAAGTCACACAGTCTGAATGGAGTAGAACCAGGGGCAGAAGGCTGGATTCCCCCCTGGGTGGCCAAACTCTTTCCAACAGGCACTGGGAGTGGACTGAGTGTCCATCCATGGCCCCCAGGATGGCCCAGCAGCACAATCAGTAAACGGGTCCGAGATTCACCCCGTGTTCAACCGTATACTAGGCTCCAAGGGGAGCACAGAAGTAAGCAGACCCCAGCTTCTCATCCTTAAGGACCTCTCAGCCTAATTGGGAGCAAGAAAGACCTAGAATTCAGGGAGAATCAGAGACACAAAATTATAAAGATGGCTTGAGTGTGGAATCCCTGGGCTGGAGGACTGTGACCACCAACCAAGAGGGCAGCACGTGCGCGTCCCTCTGGCGGCCGGGGAAGAAGGGTGAGCGGTACTTTGTGACAGGCACAGCACAGGGCTCTTGCCTCGCCCCAGGGTGAGACTGCAGTATGCCGGTGCCCTTCGCTGATGTTCCTATTTCACAGGCGAGACACTGAGGCCCAGAGAGGGGATAGAACTAAACCAGAACCAGAGCCTGGGCGTCCCGACTCCAAATTCCAGTCTCCTTCCAAAGCTGCCCCTCGATAGGGTTGGGCGGGTGGTCATCACTGCTGGGGTCTGGAGTCTGCTGTTCCTCCTGGTAGGGTGGGCACTGGGGGCTGGGCCTTGGGTAGGACAGTGAGATCAGGGCAGGGTGAGGAGAGGATTACAGCCAGCCCATCGCAGCCTATCCCTGGCTGCTGCTGGGTCAGGCGATGACAGCCTTCCTCCCCACTGAGCCCTCTGGAATGCTTGGAACTCGGTGGTGACGGTCCGCAGTTTCTCTTGCCCTGGAGGGGCAGGGAAGTTCTATATAAGAACTCAGAGCTTTGGCCTTTCCTCCTGCCCTGCCTCTTCCTTTCCAGGGGACTTTGTGTACACCAAGCATGGAAACAGCCACTCTGGGACACTTGGCCTACCCTGGTCAGCCTGCCTACTTCCTTTCCCAGCTCCGCATCCAGAATTAAGAAAAACAACGATCTGTAACATTTAGACAGCTCTGCAGTACAAAAGGCATGCTCTCATATACACGCCTTCACTACAAATGTTTTTCCGCCCCCCGAGTTCTTATAATTCAGGTGAGAATCATTATTCCCATTGTAAGGGTAAGGAAACTGAAGCTCAGGGTGTTGGGAGATTTGCCCTGGCCGCAGAACTGGTAAGTGTTCAGAGTTTATTCGAGATCCCAAGTCTCTGGGTTCCTAGCTTTGCCCCACCCTACTCCCACCCTCGTGCTCCCGTTAATACCAAGAGGGAGTGTCGTGTGATGGAAAACACAGGCAGCCTCTGAGACATTCAAGTTTGAATCCCAGCTCCACTGCTTCCTTTTGCTTGCTTTTCCCTGGACAGTTACTTCACCCCTCTGGTTTTCATGGTCCTTTATCTGTAAAAGGGGGTAATAATAGTAACCACCCAGCAGGGTTGACGTGCGAATGAAACGAAATGCTCACACATGAAGTACTTGGCACACGGTGAGCAGAAAGTACTCAATAAATGACAGGGGCTATTTTATCCCAGGCCCTGGAGGCGAGACCATGTCTGTCCTGAAGGTCTACCTGGCCCTGTCTCCTCGCTGGCTTCTGGGAGGATCAAATGAGATGGCAGATGGCAAAGGGCATAAAGTGTGTGCCTTTATCTCTGCTAAGACACGAATGACCACACAAGACCCAGATTGTCTGAGTGAGGCTACTTTTCAAATTTCATGTCTCCTCTGGACAGAAGGGAACTAAGAAAATCCTAAGGCATGTTCAGGCAAGTTAGTGTAAACTTCTTTCATAAAGGAGGGCACTGAGGCCCCCAGAGGAGCAGGGACCTGCTCACAGCCACACAGCAAGGCAGGGTGGAGGTGGACCCACAACCCTTCCCACTTGACCATGGGGTTGATTCCTCTGTCCTGCTCCTCCCAAAGGGGCCCGACCTGGAGAGACTTGGAGATTGTTGCCCAACGTTTAAGGGCAGGTCCAGGATGGAAAAGTCATGTCTTAGCAGGAGCCACCAGTGGAAAAATGAATGTGATGGGTCATGAATCAACAGAGCAGTGAGGTTTTCCCACATCTATCTTCACTTGTAGTCATGGAACCCTGGCATGTACCTTGTTTTAGGAAAAGGACTTCTCCTGAAGCCTGGGCCCAGCTCTCACCGCTGTACTTAAGAGGGTCACCGTCAGACAAGGCAGGTCTGGAGAATGAGATGAGGCACTTCCCGTGAGGCACCGGGGGTACTAACCCAGGCTCTTAGATTTGCATGAACCAGAAAACCCAGCTCAAACTGGCTTCAACAATAAGGGGAATAGGACTTCCTTGGTGGTGCAGTGGTTAAGAATCCGCCTGCCAATGCAGGGGACACGGGTTCGATCCCTGGGCCGGGAAGATCCCACATGCCGCAGAGCAACTAAGCCCGTGAGCCACAACTACTGAGCCTGTGCTCTAGAGCCTGTGAGCCACAACTACTGAGCCCACGCACCCACAGCACGTACTCTGCAGCAAGAGAAACCACCACAGTGAGAAGCCCGCACACCGCAACAAAGAGTAGCCTCCGCTCGCCGCAACTAGAGAAAGCCCGCACGCAACAACGAGGACCCAATGCAGCTAAAAATAAATTAATTAATTAATAATAATTTTAAAAAAACAATAAGGGGAATGAACTAACTCATGCATCTAAATTTTCAGAGATGGATCCTCAGGTGTGAGCTTGGTCCAGCAGCTCAAGTGATATCACTATAGTGGTGGGTTAAAACCAGTCCATAATGAAAGGGAACCTTCCTACACTGTTGGCGGAATGTAAATCGGTGCAGCCACTAGGGAAAACAGTATTAAGTTTCCTTACAAACTAAAAATGGAGTTGCCATATGATCCAGCAATCCCACTCCTGGGCACATATCCAGACAAAACTCTAATTTGAAAAGATACATGCACCCCAATGTTCATAGCAGCCCTATTTACAATAGCCAAGACATGGAAGAAACTTAAATGTCCATCAACAGAGGAATGGATAAAGAATATGTGGTGCATGTATACAGTGGAATACTACTCAGCCATAAAAAAGAATGAAATAAAGCCATTTGCAGCAGCGTGGATGGACCTAGAGATGATCATACTAAGTGAAGTAAGTCAGACAAAGACAAATACCATATGATATCACTTATACTTGGAATCTAAAATATGGCATATATGAACTTATTTATGAAACAGAAACAGACTCAGACATACAAAACAAACTTAGGGTTACCAAAGGGGAAAGGGGGTGGAGGAGGGATAAAGTAGGAGTTTGGGATTAGCAGATACAAACTACTGTATATAAAATAGGTAAACAAGGTCCTACTGTATAGCACAGAAAACTAGATTCAATGTCCTGTAATAAACCATAATGGAAAAGAATATGAAAAAGAATATGAAAAAGAATATGTATATATAAGTATAACTGAGTCACTTTACTGTATACCAGAAACAAATACAGCATTGTAAATCAACTATACTTCAATTTTTTAAAAAAGTATCCATTAAAAAATAAAAAAACAATCCACAAATACTTCAACATTCCCTTCAAACGAAGCCTAATTGTTCTCCCTTCGAGTGTGGGCTGGACTCAATGACTTGCTTCTGGAGGATAGAAAAAAGTGGAAATGAGAGCATGCAACTTCAGAGACTAGGTTCTAGAAGGCACTGTTTTTCCCGCCCCCAACTCTCCGGGGGAAGCCATCTGCCATGGAGAGGCCCACTTGGTGACAAACCGAGGCCTCCTCCCAACAATTATGTACATGAGCCATCTTGGAAGTGGGTCTTCCAGCCCCAGTCAAGCCTTCAGATGAATGCAGCCCCAGCCAACATCTTCCTATAAACTCAGGAGACCCTGAGCCAGAACCACCCATCTAGGCTCTCCAGATTCCCAACCACAAACCGTGTGGAATAAATGTTTCCTGGTGGTTTTTTTGTTTGTTTGTTTGTTTTTTGCAGTACGCAGGCCTCTCACTGTTGTGGCCTCTCCCGTTGCGGAGCACAGGCTCCGGACACGCCAGACCGGGGCACGAACCCGTGTCCCCTGCATCGGCAGGCGGACTCCCAACCACTGCGCCACCAGGGAAGCCCTTTTTTAAAAATATATTTATTTATTTTTGGCTGCGTTGGGTCTTCGTTGCTGCTCACAGGCTTTCTCTAGTTGTGGCAAGCAGGGGCTACTCTTCATTGCAGTGCACAGCCTTCTCATTGTGGTGGCTTCTTTTTGTTGTAGAGCACAGGCTCTAGGGGCATGGGCTTCAGTAGTTGCAGCACGTGGGCTCAGTAGTTGTGGCTTGAGGGCTCTAGAGCGCAGGCTCAGTAGTTGTGGCACACAGGCTTAGTTGCTCTGCTGCATGTGGGATCTTCCCAGACCAGGGATTGAACCCGTGTCCCCTATATTGGCAGGCAGATTCTAAACCGCTGTGCCACCAGGGAAGTCTCATGTTTGCTGTTTTAAGCTCTTAAATTTAGGGTGCTCTGTACACAACAACAGTAACATAAAAGCACAGACCACGTTCTATTTCTCCATGAAGTCTCTTGGCCCTGCCTTCTGCTTTCCTCCATATATTGGCTTCATCCTCAAAAGGGATCCTCTTTTGGCATAAGAGCGGCTGCACCTCCAGCTCTCACATTCCCTCAACAGACTCTCCAGGGAACAGTATCCCTCCCAGTAGTTCTGCAGAAGCGAAAAGCAGCTCCTCCCCTCTAAAAGCCATGCCGACTTCTGACAAATCACCGGCTCTGGCTGAGGTAGCGTCCGTCTTTGTGACCGAGGATAAGGGAATGATGCATTCCTTGGTCTAAGCCATCAGAGCCCACCCTGGAGCTGCAGGTGCCACCGCAACCCCCAGCCAATCACATGGGATTCCAATAGAGCCAAATATGGCTCTGATGGTGGAAGAGATGGGGAACAGCTGCTGGAAAGCCACATAATAGCCATGACGTCATGGTAGTGGTGGTGGAATACTCAGGAACAGGAAATCTCCCACGGGCCTGAGCATCCTCCAGAGTGAAGTGATAACAGGGCTTAGAGGTTAAGGTGAGGCCTCTGCAATCAGGCAGCATCCGAATCCTGGATCTATACTCACCAGCTTATGTGACCTATCTGGGCCTTGGTTCCTTCATCCATAACATGGAGTTAGAATGCCCAGGAATGCAGGTGGAAGAATGAAATGAGGTGCAGTAAAGGCTCAATAAATAAGTCCTACTGTTCATTCAAATTCTTCACTGAGCACCCACTGTTGCTTGGCTGTCTCTTTCCCTGGCTAGACAAAGAGGCACCCAAAGGAAGAGACCGTGGTCATGTCTTTGCCTTGGTAACCCCAGTGCTTGGCACACAGTAGGCACACACATCTGCAGACCTGAATCATTTGGAAAAGGGAGCAAATGTTCTTTTTGGCTCCAAGGGACAGGGCTAAGACCAACGCCTGTGTGTGGAAGTCCTAGGGATCAGGATTCAATTTGCTCTAAAGGAGAACTTTCAGATAAAAGGAATAGAGATATCCATAGTTATAAAAGAAAATGAAAGGAATATTTATGGAAGACTTACTATGTGCCAGAAACGAGCCTAAGCCTGTTTCTGGTCCTGTTGTGTTTAATCCTCACAAGTCTATGAGGTAAATACTATCATTAACCCATTTCACAGGTGAAGAAACCGATGCAGAAGATGATTGAGTTTGTTCATTTACTCACTCGTTTACCAAATGAGTGCCTTTCCTGTGTCAGGCCCTGGGGATTCACCCATCAACAAAGCAGACAAGTGTTTGAATCACCCGCTGAGCAAAGAGCAAAGCTGAGACATTAGAACCCAGCTGTGTCTGTCTTCAGAGCTCGAGTGCATGACTATTACATGGATTCCTTCCAGAACAGGATCCTCATAAAGTGGTGAGTTTCCTGTCACTGAAGGTGTGCAAGTGAGAACTGGAGACAGCTAGGGGCCAGCTGTAAGGAATTCCAACTTGGGATGGACTGGGTGAGCTGCAAGGGCCCCGTGGCCGTTCTTCAAGCTCTGGAGCCGTCCAGAGAGCCTCAGAGCACTGAATCGGGCCTCTCGCTGACGGGAAGAAAGATAAGGATGGAGGGAAAAGGAAAGAGGAAGAAAAAGGGGAAGCGGGAGGAGCTGACTAACTTCTAGGGCGTGAGCTCGCGCTGCGGGCACCCAGGGCCCGGGCGCCACCTAGTGGAAGAATTTGAGAAGCTGCTGGAACAGGAGAGAGAGACAAAATGAAGGAGCTGGCGGTAGGGACGTGGACAGAGAAATTGAGAGTGTGACAGATGAACGTGTTCTGCTTCAGCGTTCCAGACCCTCCTGTGCATAACATTGTATATAATGTAAGATATATGTACATTATAAAATACAATGTAAGCATTTTTTCCTCCACATTTTGACCTCTCTGGAATCACCATGCGTCTTCACAATGAACGGCGTGATATTTAATAGATGGTGGTGCATCCTCCTATTGCCAGCATCCAAGCTTTGATAAAACTTGGCCATAACTCTCACTGATGAAGCCTTCATGATGCTCCAGGCATGAGCTAAGCCCTTGACATACATTATCTTATTGAATCTATGCCCATTTTACGCGAGAAGGAACTGAGGCTGGAGGTGAATCAAGGTGGTAGAGTCAGAGGACGTGAAGCTCACCTCCCCACACGACCGCAGCAAACATACTGTACCTGTGGAACAATTCTCACAGAAAACCAACTGGAAACAGGCTGAGGGAGGCGAAGTCACTTGCTTAGCCTCACAGTGTGTCTGTGGCTGAGATGCTGCTGCAGAACATTGTTCCTGCATTGTGGCGCTGCACTGCTCCCCTCTTTTATGTCCCTGAGCATATGGTTTTATCACTATTTGATTGTCCCTCTGCTCCTACCCCCCCATTCCCGGCCATGTGCCATGAACTCCACTGGATCAGGGTCTGCCTTCCATTCATCTCAATTTAATTATCCTCAGAACCCTGTGAGGTGGGTGCCATTATTACCATTTTATCTGTAGGGTATGAGTTTAAATAAATAGAAGCATCTAACATTTTTAAAATTATTTATTTTTGGCTGAGTTGGGTCTTCGTTGCTGCACGCGGGCTTTCTCTAGTTGCAGCGAGCAGGGGCTACTCTTCATTGTGGTGTGCGGGCTTCTCCTTGCGGTGGCTCTTCTTGTTGCAGAGCATGGGCTCTAGGCACGCGGGCTTCAGTAGTTGTGGCATGCGGGCTCAGTAGTTGTGCCACACGGGCTTAGTTGCTCCGCGGCATGTGGGATCTTCCCAGACCAGGGCTTGAACCCATGTCCCCTGCTTTGGCAGGCAGATTCTTATCCACTGCACCAGCAGGGAAGCCCTAACATTTAAAAAAAAAAAAAAAAAGACAATAAGAAATATACAAAAGGGAGAACTGTAGCTGTTTTGATGTTGGCATGGGGTAATTCACTTTCTTTTATCTATTTTCCGAATTTCCTGGTTGTACAACAACGACATTTAAAATGTATTCTGCAATTTTAGTTCATGATCTGCCCAATGGAAAAAAGAATATTAAACATTATGTATACATGCTTTGATCCTGATGTTTGTAGCTACATCAGTACTTCTAAATATATGGGGGGGGAACCCAGTTTGTTCCATATATTAGAGGAGGGGAGCTCAGGGAAGGTTGAGCGTAGTCAGGTAGAGTACTTGACCTGAGGTAGGTGTCCTTGGTTATAGCTGGATGATGGGATTGCCAACAATCTTTTTCTTTTTTTTTTTTTTTTGGCCATGCCACATGGCTTGCAGGATGTTAGTTCCCAGACCAGGGATTGAACCTAGGCCCCCACAGTGAAAGCGCCGAGTTCTAACCACTGGACCGCCAGGGAATTCCCAATTTGTTTCTTTTTGTTTTCCAAATTCTCTAAAAGTGAATATGTATTTTTCTGAGTTAAAAACCATCATCGTAAATACGTCTCTAAGTCCAAAAAGGATTAGGACATTAGGAGACCAGAAAGGATATCCCAGGCAGAGAATAGCACGAGAAAAGCAAAGGAACAAACGTGGGAAATCACAGGGTACCTGGCGGCTGCTCTGCACATCCTGGCTGTCTGGATGTGTCCCGATGGTCGGTGGCGTGAGCGTCCTCCTCCAGGCAGGGCCCAGACCAGTCAGGCTTACCACTCCCCTCTGCTCATGTTGGCTATGTAAGCCAAAGCCTCCATGCTTAAATTGCTAGAAGGGTCTCTACCCGGTTATGCACTAGGGAAAGAACAGATGTGGGACTTTGGGGTTCACAAAGGCCACTTCTGCACATTGTTTCCTATTTTGGGGTTTTTCCTTCCACATCTCCAATATCCCGAGAGCTACTTCTACCCCTGCTTCAGAGGCACCTGGTTACTCTCAGTCTGTTTCCTTTCGCTACAGCAGAATTAAAGCTGGGTGCCCTCAATAGCCCCCTGGCTGAGGCAGTCTGAGGGGGTGGCATGGCACCTGGGGGAGCCGTGGCTTTACCTTGGGGCAGTCGGTTCCCATGACAAGGCCTAGGCTAGATGGGTGGTTTTCGCATGGTTTTTGGTTGCAGAACCTTTTATCAAAAAGAATCCAACAGGGAAGCTCAAAGTTTAAAAAAAGCAGAGCAAAGCCCTTGCAAAGCTTACCTGTATCATCTCTCAATCCCCCAACAAAGATCAGTACTACTAGTGGCCCCATCCTACAGAGAAAATCTGAATCATAATTCTCCCCACTTAGGACTCTGCAGGGCAGTTTACAAACTGGTAGACTAGGTGACCTGTAAGGTAACGGCTTTCCATTTTGTTGACTGTATCAATCACATTAGAATACATTTTACATGGTAACCCAGTTCACAAGCATACATATGCACACAAGCACACAGGCACACACACACCATGAAATAATACTTAACCTACTATGTGTGATTCACACTTAAATTTACGATTTCATTTTTTTATTTTAATGCTGGTTGCAACTCATTCAATTTTACAATTCACTGCCGAGTCTCAACCTGCAGTCTGCAAAACACTTCCTTAATGAAGTTTCAGATGAAGAGTTGATGACTGGCCTACCTGGTGAGAGGCATCCGTATACTCTGTGCACGTGGCACCACTCTTTAAGAATCAGCACATCAGCTTCTCCTCCCATGATACATCTGAAATAAAAGGCCATCTTGGCAAAAACCTCTTATGATGTGAAGGCCTGCCAACTTAACTATATATTGACAAATGTGGAAGATTTTTGCAAAGAAATACAGGAAAAACCTGTATTTCAGATCCTATCATCTTTCCTTTGAAAACAGATTTGCACGGAAGACCACTTAGGGGTACAGCAATAATTGAGTTCCTAAGAGCCAAAAGACAATGTTTGGTATGAGCTAAGATGGAACTTTCAAATGAAAAATACAGCAAATAAGCTTTCAAAAGGCAAAAACGTCTTACAGACTTTTGGAGCTGGTCTTTCAAAGGAAGGAGCAGAGTTGGGTCCTCAGGACATTAATGCCTTTCAAATTTCAACTTCCAAACTTCTTCAGAGTAATTTTTCAGAGTAATAAGCTCCATCCTTAATTTCAATGCCTTTTGAAGAACCACACATATTTGGGCAGATTTTCTACATTCGTCGTCTAACGTGATTCTGTTACAATACCAGACAGGTATATTGAGGAAAAACAGCGTTCTTTATCAGATGGTGGGAGAGACAATATCAACTAGACCCGCATGTACCTTAAGTAAGTCACACTCTCCCTTAGTCTCCTGATCCTCTTCAAAAACGTGGGAACAAATTTTTGCTTGGCCATAGCCCCCCAGCCCCAGCCTCCAAAATGGGTATGAAAGTTCCACAGAGCACTTTACAAATGCATTATCAGCTCTACTCTGCAGAAACTCTGAGAGTCCTACAGCCACAATTTCAGAAATATTCTCATACAGATACAAATGTGTTTAATGTGGCACTGAATACTGTATATAAAATAGATAACTGATGGGGACCTACTGTGTAGTGCAGGGAACTCTACTCAGTGCTCCGCGGTGGCCTATATGGGAAGGAAATCTGGAAAAGAGTGGAGATATGTATTTGTGCGGCAGATTCGCTTTGCTGTGCACCTGGAACTGACACAACATTGTAAATCAATTATACCCAATTAAAAAAAAATGGCATTGGGGCTTCCCTGGTGGCGCAGTGGGTGAGGGTCTGCCTGCCGATGCAGGGGACACGGGTTCGTGCCCCGGTGCGGGAAGATCCCACATGCCGCAGAGCGGTTAGGCCCGTGAGCCATGGCCGCTGAGCCTGCGCGTCCGGAGCCTGTGCTCTGCAACGGGAGAGGCCACAACAGTGAGAGGCCCGCGTACCGCGCAAAAAAAAAAAAAAAAAAAAAGGCATTGAAGTCTGTCAGCACATGAAAAGATGCTCAACATCATTAGCCGTCAGGGAAATGCAAATCAAACCATAATGAGATACTAGTCCACACCCACTTGGATAGTTATTATCAACATGACAGATAACATGTGTTGGCAAGGATGTGGAGAAATAATAACCCTCATACACTGCTAGTAAGAAGTTCGGATAGTGTAGCTGCTTTGGAAAATAGTCTAGCAGTTTCTTAAAAAGTTAAGTATGACCCAGCAATCCCACTCCCAGGTATATACACCCAAGAGAACATATGTCCACATAAAAACTTGTATGCCGAATGTTCACAGCAGCTTTATTCATAAGAGCTGGAAAGTGGAAACAGCTCAAATGTGCAACTGATGTGGATAAACAAAATACGGCATATCCATATAAGGGAACACCACTCAGCAATTAAAAAAAAAAATGGAGTACCATGGATGAACCTTAAACACATATTAAATGATAGAAGCCAGACACAAAAGCCCACATACTGTATAATTCCAGTGAAATGTCCCAGAATAAACAAATCTATAGACAGAAAGTAGTTGCCAGGAGCTGGGGCTGATGGGACTGTCAGTAGAATGGAAAGTGACTGCTAATGGGCAGTTTCTTTTTAGGGTGATCAAAATATTCTGGAATAGGTAGTCGTGATGGTTGCATAACCTTGTGAATATATTAAATACCACTGCACTGCACACTTTAAAATGGTGAATTTTATTAAAAAGAAAAAAAAGAAAAAATTACATTAAATAGGGCTATGTTAATTAAAATCCTTTTTAGACATCCAAACTAAAATTTACCATAGTTACTAGAATGACCACATATTACGTTAGCTAAGAAAATGGGAACCTCTTTGTACTATCATTGCTTTATATGTATTAACTATCACACTTAACCCTTCAAAAACAACTCTGAAGTAGATTCCACCATTATTTAACTCGGAGAGAAGAAATGGCAGCACTTAGAGGCCAAATAACTTGACCAAGGTCACACTGTAGAAAGCTGTGCTAGAAACCCTGGTCTACCAAACTCTATGTTCTTGTCCACTCCAAATTGTTTGCATGTGTTTTACCCCCAGTGGGCAAATACTAGAGAGCAGCAATCACCATGTCTTCATTTTCTTTACCTCAAGCCCTAGTAGTGCCTTGCAAGTACAGAGGCAATGACGGTCAATTAAACTTATTTACTCATCGGTTCATCAAGCATTTGTCCTTCTACGATGTACCAGGCATTGGGGACACAGTCACATACAAGACCAAGTTCCTAAGGACCAAAAACATCATCTCAGGTGGTAATAATTGCTATAGATGAAAACAGAGGAGACGAAGTTGTTCTTCAGACAAGTGTCTGAAGAAAACAAAGTAAACATGTCAGATCCGGCAGTGAGGACAAAGGCCCCGAGAGAGGTTTAAAGGAAGGGCAAGGAGGTAGGTATGGCTTGAGCAGACTGAGGAGTAGAGATGAAGGTGCCAAACTAGGTGCTACTGGGTCTTGCAGGCCAGAGTAAGAAATTTGGATTTTACTCTGAAGCAGAAAAAAGGAGCTGAGGGTTTTGAGCGGTACTATCATGACAGGCTGCTGGGAACAGAATGGCCTTGTGTGCATGAGGATTGGAGGGTGGACAATGCTGCCACTGACAGTATCAACTCAATTTTGAGTAAATGAGAATGACAGGTACTGAATGGGACAAATAAATCAGAGGATATGTTCAATTCGGTATGCCTTTTAGACATCCAAATGAAGTTATTAACTAGGTAGCTCGATAGAGGTCTAGGTCAGGAAGTCTAGACGGGAAAGAACTTTGACACACAAAAAGACATTTAAGGGACTAGGGATTCAGTGTCCTTGGTGGCATTCCCTACAAACTCCATCACTTCACGTTTCAAAGGATCCACTAGAGATGAAAGAGCTACTGAGGTAGGAGGAAAACTAGCGCTGCATCTAGAAGGTAAACCAGTGTTGCCCCCTAGAACCCAAGAGAAGGAAGTGTGTCGACAAAGGAGTGAATGACTGAGTCAACTCCTGCCAAGAAGGCTAGTAAAGGATGGAGAATTGATCGCTCATTTTGGCAAAATGGAAGTTACTGCTAACCTTAACAAGCAGTTCAGTCAAGTGGAGGAATGAAAGCGTGTTGAATAAATGGGACAAGTGAATAAATGGATTGAATGAGTGAATGGCTAGATAGATTCCAAGTACCCCAGTGATGTTCATTGGTTTGTTCATACTGAAAGGGGTAAATCAGCTGCAACCATCTTAGAAACCGGATATCCTGGGGACTTCCCTGGCGGTCCAGTGGTTAAGACTCCACGTTTCCAATGCAGGGGGCACAGGTTCGATCCCTGGCTGGGGAACTAAGAACCCACATGCTCAGTGGCAAAAAAACAAACAAAAAACAAGCACAAACTGGAATATTCTGTGCATTTCCTACATCACAGAATTATAAAGTCAAAAGGAAGTCATGTGGAAGATCCCTGAAAGCTCTAAGTTGCCGCAGACACATGTAAGATTCTATCAAGGGTGGAGAGTCACTCTAGATACCTTAGTTCAGTCGCTACAAAAGCAGCTTCATTAATAAGCTTTTGCCTTGTTACAAATCACTCTAAAAACCCACCTGTAAAAATAGCCCCTCTATGTCCATATCCTTTAGATAAAAAACTGCCCACTAAGTTTTCCTGAAATTAAGACATGTAGGCATTTTCCTTCTTTTTGCTTCAACTACCAGAAACTATAATCAAATTAACTGCCTATGTGACAACTTGCTAAGCTTAGATTCACTTGTCAAAAATTCCTTCTTTCTTATGAATGTTGTTGTTTTACCTTATACAATGTTATCAACTCCCAAGTTTCCTCAAATTATATTGCTCACACCACACCACACCACACACCCCCCCCCAATAGAGGGAGGTTGCTCCAGTCATTTCTTAACCTTCGTTCGCTTCCTGGAATGTGCCAGGCTTCTTCTGTCTTGGGGTGTACAGATACTGTTTGCTCTGCCTGAAACTCTTCCCCTATGCCTGGCTGACTAGCCCATTATATGTGTTGCAATCTCACTGTGTGCTTTCCCTTCATGGCATTTATCACATTAATTACTAAAATAAAGATGGTAAAACAATTTCATCACCTCGTTTTTCCCTTGTCTAATCCTCACTCTGCCAAAGGTGCCAAGGGGGTAAAGGCACTGTAAGATTTCTAAGGTAGGTTTCCTGCCGTATTGAGATGGGTAAGTAAAAGTGAGTGGCCAACATTTTTAAATTTAGAAATTTATTGTTTAATCCACAAGCTTTATATAGCTTTAGTTTAAAAAAAAACAAAAAAAACCCCAACAAAAACAAAACAAAAACAGTGAAAACAAGACACTATTTCAAAGTCTGGGCCCTTCCAGCTTTCCAAATACAAGAGCTCTGAAAGTTGTATATACCAATCGATAGAACAAGACAAAATTATGAATGGAGCCATGACGTTTCATAAAACAAAATTTTATGTAACTGAAGGATCCTTCCTGGGACTAGTTAACTGCCTTTACAAAAAATAAAAATAAACAGAACAGAGTGAAATTCCAGTGTTCCAAATCAACTTGTTACACATCAATATAAACCCACAGTGTCCTGGCAAACAACATGCTTTCATTTTCTGTCTCATCCTAGAGCTCGAATCCTGATTCATTTCAGCAGAGACTCCACAGGCAACAGGAAAGATTGTGGCATTAAAATATTCATTTATACTTTTGTGGTAGTTCAACAGTGGTCTTATTTCTGGGAAAGCTTGCAAAAACCATACAAGGTTGGAAGCATCATAACTTAAATGGGTGCTAAGACTCAAATGAGAAAAAGGAAAAAAGAAAGAAAAAGTAGAAAGAAAAACCTCTGGGAATAGACAGGGGCATTTAATGGAACCATAAGAATGCCAACAATATTTAAACCCCCTTTTTTAAAAAGGGGATTTTTTTTTTTTGGCTTAAAATATTTCACTCTAAATGAATTTATGTCAGCTGTCAATGAAAGAATGTCACTAATACACTGTGGACACCTTTTGCAATGTAAATCCATGCCCTTTTTTTTTTTACATGGTGAACTTCAACCTAGCAATTATTACAACAAATGTTATAGTCTAAAGCTCAAACACATTTTTAGCAATTTTGAAACTGAATTGCGTACAAACCAAATAAAATTTACATCATAACAAACATTTCCACCTAGGACTGTGGGGACACTTGAGCCTTCCGCATTGATCTCAGGGCCTTTTCACGCAGGTGCTTTTCTAAGTCATCAAGGTTATCTTCAGCCTCACTTTCAGTCTCCTAAAAAAAAAATATATATAAAAAAAAAAAAACGCCAAAAAGGTCATATCGTTAAATCTTGAGACACCGGTGGGAGATGCTGAGTACAGAGAAAAAGAAAATTCTTGTGATGTGTGCACAACTCTATGAATACACAAAAAAACCATAAAATCACTATACTTTAAATGGGTTAAGTCTATGGTATATTTAATTATATTGAATTTCTTTTAAAAAATATACATTAAGCTTTTTGGATGCCATTCATATTCTTATCGTTAGCCTTAGCAAATTCCTGCTCTTGGTAGGTGGTCATAGAGAAACCGATCAGAAAAGAGTTAACAGCTGAGCATCCAATTATTAGAAAAAAATTACTTAGCTACTTCTCAATACCAAATGATTCAGCTATCTGTACACACTGTAAGAGTGTTCGTAAATACCTTCTTAGGCTCTGGCTCCGCCTCTGGTTCTTCCTGTGCTGACGCGGTTGTGGGAGCAGCAATGGCTGCAGGGGTCACAGGAGCTGCAGCAGCTGCAGCTACAGCCTTTTCCTTCTTGTGTTTTTTGTGCTTCTTGTGCTTCTTATCCTTTTTGTGTTTCTTGTCCTTCTTTTTCTTCTTTTTCTTTCCACCTCCTTCTGGGTCTGAATTCTAGAAATCCAGAAAACCCAAAACAATAAAATCAACCTGTCGAACTAAACATTTTATTTCTTCAAGGGAATAAGCAATTGGACTAATCTCAGGATTTCATACGGCTTCAGGGGGGAAAGAAGACCCAGGGCCAATCAACACTAAGAAAAGTACTCCTAAAAGATGGGAACCACCACTGAAAGCAAAGACTTCCAAGAGTTGAAACAGACCTTGAAGATAAATGATTTTTTAAAAATTTCCCCAACTAACTTCACATTAAACCAGGCCTCCCAACCACAAGCTATGAATCAGGTCTCCAAGACTGGCCTGAGTCAGGGTGTACCTCCGTATGTAAGGAAAAGCACCATGTGCAACAGGAAGAAAAGTCTCTGAACTCAACTAGACCTGATTTGAATTCTGGTTCCTGAACCTATTAAACTAGTTGACCTCAAATTGCCTGACGTGTTCTGAGGCCTTTTTGTCAACCCAAAATGGGTATAACAATCCTTGATAAAGCTGTTACAAAAGTTAAATGGGAATATCTGTAAATCACCCACAATACCAGCCTAACATGTAGGCTTTTAATAGCTATTATCCTAAATACAAGCGTGTATGAATGCCACATCTCTAATCACTGTCTGATCTATCTCTAGAATGTGGGTACATTGTTCTCCACCACATATATTCCAAATTTAAGCAAAGGGTTGGCTCTGCTATAATTGTATCTAGTCTATAATTTTTAAATCTCACATTTCTAAGCAATTACTTAAAATTCCTCAATCCATTCAGTCTGCACAATAATTCAATCCTATTAAGATGGACATCCACCACTGATTTTATACAATACAGAAAGCTGCCATGATTAGATTAATGAATCACAAAGAAAACAGTTTAAGCTCTGATATTTTAATATCCCAATGATATTTAAGCTTGACAATGTAAAAACAAGAGTGTTATTCTTATCTATGTAGCTTGCCAAAGATCAGGCTATATGGGACAACAAAGTACTTTCCACTCCATCTAACATTTCACAAGTTGTGAGGTTCATTTTTTATTACAGAAATAATGTATTTACACTGTAGGAAAAAATAAGACCATTAAGATGTAAAGAAGAAAAATTAAGATCACGCATCATTCTCCTTCTAACATATAACCACCGTCGACATTTTGGTATGTTCTTGTGATAAAGTGTATTTTTTCTATATAAAAATGTAATCAGACTAATAGACATGATCTAAGATTGAAATTTTTATTGATTGTGACCATAACTATCCCAAAACCTGTCAAACACTAGAGAAAACAGCACAAACGCTAAACTATTTTTCTCCTAGATAACAGAATCAAGGGTAATTTTTTTCTTTCTGTTTTTCTAAATTGTCTACATAATCCAATCTTCACCACCAAGATAACAGTATTAGACATATCACAAATTAGTGGATGTCTAGAGTACTAAGCATGGACTGTGATGCAAACACCACCACTTAACTTGTGCCTCCTTTTGAAGTCCATCTGAACCACAGAAAGTAATGCCCCTCTGAACTACAAAAGACAAAAAATTCTCTCCTTCCAAGTGACCACGTATAATTATAAAAGATGTCCAAAACAGGGCAGACATACCCTTGCCGGTGATGGGCTTGGTGTTGGGCTTTTAGCCTTTTTAACCGGTACCGCTGGTGACCAGTTGGTAGAGGGTGACTGAGACTGGACAGGGGATGGAGGTGCTGGGGGCTTTTTAGCTGCTGGCTCAGGAGATCCCGAGACAGATCGGGAAGACGAGACCCTCCTTACCGACTGAGGGCTTGGTGAGGCAGCTCTAGAAACAGAGGGAAAAAATAAAACATTTAATATCCAAAAGCACAGATCCTTCTTTCTTAAGAGAAAACAACCAACTACCATTATACAACCAGATAATGAACTTTAAGTATTTCACAGCACTTAGTCTGCTGGTTGATTATACTAACACTTATCAAATTTTTACCACCTAAGTCTCCTGGAGAGTAGTTCAAGCTCCACAATCCTCTATCCATTCTGTTAATGATTCTTCCTGTATGAAATTAGTAATGCCAGTTCCTATTTAAGACTGCTTTTATCAGTCTTACATAGACATGCAAGAAATATCCTATGCATCACTTCAGAGCTAGGTTTGGAAACAGACTCAATAAGCCTGATATCCCTAAGAACCAAGTAAAATCCTACGGCATGTAGCTTATACCATGAGGAACTATCCTGAAAACAGAAAGGATCTACGAATAGGACCTAGAATTTGCCTTAAAGTTTGTATTCACAACTATTCTTTTCTGTGATTTCTCAGTTGGGGGGTGGGGGGCTTCCAAGCATAAAGAGCTATGCAAGTTAGTGTTCCTAACCAAAAAGGATAAAATATTTTTACTTTTTTATCTTTTTGGGTTCCGGAGTCCTGGAGACTCTCCTAATGGGCCTAGAACTTGGAGATGGGGACAGCCTTCTTTGGGGTGATGACGATGCTCCTCTTCGAACAGCTGGAGGACTTGAGGAGGTCTGAGGAGCTCGAGGCCGTGGTGAGGGCGAATGCCGTTTGTTTGGTTGTGGTGACCGGGCCTCCCGGGTAGATCGGCTCGGGGAAGACCCTTTCCTATGCTTTGATGACAACGAAGGCGAACGTCTCTTGGTGACTGGGGAGCTTCTTTGTTTGGGAGGTGGCGAATGGGAGACCCGACGCTTTGGTGGTGGAGACGGTGATGGCCTTCGTTTAGGAGGGGGAGGGGGTGAAGCCGTTCTTCTCTTTGGAGGTGGAGAAGGAGAATATCTCCTCTGTATTGGAGGAGAGTATCTTCTTGGGGAAGGTGAGCGACGACGTGGGGGAGGAGAAGGAGTCCTAGGAAAAATAAACGGTCCAACAGAG
The DNA here is from genome assembly GCF_039906515.1 of Pseudorca crassidens. Taxonomy (NCBI): domain Eukaryota; kingdom Metazoa; phylum Chordata; class Mammalia; order Artiodactyla; family Delphinidae; genus Pseudorca; species Pseudorca crassidens. The sequence continues at coordinate 19,115,845 of NC_090297.1, read as the reverse complement.
TAGAAACAGAATGCAAAGAAAACTATGTACTTATACAGCACCACACAGAGAGAGAATATTTCTAAGTGGAAATGTCATGTGTTTAAACTCATTTAAGGTAACAACAACAAAAAAATCACTTAGTAAATTCCTGTTTATCCTAGATGACTACAAATAGGTCATTGTGATTAATGGAGAAATTTAGTTTTCAGACTGAATTCAAATTTGTCAAAAGTCATTTAGCATGGGCTTCCCTGGTGGCGCAGTGGTTAGGAGTCCGCCTGCCGATGCAGGGGACATGGGTTCGTGCCCCGGTCTGGGAAGATCCCACATGCCGCAGAGCGGTTAGGCCCGTAAGCCATGGCCGCTGAGCCTGTGCGTCCGGAGCCTGTGCTCCGCAACAGGAGAGGCCACAACAGTGAGAGGCCCGCGTACCCCCCCCCCACACACACACAAAGTCATTTAGCACAATCCATATAAAATCAACTTAGTATTTTTTTAGAAGAGAACCTGGCATTGCTCTAAGGAAACTGAAAATCCATTATCACTATGTAGCAACTAGATAACTACATTAGCAAGACTCTGTTGACCGTGTTCAACTTGAACTCAGGAAGTCTGTGCTTTAAAGAGCTCTCCTGTGTAGGGGGTACCCTCTCTAAACTGGTGTTTGGACTCTGAATTAATAATTAGCATTCACTTGCACAGCTTTAAAAGGCATCTCTACCCTGCCCCCACCAAGACAGACTTACATTTTTTGTGCGTCAAAATAGTATTCAATGGAAGTCTACTGCTAGGCAGAACGCATCCCTGTCAAAGTCTCAACTTGGCCTTCCTCTTAATGCTTAATCCCTACATAACCCTAACTTGCCTCTCAGGAATTAAACCTCAATAAAACATTTAGTTCCAATGGCCTGATTTTCTCCTGAAACATTCAGACCTTGAGCTCAAAATATTTTCCTGCCTAAAAATCAGCTTTGGGATAGGCCATACATTGGGCAACACCATAGAGTTTTCCATTTTGCCCTCATATTTAATAACTCTGAACCCCCATTTCCTCACCTGAAAAATGGGAATACCAAGCAAGATCATCCTGAGGAGACATGAAGTACATAAAACATCTACCACTTTACCTGCCACATAATGGCCATTCAGGAGTTGTAGCTGCAACTATACCGCTTGATAATGTGTTTGAGCAATACTCTTAAAATTTTTTCCCCCCTAACTTTTATTTTGAAATCATTTTTGATTTACAGAAGAGTTGCAAAATTAGTGGAGACTTTCCACTTACCATCCCATATAACTACAGAAAAATTACCAAAACTATGAAATTAACCTTGGTATTAACTAAAATACTAATGTCACCCCAGTTTTCTCTACTAATGTCCTTTTTCTGTTCCAGGTTCCAAAAATCAGGATCCTACATTGCGTTTAGTTGTCACGTGTCCTTAGTTTCTGCCAATTTGTAACTGCTCCTCAGTCTCTCTCCCTCTCATGATTGACATTTTTTTGAAGAGTACTCATCAGTTACTTTGTAAAATGGCTTTCAATTTGGGTTTGTCTGACAGGGTCAACGCTCTGTGTCCAAAGATCCAGTATCCACAAATTCAACCAACCATGGATCGAAAATATTTGAAGAGAAAAAAAATTCAGAAAGTTCCAAAAAGCAAAACTTAACTCCCCACTATAAAGTTAATATTTTTTCCCTCTGTAATCACTAGTGATCCTGCCTTTTAATTTAACATCTTTATTGATATGTGGTTCACAAATCATAAAATTCACCCATTTGAAGTGTGCATTTCAATTGTTTTAGTATACAGTTGACCCTTGAACATGGGTTTGAACTCCATGGGTCCATTTATATGTGGATTTTTTTTTTAATACTTATTGCAGTACTACACAGTCTGCTGTTGGCTGAATCCGCAGATACGGAGGGCCAACTGTAAAGTTATACTCAGATTTTCAACTGCGTGGAGGGTCGGTGCCCCTAACTCCTCTCCTTGCTCAAGGGTCAACTATATTCACAGTGTTCAACCATCATGACTCCCCATTCCCATCCCACCCTAGGCACCATTTATCTAATAACTCTCTATCTCTACAGAGTCATGTGTTCTGGACTTTTCATGTAACTGGAATTGTATACTATGTGGTATTTTGTAAACAGCTGTGCATGCCACTCGAATAAAATATTTCAATCACAAAGATTCAAAGTTGCTCCCTTTAGCTCCCACTAGCCTACGTGATAAAGTACCTGCGTCGTGGTGGTGGTGTGGGAGACCTGCGTCGACGAAGCGGAGGAGCAGGAGAAGGAGAACGTCGCCTTCTGGCAGGCGGTGGGGAGGGGCTTCTCCTCCGTCTACCACTAAACCAAAGAAGAATTATAGTTGATTCAGAGTCAGTAACATTTATAACTAAGTGATCAAGATGATTTAGTTTCAATCATTGTCAACCCAAAGTGCAGCAGCTTTCACTCTATCCCTCAAAGCAGTGTTTTTCAAACTACAGTGTAGTTAGTCAAGACCCTGGGTGAGAACCAGGATTTAAAAAAAAAAAAAAAAAAAGGCCAGAAAGAAAGGAAGAAAAGAAAAACAAAGCGCTTTAACTTGTGCTAAGAGTAAATTTTGTATTGTGAAATTTTTGTTTCTGTATATAAATATGCAGTCTGAGTCATGACATAAAACATTCTTAACATGACGCAAGGTGAGACAAGGCTGAAAACGCTGCCTGAGAGCATTGCTTTTTAACTAGAATGTACATCAGAAACAGCGTGGAAGCTTATTTGAAATGTGTGTTCACCAGGTTTGGGCTATGGTCTAGCCAGTATATGTTTAAAAAGGTTCTTCAAGTGGTTTTTGATTCCTTGTTAGGAACAACTGTTCTAAAGCCTAGAAAAATACAATGTTCAAATACAGATATTTAAGGCCCGAAGTCTGGGTGTCACTGCTCCAAGTTCTTGATTTTTTAAGAAGTATGTTCCCACAGTTCAACAGTTGCAAACTATTAACTAAAAACACTACCCCAAAGACAAAGGACCAAGGCTGTCTGAGCACTAAAGCCACTGGGAGCAATGCGGTTAAAATATAGATAAGAATCACAGACCTTAATTCTGAGCAGTTAGGCATTTAACCAATTAACATAAAAAGCACACCTGAAAAATACAATTATAATCAACTGGACTAACTCATAGTAGTCTCCCAGCAGATATACTAAAATAAATACCAAGCCAGTTTGACATCTATTGGCCAAGTTTGTGTATACAAAGAAGTCAAATAATATACAATTAACCCTTAAACAATGTGGGGGGCTTGGGCTTCTGCGCTGGCAGATTCAATCAACCGAGGATCGTGCAGTACTATAATATGCATTTATTGTAAAAAAAAAAAAAAAAAAAAAACACCATGTGCGTGTAAGTGGAGTCACACAATTCAAACACATGTTGTTTAAGGGTCAACTGTAATTAGTTCTAAATTTCTTGCCCAGTACAGGATTGATGCTTCCTGTGAATCTGGAAGTATTTTCTAAAGTTTACTAGTCTTGATTCCCCATTAAAACTAAGGAGAGTTCATTAACAGAACAATGAAAATTCTGACATTCATTAGTAAATTTAATTTTTAATTTAAATTTGCTTATGCCCTGTGGGGACTAAGACCTCACTCTGAACAGATTTAAAATATAAACTACAGGACAGATAAGCTTCAGATGAAACATAGACACCAAATTATTAATTACAAGAAAGAACAGTAAAGGAGAAGCCACTTTACTAGCAAGGCTAATCTGAGAATTACGGAACCTAGAGAAACAGGGTGGACTACTGTTTCAACAGGTAATGAAGATTTCAAACGGGAAAAGACATTTGGGTTTTGACTCAAAAAAGAAAAACAAAGGTTTACACTCATAAACTCTGAGGGTGAGATGATACAAAGCAGAACTCCCAATGTGTTATCAGTAGGTGTAATAGCAAGAGAGGCTATTACTGTTGATTATGTGATTTCTCTTTTAAAATATTCTCATAAAAAAATTTAACTCAGATTAGAATCTATTATAATACACTAATGACCTAAGATATTTATTCTGTGCCTCAGTTTCATTTGTAAAATGAAAGGCTTGGAATAACTAGAAGGTCCCTTCCAGTGATGACCTTCAATGTCCTGTTTCCATGTGAGAAAAAGCCAAAAAGAGAATAAGAATAAAACCATAACCTAAAAAAAAAAAACAAAAAAAACCAAACAAACCAAACTAGCATACTTAAAGGAACTACAAGAAAAATTTGATAATCACTTATAACTGGAATCTTGACACCCGATGGCTCTATGACCTAAAGGCTACAGTTTCTTACCTGAGCTGATATGGCATACATATCAGGGGTTTAAAAGAAGAGGAAGAAGTAGAAGAAGAAGGCTAAACATTTTCTAGTTACTGTGAATACTAGTGCCAACTCAAGCCTTCAACTGTGTATAGAAATTGTTGAGTACAGAGGTCTCCCCCCACCCAAACTGCACGAGAACCAGTTTCAATAAGCCTTAAAACATGAAGTAGCCCTCAGCCCTCGAGTATGTAGGAATACAAAAGTCTTATAAGGACAAAGACAGCTTGAGATCTCTGCAGTGACCTCTTCAGAATCACCTCACTTCACTAGTCAGGCTGGTAATGAAGACAAGAAATTATAGATGCAACAACTATCTTTTTATACTAAGTATGATCAATACACCATTCACTGTTAAGGAAAGAGTGTTCAATACCCAAAGACACATGTTTAGAAGCATGAAAAATGCTGCATTTTTCAATCTTTAAACTTTATATATGAAATATTCAAAGCCAGGCTGTATTTCCCTTCTTAAAAATAAATACTGAAGTGTGATCCCAAACAATTCTTTCTCCATCTCCAAATCCTAGAGACTTGATGGCAATCTCCAACATCATTATCCATAACCGGCGGGGGGGGGGGGGGAATCTTACCACTAACCTGATTTTGTAAAGCAATTTTTTAGCTGCTGTACTAGCAATTTTACAGAAACCTGGAGTAATCACAGTTGGGAACAGAATACCTTTGTACCTAAATTTTTTTTAAGGTTTCTATTTTTTCTTGTCAAGTAAGTTACTTCCACAGCACAAACACACCATTTTGCTCCATCATATACACTGCCAACTGGTTCCAAAGAACCTTTCCAAGAAAACACTCTTATTAATTAGTGAGACTACTTAAAACAACACAGCTTCAAAAACTGATCTATAAAAAGAACAATGTGAACATTTCAGGAAGGATAGTTAGAAATTTAGTGACAGCAAAGACCTCAGAAAGCAGAAGACTAGCAAAGACAGTACAATGTCATGGTGAAATGGTATAGTCAATGGCACAGGTCTAAGATCTGGTTTTGTCACTCTGTAACCCTAAGAAACTCACTTACTACTTCTGAGCCCCTGTTTTCTCACTTATGAGATACGCCTGAATTAGAGATTTCTATGTATCACCTGGCTCTAAAATATTATGGCCTTAGGGTCACAAAGACCCTGATGACCAAACAGGTTCCAAAAGGATATGCAACTTACCTTTCTACTGTAGGAAACACTGAACAGGGCCAAAGCCTCACAGTCATTTTTTAATCTTTTAAATGTTTCTCCCATGTTTTTCTTGCCTTCCCTATAGTCACCACAAAGTCTGTTCCCACTAAATCTAAGGAACTATTACTACTGTCCTATCTCTTGGAAAGACCTCAAAAAACAGAAGACTAACAAATACACTGTAAGTGCACAAAACTCTAAATCCAAATGATGCTCTAAAGTGAACACTGTGTATGTTTTTATCATTATTTTCATGTGTAAGAAAATAATCAAACCAAAACAATTGAGGAACTTCTCCACAGTCATACCCTGTAAACGTCAGAATGGGATGTTACCTAAACAGTAAATTAAGTCACTCAAACTTTGACATGTAATCCTAATTTACAAAATAGCATCTAACCAACCTTTTAGTCACTGGCGATTGCCATCGCTTTCCCATCTGCATCCTGAGAGCAGTGGAAAAAAACAAATGTCAAGAATTCCATTCACCAAATTAATTACTTCAATGGAGTTAAGTATCACTAATGGAGATATATTTTTTTAGATATTCAAACATGGTCGGGAGTTAATGCTATGATTTAACTGGTCTATTCTAGTCATGCACACGTTTGACATACTGGTACAAAACTTACTAAGTTCTCATTAAATAGTAATGACCACGGAACAAAGAAAACCCAAATACCCCCCAAATCTGACCATCTCCTACTGTGAGTTCTTGAAAGCAAGGAGTTAAGCAAATTCTAAATAAGCCCACAGCCCATCCCTTAAGTTATGAAGTTTTATCACAACTACAGAACACCACTGAAGACATTACCGAGGGGAAGTCTCTTTCTGGCGCTTTCGAGGTGATGGAGAGGCACTCCGGGAAGGGGAATGTCTCCGCCGCCTGCCTACCTCACCATTCTTCACATGGGACCTTTTGGGTCGCTCATCTTCTGAGGAAGAGGAGGAGCCAGAATCTATAATTACACAATAAACAAAAATTTACATCAGGTCTATGCTTAAGAGTCTATCTACGTTTTTGGAATCTAAGCAGATGGAGTGTCCAAATTAGGAAATCAAGTCCACTAATATAAGCAAGCACATATACAGCCATCAGTTCTGAAAAAAGGTAATATCGATATGTGCTTAATGACTTGAAAGTCAAGCATACATAAATATACGTTATTATATAATCACGTTATACAAATCATTTCCACAGAACAATCCAACAAGACAGTGTCCCTTATAAATCTAGTGATCTTCCAGATAACTAAGTAAAGCTTAAAAAGCATCTCAAGCATTATTTAATTCTTGTTACTCTATGTACTTTTAAGGCTACTGAAAGTCTTACTAGCATTTGAATAATTTACTTCATATCCCTATTATTTATCAAACAAACAAAATGTATGTGACATTTTCTACAGGCCTGGTAACAGTCAAGAACTGCAAAGAGAAACACTTCATTTGTACATGGTTTCCTTAACTTAAAATAACTAACAAGTCCCAAATACCAAAAAATATCCAAAACTTACATGCATTTTCAAACACTTCCATGATTAACCTCATCTTAAAGAGTTGCAAAAGCTGTATGGCTTTTAACTGACTTAATGTCACTGTGGGATGCTTTGGTTTCCATTTTTATAAATGAAAAGCAAAGGTAGTGCCTAGACTCAGTCACAAATACCAACTAAGCGAATAAAACCAGGATATCTGGTTTAAAAATCAGGTTTCTGCGTACGTACTTTTTAATTCAGAAGTTCCCCTCCTAATTACTATTTTACAGATATACTCACATAAGCACAAACACACAAAAAAACTAGAAATAACCTAAATGTCCAAATAGGCGAGTGGCTCAACAGATGACAGCATATTATCAAAATTTTAAAAATGCTGCAGCTGGTAAATAAATGAGGTAGATCCTTAAGAATTAACAGGGAAAGATGTCTAGCTATAGTAGGTTAAATAGGCAGGCAATATAATCTACAGTTTGAGCCTGTGGGATTTTTTTTTTTTAAACCACAGATACTTATACATGCACAGAAAATTTCTGAATAAAAGCTTTGGGGAGTAAGACAGGGTTGAGGAAAGAAATATACTTTTCCAATTTCTATTCCTGTTTTAACTATTGTACTAACACTTCCTCCTAACATATTTATACACAGGCACAAAAATATTTCTCCTAAGTATTGATACATTCACTACACTTTCGGATATTTTTATCTTAAGTATTTTTATTAGGATATGCAGAAAGAAAAAAATGTAACCAGTGTCCATACCAGAGGAAGACTGCTGGTTCTGTCGTCTGTATTGGCGTCTCTGCTGCACAGAATCTGCTGCAGCCATTTTGCCACCTTTATCTTCTTCTGAAAGATGGATGCATTTAGAAAGTGTTTCTTTAGTCATGCATACAGAAAATGTAACATATTTGAATTGGGAAATGGTCTCCTAAACCTTTATCTGGTTGGGTCAAGCAATACAGCTACTCTTTTTTAATAAAGGAGGAGCTTAAAATGCCAATTTAAATGCTAACTTAGACTATCTTCACTAAATATAATAAAAATAAACTTATTTAGGCATTTGTGACAGTTCGGTCTGCATGCCAAGCACTTTATAAACATTATTTCAGTTAACAACCAAAGACCTAAAGGATGGTACTGTTATCTGCATTTCAGAGATGAAAAAAAAAAAAAGTAGAGGCTCAGATAAATTATTAAAACAAACAAAAAGTAGTTAGTGGAGCTGGGGATTCAAACAGGCTGGTATGACTTCAAAGTCCTAGCTCTTAACCATTAAGCCATATCGTATAATTAATCTTTAACCAGAATCTAATTCAGCTTAAAAAAACCAAAACAAACAAAAAACACTTACCTGATTCAGATAACTCTACTTTTCTAGGCTTGGGTGCTGGTGAAGGGGACTCTCTTTTCTCAGTACCTTTATGTTTTGTCACTAAAAATAAGGGGAAGAAAAACCCCACTTACATACATACAAAAACAAAACAAAAAGCAACACATCTTCTTAACAGTACAAAAAGAAGTGTGACTATTCTCATAAATAATTTACTGACAATTAAAAAGTTCCTATAAGCCCCTGTTATCATTACCTGAAGCAGAAGCAAGAATTTGTAAATGTTTGGTGAAAAGCCTCAGAAAGTTCTACAATGATTTTCCAATTTTCAAACTTTCAGATTCTCCCAAGAGAAACTTTAAGAGAAATTGGGAGCTGCTGTTTCTGAGTAGAACAAGCTCTATGCTAATGCATAACATTCAGCTCAGTAAAGTAAACCTCTGTGTGCTACCCTACAACCTAAAACACACACTCTTAACTACAAAGACCTCATTAACATAAGACCTTTTAAGCACCCCCTGCAGGTTGGTCCAGAAAAGTAATGAAGATGATAAATGATAAATGACATAAGATCTGATGAAATTTTCAGAGAAAAGTATCTGGTCTGGAGAAGAGGAACAAATTAGTCACCTAAGAGGCTGAAGGCTTTTGATGTAGAGTATAACCTTCACAATAGCATGAGGGACTTAAACTACCTGTAAAAAAGTAGACCTTCACAATGGTAAAAATATTAAATGCTAAGGCTAGAGGATCCTTTCCAAAGATTTAAAAAAATTAAAAAAATAAAAAATAAATAACCTCAACTGAAGTCATGCGGGTAATTGAAATGGACTAGGATCTGAACCCAAGACACTATTTCTATACCTATGGCACAGGCGTTCATTTCTAACAATTGCTATCTCTGTCCACATTATCCATCCCATTGCTTCAACTAATGTCAAAAGTATATACACATGGGCTTCCCTGGTGGTGCAGTGGTTGAGAGTCCGCCTGCCGATGCAGGGAACACGGGTTCGTGCCCCGGTCCAGGAGGATCCCACATGCCGCGGAGTGGCTGGGCCCGTGAGCCATGGCCGCTGAGCCTGCGCATCCGGAGCCTGTGCTCCGCAACGGGAGAGGCCACAACAGTGAGAGGCCCGCGTACCACACACACACACAAAAAAGTATATACACAGATAATCATTAATCTTACCCTACATTAACCTGAAACGTTATTTGAGACCATTCCTCTAAGAACTAGACTTGAAAACAATATGATCCCCTCAGTACCCTTACACCTGTTTCTGTTTAATTAACGCAATTAACATGGAATGTTTAACCTAGAATTTAGATACATTTCATTTAACAGATGCTCATTCAGAATACTGTAAAGACTTATTCTAAGGGGCAGTAATTTAGCAATCTAATCATTTTTGCTGAAGTAATCCAACTGAAGAATTTACCACTATACTTTTAAAATACCAGCATTTTATTAATTCTACCTAATAAGCCTTTTGGACAAATCACTGGATTGGGTAAAAAATCCAGTGACTAGTTAATCTAGTGATTATCTAATTATCATGAAATATAGTAGCAAGACTGCATTTAAAACTTGTATTTTAGGGCTTCCCTGGTGGCGCAGTGCTTAAGAATCCACCTGCCAATGCAGGGGACACAGGTTCGAGCCCTGGTCCAGGAAGATCCCACATGCCACGGATCAACTAAGCCCGTGCGCCACAACTACTGAGCCTGTGCTCTAGAGCCTGTGAGCCAGAACTACTGAAGCCCGCACGCCTAGAGCCCATGGTCTGCAATGAGAAACCACCGCAATGAAGAGTAGCCCCTGCTCGCCGCCAACTAGAGAAAAGCCTGTGCACACCAACGAAGACCCAATGCAGCCAAAAAAAACCAACCAAACAAAAAAACTTGTATTTTAAGAAATTCAAAGACATGAAATAGAAATGCCTTTAAATTTTAAGGATTCAAAGCTATTTTTGGGGTCAGTACTCTTCATTTTTAAGTGTCAGTTAATCTTCAATTCTTGAAAAAATATTATAGGCATCTAGTCATAAAGCCAAACGTCAAAGTACCACCTTAGAGAACTGGATGTTTGGATGCCGGAATGCATTTTCCTCTGAGAAACATTACAAATGTGGTTATGTTTGCTATATAGTGGTCAAATACCTATTTAGTAAATAATACAATTGAACTACAACATTACATTTTTTCCCCACAGAAACTTGTATTTGGAGTTTTATCCTGATCTAATCTCTCAATAATGGCTTGGGTACAAGTCTTAAGTCATTGTTGATATAATCAGCATTAAACAAGTATCCATTATATACCCCCTACTCTGGTTTAATAAGACTGACTGAATCATAGCATTATTAATATCATACATGTTTCATCAATGTTTGCTTATCTAGATAAAATTTTCACAACTTATTTTTATTAAAAATTTTATTTTTATGTTAATGTTGTTTCATTTTTAGTATTTAAGGGGCAAAATCATTCTAAAATGACGTCTGAAATCTCCCAAGTCAATTGAAAAACCAGAATTTTAAATTTACTTCAATAGTCCTATTAATCATTAACCTTGCAGACTTGCTCAAAAGATCACTTGTAAAGATAAGTCACTCTGTGACCAGAATTAGTAAAATAATCCGTAAGTATCTACAGAGCACATTCATATGGTTATGCTGATCTAACTCAAAATTATTACCACCACCATATGTATAGATCCCCTGTAAACATACTTCATTAAATATTCCACTGATTTCAAAGCACTATTTTATGTACTAAGATAATGCCAATTTAACTATGACATGCCATCGATTACAAAATGCGTCCTGAGGACTCTTTCAGATGAGAATGTATATTATGCTCCAAATAATTTACCTCTAATTCTCCAAAATACTTTTCCTGCCTCCCTCCCACTCCATGCACCCACTATTAACAGCAGAACCTTAAAGCCCTGATTGATGACTACCCCACGAAACACAAAAGAAAACTCTATCACACTTCAATGCTATCAATGCTTTTATTAGCAATGGAGACTGCAAGAAAGGAATTTCTGAAATCATACTACCCGGTACAGAAGCTGAAAAACTTTACCCTGCCTTCTATTTCCCTCCTTTAGCAATCAAAACAGGCATGTGGGGGTAGGAAAGTTGGGAAAGTGTACATTTCTGAACTGGGAATGAGAACCCAAATTCTAGTCCTGGATGGCTGACCTTGACCAATTCACTTAACCTGAGAACCTATGACAACCTCTGAAGTCTTTCCTAGCTCTGAAATTTCATCACAGAGGGTTGGGATTGTTTTACTATAAAAAGCTATTTATCTCCAAGTAGTTACAACCAATATTCAGCCTCAGTGGACAAAAGGCAGGCTCTCACTACACTACCCACAGTCAATCTCTTTGGCTGGGTTTTGTTTGGACATGGAAGACCTGTCCCATAAGCCACAGGAACATTACTGGCCCTTTGTCTTCCACCTTGACTTCTCTCCTATGTACATATCCACTGTGACTTGTTTCCAGGAAAGCAGCAGCCCACTCTTCCCGACAACATATCAAGACACAAGAGGTTGGTATCTGTGCAGACTCTAACAAAGGTTAACAAGTAATTCTTAACAATCAACCTATTTAACAAGGATTCAGTCCTCTGCTCAGGTACTTTTATTACCCTTTGGCTATGTGATGTAAACAGAAAAATCATAATCTGATGAGTTTTTGCAAAGTAACAGATGGGAACATTCAAACTATTATTTTACTAGAGAACTTTCTGGCTCCAGACAAAGGAAAGAAGTATTCAGAAGTGCAAAAACTTCACAGGAAAAGAAAAAATAGGTTAGGACAACAGGCATCAGATGTGGACACGGTGACTGGAAACTATTTTGAACAAAAAGTAATATGAGACATGATATTATGAAAATAAGTGATCTTAAGACAACCCTCCCATACTTGTGTCTGAACCTGTAAGACCTAAAGGTTTCTCTATTATTATCCAGTTGCCTAAGTCTAAAGAGCCAATTCAACAAAAATGACCACATAATATTTATGTTATCAGCAAATTAACCTGTTAAGGTTCAGAAAATAATTTGTACATTACTCTTTACAAATTACCATCATCTGTCAGTTCCCCCCTCACTCTGACAGCTTGTCTATACCTCACAGTAACAGATCAAAAAAGCAAAATTTGCCTTTCTAGAACTGCCACACTGCAAGGTTGTGGGGCCAGTGGGTGGTGGTAGGGTGGACACAAATGAAGCAGCAGGGTGCTGATTAGAAATCCTGCTCTCACCAAATTCATAAAAACATAGTCAAGATTTTGCCTGAAGTATCCCTGATTTCTTCATTTATAATCTGAAAATTTAAATGTGATCAGAGCAACCCCAGTATATATTAATCTACAGAATGCTCCTTAACATCCAATTACTATAACAGTTCTTTTAAGATCTCCCCTCCCCCACTACTCACTTATCACACTGTGTATATCATTCCAGTCCTAAGCAACAAAGGCCCAATTCAAATGGATACCATAGTTTTTCTCCACGTATATTTAATGCTAAAGAAACAAACCCCAATGGACCACAACCTTCACTCAGACTAACATGGCATTCTACTTGCCTGGCAGGATCACAGATCATAAATTCCTCAGAAATCAATCTGCAGAATAAAGCAAGGACAATACTCAGAAGAACCCTGCCTAGGGCCTAAATTAAAAAAACCAATCAGCTTTTAGGAGGACACCACGTCCCTCCCTAGGAAGTACAATGTGGCCAAGAAAGAAATAAAACAGAATATGAAGTCCTCAAAAAAGATATCAAACAAAAAATCTGCAGAGTAAAAAAAAAAAAGTTAACCGGTGTCATAGTAATAAAAAGATCCCTTACCATGACAACACAAACTTCGGTAAGCTACCCCAACTCAAACAGCCCACGGCTGGTTAACAGCACACTTCACCTACTCAGTGCCAGAGGGTACTGCTAAAAACAAAACACTTTTACATGTAAACTCCATTTCAACAAACAACAAGAACTTAAAGCAGGAAAGAAAAGGTGAGCTTCTAAGCAAATTTATAAAAAACATGACATACAATTATTACCCAGCAACTTCATACTTTGAAGGGAGTAGGGGACAGCAACAACTGACTAGGTATTTTGTGGCCAAATGAAGAAAGAACATGTTGTTTTTATGTGCTTGATTTTTACCTTTACCTGAAGTTCTCCCTGGAGAGACAGAAACACGACTTTTCCTCGTACGGTTTGACTGCTGGGGTGTCGGGGAATGACGAGTTTTTGGTGGTGGAGTTGCTGGAGGTGATGGCCTGTGCCTTCGCCTCGGAGGACTTGCTGAAGGAGATAACCTACGAGTTTTTCGAGGGGGGCTGGATGTCCTCTTTGGAGGCTTCTTTGGCGGTGACCGGGAACGAGATGAAGAAGAGGACGAGCTACTCCCGGACAAGGATGCCGATGAACGCCTTCTTCTGTGGAATAAAGTACTCATGTTCATTAACTGCATACTTACAGAAAATGACCTTACAGGCATGTACAGTTTACACAACAATACAGCTATTTTTATCCAACTTTTGAGTTTATGTAGCTAAGCACACAAATGAGGTTTTTTTTTAATGTGAGACAAAACCATAACCTAGGACAGGAAACAGCTAGTTCTGAGACTAACTAAATAACTTCTTCTGATAAATGCTTCTGAGTTGTCTTTCCAGTAGTTATAAAATATGTCAAGTGCTATAAGAGAATAACTAACCAGTCTCTTCCCTCCTTAGGAATAATATGAGTGTTTTGGAGTTTGCATACAAAATTTGGGTGGCAAAGTATTTTTTTCATTTAATAACACAATGTCATGCAACCTTTATGTTGCGTTTTTTAAAAAAACGTGCAAGATTAGGAATTCATTTAGCTACATAAACTTAGAAGCAGGGGACTCTCGAATTCTGCGGCAAAATTTGTGGTAAGTTCTGTTGCAATTATGTGTACCTGCAGAATTCACCTTTGGCGGAAGAATTCCTGAGAACCTGAAAAAAAGAAACCCTACCTTAAGTGTGAGATAAAAACTGGCTGAAAGGGAATCTTACACAATCTGCAAATTATCTTGACTGTTAAATGGCTCAGTAAGCAATTAAAACAGGCTGCTTGCAAAACTCCAATATAAGAAGTAGCTGTTTCCACTGATCTTATGCTAGAAAGCACCAGTATTACTTTTTCTCCAAAGGAGAAACAATCAATTTTAGAAAAGTGTGATGCCTAAATTGACTGACCATTTACATCTTCAGTCTCAGTTATCGGTAATAACATCAATTCCGTAATTTTTAGTATTAGTTATAAAAAATGGTTCAATATACCTTGACAAGCCGTCCCCAAAGAAAAATATCTTGTTTGTTTTTGCTTTATTTTGGCCACACCACGTGGCTTGTGGGATCTCAGTTCCCCACCAGGGACAGAACCCAGGCCACAGCAATGAAAGCGCCAAATCCTATTCGGAATTCGGAATTCCCGAAAAGTATCTTTTTTAAAAATATGGGACCCTAGGGGCTACCCTGGTGGCGCAGTGGTTGGGGGTCTGCCTGCCGATGCAGGGGACGCGGGTTCGTGCCCCGGTCCGGGAGGATCCCGCGTGTTGCGGAGCGGCTGGGCCCATGGGCCGTGGCAGCTGAGCCTGCGTGTCCGGAGCCTGTGCTCCACAGTGGGAAGGGCCGCGGCGGTGAGAGGCCCGCGTTCCGCAAAAAAAAAAAAAGGGACTCTGAAAAACCTCAGACTGCAGAAACAAAATTACGGACCTTACTGCTTCCCCTCTTTTATTTCCAAGTTGATTTGGTTCCTTGAAAATACCTTATAGACTCAAAACACAAAAAATTCTATCGTAAGTATAATCTGAAGCACAACCACTAGTTCCTTCAAAAAAACACGTGAAATGCATCATAAAGAACGCACAGGGGCTTCCCTGGTGGCGCAGTGGTTGAGAGTCCGCCTGCCAACGCAGGGGACACGGGTTCGTGCCCCGGTCCAGGAGGATCCCACATGCCGCGGAGCGGCTGGGCCCGTGAGCCATGGCCGCTAAGCCTGCGCGCCCGGAGCCTGTGCTCCGCAACGGGAGAGGCCACAACAGTGAGAGGCCCGCGTACCGCAAAAAAAAAAAAAACGCACAAAACTCTGCTACCAGTGCACCATGCCTCCACTTAGGGCAGGTGTAGCAACAGTCTTTTTGTTAAAAGTTATAGATCCTAACATTTTACCTTATGCTAATTTAAAAATGATTTTTAAAAAAGAACACTGGTATTGACAGTGACTTTTATGCCCAGTCTCTTCAAAAATAGATACCAAACTGCTAATAACGGTTAAATCTATGGAATGGGATTGTGGGTAATTTTCAATTCATCTCATTTCTGTTTGAATTGTTTACAATAAGTACTCTTCTTTAATGTGAAAAAGACACATTAAGAAAGGTATAACGCAAATGGGTTATTTTAATACTGGTAAAGCACTTTACTGGCTCTGTAGCCATCTATATTCAGAAACTAGTGGTAATTAAAAGCCAAAGGGAGAAGGTGGCTAATTCCCTTACTTGATAGGATTTCTTGGTAGGGTCTGAAGTGGTAAAGATTATTAACACAAATAACTGGTAAGATTAACACAAATTCACCAATAATTTGTTTTTTATTTTCCAACACTAGACTAGTGTTATCACTGCACAAATAACAGCATTACATCTCAAATGAGGTATCTCTTATTAAGACATTACCTATTATTACTCATGAGTTCTTTTTTTCCAGGGGAGCACTAATTCAAAGATTAGCCTAAAACAAACATGGTGTACTTTTGTACATCCTGACAATTTCAAACTGAAAGAAACCAAAAAAACAAAAAATCCCAAAACTCTCACCGTCTCACTGGAGATCTACTCCTTCTGTGCCTTGGTGGAGGAGGCATTCGTCTCGGTGGAGTTCTTCTTCGAGGAGATGGCCGTCTTCTTGGGCTTGGCCGCCTTCTAGGTGAGTATGATCTGCCATAACAGAATTAGAATCTGAGTAAATCATGAGCAAGGAATGAATTCCTTAAAATAGTTTTCTCGACAGCTACATTTAAAAAATGGATTTCAAGGGACACAATTTTCTACTTGTGTAGAGATTTTTAATGGAACCTAGAAAGTGTCCCTAAATTGTTGCTGGAAATCCAAAGCGTAACATTTGTGCTAAATGTTTTCCACAGCTTTGATATAATTTACCTAATTCTACCTAGGAGAGTAGCACATAAAATCTAAGATCTATGCAGATCTTAAAGCCACTACTCACCTTGATCGGGATCTATGGCGCCTTCTCGGTCGAGTATGAGAAGGAGAGCGAGAACGTGTCCGGGATCTTGACTTGGAACGCGACCGAGATCTTGGTCGGGTCTTCTCCTTTTCCTTTTCCTTTTTGGAGTTTTTCTCCGGAGAAGGTTCTTTAGGCTCTGGTACTGGTTCAGGCTTGGGAACTTTCAGGATGTCACTGTGTAGGGGGAGAAAAAGCTTATTTTGTGCCTTTTCTATTCAGACTCCTAAGTCTTAATACAGTAATATAAAAAAGCTGTTTCTTTAAAAAGTTTTCAAAATCCATGAAGACATCTAGAAAGATATATACACATCAGTGAAATCCAGTGAACTAACAATTCTAATCACATACATTTTTTTAAAAGTGCAAAGCTGTCCATAATAGTGGGGGAAAAAAGGGCAAGTTACAGTATATAAAATATCTGAAGCAACACAACCAACAGATAGCAGTGGTCACCTTTGGGTCACCTTACTTATACTCCCCTATACAATCTGAATTTCTTTTCAACAAGCCAACTTTATAATTTAAAAAATCTACAAGTAAAACAAGTATTTTTTCTAACACACAGGTATCATATTTACAGTCACTTAGTAACAGCCTAAAATTGTGATATTTATAAATGAATTTTTATGTACTTGCCTAGTAGAAGTGGCCTCTTGTACTGAAGGTTCTTTTACTTTCACTGATGGCTCTGGGAGCTCTGGAGTTTTTTCCTTCTTCTCTGGAGCAGGGGAAGGACTCCGGCTCTTGGTTCTGTGACGGGGAGATCGAGAATGACTGCGCTTTCTCTCTCTCCTGACAGGGGAAGACCGTCTTCTAGGGGAAGGAGATCTGGATTTGCGTCTAGGATGAAAGCAATTTTTTTTCAGGTTTTTTGAATAACGTGGACTGGGGAAGACGGTCAAAAGGAGAAGTGAGATTAACCTTTTTAACTACACTATTATTGTTTATATCTGAGAAGTTCCTTATGGAAATAAGATATCCTATCACACTTACTTAATAGGGAAAGGGCCAAGACAAAACCAGAAAAACAAGCAAATGAAGGATAACAACATTCTCCAGTATACCAGTTATAACAGAGGAACACATTGACGTAGGACTCTAGATTTAGGTTCTCAATCATTCCCAGAGATGAGAAGACCAAAGAACAACTTTTCAGAGGAAGCAGATGCATAAAAGGAAGGAAATATATAATAATAAGTCAAACCTTAAAAAAAACAGAGTTTAGGTGCAGACAGATCCCACCAGAGTTCATCAGGTAGAGTCTAGGTATTCCAGAAAAAATGACTAGTGCAATTAAAGCAAAATGTTCTTCAGAAGAGGATAAATATATCAAACTTGCGTAAGATAGCTTTTTTGGAAGAGAAGCTCCCTTTCCATTTCAATAATAGTTTCCCTAACCTGAAGTAAAACAGTAGACCTGGTTCATCAACAAACAGTTATCATTATGATTTGTGCATAACTCTAGAAATACTGCTTCCCTCATAAGCAGCTTTTAATATCAAGTATATAAATAAAGGGGACAAAAATATTACCTCCTCTCTTTACTAATTCCAGCACATTTATGAAGAAATTAGCAGAACCCTAAAAATGAAAAGCCTAATGGAATTCTCACCACTCACCACAAATATAAAGCTGAACTGTGGAGCTGAAAATGGGAACCTAACCACAGTCTCAATGGAAGGAAGAAGAAAGCAAATATCTGTTTTGGGTTCAGCACAACCATCTAAGAAACGCAGAACAGGGAATTAGGTAAGTACAATAGGAAGGGCTAGTGGGTACAGATTTCTAATTAAAAAAATAAAGAAAAAAAATCGGAGTAAATTAAAATAATAACTCAAAATAATTTAAACTAAAGCAATATGAAAGATAAGTCTAGATTTTGATTTAGGAATTAGGGGGTTGACTAATTCACCAAGATTTTAGAGATAATTATTATAGTCAAAAGATGATCTCTCTCAAAAAAAAGATGAAATATTTTAGTCCAGAGTCAAGCCATAGCTCACCATGAAAACTGTATGATGGAAGAAATTCTCTAAATAGTGCTGTTAGCTTCCTTTTTAACTGTGTAACTTTCTGGACACAAAATACTTTAATACCTAACGTACTCATAAAATATTAGGTATGCAGATTGTACTGTACCTTCTTGGGCTTCGAGACCGCTCCCTCTTTTCTCTGCTGCTTTCTTTTTCTTCCTTATCCCTCTTATCCTTGTCTTCATCTTGCTTTTTCATAGATGCCAACTTTTCTTGTTCAATCTGTAAAGATCAGGTTTTCAAAGTAAACAGTTGAACATTTGAGATCAACAAGCAAATTGAAGACTACACCTGATAAACACCAATGTTAAATATAACTGTCATTTCATCAGCCCCTGGTTTTCAGCAAGACTGTTCTTTCTTCATCCATACTACACACTTTAAGATTGGTACTGAATACTTGCTGAAAATTAATCCCTAACAGATGAACTAAAAAAAGTGGCTGTTTTCAAGCTTACTTTAAAAAAAAAAAATCACATTTATCTTTTGTGATTTAACATGTATTGCCTATATGAAGAGCTTGTGCTTACCTTTTACACTGTTATTAAAGTTCAATTTTCTTTTAAGCTAGATGTACTATACATACATACATATATATATACATACATATATATATATATTTTTTTTGTTTTGTTTTGTTTGTTTTAATTAAATCTACCAAATCATTGGACTCTGGAACAATGACATTCTAAACTCTCTGTTTGGGTAGCGGGGTGGGAGTGGGAGAAGTAAAGAACCAAAACTGAACGTTCAAATATATCACAGCAAAGGAAAACATACTTATCCTAGCTGGGACATGTAAAATTTACAGTGTCTCAGCAGTCTGGATACTACTCTCTCAAATCAAACATTACAAAAAAGAAAAGGCCATTACCTGTCTCTGTTTTATTTCTTCTTTCTTCAGTTCTAGGAAAGCAGAAGGGATTCCAGCGATGTTTTCTTGTGCACTTAAGAGCAGGGGCCACAGTTCTCCCATAAATTCTCTAGCATTTTTTCCATTCAAAAACCCAGTCAGGTTGATTTGCATCATTTTGGAGTCTGGATTCTGCAAAAAGACATGACAGGAAGAGAAACAGGTTACTTCAAAACAAACCAACTGACCAACCTAAAACTCATTTAAATTAGTATTTTTTAAGTCTATCATAGGGGCTTAGATACATATATATTCTTTACTATTTTAAAAATAGCTTTCCCTAGTAGTTTTTCAGCAATATAATCTCTAGCACAGATTACCAAATTCTCTCTCACTCTACCAAAAGCCATCAGAGAGCCTGTTAATCCTTTGTGGATTTCGTAAGTATTTTTAGACTATGGCTGTTAGTGGGCCTTACATTTATTAACTTTAAAAACCATCATGGAACATCCACAAATTCTTGCATTTACTAATAAGGAAAGTGTTTGCTTGCCTGGAAATTTTCCCTCAATGAGAAATGGAAAAGTACATAAACTGTTCACTTCTCTCTAACACTGTAGATAGCTTTCTATAAAATATCTACTGTCCAGTTATGAAAACTAACAAGTTATGCATGCACTCTAACTTTTGAAGACTAAGCTGAAAGCCTGACTTCTACATAAGGAAAATCTATTATAACAATGCCTTGAATTCTCAACTGTCCACAAAGAGCTAAGAGGTCAAGATTTCTCAAAAATAACTGGATTTTTAAATGCTAAATCTGTTGGTCAAGCAACAAGGTCCATATAACAAGCACAGCTCAATAGCACAAAGCAAGTACAGATTCCAGGTGTCTTCAGTTTCTTCTTGGAACCTTGGGGGTTTGGAATCGCCAAGTCCCCTGTAGAGAAAGATGTTCCCTTGGCTTGCTTCCGACTCCCTACTGCAACTCAACCACCTTGAGTTTAATGTTATATCATTTATCTAAATTGCAAAAGACGAACAAGCAATAATGAGTACACAACCACAAAAAAAGAAAAGATTGTTTAAAAAAGTTCTAAACTTTAATCTCATGCTCACTACAAGGGGAATACTACCAGATACTTAGGTTTTTAAAATGCACTAAAATACAAATTAGTAAAGCATTTCTCTAATAAATTCTATCTTTAATCATCATTTAAAAAACGTTTTCCCATATTCCTGGTTTTCTAAGTAAAATGTATACATTTAAAAGGAAGCACTTTCTTAAAATTAAATAGTATTTGAAAGTATTCAAAATAAAACGTAATTACCAAATTGTATCTTAAAAATAGAAATACCTTATCAGTTGAAATGCCAACTGTTCTGTCAAAACACAAGGGCGAACTCTTTGGGAAAAGGATTAATGTAAAAGTAAATTCACATTGGTATATTTGCCAAAAGGTTATACGGTGCATCTTACTGTCCTTTGGGTTGTCGTGGCAAAATAGCAAACTATTTTATAATAAAACTGTTTTTAAACATCAATTCTATCGTCATCTCATATTATCTCACGTATGAAGAAAGGAACAATTACATTTACTGGCTCTAATAACACTGTCAATTTATTTCAGTCTGAAGTTTAACTACAATGTAAACAAAAAATTCTGTGCCTAAGATGTAAGTGATGACTAGCTGACATGCAGCTACAACTAAAAACTTTAGTTCCTTGATTATTTTAAAAACAATATCCAATCAAATCAGAATTGCCCCTCATGCTTCACATAAAAGTCCATCTCATAATAGTATTTTTAAAGAGCAGTGTATAGATTTACCCATTGCTCTTTCCTGTTTGTATTTTTTTTTGTTGTTGTTGTTGATGTTCGGCCACTTTACACAACTCACCTCCAAACACACACTGCATCATCAAGGGAGTTGGGTCAGAGCGACATTGGGACACTCACTCTGCTGTGACCTAATAAGGTGATGGTGCTATACTTCAGACGCAAGGAATAACTTCCATTTTGGTTCAGGCCTTTTAAATCATAAATCACATTATCATTAGAAAATTGCTGTCAAAGTAACTTAACATGTAACAGCAAAATTACAAACAATAAGTTTGATTTTTCACCTGTGTAGCTTTCAAAACTATGTACCTTCACTAAACTTCCAGCCTTAATAGTTGTTTACAAAGTGAATTCTTTTCACAACAAACATTGTAAAATAACCCTCCTATATTTGTACTCCATAGAAAAATTCAGTTTCCATAGATTCACAAAATTATGTCACATATTCAGAAATAAGAGCCATTTGTATATTATTACCTTCACTTCCAGCTGGTTGAATATAAACTCAATCACAACATCATCTTCAAACCCAAGGATTTCCGTTACTCGTTTTGTTATCCAAGGCTTTATAACCTCCAAATTTACTTTGCTCATGTCCACCTGATAAAACATGCAGGCAGTTATTATTGAGTACAACTTCACAACCCTAAAAGAAAGCTCACATAAGAATTTTGTCTAATGAAGTTCCTTTTGGCTTATGAAATTCTTTTGTTTAGCATGGTACAATTTAGCTCATCCTTATTTGTTTGCCCTAGTCTCTGTGTGTGTGTTGTTGTGGCTAGAAGATGGAAAATGTTTAATTACAAATGTTTTCCTTAGTATTCATGTTACAGTCCATCTCCAAAACAACCAAAATGTTTGAATCAACCGTGCTATAAAGGTGTAGGACAGTTTATCCACAAGAATACCTTTTTCTCTAGGCATTCTGCGAATTTCAGCTGCTTCAGTAGCTTCTTCTGTTTGTTGCTGAACCGATTATCCTGTTCTGCACTTGTTCCCTGCAGGAAGAGAAACACATTTCAATTAAGAGCTCAAAGTTAAATTCCTGCTTTTTATCAGCTAATGATGGCTATGACCTTTACAGCTGAAAGAGTAATCAAGTAAACAGAAACACCATCGCTAATATTCATAGGTACAAAATGTATACTCTTTTCACAACAGAGTTAACGTTTTGAAAACTTGACTATTTAAAATTTACAAAACATGTGCTCACTGTAACAAGTCAAACAACATGCAGACTACAGCATAAACCTAACATCTCCTCCACAACCAAGTTAAGTTTGAGGTGTATCTTTTTCACCTCTTTCTATGCTAATAGACATTTAAGGGTTTTAAATGAAATACAGAAAATGCTAACACATACTTTTAAACAAGACCATTAAGCTTCATCCTCTTCTGAAAGCCAGTAGCATGCTTGCAAAATTATTGTGGCAATGCATATAAACAGGGGGAAAAGGAGAAAGAACAGCCTGAGACTATGTTGCTAGTTTTCACAACTTTCAGAACTTGGAATGCAGGAGAAATATAGGTTTACCTCAATAAACTCAATTTCTGTAAAGAAACTGGAAAAATGAGAGCTTACAAATACTACATTAGGACATCAAGTAATCACTAGTCTGAGTTTTGTCATTCCCACTGGCCCAATTAAATACGGAAATAGCTGGGTGTGATATGAAATCTACTGATTGGTTCACGGATTTGGCCACTGTCCCTTGGAAAGTGGTCAAGAAAATTCTTTTAGGAAGGTAAAGAACCTGTATTAGAATCCCAGCTCTGCCACTACTTAAGCCATATGACCTCAAAGTTACTTAACCTCTCCAGGAATGTTTCCTTACTTGCTAAAAACTGCCTTGCAGGGCTGTGTACATCAGAAATGATACACATATGGTAACTGGCATGTGGCAGAAGTCCAGCAAATGAAAGCTACTATTTCTACCTTAACTGAAAAATTCAGTTTACTACCTGAATGACAGTGTACTAAAAGGATAACTGCCCTAATATCTTTTAACTCAGAGCTTAAATCCAATCCAATCAACTCCTCTAGGGAACTGTAGGCAGTATATAAACACTGCACCCTTTTCTTCCAGATTTTTACCAACACTAAAAGCAAACCTCGTTTTTAAATTTGTCAGCCATCTTGCTCTTTTTCTTTTGGAATTCCTTTCCATAGGAAATAAAAAATCAAAAGAATAGGCTATGTTTCAAAATATTCCATTCAGACTATAAGAAATATTGAGTATTTACTACAAAATACTTTGATAGAAATTACAAAATGGAGAGTTCATCTGCAGTGTGAAAATTTGATAAACTCAATTGAAACTATCATTACATAAATAACCATAGTACTGTTTGCATAACCTAAGAACAGTCAAATAACTGTCTGCGTTAAGTCAAATGCCTGTAATAACACTCAAAACTTTAATGAAAACCTAGTTAGCACATTTAAAGTCAACTGAAAAGAAATTTCAATGCTGGTTTTGGAGTGTCTAGAGCTATCTTTACTAAAGTCCCGGTCTTCCCCTCTTCTAACTTTTCCTTTAAGAACACACATACAAACTGCATATTATATGCTCAGAGAATGGAAAGAGCCAACTTACATGACATATAGATTTTGACTTAGACCAACTGGTCTCTATACGGTCCGTTCTGCATTAAAAAGAATTTGCAGACTCTAGTCCTATTAGTGTCACTTGCCCACCCATCTAGATCTCGACTGGGTGCTCATTCCCTACAGGAGTGAAAAAGGGGACGAACAGGCTCCAGCACGCGCCCAATAAAGCACGGGCCCTCAGGGGCAACTACAACGAAAAAACGTCCCCGTCTGCAAGTGAGGCAACTTTCCTCCAGCGGACTTTCAAAAGAGTAAAACAAACGGGGAGGGTGAGGGGTGAGGGACGGTGAGCGGGAAGAAGAGTTGATCCACCCCATTCCCCCGCCTCCATATACGCACATACTTTCTGTTGCACCCTCTGCCCCGAGAGTCTCAGATTCAAACGTTCTAACCACAAATTATCGGCGTTACCCTCCCTGAAGGGATATCAAATTGGGCGGGAGCTCCCGCGAACTCTGACCCCGAGCCTTCGCGAAGGCGTAGACCAGGAAGGGGGGGGGGTCGGCGCCCGCTTTCTCAAGAAAAGCGGCTTAACGCTCCTTCCGGTCCACGCTCTCCTGGGGCGGTACCCCCAAACCCGTCCTCCCCAGGACCCTGCAGCCGCCGGTCACCTCAGGGTTTCCCTCCGGCCTCCCCCCAGGGACTTCCTCCTCGCGGGTCCGCTAGGCCCCAGGACCCGGCGACGCGCACGGCTCGGCCCGCAGGCCCCGCCAAGCAGGCGGGCGGGCGGCGAGGTACCGCTTCGGGCCATTCCCGCCGCCATTTTCCGGCGACCGTCGCCGCCGCGTAGTGGGGGACGATTCCGGAGGAGGAGACTGCGCAGGGGCGCACCGGTCCCCGCCGTAGGGCAGAGGGGAGCGTCCGTTGGCACCAAGGATCCTTAGGATCTTCGAAGCTTCCGCTCGCTGGCTACCCCGTCCCGAGCTCAGGCCTCCTTTCGGGCCTTACCGATAAGCCCCTCACCTCACCCCAGATCCCCGCGTTCCCACTTACGCGGAAGAATCCCGCGTCCATCTTGCTGCCTCGCTCGGAGATCGCTCCCTATCCCAAGATGCACCGCGCCGCCGCGACGGAGGGCGGGACCGGCAGGGAAAGCCGAGCGCCGGGACGCAGAGCGCGCCGCTCCACCCGACCCACCAGCCGACACGAGGCCGCGCCTGCCCAGTGTGGCGAGCGCCCGGCACGCGTGCGCACGCGCGTTCAAGTAGGCGGGCTGCTACCAGGCTCAGAACCTCCCCAGTGGCCAGTCCGGGAGGAAAGCCTCGCGATCGCAACCAATGAGGGGGGGGCGGCGGGGGGGAGACAGAGATAGAGACAGAGAGAGGACAGAGAGAGAGCGAGAGAGACAGAGAGAGAGAGAGAGACACAGAGAGAGAGAGAGAGAGAGAGAGAGAGAGTCGTCGGGTCGCCCCGCCCTGCGAATCCTTTTGTGGAGCTCAATCGGCCTTGTTCCCGGAGCGTGAATTGACCCATCCTTCCACCCGTAGTGGCGGAGGCCTCCCGCCCTGGGGGACCCATGGAGCGATTGAAGAGAAAAGCTGTTACCTCAGAGTGACGCTAGTGGGGCCGCCCGTGTCGTTATGAAAGTTGTGACTGTGTTGTTTTTACGAGTTTGCCAGTTACGGAGATCGGCCCTGAAGTAGCCGAGCTATGCAGTATGAGTGAAATCTGCATTCTGGCCCTGCTCTCGGCTTTCCGTCCCGTCTCCGCACAACTCCTTAGCTTTGGGGAGAAGCTGGAACTGTGGTTTAGATGAATTTCGGTTTCGGCTGCCGTGTCCCCACGCTAGCGGGCAGGAAGCTGAGGAGAAACGTGGCCCCCGGACAGAGCCTGACGGAGAAGCGGCCTGCCTCCAGGCCTCGGGGCCCTCGGAGCCCTCGGCCTCCGCCTCGGTGGCCCAGCTCTGCCTCCCCAGCGCCGTGCTCCGGCAGCGAGGGCTCCGGCATCGGATGCCTTCTGCCAGACTTGCCCTAAGCGCTCTCTTTTTCTCTGAGAGGGAGCATGTGACCGTTCTCTGACCATCTTTTGTAAAATACCCCCCACCACACACGCACACGCAAGCACTCTGGCCTCCCTTTCCTGCTTTTTGTTCATAGCGCTCATCTTGAAACTATGTGTTTACACTTGTGGAATACCAACTGCCTCCTAACAACGTCATAGATTTCCAGCTCAGGTCTCTCTCCCGAGCTTCAAACATGTATCGGCAGCGTCCTCCTGGACGTTTCCACTTGGATAGACGGCTCCTGGTTCCTCCTCCTGTCTCCCGAACACCCTCCACCCCGCCAAAAACCGACCCGCTCCTCCCAAAGTCTTTCCTGCCTCGGTTGATGGCAATATCTTTCCTTTTCTTTAAGACACAAGCCTTGGTTTCGTTCTTGACTCCTCTTCCTCTTATATCCCGGTTCCAAACTGTCAAGAACCCGTTCTGCTATCATCCCGCTTCAAAGCACTGTCATCTTTGGCCTGAACTTCTGCCCTGGGCTCCTAACTGGTCTCCCTGCTTCTGCCCTTGCCACTCAGCATCTATTCTAAATGCAGCAGAGTGATCCCGTTAGAAAACCTTAGGCGTATCATTCTTAAGCTCAAAACCTCCCTATTAATAGTCCCTTATTTTTCTCAGAGCAAAAGTGGAATCCGACCTGATGCTCCCCTATTTCTTCTTTGATCTCATCTAGTACCCTAACACTGGTCACTGCTTGAACTTCTTA
This sequence comes from Pseudorca crassidens, assembly GCF_039906515.1. Lineage (NCBI taxonomy): Eukaryota > Metazoa > Chordata > Mammalia > Artiodactyla > Delphinidae > Pseudorca > Pseudorca crassidens. The sequence continues at coordinate 19,089,120 of NC_090297.1, read as the reverse complement.
AGCTAGCTCCTGCCTCAAGACCTTTGTAGTGTTAACTTTTGCTCTTCCCCCCAGATAGCTACTTGCAAATTTCAAGGTTTTACTCAAGTATCACTTACTCAATGAGGCTACCCTGACTGCCCCATTGGAAATTGCTCACATACTCTCTCTACATCCCTGATGTCTCTCTCTCTCTCTCTCTCTCTTTTTTTTTTTTTTTGGCTGCGTTGGGTCTTAGTTGTGGCACACACCATCTTTTTGTTGTGGCTCGGGGGCTCTTCCTTGCGGTGCGTGGGCTTCTCTCTCGTTGCGTTGAGCAGGCTCCAGAGCTCGTGAGCTCTGTAGTTGCCGCACACAGGCCTAGTTGCCCCATGGCACGTGGGATCTTAGTTCCCTGACCAGGGATTGAACCCGCGTCCCCTGCATTGGAATGCAGATTCTAAACCATTGGACCACCAAGGAAGTCCCCCACTGATGTCGCTTAATCTACTGTTTTTCCCCATAGCATTTATCACCTTCTAGTATTTGTTTACCTATTTTTAATGTGTTTATTATCTGTTCCCCACACTAGAATGTAAGCTCCATAAAGTCAGGGCGTCTGTCTTTTTTGTACACTGATATGGCCCTAGCACCTAGAACAGTGTCTGGCACATAGTACAGGCTCAAATAAATTTTGCTGAATGAACAAAAGCTTTGCCAGAGGGTCGAAGATGGGGAAGTAACTGGTTTCCACATAAAAAGCCAGTTAACCAGATGGGACTATGAAATCACAATGCACATCTTATTACTATTCTCGATGATTCTGATTAGTCGTTCTGTTTTACCCTTCCTTCACTGTTTCTGTTCTTTTGCTGCCAATCTTGTAAATGCTGGTATTCTTTCTGGTTCTGTCATTGACTCTTTTGTCATTTCCCTCAAAAAAGGTGACCTATCCGTCCTCTCTTGGTTTCAATTACCTTTTTGTCTCTCAAACCTGTATATATCAGGCACAGGTCCACCCCAGACCTATATTTTCAACTTCCTGCTGACATTCGCTTGGATGTCTGTAGGCACCTCCAACTGAATTCATCTACCCGTCTCACCCTCTTTTCCCATTCTCAATGAGTGAGCACACGTTTCTCCTTGTCATCGTTCTTCTCTTCACACTCTATAACCATCACATCTTGCCTTTTCACCTCAGTCAACTTCTTTCTGGCCCTGTTGCCTCTTGAATTCAGGCAGTTTGGGTTATTGTCTGGATCATTGCACTGACCTATTAACCATTTTCCCTGCCTTCAGGGTTGATGTCTCCATCCTATATCCAGAGTGATTTTCCAAGATGATAATCTTGATTCTTTCACTCCCTTGTTTAAAACTCATCGGTGGCTTCTCAGTTGTCCTCCAGATAAAGCCCAAACTAGTTACTGTGACTTACAAAGTCCTTTATGATTTGTCTACTGCTCCCTTCTCCAGACTCATCTCCTGAGTTAATCTGCTCCCTCTCCCCGTGTCTCACTTCTTTTTTTTTTTTTTGCTTTAAGCTTTAATTAAATATCACCTATTTCTGTGATAGCAACATCTATATAAATAACATGAGGCCAATAAAATTGCATAGGATTCTGAAAGTCAAACTAGTCTCTATCTCCCTAGTATTGTCACAACACTAAGAAGCCAAAAGGAGAAGAAACATAGTATCAGGAGCAATTTGTTTTGTACATCTCACATGGTACAGTTTGTGATAGGTTTATGGAAAAATCAGGTTGCCCTTCTTTTTTTTTTTTTTTTTTTTTTTTGCCGTATGCGGGCCTCTCACTGTTGTGGCCTCTCCCATTGCGGAGCACAGGCTCCAGACGCGCAGGCTCAGCGGCCATGGCTCATGGGCCCCCAGGCGCTCCGCACCGTGTGGGATCTTCCCGGACCGGGGCATGAACCCGTGTCCCCTGCATTGGCAGGCGGACTCTCAACCACTGCGCCACCAGGGAAGCCCGCCCTTCTTTTTTTTGACATTTGTTTTCTTTTATCAACATAGATGTCGGTTGCTTTTTTTTTTATACAGCAGGTTCTTATTAGTCATCAATTTTATACACATCAGTATATACATGTCAATCCCAATCGCCCAATTCATCACACCACCATCCCCACCCCCACAGCATGTCTCACTTCTAAACTGCAGCCACACTGAACTACAGACACGAGTCTAATGATGAACAGGTGAGGTTTCAAAAGTCAGTTTTTTGTCTGTAAGTTGGTAAGCCAAAAGAGACTAAGAAGTGACTCAAATGTCACATCCTCAGGTGAGACTTTCCTGAGCAGCCTTCCAGAAAACAGCAGAACCCTTGCCACCACCCATCCTACCTTGCTTTATTTTTTTCTTCATAGTACCTGACATTGTTATCTATTTTGTTTACATGCTTACTGTCTTTGCCCTCTTAAAAAAAAAAAAAAAAGCTCTATGAGGGCAAAAATCTTGGCCATCTTGTTCACCACCAAAGCCTTAGTGTCTGAACAGTATCTAGCACATTCTTGGAGGTCCATAGATATTTGTTGAATGAATGTATGAGTGAGAGTCTAAGGGTCAGTCACCAAAAGCATTTCTACCAATGAGTGAGTCTGGTCTTTGAAATATAACCATTGATTCTCTAAGGAAAAGTTCACATTGAAAAATCTGCTGAGGCAGAGAAGGCTCCTCCCTAGAGGTGCAGTGGAGAACTACAATACTTGGCAGTGAAGGTATTTGCAGACACCATCTCCTGTAAACTCTGATTCTGTGCAGATCAAAATGGGCCTTAAAGCCAAGAAGCCATCCCCAGGGTGGCTCTTTGCTATACCTGGTCTTTAAGTCCTCAAACTGAACTTCAAAAAGCTAATAGGCATCCAGCCTTGCTGCTGATCCTTTAGGTATAGGCTCCATTTCCTCTACTGCTTTTCCTCATTGCTTGTTGATTGCTGTTAATGGTATAGGGGTTTCATTTGTTGCCTATTGTCCCTGTCCTCTAGACTCACTGCTACTGAAAATACATTCACCGCTGTGCTCAAAGACACTTTCCAGAGTAAAATGTATCAGTTTTTATCCATCAGTCATTTTTATCTCAGTTATGAGATTATTTTAGTCTATAGCTTGTTTGGTAAATTTGTTTCATTTTGAGATTGATGAAGAAATGTTTTGGGAATAAAGGAAAATAAAAGCTTAGTTGAATTTATCAATAGATCAAGCTGTCAAACTATAAGAAGATTTCTGTTTGTGTTTGCATATATAAATATCTAACGTAAGAGGCATAGAAATAGCAACCTGGGGTTTTCTGAACCTCACTCTTTCCTAGTCTAATAGCAAGGCTCACTAGATGGCGATCTACCCTTTCAGGATAATATACCTCTTTGGCCAGGACTTGTTTCTAGAAATAAGTAAACTATCACAAAGACATATGGTTTGATTTATTGTTTTTTACTGAGCCCTTACTCTGTGCTCAGCATGGTATTCTTAGATATAGTAAGAGATACAAAGGAAGTTTAAGACAGTCCTCAGAGAACTTATAGCCAGAAAGATAACAGCCACAGGCAAAGAAGAAAACTGTAACTGTCTGCTTTCTAGCCCTTAGAAGCTCCCCCACAGATACTATGTTCAGACATTGTGTCGGCACATTTTTGAAAGGAGGGCTTGAAGAACAACAGAAGTGTCCGTCAGATGGGAAATAGGAGCCATAATTAGGAGAATTCTCTTTCCCATCTATGTTTTCTTGTGTTTCGATGACAGTATCTTTCTTTTATGTAGGGCCTCGAAATAATAGCATTTACCCTTTTGTGGGGCATACTATGTCAGGCTTCATGTTAATGCTTTAAACGCCTTAGATAACTCAGTCCTCGCAATAATACCTAGTAGGTTGTTATGGGCTGAATTTTGTCCTCCCAAAATTCAATGTTAGAGTCCTAACCCCGGGTACCTCATAATGTGATTGTATTTGGAGATAGGTCTTTAAAGAGATAATTAAGTTAAAATGAGGTCATTAGGTGGGCCTTAATCCAATACCATTGGTGCCCTTATAAGAGGAAATTAGGACACAGACACATATAGAAAGAAGAACATGTGGCCATATACAAGCCAAGGAGAGAGGTTTCAGAAGAAACCAACCCTGCCAACACCTTGATCTCAGACTTCTAGCCTCCAGAATTCAAGAAAAAACATGTCTGTTGTTTAAATCAACCAGCCTGTGTTACTTTGTTGGAGCAGCCCTCACAAGCTAATGCAGAGGTATTATCTCCATTCTAGAGATGAGTAAAGTGAGACTGAGGAAGGAGAAGTTAGTTGTCGAAAATCACACAGCCAGCATATAACAGAACTCAAGTTCAGGGTTTGGTTTATTGCTGAGGGCTGAGACCACAACATTACAAACGACTTGACACTGAGGGAGGGAATGTAGACAGACCTTATCCTACCGGTCAGTGAGTAAGCAAACAAGCCTGCTCAGTCTGGTCAGTGAATGCCTCCCAGTCTCACCCAGGTGAGAGGAAGGGAAAGCCAGAGAGGCCTGGCTCAACTTCCTTCACCTTTGGGCTCAGAACTCTTCTGGCAGTGGTGGCCATAAGTGGTCAGTGATGCAAATCATTCTTGACTTCATTTAAAATGAGCCACAACTCCTGTCATTCTAAGAGGTCTTTCTTTTTTCTCTTTACCCCCCATACCCAAATTCCCTAGCTGGGCAGGGTCCTTATCACATTGTCTTGTAAATGTAGGGCTGGCTAGAAAACAGACACAGGGAAGTCAGCAAATATAAATTTGGATCACACAACTTCCCTTTCGGCCTTGGGGAATGCCTGAGGGGTTGTGGTCCAGTGACCCATGGGCAATGGATAAAGACATTTAGGCCAGGTGTAGAGTGTATGAATTATGACTTGACCCACTGCTTACATCCCAAGGAGGGTCACCATGTCATCAACAAATCAGGATTGTCTAACTTAAACAAACCTACAACCAGATGAGTGGGGGTGGTAGAGCCAGCATGTGCACTCATCATATCTAGACACCTACTCCCACAGTAGGAGTGCCTGTCATTCCTCCACTCTCCTAAGGTCCAGGCAGCAGCTGGAAAAAGGCTGAGGAGCTTCCATACCTGCAAGGCAACTCATGGACCATCACAGGCACCCAATATAGGTTGAGATGCTATGGGCTTCAACCTCATGCCAAAGAAGTATGTGTAAATGTCAAGTGAATTAATAGAAATGTTAGTCTAGAATAGGTAGATTAGACATTTTATATTGGAAAGTCTTTTGTTATATTAAATAATCCTAAAATAAAAAATATAAAAATTTTAAAAGGCTACCTCTGGTTTGTTTCTATTTCTTATATAAAGCCAACTAAGTGAATACAAAACAATTCACTGCACAGACACTCTGTGGTTTGACACCCTAGAGTTGTTCTTTCCTAGAGGCTTAATTTTTATTTCCTGAACATTTAAGAGACACACCTGGACTGTTCTTCCTGCTTCACCCCAAGCTCCTCAAGATGGTGAATCTGGGCAGCCTGATTAAAAAAATGTAGATTCCTCAGCCTCACCCCCAGAGTTGCGATCTCTGTGGAAGGCAGGAATCTGCATTTTGAATAAACATCCCCAGGAAATTCTGATAGGGAATCTTACTTTGGGAAACACCATTTTGATTTTTCACTAAGAAGACCCTGAGAGCTGATTGTTAAAGCCAGAATCCTCTGCTTTAGACTCTCAGGATAATTTACGTCCCATTACCAGTTTTCCCCTGGTAAATCTTTGCAGAACTCCACAACGACAGGCCAGTGCTTACTATATCCTCCAGAGGCTCCTTCTACATATAGTCCAACCCTCACCCTCCCACAGCTTTCTCTTCTTGTGGAGTAAACATAATTTCTCCAGGGTGGCTCTGGAGGGACTGCGGAGCCATCAAAGCCCCCTGTCTCAAACCTCAGAGAAGACTGGGGGCCTCTGACCCAGATAATGGACCCCTCACAGTTGCAGACCACTGCCAAATACCCCCTTTCAGTTGCGACTGGAAAACTGTGTCCACCTCTTGGTGAGTATAGAGCCAAAAGACACAACAAAGCCAAAGATCAGAAGAAAGGATTTATTACTTGCAGCAAGTAAGGAGAACACACTGGGGATCTTTCCTAAAGCAGCATCTCCCAGAACAGTAAAGTTGGGGAAGTTTTAAGCTGAGGGTACATGCATATTTATGAAGGGGCTTGGACAGTTGACAGAGTCCAAACTTTAGTTGATTGAAGTCACCAGGGTCAGTAAAGGTCAACATCATCGTCCCTTAGTTTCCGGTTGATCTGGTGGTTGAGTGCTTCAGGCTAACCTTTACCACTGAAAGATAACTGGGAGTCTTCACAACTGATATGTTATCTTTGCTATTGTTACTTCTCTTGCCTGATAGCAGGTAATGTTTCTGCATTCTTTTGTTCCCTTAAAATCATTAATTACTGAGACCTGTTCAAGAGCAAGCATTGTAGCCAGGATTAGATCACAAATGGCTTAAGCCAAAAGTGGCTTCTCTTGGGCTTCCCTGGTGGCGCAGTGGTTGAGAATCCGCCTGCCGATGCAGGGGACACGGGTTCGTGCCCTTGTCTGGGAAGATCCTACATGCCGCGGAGCGGCTGGGCCCGTGAGCCATGGCCGCTGAGCCTGCGCATCCGGAGCCTGTGCTCCGCAACGGGAGAGGCCACAACAGTGAGAGGCCCGCGTACTGCAAAAAAAAAAAAAAAAAAAAGAAGGCTTCTCTTACGTCAAGAAAGCCATGCTTTGTTCTGTTTCTCCAGGGAGCCCCTACCCTATCTGCTTACATAACCAAAGCCCCTCAAAGTTTGGGGCAATCTGCTGTTGGTCCCTGACAAGGACCATTGCTAGCTGTGGGAAATGCAAGGGATGAACTGTAGGAATAAAGTGGTCCCCAATTTGACCTGCCACAAGCCCAAGCTGCCTCTGGATTTTCCTGATAAGGAGGGGTTACCTGCTATTCTTCAGGACCTAGTTTATCAGGGTCTGGTCTTCTACTAAAGTTTGGGGCATCACTATAGTAAGGCCAACTGGCCCGAGGCAGGGGAACACAATCAGATTCACAGGTTGCATCAGACCGAAATTCTCCGGACCACCCAGTTCCAGAAACTGCCCTGGAGACATTCCGGACCACCCAGTTCCAGGAACTGACCTGGGGACTTTGAACCCAGCCCAGCCTTCCCGCCTTTCGAGGGGCGGGACTAACGGTCCCCCAGGATACCCGAAAAGACCACCAAATAAGGAATACCCTGCGCCCTTCCAGATTCACCACACCCCTTTCCCTTCTTCCCCTATAAAGTCTTGCCCAACCCTCGCCCGGGTGCGACTTCTCTGGCCCCATTCTCTCGGACCACTGAACCTCGCCCGGGAGCGCTCCCTAATGAAGCTCACTTGAAGCTTTCCTCTGTTTCGCGGTGCCGTTTGTTAAGATCCGACCTTACAACTATCAGCTCTCTAAGAACGGGTGTCTCAAGTCTGAGCTCCACTTGACAGTCTTGTTTCTGGGAATATTACCCCCAAACTGGGTTTGCCTCTTGGTGGGTGTCAAGCCAATAGACACAACCAAGCCAAAGATTGGGAGAAGGAGGGATTTATTATTACTTGCAGCAAGTAAGGAGAACACCGGGGATCTTGCCCAAAGCAGTGGCTCCCGAAACAGCAAAATTGGGGATGTTTTTTGTTTGTTTGTTTGTTTTTTAATAGGTGAACCAGATATTTGCATGTTTGATCACATAAAGAAAATATCCATATAGTTAAAAAATGTTATCAGTTGTATAGTATAGATGCCATATAACAAATGTCTATGGGGTTCATCTGAAATTCTTTAACACTACGGACAGAATATAAACCCAAGTTAGGGTGAAAGCTACTCTTTCCGCAAGCACTTATGCACATCTTTTAAGATCGTCTAGGACAAGTTTGTAACAATGATAATAATACCAAGAATAACGATGATGGTGGTAACAGCTCACATTTATTGAGTTTTTAGCATATGTCAGAGCTGTTCTAAGTATTTTACATGAATTTATTTAATCCTTACACCAACGTTATGAAGTTAGAACCGTTACCTTCAAAACTGGGGAAGTTTTAAGCTAAGGGTATATTCATATTCATGAGGGGGCTTGAGCAGAGGAGAACTCAGCATAGAATTGGGGCAAAGGTTAACAGAGTCCAAGCTTTAGTTGATTAAAGTCAGGAGGATCAACATCACCCATCCTCCATGTGGGTGGGGACCTTACTTCCTGCAGAACTCAAAGATATATTATTATATATAAGATCATTAATTACTGAGACCTGTTCAAGGGCAAGCATTGCAGCCAGGCTTGGATCACAAAATGGCTTAGGCCAAAATGGGTTCTCTTATGTTGCGAAAGCCATTCCTGGTTCTCTTTCTCCAGGGACCCCCTAACCTAATCTGCTTACAAACGTTGCCTTGAAGTTCAGGGTTATTTCTCCAGGATATCTGAACCTCTAGAAATATTCTACCACATTGATAGATGGTCCTCTGTGATCACTCTGGCATGAACTGAAGGCAGATCACTTTCCCCCCTGCCCCCACCCATGGACATTTGTGAATCCAAACATGTGTATTGTGTCTGCCATAAACTTCTGACTTGTGATGCCATCTTCCTGGGAAAGGGAAGTGTTTGAAGCTTTGATTCACAAAAATTGGGTGGGAAAGAAGGGTTGAGTCCTATTTAGATCTCTTGGGTTGTTATGAAGGTTGCTAAAGAAAATTGGGTTTTATAGATAATTTAGTTAATAGCATATGTTCCAAGGGAAAAGGCTTTTTAGTGGGCCAAATAAAAAAATTTGCTCCAGGGACTTCCCAGTGGTTAAGACTCTGTGGTTCCAATGCAGGAGGTGAAGTTCCATCACTGGTTGAGGAATAAGATCCTACATGGCCAAAAGATTAAAAAAAAAAATTGCTCCATTATGGAAAAAAGAAAATGGATAGACAATCATTGTTTGATCAGATAAAGAAAAAAGGATTTCTAGACTCTTGGTAGAAGATGCTCAGACTCTCAGATAGAAGTCAGTTGGGTAGGTGAGTAGCTAGTTTCCAGAATAAGTCTTAATCCCATTAAAATTCATCAGAAACTTGTTTTAAACATTTTATCAGAAATTTTGCTTTCATTTTTCCTAGAGGAAAGCTGTGAATTAGATCCCACAGAAGCATTTTTCCCTAGATCAAGTTTGGGACAATTTATCTTTTACTATGATTAAATAAGTTTATATTTCTAAAATGTTTAGCATAGTCCTTGGTATATACAAAACTTTAGAAGTCTTTGAGAGAGAGAAGAGGAAGAGAAAGAGAGAAGAAAAGAAGAAAGAGAAAGTTATTAGAAGCTACATATCTCTCTTTTTAAGCCTTAGCGCTTAACTCTTGTTAAGAAAAACTTCAAAATTTGGAAATAGGCTAAAAGGAATTATTGCATTTCTTTTTAATATTCTGGGGTATTGCCTAGCAGGTCCTATCAGTGATTATCCAGTTCTTTAGAGGAGTGTACTTTCGTTTCATTTATTATTTACTATTGATTAAAACATGTAAAAACTCTGAAAGCCTAGATGTTAATTTGTAGAAGACTGAGAGCAATGCAAATGCTCTTTGTCCAATGGCAATACAAAAAAAATTTTACCAGAAAAGATAGCCACAAAGATTATGGTTTTATTGCCCTTTGGGCATTAATTTGTTTTCCTTTTTTTTCCTGATTTTCAGTATTTCATTCTCTCTGTTGAGATGATGTCCATTGATCTGTTTTTTTTTGTTTTGTTTTGTTTTGTTTTTTCCCTCTGGCCACACCACACAGCGTGCAGGATTTCAGTTCCCCGACCAGGGATTGAACCCAGGCCACAGCTGTGAAAGCCCGGAATCCTAACCACTAGGCCACCATGGAACTCCCATCCATTGATCTGTTTCTAAGTTCACTGATCATTTCCTTGGTTGTATCCAACCTAATGTTGATCACATCCAAAGCGTTTTTGATTGTGGATACTGTATTTTCAGTTTGGGGATTTCCATTCTTTCTTTCTTTTTTTTTTTTTTTTATAGTTTCCAAATCTCTCCTGAAATTTCCTATGTCTTCAGTCACTATGTAGATCTTCTCCTGTAGACGCTAACAAATTTATCAATTTTATCTCAAATTCTTTGTCTGCTAGCTCCAATGTCTGGGTCATTTGTGGGTATCTTTATATTGACTGATCTTTCGCTTTATTACAGGTCACAGTTTCCTGTTTTGTTGAATGTCTAATAATTCTATTATGTATTTGACATTGTGGATGATATGTCATAGAAACTGTATTCTGTTATCTTCCTCTGAAGAATGTTGTTTTATTCTAGCAGGCAGTTAAATTACTGACAGATCACTTTGACCATGCTTTGTTAGGCAGGTACATTTCAGGAATTGGGGTCTCACAAAGAAAGGAGAGAAATAATAGGGCAAAAATAAGTTTTTGAAGAAATACTAGCCAAAAATTTGGTTTAAAAAACAGTACCCAAAGATCCAGGTAGCTCAACAAAACTTAAGGAGGATAAAGTCAAAGAAAACCACACCTAGGCACATCATTATCAAATTGTTGAAAATCAAAAATAAAGAGAAAATATTTAAAGCAGCAAGAGAAAATAGTTGCATTGCAAATAGGGGAGCAAAAATAGTTGCATTGCAAATAGGGGAGCAATGGTAAGAATGACAACTGATTTCTTATTGGATTGGAAGCTAGCAGATGTTGGAACTACATCTTTAAAGGGCTCGAGAAAAAAGAAAAGTCAACCTAGAATTCTATATCTAGTAAAAATATTTTTCAAAACTGAGGGTGAAATCAAGATGTTTTCTGATAAATCAAAGCTGAACTGATTTTTCACCAGCAGACACTCACCACAAGAAATTCTAAAGGAAATTAAGTAGGTTGAAAAGGAGTGATAACAATTGGAAATTTAGATCTATAGAAAGGAAGGAAGGGGGGCTGAGTTCCCTCCCTGTTGGTTGTTTGGCCTGGGGTGACTCAGCACTGGAACCCACAGGGTCCTTGGTGGAGCTGGTGGTGGACTCCAGGAGGGCTCAGGCCAGGGAGTGCTTCCCAGAACTTCTGCTGCCAGTGTCCTTGTCCCTGCAGTGAGCCACAGCTGACCCCTGCCTCTGCAGGAGACCCTCCAACACTAGCAGGTGATAAGAATGGAGGTGAGCCTGATGATGCTGAACTGGTAAGGCTCAGTAAGAGGCTGGTGGAGAATGAGGTGCTCAAGGCTGTCCAGCAGTATCTGGAAGAAACACAGAACAAAAACAAGCCAGGGGATGGGAGCTCTGTGAAAACTGAAGAGGCTGATAAGAATGGCACTGACAGTGGCAATAACAGGAAATGAGACCTGAAGGCAGGCAGGCCCCCGCCGTGAGACGCATCCGTGAGAAGCATCCCTGCTCCTTCTGCCCAGTCAATGGGCTAATCTGCATTGTGCTGTTTAAGTGTGTGTCTCTTGTCCAATCTGTGGAGATTGCCTAATGCTTTCATGATTGATGTGTTTGCATTCCTGAAACACAACAGAAGAAAAATGGAGTGCTGGGACTATCAGAGGAAATTAATTTATGAAGGAAGAATGGCACTGGTTTCAGTTGCCCCCAGCCGGGGCTGTGGGAGAGAGGAGTTTGTGTTATGCCTCGTGGACTCAAATTAAAGGCCATGGAAGGGGCCTTGCTGTAAATGGAATACTGCCATTTATATTGCTTAGCAAGGCATTTGACTACTTTATCTGAGGCCAAAACATACACAGAGCTAACGAGTGCTACGATTAAAATGATCACTGTTGAAATTTTTATCCATATAGTTAGTCCTTAATGTTTCATGTTTGTCCTATGTGAGCTGTTGCTATGCAGTGATCTTGTTTCATGTAAATGATATATTTTTGGTGAAATGCAACCTTTTCTATACATGTGGGCAGCATTTAAAGGTTTCTTTTTAACCCTCTTTTGATAAGTCGGTGTGCCATATTGAATGTTTTTCATTGGCATTTGCACATAAAATGTATCATATAATTTTTTTCCCATAGGCCAGAAAGCTTTTGGAATCCAGGACTTAATTAATGAAGCTTTGTGCGAGAGAGGATGGGTCTGCAGTCCAAAGTGAAACAGATAAAGGAACTTTTATTAAAGCCTGAGACTCAGGCCAAAATTAGGAAGGAGCTTTTTGAAGGAAGTTTCATTAACAACAGTTATGAAGAAAATGATGTTGATTTCAGCGCAATTTTGGCTTAAGCTCTACATGGCTATTGTGGTACCAGAGTTTATGAAGTCTTTTCAGCTCATTAAATAGCTCTTTGGTAAATATCGAAGAAGTGTTCTGATAGAGTCTGCACAACAGCAAACCAACACTGGTAAGGAATTAACAATTTCTTACCAAAGAAAACTGATTCTGCACTGTTATTTTTAAGCTGAATTTGTGTTTTAGAATGTTTATCTCTATAATATCGAAATTCATTTTATAGAAAGGACTTCTTAATTAGCCATTGTGAGATGTTCGTTGGTTCTTTGCAAATAAAATATACAGACCGTGGAAAATCATTTACAGACCAAAAAAACCAGTATTTTAAGGGTAACTTGTCTCCTGTTGACATGATTTTTGTTGTTGTTAAATCAAAAGAAGCATTGTTCACATGTATCTATGCCTAGTGTTACTTTTAATGAGACTTTGTTTATTGATCACCAGTACTTGAATGAACTTTTTTAAATGTAATTATTGCAATCACTGGTTAAGAATGTTTTATAATGTCCATATGTGTTATTTTTCAATGATCAAAATGTAATTTGCTTTTTCATTTCTTAATGAATGTTTGGGATTTTTATTTTCTACTTTTCAGAAGATAAGCCCCAGGTCTTACTGTATCCCTCACAATCTGAATTTGTTTGCACTGGTTCATTTCTAAAGAAAATTCTTGAAAAATTTCCCTCTCATATGATAATCACTGGTAACAGCTTTTCTATAGTCAGTGTAAAATTACTGCTACTAAGAGATCATGATGGAGGGTGAAATTATTAGAGATCAAATATGTAATCATTTCAAAGATAAAATCCAGTTTACTCATGGATTTTAGCTATTTTTTCACTGGGTAAATTATGCTACATTTATTTATAAATGAGTTTATGCATTTTCATGCCTCCTAATAAATGTATTTTTTTCCTGTAAAAAAAAAAAAAGGAGAGGAAGGAAGGAAGAACAATGGGAATGGTAAATAAGTGGATGAATATTTAAAAATACAACTTTTTGTTCTTTTCTTAAATTTCTTGAATGTCAATTGACTTTAAGGCAAAACTAATAACAGTGTAAGTTGGGATTTTTTTTTTAACACATGTAGACATAAAATATGTGGCAACGACACAAAGGACAGTAGGGGTGTAAGTGGAATTATATCATTGCAAAGATGTCAGTTTTCTCCAAACAGATTTATTTTTATTGTCCATTACCCAATAAAAATCCAAACAGAAGTTTTGAGGAAATTGCAAGCTGATTCCATTATTTTTATGAAGACAAATGTCCAAAAATAGCCACTGCTAAAGAGCAGTTTAAGGTGGGAGGCCTTGACCTCCTGTATTAGTTAAGAAAATGCAGTATCTTAAGTGAAGTAAGTCAGAAAGAGAAAGACAGATACCATATGATACCACTTATATGTGGAAACTAAAATATGACACAAATGAACTAATCTATGAAACAGAAACAGACTCACAGACATGTAGAACAGACTTGTGGTTGCCAAGGGGGAAGGGGCATGGGAGAGGGATGGATTGGGAGTTTGGGATTAGCAAATGCAAACTATTATATACAGGATGGATAAACAACGAGGTCCTACTGTATAGCACAGGGAACTATATTCAATATACTGTAATAATCCATAACGGAAAAGAATGTAAAAAAGAATGTATATATATGTATAACTGAATCACTTTTCTGTACAGCAGAAATTAACACATTGTAAATCAACTATACTTCAATAAAAGAATTTAGAAAAAACAACAAAAAAACCAACAACATAAAAGCAAACATATTGACAAACTCACCAAAGAAAACAATAGCATAGAAAAAGCCCCACATGTATATGAAAATTTGACATAAGACAGAGGCAGCTTTGTAGATATTAGAGAAAGGATGAGTGACACCGAGGCAACTGGTTATGCATATAGAAAAAATGAAATTGGATTCATACTTCACCCTACACATAAAAGTTCATTCCTAATGATTAAAAACTTTCATGTGAAAGGCAAAACTTAAAAAAAAAAAGCTTCAAGGGCATATCTTTAAGGCCTAAGGATAGGAAAGATTTCCTTAAACAAGATACAAAAAACCTGCTAACTATAAGATAAAAATATGAATAAATTTGACTACATTAAGTAAAAAGTGTTTGTTCATCAAAAGATACCACAAAGATGGGACTCCTCTGGCCGTCCAGTGGTTAAGACTCTGCACTCCCAATACAGGGGGCACGGGTCTGATCCTTGGTCAGGGAACTAAGATCCCACATGCCACATGGTGTGGCCTAACAACAACAAAAAAAGATATCACGAAGGGAGTCAAAAGACAAGTTGTAAACTGGCAAACTGGGAGAAGATATTTGCAACAAAATTATTGAAACTGAGAAAAGATTAACATCTAGAATAGATACTGTTACAAACTACCATAAACAAGTAAGAAAAAGACACACAACCCAATGCAAAGATGGGCAAAGACTTGAGCCAGCATTTCACAGAACTTATCAACATATGACAAGACGCTCAACCTCTCTAGAAGTCTAGGAAATGCAAATTAAGATCACAAGGCACCAGTTTACATCTACTAGACTACTCAAAATTATGAAGTCTAGTGATACAAAGTGTTGAAGATGTGGATTAAACAGAACTCTCATGTACCGCTGGCGGAAGAGGAAATTTTACAAACACTTTAGAAAACAAGTTGGCATTATTGAATAAAATTAAAGATGTGCAAACCTTATGACCCAGCATTTCTACTCCAAACAATTGTATGCATGTACCAAGAGATATGTATAAAATCTTCATAGCAATATCCTTTCTACTGGCAAAAACTTGGAGGTAAACCTAAATGTCTGTCATCAGGATAATGGGTAGATTGTAACATGTTTCCGAAGTGGAATATCATGCAGAAAGAAACAGAATTAGGTACAGCTACATGCAACAGAATAGATGAAACAGAAATATAAAGTTGAGTGAAAAAAAAAGAAGTTGCAGAAGACTATGCACACTATAAGCTCATTTATGAAAAGCTGAAAAAAAACTAGCAAAACTAAACAATGTATTATTTTAGGGAAGCACACTTTTATGACAAATTTATTTTTAAAATGAGGAACATTCAGGAAAATGGTTCCCTGGTGCGGGGTGGGTGAGAATAGAGAATATGATAGGGAAAGAACACAGAGGTAGATTATTAAACAGCACTGGTAATGCTCCAACTCGAGTTGAGTTAGACTGGTTCAGAGCCATTTTTTAAAATGTTACATATTTTATTTGGTATTTTACAAATACAACACAATGTGGGGGAGAAAAACTCCTGGCAATATGGTTAGATTGTTGAACTCAATAGCTGGGATGCAAAAGACAATGGACTCATATTTTCAAAGTGCTAAAGGCAAAGAACTTTGACACTAGAATTTTATCTCTGGTTATACTGTCATTTATTTATTTATTTTTATTTTTAAAATAAATTTATTTATTTCATTTATGTATTTTTGGCTGTGTTGGGTCTTTGTTGCTGCACACGGGCTTTCTCTAGTTGCGGTGAGCGGGGCTACTCTTCATTGCAGTGTGCGGGCTTCTCATTGTGGTGGCTGCTCTCGTTGTGGAGCAGGGGCTCTAGGCGCGCGGGCTTCAGTAGTTGTGGCACGTGGGCTCAGCTGTTGTGGCTCGCGGGCTCTAGAGTGCAGGCTCAGTAATTGTGGCACATGGGCTTAATTGTTCCGCGGTATGTGAGATCTTCCCGGACCAGGGCTCGAACCTGTGTCCCCTGTATTGGCAGGTGGATTCTTAACCACTGTGCCACCAGGGAAGTCCTATGCTGTCATTTAAATACTCAAGGAAAATAAATATTTATTCAAGGTCTCAGAAATGTTGCCATGTAAAGACCTTCTTTGAAATCCCTCCTGAAGTAAGCATAAAGCAAGAAGAGAACTGAATGCAGCAGAAAGCAATGAGATATGGGGAATAAAGGAGAATAAATGAATTAATAAATTTTATTAGTGTCTAAATAGTGATTTCTCCCCTTCCCTCCCTCTCCCCCCTCAAGAAAAACAAAAAAACAAACAACAACAAAAGAACCCAAAGGTTGCAAACGTCAGAACTAAACTCTATGTGCTCTTACCTGGTAATCAGAGAAATGCAAATGAAAAGAACAATTAGATAATATTTTATATCTGTAATAATGCCAAACATTAGAAACGCAAGGTACTTCAAAGGGCCAGGAAGGATATGGAGGAAACAGGATTTTCCACAAATTGTTAATGGGGGTAGGCATATATTATGTGTGCTTTCTCCCTGGCAGGCCTTTTGGCTGTACTTAGTTGAATTAAGCATATCTATGTTTGTCCTGTGACTCACCAATTCTACTCCTGAGTATACATACCATCCCACTCTCTCCACTCCCCACCCCCAAAATACCAAAAAGGTCTTTCACACAGGTTCATAAGGTGTAAGTTGCAGAAAGTTTATTTCATGCTGTGTATATAGCTGGAGCTGCAGGCAAACCGTGTGTCCCCCGTCAAGGAGGCGGATGAGAAAATGTGGCATTTGATGGCACACTAGGCAGCGGTCAGAAGTAACAAACTGGATTTACATTCAGCAGTACGGTTCGATCTTAAATATGTTTAGTGAGAAAGTAAGAAGCAGAATATCTACATGATATTTATGTAAATTTATGTACATTCAAAACATTTATTCTTAAATGAACACTGTATATTTTTCAAGACACTTTCATTCATCCCATCATGTATTCAATAGTATTTTTTTTAATACTGGTTGTCTGTCAGGCACCACTCTTGACGTTGGGAATATAACAGCACACTAAGCAAAATTGTGTTTTTTATGGAACTTATATCCTACTAGAAGAAGAGAGATGACAAGGAAAAATAAATGAGGAACACAGGATGGAGATTGCGGGTGGAGGAGATGTGCTATTTTATACAGGGCAGCTGTGGAAGTCCTCTCTGAGGAGACCTGGGGGCAGAAGCCTGCTTTAAGAGGAACAAGACTGGTTATGTGAGGGAAGAGAACTCTGGGCAAAGAGAACAGTATGTGCAAAGGTCCTGAGGTGGGAGAATGTTTGGCATGTTTTAGGACATTAAGGAGGCCAGTGCATGGCCCGAGCAGAGTGAGAGAGGGAGTTACAGGAAGTGAGAGATGTGGTGGGCGAGGTCACACAGGGCCTTGCAGGCTGTGGTAAGTGCTGAGGGTTTTGCTTGGAACAAAATGAGAATCCATTAGACGCTTTTTAGCAGAGGAGTGAAAACATCTGGCTTATTTTTACAGGATCACCATGGTTATTGTGCAGAGGCAAGACTAGAGGCTGGGAGAGCAGTGAGGAGGGATTACAGTGATCCAGGACACGGTGCTGGTAATTTAGAATAGGGTGGTAGGAGAGATGTGAAAGGCAAATCTTTAGAGAAAAAAGAAAAGCTGCCAGAGAGTATCTTTAAGAACTAGGGATGGGAAATATTTCAAACAAGGTATTTTCAGAAGTGTTAACCATAAAAGAAACAAATTACATTTGTTCCTCAAAAGATACCACCAGGGCTTCCCTGGTGGCCCAGTGGTTGAGAGTCCGCCTGCCAATGCAGGGGACGCGGGTTCGTGCCCCGGTCCGGGAAGATCCCACGTGCCGCAGAGTGGCTTGGCCCGTGAGCCGTGGTCGCTGAGCCTGCGCGTCCGGAGCCTGTGCTCCGCAACGGGAGAGGCCACAACAGTGAGAGGCCCGCGTACCGCAAAAAAAAAGATACCACCAAAAGTAAAAAGACAAGTTGCAAACTGGGAGAACAGAGAGAGTTTTAAAAAGAGTGGACAATTTATTAATAAATGGGTGTGAGGGAACAGGAGGAACCTGAGATGTTGCTGAGGGTTCACTGGGAGGGAAAGACTGGGGAAGAGTAAGTTTAGGTGGAAAAAACAGGAGTTTGGTTTGGTTTATGTTTGGGATGCCCATTAGACATCCAAGTGGAGGTATTGAGGAGTCTGTTGGCCATTTATCTAGAATAGAATTCAGGGGAAAGGTCTGTGGATACACTTTTGGGAGTTGCAGTAGATAGAAGGTATTTAAATCATGGGGTTAGATGAAGTCACGTAGAGACCATAACAGCAAGAGAGCCTGAGACCAAGCCCCGAGACACTCCATTATTTAGCAGGAGGGAAGGTGGTGCGGAGCCAGCAAAGAGGCCGAAAAGGAATGGCCGCTGAGGTTGGAAGAGAACCAAGAGAGCGTGGGGTTCTGGAGGCCAAGCGGGGAACCATTTCCAGAAGGAAGGAGCAATAGGCTGTGCCCGATTCTGCTGATAAGCTGATAAAATGAGCGAGGAGGACTGAATAGTTTTGGCAAAGATAATTTAATGCAATGATGGGGTTGAAAGTCTCACTACTAGAGAGAGCTTTAGAGAGACCAGGAAAAGAAGTGGGTAAAGCAAGCAGAGACAGCACTTTTTTTTTTTTTTTTGGTGGGGCTGAAGATACAAGGACTTTATTTCATCACCCTTACTCTCCATTCAAACAGTAATATAGGGCTTCCCTGGTGGCGCAGTGGTTGGGAATCCGCCTGCCGACGCAGGGGACACGGGTTCGTGCCCCGGTCCGGGAAGATCTCGCATGCCGCGGAGCGGCGGGGCCCGTGAGCCATGGCCGCTGGGCCTGCACGTCCGGAGCCTGTGCTCCGCAACAGGAGAGGCCACGACAGTGAGAGGCCCGTGTACCGCAAAACAACAACAAAAAAACCCCCCCAAAACCCCCAGTAATATAAAAAGAATAGAGACACACACACACAAATCAGGCCATGAGATTAGCGGCTAATCCCCCTCCTCCCTGTCACTCCTGCATCCGGTTACGTGATTGAAGTTTAACTGATGTTTATCCTCACCTCCTCCTGCTTCCCTCTCTGTCCAGGGCTCTGGTCTTCACTGGAGCTTCCACCAGCAGGTGGGAGAAGGGAGGCAGACCTTGGAGAAGACTGTGTGTGGCAGCTTGGTCCTCCAAGAGCAGGTGGGGTGGGGACACGGGGTGGGCTGCCGTCCGCTCTCTCTCTTCCAGCCTTCTTCGTGGCCCCAGGCAGCCCTCCAACCCCAACAACGTGGCCAGCCCGTGCCTGATGACACCGTCCCTCTGGCCTCTCAATTTCGCCTCTACAGCCCCTGTGAGACTGCCAAACCCTGATGGTCCTCGTGCCAAAGCCTCCACTTCCCTCAGATACAGCTCTTTCCCTTAGCAGAGCTCCCTGGCCAGGGCGTCCAACCTCCACAGACCCCTGACCTGGAGGAGTTAGAGGCTAGAAGTTTGGGGCAGGAGTGGGGGCAGTTTATCCCACCTGTCACTCGAGTGGACCATCATCACCATATGACAACCTGCCGCAGCATCTCCAGGAAGGGACTGCAGTGGTGACACCTCCCTCAACAGCTCAGGCCACACGGACATGGGACGTAGTTGCTCTGTAGATAAAGCAGTGAGCGGCAGAGCCCAGCCAGGACCCGCCCCACCTGCACTTCACTGCCCACGCCCCTCTTTGAGTTAGGAGCGTAAGGCTGCACACACCAGCGCCCCTATTGCCAGACTGGACCAACAAGGCATAGTCCCCGACTTCTTGGGGCACTTCTTGCAGTGGGACAGTCACTGTAGTCAGGATCTCCAGCCCCCGACCCCCCGAAATGAAGCACCATGGCCAGACCACCCGTGAGGTTGGTGCCAGTCGGCAGCCAGATTCACCTACCCCAATACACGCAGGTCTGAACCTGATTTTTCCTCTTCAGCATTCTGAGGTCTCCTGGGCCCATCTTTGCGCCCCGTGCTCCCTCCTCTCCTCCTCTGAGACCCCTCCCCCCCACTTCCTTTTCTTCTTCCTCTGAGCTCTGCTTCTCCTTCAGAGGATGCTCCTGTCTTCCACATCGGTGACTTCCATGTGTGATCCAGAGCGTGTGCTTATCCTCCCACCTCGACTCACAAAGAGAGGCGATAGTTCCACCGAGGACCCACCATCTCGCAGACAGGATAGGGCCCTCCCATTGTGCTCCAGACAGTGGTAAGAATGAGGTTCCAGGGCAGGGGGCATGAGGTTGAGGAAGACATCTCCCAGGAGCCCACCCCAAGCAAAACTGAGTAAAATCTGGAGTGGAAAGCAGTGTCAGGGGACCTGGACTCCTCAGGGATAAGGAGGTGGAAGAAAAATGGAGCTGCAGAGATCGGCACTGTGGCCCCAGTGCATAGGCTGTGCTCATGGTCACGTCCATGTCCTCTGTGGGACAGGCTGACATGGAAGTGGCCATGGCTATGGCCATGGGGCAAATCCTCCATGCTCGTGACCGGGAGTGTGCCCACGCCAGATGCTCTTGTGAGTGTGGCCATGGGCACAGGCGTGACTGTCCTTGGTAGAAATCCACACCTGGGTGCCTGCGGCTGTGACCACAGAAGTTCTCATGCAGGCCTCCATGACCCTCATGTCTGGTCACCAGAAGCCCCAAGGCCACCCAGGTGAGCAGTCCCACAGCCACCCAGTGCGGGTCCCTGGGCCTCAGGCCACCAAGCTTACCAGAGGGACAGAGACAGTGACTCCACTTGACCTTCAGCTCTATACCTGCGTGGGGTCAGCTTTATTCCACTCATGCCCTCTGTCCACTTCTATGGTCGCTCCTCCATTCCATTCTGTCCCCACCCTCATTGTTCCCAAGACTCTTCCTAAGAGTATGCCGCAGACAGCACTTTTGAAGAATTTTGCTATCAGGGAAAGCAGAGAGGTGGCCCAGTGCCTGAAGGGGCCCGAGTGGTCAATGGAAAGTTTTTGCTTGTTATTTTTAATGAGATAAATTAAATAAATGAAAGGGAGTGTCTATGGTGGAGATGAAAAGTAGGAGTGGCGATTCAGGGTGAAGTGGAAAACATAAAATAAGAAGGGGCTCACTTGGTCAGAGATGATGGCGCCATGAACTTGGAGAGAATGGTGGAGGGGCCAAGCAGGGAGGAGAAGCAAACACACAGAACAAAACAAAACAAACACCACCCTCTTCTCCCCTCCTTTATTATGCAGAGCAAACTGCCCAATTCACAGATTCTTCCAGTCAAGGTTGTGAATACCGAGACATAAAAGTTTTGTATCTTTTTTACTCCATATGCCTCCTAAGACAAGAACTGGAAAGCTAGAAAGAATGCCTAAATTGGTTGTTGTATTTCTCTGAGATCAATTAAGGCACTGCAGCATCTTTAAGAACATCTGGGGGCCCAGGTGACATTCATTCAAGCGACTGAGTTGAGGCAGGAAGGGACCCTCTCTGCTACTATCTGGGCTGTGATCAGGTAGAGGGTTTCATGTCACTAGAGACCTGAAGGTCATTCTTGTTTTTACCTGCTTCTCCCAAACGTGGGCAGACAGTCAAGAGTCCAGGACAGTAGTATCTGCTGAACCACAGTAGTTTGCCTCTTTGCCAGGAAATTTTCTGTATGGGGAATTGGTGTCCTGGGACAAAGGGCTACAGAGCTGATACAATGCCCCCCTGTGTGTTCCCATCCAGTGGGCCGGAGAGGATTCCTGGAGACATTTTTGTTGGGTTACTGCACACCCACAAATAGCTACTTAAAAAAAGGAAAAGAACAAAACTTCACAATTAGAGGGCTATTTACAAAAGGCATTTAAAAATTAACAGACACACAGATGCTCCTGTTACTTTTTGTAATAGACTTGAAACTGTTCTCCCAGCCTCCAGTCTCTCCCACACCAATCCATTCTGCACATTATAGCAAGATTCATCTCCTTAAAGCACAGATCTGATCTGGTCACTTCCACACTCCAGCACCTTCTGTGGCTCCCCATTGCCCTTTATTTATTTAGATGGCTGTGTTGGGTCTTTGTTGCTGTACGTGGGCTTTCTCTAGTTGTGGCGAGTGGGGGCTACTCTTCGTTGCGATGCACAAGCTTCTCACTGCAGTGGCTTCTCTTGTTGCGGACCATGGGCTCTAGGTGCACGGGCTCAGCAGTTGTGGCTCACAGGCTATAGAGCACAGGCTCAGTAGTTGTGGCACACTGGCTTCGTTGCTCCGTGGCATGTGGGGTCTTCCCGGACCAGGGATCGAACCCGTGTCCCCTGCATCGGCAGGCGGACTCTCAACCACTGCGCCACCAGGGAAGCCCAAAGCTGTTAGTTTTTAAAAAGGCAAGCCGCAAGCTGACAGAGGACTTATATCCAGAATACATATAAAACTCTGACCAGTCAGTAATGAAAAAGGAAAGAAGCAAATACAAAAAATGGACAGACAAATGGAAAGATAACTTCATAAAAGATGAACCCTAATGAAATTGAAATGGCCAATGAACATATGAAAAAGCGATCAGTTCCATTAATCATCAGGGAATACAAATTAAAACCATAATGAGCACCCACTGCACACACATCAGAATGAGTGAAATGGAAGATTCTGAACATATCCTAGTGTTAGTAAAAGATGGGGAGCAGGTGGTTAATAAAAGATGGGGAGGGCTTCCCTGGTGGCACAGTGGTTGAGAGTCCGCCTGCCGATGCAGGGGATGCCGGTTCCTGCCCCGGTCCGGGAAGATCCCACATGCCGCGGAGCGGCTGGGCCCGTGAGCCATGGCCACTGAGCCTGCGCGTCCGGAGCCTGTGCTCCGCAACGGGGGAGGCCACAGCAGTGAGAGGCCCGCGTACCGCAAAAAAAAAAAAAATCCTACCCATTCTTCCAGGTTCTTTTTAAGTACTCCCTCATTAACATTCACAAAGTCACAAAGTCTCTGGGATAAGAGTAATTGGTGGCGACTTTACTTCCTCTATGATTTCACAGCACTTTGGGATCCTGTGATCACTTGCCTGGAAGCATGTGCATGGAAAGAGCAAGAGCTTTGGGGACCTGGGTTCTAGTGCCAGCCACTTCCCATGTGGGTGGCCACGAGCAAGTCCCCCACAGCCATATAGTACTTAGCTACAAGCAACAGGAAGTGACCCTTGATTTCAACAGAAAAGGGAATCAGGTAGTTGCTAGAATTCCTGGAAGGCTAGAACCAGGCTCAGAGATATGATGCCCGGTGTGATGCTTAAAATCCTACTACAGAACTAGTTTGGTACAGATACCATGGCTGATGTTGTCAGGCACAGCTCACATAGTCAACGCCAATGGGCACTGGGTCTGGACTCAGGAATGCCCCTGCCACTGCTGCTAGAATCCCTGATGTGGCTGCCTCTTGAAGTGGAGGGTGCCAATACACCTGCCACCAGAGCAGATCCTGCAGTTCCTATCCCTCGAGGTTGCCAACTTCTGGATTCAAAGTCTGCGGCACAGGTGTCTGATTGGCAATGCCTAGGTCATGTGACCTCCCCCTAGCTGCAAGAGACTCCGAGAAAATGAGTGTCTGGCCTTTCCAGTTTTTATAACAGGAGGTGGTCTTGTCTCTTAAAGTAGAGGACTTCCCAAACACCGGAATGGTCACTGCTGGGGCTCAGAGTAGCCTGCCCAAGATACACCATGATGGCATATTGATTATTTTGAATTAAAGTTACTTGAGAAACAGCTAGTAGAAAAAAAAATGATATTAAAGAAAACCTCTCTGACCCCCCTGTTTCTCCCTGATAGTGGGAAATAAATCTCCCATGTGAAGGTATCCTCCTTATACCAGGAGGATAGAAAGCATCCTTCTCACCAGAGTTAGGGAATTCAAGGCTAAGAAATCTGTATAAAGAAACATTGTTACTTCTTCATTCATCTGCTACACCAAGCACGAGCCCCTTTGTTCCATTGACTCTTCACAAATAATTGCTTCTTTGTCTAAAAATGATATTGCATAAACAGCCTGCTTTGGTCACTTCAGGGGTCCCATTTCTATAAGACCTCCATGCATATAAATTTATTTTTTTTCTCCTGTTAATCTGTCTTATGTGTGTGTATATATATATATATATATATTTTTTTTGTTTGTTTGTTTGTTTGTTTGTTTGTTTGTTTTGTTTTGTTTTTTGCGGTACGCGGGCCTCTCACTGTTGTGGCCTCTCCCGTTGTGGAGCACAGGCTCCGGACGTGCAGGCTCAGCGGCCGTGGCTCACGGGCCCAGCCGCTCCATGGCATGTGGGTTCCTCCCAGACCGGGGCACGAACCCGTGTCCCCTGCATCGGCAGGTGGACTCTCAACCACTGCGCCACCAGGGAAGCCCTGTCTTATGTATATTTAATAATTAGACCAGTCAAATGAACTCGACATCACCAAAAGAAGGACACATGTCCATGACATCACCTACAGACAAGCTACCTCCCTGCACCTGTTTCCTCATCCAAAAAACAGAACTAATGATGGCTCTATGCAGGGGAGCTGTAATGGTTAAAGGAGCTGGTGGGTAGGAAGGACCCATCCTATGCCTGGCTCACAGCAGGAGCTTAGTTAATGGTAAACATCATTATTGGTGATTTGGGCTCCATTCTAATGTCTCCTCCACTCCCCGGGGTCCCCAAACCTTGGCTTCTCAGCCTGCTGTGAAATGGGATTCTCTGCATAATATTTCATCAAGTTAACACATTTTCTACCTCACAGAGCAGCCCATCTTTCCCACCATCCTATAGAAGTGAGAACGCAATGTTTGAAACAGCTCCGGCTTTCCCTCAGGGCACTGTCTACATTGTCAGGGGAAGGAAGTTTCTAAAAAATGTATTTGTTATCTCTAAACTGAATTGAAATCAACTCAACAAATGTTTGATTTAAACTTTTTTATTTTTAGACATTTTTCTTTAAGCGCTTAATATCATTTATTGATTCAGTGGCCAAATAAGGCAGCATCTGCTCTGTTAGGAAAGGCACCTGTCAGAAAAGAAATTCAACTGTGCTGCAAGACCCCTATCTCAGGAGGCCAGCTGCAGACTCCCTGAGAGCAGGGACCATGCTTACTGTATTTAGTAGCACCTCAACTGGCATACAGGAGCCCTTAAAGGATGTTTACTGAGGTAATCGTCATCAGTTAAAAACAAAACACAACGTTTTTCTTTGCCTCCCCCTCACCTCTCTACCTCCCCCTTCCATTTCCAAGCTTTCACTTATACTAGAGGGATATGTTCTTCTTTCTTCCAGGAAGATTCCACTGTGGACAGAAGAGTTTGGCTTTAGGGCTAGAACACTCCAAACAATTTTTTTTTTTTTTTTTTTTTGCGGTACGCGGGCCTCTCCCTGTTGTGGCCTCTCCCATTGCGGAGCACAGGCTCCGGACGCGCAGGCTCAGCGGCCATGGCTCACGGGCCCAGCCGCTCCGCGGCATGTGGGATCTTCCCGGACCGGGGCACGAACCCATGTCCCCTGCATCGGCAGATGGACTCTCAACCACTGCGCCACCAGGGAAGCCCTAATCTTTTTTTTTTTTTAAAGCAGAATACATCTGGGAAACATATCTATGTGGGCTTGAGTCCTTAAATGGCTTTGTCCTGGTTCGAGGCCATCTCATGCCTTGCTCCTTGGGCCTAAGTGGTGGGGGAATGAAGCAGAAATCCTTAGAGCTTGGATGGATTTGGAAATGGCCCCTTTGTCTACAATCATGGAAGCCCAGAGGAGGCTACCAAAGTGGCTTTGCCCCACTTTTGGTGTGGAAGCTGACCCCCGACCTCCACTCAGACACATGGGTAAGCCTGTCCTCCTCTTGCTCAGCTCACAAAAGAATCCATGTTCTGTGAGCCGGGATGTTAGGGAAGAGTGTGATACAACAAAAAGATGGACTTTGGAGTCAAAGAGGCCACGGTTTGAGTCTTGTCTTTGCGACTTACTGTCTCACAAGCTGTGAGACTTTGAGCAAGTATTTTTTCTTCTTGAGTTTGAAATTCTCATTGGCAAATGGGAAAAATAATACCTCCCAGGGTTATTGGGAAAAATAAATCCCATGACATAACTTACGTAAAACACCTTGCAAAGTGTCTGCTGGATATTTAAACACAGGAGGGAGAAGAGATGTCTGGGGAGAAAGAATTTGCCTGTATTTCTCCAGATATATTCAAGTGAGCATTTTTATAGTGGGATGACATGAACTGTGTGACCCTGTGTCCGTCTTCTTACCTCCTGACCCTCAGTTTTCCCTCAAAAGAGACTTCCCTCAGAAGGAGAGACTCCTAGAGTTTAAGGTTAAATGTCAGAGTGTGTCACTGTCTGTAACAGGATACAGATTTATTACCTTGTTTCCAAGATGCCTTCAACTGTAAAATGCACAACTGGCTAAAAAACAGCTTTGAGAGAGAGAGAGAGAGAAAACGCAACCTCATTAGCGGACCCATCCATTTTAAGACATATTCTGATTTCAGAATCATTAAAACGGGAACAAGTGTATGTCTTACAATGGAAGAAATTCATAATAATAATGCTGGCTCCCATTTATAAAGCATCTGCTGGGCGCCAGGTGCTACCTAAGCTGTTTTACTAAGTCCCTGGCTTGTCATAGTCACCCAGTGAGGCAGACGTTATTCCCATTTCATGTTAGGAAACAGAATACGGAGGGGTCAAGTCACTTTCCCAAGGCCACAAAACCAGGAAATAGGGCTTGGAAGGCAGGTCTTCTTAATTCCAAAATGCTTTCCTCTTTCAGTAGGTTGTTCTCCAGGCTGAAGTGTCAAAGAGATGAGTTCTGTCCAGAGGAATGGTTTGTGAATGTGGTACTTTGAATATATCCTGAATCTTTGCAAGGTGACCAGGAAGGGCAGAGGTAACATAAATAGAGTTGTAATCTAATCAGTCTCCAAATACTGGACCTTGGAGGTAAGATGGTAACTGGAGAGTGAGGATTGCTCAGAATCCAAATAGAGGGAAGCCAAGAAATGAGACCGAGTCAAGGTCAAGGAGGGGCCCTGACCAGACACCAGGCTTATTCCAGGCCCATGGACACTACAGCAAGCTTTCATCCCAGATGCCGTTCTTCCTCAAGGTCATCCTATGTCTTCGACTTTGACTCTTTACTAAAGAAGTAGACACCTTTGGAGAAGAATCCAGTTTTTCCCAAAACCTTTCTTAAAGAGGGAGAAATGTGCTGATCGATGGTCATGAGCTAGCTAGCAGTCATTTAGCACTGGGACAAGTTATAAATTAACAAGCTGGGTTGTTGGTGAGTTAGTCCAAGTTAGTTCCCCTGTGCCTGATTATGGGATTGACTATTTTGCTCTACAAAGCTGTGGATATGGCCCTTCCTCTGATATGACCTCAGGGCAGACCCTCTAAGGAGCATGCCCTGACCCCTGACTCCTGACCAGAAGACTCCTGGGCTATCTGCCTGTCTGTCTGTCTAGCTATTGTGTTTGCGGGGAGACAGCTAAACCCACAGCAGTGGATTCCCAAAATAGCACAGCTTTTTGGAAGGGTGGCAGCAGGGATATGGACGTACCTGGGGTGGGGCCCGGCAGGATGGGGTTGGGGGTTGCCTGAAGCATCAGGGATTGCATAAGAGATGCCCCTGTTGACCTGACCGGAACAAACTCATAGTGAAGCTGCCAGAGGAGAAATGTGCTTCTTGGTCTTGACTGAAGGCTCTTTGGACAGTGGCCGAGACAGCACCCAGGATGGGGGGTCACCGAGTCTCCACGTGGACGTCAACAGGGCTGAAGGTCACAGTTGCAGGGTGTTGGCTGCTGTTGCTGTTTGGGCCCAGGGCAGAAGGGGAGGCTGGCTTGGGGACCTTGGGCTCCAGCTCCCGTCTTGTCCTCATTTTCCTGTAATGAGATACACACGCATGGCTGAGCCTTCCCCCTCATATGCCTTGGGGAACGAGCTCTGTGACTACAGCTCCAGTGATGAAATTAATATAGATCATCGTTAAATCATGTTGCTTAATTGCCAATCACAGAAGCTTACAACTGGAAGGGATCTTAGACATCAGGTAGTCTGACCCTTCAGTTTCTTTGTTTAACCTAGGTTGGATACTTAATTTTATTTTTTTTCCTATTAACAAATGAGTAAAGTAGCAGATAGGTGGCTATTTTGAAGGCAAAATGAAGCTATTACGTTTTTTTTCTGTTCAAAGTTGTAACGTGAAGCCTCATTATGCTTGCTAAGTTTATTGCTGGAAATATTGAAGAACTTTTTACACAGTTGAGAAGAGAATGGACTTCAAACATATATCCTGGCTTTCATCTCATATGCCATAAAATTCAATAACTAACAACAATCATTCACTATAATGTCTACATGAAATTTCATCTTGTTGACCTATCGTGCTTCTTTTTTCAAAATTTCAAATCCTCAGAAAAGTTACACAAATAGTACAACTAATACCTGAATACCCTTCACTAAACAATCGACAAACTGTTAACAATTTGCCACATTTGCTTTCTTCCTTTTACTTGCCCCATTTACACACACACACAGACACACACACACAGTTTTTTAAAACATCATGAACCATTTGTGAGTTAGTTGCAGACATCATGCCACTTCAACACTAAATACTCCTAAGAACAAGGGCACTCTGCAACGTAACATAACACAATTATCACGCTTTAAGAACCTGCCATTGTTGTTGTTGTTGAATTAAAATTTCTGCCTATTCTTTTCTTTGCTTTTTGGCTGCATTGGGTCTTCGTTGTGGCGCGCAGGCTTTCTCCAGTTGCGGCGAGTGGGGGCTGCTCTTCATTGTGGTGCGTGGGCTTCTCATTGCAGTGGCTTCTCTTGTTGCGGAGCACGGGCTCTAGGCGCACGGGCTTCAGTAGTTGTGGCGCACGGGCTTAGTTGCCCCGCAGCATGTGGGATCTTCCTGGACCAGGGCTTGAAACCATGTCCCCTGCACCGGCAGGCGGATTCTTAACCGCTGCGCCACCAGAGAAGTCCCCCTATCCTTTTCTTTTATTGAAGTATAGTTGATTTACAATGTTGTGTTAATTTCTCGTGTACAGCAAAGTGATTCAGTTACATATATATATATATATTTTTTCATATTGTTTTCCATTATAGGTTGTTATAAGATATTGAATATAGTTCCCTGTGCTATACAGTAGGACCTTGTTGTTTATCTATTTTGTTTGTATCTGCTAATCCCAAACTCCTAATTTATCCCTCTCCCCCAACCCCTGCCTTTTCCCTTTGGTAACCATAAATTTGTTTTCTATGTCTGTGAGTCTGTTTTGTAAATAAGCTCATTTGTATCATATTTTAGATTCCATATATAAGTAATATCATGATATTTGTCTTTCTCTGTCTGACTTACTTCACTTGGTATGATGATCTCTAGGTCCATCCACGTTGCTGCAAATGGCATTATTTCATTCTTTCTTATAGCTGAGTAGTATTCCATTGTGTATACATACCACATCTTCTTTATCCGTTCATCTGTCAGTGGACATTTAGGTTGCTTCCATGTCTCAGCTATTGTAAGTAGTGTTGCTATGAACACTGGCGTGCAAGTATCTTTTTGAATTATAGTTTTCTCCATATATGCCCAGGAGTGGAATTGCTAGATCACATGGTAACTCTATTTTAAGTTTTTTAAGGAACCTCCACACTGTTTTCCATAGTGGCTGTACCAACTTACATTCCCACCAACAGTGGAGGAGGGTTCCCTGTTCTCCACACTCTCTCCGGCATTTATTATTTGTAGACTTATTTTTTTAACTTTTTTTTTTTTTTTTGCGGTACCCAGGCCTCTCACTGTTGTGGCCTCTCCCGTTGCGGAGCATAGGCTCCGGACGCACAGGCTCAACAGCCATGGCTCACGGGCCCAGCCACTCCGCAGCATGTGGGATCTTCCCGGACCGGGGCACGAACCCGTGTCCCCTGCATTGGCAGGCGGACTCTCAACCACTGCGCCACCAGGGAAGCCCTAACTTTTTTTTTAACTGATTTTTTTTTTTTTTTTTGGCTGCATTGGGTCTTTGTTGCTGCATGCAGGCTTTCTCTAGTTGCGGCGAGCAGGGGCTACTCTTCATCGAGGTGCGCAGGCTTCTCATTGCGGTGGCTTCTCTTATTGCAGAGCATGGGCTCTAAGTGTGTGGGCTTCAGTAGTTGCAGCACACGGGCTCAGTAGTTGCAGCACGTGGGCGCAGAGTGCACGGGCTTCAGTAGTTGCAGCTCTCGGGCTCTAGAGCACAGGCTCAGTAGTTGTGGCACATGGGCTTAGTTGCCCCACAGCTTGTTGGATCTTCCCGGACCAGGGATCGAACCCGTGTCCCTTGCATTGGCAGGTGGATTCTTAACCACTGGACCACCAAGGAAGTCCAGTAGACTTTTAAATTATGGCCATTCTGACCAGTGTGAGGACATACCTCACTGTAGTTTTGATTTGCATTTCTCTAATATTTAGCAATGTTGAGCATCTTTTCATGTGTCTATTGTCCATTTCTTTGGAGAAATGTCTATTTAGAGACACTTCCATTTTAAAGATGATAAAATCAAAGCACAGAGAGGCTAAATAACTTGCCTGCTTTTGACAGACCAAAGACTGAACCCAGGTTTCTCAATTCCCAGCCCACGTATCATTGTACACAGGATGGGGTGAGTAGAGTCTCCAGCCAAATTTCAACCTAGAAAAGGGGTTTAGAGCTCCAGCAATGATGGAGAGGAATGGCGGGTAGAACTTGCGGTCTGATGCCACTTCCTGGTTTGAAATAGACCCAAACTGTAACAGCCCAAAGATTTTTTAAAATAACATATGAAATGTTATTATTGTTATTATATGTGTACTGGTGGGAGTATTTTCTCTGAAACGAGATGAACTGGGTTTGAATCCCAACTCTGCCAATTAGGGCTGAGTGAATTCAGGCATGTTACTTAATCTTCCTGTGCCTGTTTCACACCTATAAAATTGGGGATATAGAAGCACCCACTTTGTGGTGCTGTTATGAAGACCTAATGAGTTAATACATGTCAAGAGCTTAGAACCGTGCCCAGCACATAGTAAGAGATCAATATATGTTAGCTACCCTTATAAATGCATTAATATTATTATAAAAACAATGCAGAAATAAAGAAGCACACCACTTGACCTTGCAAAAACCAACCAACCAACTAACCTACTAGCAATCCCATCATGCAGACATACTGGTTGTTAACACCTTGTGGTATATCATTTGAACTTTTCCTGGGTGCATGTGCGTAACCCATGTGCATGATCATAATGTACATACTGCTTTAGGGACTTCCCTGGTGGTCCAGTGGTTAAGAATCCACCTTCCAATGCAGGGGACGCAGGTTAGATCCCTTGTAGGGGAACTAAGATCCCATATGCTGCAGGGTACTTAAGCCCACACACCACAACTACTGAGCCTACGCACCCTTGAGCCTGTGCGCCACAACTAGAGAGAAGCTGCACACCGCAACGAAGAGCCACTAGCCACAACGAAAGATCCCATCTGCCACAACTAAGACCTGACGTAGCCAAAAAATAAATTAATTTTAAAAAAATGACGTACATACTGCTTTGTAAATTTTGACAATATGTTGTAAACAACTTTCCTCATCAATTTATACATTTATACAATATTTTTAATGGCTTCCAGGTCTTCTAGGATGTAATTGAATTTAGTCTTTTAAGTTTGATTTATTCACTGAAAAGAATAATCTTCTAGCAAAGCTGTGACTACAGGTGATAACACATAAGGTGATAACACAGCAGTTACTCTTCTTACAATTTATATGATTTTATTTCCTCTTATTTGGTCCCAGAAAGTAAAGTCACAGGTATGTGCATTTCAGAATTTGTCACCTCAAATACTCATGTGGTCCACACAATACAACCTAGCAGAGGGCTCTCCAGAAGAGGATTGAAACACTCCTCTCTTATTTGTAAATTACATATAAGAGTTTACTACACAGCTCAAGGTTATTATCATTGTCATTATATTATTATATTTTAAAAATATTTCTCCAAATACAAAAATATATGGTCACTGTGAAGTTCTTCCAGTAGAACAGACAGCAAAAAAGGACCCACTAAGGGTTAGAGCGTTTGATGATGGACTCATAGATACTGCTGTGCACATAATAGGCACCCACAAACATTACTTCCCATTCATTCTGGCATCACTGAAGGGACCAGACAGTTCCAAAGCCCAGGGCATCCCATACCTGTTGTACATCTTCAGCAAGATCAGAACCACGGTGAAGATGATGATGACAACCACCACAATGGCGGCAACGATGGCTCCCGAACCTACGAGGAAGAGAGGAGTGGGGATGGCTAACGTGCAAACTGAAATGCAAGGAAGGATTCGGAGGCTGGGAGGAAGACACAACACCTGGCATCCTCACTGGGTCAAGGAGAGGAGAGAACGTGAAATCCTGGCATACTCACTGCTGACCCCAGGACAGAGTCACATCTAGAGTGGCAGTGTACCTCTGCCTCCAATGGGACTTGGAGGGCCATATCCTCAGCACCTGCCCTGCCAAAATCCTGCCTTAGGCTAAGCCCTGCTCTTATCATCCCCAAGATAGCCTTGAACTACTTTTGTGAAATAAAACATCCTTCCTTCTTTCAGATGATATAAAAGTAATATGTGGTTTTTGTAGATAATTTTTTTTTCCTACAGGACACACATGGGCAACAACAATAGCCCTGTGCCCTGTGTAGATAATTTTGAAAATAGACATACAAGCCAAAGAGGAGGGGAAGATGAAGACCTCATTACCCCAAGAGCCACTGATAGTCTACATACGTATACATTCGCCAATGTGATCATGTTTTTGCATATATGCATATTTATCTATCATCTTTTAGAATAATTTATTAATCCTATGTCTGAAAATCCATCTTAAGAAAATATTCATAAATATGGAAAAATATGCACTTGATAAAAATGGAACCATATTCCATATACCGTTTTACAACAAAATACCCTGATCCTTTTGCTATGTAAGTACATATTTCTCTTCATGACTCTTGAAGGCTGTATAGTACTCCACTGTTTGCCTGTGCCATAATTTGTTTACCAATTCTTTATTGAGGATATTTATGTTGCATTCAATTTTACACTATTAAAAACATGGCTATGATGAATGTCCTTGTAGCTTCATATCTCAGATTCTAATTTCAATATCAGCTCCCAGTCCCAAAGTCAAATTCTAATATTAGGTTCAAGATCAACAGCCTTGCCAGAATTGATACAGAAAACATCAAGAATCATAAACAAGCTTCATACTTTAAACCGATCTATTTGATTCTGGGGAATTGATCATAGGGAATAATCCCCAATACAGAAAAAGCTATATGAATGAAAATGTTTATTCCATTATTGATATTCTAAATATGGGAAGGGTTTAATAAGGTATAGCACACTTATCCATGAAATATACTGTAATTAAAATAATAATTACGAAGACTATGGTACATGGAACACTTTCGATGATAGAAAAGTGTGGAATATAGAATATGATATTATATACACATACATACATATACATTATGTTGCAACCATTAAATATGTGCATACAGACATAACATTGAACAAATCATTCGTGGTATGATTCCACGAATACAAAGTTCAAAACCAAGGTAGAATTAATCTATGGTGGTAGAAGTCAGAACAGTGGGTTCCCTTGAGTGGGTGGGGGATAGTGATGGCAAAGGGCACCAGAACTTCTGAAACACAGATGGTGGCCTGATTCTTCATCTGCGGGGCTGGCTACACAGCTGTGTGCACTTTGTGAAAATTCGTCCAGCTGTGCACTTATCATTTGGGCACTTTTTCGAACATATGTAATGCTTTTATAAAAAGTTTACTTAAAAAACAACAACAACTGTGCATTTATTCATAGGAAGAAGGACAGAGGGAAAAAGGGAGGGGGTGGGGAATCCATCGTGGTGTTACTTGTTTTTCTTTCCTTCCTGGGGAGTCCAGCGGGTTTTTCAACCTCGGCTGGATAATTCTCTGTTGTGGGGACTGTCCTGTGCCTTGCAGGGTAGTTACCAGCATCCCTGGCCTGTACTCACTAGATACCAGTAGCACTTCTCCTCCCACACTCCCAGTTGTGACAAGCAAAAATGTCTTCAGACATTGCCAAGTGTCTCCTGGTGGTAGGGTTGCCAGATAAAATACAGAATACCCATTAAATTAGAATATCTGATAAACAATGAATAATTTCAAAATATTGCAAGGTATATCCTTATACTAAAAATCTATTAATTGTTTATCTTTTTTTTTTTTTTTTTGCGGTACGCAGGCCTCTCACTGTTGTGGCCTCTCCTGTTGCAGAGTACAGGCTCCGGACGCGCAGGCTTAGCAGCCATGGCTCACGGGCCCAGCCGCCCCACGGCATGTGGGATCTTCCGGGACCGGGGCACGAACCCGTGTCCCCTGCATCGGCAGGAGGACTCTCAACCACTGCGCCACCAGGGAAGCCAAATTGTTTATCTTAAATTCAAATTTAATTGGTATCCTGTACTTTTATTTGCTAAATCTGGCAACCTTATTTAGGGGGCAAAATTGCCTAGTTGAGAGTCATGACTTTTAGTTAAACGAAAACAGCATTATTCCCATCTTGCTGACAGTGATTCTATCTACCCTGCATTTCACTTCAGAACTGTTTTGAGACATATCTCAGCAGGCCTCTGTAGGTCTCCCCACCCAGCAAGAGCAGGCTAACATGTGGGACCCTGTCCCAAGAGCGACCCTCTCTGGGTCTCCATAGAAGAGCCACATCCTGCCATTAACCCAGCTTCCTGCGAGTACCCCAGCCTGTAGCTGTTTAACACTGTTCCTCACTGCTCCATGTGTGTCGGGAGGCCTATTCCATTCATGGAGGTATGTACCAGGTCGCCTGAGATGACTGAAATGGACCCAAATTTCACCTAATACAGTCAGTTGGTTTTCTGAAGAATGGTCCTCAAATTTTTCCTTCTAGGGACCCCTTGTTCTTGGCAAATGTCTCCCCAGAACTAACTCTTCCTACCTACATTCATTTACTCTTTGGTAAATTGATGGGATGTCTTTGCTTTGCAAAACTAGTACGAAAGTAGCTGCATTTTAAGGTGACTCGTGTAGGGCCATCTTACAAGAGATAGAAATCTCCATCGCCTTCTAAGCCCCCAAACTCCCTAATGAAAATAATAGTAATAGTAATAATAATACTCATTAGGTACTTAGTATGTTTCATTCGCACAGAGGCTATGCTACGTTTTTTACATGGATTATCCCTTCTAGCTTTCACACCTACCTATGTGGCAGCATTGTTAATATTCCCATCTTATAAATGAGGAAATCAGGCCCAGAGCAGTGAAGTCATGTGCTCAGGGTCATGTAGTTGGCAAGTGGTATATTACTGAGACTGAGACCCAGGCAGTGTGTCTCCAGGGCCCACGCTCTTGACCTCGACACCAGGAGCTGACCACAACACCTGTCCCGCCCTCGCTCCCCTGGCCACCAAGCTAAGTTGACCTTACTCTTGTACAGAAAGTCTTCTCCTCTGGTGGTCATGTTCAATGAGAAGAAGGTGGTACTCCCCAAAGGGGTAGCTGTGGTCATCTCGACCTGCTGAGAAGGAAGATGAAATATCATTTAAAACCAGAGTAATCTTTATAACCCCTGTATGATGCCTCTTTTGGTCTTCATCTGGGTGACAGGAGAAAATATTTAAGCATGCAGTTTCTCTCAGCAGCAATTAAAGATAAGGCCTTTTACTATACACTATGGGGAATTAAATATAAGGTCTGACATTTGTAAAGAACTTCATTTTACAAAGCAGTTTCAATTCATTCAACAATATTTATTCAACTCCTCCTAACTATGTTTCACACAGAATGTCTAAATTGATCTTCTAGAAACTGTGAGGGAGGTTATCGTTGCCATTTGACTGATGAAACTGAAGCCCCCAGTGCCATGTGGAGCCCCAAGTTTACCTAGAAGAACTGAACCCCAGGCGTCTACTTCCCACGCTAGTGGGGCTTTGGCCACCCCACAACCGTGCTTGAAATTGTGTTCCTGCTTTCAAAAGTTTTACAATCTAAGGAGGAAAGAATAAAAGCAAATGAAAAAAATTATGGTTACTTGATTATTAAGCAGTCAGTGACATGAGCCATTGGGTTGTGAAGAATGATTTCAAGGAGGAGATCAATTTGAATGGGCCTTGAAGGATGAGTGTGGTCTGGGGATGGGGGTGGAGGAGAGAGAACACAGGTGTGGTTGCGCAAAACCCTCAATGGGAAGAGAGCATCTCCCATGCACAAGGCTGTCTTCACAAATGCCATCTGTCAGCTTCCTTAATGCTCTCAATCATCACATTTTGCTGCTGAGAAACTGAGGCTCAGAGTGGTTGAGTGAATCGACCAAAGTCACACAGCTACGAAGACGTGGAGCTTGGCCCAAAGGCAAACTCCTTGACTCCGGAAGCTCACATTCTGGTGAGAGTGAGAGAGACAGTAGGTTTGACCATAGCATTCTCGGGCTCAAAAAACAATCATCTCCCCGGTACCCACACGTCTATATCTGGCAGCGAAAGCCCTTCACTGGCTGTTTCCACCCTCCATTTCAGCCTCCTTGTTCCTCCTACCAACCTCTGCCAAATTGCTGGGACAACGGGCCACTCCATCCTCCCCCGTCGTTCCTGGTCTTTGCTGTCTCTGGGCTGCGGCCCCAGGCTTTGGCCTCCGAGGTCCCCCAACTCTGCCAGCTCATGATGGAAGCGGGAGTCAGCACCCCTCCAAGTGGGGTCAGGTCATCTGCAGCCAGGCTGGGGGCTCTGGTGGCTATGACCTGTTCCCCTGCCAACCCTCCCAACAAGGGCCTCAGCCTCAGAATGACCCTGTGCGGCCAGGCCCTGCTGATCCACAGGACAGGCTCTGCCTTTACTTTCTCTGCCCTCCTTTAAGTCTCGAGATCCTGCCTAAACTACTGCTCCACCCCCAGCTATGTCTGTCCCCTCCTCCCAAAAACCCAATCCTCAGGACTTTCACAACTCAGGCTTCCTGAAGCACGTGTCTGTGACTCTGATGTCCCCACGCCGGCCAACCTTTCAACCTTTCAGCCTGGCTGGGCTTCCTGTCTCCCGACTACCTTAAACAGACCTGGGTTGCTGGCCATGCTCCATGGCCCGCTCCCCCTCCAAAAGGAACAGAACCTTCCAGACTCAGCCCAGTCACCTTCAGGAAGACTTCCCGCCAGATGGAATTAGCGATGCTGCCCTCCATCCTCCCATAGCAGTGCCCTGCAGAGAAGCACCACCACAGCTCGTGTCTCAGTTGCTGTGTCTGGCAGTCAACTTGCCACGTTCATGGTCAGGCCGTTGAGGTAGAGACTGTTTCTGGTTCTTTTCACTCCTGTCTGGCTCTCCTCACCTTTGCCGGTGGAAGGACTTGAGTGAGTGGCTGAACGTCTCCCAGCTGGGGTTGCTGTTTGTAAAATGAGGTAGCTCTTCCCAAGGGAAATGAGGGATCAAGGTTAAGTATGCAAAGTGCTTTTAAGTGCCCAGTAAATGGTAGCTAGCCCTCAGGATTTTAGTGGGTGTCAGTGAGTACTTGCTGAGCTAATTAGAGACAGGAGCTCAAAACAGGAAAAAAAATTCTTTCTATAAAAATAGGTATGGACCAGGCTTCCCTGGTGGCTCAGTGGTTAAGAATCCACCTGCCAATGCAGGGGACACGGGTTCGAGCCCTGGTCTGGGAAGATCCCACATGCCGTGGAGCAACTAAGCCCGTGTACCACAACTACTGAGCCCACGCGCCACAACTACCAAAGCCCGTGCACCTAGACCCTGCGCTCCGCAACAAGAGAAGACACCGCAATGAGAAGCCTGCGCACCGCAACAAAGAGTAGCCCCCGCTCGCCACAACTAGAGAAAAGCCC
Source organism: Pseudorca crassidens (assembly GCF_039906515.1). Classification (NCBI taxonomy): domain Eukaryota; kingdom Metazoa; phylum Chordata; class Mammalia; order Artiodactyla; family Delphinidae; genus Pseudorca; species Pseudorca crassidens. The sequence continues at coordinate 19,051,197 of NC_090297.1, read as the reverse complement.
GCATGCAGCAATGAAGACCCAATGCGGCCAAAAATAAATAAATAAATTTATTTAAAAAAAAAATAGGTATGGACCAATTTGCGAACATGGAATAAAATTCTTCCCCAGCCCCCGACCCCCACTCCTACTCCTAAGGAGAGGTGGCTGAACCCCTCCCTCAACACACACATATACACACTCCCCATCTCAGCACATAAAGGGTTTTAATATGCATTTGCCCAGACGCTCTGCTTCTATCCCCACCAATATCAAGCTGAGGACACTCACCAGTAACGCTTTCTCACAATTCCTTTTAAACACAAAAAAGAGAGAAAAACAAAAATAAAAACAAAAACATTAAGAAGAGGCAAATAGGTGGCCATTGGTCAAAGGTCATTTAAGGAGAGAGACATGGCATAATCACTAGATAAACTAAACCCTACCATGGACACATCCCCTGTTAAACCAACATGCACAAAGATGACGGAAGCCACCATCCGAGTGTCTGCCACATGCCAAGACCTTGTGCCAGATATTTTTATCCATCCTCTGATTTAATTAGCAAATGCCATGTAAAGTAGGTTTTCCTCTCCCCTTGTTTCAAATGAGGACCCTGAGACTTTCCATGCTCATACAGCCTGGAGGCTGCAGCCTTGGCATATGAACTTGGTTCTGCAAACTTCAAAGACTATATCCTTCCCTCTACACCACCTGCCCCTGGTACACATCGGTGGGGAGGGGGGGAATGAACAGTCACTACAGGAACCCGCACACATGTACTCACAGACACATACTGACCAGTAATGGAGCCGCCTAAGGCCACCAGGACACAGGCTCCTCTGCAGGTCCTTCAGGGTGACCTCCTGGGTGCCAAGTGCCAGGTGTGAATCCTTTTCAGATGGGCCCGGCTACTCTTCTTTCTGAGAGAACAGTGAGTAATCCCAGAGCATATCTTGCCCCATCTAAGGACCGAGGGCTTTAATTACGTCTCTGTTCCTGCCACATCAGAGAAGGTGGGAGGGAGGGTGGTGGAGCGTTGATGGCCAAGGATGTGGGTGTTTTCATGTGTGGGGCCTCTGCAATTCTTGTTAACCAAGTGAGATCCAGCAGGGGATTTCAGTATCAAGTGTGCCCATGACCGGGATCCATGGCCACAGAAAATGGGGGAGCATACAGGGAGGGCGAAGCTAGTTTTCATTGACAGAGGTTAATTTAATAATTAATAATAATAATAATATACTATGTGCCCCAGGCACTGCACTCAGTGATTTATGTGGGAGGTCTCATTTAATCCTCATACCTTTCTGGTTAGGAGGGTGCAGTCACTGTGCCCACTCTACAGATGAGGAAACTGAGACTCAGATCAGAGAAGAAATCAATCTAAGCTCACAAGGCTAATATGTAGCCATGCTAGGATTCAAGCTAGGGTCTGTCTGATTTCACAGCCCCTCCTCCATAAACTCTCACTGGACTGCCTCCCAGTGGATCTGGGGACAAACCTCACAGGCTGTGGCACAGAGAGCCAGAGCCCTTGATCTAACCCTGACCCAGACTGGTCCTACCTGACTGGTCCCTGACCTTGCCTATACTCTGAACCTCTGTCTCCAGCCGAGCCTTAATCTCATTTGCAGAATCTATAAGAAACTTTTCCCTTGGGTTGTTTACAAATGGCCCCGTGTGGGAGGTCAGTTTGGGAAGCGATGGAGGATCACGGACCTCACTGAACCACCCCTCTCTGACTGTTCCTTGGTTAAGTGTAAGGGCCATAACTGGAGGATAAATGTTGCCAGACCCCACCTGTCCAAAATATTTCCCCCTTCTGCTCTGCCCCTGTGGTACCCTCCTTCCCTCTGGCCTAGCCTAAAAGTTCCTCCCTGGATAAGACAGCCCAGATGCTATCAACTCTGGCAGACCCCTACCCAAACGTCCAACTATAGCTCAGAATAGGTAAGCCATGAATGCCTGAGACCCACCAAAACATTGGGATCGATTTCTCCCATTCACCTGAGAGATGGGAGATTCAACATGACTTGGTTTCTCTCACAGACAAGAACCTCACTAGTCCCGAGCAGTCCCTTGATAAATTTGTGTTCATTATCAGAAAATTAACTTTCATTTTGGAACCAAAAGCTGTCCCCTTGTGATTTTAACCCATTTGTCCTAATTCTCTTCCCACAAAGGTAATCTGCTACTTCTTACACATGACAAGGATTTGTCCTAATTCTCTTCCCACAAAGGTAATCTGCTACTTCTTACACATGACAAGGATCATGCTTAAAAGCCCTTCTATGTATGAAAAGTTAAGTTCTATGAATGGTACAGTTACGGTAGCTGAAATCAGCACATCAATTTTATCTCCCACCAGTAGGTGGCAATAGCAGTTGGCTATAGTATGTCCTTTCGGACTTAACCAACAAATCGTTGGTGAACCCAACCTGTTTCTAAGTAGAGGAGCTCTCTGCCCTTGAAAACAGCAACTGTATGTTCTCTGATGATTTTCTTCTCCGGGATAAATATTCTCAGCTCCTTCAAACAATCTTTAGGGTGATAGTCTCCCTCATGGATGGGTTCCTTGTTTCTCTGTCTTCCTTAAATATAACACCCCAAACTGGATACATGACTCCAGAGGGGGCCTGAACTCTCCAGAACGACATTTTTCTTGACAATTATCAGACCTGAGCCTGAATTCTACTATTTACTAGCTGTGTGACCTCCATCAACTGTCTTCACTTCTTAGTTTTCTGATCTGTAAAACAGGAATTACAAACTTCATAGGGTTGTGTGAGAATTAAATGAGATAAAACATGTGATATATTCAGCACAGTGGCTGCACACAAAACCTATTGATATTGCACTGGATGAATGCAGGCAAATAGCCCATTCGCTTTACAGGCAGCCACAGACCCTGCTCCACCCAGACCCTGCTGGGACACCCGCAAGCCTCTTTCTGACTTATTCTTGTGCTTGTCTACGGTCAAAGCCCTAAGATCAGTAAGTACAAGGGCTTCCTACACTCAAAGTGCAATGGAACTAGAAGGCAATAACGGCCGCATTATGCATGGTGACAGTGTTATGATGAGCTGCGGTCCAGTAACCAGAACTCCATTACACTCCTGTGCAGCTGTCTTTTTGAACTTAAGGGCAGGACTTTGCATTGATCCCTGTTAGCCTTGACCTTGTTGATTGGGCCCTCAGGAGAGGAACTCCAGCTCCTGCTGGGTGTCTCCTGAGAACTCTTGACGGTCTGTGACAGAGCATGTTGTCTAGGAACTCAGGACCCAGCAAGGGCTTCGGGGTCAGGTAGCCCTGAGTTTTATTCTTGGGCTCCCTGCTGACCGGCTCTCCAAGCCAAGCCACTTCTCTAGGCTTCAGTGTTCTCATTTATAAAGCAAGAATAACACTCCCTATCTTGCTGGGTTATGAGAATAAATGAGATGTTATAACTGTCCAGCACAGTGCCTGCTGGATGGTGGGTGATGGGTGAATGTCCATCCCAGCCTCTCTTCTCCTTTCCTTCCTGTCCCCAGTCTGTGTTCTCCCTCCTCTTCTTGGAGACCCCAGTTCTCCACCTGGCCAAGTGTTTGCTGCATTTGCTCAAGCTCAAGTATGAACAGGAAGGTCAAGGAGCCAGGCCATGAAGGCTGATGTCCCAAGGAGGGGATCTGAGGAGGGATACCTCAGAACTTCCAGAGGTTTGACCTTCTCCTTCATTTCCGCTGAGTGTAGAGACAGAGGAAATAGTGAAACTACCCCCAGGGAGGCAAAAATCCTAATGGGACTGGTAGGGCACAGGGGCTGCTGGGTGCAGCAAAAGAGCAATAATGAACTCATAACTTGGGGTGAGAATCAGGACACCTGGGTCCCCTTTGTTACTCTTTGCCATACAACTTTGGAAAGTCATCTCCCCTCCCTGGACCTTGGTTTTCCCACCTGTAAAATGGCCCAGTTTGGAGACGATCTCTAAGGGCCTTTCCAACTTGTGGTTCTATTGCGTGGACCAGCCATGCATAGCTTACCTCAAGAACCAGTGTCTTCCAAAAGCTCATCTTTCTTTGTAGCTACCTACTTGGGGGATATTGGGAGACAGTGTGTGCAATTCAGGCTGGAAGGCAGGTGAGACTAGAACAAACCGAGAAGAACTCCACAGAGGGGTTTTGACACGGCAGCAGCATTGCACACGGGACCCCTAGGAACCTCCAAATGCTCTGTTGAGTACATAGTAACCCCAGTCTGCCTGAATCTTAACTGGCCCCTCCTACACCCTCCATTCCTGTTGGGTTCCACATCATCTCCCCCCACTCCATCTACCCTGCGTGTGCTTGACTCTGTCCCATTGTGTGTCACAGCTTCCAAAGGTGGGGTCTGAGTTGGCATAATGCCATCTTGAACTTGGGGCCAGACACAATTACATACTGAATACATGTTCCTTGTGGTTGGTCCCCAGAAATTAGGAAGACCATTTCTTGTTCCACTCATCCATCTACTTTTCCATCCTCCCATCCACTCGTGCACCCACCCACCCACTGTGCACGCAGTCATCCTCCCACTTGTTCTGTCCATGTTCCCTGTCATTCATTCAACCAGCGCCCACCATGTACACAGCTCTGAGACGATTCAAAGATGGGCCATGGGGATCATGTATCTAGAGCTCAGACAAAGAGGATGAGAAACGGAATTATTTCCTTTAAGAATCTTTGCTGAGACTTCCCTGGTGGTGCAGTGGTTGGGAATCCGCCTGCCAATGCAGGGGATGCAGGTTCGAACCCTGGTCCGGGGAAAATCCCACATGCTGCGGAGCAGCTGAGCCCGTGCACCACAACTACTGAGCCTGTGCTCTAGAGCCCGCAAGCCACAACTACTGAGCCCGCGTGCCACAACTACTGACGCTCACACGCCTAGAGCCCGTGCTCCGCAACAAGAGAAGCCACTGCAATGAGAAGCCCGCGCACCGCAATGAAGAGTAGCCCCCGCTCACCACAAATAGAGAAAGCCCGCGTGCAGCAACCAAGACCCAACGCAGTCAAAAATTAAAAAAAAAAAATTAAAAAGAATCTTTCCTTCCATCAGTATTTAGTGGGGCTCATCCCCCCTCACGCCTGGTCCAGCCTGATCAGAGAGGTGGCTGAGCAACATCAGATTGAAGTCCTATGGAAAAGGCAGTGGCCCGTGGCTCTGGAAGTTGGGGTTCCAGGCCCACCACATCTACTAAGTCTTATTTACCCATCTGTCAATTTCTGGCTTGAACATCCTTTGTTTCTTATTTTTGTGGCCCACATCGTAAAGAAAGGTGCCTCAAGGAGCTTCCAGGCCAAGACCTGAAAGTCTGATAAGTTTCATGGACGAAGAGTTATAAATAGAAATCCCAGATGAAACTTGTCACAAGGCAGATTTACACCTAGTGCCAATAGGGTGGCACAGGCCGTGCCAGGAGCCAGTGGGAGAAAGAGACCAGTGGGTATCCTGGTTGAGACTGACCGAGAGCTGGAACGTGACCTGTGCCTTCCATTTGCCCCTCAGTCTTTGGGCTCAAGCCAAGGGCCCAGCCACGGAGTCCTCAAACTACACCTGAGTTCCTACATAAATCTTCAGGTGTCCCACTGTCCCCAAGGGAAATAGGCACAAGGTTAAAGAGTTGATGCCCCTAAGTGAATATGTCAGAGGAAAATAATTCCACCCCGACATTCTGATCAGGAAGGAAAGGAAACTAACATTTAAGGGGACGCTAATGAAGACTCAGGCGCTGTGCATTCATATGTTTTCTCATTTAACCAATACGACAAGGCGGGTCTTTTATCTCCACTTTGCTAATAAGAAATGGAGGCTCAGCGCTTCCCTGGTGGCGCAGTGGTTGAGAGTCCGCCTGCCGATGCAGGGGACACGGGTTCGTGCCCCGGTCGGGGAAGATCCCACATGCCACGGAGAAGCTAGGCGTGTAAGCCATGGCCACTGAGCCTGCACGTCCGGAGCCTGTGCTCCGCAACAGGAGAGGCCACAACAGTGAGAGGACCGCGTACCGTGAAAAAAAAAAAAAAAAAAAAGAAATGGAGGCTCAGAGAGGTTAACTGACTTGCCCAAAGTCTTACAGCAAATGAGTGGAGACGCTGACTCTCAAATTCAGATCTACCTCCAAACTGTGGTGGCTGCCAAGGCTTCCAGGAGGCAAGCAATTTTCCTGGGGGCACTCCGAGGGTCAGCAGCCCTGCTGCAGCAGGACCCTGCTCGCTATTTTTACTACATGTTGTTATTTTGAGCCCAAGAGTTACCACAAAACCTCCGAGAATGGAAGGGTTTCTCAAGCTTGGCGCTGTTTACATTGGGGCAGATGTTCTCTGTTGGGAGGTATCTTGCACATTGCAGGATGTTTAGCAGCATCCTGGGCCTCTACCCACCAGATGCCAGTAGCATCCCCCACTTACAACAACCAAGAATGTCTCCAGACATTTCCAAAGGTCTTCTGGGAGGCAAAGCTGCCCCTGGTTGAGAACTACTGGAGTTGAGTTATGGGCCTGTCTCATAACAGCTTCCTATCCTTTCTCTCCATAAAGGTCTAGACAAACAGGAGAATGTCCAGCCTGTACTTAACACGTGTGGGTAGGCAACCAATAACAGAAAGGATGACGGCAATTATGATGCCCACAAACGCAGCAGCTCCCGTTTAGCAAATGCTTACTCTGTGCCAGTTACCATGCTAAGTACTTCATACATATTTTCTCACATACCTTTTCTCTATTTTCCAGATAAAAAAGGCGTGAGGCTCAGAAAAGTTAAGTAACTCATCCAAGGTCCCAGTGCTAATGTATGGCAGTGCTAGGATGCATTCGTTTCCTATGGCTGCCGTAACAAATTACAGCTTAAAATAACACAAATTTATTTTCTTATAGTTTAGAGGTCCAAAGCCTAAAATCACACTCACTGGGCTAAACTCAAAACGTTGGCAGGGCCATGCTCCATTCAAGGCTCTAGAGAAAACTCTGTCTCCTTGCCTTTTCTACCTTCTGTGGGCCACCTGCATTCCCTGGCCTGTGGCCCCGTCCTCCCTCTTCAAGCTAACAGTGTAGCATCTTCTTCTTCTTTTTTTTTTTTTTAACTTTTATTATTATTATTTCTTTTATTATTTTTTTGGCTGCATCAGGTCTTAGTTGTGGCACACAGGATCTTTGTTGAGGCGCATGGGCTTCTCTCTAGCTGTGGCGCGTGGGCTCCGGGGCATGTGGGCTCTGTAGTTTGCGGCACGTGGGCTCTCTCGTTGCGGGGCGTGAGCTCAGTAGTTGTGGCGCGCGGGCTTAGTTGCCCCACGGCATGTGGGATCTTATCTCCCCACCAGGGATCGAACCTGCGTCCCCTGCATTGGAAGGTGGATTCTTTACCACTGGACCACCAGGGAAGTCCCCATTGTAGCATCTTCTTATCTCTCTCTCTGACCTCTGCTCCCAACCTCACATCTCTTTCTCTCTCTCTGATTCTCCAGCCTCCCTCCTATAAGGACCCTTGTGATTACACTGGACCCACTCAGGTAACCCAGGATAATCCCCCATCTCAAAATCCTTAACTTAACTATATCTGCAAAGTCCCTTTCGCCACGCAAGGTAACATAGGCCCAGGTTTGGGGGATTAGGATGTGGCTATCTTTGAGGGGGCATTACTCTGCCTCATATATAGGATTCAGACTCTTATCTGTTGGACCCCAAGGTTTGTATTCAAAGCACACCTGCTTCCCCTGCCCTGCCTGAACAGACACATCCCACAGGCCAGGTGCTGTGGGGAATGCGGAGGTTGACCAGACACGTTCAGGGAGTGGTGGTCATGAGCACACGTCAGGAGGTAGTACGTGAGAGGTGCTGGTGCTGTAAGAGGAGCAGAGAAGGGGTCCTGAAGACACTGGGCCAGCTAGGTAGGGGTGTGGGGCGTGGGCTCAGGAGGCAACGGGGCAAGCCTGATTCCATCCCTGCTGCACGAGCTGATTTCACATGTCTCAGCACCTACTTCCAAATTAACTACGAATACATCTACAGTTCATCCTGTCCTGAAGGACCACCCTACTCCAGCCCCTGCCTGCCAGGATTTGGTCCCATCGGTGGGATTTATTCGCACAATTAAATGGTGACCATTCTCAATTTTTCCTGTCCAAATCTCCTCCCTGCTGAGGGAGCTAATATATAGGATTCAGACTCTAATCTGTCAGACCCCAAGGTTTGTACTTAATCCACTCCTGCCTCCCCTGCCCTGTCCTGCCTGAACAGACAAATCTCTTCCCTGCCAAGGGCTTAGAATGTCTTTAGTTTTATAAGTCCACTCCCTGCCCAGCTCTGGTTTGCAAGGATGTCCTTTGGCTGCCTGGCCCCTCCATGAGCCCACCCCTCCCTTTACAGAATAGAGAAACCACACCGAGTGGGTGAGCAGGGCTCTCCCTCCAGACAGGCAGAGCCTTCTACCTCCTCCAGCAGCTCTCAGGCTCTGCAGTGACTCAGAGATGGTTTCTCTGGGCCCAGAGGAAGGTGACAGGTAAGAAGGACAAACTCTGGTTTGCTTCATCCTGGGAGAAACAAAGTGTGGGATCCATCTTTGTCTTTTAAAAAATGCAGGAGGGGGCGTCCCTGGTGGCGCAGTGGTTGAGAATCTGCCTGCCAATGCAGGGGACATGGGTTCGAGCCCTGGTCTGGGAAAATCCCACATGCCGCGGAGCAACTAGGCCCATGAGCCACAAATACTGAGCCTGCGCGTCTGAAGCCTGCGCTCCGCAACAAGAGCGGCCGTGACAGTGAGAGGCCCGCGCACCGCGATGAAGAGTAGCCCCCGCTTGCCGCAACTGGAGAGAGCCCTCGCACAGAAACGAAGACCCAACACACCCAAAAATAAATAAATAAATTTATTTAAAAAATAAAATTAAAATTAAAAATGCAGGAGGGAATTCTGGTCCAAAAGAGCAGATGGAACACAAGTCTTCATCTCTGCTTCCTTCTGAAACCCCCCATGAATGACAGTAAAGGAATTCAGACGTATGGATCCATAAGGCCAAAGAGAAAGGAGAGACGACAACCACATTGGAGAGAGGCCAGTCAAGGTTTGAACGCTGGAAAAGCTGATGGCTGAGTGTGACTTAGCGGCCTGGCAAAGGCCGAGGCTCAAACCTCTGGCCATCTAAAGTTAAATGAAATTAAGGAAAATTAAATACAATTAAAAGCTCAGTGCCTCAGTCGCACTAGCCACAGTTCAAGCGCGAACATCCACTGGGGTTTGTGGCTCCTGTATTGATCAGTGTGGGTCTAGCACGTGTCCACCACTGCGGGAAGTCCCGCTGGACGGCAGGGCTCTAGACGCTGGCCATCCAAAGTGCGGTCCTCGGGTCAGCAGCGCGGGCCGACCCTGTTCGGAAGGCAGAATCTCAGGCTCCATTCAGACCTGCCGAATGGGAATGTGCCTTTTATTTAGCCAGATTCCCAGGTGATTCATAGGCACATTTGACTTTGAGACTTAAGGAAAAGGAAGGTGGTGGTTCATCTCTGGCTGAAAAATGGCGTGAGGTAAAGCCCTGCATTGTGGGGCTCATCTAGCCCCTTTAACCCCCTGGGCCGCTGGGCTTAACCTCCAGGCAGGAAATTAGAGGCTCTTGGGAGACTGACCAGCTAAAGAGAACAGACTGACAGATACTGATTGATGTCACACGATCCTCCAATGAAATGACCAGGTTCCTGCCAATCAGCCAATGGGGAGGCCACTAGCTGATAAGCCGGCCCCCACACCCAGAGCTTCCCCTGAACTTTTTTTATTCAACGAGTTTTCTAGTGGCTTAGTCTTAAATAGGAACAGATAGCTAAGGGTCAACAGACCTCTGAGGGTACAAGCTTCAAACACGATGAACAGACAGCAAACAAATGAACAGAGGGAGGCGTTTAAAGCAAATAGAGACAGAAGGGCAGAAGGGCCCTTCAAAGGGCAGAAGAAAACTTCAACATCCTCAGAGAGATGAGATACTACATTAATAAAACAAGAACAGAATGCTATAAGAAAAGAATATTCCAAGAACAAGAAAGAGTGTTAGGATATTTAAAATATGATAAAAGAAATTTAAAAATTCAATAGAATTATTGGAAGATAGTTGAAGAAATGTCTCATAAAGTGGAACAAATAAAGATTGGGAGAGAAAAGGGGCAAAAACAAATTACTCCAGGAGGTCCAACATTCCAATGATAAGAATTCAAGAAGTGATTAAGCAGAAAAAATCAAGGGGAGGAAATTATCAAAGAATACCTGGAAATTTCCTGGAAATGAAGGATATGAATTTTCAGAATGAGGAGACTCACGGAGTCCCCAGAAAAATGAATTAAAAAGACCCACAGTGGGACTCATCATCATGACCTTTCAGAACACAGGGCCTAAAGAGAATATCCCACACACAGGGCCTAAAGAGAATATCCCACACACATCTATAGATAACAACAACAACAAAAAAGGTCAAATACCAATAAAAGGATGAACACTCAGATGAAACCAGAACAGCAGTGGATTTGACAGCAGCAGCAGGGAAGCTCTGAGATAACTCTCCAAAATTCTGAGGGAAAATAACCTCCAGCCTAGAAGCGGACAGAAGCCAAACTAAATATCGAGAATAAGGGTAGAAGAACTACATTTGGGGACATAGGAAGCTTCATAAAAAATCCACCCCACCCCATGCACCTTTTCCTGGGATGCTCCTGGAGGACGTGCCCCACTAACGTGGAGGAGCGAATGAACATGAGAAGCTCAAGGGACCCAGGGATCGAGGAGTGCCCAGGACGGCGCCCCGCAGCAGCCTGGGGGTAGCCAGTCCAACTAGGGGGAGGAGGGAGGTACAGGGGGATTCTGCCAGCCAGGAAAAAGTGAAACTGGTAGACTTTCTATGTGTCTGTCCAGAGTGAAAGGAGATCTACGCTTCTGTTGGAGAGTTTGGGGGATGAACTTATGATGGAAAATTCAGCTCCTCCAAAAGGTTTAAGGAGCTAAGCTGCTCCCTTCTACTCCTCCCCCGACAATTTCTCTTTCACTGGTCCACACACCCTCTGCGATGGCCCTAGGAGGCAACTCCTGTGATCAGAGGATTTGGTGGAAGCCAGTCTGAAAACTGCTGAGTCCACCACCTTCTCCTTACACACGGGGAAGCTGAGGGCCGGCGGGGATGCCCAGGGCACACAGACGGGAAGGTTCATTGGTAGTTCATTTGGTACGTTTTCCAGAACTCCTTTCTGATTCATTCAAGACAAGATCAGTAATAACAACAGCAAGAACCAAAGACAACCCGAAGGGACTCTGGCCCGTGAGCACGTTGAGGTGCCACCGGGCCCTGCGTTTCCCCCTCAGCTTTGCCCTCAACCACCCCGCTTGGTAACTGCACTAAGTTTCTAAAACACACCAACTGAGGTTTCTGAGTTACTTCTCGTTGCCACCTATGAAAGCAAGAACATAGAGATGTACCTGAGTTGTATACACCACGGACAGGCCACTGTGAACCTCTGGAAGAAAAAAAATTGGGGGTGGGAGTGCAGGGAAAAAACCAAGCCTGCTCGGAACCAGGTGCCCTGACCCCCAGTGCCCCTGGCTAACTCCTTATTATTTTTTTTTAAAGAACCCAGGCAAATGCCGTCCTACAAAATCCAATCATCTGAGTTTACCTCTAACGTTGACCTTTCAGGGGCCTCGCTTTGATTCTCTGCCTCTCCCTCCGCCTTTTCCAAGGGCTTGGTTAACCTCAAGGTCTTCGTAATGAATGAGTTAAGGATGTAAACTCTGTCTGGAGCATCTGCACTTTACCACAGAATTCGAGGGAACCTAGTTCTGTGTAAGCTTATCACGTGACGTTCTTTCTTTGAGTCTCAGTGTCCCGGGCTATGGAGCTCATTATATCACCTGTTCAGCAGGGTCACCACCAAAACCCTGACAGGGAGGCCTGATGTAGGGGGCGGCAAGAACCCAGGGCTGGAAGTTAGGAGCCCAGGGTTCGAGTCTTACCTCTGTTACTTGCTTGCCGTGTGACCTTGGGCAAGTCACTTGTTCTGTCTGGACTTCAGCTTGCTCTCTTGCAAAGTGCACGGCGGGGATCGGTGACCTCCCTCTCACGCTCCTTCCGTTGTGTGACTCTCCCGCCTCCCAGTTTGGTTCAGGACGTGGCCCCTCACCCTCCCCAAGGCTCGCCTGCCTCCTACACCTTCCATTCCAGAAGGAACAGCCCTCCCCTTTCCTGCCGAGCTGGGGCCTGGCAGGCGCTGGAAGGCAGGCGCTGGGCGGCAGACAGGACAGGAGGCGGGGGAACAATCCCGGCCATTCAAGCTGCCCGTGGGGAGAGCTGGCCCGCAGCCAGTCACAACAGGCCCCGAGATACAGAGGGGCGTTTGTCTGGGAGACCCACGGTTTCATCTAAACCTTCGCGCTCTCTCTCCTCCCTCCCTCTCAGGTGGCAGCGCCGGCCCCCAGCTTTGCTAGGAGGCGGGATGTGGAAACTGTGCAGACCTGAGCAGCCCCTCTAAGGGCTGGGAACCCGGCCAAAAGGAGGAAGGTGGGAAAGAAGGGCAGGGGAGACACGTGTGCAGGGTGGCCGCCCGGGGCGTGGCCACAGGGAGGGCAGAGGGTGGGGACAGTGTGTGTGGGGCACAGGAAGGGCTTTGGACAGGGCAGAGGCAGTAGGGAGGGTTCAGAAGGAGGGGCTGGTTCCCCACCCTCACTGACTAGGAGGAAGGGACCCGTGAACAAGATGCTCCCTTCTCCTCCAGGCCTCAGTCTCCTCAGCTTTAAAATGGGGCTGGGAATTCCCTGGCGGTCCAGTGGTTAGGACTCCATGCTTTCACTGCCGAGGGTACGGGTTCAATCTCTGGTCAGGGAACTAAAATCCCATAAGCCGTGCAGTGAGGCAAAAAAAAAAGCTGGTTATCCTGTTCTTATGCTGTAAATCAAATCAGATGATGAACCTGCAAATAGCATGGTCTAGGGAAGAAATAAGTTTGGACTCAGGTGGACCTGGGTTCAAATCGCACCTCTGTCACCTCTAAGTTATAGGCAGTTTATTTACTCTCCATGAGCCTCATCTTCCTCATCTCAGGGAAAAAAAGATGGGTGTGCAGCCAGACAAGATCATAAGGAACAAAAAAGAACAGATGGGACGTACCCTGCCCCAAAAATGCATTTGAATGAATGAAGAATTGGTCAGGGCTGCAGTGTGGCCGCAGGGCTGCTTTCACCGTAATAAAGTTTCATGGGCTCTAAACAGTTTATTTTTTCTGATGTGAGAAAAAAATGGAAACATTTTCTTCTGCCCTAAAATGGGATCCCCCCACCCCCCGCCGATTTTAAAAGAAATGAAAACATTTCAGGGGCCCTTGAACATCTTGTGGGCCTTGTGTCTGCTGTGCCTGGCGGAGAAGTCGGCCTGATGTTGGGTCAGGGTCTTCTCAAGTGCTGACCTGTCCTGGGCAGAGACCCCAATGCCGTCTCTGAAGAATCTCCCGTGGATCACTGATGCCTCCCAGCCCAGAGCTGAGCCCACGGTCCTCCAGTTTTGCCAAATCTTCCAATGTCAGTGCAGTCCGAGCCCTGTCACACGAGGATGACGGGCCCCAGCAGCATGGCAGGTGTGGAGGCAGGGAGAATCCAGGGGCCCTGGGTGTGTAAGCCGGCCTGGCTCTCAAGGAACTGGGGTGGGGGGCGATGGGCACTTACCACTCACAGTCACCACCACTCCCTTTTGGGACCTCCTCTGTGTCTAGCACTGTGCTAGGGGCTTCACGTTCATAATCTCATTTACCCCACGTCACACCCATTCCGCTTTACACCCAAGGAAACTGAGGCTCAGAGAGGCCGAGTAACTCACCCACTCACAGAGCTACCAGAGCAGGCTTGGGACCCAGTCTTCTGCTTCCCAAACCAGGGGCCTCCCAGCACCCAGGCCGGCCTCCTTGAAGAGTCAGAGGGAACATGAAGCAGGCTTTGAGGGTGTGCGGAACATGCAGGGCAAGTGTGAGTCCGGGGTCCAAGGAAATACGAAAGTGAGCGGCAGAGCATTGTGGGGAAGGGAGTGGGTGTGCCAGGGACTGAGCACGCCAGGGGCACCTGGGTACCCCGGGGGGTGGTGGGCTGTGCAGGGGCAAGGGCGGGGGCCAGCCTGCCAGCATTTGCCTCCACAGGCCAGTGTGTCCTGAGCCGGCAAGGCGCTTGGCCAGGCGGGGCTACTGCAAAACACGCTAATAGGTACTTCATTTTCCCTCCAAACTGCCCAGAGCCATGTCTGCTTAGCTACAAACCACAGCAGATGCCGTGCTGTTCAGGGAGCGCTGCCTGCCTCGGGAAAGAGAAGCTCAGAGTCGCAGAGCAGGATGTAGCTGCTCGCGGGCCGGGGACCTCGGGCTCTGACGTTCGCCAAAGGAGGGAGATTCTTAGTTGGGGACAGGGTGCCCGTCTCCACACCAGTCACACCACAGCCAGGGGGAGTGGAGTGTGCCCTGAGTGTGACATTTCCATGCCAGAGTGGACAGGATGGAAAGGGACTCTCTGTCTCAAAGCCTATCGGCTGCACAGCTAGCTACCCCAGAGAGCTGTCTAGCAACAAATCTGACCGTGCTGACCTCTGCCTAGACCTTCAGTGGTCTCTCACCAGCTAAGGCGAATGAAGTCCAAACCCCTCAGCAGGCCTGTTACCGCCCAGCAGCACTTAGACCTGTGCTCGCCAATATGGTAGCCACACGCGGCTATGGAGTCCTTGAAATGTGGCTGGTCTGAACTGAGATGTGCTGTATGTGTAACATACCTGCGGGAACTCAGAGACGTAGCACAAAATGAAAGAGTGTGAAATACCTCAGTAGTTTTTAAATATTGATTAGATGTTTGATAATATTGGGATATACAAGGTTAAATAAAATATATTATCAAAATGTAATGTTTCTATTTACTTTTTTAACGTGGCTCCTAGAACATTTAAAATTACATATGTGGCTCATTTATATTGAACAACACTGATTTATACTATGTCCTTCTCTCTTTGCTGCCTCTCCTATCAACACTAGCTCATTCATTTGTTCATTTCTTCATGCATTTATTCATTCAGTAAAAATTCATTAATCATAAGCTACATGCTAAACACTGGAGACAAAAAGGAAACAATATAGGCCTGAGCCCACATGGAGCTTATGAACTATACTTTAGAGATACCAAAGAGCTTGTGTTCTACACACACACATCACATAGCATTACTTGCCTCTGCTCATATTCATGCTTCTCTCTAGAATGACTTCCTAACCCAGTCTGCCTGGTGAACTCCTATTTATACTTCAAAACCCAAACCATCAAACACTTCAAGCACTTATGTCAAATGTTTCAATTAAAAAAAAATCTACCTCATACAGTTTGTTCACTCCCACCCCTACTCCCTGCTGGGGTTCTGAACTATTAACTGTGTGATTATGCAATTTTACTATCATGTCAGTTTAAATGTCACCACTCTAAGATTATCCCTTTCCCCCCAACCCCAGGAATTGTCTCACTTACCCTCTTTAACCTTCTTCACAGAATAACCACCAGCTGAAACTGTCTTGTTTGTGACCCATCTAACCCCCAGATCCTGAGCTCTGTGAGAGGAGGGTGGGAGGCCGCTGGGAGGTCAGCGTGCCAGCATTTGCCTCTGTGGGCTGGTGCGCCTTGAGCCAGCAGGGAGCTCGGCCAGGCAGGGCTACTGTCTTTCTTGTTCAGAGCTGACATCCCAGGGCCTAGCACAGTTCTTAGCACCTAGTAGGCACTTAGAAAATAAAGATGATGGCATGATGGCTGTAGAGTAGAGGGAGTTACAACAGAGGCTCTGGAGCCAGACTGCTCGGTTCAAATCCTGCACTCAATTAGCTACTGTTATCACCATTGTCGTTGTTATTATATGTCTGCATTCCCCCTCTTGAGGGCCCAGGCAGTGTCTTGGGCTTTGTCATGCCCCAGCACTTCACAGAATCTGGTCTCTTCCAGGGTTCCCCATTGCAGGAAATGTCACTGCCACTCACATAGCCTCTGAGGCTGGAAACCTAAAGTCACCGCCTGTCACCATTCCTCCACCCCCATCATCAAGCCCTTTCAGATTTACCTTCACGTCTTATACATTTTCTTACTAACCTCTCTTATCCTCCCCATCCTTGTTCAGGTCCAGGCTTCTGTCTTCTCTCACCTGGATGCTGCAATAGCTTCCTAACAGGTCAAGGCTGCCTCTACTCTGGGCCACTGCAACCCTTCTCCACAGCAGCTCCAGCAATCTTTAAAAACCTCAAGACTACTTCAGACTAGAACTTATGATGGTCAGCAAGTCCCCTGTACAGGATCTGGATCCTTCAGACCCCTCCAGTCTCCTCCCTGTCTGAGCTCTGCCCTCTGTCACTCTGTCCCATCGCTGCCACAGGGCCTTTGCATATGCCAGAGCACTCTTTTCTCATTTATTGACACTTCTGATACTTTAACCCAAGCATCACTTCAAATTCCCATGCTGTGCACTCTCACAGCCCTGTGTCCCTCTGTCACCACAGGTTGTAGTTATCACCTTCCATTTGATGAATGGTTGTGTCCCATATCAGACTCTGAGCCCCATGAGTGTAGGGGATGTGTCAGTTTTTTTGGTTTTTTTTTTGTGGTACGCGGGCCTCTCACTGTTGTGGCCTCTCCCGTCGCGGAGCACAGACAGGCTCTGGACACGCAGGCTCGGTGGCCAAGGCTCACGGGCCCAGCCGCTCCACGGCATGTGGGATCTTCCCAGACCGGGGCACGAACCCGTGTCCCCGGCATCGGCAGGCGGACTCTCAACCACCGCGCCACCAGGGAAGCCCAATGTGTCAGTTTTTATTCACCCTTTGAATCCCTAGTTCCTCAAATACTGCTTGGCACATTGCAAGTATGAACACATAGTTGTCAAATGAAATCAACCCCCGCTAAGTGAATGAGCAGTCGGGGGTTAATAGCATCTGACTGAACTGCCTCATCGAACAAGGACCAAGCACAGGGCATGGGTCTTGTGCTTTCCCACCACATGTGGCCGCTGGTAATGCAGACATGACATTAAGAGACAAGACAGGCCGTGAGTGCTACGGAGCTCGGAGTGGGAGAGGGTGCTGAGCAGGGGGCCGGGGAAGAGGGCGTGCTGCCTGGAGAGGCAAAATTTGAGTGGCACCATGTGGTCATTAAACCCTGTGCTCAGGGGTCAGTGATCTGGGTCTGAACCCCAGTAATATAATAGTAGATTATATTTACCTGTCTCTAAGTGCCAAGCCCTCTGACTGCTTTATGTCTATCTGATTGTCTCATCCTCCCTAAGTGGAAAGCACACTGCAGTTTAAATTTTTTATAGAGGACACTGAGGCCCAGAGAGGTTAACTAACTTGTCTAAGGTCACCAACTGGGATGGGATGTGAACTCAAGGAATCCGACTTCAGAGTCTGCTTCACATTTGAAGCCTTGATGATAAGAATAAGCATTTGATGAACTCTTACTAGGTGCCAAGCACGTTTCTAAAAACTTTACAAGTGGGGCTTCCCTGGTGGCAGTGGTTGGGAGTCCGGATCCCACATGCCACGGAGCGGCCGGGCCCGTGAGCCATGGCCGCTGGGCCTGTGCGTCCAGAGCCTGTGCTCCACAACGGGAGAGGCCACGGCAGTGAGAGGCCTGCGTACCGCAAAAAAAAAAAAAAAAACTTTACAAGTAAGTTTTTATTTATATCATTTTTATTTTTATAACTCGTTTCATCCCATAATTTTATCTCTTTCTTTTAAGTAAGCTGGGTATCATTATCTCCATCTTACAGGTGAAGAAACTGAAGTCCAGAAAGGTTAACTAACTTGCCTGAGGTCACACAGCCAGCAAAAGTGATGAAACTAGTTGGAACCATGCAAAACACTCAGAGTTCATTCTTTTAACCACTCCACTTCACAGCTCCTGCTCTATGAAGGTGCATTATTATTATTATTATTTTGCTGGGATTTTGTCAGGTGGAGAAGGGAGGAGTGACATTCTAGCTGGGAAGAACATTGGGTGTGAAGACTGGGAGGTGGGGGTGAGTATGAACACTTTCAGGAAGGAAAGTGTGAGATTGGTGATGGGGGTGGGACAGTGAGGGTCCCAGCACCGTGGAGCTGAGTGTCCAGGGAAGGCCAGAGAGGAGATGAGATGTGAGGGATGTTTTGGGATTAAGCTATGGAGGAACTTCCTCCACAGGGAGATGCTAGCATGTTCTGCTCTCTCCAGGATCCCTATGCCATGGATTCCATGTGAGATGTTTGAAAACTAGAAGCCTCAGAGCTTCTGACCTGGCTCTGCTGAGTGTCCTTTGGGAAGTTACTTAACCTCTCTGTGCCTCCATTCCTTTTCTGCAAAAGGGAGGTAATAAACGGGACCACTTTCATTGGGCTCCTGCTTGAGTAAAATGACTTTATGCATACAAAGCCCCAGCAGAGTTTGGCATAAAGCAGCCCTTTGATATCTCATTTCTCTCCCTTCCCCAGCCTCTAGGATGACCTCCGCAAATCCCCAGCCTCACCAGAATCAAGGCTAAAATCAACAGCTGATCGAGAACCACTAAGGTCCCTGGAGACCCCAGGTCAATAAGACGAGGAAGCAGAGAAGCAAATATCAAGCTATCCAAAGTGTGTCCAAGACTGAGGAAAAAGAATAATTATAATTTATTTCCTTCTCCTTCTTGCTGTGTCAACTCAGGGTTATATAACTGAACTTCTCTGTGAAGTAGCCCTTGGGGCCGCCAGGAGGCAGGGTTGGTGGTGACATAAGTAAATATTTCTCTGCTCTCTGCCCCGGGCTCGGGTTCTGAGCAAACACCACAGCCTGAAAGGGAGGCCATGACAAGGAGGAAGCTGGGTGAAGAGTGAGCTCTGGGCTGGGAGTCAGGAGACCGTGTTCCAGGCCTAGCCCTGACTTGAAGGACGTGGACTTCAGGCGACGAGTGATCTGGGAGGAGAGATTACAGTGTGAGCTAGGGAGTGGCAGGACCTTCCCTGGGGAGAGAATCCAGCCTTCTCCCTGCACCCTGGCCTGGCATTCAAAGCTCTCTCTCCTGCCTTCTCCCCCATCCCATCTTGGAATCCACACACTACGAACCCTGGCTCTTTGGGACTACTGAGTCCCCAACGCCCCCCAACAGGATTTGTTCCTCTCCCGGGAAGTCCTCCCCTTCCCTCAAAATGGTGGTATGGTGGGGGGGGACAGAGGTGTGGGGTTTGGAGTCAGACATGGGCTTGAATTCCGGCCTGAGTGGCCTTGGGCCTGTGACTTAACCTCTCTGGGCCTGTTTCCTCATCTGTAAACTGGGCTTGGTGATTCCTGTCTTTTTCCTGGTTGCAACAATCAAATGAGATAACAATTGTTAATAAGTGCCAATTACTTAGCCTTATCGCATAAACGTGTGAAGGTTTTGCATGCATAAGTCATTTAGCAATGCATGTCAAGCCTCTAGAAAAGTGAGTGCCTCATGCATAGTGGGCACTGATAAACGCTGCTTTCCTTCTCCAAGACCTGCCCAAAGCAACCCCGCCAATCTCAAGTAGGTCGATGTCTTCTGAGACGTCACAGCATCTCATAGGCACTTTGCTTACAGCATTTATCATATGAAAGTGTTGTAATTAGTAGACAGGTCTGTCCTCCCTTCTATTCTAGGAGCTTCATGGGGCGTGAATTCATGCACACAGAGAGGCTGCGTGGAAGAGATGGGTTTTCGCAGATGCCCTAGGATGGGCTGGCTTTGAACATACACTGAACGCTCTGGGCTCTGGCTCCCTGAGCTCTGCTGCCAACCCTCAGAGGCCCTCGCTCAGCTCCATGCTGACTCCAGGGGTAAGCCACACCCTCTTCTGGGTGCTTAAGGGGCTTGGACTTGGACCTGCACCATAATTTTTTAGTCCAAACCCAGGACACTTGTCCTAGCAAAAGATTTTGGGTCCACGAGGAGTCCAAGAGGAGATCTAGAAGCTACAGAATGAAGGTAGAAATACTGGAATTGGCAGGATAGTCCAGTGGTTTATGAATTGTAGACTTACTTCCACGATGCCTGGCCTGGTCATGTACCTGGCATACGATAACTGTCTAACAAATGCTTAGTGGATTGGGGGCAATGTGTTTTTTCACTCCATCGTGCTGCTGGGATATTCTACTGTAAAGGAACAGAAGCTACCAGCCTTCTTCCCTGGGGACCCACTCGTTGCAGAAAGAATTGCTGAGACCTTGGCTTTCTGCACGGTGTCTCTCCTTCATTCCAATACCATCAATCGCTTCTGGCTGGCTACAGAATACAGCCCTAATTCTTCGTCTCATCAACTAAGGTAATCCATGAAACTTTTCCAGGTTTATCCACCAGCACCTGTCTCCTCCTTTTCTCCCCGGCCCTAGGCAGGGAATGAGTGACTTCCTGTCTCCTAAACTCACCCATGCTTCCCAGCACTGGGAAGCTAGCTGCACAGTATTTCCCATCCCACCGCTCACCGCTGAAGAGGTAGAGTCTATTTCTCCACTCCTTTGAATCTAGGTGGGCCCTATGACTGCTGGGACCACTAGAATATGGTAGAAGTGACACCGGAAGTTCCAGGTATAGCCCTTCAGTGGCAGCTTCTGCTTCCTGCCTCTCAGAATGCCTGCTCCTGGAAACCTCCTTCTTGGAACCCAGCTGACATGCTGTGAGGAGCCCAAGGCACGTGCAGAGGCCACAGGTAGATGTGCTAGCTGACAGCCCCAGCTGTGCTCAAAACTGACAGCCAAGTGTCACTAGGCAGCCACGTGAGTGAGCCACTGGGGGCGCCCAGGCCAGCTGAGCCTTCAGATGCGAAGATCTGACCGAGACCACGCGACAGACAGCATCAAGGCACTAAGTCTTGGAGTAGTTGGTTACACAGGGATAGATAATCAGCACACTGGCCTTTGCTCCAGTGCTATCTTCCCAGTACTACACCAATCTAAACCTTCCTCTGTCATGAGACCCAACTGTCCCCTCCTCCCTAGGTCACCTCTTCCACCTCTGACTACTTATAATAATTGTCTGCACCAATCACAATGGCTTTGCAGTGAGATCCCTGGACCTACTTTTCCTTTAAAACATTTAAAAGTGTGCTCTAAACAGAAATGTTCTATCATTTCTGAAAATGGAAAACCAATGTCACTTGCCATCAACAGAAAGTAACAAAATAAAATAGATGAAACGGATCAATGTCATTAAACTCTGAGTTCCAGAATCTGGGTAGTTGCAGCATACCAGCTTCCGGATTCCTGGATCACATGGCCATGGTTGTGTATCTTTAAATTCAACAGCTCCCGGCAGCCCTTGTGATTCCTTCACTTTCCTGATTACGCCAGGTGCCACAGCTCTCCAGTCTGGCCAGTTCTGTATTGTTTTGGAAGCCTCCAGCCTTTCCAATATTTTAAAAGAATTAGGTGCATGAAATCCCTTCCTACCAAAAATGCCGAGTTCTGCTTCTGTTTCTTGCACTGACCCCTGACTTAAACACCCTGACTTCCCATTGCTCTTGCAGCACGTCCTGGACTTGTTTCTTTTATTATTTAGGTATTTCCTTCATGAGTATTTTCAATGTGGGTCTCTGTGTATTCCACCTTCTAAGGCTTTATTTGCCTAAGAATATTTTTAGTATGACCTCATGTTTGAATGACAATTTGGTTGGCTTTAAAATTCTGGATTGAAAGGGTTCTTTTCTTTCAATTCTTATAATAACATTACTCTGATTTCCTGGATCAAGTGCTGTTACTGAGATGTATAATGTCAATCTGATTCTTGGCCCTTTGTAAGAGATGCTATTTCTTTGTCCTTCCTCTTTGTCCGTCATATTCTCGACTTTACCATGATATCTTTGTGTGGATTTTTCTTTATTTCTACTGTTGGCTACTCCATGAGTCCTTTCAATCTGAGTTCATTCATTTTCCTTTAATTCTGGAACATTTCATCTCCATTATTTCAATTCTTCCCTATTCTCCATTTTTCTTTTTCTCTCCTTTAGCGACACCTACTTCTACCCACCATCTCTTAGGTTTTCTTTTTCATTTGTTCTCTCTTTGTCTTTTCCTGCATCCTGGGACAGTTCTCAATCTGATTTTCCTCTTTACTAGTTAGTTGTTAGTTCACTTGTATCCAACCTGATATTTATACCATCTATTGTGTCCTTTACTTTCAAGAGTATATCTTTCAGAGCTAATCTTTTGCCTTGGTTCTCTCCTGGACTTCTTGTCCTTGCGTTATTTTACAAATGTCTTCCCTTATCTTTTTAGGCATAATTATCGTGCTTTACTTCAAAATCTTGGTCCATCTACTTCAATCATTCTGCTTTAGATGACATATGCAGCTTGATTTATTGTCTTTCTTGTATAGTAGTTGTACTTCTAGGGCATCTGATTATTTTCGCGGGTGAATTCATGTCCCCCTGGGGGTATTTGCTCTTAGTCTGGTAATGTGCCCTGGGGGAGAGCCAAAGGCATTAAGAGGAAAAAAGATGAGCCCCAGGCCAGAGAGTCACAGACTCCCTCAGCCACCTCCTTCCTGTTGGCACTCTGCCTGTGTGTCTGTCAGGCTTCACCTTGGAGTTCCAGGAGGTAGACTGCAGGGATGCCACAGGCTGGGGTGGGTGGTGGGGTTGGATGGGCATTGATGGGGGAGTGAATGCCTGAAGCTTGTCCTGCTTTGATCAGTCCCTTATTCCAGCAGGGCTTTGAGCTGCCCCAGACTCCCCCCAGGGCTGTAGCTGCCAACTTCTGCACTACAGAAGCAGGAGGTAGTGACTGTCCCAAGACAAGGAGCAGGGACAGGAAGTGGGTAAGCGTCCTAGAGAGCAGGACAGTGGAGAGGTCAGTCCACCATTCATTCATTCCACACTGAAAGTGTGTCTTTCCACACTTCAAGTTGTGCTGGGCGACCGGGAGACGGTGGGACCCTGCCCTCGTGGAGGTCATGCTCTGACAATGAAACAGGGAAGAGCTAAATCTGACTACAGATTGGATCTGTTTCTTTTACTTTAACCTTTGCTTTCAGTTGCTTTTGTTCATTAAAAAGATATTGTCTATACATAATGGCCTGCCTTGGGGAACCCTGCCCCTCTTCCTGAATGTTAAACCAAAGTGCCTTTGTTCAGGGAAACATCCCCGCGCTGTCCACCTGTGGATGGCTGCAAGAAAGAAGAAATTAACACGTCTGGTCACCGAGGCTGGCCATTCCAGGGGCATCTGCAAATCTTATGGCCTTTTTACTTTACTTCCTCACCTCCTTCCCCTCTCTGTTCTATAAAAGAAAATGGCATCGGAACCCAATAAGTTGGTTTTTCGGAGACATTTGTCTGCCATCTTCTCGGTCTGCCAGCTTTCTGAATAAAGTCGTTATTCCTCACCTCAATGTCTCCGATTTATTGGCCTGTCGTGCAGCGAGCAGAGAGAGCTTGGACTCGGTAACTACAACGGTCTAGCAGACTCAGCTTAGTTCCCTACTAAGGTCCCTATCTTGGCACCTCCTTTTGGGCACCTCACTTAGTCTTCCTAAGTCTCAGTTTCCTCATCTGTAAAATGGAGACGAGACAGTTCATGCCCAGTGATTAGCAAATACCCAGCACACTGAGAGCCCTCAAAAATATGAATTACTGTTGTTATTATTACTATGACCAGTGATAATGTTCCTGGGGATTAGGTAGGAACTTGGAGCTGCTCCCATAAAATAAACGAATCCCCTTTTGTCCTCTGGGCAAACCAGTCACCCTTTAGGTCTGAGACTGGATAGAAGGCCAAGACGGGGTGTCTAGAATTTCCACAAAAGAGGACAGAGTGGTCTTGGCTCTTTGAAAAGTTTTGGTCAAGAAGTAGCGAGGGGCTTCCCTGGTGGCGCAGTGGTTGAGAGTCCGCCTGCCGATGCAGGGGACACGGGTTCGTGCCCCAGTCTGGGAAGATCCCACATGCCGCGGAGCAACTAAGCCCGTGAGCCATGGCCGCTGAGCCTGCGCCTCCGGAGCCTGTGCTCTGCAACGGGAGAGGCCGCAATGGTGAGAGGCCCGCGTACCGCAAAAAAAAAAAAAAAAAAAAGAAAAACAAAAAAACAAGAAGTAGAGAGGCAGAAGGTGGGAGTTTGGTGGGGAGGTGAATAAAAAATCCAAGTTACATTTTCCAGAGACAACTATTAATACCACCATAGGCCTTAAGATTTCAGATAACTAGTCCCTTTTCTACAGTTTCTTGCTTGTTCTTTTTTTTTAATTACTAAAGGGCAGTACAGGGAGGAGGTTAGAACTTCCACAGCAGCGTGGGCGGGAATCTCAGCCTTGTTTCTCCCTAGCCTCAGGGCCTGCATCTCTCCTGGGCCCAGGAGACAGTGCCAGGGCTCACAATACTTTCCGGGGCTCACAAAAATGTTCTCATTTCTGTCAAAATCAGAAGAAAACAGGAACTTTTAGGTTGAAGAAAATGTTTTAATACACCAATGCAGTCATTAATATAACTGTTGATATGTTTTAGGGAGGAAGGGGTCCACGAAGGCAAAATTGCATCCCTGGTAAGCTCTGGGACCACCAGCAAGTGGTCTCTGAACCTTAGCAGGGACCGAGGGAATAATACTACTCACTTCCTGGGCTGCCGTGGGTGTTAAAGGGACTGAGGCATGTGGAGCATTTAGCGCTGTGTGGGCACCAGCAAACACAGGCTCTCAGCAAGCAGTCGTTAACCATTTATTTCCCTCTGAGACCTGCAGGCTAAAACCTTAGGGAACTTGGAGGAGGGTTAGGGGATTAGGGACAGCAGCAGGGGAACAAGTTACACAATTGCTTTTTATTTTGCACGACAGACTGAAAGAGATCATCTCCAGTGGAGGAACAGATGGAAGCTTCAAGGCCAGGCCACGTGTGCCGGAGTCTGCCAGAAACCAAACAGCAGGAAAAAGAGCTGAATTTCCAGCGCAGGCCCGAGGCAGGTGTTAGCCTTGGAGAATGAGTGAGTGAATGAATGATGAATGGATTCTGGAGGAACTGAAAAATCCTGAGGCTTGTCGGCCCTAAAAGTTGGCTCGACAGGTCCCAAGACACACGCTTCTCTGAAGGGGAAGGGAAACTAATATTTATTAAGGGAGGACTGCGGATAGTATCCTCTTTAATACATTGGGAAACTGAGGCTCAGAGAGGCGATGGGGCTTGACCAAGATCCCACAGCTCAAAAGCAGAGGCCTGTGTGCCTGCTCTGTGCCCCAGCCTCACTGCTGGCTGAGGCTGCCCTGGATGGAGTGAGGTGTGCTGGCAGTCCAGGGTCTGCACGGCTCCTTGAGATGCCAGGAGCTTCTAAGACCGTCCCCTCCACCTCCTGAAGCTGCCCGGGACGTACCATAGGATCTGGCAGCCCCACTGAGGGCCCCAACAGCTCAGGAGTATCTGGCCCAGGCAGGAGGCCCCTCACAACAGGCCTAGAAGCTGGCTGAAGAACGGGCCTCTCTGTCTTAGAGACTTGCACACCCTCTTCTCCTTCCTTAGGCCAAACTGCAGCCAGCACCCCCAGGAGTTTCAAACCACATGATAGGTTCCAGCCCAGCTGCCACTGGCCCTGCCCCCTCAACTCTTACCTACACCCAGCCCTGCTCAGGAATCCAGAGACCTGCTGGCAGGCTCCTGCCTTGGCACAGTCCCCTTCCCCTCTTCCTGCCCCCTCCTGCCCACCGAGGATCTTTCCTCCTGATAAGGAATTCCTCTGAAAGAAGGCAAAGAGGGATCCACCCTACCAGATCCCAAAGCAAAGTGCGGGATGCCAGAAGCCCAGATGTCAATGACTGCATCAGGAGGCCAGATGGATGGAGATGGGGAGCCCAACAGGGCGGTGCGCTCGGCGCTTGGAGGTTGTCCAGGAGAAACAAACACGCCGCTGCTCCTGGGCTGCCTTCAGAGGCGCTCGCATGGCAGCGTGCAGGGGGCATCTTAACACAGGCACTGCTGGCCAGCAATACTTAGCCTAGTTTAGAGAGGTTCCTATTTTAGATTATTTTTCTCCAATATCAAACATACATCTTTTAAAAAGTAAAGTGAACATACATAGTTTGGGGTCTATTTTCATCATATGAGGTTTTTTGTTGTTTTTTTTTTAATTAAAAGGGTTTATTGGGCAACTTAAATCCACTTTACCATTCTTTTTTTCATCTTCCATTCCATTTTATTGGAAGATTGGAAAGTAAGGAGAAATGTTGCAGGATTTACAATTCTCAGAGACTCTCAAAGCCCACTGTAGTGACAAAGCACTTGGACTAGGAGACTTGAGGTCTCCCCTAACCCTCCATTGACCGAGTGTATCTCATCCTCTCCGGACCCGTCTTCTCACCTTTAAATGGAGGGAGCCCTCTGTTACCTTTAAGGGTCTCTGTAGCTCCTACCTTCTGTGACCCTGAGCCCCAGGAGCAATGGGATGGGGATCAGCCTGGATGTTGCCTTCCTCCTCTCAAAGCCCCGGGGGTCTCCGGGGGTCTGACTGTCAAGGGCAGTAGGGCTGGGAGCAGCAGCAAAGTGCCTAGGCCTACCCCTGAGGTGTAAATGTCTACTAGCAGTGGATTCTTCCCTGAGAAAAGACGCAGATGGTGGCAGGAGAGAGGGTGGAGGCACAGAACCTGTGACAGGGGGAGACGTACCCTTCAAGCTGTGGGGTAGGGATCAGACAGGGGAAAAAGAACTTGTGGTGCTTACATCAGTTCTGTCAGGGGGTGCTCTCCTCTCTCAGCGCCAAGAGCCCCAGTCCTCAGCCCAGGTTTGTGCATTCCACAGACATTCACTGAGTGCCCACCACGTGCCGGACACTGTCGTAGGTGGGGATGCAGCAAGGAAGGAGGCAGGCTTGCTCCCTGTTCCCATAGAGTTTACAGTCGGTGGGAAACACAGACATTAAATGATTAGGAGCAGTTATGGAAAGTGCTAAAAGGAGAAGCTTTGAACTCAGCTCTTTTGAGGAATACAGTGCCTCCCATCTCCTCTTGATGTGTTCCCCCAAATCTCTCACCCCCACTTCAGATCTTTGCTTCTCACGGACTCCTAGTCACCACAGGGAGATGGAAACCCAATGAGGCTGCCTGCCAGGATGTCAGACAGGCTGAAGGTCCCTAACTTTGCTAAGAGTGGCTCCACCTCAAGGACATAGCTCCCTCCCAGCCCGAGGCATCAGTGGCCACTGTCCACAGGGGTGATAACGGGTGTGCGAACCGGCCATGGGGATAAGCTTTGAATCCACTGCAGCAGATTCCCCCAGAGACCCAACACGTTCCCCGAGCCCAACTCACTGTGAGCCTGGCTCAGCACACACACAGTAGTTGGCCCGCCTGGTACCAGACTGCCCCCTTCAGCTACCTCACCACCAGCCAGGAGACAGCAGAACAAGGTGAGGAATGTCCCACCCCCATGAAGGGGCCATGGGAGTCCCTTTCCCTTTTCATCTTCTGTTCCCATCAGGTACCCACAGTCCTTTGCTGTGTCTTCCCCGCCGCCCCTTACCCCTGTAATTTGGAGGTGGACACTTAGAGGATGTGAGAAAGGTATTTGACCTACCTAGAGTCCCAGCCCCTTCATCTACGCCCATGTGGCTGCTGGGACTCAGGATTCCAGGATTTTGTGTGCCCTCCCTACCTCTGTGCTCTGGATGAGCTTATCATATTACTCCCCTGCCCCCCATAAGAAGGGGTGCCCCAAATCTGTTACTCTGGGCTTATCTTAATCTGTTACACTGCTCCATCCACCTAAACAACCGTCTCCTACATCATCCCATCTGTTAGGATCTGATCATCTCTAAATTCACTGCTATTTATTGACTACTTACCACATGCCAACTTTGTACTACATACTCATTCATTGTTCATTCATTCAACCAATATGTAGTGAGACCTACTATATGCCAGGCACCATATAATGGTGAACCAAATAGACATGGCCCCTGCCCCCAAGAAGCTACAGCCTAGGGCTTCCCTGGTGGCGCAGCGGTTAAGAATCCGCCTGCCAATGCAGGGGACACAGGTTCAAGCCCTGGTCCGGGAAGATCCCACATGCCGCGGAGCAACTAAGCCCGTGCGCCACAGCTACTGAGCCCACGTGCCACAACTACTGAAGCCCACACACCTAGAGCCCGTGCTCCGCAACAGAGAAGCCATGGCAACAAAGAGTAGCCCCCACTCTCAGCAACTAGAGAAAACCGGCGTGCAGCAACGAAGACCCAGTACAGCCAAAAATTAAATAAATGAATAAATAAATAAATTTATGTATTAAAAAAAAGAAGCTACAGTCTAGTGGAAATTAACAGCTTACATTTACGGAGTGCCTATAATATACAGACCTTGCACTAAGCACTTTATATGGACTACCCGACACTCTGTCAAAGAAATTGTTTCACTTACGGAGCAAAGGGAACTGTAGAGAAATGCAGGGTCCTGCCCAAGACTAAGCTATCGGCCACCTAAGGGGCCAGGCAGAGATTCCAATGCCCAGGTTGGCTGATTCTAAAGCACCAGCACTATGCTTTCTTTCCCACCCCTACTCAATCCCACCTCCTCCAGGCACCCCTCCAGATCCTCGTCCCAGACTAGACGGCTTCCTTGGTCCCTCTAAGCCTGCTCTAGTATTTGACACACCCATGTCCTCCTCCTGCCAGATATCCAGCCCACAGAACGTGTCCCCACCTCTTTCCTCTGGAGCAGCTAGTCCAGTGAGCTGCTGAGTTTGCTGATCTGAGCTAGAACACTGGTTTTCTCCCCCTGCTGTGGGTTTTCATCGCAGATCTTCCTCCTGGAGGGGTCTCCGCACAGGGCTCACCCATCCAGACGCCCATTTCACAGATGAAGCCAACACAGGTCCTGAGTGGTTCAAAATCCCTTTACCTCCTGGCTGGCCGAGTCCGCTCCCTTTTCTTCCGGGGAGTCTCGGACCCTTAGCCGGAGGCTTGGCGAGAGGGGTGGGACAAGGAAACGACCTGCCTGCTGGATGCCCGTAATATCAACCCCCCAAACGCAGGCTGGCGCTCGGGGCACTTCTCCGCGAGGGCCGAGCTTGCTCGGCACTCCGGGCACCTGTACGCATGCCCCATCCCCATTTCCAAAACCCGCAAAAGGTGACCGATATCCCTCCCTCCACCCCGGCCACCGCCCACCGCCCTCGCGCGCAGACCCCAGGCACCCCTTCCAACGCAGGTGGGGGTGGGACTGGGAACTCCTCACTCTCCCTCTCCCGTCACCCCTCCGCGGAGCGCAGCAGGTGGACAGCGAGCCGCTGAGCCTGAGCCGGGCCGCCCGTGCCCCCCGCAGACCCGGCGTCCCCGGCGTCCCGCGCCTCCTACCTGCTCGGGGGAGCCCTGCGCTCCGGCCGCCGCCCGCTCCGCCTCCCGCCGGTGCCACCACAGCAGCCCCGGCTCCGGCCGTCCGGGATCCCGCCCCCGGCTCCGCCCCGCCCCGTGCAGGTGATCCCGGGGAGGGGCCGACTTGCCCCCACGGTCCCTGCCTCGGGGGCCGTCCTGGGGGCGCCAGGCTCGAGACGCTGGCTGGGCGGCGCCTCATCGCAGTGTCCTCGCGCTTCTCCTGGCCTGAGTCCTTCTTGAGATTCCAGTTCTGGCACACCCACCCCCACCCCCAGGCGCTCAGCGCACCAAGGCCACGTCTCCCAGGTCAGACTTCTGCCAGGGCAGAAGGGGAGAAGGGGCCTTACAAATAAACCAGGCCGGGTGTGAGCTGCAGGGGGTTTGTGTAGGTGTCTTTTTTTTTTTTTTAATTTATAATATTTATAGCCTTTTCTTTTTTGGCTGCACTGGGTCTTCGTTGCTGTGCGCGGGCTTTCTGTAGTTGCAGTGAGCAGGGGCTACTCTTCCCTGCGGTGCGCGGGCTTCTCATTGCGGTGTCTTCTCTTTGTTGCGGAGCACAGGCTCTAGGCACGTGGGCTTCAGTAGTTGCAGCACACGGGCTCAGTCGTTGTGGCTCATGGGCTCTAGAACGCAGGCTCAGTAGTTGTGGCGCACGGGCTTAGTTGCTCTGCGGAGTGTGGGATCTTCCCAGGCCAGGGCTCGAACCCGTGTCCCCTGCATTGGCAGGCGGATTCTTAACCACTGCAACTTTTTTTTTTTTTTTTTTTTTTACATTTCACTGAAAACTTTTTATGAGCCTTTTGGATAGAAACGGGAATTTATTTGCCAGGAAGGATGATCCCATCATACTTCTGCTGGAACCAGCGCATGGCCTCCTCTTTGCTGATTCTGTGTTTGGCCCCAATGCAGCCTGTCCTGTGCTTCTTGTCTACGATGCTGAAACCTGGCCTACCCAGCACCACACAGAAGTCCAGGCCGTAGATACCAACGCTTGGGTCATATTTGATCCCCAGATCGATGTGTTCTTGGATCCCAAATCCAAAGTTCCCAGTGTCTGAGAAGTTATTTTTTCTTAACTCATACTCTCGCACCTTCGGACCTTTCTCCAGGATTTCTTCTGCCTTGGCCCCACGGACTGCGCAATGGACGGCAATTTTTTCATTTCTTCTGATGCCAAAGGATCTGATGGTGTATCTAGCTTTGGAGAACACAGGGGTCTGGCCTGTGAGCTGCTCCAGCACCTTGGCTGCCCGGGTCAGCCTGTCTCCACTCTCCCCCACGCAGATGTTGAGGCAGAGCTTGCGGATGCGAAGTTCCCGCATGGGGTTCTCCTTCTCCCCTTGATCCTGCGCCATGACGGGAAACAGGAAGAGAAAGTGAGACTTCTCTTTTTTTTTTTCATATTAAACTTGTAGTTTTATTCAGGTTTGATTTTTAACAAATGTGTCGGGGAGAGAGCCCGCAGGAAAGGGTGAAGCCCATGGGCTTCTGCCAGGGGGCAGGGCCCTCCCAGATGCCTGAGGAGGGGGCAGGTCCCCTCCCCTCTCCTCCTCTTCCCTTCCCATCTAAATGGATTTGGGGAGAGACATAGGCAGGGGAGGGGGCTGGTCCCCAGTCTGTGGGGGTGGTGCTTGGGAAAAAGGGCTATTGGGGAATAAGGGACCAGACCAGGGATGAGTGGGGAAGGGCACAGAATCCACAGCTTTCTGATTCCAGATTGAATTAAAAAACAAAACAAAACAAAACAAACCTAAACCACAAGCAGCACCCGCCCGGTCTCCCCCACCAGGGCTGTAGTGCGAGGGGAGAAGAGGAGGGGCAGCTTCACCAAGGCCGTGGTTCACTCACTCCTGGCCAAGGGAGCAGGGTGAAGGGCAGGGGCTCCCCGGCAGACTGAGGGTGTAGGGGAAACCAAAATAAAATGTCAAATAAATTGTGTGGGAGGAGTCCAGCCAAGGGCCGGGCCAGAGCTGGGCCAGGCTCGGGGAGGGGGCCTCTGCAGGCTGGAGGATCACTGCTGCCACCACAGCCACCCTGGGAGCCAGTTATTTGGCCATGGCCTTGACTGCAGCAGCTGCGTCCTCTGTCGTGGCAGACAGCACCGTGATCAGTATCTCTTCTCCACCGTCGTACTTCTGCTCAATCTCCTTGCCAGGATCTCCCTCAGGCAGACGGGGGTCCTCTCGCACCTCCCCGCTGTCTTGGAGCAGTGATAGATACCCATCCTGGATGCAATCAGCTGGAAATCGTTCCTTTTGATGCTGGGGACATCCATATTATGAGTTGATGGGCAGATATCGTCATATTTCTTCCCAGTAAAGATGTCAAGACCAACCAGATGGACCTTGGCATGGCCGTGCTGGCCCGTCTTGGAGGCTGACATCTCCACAATCTTACATGGCCGGCCTTTGGGCACCACAAAGACATTCTTACGTAAAGCTGAGCGCTGCATTGGGAAGGTGGCTGAGGCCCCTGCATCTCCTGTCTCGAAGTCCAAATCATCTGCCATTTTAAGAGGCTTCGATTCCAGCTCGCGCGAATGCACTGACTCGACCCCGTTCACTCGCGGCGAGCCCAACCGCTGCCTCAGAGCCCGCTGCCGCCGCCGCTGCTGCACACGGGTCTTAATTAAGTGGGATTGTGCTAATTTGATGGAAGGCTTTGCGGGGAGGTTGGGGTCTAGACAATCACAGAATGTTACACCAGGAGGTTTGCCGGCTAGCAAATGTCAAAAACTCCGCCCTGTAGAATCCTGCAGTTTCCGGCATCAGACTGGTTTACGGCTGGATCCCTGGAGCCCAGCACTCTATCCCGGGCACACGATGGGCCCTCCATTAATATTTATAAAAAGAGAGGAGAGATCTTAGGGGGTCTCTTAGGGGATCTCCCCGTTTACAAACAGGAAACTGAGGCCCAGGAAGCAGAGGTAAGTTGCCCAAAATCACACAGCAGGGGAGCGACAGAATCAAGAGTACAGCCAGGTTTCCCCATTGTGTTTTCAAATTATTTCTAGAAAGTGTTTGGTTTGGGGCCTAATGCTTTGTCACTGGTGCCTGTGAGATGCTGTCAAAGCCTTGATAACTTCCTCCCAAGTTGGCTGAAAACAGAGAGAGCCCACTGTGTTTTAACAGGCAGCTCAGGTGGTGTTTATTAACAAGGACTGATTAAGAAGTGAAATTCTGTGACTCGCTACATTGTACACCTGTAACTTATATAATATTGTATATCAACTGTACTTCAATAAAAAAAAGTGTAATTCTGTGATTCTACTTTTTTTTTTTAAGTGAAAGGTTTATTGAGAGAGATACACATTCCAAAGGCAGAATGCTGTCCATCTCGGAAGGCGAGAGCAGCCCCAGGGCGTGAGTTTGTCCTGGAAAGTGAGAGCAGCCTGTGATTCTACTTCTCACCAAATACATGAGACACAACCCTTGGCTTCAAAGAGCTTCTCTGTGGTGGGAGACGCAGATCTGTCCACAAAGCAGGGGCTGTGAAGGAAGGCAGAAGGCAGAGAGGGCCCCGTGGGAGATTGCTCTGGTCCTGAGACCCGAGATCTATGAGACCACTTCAAGATACTTCCAGAAGCTCTCGCCGGGTTGTGCATGGGGTCAAGGGCTCTGTAGTCGGATGGTCTCAAGTTCCAATCCTGACTCAATTGCTTACTAATTGCAAGGCAGGAGCAGGGTTTTTTTGTTTTTGTTTTTTTGCGGTACGCGGGCCTCTCACTGCTGTGGCCTCTCCCGTTGCGGGGCACAGGCTCCGGACGCGCAGGCTCAGCGGCCACGGCTCACGGGCCTAGCCACTCCACGGCATGTGGGATCTTCCCGGACCGGGGCACGAACCTGTGTCCCCTGCATCGGCAGGCGGACTCTCAACCACTGCGCCACCAGGGAAGCCCAGGAGCAGGGTTTTTGTTGTTGTTGTTGTTGTTTTTAACCTTTCTGAGACTCAGTTTCTTTCAGTTGGATGAAGATAGTATACTTCCCTCAGTATAGTTGTGGTGAGAATTAAAAATGCGATAATGCTTATAAAAGTCTAGATAAATGGAAGAATTATTATGCTAAGTGGTAGGCGCTGGGGAGGTAGACACGCCAACACAAAGGGGACCTAGCATCTCTGTTAGGTCCCCCTCTGAGGAATTCAGTGGTCTTCAGCCTTCTGTCATCCATGGCTCTACCCCACCTTCTGCTTTCTCCCTTAACCCAGGCCAACCAAGCCATAGGACACCTGCCATGTCAGAATGGCTTTGCACACACCTCCATGAGGGATTCGGGAATGAAACTCTGAAACCAAACAGGACCCTGTAGGGCCTTCCCTGGTACAAGTCCGTCCGTGTCCCCCACTTCTTGTTTGGCCTTCCCTGGGCTCCAAAGAGCAGACTCAAGCAGTTAATGATTAGAAAATAGAGTCAAAGGACTCCTAGTTCCTCCTGAAGGGATATAGATAACAATCTGACACAGATCCTTGAGTTGTCCTACAGAAACTAAGACCCCGTCTCACCTGCTGGAGCATGGTGACTACATGCTGACCACAGGGACATAGACCTCAGACGGCTTGGAACCAGAAGGCTGATGATTGAGATTTGAAAAACATCACCTCACCAGCAGCCAATCAGAAAATGTCCACGAGCTGATCATGTACCCTGCAGCCCTACCCCTAATGCTACTTTCAAAACCCTTGCCTGAAGGCCAGGGTAGTTCAGGTCTTTTGAGTACTAGCCGCCCATTCTCCTTGCTTAATGCCCTGCAATAAACACTGTACTTTCCTTCACCACAACCCAGTAGAATGGCTTTGCTGGTGTCAACTGAGCAGACCCGGGTTCAGTTCGGTAACAACTCTTCCTCTCACCAGCCTCCCCCATAAGGAATTGACCAGGGTCAGACACACAAGCCAAGCTCAGTGAGGCAGAGGCATAAAAAGGCTCTAGGTAACCTTCATCTCTCAGTTTATTTATTCATTAAGTCCTCCTGAATGTTCACTACAGGCCAGGCACTCTGCAAGGTGGGGCAGAGTCAGTGGGGGCCCTGCCCCAGCCAGTAGACCTCACCTTCCAGTGGGGCTGTGAGGACAGCTGATACCCAAGCACAAAAGATGGTAATACAAGAGAAAGACAGTCTGTGAAAAGTTCTACAAAGGAAATAACATGCTGTCTTTGATCATTATCCATGGGAGGGTAGGGGCTCCTTCAGAAAAGGAGGGAAGGGCAAGGACCATCTGCTGGGAGAAGACGGGTGAGCTGAGATCTAAAGGACAAGCAGGCAGGTGTGGGAGAGGCTGGGGCTGGGGAGCATTCTGGATGGAGGGAAAGCCCATAAGGCCAGTATGGTGGACCAGAGCGGGGGTAGAGGGCAGAGTGGACAGCATGAGGTCAGAATCAGGCAGCGGTCAGAGCTTGTGAGGTCTTAGAGGTCAGAGTGAGCAGTTCAGATCTCATTTCAAGAACCATGGAAAACCATGGGAGGGTTTAAGAAAGGCAATGGCCTGATCTGACCTATGTTTTTAACGGACCACTCTGGGCAGTTCCCTGGCAGTCCAGTGGTTAGGACTCTGCACGTTCACTGCTGAGGACGCGGGTTCAATCCCTGATCAGGGAACTAAGAATCTGCAAGCTGCGCAGTGTGGCCAAAAAAAAATAGACCACTGTGGCTGGCTGAGAAGAACAGATCAAGGGAGCCCAGGTAGGAGGGAGGTGTGGAACAGGAGGTGGCAGTGGAAAAGGAGAGAAGTGATCAGATTTGGGATATATTCTGGAGGACAGGCAGACGGGAATTGCTGACGGAGGGGAAGGTTCAAAGAAGGCCATGTGGTGGCTTGTTTGCTGCCGAGTCAATTCATGCCCTGAGCAGTGGAAGCTCCCATGACCAGAATCCCTGACCCTCCTTCTGCTGAGCTGGATGCAACTCGGAGACCTTCAGGTCACCCCCGGATCTTACATCCACAGAGTGTGAGCCCGGGGAGGCGGGGAAACGTGCCCAGGTAAAGGCAGAGGTCCCCTAGCTCCCAGTCCAGAACCTGCCTGACCCACTGGCCTTGATTTATTCCTTGGGCAAAGCAGGAGCTGGTCATCTAAGGTGCCGCCCCGGGCAAAGGGATTATCGAGAGATATTCTGCACGTAAAAGCTAGAAATGACCACAATTCCAAGCGATAGAGAATGGCCTAGCCAATTGTGCTTCATAACAGATGCACCAGACATGTAAATACTCAGGTGTTTCCAACTGTGGAGATACATAAGAAATATGTATTTTGGTCTTCATCCAAGGTTTCTGGCTCACAGCTCCCCAAACCCTGTAATTCCTAAGTGATTAGAGCCATAGGGGCATCTTTAATTATAATATTTGGTTTTTATCCTCAGTTCCTAAGATAGCTTCAGAGTGATAAAAGTGAAACGAGTGTCTTCTGTGATTCACAACGAACCCCTTTCAACCACGCCTGAGTTTATGTTAACGGGGTGATTTTTGGAAAGCCGCTAGGTAACCTAAGGATGGGAGCTAGTTGCCAGACCAACCAAGTGATTAGAGGGTTGGAACTTTCAGTGCAGCCCTCCCTGAACAACCTCCAGAGAGGGGAGAGGGGCTGGAGTTTGAATCAATCATCAATGGCCAAGATGTAATCAGTCGTGCCCTATATAAGGAAGCCTCCATAAAAAACCCCAAAGGGTAGGATCCAGAGAGCCTCCCGGTTGGCAAATAAGGATACCTCCATGTGCTGGGAGGGCGGCACAGAAGCTTCTGTGGTCAGGACCCTTCTGGACCTCGTGCTATGCATCTCTTCATATGGCTGTTCATTCGTATCCTTTAATATCCTTTGTAATAAGCCAGTAATCGAGTAAGTGAACTTTTCCTGAGTTCTGTGAGCCACTCTAACAGATTAATCAAGCCCAAGGAGGGGGTCACGGGAACCTCTGATTTATACCAGGTCGTCAAAAGCACAGGTAATAACCTGGACCTTTGATTGGCATCTGAAGTGAGGGTCAGTCTTGCAGGACTGAGCCCTTAGCCTGGGGGATCTGATGCTGTCTCCAGGTAGATGGAGTCCGAATTGGGTTACATTGTAGGACACCCAGCTGGCGTCGCAGAATTGCTTGAGAAGACCACCCCACTCCTCCAGCACCCCCCCACACACGTGGTGGGCAGCAGTGTCAGAAGTAAAGCAGAGTGTTGAGGGTAGAGGAGACACAAGGTTACGCTTTCACATAAGAGTGTATAAATAGAAAATAAAAACAGCAGGCGCAAACTCTGACAACTATATAAAAGGTATGTCCACGTACTGATTAAGATTTGAAGGGAATTTGGTGGAATGTAAATAAAGTGTGGGGATTTTCTGTGTTCTTTTTTTTCTGTAGAGACGATGATATTTATGTAAAACAGTTTTATAAGTCAATGAAAATGGCTTATAAAATTACCCAACAAACCACCCCTGTTTCAGACGTACCATATGGATGCTTAAGCGCCAGGAGGTTTAAAAATAACAAAAAACTGCTCTTTCCACATAGGAAATACTCAGATGCACCAAGCTACCCTTCCCTTTCTTGTTAGCAGAGGGCGTTGCTGCAAACCAGCCTTTGAGCCCCCGGGTTTTCATCTCCTGGCCTGGACCGTGTAGTCTCTCACATCTGCCCTCAAAGCCTTAATCTGCTATTCATGGCATCTGAGATGGTTGCTGGGGAAACAAGACAAATGTCACGTAGGGTTAGAAGGCAATTTTAGGGGGAGATGAAGCACAGAGAATCATGAATCCAGAGACATACAAGTCCACACTGATTCATCCAGGAAGAAAGAGGAAGCAGACATACCCAGGCCAGTCGATTCTGAAATCAATTCCTTGCCTCCCAGCCAAGGGGATGGGGGGAGCAGCAAAGGGCAAAAGGCTCAGAAGCCACGGTTCTTAGTTAGCTACAGAGCACACCGTGTGATCTTCCATGTGACTGCTACCCAGATAACTGTGTACCCTGTGGTACCCAGAGATGTGATCCACAAGCCGAGCAGCGGTCCTGCATTCGGGTTAATTCCCATTTCAGCTGTGAGAAAATCTGGGTGATGGAGGGTGAAGGCAGCAGAGAGTGACGAAGGCTGAGCCAGGCTTCTGTAACCCCCAGCAAGCCACCTGGTCTCTTGGGGCCTTTGTTTTCTCATCTGTAAAATGGCAGATTGGACTGTTTTGTTCCTGAGGCCTCTTCCAGTGAGTTTGACTGTCATGACTGCCCCCACCCTCTTTATTTTTTTTTCGGTACGCGGGCCTCTCACTGATGTGGCCTCTCCCGTTGCGGAGCACAGGCTCTGGACGCGCAGGCTCAGCGGCCATGGCTCACGGGCCCAGCCGCTCCGCGGCATGTGGGATCTTCCCGGACCGGGGCACGAACCCGTGTCCCCTGCATCAGCAGGCGGACTCTCAACCACTGCGCCACCAGGGAAGCCCATGACTGTCCCTTTAAATAGCCAGCCCTGGTCATTACCTGGCAGCTTCCTCATTTTTATGCCACATTTTTAGGAAACCCATGATTCAATTTTACTGGTTGCAAGGGAAAAACTTCTGTTCCCAAAATGAAAATGAGAGGCTGTAAATTAAGCTAAGCCCTTTGGCCACCAGCGGAAGCTGCCCTTCCTCACCCTGGCAAGGAAACTGCTTTTATCTGGGATTCTAGGAGCAATTCCTGGCAGCAGTCAGTCCATTTGCAGCTATCTCTGCTGCTGGATTTGCTCTCCCCTGGTACCTCCTGGGTCCACCCTAATATCACAGTCACCCTAGGAAACCCAGAGCAGGAGTAGAAAGAACACACACACACACAGAAGCTACTCTATTTACTTGCTGTGTGACCTCAGGCAGATCTCCTAACCTCTCTGGGCTTTAGTTTACTCTTCTATGATTCATTCATTCATTAATTCATTGAAAGAATATTTACTGAGTGCTTGCTATGTACCAGCAATGAACAAAAGAGACAATAATCCCTGTCCTGATAAAGCTGACATTCTGAGATGAGGGGAAAACAATAAAAATAAATAAGCCAGTGATATGGCATGTCAGAAGGTGGTAAGTGATCTGGACAAAAATAAAAAGGAGTTGGAATAGTGATGTCTGCCTACTGCCTAGCCCTAAGGGTTGTGATGAGGACTGAATGAGCTGATGCTCATTAAATTTCTTCCTCAAACAGTAATGGGCTGTGCAAATATAAAGAATAATTATAATATATAAATGAACATTTTGTTCAATGAAAGCATTTACAGAGATCCCAAAGGCCCAGAGAATGTGGTGATCCAGGGATGGAGAACCCAAGTCAGCTTGAATCATGGCCTGGGGCTGGAAGGGAACTTGGACATCCGCTAGCCCAGGGATCTGGCTGTCCCTCGGAATCACCCAGGTGCTTTGAAAAACTGCCGAGGTCAAGGTCACACGGCAGATTCCCTTGAACCAGAGTCTCTGGGGGCGGGGCCAGGCATTCATGTTGTTTCTTACAAGCTGCCCTGGTGATGCCATGTGTGATCAGGGTCGAGAGCAGCACCTGACCATAGAGAGGGGGGTGACTTGCCTAAAGGCTGGTACCCAGGCCTGAGATCTTTCCTCCCCCAGGCCCAGTGTCATTGTGTGCCGCTCAGCACCTCATTCCCTTCCATGCTGGGAGCCCCCACGGGGCTGTCACCGCGTCTCGGCCACACCTCCCACCTTGCTGCAAGCCGGAGTGGCCCTCTTACCTGAAGGCTAAGAAACTGTGTTACTTCTCAGTGATGGCCAGGCTGTTGATCATTCCAACTTCAATTTCTGGTATGGGCTGAATTGTCCCCCACGCCCACTCCTGACTCACTCCACCCTCCACCCCCAGAAAATTCCTGTTGGAAGTCCTAACCTCTAATACTTTCGAATATGATTGTATTTCGA
This sequence comes from Pseudorca crassidens, assembly GCF_039906515.1. Classification (NCBI taxonomy): domain Eukaryota; kingdom Metazoa; phylum Chordata; class Mammalia; order Artiodactyla; family Delphinidae; genus Pseudorca; species Pseudorca crassidens. The sequence continues at coordinate 19,012,031 of NC_090297.1, read as the reverse complement.
GATAGGGCCTTTAAAGAGGTAATTAAAGTAAAATGAAGTTGTATGGTTGGGCCCTAATCCAATGTGATTGGTGTCCCTATAAGAAGAGGAGATTAGGACACAGACACAGAAGGAAGACCATGTGCGGACACAGGAAGAAGACCGCCATCTACAAGCCTAGGAGGGAGGTTCTCAGAAGAAACGGACCCAGACCTTAGATTTCCAGCCTCCAGAACTCTGAGGGAATAAATGTCTGTTCTTTAGGCCACCCAGTCCCTGGTACTTTGTTCTGGCAGCCCTAGCAGTCATACCACCTCGTAATTGGTCACATCACGGGCATCCCGTCCCCTGTGGCACTGGAAGGAGGAAGCGTATTTGATTCCCTTGCAGCCTAAGAACCTTGTGTACCCTTCAAGTCTCAAGACTAAGCTCAACTGTCAGTTCCCAGGGAACTTTTATAACCCCAATCGCATGTACCTTCACTTGCTTCTGTTCTGGACAAGGTGGTTGTTATTCTTCCTCTCCGAACAGACCATGAGCTTCTCGGGTCCTGTTCACCGTGTGTCCTCCACAGCATCAAGCACAATTCTCTAAACAGATGTCCAGGAAAGTCATGAATGAAGATATGAAATACAGTCTTTGGCCAGGGTTTCTTGGATCATCGGGGAAGAGTGAGTAATAAAAATTAAAATTATAGGGCTTCCCTGGTGGCACAATGGTTGAGAGTCCGCCTGCCAATGCAGGGGACACGGGTTTGTGCCCCGGTCTGGGAGGATCCCATATGCCGCGGAGCGGCTGGGCCTGTGAGCCATGGCCACTGAGCCTGTGCGTCCGGAGCCTGTGCTCCGCAACGTGAGAGGCCACAACAGTGAGAGGCCCGCGTACCGCAAAAAAAAAAAACACAAAAAAACACAAAAAATTAAAATTATAGGTCATGTTTAGGGAGCATGTGTTACTGCATAAGTCATTTGTCTAGACAATTTTATGAAGTAGATACTATTATTTACTGCATTTTACACATGAAGAAATTGAGGCTTGAACAAGTTAGTACAATTTGCCCAAGGTCACCCAGGTCGTCTGGCCCCAGGGCTTTCAGGCTTACCCACGGTGAGGTTAGCCCTACAGTAGGAATTGACCTTGACCTTCAGGGACATACGCCCTCCATCCTCAATTTCACTAAGGATCCTGGTCTGACCATTTGTTCGTCTCTTGCTCCCATCACTGTGGCCATCACTCTCTGGCCCTGCTGTCCTTTCCAGTCTTATCTGGACTTCTCCTCAGCCCCGTGGGCGGCTTCTGCTCTTCAAAGCTGCCCTGGGCTCTGGGTCAGAGCGGGCCATTCCTTCCAGAGAGATGCTCTCCTGTCCCTCCCAATCACAAATGGCCTTCCTTCAAGATCCCACATCCTTCCATGAAGTCCCTCTAAGCCCTCAGCCAAATTCTGGCCCCCCTTCTTGGGGAGCCCTAGCGCTGTGTCTGTCCCCAAACCATCACCTGTGATTCTGTCTTACACTACAGCTGGCTATTTGCAGACCCATCTCTCCTGTTCTGTTCTGGGCTTTGGAGGCCTGAGTTTATATTTCCCAGAGCATTTAGGTTTTTGTTTTGTTTTATTTTAGTTATTTTGGCTGTGCCGTGAGGCGTACAGCATGTGGAATCTTAGTTCCCCGACCGGGGATCGAACCCATGCCCCCTGCACTGGAAGCACGGAGTCTTAACCACTAGACCGCCAGGGAAGTCCATCCCAGAGCATCTAATGTTAAACAGATTTTTTTAAATGTGTTGGTTTGCAAAATGAACTCATTTGCCTTATAGCACCCTCTCCTTTGAATGGACTTGGCCTTTCCCAACTGTGGACATGGTAGGGAGAGGCCGCCAGCAGGGGACTGACAGAAGATGCTTGGTAGGGCTATAGGATATCCAGGACCAATCCCAAGAGCTCCCGATGGCTTCTCGTTTTGCCTGGAACTGCTCTGCCTTGGGATGGAAAAGCAAAACATTCCAGTGAGAGGAAACCATTTTGGGATTTACTAATCAGGCCCCCAGAGGAATTAGGCGGGGAGGACTCAGTCATCCAGGGGCGCTAAAGATCACAGAATCCTGGCTGCCCACAGGCCTGGACATTGTGGAATTTTCTAGAAAGACTGGTGTCCCCGGGGGGGTCTGCTCCCAGGATGGGCGGATTAGAGAATTGTTCAGGTTGAGCCTCATCCTTCTTCTCTCTGTCCCTCTCTACAAGGTGAACTGAGTGGGGCAGAGCACAGGGGAAGCATGTCTGCAACAGCCTGCGTGGGTCAGGTGACAATGTCCTCTACTTCGGTGGCATCTGTACCAGCTCACACAGCTCGTTCACTCTGCTGACGCGACAGTCTGGAGATTCAGCAGGTCAGGTCAAGTTTGGGCAGCTCTGACGCTGGCCAGCTGCACTTGCCAAGTATTTTTTCACTCCTTGGTCACTTATTCTTACGGTTAACCTGTGAGGCAGGAAGGATCATTACCCCTGTTTTACACACAAGAAAAAGGGCCACAACATGATGTGGCCAAGATACCAGGAAGGCAAAACTTGAAGCACAGCAACTTAACTCTGAATCCCAATTTCTTTCCAGATTTTAAGCCCACAAATCCTCTAGCCTGCTTCTCCTCCACCCGCTAACTGACATCCCATTAGACACCATCAGACTGAGTTTAAAGGGAGCCGGTTATTCTTCTAGGCATCTCCTTAGACTGCATCACCTAGTCCAGCTCTTCCCACTGCACAGATGAGAAAGGGACTTGCTTATGGTCACCTGGGGAGCCAGGAGGAGTCCAGGTTAGAACCTGGGCTTTCAACTGGCTCTTTCCTACACAGGTGTCAAGTGTAAAAGCCCATGACCAATGAAACCAGAGCCTGTTTCAGAGAAAAATCATTTCACAAATTGGGGCAGGTAGTGAGTGACGATCCAACAGGACAGCTGCTGGGATTCCAGGGAAGCAGCCAGTTTTGAGAAGCCGGTGGCAGTGCCCCAAATACAACACTGGTCAAACAGGAAATGTACCAAAATTTGTTTTCAAAACCATGCCCTTTGCTGTTTGTCAAATGCAAAACACAGAAGAGTTTATAATGGCCAAGTTCAGAGGCCATGGCACAAAATCAAAGTAATTCCCAAACCATTTAGCACACTGCTGACGGAACCACCTTCCAATAGCCAGCTCACCATTGCTTTTAGGATCAAGAACAGTCATTAGGTCAGCATTCAGGGCCTGCCTTAGTTGTCCTTAGTTCATCTCTCCAGCATTACCTTCTACTATGCACCTATTTATACCCTTCAACCAACTACACTTGCTCCCACAAATGCTGAACACTATCTTTAGGCTTTTGTTTCCTCTCTCCTGATAGCCATTCCTTCCAACCCCACTTTGTGAAATTCCTGCTTCTCCTATAAGCTCTGGTTCATTTTATTGCTCTTTTTTCTAGCTTCTTGAGTTGAATGTGTTGTTTATTTAGACTTAATTCTTTCTGTTTTCTAATACATGGACTTAAGGCTACTATGCATTTTCTTCTGAATACAACCATGGCCACATCCCAAATGTCTTAGTAGGGAGCACTCTCACTGTTCATTTCCAAAACCAGTTTTGTTTTCCTCTTAACTAAAGAACTATTTAGAGGGGTAGTTTTGTATTTCCAAGTGGTTAGATTGGTTTTTCTATGCTTTTATGGTTAATTTTGAATTTTATTATATTATGGTTAATGAATGTGGCGCATGGGTGCTGTAAGACTGAATATTTGTGTCTCCCCTCTCCCACAAATTCGTATGTAGAAATCTAATCCCTAAAGTGATATCATTTGGAGGTGGAGCCTTTGGGAAGTGACTAGGTCACGAGGGTGGAGCCCTCATGAACGGGATTGGTGCCTTTATATATATATATATTTTATATATATATATAATATATATGTATATATATGATATATAATAAATATATATTATATATATTTTATAAATATATATAATATACACTTAAAATATATATTATATATATTTTACAAATATATATTTTTGTAAAACATTTATTTTACAAAATGGATGGAACCCCTGCCCTTGCATTGGAAGCACAGAGTCTTAACCACTGGACCACCAGGGAAGTCCCCTCATGCCTTTATAAATGAGTGTCCAGAGAGATCCCTTGCCCCTCCCACCGTGTGAGGACCCAGTGAAAAGACAGAAGTCTATGAATCAGGAAGCAGCCTCTCATCAGACACTGAATCTGCTGGTGACTCAATCTTGGACTCAGCCTCCAGAACTGTGAGAAATAAATTTCTGTTGTTTATAAGCCATCCAGTCTATGGTATTTTGTTATAGCAGCCCGAATAAATTAAGACAATGAGATTTCTGCTTTTTGTGATTTGTTGAAAATTTCCTTGTAGACTAATACTTGATAATCATTAGTGATATTAGATATATGCTTGAAAAGAATGTGCTTTTTGGGGTACAAAGTTATATATAAAGATACACATATAATCTATGTATTTATATAATCTATCACATAATTATGTATCATGATACTAGGTTATATTATTATACAGGTATATTTTGTGTAACGCAATATATATTTATGTTACATATAATATGTAATTAAGCTGTTTAATTTTTATTTAACATTTTGTTATCTATATTTCTTTTTTGTCTACCATATTTCTTATGATATATATTAGAATCTTCCCTTCCTGTTCATATACCATCTCCTCTGTGAACTTCTTCCGAATGCCCTAGGCAGGCTATTTCAAGGCTGACTGCTGTCTCTGAGATGAGTCCATTTTTAGACGGGTTGCTGGTACCCTAAGCATGACTTTGTCCTCCGTGTCCCTTTTCCTCCAAGCCTGGAGTGCCATTTCTCTCTCCTCTTTATCCTATGTGCTCACCTCTTCTCAAGATCTACATTGTGTTTTTCTTTTTCTTCGTGACTTCCCCAGACACTTCCTTGAGTTTCTGTTGAGCTCAACAACTGTGTTTTTGTCTGTTAAACAGTAATCACACATGCCTGACTGACCTTCTGGGTTACTGTGAAGGCCAAAGGAGATAACGACTGTGAAAATGCTTTGAAAACTCTCAGGTACAAATGTCAAATTATTTACAATAATTAATAATTAGACCCATAATGACTGGAACACAAAACATCGTGACTGTGTTATGGCCTAGTGTGGAATCTGTTGTGGGGCAATATTGTCCGGAACTATTAACAGCAATTGAGGGACGCCTGTCAATCAAGGATGAGGCTTGCTTAGGAAATAAAGTAAAGCATCCTATGAGCTCTTTTTACACAACTGATCATGGAACGGCATTCTGAGGTCAGACGCTGCTCTCAGAGATACGCTTGGGAAGAATGTGGTCAAAGTTTTGCTTCTCTTCTGTAAAACTTGGTGGCTCGTTGTTTAGATTTCAAAGATGTTATTTTCCCAGTGGGTATCTTTAATGCTTCTGTACTGTAAGGAAATACAAAGCCTTCAAGGAAAAGTCTTTTTCTTCTGACTTAAGAGGCAGAGAGAATAATCCTCTGCATGTAAAGAAGTTGATCTGATTTTTCTCTTCCTACCAGGGCAGCCACCGAATACTCAATAATGTTATTACTTATTTAGAGCATATTAGGTACCAGAACACTGCTAGTGTTACTGAGTCCAAACTCGCTCTCCTTGCTGCACAACAGGCCAATAAATTGGGAGGCGAGGTGTTGAGGCAAGGAACACTTTATTCGGAAAGCCAGCAGACCGAGAAGATGGCGGACTAGGGTCCCCAAGAAAACCATCTTATGGGGTCTGGATGCCAGTTTCCTTCATAGAATCAGAGAGGGAAGGAAAGTAAAAAGACAGAGTAGAGAGGGCGAGGTGGGGAGGAAGTAAAGTAAAAAGGGCCATCAGTCTTGACATCTCCTGGAATGGTCAGCCTGGGGGGAGGGGATGTGATAAATGTGTTAATTTCTTCTTTCTCGCAGCCATTCACAGGTGGGTAGGGTTCCCTGAGGTAGGCCATTATGCATGATTATAATACCAAAAGCAACGAAAAGCAAAAGCTAAAGTCAAAGAAACAGATCCAACATGTAGTCAAAATTGGCTCTTCCCTGTTATATTAGATGATCTACAAGTGTTTTTGAAAAAATTGTGCACCTCAGATTGGGACTTGAACCCACGTGGCTGGGACTCGAACCCAGACAAAACCCCCAGTCTTCCAACCGAGATCACACACCTGGTTTCAGGACTTAATGAAGCTCAGGTTCTTGATGTCTCATCACAGAAAGAATTCAGTGAGAGACAAAGTGATAGGTAAGAGGTGGATTTTTTTAGAGGGAAACACTCCACATGGGCCATCTCAGAAGGTGAGAAAGGCCTTGGGAGAAACACACTCCACAGATGGAGTATGGGCCATCTCAGGAGGTGAGAAAGGTACCAGGGCACGGGGTTATCAGTTTTAATAGGAGTGGGTAATTTCATAGGCTAATGAGTGGGAGGAGTATTCCGGCTATTTTAGAAAGGGGCGGGGATTTCCAGGAATTGGGCCACCGCCCACTTTTTGATCCTTCTGGTCTGTCTTGGAACTGTCATGGCGCCTGCGGGTGTGTCATTTAGCTTCTTTTTTTGTGTGTGTGGTACGCGGGCCTCTCACTGTTGTGGCCTCTCCCATTGCGGAGCACAGGCTCCGAACGTGCAGGCTCAGCGGCCATGACTCACGGGCCTAGCTGCTCTGCGGCATGTGGGATCTTCCCGGACCGGGGCACGAACCCATGTCCCCTGCATCGGCAGGCGGACTCTCAACCACTGCGCCACCAGGGAAGCCCTCATTTAGCTTCTTGATGTGAGCGTATACTGAGGCTCAAGGTCTAGTGGAAGTCGACTTGTCTGCCATCTTGGACCCACTTGGTTCTAATCAGTTTATGTCATGTCCTTGGGCTATGTCTTTCTTTCAAAGGTTGTGCCCTGCCTCCTTCCCTCCTGTTTCATTTTCATTAACCCTTACTGCAGTATTTTATTATTCCCATTTTGAAGGTGAGGAAACTAAGTTTTACAGAGGTTAGGATTAGGAGTCTTGCCCTAAATTGCACAGTGGTGAATCAGCATCTGAGCCCAGGTCTGTCTGACTCCAAAACCTGGGTCCTATGATCCCCTGCAGAGATCCTCACCATCTGGACTCCATCAGACGGCTCCTACCTGGGCTCCTTGCCTCCTCCTTACTTCAGGGTATCCCACCCGCTTCTGCCAGGTCAACTGTCCTGCAGCCCCACCTTGCACAATTCTCCTTCACTTCCACCCTTCCTGAAAGCCTTACTCAGGGTGAAGTCCAAATCCTTCGCAAATCAGACTTTGACTCCCACATCCCCAGGCTTGTTTCCTTTATTGTACAAAGTCCAGGCCAGGCCAATTCAGTGATTCTGCTTTTTGCTGCTCCTTTGCTTAGGTCTTCCTCTTCTCTGCAGGATCTTTCCTCTTTTTCTCTACTTACGTGAGGCTTATTCTTTCTTCCCAGCCTAACTCATCCTTTCTCTCTCATGAGTACTTTCTTGCTGAGTTCACATCTCAGTGATCTCTCCACCCTCAGAATTTCCATGGCATCCATCCATCCCTCCATCATCCATCCATCCATTCACCCAGAGCTGACTGATCTGAGGCACAGTATAGGCACTAAGGATAGAGACATAGTCCTGACTACAGAATTATGAGCAGGTAATTACAATCCAATTCAACAGCACTTGCCGATTTCAAGTGATGTCAGTGTACCAAGCACCATGGAAATGTGGTGATGAATGAGAGAAACATGATTCCTGTCCCAGTGGAGCTCACAGCCTGGTGGGGGAGAACTCCAGTGCGATTAAATGGGAGGGGCCCTAACCTGGACTTCTGTGGATGGTCAAGGAAGGCTTTGAGAGCCAGAGAGCCTATATCGTCTAGCTCTGCCTGGATGGTTTCAGAAAATTTCTCAGAGTCTACAGCATTTAATCTGGGAACTAAATGTACCCAGCGAGAAAGAAAAACATAAGTGGACGGTTGTATCAGTCCTTTAGTATCATTTAGGTAGCCACCCAATTCTTTGAGGAATTAAAAACAGCTGTCCTTGTTTTACAACTTTTGTCTTTACAGTACCAGAGGTGTGGCTTCAGAAACAATTCAAAGCCCATCAAATTTTTTTTTTTTAAACTACTCCCCAAACCTCCCCTATTTATCTTAAGAGGCTTGTACGCATTGATGATGGCAGACTCAGAGACTTGTGGATCCACCCGTGGAACAGAATGGAGACCCAGAAAGATACGCCCAAGCCCATATGTTTGGCAAAAGTGCAAAAGCAAAAAGATGGCCTCTCCTTCCAGTGGGAGGAGGGCCATCGGACATGGGCAGGCAAAACACCCAAACAAGCAAGCAAGCCAGCCAGCAAACAACAAATCAAAAAACCCTTGACCTAAACTTCATACCTCAGACAAACAGGAACCCCAAAAGGATCATGAACCTCCACGTCCTCATTTGTCACACCACCTACAAAAATAAACTCCTCATGGATCAAACACATGGAACTTGCATTTCTCTCCCTGTGCCTTTGAGATGTAAATGTTCTACCTGGTCTTTTCCAGGAACTCTTTTCAAGCCATCTCTTTATTTATTTTTAAAATTTTATTTATTTTTGCTGCATTGGGTCTTCATTGCTGCACGCAGGCGTTCTCTAGTTGCGGCAAGCAGGGGCCACTCTTCGTTGCGGTGTGCGGGCTTCTCATTGCAGTGGCTTCTCTTGTTGCAGAGCATGGGCTCTAGGCCTGTGGGCTTCAGTAGTTGTGCGGTGCAGGCTCAGTAGTTGCAGCTTGCGGGCTCTAGATCGCAGGCTCAGTAGTTGTGGCACACGGGCTTAGATGCTCTGCGGCATGTGGGATCTTCCCGGACCAGGGATTGAACCTGTGTCCCCTGCATTGGCAGGTGGATTCTTAACCACTGTGCCACCAGGGAAGTCCCCAGGCCATCTATTTAAAAATGCAAATTTCAGGAAGGTAACTTATCAAAAGAAGAAAAACCAAAAGGGGTAAAGGTCATTTGGAGCTTGACTTGTCAAGGAGAAATGCAAATCTTAAGTCTTCTCCACAAACATTAGTAAAAGGGCTTTAGCCATCTGAACAGATGACCTTGATTTGTTCCATCTGCCAGAAATCCAATTTGAATCAAACCTATTTTGTAACTTGTGGGGTTTATGTTATTGTACCTGAGTCATGGCTGAAGTTTTGGAACAGGAGTTATGGGTTCTCTGTTTGTGCCTGTTGGTATGTGTCTTGTAGATGTGATGTTTTCTACCTTTGGATGGCATTGCCAAAATTAATTTGTAAAAGTGTTTCATTTAATTGGTTTAAAGAAAATTAAGGGCTTATATAAATTCTCAGAAATATAATAGAAACTAACCCAAATGAATTTCAGGTTCATGTGATTTGGGAAAATATTTGGTATTAAACCTAGTTTAAGTTTGTTGGTTTAATTAATACAGGTATGTCTTTAGAGTTATATATGACTACTGTTCTAAATATAAAACAATTTCTGTAGAAATAGCTGCATCTGGAAAACTACCAAACTGCTTCTGGAAAGTTCCTCATGATGTATAGAGTTGGCTTTTGTTAAACTTATTCTGTGGGGAGTGGACGTCACCTTTTCCAGGATACACGTGTTAACTCAGCCACATGTGGATTCATTTAAGTAAGCACACATTGAGAGTATATGAGGGGCAAGGAACTGAGTTTGGTACTATGAGAGACACAAGATTACTATGTCCTCTGCTTTCGAGGAGTTGGTATCTAGACATAGCAATTCTTTTTATATGTGCAGCACTTTGCAATTTATAAAATTTCTGCATATGCATATACATCATCTCACTTGAGTCTAACAACACCTTGAGATACGGGGCAGATGTTGCATCAGCATTTTACACATCAGGAAACAGACTTAGGCAAAGGCACACATTCAAGGTCACATGATGCAGTAGATGCGATCGGGATACTACATTTTAAAAAATATTAATATGCTTTTCTCCTTTATATTTACTTACCTGACTTCCCCCTGTTCTGCCAGGTTACCTGTGTTTTCCGAATGTTTTATCAACCACAGTGACACTTCCACTGTGGGTGACATGTGAGGACAGTTTTCCTGTCGTAAACTGGTTACATGAAAGCCACATTTTTAAAGATTTCCCTCCAGTGAAAATTATTTTTGTTGGAGTGGTTTTTATTTTTACTTCTTAACTACATTCTTTTTTTTTTCCCAGCACACCACCATCCCCTCCCCACTGCCGTTTCCCCACCTTGGGGTCCATACGTTTGTTCTCTACATCTGTGTCTCAATTTCTGCCCTGCAGACTGGTTCATCTGTACCATTTTTCTAGGTTCCACATACATGCGTTAATATACAATATTTGTTTTTCTCTTTCTTACTTCACTCTGTATGACAGTCCCTAGATCCATCCATGTCTCAACAAATGACCCAATTTCATTCCTTTTTATGGCTAAGTAATGTTCCATTGTATATATGTACCACATCTCTGTATCCATTCGTCTGTCGATGGGCATTTAGGTTGCTTCCCTGACCTGGGTATTGTAAATAGTGCTGCAATGAACATTGGGGTGCATGTGTCTTTCTGAATTATGGTTTTCTCTGGGTATGTGCCCAGTAGTGGGATTGCTGGGTCATATGGTAATCCTATTTTTAGCTTTTTAAGGAACCTCCATACTGTTCTCCATAGTGGCTGTATCAATTTACATTCCCACCAACAGTGCAACAGGGTTCCCTTTTCTCCACACCTCTCCAGCATTTGTTGTTTGTAGATTTTCTGATGATGCCCATTCTAACTGGTGTGAGGTGATACCTCATTTCACTTTTGATTTGCATTTCTCTAATAATTAGTGATGTTGAGCAGCTTTTCATGTGCTTCTTGGCCATCTGTATGTCTTCTTTGGAGAAATGTCTATTTAGGTCTTCTGCCCATTTTTGGATTGGGTTGTTTCTTTAATATTGAGTTGCATGAGCTGTTTATATATTTTGGAGATTAATCCTTTGTCAGTTGATTCATTTGCAAATATTTTCTCCCATTCTGAGGGTTGTCTTTTCGTCTTGTTTATGGTTTCCTTTGCTGTGCAAAAGCTTTGAAGTTTCATTAGGTCCCATTTGTTTATTTTTGTTTTTATTTCCATTACTCTAGGAGGTGGGTCAAAAAAGATCTTGCTGTGATTTATGTCAGAGTGTTCTTCCTATGTTTTCCTCTAAGAGTTTTATAGTATCCAGTCTTACATTTAGGTCTCGAATCCATTTTGAGTTTATTTTTGTGTATGGTGTTAGGGAGTGTTTTAATTTCATTCTTTTACATGTAGCTGTCCAGTTTTCCCAGCACCACTTATTGAAGAGACTGTCTTTTCTCCATTGTATATCTTTGCCTCCTTTGTCATAGATTAGTTGACCATAGGTGCATGGGTTTATCTTGGGGCTTTCTATCTTGTTCCATTGATCTATGTTTCTGTTTTTGTGCCAGTACCATATTGTCTTGATTACTGTAGCTTCGTAGTATAGTCTGAAGTCAGGGAGTCTGATTCCTCCAGTTGTTTTTTTCCTCAAGACTGCTTTGGCTATTCAGGGTCTTTTGTGTCTCCATACAAATTTTAAGATGATTTGCTCTAGTTCTGTAAAAAATGCTATTGGTAATTTGATAGGGATTGCATTGAATCTGTAGATTGCTTTGGGTAGTATAGTCATTTTCACAGTATTGATTCTTCCAATCCAAGAACATGGTATATCTCTCCATCTGTTGGTATCATCTTTAATTTCTTTCATCAGTGTCTTATAGTTTTCTGCATACAGGTCTTTTGTCTCCTTAGGTAGATTTATTCCTAGGTATTTTATTCTTTTTGTTGCAATGGCAAATGGGAGTGTTTCCTTAATTTCTCTTTCAGATTTTTCATCATTAGTGTATAGGAATGCAAGAGATTTCTGTGCATTAATTTTGTTCTGCAACTTTATCAAATTCATTGATTAGCTCTAGTAGTTTTCTGGTAGCATCTTTAGGATTCTCTATGTATAGCATCATGTCATCAGCAAACAGTGACAGTTTTACTTCTTCTTTTCCAATTTGTATTCCTTTTATTTCCTTTTCTTCTCTGATTGCCATGGCTAGGACTTCCAAAACTATGTTGAATAATAGTGGTGAGAGTGGACATCCTTGTCTCGTTCCTGATCTTAGAGGAAATGCTTTCAGTTTTTCACCATTGAGAATGATGTCTGCTGTGGGTTTGTCATACATGGCCTTTATTATGTTGAAGTAGGTTCCCTCTATGCCCACTTTCTGGAGAGTTTTTATCATAAATGGATGTTGAATTTTGTCAAAAGCTTTTTCTGCATCTATTGAGATGATCATATGGTTTTTATTCTTCAATTTGTTAATGTGGTGTATCACATTGATTGATTTGTGTATATTGAAGAATCCTTGCATCCCTGGGATAAATCCCACTTGATCATAGTGTATGATCCTTTTAATGTGTTGTTGGATTCTGTTTGCTAGTATTTCGTTGAGGATTTTTGCATCTATATTCATCAGTGATATTGGTCTGTAATTTTTTTTTTTTTTTTTTTTTTGTGGTATGCGGGCCTCTCCCTGTTGTGGCCTCTCCCGTTGTGGAGCACAGGCTCCGGACGCGCAGGCCCAGCAGCCATGGCTCACGGGCCCAGCCGCTCTGCGGCATGTGGGATCCTCCCGGACCGGGGCACGAACCCATGTTCCCTGCATCGACAGGCGGACTCTCAACCACTGCGCCACCAGGGAAGCCCTCGTAATTTTCTTTTTTTGTAGTATCTTTGTCTGGTTTTGGTATCAGGGTGATGGTGGCCTCATAGAATGAGTTTGGGAGTGTTCCTTCCTCTGCAATATTTTGGAAGAGTTTGAGAAGGATGGGTGTTAGCTCTTCTCTAAATGTTTGATAGAATTCACCTGTGAAGCCATCTGGTCCTGGGCTTTTGTTTGTTGGAAGATTTTTAATCACAGTTTCAATTTCAGTGCTTGTGATTCATCTGTTCATATTTTCTATTTCTCCCTTATTCAGTCTTGGCAGGTTTTACATTTCTAAGAATTTGTCCATTTATTCCAGGTTGTCCATTTTATTGGCACAGAGTTGCCTGTAGTAGTCTCTTAGGATGCTTTGTATTTCTGTGGTGTCTGTTGTAACTTCTCCTTTGTCATTTCTAATTTTATTGATTTGAGTCCTCTCCTTCTTTTTCTTGATGAGTCTGGCTAACGGTTTATCACTTTTGTGTATCTTCTCAAAGAACCAGCTTTTAGTTTTATTGATCTTTGCTATATGTTTTCTTTGTTTCTGTTTCATTTATTTCTGCTCTGACCTTTATGATTTCTTTCCTTCTGCTAATTTTGGGTTTTGTTTGTTCTTCTTTCTCTAGTTCCTTTAGGTGTAAGGTTAGATTGTTTACTTGAGATTTTTCTTGTTTCTTGAGGTAGGCTTGTATAGCTATAAACCTCCCTCTTAGAACTGCTTTTGCTGCATCCCATAGGTTTTGGATCATCGTGTTTTCATTGTCATTTGTCTCTAGGTGTTTTTTGATTTCCTCTTTGATTTCTTCAGTGATCTCTTGGTTATTTAGTAACGTATTGTTTAGCCTCCATGTGTTTGTTTTTTTTACATTTTTTCCCCTGTAATTCATTTCTAATCTCATAGTGTTGTGGTCAGAAAAGATGCTTGATATGATTTCAATTTTCTTAAATTTACCGAGGCTTGATTTGTGACCCAAGATGTGATCTATCCTGGAGAATGTTCCATGCGCACTTGAGAAGAAAGTGTAATCTGCTGTTTTTGGATGGAGTATCCTATAAATATCAATTAAATCTATCTGGTCTATTGTGTCATTTAAAGCTTCTGTTTCCTTGTTTATTTTCATTTTGGATGATCTGTCCATTGGTGTAAGTGAGGTGTTAAAGTCCCCCACTATTATTGTGTTACTGTCAATTTCCTCTTTTATAGCTGTTAGCAGTTGCCTTATGTATTGAGGTGCTCCTATGTTGGGTGCATATATAGTTATAATTGTTATATCTTCTTCTTGGATTGATCCCTTGATCATTATGTAGTGTCCTTCCTTGTCTCTTGTAACATTCTTTATTTTAAAGTCTATTTTATCTGATATGAGTATAGGTACTCCAGCTTTCTTTTGATTTCCATTTGCATGGAATATCTTTTTCCATCCCCTCACTTTCAGTCTGTATGTGTCCCTAGGTCTGAAGTGGGTCTCTTGTAGACAGCATATATAAGGGTCTCGTTTTTGTATCCATTCAGCAAGCCTGTGTCTTTTGGTTGGAGCATTTAATCCATTCACGTTTAAGGTAATTATCGATATGTATGTTCCTATGACCATTTTCTTAATTGTTTTGGGTTTGTTTTTGTAGGTCCTTTTCTTCTCTTGTGTTTCCCACTTAGAGAAGTTCCTTTAGCATTTGTTATAGAGCTGGTTTGGTGGTGCTGAATTCTCTTAGCTTTTACTTGTCTGTAAAGCTTTTGATTTCTCTATCGAATGTGAATGAGATCCTTGCCGGGTAGAGTAATCTTGGTTGTAGGTTTTCCCCTTTCATCACTTTAAGTATATCATGCCACTCCCTTCTGGCTTGTAGAGTTTCTGCTGAGAAATCAGCTGTTAACCTTATGGGAGTTCCCTTGTATGTTATTTGTCATTTTTCCCTTGCTGCTTTCAATAATTTTTCTTTGTCTTTAATTTTTGCCAATTTGATTACTATGTGTCTCTGTGTGTTTCTCCTTGGGTTTATCCTGTATGGGACTCGCTGTGCCTCCTGGACTTGGGTGGCTATTTCCTTTCCCATGTTAGGGAAGTTTTCGACTATAATCTCTTCAAATATTTTCTCGGGTCCTTTCTCTCTCTCTTCTCCTTCTGGAACCCCTAAAATGTGAATGTTGTTGCGTTTAATGTTGTTCCCAGAGGTCTCTTAGGCTGTCTTCATTTCTTTTCATTCTTTTTTCTTTATCCTGTTCCACAGCAGTGAATTCTACCATTCTGTCTTCCAGGTCACTTATCCGTTCTTCTGCCTCAGTTATTCTGCTATTGATTCCTTCTAGTGTAGTCTTCATTTCAGTTATTGTATTGTTCATCTGTTTGTTTGTTCTTTAATTCTTCTAGATCTTTGTTAAACATTTCTTGCATCTTCTCGATCTTTGCCTCCATTCTTTTTCCGAGGTCCTGGATCATCTTCAATATCATTATTCTGAATTCTTTTTCTGGAAGGTTGCCTATTTCCACTTCATTTAGTTGTTTTTCTGGGGGTTTATCTTGTTCCTTCATCTGGTACAAAGCCCTCTGCCTTTTCATCTTGTCTGTCTTTCTGTGAATGTAGGTTTTGTTCCACAGCCTGCAGGATTGTAGTTCTTCTTGCTTCTGCTGTCTGCGTCTGGTGGATGAAGCTATCTCTACATTCTTTTTTATGATCAAAATATAATCAGAAAATACATAATGGTTAAATATCCTGCTTTCCCTGAAGCAAGACTCAGATTCCGTAAATCTTTGGTGTCTGGTGAAAACTAGCTTTCTAGTTCATAGACAGCCATCTTTCTGCTGTAACTTCACATGGTGGAAGAGATTAGGGTGCTCTCTAGGGTCTCTTTTATAAGGGCACTGATCCCATTCATGAGGGCTCCACCCTCCTGACCTAATTCCCTCCCAAAGGCCCCACTCACCTCTTAATACCATTGTGTTGGGGGGTAGGATTTAAACATATGAATATTTTTTAAAAACATCTTTATTGGAATATAATTACGTTACAATGTTGTGTTATTTGCTGCTGTATAACAAAGTGAATTAGCTATATGTATACATATATCCCCATATCTCCTCCTTCTTGCGTCTCCCTCCCACACCTCTAGGTGGACACAAAGCACCGAGCTGATCTCCCTGTGCTATGCAGCTGCTTCCCACTAGCTATCTATTTTACATTTGGTGGTTAAACATATTAAGTTTGAAGGGACATGAACATTCACTCTATAGCAGTAACTAACTCTGTGAATGACGGTGAATATCTGTTTATATGTCTGCATTCTAGTGTTTCCCCCACTAGAATGCATGCTCAAGGGCAAAACAGATGCCTCAGTCATCTATTGAGAAGACATATGATAGATTCTTGTTGTATAAATTAATAAATGAATGAAGAATGAATGGGAGCCAAGAACAGAGTAAGGCATTTACTCAGAAGAGCTCAGCCACATTCATCCTCTCTCTCTTCTCTCTTACATTTCATTACAAATTGTGTGACTTTTCCTAACAAATATAATAACACGTGTTTAAAGTCATTCCTAGGATATGAGTGAGGCAGGCTGGGAGCTGGGACCCTTTGCTGCAGTGCTTGCACCTGAATGCACCTCTCCTCAAGCAACAAAATACAAAGAAACTATAAGGGACCAAAAATAACTGCATGCATGCGCAGTTGGGGAAGATTACGGACAAAAAGATACAGAAAGACCAAAAAACCCAACTGCCACTTCTGAAGAGCTAGGAACTGAAACAGGGTGTTGGGAGCAAAAGCAGGGTACTGCGCATGCCCCCTGCACACAACACCACCAAATGGGTGGGCAAACCACCTAAGCTACCCCTCCGGCCAGAGCCCGGGTCACACCCCGTAAGGAACCAGCTTGCCCCCACTCAGGGAGCGAGCAAGGGAACCTGCTACTTGTTTTCACTCCTTCCTGCAGCTTCAGGAGCCCCAGTAAAGCCTTGTCTGAATTTCTTGTCTGGCCTCTAGTCAATTTCTATTGATTGGGGAAGGCCAAGAACCTTGGTCAGTATCAGGAGGACAAGTGGGAAAAAAATAAACATAAAGAGATAAGCACAAATATAGTCCTTTTAAAACCAAAATACAAAAATTTGCTTTTAAAGCTAGTGATATAAATCAGACTGTTGTTAAAAACTTTAACTGTAAGGAAAGAATTAAGTCCTATGTAGTATGTTCTGGTTATACATTGAAGTTGTGAATAAAAACACAAATAACCCCATTTAAAAACAGGCCAAGGAGCTTGTATTAGTTTCCTACAGTGGCTGTAACAAATTTCCACAAACGGCATAGCTTAAGACAACAGAAATGCATTCTTTCACACTTTTAGCAGCTTTGGAAGTCTGAAATCAAGGTGTTGACAGGGCTGGCTCCTACTGGGGCTCTGAGGGAGAACCTGATCCATGTCTCTCTCCTAGCTTCTGGTGGTTGCTGGCAATCTTTGGCATTGCTTGGCTTCTGGAACATCATTCCAGTCTCTTTGCCTGTCTCCACATGTCATTCTCTTTGTGTATGTCCATGACCAATTTCACTCCTCTTATAAGAACACCAGTCAAACTGGACTCAGAGCCCACCCTAATCCAGTATGACCTAACATTGACTTAATTACATCTGCAAAGACTCTATTTCCACATAAGGTTCCAGGTGGACATGAATTTTGGGGGGACACTACTCAATCCATTATACAGCTGAATAGACATTTCTCTAAAGAAGATATATGAATAGCTTATGATAGGTACATGAAAAGGTGCTCAACATCACCAGTCATCAGGGAAATACAAATCAAAACCACAATGAGACACCACTTTACACCCACTAAGATTGCTAAAATCAAAAAGACAGCTAAAGGGACTTCCCTGGTGGTCCAGTGGTTAGGACTCCGAGCTTCCAGTACAGGGGGCGTGGGTTCGATCCCTGGGTGGGGAACTAAGATACGACATGCTGCACAGCTCGGCCAAAAAAAAAAAAAAGACAGCTAATAAAGAGTGTTGGTGAGAACTGGAACACTCATACACTGCTGGGTTGAATGTAGAACGGTGCACCTTTGGAAAACAGTCTGGCATTTGCTCGAAAAGTTAAACACAGAGTTACCACATGACCCAGCAATTCCACTCCCAGGTATATCTATCCAAGAGAATCAAAAACATATGTCCCCACAAAAACTTGTATAGGATGTACATGACAGCATTATAGATAACTAAAAAGTGGGAATATCCCAAATCCACCGACTGGTGAATGATTCAACACAATGTGCTATATCCATTCAGTGGAATATTTTCAGCCACAAACAGGTATGAAGAATTCATTCTATGACACGGATGAACCTTGAAAACATGCTAAGTGAAACAAGCCAGACACAAAAGGCCACATATTGTATGACTCCATTTATAAGAAATGTCCAGAATAGGCAAATCTATAAGACAGAAAATAAATTTGTGGTTTCCAAGGGCTGGGGGCAGGAGAGAATGGGTAGTGACTACTTATGGGTGCAGGGTTTCTTTTAGAAGTGATGAAAACATTCTGGAATTAGATGCTGGTAATAGTTTTCTTTCTTTCTTTTTTTTTTGGTAATAGTTTTGAAAACTTGTAAATAAAAATTTACACTGAGAAAAAAGAATGGAAGGATACAGTGTGAGAGTAAAATTTTATACAGTCAGAAAATCTAAATAAAAACAAGCTGTGAGGGCTTCCCTGGTGGCACAGTGGTTAAGAATCCACCTGCCAATGCAGGGGACACAGGTTCGAGCCCTGGTCCGGGAATATCCCACATGCCTTGGAGCAAATAAGCCCGGGCGCCACAACTACTAAACCTGTGCTCTAGAACCCGTGAGCCACAACTACTGAAGCCCGCGTGCCTAGAGCTCGTGCTCTGCAACAACAGAAGCCACCACAATGAGAAGCCCATGCACCGCAGCAAAGAGTAGCCCCCGCTCGCCGCAACTAGAGAAAGCCCGCATGCAGCAACGAAGACCCAACTCAGCCAAAAATAAATAAATAAAAAACAAACAAACGAAAAGCAAGCTGTGATGTTTCCTTCTCTGGATCTCTAAGTATTTAATAAGTGAAATAATATAAAGTGACTTACCCTATCAAAAATTTAGAGTAGTGATAAAATAACGTTCTTCATGGATTCTGAGTACATGTCTCTCAGTGTAACATGGAAGACTGTGGTACTGGTGTTGTTTGTCACTTGACGTCAAGATCCTAAGGAAGTTCTGTGGTAAATTATCATGGAAGATCTGTGTCAGAAACCTCTGTATCACAAGTTATTTTGGGTACGTTTATAAGACTCCCTTAAAATTTACTCTTCATATCTTGCCTGGAATCAGCTGGATGGTAAAAAATAAATACCAGATTAAAAAACAAACACTGCTTATCTGTTAGATTGCTAAAATCTGACAAATTCACCAATCGGTAAAATGCTGTCACCTTTTAGGCTTTATAACACTCATCAGTATGCTGAAGTACATACATGGTGTTTTTGTCTGCCCTTCTTCTGTTTCCCTTTCTGGGGTAAAGGACTTGCCCACCTGGCCACAGGGATGGGCATGTCATCCAACCAAGCCAATCAGAATCCTCCCCTAGGTTGGGACTCTAGAAAGTTCTCCGTCTACCTGTTTGCTGCCTTGTTCTCTACTCTGAGAGGAAAGTCCTTTTTGCCGTAAGAGGGGATGAAGTGACCACTAAAGAGAGTTAGAATAAGGAGAACTGAGAGATGAAGGGAAAGAATTAATTCTTTACCCTTCTCTTAATCTAGGTGTTTAGAGCTCTACATTTCCCTCTCAGGATTGTTTGAGCACCCTTCCTCTCCTCCCATTTGGTACCAGGGTTGGTCTGTGTGACCAACAGCATACGGCAGAAGTGATGGGATAGCACTTCTGAGTTTAGGTTATAAAAAGACTCCAGGGGCTTCCCTGGTGGTGCAGTAGTTAAGAATCTGCCTGCTAATGCAGGGGACACAGGTTTGAGCTCTGGTCCCGGAAGATACCAGATGCCTCGGAGCAACTAAGCCCTGCGCCACAGCTACCAAGCATGCACACCCTAGAGCCCGTGCTCCACAGCAAGAGAAGCCACCGCAATGAGAAGCCTGCGCACCACAAGGAAGAGTAGCCCCCGCTCGCCGCAACTAGAGAAAGCCCATGAGCAGCAATGAAGACCCAACACAGCCAAAAACTAAATCCATAAAATAAATAAATTTATAAAATACAAATACTTTATATAAAAAGACTCCATATTGGGTTCTCTCTCTGATCCCTCACTCTGGGGAAAGCCAGCTTCTATGCCCTGTGTGCACCGACGGGGAGGCCCTGTGGTGAGGAACCAAAGCCTCCCGCCAACAGCCCTGTAGTGAGCCCGGAGGCGGGTCTTCCAGTCCCGTCAGGTGACTGCAGCCCAAGCTGACTACTCAATGGAAACTTCTGAGAGACCCTAGGCCTTCACCTTCAGACAGCCCCAGACTCCTGACTCTCAGAGACTGTGAGATAATAAATAAATGCTCTGTTGTTTTAAGATGCTAAATTCTGCAGTAATTTATTATGCAGTAGTAGATAACTAATGTGCTCCTCAATGGGTTTTTATTAAGCCTGCAGTTTAATTTTATTCCAGTATGAACAATTCGTAAGCCCCTCTCCAGGAAAACACATTTTAAGGTGCTCCATTCCTGAATGGATGGTGAAGGGAAATTGAAGACTGGAACCGAGTTGGAGGGCAGCTCTGTCTCTTTCACAAAGGAACCCACTAATTCATTAGAATTAGCAGGTGGCACTGGTCAATCAATGCCCAAGGGCTGCTTCTCATTTGGAAAGGAGACATCTCCATTCTAGACTTTCCAACAGTTGTTAGAAATTTCTAATAAATAGTCTAGGAAATGACTCAAGTTATCAAGGAAATAAGTAATAGAAGACGTGTAAATCTGGCCCATTAAAGACCTTTTATTCACAGGACTTACCCAGGCAACCTCTGAGAAATCATTTGTGGTCTAATTACCTGCTCTGGGGCCAGGGGGCCTACTCAGATCTCTCAGGACAGAAAACTGTATAATTTTCCATTAAAGATCTCAATTATTCAAAACACATGGAAGAAAGGCAGCACCAGGCCAAGAAATAACTTGATTACTTCTTTGAAGCAAAAGGAAATGGTGAATCTAGAGTCAAACCACATGCAATGCTTATCTGTAGCTCAGAGAACCATGAACGGTGGGTATATTTTTTCCATCCATATGGGAGTACAGTTAATAAAGAATCTATGTAACTTACTTGGAGAAAGCATTAATATACACACATCTAGCATCAGAATAGGCATTCCTGACATTTTTCTGAAATATTTATCCTAAAAGGCAAATACCTCCAATAAAATCTGCATTTCACCTAAACAAATCACAGCAAAATATTTTCTTCTAGGGCAATAATAAAGAAAAATAACATAAAAATTTTAAACAATGTAGAATCAGAGGAGGAAAGAGACTGAGGTATGTATTAGTAGTTTCTTAAAGTCTATGTAAAGGTTATGTATGAAATAATGCCATTTGAAGCAACATGGATGGACCCAGAGATTGTCATACTGAGTGAAGTCAGACAGAGAAAGACAAATATCATGTGATATTGCTTTTATGTGGAATCTAAAAAAAAGGGTACAAATGAACTTATCTACAAAACAGAAACAGTTACAGATGTAGAAAATAAACTTACCGTTACCAGAGGGTAAGGGTAGGAGGAGGGATAAGCTGGAAGATTGGTATTGACATATATACACTACTATATATAAAACAGATAACTAATAACCTACTGTATAGCACAGGGAACTCTACTCAATACTCTGTAATGGCCTATATGGGAAAAGAATCTTAAAAAAGAGTGGATATATGTATATGTGTAACAGAGTCACTTTGCTGTGCACCTGAAAGTAACACAACATTGTAAATCAATTATACTCCAATAAAATATTTTTTTAAATATTAAATAATATGGGCCAACCATCACCTTGGCCAAGTGTCATAAAACACACCTCATCCCCACTCCAGATGGCTGTCAATAAAAAGTGGCATTTAAAAACACTGACTGGAAAAAAAAAAAAGGTTATGTAAAGTCTAATAGTAAATCAGACTTCTCAGTTCCCAGCACATTATCATCATTGATCCATGCAGGATGCCTCTTAAACACATATATATGTGTTTAATGTCTTTTTATTTGTATATATTCTTGCATAGCGATTACTGTCTTTGTATTTTAATTTATGTAATGCAACTGTTAAATACATCTCACTCTCACTTTTGTCATTCAGCTCTGTTTTTAAGACCCATCCATGCTGTTGTGTGCATGGTTACTCTCTTGATGTGTAGTTCTCCACAGTGTCAATTTCCCAGTTGGGGACACCAGCTTGCCTCCATAAATAACAGCACAATGAACATTCTCAAGACGTCTCCTTACGGACCTGCATGAGAACATCTTTGGGATACTCTTGGGATATATATCTCCAGGAGAACTGCTGAGTCAGAGACTTTGTTCTTTTTTTTTTTTTTTTTGGCCATACCACACGGCTTGCGGGATCTGAATTCCCCAGTCAGGGATTGAACCCAGGCCCCTGAAGTGGGAGCGCAGAGTCCTAACCACTGGACCGGCAGGGAAGTCCCCAGAGACTTTATTCTTATTGATATGACAAAGTACTACCAGCTAGTTCTTCAGAATAACAGTCTCCATTCCCACCAGTATTATATCAGGTTTCCTATATCCCCACCCTCTGGCTAGACTTGGCGTTATCTGCTTTTTACATTTTTGAGAATCCAATAGGTGTAAAGTGGGATCTTGTTTTAATTTACACTTATTACTGGGTTGGAGTATCACTTCATAGGCTCACTTTTTCCTTTGTTGTCAACTGCTGTTTGTATCCTTTAGCCAGTTTTCCTATTGGGCTGCTTTTCCTTTTGATTTCCAAATTTTTATTAATCCCATGTTAGGATTGCAAATATCTTCTCCCTATTGTCTGTCAACATTGCCCATGGCAGTCTTCACTGAACCTAAAACATTCATGTCAATGTAGTCAAATTATACTTACATTACAGCAATGCTTTTAAAGCTGTATGAAGTCTTTTCCTGTGTCTGGGTCACAATGGCATTCCCCTACAATTTGTTCTGCTACATTTACGGTTTTACATTCTATATTTAGGTCTTAAGTTCATCTGGAATCCATCTTTGTGCGTGGTGTTTGATGGGGAACCAATTTTTATTTACCTACATATGCTAAGCCAGTTTCCCCAACACCATTTACTAGACAATCCAGCCTTTCTCCATTTTTATTTTATGATGGCACTTTAGGGGCTTTCCTCGTGGCGCAGTGGATGAGAATCCGCCCGCCAATGCAGGGGACATGGGTCTGAGCCATGGTCCGGGAAGATCCCACATGCCACATGCCGCGGAACAACAAAGCCCAGGCGCCACAACTACTTGAGCGTGTGCTCTAGAGCCCATGAGCCACAACTGCTGAAGCCTGCGCGCCTACAGTCCATGCTCCACAACAAGAGAAGCTACCGCGATGAGAAGCCCACCCACGGCAACAAAGAGTGGACCCGCCAGCTGCAACTACAGAAAGCCCGTACACAGCAACGAAGACACAACGCAGCCAAAAATAAATAAATAAAATAAATTTATGATGCCACTTTATTGTATATTAAATTCTTATATGTACATGGGCTGGTGTCCATTATTTTTTTTTTAGTTTATTTGCCAGTTCCTGCACCAATCTCATTTGACTTTTGGTTAATATTTGGTAAGGCATATCTCCATCTTATTTCTTTTTAAGGTTGTCTTAATTATTTATTTTGTTATTCTTCCATAAACATTTTAGAATAAGATTAATGAGTTTATTATAAAACTAGAGCTGGAATTTTGACAGAGATTTCACTAAATTTATAGACAATTTGGAGAAAATCTGACATTCCTAAAATATTGCTACCCCATTTAAACGCATTACTTAGGGCTTCCCTGGTGGCGCAGTGGTTGAGAGTCCACCTGCTGATGCAGGGGACACGGGTTCATGCCCTGGTCCGGGAAGATCCCGCATGCCGCGGAGCAACTAAGCCTGTGCGCTACAACTACTGAGCCTGCGCTCTAGAGCTCGCGAGCCACAACTACTGAGTCCACGTGACACAACTACTGAAGCCCCTGCGCGTAAAGTCCGTGCTCCGCAATGAAGAGCAGCCCCTGCTCGCTGCAACTAGAGAAAGCCTGCACGCAGCAACGAAGACCCAACACAGCCAAAAAGAAAGAAAGAAAGAAAGAACATGCTTGATGAAAAAACGAAGTTCCTAGAAGCACTGCAATATAGCTGCTTAACTTTTCCAAATATTTCAGACCACAAACTTTTTCCAAATATATAACAAATTTTGATACACCCTATTTAAATACCTAATCCATGAATTACTTATATTTATGCCTTCTATGTCTCAGAAGACCAGGGGAAGTTTGGCAAGATTTGAGATCTTTCCTATGAGCTTAAGAATTTAAACCTTTTTCCTTTCTAGATTGGAACCATATTTTCATGCGTTCAATGAAAGCATAGTGGGTTACTGCTCACTCCCCATATCTGTTCCAACATATTTCTTGGTGATAATAGGACTCCGATACACACATTGTTGAATCTAACTTTTAAGTCACTCTATTTTTTCTCTTTATTTATTTATTTATTTTTTCTTTTTTTAAATCTTTTATCTCAGTCAGTCTAATTTTATGAGGTAAATTACTTAAACCTTTATTCTTGTATTTTCTATCCTGCATTAAAAGAGTGTTTTACCTTTAGGTTATTTGTAGTGGTTTTCCAACTTGCTGTTTCAGCTAAGGAATCCTTAGCTCTAGTGAGATCTTATTTTAAGGCCATTATGTGCAACAGATTAGAGTGAAGAGTGCCAGGCCCCGGTCACCTGGAGGCTCAGCGCCACCTGGAGGCCGCTCCCCAGAACACAGCTTGAAAAGCATGTGTGACAATGGCAACGTCCCCAACAACTCTGGCTTAGTTCTTTTAAAACAAACAAAGAGGGACTTCCTTGGTGGCACAGTGGTTGGGAATCCGCCTGCCAATGCAGGAGACACGGGTTCGAGCCCTGGTCTGGGAAGATCCCACATGCCGTGGAGCAACTAAGCCCATGCGCCACAACTACTGAGCCTGTGCTCTGGAGCCCACGTGCCACAACTACTGAGCCTATGTGCCACAACTACTGAAGCCCACACGTCTAGAGCCAGCCCGTGCTCCACAACAAGAGAAGCCACAGCAATTAGAAGCCCACACACCACAAGGAAGAGTAGCCCCCGCTTGCCACAACTAGAGAGAAAGCCTGCGTGCAGCAACGAAGACCCAACGCAGCCAAAAATAAATAAATAAATTTATAAAAAAACCAAACCAAAACAAAACACAAAGAAAAACACTAATAATTTTAAGAACCTCTGAATCGTGATACGTCTTCTCCCGAAAAATTAAGGATTTCAGTTTAACAGAGTAGGAGGGTGTGGTAGAAAGAACCTGGGACAGGGGCAAGAAACTGAGATTTTAGTCCCAGGTGGCCTACCATCCAGATGTGTGAACCTGGCAATGCCTCTTAGGCCGTTTGCTTGTAAAGGTGTGAATGGAGAACATGGGGGTGGGGGTGTGGAGGCTACTGAAATAGATCCCTGTGGAGTGCTCTGAACTGTTCCATGAGCTCTCACACGGGCTGGAGGGGACTGTGGGTCCCCATTCTCCCCACCCCCTGCCTCCCTTCAAAAGGAGCAGCTCTGTTTACCTTTGTTTTTGGTAATCACTTTTACACTGGGATTTACATAAGACTTTTTCTGAACAAAGAGCAGAGTTCAACAGCTTAAAAACTGGTGTGTGTGTGTATATATATATATATATATATATATATAAAATCACTGTACTAGATAACCTCTACAGTCATTTTTAGCTTCAACATTTTGAGTTAGAGACTTTTTTTTTTTTAACCAAGACAGAAAATAAGCCTTTAACAAGAGTAAATCAAATTTTTTGGGGGGGGCCACACCCCATGGCTTGTGGACCAGGGATTGAACCCAGGCCCTCGGCAGTGAGAGTGCAGAGTCCAACCAATGGACTGCCAGGGAATTCCCAGAGTAAATCATTTTTAACTGAGGAACAAACCAGGGTAAAAGCTTTTCTTGCTGACGAACGCAAACGAGAGTCAGCAGTGAGGCACCACCTTTAACTTGGGCACAAACCCAGCACTAATGTCCAGCTGGGATCTAGTTAAAGAATCAAACATAATATTTCACTTTTCTGCCTTTTGTGTTATTACCTAAATGTGATACTTATTGAAAATACTAAGAAAACTCAGTTCAAAGGATTAAAAAAAACCTAACTTTATTAGCTTTAAAAACAAAACTGTTACAATTAATCACAAAGGCTCCCCCCCCAAATTACATTCTGCTTTTATCACCTTGATAGGATGAGGAATGTTTAAATGTCCTCAAAATACAGAAGAGCCAAAGCTGACAAATAACAAAGCACTACAAACTACGAATTGCCACTTCAAACACACTAAAATGTGGAATACACACATGTGAATTACTGACCAGCTTCTTGAAGTACAATAATATTCACTACAGTCGATAGTACCAGAAAGGTAATGTGCCCCCAAATGTAACACAAGATCACACGTGTGTTCAGGTAAAATAACAAATTCAACTCCTGGGTTCAGTTAACAGAACAGCGAAATGGTGGAGAAACGTTTCTTAAACTTGGAGGATATGCGCAATACAGCACGAGTGAAATCACGGGCGCCCCGACTTGGGCTGAGAAAGCAGTGGGAAGAGTATGGCACAATAACAGGATTAGCCACCTTCATCTCTCCTCAGTCCCCAATATGAGTTAGGAAGATCGGGGACTACGCAGAAAACAATACAGAAAAACACATATTAGCTGCATAGATATAAATCTTCCCTTACGGCAAGAATGGACATTCAGTCAAAGCTACGCTTTGTTCTAAGCGCCTGCAGAACGTGGTTTTGTTTCAAAAGGAAATGCAGGTTTACAAGATGGACCACATGGCTGATTCAGTAAAAGGCCTTTAAACTTTTGTTTAAATGGACAGAGACCTTTGACTCAGTCCAAGGTTAGTTCTTAACCCTAGCTGGAAACTTCTACTTTGAACTTGACCATTTTTATAATTTTTTTGGTCAGTGAACCTAGGAGTCGTTGCAAATTTCAGTGGCTTTGTTGCTTGTATATTTGGTAATAAAATAACACTCTACAAATTTTTACAATTTCCCCCGATTCATGATTTTTTTGGTATTTTATTTATTTTTTATACAGCAGATTCTTATTAGTTATCCATTTTATACACATCAGTGTATACATTTCAATCCCAATCTCCCAATTCATCCCCCCCACACTTTCCCGCCTTGGTGTCCATACATTTGTTCTCTACATCTGGGTCTCTCTTTCTGCCCTGCAAACTGGTTCATCTGTACCATGCAATTAAAAAAAACTGCATTTCAATGAAGATGTTCTGGCTGACCCCACTTCAAAGGAAGTTTAAAGAACATGTATATCAAATTGTTGGACAAGGTTCACAAATCTTACTCTTTAAATTTATTTAACCTTTTAAAAGGCGAGGTTCTACAACATGGACTTACCTCCTCAGCTAGGAGGCAACTACTTCTCCAAGTCTTTAGTTTCTTTATATTGTCACACTTATTGTCAGTAATTTTCTTCCCTTCCTACAGGAAGATATAAATGCAAGTGTGCCAAGAAGAGAAAGACTGACCAAGCTCACCTGTAGGATGGGTATGAAGTACACAACTGTGGAGAAAAGAGAGAGATCCAGCAGACAGTGACCCTGATAACCAAAGAATTTTGTACATTTTCCAATGCTTAATTAGGCGTGAGATTTTCCCTTTTACAAATGAAGCCATGGTCTGTAAGAGTCTAGATAGAAACCTGAAGCACAGGTCAGCCTTCAATCTTTAACAGAACTCCATCTTACAAGCACTGAGTGAGCGTGCCATTCCACTGCAAGCTCTTTTCAAATCATATTAGATCTCATTATGCTTCATGAGAATCACATCTCAAGTATGCCTATTTATATTTTAATCTCATTACTATGAAATCTAGGAAAGCCCACATATTGATAAAATGTCAACACAATTCCTTGCTACCAAGACAATATTTAAGTAGATTCCAAACCCAATGGTACAATGACAACAAAGACAAAACATGGAACATTGAATTCATTCATTAAAATTACTAAGTCACTGATTTCATCAGGTAAGATTTTTCTTATTCATTGTATCGCATCAGGGGAAAAGGAATTTTTTCCCTTTTGTTTGTTTGTTTCTTTTCTTATGACTGGGATTCACTGCCTCTGAGTGTCTTTAAGAGGCTAAGGTGAGAAAAACTAGAGGAAGGCCCTAGCCTGGGAGTTGGGACTGCCAATTCTAGAACCAGGGCTGCCTTCTGTGGGCTTCACAGCAAGTCACAGCTCCTGTTTTCTAATCTGAGTAACACGAAGAGTACATTATGATTTCCAAAGTCATCTTCAGCTCTGTAATTGAGATTCTGAGAAATCAAAGCTTTTCACTTTACATCACAACTTTTTTTTTTTTTGCTCTGCTGTGTGGCATGCGGGATCTTAGTTCCCTGACCAGGGATTGAACCCAGACCCCCTGCAGTGGAAGCACGGAGTCCTAACCACTGGACCACCAGGGAATTCCCGATATCACAACATTTTAAAAAGACAGAATTATTGTGAGTGGGAAACAAAAACAACCGTATTCTAGAATGAAAGTGCTAACCTGACTCTGTCTCCTGGCATCTCTTTGATTTGAACATCCCATAAACCACAGTGTTTATCTAAACTTCTACGTTATAAACAACAAGGTCCTACTGCACAGCACAGGGAACTATATTCAATATCCTGTGATAAACCGTAACGGAAAAGAATATAAAAAAGAATATGTATATATATGTATAACTGAATCACTTTGCTGTATGGCAGAAATTAACAAAACACTGCAAATCAACTAAACTTCAATTAAAAAAAAAACCCTTTATGTTGAACTTAGAAGTTCCCAGGAGCTTTTATTTGGCTCTTAATTACTGATAGGTTTTAGTGTATAATATTTTGGCAAAGGAGAATGTGAAAAGACTAGTTGGCTTTCACCTGGTTTTCAGCTCTCCAAGGCAAGGGAACTAACTGCTCTTACCACTTCTGCTTCTTAGCACCTTAAACTAGTAGATGCTCACGGGGGTACACTTTTAAATAGATTAACTTCCGGTTTCATCCGGTGGGTAAATTGAAAGAACCTAGACCATAATAGCCCATGCATTACAGGTTCTGTCGACTATTTTTACTGTCGTACAATTTTCTTATCCTTCGCAAATGTTTTTTCCTAACGAAAAACATCATCTTCTTTCCTCATAACTGTCTACATAAATTGATTCCCAAGAAGAGGTTATCACTTCTAAAGAAAACATAGCTACCATATTATCAGTTAAATCTAAGCAATGACTCAATTTCAAAGAAGAAGAAGTAGATAAACTTATTAGAAGGTACTTAAAAAAAAAAAAAAAGATGCATGAGACTTATCTCTCACAAGATGGATACATGAACTGGATACAAAATAGCCAAAAAAAGAGCTCATAATACCTGGGGAGATCCTGGTTGATTTCACAATATTTAAAAGTCAATGGGAGGGAATTCCCTGGCGATCCAGTGGTTAGGACTTGGTGCTTTCACTGCTGAGGGCTCGGGTTCCATCCCTGGTCAAGGCCCCATAAGCCGTGGGGCATGGCCAAAAATTAAAAAAAAAAAAAAAAAAGTTAATGGGCATATAGTAGTTTTTCTTTTAGAGTACATTTTGTGGAAATATTATACTAGAAAGAATGAAAATATTAACGTTTTCCATTCAGAAAAGTTTAA
Source organism: Pseudorca crassidens (assembly GCF_039906515.1). Classification (NCBI taxonomy): domain Eukaryota; kingdom Metazoa; phylum Chordata; class Mammalia; order Artiodactyla; family Delphinidae; genus Pseudorca; species Pseudorca crassidens. The sequence goes on along the minus strand of NC_090297.1, from coordinate 18,982,334 downwards.
TATATATTAAATAATTATATTTTAAATAAAAATATGTATTACTTAATATATATTTAATTTTGGTTTAAGTTTTTCTTCAATTTATTCAACACTGGAAAAAAAGAAAGAAAAGAGAAAAAGAAATATTCAGGTAATTTGCATTGTTTGACTTTAAAAGACAGTTTTAAGTTAGGGATAGAATATTCTTTAATTGGAAGGTAGAGCATGAAAGCCAAGCCAGATAATAAAACATCATGACTTTTGACCACTTAGAAAATTATAGCAAATAAATATGATCTAAAAGGAAATTCAAAAATTCCCAAATGTTGAAAATACATACATTTCCTGACTTAGGGTCCGTCCTGCAATAAGTTAGTACACCCAGATAAGATTAAAAAGTGACAAAATGCTGAATTTAGAACTGCAAAGTAAATTTATTAAGTGGCTGCCAGTTAAACTGCCAAATAATGAGTTTAATAAACTGCTTACAGAATCACAAGTTTCAACTGAATTTACACTGAGGCTTACCAGTGGTGGATATATACAAATAGAAGAGTTGATCATCTCAGAGTATTTGAGGGCAAGGAAAATATAGAAAACTCTTTTTTTTTTTGCAATAAAGTTTATGTCCTTAGAAATAAATTCTACCATAATAAGAACATCTAGACCACAGAAACACATTACCAAAAATGTATAGACAGCACAGCCTGAATTTCTGCATTTTTCTTTCTTTGTAGTGGCAGCCATATTGGTTTATTAGTCTAAACTCACACATCCCTGCGCAGACACACCAGGGAACCCCAGACCCTTGCCATACAAAGAAAACCTCGGAGTGAGCAGAGAATCAGCAGAGCCACTTGACCTGAAGCAAAGCATTCTTAGTTTTGATGCTTCTCTATAAAAGGGACCTCAAAGTCCAAACAGACCACAAAGAGTTAAGAAGATGTCTGCTTCTACCTTAGCAGGTTCAACGATACACTCTGAAACACAAGTAGGAAACACTTCTATTTTAGGGGAAAATGCCAACTGGAAGCCAGGGTAAAAAAATTTCACCCAGAAGAAAGTCCAATTAACAAAACGATCTCCGTTTGCCCCATCTTTCCCTAATTCACAGAAAAAGAATGTGTGTGACTTTTCTTCCAAATCAAACTGAAAAATGTTTAAATGGACAATTTAAAAATGGAAAATCTTATCATGACCTTTTCTAATTCAAGAATAATGACACACAAATATGCGTAACAAAAACTCAACTGGTGGTTGAAGACAGTCGAGCTACAGGCCAGGACGTGGTCACAAATGGTCGAGTGCAGTGGCCGCCTGAGGTCACAGTCATCAAGCTCACAAGGGATACGTCCTGCGTTCCAAAGCAACAGCTCTGTGTCCGGGAGGGATGGCACATCAGGAACTGGGGTCTGTGTATCACTTTCGGGATGAGAACAATGTGCACATAGATTTGGGTCCCTTGATTCTGACAGTCAAAGGGAATTGGGTATTTCTTCCCCAAAGTTAAGGAAAAAACACTTGAGAAAAATGATTTTCTACGAATTATTCTCTATGTCAGGTTTCTTTCTGTGCAAAAAATTCCAGTATATTGAAGAGCAATTAACCATTTACCAACAGATTAGTTGGAAGCCAATAGACCATTACAAAAAAAACCCGCACTACGTTATTAAAATTGTAAGACTATTTTTAAGTTCTTAAAAATGGTACTGCACTCAATGACTAGAGTTTTCATTTTGCGGTACCCCACGCTATACAGAAGCAGGGAAATCAACGTTGCTGGAGGGAGCCATTCTCCCAATTTGCTATTGTTAAAAATGGTCAAGAGTTGCCACATGTTGGGGGCTAATCCTTTAATTTAACGTGCTGCTCAGAGCAACAGTTAAAATTTTGAACAGGTAAACCCGGCTGCTATTCTGTACTCCCCTGTCCCCAAGGCAGGCGCTCTGTTCCCTCCTGTCCTCGCCTCAGCTGAGCAGCAGTCACAGGCAGGCATGTCCCCACCACCCCAGCCCAGGTGGCAGCAGCCTCGCCCCACAACCAAAGCCTCACAGCGTGCAGTCGAAGGCCCGGGGCTTGCTCAGTCCTGCAGTCAGAGGTTCAGGGCGCCTTGTCTGGGTGATTTTCTGTTTGGGATTTTTTGTTTCCTCTTCCTCTTCAGTTTCACTTTCACAGACATGAACCACCACGCTCGGGGTCGACTCGGTTCCCGCGTGAAGTTCGTATTTCTCTCCTGTGGAGGTAAACAGCAAAGGAAGGGTTCCGTCCCTTGGAACTTCTTGCTCTACTCATATTTTCATTGCTCATTATTGGTTTTTCAATCTTTAAATCCTATTTCAGAGAACTTCATCTTGTCTTGGCATTAGAGAACTGATGCTTTAAGGTTCTTAAAGAGTTTTGGCATTTTAAGACATTAGCTAGTATGGAGTACTGAGGTCTTGGGGGTTAAAATGTAAGTGCTAATTACTGTTCTATGAATAACACAAGTACATCTGCTTAATTTCATAACGGTTTCTGGTTTTCCCTTGGTAGACACCTGTAAAGTTCCGGGCAGCATCGGCAATCTCGTTACTATAGGACCTCAGAGATCCAAGATACAGCTCTGATGTCTAAAAACAACAACTAGCCACTTCCCCTCAAAATGCCTTTTGTATCCCCTATAAAAGACATAACGTTATTTTAGGTGGACAACTTGTATGAACAACAACGCCACAGATTTCTTATATTGTTTTAAAGGGATGAGAGAGAGAGAGAAATAAAAGAGAAGGAAAAGAAGAAATGAAAAATAAATACAGGAGAAGAGTCTGGAAGGGATGATATGGTATCACCACCAGTTCCCTGATACACTAGTCAACGTGACGTCTGTCTATTCTGATGGCAACTAATACTCACTAACGACCTGTTATATACTAGAATTTATAGCGGTAAAAACCGCAGTGAGATTAATTATTACATATATATCATGTAATCCTTATAACCACGTTGAAAGGTAGCTATTATGATCCCTATTTTGGATTTTAGAGGAGAAAACAGAGGCTCAGAAAATTGAAGCTAAGTAACTTGCTCAAGTTCACAAAGTTAGCAAATGCTAGAATTTGAACCCAGGTTTTATCCTCCATGCTGATCATGCTGTTACTACTTGGCTAGAACACAAATTGCTGAATACAGTCTTTAATACCAAAGTTTCTTGGGAAAAAAAACAGGAGAGACAGAAGTTTGTTACCTGGTCCCAATTTGGAAACAGCACAGAGTAAATCATAATTTATAACAGGCATCGCGTCTTCCCCCTGCTTCCACCCCACTGGAGGCGACGCAGGAGGGGAGATGAGGAACTGTTTGACCGGCTGGGGGGGCAGTAAATACGATTTGTCCTGTGTTTCGCTGGACATCTGTACCTGCAGGGAGGAAGATGTTCAAAATTTGACTGGACTATTTTTTTCACTTTCATCTTTACATTAACTGTAACATCTCTTGGGAGAACATCTCTTGGGAGAAAATTTTTAAAAATTAAAAATTTCTCTTTAACAGTACATCTCCCAGTGGCTGGGTCAGGGTCTGTGCCTGTCTGGTTCACCACTGAACACTCAGTGCACAGCACAGAGCATTATGTGCTCAATAAAGATTAGTTGAATAGAAAAATAAATTGGTGGAGAGATGAATGAACAATGAATGGTACTAAGCACTGAATCCCAGTTTTAGAAGAGATTAGGTATACCATCTCCATCAATTCCACCAAGAAAAGTCCAAACATGGGTTTCATTTGGAGTATGAGATGACAAACCCCTTATTTTTTTTTTTTTATTTTGAAAGCTAAGACCAAGGGAAAAAATTCTGTGTTGAAAATAAAACAGTGCCCTTAACACATCATCGAATGCCTTTATTTCACTAATTCTTCCGAGAAGAAATTGGCTTCTCAGAGTCCTATCAATGTAGGATTAGAATAATAAGCATTGCCGATTCTTGGCAACCCACAGGATCCTTTTCAATTCCAAAGTCTAAAACAGTCTTTCTGTATGTGCCCTGCCTCCTCCCTGCTCACCCCTTGGGCTGGGAGCCATTTTCAAAGGGGTGCCTCATCTGAATCACAGCACACGGAAAGGATTCCAGAGATTACTTTCTCACTTCTTCCAAGGATGTCCCAGCACGAGTGCCATTCCAGATGCACAGGAGAAAAGTTAATTCACTGGCCTTAAGGTGTTAGGGCTTAACCTTCTCAACCCTAGTTGAGAAAAGCTGCCAGAAAAATGAGTTCCTTAAACTGAATAAAAAAGAGGTTGAAACTCTTTTCATGTTTAAGCAAAACAAAGTTAGGACGGCAAATATGCTTAATAAATAAATGTATATATCTGTAAAATAAAGGAAAAAATATTTTTCTCCTTGGGGATTGTTCATATCAAAGACCTCTGGCATAATAATAGAGAAAGTGGAGAACTGACAGTATTTCTGGATGGAGGAAAACAAGTTTAGAGAACACTGCCCTCTGCACCATGAAGTACCTGTGCGAAATACAGCTTCAGCTTCTTCCCATTGAAGTCTGTCTCGTGGAGTTCTATTCGAGCCCGCGCTGCTGCTTCAGGTTTGCTGAAATTTATTCGGACTCTTCTAAAGCTTTTAAACAGCTGAAACGTAACTTGGTCATCATAGATGGTGAAAAGCGCTTCAAATCTCTCCTACAAATTGAGGGGCAGCCAGGCAGAGAGAATGGGGGCGGGGGGAGAAACGACAAACCTTTACCAAGAGGAAATTTAAGTCATTAAACATAATTAATGGGATAGAACTCTTTGCCTTTTTCCCCAAAAAAGCATTTTTTTCTTGTAGGTATACAAGAACAGGTATCCTGTTAGTCATATGCTAAATTCTGCAGTTTGCACTTATTCTAAAAATAACCTTATTAAATATAGTGTAGATTCATATTATAAAATCATATGTAAAGTATTATAAAATAAACGTAAGGTATAAAAATCAAAAAACATTCCCAATTATAGAACAAAAACATTACTATCATTTTGAAGTCCACAGTGTGTCAGAGTTTCTACCCCCATCCTATTCCTTTCCTGCTTCAAAGGAACCATTTTCTGGCATTTTGTGCTTATCTTTCCCTTGCTTTTCTTTATAGTTTTACAACATTTATATGGATCCCTAAATATTGCATCATTTTGCACATATTCCTCTGTAACTTGCTTTTTTTTTTTTTGCGGTATGTGGGCCTCTCACTGTTGTGGCCTCTCCTGTTGTGGAGCACAGGCTCCGGACGCGTAGGCTCAGCAGTGATGGCTCACGGGCCTAGCCGCTCCACGGCATGTGGGATCTTCCCGGACCGGGGCACAAACCCGTGTCCCCTGCATTGGCAGGCGGACTCTCAACCACTGCGCCACCAGGGAAGCCCTGTAACTTGCTTTTTGTTCCTCAGATTCTTCCTTGTTGCTGCGTGTAACTGTGAGCTATCCTTTTCATGACTGTATAGTATTCCATTGTAGAGCCATACCACAATTCCTCTAGTGCTGCTGGAATCTGAACTGCCTCCAGATTTCGCTACTACAGTGCTGCTATGAACATTCTTGGTACTATATGCACGAGTTTCTCTGAAGTGCAATCCCTGGGCCTTAGCACTGGCACATCTTTAACTTTAGTAGATGTTGCCAAATAGTTTTCCAAAGAGCTTATATCAGTTTACTCTCTAAGAGTGAATGTGTGTTCTGGTTGCATCATATCTATGCCAACCTTTTATAAAGACCTTTAAATTTTTATCAGTGTGAAGTAGGGAATATGAAATGGGCTCTAATTTTGGTTATAATTCACGTTTCTCTGAATAATAAAGAGGTTGAACCTCGTTTCATGTTTATTGGCCATTTGGGGCTCCTCTTAATGTGAGGTATCTGTTCATATCTTTTGTCCATTTTTCTATTGGGTTGTCTTTTTTTATTGAGTCATGGGAGTTCTATAGAGATACTAATTCTTTGTCAATTATAGGTACCATAAATATTAAAATTTGAACATTACTAAATGTATCCACTTTTTCCTTTTGTGTTGTGTCTTGAGAAATCCTTCTGCGCTCTGAGATCACAATGATGTTCTCCCGGATCGTCTTCTCTAAGTTTTATGGTTTTACCTTTCATGTTTAAGTCCTTACTTAACATAAAACAGATGTGTATGAGGTGTCCCCCCTACCCCAGTAACCACCATCTCTTTTTCTATCACTCTAGATTAGATTGTATTTTTTAGCATTTTGTATAAATGTACTTTTGGTCTGTGTGTGGGGAGGTCCAGGTTTTTTCCCTGAGCATAATCATTTTGAGATTCATATTACTGGGTTCTCTTTTGTGGTCCTTCTTATTGTCAAGTAGAATTCCACTGTAAGGATGTTTACCCATGTACCCGCTGATGGACATTTGGGCTGTTTCTAGTTTTGAACTATTAGGTATTAGGCTGCTATGAACATTCATGTACACATTTTGGGTCGATATATGATTTTATTTCTTTTGGGTAAATACCTAAGAGTAGAATGGCTGAATTGTATGACAAGTATATGATCAACTTTTCAGAAACTGATTTTCAAAGTGATTGTACCATTTTACATTTACACCAACAGTGTATAAGAGTTCTAGCTGCTCCACATTCTCACCAACGTTTGGTATAGTCAGTCTTCTTAACTTCAGCCATTGTACTGGGATACAGTATTATCTCACTGTAGTTTTAATTCACACTTCCCTAATGACAACTGATACTGAGTATCTTTTCCTAAGTTTATTTGCCATCTCTATAATTTCTCGGGTCAAGTGTCTATTCAAATCTTTTCCCACTTTTAACTTGGGCTATCCTTCTTATTAAGTTGTAAGAGTTCTTTTATGTATTCTATATAGAAGCCCTTTGTCAAGTCTATGTCTTTCAAATATTGTCCTTGCTTTCCTTTTTCATTTTGAAAGAGTATCTTTTGAAAAGCAAGTTTTTGTTTTGTTTTGTTTTTGGATGAAGGGTTGACTCCGTGTGTTGACTTAAAAAAAAACCTTTGGGGCTTCCCTGGTGGTGCAGTGGTTGAGAGTCCGCCTGCCGATGCAGGGGACACGGGTTCGTGCCCCGGTCCGGGAAGATCCCACATGCCGCGGAGCACCTGGGCCCGTGAGCCATGGCCGCTGGGCCTGCGCGTCTGGAGCCTGTGCTCCGCAATGGGAGAGGCCACAGCAGTGAGAGGCCCGCGTACCACAAAAAAAAAACAAAAAACAAAAACCTTTGTGCTTTTTCAGGGAGATCAGCTCGGTGCTTTGTGACCAACTAGAGGGATGGGACAGGGAGGACGGGAGAGAGGGAGACGCAAGAGGGAAGAGATATGGGGATATATGTATATGTATAGCTGATTCACTTTGTTATGAAGCAGAAACTAACACACGATGGTAAAGCAATTATACTCCAATAAAGATGTTAAAAAAACTGTATCAAGTATAAACGCACATAAGTATAAAAAATAAAGACAATAAATAACTTAAAAAACCTTTATGCTTTTTGTGTCATATTTAGGAAATCTCAGCCATACCCAAGGTCACTAAGATTTTTTCCTATGCTTTCTTGTAGACGTTTTATAGCTTAGTTCTTACGTTTAGGCCTATGATCCACTTCAAGTTAATTTTTGTATGTGAGACAAGGGTCAAAGTTCATTTTTTATCCCATACGGCTATCCCTTTGTTCCAGCATCCATTGTTGAAATGATTATCCTTTCCCCTGTGCACTGAAAACTATAAGACATAGTTGAAAGAAATTAAAGACCCATGTAAGTGGAGATATATAATCCTTTCTCCTTGGGGAATCACCTTTCTGACACTATTGGCTCTCTCCATGTATGTTTATTCACTTTTCATTAATTCCTGCTCTTTATTCTTTTCTTTGAGTTTTTTTCCTATCACCTTAAGATGGATGCTTACTCCATTAGTTTTTCAACTTTTCTCATTTTTAATATAAGCATTTTAAAAATATACATTTCTAAGTATTATTTTAGCTGTCCCCACAAGTTTTAATATATATTATTTTCACTATCATTTGATTCTAAATACTTTAGTCTAATTTCCATTATGGTTCTTCCTTGTCTCATGAATTGTTTAGATGTTTCTTAAATTTCAAATAAGTTTCAGGGGAGTTCAGGTTCAGCTTGAACTTCACATCCAGCCCCAGGCTTCTATTGGAGTAGAGAGAACTGCCTGTAGATGGTCCGATGGCCCCCAGTCAGGGACAATGTCATCCACATGGTGGTATCTTTCCTGTGACTTCAGTGACCGAGCACTGGCTTTGATGAACAAGTACAAAACCCACCTCTGCATTTGCAAGGGGGACATGAGTACACACCATCCATTCCTGAGGCTCTCTGCTCACTGGCCTTTAGCATGGGTAAAACACTCCTTTTTGCATCCAGTAACAGAGACTTTTCACTTCTTCAAACATGAGACCACAAAAGGAAGACCTAAGGAGGAATTCACAGCCTGGACAGATCACTTCAGCAAGGTCTTATGGCTTCTACCAGCCACTTATCTTCTGAGCACAGAACTCTGGAGCTTGGCTGTCTGTGTTTAACTCCTGGCTCCATTATACATCTGTGTGACCTTGGGCGAGTTACTCACTTTTGCTGTGCCTACAGTTTCCTTATCCATTAACTGAGGATAGTAAAAGTACTCACTTCACTGGGTTATTGGTGATAGAAAGAGAGACCATTTAAAGGTCTTAGAACAATACATAGGGAGTATTATCACTATTATTAACAGAAATAGGTAGAGCTGTTGCAATAATCCATTTGCCATTCTGTGGTCACATAAATAGCTGTTCTACTGTGTGATGTGGATTCCCCAGGAAGGAGGTAAATACACAGCGATGACAGGGTGAACTAGATAGCAGGTACCATGGAGGTCGCCAGTGGAAAATTAAAACCTGCCCTTCCTGACAGTCCTTTAGTGTAATTCAGATGCATCGAGCTGATGGAGCAGTCACCTAGGAGACATGCCCTCCCAGGAGTCTCGGTTGCAGTGGGTGATACAGTGAACCACTAATTAACAGAATCAGTGTCCATCTTCCCAGGATTCTTCTGAACTTGACCTATGACCCTGACCCCTTGAAGCAGAGGACACTGCTTCTCTGTTATGACACTGAGGACTCTGCATTACTCTGCTATGAACTTTGACTTGAACTGAGGGAGAGGATAGCAGGGTTTTTTTTTTTTTATTGTAGCGATAAATTGAATTGTACATACTGAAAAAATACACTATTTCCATGCCAGTGGCTTTTAATCTTCCTTATTAATTTTGTCTTTTTGTTTTGTTTTCTATTTCATAAAGTCAACTGTTTGGTGATGGCCTTGGAGTTGCTTACTATGTATGTATTCACGGCGCCAAGCTTGCACAGAATGAAAAGCCACTTAAAACAAATGGAAACGGCTGATATGAAGCTATCACAGTATGCATGAAAATGTGGAGGAGCAAGACACGATTCCTCTTCGTCAAGGTCAGTTAAGTACAAAGACCAAGAAACATTTCATTCTCGGGCTTGTCCATGTGCTTAAGGATTGGCAGTAACTTGAGCTCCGTTCCATTTCTTTGGTCTCCATCTAGATCTTTGTGTGTACGTGTCTTGATAAATTCTTTCTCACTGTTCATCCACTCACTCATTCAATAAGGCCAGGTAGTATCTTAGATATTGAGGCTAAAACAAGGAACAATATTGATTGTGTGATTTATTCCAGGGTAGACGTTCATTTCCTTTCCGGTGGTGTTTTCTTCATGGACATTAGAGAATGAAGGTGATTTTTCAAGTTAGGGACCCATCTTTCCAAAGACATATAAACTTGAAAGAATGTCAGAAACAAGTCTGAGAAGGAAGTGTATTATTTGTTCCTTTAAAAAGAATAAGGCATCCTTCCTCTTCCTGAACATTCGGTTCAGAAGCCTTCAGGTGTAGCCAAGTAAGGTTGGGGTGTCCATGCTGATGGGGAGCCTGGAGCAGGGTGTCAGATACAGGTGGGTTAAGGGGGGCAGACACCAGGGAGGGAGGCAGGCCCAGCATGGGGTGCGGGAGCCCAACAAGGATGAGGACAGTGTGCCCACATAGGGGTAGCCCAACACAGGGTGCTGAAGCTCAGTGGGGTGAGGTGGATGTCCATGCAGGAAGACTGCCCAGAGCAGGGCAAGAGGGAAGGTATCCAGCAAAGGGGCAGGCTGATGGCGTGAGAAGGCCGAGGAGGGGACCTGCTCAGGAAGGCAATCCAGCCTGGAGCTCGGAGCCCAAGTGGGTAGGGATATGTCTGTAGGAGGCCAGCACAGGACACTGGATCCCGAGCAGGGTAAGGAGGGCACCCACGGGAGTATCAGAACCCAGGTGGGGTGAAGGGGACTTTCCTGTGGTGGGTCTGGGTGCAGGGTGGGACCTGACACGGGGTGTTGGAACACAGGTGGGTGTCCACATGGGAAAGGGGGTGGGTGGTGATTTAATTTAAGGTGATACAGAAGAAGTGATTGAATAAGTAACTATAATAAGATAATGGAAGCTAGTTATCTCTCTGTCAGAGAAAGGAGTTACAGATTTGAAAAGGGAGAAAACTAGAAACAACTCTTTAGTGTTGGACTGGAGCTGGAAGTATACGTGTAAACACAGGTATGTATGCAAATAGGTTCATTTGCACATAGTTCCCATCTCTGTGCCAGAGGCCTAGGAACAGTGAGACTCCGAGAGCACCCGGCACACACAGCTAACTCCTATCTCGGTTCCTAAGTATGACTGTTCTCCATTGAAAGGAATCAGGGCTCCTCAGAGGAATGGCTGACTCCAGCACTGGGGCAGGGAGAGTACAAGATAATTCTGCAATAGTTTGTTATGCTAGAAAGTTTAAAGAGGTACCCAAAGAGTGATGGGCACATGTCAAAAAGACACAGAGACCACCTGGAAGGGGCAAGTGCTGGCCAAACCTGGGACGAAAAGTGAGCATAAAATCGTGACAGTAACAGATTATAACCAATGAATGAAATAGGAAATCACGAATCTTGCTGATATGAGTAAATATGTTTAAAACTTGACGGGGATACAGGATATTTACTTTCATAGTAACTCCCACAAAGTACTTATTAATTACAAGGAAAAAAAGAATAACTCGACAGTGCAGAAACCTGGGAGACACTGTCTTAATCAACGGCTCAAAGTGAATTTCATCAGTAACAGGACAAATTAAAGATGGATGTGAGAAGAGGACAGCATCGCTTCTGTGATGGTCCTGCCAAAGGTGCACAACCTGACGGACCCTGAAGAAACAGTTTTCAGCCAAACCCAAACTGAGAGCTGGGCTACAAAACGACCAGCCTGCAGTCTCCTGGAGTGTGAGCATCCTGAAAGGCAGGGAGGCCTAGGAATTGCTTCAGACTGAAAGAGACTAAAGAGACCTGACAACTGAATGCACTGCGTGATCAGGGACTGGATTTTTGATGTTGTCGTTGTTACAAAGGACATTACTGGAACCACCGCAAATTTGAGTAGGGTCGGAGAATTAGAACAATGTAATGTATCAGTGTTGATTTCCTGAATTTTGTTTTTTCTCTTAGAATGCCCTTGTTTGTAGCAAATACAAATAAAAAAATTGTGGGTGATGGCCACCATTGCTGGCAACTTACTCTTAAAATGGTTTGGGGAAAAAAGTCCTTTGTACACCCAAACCAGTAAAAATATTTCAATACGCACTGCCAATATACTTTATTTATTTATCTACTTTTAAATTTATATACATACACACATACCCATACACACACATATTATGGACATGTTGTGCTATTCCAATATAATATGCCCTATAAAACTTATAAAAATAGAAATGTAAATCAGATAAGAAAATAAAACAAACAGAAAAGACATGGTTACTGAAATTAATTTAGGAGGGCTCAACATAAACGCTGGCGAGTGCTGGTACCCTGACCTTGTAGATAATCTTCCCAGTTTTTTATTCATCACATATTTAATGCACAGCAAGGCTCAAAAGCTGGGCTCTGTGACAGGCAGTATAGAGGTGACACACGTGCCTATTCCGAGCTCGCTCACTCCTGAATTATCCCACCCTCCCCCATGGGAGCACCCTGCTTTGGAGAGATTAGGAACACATACACATGGGTAATCTAGATGTTTCTTAGAACCCAAGGACCTTAAATCCTACCTTGATTTGGGGACCGGCAGATCTTTTCCAACTGAAATTGAGATTACTGGGGAAAAAAAGCTTCAATGCAGTATTTGTTTTGAGAAAGATAAAAAAAAAAATTATAAGGCATTTCAACTATATAGACACATGAGAGAAAAGTTATTTAAATTATGTTAGGGGACTTCCCTGGTGGTCCAGTGGGTAAGACTCTGTACTGCTAATGCAGGGGTCCCGGGTTTGATCCGTGGTCGGGGAACTAGATCCCTCATGCCGCAACTAAGAAGTCCACATGCCGCAACTAAGAAGCCCGCATGCTGCAACAAAGATCCCGTGTGCCGCAACTAAGACCCAGAGCAGCCTAAATAAATAAATATTTAAAAAATTATGTTAGGATAAATCTCAATTAAATTATAGGAAGTATTAAATATTATACTGGTTCTTTCTCATTATTCGGTGACTTCAAACGTCACTTCTTCAGACAGGCCTTCCCCAACCACTCTAGTTAAAAACTGTCACCCATCAAGTCGCTCTCTACCCCTCCACTATTTTATTTTCTTCACAGCAATACTTGTTATTATCTGAACTTCTGATTCACTTGTTTGCATGTTAAATATATTTATCTCCTTAATGTTCCATCAGGGCTGGAGAGTCACTGTGTTCACCACTGTCTCCCCAGAACTTTAACTGTGGCTGGCACAATGCTCAATAAACACTTACTGAATACACAAACCAAGATCGAATGTGGAATCTGTAAACCAATTGTCTCTAAGAACATGACAGCTAACCTGACTATTCAGTGATCTCTTAATATGGCCGATAATTAGGATACCTAACTAAATGATCTAAGACCCTTTTTAACTCTTGTTTTTGAGACAAAGTAGTTACAATGGAAGCTACAAATATAATTGAAGATAACTGAAGATAGCTTCTTCATTTCAAAATCTTATATTTGTAATTTCCTAAATGTTATATATACGATGCGGTGGTCTGAGGACCCAGCACTAGTCCACGAACTTCGCTACTGGTCCACAACAAGGTTTGGCATAGAAATTGAGAGAAAGGGTCTAGGAAAATTTTAGCAAGTTTACACTGCTGTGACATTCTTATTGCATTTTACAAATCTGCGACAGTTTGGAGGAAAAACCTGGTCCTTCACTAAGCGATAAATTTGAGAAGCATTCATCTACAGTTTATGCAAAAGTGTGTTAAAAAGGAATAAAAATGTTAACTACCAGACTGGCAAACATTTTCAATTCTGAAAATATAAAGTATTGGTGATGCTATGGAACAATGGGAACTCTTCTACACGGCTGGCAGGAATGCAAACCGGTACAACTTTAGAGACTATCTGACAGTTTCCACTAAGATGGTGAAAATGCGCAAACTGACAAGCCAGCAACGTCATTCCTGCTTATATACCCCGAGGAGACGCCCACCCGCACCCTCACATATACAGGACACACACAGAACACTTACAATATCACTGCTGCAATAACAACATCTCAAAAGTAACCTAAATGTCCGACATTAGAATGGGTAAATAAAGAATGGCATATTGGTAAAACAGGACAGTATACAGCAAGCGACACTGAACACATATCTCAACATGGATTAATCTTACAAATATAAGGGACTTCTCTGGTGGCGCAGTGGTTAAGAATCCTCCTGCCAATGCAGGGGACACGGGTTTGATCCCTGGTCTGGGAAGATCCTACATGCCGTGGAGCAACTAAGCCCGTGCACCACAACTACTGGGCCTGCGCTCTAGAGCTCGCGAGCCACAACTACTGAAGCCCACGCGCCTAGAGCCCGTGCTCCGCAACAAGAGAAGCCACCGCATTGAGAAGCCCGCGTACTGCAACGAAGAGTAGCCCCTGCTCACCACAGCTAGAGACAGCCCGTGCGTGGCAACGAAGACCCAATACAGCCAAAAATTAATTAATTAATTAATTTAAAAAACCACAAAACTTTGCAGGTCAAAAGAGAGAGGCATGGTATTTAAAAAAAAATCTTACAAATATAACATGGAGAAAAAACATATAATTATGCCATTTATAGAAAATTTTAAATTATGTAAAATTCTATGTATTCCATTAGTGTTATAGTTTTCAGCATACAGATCCTGCACATATTTTGTTGGATTTATCTTTAAGTATTTCATGGTGCTACTGCAGTGTTTTTTAAGTTTCAATTTCCAAATGTTTACTGCTAGTATAGAGACATGTAGTTGATATTGACCCTGTATCCTACAACCTTCTTAAACTCCTTATTAGTTCTAAGAGTTTTTATGTAGATTCCTTTCTAAATAGACAATCTTGTCAACTGAAAATAGAGCAAAATTTAAAAATAGTATACATACATACACACAGTATTAGGCTGAACCAGAAGAAACGCCAATACAGGTATCCACCACTTTTTGAAAGTTTGCTTTGTGCTGCTTTGCTTTTACAAAAGACCTACATTAGTACCTGTTTTCACTAACTGAAAGAAATCCAAAGAGGATGTTTCCCTTTTACAAAAAAAAGGCGAAAATCGCATTCAGCATCTGTTTCACAGCAGCTGTTATAGAGGCAGTGCACACCACAAGCGGTGAGAGTGGCACCACCAAGCTCCATCCCGGGGAACTATCCTTAGCATCTCAGCATCTCAAGCCACCTTAGCTTTGAACTGTGTCTGTGAGCATCTGTGCTCTACCTTGATTTATTCTGTGCATCCTTTGGTAAGATGCGTCCTAAGGAATTGCTTCTTCATTTTATATGATTTCAGCTTACAAAAGGTTTTGTAGAAACACTCTACTTTTGGAGAAAGGGGGAAACCTGTATTTGACCATTTTGGCCTACAGATACACCAATTTCATACGGTTAAACTTAATAAAAAGTTAAAATTGCATGGGAAATGATAAACATGGAGTTCAGGACAACGCTTATCTCTGGGAGAAGACAAAAGGAGTTCAATTTATTAGTAAAATTTTATTTGCTAAATTGGGTGGGCACGTGGTTTTTCTTTATATTAGTCTTTATCCTTTCTGCACAAGCTAAAAATTGCCCCTTTTTTGAGAGCCTGAGACAGTGCCTTTACACAGGAGGAATAACCAAACTTGGAAGTTATTCACCTGTGTCTTCCCTGGGCTCCTTGTGAAAGCAGAGGCCGAGGCAAGGGCACACACAAGGAGCTTGTTTTGGGAAGTGACCTCATGTGACAAGGTGGGAACAGGGAAGAAGGGAAAGCCCGTCCTCCTTCTGTCCAGGTGTGTTACCAAGCTGGTCACCTCTGAGCAACTGGGGCTTGATCCTGCTAGGAGCACTCTGAGGAACCAGAATCCAAGGAAGTGGTGGCTGGAGAGTAGAGGAGAAGGGACGTGTTCACTGGCTTCAGCCCCCCACTGGTCTAGGATTGCCCTGTGAGATGTTAACTAACTCCCTCACACTGCTACGTCTGCACCTGCATCAATACGGACAAGCATCTGTGCACAGTCAGCAGAGAAACACTGGGACAAAGAGTAAGATATCCACAGTGCCACGGAGGCCAGCTGCTGTGGGGTTACACCTGCACACAGGTGAGTACGCTCACAACAGCTGGAGTGAAAACGTGGGCCGAAAGCATGCAAAGTGGGGCAAAAAAGGTGCCCATACATACGTAGTACACATACATATGTACATATTATATATATATTATATATGTATAAAAGCACATTACAAAGAATGATAAAGTCAAGAAAAAGGGGGGGTTGCATTTTTTTTGTGGTAAAATATACAAAACACAAAATTTACCATTTTAACCATTTTTAAGTGTACAATTCAGTGGCATTAAGTATATTCACACTGCTGTACATAACCACTATCCATCTCCAGAACTTCTCATCATCCCAAATTGAAACTCTGTAGCCATTAAGCTGTAACTCCCAATTCCCCACTTCTCACAGCCCATGGCAACCACCATTCTACTTTCTGTCTCATGTAAGTAGAATCATACGATATTTATCCTCTTGTGTCTGTCTGGCTTACTTCACTTAGCATAACGTCTTTCAAGGTTCATCCACAGCATCAGAATTTCATTCGTTTTTAAGTCTGGATAATAGTCCATTGTATGTATACGCTGCATTTTGTTTATTAACAATAGGCAAATAGGCAAAAAGTGGAAACAACTCAAATGTCTATCAACGGATAACGTTGATAGACATTTGAGTTGTTTCCACTTTTTGCCTATTGTGAATAATACTGCTGTGAACATTGGTGTACAAATATCTGTTGGAGTCCCTGCTTTCTTTTGTGTATATACCCAGAAGCAAAATCATTGGATCATATGGTAATTCTATGCTTAATTCTTTGAAGAGCTGCCATACCATTTTCCACAGCAGTCACACCATTTTATGTTCCCACCAGCAATGCACAAAAGGTTCCAATTTCTCCATATCCTTGTCAATAATGGGTGTGAAGTATCTCATTGTGAATTTGATTTGTATTTCACTAATTATTCATGATGTTGAGCATCTTTTCATGTACTTATTGGCCATTTATACACCTTTGGAGAAATGTCTATTCAAATCTTTTGCCCATTTTTCAATTAGTTGTATATACCCCATTTGGTTTTTGTTGTTGAATTTTAGGAGTTCTTTATATATTCTGGGGATTAATCCCTTATCAGATATACGATTTGAAAATATTCTCTGCACACGTTTTAAATTCTGATAAAGTCCAATTTATCTACTTTTTCTATTGTTGTCTGTGCTTCTGGTGTCCTATCTGAGAAATTAATGCCAAATCCAATGTCAAGAAGCTTTCCCTCTATGTTTCCTTCTAAGAGTTTACAGTTTTAGCTCTTACATTTAGGTCTTTGATCTATTTGGAATTAATTTTTGTATATGGTGTAAGGTAAGGGTCCAACCTCATTCTTTTGCATGTGGATATCCAGTTTTCCCAGCATTATTGGTTGAAAAGACTGTCCTTTCCCCGTTGAATGGTCTTGGTATCCTTGCTGAAAATCATTTGACCATATATGCAATGATTCATTTCTGGACTCTCTGTTCTATTCAATTGGTTAATATGTCTATCTTTATACTAGTACCATACTGTTTTTTTTAAATTGAGATATAATTGACAAGTAAGCACCACACTGCTCTGATTACTACAGCTTTGTATTAAGTTTTAAAATCAGCAAGTGTGAGTCCTCCAACGTTGTTCTTTTTCAAAATTGTTTTGGTTATTTGGGGGTCTCTTGAGAGTCTATGAATTTTAGGATGAGTTTTTCTATTTCTGCAGGAAACATCTTTGGGATTTTGATAGGGATTGCACCAAATCTATAGACTGTTTTAGGCAGTACTGACATCTGAACAATATTACGTATTCCAGTCCATGGATATGAATATCTTTCCATTTATTTGTGTTGTCTTTAATTTCCTTCAGCAATGTTTTGTAGTTTTCAGTGTACAACTGAAAAATGGGTTCTAAAGCAAGCTCAATTACTCTGTTACTCTGAAACTACTGTATGAGACTTGGCTAGGATTTCTTCCAGCTCTAAACTTCTATGATTCTCTAGTGTTTAATCTAGCCCTGAAGTTAATTAAATTTTTTACTAATTCTTGGCCAGAATGGCACTACAGATTCAATTGAACAAATATTTACTGAAACCATATTATGTTCCAGGCACTGTTAAAAATACAGTTCACTTTAACATTCTTCCTTTGAATCCCCTTTTTCAATTCTCAAGTTTAAAACAAATCACTTTCCTCAAAAGATTCATTTCTCCTGGATTGAAGGTTGTATTAGAACACTCAACAATTGATTAGGTCTAAAAACCAGAGACTCAGGGTATTTCAGTTAACTTCCAGATATCATTTATTTTTCTTAAGTAATATTTTCTATTCTTTAAATGGAGGGTATAGAAACCAAATGCTCGACAGAAAGATTATATTATGAATATGATTATACAGACCACAGAAGAATTTGCGCCAGTGTATCTGAAATCACAATTTCAGATTAAATCTTCTACATACTACTTAACCTCACTCAGCTTATAAGTCTGTTTCTCTACCACAGCTCTGTATCACTAATCCTCCACAAATACCTTACATAATCCATTCATTCAACAAACATTTAACAGGTGTTGCCCCGTACTGGGAACTGTATTAGATGCTAAGTGTCACTGATCAAAAAGCAGGACCAGGAGAGCAAGTAGAGATGTCTTAATATACCCCAACCATCGTCATTAGAAAAATAAATCAAATGTCGTATGGTGAGTAGGTCAGTGGAAACAGTTTCATGTGCGAAGGGTAGTGCTTTGCGAAGAGACTAATCCAAAAGCCACATGCATTTCTTTATAAAGTCAGTCCTATCGGAATGCTGCTTCGCATCAACATTTACTGAGTCCCCTCAGATACTCAGACCTAAATCAGAAAGGAGAATCACTCCAGTTTCTCCCATCATAAAAATCTAAATTGCATTTTGAAGACCTCTCATGTTCAAACCAGAAGGCTGCTCAATTTTTCCTTATTTTAAGAAAGGGAAAACTGGGGTTAAAAATGTCAAGTTAATAAAATCACACGGAACAAATTCCAATCTGTTACAGAAAAATTAGGTACTAAACCTACAGTGCTCCAGATGGAGCCGCTGATTAGCTGAGCACATGTATAAAAACTAGCAACCGTGCTGCTGCAGAAACAGAAATGACGAGATAAGCCTTTTCCTCGGTTTATTTTTCTTACAGTTTCCTATATTCTTTACTTTTCCTCCCCCACCTCATGCAATTTTCAAGAAAAACTGATGAAAATGTAGAGCCCAAACCCAGCAGTCTAAAATGAAGGTTCACTTTCACATGACAATGGCCCCTGTGTTACTCAGTCTACCATTCAGAAGAGGGTAGAAGCGCATTCCAACAATTATAAAATTATCAAGACAAAAACCTGTTCAAACCTGGAGAAAAAACTAAAATTCTTTTGAAAATAAAACATTTAATTGCAATCAGAATTACTTTGTCCATAATCCATCAGAAGTGGGTTTCGTTTTGCTTTGTTTTTTGCACGTATGTGGATGACCTGCACAAACAGGTTATTCCAGAAGAAACTAAAGCAAAATAAGACACTGATAGTGAGAAGCAAACTATAAAGAAAACATTTGATTCTCCTTACACTTTATATCCAATTAATGATCCATATATAATTTTTTTTTTTTTTTTTTTTTTTTTTTTTTTTGCAGTACGCGGGCCTCTCACTGTTGTGGCCTCTCGCGTTGCGGAGCACAGGCTCCGGACACGCAGGCCCAGCGGCCATGGCTCACGGGCCCAGCCGCTCCACGGCATGTGGGATCTTCCCGGACCGGGGCACGAACCCGTGTCCCCTGCATCAGCAGGCGGACTCTCAACCACTGCGCCACCAGGGAAGCCCCCTCTATAATTTTATTATATAAACATTTTATATTCTGCAGCTTCAGATATTATCATGAAGGTTTTTATATAAAATTTACTATGAGTTGTAATGTGAACTGTATGTAATGTGAAGTCCACTGAACTGCTGCTAGAATTTCTGGTGATATGATTTCCAATATAAATTTAGGTTAGATACAACGTCAAATGGTTTTAAAATTGAAAACCAACCAGAATTCATCACTTCGGCAAGTTAAACAAACCCCTAGGCTATAGTAAAAAAAGAAAAACTTGGGACAGATAAGATTGTGAGGTTTCTTGAAAAATTCTTACGAATTTTAAGATAAACTAGTAATACATGTGGTTTCTCACAACAACAAACAACAAAGTCAATGTAATTATTTATTACATGAAAATTTAGAGCTCTTAAAACGTATGAGAAAACTAGGAAGAATGATTTCAAAATGTCTACACTGTGACTGAACTTGGGAAAGAAAATAGCATTTGTAAATGGAAACAAACCCAAACGGTAAAAACCTGGTGGCTGCCACCCTCTCCCTCTCCCCTTCCAGGTCTCCTGTACCTCTAGGCTGGTTTCCACAAGCGCACCCCAACGGGCCCTGCTTTTGGCTCTCCTGCCACCACTCTGCCCTTTACAGGTTGTGGCTGACCTTCCCAATGGGTAATTCTGACTGCCACTCCTTTGCTCAGAGGCTACTGACCACTGAAGGGCAAGCTCCTTGAGTCTGCAGGATGCCTCACACTCACCTTTCCAGCCCAACTGCTCTTGACGTTGGCTACATCTCACCTCAGCGCCAGCCACACAGAACTGCTCACTACTCCCTGCAGTAAGCGGTCCACGCTCTCCTGATTCAGCTCTTTTGCTCATTCTGTTCCCTCTGGCTGGAACTGCCTTTCCCTTCCCTGCTAAACTCCTACCCAACTCACACAGCTCCTCTGCAATGCATCTCCCCGTAAGCTCTTTTATTCCAGCTGGCTATGATCCTACTCCTCTGTTACCTCAGTACTTTCAAGTGTCTCTAAAGGCATGAGTATTCTATCTTACATCAAATTACTGATCATCTCCACTGCAGGACTGTAAACTCTCTGTGGCAGAAGCTGTTTAAATTCCCTGAAGCAACTGGTACAGTGCCTTACACACTGGAGCACTCAAGTATGTACTGAGTCAAACTGTATCAAGTTCTGCTCCATGAGAGTCACTGGAAGGAAAATACTTAGAGGGCATAGATAGCAAATTAAAAGGATCGTGATAGGATTTTTAAACGAAGTCTTAGAACATGCAAAATTCATACCAGTGGCAGAAATATTTTACTTTTGTATGACTAAGACCCACAAGCTTTTGTGAGGTCACGACGGAACCAAAAGCGCACATACAATCTCTTTTTCCAGTTAAATAATGAATGAACTAAAGAAGAGTAACCTTTTAAAAAAATAAACTCAATCATTTTGCCCTGGCCAGGTTGTAGAAAGTAAAACAAGAAATACTAACAACTCTGTTAAAATGAAATCATAAATAGTCCTAATTATGTAATTAGCCCTAGAAAAAGGCTTGAAATAATTCCTTCTTTTGTGAATTAACTCCCAAGTAATAGGAAGCCAGGCTAAAAATCACTTAGCTTCTCTTTAACCACAGGCTCCAAAAATGAATGACTGCATGAATAAATGGATGATCTTAATAGGACTTGATTCAGAGTTCACTAGAAACCAGTACTTCTCAAAATGTCTGTGGGGAAGGACTGGATTTTAAATATTTCCTATCTGTTGCAGACTGATAGTCTCATAAAGCATAATAAAAATGCCCGAGCAATGTCTAAAGTTTGGTGCACACTTCTCTACTTGTCACGGACCAGTAATAAACTTTGCAAACGGGCAGCGACATGCTGTTTCCCCGAACCCGCACACATTTACCACACTATCAAAGGCAGGGAAAGGCAGGGTACATGCCTACCTTCTGCTCTGGCACCTCAAACACAGCTTCATGGACACTGCAAGCAAAAAGTGAGGTAGGCAGATCACTTAGATCCATCATTTCTTCCAAATCATCTTCATTTTCACCAAAAATCATCTCTTCTTCCTCTTCTTGGTCACTGCTACAGAGATCTGACTGGCTGTCATTCCAAGATTTCATAGTGTCCCTCAGCATTATCCCCTAAAAGCAGGTCTTTTCCGTTCTTAAAGTTCTAAGATGTCTACCAGGCATCTACTGTTAAAAAAAAGAAAACAACAGAGATAAGACTTTGAAGGCCCAATAACGCTCCAATTAATTCTCAAGACAGCGACTCATCAAATGAAGCAATTTTATTCAGGAAAGATCACTCAAAGTTTAAATAACCTCATTACAGTCCTCATAAATGAATTCTATACATACTAATTTGATTTGCTTAGCATACTTTATGTAATATATTTCACTGGCAACGACGAAAAAAAGGCTGCAAGTTTTCTACTGAAATGGAGCTGGGGGTATAATACAAAATGAGATACTATCAACATGTACACCAGTTTACAAGCAGTAGGAAGGAAAATGTGAACCAGAACTGCCTTTGCATATTTGTTTGGGATTTAGGTCTGCAACACTGAAATTGGCAGAGCAGAATAAAACCCACACTGATTCACTCACCATCTGCACCCTAAAATATGGTCTGCAATAAGCTGACTTTACCTTTTTTTTAAACAATTTGTTCTTTTTGAATACACTCTTGAAGAACCAAGTTACACAGAACCGAAAGTTCTATACAAAGTTGGTCTTTGCTAACATCAGTAATATTTACAACGGGCAAAATCTGACATAGAAGACAATTTTAAAAATGTCCTTTCTCTGAATGCTTAAAAATCAATAATTTTAACCCCAAAGCATGGAGCTGATAGTGTCCCACTGTTAAATAATGAACAGAGTCTGTCTTATAGGACTGTTCACGTGCATTTTTGTCTCTTCTGATGAACTGCACTCCACATCCACCAAGCAGAGTGCCTTGAACATAACACATTTCAAAATGCTGGAATTTAAGTAATACTTACCAGGCACAGAAAAACTAAGTGAGCATGATTATTACTACCTCAATATTCCCTTCGTGATTTTCTGTTTTATTTCAAAGAACACGAAGTTGCAAATATATTACTTATATAGAAAACAGTACAGAATGTTAATTATGGGAAAAAATAGTGATTTTTTCCCCCCGTTATTCCACTGTATCAATCAGGAAAGACTAACTCTAAAAAGTAAAATCCTTACTTGTTTTCAGAAACATTTTCCAAGTGTCTACTGCATGCCAAGTACAGCGAGCTATGAGATGAATAAAACATGGTTCCTATCCTCAAGGAGATCCCACCAAAGCAAGAATTTCTTCTCTTCAATAATACCCCCAAAGGACCTTGTTCCATTAACTGGCTCCTATACTTTTAATTTCTCCGTCTCCACCCATTCATTCCTCTTCTTCAGCAAACATACCTCTTCAAGATTCCCCACCCCCACTCGGCCCAATCTTGAAAAAAGAAAACCTTCCATTTGGAGTCGGCCTGCCCCTCCATCTACCTCCCTCTGTCTCTGCTTCCCCTTTCCTACCGGCTTCCTGGAAAGAGGAGTCTCCTCAACTCCAGTCACTCCTGAATTCAGGACTGCAGGACTCCTGCCACCCTCTTCCAGCTAAAACTGCCCCCATTGGACAGCAACAGCCTCTTCGTGGTGTCCTAAGCCCAGGCCTCTGCCTGTCTCTGCAGCTCGGGACCGCCGCCCACCCATTCCTTCTGAGACGTCTCTGTGCCCCTGCCCTCCCCGGGCTCCGTCTTTCCCGGCTCTCCTTCCTCCCCAGCTGCCCTTGTCACTGGCTCCTCTTTTCCTACTCACCCTTTACAACGTCTCTTCGAGGTTTCAACCCCATCCTCTTCTTCATCTTACTCTTCCTGGGTGGTTTTATCGAGGCCCAAGGATTTTAACTACTCCACCACCAGTGTTTCTCAACTTTGTTTCTTGCTTCCCCGTGGTTGACACACACAACACATGTATATCAATACAGTCTCTCGCTTCAATAATTCTTAAGCGGGGAAAGATGTCACCAAAATTGAGGGGGAAGCAAGAGCAGAATCTTGGGCATTGGAGGCGATGATGCGTTGAAAACCGACAGGATCCCGAAAGATTCTCATCTGCCCCCAGGTCTTTCCTGCCTGTGCACACTGAACTCCACCTCTCTCTCCTGAGTTCTAGACTTGTATTTTTAGCTTTCCTTTGAATATACCTATCTGGTACTACAACTGTTTAAAACTTATTCCTTTAAGTAGATGACTATGCTGGAAATCTCTGATCTGGACAGAGGCGTGCTGGGGGGGGAAAATGGTATCTCATTGTGACTTTCATTGTAATCTTTTCTTTAAGCCTAAATTGTCAGGTAGAGTCTGTAGCTTTGTTCATTTCTCTGTTATGTACTTGATTATTTGTTTACAAATCACTCCTAAGCTACCAGAGCTTGAGTACCTTTGAATCCCCCGTCCCTGGCACAGTTTCTAGCTCAGAGTATATGCTTAATAAGGATTACTGAACGCAAGCAGGTAGTATTGTGTTTACCCCTCTGATACGGCAGCACAGACAAAGGAAAATTTAATTCTGCATGAGATTAGAGACAGCTTCCCCAAAGGAGGTTATGGTTAGACTTAAATGAGGAACAGAATTTCTGCAGGAAGAGAATGGGGTGCATTCCAGGCGAAGCCAACAGTTCACGGACAAAGGCAGGAAGACAGAAAGAGGAGCAGGCACAAGATCATGAGATCTGGTGTGGCCAGAGTGGACCAGGTTTGGTGGGGATGGCACGAAACAAAGTGAGAAAGGTAGGTTTGGGCCAGGCTGCCTTGAAAGTAGGGTTACAGAGTTCTGACATAAAAATTAGTCAATATTAGCATGGCATTGAAGGTTTTAGGCAGGGAAATGATATAACCAACCTAATTTAACTTTCAATATCACTAAAAGTGGGCTGTCTTTACCTCTTATCTCTGAGACACTAATGTCTTTATCCTCCCCCTCCCCATTAAAAAGAGGTGAGGGGCTTCCCTGGTGGCGCAGTGGTTGAGAGTCCGCCTGCCGATGCAGGGGACACGGGTTTGTGCCCCAGTCCAAGAGGATCCCACATGCCGCGGAGCGGCTGGGCCCGTGAGCCATGGCCGCTGATCCTGCGTGTCCAGAGCCTGTCCTCCGCAACGGGAGAGGCCACAACAGTGAGAGGCCCATGTACCGCAAAAAAAAAAAAGAGGTGACGAAAACACCTGGCCTGGCTGGAGTGTTAGGGAGCTTTGAATGGCTAGATTTTGAAATTTGAGAAAGTCAAGCTATTTTTGATAAGATTTTCTGTTTGTCTCAAGTTCCTTCCTCCAATCTCTAAAAAAAAAAGAAAATCAGAGCACAAGAAACAATCCTTCACCTGACTTAAAAAAAAAAATTCTTAGAATGTTACACCTTCATTTCCTGTTTTCTACCTTCATTTTGGGGTAACTTTTTCTTTTGATATAATGTCAAACAGAAAAGTTGTAAGAATAGTATAAGGAATTCTTGTGTACCCTTTTCCTGTATACAATTACTTACATTTTTGCCTATTTTAAAAATCATTCTCTCATTTTAATACATATACATTTTTCCCCAAACCGTTGAGACTAAGATAGGGTATGCCCCCTTTACTCCCAAATACTTCAGTGTATAAGAATAAGCTCATTTTCTTATACAGCCTACAGTTCAATTATCAAAACCAAGTACTTTAACATTGATATAATATTTTTATCTAAATCAGAGTCGATTTTCACATTTTGTCAGTTATCCCCTATAATATCTTTATAGGTATTTTCCCTTCAATTTTTTTACATTATTGTTAAATTATTTGCCTTTTGTCCCAAGATATTTCAATAATCTTTATAGTATTGCTATATTTTCTTCACTTATACAGTAGTGTATATTTGATACAGCTTAAAAGGATGGATTAATGAAATACCATAGTAACTGCAAACAAGTTTGAACAATATTTAAATATATCTCAGAAAGATTCAGGCTCCATAATCAGACTCCTCTAGATTTAAACTCTGTCCCCTGTATTCTATGTTAGGTAAATTACTTTGCCTCCCTTTCTATTTCCTCAACTATAAAATGGGGGTGATAATAATAATTCTTATCCAATAACGATGTTAGAAGTATTAAATGAGAGAATACATGCTGCGTGCTCAGAATAATGCTTTGCATATAGTTGGTGGTCGATAACTAATTATTTTTACATAGGCACAATCTATGTCAATGTATTGTTGGGTCGAAAGGACCCCAATAATATCAGAACCTTCGGTGGAATTTATATTAAAATAACAAAATGAGAAAAATGCACACCCAAATGATCTAATTCCAAGCAACAAAAAGGATACAAAAATAAAACTAAAAAAATAAAACTAATACTTTGTATCATTTCAAGAAAACTGTTCAGTTACAGATCAATAAAATCAGCTCCAGAGCAACCACTGGTAGTAGTAATATAGCTCCAGTATGAAATCATTTAAAGATTTAAAAACAGACAGCTGGGCTTCCCTGGTGGCACAGTGTTTGAGAGTCCGCCTGCCGATGCAGGAGATGTGGGTTCGTGCCCCGGTCCGAGAGGATCCCACATGCCGCGGAGCGGCTGGGCCCGTGAGCCATGGCCGCTGAGCCTGCACGTCCGGAGCCTGTGCTCCGCAACGGGAGAGGCCACAACAGTGAGAGGCCCGCGTACCGCAAAAAAAAAAAACTAAAAAAAACCCCAGAGAGCTAACTGAGAAAAGGCCATGGTGCACTTTTTATGGGCCTCAAAGAATTTTATGTTGTAATTCAGTGCACACAGTATTAGAGATGTTGTCCTTCATATGACGGTTCTCTTGCTAAAGGCCTGCCATGAGATTTTTTTGGATATAGCTTAAGTCAACATCATCAACTATTTCACAATTTTCTGACATCATAAATGCAGCCAGATTTGAACAGAGAGATATGATCAGAGTCAACCAGTGGAAAAGACAATCCTAGCACATCTGTAAAGAAATCATCTTATAAGGTAACTCAGCTGGTACTTAAGTTGTTTGGTTTTATTAAGGAAAAGAAAAAAATGTACAGAAGTATACAGCCTCTATGCTGATATTACTGGAGTTGTTGCTAACTCTGCCTCACTGCAACTCCTACAAGGCTAACCTGTCCCTCAGTTTACTAACTCAGGGAAATATTGATTGGAAAGGGCTGAACCGATATCCACTAGCTTTTGTAAGCCAAGGTCTGTGCTAATCAGGGTTTAGCATCATCTGCAGCACAATGGTAGCTGTGGCTGGCTTCTGGCAAATTGTTTCTTCATGGAAATATCACATGAGTGGAAAACTCCAAGTAGCATGACCCTCTGCTCTGCTACAAGCCTAGTGACAGAAGTAATCCATCAGGGGAAAATGTCAAGCACATGGATTTGACTCTGCATTTTAAATTCTGAACAGGAAAAGGTAAATTCCTCCTCCTCCTCCAGGATTACAAAAAGAATAATTTTTCAAAATAGTATGCTTCTCAACTTGGTGCATATTTAAAATACCTTAGCTAGATGCACTTTATTACGTTTTGATGTGCTCAAAATGCTATTGATCAATACTGGAAGCAAACAAAATACCCCATTTCCAGCTCTACAAGTGCCCTGCTGAATAACCTTGGAACAGTCACTTGGCTTTTTGTATTACATTTGTCCTCTCAATATAAAATGAGGAAAATATTCACAGATGCTGTTGAACTACTAAATACCTTTTAAAAACGTCTAAATTATAAATTTAGACTAAATTCCTTTTTTAAAAAAAACCCTCTGGATTGTCAATGTGGGGGTTCTGAATAGCTATCCTGCAAGCCTCTATCTCCCACTTCCTCCCCACTCACTACTTTTAGGTAGAATCTTACTACTTTTTAGTAGCTGTGGTATGAAAAAAAAATGGTGCAACAGTAAAGATGAAAATTAGATTTTTGAATTTTGTATGTTTCAATGACCTATGCCCTCTTTCACATTTGTCAGAACAAATGAAAATAACAGGTTTTAAAGAATAATTGAAGTAGAGATGTAAAGACTGATGCTATTCGTTTCGCTGTATGTAATTCATTTCCTCTCACTATAACCTCTACATTCTAGGAAAAAAGTGGAGATCCACTGTCTGGCCTCCACCTTCTGTAGCTCTTTGGGTCTAAATAACAAACGGTATTGAACTTTAGACCTCCCATTATTTCACAGGTTTCAGCCTAATAGATTTCCAAATCACACTATTTTTCATGATGTTTTGCCTAAGTCTTTCAACCAACATATCCTCTAGTACCATACAAAATTTGTACTCATTTGTAATCCTTAACATGAACACGTTTAAAAGTTTTACAGATGTTACAATTCAATAGTGGGACAAATCTTGTTTTCCTGAAAAGCACTGAAATCTCTTCCCACGCTAAGAAAGAAAAGTTTTGCCAACCTGATAAAACATAAAGCTGACAGCGTGGTTAAAGAAGGGGCTCTGAGTTTTCAGGCCTTTCACTGTCTTCCCGCATCAAAAATCCATTTCTAGAAAACCAATATAATATCCCCACCAAAAAGCACGCACTTAGCTGATACACAAACATCTGTATTCTGAGTCTCAGTCTATGTGTTTCTATAATTTAGTATTTTGAATCAGAGCTAATGAAACAGTCTTAAAATTAATCACTTTAAATCCTATGTAATCACAGCTACAAATAAGTCAATCGCTTATGAAATTGTACCTCTGAGACTTCTATGAAATACAGAGACTTCTATTAAAAGTTCGAATAAATGTGGTATGCTAGGTAACTTTCAACAAGAAGGAGCAAATACTTCTGGCTTTGAGCACTGCACTAAACCATCACTTTAAATAATCCTAGTTTGTATCTGCAACACGGATCTGAACTGCTCCCTGCACTAGACTCCTAATCCCTGAAGGAGATGATCAGATTTTGCACGGAAGCTGGGACGAAGCAACCTGAAAACGGACCACTACTGCTCTATTGGTCCAGGCAGCAGATGGAAGCAGACAGACAAGTTTCAAGAAGTTATCGAATAGGTAATGCGATCGTTACCCGCGCATCACGGAGGAAGGAGAGCAAGAAAAAAGGAGGGGCTTCCAACTTCTGGTCGCCCCTGGACTGCACCCTTCTGCCTTCAGGAGCACGCTGGCTCTGTCAGCTTTTCAAAAAGTCAAACAGCTGTTGGGAGAGAGAACATTTTTCTTGGCTTTGTTTTCCAAGACACGACCCCAGAGCTGTCAGAGAAGAGCCTGGACGCCAGAGGGGCTGGACCCGGAAGGCAAAGGCGCAGCGTCTCTGGGGTCTCGGGCACAGGAGCGCCCACCCCTCCCGGCACCTGTGGACCGTTTCTTTTTTTAACTTGCCACACCCAGTGCCCCCCATCCTACCGAGAGCCGGGGGCAGAGCCTGCTCGGAGAGGCGGCCCCACCCTGCGAAGAAGAGACTCACCTGCCCGCGTGGCCGCCGCAGGCAGGCAGGCAAGGAGAGGCCGGGACGGCCAGACGGGCTACGCGGGAGACGGGGCGCCGCGAGGGGCCGCGCTTGGGGAGACGCGGCGGGCGGTCGCCGGGGTACAGTCTGCTAGGTGCCCGCTGCCCAGAGCCTAGCCGCCACGCCCTCGACGTCCGCGGGAGCGGCCGCCTCCGCCTGGGCGCGAGCCGCGTCCTGTAGAGCGAGGCCGTCGGCGTCGCGCGCGCGCGCGCCCGGTCCCGCGCGGCTCCGCCCCCCCTCCCCCCACCTCCGGCGAGCTCGCGCGGCGCAGGCGCCCGGTGTAGACCGCCCGGCGGGGGCGCGCGGGGCCCAGTAGCCGGCAGGAAGCGGGCCCGCCCTTCGCGTGCGGCCTTGGGGCCGGGGCGGGAGCCTGGCTGCGCGCTCGCACTTGACCTGCATCCGGGTTTTCTTGTTCAGCGCAGGTGAGGGGCTTGGGCGGTCTAGCTGGGGAGGGGGCTTTAGGTGCCCCCGACGGCGGGACCTTTGGCGATCTTCTGGTCTTGCACCGTGACCAGAAATGGCTTATCTCCTTTTCTTGCTTGGTCCCATTCAGTCGGTGGCAAGAATAGTTAGTAGGAATATAATGAACATTTACTGAGGGCTAGTTACTATGTACACTGCAACGTGTGCTTTGCAGGATTTACCTCATTTAACCTCACAACCAGCGAACCGAACATTATTATCCTCCTTTTATAGACGAAGAGGGCTTCCATGTGCTTAATTCCCCAAGGCGAGACAGCAAGTTAGGTGGTTGAGCTATAGGCTGCGTCCGGGTGCTGACTCCTTGTCCTGGGCTCTGAACCACGGTGGGCTTCTGCTGCAGCCGCCGCCTCCTCCAACCCCCCCTCCACTCCCCCTCCCCCTCCTCTTCATCGTATGTACAATCCTAATAATATTTACATTTCTAATGTTTTATTCCCCGTTTACAAAACACTTTTCACCGCACAGTCTTCCTTGATTCTCTCAGAAGCCTCTATTTCTTTTACAAATAGAAAGACCAAGGGCCTGAGCTGTTCAATGAGTTGTCCAAAGTTACAGTGGTAGGACTGGGGCTTCCTTTGTCAGGTTATTTAAAAAAAAAAAAATTTTTTTTACCAAGGCGTCTGAGCCAAGCTTGGAAGGGAGCCTGTGTTCACAGAGAGGGAAACAGAGGCACAGAACAGGAAAGGAATTTGACTTAAGGTGTGCAGTTAGAGGAAAATCAGCTATGATCTCCCACATAGTCCCCTCTGAGGCAAAGTGAAGCAAATTGAAGGTCAAAATCAAGGAAGCAGTGCCGTCAGGCACTTAGCCCCTGGGTCATGGGACAGGAAGAAGGATTAAAGTGTGTAGAATACATCTAATCTCTGTTAGATTTAAACTAAGGAAACAGGATTGCATTATGGTCCCAATCATTCTTTAGCAATTGACCTGGCACCATCACAGAGATATGTCCAACGGATCACCCCTCTGGCTTCCTGTTCATTGCTTGTGTTGTTTCTGTTGCTTCCAACCCTACTGCCCCTTGCGCCCCACCAAGTTCTCCCTTTCATTCACTTAACAAATATTTATTGAGAGCCACTTCATGCGTTAAGGTCACCCTAAGAGCCGCAGTTATTTTTCTTCTCTAAATTTCTCAAACACAGCAACTTCAGCAAAAATTGAGCTTTTAGGTCAAATGAATTTGGAAGTTGCTGCATTCGGTACCCCTGCATGGGGATCCATTAATGCATCTTAACACAGAAATGGCTCTGAGAAGTCCTAAAGTAAAAAGACTGGTTTAGCCTTGTTTAACTCAGGGTTTAGGCCTTGTGCTGGGTACTAGGCTTACAGGGGTAAGGGCCATGCAAATCTATCCCTTCAGGAGCTCACAGATAGGGGAGACAGATAAGCAAACAACTAACTATGACACAACTTTATATGTACACTGATAGAGGCATTTGCAAAGTGCTGACAAAGCAGAGGAAGGATCGAGCAATTCTACCTGGAAAACTGAGGGAAGGCTTTGCATTAAGAGGATATTTGAGTAGGATTTTTCTAGGTGGAGAATATGGAAAAGGACATTCCATAGAATAATGGCATACTTAGAGACATAAAGGTATGCCTTTATGTTGGTCTTTGGGATAAGTATTAAATATTATTCAAGAGGTTTTGTTTTTGTTTTTTTTGCATGTAATATACCACTCAAACTGGATTAAACAGCAAATGGAATTCATTACCTCATGTAATGCAGAAAAGTTGTGGGCTTCAAGCATGGCTGGATCTAAGGGCTTAAAAGTATGACATCAGGATTTGATCTCCATTTCTTAACTCTGTTTTCCTTCGTGTTGACTTCTTTCTCAGGCTGCCTTTCCCCATGAGATAGCAGAATGGCTGCTAACAACTTCACATCATATCCTTACCATTAGAGTTTCTTTTCTTCAGTGCTGTCAACAAAAGTCCCAGGACTGCATCTCGTTGGTCTAACTTGGGTTACTTGTGCATCATTAAGCCACTCTCTTCAGAAGGGGCGTGGACTATTCTGATAGCCCAGACCTGGGTCATGTGCTAACCTCTGGAGTAGCTCTTAAATCTCATGGACTGAGAATTGGGGAAACGTGGCTTCCTGTGTGACCAAAAATTTTCTCTTGGTCCCTTTATCTACTCTACATTTTTTTCTACCTGATTTGTGCCTTAGGAGATACCAGCATGGACTGCTTCAATGGGTCCCTAGTTCTCTGGCTTACAGTTGAATTTATCCATAGAAGACATTGGAGGCGTGCAGAGGATTGGAGGAGGATGAAGTTAGGCCCCTTCCGCAGGCCCTTTCCCTTCTGGGTCACTGCATGTTGGCCACATACCTCTGTTGAGTCTTCTGTCTAGTGCCCCTCTTCATACGGGTCTCTCCTAGCTCTGGTAGAGTCTCCCTTCTCTTGGCCTAGAGGTGGTGGTAGCTCCCTACTGCTGGCAGCCTCAGAGTTTCATCCTATCATTCCTTCTTGTTTCCCTCAACCCTGCCCACACATTTGTATATAACCTTTACCAAACTCAGCTCAGATTAACCTTCTGCAGGAACCCTGACGGTAACATTCACCAAAGGTAATTCAAGTTTTTATTACCGAAAGAAAGGGAAATGTGTAAAGAGCAGGCAACAGGCGATAAGATAGCAATACTGATTTGGTAGAGCTATTACAATAAGGCAGGCCAGAGATGACAGTGGCTTGGACAAGGGTTATAGGAAAGGAAGTGGTGAAAAATAGTATGTTCCTGGTGAAATTTAAAGGCAAAGTTAACAAAACTTACTGATGAATTATATGTAAGTTTTGAGCATGAGAGAGGAGTTGGGATAGAAGCAGCTGGAAGACACAGGTCTGGAGCCTAGGAGTGGGCTCAAACCAAGCATAGTGATTTTGGAAGGAGGTGTGCGGGGTAGTTGAAATCATTAGCTCCGGTGAGATGACCCCGGAGGAGCAGGTGGAAAAGAAACACAAAAAGGGCAAAGGGCCGAATCCAGAACAACATCAATCTTTTCATGGTGGGCAGAGGGAGAGGTGCCATCTTATATCTATCAACTAGGTTGTGAGCAACTTAAGGACAAGAATGGAATCCTCCACATCTTCCCTCTTACATTGTGCCCACGGTGTATAAGTGCTTGTTATGAACGAACTTCACGTAGTTTTACATTTCTAACACTCCCTCCCTCTCCTCTTCATCATTGTGAGGTTTGAGTTACAGGCAGAGAAAAAAAGAGAGAGAAATTGATCCCTTGTGACTCAATCCATTGAAACCTATGCCAAGGTTGATAAGCATTTTTGCTGTCCTGAAAAACTCAAGTAGAACTCATCAGGTAAGGCTACAGATCCTGAGCAGCTCATCTCTTACCTTGGAGGAGAATTTCCAGACAGATGATTTCATTTCAGATTTTGTTATTCTTATCTGAGTAGACTTAAAAGTCAATACTTTAAAAAGTCCTTATTAGGGACTTCCCTGGTGGCGCAGTCGTTAAGAATCCGCCTGCCAATGCAGGGGACACGGGTTCGAGCTCTGGTCAGGGAAGATCCCACATGCCGTGGAGCAGCTAAGCCCGTGAGCCACAAATACTGAGCCCACGTGGCACAACTACTGAAGACCGTGTGCCCTAGAGCCGGTACTCCTCAACAAGAGAAGCCACTGCAATGAGAAGCCTGCGCAGGGCAAGAAAGAGTAGCCCCTGCTCGCCGCAACTAGAGAAAGCCCGTGCGCAACAATGAAGACCCAACGCAGCCAAAAATAAATAAATAAATTTATAAAAAGTCCTTATTAGGTTTGTGCTATGGAATTAATAGAAATGATAGAAGATCTCCATCTCACACTCCAGGGTTGCTGGTGGAATGTAAAAGGAGACAACCAATTTGGGGGAACTTTTGCCAGTTTTTCAAGCTAAGTGTACATCTACCCTGCGGCTCGGAAATTCAATTCCTAGTTATATATTCACAAAAAATGTCAGCAAGTATCCCCCCAAAGGGGGAGGGGTTGTACAAGAATGCTTTTAACATCTTTATTCACTCATAATATACACAAACTGGGAATATTATAAATGTTCATCAAAAGAAGAATGGATAAGCAAACTATGGTATATTCCAACAATGGAATACTACACAGCCATTAAAAGAATAAACTACTGATACACATAACAGCATAAATAAATCTCAAAAAACTGTTGGGCAAAAAGAAGGCAGACACCAAAGAGTTATAGATGTATGATTCCATTTACATGAGGTGAAATAAAAGGCCAAACTAACCTATGGTAATCAGCATCAGAATAGTGGTTGCATCTGAAGGATGGAGATTGACTGGAAAGGGGTATAAAAGAACATTCAGGGAACATTCACATTTATTGGATTCCTGCTATTTGCCCAGCACTGTTCTAGGCATTGAGAAGATAGTGGTGAACAAAACAGACCATGTCCCTGCTTTTATACAGATCTAAGTTCTTTTCATTGGCTGCGTAGCATCAATGCACTTTAAATAGAAAAAAGTGGCCTTTCTTTAAATATAATCAATGACAAGTCTGAGGAACTTTCTTCTCCATTTTTTTAGTTGCTGGTGGGAAGGCAGCAAAATACAATGGAAAGAGCATGGGCTTCAGGAAGTCAGCTCCACCATCACTGGTGGTGTGATCTGCGAGCAGTTTCTTTAAACCCACTGAACCTCACTTTTCCAGTCTGTTGAATGACAGTGATGATATCTGCACTGCAGGGTTGTTCTCTAAAGAGCTAGACACATTAAACATTAGACACAGTAAACATTAGTTGGTTTATTATCAGTTTACAAGTAAATGTTATTCAAGGCAGCAATGTGTTACCTCCCTTGCAACTAGGCATAAATTAATTTTGCCTAGTGAGATATGAGCAAAAGGAAGCTGACTTAGCTGGGAGAGGTACCCTGTGCACTTCTACTGTTCCTCTTTCTTCTAGCCTGCAATATGAATATGATAGCTGGAGCTCCAGCAGGCATTTTGGACCAGGAGGTAACCTTAAAGATGGAAGCCACATGCTGGGGTGGTGGATCCAAAAGATGTGGATCCAGGATTCCTTGTGACACTGGAGCTGTCATACCAGCCCTGGGTTGCCTGTATCCAGACTGCCTTTACCTGGGAGAGAAATATTCTTCTATACTGTTAGGTGTCTGTTGCAGCCAAACCTAATCCCAAATGATATACCTTGTGAATGACCCACAGTTCCCTATGCTACTTTTCATGGCATCTATCACAGTTGTATTTAAGAGAATAATTATGCAGTTACTGATTTAATGGCCTAAGCCCATTACTAGAATATTAGTTCCATGGGGGCAGGGAGTAGTCTGTTCACTGATAAATCCCCAGCTCCTATAACAATATCTGGTTCTGGTATATAGTAGGTGCTCAATAAATCTGGAAGAGAGAAAGGGAGGGAGGAAACAGAGCTGCTTCTGATCGTGAGAGAGATCACCTCATGAGAGAACACACACTGAGGAAGGAAGAGGCCTGAAGATGGAAGCCTGCCTGCCTGCCTGCCAATTGGTCTCTGTCTCTGTCTCTCTGTCTCAAAGGCTCATAGAACCCAGGCATATTAGATATTTAAATTCACGGCCTACCACATGCTCTAGATCTCCTATGGGATTTGCCTTGTAGATGACACCTTTTCCTGAAGAGGCTTTAATTGCCCAGCCTCCCTGGTAACACCCTCATTCATCTCCTCTTCCTGGAAAATCAGTCATTCCCCAAAGAAGAGAGTTACAACAGAATCCAAGAGCCGGCTGGGAAGGGGGGAAGCTTCTTACCAGCACCATTGGTTGGGAGATGAGTGATGTCGATTTTTTATACTTAAAATTTCTCATTATAAAAACTAGACTTGGGGCTTCTCTGGTGGCGCAGTGGTTGAGAGTATGCCTGCCGATGCAAGGGACATGGGTTCGTGCCCCGGTCCGCGCGGATCCCACGTGACGTGGAGCGACTGGGCCCGTGAGCCATGGCCGCTGAGCCTCCGCGTCCGGAGCCTGTGCTCCACAACAGGAGAGGCCACAACAGTGAGAGGCCCGCGTAACGCAAAAAAAAAAAAAATAATAATAATAATAATAACCTAGGTTTTTATGGATAATTTGAAAACAAAAGGATAAATAAGAAAATTAAAATCACTTATAACCCCATGATCTAGAGATTATTCAATATTTTGGTATATTTCCTTCCAACCTTTTTTGTAAGATGAGGTATATCAGTGCCTTCTGAAGCCTGGATGCTGTGTAAGATTTCATCCAGTTATGTTCCTCTAAATTACGAAGAATCAGTCCTATTTGCCTGCAGACTCAGAGGCTGCAGAATTCACTGCAGATGGGTTCAAGAGCAGCAGGGCTACTCCACGCTGGAAGGACCCGCTCTTTAAATGTTGCATTTCTTGAATTTGTTAGGAGGAGATATTATTTCCTGATTAATTTGGGCTGCAGATGGGTGGAGGATAATAAGAGCTAGAAGACCATCATCAGGAGAGGGGGTGGGGCACAGAAAAGAAAGGAAGTAAATGGAACATTAAAAATAGGCAGCTGCATGAATAGCCCAGGAATTCAAATTATCTTGATTTTTCTTGACTCTCAGGGTTTGATCAGGAGACAGAAGTCACACTAGTGATTTGAACAGAAAGAATTTAATATAAAGAATTGTTACCTACATATAAAGCTATTCACTAGTAACTAAACAGGTAAAAAAAAGGGATCACAGAGGTAGCAACTGCAGGAAGCAGGATGAAAGGAACCAACGGAAGAGGTTTAATTATTAAAACTTAGAAGATAAGAGGATATTCAGCCATAAAAAGGAATGAGGCACAGATCCATGCTACAACTTCGATGAACTGTGAAAACATTATGCTAAGTGAAAGAAACCAGTCACACTAGTCCACATATTGCACGATTCCATTCATGTCAAAGTCCAAAACAGAGAAATCTACAGAGACAGAAGATAGCTTAGAGGCTGCCAGTGGCTGGGAGGGTGGGTATAGGGAGTATAGGAAATATGGGCGGGGTGGGGGGGAGTGTGATAGCTGCAGGGTACAGGTTTTTTTTTTTTTTAATTGTGGTAAAATATGTGTAACATAAAATATACTATTTTAACCATTTTTAAGTACACAGGTTAGTGACATTAAGTACATTTGCACTGATGTGCAGCCATCACCACCATCCATCTCCAGAACATTTTTCATCTTCCAAATTGAATCTCTCTACCCGGTCAACTCCCCACCCGCCTCCCCCCATTCCTGGCAGCCACCACTCCCTGCTTTCTGTCTCTATGAATCTGACTACTCTAAGTACCTCATGTAAGTGGAATCATACAGTATTTGTCCTCTTGTGTCTGCCTTGTTTCACTTAGCACGTTTTCCAGTTTGATCCATATTGCAGGATATGTCAGAATTTCCTTCCTTTTAAGGCTGAATAATATTCTGTTGTATGTATACACCACATTTTTAAAAAAATTATTTATTTTTGAATTTTAAAAATTTATTTTTTATACAGCAGGTTCTTATTAGTTATCTATTTTATACATATTAGTGTATATATGTCAATCCCAATCTTCCAATTCATCTCACCACCACCGACCCCCACCCTGCCCCGCTTTCCCCCCTTGGTGTCCATACGTTTGTTCTCTACATCTGTGTCTCTATTTCTGCCTTGCAAACCGGTTCATCTGTACCATTTTTCTAGATTCCACATATATGCATTAATATACAATATTTGTTTTTCTCTTTCTGACTTACTTCACTCTGTATGACAGTCTCTAGGTCCGTCCACGTCTCTACAAATGACCCAATTTCGTTCTTTTTTTATCTCTGAGTACTATTCCATTGTATATACGTACCACCTCTTCTTTGTCCTTTCATCTGTCGATGGGCATTTAGGTTGCTTCCATGACCTAGCTATTGTGAGTTTATCCACGTGTCAATGGACACTGAGTTGATTCCATCTTTTGGCTATTATGAATAATGCTGCTGTGAATGTGGGTATTCAAATATCTGTTTGAGTCCCTGCTTTCCATTCTTTTCTGTATATACCCAGAAGTGGCATTTCTGGATCATATGGTAACTCTATTTTTAAAATTTTGAGAAATCACCATACCGTTTTCCATAGTGGCTGCATCATTTTACATTCCCACTAGCAGTGCACAGGGTTCCAGTTTCTCCGTATCCTCACCAACACCTGTTATTTTCTTTTTTTCTTCTTTTGGAGCAGAGAAAGCTTTATTTCAGGGCCAAGAAAGGAGAACAGGCAGCTTATGCTCAAAAGACCCAAACTCCCCAATGGCTTTCAGGGGAACATTTTGTGTGTGTGTGTGTGTGTGGTACGCGGGCCTCTCACCGCTGTGGCCTCTCCCGCTGCGGAGCACAGGCTCTGGACGCGCAGGCTCAGCGGCCACGGCTCACGGGCCCAGCCGCTCCGCGGCACGTGGGATCCTCCCGGACTGGGGCACGAACCCGCGTCCCCTGCATCGGCAGGCGGACTCTCAACCACTGCGCCACCAGGGAAGCCCAGGGGAACATTTTTAAAGGCAACATTTGGGAGGGAAGGCTGAAGGATTCATGACTTTCTTCTCATTGATTGGTTGTGAACTAACAGTGTGGTGTTTTAGGAATCTTAATCATCAACCTTCTGGTTCTGAACAGTCTGGTCCCGTGCTTGTGCTCAGCAGGTAGTTGCCACCCTCCACGTGAGTATGGGGGTCTTAGTTCCTGTAGAACAACTGGTTTCAGGACTTAACGAAGCTCAGGTTCTTGATGTCTCATCGCAGAAAGAATTCAGTGAGAGACAAAGTGATAGGTAAGAAGTGGATTTATTTAGAGAGAAATGCACTCCACAGACAGAGTGTGGGCCATCTCAGGTGAGAAAGTCCACCTATTATTTTCTTTTCAGGGTTTCTTTTAGAGGTGATGAAAATGTTCTAAAATTAATGGTGGTGATGGTTGCACATACCCATGGATATACTAAGAACCATTGAATTGTACAGTTTAGATGAGTGAATTGTATGGTATGTGAATTATGTCAATAAGGGCGTTAAATATGTAAGAGGAGGGCACAGCAGACCTGGACCCCAGACCTCTGAGGAGGGGGTGCTGATGTCTCTGAGGGGTTGCTATGAAGTTGGTTGTCCAAGTGCTGGAAAGAACTGCAAAACCAGATTCAGCTGCTGCTGCGCTAGAGTGAAGCAGTGTTGCTGAGTGACGTACTTACGAACAAGAAATAGGAAGGAGTAAGTCCTTGTTCCTCGTGCAGCCTCACTGTCTCCCTCACCGGGAGCAGCTGGCAAAGCAGAAAGGCGGTTTCAGCCCCGGCACCCCAAAGCCATCCGCTGGAAGTGTGGGTTTAGAACTGAGAGAAAATCTTAATGACATGCTGTCTTAATCAGCTTGGGTTGCTATAACAAAATACCGTAACCTGGGTGGCTTCTCAACAACAGACATTTATTTCTCAGTTCTGGAGGGTGGAAGTCCAAGATCACGATCAGGTTCTGGTGAGTGCCTTCTTCCTGGTTTACAGATGTCTTGTGTATCCTCACGTGGCAGAGAGAGAGCAAGCCAGCTCTCTGGCCTCTTCTTTTTTTGTTGTTGTTAGTTTCTGGTGTGCAGTGAAGTGATTCAGTTATACATATTCTTTTCCATTATACGTTATTACAAGATATTGAATATAGTTCCCTGTGCTATACAGTAGGACCTTGTTGTTTATTTTATATTCAGTCGTTTGTATCTGCTAACCCAAACTCCTAATTTATCTCCCCTTACTCCCTTTTCCCTTTGGTAATCATAAGTTTGTTTTCTATGTCTGTGAGTCTGTTTCTGTTTTGTAAATAAGTTCATTTGTATATTTTAGATTCTACATATAAGTGATATCATATGGTATTTGTCTTTATCCTGACTTATTTCACTTAGTATGATAATCTCTAGGTCCATCCACGTTGCTGCAAATGGCATTATTTTATTCTTTTATATGCTTGAGTAGTATTCCATTGTATATACCACGTCTTTACCCATTCATCTGACGATGAACATTTAGTTTGCTTCCATATCTTGGCTATTGTAAATAGTGCTGCTATGAACATTGGGGTGCATGTATCTTTTCGAAGTATGGTTTTCTCTTGATATATGACCAAGAGTGGGATTGCTGGGTCATATAGTAACTCTATTTTTAGTTTTTTTTAAAATATTTATTTTATTTTACTTTTTTATTAATTTTAATATTTTATTTATTTGGCTGCATCCTGTCTTAGTTGCAGCATGCGGGATCTTTCGTTGCGGCACATGGGCTTCTCTTTAGTTGAGGCGCGTGGGCTCCAGAGCATGTGGGCTTAGTTGCCCTGCAGCATGTGGGATCTTAGTTTCTTGACCAGGGATCGAACCCACGTCCCCTGCATTGGAAGGCAAATTCTTTACCACTGGACCACCAGAGAAGTCCCTATTTTTAGTTTTTTAAGGAACCTCCACACTGTTTTCTATAGTGGCTGCACCAATTTACATTCCCAACAGTGCAGGAGGGTTCCCTTTTCTCCACACCCTCTCCAGCATTTATTATCTGTAGACTTTTTAATGACAGCCATTCTGACCAGTGTGAGGTGGTACCTCATTGTAGTTTTGATTTGCATTTCTCTAATTATTAGTGATGTTGAGCACTCCTTCATGTGTTTGTTGGCCATCTGTGTGTCTTCTTTGGAGAAATGTCTATTTAGATCTTCTGCCCACATTTTGATTGGGTTTTTTTTTGGTTTGTTTGTTTTTTAAATTAATTAATTAATTTATGGCTGCATTGGGTCTTTGTTGCTGTGTGCAGGCTTTCTCTAGTTGCGGTGAGCGGGGGCTACTCTTCGTTGTGGTGTGAGGGCTTCTCATTGTCGTGGCTTCTCTTGTGGAGCATGGACTCTAGGCACGCAGGCTTCAGTAGTTGTGGCACGTAGGCTCAGTAGTTGTGGCTTGTGGGCTCTAGAGCTCCGGCTCAGTACTTGTGGCGCATGGGCTTAGTTGCTCCATGGCATGTGGGATCTTCCCTGGCCAGGGCTCAAACCTGTGTCCCTTGCATTGGCAGGCAGATTCTTAACTGCTGCGCCACCAGGGAGGCCCTGTTTGTTTGTTTTGTTATTGAGCTGTATGAGCTGTTTATATATTTTGGAAATTAAGCCCTTGTCAGTTGTATTGTTCGCAAATATTTTCTCCCAGTCTGTAGATTGTCTTTTTGTTTTGTTTATGGTTTCCTTTGCTGTGCAAAAGCTTATAAGTTTGATTAGGTCCCATTTGCTTATTTTTGCTTTTATTTATTATTGCCTTGGGAGACTGAACTAAGAAAACATTGCTCTGATTTATGTCAGAGAATGTTTTGCCCATGTTCTCTTCTAGGAGTTTTATGGTGTTCTGTCTCATATTTAAGTCTTTAAGCCATTTTGAGTTTATTTTTGTGTATGGTGTGAGGGTGTGTTCTAACTTCATTAATTTACACATGGCTGTCCAGCTTTTCCAACACCACTTGCCAAAGAGATTATCTTTTCTCCATTGTATATTCTTGCCTTCTTTGTCAAAGATTAATTGACCATAGGTGTGTGGGTCTCTTTCTGGGCTCTTTTTTCTGTTCCATTGATCCGTATGTCTGTTTTTGTGCCAATACCATGCTCTTTTGATTACTATAGCTTTGTAGTGTTGTCTGAAGTCTGGGAGAGTTATGCCTCCAGCCTTGTTCTTTTTCTTCAGGATTGCTTTGGCAATTCTGGGTCTCCTATGGCTCCATGTAAATTTTAGGATTATTTGTTCTATCGATAGTTCTGTGAAAAATTTCATGGGTAATTTGATAGGGAGCACATTAAGTCTGAAGATTGCTTTAGGTAGTATGGCCATTTTAGCAATATTAATTCTTCCAATGCAAGAGCATGGGATATCTTTCCATTTCTTTAAATCATCTTCAACTTCTTTTATCAGTGTTTTATAGTCCTCAGTGTCTAAGTATTTCACCTACTTGGTCAGGTTTATTCCTAAGTATTTTATTCTTTTTTGATGTGATTTAAAAAAGGATTTTTCTGATGTTTCATTGTTAATGTAAAGAAACGCAACAGATTTCTGCATGTTAATCTTGTATTTTGCTACCTTGCTGAATTCGTTTGTCAGTCCTAGTGGTTTTTGTGTTATGTGCAGATGACATGATACTATATATGGAAACCACTAAAGTCCTAGGAGTCTTTAGTGGTTTCCATATATAGTATCATGTCATCTGCACATAATGACAATTTTACCTCTTCCCTTCCAATCTGAATAACTTTTATTTCTTTTTCTTGTCTGATTGCTCTGTCTAGGACTTCCAATATCATGTTGAATAGAAGTGGTGAGAGTGGGCATCCTTGTCTTGTTCCAGATTTTAGTGGGAAGGCTTTCAACTTTTCACCATTGAGTATTATGTTGGCTGTAGTTTTGTCATAAATAGCTTTTATTATGTCGAGATATGTTCCCACTATGGTAACGTTTTTCCTTTTTTTTTATTATGAATGGATGTTGAATTTTATCAAATGCTTTTTCTGCATCTACTGAGATGATCATGTGGTTTTAGTCATTTCCTTTGTTGATGTGGTGTATCACATTGATTGATTTGTGTATGTTGAACCATCCTTGTGACCCCGGGATG
This sequence comes from Pseudorca crassidens, assembly GCF_039906515.1. Taxonomy (NCBI): domain Eukaryota; kingdom Metazoa; phylum Chordata; class Mammalia; order Artiodactyla; family Delphinidae; genus Pseudorca; species Pseudorca crassidens. The sequence continues at coordinate 18,940,209 of NC_090297.1, read as the reverse complement.
AACCCAACTTGATTGTGGTCTATGATCTTTTTTATGTGTTGTTGGATTTGGCTTGCTAGTATTCTATTGAGAATTTTTGCATCTATGTTCATGAAAGACATTGGCCTGTAATTTTCTTTTTTGGTAGTATCTTTGTCTGGTTTTGGTAGTATCTTTATCAGGGTGGTGGCTTCATAGAATGGCTTTGGGAGTGTTACCTCCTCTTCAGTCTTTTGCAAGAGTTTGAGAAGGATCAGTATAAGTTCTTCTTTGTATGTTTTGGTAGAATTCCTCAGTGAAGCCATCAGTCCTGGACTTTTGTTTGCAGGGAATTTATTTTATTATAGATTCTATTTCACTTCTAGTGATCGGTCTGATCAAATTATTTATTTCTGCTTGATTCAGTTTTGGTGGGCTGTAGGTTTCTAGAAACTTGTCCGTTTCTTCTAGGTTGTCCAATTTGTTGGCATCGCCTCTTCTTATAAGGGCACTAATCCCATTCATGAAGGCTCTGCCCTCATGACCTAATTACCTCCCAAAGGCCCCGCCTCCAAATACCATCACATTGGGATTAGGGTTTCAGCACATGAATTTGGGGGTCACACAAACATTCAGTCCATTGCATTTGCATACCTTGGTAATTGGAAGAGTTTATCCTTAGGTATGACTGAGACTAGCTTTGTAGTTTGAGAAACTGTGTATGCAAGGGCGTCTTCAAAAAGATACCCACAAGCTTGGTGATAAGGTTAAACTTGTAAAAATCCATTCATGAGTAGATGAGATACATGTCTATTCAAAAGGCCTCCCAAAGGTGGCCAAGCCCCAAATACAATGCAAGAAGCCAAAATCTAAGCACCTAGCTCTTTGACTTTGGCCTGTGGCTCTGTGCCTCTATTTATACTGCTCCCTAGCTTAAAGAAAAATAATAACAGTAGCTAATGTTATTTAGACGTCACTCAGTACCAGGCATTGTTGTATATTACATCCTTACAACAAACTGCAAGGGAGGCAGTATTACCATGCCAATTTTACAGATGAGGAAACTGAGGTTTGGAGGGGTTATGTATTTTCCTAAGGTTTCAGAGAAAGTAAGCTCCAGAGCCTGTACTCTTAGCCTTGATACTGTGCTGCCTCCCTGTGTCCTGCTCTGTGCTTCTCTTAGCTATTATTGGACAGGCCATGTGATCTTCCTTCAGTCAGGGAGCAATATCACCGGAGATCTAGAAGACACTAAAAAAACCCCGCCTAAATGACCAGACCAGAGATCATGTGCACAGTTGTACTACAATGTGTGTGGCCACTGAGTGGTTTTCAAATGCTACGAGCATTCATCTTGATGTTGCCAGTGTCTAAAGGACCAGGCTGAGTTGCCTCAGTTCTGGGAGGGACCACTGAGTTGGGCTTTCTTTTGATGAAGCCAAATTCTTGAGGAAAGACTTGTTCTTTCAGGGCTCAGTGGGATTAGTCAGGTCTGGGTTCTCAGGTGCTCAGAGAAACCTGGTGGAGGAGAAAGGGGATGGGCAGCTAGCCCCATGGTGTGGAGGCCTACCTGGAACCAGATGAGAGTCCTGCTTGTGAAGGGTTCCTGAGGTTCTGTTTGGACCTGTGGGCTCACAAGAAGCTATTTCCAGGGGCTGCTGAAGGCCTGACCCATGCTTTGGAGGGGGAGGCCCACGGTAAGGACCAGAGAGGGTAGGGGGAGTATATATCAGTGGGAGGTCACCAGCAGGGGGCAGCTGACCCAGCTCAGTGATGGTCTCAAAGCGGCTGGTAGAGCAGAGGTCATGGCAAGAGGAGTAATTAAAAAAGGAAAACCCAAGAGATGTTACAGAGCACACAGTACACTTGAAATGTTTCCTGAGAATCTCTCAAAAAAGCAGAAGATGGGGCTGGGGAAGAGAATGTCACATTGAAGTGGTTAATTTCCAGCTATTAGAAGCTTGTGCTATAACAGTCTGGGTATAAAAAGGAAAAGTATTATTAGCCAAAGTCATGGTCTGGTGAGGCCCGGGTTGAATGGGTTACAGTTGAAGTGTAAATTAGATAAGCACATTTATCCAACAAATCAAGCTGTCGGCTTTAGGTGATTTGACTTGAGGGGAATTGACTCAGGCACCTACCTTGCTCTTTTACTTCAAAAGTATCCCGTGTACTAAACTTACTGTGATAATCATTCCATGATGTGTGTGAGTCAAATCATAATGCTGTACATCTTAAACTTATACAGTGTTGTATGTCAATTATATCTTAATAAAACTGGAAGAAAAAAAAGTATCCCAGGTAGCTTTGACCATTTTCTGAATTTACAGTTTTTCAGTTTTTAAAGTGGCAGCAGCACACTGGAAATGCCCACAGAGTAGAGTTTGTTTTCTTTCTTTGAATCTTTCTTTCTTTGAATCTGTGATTTATTTCAGTCAGAATGGACACCAACACCTTTTAAGAGCAATGAAAGACATTTTCACATATTGAGGTATGGGGAAGTCATTCTGGCTTATACATAGGTTAACTTGATTTTATGCTAACTAACACAGCCTGTTTGTGGCCTATCAAACAAACATTGTACATCTGCTTTAATTAGTAAAGAAGTAAAGAATGTCCATGTTAAAAATAAAGATTAAATGCCTCCCTTCCTGGGATGCCAATGCTAGTACTCCTTTGAATGATAAGACTCCCTTTCCAGGTGCCAAGGCCATACTGATTTACTGTGTATGTGCTGATCTGTTTGTTTGTTTTTAAACCTTGAAGGAATGTATCCCTGACTTATTTGGTTTTCTTTGTCCTGACAAGATACAAAATTGTGCTGAAAACCATGGTTCTCTAGAGCATTCCTCAGTTATCCGAGAGGCTGTCTCCTGGGCTATAGTCCTCAGTTTGGTTCAAGTAAAACTCTCTTCTATTCCTATTACAGGTTGGGACCTGGGACCTGGGACCCTTTGCTGCAGTACTTGCACCTGGACGAATATCTCCTCGACCAGCAGAATACAAGAAACTCTAAGGAACTAAAAATAACTGCCCACATGTGCATTTGGGGCAAAATATGAACAATGAGGTACAACAGGGCCAAAACCCAGCTGCCACTTCTGAGGTGCCAGGAGCAAAGGCGGGGTCCTGCGCATGGTCCCTACAAAGGGGTGGGCAGACCCCCTAAGCTGCCCCTCTGGCCTACCCACCGATCCCCCCCCCACCCCATTTAAGGGCCCAGCTTGTCACCCCCTCAGGGATGAGCAAGGACACCTGTTACATGTTTTTGCTCCCTTGTGCTGCAGCGATAAAGCCTTACCTGAATTCCTTGTCTGGCCTCATCAATTTCTATTGATTAAAGAATCCAAAAACCCAGATCGGTAAAAGGAGTTTGCTGTCGTTCATGAGATGAGACCCAGATTGACCTGGATTCAGGGCAGCTTTCACACTGAGGACCTATCAGTTTGCTACTATGAGTCCACATACGCGGGCACCGCGTGGGGGTCTTGGGAAAGCCCCTAGAGAGCCAGAGCCAGCTTTCCAGGCATGTGTGAACTGTGCACTCCTACACGACCCCACGCTCAAAAGGGCCTCACACTTGGTTTAATGCTCTGCATTTGCCATCTTGAAGTTCTTAATAATTTTATCTTTGAACATCTTTCTGTTTGTCAGCAAGGTATGATGGGTGCCACATGCATGTGAGCAGAGGAGTTCAAAGCAACGTGTGTGCGGCGTTCTTTGCACATAGCGTTCCTGATGTCCTCATCAGGCGTGCTCAACGCAAATCCTAGGTGACCGTTAGGCCTGTGATTCAGTGGGGGCAGGGGTGGGAGTGGGGAAGGGCTGACATTCTAGAGAGGCTACACTTTCCATTCCAACTGAAACTTTCTTCCAATGCAGGAAGGAGGCAACGGACAAGGATCCCCATCACGTCCTTCTTACACGTGTTACTTCCCTGTATCAGCCTATCAGACAACCACATCCGCTGAAAATGACGACCTAGATGGAAACGGAAAGCTCAGGCCACCCACAGCTCCTTCTCTTTTTATTTCTTTACTCATCAATAAGCTGAAGGCTGAGAATGTTGGTAGGATATGTGTACACCCATTAAGAAATAAAAACAGTTGAGTTAGTTTTGTGTAGGATTTCCATTGTTCAGGTAAGAACACAATACTTATTCATGTACAAGCAATGAAATACGAATTGTGTCATATCAGTGATTTCCTTATTAGTTAGTGCTCTTATATTTGCGTTTAAAATGGGTATTGCATAACACAAAAATGAAGGGTAAAAAATGGTCCCTTTAATGGCACTTTTTGGGCCCCTGCACTTTCGTTTTGCACCGGGCCCTGGATGTTATGTAGCTGGCCTTGCAGATACCTTAGTTTGGACTGAAAAGCTGTCTCCGCCTTCTCCTGAACTCCGGGTCCAGCTCAGCCCGGGCTCCGGGGCTGAGACACAGTGCCTGCTCTCCACCGCACCCAGGGCCATGTCCGCAGCCTCCATCTCCCCTTCTGGGTTCTCTTGTTTCCTGCTTAGTCCTGGCCCCATGAAATTTCATCATCAGTCCCTCAATTGTATTAACCATCACACTTTATATTGTTTGCTTCGTTTTCTGACTCCTTTGTATGGAGTTTCTCTTTTTTTCATTGCTGTATGTATGTACTTAGCACATGACAAGTGCTCAAAACACCACTTTTTCACTTTTTATTATGAAAATTTCAAGCATACACAAAAACAGAGATGACAATTTAATGAATCCTTGTGGACTATTGCCGGCTTTGACTACACTATCCTGCCATTCTTGTTTCACCTCAACAATTTTAGTCTTTCTCTTTCGTGTTGTTGGATTTCTTCAAATGCCTTGTATCTCGGTGGACAACTCCCACTTATGAATGAAGAGCTATATTGCTTCCTGCAGAGAGTTGGGTGGGTTTCCTTCGCAGTCGTGTGGGTTTGTTTATTCAAAGGCTTATGGTCCCCTCCGTGGGAGGGGTAATTTTTGTCTCTGAGGAAGTGAACGGGGTCTCTCCATCAGCTTCCCCTTCAGGCGTGTGAGTGTGGAGCCAGCAGGCTGCCTGGGGATGCAGGCAAAAATAAGCAAGACTGACTCTAAGGGTAGGGAGCTTCAGTGTCTATCATGCCTGCACAGGGCTGTCTTTCCTTATTTCTCCTCCTGGTTATGCTAGAGGTCCATTCATTTCTTCAGCTCCATCTTGACCCCGCCCCCCCCTCCCCGCCGCAGTATCCTTACCGTGGGCCCTCTACAGCCAAATCACTTCCACTGTTTAGAGTAATTCTTAGAGCTTCAGCTGGGGCACAGCTACTCTGTGCCTGTCGGCACGGCAATCCCTCGGATTGCTGCCCAGAGCACTCTTGTTCTTGATACCTACTGACTTTAAGCCCAAAGCCGCTCTGGGATGGAGAGGAGGTGAATGCGTGTGCTTAGGCTCCATATTGAATGGGAAACTCTAACAGATATTTTTGGCGTAACTAAATTTTGTTTTCTCCCACTTAAGTTCAGAGAGTGTGGCTTCTTCATCTGTGGTCTCCAGGGCTTATCCAGAGGCTCGTGGGCCTGGGTCCCAGTTTTCCAGGGTCTTCCTCCAAGCTGAGGCAGAGCATCAGCCTCCGTTTCAGCTCCTCTGAGTTTCAGCTCCGCGGGGCCCCTCCTCCAGGCATCTAAGTTGTAATCATTCCAACCTCTTCCTTTATTCCCCCCAGCCTTCGGGGTGGGAGCTGTGTCTTATCTGTATGACACTTAGCGGTCTCTCTGTACCCTTTCAGTTGCCTAGTGAACAGCTTCATTCCTAGTTACCAATTCTTTATATTAAAATTTCTGTTCTAAAAACTGGCGTGGTTTCTGTCACCTGACTGCACCCTGACTGATACAATAGTTGCCTAAAATACCATATACTCAGTGTACCAAAGGAACGAAAGATGCCTTGGCCCAGGGCAATGGTGAAGATTGAAAGCTAATGCTCTTGTGCTCCTCCAGACTCAGAGAAAGTTGCATTTTATGCTTAAAAATGAACAAAGAATGTAAAGGTACAAAAGTATTGTCTATTGACATATCGAGGATGGGATTAAAAGAAAAAGTACAGACTTTGGAATCAGTTATATCTGGGTTTGAATCCAGGCTCTGCGGCTTACACACACAAATGACTGAATTTCTTTGAGTCTCAGTTTCTGTATTTGTTAATCAGGGATTGAACAGGTTCCTTGCCAGGCTGTTGAAAGAATACATTGCGATAATGGATGTAAAGTGCTTAGCACAGGGCCTGGCACAGAGTTAAAACTCAATGAATGGGGTGGATGTAGGATGTAGGATATAGCACGACTCAGTGATGCAGTGGAAAGGGGACGGACTAGAGCTCATAAGATGGTTTTAGTCCTGTGTCTACAGCTAACTAGCCCCCCTTTCCTCACAAGTAATACCAAGTTTGAGCTGCGTCAAACCAGGTTAGGTTCCCTAATGCTGGTTTCATCTTACAGGCCTGCAAGAAAATGAGGCAAATAATGAGACTGTCCTATATTTTTCATAAAGCTAAATTATTCAGTTTCAAGGATTATCCTTTGTTTTGAGATTTTGCTCTTACTATTTGGGTGCTGATGTCCTGTTTTAATGAAATAATAGTATAGTAGGGTATTTTTTCCCATGTTCTCACTGGACAGACGGGATGAGGGAATTCTCTGGGGTCTCTTTTATAAGGGCACTAATCCCATTCATGAGGGTTCCAACCTCATGTTCTAATCACCTCCCCAAAACCCCACCTCCAAAAACCATCACACTGGGGATTAGATTTCAACATATGAACTGGGGGCAGGGGGCATTCTTTTCTTTAAGTCTGCATCCTTCTTAGAAACTGTACATCCTTTTTATCTGTCAGATAAAGGTGAAATCCTAATGTGTGGTGAACTAACCCCATGGAAATTCAACCACACCAGGAAAGGCAGCACAGCAGAGGGATGAAGAGCTCAGGTTTTGAAGTCAGGCAGATCTGGGCTCAAATAGCAGTTCTGCTATTTACCAGCTATATGACCTGAGTCTCAGTTTCTTCATCTGTAAAATGGGGATAATATTAAAACTTCCCTCATGGAATTGTTATAAAGGAGAATTGAGACGTACATGAAGTCTTAGTATAGTGTGTGGCATATAATAAGTGCTTATTAAATGTATGAGTATGTATACATTATTCTGTGTGTGTGTGTATAAATAAAGATTTAGGCTCTATTCCACACCTGTCTTTGTAGATTGGAAACTTAGAATGAAGAGAGACACATTTGCTTAGAATTACTTAAGAAAAATCACAAGTGTTCATTATACAATTTCAAAGTGAATAAGTAAATAAATAAGTAAATAAGGAAACCATTGCTTCAGTGTTATACATTGTCCTGATGGGATGCCATACATAGTTCTAAGACTTTACAGCTCTTAACTCACCTGATCCCCATAATAACCCTTAGGAAGTGACCATTACTATCCCGGATTTACAGACGAGGCACAGAAAATTTAAACAACTTGTTCAAGACCACACAGCTAATAAGTAGTAGAGCCAAGAATCAAACCTAGGCAGTGCGGCCACAAGTCTATACTCTTCACCACGGCAGTGGGGAAAGAAAAAGTGCTTAATTCAGCCTTAAGTACAATCACGGGCATCTCTAGATCTGCACGGTTTCTACAGCAGCCACTAGCTATATGTGGATATTTAAAATAATTGAATTTAAATAAAACTAAATATCCAGTACCTAGGTTGCGCTCACCAGGTTTAACGTGCTCAATAGCCACACGTGGACAGTGGCTGCCGTTTGGGCAGCACAGACATGGAACATTTCCATCGTTGCAGAAAGTTCCATTGGACAGCACTGTCGTAGATAACTCTGGAAAGTATTAACCAAACATAAAAGACTCAAACTCAACAGGCATCACATGGATTTTCTTTAATTAAATACCACTTCATAATGCTATTTGCACATAGCACATACATTTTTTTGAAAAATAAGACATGCCATACTTTAGTCACTAAATCAACAAAATGTGGGCTTCCACATAGAATATATCCTAAGGCGACATGATTTACACAGCTTCTCAGAGAAACACACAGTAAAATTTTTTGCCTGTCAGCCAGTGTTGGACCAGATTTGGAATTCACAAGGCTGAGGGTTGGAGATTCCCCAACACTACCCTGAGGGACATCTTGTCTCCACACTGTACCATCAAGCCGCCTCATTTCCACCAGAAGAGCAATGGAGATGTCAATCCTCCCTTGCCTACCCAGTGTTCAACTCCATCCTGCAAAACCCTCGCGCGATCTGAGACTTCACGTGATGGCACGTCAGACCTGCGGCTTCGTGGGAGGGCTGGGGGCGGGTGGAATGGGGCTTAGGTCCCTTCAAAAGCTGCAGGCACCCATCTGTGAAGAACTGCTTTTAATGTCTGATTAGGGACCCCAGAATCCCAGCCTTTAGAAGAGGGGAACAGAGTGGGGTGGGGAGAGGAAGCCAGAGAACAAGTGGAAAGCTGAAACCCAAGTTTGGTGACCTTGCTGTGAGAAGGGAGATGGCGGCAGGATACGTATTGTTGCCTGGAGCCTTCGAGAGGGCTTGGCGACGTGAGAGCCATGAGAAAATAAAGAGTCAGGGCTGTGAGTGGAAAGCTGATGTCCTTGTGCCCCACCCTAACAGCAAGTGCTGCTTATCTGCCACCAGCAAACCGTCCATTTACACTCAGGGACAAAGACTGGGAGATGCCAGCCCAAGACAGAGTCAGAATTCTGGGGACCATGGCGCCACATCAGCCGTTCTTCCCGGGACCCAGGTGACCTACTCTGGCTTCCACTCCGCAGCCACCATGCAACTCTGTGCAACCTTCCTGTACTCAGCCTCACGGGATGGCGCTGTTGCCCCAAACCTGAAGGCAGCTCCTGGGTGGCACTGAACCCATGATCGTCAGCTGACCTGAGATTACAATGTGCTTTCATCCATTCATCACTGTTGCCTGACTCCAGGTTAAAAGACCCAACACAAAACCAAGGGAAGGGGGCAGAGTAAGGCTGGGAGCACATAAGATACCAAATGATCACCTGGGTTTGACACATTTAAATGGCCTCCCGGCTCACCTTCCCTTTATCCACTCTGCCCTCACACCCACTCCCGGCCCACATTAGAAACATCACTGGGAAAATGTGAATAGCAGCGAAATTGGATTTTAATTCCCCTTTTGTGTTTTGTTCCTGCAGCTGTGCAGCCTGACCTTGAAAAGTGAGTTTTATTACCCCTTCAGAGTCTTCCTCCGAACTGCATAGGGCCTCCTTTCCAATCAGTGCGGATCCTGCCACTCTCTTCCTCATGAACCATCAATGGCTCCCATGTTCTCTAGGATATGTTTAAACTCCTCGGCCAGGCCTTCCAGTCCCTCCATGATTCTACCTCCACTGCTTATCTTTCCAGGCTCATTTCCCATTACCTACCCCGGCTCTTCCTTTGCCACCCGCCTCAACCCATCTCTGTGTCTTTGCAAATGCTGGCCCCTCTGCCTGGGGGTGATCACCCTACTTTCTATGCTTTGCCCAAATCTTAGCTAGATTTGCCACCCATCCATGAGTGGAGCCTAAATCATCTCCACTTCTGAATACCCAGTTCCGGGCTCAGGGCCTGACCTTTAGCAGGACCTCCATCACCGTCATTTTCTGTGGTCCGCTATTGCACTCGGCCCGCCCTGTCATAGTTGACCAGGTATTTTGTCTCTCACGGCTGGCTTGGAGTGCAGAAACCAGGTCTTATTACTCGTAGCCCTCACTGTCCAAATGCTTAACACATAGTAAGTGCCTCATAAATACTGTTTTGATACCTATTCTAAAGGAAGAAGAAGTCATCGTCTGTTGCCTTCTTAGGCATGTAAGACACAATGCAGAAGTGGTTATCACAGGCAACATATCAGTTTTGAAGTCAAGGTACTAAATCAAATCAGTATGAAGCAAATCCATAAAGGTTAATGATCTATCAACACGGGTCTGTTAACACTGTTATCTTGCCAGTTAGCTCAAGGCCGCCTAGGGAAGCAGGAAGTGTAGTTCTAAGAAGTAATCACTGGATGCAGAAATGCCCTGGATCCTACAGGGAATATTCGGCCTGCCAAATGAACCCCCAAGAGGAGACAAGGAATGGTAATTCCAACCTTCCAGCAGGGGTGTGTCAGGGTTTCAGCAGACTGTCTCTCTCAGTTATTAGGTTTTCAAGGTGTGTGATACAGGCAGGATTACCTGCCTCAGGATCACCTGTGCTGCCAGTTAAGAATGCAGACTCTTGGGCCCGGTCCCAGTCCCACTCAATCAGAGTACCTGTGGTTGGGGTGGAGGAATCTGTATGTTAAATAAACTCCCTAGGGGATCCTTATTTTCATTAAAGTTTGCAGACCTTTACCTGCCATTCTCAAAAGCATACAGTCAGTCTAGGGGAAGACAATCGTGTACGCAGCCAGCCAGCCAGCCAGCAGCAGCCCCATTTCTGAGAATGCCTACTTCTTCCAGATGTACGTGCATGGGGATGAGGACCCAAAGAGTCTATCGACCCCAAGGAAGTTAACCAATGACTCAAGCTTGGTCCGTCAATCTATAAGGGAGAGGAGAGAGGAGAGTTGAGTGAGGCTGTCTCTGAAATGAGCACCCCTGGTTTTCCCAGAGGACCCTGGTGTGCAGGAAAATACACATACAACAGCCAGATTGTCTGTCTGTCCTTTATAGGTGATGCAATCACCTCTTGCAAAATGAAAAGGGATTTTTCTCCCTTTATGGGCTGAAGGCTCATGACCCCTGCTCCTGTCTTTCTTATTCTTCCCCTTCTTCTCTTAACTTCTCAGTTCCTTTGAGGGGAAAGAAAGCAACCAAGTAATTCACAGAACCAAAACCAAATTCGTTTTCAGAGTGGACCCAGTATAAACACATCAAGCACACCCTCACTGGGGCGGCACAGACCATCAGAAAGCAGATGTGCATTTCCTACAGGCAAGTGACAGGATGTTACACCCAGGGCTGGTTCACCATGCCGTGTGAAGGCGACACAAAGCTTATCTCAAGTACAGAATCAAGAGGGAGGTGGGTAGAGATCAGGCCTGCACATAAGGTGAGGGAAGACTAGATTTGGAGGTTTCCAGCCTTTCAATGGATTTGGAAAGTATAAGGGCAGAATCTCTGCCTTGCTTTGGCTCTAAAGAATGTGGCCACCTTTGGTCACTGACTGGGGAAACCCAGTTCCCATCCTCAAGGATGACAACGGCTTTCCAAATCTCATTGGGCTAAATCAGGCAGAGGCTGAGCTCTGTACCGCCCACCTAGAATACTGCTTTCAGCCCCCCACCCCAGCCCCACCCTCATCATCTGAAACTTCCAGGACCAAGATAATCTGCCCTTTGCCAGAGACGAAGGCTTTTCAAGATCCCCGTCCACAGAGTTCTTGGATTAAAAAAATAAGACTTGAAAGGCAAGTTTTAGAATTAAGGGTTGAACCGCTATCAGCATGGCTTGAGCAGCTGTAAATGGAGAGGAGGTGAGTCTCCTTCAAGGTGGGCTCACTCCTTCTTGGTGTGTTCCAGGACGCGATAGGGAACCCCAGAGGCGCTTCTAGAGCCGTGTTCTTCCTGCATGATGGGCAGCGTGGCGGGAGCGTAGATCTCAGAAATGTTGTCATTGTTTTCCAGGGCCCCGTAGGAAAAAGAAGCTTTGAGGTCAGGCTGGACGGTCATCCCTTTGTCATGCATGTTTTGCATACCTGAAATGAAATTCATTTCCCCCAAATCATTATGCAATGGGGCCGAAGGAGGCTGCATCTCATCCTCCTCTATCCCACCACAGACTAATCACAGTGCTCAGGAGCTAAGCATGTGCACTGTCAACTTCCTGAATGGTTTGGATCGAACAAAAAAAGAGCGCCCATAAATATACACTAGAAATATTTTAGTTGCTAAGCAACAAAGGATGACTCTTCAGGAAATAAGCACACAGACCAGCCACTGTCAAAAGAAACCATTGGCTTAGAATGAGGTGGGAATGTCCGGACCACAGGGCAAGTGGAACCAACACTGTGTTGTGAACGTGGTAGATGCCAACACTTTTCGCTGAATTAAATCAGGATCCAGAAAACTTCATTATACTGTTGAGAGAAGACGAAAACTTCTGTGTCATGGATACATGATGGTGACACATGTATTATGATGCTCAGAGGGAGAGTTTTGACATTAACATCCCTGACCCACATATGGAGTAAGGTGCGACTTTGCTTATTACCTCTGGGCACGTTGATGTCGGATTTCTACTTACATTTGAGGGCAAAGACTTTAGTCATTAATTCCTTTAAATGTAGTCTACAATTCCCCTAGTTAAGTAGGACCTGGCCTCCTCTGAGGCCAGTTCTTTTCCTGGTAGGGAATTAAGACCCTTCAAATTCTCTTGCCCCCTGGTTGAGTAATAAAAACACTGAATGCAAATTATCTTCCATGAAACCATGATGATAATAACAGCTGACATCTGACTGCTTCCTATGCCTGACGCACTGGGCTAAGTGCTTTAAATAGTAATAGTAACAACAACAGCAGTAATGATAATGGCTGATGAGGACAGAGCATTTAGTTGGTGGCAGACACTAAATAGTTATAAAGTTTTATCTCATTTGATTCGCACAACTATTGATTAGGAAAATGAGGCAGTTGGAAGTTAAGGAACTTGCCTGAGGTCGCCAAGCTAGCAAGTGGCAGCTCTAGGGTGCAGACTCAGGTGGTTTAAATTCTGAAGCCCACACTCTTAACCAGAATGCTGTGTGGGCTCCCTATAGACCTTAATCCCCCCAAATCCTATGACAGAAATATGCTACTATCCTCCTTTTCCAGAGAAGAACACAGAGATTCAGAGAGGTAAAGTAACTTGCTCAAGGACACACAGCTAATGAGAGACAGAGCTGGGATTTGACACCAAAGCCCATGCTCTTATCTACTCTGCAAATGGCCTGGGAAGACCCAATCTGTGGAAGGGCCTTTGCTTCCACATTGCACAAGCCTTGGCTGATGAGAATTTTTTTGCGGTACGCGGGCCTCTCACTGTTGTGGCCTCTCCCGTTGTGGAGCACAGGCTCCGGACGCGCAGGCTCAGCGGCCACGGCTCACGGGCGCAGCTGCTCCGCGGCATGTGGGATCCTCCCGGACCGGGGAACGAACCCGCGTCCCCTGCATCGGCAGGCGGACTCTCAACCACTGCGCCACCAGGGAAGCCCGGCTGACGGGAATTTGAAGGGTACAGTTTAAGAGTCTGTGGTTTAGATTTTGGGGAGGGAACTGGGAGGAGATGAGGGGATGCCTATTCCTCAGGGAAGAGAGTTGGCTTACCAGGTATAGTTTAACTTTGTCAACGTTCCCCAGCCAAAACCCACCAGGAATACACCTATAGTCTAACAAATTTGGGTTTCTTGACTCATTTCAGTGAAGGAGGTGTACGTCACGGGGAGCTGTTTCAGTAAGAGGGTATTAGAAGGACTTACTACAGAATTTGGGTTGTGTTAGGTGATTTCAGGAGGGTTTAAGGAAGCAGGGCTTTGCTTTGGATTAGATGCTGTCAGGACGTGGGGATAATTCTATAACTGGGGATCTTAATGATTGTTATCTAGAAGGAAAGAAGACTAGATGGAGACTAAAGCTGTGATTGGTAAAGAAGCAGCAGTCACTCATGTGAGGGGGATGGTTGGTCTTTCTATGGTTTGGACAATGTTCATGTTTGTCTGTGTTTGGACATGACAATGGCATGGTCCTGTTTGTGTCTTGATCCCTCACAGTCCCAGAATGACCTTGTGTGATGTTGATGTTCTGTGAAATGGTCTATGTTCAGCCAGGAACACCAAGGCCCAGCTGTGAGAGCCAGGCCAGCTCCTCGCTGCCAGGGACTGTTTTTCTCCTTCTCATTTTCTAGAAGTCTTCCAGGTGCTAGAATTATTTCAAGCCTCTCCTAACTGTGACGTGTAGTTAATTTTCAGAACTTGAATGCCTCTTGAACCGTGGCTACTAGTCGGTTGTGAAGATATCAATCTGGTTAGACCCAAAGCCAGGGAGGCCCTGATGCTGACCAGGGAAACCAAGCAGCTGGAAAAGCATCTCTGTTTAAGAGTTTTCTTCTTCTTATTTTACCCGACATCAGGTCAAACAAGTGTTTGAAATTTTCACAGTCTTTTTTCAAGTAAAGACAAAGTGAAACCAAATTCAACCAGGCATCTACCAGGTCCCAGACATTGTGCAAGGGGCCTTTAACATATTATCCCACTACCCTGGGAAAAGGAATCCCAATTTACAAGCGAGGGTCAGAGGCCTTGGGAGGTCCGGGCACACGCCCAAGGTCACTCAGCAGGTAGGTGGTTGAGAGCCGGGATTTGAATCCAGGTCATCTGAACTCCAAGCCCACGTTCAGCTTCAAAGTACAGAAGCCAGGCCTACTCAGAAGTCCTGACATGCCACGGCACGAGGGCAGGTCTCCTTTCTCCAACATCCAACTTCCCACCGGTCACGAGGCACAAAGAGGAAGCGAGAGCCACGTCCACAAACAGATCACAGAATGCGGATACCTAAGATTACCTTAGGTTACCTTCTATCTTCTACCAGAAAACACATCTGCATATACGCAAATACTCATATAGATGTATACACATACACGGTTTATAAACACACAAACACACATGTACATACACATACTTGCACACACAGAGTTGACACCTCACCTATCTGGAATTCAGCTATCCAGCGCCCTCATCTATCCGGAACACAGCCGAGAAACAAGGAAGTAAGCAAAAAAGGCATCTGAGCAGCCAGATTAGATGTTTCAAAAGTCCATGCACTAAAGCTCATGCACTTAACTCGTAGGAGAAACCTTAAGGCCCCAACTCAGAGCTTATTTATTTTAATTTTATACATGATTCGAACAACTTGGGTCAAATGAGAAGATTGACACGGAGCTGCTACACACAGGCAGGCTGGTAACAGCAAGAATGACAGACAACAGCTTAATAGCAAGAGATGAAGAAATAATATAAAAAGTAGACACATAAACCCTGGGGCCATTTAAACCATGGGCACCTCGGCCAGCCCTGAGAACACACCTGCCTCCCGAGTGCTTCATTAAGCAGCACTCTACTCCATCACTGTGACTGTCTTTTGTTCACAAGACTGTCTTAATGGAGGGTGGGAGATTATGCTTTGGAGAGAGTTCCATTTTATATATCCAAAATAAAAATTAAATTTGAGTTAAAGAGTGAAAGCTAGGGGCCGCTAGTATCCTATAGAATTTAGGTCAGCAAATCTAGACGGGGCTGCCCAACATCTTAACCTTCTCATCTGAATCCCTTGAGGCTGGAAAGTGCTCTCCAGTCCTCTACAAGCCCCATCACTCCCTTTTGTGCAGTACTCAGCTGATTCACACATTTTCGTTCCTGCCATTTGAACCTGTGCTTCTCAGTGTGAACCCTGAGCTCCCTGGGGAACTAGGCTCTCCAGAACAATCCACTCCCTTGTGGAATCTAAGGAGTGAGGTTATGGTATTTGAATTTCATTCACCCTATTTGCCTTCCCCTCTCTGATCATTCCATTCCACTGAGATGAACTGGATTTTTCCTTTTGCAGGCATGAAGCCTGGTGCTGCAGATGAGAATTATATCCAGTGTGAATCAGAATTGTCTTTAAAAGATCCCCAAATTGACATAAGAACTGGCAAGATGTGCGCAAAACCAATCGAGGTGCCTCAGCCATTGCCTCCTCTTTTGCAAACTGAGATCAAACAAAAAACCAAAAAAACCCCACAAAAAAACGGAAAGAAAAAAAAGAGAGACAGTCACGTCATAATAGCACAGCACACCTTCCCTGCACCAAACCCAGAGGCTGGTTGTGTCTTTTTAAACAGGAAGTAGCAGTCATTCTATGTGGATGGGCTGGCCAGCTGGATTTGAATGTTACCTGGCATGGCATCCATGGAAATGTAGGGCTCAAAGGGAATGGCCTTCTTCCTGTTACGTGTGATCAAGAAGACGCCCAAGAATGCGATGAGGCACCTGGCAAACACAGATGAAGAGAAACAAGGCCAGAGTGAGGTTGGGAGGGATGCTTTCAAACGTGAGTAATGGGAAAAAGGGGAAAACAGGGTGGCAGGCTGCGGAGGTGGGCTCACTGCTGAGCGGCCCTGAGAGGCGGCCGAGCCTGGGATCAGCAGGAAGCAGATGCGAGATAAATAATAACAGCCCTGCAGCCCACACAAGCCTCAATCAGAACAAATCAGGCCATCCTTGGCCAAACCCTCACCTCCACTTACGCTGCATCTCAGAACCCTGCCTTTAAAGATTTTTTTTTTAATTAAAAAGTTCTTTATGGCCTAAATTCAATCAATACTGGAGCAGAGAAAGTAAAAATTAGGAAGCCCCTGTACTCGCCCCCACTATAGGTGTATATTCTTCCAGAGTCTTTTTTTGTTTTGCTCTTTTCTCCAGAGCTTAGATAAACAAGCACACTTTCTAAAAACTGAGGCATAATTTACAGGCAATAAAACGCACAATCCTTAAATGCAGAGCTCGATTAATCTTACCTGTGCACACACTCGTGGGATCACCACCCAGGTCAATAGAGGAGTCATTTCCATCCCTTACCCACAGAAAGTTTCCTGTGCCCCTTCCCCATTCATGCAGACCCTTCCCCAGAGGAAACCACTGTTCCGACGTCCACAGAATCGACTGGCCCGTTCTTCAACTTCTTGTGAGTTAAACAATACAGCGTGTACTCTTCTATGTCTGACTTCTTTCGCCTGATAAATGTTTTTAAGATGCATCCACTTCATTGTGTGCATTAGTAGTTCATTATTTTTTTATTGTTGTGTGGAACGCATTATCTGATCCATTGTCTGAATATATCAGAACTTGTTTTCCACTCTCCTGTTGTATCCAGTTTGGGTATATAATGAATAAAGCTACTGTAAGTATCATGTACAAGTCATTTTGTCAATATATATAACTAATTTCTTTTGGGTCTATATCTAGATGTGGAATTGCTGGCTCATAGGGTGACTATACATTTTAAAAAATGTAACTTTTTTCATTCAACGTATCCTAGACATGGTTCTACATCAGTACCAATAGACTGGCCTCAATTTTTCAAAACGGCAGTATGGTACTAATTATACGAAGATGTGTAATGTATTTAACCTGTATTTTACTGATGGGCATTTAGGTTGTTTCCAATTATTTGCTTATACAATTAATTTAAAAAATAACAAACACCCTCATACGTGTGGCGTTATGTCCAACATTTACTTTTCCAAGATAAATGATTAGAAATGGAAGGCTGCGTCAAGAAGCTCATTTAAAAATCTCACTGTTATCGCCAAACTGTCCTCCCACGTTAAAGAACTTCTCACACTGTGGCAGAGAGCTGGGCTCCTCATCCTCTTGCCAACATGGGACACTACCCCTCCTGTTAGGTTTTGCAAAATGATGGCATCTTGTTCAGCTTCAGTATCCATGCCTTTGATCTGAGGTGAGGTTGAGAGTCTTTCCTGCGTCAAATTGTGATGTGTTCGAAATGACAAGGAGATTAAAGCCCAAAAGAGAAGAAAGGAAAAGTAAAGCCCTTTGGGGAATAAAACGCTCACCTCTGGGGACAAAGCTCCCACTGCCAGCTGCTCCTCTGGCTCTAAGGGACTGCCTGAGAGGCTGGAGCAGGGGTAGGGAGAGAGGGGCAGCCTGCCTGGAATTCGGGGCCAGGGAGCAGGATGAGACTCACCCCAGTGCAAACATGCAGACGTGCAGCACGTCCTCCCCGAGGAAGTCCAGGTAGAAGATGGCGCCTGAGCAGCAAAGAATGGAAAATGCGGGTGAGCTGTTTTCAAATCACCCACCTGCCAGTCTGTTTAGGATCTGGCGAAGCTCCCTTCCCTACAGAATACCAAAGGGGTCCAAAATACTACGACTGCACCTAGTAAGAGATTAGCAGAATGGAATAAAAGCCATTTGGGGGGAATAGACTGTCTTCTCTTTCTCCCCCACCTAGGTCCCTCTTACCTCCATCTTTTTTTTCTTAACTTTTTATTTTGAGATAATATTAGATGCACAGAAATAGTACGGAATTCCCACGTACCCTGTGCCCAGCTTCCCCCAGTGAAACGACACTATGAGCTAAACTAGAGACTTACCAGTTTTTACACACTCCTCTCCCTCATCTTTCTTTCTTTTTCTTTTTTGTTAAGTTTTTATAGGAGTATGGTTGATTTACAATGTTGTGTTAGTTTCAGGTGTACAGCAAAGTGAATCAGTTATACATATACATGTATCCACTCTTTTTTAGATTCTTTTCCCCTATAGGCCATTACAGAGTATTGAGTAGAGTTGCCTGTGCTATACAGTAGGTCCTTATTAGTTACCTATTTTATATATAGTAGTGTGTATATGCCAATCCCAATCTCCCAATTTATTCCTCCCCTCCCCTTTACCCCCTTGTAACTATAAGTTTGCTTTCTACATATGTAACTCTATTTCTATTTTGTAGATAAGTTCATTTGTACCTTTTATTTAGATTCCACATATAAGTGATATCATATGATATTTGTCTTTCACTGACTTAACTTCACTCAGTATGACGATCTCTAGGTCCATTCACGTTGCTGCAAATGGCATTATTTCGTTCTTTTTTATGGCTGAGTAATATTCCACTGTATATATGTACCACATTTTCCCCCCATCTTTCTTAAGATGGAAAACCAAGGCTTCGTGGTTAAGCCGCCGGAGCTTTCTAACCTCATGAGACTGGCAGATGTCACACCCTGCAGTGTGGCAGTGCCACAGGCCTGCCGCCCTCACCCTGCAGCCAGCGTCTGTCTGGACCCACTTCACACCCCACCACCCCAACCCTGCCCGGAGCTCCTGATTCCCTGCCTGACTGCGGACTCAACCACGGTGTTTCTATCCCTTTCAATCTTGCCTGGACCGAAGCTGTTGACCAGGACTTAAATCTCTGCATGAGGTTAGCTTTCTGGCTGCTCTGGGTCAAGCCCCGCTCAATCCCTGGTCCCGCTCACGGCACAGGCCCTGGCAGGCTGTGTGCCCTCTTGTTCTAACCTCTGTGAACACCAGTTTGGGCACCACTCGTCCAAACTGCAGTGCGAAATATATGGCTTTCCGGCTGGGCCTTCCTCAAAGGGAGGCACACTGGTTGTTACTGGTCTTTTTACTCTGAAAATCTTAGTCACCATTGCCATTTAAAAACAAACAAACAAAAAAAACCGACACACACACACACACACACACACACACACAAATATGCTTGCAGCCTCTGAAGCCACCTCAGAAAGAAAAGGAAAAAACATATAGGGGTGGAGTAGAAGAAAAGGGGAATGTAACAGAGACGATGATCACTTACTGAGCACGTGTTATGTACATACTCATGATCTCTAAAAATTATACAGAAGAAATTTGTGGTCACTTGGCCAGGGGGGCTGTGGAGCTAGCAGATGGTGGCAAACACTGTTAACGAAACCCAACACAAGCAGTACAAAGTAGGGGACATCTGCACTATACATATTTCAATTCTAGGAGGAAAGTATTATTACTCCCATGTTATGAATGTGGAACTGAGGCTCAGAGAGGTGAAGTGATTTTCCCAGAGCTACACAGCTCCGTGTCTGTGCTGGGGTGCAAACCTAGGCCTCTCTGGCTCTAAATCCTGCGCTTTCCCCACAAAACCATCTACAACTGGGACAGGCAGAACAAGTCAGCAGAATTGGCCTTCTGACAGAGGCAGCGCCCCTTCCCTCCACACTGGGGTAATGTCCCTGCTGTCAAGGTAGAAGACAGAAATCTAGCGACCGCACCCTTACCTGCTGTGATAGCCACGGTAGTGGATAGAATGTAGCCCACGCTGGCAATCAGAGAGGAGTCGTACATCTGTGAGGCCTGACCTAAAAACCTTCAACACAAAAGCACTCTGGTCAGTGGGCTGTGGGGATGTCGGAAGGCCGAGGTGACAGCCGATGACCGCAGGCTTGGTCTGAAAATACGAAGATGAGGCATGAAGGAACATTCCTTGGGATTATAAGGATGCCAGCCTTGTGTGTCTCCTGGGCTGGGGTCCACGCTTTGCTTCTATTCTTCCTCTGGACACACAGCCTGAGGCTCATCCCTCTCCCCGTCCAACACCTCTGACCACATAGTTCTTATCACCGCAATGCCCTTCTCACCTCTGTGTCCCCTGCATCCCCTACCCACTAAAAAGCCATTCCTGGGCCCTTAACACTCCAAGAAACTCCTGTAGCGCTTATCACATCCTGCCTCGTGTTGTAATTATTCTTTTAAACAAATTTTCTTAATTCAACTCTCACTGCAATAAATATAGGAAAAAGAGAGAGTAAATTAGAGTCACTCCTGACCTCTCCACTGCGGATAAACACTCCATCATTTAGGAATATATTCTTTGTCTATTCTCTGCATAGCATTTTGGTTATTGTCGCAAAGTTCCTTACACCATAACACACTTCCCACCCAACTGTAATTGTCTGTTTACCCGGCTGTCCTCGGACCAGGGCTGTGAGCACCTTGAGTTCAGTGACTATCGCTCATGTCTCTGTGTGTGGAAGGCCCAGCACGGGCCCGGTACACAGCAGGGCTTGATGAATGTGTGGTGTGTGAGTGAGAAGCTTCCCGAGGAGGGTGGGGCACCTGATCATCTTTGTCAGCCCTGGAGGGCACAGCACAGAGCCCTGGAGGGCACAGCACAGAGCCTTGCACTGGACAGGGGCTCAGGGGTGATGACCAGAATCATTGTAGGAGGACTAAGCATAGTCATACTCAGCATAATAATAAAACAAAAATCATAAAAGAAGCTACTATTTACTGGACGTTATCCTGGATCCTACTAAAGCCTGCTGCGATTCTGTTAGGTAGGGGCTGTTGCTATTGTCACTGCAGACGGGGAATCTGTGTCTTGGAGAAGCTGAGGAGCAGGCCTAGAGCAGAGGGGTGAGGGGCGCGGGACGGGGAGGGAGACAGACGCCGGGGTTCCAGTCTCAGCTCCGCCAGTTCCTGGCCTCTCGCAGCAGTTCCTTACATGCAAAATGAGGATATCATTGTCGTGGGGACCAAATGAATTCAAGTTCCTGTGAAGGCAGTGAGAGCACAGCTTACACTGGGCACCCAGGTGGCAGCGGTCACCGCTGTGTTCCCCGGAGGCACCGCTGGTGGATGGTGAGCCCCGGCGGCTGGAGTCCAGGGCCTGACCTGTCCGGGGTGAACCGGCCCCATGCACCACACTGAAACCTGCACTGTCCACCCTCCGTCCCCACGCAGGTTTGCCACGTGCTCGCCCAGGCCCCCTGCTGGGCACCGGATCTCTGACGTGAGCAAGGCCCAGGCCTACCCTCAGAACTGCTGTTTCTGAGGCAGAAACCATCACCTTGCTCTTCTACTTGGAAAGATTTCTTGAGGACAAGAAAGTTGGAGACAACTTTCTGTCTTCCACCGGGCAGACAAACAGGTGCCTCACGGGGACGGTACAGCTTCTTCTGAGGCCCCGGAAGTGGGCACCTGCCTCGGTCCAGATGGGAATCGAGGCTGCCTCTGATTGTGTGCTTCTCACATTTTGAGGCAGTGGGAAAAATACATCCACTCCAGGCTTTCAAGCAGCACGGCACCCCTCCATGTGATAACTCAGCAAATTAGCGACCCCTCTCTCTCCACAGTGGATGCCAAACCCTGGCGACAGAACATTTGCATGTTCTACCTGCCCTACAGCTTCAAAAACAATTGTCATCAGGCCCAGAAGCTGGAAGAGACCTTTGTGGGGAAGCCCAGCAGGAAAAGAATCTGCAACTCACGCGGCTTGATAGATAGCAGTCGCCACCATGCACACGAGCATCACGTAGAAGATGGGGTAGTCGAGCTGCAGGTTCCCCTGTATGGACAAGACGAGCATCCCGGCCACAGCCTTCACCGTCACCACGGTCATTGAGCCTGCAGAAGGTTAACAAGGATGTGTGGGAGCCTCAGAGACATGGGTGGGGGGGACGGTTTATAAACTCAAAGGACAAAGTGACCAAAACGCAGGGAACACGGGCAGAGCCCAGCCAGTGATTTACACGGTGAGAAGATCCTATTGGCATTGGTTCTTTTGTACCCTCCCGTGAAAGCAGAGAGGAAAGCAAAACTCCAAAGGGTATTTCCAAATGCCCTTCTAAACTCTACCAAGAAAGGGTAGTGAGTTCACTCTGAACTCCAGAGTGGCAGCACTGTGTCTGGAACACAATGCAAGGTCAAAACAATCGAATGTATAAATGAACTTCTTTTGAGTATCATTCTCACGGCAATCACAAGAAAAATGTGGTGTGTACAGAGCTCAGGAGTTTTTTGTGTTGTTTTTTTTGGTCTATTAAAATGCTTACTCACTGGTATTTTTAAAAACATTTCTTTAGACCAGAGGTCTCCACATGTTTTGGAATGCATACCCCTATGCATATGTATATACTTTTCAAATATATATACATTTATTTAAAAATTATAGTCATGTAACACTGTGCTTATATGGTATATACATCATAAAACATGTGTAGGAAATATACTTAAAAGGTGGAGATAAAAATAAATACCAGTTCTAATATTTTTTCTTCCCATACACCCACCTCACTGTGGAGACCACTGCTTTACCCAGTGCTGCAGAAATGACTTGTAACTCTAAACTGTTGGATTTCCCTGCCAGAGCAGGAATTACAAGGAACTCCCAGGTATGGTACAAATGAAGTTCCTTGTTCTGCTGAAATGCTTTGCTTTCCTATTTTTCTCAGCGTCCGCTCATTTTGCCTTCTCCTGCCAACAGCCCAGCAGACACAGTGGCTTCTGGGCTCCTCAGCTACTTAGACTACAGTTTTCAAACATTGGCAGGCAGTTAAGTCCAGCACTTTCTCCAGGCTGTCCTTGTTGGTGAGGAGGGGGCAGAAAGGAATTGGCCAACGTGCCTCAGAACCTTCTGACCTTCCAACTCACCAGGAGAGAACGTTCTGGGACCGTGATCTTCCAATCCACTTTGCAAACAAAATCATCAAGGAACGGACCACTGAGTCATGCTGCCACAGGAATGAACCTCTACAACATGATGCTCAGGGAAAGAGGCCAGGGACAAACAGCCACATGGTGTACGATTCCGTTTATGTAATACGTCCAGAAAGGCAAATCCATAGAGACAGAAAGTAGATTAGTGATTGGCCAGGGCCTGGGAGGATGAAAAAATGGGGAGTGACTGCTAGTGGGCACAGGGTTTCTTTTTGGGGTGACAAAAATGTTCTGAAATTCGATTATGATGATGGTTGTATCCTCTATGAATATATTAAAAATCACTGAATTGTAGGGGCTTCCCTGGTGGCGCAGTGGTTGAGAGTCCGCCTGCCGATGCGGGAGACACCGGTTCGTGCCCCGGTCCGGGAAGGTCCCACATGCCGCGGAGCGGCTGGGCCCGTGAGCCATGGCCGCTGAGCCTGCGCGTCCGGAGCCTGTGCTCCGCAACGGGAGAGGCTGCAGTGGTGAGAGGCCCACGTACCACACACACACACAAAAAAAATCACTGAATTGTATACTTTAAACAGGTGAGCTTTACGGTATGTAAACTATATCTCAGTAAAGCTGTTAAAAACAAAAAAATGGAGCCCTGTCCTATGATGACATATCTGTGTGTTTTATGGCCTGTCGCTGGAATGGGGGCTTGCTGTCGGAAGGACAGAAGGAAACAACACACACTGGGGACCGGTGCTCATCTCATTTAATCGCCTCTCCCCCCGAGATCTGGGTGTTCTCTTAGGCCCATTTTTAGAGGACAGTGTGGCTGACACAGGGACAGTCACTAGGAGGTAGTGGCAGGGCCGCACCCACCTCTCCCTCTCCAGGAAGAAGGGGTGCTTCTCACAGCTCTACTTAGTGAATCTAACTCTATGTGGGGTTAGAACCTTGCCCCAATCTGATTTAGGAGCCATTTCCCCCATTGCACCCATGCCTTTAAAAGGAAAAAAAAAAAAAAATAGCAAAATCAAAATCAATTCTTGCCTTTGAATCCAGAATTAAGTCTTAACCTCTGATAGGTCTTACACGGACCCTTAGGGGTTCACTTGTTGGAACCTGTTCCACCCCTGACTTCTCTGAAATAACCTCTTAACCCCCCACCCCTACCCTTACTCTGCTTTCTTCTTCATCATTGTAATTGTCACTGCCCAGACTTATACTATCTATGTATTTGTCAACTCGTTTACTGTCATTTCCTCCCTCTCGAATGGGGGGCACCCTGAGGGGACGGGTGTCTGTCTGGCTCAAGAATACCAAATGCCGTCTGCAGCACGATGGAACTGACAAGGCCTGCATCCGGTTAGCAGGGACCCAGCTCCTGCAGCCGCCGATGCAGAGGGACCAGCCTGAAGCGGCCTCCAGCAGCTCCTGGGTCCAGATGCCACAGCTCAGTAAACAAAACCCACATTTCCTTTTGGTGCTACTTAGTGGTGGCAAAACTCAATCCCCAGGACCCTCACTTACCAAGTAACGCCACCAAGAGGAGAATCACAACAATGTTGTTGGCGTTCCTCTCCTTGTAGAAGTACAGCAGCAAGCAGAAGAGAATGATCTCCACGAGCTACAGAGAGCAGCAAGGGAGGCGGGAGGTCAGCGGGGGCCACAGGCAAGACCAGGAGACCCTGGAGGGCTGGGCTGGAGTTTATGCTGCTGATTGCATCAGTCACAGGCCCTCAGAGTTGAAAGGGAATTGAAACAGCCAGTATTTCCCACACCGCTGATACATACCCTGCAGGAAAGCAGGGAACGCTGAATCTCTCTACTCCCAATACTGAGGAGCAGTTCACCTCGCGGTGAGGCTCTGAGGGTGCTGTGCTGGCCTCAGGTCCACCCTGCCTTGGATGGTCAAGATTCATCAGGCTGAGCTGGTGTCCCATTTCACTGCTCCATGGTAACCCCCACTAAAACTGGGAGTTGGTTAAAGAGGGAGCTGCTTGTTTGGTGAGGAGAAGAGCTCTTTGGTTAAGTATATAAGTATATATACCACTTGCCTGCTAACCGAGCCTCCACTGCGTGCAGCTTGGTAGAGTCGGAAAAAAGAGGACTTCTGGAGTCAGGGAGGCCCAGTTATGAGCTTGGATCTCCTTCTAAACTAGTTGTGTGACCTTAGCCAGGTCACTTAAGTTCTCTAAACCTCAGTTACCTCCTTTGTGAAACAGGGATAAGTGTTCTTAACTTAGAGGACCACAATCACAGCTTATACTTGGTGAACTCATAAATCTGCCAGGCTCTATTCTAAGCATTTTATCTTTACTCAACTCACTAAATCAGCATAATAATTCTATGAAGAATCTCAAGCTAGCAAAAGGCAGAGCTGGGATTTGAACCCGGATAGCCTGGCTCCAGGGCCCATGCGCTTTCCCACTAGGCTACACTGCCTGCAGATGGGGGCGCAGTGCCTGGTGTTCAGAAGGTGCTCCATCAGTAGAATCTTACTAGACAACAGCAAGTTTGAAAACCAAAGTTTGAGAAGTTCCCTGCCTTCGCAGCAACAGCTCGTCCCTTCTATTCCTTAAAGGTCCAGACATTTGGCAATACTTCCCCAAGGAGTGAAGCCAGCCCCAGCCCCCGGCAAAACTAAAGCAACGGCTCAGCTCTGTTTGCCTATCCCAACCTCCTCCCGAAGTTCATTTATCACAAAAACCAATGCAGAAACATTAATGGGCATTTTAGAAAGAAAAAAATTGTTAAATTCCTCAGAATTAGAGATCATAAAACACAGCTGCATTCATTTTCCTGTTTCTTCCCGTCTTTGTCACAGTGAATACATATTTTATCTACTTGTCATCACAGTCAAAGCACAGTTTTGTGCTGGGCCGTTGTTCGTTACCGTAAACAATTTTCATGTTTTATGAAGTTGTCGTCATTATCTTTAATTGTTGCAAAATACGCCATCAAGCAGATGTAGTTACTCATCAACATTCCCAACTGATGTGCATACATTTGGGCAGGGGGGTGGGAGTGGCCGATCTCCCCACCATTCTTCATGATGCTTAAATGCACGCTGGGAGAGCACTTGGCGTTCTATCGTGAGATGGCTGTATATGTGTTGGTGCCTCCTGATGGACCATGGGTTCTGTCAGCCTGTCTCGTTTAGCTTTTATACCCACAGTGTCTGGCACATAGCAGACACTCAATAAATATTTATTGAATTTGATTTGGCCAAATCTTTCCAGCTGGCAGCACTGCCTCACAGTGACGACGGAGGAGGCCAAACTGAATTGGTCACTGAGCATCCGTCACGTGCTGGGTGGACCTGACAGCCACCCCGGGTCCAGTGACCCCTCCAGTTAACGTACAGAGAAGGAGGCAGAGCATGCGGCTAAGTGCCTTGGTTATGGCTACACAGTATGCAATGGACTTGAGCCCAGGACTCCCTGAAAGAGAAGCCTGTGTTCTGGGGTTAAGCTTTTCCTGAAGAGGTGGGTCTCTGGCTCTGCCCAGCAGACACTTCTCCATGCCTACAGGTCAACGCTGGGGCTGGCTGGCGCTAGGGAGATGACACAGCCCCAACCTTGGGGGAATCTATCATCTGCCTCACGGGCAATCTGAGGAAAAAGGACGTTCGGGGCCTCTACAGCAGGCCCAGGCTGCTTGAGTCAAGGCAAAACAGTGAACACCTTCGTTAGCAGGCTGTGGTGACACGTGAGGCCAGCCAGGCAGGCAGGCTTCGGGTCCAGCTCGGCTCTCACAGGACTCTGAGCAAGTTTGCTAACCCTGAGATCCAGTTTTCTCATCCATAAAATGGGGAGAAAAACACCTATGTTATAGGACTATCGAGGGAGTCTGAGATGTGATGAAACAAATTTTCACACATTGAGGTCTAGGGAAGTCATTCTGGCTTCTACATGATTTAACTCAGATTTTATGCTAACAGGGACTTCCCTGGTGGTGCAGTGGATGAGACTCCGAGCTCCCAATGCGGGGGACCCGGGTTCGACCCCTGGTCAGGGAACTAGATCCCACACGCATGCCTCAACTTAGAGTTTGCATGCCACAACTAATGAGCCTGCCTGCCGCAACTAAGACCTGGTGCAACCAAGTAAATAAATAAATATGGAAAAAAAAAGATTAAAATGGAGAAATTTAAAAAACAATTTTATGTTAACTAAAACGGCCTATTTGTGGCCTTTCAAACATACATTGTACACCTGCTTTAATTATTAAAGAAAAGGGTACACTGACCAGAAGTAAAGAATGTTCACATTAAAAATAAATATTAAATGCCTCCCTTCATGGGATGCCAATGCTAGTACCCCTGCGATGATAAGATTCCCTTCCCAGGTACCAAGGACAAGCCGACTTGCTGTGTACATGCTGATCTGTTTTTTGTTGTTGTTGTTTTATACCTTTAAGGAATGTATCCCTGACTTGTTTAATGTTCTTTGACCTGAGAAGATATAAAACTGTGCTGAAAACCATGCTTCTCCAGAGCAGTTCCTCAGAGTTATCTGAGAGGCTGTCTCCCAGGCTATAGTCCTCAGTTTGGCTCAAATAAAACTCCTCGTTTACTGGTTATTTTTGTTGATAGATAATACATTAAAAAGTGTTTAACATGGTGCAGGGGGAGCAGGAATAAGCTTTACCAAATACCTTAGATGTTTTCCTTGATTAGTCTATTTGTAATCAATTTAGATTACAATTAGTCAGTGGTAATCTATTTGTAACCTTGATTAGTTCTGGTTGGGGGTTTAGGAGATAAAGTCTGCAGTGTCTCCCGTGTTTCTATCAGCTTTTATCAGCTGTGTGATAGCGGGCAAAAAAATATATATAACATTCTTTAACTGTTAAAAATTTTAACTTTTTTTCTTACCATAACAGTTTTAAATGCTCACTGTAGAAATTTTGGGTAATATGTAAAGATGAAGGTGAAATAAAGACACAATCATAATTCCATCTCTCAGAGACAGCTACTGATGGAGTTTCTGTTTTTCTATCCAATCTTTTACAGGTAACGTACAGACCTACAAATACCTCTAAAAAAATCAAGTTATCACACTATACATGCAGTTTTAGACATTACTCAGGACACAAGTGAAAAAAAGCACTTCCCCAGGAACTACGTGCTCTCTGCGAGCGTGGTGTTCGGCGCTGTGAAATACATCATGATTCCCGTGAACCCCGTCTTGCTGGGAATTTGGGTTTCTGGTTTCTAGGACTCCATCCCCACCCCCATCCTCTCAGGTGGAAGGACCAGAGGCTTCTCTCACCATGTACAGGAGAAAAGGCCAGCTCACAAGATGTCTGATGATGTTCTCGCCTGTCATCTTCTCGTGACTGTTGGGTGCGAATGTCACCAGCAAGTAGGTGCCCACGATGGCCAGACCGCAGCCAACGAAGGATAAGATGTAGCGCCCTGCAGGGAGAGGGAGGCCATCACAGGGCTTACTGCAAGTGCCCGCCCCAGGCCAGCATGTGTCTTTAGGGTAACATATGGGGACCTGCTATTGCTTGAATTTGGGGTTTTTCTTTACTTGAAAAAAAACAGAGTATCTTCATGAATGTCATTTTTTTTTTCTACTTTTTTGGCCACGCCTCAAGGCATGCAGGAACTTGGTTCTCCCACCAGCAATCAAACCCGTGCCCCCTGCAGAGGAAGTGTGGTGTCTTAACCACTGGGCCACCAGGGAAGTCCCCTGAATGTCATTTTTTTAAAGATACATTTAGTGTTAAAAAAATTTTTTTAATAAGATAGCATGCATACAAAAAAGTGCTCGATGAATTCTTACAAAGTGAACTCACCCACGTAACCAGCACCCAGGTCGAGAAAGGGAACATTTGTAGGACCCCCAAATCCCCACTCATGTCCCCTTCCAATCACTAGCCCCCACCCCCAGGGCAACACTTTGACTCCTACCAGCACTGACCATTTGCCTGGGTTTGTACTTTATATCAATGGATTCGTACAGTACGTTTGCTTGTGTCTGGGTTCATGCAAGGCTATGTTTGTGAGATTCATCTGTATCCTGGCATGTGGTGGTAGTTTCTTCATTCTCACTGCTGTACGGTGGTCCATGTGTGAATAGGATACAATTTATCATTTCTACTGTTGATAGGCATCTAAGTACTCTCCAGTCTTGGGTTATAACAAATCACGTTGCTACAAACATTCTTGTGCATGTCATTTGGAAAACATATGCATGTAGTTCTATTGGGTACAAAACTAGGAGTGGAATTCGTGGTCATGGGAGATGTAGATGTCCAGTTTAGTAGGTACTGTCGAATGGTTTTCCAAAGTGGCTGTACCAATTTACACTCCCACCAGTAGCGTATGAGCAAAACTGCGTATTTTTTCTTCATTTTAGTCGTTCTAGCATTGCACTCTGGTTTTAATATGCATTTTACAAGGAACATTCTAAAGCTAGATGGGCTAGATAAAAACAAAAAACAAAAAAACCTCAAAAGCAAACCTTCAGAGCCTACGGTATGCCTTTGAAAAACTGTCTTAGTCTCTCCCAACTGGCTATTTAACCTACACCCAAGGGAACTATCTAAATACTACCAACACTCTAGTCCACAGACCTGTCAGATATTGTTGGTGGCCCAGGAGGCATGCTCCTGGGTGAAGGACCAGAGTCTCCTGACTCTTCCCCAGGGTCCTGTCACACTCCAATTGAACCCTGTGGGGTTGGTGAAAGGCCTCTGGTTGAAGTTGAGTGAGCCCAGCCCCATGCAAGCTGAAAAGGACCGTGAGTTCTGAGCTGCACATATTGTGACCACAGGCTTCTGGATTTTTCTGTGATACAATTAACTCTACCTGTTTCATTTCACTATCTCGAGGAAATGTGATATCATATTAAATGTCCTTTATTTTCATTCTAGCCCTCAAAAGGTGTTCAAAAACCAGTTGTTCAATTGCTCAGTGAATGAATGAACCATGGTTAAACTCAACATGGTAAGTTCTGTGCAAGTCTATTGTCTTAAGTTCTCCGTAAGCAGGGACAGGTCTTGCTCATCAATATACCTGCGTTGTCCAGCAAAGGTCTAGCACTGGGTGAATGTTTGCTGAACTTTAATAGAACTCTAAGCAGGGCAGCCAGGTACAGTTGTGCAGGTTGCTCACTGCATAAGGGCAGTGAAGAGGGCTAAAATCTAGCCCATGCTCTGCTCACCAAGGCATTTGCCCACAGAACTATAGATGCCCAGAGGGGCATCTTTTTCTAATTCACATAGGGCATGCCTCTCATTCCAGGACCACCTAGCATGACCCTGGAAGGGACATAAACCTCTACACTGATCTCAGAACCAGCCCAGCCCCGCCCCTCCCCCAGCAGAATTACTACAAATCATTCTGAATCTTTCGGTCTTTGTGGCATCATTTGTTTGCTGAGCAGTAGTTCTGCTTTTTTCAGTGTAAGATTCTTTTCTTTTTCCACCTCCTGGTCCAATCTTGCTGTTACTCTACACCAATGATTCAGAACAGTGATTCCCAAATGTGGCTGTGTGTCTGCAGCATCTTGGGAGCTTCTTCTCCCTGACATTTTGTGTTTAAAAACTTTC
Organism: Pseudorca crassidens; assembly: GCF_039906515.1. Classification (NCBI taxonomy): domain Eukaryota; kingdom Metazoa; phylum Chordata; class Mammalia; order Artiodactyla; family Delphinidae; genus Pseudorca; species Pseudorca crassidens. The sequence continues at coordinate 18,909,672 of NC_090297.1, read as the reverse complement.
GGACACAAGGACTTCCCTGGTGGTGCAGTGGTTAAGAATCCGCCTGCCAATGCAGGGGACACGGGTTTGAGCCCTGGTCCAGGAAGATCCCACACGCTGTGGAGCAACTAAGCCCGTGCACCACAACTACTAAGCCTGAGCTCTACAGCCTGCAAGCTACAATTACTGAGCCCGCGTGCCGCAACTACTGAAGGCTGTGTGCCTAGAGCTCGTGCTCCACAATAAGAGAAGCCACTGCAATAAGAAGCCCGCTCGCCGCAACTAAAGAAAGCCCACGCACAGCAACGAAGACCCAACACAGCCAAAAACAAATAAATAAAAATAAATTTATATAAAAAGAAACTTTAATAGTAAGCACCCATAGTCCCACCACCTAGATTCTAAATTGACATTTTCTTATACTTGCTTTATCCCATATCGTGATCCATTTTCTTCATCCCTCCACTCATTCATCAAGCCAGGTTATTTTTGGATACATTTCAAAGCAAGTTGCAGACTAATATACTTCACCCTGCGGAGCTTTATGAGAATGCAAATGCCCAGGCCCCAGCCCAGATTTAAAGTCTCTGGGGATAGAGACTGGACCCACCATCATGTCCCTCCTTAACTCCTTAGCATGGCTCGTAAGCCCCTGCATCATCCAGTTCCTCCATGCCTCCTTGCTCTCATGTCCTGCTTTCTCCTTTACTCATCACCCTCCAGCTACACTGGCCTTACTGATACCGGACACGCCAAGCTTATTCCTGCCTCAGGGCCTTTGCACCTGCTGCTCCTTCTACATGGAACACTGCCCACAGACCTTGGCGTTGGTAGTCTCCTTAGTATCAGTTAGGTCTGGGTCCCACCTCTTCAGAGAGTCTAACCCTGACCAGTCTAGGAAAAGCATCCCCACATCCCCAGTGCCCCAACAAAAAGCATTCTACTTTCTCTGAAGCACTCGCTAAGATCTAGAATTATTTTATTTGGTTAGTTATATAGTTAACTTGTTTACTGTATGTTCTCCCCTCCAACACACATATACATTAGACGGTAACCTCCATGAGAGTAGGATCCTCATCTGTCCTACTGCTATATCTCCAGCACCTACAACAGAGGGTGGCACTCAGTAGGTAACTTCTTCCCCACTCCTTGGGTTTCTATGTGGAGGAAGCTCCAATGGACCGACACTTCTGCCTCTTGCACCATTGGTCTGCATTTCTCGACCGAAATGGAGTTAATCTATCGAAAGAATTTAAACACTCAGGCTTTGATCTTTTTTTCTCCCTTCTCTGTCCCAGGATATGTACGGCAGTAATTCTGGATAAGTGTTCCATTCTGTAAACCCAAATATTTCCTTGGGAGACTGGCCCAAGGTCTAGCTGTGGGCTGGAGCGCACTGCGGGGAGAGCGTAAGCAAGTTCATGTGGCTGCGTGTTCTAATCTAGCTTTTATTAGTAATAAAGCATAACTTCTGATCTCCTGTGTTTGACTTCCTTATTTAGTTCTCACTGTTTTAAAACTCAGTTAGGGAAAGAGGGTGCCTTTTCCTGGGCCTCCTAAAATCCCAGCAATAGATGTTCAATAAATATTGATTGAATGGAATAAATGAAAGCCCATTTTAAAAAGTTGCACGGATGGTTCTGATGCATAGCCAAGTTTGGGAACCACTGATTAAAAGACCCAGCTCTCAGGAGCCTGATGAGGGTGGGATACAGAACCACACAGGGGAGAAGGAGACAAATGATCTCTACATTGGGGTGAGCCGGTTTCACAATGAAAAAAAGCACAAGCATAAAATTAAGAACAGAGCTCCAATCCACGAACTTACTCAGAAAGTCTTTAGGTTTCCATTTTTCTTTGATGAATATGATTCCTATGATGGCGCTGGCTATAAAAAAAAAAAAGCACAGGGAGAAGAGCGTTGAGGCTGCCATCAGTCAAATGGAGTCCCTTCGCCAGTGCCCTCTGGGTTGGCTCATTTGCGCTGGAGCTTGCCTAAACTCTCACTCATGCTCCCAAGAGCTGTCTCTTGTTATTAGAAACAGAGGCTCCTCTCTGAGCCTCCCTCAGGATTTCCTACAAGGAACACCGGGGGTTGAATACTTGCCGTGTGACAGGCAACTTACACAAGTTATTTCTGGCGTGTTTGCTCTTTGAGGTGGGCACTGTTATGATTCCATGTGGAAAATGGGGACACTGAAGCTGAGAGAGGGAAAGGACCCGCTCAAGACCATGCAGCTGGCGAGGAAAGGCTGGGCTCAAACCTAGGACTGTTGGAGGCCAGGGTTCTTGCTCCTTCAGAAGGCAATGCCTACCTCTGACATTTCCCCCCTGGTTCTTTTCTTTTCACTCCCTGACTCTTCCACGTTTGCAGATGTACTCAAACTTTCTTGTGACTGTCCTAAAGGATGGGGCTGGCATTCACCGTGAAAAGACCAGGGTTACCATCTCAGGTCTGCCTCCTCTGGCTGGGTAACCCGGGTAGGTCACTTCACCTGAGAGTCAGTCTCCTAGTCTCTGAAATCGTGTGCTGGATCCAGCCTTCACCAGCTTGCTGAGGGTTAATAGTCAGGAAACCATTGGTAGCTTGGAATCAGCGACAGTGTGGGTATTGACACCCTTTACATCAGAAACATTAAAAATCAGGTCTTCTTTTTCTTCCACTTTTCTGTCCCTTCCCTTCTTCCCTCCCTCCCTCCACCTCCTCTTTCTTTTCTTTTTCTTCTTCTCTCATTCTCTCGAGTTGGTTTATCAGCATATCACTGAAAATACCTACTTCTCAGAGTCATAGGGGTAATTAAATGAGATAATATAGGCAAATCACTTAGTACATGCTCAATAACTGAGTAATTATTATTATTATTATTAAAGTACCTGGAACAGTAACTAATAAGTAATAGGTACCCAATAAATGGTGATTATTATTTTAATATTTATTTTTAATATTATTTTTCACTTGGTGACTTAAGAAACTCTCAGAGCCCCTTAATTTCTAGGGGATGATATGTGAAGTCCCATCATTATAATTCAGCCCATTTTTAAGAATTTGGTGATTTGATCCTTATTAAAATTCAAAGACTAAGATTTAAAGTACTTAGTCATTCAGTCACATACTCCTCATTGTCAATAAAGGTTCTGAGAGTCCTTTGGATAGATGAGCAATGGGCAGAGGACAAACCTAAATACCTGTTGGGGCTGGGCAACAACACAGATGTAGAAAGCGGGCCAGATGTAAGACAGTAGAGAGAAGCTGAGACTACGGCAGACAACTTGCCTCAACTAAAGGCACTCAAATGACATTTTGAAACGATACTGGGTGGGAAAGAACACAGCATGCCTGAGGACCTTAGTCATCTTGTAGGCTGCCTGTTTACCAACCCTGGTCGAGAAAAAGAGGGGCTTTCAATAAATAGGATCAGGGAAAGCAAATAGATTTCTGCTCCTCTGCCAGCTCCCAGTAATTGGTAATGAATGCCTGAAGCTCTGAGAATTCTGAGGCCCATCCAGGCTCACTATGATTGATTAGTGATATCTGCCTTGGGTACTGCAGGGGCACATAAATGCCATGCATATGCCATCCCTGTATTGAAGAGGCCCTCTTAATTCCAGGAGGATTAAGACTCAGAATAGGATTTTCTCCTTTAAGAGCAGAGAAGAGCTTCTCGGCACTGTAATGCTTACCAGCAGGATGGAAGGAAACATTTCAAAGCAAGTTCACTGTCCCTGTTCCTATGTACAAAAAACTATTGTTCACTAATCTACTAACATCTTTTACTCAAGAAGAAAAGAATTTTTTTCTAATTCTATTTTATTTGTGACTTCATGGATATTAAAACTCCTTTGTCTTCCTGTTGGTTCAAACGTTCTGAAACACTGGTTCAGTGATTACAGAAATCATAGAAAAATGGCAGATGAGAAAGTTAGTGATGTTTTAAAAATGGTATCAGTTGATGTAAAAAGATCAGAGAATAAGCCGAATGTGCATTTCTTAGAGGTGCGAAATACCTGAACTCTGAAAGCTTAGTTTATCTTGACAGTGTTAGGATGAATGTGTCAAGGTTTATCTTCCTTCTGCAGTAGAAATAAAAAGCAATTCGGATAAACTTTCCCAATCTTAAACAGATTCTGGAGGCAGAACGCCAGTTTGCATCCCAGCCCTGCTTCTCGCTAGCTGTGTGATTTGGGGAAAGTAATTTCACCACTCTGTGCCTCGGTTTCCTCATCTGTAAAATGGGGATAATAACAGTATCTCCCTCAAAAGGCTGCCAGGAGGATTAGAAGAATCACTATCTGTAAAGTGCTTAGAGCAAGTCCTGCTGAGTATGAAGCGCTTTGTAAGTGTTAGGCATTACTAGCAAAGCAAAAGCTGGTTTGGTGAGTCTCTTTGATACTGGCGGTGACCTGCTCACAGAGGTAGGTAAGTCCCAAGGGAGGGGCGGGGTGGGAGCTGGGTCTTACCTATCACAGAGACGGCGCTGAGAGGCACAATCAGCGAGAGCGGGGCGAAGGCGTAGGAGGCAAACACGCCCAGCTCGCCCAGCAGCATCAGGAACAGGCCCAGCCACCATGTCTTGGTCTTGAAATAGGCCCGAGGGTCCTTGGAGCCCGCGAGGCGGATGTGACAGTACTTCTAGAAATCCGAGAAAAAATGCGATTTGTCCAGATCTCCAGGAAAAAGATGCTAAGATGCACGAATCCTAAATCCACTCCCCACTTTTAAAAATAGTTTGGGGAGACCTGTCAAGTGTTTTTGGAGTTCTGACTCAGAGAAGAGTAAAGCAGTAGTGATCTAAACCTTAGGTTGCTATTCTGAGACAGTAGTTCTCAAATTGGCTGGGAAGCCTTAAATTCCCTGGGAAGCTTTGAAAAAATACATGGGCCTGGGCCTCACCCTCAGCGGGGAGATGTGGGTGAGGCCTGGAAATGTGCATTTCTGATGCACATCACAGGCAACGAGCAGTCTGGGGTGGGAGCCATGATCTAAGGACCCCCACTTTAGCCTGGCCCTTGGGTTGACTTTTCCCTCTAATAGCAATGCCCAGGAGTCCCCGTGTTCAGTGTGCCCACTTGGATACACTCCTTTCCGTAGAGATGCTGGCTGCTCTGCTGGGCAGCCCTGTGGGTGCTAGTGGACGCTGCTCTCCCTCGGGTGGATACTTGGCCCAAGCATGGACAATATTCCTGGTTCTGGACATGTGAACTTGGGACACAGACCCTGAGGCAGTAACTAAGGAAAGCCAGAAAGGCATGTTGACTTAGAGGGTCAAGGCTGCCATGTGGGGAGGATCTTGATGAGGGCTGCTGGTCTGCAGAGAGAAGAGAGGGAACCACATAAGGAGCGAAGAGACCATGCAGCCTCGGAAACACACAGAAACACACACGTGTGTGTATGTGGAAGCAGAGTGTTCATGTGCCTGCTCCAGAGGGGCAGAGCGGCTCGCCGAAGCTGGAAGCTGTGCAGCGCTGGGGGAAAGCATTGGCCAGTGTGCTGTGGGATTTGTCCTGCTGGCAGGTGTCAAGTCTTGGACTGGGTTTCCCAGAAGCAGTCCCTGAAACAAGGGCTGGGGAGCAGGGAGTTGATTTGGGAGGTGATTCCAGGAAGCATAAGTCAGGGAGTGGGAAAGTGAGACAGGGAAGGGAGGAGGGCCAGTGAAGGGTGCTTTCACGGTGAGTTAGTGCTTTGGGCAACTGGGGCTCAGTCATTCTGAGAAACACTGTGAACTCCCCTCAGAACCATCCTACCCAAGGACGGGGGCCTGGAGCATTTATCCACTGACTCCCATCCCCCACTGGTTGAAGGCTGCCCCGGGGCATTAACAACCGCCACCAGCGCCCAACACACACAGCTGGCTTCCCAGCTGCACCTGCAGCCAGTGGGGCCAGTTCCCATGGTGTTGTCAACTGGCTCTAAACCACAGCTGTCTGTGAGCTCAACTAGGCCGAGGAGTTATGGGGCAGGGCGTACACAGCAGCTGCTCCAAGGCACCCCCCAGAGACTTTTAAGTAACGGAGAGCACTGTCTTCATGGTTGAGGGGTGATGGGGGATGAAGCAGGGGCAAAGAATCAAGAGAGATTCTGGAACAACCTAAAAGGTATTGTCCCAGCCCTGGGATGGAATAGGCAATGTCCCCCAGAGAGGAGGCAGCCGGGCCTGCACCAGATACCCATCGGCTGTATCTCTGCCCCAGGCAGTGCTGGTGACTGAAACGTACCTGGAGGTTAAGTGCAATGCTGACCACAAGGTGTCCGAAAATCGCCAAGAGGGCACCGATCAAGTTTTCCTGTAAGGAAAGTTCACAGGAGCAGACATGAGCTGGGCCTAAGCCAAAGGGCCCCAGGACACATTGGAATCCAACTGTTTGTGGTCCCAAAACAAAACCAACAACACCCCTCACAAAGCCACGCCCCCCAGACACTCCAGTGGAATTTTTCTACCCGAGTTTACTCTGGCTGCCTTGCTGGTTTACAGAACACGGCCTGCGATGGGACACTACCAGAAAGCACCATCCTTTGTCCTCCAGTCACAAGGACTTGATAAGGCCTAAATCTGCTCTTCCAGTTCCCTTAATGTATTGACTTGGTATGGTCTTGCGCAGAAAAGCAATGTTCAGAGATCAGAATTTACAAGAAAAACACAGGCAGGGATACTATTTGCCATCTAATCAATGGAGTCTTCCTATTCCCAGAGGGGTCTCAATGAGGCTCCTTTAAGTGGCAAAGTTGCTTAGGGCACTTTTAATTATTTAATTTATAAAAATTTAATTTATGTCACCTTAAGAATGACGTTCAGATTCCTTAGCACGGCATTTTTTAAAAAACTTTATACAATGATTACCAAACGTATATTCACTGTAGAATAATTAGGAAATATAAATGAAAAGAACAAAAACGCAAAAAAGATAAAAGCCATCTGTCACTCTAAAACCCCCAGAGATAGTTACTGCAAACATTTTGATTTTTGTAAAAATTTTTTTCTGTCCATGAATTTTGATGTCAATGGCAGTGTTAATTTATTTTTATAAAAATAATATTATAATTTGTTTTATAACCTGTTCCTTTACCTAAGATATTATAAATACATTCTCTTGACAGGCATATCTAATTCACCATTTTTAATAAATGTCAAAATAACTTACCATTTGGATGTGCATTTCTATCATTGCTTCTGTATTATTGGATACTTAGGCTATTTCCTTTTTTAAAAACAATGCTGTGATCCAACATCCTAGTTCATGCATTTTTGTGCATTTATGAAGATTAATCCCTTGGGATAAATTCTTAGAAGTGGGACTGCTGGGTCAAAGCGTACATGGCCCAGCATTTAAACCACACTGTGTTATGTGCTCAACACACCCTCCAGCATTATCCTGCTAAACACCAAAGGAATGCATCATTTTAACCAAATAGGAATCCTCTCTTCCCAGCATGGGCTTTCCCAACTCCTCCTTTGCTCAAGAGTCTCCTCCTGGGCTTCCCTGGTGGCACAGTGGTTGAGAGTCTGCCTGCCGATGCAGGCGGCACGGGTTCGTGCCCCGGTCCGGGAAGATCCCACATGCCGCGGAGCGGCTGGGCCCGTGAGCCATGGCTGCTGAGCCTGCTCGTCCAGAGCCTGTGCTCCGCAACGGGAGAGGCCCCAACAGTGAGAGGCCCGCGTACTGCAAAAAAAAGAGTCTCCTACCACTGGTGCCCTCCCTTGTGAAATCTGCATGTTCTTCAAGGCCTGGGCCAGGCCCAAGTGAACCAGCAGTGAACATCAAGACAAACTCAGTCCAGTAAAAATTAATTAAAAAAAAAAAAAAAAAGACAAACTCAGTCCTTCAATCCCTCTGGAAGGACAGATAATCAGTAAGCAGTAAGGGGGATAAAGTCAACCCTCTATCCCGCCTCCTGCCCCCCTCTTCCCTTCCCTCTCCCAGAGTGCTGAGGGCCCATAGAGCTGAGGGGCCCTTCCCAGAGAAGGGCAGTCGCTGTGGGATAGGGCGGGAGGAGGGCAGAGGAGGCCTGCTGAGGGAAACCACCATGGCTGTCCCCGACTTCTCCCCTTCAAGGTGCAGTGCTGCAGCATAAAGGGAAGATGCTGAGCTGGGTGCCCGGAGACCTGGGATCTGGTCCCAGCTCTGCCACCACGTTGCTACATGGCCTCAGACAAGTCCCCTTCCCCTAACCAGGCTTGTGTGTCCTCTCTGGATGACCTAAGTGCTGGCCCAGACGACTGCAAAGGGCCCCTCCGGCCCTGACCCAAGCTTCTGGTCACAGCCAGACTGCTCAGAGAAACCAAGTGATGATCATGCCAGACAAGAAACCAACCAATTCATTTCACATAAAATAGCTCATTAACTGGAGGTTATTGGGGGCATCTCCTGGGACCCAAAGGAGCTGGCTTCCACTGCTTCCCAATACAGCTCTCAGCCTGAGCTGCACTGGCTCGGTCCTTCTCCATCTCCACTGTTTCATGCTTTTTGGTTTCTTTTCAGTTAAACAGAAGCCATGTCCGTCCTGCAGGATCACAGAATCTCAGAGCTAAAAGGGTCACTGGAGGCCAATCAGGCCAGGGTTCCTAGATATGTCAATGGGGTTCCAAGGCAAAAGGCATCATGTGGTTAGATAAGTTTGCAAAACGCTGTATCCTCCATCCAGTGCACTGGCCCAGTAGAGGCTCTCAGAGGCAGTTTCTCCTTATCTAGCTCAGGTTTCCCAAACCCATTTGGCTCTAGAGATCTTAGCTTAGAGTCCATCCACTGGCATCTGTAGTACCTCTGCGATTCTCACCAGCCTGACATTTTAATCACTTTCCTTTCCTTCTGGTAACAGCACCCCGATTGTGCTGTGGAGGACTCCCTGCCTCCCCCCTGCCTCCTCATTGGATACTCCTGTTGGGACTGTCATTCAAAGGGCTCCAGTCTCCTCTCCTAGACAAGGATGGGCCTGTGACCCACGCTTGATCCAAGCCAGGCAGGTCAGAAGCTCTCTTTCTGGGCTCCAAATCCTGGACTGAGAAACACAAAGGCGGAAAAAGGCTGGTTCACTCCTGCCCGAGGTGAGGTTTAGCCAAGTCAGACCCCTGGAGCCTTCCTGGTTCCTGACCTTCTGAAGCTGGCTTCTCCAGCTCTTCCTTCTTTTCCGGAAGCAGCCCCACAATCTTGTTTGCTTACGAGCTAGTTTCTGTTACTTGCAACCAAAGAGCCTAATAGAGTCAAGGCTTCACAGAACAGAGTTTGGGAATATGTTTATTATTATTAGTCCAACTCCTAGTAAATATGTGTCCCCCCTCACTTTTATAGACAAAAACGGGGTAGCTTTTATGGACAAAAAAGGCTATGTGCACTTACTTTGCTTTTTTAAAAAAATTATATGTGTTATTAAAATAACAGATTCCCTGATCTGGTTTTTTGGAAACAAAACCTTAACAAGGAACTAAGTTATTCTTATAAGTCTAACAAACTGCACTTATGAATATAAGGAAACTGAAATTCTCTTAAATACTCCAGCTGTTCACATACAATAAAATTCTCTGACAACTTTAATTTTAAAAGACTTCTGCTTCCAGTAAGACGGAGTAGACATTCTTTTTCCTATGCTTCCTGCTACGCACAACTAAAAACCCTGGACATTATATATAAAACAAACATAAGAAGACTGAAAGGTGGACAGAAGAAGGCGGACAGGCTAAGGAGCTTGAGACCTGAGGAACCACACGGTAGGGAGTTCCTCGAGTTTTCTTTTTGCCTCATGTATCCAGACTTGGAGCTGAAGAAACTGGCAACTTGGAAATAGCAACAGGTGTGACCCAAAAAAGCCCCAAGAAAAGCCTGCACTCTGGTCGGAGAACAAGGAAAGGAGCAGCCAGGCCAGGCAGAAGGGTTTTAGACAATAACTGATGTGCTCCAAACACTGCCGGAAAAAAAAAAAAAGGCTCTACCCTGCCCCTGCCAGCACAAGCCAAGCAGGGAGCTTAGCTTTCCACCCTTTGGAGGCTGTAACAAAGCAACCCAACTCCCCTGCTGGGACTATCAGAGAAAGCCAAGTGGGCAGCTGAGGCCAGCGATGAGGCGGTACCCCCCTCCCCCCAGCGTCAGTAGAGACCACAGGGAGACTAGACCTCTGCCCCACCTGGCAGTCACGAAGCACCCCTTCTCCTCCCCACTGTGGTGGTATCAGAGGAGGCCTGGTGGAGAGGCAAGATTCTTCCCACTAGACTTTCACAATTACATTGTCCTGAACTTGGGGTTATCATTTGTAGTAAACTGCAGTGACAGCTGCCAACAATTCCTCCCATCCCTGTATGCATGCGCTATGACTCCCCTCAAGAGGTGGGGTCTTTTCCCCATCACTTGAACCTGGGTTGGCCTGTGACTTGCTTTGGTCAACAGAATGAGAGAGAAGTGAAGTTCTGGGATTTCCGAGCTCAGGCCTTACAGGTTCTGCTTTTGTTCGGAGGGGAACCCAGCCACATGTAAAAAAGCCCAGCCTGTCCCCCAAAAGAGAGAGAGGTCATGTGGAGGGCCAAACAGATATATGAGTGGGCCCAGTCAACACCAAGAGGAGAGAGAGGCACAGCCACCTCAGCCCACTCCAGCTGATTTAACCCATCCCAGCTGAGGTTCCAGACATGAGTGAGGACCTCTTGGATTCTCCAGCTCCAGCCCCAGCCAAGCAAAGATGCAAAGGCAGCCACCACTGCTGAGCTCTGCTCGAATTCTTTCTTTTTAAAAAAATTTTACTGTGGCATAAACACTTAACATAAGATATACCCTCTTAATAAATTTTTAGTGTGCAATACAGTATTTTTAACTGCTGGAAAATGTTGTACAGCAGATCTTAGAACTTATTCATCTGCCATAACTGTGACTTTACGCCCAATGATTAGCAACTCCTTACTGCCACCCTCCCTGCCAGCCCCTGGCAACTGCCATCCTACTGTCTGATTCTATGAGTTTGACTATTTAAGATACCCCATGTAAGTGGAACCATGCAGTATCTGTCCTTCCGTGACTGGATGACTGCCTTAGTCAGTTTGGGATGCTACAGGGATGCTAACAAATACGATAGACTGGTGGCTCAACAGACTTTCATTTCTCACAGTTCTGGAGGCTGAGAAGTCTAAGATTAAGGCGCTGGCTGATTCTTTTCCTGGTGAGAGACGCTTCCTGGTCTGCAGATGGACACCTTCGTGCTGTGTCCTTACATGGTACAGAAAGAGAGCTCTGTCTCTCTCTTAATAATGCCACTAATCCCATGTATGAGGTCCACCGTCACAACCTAATTACCTCTCAAAGTCTGCATCTCCAAATACCATCACATTGGGGATTATGACTTCAATACATGAATTTGGGGTTGGGGGGGAGGCGAGGCACATTCAGTCTAGCACTTATTTCACTTAGCGTAATGTCCTCAAGGTTCACCCATGTGGTGGCATGTTCCAGGATTTCCTTCTTTTTTAAGGCTGGGTAATACTCCATTGTAGTATATACCACATTTTCTTTCTTCATTTATCAATGGACATCTAGGTTGTTTCCACACCTTGACCACTGTTGATCGTGCTGCAATTAACAACAGAGTACCACTATCTCTTCGAGATCTTGATTTCAATTCTTTTAGATCCTGTCCAGACTCCTGACTCATAGAATTGTGAGCAGTAAAATGGTTGTTGTTTTTAGCTACTTAGGTTTTCAGGTGGTTTGTTACCCAGCAATAGCTAACTGACGTGCTTTCTCAGTGGACCAACGTTGCTTAATGATCCAGCAATTTTTGGCTGGGACTCAAGATGTGACTCTATTCCAGACATTTACTAGTGGGCGGCTTTGATCGTCCATCTGATCTGAGTACGGATCACTCTACTGCTTGGTCATCTCCCCCCTTTTTTGCTCAGTTAAGGTATTTTAATGTCTTCCCATCTTAATGCCTGGTTCTAAATGCTCTTTAAGGCCATTCTATGAACTCAGAATATCTTTCTTTAATGTGTCACTACCTTTTTCATTGAGACAAATTCAAAAATCATAAAAGTCAGCATTTTGACGTTTTTAAAGTGTACCATTCAGTGTTTTTTTTTAGTATCTTCACAATGTTATAAGTGATGCCATTGAAAATGGTGGAATAGAGAAGAACTCCAGGGATCCATCCCTCCAGTAAAACAATGAATGAACTGGCAAACACTGTCTGAATCAACTTTTCTAGAACTCTGGAGTCTAATTAAAAACTTATAATAAAAAGGGGAAGCCTTGGTGAAGAAAGAAGCAGTTGCCTTATGGTCAGAAAGCAATGTGGCATTTTAAATTGCTTGCCAACCATCCCTTACACTCCAGACCTATGGCAGTCATGAGGGCAGAGGGAGCAATAAGGACCTTATTTTTAAAAAATAATTGTGGTTGTGGGGCTTCCCTGGTGGCGCAGTGGTTGAGAGTCCGCCTGCTGATGCAGGGGACACGGGTTCGTACCCCGGTCCGGGAGGATCCCACATGCCGTGGAGCAGCTTGGCCCATGAGCCATGGCCGCTGGGCCTGCGTGTCCAGAGCCTGTGCTCCGCAACGGGAGAGGCCACAACAGTGAGAGGCCCACGTACCGCAAAAAAAAAAAAAAAAGAATAGGTACCTGTATATGTATAACTGATTCACTTTGCTGTACACTTGAAACTAACAAAACATTGTTAATCAACTATACTCCAATATAAAATTAAAATTAAAAAAAAAATTGAGGTTGTGGATTCCAACCTGTCTGGCAGCTCCCTGAAGGAACAGCACAAGGGCTTGCCTTTATTTTGCCTGACTTGGAGCAGTACCAGGGCTGGGGGGCGGGGGCAGCTTCCGGGATGCTTTTGCTGAAAGAATTTAAAGTCACAAGTGTTGGCTGCAGCATCCTGAGGCGAGGGACAGCACTGGGATGCACAGTACACAGAAGGAAAAGCCTGAGCAGGAAGAGCTGGGAAAGAAGATACGGGGGTGCGGGGTGGAGAGAGAGAGGGCTTTTAAAAGCTCCGGTGTATCCTGGGGAATCAAGACTATTCATATACCCAGGGCTGGATGCGTGCTCCAAAAACACTTGAGAAGATGCTAAGCCTTCACCTCAGGTGGCCTTCAGGCTGGGCAGAGCAGCAAGTAAAAGTGAAGGCAGAGCTGTAAATAGACTGGTAAACGATGGAGTAGTGCCCCAGCACAGAGCCAGTCTGCAAAGACTGGGAGAGGTTTTTTTCTTTTTTCTTTTTTCCTCTTTTTGGCTCTAGGTATTTAACAAAACTATCAAAACAAAACTGACCACCGAGCTAACAGACACAGACTTGGATAGGCCACACACAACAGAAAACACAGACTTTACAAAAAGAGTTGAGAAAAATCACTAAACAAGCAAACAATAAGAAACCACAACAAGCATCAACAACAAACAGGAGGCCGGGTGTGGATCTGATTTCCGGAGCTGCCACATAACCTTGAAAACGTCCAGATTTCATCAAGTTGTGCCGTACCGATATCTAAATGCAGAACACTTCTGTCATTCCTCAAAGGAGCCCCAAACCCACTAGCATTCATTCCCTGCTTCCCCTCCCCTCACTTCCTGGCAACCACTAGTCTACTCGCCGTCTCTATGTACTTGCCTATTCTGGACATTTCATATAAATGGAACTCTACAATATATGGTCTTTTGTGACTGGCTTCTTTCACTTAGCATAATGTTCTTAAGGTTCATATGAACCTTAAGAACTGGTTCATAGGAGCCTTAAGAACTGGTTCACATGAACCAGTACTTCATTCTTTATTACGGCCAAATAATATTCCATTATATGGATATACCATTTTTTGTTTATCTGTTCATCAGTTACATGTAAATTATTTCCACTTTTTGTCTATCATGAATGTTGCTATGAACATTTGTGTACATCTTTTTGCATGAACATATGTTTTCAGTTCTCCTGGGTATATTCCACTAGGAGTGGGATTTCTCAGTCATATAGTAACTCTGTGTTTAACTTTTTGAGGAACTGCCGAACTGTTTTCTATGGCGGCTACAGCAAATTACATTCCCACCAATCAAGGGTTCTCATTTCTCCACATTATTGCCAACACTTGTTATTTTCCTTAAAAAAAAAAAAATTACGATAGCCATTCTAAAGAGTGTGAAGTGGTATCTAATTGTGGTTTTGATTTGCATTTCCCTAATGACTAATGATGTTGAGCATCTTTTTAGGTATATATTGGCCATTTGTTTATCTTCTTTGGAGAACTGTTTATTCAAATCCTTGGCCTATTTAAAAAAAATTCACATATAATAGAGTTGACTATTAATCATCTTAAAGTATACAATTCAGTGGCATTTAGTACATTTTCAATGTTGTGCAACGCTTTGCTTATTTTTGTGTTTTTTTTGCGGTACGCGGGCCTCTCACCGCTGTGGCCTCTCCCGTTGCGGAACACAGGTTCTGGATGCGCAGGCTCAGCGGCCATGGCTCACGGGCCCAGCCGCTCCGCGGCATGTGGGATCTTTCCGGACCAGGGCACGAACCCATGTCCCCTGCATCAGCAGGCGGACTCTCAACCACTGCGCCACCAGGGAAGCCCACTTTGCTTATTTTTAAATTGAGTTGTCTTTTTATTATTGAGTTGTAAGATTTCTTTATATGTCTGGATACTAAACCCTTGTCAGATATACGATTTGCAAATATTTTCTCCTATTTTGAGGGTTATAGTTTACTTTCTTGACAGTGTGCTTTGATGAACAAAAGTTTTAAATTTTGATTAAGTTTAATTTATCTATTTTTTTCTTTTGTTTCTTGTATGGTTTTTGGTGTCATCATTTTAAAAAATTGTTGTCTAATCCAAGGTCACAAAAATTTGTACCTATGTTTCTTTCCAAGAGTTTTATAGTTCTAGCTCTTAGATTTAGGTCTTTGAATTAATTTTTTAATTTTGAATTAATTTTTTTTACATGGTATGAGGAAGGAGTCCAACTTCATCCTTTTACATGTAGATATCCAGTTGTCCCAGCATCATTTGTTGAAAAGACTGTATATTCTTTCCCTATTGAGTGGTCTTAGCACCCTTGTCAATAATCAATTGACCACAGATGTGTGGGTTTATTTCTGGTCCCTGTATTGTAGTCCACTGATTTGTACGTCTGTCCTTATGCCAGTACCACATTGTTTTGATTACTGTAGTTTTGTAATAATTTTTGAAATCATGAGTCCTCCAACTTTGTTCTTCTTTTCCCAAGATTGTTTTGGCTAGTTGGAGTCCCTGGCATTTCCACAGAATTTTAGGATCAGTTTGTCTCTAATTTCCCTTGTGATTTCTTCATTGACCATGGGTTAATTTTCACATATTTGTGAATTTCCCTCTTTGCTGCTGTGAATTTCCTTCTGTTATTAATTTCTCATTTCATCCCGCCACAAGAGAGGCCACAAGAGAAGCTGGGGCTACTCTTCATTGCAGTGCATGGGGTTCTCATTGCAGTGGCTTCTCTTGTTGCGGAGCATGGGCTCTAGGCGTGCAGGCTTCAGTAGTTGCAGCACGCGGGCTCAGTAGTTGCAGCACGCGGGCTCAGTAGTTGCAGCACGCGGGCTCAGTAGTTGCGGCACACGGGTCCTAGAGGGCATGTGCTTCAGTAGTGGCAGCATATGGGCTCAGTAGTTGAGGTGCGTGGGCTCAGTAGTGTGGCTTGCGGGCTCCAGAGCACAGGCTCAATAGTTGTGATGCATGGGCTTAGTTGCTCTGCTGCATGTGGGATCTTCCTGGACCAGGGGTCGAACCCGCGTCCCCTGCGTTGGTAGGCGGATTCTTAACCACTGCGGCACCAGGGAAGTCCCAGCCTGAGTTCTTTTACATGGCTGGCCAGCTCTTCTACTAGAGAGAGCTCAGCCTTTGGAAACTGACAGACTGGGTTTGTTGTAAATATTAGAAATAAACATGACAGCAATAATGACAAACAACAGTACTTATTGAGCACTTACTACATGCCAAGTACTATTCCAATTACTTCATATATATTAACTCATTTAATCCTCATAACAACTCTATAAGGTAGGTAGTATTATTATCTAATTTTACAGTGAGGAAGCTGAGGCACAGAGGATATGAGGTAGCTGGTAAGTGGATGAAGCAGGACTGGAACCCAGGTAGCCTGACATTAGAGCCTATGCTCTTAACTATTATGTCAAGCTATGGAATATTTAAAGCTCTAGAACAATGCCTGACACAGGATAAGTATTCAATAATTAGTAGCTATTATCAAGGGCTGGGGAATTGGTTCTTGACTCAAAGGTTCCTAGGCTAGTGCAGAATACAGACACTTTACAGAGGAGGGAAGAATAGCATTCCAGACACTTATTCACTTATTCAGTGCCTAGTGTGTGCCATGCACTGACTGCCAACGTGCCATGCACTGTCCCGGTCCTCATGCAGTATATATTAAACACCTGATTATTTTTAAGCACACTTCAGTTAGAGCTACCTAGGAGAAGCACAGATGCCTGATCTAGTGTGTGAGAGACCCAGGATTAAGGGAAGTCAGGGAGGCATCTTTGAAGAATGGTTTCAGAGAGAGGTCTGAAGACGTAGAGTGATGGGGGTGGGGTGGGAAGCCCCCATGGTGGGAATGAGCACGGTGCCTTTGCGGAACGGAAAGAAGGTGATGTGGAGGGGTAAGACCCAGGGGGAAGTGGGCTCAAAGGCACTGAGAGGTAAAAGGGGATGTGTGTGTGAGAGCTTGAGGACCAATGAGGGCTTCTATATAGCTGGGCGAGGGTCCACAGAAGACAGAAGAAACGTGAGTGCAGAGGGATAAGGCTTAGGGGTGGGCTGGTCAGATTGGGAGGGGGCTTCTCTACTTCAAAGGGTTTGGATTTGGGCTTGGAGATGATAGGGAGGCTCTGAGTGATGTCATTAGGACTGTTTCTAAAAGAGAAATCAGGGTAGCAGGATCTAGAAGGCCATATCCTTCAGATTGGGGGGCCCAGAGACTCTCTTCTACAAAGGTTTTGCTGATACTGACAGTTTTAAGGGATTCAATCACCATATCCTCATTTCCATCTGTGCCCTTTGCTAGCTTCCCATTGTTCCCCTTCCTTACTTTTCTCTGTAGCTTCCTCCCACTTTATCAAAGAAAGGTTTGTCCTTCACTCATGTGGAATCTTACTCTGGTACATTGCCCCAAATTGTAAAACCACTAAGAAACCCAGGGGAATTTTGAAATTTTGTTTCCTGGGAGATTTCTTTAGTGATAAATGCCCATTCTAGGAACTGTTTTCTCTCCCCCTCTCATACGTATTCCTGTAAGCCATGACAGATATCAGAATGGGATAACTTGGCCCTTGTTAACATATTCTGAAATCAGAAAGTCTGATTTAACTGATGTTTGTACAATAAAAACTAGCTTTGTTAATTAGGTTATACCTACAGTTGTAAGTTTTGACAAAAATATATTCAAGCTAGGGATAAATACATGTACAAATATTTATAGTAAATATTTGCATTATATTCTAGAGTTAAAATATATGTATTACAGTACAGTAAGGGCAAAGGTGTAGTAAAATTAATCATATTTCAATTTCCCCAATCCTTTCTGGATATATGAGATTAACCCAATGTGCCTCTAAGTGAAAAAAGTGACCGGCATAATTGATCATGCTTTTTTGGTAAACTTCACGGAAACTGTAAAAGCAAAAACAAATCCTGTTCTAAATTAAGTATGTCTAGTACGTTGCTTTGAACAAAAATGAATGAGGTCCTAATCATACAGTTAGCTGATAGGTCAATAAAACTAGTTTATCACTACTTGATTTTTAGCACATAACTTGGAAGGAGTTGAAAGAATTCAGTGATACTGCTGTAACAATACTTCTTCCATTCGGGGTACATGAAGAGACTCAGCACTTCTAGCCATAAAAACCAAAGCTTGCTACAGGATTGATGCTAAACCCTATCTCATTCTACCAATTAATAATATTTACCTTGAATATTGAAAATCAAGTCCAAATCTTTTCAGATACATTTTTCTAATACAAAGTTATTTTTGTTCAATAATGATGATAAAAATTTATACTGCATTAATCAACTGCTTTTATTCAATTGTATAAAAAATTCTGTATTGAATCAATATCTATGAACCTTATATCAAAGGAAATTTTAAAAAAGAAATTTGGTTACATACTCTACATTCTTTCTTGTAAAGAAGTATGATAGATGTCCGTAAAAATTTTAAGTATTGAAAGACAGACACATATAAACAAAGAAGAACAAGAGTGTTTTTGCTCACCACCCAATTCTGCAAGGATTAAGCTGTAATTTGTTGCAGTCGATAACCGACAATACACTCTGAACGGAAATTAAGACAATGACAGGATGCTCTGTGCTTGGACAAGCAGGCCCCTTAGATAGTTAGATGCACATCTCAGGAAGAATTTTAATGAACCCAGATTCTTGCATCTTCCCACACATTAAAAAAAGCACTAAATCATTAACTTGAGATATCTGTTCTCTGACCAGCAGTAATCTTTTACCAAGATGTATACTTTACCGCATGTATTTCCTAGCCAAAAATCACATACGTATAAACTGGTTTCCCCCTCAACCTCTTCAGAACAGCTTCCTCAGAGCTACTGAGCGTCTGTCTCCCAGGCTATAGTCCTCAGTAAGGTCTCTGAAAAAAACTTAAGTCACAACTCTTAGGTTGTGTGTTTTTCTTTAAGCTGACACAATTTTGGGATAAAATTCTGTGGGGAAATGGAAGGGAAACAGAAATTCAAGAAGGAAAAGGAATGATGTAAACTTTCCAACTGTTAAAGAAGAGTCTTTTCAGAAGTCTGATGGTAGGGATCAATGGTCTTTATATTCTGGGGGCTTTAGTTAAGTACGTGTAAGAGTTTAAAAAAAATAATTTAAATGTGTCAGGAATTACATACTTCGTGAATATTTAAACTTATAATCATAAGTTTTAGATGTCAATGAAAAGAAAGTGTGAGGAAATACACAGTGTTTCCTTAGAGGGGCAAGTTTGAGGACCTCAAAGGAAGCCCTTCACTACATGTGGTTCCTAAGGATTGAAAGCAAGGACCTCAACCTCATGGGAGGCAAAGAACTTGGGGCCAGGCAGGCACTCTGCCTAATAACTCAGTTTACCTACGCTAATGAGTAAATTGTTACAAAGTGTTAAGTGGCAGTGATTTTGCAGGAACTGCCTTCGGCAGGTAGGAGACAAAAAGACTCCGGTTGCTGCTCCAAAAACACTTCAAAGCTGCTTTAACACCTTAGTGGGAGACAGGGGAGAGCTGGAAACAGGCCCCAGGAACTGTGCAGAAACGGAGACCTGAGCAGGGGCTGCTCAGAGGACAGCTACAGGTTCAGGGTCGGCAGGCTGCTGAGACCTGCTTCACTAAGCTTCCGTTCCGCTCTCTTCTGCTAGTTGGGATGACGGTGCCCCTCTGTCAGAGCTGGTGCATGAACTTCTCGAGATCATTTGGAAGAAACACTTAACTCAGTAAATAAGAATTAGGGTGAACCATAAAAATTGCCAATATCCAACCAGTTTTGACCTACAAAAGTGGTAGTTTCTTTTGGTTCAACCTACAACTGATGGCCACTACATTATTATTACCCAGAGATACCAAGCTGTCCTCTGATGAGACTGAATCCACAAGGCTGCTGGAGAATGTGCTGTGAAATGTGACATAAAATGGAGTCATTTAAGTCAGGGTTTTAAAATGGGGCTGGGGGGTTTCCCTGGTGGCGCAGTGGTTAAGAATCCGCCTGACAGGGCTTCCCTGGTGGCGCAGTGGTTGAGAGTCCGCCTGCCGATGCAGGCGACACGGGTTCATGCCCCGGTCCAGGAAGATCCCACACGCCGCGGAGCGGCTGGGCCCGTGAGCCATGGCCGCTGAGCCTGCGCGTCCGGAGCCTGTGCTCCACAACGGGAGAGGCCACAATAGTGAGAGACCCACGTACCACAAAAAAAAAAAAAAGGTTAAAGGTTACCATAATAATATTTATGGAGCATTTATATATAATATCACATGTATTTTATATATATATATATATGTCAGGCATGGCACTAAGCCCTTTCTACGCATCACCTTTGAGCCACAAATAACCCTATGAAGTGGGTACTACTATGAGTCCTATTTTTAGCACACAAGTTGGAAGGAGTTTAGAGATGAACGAAGGAAGACTCAGAGTAGTTAAATAACCTGTCCAAGGTGAGGATGGGAGAACTTAAAGCTAGAGGTCTGACTTCCAGTTTCCTGATGAGAATCTGTGTCCCACTGTATTCTCTGGGGTGTCCTTCAAAGGTGGCAAGATAAAGAAAAAAAGATCCCTACCTTGTAAGGGCTACATTCCCACTAATGACACAGGAAGCTGAGGTTTCTTTTAAAAGCCATTACCTCAAGCATATTAATCTCCACTCATAACGACTGGCTACAGACACAGTTAGTAACAGCGCAATACAACTTCACGCTCTTTCATCCAAGGGTTTCAAAGGGCTTCGTCAATGCTAATTATGCCCCAAACCCTTGTGATGTGGTGGCTGGTTCAATTTTATGAGCATTTAAAGTCAAGCAAGGAAGCTGCCAGCAGCCCAGGGGTTACACAATTTGAACACACACCTACCCGCCGCCCTCAAGTGCCTGGTGGAGGGCAATTCAGAGTTGAGGCGACAACCAGCAGGGCTCCTGACGTTAAGTCCCTCCTCCAAACCTCAGCACTGGAAACTGTGAAATGGTGGTGTCCAGGTCTACTGGCAGGGAGGGAGGAGGACAGCAACGGGAAACTCCAGCTCTGGACACTCTGCTGGGAGACTTCTCGACCCAGCATGCTCTGCTTTTGGCTGAGGAACCACCCGGGGGTTTTCACCAAAGTTATTCAAAGTGTTAAGTGCTCGTAAGTACATGTGGACGGCTAACCCAGGACAGGGATTCGATCTTGGGATCAATGACTCTGTGCCTTACGAAAAGGTGCAGACTGAAACACCGGTGCTCCCACTGAGGGGCAGGTTCAAGCCATGGCTCCAACAGACCCAGCCCTCAAGGGAAGGGGGCAGCAGACCCAAAGTCACTTCCCTCTCTGCTTCAGGTAACCGATACAGATTTTGAAGACCAGCAGACCTGGGCTGGGGTCCTGCCTCTGCCACTCACTGCTGTGTGACTTCAGGGCAATCACTCTGAAGCCTCAGCTTCCCCTCTGAAAAATGAAGCTGACCGTAAACCCTCATGTAATAAATATTAAAACAATTCTAGCTGCTACCATTATTATTTTTACAATTTTTATTTGTATCATCATCATTAGCATTAGCAACAGCTCTAAGGACCCTTCTGGCTCTGATAGTCTCTGATCCGAGAACTGATCTTTCACCAGTTACAACTCTGAAAGAAAAGAAACTGTTCGCAGAAAAGCAGCCACAGGTCGCAGAGGCAGGAAACCTTGGATACTGGCATCCAAGTGAAACCTCAGCTCAGATCTCCTGTTCCAGCGCCTGCTTTACATCTGCCAACAACACATCTATTTACGTACCGCAGTGACAAGACTGTCATCACTTGCTATTTAAACTGCACTCTCAGTCCCTTGGGCTTAAAATGCTAACAGTTAAGTATAAACTGCATTCTGGCTTGCTCTGAGGGTTACTCATATTCAAATACAAGGGAGGCAGCAGGCTGGCTAATAGGCTCTGCTACACCCGTGACCTGGCTTCAGGCCAGCTCCCTGACGTTTACCTTCTCCAGCAGGTAAGGCGTTACCTTATCTACGACTGCTATTTCGACACTTAATAACCAGTATCAGGGAGAGAAGGGGCGTTGCAGAGTGCCCAGCACAATGTAGGCAAGAGGAAGTGGTGGATAAAACCACGGGCTTTGGCAGAGCACAGGCTTGTTTCAAATTCCAGTTTTATGATCTATTGACTGTGTGGTCTTGGGAAAGTTAATTAACGTCTCTGTGCCAGTTTCCTCATTTGTAAAATGGGGATATAATAGTACTTACCTTATGGGACTTTTGTGAGGATTAACACAGTCCCTGTTATAGTAAACACAACAAATGTTAGTTGCTATTATTATGATGATGATTACCATAGTAATTGTGAATTGGCTATAAAAGTGTGGATAAAGGGCCTATATTTTCCTGCCAGGAAGACTGACAAAGGCTTCATGAAAAAGGTGATATTTGAGCTGGAGCTGGAAGGGTGGGTAGGATTACCACAGGCAGAAAACTGGAGATGGTACAGGCAGCTTCAGTTTCCTTTTCTGTAAATTCAGGTCATCCTCATAACTACCCTATAGGATGAACTTAATGCTGATGTGCAGAGGAATTACATGACTTTCCCCAAGTTATAATGCTACAAAGTGATAGAGCTGGAACTGGAAGCCAGGTCTCCCTGATTCCAAAGGTCATGCTCTTAACACCCTGCTGAATCTCTCTTTTTGTGCCAAATTCTGTCCTAAAGGGTAGATACTTGTGGAAATGGCTTCCCCGCCACCCTTCTAGACTCCTTCAGGGAGGAGATATCTCAATTACCTACATAGCTCCCGCCCCACCCAGCATAGGCACGTATATGGCAGGTGCTCAGTTGAGAGACCTGTTTGCTAAATAGAAGTGAGGCCCGACTCTTGCAGGCTGAAGCAGAGCCTCCAGTGTCAGAGACCCGCAGGGATGCCGACCCTCGGGCAGCTCAGCCTGTTGGTCTCACAGACCACCTTCCCCCAACAACCAGAATCCATTCCCTGCTGGGTAGGGTGAGGGTGGGGCTGTAACTCAGGGCAAACTGCTTGTTTCTAGCCATCCCCCATCAACGTGGACTTGGGGCCTCTCAATGTTTTCCCCAAAGGTAGGAGATGCCTCCAGGAAAACCCACCCAGCCACAAGCCCACAGTGTGGAGACACCATGTTTGCTGGAGGACCCCACCCCCAGCCACTACTGATTGGACGAATGTAGACACCTGACCCAAGCTGGGCCAATCAGATCCTCCCTCTTTTGAACGCGTGATTAAGAGTTCTACCACCTTTCAAGCCCCACGGCCCTTCTTGCCCCTGGGTTCCATGAGCTACCCTGTAGCCTTATAATAATTTTACCTTTCCCTTCAGCGTCTCTGAAACGGATTTTTATTCCTTGCAACCAAAATAGCCTTAAAATCAAAGAGGAAAGAGACAGCTTCCCCTTAGAACCCCTTCCCCTTCCCCCAGGCAGAATTAACTACTCCTTCCTCTGCTCTGTGCACCTTCATCTGTTCCTGTTTGTAACCACGAGACATTTCTGAGTCAAGCGGTGAGTCAAGCCCCTCCTGCATGCCTAGCGCTGGGCTACGTGCTTTCTCATTGATCCATGCAGCCGAGGAGGGATGAGGGATGGAGGGAGGTGTTGCTACTACCATCCTACCCGTAAGAGAAGCTCTGAGGGTTACCTAAGCCCTACATCTAATCACTTGGATAGGAACAGGTAGGGATTTGAAGCCTAGCCTTCTTCCGTTTATTCCCCCGGTACTTCCGTCAGCCCATCACCCTTTGTTCACATGCCTATCTGCCACCTCACTTCTTAAGCTCTTTGGTAGAGTCACTATGACTTATTTACCTTTTCTGAAGATACTTCTGTAATAAGTAACTGAATAAAATTTGTGATTAAAATGGAAACTTACTAGACGCCTCATGGGGGAGAGTGTTCTGTGTCCATTTGGCATCCATTCACCACAAGGGCAATTATATCAACTATATTTTCTTATTTTCTGTATTCTTGATGCACTGGCATTTGTGAGCTCGCTTGCTGGGGAGAGACTGCCTCTTCCAGGGCTATCCAATTTTTTTTTTTTTTTTTTTGCAGTACGCGGGCCTCTCACTGCTGTGGCCTCTCCCATTGCGGAGCACAGGCTCCGGACGCGCAGGCTCAGCGGCTAGGGCTCACGGGCCCAGCCGCTCCGTGGCATGTGGGATCTTCCCGGACCGGGACACGAAGCCGTGTCCTCTGCATCAGCAGGCGGACTCTCAACCACTGCGCCACCAGGGAAGCCCTATCCAATTCTTAGAGATAGCAAAGGGGCATGATCTCTGGGATGTTCACTGCAGCATTTACAGTCATCCCAGATTAGAAACAACCTAAACATCCAACAATAGGAGGTCTTTCCAGCAAATTTTGATACAGCAGCTCAACAGATTACTGCGCAATCATTCAGAAAGCATGCTTTCAATCACTACTCAATGACGTGGGGAAATAGTCCACAAATAAGGTTAAGGGAAACAACCAAGAAACAAAACTCTCTGTACAATCTGATCCCCAATCTGTAATACCAGAAAAAGACAGGAAGGAAATACACAGAAATATGAACAAAGGTTGTCTCTGAGTAATGGAGCAGGTGATTTTTTAAAAAAATCAAGGAATGAATTCCTTTTAAAATATTTCTCTACCTTCCTATTTTTATGTATTTTAATGAACATTTCTTTTGATTACACATTCTCTTGTACGCCTGGAGGGTCTGCCTGTTTCTGCCAGCGATAGGCACGCGGACCCTGGACCTATCTGTTAGCCAATGCTGCACCGTGTTACTTTCTTGTTAGAAAAATATAAAATTCCCAAACCAAAAAAATAAAAGCTCTTGCCTTGTAGGAGAAGGAAGCCTCACTCACAGGGTCAGCACTGCTCGCGGGCGGGAGCTGCTGCAGCTGCAGGGCTGCTCTGTGGGCTCCGTCCATGGTGGTCTAAGGGCACATCCCACCGGGCCTGGTTTGGCAGCTGCAGCTGCTGCTAAGCCATCTTTCCTTGCGGGGTTCGCCTCCTTCCACCAGCCATCACTTTCCCACGCGGAAGAAGTACTTCAAGGCTCTTTTGGCCAATTTACAGCCTTTTCCTCATCTTCCCTCAGAGACGTGCCAGTTTCTAGGTCTCTTCCCAGGCACACAGACAGGGATGCGTTTCCTGATTCTCGCGGTGCTCTAGAGGGTGGGGAAGAACATTAAAAATGCATGTACAAGGAAACACTGAAACATTATCATCTCAAATAAAGATATGGCTCACCTGCCTCAAAGCCTTTTCCCGGCCCTTTAAAAACCCCATCCCTCGCCTCCTTTGCTTCCTTCCTTCCATCATATCCTAATTTAAATGCTACTTTTCTATAGGCTCCCCTACATAAGAAGTAGAACACTACCTACATCTACTTCTCCAGGACTCCAAAGAAAGAAAAAAATCCCACTGCCATAAAAAAGGAACCATCTACATTCTGATGCAGGAAAGAAAGAATGAGAAGAAAAGTTATCTCCATGGAAGATGGAAGAATTGTCCTGCTTCTGAGGGTCAGCCTAGCACAGGTGATACAACATTGGACCAGGAGGGGTAAGACCTAAGTGACCAGATCATTTTGCCTCTGGAGTCTCAGTTGCCTCATCTGTAGAACAGGGGTAAAATGTGGCCTCAAGTAAAACAAGCAATGACGGTAATTCCCATTAACTTCATTGGACTGATATTTTCAGGGCATCTCAAGCTTTTCTACCAAACAGAGAAAGAGGAAGTACGCCCTTAGTGTTATAGGAAGCATGGCCAAAATACCTTCTGCAAGTGCTAAGGGTTTCTTTGACGTCTTCTTATATTTAAAAAAAAAAAAAAAATACAAATTTGGATTCTACTGCAAAGTCTATGTTTATTTATTTTTTTTTTTTTGCGGTACGCGGGCCTCTCACTGTTGTGGCCTCTCCTGTTGCGGAGCACAGGCTCCGGACGCGCAGGCTCAGCGGCCCTGGCTCACGGGCCTAGCCGCTCTGCGGCATGTGGGATCCTCCCGGACCGGGACACGAACCCGTGTCCCCTGCATCGGGAGGTGGACTCTCAACCACTGCCCCACCAGGGAAGCCCTATGTTTATTTTAATATAAAAATATTTTAAATTACTTTTGATCCGCCATGTGCTACCTGTTTTACCTGGGCCAAGTCATTTAACTTTTCAGCCAGTCTCCTCTGCTGTGAAATATGGATATTCGAAGCCCATGTGTTTTGAGAATTTGGTGAAATAATGCATATAAAATATGTGCACAGTGAATGGTCAATGAATGTCAGTTATTATTAGTATTAATTTTATTATTATCGGTCTAATTATTTAATTTGCCTATGAATACACCTTTCTTTCTCTCAAGCAACGAATATTTGAGGGCTTACTGCGTGCCAAACAAAGTCTCTGCTGTGCCTCAAGGTGTCAGAAAGCTGCCTCCTATCTTTCCTGTAGCTTCCAGTTCCTTCTGTTATCTAGCCCTAGGCCCAGGAATTCTGGTTCCTGGTGTGAACAGCACAGTCTTATGTTATAGGACTAACACTGAGTCCAGTATCTAGGAGACATCAGATGCAGGGCTTAGCACAGGAGCAGCACTTAGACAATGTAGCCCAGGTCTCACTTTGTCAAAGGGCCTCAAAGTTAAATGATTGCTTCTGCCTCTAGATGAGGTTATATATTCAGTATATATATACCTGAAGTACACTCATCAGACAACTTTGTAACTCACATCCCATAACCAGACCTCCCTGACTGTAAAGCCCTACGAATATTTGTTTGTAATCTTGTGAAAAGCGTAATTATTATTCACTCTACTTTTATGCCTTAAGAAGGAAGGGTGGCCCAGGGTTCCCTTGATCTCTGAGACCCTCTTAGAGGCTTTTGGCCTGGAGGTGAAGGGGCACTGCAGCACAAATTCTGGGAAGCAGTTTGCTGAATCCCCTGCTCCGTTGCTCCCTGCCGAGATCTAGCCCAAAGCCTGGCACGGTGACCTCCATACATACCTGCTGACTGGCTATAGACAGGCCTGTGAAGCACCTGGTGCACCGTGGCTGCTTCACGGGCAAGAAGAGAACGGATTACTCAGGCCTAACCAACCACGACTCCAGAGATACAGCCCGTATAGCCAGCCCCGCCCACAGCACGTCAGAGAGACCTCAGGGATGTGCCAAGAGGCTGATGGGAATCCAGGCCCCTAACTAACCTCCTTTGCATCAGCTGGTTCCTCCAGGTGGGTTTCTGTTTTTGCCCTCCTTTGTAGCGTCTGTGGTTACTCTCATTTAATTCGCTTTGAAAAAGCAGCTTCCCTCTCTGCCTCAGGAAACCCAGGCCTCTGAGGCATCATGGCCTGCAAAGACAGAAAACTCTCCCTCAGCTGGGTAGCCGTTGGGACTAAAAGCCTTGGAGGAACTCTCTGCAAGTTGCCCTTCCTTATAAGGCACACATTCTTTGCCCAGCGACTCTCTTTTCCTTACTTCAAAGCACTTTTCCAGGACTAACATATGCCCTAGAGGCAAGGAGCCAACTCTGTGCTGCCAGCCACCCCTTAATTTTGAGGCCCCTCACAGCCACCAGTGAGCACAGGGTCGCTGACTCAAAAAAGGAAAGATAATTCACTAGGTGATGGCTTCCACTCCATCCGCCAGCCCTCATCTCAATGAATTACTTCACTGACCCACAGAATACGGTTTCCCAGCCTAGAGAAACGTAGCTCGTGGCTGCTAAGAGTCGGGTCTTGGCTCTGCCTGAAAAACTCAAACACGCCCTTTCCCAACACCTGCAAATTCAGCTTCCGGTTGCTGAGTGCCAGTTACAGGCCAAGCGCTTTCCCTTTCCTGGGCTTTGGCTCACTGAAGGGTTACACGCTAAAGTCCCCACCCAATGCGCAGGAAACAACTGCCAGAGGCCAACATGGATCAAGAAGGCCTTCTCTCATCCACCTGATAACTCCACCGGCTGCTATCGCCCAAGCCGGCGTGTATAGGTACAATTCAGGCGAAGTTACTCTAGTTCACTTCCTGATTTGGTAACGCCTGGCATCACCTTTACTAAGGCAAATCCATGCCCCTCTCCTCGATGCGAAAATGGAAAAAGCATTCTGAGGCAATGAGACCCAAAATGACAAGGAAGATATTTACGGTAGATGATCACAAGTGCATTCGCTTTTCCCGAAACGAAGGGTGAATTCAAGTCCCCCTTCCCCCGCCCTTAGTCTTAATCACTACTCACCGGCGGCGTTTCCGCTAAGGCCCACCTATCAGAGGTTTCTGAGCAATGACTTAGACTCTTCGCGCAACCCGGAGGCACAGCCTCCCAGATTCCTTCCCCAACCCAGCGCTGCCCGAGTGCTGCAGTGTTTTGCTTTCAAGGCCGCGATTTGATTTGCCAGAAAGCCTGCCAGTCAAAAGCTGGCAGGCATTTGGTGCAGACGAGTGGCTGCGAGGAGGGGGTGGGCGGGACAGACCTCCGGCATTGGCTCCGCCGAGAAGCTTGCTTGAAGCGTAGGGGGAGAGCCTTGAGGAGGCGGCGCCCCGCAGGAGCTTTGCGCTCGCCTGGAGAGGGTCCCCTCTAGCGGCCACAGGAAAGACGTTGGAACAAAACTCCGCTCCCTCCTCGGGCTGTGTCTGGAAAGCTCCGGTGACTTGCTCACTCCACTTGCCCTACAGGTGGGCAGCCTGACAGGTGTCCTGCCTCCTTATCCTCAGAGCCCCCTCCCAGGCTTTGCTTCTGCTGTTGCCCCACCCCCACGCTCTCACCAGGTATTCAAATCCTACACATTTTTCAAGGCTCGGTTCCTCCCAAAGCCGCGGGGCATAAAAGTCTCTCCTTGCCTATCCTCCCGGAACACCTGTTGGCAGCACAATATACCAACCCTCCCGGTGCGTCCCCAGCTCAGCAATACTTAAGGTCCACCAGTAAGCCCAGCACTTGAATGCTTCCGTAATGTACAAGTGTAATCATTATGATTGCCTCGAGGATATATTGTACAATACAGGGAATATAGCCAATATTTTATAACTATAAATGGAGTATAAACCTTAAAAAATTGTGAATCACTGTCCTGTACACCTGTAACATATAATATTGTACAGCAACTATATTTCAATTTAAAAATTTTAAAAAATGAGTTGTATTTAAAAAATAATTAGTACGTGCATGGAGCGTCTGCTTTTTCACTCACGTGCATTTCATTTCAGATCCTCTCAACAACCCCCTGAGCGAGACACTGGGCTCATGCCCATTATACAGGTGAAGACATGACATTTGGACAGAGACCTCGATGATGAGAAAGAGGCAGTTGTGGTTCAGACCCTGACACCAAGCGAACTCAGAGGGAACACCCGAGAGCAGGACGAGGTTGACATATTGTAGGAACTGCCCAAAGGACAGCGTGGCTGGTGCGAGATTTTTCTGGCGCGTGGGAAGGGGGAGCGGGACGGGCAAGGGACAGCTTCTATGAAGATGTTTGGATTTCATCCTAAGTTTAAAGGCGAGCCCTTGGAGTGTTCTAAGAGAGCGAATGACAAGATCACTGTGATTGCTCTTAAGTGTGTAAAGAGGGGCTCCTGGAACACTACATGGCTGCCCCCGTATGTTGCCCGTTTCAGTCTTTTTTCTTTGGCTCTTATAAACAGGGCTTCGATGAATGTTAGTTCTTTTAGGTTTATTCCTTGAAGTAGGATTTCTGGGTGATCAAAAGTCTAAGGCTTTGGGTCTATCACAAGATTTTGGGGGGTTGCCTAGATAAGCCCTGTTAAGGTTCCCCACCCATCCTGACGTAGTTAACCCGAACCCTAAAATTCTGGCAGCTTCCCAGCGGTTTTTGAAATGCCTCTGATCATTGGCCAACAACTTTTCACGCCTAAGAAACGGAAGACACCATTGGCTCGAGTTCATCCGGAAGCGGGCAGAGGTGGAAGTTAGAACGTTTAGGCCTGTGGTTGCCATAGCGACAGGGAGGTTGACAGGCCAGATTCAGCCCTGGGGGAGCCGACAAGGTAGGAAGATGTCCCTTTTGGGGGACGGATGCCAGGGTCGTGGGGAGGAGGACCCGGCGCACCGCATGGGACGCCCACTGAGACCGCCGCCTACCCGGTGCGTGCGGAATTCCGCTGCCGAGCTAGGTGGTCCCCTGAGGGCCGGAAGAAGCCACTGTTGGAGGTTCCCCTCCCTGGAGGTGTGCCCTCAGAGTCCCCACCTGAAAAGTGGTGATAATAACCAGGGCATCCCTTCCTCATAGAGCTCCGGTGAGGGGCGTGGGCATCTGACTCCCCTGCCTCAGCCCCGGCGAGTGGACAAACGTTTGGGGGCGTCTGGCAGCAGGTGGACCACAAAGAGCTAAATTCTAATCCCAGGTCCACTCCATCTCCTTCCCTGCTCGGGGCTTCGGTTTACCCATCTGTGAAACGAAAGGCTGTGATTGGAATCTAGAGGTCACTAGCCGGCAGCCAGCGGAAGTTTATTCCAGCTCTCCGACACACTTTCTCGGCTTCAGAAAAATATCAAATAGATTATTTACCCAAGATTGCTTTGAAAAATGTAAAATACTTCCAAGATGCACCATAGCATTGTAACTGAATCAATAAAAATCTCATATAGTCAAAACTATTCATGCAAGTCCCATAAAATTCCACATAAAGGTAACATGAGGTAGTATATATTGATATACTTGTACAGTAAAATACATGCATAAATATATGAAATATGTGATAATACTATAAGGTAAATAATAAGGGTTTTTTAAAACATAGAGATGGTAGAATGAAAACATGCCTACAGTTGTAGTTTTGTGAGTTAAATCTTTCTAGAATGTAGCTCCTAATGGAAAGAGTTGTATTTAATATTATGAGTACATCTATATACATTATGGATAAAATGTGTCTACTCCTAGTATTCATCCATTCAGTCAGTCCACAAATATTTATTGAGCAACTGCTATGTGCTAGGAAACAGATTGGGGATTCAGTGATGAACATCTTATTGATGAAGATCATAAAAAACTATTTTACATATTACATATAAAATATGATGTTGGGTAGTGAAAAGTGCTTTGAGAAAAATAAGACAGGGTCAGGGACTAGAGAGAGATAGGTGGTTCTTCCGAAGAGAGAGTGGTCAAGGAAGTCATCCCAAAGGCAATTTGAGGAGAGGCCCAGATGAATCTGGTGACGGGGCCAGAGGATGGTACCCAGTATAAGGGAGGAATCCCCATGTTACAAGGGTATCGCAGAAGCTGAAGAGGTCCCTTGTGGAGAAGAGGATTAGTCTTTAGGTTGTGGGTTATGACAGCTGCCTTCAAATACCTGAAGAATAGTCATATGTAACAATGGCTTTCAAACTTTTTGACTGTGACCCATGGTAAGAAATGCATTTTATATTGTGATCCAGCACACATACACATGCACATAAAAGCTTCACAAGAGACTACAAGCTATGACCTGCATTTCAGAACTCACCAATGTGGAAGAGGAGTGAGACTTATTCTGAGCTGATTCACGCAGGAACTTTCTAGCAGTTAGAACTACCCAACAGTGAACTGCCTCAGGAATTTTCAAACTGAGTTCTGGGGACCCCCAGCATCCTGTGAAAATTCAAGACAGCCTAAATATTTGCATAGGACTCTATTTACATGGTACATTGCATAGGACTCTATGCAATGTCCTAATTTTTTAAAAAACAACCATACATACTCAAGGATAGTAAATGTCAACATTTAGCATGTTAACATTTAGTGTGTGCTACCTTAGAGGTTATTATAGTGGTTCAGAGCAAGCAGAAGTCAGACTTCCTGGGTTCAAAGCCTGATCCCACCTCTTACTTCTGGTGTGAACTTGAGTAAGTCACTTAACCTCTCCCTCTGAATTTCAGTTTTCTCATCTGTAAAATGGGGATAATACCTCACTGGATTATTGTAAGGGTTGCGTGAAGTATTCTATACAAGGCATTTAGGAGTGTAAGGGCTCAAGAAATGACAGCTATTATTTTAAGCTGTTAATACATTATCCCCGTGCATGTATTAAAATCTAATATTAATAAAAGCCTACTGTAGGCTAGGCAGCATTAACTACTACTTGTGGATCATCGTATTTGATCCTCACAAGCAACTTGAGAGGAAGGTACTATTACCAATCTCCCTTTATGGAAGAGGAAATGGATTTAAAAGGTCAAGTGACTCATCCAAATAAGAACTATTAAGTGGCAGAACCCAGGACTATTAGCCTTGAACAGAGGACTGGGTACTCTTGATCACTGCACTGGCCCTCACCTGGGAACTGGTTAAACATATGCTGTTGATTAGGAAGTTAGTATATCTTCATTGCTCTTTCTTAGATTCCAGGCCCCTGACATCCTGTCATGAACAGTTATACAAGCAAGTGCACCAGTGAGGCACATCTGCACAGTGCTCCATTCACACCTGGGCTGTACCTTCTCTCATCCTGGCTTCACAGGTATGCAGTAACAAGGCTGGAAAACATTAGTAATAGTGTTGTCTTTGGGTGGTAGGAATATGGATTGTTTTTTTAAATCTTTTAAATGTATCTTTCCAAAAATTTGACAATATGTACCTATAACCATTGTAATAGGAAGCTTAAACCTCTTCTAATTACTCATAATTCTAGCACACTAATGCATTTAAAAAATAACAGCTTTATTGCAGCTAGGGAAGTAGATGGTTATTTCTAAGACAACAACACTGCACTGAGATGTGATAAGTGAATAGTGGCTGTGTTTATAGATCCTAAAAGACATTCTTATACTAGAGTAGTGATTGTGCTGTGATCGATATTGACTTGTTTCTGTTGTTTTTGATTTCTTAATTTCTTTGAGTGTGTTGCCAATAATTATATTAAATATTAAGTTTTTAGTATAGATTGTCCACCATAAATGATTGAGAATTGCTGCTGTGAGGGTGATAGAATAAAGTGAAGAGTAAATACTGAAGGAGCAAAGGATTGGTAGAGCATAACATCATTTATTCAATCCTTCATTCCTTAGTATTTATAAATGATGTAAGTTCCTTAGGAAAAAAGGTGAGCAAAATAAAACTCAAGTCTGTTCATGAAAGATTAACTTCTATGAAAATTAAATCATGCTCCTGCTGTTAACAACTGAAAAAACAGAAATATAGGAAACATGGTTTTTAGACATTGAACAACAGGGAGCCCAGTACTGTAATCCCTGAGAGAAGAAAAACAAGGTGAGCCCCACAATTGCTCCAGCTTAGTGCTGGGGGCAGTTTCTAGGCCACAGTTCAGGGTGAGGGAAACCTCAGTTTCTGAGCTGGGGAGATAGAAATCAGAGTTCAGGGAGACCAAAGCAGCTGGAATTTACAGGGTAGAACACCATAAAGGAGGGACCTGCACATAAAAAGTTCAGAAATAGGAAGAGAGTTCTCCTTAAGTCTTTGGCTGAGGAATGATGGGCACATGCATGAGAAGAAACTAAGACGGGGGAAAGACCCACCAGAAAGCAGTAGGCTGAACAGTTTCTGGGCCTTACACAGAACTGGGACTACTTCATGTTCCCATAAACCAGAATAGAGAGACACTGTATCAGATGAGGATGGATTGGGCAGAGTCTATAGAAATATCATGTCTTAGTAGTAGAGATAAATTATTCCTAGAATAAAAGCTGCTCTGGATTCACTATAACAAAGCTTAAAAAGCTGGAAAGGAGCATATGGGTCTGTAAGTTACTGGAAATTGTGCCAGAAAAAAAAAAAATGCAACACTCTACAGAAATACTTCAAAATCCAGTACCCAACAGTGTAAAACTCACAATGTCCAGCGTCCAGTACAAAATTGCTGGACATGAAAAATACAGGAAAATATGACACATATCCAAGAGAAAGAGCAGTCAATGTTAGCAGTCCCAGAAATGACAGAGATCATAAAATTAGTAGAAAAGGGGCTTCCCTGGTGGCACAGTGGTTGAGAATCCGCCTGCCAATGCAGGGGACACGGGTTCGAGCCCTGGTCCGGGAAGATCCTACATGCTGTGGAGCAACTAAGCCCATGCACCACAACTACTGAGCCTGTGCTTTAGAGCCCTTGAGCCACCACTACTGAAGCCTGCACGCCTAGAGCCCATGCTTTGTAACAAGAGAAGCCACCGCAATGAGAAGTCCACTGCAATGAAGAGTAGCCCCCACTCACCGCAACTAGAGAAAGCCCATGTGCAGCAACAAAGACCCAATGCAGCCAAAAATAAATAAATTAAATAAATAAAATTTTAAAAATTCGTAGAAAAGGACATTAAAGCAGGTATTATAAACATGCTCAAATATGTAAAGGAAAACATGAACATAATGAAGATAGAAATGGAAAATATTTTTTAAAAGGACCCAAATGTAACTTCTAGAGATGAGAAATGCAATATTTGAAATAAAAATATAATAGATGGGATTAACAGCAGATTAGAAACTACAGAAGATCATTGAACTTAAAGGCAATATACACTGTCCAAATGAAAGTGGGGGGGAGGGGCAAGAACAGAATCTCAGTGATTGTGGAACAATATTAAGTAATCTATATACGTATACTTGTAGCTCCAGGAAAGAAGCCAGGGTGGGGAAAGGCTCAAAATTTTTTGAAAAAATAATGGCTGAATATTTTTCAAATTTGATGAAAACTATAAATCTGCAGATTCAGGAATTTCAATGAATCCAAAATAGTAAAAACATAAAGAAAATAATAAAATGATGCAAAGTCATCATCAAAATCAAATTTCTGAATAAAAGTGATAAACAGAAAAACTTAAAAATAGTGGGTAAAAAAGATATATTAGGACATAAGATAAGAATTACAGTGGATCACTTATCATAAACTATGCAAGTTAGGAGACAATGGAGTAATATATTTTAAAGTTGGGGAGAGGAGGGAAACTGTCAACACAGAATTCTATTACCAATAAAAATGACTAAGAAAATAAAAGGAAAAAAGATTATTTTAGGCAAACAAAAACCTAGAGAATGCATTATCAGAAGACTTGCACTACAAGAAATGTTAAAATAGGTTCTGCAGACAGAAGGAATATGATACCAGACAGAAGCTTAGATAAACCCAAAGAACACTGACAATGGTAAGTATAAAATACATTTTTTCTTATTTTAATCTCCTTAAAAAAT
The DNA here is from genome assembly GCF_039906515.1 of Pseudorca crassidens. Lineage (NCBI taxonomy): Eukaryota > Metazoa > Chordata > Mammalia > Artiodactyla > Delphinidae > Pseudorca > Pseudorca crassidens. The sequence goes on along the minus strand of NC_090297.1, from coordinate 18,874,858 downwards.
GATTGACTGTTTAAATGAAAAATAACACGAGGGACTTCTTTGGTGGCAGCCAATGCAGGGGACATGAGTTCGATCCCTGGTCTGGGAAGATCCCACATGCCGCAGAGCAACTAAGCCCATGTGCCACAACTACTGAGACTGCGTGCCACAACTATTGAGCCCACACACTGCAACTACTGAAGCCCGTGCACTCTAGGGCCCACATGTTGCAACTTCTGAGCCTGTGTGCTGCATTATTGAAGCCTGCATGCCTAGAGCCCGAGTTCTGCAACAACAGAAGCCACTGCAATGAGAAGCCACCGCGATGAGAAGCCCGTGCACCACAACAAAGAGTAGTCCCCGTTTGCTGCAACTAGAGAAAGCCCGTGCATAGCAACAAAGACCCAATGCAGCCAAAAAATGAATAAAATTAAAACAAGTCTTAAAAAAAAATAATAACATGAGATTCATAATATATGTAGAATTAAAATGTATCTCAACAAAAGTATGGAATGTGGGAAATGGAAGTATACTATTGTAAAGTTCTTACGTTATATGTGAAGTGGTGTTTTTTTTTACTGTGATAAATTAAAGATGTAAACGCTAAACCTTCAAGCAACTGCTAAAAATAAAATAGGTATAGCTAATAAATCAGCAATGAAGGTAAAATTGAATCATAAGAAATACTCATTTAATCCAAAAGAATGAAGGAAAAAAGGAACAAAGATCAAATAGGAGAATGATAGATTTAAATCCAACCATATAAATTTTTACATTAAATGTAAAAGTTTTAAACACTCCAATTAAAAAGAGATAACCAGGGCTTCCCTGGTGGCTCAGTGGTGGAGAATCTGCCTGCTAATGCAGGGGACACAGGTTCAACCCCTGGTCTGGGAGGATCCCACATGCTGCGGAGCAACTAGGCCCGTGAGCCACAACTACTGAGCCTGCGCATCTGGAGCCTGTGCTACGCAACAAGGGAGGCTGCGATAGTGAGAGGCCCATGCACCACGATGAAGAGTGGCCCCCGCTTGCCACAACTAGAGAAAGTCCATGCACAGAACGAAGACCCAACACAGCAAAAATAAATTAATTAATTAATAAGCTCCTACCCCCAACATCTTCTTAAAAAAAAAAAGAGAGATAACCAGAACAGATTTTAAAAAACCGAGATCCAACTCAACTATATGTTACCTTTAAGAAACCAACTTTAAATATAAAGACACGGATAGGTTAAAAGTAAAAGGATGCAAAAAGATACAGTTTGCTAACAGTAGTCAAAAGAAAACTGGAGTGACTATATTAATATCAGAAAAAATAGACTTCAGAACAAGGAATATTACCAGGGATAAGGAGGGGCATTTCACAGTGATAAAGGGTTCAATTCACCAAGAAGAGGTAAAAATTATGAATGTGCATGCACCAAACAGTGCTTTAAAATACATGGAACAAAAACTGACAAAACTTAAAAAAGAAATAAATTCACAATAATTTAATGTGGGAGATTTCAACACTTTTCTCTCCATATTGAAAGAATGAATAAAGAGAAAATCAATAAGGATATGAAAGACTTGAACAACATTATCAACCAATTTGACCTAATTGACATTTATTTTTAAAAACCTCCATCCAATAACAACAGAAAAACTCAAAATCCCTCCAGCTACTTGGAAATTAAACAGCAGTCTTCCAAATAAACCATATGTCAAAAGATATTATAAGGGGCTTCCCTGGTGGCGCAGTGGTTGAGAGTCCACCTGCCGATGCAGGGGACATGGGTTCGTGCCCCGGTCCAGGAAGATCCCACATGCCGCGGAGCGGCTGGGCCCGTGAGCCATGGCCGCCGGGCCTGCGCGTCCGGAGCCTGTGCTCCGCAACGGGAGAGGCCACAACAGTGAGAGGCCCGCGTACCGAAAAAAAAAAAAAAAAAAAAAAAGATATTATAAAAAAATAGAAGCTAGTTTAGGAAGAAAATGAAGGCACAACATTTCAACATACATGAGATGCTGTTAAAACAGGGATTAAAGGAAAATTCACAGTGTTAAATGATTATATTAAGAAAGAAGAAAGGTCTAAATTCCATGATTTAAGCTCCCACCTTAAAAAGCTAGAAAAAGAAGAGCAAATGAAGCCTAAAGTAAAGAGAAAGAAGGAAATAATAATGGTAATAGTAGACATAAATGAAATAGAAAACAGAAATGGGAAAAAAATCAATGAAACCCCTTGCTGTTTTCTTTTGAAAAGATCCATAAACCTCTAGCCAGTCTTAACAAAAAGATATAAGATGCAAATTACCAATATCAGAAATGAAGGAGGGATATTACTACAGAACTTACAGACATAAAGGATAATAAGGGACTATTATGAACAACTAAATGCCAATAAATTACACGACAGAGATGAAATGGAAAATCTTCCTTGAAAGACACAAATTACCAAAGCTCACTCAAGAAGACATAGATAATCTGAAGACCCTATATCTAACAAGCAAATGGAATTTGTCATTAAAAAACCTTCCCACTGGGCTTCCCTGGTGGCGCAGTGGTTGAGAGTCCGCCTGCCTTGAATTCAGCAATATACAAAATTGATAGTATATCATGATCAAGTAGAATTTATTCCAGAAATACTAGGTTGTTTTAACATTTGAAAATCAATCAATATAATCCCATTAGAATACTCAAAAAGAATAATAATATGATCATTTCCATAGATGCAGAAAAAGTATTTGATAAAATTCAACACCTGTTCCTGTTAAAAACTATGAAGAAACTAGAATTGGAAGTGATAAAATGCTTTTATAAGAAAACCTACAGGGCTTTCCTGGTGGTGCAGTGGTTGAGAGTCCGCCTGCCGATGCAGGGGACGTGGATTCGTGTTCCGGTCCGGGAAGATCCCACATGCCGCGGAGCGGCTGGGGCCGTGGCCGCTGAGCCTGCGTGTCCGGAGCCTGTGCTGCGCAACGGGAGAGGCCACAACAGTGAGAGGCCCGCGTACCACAAAAAAAATTTAAAAATAAATAAATAAATAAGAAAACCTACAATTAACATCGTCATACTTAATGTTGAAAATAATTGGAGAAATATACCACATTAATGGATCATAACACTCGACAAAGTTAAGATATTAATTCTCTAAATTGTTTTATAGGTTCAGTGCAATCCCAATTCAAATCCAAAGAGGTTTTTTGGTAGAAATTGATCTGCTAGTTGTATAAATTGTATGGTAATTCGAAAGAGCTTATAAGGGCTAGTACCAATGGTTCCCAGAGGGGAAGTGTGTTGGGGGGGTGGGTGAAATGTGTGAAGGGCATCGACTGTATGGTGATGGATGGTAACTAGACCTGTGGTGGTGATCATTTTGTAGTGTACACAGATGTCAAATTACAATTCTGTACTCCTGAAACTTATATAGTAATAACTTTAAAAAGAACTAGTATAGTCAAAATAATTTTGAAAATGAAGAGCAAAGTTGCAACTACCTTGATTTCAAAACTTATAAAGCCAAGATAGTGCGCTGTTGATATAAGGGTATACATATAGGTCAAAAGAACAGAATTCTTGGACTTTTGATGACTATGCCAAAATAATTCAATAGAGAAAAGGATATTCTTTTCAACAGATGGTGCTAGAACAACTGAATATTTAAATGCAATAAAACAAACCTGACCTATATCTCATGCCAAATATAAAATTTAATTCAGAATGAATCTTAGACCTAAGCATAATAGCTAAAAGCATAAAACTTCTAGAAGAAAACATAGGAGAAAATATTTGTGACCTTGAGTTAGGCAAAGATTTCTTAGTCAAGACAAAAAAGAATCACAGGGCTTCCCTGGTGGCGCAGTGGTTGAGAGTCCGCCTGCCAAGTCAGGGGACACAGGTTCGTGCCCCGATCCGGGAAGATCCCACATGCCGCGGAGCGGCTGGGCCCGTGAGCCATGGTCACTGAGCCTGCGCGTCCGGAGCCTGTGCTCCGCAATGGGAGAGGCCACAACAGTGAGAGGCCCGCGTAGCACAAAAAAAAAAAAAAAAAAGAATCACAAACCATAAAAAAAAATCGATAAATTCGACCTGATCAAGATGAAAACTTGTGCTTTTGAAAAGACACTGTTAAGAAAATGAAAAGGCAAGCCTCAGACTGGGAGCAGATATTTCTAAAACACATATATGATAAAGGGCTTGTATCCAGAATATATTAAGAACTTCTATAACTCAATAGTGAGATAACCCAATTGTTTAAAAAATAGTCAAGATTTGAACAGACACTTCACCAAAGGAGGTAAACCAATGGCAGATAAGCACATGAAAATATACAAATTAAAATGACAATGAGATACCACTATACAATCAATGGAATGCCTAAAATTAGTAAGACTTACCAAATGTGTTGGTGAGAATGTGTAGCAACTGGAACAAATTATTGATACATATGCTACCACATGGGAGAACCTCAGAAGCATTGTGTTAAGTGAAAAAACATAGACGCAAAACAGTATACATACTGTATGATTACACATATATGACATTCTAGAAAAGGCAACTATTGTGACAGAAAGAAAAGCAGTGGTTTCCAGATGCCAGGGTTAGGAGGGTATTGACTGCAAAGAGACATAGGGAGCTTTGAGGAGGCGGAGGATGGACATATTTATATCTTAATTGTTGTGGTATTTTACACAATTGTAAACACTTGCCAAAACTTAAAACTGTACACTTTGAACCGATGAATTATATTGTATGTAAATTATCTCAGTAGAAATAAATTTATAAAATTCAAGCCTACAGGAGCTCTGTAAGCAACATCAACAGAGACCACTTACAGAGTTCCTACTACAAGCAGTGCAATGTGTTTGGGATTTGGGGTCGTGGAACTTGGTAAATCTCAGCCTCTACCCACAAGATTTCTCAGTTTATCCTGCAGATACAACAGAACCCAATCAACATACTTACCAAGATTGTGAAGTGATCCCTACAAATGCTGTATTTTGCTGTTTCAGGTGCTTAGAAGAACACGCAGTCAAGTTTTTCATCAAACACATGGAATATATCACAGAACTTTGCTAAGATGGACAACTCCATGCAAAAAGACCAACACTCTGGCAAAAAATATTCCAGAAAGACTGACAAAGTACAGAAAGGTCTAGTGAATTTTATAACAGAGGTCTTTGGGGACGAGAGCTCCTGACATATGTTCATTTTAGTACATAAGAGCATATTTTAGGGGGATATAGTAAATCCTGGGTTATACCCACAAGGCCACTCTTAAGTATATCAAACAGATTGCTTTGGTCATTCTCCCACTGCCTCTAGGGTGATGATTGGGAAGAAACTATGAGAAGAAAGGATGGTGGGGGGTGGGGGGAGAAGGAGGAAGAGATCTTACTTTATTTCCTAAAACTTAACCCAAGCCCCCATTCTGCCAGGTTGTTGGAAAGTTAAACTCCAGCCATTACTGGCACAAATGCTATTCCTCCTTATTTCAAGTTTTGGACCTTTCTCAGTAGAAAAAGGTGATGTGATGATGGGAGTCTGGGTGAGGGAGGGGAGAGGTACTCAGATCATGGGTCATCCATCCAGACAGGTGAGAGCTCCACTGTCTCAGCCCATGTATTCCTTTGGTTTTGTTAGTATGCACTAATCCGGGACTACCTCTGGGCTTGGGGAATCATTGCTGAGGCCGGAAACTTCGTTCCAAGATCCTCACTCACTCCACTGCTTTTTCTTTTAGGGGTATTACCACCTCCCTGGTGGGCCTCTAGAGTCCCTGCTGCTCTCAAACCCACAGCTGGACCTCTCTTTCTTCCTCCCATCTTTTGATTTAGTACTCTCTCTTTTTCTTTAATACTTTTAAATTGAAGCTTAATATATATTCAGAAAATGAATCATAATTGTACAGCTCAATGAATATTCACAAAGAAACCACCACCTATGGAATCACTTCTCAGACCCCGTGGTAAACACCAGCATCCCAGAAGCCCTTGTCTTGTCCCTTCCTGGGCATTATCCCCCTTCTCTGCAAATGTAAACACTATGGCTATCCTGACTTCTAATATCATTAATTACTTTAGTCTGTTTTGAACTTTATATAAATTGGAATCATACAATATGAACTCTTTTCTCTCAGGCTTTTTTCTCTCATGTTTGAGAGATTTAACTTCATGTTTCATGTATCAGTGATTAGTTCATTTTCATTGCCGTAAAATGGCATAGCATTCTTTGTTCTAATGTACCACAATTAGTTTATCCATTATACTATTGAAGGACGTCTGGATTCTTTCCTGTCTTGAGGTACTATGACTAAAAGCTTTTATGACTATTCTTGTTCGTGTCTTTTGGGACATGTATGTATACATTCCCTGGGTCTATACCTAGGAGAATTGCTGGGTCATAGAGTGTGTTTATGATCAGCTCAGTTGATACCACTAGTTCTCCAAAGTGAGCGTGCCAATTTTACTTCCTTACAAGCAATGTATGATCATTCCAGTTGCTCTACATCCTCACCAACACTTTTAGCTCATCAGGGTTTTAATTTGCATCGTCCTTTGATCAAAAAGATTGAGCACTTTTTCATGTGTTGGCTGACTTTTAGGATATTCTCTTTGGAGAAGTGACTGTTCCCGTTTTTTACCCATTTTTTCTATTGGGTTTTTCTTTTCTTAGGAGTTCTTGAAAACATTCTAGAAATGTATCCGTTCGTTGGCTATAGGTAAAGTAAATATCTTCCCTCCGTCTGTGACTTTCCTTTACATTCTCTTAATGGTGTGCTAATGAAGAGAAGCTCTTGATTTTACTATAGGCCATTTTATCAATATTTTCCCTTATAGTTAGTGTATAATGTCTGTCCTATTTAAGAAATCTTTGCCTATCCCAAAATAATTTCTTCTAATAACTGTATTATTTTACCTTTCACATCTAGACCTACGATTCACTTGGAATTGTTTGTGAGCATGGTATGAAGATGTCCAAATCTATTGTTTTCAGTATGTATATCTAATTGCCCAGCACCATTTATTGAAAGAGCGTTCTTTTTCTGCTACTCCGCAGTGCTATCATTGTTGTAAATCATGTTTATGTATATGCAGGTCTGCTTCCGGATTCTTTATGCTGTTCAAATACCACCTTTAATTACTGTAACTCTATAACAAGTTTTTTTCTTATCTAGTATAAGTCCTTCAGCTATGTACTATGTTTATCTTGGCTACTCTTGGCCACACTGAATTTCCATATAAATTTTAGAATCATCACATTAATGTCCTAAAAAAATCTTTACTGTCATTTTGATTTAGATTGCATTGATTCTAGACATCAAGTTGGGGATAATTTACATCTTTACAATATTGAGTTCTCCAATCCATGTGTATCCTTTCTTTTATTTAAGTCTTCTTAAATTTTTCTCAATAATGTTTTATAGTTTTCTATGTAGAGGCCTTGCATATCTTCTATATCTCTATTCTAGGCATTTGATTTTTATGCTGTTGTAAATGGTACTATTTTAATTTCATTTTCTAATTGTTTGCTGCTGGCATAGAAATAAAATTAATTGATTTTTGTATATTGACATTGCTAAATTCAGTTATTACCTCTAATAGGTTATCTATAGATTCTTTTGAAATTTCTCCATATACAGTCTTATCTATGAATAATGACAGCTTTATTTCCTTCCTTTCTGATCTATGTATTTTTATTTATTTTTCTTGGCCTTTGTACAGGTTAGAGTTCTTCAGTACAATGTTGAACAGAAGTATGAAAGCAGTCAACCTGGTTTTGTTCTCTATCTCAAGAGAAAGCTTTCAGTATCATGTTTGGTTGTAGGCTTTTGTCATAGATACCTTTTATCAGATTAAGGAAATTTGCTTCTATTTCTAGTTTGCTAGGGTTTTCTTTTAATCATAAAAGAACACTGAATTTTACAAAGTGCTTTCTCCATCTACTAAACAGACACTTTACCAAAAAAAAAAAAAAAAAAGATAAACAGGTAGCAAATAGCATATGAAGAGATGCTCAACATCATTAGTCACTAGAGATATGCAAATTAAAGTCACAATGAGATACCACTACACATCTAATGGGATGGCTGGAATTAAAAAGACTGCCCATGGGACTTCCCTGGTGGCGCAGTGGTTAAGAATCCGCCTGCCAATGCAGGGAACACGGGTTCGAGCCCTGGTCCGGGAAGATCCCACATGCTGTGGAGCATCTAAGCCCGTGCGCCACAACTACTGAGCCTGTGCTCTAGAGCCTGCGAGCCACAACTATTGAGCCTATGAGCCACTACTACTGAAGCCCGTGCACCGAGAGCCCGTGCTCCGCAAAAAGAGAAGCCACTGCAATGAGAAGCCCACGCGCCGCCACAAAGAGTAGCCCCTGCTCGCCGCAACTAGAGAAAGCCCGTGCGCAGCAACGAAGACCCAACGCAGCCAAAAATAAATTAATTAATTAATTAAAAAAAAAAAAGACTGCCCATTGTTGTTGAGGATGTGAAGTAACAGTAACTCTCACACACTAATAGTGGAGATATACAAAGATACCACAACTTTGGAGAAGGGTTTGGCAGCTTCTCAAAAAAGTTAAAGTATGATCCAGCCATTCCTCTCCTAGGTATCTACCCAAGAGAAATGAAAACTTATGTCCATTTTAAGACTTGGGATTGAATGTTGTTAATAGCTTTACTTGTAATACTTCCAATCTAGAAACAATTCAAATTTTCATCAACAATGGATAAAAAATTGTCACATTTCTATACAATGGAATGCTACTCAGCAATAAAAAACAATGAAGTATTGATACTTGAACAACATGGATGAATCTCAAAATAACTGTGCTCAGTGAAAGAAACCAGACAAAAAAGAGTACATATTATATGATTCCGTTCTGCCTCTATTGACATGATCATATAGTTTTTCTTTTTTAGTGTGTCAATATGGTGAATTACATTGATTGTCAAATGTTAACCTATCTTTGGATCACTGGGATAAACCTCATTTCATCATGATGTGTTATCTTTTTTATATATTGTTGAGTTTAATTTGCTAACATTTTTATAAGAATTTCTGCACATATATTTATGAGGGTTAATGATCTATAGTGATTCCCTCTCACCTTCTGTAATGACTCTGTCTGGCTTTGGTAACACGGTAGTAACTGGCCTCATAGAATGATTTGGGAAATGTCTTTTTCTCTTCAGTTTTCTAGGATAGATTGTATAGAATTGATAGGTGGAGTGTTCTATAAATGTCAGTTAGGTCAAGTTAGGTAATAGTATTGTTCAAGTCGTGTATGTCTATTGATCTTCTATCTACTTGCTTAAATTACTGAGGGAGGGATTTTGAAATCTCTGACAATTTTTGTGGAATCTTCTATTTCTTCGTGCAGTTCTATCAGTTTTTATTTCCTGTATTTTGAATTTCTTGTTATTGAGTATATCAGTGCTTAGAATTGTTATATTCTCTTGAGGAAGTGGCCGCTTTATCATTATGAAATTACCTTCTTTATTGCAGGTAATATTTTTTGCTCTGCAATCTGCTTTGTCTGATATTAATACCTAGCTTTCTTTTGATAGCATAGTGTATCTTTTCCCCATACTTTTACTTTTAACCTATCCCTGGGTTTATATTGAGTATATTTCTTGTAGACATCATGTAGTTAGGTCTTTCTTTTTTATCCAATCCAACCACCTCTGTCTTGTAATTGGGATGTTTAGTGTGTTTAATAGTCACATTAAATTAAATAATGTGTTTAATAATCACATTAAATTTAATGTGATTATTGGTGTGTGAGTTTAAGCCTACCATCTATCTATTTGCTTTCTATTTGTCCCATCTGTTCTTTATTTACATTTTCTGGATTCTTTTGTATTGAATATTTTTGTGTTTCTATTTTGTCTACTTGGTTGGCGTTTTAGGAATAACTCTTTGCAATGTTTTCTTCATGGTTCCTTTAGAGCAAGGGTTGGCAAACTTTGGCCCTTGGGCCTAATCTGACCTGTTGCCTGTTTCTATAAATAAAATTTTATTGGACCATAGTTACCTCTATTTGTTTATGTGTTGTCTGTGGCTCCTTCACTCTATAATGGCAGAGTTGCATGGTTGCAACAGAGACAATACAGCCTGCACAACCTTAAATATTTACTATCTGGCCCTTTATAGAAAAAGTTTGCTGATCTGTACTACAGAGTTTATAACATACATCTTTAATTTTATCACATTCTACCATCAAGTGATATTATTACACTTCACATATAGTAGAAGAACCTTACAACTGTATCTTTTTATTTTTTCTTTCCTTGCCTTTGCACTGTTGCTGTCAAACATCTTACTTCTACATACGTTATAAATGCCACAATAGAGTTATTATTTTTGCTTTAAATAGTCAATTATTTAAAAAATGATTTAAATTTCATGTTTATATCTAAATGCATCAATTTATACTCAGGGTTCTACATTTTACATTTACCTACGTATTTACTAGTTCCAGAGCTCTTCATTCCTTTAGGTAGATCCAGATTTCCAACCGGTATCATTTTTCTCTTGCCTGAAGGACTCCCTCCATTTCTTGTAGTTCCAGGTTACTGGTGATTAATTCTTTTAGTTTTTGCATATCTTCAAAAGTCTTTATCTTGCTTTCATCTTTGAGAGATATTTTTACAGGGTACAGGATTCTAGGGCGATAGTTTTTCCCTTCTGGTACCTTAACAGACATTGTTTCTGATGGTCATCTGCTGTTATTCTTACATTTGTTGCTTTGTGTGTAATGTGTCTTTTTTTCTCTGCCTGATTTTATGACTTCCTATCACTTTAAAAAGGCAATTTGATGGGGACTTCCCTGGCGGTCCAGTGGTTAGGACTCTGTGCTTCCACTGCAGGGGGCACGGGTTCGATCTCTGGTCAGGGAACTGGGATCCCCACATGCTACAGTGGTGAGGCCAAAAACTTTTTTTTTTTTCTCTCTCTGTGGTACGCGGGCCTCTCACTGGCTCACGGGCCCAGCCGCTCCGCGGCATTTGGGACCTTCCCGCACCAGGGCACGAACCCACGTCCCCTGCATCGGCAGGTGGACTCCCAACCACTGCGCCACCAGGGAAGCCCAGGCCAAAAACTTTTAAAAAACAAATTAAAAGTAAAAAACAAAAAGCAATTTGATTATTATGTGCCTTGGTGGAGTTAAATTCCTGTTTCATGTGCTGAGTTTCACTGCCTTTCTTTGATCTGCAGGTTTATGTTTTTTTAAATCAAATCTGGAAAATTTCAGCCACTTTTTTCTTGAAAGATTTTTTTCTATTTCCTCTCTCCCACCTCTCTTCTTTGGAACGTATATTAGGTTCCTTGAAGTTTTCACAAAGCTCACTGATACTCTGTATTTTTTAGTCCTTTTTCTCTCTGTGTTTTGTTTTGGTTTGTATTTCAGTGTCTTCAAGTTCACTAGTCTTTTTTCTGTAGTGTCTAGTGTATTTTTAATCTCAGACTTTTTAGTTTTCATCTGTAGAAGTTTGATTTGGATCTTCTTTATATCTTCCATGCACCTACTTAATAAGTTCAATATTTTTTCCAGCTTCTTGAACATATCAAATGCAATTATTATTGTAATGTAATGCTCTTGTATTCTATCATCTCTCTCATTTCTGAGTTGGATTTGATCGATTGTTTATTTTCTCCTCGTTGTGAATTGTATTTTTTCCCTTCTTTGTATGCCCATTAATTTTTTATCAAATGCCAGTTATTTTTACCTGTTGGGTGCTGTACATTTTAGTAGTCCTATGAATTCTTGTGCTTTGTTCTGGGCTGCAGTTAAGTTACTTGGGAAGTTTGATCTTTTCAAGTCTTGCTTTTAAGCTTTGTTAGCTGGAACCAGAGAAGCATTTAGCCTAGGGGTAATTTTACCCTATTTCTGAGGCAAAACCCTTCTGCATATTCTCCTTGTGTCCCATGAATTATGAGGTTTTCCACTCTGACTTGTGGGAACAGGAGCTATTCCTGTTCCCAGTGTTCAGGTATTGTTTACCCTAACTTTTTCAGGTGAATCTTTCCCCAGCCTTGGGGAGTTTTCTCACATGCCTGGGCTGATTGATACTCAGGAAACTACTTGAGGGGAACCTAGTGCACGTCTCCGGAACTCTTTCTCTGTATAGCTCTCTTTGCTCTGGTTCTCTGCACCATTCACTGGAAGGAATGTAAAAGGGGGAGTTTGTATATCATTTATACATCACAACCCAGACATATAAAATTTTAACTTTATTTTCTATAAATGATCCTTCTGCTTTTTCACCCCAGGTCTGCTCAGAAACCTAAACTTACACTTGTGTTGCACTGTGTCCTGAAGAATGAGAGCGAGCCCCACTCTGCTCTGGGATTTCCTGACCTCTCTGTATCTTTACGGTGCTTCGCTGATCTGTGATTCTGGGCTGAGGATGAGTGAGGTCTCTTGCTCTGTTCCCCTGCCTGGCTGTCTTCCAAGGCTGCTCCAAATGGTTTTGTGTCCCCTTCCTCCTTGGCAAGAACGCCTTTCCTGTCGGATCCTTCCTCTTCCCTTGATAATATGCTTCAGCTGTGTGACCAAGTCTCACTAGTTTAAGAGCTGGAGGTGCTTGGAAAGGTGGGGTGAATGGCCGGGCGGGAACCAATAAATTACCAAGAGGGTCTTTAAAAAAAAACAACCCAGTTTCATGTTTATCTCTTGTCAAAAGGCAAGTTTCTCTTTTTATTCCATTTAAAATAAAATGTTAACAGATAGCTCTGTGTTTTGTGCATTCGTCAGTTCTCTGTTTTGTGCTATTTTTTATTCTATTTTTGTTGTTTAGGTTTTACTGCTGTGTATACAACACAATCCTCCATTCCTGTTAAATATCAGCCTTCCAGAATTCCAGAATCAGAAAAAAAAGGATTTAATAGTCAAGCCAAGAGGTTTTACCATAAAAAGGTAATGGCGCGCCTTTGGCGTTTTCGTTAAAATCAAATGTAGTAGTTGTTTGTATCAATTTAGCCTGTGGTATGTTTTGTATCGAAAAGTAACACATTAAATGAGTTTTCAAAACCGAGGGGAAAAAAAAAAAGGTAATGGCATTGTCTTAGAGATGCTTTACTTTTAGTCTGGATTTTAGCCTCAGGGGACAGACACGCGAGTCTGGCTGGTGCGTCTGTCTCTGTGACCAGTAGAGGGCAGTGTCATCCAAGGAGCTGCAGCACCCTCTCCAGCTGTGCGCTCTGACTGGGTTGTAGGAATGAGCTGGAAAGATATTACATCCAGTGGAAAACATGTCTGGACTTATGGGGCCACACTGAAACCAAACATTTTTTCACAAGAAATGTATTTTAAAAATTACTATAAAAATCAAAAATGCAAAAATCCCAGACGTATGAAGTAAAAGATAAAAATCCTTCCCCCCGCCCCCAGCCTCACTCAAAACATGACAGGAAGAACAAAACTTTCTTCAAATAACATAAAAGGAAAAATCAACGAGTCTAATAAACGTAAAATTACCTTTGTGATGACACCCCCCTCTTTTTTAAGCTTCCTTTGACAATGTGTTAGAACTGTTCCTGCATTTCCCCCTTCCTTACCCTCTTCCCCAAATACCTGTGTCTCTTTTTCTCTTTGATCTGGAACGTTCTGCTTGGGTCCTGGTGGGTCCTCACCTAACTTCTGTAATTTCACCGGCTGAAAGCCCAGGTCTGATGTTCTCCCCTCTCACCAGCAGGGGGAGGAAGCAACTCGCAGACGCAAGAGTCTTTTAACATCTTCGTTCCTTTATTCGTTTAACTAGGACCTTTAGAATAACATTCTTTTGGGGAGTCATCATGTCAGTTACCTTTTGCTGCATTCTAAAAATGTTTTTCATCCTACCCCCTCGCCAAGATGGCGAGAGGGGATGGGGAGATCTGGGTCCTGGACGCAGGTGAGTCCTCGGCAAGCCCTGTGCCCCTTGGCCTGTTTCCTCCTTTGTAAATAAGAGCGCTGAGCTAGAGAATGTTTAAGTTCCCTCCACTTCTGATATTTTAGGATTCCGAGAAAGCAAATAGTAAAGAATATAGTGTGTGTGTACACACATACATATATTTTTAATTACTTGCAGGTTTTCTCCAACGGTGAGAAATAAGCTATCCGCTCAGGTGTCTCCTCTCTATGTTTTAACTGTCCGTCTGTCTCTCTGTCTCTTTTTTGTCTGGTTTTCCATTTGTCAATTTACCGACAATATACTGTCCATCTCTCAGATATCTGCAGCCAACCTCCAATAAAAATAATGACAGCCACCATTTACCGATCCCTACTATGTGTGAAACCAGTTTTAGACCATATTTCTAATCCTCTGAACAACGCTAAGAGGAAGGGTTTATACCTTAATTTAACAGAAGAGGAAACCCGGGCTTAGGGAAGTTAAATGACTGACCCACCCGAGGTCTCACAATGCAGGGTTTGACACATAAGAGGCCCCACATGAATATCTGCTGAATCAATGTTGAAAGAATTAGACCTCAAACCCAGGCCCGGCTCACTCCTAAGCCTCATGCTCTGTCCACACCTGGCACCACACCTCCCTCTGTGGCCCCCAAAGCCATCAAGTCCATCTATGAAAGTCAGCGAGTGCGTTTCTGAAAATGCCTCCGCCAAACAGACCAAACTCAAGATAGGGGAAGATGTCGTGTGTGTAGACCCCATTCTACATGATCATGTTCTGAAGACTCAAATCCAGAAACTGAATGGTCTGGCTTTTAAAGTTTGCATTTTAAACGACTATTACTTTTCAGAAATTTTTCTGCTGAAGGAACCAAGGTGGCAGCCAGCCAAAGCTATAGGCAGCATCCGATACAGAGAGAAATAGCTCAGAAATTTGATTAGTACTTTTCAAACGTGGTTGCGTTGGTTTGACGATGTGAAAACGTTCATCTAAGCACTTGAAAGCATTTTGTAAATAAGTATGGAATTTTTTAGAAAGGGCATGGGATCCATAAACCCTGGCCCCTGGGTTATTATTTTTGCTTTAAATAGTCAATTATTTAAAAAATGATTTAAATTTTATGTTTATATCTAAATGCATCAATTTAGATGCATTTTTAGATATCAAATTTCATGTTTATATCTAAATGCATCAATTTATACTCAGGGTTCTACATTTTACATTTACCTACGTATTTACTAGTTCCAGAGCTCTTCATTCCTTTATGTAGATCCAGATTTCCAACAGGTATCATTTTTCTCTTGCCCGAAGGACTCCCTCCATTTCTTCTTCTGCTCTGTTACTAGCTGACCGGGTTTAGACTAATCACTTGACTTTTCTGGGCTTCAGTTTCCTCAACTGAAATGTACAATTTGGATTATTATACTTTTTTAGATTCTTCAAGCTATAAAAACAGGAAGAAAATGTCTTTTTGCCTCCTCATTATTCTCATTCTTCCTGAGAGAAATGGGCATTGAGAAGTTAAGAATTCTGTTTAACATCACCCAATAATTTAGTGAGGCAATACAAATTAAAAGCAGATTTTAAAACTCTGGTGTCTCACCACCCTTCTTATGACATTAATCGTACACACCCTGTGCCTCATCTCATGACTTGGTTGTGTCCTCACATTCGTTCTGTGACCCATCTAGCACACCTTTAACACAGAGAATCAGTGCCCTCTGAAATGTGCACTTACCTTATCAGGCTGACTTTGGAGAGAAACTTCAGGGCCTCGTTGCCCGGCTCCCATTCCCCATGAGACTCTGACTGCTGCGTACGAGGAATCCTTCACTGGGCTCAGCGTCCGGGCTGGCAATTTTGGCTGCTAGAAATGAAGTCTACTTCCCTGAACATGTTACAGTTATGTACAGATGTGCTGCTGACACTGGGTGCATGAAGAGACATGCCTAATCTGGGACAGAGCATAGCCCAGCCACCCGAGGGACACTTTCCTCCCCCACCTCCCGATTCTGTCCCCATGCCACCCTGGATTGTGGTCACTATTTCCCAAGCTGTGTAACACTAAGGACACTCCCTTAAAGTCTTTGCATCTCTGTTTCCTCATCTTAAAAATAAGGATGTTATAATAGGTAGGCCCTTGCCAGGGATGACTATTCCATGATCCTAAACCTGATTAATCCCTTCCAGGCACACATGAAAGGATACTGGTAGGATACAGACACCCTTTCCTCTAGATGCACAATTTTAAAATACATGTTAATTTCAGACATAGCCTGACAGCAAATCCACCCTCCCCAGCGGTAAGCAGGACAGTGTTTAATTTGTGGTGAAATTGTACAAAGTTAATACGGTTCACTTATTGCCTTGATAAGGCACCAGACCAGGGATATTTTTAAATGAATTTTTTAATGTCAGAGCTTTTTCAATGAAAGGAAGTTCAGTCTGCAGAGACCGCCACCTTCAGGGGGATAATTTCCCCACATGTGCACTCAGCTGCGTGTTTGAACCACAGTGGGGTCTGCCCGACCTTCCTGCTCTAGAAGCCTGACCACTTCCATATCAGTCACCAGCACCCCTTCCTCAGGGGTCTGCAGGACACGCTGGTGGAAATCGCAAACACTTGGCGGCACAGACAGTGTGCCAGGCTCCCCTTGAAGATGTTGCCTTTATGAACTCATTTAATCCCCATAATCGATTACCCTGGGAGCTAAGTCCCGTTATTATCCCCACTTTTCAGATAATGACTCTGGGACACAAAGAGGGTTGAGTAAGTGGCACAGCCAGGGTCAGGCAGAGTGAGGACGACCCTGGCAGCAGCTCCAGGCTCCCATACTGTTTCCTCGCGTCTCCCGGGTGGAAGCCAGCACACCTTCCCCTGAATGCCCGAGCACCTTCTGCTTGGCAGGGTGGTAATGGGCATGCGCATCTTGTCTCCACCCAGCCGGAACTCCTCGGGCAGCAGTCATTGTCCTTTCCAGACCCCCAAAGCCCCTCAAAAGTGGGTCGAATGAATGATCCCAACTCAAGTCTACGAGCCACGGGAACTTGTCCCACCCATCTTGCATTGCTTTGCTGCGTCTCCTCCATCCCATTCCTAGAACATCTAAGCTGCCAACCGCCTGTATCCTGGTGCCCCCGCCCGGGCCCTGGCCCACAGCAGACTTCAGTGTGTGCTTGTTGAATTGAGTCTTGGCGCACATTCCACTCAGGGGATTTCCAAGGGCTGCTAATGAGCTGACGCCAGAGTTAACAAAGAGGAGGGGACGGCAAAAGAGGACCACGGGTGCTCAGAGACGTTGCTGACGTAAACCGATGCTTTGAAAATGCAGGTTTGGCTTCTCTTGTCTGACTGTGTTTCCAACCCAGCCAGACCAGCGATGGGCAAAGACCTGGTCCCCATTTTCATCTGCCCAGGTGGCCAGTGTCCCTGGGCTTCCCCCACACCTGCTCTTCACCTGGGCCACTAAGAAACAATCTCCTCAAGAGAACTCATCCCACTTTTCCTGGTTGCTCCCTGAGGGCGCCCAGGGATCTTTCATTTCTGAGATCCCCATTCTGAACAAAAAAGTGTCATTTTCTTGCTTGAAGTACGCTCCCTGCCTCTCCCTTCTCCTCTGCTATCAGAGGCGTGGAAACTTTGATGCCAGACATGAGTGTATGGAGCTGGGGCGGGGAGAGGGGAGAAAGCAGAAAGGAGGAAGGGCGTCTTACAAGGGGCACTTCTCAGGGTTGTAGACAGTTTGAACCAGAAGGGCTTCAGTGACCCCGAAATCCCTGGGCTCAGCAGAGGGGCCCCATCTGTGACAGCATCCCATGCTGAGGCCCGTCGGTGGAGCGGGTAAAGGGGACTTGCTGCTCGAAGCCACTGCCGATCGGGCCCCCTTTCCCTGAGTTCCTCATGGAGGCCCGGAGTGGGGTTGAAAACTGTAGATCTCCACGCCCGCACTTGCCTCTTTGCAGGTTCACAGATGAGAGGGCTGAGGCCCAGTGAGGGGACGCGCCCTGGGGGCAGACACTGGCCCATGCTATCACCACTTTGGCCACATCAGCCTGAGAAAAGTGTGGATGGATGCCTTGTCCTGAGACCCTAAGACCAGAGGTGTTTGTAAAAGGAAATTGTTCCCGCAGGAACCCCAAATTCCTGGGCACTTGTGCCAGTGGGTTAACCACAGGACAGGGCTCTGTTTCCACCTCAGGCGTGTCTTCCTCCTGTAATATACCGCTCGCCCTTCCGCAGACTTAGTTTTCATTCATCTTGTGCACTCCTGAGAACCCCAGCTGGCCGCCCCCATAAGAGACCAAAGCAGAGCAGAACATCCCTGAAGAGTCAAAAGGCAGCTCTAGTGTTGTGGGCTTTGGCCAATGATCCAGCAGAGACCGCATTTTCCAACCCGGAAATGGGTTGACAAACCTGAAAGTCTTAATTGGACAGAATCTATGAAATCGGGACTAGAAAATCCAGGCTGTGTGCAGATGTGACCGGGTCCAGGTTGTGGACACTAGGCCCTGCTGTACCCTAAGGAGCTGTCTGGGGTGAGGGGGTAAGTGCCCTGCTCCCTCTCTTCCCCTCCTCCTCATGACCTCTCTAAACCTATCCCAAGGTCAAGTGAATGTCAATCTGTGTCCCGCCCTTGGCACGTGCGGCCCATTTGGGACTTTAATCCTTCAAGAGAGCTCTCAAAGTGCATTTCCACCAAATGTTGCCCAGCAACATCAATCATCTCTTGCTCCATCCCACTCTGAGGGCCTTTAATCGCCGAGGGAAGGTCCTGCTCCCTTGAGGCTGTTGTGGCAACTTGAGGACTGGTAATGATGAGGCCGGTGGGACGTGCATTGACTCATTCAGTTCTCACGTGCACAGGGGACAATGGGTGTAGCCCTGGCCCAGAGCTCCCCGTGGAACACACAACAGGCAGTCAGCAGAGCTCAAATGAATAGTTCTCTTCCCTTCTCCCTCCCCACACCCATTTTATTTGGTTGGTTTATTTGGTTTTTGCCTTCTGGGGTGGTCTTGGCCAAGAAGCCGAGGGCTGGCTGAGTTCACACCAGTTTCGACTTGGATTCTCGCTCTCTGGGAGATGCTGAGAAGCCAGAACTCATCGACCTCATATAACATTAGTCACGTGAGCTGTTATCCCAGAGGCCAAAGGCTGGACTTCTATTGCCCTCCCAGGGAGCCATCCACCACCTCTAGCTTTTGCAGGAGAAAGCTTGAACCCCCTACAGCTGGACCTTTCCCTCCAGGCAGCTTTGAAACTTACTTGGTGTGGAGTGCAGGTGGTGGTGTGCTGGTAAACCAGCTCTCTTCTCCACAAGGAAAGTTCTGATTTAGAGCATTGGCCAATCTCTGTGGTGTAAATACCGCCCCCCAACCTGGTCAATTTCAAGCTACCACAAGCAACATTTCTGAAAATATTTAACAGTCGCCCTCTTGAGCCACCACTGGCAAGCCCCAGCATCCTGCTGCCTGGAGGACCCTTCTTGGATATTCATTAAGAGCAAACAGGCAGCATGCTCTCCCTCCAGGCTAAGAGGTGACAGTTCTCTTCCTACTTGTCCTGGACTCAAACCAGTTTGCAATGTGGCAGAATTAAAATGTGATTAAGGTCCAGTAGGGTTGCCAGATTTAGCAGATAAGAATACAGGATTCTTAATTTAGAATTTCAGATAAATAACAAACCACTTTAGTATAAGTATATCCCAAATATTGATTGGGACCTACTTACACTAAAATAGCTTTTTGTTGTTTATCTGAAATTCACATTTAACTGGGCAGGGTGGGATGGAGCAGGCTTGTGTTTCATCTGGCAACCCTAGATCCTCAGACACATATAGGTGCCCAGAAATTTCTTGTGGGCTGATGCTGGTTTGGGGAGCGTGGCAGCAGTCTGGGGGCTGGAGATGTCCAAGACTGTTTCTTCTTTCAACCTAGAAGCGTCGCAGTTACACTTCCTGCTTCAGCTTTCCCTCACTGTAGGGACTCTGGAAGCTAAAAGGTGCCCGAAGTCATTTAGTGCAACATCTTCGATTTACACATGAGGAAACTGAGGTCTAGAGAGGTGACTAGATCAAGGTTACTTAGCTGGTGGCAGCACTGATGCTAGGATCCTAATTCAAAACTCAGCGGGACTGTTTTTCCTTTCATCCTGCACATTCTATCCTGCACTCGTCTGAGAGTTAGTTTGGCTTAGTGGTCAGGAGTCGACTGTCCTCACACTGCCTGGGTTCAAATTCTGGCTCTGTTACTTGCTGCGTGACCTTGGTCCTTATCCCTTTGGGCCCTGTCTTCTCATCTTTAAAATGAGGATTAAATGAGCTAGTGTGTATAAAGTACTCAGAACAGTGCCCGGCATGCAGTGACCATCAATACACATACGCCACGGGCTTCCCTGGTGGCGCAGTGGTTAAGAATCCGTCTGCCAATGCAGGGGACACGGGTTCAAGCCCTGGTCCAGGAAGATCCCACATGCCGTGGAGCAACTAAACCTGTGTGCAACAACTACTGAGCCTACGCTCTAGAGTCCGCGAGCTACAGCTACTGAGCCCACGTGCCACAACTACTGAAGCCTGCGTGCCTAGAGCCCGTGCTCCGCAACAAGAGAAGCCACCGCAATCAGAAGCCCGTGCACCGCAACGAAGAGTAGCCCCTACTTGCCACAACTAGCGAAAGCCCGCGTGCAGCAATGAAGACCCAACACAGCCAAAAATAAATTAAATAAATTAATTAAAAAAACAAACAAACAAAAAAAACATATGCCAGTCCTGCAAACAGCCCCCTAGAAAAACCTCTTTCTGTTCCTTCCTGTAGCACCTCAAATTGCACCCACATGCCAGGGCTCTTCTGGTCGGGCTGCATCTCCTGCATCTCCTGCCTCACTCTCCTGGTAGTCAGCTCCCCCTCTGTCCACCAGGGACCATAATCACCTACAAGGCAGGAATCAGCTCCCCTGCCTCCACCTGCAAGGCTCAAAGGCTCACTGCATTTAAAATTCAGCACAGCAGAACCTGTTAATAGCCCTTAGATTAAACCATAATCACACACTGCTTGGGCCACACTGGAGAGTCCTTGAAGGCCCTGATGGTGCCTTGAGCTCTCTCTCTGCTCTGAGGAAGGTAGTAGGGATGGTGGGGACAGGAGGAGCCTGGGTGGCAGGTCTTGGAGGTAGCAAGCTCTGGAGTCAGGCTGCCTGGGTTTAAATCTGCGCTTCACCATTTACTAGCTGCGGCCCCAACGTCTCCGGGCTTCGCTTTCCTTAAACTGGACCTGCTAATAGCCCCACTGCAAAAGGCTTGTATACACCATCATGTAGCGCTGAATTCAGGTGCTGCCACGGACAGCAGTGGGACCTTGGGCAAGTTCATCTCTACGTGCCTCAGTGTCTCCATCTATAAAATGGGGGCACCCCTTTCTCACCGGGGGATTAAACGAGACAACCTTTGAAAAGCTCTTGGCACCAAGGAGGCACCCGGTAAACTCTCGAGACAGTGGGGCATCCTTATCCTTTCATGTCACTTGCCTGGCCAACTTTTGTCAACGTTTACTTCCCCCTGGTAACTAGCATGGGAAATGAGACCCAAGCCCAATTAACTGCGACGGCAGAAATGAGCTTAGAAATCAAGCTTTTGCTTGTTCCTCTCTAACGTACCCGCATCACTTAGGACTTGAGCCCCGTGAACCCACCTCTTTTTGTCTGAGAGTTAGAAATGGTCTTGTTTGGGATGAAGGTTGTTTTTGTTTCATTTTGCTTTATAAACAGAAACACTCCCTGGTTTCTCTTCTGAAAGGCTGGGGAGGAAGCTGAGTCAGGTGGGGTGTGGTGAACATGAAATCGGTCACCCTTCCCTCGCCGTGGGTTTGGTGAACCCAGTCAACACACAC
This sequence comes from Pseudorca crassidens, assembly GCF_039906515.1. NCBI lineage: Eukaryota > Metazoa > Chordata > Mammalia > Artiodactyla > Delphinidae > Pseudorca > Pseudorca crassidens. Next base: position 18,853,113 of record NC_090297.1, on the reverse strand, counting down.
TGACACACACACTGACACACACACTGCACACACACTGCACACACACACTGCACAGCCGCTGCCGCGCTCAGGATTGCATTTTCTGCTCATATCTCTAATGGCACAAAGAAACAACAGCATTCTCCTGGAATGCAGTACAGCACTGTGGAAAGAGCAAGGGCCCTGGGGTGGGGGCGGGTCCCAGACCCGGGGTGGAATTCCAGCCCCAGCGCTTGCTAACTGAGATGGTGACTGGGCAGGTCAGGAATTGGTGGAGCCCGGCTGTCATCCACGAGGTGGCATCCCTGCCTGTCCCAGAGGGTTACAGTAAGGCTTAGTGTTAATGGATGTAAAACTTGCAGAAAAGCACCATGGAATTGAAAGTATCCCAATGACACTACGTTCTCTTCCCTTTCAGGATGATATCCCAGGTCCTGGGTTCTACAACGTCATTCACCAGTCGCCTGTGTTTGACAGTGTGTCGTTGTCTAGGAAAGGGACGTGTACTTTTCCCTCTATGGTGAGAACCCCTTCTCTGAACATTAACTGCTCGGTACTTTCCTTCATTCATTGCATAATCATACATTGGACAACTGGTCCCTTCTCTCCAAAGGCCCGTGGTTCTAATTAGGAGAGTAACTGCTTCCTCAAATTTCCTGCAGGTAAACTGGAGCCTATGTCTTTAAGGAATTTTTTTCCCCACTGCTAGTGTTGCCAGAGTGGGAAGAGAAGCTAGAAGAATATTCAGAACCTGATCATCCAAAACCAATGTTGTCAGTGTGGAATGGACTTACAGATGTTTTCTTGAGATTTTTAGGCAGACCAGGAAAAAAGTTATTATTATACATCTTGCCCTAATAGGACTTTTTACACTGCTTAATCTAATTGGGTTATTCGAGTTACTGAGAAATCTGATGGGACCAAAAAGAAAACAGGCAGCAGGCAGGTAATTTAGTGATATTCCTCTCCTCCCCATTTCTCTCCTTTGTAAGATGTGGGTCTTTATCTTTGTGGAAGGCTACAACCGTCAAGTAGTTAAACGAAGTTCCAATGTCTCTGACCAGACCTGGGCAAGGATAGTCTTTATTTGAACACCTCTCAGTTGCCAAGAAAAATAGATATAACAAGGAGAAAGGGTCAAAGTAGGGTAAGACTAGCTGAGGGAGGAAAGTGAAAAAGAAAGCAAACCCAAACTCCAGCATTAACAAAACACATATGCCGTCTGTCCCTTTAAAACTTATAATAATCTCTTGCAAAAATGTATTACGATACCTGACACTGGAATTGATTTTTTTAAAAAAAAAACCACACACAAAGAGACCATTTAAGACACACTGAATGCAGCCACTTATTGGAATTCAAGCTTGGCAGGGTTGAATACTCAAGGAGAAAACCGACTTTGAGTTAACTCCTTATTAACAAAGACGTTGAGGTTGCACATGCCCCCAGTGAGTTCACAGAATAACCACGCCTCTACTTCTCCTTCTGTCCCAAGCCCTGTGAGTAAAGAGACTCCAAAGCGATCTGCAGAAGAAGTACCCCCTCCCAATGGCCTGGCACAGGAGACAGGACTTGAGACCCAATCTTGACTCAGCCGTGGGTTCTCGATGTGACCTCAAGCACGTCACCCTCTGTGTCCCAGTTGCCTCATCGAGTGGAGACTCCCTGGAGGCGATGGGCAAATTGACGTTGCAATGAGTAAAATAGACTTTGAAATTGCAGAGCATTATAAACATGTTGAATGTTATGATTGTCACCACCTGAGTCACAAACAAGACTTCCTGCAGCACCTAGGTTTTCTCTCTGAGACGTTGCCAAATAATGGCACTGCCCATCCCTGCCTGGTGCCAGAGAAGGCACTGAATCAGAGCACACCATCAGTTCCCTGCTAGGCTTTACATGTAGTAACTTTCCAAATGACGTGGCTGGGCCACCTGGAGAAGAAGGGGTCCAAGGGAAGCTCTGTGTGTGACAGGATCCTGTGTATGACAGGATCTAATCAGGTCTTTAAAAAATTCAGACCAAACCCCAAAGAAGGCAGAAGGTGAGTTGTTCAGGCTTCCTCTGCCCGCTGTGATGGATATGGGGGTTTCTATTTCTGTTTGTAAACACATAAGTTCCTATATCCTTGGGAAGGGACCTTAAGTGGTTGGTGGAAGTCTGTCAGGAGATCCCCACATTTCGCCTCGTTCCTTCCCAAACTGGACGAGAATTTCATTCCTCCGCCCCTTCTTTTGCTGCCTTTCACATTCAGTGCCTCTTGTTTCCGGATCCCAATTCCCTGAGGGAATTAAAAGTAGTCCCCATCAGAGAAAGGTCTGCCTTACTGGAGCCAGCATGGCCAGCAGGAGCGTGTCTCTCTGGGTGAGGCTGACCAAGAGACTCTGGGGGTCAACACGCTTTAAAAACTTCCTGATGACTCTTGGAGCAACAGCGCCCAGCCTTTTGAGAGGACCTGTCATCCGCCTAAATTCAAATCGTCTGAAGAGCTTCACGACGGTATTCCAAAGCTTTGCTCCAGAATTATTCACGGGACGGACTAGGAAGTTAAATGGGGCAGGTGGGAGGAGGCGTCCATGGCCTTTCTGTATTTGTGTGGTGGCAGCAGCGGCTCTGGAAGAGCTGGACAGAGGTTCATAAATGCCAGCATGTGGCCAAATTGGAGACCGGAGGCCTGGCAATGAAAAGAAAGCCAAGGGGCGGGGAGGGTTGTTGAGTGACCGTCAACTTCAACTAGACTCAGACTAATTCTACTGCAATGCTTTAGGGAACTTTGCCTCGAATAGGAATTTTTTAGTACAGTTTTTCCCAAAGGGTATGTTAGTAGGTATCTTAAGCCAAAAGATTCTATGATGGAGGAAGGTTGGGGAAGGCTGTTTAAACAAAGCTAGACTTGGGACTTCCCTGGTGGTCCAGTGGGTAAGACTCCGCACTCCCAATGCAGGGGGCCTGGGTTCAATCCCTGGTCCAGGAACTGGATCCCACGTGCCGCAACTAAGGAGTCCACGTGCTGCAACTAAGAGCTTGCACACTGCAGCTAAACATGCCACGACAAAGATCCTGCATGCTGCAACTAAGTCCCAGTGCAACTGAAATAAATAAATAAATAAATATTAAAAGAAAAAAAACCCCAAAGCTAGAGAGGTTTGTTTATTGCAGACCTTCCCAGAGCACTTACTACACCAACGTGTGTTATGAATCTTCAAAATGGGAACATGGTGTGAAACTTCTCAAATTTATTTGACCCTGGAACTCTCTCCCTGCTGCCGCTACCACCAACACAACCTTATCTCACAGACCTGGAAGGCCGAGGAACACACTTTGGGAACTAGCGCTTTAGAAGAACACCCTCTGCCCACTCTGTTGGGTGACTCAGGATAGACACGCTACAAATGGCAGCACCAAGGAAGGTCTGACCTTGCCACCCTTCTTCTGTGGAAGTGAGAAGGAAAGAGCAGAGGTGTGTCTGCCCCGTCGGGCACAGCGGATTTCGGGTAGTGATTCTTCCAGAGCTAAAACCTCCCACAGGCATTTATCAGCTGTTCGCCTTGTAGATGCAAACGCATTGCTGCGACTCCTCTCGGCTCATTCTTCTTCACAATGGAGATCTTATCCATATCCTCTCATGGAGGCGAGAATGTTGGTTCCAACACTTCGCTAGCTGAGGAAGTTCAGGGTCCTCATCTGTGAAGTGGGGATATTCATAATATCCTCGAGCCAGGGTTGTCATGAGGATCCAATGCAACGCCCCTGCAAAGTACTGGGTTAACTATTGCCCCAAATGCAAAGGTAAGGTGAGTCCAAGGCTGGGGTGACCTTACTTCTGGGGACATCAATGAATCCTTACAGTTAGGAGGAGGTGGAGCTGGGACTCGAACCCAGGTTAGACTCAGGACAGCTAAGACTCTGGAAAGAACACTCCTGCTTCTGGTGGCACATCCACCCACATTACTGGTGGTCCATGAACCAGATGGTGAGGACCATTGCCGCCACGTACAGAGTGAAGTCAGGCGAGGGGCTGATGCCTTCCCACACCTCCTCCACTTTCTGCGCTTGTTTATTGACCCCTGTCAAGTGGAGGAAACCCAGGGCAATGTTCTCAAGCTTTTACCCATAAAATAATGACATTTTTTTGTTGTTGTCTTATCAGACTTCAATACCTGCCATACTATCCCAGGGTAAGGTGATGTTATCGCCGAGTTTTTATGGCTTTTGTCCCTGTTCATTTGGCAAACATTGATTCTGTTTGTTTTTTTTTTAACTGAAAATAGTTTATCATGGCTTCCTGGAAGGAGTAGGATTGGTTTCTGTTGAAACAGCAAAAATATCGTAGAGTTTTATGAAATCAGTGATTAGGTGGTGGATAGGAGGTGTGGGTGGGAGGCAAGCCCTATGGAGCCTTGTACCCTTAAGATGTTAGAAGCAAACTTGTTATTTAGGAAATTTGGATTATTTAAACTTAGAAACAAAAAGTGAGGGTTTTACTCAAAGGAAAACCAAGGTTGGAAGAAGCAAGTCTAAAGCGTCCCATCATATAAATCACCCACCAGCTGATGAGTCAAGTATAAGTGTCCTGAAATGAGATTGGGTGGAAATGCTTTTATGGAAGAATTATCTTTGCCAAGTCCCAAACATAAGATGAATAATTAGAGTTAGTTTACAGAAGTTAACACAGGTCTGAACTTGCATTTTCCAAGAGCAAATTCTCAAAGCCCAAGGTCATTTTATCATTGTTACCTGCCAGGGTTTCACCTTTTATAAAATGTGTTTAGACCTGGTGCTGGGCACCATCTTTTTGACATCGGCCCTTCGGAGCCATGAGATACGTGATGATGTGGATTCCCTGGACTTTCTCCTCACAGTGTGACCGACTGGACACCATCGTCTCTAAATACCCTGCAGCTAACGCGTACACTATACCATCACGTTTTGTTTCGAAGAAAGACTTCAGTAATTCCTGTTCCAGCATGTTCCAGTTGCCAAGCTTCGTGAAAGTTCTCAAATTTGAAACTCCCGCACCAAACCATTACAATGTAAGAACACTGCCTGTGCTTCTTAAATATATATTGAATTAATGGTTTGCTAAAATAAAAGAAAGGAAGGGGGGAGCTTTGGGGAATAGCATTTACTGCAGTTGGTAAGCCAGTTAGCATTTGCTGACTACCCAATGGCTACGTGAGGCTGGGCAAAATTCTCACAGGGAATTTGCAGAAAAATGTGGGCAACACGGAGGTCAGTATAGAGCAGTGGGAAGACCACTGCCCCGGAAAATACTTACTGCAATTAGTCTTATCACATAAGTTTTCTGGGACGGTTTTCTCATCTGTAGCAATGATTATATTACGTACCACTTTATCTGCAGACACTATTATATTCTTTTTTTTTTTTTTATTTGCGGTACACGGGCCTCTCACTGTTGTGGCCTCTCCCGTTGTGGAGCAATAGGCTCCGGATGCGCAGGCTCAGCGGCCATGGCTCACGGGCCCAGCCGCTCCGCGGCATGTGGGATCTTCCCGGACCGGGGCACGAACCCGCGTCCCCTGCATCGGCAGGCGGACTCTCAACCACTGCGTCACCAGGGAAGCCCTGACACTATTTTATTCTTGCAGGGAAAATAAACTTCTGTCTTCCCATATCAGAAAATTGGGTTTTTTTAACAGCAGTGGTTCACCATTTCCCCTCACTTTGTAGTGACTGAGACAGAATGGTGTGGTTAACAGGTAAGAGACAGACTCAGGTTCAAATCTTGACTCTGCCATTTTCTAACTGTGTATGGCTTTGGGCAAGTCTCTTAACCTTTCAGGACTCAGTTTATTGATCTGCAAAGTGGGGTTATATGTCTACTCCATGGTGTTAATATAAACATTAAATGAGATAGTCTAGGCTGAGTGCTTACCTAGCACAATATCTGGTGCACGAGGACTCTACAATACATGAAAACTGGTAGAACTGTCTTTAGGGAAGCCCCGTTACCTCTTGAGTTTCAATTGTAAAAGGGAATTAATTATACTTGCCCTACAGGGTTATCATAAGAAGCATATGAGACTACAAATATGAAAGCGCTCTGAAATACCTAAGACATGAATTGTACATAAGGTAGTAATATTATTATACTATATTTAAGAATATTTTGGTCTTAGAATACTTCATTATAAATTTCCTTTTTCTTTTATAATATTTATAAATAATATTGATTTTTCTGACTACAAAGATCCTGCCTACCTTCTGTGATGAATCCAATCAATTATAACATGTTCAAAGCAATACAAGTGCCTGCTAGGCCAGCATGGTCCAAAAGGAATATCAGTATAACAGGAGCCACATACATCATTTAAGTTTTCCTAGTAGCTACATTTAAAGTAAAAAGAAACAGGTGAAATTAGTTTTAATTATAGATTCTATTTAACCCAATATATTCAAGATATGGCAATATCTAATCAATATAAAAATTATTAATTAGATGTTTTACATTCTTTCCCTCATATTAAGTCCTTAAAATTCAGTGTATATTTTATACTTGCAGCACATCTGAATGTGGACCAGCCATGTTTGCAGAGCTCAATAGCTTCATGTGGCCAGTGGCTACTGTTTGGGGTTGTATAGCTCTAGATACTCTTCTCTTAGGGTAATCAGAGCCTGAAAATAAGAATGATGATGATATGATGAAGCACTTTTCACGGTCTATGTGCTGTTCTAAGAGTTGTGTACTCACTTATTTCATACTCACAAGAACCCAGGAAGTGGATTCTCTTATTCTCAATTTACAGAAGAGGAAGCTGAGGCTCAGAGAGGGGAAGGGACTTGCCCAAAGTTACCCAGCTTGAAGGGACTGTTCCCACATCGGTGAGCATGGGCAGGTGCCAAGGTATAAAGCTGGGGAGCGATCAGAGTCCCCATTTTCCAGCCCTGCCGGGCTTCCCTTCATAAATCCTGTGGCTGCTCTGTGCCAGACCAGTGATACAGCTTAGATCCCAGTGGGGAACTCAAGATGAGAACTAGGAGACAGACAAACAAAATATTTACTGTGTGGCCAGCTCTGAGGGAGACAAACAGTTGGAGCCTGAGAAAGAGAGTATGTGTGGGGTGTGGAGGTTGGCAATACCATGTACTTTAGACTGGGTGGTCAGAGAAGGTCCTGAGACAAGGATTGAGGGAAGAGCCAGAGTTGGGGGAACAGCATGTGCAAAGGTCCTGGGACAGCAAACACCTTAGCCCATGGCGAACTGTAAGAAGGTAGCTAGAGGGAGTTCCCTGGTGGTCCAGTGGTTAGGACTCGGCGCTTTCACTGCCGTGGGCCCCTGTTCAATCCCTTGTCAGGGAACTAAGATCTTGTAAGACGTGTGACGCAGCCAAAAATAAACCAAAGTATCTAAAGTAGAATGAACTAGGGGGGCTCGGGGGAGAGGGGACGAGGAGAGGCCAGACAGATAGGCAGGGACCAGTTCATGCAAGGCCCTAAAGGGAGGGAGTTTGAATTTTGTTCTCTGTGTGCTGGGAAGCCCTCCTTGAGGAGGATAGGAGGTGTGGAGTGATGTCTTCTGATGTACCTTTTAAAAAAGATCCCTCCAGTTGCTGTGTGGAGAATGGACTGCAGTGTGGGTTAAGGGTGGATTTTGAAAAAACAGTTAGGAAGCTGTCATGATAACAAAAGAGAGGTCGAGGTCTGGTCCAGGCAAGTGATAATGAATGTGCTTGGCCATTGCGGCGTCGCCATTCCTGAGAGAGGGCTGGGTTCCTTGGGAGACAGACACAAGTGCAGGCTGTCTCCGTGTGAGCGCCCGCTCTGCGTCCTCCTGGGGGCTGCTGAAGGGCACTGTGGTGTTAGTGCTTTGTGCCTTCACCTCCCCAGCCCACTGCTCCTTCACCCTGGCTTCCTATCTCCGAGGCCCAGCTCAGGTCCTGGCATGCAGTAATCATGCAATAAATGTTTATGACTCCAAAGGAATAACTTCCTTTGTTAATCAAGAAATGACCATTCCCCATGTCAGGACTCTGCCACCAGATCAATTTTAGTTTGCATGTTTTTTGTTCATTATTGTTTTAATGTGGCTCTGAAAATAATACATGCTCATCATAAAATATCTTCGAACATCACAGAAACCCATGAGCCAGAAAGTGGAAGTCCCTCATCATTCTGCTCTGCAAACAAACATCAAAAACCGGGGGCAGGGCTTCCCTGGTGGCGCAGTGGTTTTGAGTCCGCCTGCCGATGCAGGGGATACGGGTTCGTGCCCCGGTCCGGGAAGATCCCACATGCTGCGGAGCGGCTGGGCCCGTGAGCCATGGCTGCTGAGCCTGCGCGTCCGGAGCCTGTTGCTCCGCAACGGGAGAGGCCACAACAGTGAGAGGCCCGCGTACCGCAAAAAAAATTAAAAAAAAAACGGGGTCAATATCATTCGTATTCTCTTCCTCCAGTGGTCCTTCCCTTGGTTTTGGGATTATGCTGTCCACAGTATGCGTGCGTTTTCTACTTAATTATATCTGGGATTTGTTTTTGCCCATGGCAATACAATGAATCTGCTTCATTCTTTTTTAACCTGCCAGTGGAGCTGACTCTTCCTAGTCTAATGGTGAAATCTTCCAGTAACACCCACACTCAGTGTATACAAAAATGCCCCCTTTTTCTGTTGCTTTTCTGTCTGGGCGAGGAATAAAGCTGAAGTAGTGTTTTGTCTACAGGAGGCTTTTTTCAGACCTGGAGAACAATGGTTGAGTCAACTGGCGAGGAGCAGAAATGCGGTAATCCTGTTAGCCACACTGTGCTTTGAGGCTGTCAAGACCTCTCTACCTTTGCTTACTGGGATCCCCCGCTTCTCTGTTGGAAGCCTTTCCCTTGGTACCTGTTATTACTTCCTCTCTGGCGTCCTGGCTCTTCTCCCCGTGTCCAGTAATTAGCCTGGTCCACCTGATCTTTTTGTCTGCCCTCTCGGCAGGCAGTCTGGCCGTCAGGACCCTGGGAAAAGCGAAATTCCTCTGCCTTTGTCAACACAAAATCAAAATGCCATCTGCATTTCTCGAGAAACATTTTTTTTGACAAAGGAGTAGCACAGAAAATCAAGCATCCTGGCCTCAGCAAATAGTTTCACTCATTCAGTAAATATTCCAGCCATTGCAGGCACAATTTTTATTGCATCTTTTATCTAATGAATACAGGAGACTGACTGCAAATTAGCCTTTAAAATATTTATGATTCATCATAAGAATGATCTCAGGGTTCTTTTTTTTTTCCCAAAATTATTTTTAGCGTTCTGAACTCACTGGACACTCTCTAATGTATATTGCCTGGGTCAACCAAAATTCTAAATTTCTGGTCAGCCCAAAAAAGTCAAGACAGTGATTACAAATCTGATCCTAATCTTAAGTTACACAATTTCTTTGTGTGTCCTAAATCCCACATGTATTGAAGGATTATCTGAGCAGTGAGGAATCAGGGTGGGGATATGTAGGACTAAGTGTTCTGAAAAGAAAGAAAATCGTAGAAAACATGATGAAAATAATTTGCCTATGTAATGTTACACACTTTTTAGAAAAACAGATGATTTGTGTTGACCGGCTGTCCCCTACCCCCAACCCAACAGCACTCTGCCTCAAGTGGAGCAGGGATTATCTGATCCATTTTACAGATGAGAAAACTCAAATTCAGAGAAATTAATCCGTTTGAGCAGGATACGCTGCCCTGTGTGCGGGGAGCGAGCCCGGAAGCCAGGGCCGCCGGCTGGTTCAGGCCACCGTCCTCCGTGTTGTGTTGGGTCCCCAGACACTGGCTAGCGATGACAAGCTCTTCCGCCAGTCCAGCTGCGGTGAAGGGGAAGGCATAGCCAGTGTGACGTTTTCCACTCACGTGCGCTCATTTTCTGAAGACAGGTTTAAATTTGTTTGTTTTTTTAACCCCAAAGTGCCCCTCGTCCAGACACAACAACGACAAAGAAAGGCAAGACACTGAGCACACCGTGCTTATTTTCTCCCCCAGGCCTCTGTCTCTTGCTGCAAACAGGCAAACAACGTTTGTGCCCGAGCCGGGTTCATGTCCAAAACCCAGAGAGGACTTTTCACTATTACTAAAACAGGACCTGCCCCAGGTAAGCAGCTGCCTCGCACTGGCCTTGACTTAAGTCTTCCTGTACCAGATCTGATCAGCAGGGCACTTCTCAGGGAGTCTCTTTGGAAGGAGTTAGGCATTGAGGGAAGAGGGGGTGCAGGCAGGTATTGTACAAAGAGGAGAAGCCTGGCTCCCCATTCGGGGGAAGAACGGCGGCTCTGGAAATGGACCCCAGGGCGGCCTATCACGGTGGCCTGCCTTCCAGACCCAGAGCACCTGCTTTGGGCAGCCAGCTGGGGAGGGGCTTCTCATGCCAGAAGTGTGCCCATGCGCATACCCCAGGTGCCCTCCCAGGCGCTGGGGGGAGGCAGGGCACACAATACGCTCTGATCCTTGGACACTCGGCTGCAATATTCCTCTCCTCCCATGTCTACAAAGCGGCTTCATCATCTATCATCAAATGATGCGAAATAGCTCTGTTTACAGAGCGCCTACTCAGTGCTACGTTTTTCCACGCGGTCCTCACACATCTGTCCTCATAGGGCCACACTCTTAGTCCTGTGTGAGGTGAGGAAATGGAGGTCCAGAGAGTTGAAGCAACTCAGCATCACGCAGCTAATAAATGGCCGGCCTAAGCCCAGAGGTGTCTGACTGAGGAACCTCTTAACCCTGTCATCCCAGTGTGACTTCTGAAGCCTCCAGGATTCAGGAACACACAAGGGCTCACCTGCAGATGTTTTCCCTGCTGGGCTGGGGAAAGGCATTGCACCTGTTCTGTGCCCTCAGACCTCCTCCCCACCCCAGCCTTAGTGAAAATTTTCCAGAGGGGTCTGGTGACATAGCAGTCCATACTCCAGGACCACTGGTTAGACTAGACCTTCCCAAACAGGTCCAGAAGACCCCCGAGGGAGCTCTGGGCCCCAGAGCCCAGAGGAGGAGCAGGGAGGGTTTACCTCTGCAAATAATGCTTCTCCGATGGGGGTGTGGGCAAAATCGCAGCGCATGTCAGATTTCAGCAAATCCAGATTAAAGTTGAGATCAGTCTGAGGCTGAATAACAAAACCAGCCCTAATTAGGAGGCTAAGCCTGGCTAAAGCTCCCTGCCTTGCATCACCACGGGCAAAACCCCACCTTGTTTGTTTATACAGGAGAATAAAGCCAGCATCCCTGGGGTTTGGCCAGAGGTTCCACCAGAGAGCCCCTGGGAAGTGGGCAGCTCCTCCCTCTGGGAGGGTTCCGAGGGGCCCCTTGTAACACAGCAGGAAGGGGAGAGGTAGGAACCAGCATCTTTTAAGCTCCTACTGTGTGCCAGGAGCTTTCAAAACCCCATGGAGGGTTGCCTGGCACATATGTGCTCCGAGAGTGGGGGTTATTATTAATATTATTATATCCCCACTTTACAAGCAAAAATGATATATAGAAAACAGGTGACTAGTCCAGGGTCCCACTGCTGGATTTGAATCCAGCTCGATGCCTGGTGCCTTCAGGACTCTCCCCGCATCCCCCACATTTGCCAGGGGCCACAGCCTGGGGAATCTGCTTCTCTGAGAGAAACAATCTGCTTTGACCTATCAGAAAAACACTGTGGTTTCTGCTTCTCCCCCTTGTGGGAAGAAACCAGATGTGGAGCCATGATTGGCATCCCTGCTGGGTTCCGCCCACCCAGAGTGCCCAGGCTCAGGGGCTCAGGGCCGGGTCTGGTCTGCCTTCAGTTCTGAGCAAAATGCTCACCTTTACACGTTGGCTGGCTGGATTTTCTACAGTCTGGCTGCATCAAACACAAGGCCAAGCACTTCCCCAACATCCTCCTCTCTATTTCTCCTTAAAAACAAAAAAGTTATTAGATCATGGGGAAACAACTATGGTAAAGTGTCACTTGAAAAATGTGGGTGACACGATCGAATCCACTCTGTGGGCCCAACACCATGAGACAGTGTCCAGTGCACGATGGAAAGACCGGGGTAAATACAGCAGAGAGTTCAACCCTGGTTTATTCTGGGCCTTGAGAGCATGAATGCCTTTCCCCCTTGCTTCCGCTTTTTAACATTTTATAATCAAGCGTTGCTTTAAACTATTTTTTTTGGTAGGGGGAATAAAAATAAAAAATAAATATATGTATATGTAAAAAACCCAGAAAGATAATTTTAGAGATATATACCAGTATTATAAATGCTGCTAACTGGACATCTGTTTTTTTTTTTTTAACTTTAGCATATATTGGGACCATCTTTTCATGTTATTAAAAATCCTCCTAGAACATCTTCTGTTAATGGATGCATAGTATTCCATTATCTGGTGGTACCATCAGTTAAGGAACAAATGCCCTCTTGCTGGCATTTAGGTTGTTTTAAATGGATCACTCATATAAATAGAGTGGGAGCAAACATCCTTATAGCTCACAACTTGTGTACAATCAAGATTACCTCCTTACCTAAATTGCCTAATGTGAAATTGCTAAGTCGAAAGGTATGTAAAATATTTAAGGTTTTTGATATTTGTGACCAAATTGCCCTTCAGCACAGAGATAATTTATCCTCCTGCTTCTATGAGAAATATGCTTTCCCTCACCTTTGCCATCAATGAGTATTACCATTTCAATAAAATCTTGCTAATATGTCCCATATTGTTGTTTTCAGTGCTTTTGCAATGAAAAAGTCGATTTTATTTTTTTAAAAATTAACTTTACAGTGGTTAGAAAATTTGAAATATTTTTCCCACCCACAATGCCACCATTAATATAGTTTTTCCCACTTTTCTGGGTTCCCACCTATTTTTACTCACATGTATCCATTTGCACACTGACGTCATAGTGTAGACAGTATAGACTGTCAGGCTTTATTTTACTTTTCTCACTCACCTTTACTTTTGAGAACATTGCCATAGGCTTCATGGCCTTTGCATTTACCACCCTCAGGGCTGATATTCCACGAGATTAGGCTGTTTTCCCATAACTGTGCCCTTGTACTTGGACCTTTGGGCTATTCATCGTTTCTCACACTGTAGCTACTGCTGTTGTGTACATCTTTAGGCTTAGAGCTTTTGCATTATGTTGAATAATTTCCTTAACTTCCAAGTAATAGGAAGCCAGGGTCAAAGTGTGCAGCATCTTGAAGGCCTTTGCCTAGTTCTGCCGCTTTGCACCCCAAAATGCCTGCCCCCATTTACAGGGTTACTTGCTCTTTAGGGTGAGACTGCTCCCTCTTTACCCCAGCTCAGATCATTCTCTTCTTCCTTAAAGCTTTGTGCACAGCCAAATTACTTATATTCTGACAGTTTCTTGAGACAAGGCATGGTGGGGAAGCATGGACCTTGGAGAAAGGTGGGTAGGGGTCCACATAGTAGGTGCTCAATAAATATTTGTTGATTACATAATAGTTACTGAGCAGCTACCATGTGCCAGGAACCTAAAATGTTCTTTTTCTACCATAGCCTCCCAGTTGTTGGAAGAATTATTATCCTTAGTTTATGGAGGAGGAAGCTGGGCTTAGGCCCTGGTTAGATGAATGTCCTTTGGCAAATTACTGAATATCTCTGAGTCTATTTCCTCATGTTTAGAATGGAGGTGCTAATACCCACCTTGCAGGGCTGCCGTGAGGATTAAATGAGCCACATATGTGATGCACGGACACATGTTCTCTAAATGGTGAGCGTTATTTTCAGTTATTCCAGGCCCCTTCTACTTGACCATCCTGGAGTGATACTGCCTTATAGTCATTAAATGTATTCTTACTGCTTTTTATTTTTTTGAGAGAAGTTCTTTATTCTGTTTTAAAATTTCTTTCTGCTCAGGGCATTATAATGTCAACGAATCCCTTGTGAAGCAGTCGCCGAAGATATTAATGTCTTGTTTTAAATCAAAAACTGGCCGTGGATTAAAACTGATGTCGACAGGCCCAGGACCCGGTTATTACAACCCAGGAGGTCACATCGAAGTTCAAAAAAAGACTCTTATCCCGTGAGTCCTGATCATCCTGATATTTCTTCTGAAAGGTATTCTGGGGAAGGACCCGAACCTGGGGAGAAAAGGAAGGGGTGTCACAGCTTGGCAGACACAGGCCGAGTTGCTCTCCTGGGGCCCTTGCTGACACATAGCAGGTGCTCAAGAAATACTTGTTGAATACATAGTATTTACTGAGTAACTCTTGTATGCCAGGAACTTAACATCTTCTTCAATGATCATAACAACTCTATTGTAGGAATGATTATTCTTACTTCATAGAGGAGGAAGCCAGGCCTCAGCGAGGCTGAAAGACTTGCGTTAAGTCCACACAGCTAACTTGAGATGCACCTGGGACTCAGGCTCAGGACTGTTTGCATCTTCCAACATTCCCCATGATGCTGTACTCTCCTGGTGCTGGTATTATTCTATCTTTATAATATAAAATCTCCACTGGGGTGGCAGGATATACGAAAGCGGTGAAACTCTCATAGCTTTGTACTGATAGGTTAACAGCCTAGACTTTGGAGTTGGTCAGACCTGCTAGATTGGAACGTCAGCTCTGCTATATTCATGCTGTGTGACCGTCAGCACTGTGCTAACCCCTCTGAGCCTGCATGCCCTCGATTGTAAGGTGGGGATAATTTATCCGAACGTTGCTTTCTGATTTAAAAAATATATTTGATGTAGTAGGTACAAATAGTGAGTCAATAACACAAATTTTAAAAGACAGGGATTTGTGTTACTGTTTTTAATCTCCTGTACATTTGATGTTACTTTCACCTCAGAGGCTCAAAAATTCACGGGGCTTAATATTCCTCAAATGGGTCTAGAACTTCTAGAGCTAAGTGCCGTGAAGGTCAGCCGTCCTGTCACTCTCAACAGGATTGGCTGTTGTGAGGGCGGACCAGCAGGGCTGGGACCAAGGGTATAGCCACCTGGGAGCCTCCAGAGAGGTCACCTGGGAGCCTCCAGAGAGCTCAGGCAGCTGGCTGGGCGCAGAGCCACAGGGGGTCAGGAGGCTGGGTGGCCCGGGGAGGCTGGCAAACTGGGTCTACTCGGACCATGAGCCCAGGGCAAGGGGTCAGGGGTAAGGGAGAGGAGCAAGACATGAGCCTGCTGAGTCCAACCCAGGACCTGGGGAAGGGATTCAGACCTCAGATGGAGTCCACCAGCTGAGTCCCTTCTGCCCTTCGGATCTGGGGTTCTGCAGGACTCGGGACCGGGGCGGGAAAGTCTCCAGGAACAGGCTCTCTCCAAACGTCAGGGACTTCCTGCCTCTGGGTTGGCTTGGGCACCACTACACACAACCTTTCCCTATGCTGCCCCCAAATGGAGTGGGAGAGAGGATGGGCTTTGGGGTTAGCAGACCTGAGTGAGAATCACAGCTCTGTCTCTAGCAGAGACTTCTCCTCCCTGAGCCTCCATGTTTCCATGTATTAAGTGGAGATAAGAACCTTATCTCATGGGGGTTCTGTGAGGATTAGATGAGAAAGTGCTTGAAAATAGCTCTCACTCTTCTTATTACAGCAGCTATTATTCTATATCCTAGAGAGGATATGTGACGATAGAGGATGCAGCTGTTTTGAGGCATGGAGGCTCAAGCCCCCACCCTGACTCTGGAAGCTTCTTCAGGGAAACAATGAGAGGAGGGTGAGGGGCACTCGGTGTTTAACTGCCTTCCCTAGAGCGGTGTCATTTGGCCTGCGTCCGAGTTTGGATGAGTGGTTTGAAATAGCCTCATTTTATGGCATTCGCATCTGTCAGTCAGCAGGCCCTGGAGGTTTCTGGTGCTGTGCTGAGGGCTATGGGGGAGCTCACGTGGACAGAGCACCATCCATACTTTCAGGCTCACTTGGCAACAACTCCAGAGCAAGGCAGAGGAACGTGCCACAAAACGCCGGATCGTGTGGGCCCCAAGGTTGCATGACCACACTGCCCCACCAAGGGTGCCAGCTTTCTGATGGGAGCAGTGCAGTAGTGCTGGTGTGTCTGGGGGTATCTGGGGCGCACTGGCTCTCTGTGATGCTTCGTGAATGGTGGCTCCTGGGTTAATAAACCTAGGAAGCACTGCATACAATCCCTCTCCCCCGGGTGCATCACAGTATACATGAGCTTATTAAAGGCTCTGAGAAGGCCCGCACTAAAGAGACCTGTCAAACCCAGTGTCTCTTAAACTTGGGCTCACCCTGGTGAGTGGACAGTGCCCCAGCCTCCACGGCAGGCTCTGTGGTCTGGGGCTGCTCTCAGCGCCTCCCTGGGCCTTTGTTTCTCCATTTGTGAAAAGAGGGGAAATCTTTCCGTTTCTCACACTCTGTGACCCCAGCTTTGCTCACCATGTCACTTCGGAGAGCATACGGAGGCAGTGAACATGGGGGCAGGCAGGACCCACAGAGGAAGTCCAGTATATATTGTTGAGTTGGCATGGAAAGGGTGAGGTTGAGAAATCTGTAATTTCATTTAAAAGCAAAGAGATAAAACTAAAGTGTGCTGTTGGTTATTCCAAAGCAGCGTCCACCTGTTTCTGTGGGACGGTGGAGACAGGGATGCGACACAAAGAAGAGAGACAGCGAGTGTGATAGTATTGAAGGAGTATCCAAACTCCAGTCTCTCAAATTCAAATTCTGTTTCCTTTCCTGTGACCCTGGAGGGAGGAGAGGGGCAGGAGCACCTGAGGGCCCATCCTGGGGTTGTCAGGCCCCGGAGAAGGTCTGCGTTGTTTCCTCCCCATCGATGTGTTGAGACTCTGTCTACATCAAGCCTAATCATACTCAGATCTCCGGGGGCTGCATGGGGCAGTGGTGGAGAATCTGAGAATCATCACAGTGTTTCTTTTGTGGAAGCACGGGCCGCCCAGGCGTCACACACATGTGACAGGATGTGAGGCCTGCCCTTGTTTCTCTTGCTTGGAAGTGTGTGGCTCCCCATTCACGGGTGGGGCTCCAGTTTGCAAAGATGGTATTTCGGCTCTGCTTTCTTCAGGATGCAGGGAGAACGGGGGAGATGTTAATTCTCGCTGGGGTCACTGGTGCCGTGTTACCGACCCCTGCTGGCCTCCTGAGCTGGGAACCGGCTGCAGAGGCCGTGGCACCGAGGGCATAAGCACAGGCAGGGAGTCGTCAGGCCGCTGAAACTCCCGCCTTCCCCCCTCACCAGCCCTGGGAGGCTGGGGGTAGGGGTGGGGGGGGTGTCACTTAACTCCCTGGGAATTCAAATTCATCCTCTGTGAGTTGGGGCAAGCACACTTTACAACACGCTTGCAAGGATAAAAAAAGATGACTCACATAACTAACCATGTCTGGCAAATTGTAAACTTTTGACGTGCATGATTTGTACTTTCATCGAAACGTGTGAGCGAGCCCTCTGCACTCACCCGATGTTTCTTGAGTGGCCCTGCCGCACAGATGCGGTGAGGGGCTGTAGGGTCGTTGGCGTGGCCCTTTCTGGGCTCCTCGGCTGAAGAACACATCACAGAGTGTCTTTGTTATGGCCACGTTGCTGACTCAAAAGCTAAGAGGATTTACCAGCTTCCGGGGGTCTTTGGAGGAGGCTATCAGCCAGGGTTTCACTTCTGTAGGTTTTCAGCATCCGTCACAGTGCTGACTCAATGGATCAGGGTGAGTCAGGGGAAGGGCTTTTGGAGATCAGAATACTTCCTCCTAGGTGCTGCCTTCCGACTCACGCCAGCAGGGAGGTGAAACACCCACTGACATCTTTCTAACCCTTGATCTCCTTCCTGGAGTTTTTAAACCACTGGTTTTGCTCAGACATGCTGTCCTGTCACAGCCAGAGCCCCATCGGCCCCACTCCAATTTGGGTAATTACGTTGGACCCACCTAAAGTTCCCCTGGGATTTTCAATTAGATATGGGATGCTTCTTCCCAAGCAGCTGTAATCTGTCACCCACTCCCCTGTTAAACAGATACCGCATTCCACCCCAGAGGCAATCGGCTGCCCTTTAATGATGAGAAAAAAATTGCCCCTTTATCCCTCCCAACCCTGGGAATCCCTGAGGCAGAGTGAATCTGTGCCTGGGAGTGTCCCGAGGGTCTCGGATGCCCTCCCCAGGTGACCTGCTGAGTCCTCTGAGACATTCATTATTCTTTGGTGATTTGCAAACAGCTCACACTGGAAGCTGCAAACACAACTTAATCCAGTTGTGGCCAAGTCAGAGCCTTTGACAGATGTTTTTTTCCACGGGGCAGGACCAGGTTGGCTTTTAAAACTGGGCGATGAGGCTCATAAAAATCCCTGGTTACAGTGCACTGTGGCTGCCCCGGGTTTGATTCAGTCTGACCTCAGTGATTTGCCCAGCCCCATGAGGACATGGAAGGACCATCCCCGGGTGGTGATAAAACTGTCAGGTGGGGTTCAGATGCCTGGGCTCCCCTACTTGCTTCAACCCCTCTCCTCCTCTCTGCAGTTAGGCAAATGTCCTTGGGAATAGGGACCAGGGCCTCAGTGATGGATAAGACACCATCCCCTGCATTAAAGAGCTAGACAAGTAAACAGCATAGAAAAGTAATGTGTTTTGTGCAGAGAAGAGAAGAATGGCTACAGTGTATTGAGGGGCCAGCTTCCAGCCCTCAGAGTTTTCACAGACTTCCTACAGCTTCATCTTCCAACTCTCCCACGGGTCAGGATTGTTACATAGAGTTTACAGGGGATGCAGACTCTCCCCGGTGGTAGAGCAGAGGGTGGAATCCAGGTCCACCTGACTCCAAAACGCGTGCTCCTCTATGGAGCCCAGGAAGGGAGGCGGGGAAGGGGAAGGATTGTGGCCCGGGGAGTTTCCCTGGAGGAGGTGAGAAGCAAAGAGGGAATCAGAGTTGGCAGGGAAAGGAGGTGCTCCTGGCAGAAGGAACAAAGGCAAAGGCATGGAGTCGTTGGACAACGCTGTACTGGGTATTTCTGGTCATTTTTTTTCTTTTGGCCGCACAGGGCAGCTTACGGGATCTTAGTTCCCCCACCAGGGATCGAACCTGGGCCCACAGCAGTGAAAGCATGGAGTCCTAACCACTGGACCACCAGGGAAGTCCCTGTGCTGGGTGTTTCTGGGAGGTGACCTGGGAGTTAGGCTTCACTGAGAGGCCACTGGTAGTTTTCCTTTAGCTCCTCTTCAGGGCCTGTAACGGGGGTTGGTCGGAAACCCAAGCGAACAGCCCAGAATTCACGGGTGGAAGGAGGCTTGAAGGCGGTCCAGGGGCTTAGCCTCTGGCTCCTTGTGCCCCAGTCCCGGCCCCATGGAGCACAGCTTGTCCCTCTTCCAGGCTTTTGCCCCTGCTGTTTCCTCTGTGGGAAATGCCCCCACCTCCACCTTTTCTACCCAAAGAATTCCTGCTTACCTTTCAGAGCAAATGTTAGCTCTTCTAGGTAGATTTCTGGATTCACCCAGTTAGAATTAGTCTCTCTCACCTATATTCTAACATTTCATGTTAAAAAAAAAAATGGTACCAGTAAAGCACTCGTTAATCTTCATCACAACCCTGGGAGGCAGGTATTATTATCCACCGTTTTACAGATAAAGAAACTGAGGCCTAGGGAGATTAAGAGGCTTTTCTAAGGATGCACGGCTGGTGGATGGGGAAGCAGAGATTCAAACTCAAGTCTGTCTGAGTGCAAAGCCTGTAAGTTGTCACCGGCCATGATTGTCACTGGCAGTGGATTGTTAAGCCCTCCGGGGCATTCAGGGTCTGTGTCTTAGCACAGAACAGTCTGGACTCCCCAGAGTGCCTGGCACAGAGCTGCACACGGGGCTGACACTGTCCGAAGATCTGGAGAGCTGAGTTGGTGGGGCAAAGCCTCTCCTGGGCATGTGGATGGAGGGGAGGGTGAGGGACCTGTCTCACTCACTCTCAGCAAGAATCTGGTGATGGGCTTCCCTGGTGGCGCAGTGGTTGAGAGTCCGCCTGCCGATGCAGGGGACGCGGGTTCGTGCCCCGGTCTGAGAAGATCCCACATGCCGTGGAGCGGCTGGGCCTGTGAGCCATGGCGGCTGAGCCTGCGCGTCCCGAGCCTGTGCTCCGCAAGGGGAGAGGCCACAACAGTGAGAGGCCCACGTACCGCAAAAAAAAAAAAAAAAAGAATCTGGTGAGATGCTGACCCCCCCTGCCCAGCTCCCTGCAGGCTGTCCCTGGTCAGGAGAGTAGACATCTCACAGTTTCCTCAAAGACTCAGGGTGACCCGGACCCATGGAGTAACCTCATGCGGTGATTGGCTCATTCCACCTCTAACTTCCAGGAGTCAAGCCTGTCTCTCAATGATCAAATTTCTGAGGGTGCTCTGAAGGGGTGTTGCAGCCAGAACAAGGAGACGCCAGCTTTTATTTGTAAGGGGAGAGTGGTGGATCACACACTGTAACCAGTTCTTCCACGCAGACTGGAGGGAAAAAAAGGAGGCAACGTTTTTCCCCCATTTTCCTGTGGGCACCTTTATCCTAAATATATACATCCAAGCCAGCTGTTCCTCCATCCCAAGACGTGAGCCTCTCGCAGGTTTACGATGGCTGCCAGCAGCCTCCGCTGGCAGTGGGAGTGTCCACCCTGCCCCAAGGTAACTCTGGTGAGAGGCCCCCTAACCTCACTTTCCTGAGGCTCCGTTGCCCGTCCAGGCAGCGGATGGTGGTGCTGCAAGGGATCGTAGTAATAACACAACTGCTTTTACTGAGGACTTACTGTGCTCGGACGCTCTGCTAGGCACCTTACATAGCTTTTCTCCAGTCATCAACCCGCATATAAGGAGTGAGTGTTACTACTCCTTGTTGCCAGGAACAGAGAGGTCCAGGGACTTGGCTGCCCGGTATTCAGACTCAGGTCTGTGTGACTCTAAAACTCGAAAATTCTCCTCTGCCACAATGCCCTCCCCATCTTGCTAGTCACCAAGACTTGAGTTCCAGTGCTGGCATTACCATGAACTTGCTCTGTGACACTGGGTGACTCACTTTCTCTCTCTGGGCACCAACTTCTTAAGCAAAATAAGGATGTTGGATAAGACATCTCTAGGTCTCCTCTAGCTCTCCGAGTCTAAGAATACCTCTGCTTCAGAAGGTGTTGGCCAAAGGGCAGCAGAGTTCCAGTGGCTGGGCATCCCAGTTCCCTCCTCTGTTTGGATGGGTTGGCTTTGAGCTGTGGTGAGTCTCCTGGGGCCATTAAAGGTTCTGAGAAATCTCTCTTTCATTTTGGTGAAAGACCTTAGAAGAAGCTTCAGAGTGGGCAGCCCTTCTATTGCATGGCCAGGAGGGTAGGACATTTCCTGTTAACAATCCCAGGATTCCTGGGCAACCCAGCGGACCTCTCTGAATCAAGGCCAGATGGGAGGTCACAGCTGGAAGGGACCTCAGAGGTCGTCATATCCAACCCCCTCATTTTACAGATGGGGAGACTGAGTCCCAGAGTGAATTAGTAACAGAGTGAGGGCTCGAATACAGGTTCTCTCTTTCATTTATTCTCTCGAGAACAGGCTTAAAAGACTCCCTTTCCTGAAGGGGGGAAGACAGACCTGAAAACAACTGCAATCTAAGTGGTGATCGTTATTCAGAGGTCTCTTGACTTGCCCAGTATTTTTCCACTCCTACATCCTGCCTTGCCAAAAACATGTTTAATAAGTTTCTGAGATGTCAGTGCTAGAATGGCCTCTAAAGATCTACTAGTCTCGGGATGGCAAATCCTTGGAATTTGGGATTCCTCTTCCCATTTCCTGGCCATGGCAGACATCACAAGTGTCTCACCATTGCTCTTCCCATAGAGCCCAAACGAGGCCTTAGTTCTTTACATGGAGCTCCAGCCAGGCACTACCAAGCGATCAGAGTTGGCACATGGCATCGATGTCTTCTGCCATTCCTGATTAGCTCAACGACATCCGTCATCCACAACGACAAATGTACTGGCTCTCACTTTGCGCTGGGCCCTGTCCTGACTACCGTGTTTTAGGTGTGTCATCTCCTTTAACCCTGAAAATAAGCCTACAGGGTAGGTACCGTTATGACTGCCCTTGTGCAGGCGAGAAGACCGGGGTCCAGGGTCCCCAGATCACTAGCAGTGGAGCCGGAAGAGGAAATAGGTCTCCCAGTGCCTCGTCCAGTCCTCTTGCAGATGGCTGGGCACTGGGCAGGTCCTGGCTATGTCGAAAAACTGCCATTTCTCCAATAGACTGATTTAGGGACATCTTCCCATTTTTGTCTTTTCTGAAGGAGAAACCCCATCCTAACTTTCTCTGCCCAGCCTTTGCCTCTGCCCCCGAAGCCACCTCTTCCAGGCCCTGGGCAGTATGAGATCGTGGACTACACGGGGCCCCCCAAGCGCTTCGTCTCCAGTGCATCCTTCGTGTCCAACACCAGCCGGTGGACAGTGGCGCCGTCCCAGCCAGGCCTGCCCGGCTCGCCTGGCCCAGGTCAGAGGATTGCTTTCAGTGATTGTAAAAACCAAACCTGGAATTGTTTGTCATTCCTGGGCCATCAAATACCACTGATTTATAGGCTGTTTGCCAAACAGTTTACAGGGGTTAGAGTGGATCTAGAAGACTTTTCGGCTTACACTGTCAGAGTATGAAAGGTGGGTTTTTGTTTTTTTTTTTAATTTATTTTTTTAAGGTGAAAGGGCTCTTAGAGATGATCCAGGTCAGGGATTTATAACTGAGGACCATGAATGTTTCAAGAGACACAAAGCTGGGCTCCAGGAGGTCTGTGACCCTGAAATCGTCTGCAAATTTGGAACGTGCAGATATTATTTTCTGTGGAAAAGAGCCACAGCTTTTGTCTAAAAAGTTCATGTTCTTAAGAATGTTTAAATCGTAGGTCTAGTCTGGCGGGGTCACCTCCCAGATGGGGAAGGCCCAGAGAGCAAGGTGTCATAGCCCTGCAGAGGGTGAGCGGAGGGCAGAGGCCGAGACTCTCTCGCCTCGACGCCTTGTCTGTCATGAAATAAAACAGGGCTCCACCTGAGCCGCTGTTTCAAGCCATATAGTTACCCCCAGGATCTGCCTGAGAGCTGATAGTCTGAGGGACTTGTTCCAGGGGGTGGTCCCTGCACTCCCCTGCCTACTTGGAGCCCCTAGCTATTTACCACCCCCGACACTGGCCAGAGTTTATGGCATTGGGGAATGACAGGTGCGCTGATGGGCTGGTGGCGTGGGAGGGGGAAGGCAAGAGCTGAGGTGGCCAGCAGGCCTGTGAAAGTCAGGCTCTCAATGAGCATCGCTGATGCTCCCACCCTGCGGAGGCAAAGATGACTGAGGCTCAGTGCTGGCCCCCGAGGCGTCCCCTTCCCTCCACACACACAGGTGAGTAACATGTAAGGTAGGCGGGAGAGGGAGAATATCATCCTCATGGCTCTGTCCTTGGAAACGTAGTGATAAGCCAATAAGATGGCACAGGTTTGACCTACGGGTCATCTGGTCAGTCCAGGCAGAACTCAGCTTGGTCCCGCAAATGTACGAATGCCCCATGGAGTGGTGGGGCCAGGACCCCAGAGACCAGCCGGATCCTCGTCTGACCCTGTTTGGCCCAGTCCTCCAGGAGCTTTCTCCAAGCATCTTCTCCATGCGGGCACCTGGAGGGCAGGTGCAGGCCAGGGCCTGCTGCTGTGATCACCTAGGCCAAGGTGGGCTTCCCTGAGGGCCTCCCAGAGTAAGTACATGCAAACACCTGCCTTCTTGGCTTCCAGTGGGCGCAGATCTACCTGGACACCTCAGCAGCTTCCTGAGGGTGTACCGGAGGCCGTGCGTGGCCCTCGTGAACAAATCAGCATCAGCGTGAGAGTTTCCAGCCACCCCAGGTTGTGGTTCCCAAGCCCTGCGTGGTCCTGGCCGCTACTGTGATGGCTTTCAGTTTTCCCGAAATTTCTGAACTAAATCAAAGCAAACCCGCATTAAGCTGACACCTTGCTTCTGTAAGAGTGTTGCTCTATTCATTTCTTTTCAAATTTCCTACAAAACTCTTTTGTAGATTTCCTTCTGTTAAAAAAGTTAGTGAGTTGAAGAAGGTGGGCAGCCGAGTTCGAGTCCCGCCTGGGCCAGTTCAGAGCCGGATGACCTAGGCCCAGTCCCTCCCTCCCTGACTCCCCACATGTCAGGTGCAGGGGTCCCGCCGGCCTCACCCGCTCCACCGCCGAGTGCCAGGACCTTGAGAATTGGCCTTTTCTCTCTCAACACTGTCTCTCTCTCCTCTCACAGCCACATACAAGCCGGAATCCCCCGGAAAGCAGTCCTTTCTCTACAATGGGGACAAGAAATGGATCCCAGTGTTGTAGCCACCTCACCCGAGCTCAAGGAGACCCCCCCGGCCACCAGCTGTCACCCCAGGCACCCCGGACGGTCATTCAGAGAGCGCCCATCTCGTGTGTGACGGCTGATGACTTGGGACGCCCTTGCCCCCTGCCTGGTGTTAGAGCTGGCCTGCCGTGCTTGTCCTTGTCCTGAGCTGCCCCCTGGAGCGTGGACCCCCACCCCACGGACCCCCCTGGATTCCTGAGCAGACAGAGCCCCCCGGGTTACTTGGCCACGTGCCCTCCGGCCTGGCTCGGCCCGCCTGCCCTCAGCCCTCAGAGCTCGTGCAGCTCAGGATCCAGGAGGTGGTGGCCGATGGCAGATGCCCCGTCTGGAAGCCTGCTGCTGAGCCAGGGCTCTGGGGCCACAGGGTGGGCAGCGCAAGGCCGCGGCCCCGGCACACTCCCATGCTCTGGCCTTGACCTCCAGACTCCTCCCGGAGTTCCAGGAGCCG
Source organism: Pseudorca crassidens (assembly GCF_039906515.1). Taxonomy (NCBI): domain Eukaryota; kingdom Metazoa; phylum Chordata; class Mammalia; order Artiodactyla; family Delphinidae; genus Pseudorca; species Pseudorca crassidens. The sequence goes on along the minus strand of NC_090297.1, from coordinate 18,828,444 downwards.
GGAAGGCCCACAGGCACTGTGACAGGGACCTGAAGGGGTTGCCTTGCCCTCGCCCCCAGCTCAGCCTCGTGTCTCGCCCTAGGAAGAGCATGGCAGCGTCACCATGGTCACGTGAGCTCATCACCCACTTTCAGGAGAGGGCTCCACATCCGTTTGTTGGCTCCGCGCACAAAGGGCAGATGTGGGCAGGACCCTCTGGGGCCAGAGCCCTGGGCACAGCGGTTCTGAGGGGCGCCTGCAGGTTCTTACTTTTGCCCGGCCTTTCCCCTTCCCTGGCCTGGTCTCCGTCCCTCCCACCTCATGCTCAAGTCCAATATGATCTTTAATGGATCCTTTCTGGCCTGCCAAGTTGGTCCCCCTCAGCAAGAGGATGAGATTCTCAGAGAACCAAGAGGAACTGCAGCTAACCACACATCCCCTCCTTCCCCAGCTATCCACGTGTCTTGGGCTTTTGTAAGTGGAAGCCTCTTGCGCCGCCTCCCTCCCCTCCGCGTGTCCCTCCCTTGCCCTTGGCTTTCTCCTTTGACTTTCCTCCGTGACTGTTAGTCCAGAACTGGCCGCTGACTGCCTCTCCCTTCAGGGAGGGGCGGGTGAGGGAGAGGGAGGGAGAAGGATGGCACAACGGGTCCAGTTAAACAGAGTTCTCATTTCTCACAAAAGCTGGCCTTGTTGTGAACCTCATATTCCTGCAAGTGCCCCACTGCTTTGGGATGAGCGGGAGGCGGCCTGGAGCATGGCGCCAAGAGCGACCAAGGTCTGGACCTAAAGGTGGACACCTTGTGCTGAGTCTGCTCAGGTCCTTAGCTTCTCCTAGAGGTCAAGAGTCGGATCCGAATTTGGAGGTTCAAGGTCAAGCACTTCCACGGTTGGGTGGGCAAGGGAAGGGAGCAAAACAGGTGAGGCGAGAGGAGGTCCAGGAGCTGAGGAGGCTGCCCATCTAAAGGCCAGCTATCTATTGCCAGATCTGCAGATTTTTCAAAAGAACCTGGGAAATTTTAAAATGTGAAACTTCTTGATTGGAGATGTTAACAACCATATTTCAATTAAAAATTTTTTGTTCGGGCTAAAGGAAACTCTTCTGCTAACCATCAATTGTCCACTTCGGCGCTAGAAATTCTGGAAGACCCCTTTAAGGCTGACACTTGAAGCTGCACCTTTCTTTGAACCCAGACTCTTGACAATAGGGCCAGACCTGAAGGCCTTGGCTTTTAGGTCCCTCTGACCCTAGGAGACCTTAGCAGGCCACTGGGCTGGAAGCAACCGGCCCTGGGATCACTGCAGGCAGAGGCTGGCGGGACTGCATAGAAAACAAGACAGGCCGCTCCTCCCTGGGGCAGCTGGGCTGAGCACCAGCAGGTGGGCTCTGTCTCTATAGAAACCCCTCCAAGTGGGGTCAGGAAAGTGGAGAGTCTGGGAAGAGGATGGCCGGGCTGCTCTTGGCCAGCCGGAATCGGGGTATTCCATAGAAGACACGGCTGGAGCTGAGGCCCTGAGCTCAGAGGGTCCGTCTGGGTTGTACCCAGCGTCTCTGAAGGTGTCATAGGCTGCTCACAGCCCTGTCCAGCCCTGTGGTTCTCAAGCCCCATCTGTATGGTAGGATCACTTGGGGAGCTGTTATAGAGACTGCCCAGGCCCGACCCTCGAAGTTCTGATCTGAGGTAGGGTCTGGGCAGTGGTATCTTTATTAACATTCTTGGGTGATTGCAAAGTGTCTAGTTAGGGTTAGGATGTACTGATAGTATTTTCCTAAATTCAATGTGCATACAAATCACTTGGAGATCTTATTAAAAGATCTCGGGTGGGGCCCGAGAGTCTACGTATTTTTTCTTTTTTTTTTTAAATCGAGATATAATTGAAGTAGAACATTGTATTGGTTTTAGGTGTGTTTCTAACAAGCTCCCAGGTGAAGCTGATGCTGCTGGCCCATGGACCACACTTAGAGCAGCAAAGGTCTAGTAAACACACCTGATTGTGGAGCTCTTCATCTGGCTCTCCGTGTGTTCATCCAACTGCCTGTCAACCTATTTAGCCTTCCCTCCCTCCCTCCTTCTTTCTCCTCATTATTTGTTCATTCCCTCACTCCTGCGTTCCTCATCCATCCTTTTCTCCCCTCACTCACTCGCTGTCTACCGTGCAAAGCTACCTGCAGGCAGGGGATGGCAATTCCTCCAGCCACCAGCTGCGTTTGTAGTGACCCCCGTTTGGAAAGGACTTACCTTCACTCCTTTCACCTTTCCACTCTTTGAAGAAGGACAACCCCGGCATGGCTGCTGTCGGGCTCAGGAGCTGCCCTTTGCTCCCCGACCTTCTCTGAGGGCAGGACAGAATTTCCTCAAGCCTTTCAGAGCTCTCTTTGCTTGAGGTCCAAATGGCCTTCCTAGCCATAGACGGCCTCATCTGTTGTCTGCTCATGTGGAGGGGAGAGAAGCGGGCCCTGGCATCTTGGCTGGAGGCCGTGGGTGGAGGTGGATGTGGAGCTGCAGGCCCCACCCCTGAGCTCGGCGGCAGGCTTTGCACTGGTCCCCATAGTTCCCTGTGTGCATCAGTCCAGCCAGACACTGGCAGGTTGCAAAGGCAGCAAGGCCTATGGAACGACGGCCATAGAGCAGTGGTTCTCGACCTTGAGTGCACATTGTAACCACCTGGGGGGCTTTAAAAGCACTGAGGCCTGGGCCCCAACCCCAGAAATTCTGATTTAATTGCTGCAGGGTGTGGTCTGGGCAGTGGGGATGAAAGCTGCCTAGGTGATTCCCACGTGCGATCAAGGTTGAGAAGATCGCCTTCCTGCTTCTGGAGGCTCTGGAAGGAAACGAACAGATGCGGAACACCTCTGCGTACCTGGCCGCGTGCTGATACTCTGCATCCGCTCTGCCATTTCACCCTCACGCGGCACCCAGGGGGACGTAGCAGCGAGGCCCGGAGTGGGCAGAGCAGCTCTGCGTGCTCCACGGGGTCACTCCAGCAGTGCCGGGCAAGCTGTATTGGAGTCAGAGCCACAGGAAACATCAGTAATACTGACCCTCACGTCAAAGTTTTGATATGTTATCATGTTTTTTTGCCCTTAATTTCAAAAAGCATCGCATTGGACTGTGACTTAACTTGGTTACTGAGCTCTTTGGCTCCTCTTAATTTTGTGCCTGAGGCTAGGGCCTCTCTTGCCTGACCTGAGTCCTGGCCACAGGGCCTTGAGAATTAGGACTCTAGACCTCCTGTCAGAGCCGGAAGGCCCTTGGAGACATCCACGGTCTTCATACTTTTTTTTAAGTTTAGTTCAGACAAAAGTTAATACGAGAAATCTTAGTGTGTAAACGAAGGAAAGCAGAGCTGCTATGACTGAGTCTGGGGAGGATGCCTAAGGGCTGCCTGCTGTCTCCTCCCCCACATTGTAGGGGCCTTTGAGACCCACCAGTGAACCATGGGGCTCCAAAGATGATAGCTACCCAATGACCCATTTTACAGCCAAAGAAGCTGAGGACTAGAGCTGGTGGTGTGCTGGTAAGCCAGAAGGGCCGAGGGAGGGAGGAAGCTCTGATTTGCCATTTGTTCTCTAGGGAAAATAAGGCCTTGACTTGTAGCATTTGTCAATTCCTGCGGTGTAAACACTCCCTCCAACATACCGACAGGACGTCACTGACCTCAGAGTCGGGGAGAGACGGCTGGATCGCGTCTGTGAGTGGGTAGGAGCCGGCAACAGGAAAAATGAGTTGGTCGAGAGCATGGGGGCAGAACTGGCAGGAGAGTGTGGTCACACGGCTCCCGGCCCTGGGTTCTGCCCACTGCCCCAGCTGTGAGGTCCTTGGCAAGGGCATCCTGGGACTTCTTCCCCTCCAGAGTCAGTGATCCCGACGTCATAACGTTCAGCCTGTGGGACCACGCAGGACAGGCCACACAGGACAGGCCACACAGGGCAGGCCACACAGGACAGCCTGCACAGGACGGGCCACACAGGACAGGCCGCACAGGACGGGCCACACAGGATGGGCCGCACAGGACGGGCCACACAGGACGGGCCACACAGGACGGGCCACACAGGACGGGCCGCACAGGACGGGCCGCACAGGACAGGCCGGGCGTCAGGACTCGGCCGCCTTCCATGGCGGCACCTCTGCTTCACCAGGGCCCAGCACTTACCAGCACCCTTCAAGTTCGAGGCAAACCACTTACAGGATAGAGAAGGAGAGAGGCCTTGTTTACTTTCACCCTCTCCTTCTGGAAGACTTTCACAAAAGGAACTAGTGTAGCATTTGAAGTAATACATACGTAGAATTTTATTACTAAATACCATACGAGTATACAAAATGCATAACTGAATAACAGCTAAAAAAAATCCAAGAAATGTGAAATACACATTTTTTGAAATGATAAAAACATATCCATGAAAAATATAAAATGTTGCATATATATACAATATATACTTATATATATATAAAACATAAATGAAAATTGTAAATAAGAAATGTATACAGTAGTGAGCAGGCATGGCGGTCGTTTTACACCGAGGCCACTTCGTTCCAGTCGGCCGGCTCTGACTGCTGTCTGGTGTTGAGGAAGTACATCTGTGAGGAGAGTATATCCACTACAGTGTCTTTCAAAAGTCATTTGCACTAGAAATCAAGTGTTTTCAAGTTAACAACTGACCAAAGGGTGAGGACTCATTGGTCTGAAGTTGATGGAAGAGTCAAGAACGGGAAGAGTGAAGTCAGCTTGGGGAGACAGGGCCCACCTCCCCCATCCGAAGGCAGCCCGCAGGAGAGGGGCTGTAGAGAAGGTCTTCCGAGGAGGAAACAGCCTGCTGGGCTTGTTAACCAACATGACACTGTCTCTGGCTGGGCAGGCCCTGGCCGGAAGTTCAGAGAATAGATTCAAGCACGAGATGAGGGTTCGGATCAGGACACCTCCCAGGTCCCTTCCTGGCCTTGACGTCTGTGGGTCTGTGACTTGAGGGCCTCTTCCCTCAGGGAAGGCATTCAAGTAACAGCACTGAGGCATGCGGAGAGGTTGTGTGTGGCGCGGGGCCACTTCCCAGCTGGCTCCTCGCCTGGGGTCCACTTCAAGAGGTCTGAGGCTGTGGGTGCCCAGGGCTCACAGCTCCTTAAGGATGATCTGAATCTTGCCGTCAAGCTCCCCCATGTCCAGCAGGAAGGCGACGTGGTTGCTGTAATGCTGAATGATGTTGTTGTCCATGTTGACCAAGATTCTGGAAGAGAAGAGAAGGTGTGTGTAGAATGGGCTGGGCCCCTTGTTTACAGGGCCTCTGAGTAAAGGGGGACAGTAATGGCTCTACCTATCGGGCGCCCCCAGCACTTCAGGCACCTCTTGGACTTTCTCTCTGACCCTCATAACAACCCACAAGGTGGGCACTCACTGTCCCACTTTACAGGGAAGGACACAATTCCCAGTGGCCGAGCCCAACTCAAACCCAGGCCTGCTGGCAGCCACGCCCACCTACTGCACCAGATTGCCTCTCCTCACACACACGAGCGTGGACACAACCAGCACAGTGCGCCTTAGTCACCAGGCCAGACTGAGCACTCGGACACGGAGTGAGTTCAAGTGCAGGAGGCATGGCGGGTGGACCCGTGAGGTTTGGGTTCAGCAGGAGGCTGCGATGTGGCACTCAGATGTGCCCGCCTGACCCACAAGCAGGTGCCACGCAAGGCCGCCTCGGTTTCACCCCAGGAAGCTGAAATCTCAGGGATGGCATCGTGGACTTGAGGGGCTTGGCTCTCTCCCCCCACAGTCTTCAGGCAAGGACCTAGGCCAACCTGAGAGGGACAGAGCCTCTGTGGGTGTGGCCCTCTGCAGAGGGTCAAAGCTGCAGTGTAGCCAAGGGCAGCCCTCTAGGAGCTGCCTCCCCAGTGAAGGACCCACCGGGCTGTGACCTGACCTGAGCACAGCAGCTTCCTCTTTGTAATGGGGCAGGTGTTTTCCTCCATCCACCCCTCCATCCACTTCACCAGCATCTGCTGAGGTCTTTCCATGTTCAAGACCTTGCTCCAAACAAAAACAAGGGCCACATAGAGATCCTAGGTCCCGCCCTCCAGGAGTTTTGAATCTACTAGGGGTCGGGAGAATGGATCCTTATAACCGTATTAGACCAGTTCACAGACGGGGCAGCTGAGCAAAGTCATTTGCCTGGGATCACACAGTTAAGAGATGGCAGAACTGGAATTTGAATCTGGACTTTTGTCTCTTTCCACTGCATCATTTTTTTAGAAAGACAACAACAAAACCCAAAACCCTGTAATTATAAGTTAGGAAGTGGCATATAAAAGGAAGGGAAAATCCAGGGCTGGGGGAGAGTTCAAGATAAGGCAAGATTATTTAAGTGGGACGGGAGGGAGGGCGGTGAGAATCCCAGACTACTACTCCTGGCAGGTAGCCAGCCATCTGCTTTCCCCGGGGACCCCAGGAGAGGCAGTGGCTTTGTCCCCCCACCCCGCATCCCCCAGACCAGGAGGTGTGATGGAGACAGCAGTAGGCTGAGGCCTGCGGCCCATGTCCAGTCGTCTCTGCAGTGGCACCAAGCAGCCGCTGCTTTCCGGAAGGAGGTCTGGGCTCAGGCTCCGAGGCCTGGGTGCTGACTGCCAGCATCTAATTATAAGATCCTGCTTCCCTGGGTCCTGTGTGCAGTGCCTTCATTTCACAGAGGGATCTTTGTCTGGGAGCTGCCGGCTGGGAACAGACCAGAGGAGACCAGGGCTGGGGCAGAGGGGTGGGCGCTTTGTCGGTGATGGTGCTTTTGTTCGTCTCCTACAGTGGCATTTACTGAGTGCCCTACGTGCACTAACTTGAAGGCCTACTCTCAGGCAGGGCCTCCCAGAAGGCCCGGAGCGCACGCCCACGCACAGGGGATCCCACACAGGCCCACAGACCCTTTCCTCTCAGAGGTCAATGACAACCGGGCCCTAGAGGCAGGAGCTTGTCAGGAGCCGCTGTCCCAGAATGGGGGCCTCCTGTCACTTGCCAGCTTCTGGCTGTCTTCTGTCCTAGTTCGCACAGAACCCCTGGCCAGCCGCCAGCAAAAACAATGTATTTGTTAATCTTTCAAGCACACTCAGTGGTGCTTGTAAAGCTGATTGTATCTACCTTTGTCCAGAGGACTTTCTGGAGGGTTCTGTGAAAATAAACGAAGCCAGTGATTACAGTTTCCTGTTCCTCAGATGAGGGAAGCAGCAGATGAGCCTGCCTCTGCTCTCCCAACAGGTTTTTTGGGGGATTCTTCTCATTTAGGCATCGCAGACAATCCTAGGCCTGAGGTTTCATAGCTGGGGTGTGTATGGGGTGTGGGTGCTTCTGAAGGGCCGCTGGGTGATGCCCTGGGCTATAGAGCTGGGCAAATATAAATCTGCTGGCCTGGCCACAGCCTTTATTTGCACATTGCTTAGCGGTTAAGGGAACAAGCAGGAGGCAAGATAAAACAGTGGGTGCGTGCATGGGCTTTAGACAGGCCATGCTTGCTCCTGCCATTACTAACTTTGTAACCCTGGGACTATCCCGAACCCCAGTTTCCTCATCTGTAGAAATAATCATACCAAATTCAAATGGTCAACGAGATGATGCTTGGGAGTTCCTTAACCCAGCGCTTGGCATGTAGGAAGTGCTCCACAAATGGAAGTTATTATAATTATAGTTGAAATATCTGGCTGGGGCTTAAGGGAAAGACTTGCAGCTCCGCCAGTGGGGCTATGGGGCTTCTTTGTACGCAATCACACACAAGGCATTTCCCAGCCCCTCAGCGCAGCCTGAGGTGGGAACTGGAAGAGAGGACGGCAGTGGCAGGTGGGGTGGCAGCCAGGGGGTGTGGATACTGGCACCAAAGGGGAAGTGGGGCTGGGCTTGTCTGGGCAAAGCAGAGCCTGCCCTCTGCTATGAGGTGGATTCCGCTCCACAGAGCATGTGAGCTCCAGTTCCCAGTTTGAAACCGAAACTTGGAAGGAAAAAAATACACAAAGAACCCTAGACATTCATACAACCAAAACCAAACGATCCTTTCCCAGGGGCTGCAGGGCTGCACACCTTCCCCCCACCGCCGGCCCTTCTATGGGAGGCTGGGTGGGAGCCAAAAAGGGGAGGGAAGGAGGCCTGTCTGTGAGGAAGGAGGTGGCCCCTGGGCCTGACTGGATGGCCCTCAGCTTGAGTACAAAACATGCCTCATTGTGCAGTCCCCTGAAAGAAGAGCTACAGACAGTAGCCCCAGGGCAAAGCCTGAGCACCTTCCAGGAAGAGCCGCGGGACTTAGTCTCAGGCTGTCCGGAGCTGGAGGGTCAGTCCGAGCTGTTCGGGGGCGGGGAGGGGCTGGGCGTGTTTCCCAGGGCCCTAGTCCAGGGTCCTCTAGGCAGGTAATGGCAGTCACGATTCCTCACTGCACGGGGGCCCCCATGCTGGGCTGGTGAAGCGACCTAGGCAGCAAGGGCTGCAGAGGCCCGGCTCACTGGCTCTGACGGGGGGTGGAAGCCTGGGAGGGCCGTCAGCACGTGGCCCTCCAACTCCACCCCCCCATGCCACCCCTGCCAAGGAGAGATCTCCTGGGCAGAGAGCAAAGGCTACTGTGGTCCTTAGCACTAATCCTCTGGAGCCCGTGGCAGGTGGCAGTCACTGCCCGGCCCCCTGGAAGGTAAAGCTTTACTCCCTCCTGCCTCATCCAGACTTGAAGATGGAGGAGGCCTGTGGAGCATCCCTGGCTGGGCTCCCTCAAAATGACATCCAGGGGGCTTCCCTGGTTCCCTGGTGGCGCAGTGGTTGAGAGTCTGCCTGCTAATGCAGGGGACACGGGTTCGAGCCCTGGTCTGGGAGGATCCCACATGCCGCAGAGCAACTGGGCCCATGAGCCACAACTACTGAGCCTGCGCATCTGGAGCCTGTGCTCCGCAACAAGGGAGGCCGCGATAGTGAGAGGCCCGCACACCGCAATGAAGAGTGGCCCCCGCCCACCGCAACTAGAGAAAACCCTTGCACAGGAATGAAGACCTAACACAGCCAAAAATAAATTAAAAAAAAAAAATGACATCCAATCACAGTTCCTTTCCCAGACTCATCGCCAGCCATTTCTTTCTCGGACCCTCTGATCAGCCGGTAGCAACTTTGCTGGGCCCTTCTGCTTCTGTGTCTTTCCTCCACTGCTCCTGCCCCTCTGATCATTGCTTATCACCTCTGAGCCTCAACTTCCCTATCTGTAAAATGTGTGTAATGGTATCTACCTCACGGTATGGGTTAAATGAGATAATGAGATAAGCTTAGCCTAGTATGTGGCACGTAGTAGGTGGTTAAGTGAAGATAGTCGTCACCCTCATCATTACCATTATAGTCAAATGACTTGGTTACCTTGGTTATTCCTGACATGTGGCCCTGTGCTTCCCTCTCCCCCTGAGTAGGTGGCGTATAAAGACCCTTGCATCCGGCTCCCACTCCTTTCCTTCCCAACAGTGATCAGTGTCTGGTCTCTGCAGGTGGCCTTGGCCTGATAGGGCACTCTCCACCCCAACTCCACATCGCCTCTACCTCTCCACAAAGCCAAGTACAAACACAGCTCAGCTCCGAGCAGCAGGCCTCTGCCAGGCAGGGCGAACCTTCTGGGAGCTCCCTGAGCCAACGTTTTAGAGGGAAAGGGGCAGGGTGGGGGTGTGAGGAGGGAGAGCTGTGCTGGGCACTTACCCCCGCTTGCATTTCTTGTAGACTTTGTAAATGTTCTCCTCAGGGAACCCATACTTCTCAGAGATCTGGAAGAGAATGACAGGAGATTCACCATCTGCGGCCAAAACTGGGTTTATACCAGTCTTTTCTGTCATGACTTTTAATTTCCTGATTATAAAATATATACCCATATTGTAGAAAAATACAGTGAAGAAAATTATAACTCATCCATAATCCTGTATCCCAGAGATAAACACTAATAACATCTGAGCGTATTCCTTCCTGTCTTTTGGCCATGTACACGGGTATTTTTATATTCCGCGTAGATAGTTTTACTTATCATTGTATGTTATAAGCCTTCCCATATCACGACAAACTCTTGACCAACAGCATGTTTGGTGGTTGTAAACTATTCCAAAGGTCATCTGCCATTTCCCTCAGTCCTTGCCTATCATCAGACATTTGGATTTTTCCAGTGCTGGGAGCTCCCCACTCACCAGCTAGCTGACCAGCTGTGCAAACCACTCGTGGAGATGGAAATGGTGCCTAGCTCATAGGGTTGTTGACAGAATTAAATGAATTGGTCTATGTAAAACACTTAGGACAGTTCCTGGCATGTACTAAATAAATGTCAGTACTCAAATAAATGGTCATTATTACTTCAGAAGTGGTGCGACAGGGATGCTCCTGTCCTGCTGTGGGGGGAGGGGTGGATAACCCAAACACTTTCCCTTTCTAGCAGGAATTATTTACCCCATCTGATGGGTGAGGGTGCTGAACTCGAAGAAGATAAGGTATGCACCCAAGGCCTAGCCTAGAACCCAGATTTCCTGCCCCCATCACATCCCAGAACATTGGAGCTTAGTCTACAAGTGAGGAAATTGCAGCTCAGAGGCCTCAGCAACCTGGCTGAGCTCACACAGAGTCAGCCCATTTCTCCCCAGACCTCCTGAAGTCTCCTGTGGGGTGGACAGAACTGGTCTGGTTCCAGTTCCACCACCTGGGGTTGCAGAACTCTGAACAAGTCACCTTACTTCATGGAGCCTCAGTTTCCTCATGTGTAAAATGGGCGCCATGATGGGATGTACACACAGGTGGTTCTGCACAGGAATTGAGACGCTTACGTCAAGGGCCCGGCCCAGCGCCATCCCTGGGGAAAGCTCGGTCAAATGCCGCTGGTTAGTACTGCTGGCTGCCTTGGAGCTGCAGGGAGCGGCAAGCAACAAGCTTCAGGCTGAGGTTGTCCTCTCTGGGCCTTTCAGGAAGAGGAGCCGATTCAGCTCCTCAACTGGTCTCTGCCTTGACAGAGATCTCTCCAGGCAAGAAAAGTTCTTAGACTACTTATCTTAATGGCAGGCAATGTGGCTAGAGGCTATCAGGAAGATCTCAAGTCAGTCTAAGCAAGAACTTAGGAGCTTTCTAACTATATGTTGTACCAAGACAACTGCATTGTATGGCTGTCCCCAAGCGATGAGCTCTCCACCGCTGAAGTATGCAAGTCAAGAGTGGGCACCCGCTTGGAAGAGTCACTGAGGAGAGAGCTGGGGCACCAGGTGGGAGCTGACCCTTTAAGGTACTGTCCAACCCAAAGGTTCTGAGTCTATATTTTAGTGACATTAATGGCCTTTTGCGAGCCCAACTTCCTGGGGCTGGTGCCAAGCAGGGCTGATGCTATGTGAAGAGAACAGGATAACACAGCTGAGTGGAGAGAGCTTGGGCTGGAACCTCAGCTCTGTCACTTCTAGTTACCTTGGCAAGTTACCTGACCTAATAGCACCCACTTTTCAGGGCTGTTAAGAGAATATGGTGAGCTAGCGAATGCAGCACGCCTGACAAGATGCCTGACACGTAGTGGGGCTTCAATAAAAGATAGCTATGTTATCACTTGATTCATTTTCCCTTCCCCAACCTGACATCTTAGAACCAGCTGGCTTTTCTGTGTGGTTCGACCTTGAAACACAGCTGGCCCTGGCGGAGGCTGTGTTTGCTCAGTTTTTAGCTGAACCACAAAGCTGCTGTGGATTTTGTTCGGGGCTGTTTCACCTGCTCTCTGGCGGTTTGGGGGGTTGGGGAAGGTCTCCTTGCCCAGACACCACCTTCAGCCGCCCCAGCCAGCGCCCCCCGTCCAACCACAAGCTGGAGGAATGAGGCCCTCTGGGAAAGAAAAAAGGGTATCTCTGGGGCCTGGCCTTTTGGGGTTTCATTCCCATTAAAATAGAAACAGGTTTGCAAAGCCAACAAAAAGCTCTGGCCTGTCAGACAGCAGCCATCAGATTAAGGAGGATTTATGGTGTGTGCGACTCCCAGGGTGGAGCCCGGGTTCTGGCTGGGAGATAACATCTCAGAGGCACACCTCCACCAGCCGGGCCCCACAGGCGCCCTCAGATGGGTGGGACGGATGGGCCACCAGAAAGCCAGCGTTCCAGCATATTCCTTCCCAGAGTCTTCCTGTGGGAAATCGGAACTATATGGCGAAGAGTCGGGGGAGATGGGAGTGCAGAGAGGGCCACGGCCAGGGTCCACAAGGCCTCTTACCGCACTCCTCAGGCCCTTCAGGTCCGGGGTCTTCAACATGAGGGCATCAAACACCTCCTCAGTCTCTCTCCGCACGTACAACAGCACTGAGAAGCAAAGGGGTGGCTTTTAGTGGTGTAAGGGAACATCTGGGGGTGGGAGAATCTTAAAAAATATTATTTGTAACCTAAGATTGATTTCTGCAAAAAGAGCAAATCCTTGCTGAGGGTGTGTACCCAGCTGGGAAACACCCCACCTGGCTCTGCGGGTCCCACACACTTGCTCAGACTTTGCTGATTTTGGTGGGTTTGAATCCCTGCTCTGCCACCTGCCAGCTCTGTGACCCTGAAGAAGTTCTTTTAATATCACTGAGCCTCATTTTTTCCAGATGGAAAATGGAGATAGCTCCACCCACTATTTCACAGAGTTGTTGTGGGCAGTACTGATAGAACACCAAGTGGGGTGCAAGGCTCAGTTCCAGGCTGCTGGAAGCTTCTGATCTTGCTTGCTGGTTGGTTTCTTCCTGATGGTCAGCTAGAGCACCCCTCTCTCAGGAAGTCACAGACTTACTGTGTCAAAGACAGAAATCCAGGTATTGAAAACCCACCCCACTCCTACCCCCATTAGAGAAAGTGGGGAGGACCTGCCCAACATCATGAGCCTGTTGCCTTACCAGCTGCCCCAGGACGCCCACGTTCAAACAAGGTCAGAGGCAGAAGCCCCCCAGCTCCGTGGCTGTCCCTCCAAGCACCCTGGATGCCCTCCTTACCCGCTCCACCCCTCACTCAAATCCTGGCCCAGGCCCAAACTCCAGGGAGTAAAGCAGCCCCTCGTGCTCTCCCCACTGGGGTGGGCGCTGCCCTGGCTGCCTGGACCAGAATCAGTCTGAGGCTTTGGGGAGGCCTCATGGAGGGCTGGGGCTGGGATCAGAGGACAGACGGGGTGGGAGTGAGGCTACCTCTCTGTAGATCATCTTCCTTGGCCTGTTTGGAGGGCAGAGGCTCAAACTCCTCGGTGAAGGGTGAGCAGGTACGCTTCAGAGGCAGCCTGTGGGGATGGCAGGGAGAGACCTGTGAGGAACCCAGAGTCTGAGGGGCCCCAGAGGTGAAGAAGACCCTATGAGGGTGGGCACAAAGCAGTGGGACAGAAGTTACAGGAGCAGGTTCTGGAGTTGGACTGCATGGGTTTGAATCCCAGCCCTGCCCCTCACTAGCAGGGTGACAGCCCCTCAGTGTCCCCATCTATAGCAGGGTGCTGCATAAAGTTGTGAGGTTGAAGGAGATAATGCACACTGCTTTTAGAACAGTGTGTGACACATGGCAGGCCCTCCATAAATATGGACTATTGTTTCATCATCAATATTATTCTTTTTTGAAAGAATCAAGTTGGACGTGAGTCAGTGGGAGGAGGGAGGCTTGTGGATTTTAGAGTGAGTCAGACTTAGCTTCCAGCCTGCCTCTGCTTCCTAAAAGCTGTGTGACCTTGGACAAGTCATTTCACTTCCTCTGAGCCTCAGTTTCCTCATCTATAAAGTAGAGCAATAACCCCTGCTTGCCTGACTCACTGGGACTGTTGTGAGGTAATAAGTGACATAATTTGGTGTGAAAGAACCTTATGAAAAGTACTTCTTGTTTATAAGGAGGAGACCTATATCAACAATACACGATCTTCATAAAGTACTTTCCCATTTACAAAGATTCTGTTACATGCCGCTTCTCATATCTGCCTCATTCTCATGAGGCCATTTTCCTCCTTTGACAGCTTTCTAGCTGAGGCTTGAAGAGGTGAAGGGACTGTGGCTGACAGAGGGAAGGACGTGGAGGTCCATCCTGGGCTGAAGGGCCAAGGGGCCCTGGCCACCCCCTTGGCCTCCTGGAGTCTGGTGGGTGTGGGGGGAGGGGACACGGGGTTGATTCCCCTAAGTCCTCCCACACAGCTCCCCTCCCTACTCTCCGAATCTGTACCACCATCTCAGAGGCTTTCTCTTTCCCATTTTACAAGCAGGTGTCTCGCCAAAGATTCTCCAACTTTTCAAATAAAACAAACCCATAAAAACTCAGGCAATTTCAGTGAGAAAGGAGCATGAGTCTAGCTTGGGGGTTGGGGGCAGAGTCTCAAGGCTGCTTCCTCCGGGCCCAGCCTCTGGCTTGGGGGACAGCAAAGGGAAGGGCAGGCTGGGAGCTTACGAGCAGTAAAGGGGGGACAGGCAGGGAGATGAGGCCCTTGGCTGCTTCTCTCTGTACCTGTTGGAGGTGCCGTGTCCTGCTGAGGGCACTGCCTGCAATGAAGAGAAAGACATTTTCCATCACATACAGGAAGATGAGAGTAGCCCTCAGCTGCGGAGGCTTTCTGGGATGAACAATCTTTGTGGGGAGATACGGGGGAATGCAGTTTCAATGGCTTTCTAGCTCATTCTGCTCAGATGTGTCCCCTCAAGTGAGCTGAGACCTTGAGTTGAAAGGAAGTACCAAGCCCCAGTTGGATGAGTCAGGACTCAGTGAACACATGAGGTGCTAAGGAAAGGGTGGCAGAATCAGTGAGTCCCATCTGAGCCCCAGCAGGCCCAGAAGGGCTGGAACTGCAGACTGTCCTGCAGCTCGTAACTAGGTAGTTGGAGCTGAGGCAAAAGAAGTGGAGGGGGAAGAGGCAGTCTTTCTGAACCCTCACGTGTGCCTGGCACTGTACTACCTGGTACAGCCATCACCAGCCCCGTGAGGTAGGACACCCAGGCCCCGAGACGGCAGGGTCGCTGGGGGACCACCATGGGGGCAGAACTGTAGCTCAGAACCGGGCTCTCTGCCTTCCCGCACCCCTGGTGCCCTCTCTCAGGCTCACAGGCACAAGCACTGGCGCCCCACTTCTTCCTCCCACAGGGAGCTTTGAGCCCAAGTGGTCATCTCCCTACTTGAGGCCTCTGGTTGGGGAGAGAGAGTGGGTTAATGCAGCCTCCTGGGCTGTGGGGGCCACAGAACTACTTCAGGGCAGCGAAGGGGGTGCGGCAGACACAGAGGAGGCTTTGAATGTGAGCCAGGGCTGACCTCAGGACTGGCTGCTCTTTCAGCACCATAATCTATCTTATTGTTTGAAGTCACTGCACTGAACACATCCGTACACCGAGGGCCATTTCTGCAAACATTCCCACCTAAACGGTGGGAGCTCAGTGGAAGGCAACAGTCAGATTGTTTAATATGGAAGCAAACTCACAGACAGGCTCTGGGGTCTTGATTCTGCCACTGACTTGTTGAGTGACCTTGCCTGGAAAATGGGAATAACAGTCTCTACCTCAAAGGATGGCTGGGCTGGGCTGCCCAGGTGAGGTGAGGGGGAAATGCAGCAAAAGGCTGGGCCCAGCACCGCGGGCCGGTCAAGGTGCTTGGTAAACGGCTCCCTGTGTTGAGAAGGGGTGTAACTCATGGTAACGGGCACTGTTTCTGAAGCCAGGTTGCCTGGGTCCCAATCCTGGCTCTGCCACGTCCTATGTAATTTTGGTCTCAAAGCCTCCATTTCCATGCCATGAATCCAGGGAGAATCGTATTAGCAACACAGGGAGGTAGTGAGGGCTAAAGGAGATAATGCGTGGAAAGCACTTAGAGCAGCGCCTGGAGTAAAGTGAGCGCTCACAGGTGTTGCTGTGACGATTATTATCCACCCAGCTTTGATGCGGCTACAGTCTAACTTGGGACCCTGATATTAGAAACCTGCCCTGTGTGTGCTCCAGGAGTGAACATTTCGATGGGTATGAGGTCCATTTCTTTATTAACATTCTTCTCTTCAGTAGAAAAGGTCACTTAAGTTATATGGCCATATATACATTTTTTTAGTTCCCTGGGATTCAGTAAAGATAATTTGATGATATCAGGACCTATCAACATCTAAACTGGCCTGTAATGGCTGAGTAGCAGGTTGCTCCCTGCTGGTCTGTGCTAAGACAGCCCCACCCAGGGGCCACAACCCTCTCTCAGCCCAAGACCCTCACCCCTCCAGGTCGCTGCAGGCCAGAGAAGTGCACGTTGGGGATGAACAGCACTGGCGGGGTCTCCAGGTCTGCCTCAGGCCGCAGGTAGGTGGTCTCATTGCCCCTGAAGCCGGATAGCAGGGAGCCCTTGATGCCTGATGGGAAAAGGAAGGCATTGTGCCGTGAAGTCCCTCCATTTATGCCTCCGACCACTGCCCTCTAGTCTCCTATACCCTTAACCCCAACCCTGCCCCGTTGTGACCCATCCCCACTGACCACTGTTGCTGGAGTCGGGGCACTTGACCTTCCTCCGGAACTGCTTCCGCTCATCATCCCGCATCTTCCTTTCCGCTCCCTGTGGGGGATAAGGGAAAGGTGGTCACCAATGGTCTTGGGAGGGGCTGGCTGCTTTGCCTCTTAAATGTGGGCCAGCCCTCTGGTGTTGCTTTCTCCCCAGAGTGAGACCAGGAGATGGGAAGGTACCAGCACTCGGCCCAGCCCAGTGCAGCCCAGCCCTGAGGTCAGGTAGACCATGAGAGACAGAGAAATAGAAAGACGGAGAAAGAAGAAATTGAGAGAGACAGAGAGGTGTGGGGAGAGAGGAACAGAGAGAGAAACAGAAAAGAGAAAGGGACTCGGAGAGAGATAAGAAGAATGAGAAATGTGAAAAAGACAGACAGACACAGAGAAAAAGAAACCTGAAGAACTATTTACAGAGATCTAGAAAGAGGTCTTCAGAAAGAGGAAGGGATGAGAGACAGAAATGCAGAGAGCAGAGGAAAATATACATAGAGAAACCAAGACAGACGAATGACAAGCACACAGGAGAGACATTCAGAGAGCAAGAAACAGAGACAGACACGCCCAGAATGGCTGGGGAGGATGCACAGGAGGGGCTGGCCCTTCTCCCCCCCAGGGCCCAGCAGAGGGTCCACCACAGCCACCTTGTCACAAAAGATCTTGATCTGGCAGACAGCTCGGTGTACCAGGCGCTCAGTGCCCGAGCCACAGTCGTAGGTGTCGACCTGCAGGTTCAGGGGGACACCCTTCACCCCCTTCTGCGAGGAGAAGTCTGTGCTGAGACAGTTGATGCCAATAAACACCTGAGGACAGAAGAGGGAGCTAAACAGCTGACCCGGGTCACCAGGCCCCCCTGTATAATTATGGAGCCTACTGTGTGCCCGGCGGTCACCCTTAACTTCACAACGCCCCTGGAAGGCAAACATCACCACCTCTCTTTTACAGACGGGGAAACTGATGCTCAGAGAGGGGTGGCAGCTGTCCCAAGGCGACACAGGGAATGTATAAGGGAACCGGAGTTTGGGCTCAGGTCTTCATCAGTGGACAATGCAGCTTCCACTAGATTGCCAAGGGCAGCCCAAAGGATCAAGGCCCTGGGAGGGAGACTAAGGGTCCTTTAGGAGCTTAAAATCCAGAGCCCATTTTTTTGCAACTCAGAGCAAGGAGGTAGAGAACGGCCAAATCTCCCTCCCCGCCAGCTCCAGAAGACCGCTTTCCTGCTGGCCCTGGGCCACAGCGAGTGAGACACTGCCCCTGTGCACGGCAACCACCAGCTCTAGCCATAGCTGAACCAGGCACCCCCATTGTACAGCTGAGGAAATGGAGGCTCTGAGCATGGACGTGACTTGTTAACGTTTCCACAGGGAGTTGGGCAGGGCGGCATGGTGGAATGAGCCTGGACATCGGGCCACTTAGACCTCTGCCACTCAAGCCATGTGGCTTTGGATAAGTCCTTTAATCTCACGGGCCTCAGTTTCTTTATCTGCAAAATGGGGACAATTAAACCTACCTCTTGTGGCTGTGAGGCTGGCAGAACACCTAGGGGGCTTGGATATTTTGTAACTGTTGTTATAAGTGGGACAGTTGGAGTCTCAACCCGAAGCCTATGTGCAGCTGATGGCAGTCTGGGGTCAGTCTTAGTTGGGCATCACTTGGCAAGCTCACCTAGTGATTGCCTACTGCTGACTCCTCCGTGGGACCCTAGGCCAGACCCCACTCCAGGCTGGCCCCTGTTCCTTGGGGCATTTCCCTTGGAAATGACCCTGACTTGCACAAGTAGGGGTGGGGTGTGGTACCTGAGCAGACCCCCTTCCTTCCCTGGCTGGGGGGGCCAGGCCCACAGGTGCATGCCAGACATACCTCCCCCTCAGCCAGCTCAGCCCTAATGCAGCCCCCACCCAGCTCACGCCTGAGAAAGACCCAAGCCTGGGGGCTTAAGAGGCTGTGAGAAAATCCCAACCGAAACCCACCTCTCCCTTCCCACGAAACTCATTCCCCCCCTCCCTGAACTGGAGGCCCCAGCTCCTCCCCCAGTCCCTGGTGTCTGTTTGAATAATAATAATCCCTCGCCTTTGTGCCTCCCTTTGTTGTTTTCAGAGTCCCTTCACCTCCATTTTCTCCAGGCACCCTGGACCGCCCCATGAGGCAAGCCAGGGAGACAGGGATTAGGTCCCCCAGCTTTTCTAGGCCAGAAAGGCCCTTGCCAAGAGCCAGACCCAACCTTGGTCTGATGGGGTAAGTCTGGCCCAGGTAGGTGAAGGGACAGGCCCAGGGTTACCCAACTCGAGTCCCCAACACGCAGACTAGTGCCCTTTCCATGATGCCACTTGTCCAAACAGAAAACCAAGACACAGAGGGACACTGCAGCACAGGTGACTTCAAGTCTGGTCTCAAGCACTAAACGGCTTAATCACTGGTGTGAAAAAAAAACACCAGAGGCTCCATTTCTCAGACCTCTCCGATGGGCCTGGCATCGTGCCTGTCTCTTTGACGTGTGTGATCTCATAGGATCTCCACCACAGCTCTAGGAGGCAGATTATTCTTCCCTTCCTATGCGCTCAGGAAGTGAGGTCATGGGTTTAAGCCCTCATCTACCAGACTCCAAAGCACTTCTCCTGCAACACCCTGCACTAGCCCACAAGTCAGGAAACCCGGCGTCAGCGGCAGCTTGCCGTGTGGCCACGCACAAGGCTTAGTTTTCCTATCTGGTAAATAGGTGGATTGGATTAGTTAACAACAGCCACTGCTCATGTGCCAGGCTGTGCTCTACCTTTTCCTTATCTCACCCGATCCTCACGCCAACCTATCAGTTGGTGCTATGGTTACACCCCAATTTTCAGCTAAGGCATCTGTCCAAGGTCACAGAGCTGGGAAGTGGGCCTAGCGTTTCTGGCTTCTCCACCACTATGTATCCTGCCTCCTCCACTGGTGCCCTCATCGGAGCAGCTGCCACAATCCTAGGTACAGGTAAGGCCTTTTCCCAGGATGGGGACTTCCTGGCAGCCTAGCCCCATCCTGGCCACGGCCCCAGCACTGACCTTGGCCTCCTCGTTGACGTTCCACACGAAGGACAGTGCATTGTACGCCACCTCCTCGATGTGCTGCACAGTGTTGAAGTTTTCTTTGCAGTCAGCTGAAACCACAGGAGACCAGAAGGAGAGTCAGAAGGGAAGGGATTTGGGGGCCCCATGGGGAGGGGTCATTTAGGGGGTGGGCCTTGTTCTTGGCAGGGACTTGTATCCTCTCCCCCAAGGACCATGCTTCAATGCAGGGAGGAAATTAGTAATTGTGCCCTGGGCTACAGGTGGAAAAACTGAGGTCCAGCCTGAGAAGCAGATCTGTCCAAACTCCAGAGGGACTCCTTCACTTTGCCAACTAGGCCAGGGCCCTCATGGTTTTGTGGTGGAGCTTATACTTTTCATGGGATTGTGATTTAGGACATCCCCCAGACAAAGCAGTAGTAGTAGTAGTAGTAATCGCAGTAATAGTGGTAGTAATAGCCATAGTCACAGTCGTAGTACCAGTACTACTAGTATTGAACTAGTCATATTAAATAAATGATAGTACTATTGTCATTTATTGAACACTTACAATATGGCAAGCCTTCCGTTAATCCTCACAACAATGCTATGAATATTCAGCTTACACATGAGGAAAATAAAGCTCAGAGAAGTTTGGTCACTTGCCCAGGGTCACACAGCTAATAAAAGGTAGAGTAAGGACTGGAGTCCGGCTCTGTCTGTCTCCTGAGCCCAGGCTCCTAACCACTTTACTAACTGGCCTCTCAGATAAGTCACTGAATCATCCCTATTTGTATTATGTTCTCTAGTACACGTGGCTCCAAGGCAGAAACAGCACTGCAGGCAGGCAGGGCAGCTGCTGTTTTCCCAATTGACAGCTGAAGAAACCAAGGCCCAGGAAGGGGAGGTGACACAGGTCACACAGCCAGGAAGAGGGTGATAGAGCCAGAGCCTGGAGATCTGAGGATGGGCTGTGCCTCCCACTCATCTCGGGGCCCGGGACAAGGTGGCACACACAGAAGGCCTTTCCCCGTCCCCTTCCCTCTGACAAAGCCCAAAGGTTCCAGCTTCCAAGGCAGAACTGCCCTTGCACTGTGCTTCAAGCCTTCCAAATCACCCACTGCCTGCACTCTTATGCATTTGTGTCTCAATTGGCCAAGCCCCCTGATGGGGACAAGCAGGTCAGCATCCCAGGGGTGTATTTATCTGACACTACTAGGGTGCCCAGGGTCCTGTTTATCCCAAAGCAACACAGAAAAGAGGTCATTGCTTCCAGCCAACAGATGCAAATCCCTGCAAACCTCACAGCGTTCGACCTGGAGACAGGGGCCAGGCAGGCGGCTGGAGTCAGAAATAAGTCCTGCAGAGGTCAGAGGGGGCTGGGAAAAAGGGGCACAGCAAGCAAGGCCTAAGTGGGGTGCGTGTGTGTGTGTGTGTGTGTGTGTGTGTGTGTGTTGTGAGACAGAGGAAGGGAGACTGGGACGGAGGGCTCGGGCGGGCTCTCACCCACATCGATGACCCGCTGCTTGGCGGTGGGCTGCCGGGAATGCCAGTGCTTCCAGAAGCGCAGCTGCTCCACCGGGCCCTTCTCGTTGTCGAAGACCACCATGACCACACTCTGCAACACAGCAGTCACTGTGACCCCAGCCTCAGAAGAGGCCCAGGCAGCCTCATCCCTTGCCCCAGCCCGGGTCAAGTGGCCCAGCCCTTTGGCTTAGTTTCCCCCTCTCCGTGGCAATGGGCAGTCATACAACAGCACCCTCTCCCTGGGGTCCCTGGCAGGCAGGGCTGACCCGACCCCCGCACCTACTGCCCAAGTACCTTGACTTTGCTGGAGGACAAGGCAAGGTCTTTGCCGCCCGCTGGGGTCCGCAGGGTGACAGGGTAGAACTGGCCCTTGTTGAGGTAGGCCATGGGTGACTCACCCGATTTGATGTGGATGGCTTTAGGGGAGCCCAGGGTGTACTCAAAGTCACTGCAGGGAGGAGGGAGAGGAGAGTGAGGCTGGGCTTCCAGGCAGGAGTATCCCAAAGGGCAGTAGGGCAGGAAGCCCAAGGCTCTGCTATGGCCTTATTATGTGACCTCAGTAAATCACTTTACTTCCTGGGGCCTCAGTTTCCTCTTTTTCAGAGTTTCTATTTAATGGCTTTGTTGAGCCATAATCCTCCTGAATAATGGAAACCAGAGATCCCTGAGGGGTGACAAAGTTATAGGGACGACTAGGACAACAGAACCCTGGTTTTCTAACAGGGTGCTGAGCTCTGAGGTCCTTGTCACAGCCCAGGAAAGGGATGTAGAAATGACTCTCTTCTTTTATGTGCCTTCACTCCCCTCTTTTCATTCACTGACAATGCCTGTTCTGGGGACAGTAGCGTCTTTCTGCAGCCCACTGCCCAGGTGGCCAAGGGTCCAGGGAGGCTGACTTACCTCTTGGGGCTGGGATAGTCCTCTGGACATGGGGGTTCCGGGGATGTTTTCAGGATATCTGGGAAGAGCAGCGACTGCAGAGAAACACAATCCAGAGAAAATAAATGACCACATTCAGTTCTGCTGGGACCTCAGCCCAGGGCCACTGCATACAACTGTGAATGTTGTATAGTGTACAACCTGGACAACAGTACATGGCAGCCCTGCCTCAGCTCAAGGACTCTTTCTCCCATGGATTCCAAAGCTCTGATCGCCTCACTGTCTTCTCTCCTTCTGTACACGTGTGACTAGACCCAGGGAGGCTGTGAGGGATATGGGGGTGGGCCCTCACCTCCTGTGGGTCATCTTTGAAGGTGCTGTCAGGCTGCCAGCGCTGTGTGGGAGGCACCCCATGAATGCTCTCAAACAAGGAGCTGAGGGAGCCATTATCATACACATCACTGGTGGGCAGCAGGTAGCCGTCCACAGAGCCAGCTTCCAGCTTGCTGGGGCCTGGGGTGAGGAGAGTTGCCTTGCCCGGTGTGGGTGCAGCCCCCTCCAAGCTCATTAGGTTATTCTTCTTGAGCACATCTGGGTACTCTGGGGCTCCAGACACATTCTCTGTCAGGAATTTCATGAGGTGCGTGGGACTTTCAAGGGGGGTGAGGTCCATCTCATATTCCATGCCATGGTAGTACCTGAGGAGAGACAGGAGGGATAAGTGCGTGCACCTCTTCTCTCTGAGGGGCGGGGGTTCCTTGGCTAGATTGGAGGGTGACCATCACACTGACATACTGACCTCTTTTAATCCATTGTAATGTTAGGTCTTACCAACATGTGTGAAACACGATACTGCAGCAAGCCAGTGTGTCACAGGGATAAGCAGGGAGGAGGATGTCAAGAATGGAACCAAGTACAGGCTCAGAGTTCAGGGGGCAAATGTCTGCTTTATCCATTACAGTACTTGGTAATTTAAAAAACTGAAAGTTTAATTATTTATTTCTTATCCAGAGTCAAATGTCTCCACACTAAAAAAACCGTATTGAGTCATCCATGGTGTGGGCAAGAGTGGGTATTTGTGAGTACAGTTAATGTACGTTGAGAAAAAGGTCTGAAAGGATATACCCCAAACTATTAAGGGGGGCAGGGAAGTAGGATTACAAGAAACTTACTTTTTTACTTTATTTATTTTTTAGCAAAAATAACAGTGTCTTTAATGCATTTAATTTTACAGAATCCAAAGAATTTTTACATATGGTCCTCACTTGGTTGTCAAAAGAGCCAGATAGACTATTTTCACACATAAGGCCCAGAGATTCACATAATCAGAGACACTGAGTGAACACACAGACCTTATAATAAGATGATTCTATTATCAGTGGGTGCTCTCATTTAATTGTGCCAGTCTTCCATTCCCACCACCATACTTCTGTTTCCCAATGCCCAGCCCGGGCATGGATATTTATTTTTATTTATTTATTTTTTTTGCGGTACGCGGGCCTCTCACTGTTGTGGCCTCTCCCGTTGCGGAGCACAGGCTCCGGATGCGCAGGCTCAGTGGCCATGGCTCACGAGCCCAGCCGCTCTGCGGCATGTGGGATCTTCCCGGACCGGGGCACGAACCCGTGTCCCATGCGTCGGCAGGCGGACTCTCAACCACTGCACCACCAGGGAAGCCCTGGATATTTATTTTGTTACTACACCAAATTTATTTTTAAAAAGTAAACTAAATTTAAAAGTGGTTACAACAATAGGTAGTTTAATTATTATAATTATACAAATATTGTTTCCTGGCTGGTCAAATATTTTACTATAACTTTTCTTAGAACAACTTTTGTTGTTATTGGAATTATGATATTAACGAGTTTTTTCATTTTATAATTTTCTACTTGTCTATTCATAATTTCCCTAAAACTGTCATACACCTATAAACAATTTTCTTCAGATGAACAAGTATATTATGTAATCCACCGGTTCATTCCTCCCTCCTCCCCTTCCTTCCTTCCTTCCTTTTTCACTTTATACGTTTCTACAGAGTTTGAATATTTTATAACAAGTAGGTATTATTTTATAATCAGAAAAGCTAACAACATTTTAAAAAATTAGTTTTGAGAAAAGTCTCCTGAACCAAAGCCTACAGTTTCTAGCAGTGGAGGGGCCCTGAGGCAGCTGCCAGAGTCGCAATGCCTGCCTTAGCAGTTTGGATGTTCTCAAAGGCAGAGAGGAGACCAGAAGGTTTCCCATCAGAAGCCCTGCCCAATGGGGGGAAAGGAAAAGTGGAGAAAGGGGGCAGGGCCCTTCCAGTGCCCATCTGGCCATGAGCACGGCCTGGGCTGCTTTCTACAAGAAAAGGAACATCAGTGCCCCGAGGCACTAATGCCAGGCAGAGGCCCAAGAGAGCCAAGGGAAAGAAATACAGGAACATAGGTGTCCCCTCCCTTTGAGGCTGCAGGGAGGGTTTTGGAGCTAGGACAGAAAAGCTTCCATCAGGGCTTTTCCACTACTATGGCTTTGAAGTTTGTTTTCAGTAAACTCCAGCTCACATGGCCTACAGGCACCTAGGATATGTGTGTGTCTGTGTGTGTCTGTGTGTTCAAGCAAGGTCTCACTATGATTTTGTGGGCCCTACTCTCTTTTGCCTTCATAGATCCCTTCCTCCATAAAAATATTTTAAAAAACCTTTTACAATTGCATTGGTATAAATACAAATATAACCCAGGTTGGATCATATTCATTGTTTTCTTCTGACTTTAAAATAGATTACAATGCCTTCGTGGGCCCCTAAGAGTACGGTGGGCCCTAGGGACTGTACCTCCTGTGCCCGGGGGATAAGGGGCCTAGAGGTGGGGGTGGGGAAGGGCAAAGGGCCAGAGATGGTGGCGCCGGCGAGCCTCACCTCTTTCCTTGGTCGTTCCGGCCCCCGGTGCTGGAGGATAGTAGCCGCTTCTCCTTGGGGCCCTGAGAGGAGAGGAAGCAAGGATTTATGCATAGCTCTTGGGTAAGATCTGGCTGTTAGGAGCCTCAACCCCCTGCGGGGGACTTGGCCGGGCAGGGTAGCTACCTTGGTCACTGGGAGAAAACCCACCAGTCCTTCGAATTGTCAGGCCATCTTTTAGTCTGAGCCCCAAGTTACAGAGTGGGGAGAAGTACCCCAAGATTAGCAGTTAGGAATCATGGAATTTGGAGTCAAGGAGGCCTAGCTTAAGTTCTAGCTTTACCACTTAAAAGTGTTGTGTGACTCTGGATAAATGACTGTGCTTTTCTGAGATTCAGTTTCTTCATATGTCAAGTGGGGGATTATGAACTCTACTTCAAAGGGATTGCGAAGATTTATTAATAAAAATAATGTTCACTGTTCTTTAATGGAGTACTTCCTATGCACTGGACCCTGTGCTATGTGCCTTCTCTGTGTCCTCTAATCTAATCCCTATAACAACTCTATGATGTCTACTAATGTTATCCCCATTATATGGATGAGGAAACTGAAGCCAAGAGAGGCTCCGTCATCTTAGTGATTAGGAGTGTGGACTTATTGGGTTTAGTTCCTAGATCTGCCACATATTGGCTGTGTGATCTTGCGCGTCCCTTAACCTTTCTGCACCTCATTGTTCTCATCTGTAAAACAGGAATAATAATAGTAATACCAACCCCTGGGACTGTTGTGAGTGTTTAGACCAGCACCTGACACGTGGAGAGGACTATGTAAATGTTACCTTTCATGTTTATGATCATAATATTGTTGTATCTTAGAACATCCAGGTCATTTCTCCCTGAGGCCAATAAAGCCAGAACAAGGTCTCCGACCCAGCCTAGTGACTCCAATGCCTGGGTTCTTAGCCTCACCCCGTGGAAGAGCATGAGGAAGAGTGCCCGGCACAGTAACCAGCATTCAGTAAGGAATGGTAAGTGGTCACCTTTAGGACTATATTGCCCAAAGCCACATTGCCAGCTTGTGGTAGGAACAGGTCTCGAACTCCCAACTTGGTGCTCTTTCCACACCATTAGATCATGTCTTTACTATACACAGTGCTGCTCTGAATCTAACATGCTCTGGGATGGGAAGAGGGGGCCAGGTGTATCTCACCGGAACACTATATTGCAATAAACCACTGCAAGCGTCACCTTCAGAGCCTGTCCCCACCACTCTGGCCCTGGGAATGGCCTCTTGCCCAGGGGAGATGCTGCTAGATTTTATTTTATGGCCCAACCTCAAGCTATATATCCCAGGCTGGAGTTTAAGCTCAGACCTAGAATTCTGGCTCCTACCATGTCCCCAGGCTGAGGCAGTCAGTTCCAATTTCTTTTCCATCAAATGCTATGAGGATGTTATCAGTCTGCTGGGGAGAAGGTAAGGTAGGGTAACCATACTACTCCAGGATGAGAACCAAAGCCAGAGAGATAATTTGGGGCTTTCTCATATCTGAGGCCACTTCCCCCCTTGGCCTCTGAATTTACAGAGAGTTTACCTTCCTTTGTGTAGTAGAATAGATAAACTACTTCTTGGGCCTGTGAATTTGATGGCTTATTTACAAGGTGGCTTTAAATCTTCAAGTTCAGATTCAGTTATCACAACATTTAGCTATTCATGTCCCCCAGCCTGGTATCTGGGAAAGTCTCTTGGAGCAATAACCCAGCCTAGGAAGAGTAAGAAAGTTTGCTGTATGACAATTCAGACAGATGGGTAGTGGCTGCCTGGAGTACTAGGTTGGAAAAGATTTTGTGTCCTCATATACCCTCAGTGAGAATACAGTTTGTAATCCATTAGCAATGTCTGGCACAGGCACTGGAAGAGGGGTGATGTCATGTGTTATGTACTTGTGGTTATTGACAGGTTTAAGCACACTCATCATATATGAGAGGGCCTAATTCCTGTTCTCAGGAACTGAAAGTCTCCCAGAGTCAAGGCCAAGGCCCAGGAAACAATTAGAGAACAATAAAAGATGGTCTGTCAGGAGGTATTACAATGCATATAATGGCAGCGAGGGTATGAACGACAGTGAGACACTCAGGAGAGGGAGAGGTGATGTGGCAGCATGGCTTCCAAGAGAAGGTGGGCCTTGGGAAGGGCCCTGAAAGAAGGGAATGGATTCAAGAGCAAAAGGCATGTTCTAGGTGGTGAGGTTAGAATAGGCAGGTGGGGATGACAGGGCAACTGGAATGACCTAAGGTACAGGGGCAGAAAGAAGATGGTAGGTTGGGGGTATTGCTGTGGTGTGTAAGGCCAAGGCATTGATCCATTCAATCAATATGTATTGAGCAATGTGTGGCAGGCAGTATGGGATGCTAGGGGCTCGGTAATGATCATGACATGACTCTTGCCCTACAGGAGCTCAGTGTCAGGGGGGAGATGGAGGAACAAATGCACAAACAGCAAGTTTCTAAGGATAGCTTCAAGGAAAAGGATGGTGGTTGCTGAGGGTGCCCAGAGGAGGCACAGAATGGGAGACCCCAGAAAGCCTTCCTCACCTCCGGTGGAATGAGCTGACATTGAAGCTGAGGCCCAAAGCTGAGAGTACGGTTTAGCTAGGGGGAAGGGGAGGGTATAGGCAGAGGGAACAGCATGTGCAAAGGCCCAGAGGTGTGAAAGAACATGGTGAGGGGCTGGGGTGGTCATGGTGGGCTAGTGAGCCATGAGGCCTAAAAGCAAAGACACACAGTCAGTTAGAGGGGGGCATGCCCAGAGGTGGCAAATGTACCATGTAGTAATCGTAGAGGAAGCTCAGGGCTGCAACGCTCTCATCGTCTCCGTTGACTCTCATCATGGCCTTTGTGGCCGCCGTCAAGGGATTTTCAAGGTAGGTCTTCCAGGCCTCATCCTCGTTAGTGTAGGGGAATTTCTGGAAGTTAACTGGGTCGTTCTTTAGCAGCCGTACAGATCTGAAACTGCAAGGCAAATAAGGAAGGTCAAATTTAGGCTGTCCCAGCAGAAGTTCCGCGAATGGTCAGCCTCAGAGCAACACCCAGGAATTCAGAGAGTTACCAGCCTTGAAAACTTGAAACTGCTTCTTCTGTCATCATAGGGCAGATGGAGCAGTAGAATGTATCCAAACTCTGGAGCCAGATGCTTTGGGTCACCACCAAATGTTACCATGTAGAAGCTGTAGACCTGGGGCCTCAGTTCCCTCATCTACAACATGAAGACTGTAATCCCAACCTCGCAAGGCTTCAGAGAAGATTCAGTAAAATGCTCCCATGGTAGATACTTATTCAAGGGGAATTAGTGTAACAAGGATGGGAAATAACAATGACAAGCTGCAAAGAATAAAATTTCCAGGTAACTCAGCATGAGTTCTTCTGATGAAATTCTCCTCAAGACAGAGAAAGACACAGAAGGCTGGAGATCATTTCAACTTAGAGAGTGTGGTGAGGGACAGAAAGAGCCAGAGCAAGGAAGCCCATAGGCAGAACCTGGTCTTGGGAAATGGCATTTCAGATCACCATTTATTGTAGAGTGCCCAAGCAGCTGCTCAGATGCCAGGAACTGGAGTGGAACGCTGCAGGGCACCCCTAGGCAGGCAGAACCTGGGCGCTGCGCTGAGCACTTGGACAAATACGAGCCACATAGGCTCAAAGGCAAGAGATCAGGAAAGCCTCTTTGGAGGAGGCAGACATTTTAGTTGGGAACCCTCAGCACGGGGGATTATATCACTCAGATATGTAGGGTGAGTGTCCCAGGAATAGGAACATAATACAGATTAATGATGATGATGATGAAAATAATGTCTAATCTTTACGGAACACTGACCATGTTTTAGGCACTGAGCTAAGCACTTTTCATGGATTATCTCATTTAATTCTCACAACAACACTGTGAGGCATGTACTATTATTTTTCCTATTTTATACATGAGGAAACTGAAGCTCTGAGAAGTTAAGGGAGTTGCCCAAGGTCCCAGTTAGTGGGTTAGTGAGTGGCCCAGAGGGGATTCAAGCTTGAGCAGGATGATGCTGTAATATAGAATAGCGTTCTCAAACTTCCACTGCAACAGAATGACATGGAAGGCTTGTTAAAACACAGATTTCCAGGCCCCACCCCTAAGTTCCCTGGTAATGCTGATGCTGGTAGTTTGGGGACCACACTTTGTGAATCACTGGTGTAGAACATGCTCTTAATCATGAGCAAGGGCATAGAGGTGGGAAAGTTCTGGTTATGTTCACTTTAGAGCAAAGAATGTGTGAAGGATACTGGTAGGGGAGAAGCTGGGGACAGCCAGGCTGAGAAAAGAGAACTCCTGAGACTGGTATCCTGGTGCCCCGGTGCCCCCCTTTCTAGGTGAGTGTCATAGATTCTCTAATGTTAGAGACATAGGAATAATGCCAGCTTCCATTTACTATACTATATATGAACCCTTTCCACTCATCAGCGCTGCTCCTTACAAGAACTTCAGAGGTAAGGATCATTTGCTGCAGTTCACAGATGGAGAAACCCGAGACTTGGAGGAGATAAGAAAATGCCCCCAAATCACCCAACTAGTCCATGACACAACCAGGATTTAAACCCAGTCTTGTCTAGCACCAAAGCCACACATTTTCCACTAAGCCACACAGCTTTACCATAGTGCAAGAGGGCAATCCCTACCACAACAGAAAAATGCTCTAGTTGTGGAATTGCAGGCACTGTGGCAGACTGGTGGGTGGGCAAGGACCTTCACAAATCACACCACAGGAAGTGCCCTCCTGCTGCCCGGCAGCTCAAGCCTACATTCTCAGACACAGAATGGGAACAGCAGCCAGGCCACACCCAGACAGGCCGAGGGTGGCACTCTCCCAGGGGCTTCTTCCAGGGCAGTGTCTCCCATCTCACTGAGCCCCAGGGTGTGGGGTATTGGGCTCTGAAAGGGAGGGAGAGGGAGCTATCACACAGGAAAGAGAGATGACAGAAACCTTCCTGCTCCAGGGGCATGTAGAGGGAGGCACACCTCAAGTTTCTGCTTCTATAAATCAAGGGCCTTAAGATGGAGAGGCGAGAGAAGGCCCCTCCAGCTGCCTCCTGGGCCTGGGGTTAGAGGAACTTACAGAGCAAGCCCAGGTGGCTGCCCCCAACCCCTCCCAGTATCAGCCTAAACGGAACTCCTAAACCAAGGAGGCACAGGAGAAACAGGGACAGGCCTGGTGGACCACTCTCTGGGTCAACAAGGAATCCCAGTGCTTAGCACTGTTCCTTGTTTATAAAATGTGTCTAATAAAAGCACCCACCATGTAGGATGATGAGGATTGAGTGCAACATCACAGGAAAAATGCTTAAAACTGTCTCTGGCACATAACAAGTGCTTAATACAAAAAGAATGGTGTTGCCATGCCACGGAAAGGATATACTTTACAGGACACTCTTTCCAGAATGTCAAAAATCTGGAGCCTATGGAATCTTATGCTGTAGTTTGGTCTTCAGGTGTTGAAATAATTCCTCATTTATAATTTCTAATAAAGGAGTAATACGCCAAAAAAAAAAAAAAACAAACTGTGCTCTTGGCCCAGCCTGGAGCTAGACATCAAAGGATTGCAACGTGGTACAAGACATGGTCACCCTGAAAGTCACTGGCAGATCTGGGCCTGGAGCCCCAATTTGCTGACTCTGGTGGAATGACCATTATCGGCTTTGATGAGCTATCAGTTATCTTACCCTATTCAAAAGTTAATTTTTAGAAGACAATGGTAAAGTCACATCAGAAACGAAAGGACAGGCAATGTTTGCTGTTCATTTGGAGGGTTTTTCTGGTCTACAGTGGTCTCCAATCCATCCTGTTGGGATCCCAAAGTCTGATTCCTTGATACACAGCAGCTACCATACCTCAAGAATTTACCATAGGTAGACACTGTTCCACCTATTATTCTGCATCATCTTATCTACTCTGCACAATAGGTTTAGGGGAAGTTGAGACTCAGGTGATATTACCTGCTCAAGGTCACTCAGCTAGTAAGTGGCAGAGGCTTACCTTGAACCTGGACTTGTTGGACTCCAAGACGCAGCTCTTAACCCCATGCTAGTCTCCTTTCAAATGCCTCTTTTATTCCGGCAATTCCCCTCCTCTGGAATAAACTGAACCAATCCTCCACTGCAAGACAGAAAGGGACTTCCCACCCATACAAGACAAGAGGGACTGAGTGAGGAAGTGTGATGAGTGGAAGAGTTTCTGGCCGGGCGCTGGGAGCTCTAGAGTCCTGGTTCCCAAGTTTGCTACCAATCAGCGTCACGTTCCAAGACTACGCATCTGGCTTCTAGAAAGTCTTGGCTATGGATAAGGTTAGTTAGCCTTGACTCAGTGCCAAACACGGATCCAAAAACTCTTGGCTCCCTGTTCTCTTAAAGGTTAGAATTGAGAGTTGAGGGTCCAGTGGGTAAGGATGTGAAAAGGGCTCCAGGAAGGAGGGAGCCCTACTAGTGGGAGACAGAGCCGGAACAAAGAGGGGAAACCAGCTGACTGGAACCTACGTGGTCACCTTCCCCGAGGGCCTCCACAAACTCTCTGTTGGTGTCCCTGTCCAAGGCCAAACTCCTCAGCCGTCAGAAGGTGAAAGGGGAACGGGGGAGGAGGGTATAGGGAGAGGAAGTGGCTCTGGGCAGCCTTCTAGCCATCAGGTCTCCACCAGGCCGCAGCACAGAAGAATCTGTAGCACCATGGGAGGAAGGAGCAACAGGGTCATAGCCTGACAGACCCGAGTAACCATGTGTCCTTGGGTCAGGTACTGAGCCCCTCCAAGCCTACTTCCTCATCTGTTAAATGGGGTCTATTGAGAGTCTTCGGTGTGCCAGTCAGGGACTCTTCTAGGCACTGGGGAATCCGCCAAGAACAAGACAGATAAGGCTCTTCTCCCTTCGGAATTTGCAATCTAATTGGGGAAGACAGACAGTAAACAAGTAGATAAATGAGTTAATTTTAGTTAGTGATAAGTGCTGTGAAGAAAATTAGAGCACAGTCACGTGATGGAGTTACCAGGGCTGGCTACTTTAGAGTGGGGATAATCTCATGGGCTGTTGGGAGAATTAAGTACATTAACATAAGAAATGTGTTTGGCCCAGAGCCTGCCAGAGAACCATCACTTAGTAGATAACTGGCATCATCACCGTCATCATGATCACCATCTTCTTAGAACCCCCAAATGAAAGTAAAGCGGAGACGCTGCCCGAGGCTCTTAAACCAACATCCTCTCCAAGCCTCCTGTTTGCGAACCAGGTTCCACATCAAAAACAAAAGAGACAGTGTAATAACCCCTTGCCTCGATTTTCACCTTCATTATCTCGTGGAGCCTCCCGACATACATGACATGTTATTATCTCTACTTTACGACCAGGAAATAGACAAAGGAAAGAGACGTTAGGTGGCCTGTTCCAGGGGACTTGGCTGAGTGAGTTACAAAGCGAGACTCCTGGAATCTAATTCCATGACTAGTCACTTTTCCACCAACCACTAGTTTCCAAGAAGGGATGTAGAAGAGAGGGGAAAAAACAATAAATCTGGGTGGCATCCATCCACCTAACCATCTATGCTTCACTTTAATAAAATGTATCAGTATTTATTATACTATGTGCCAGGCTTTGTCCTAGGCGGGCAAGACAACAAGATCCCTACTGTCATAGAGGTTGCATTTTAGTGGCAGCCGAGGCAGACGTGACCACAAAAACAAATGGACAGCTACTATCAGGTGAAGAAAGCTATGAAGGAAAGAAGCAGGAGGACTTCTGACCTGCCTAAACTTTGGGGAATGACTAGATGTTGGCTGAGGAGAGGGGTGGAGGGGGAGAGGGGCGTGAAGATGGGTGGGGAGGATTTTGGACTTTCCAGGTGAAAGGCAAGACAAAGGCAGAAGCCTGGGACAGCTCCCAGAGCTTGTCTGCCTACTGTGTGACAGGTGTGAGCCAGGTTTTTTGCATATGTTGCCTTGTTTCAAGGAAGGCCAGCCCATTAAGAAGGAAACTCAAGTCTGAGATTTGATAATCCCTCACATTTGCATAGCGTGTTATAGTTTTCAACATGCTTCTCATACATTTGTCATCACCTCTGATCCTGCAACGCCCCTGTAACGTAGGGAGAGAAGGTATGACTATCCCCATTTGATAGCAGGATAAAATGAACCACAGAGAAGGCCACTGGTTTGCCTAAGGCCACCCAGCTGGTATCTCATGGTGCCAGGCCTAGAATAGAGGTCTCTGTCTTCCATCATCAAGAACCTTCACAAGGCTGCCTCCTCAGAAGCTGGAGTGGTGAAATGCCTACAGTGGTGAAGTAGGGTTTCATCCCAAGTCCTTTCAGACTCCAATGCTCCCTGCATTCTGGCTGAGCCACTTAAAACTCCCAGTGAGAGTACGTCAATGTGTCTCAGCCATTAGTTGACACTTTTGGGGTTCCAGTTAGGGTGCAGAGACTTTAGAAATCAAGTCTCTCTCTCTTTTTTTTTTTTTTTAGTTTTGTTTGTTTTGGCTGTGTCACGCAGCTTGTGGGATCTTAGTTCCCCGACCAGGGATCGAGCGCAGGCCCTCAGCAGTGAAAGAGCTGCGTTCTAACCACTGGACCGCCAGAGAATTCCCTAGAAATCTAGTCTCTGGGAGCAGGTGTGACTTGCCTAAGGACACACAGCACAGAACTGGATTGGGACTCAAGTCTCCTAGCTTCCTGTCCAGTACTCAGCTCAATCACTACCTTATCTCAAAGGCATTTCAATAATTCAGAGATGGAAAAGTAAGGCCTCTGACTCAATCTTACAGATGGGGGAAGAAAACTCACCACCAAGGGGGCAGCCTCAAACCCCACCAAAGGAGGTGCCTGACACAGGACAGATCCAGTGACCTGGGCCCCACTTCCCTCCAGCCTGAGGAGGAAGAGTTCCAGGGGCTGCCTGAGCTGGGTGTTGACACCCAGATACACCCAATGACTTGTCAAACCCTGTTGTGAGCCACCCAGCCTCATCAGCAGTGATCAATCACATTCACTAATTACCCACAGGGAGGCCCTGCCGCCGCTGCTCACGGAGGAATCATTTTTCAGTCATCCGCATGGAAGGTGTTCCCTGGGCATGACAGGAGCACTCCGGGGCTGTTGTGCTTGACAGTGGCCCATCTGGTTTCTGGATGCACAGGTTGTGAAATGTGCCTTATCACATGCTGGGGCTCACTTGGGGGCCTCAATTGGGAAATGGCAGCGCCTAGGGCATGGCTCTACAATGACTCCAGTTGAATGAGGCAGTGTGAACTAATAGTTACAGGGTGGGCCCCAGAGCTATGCTGATCTGGGTTCCAGTTTCATCTCTGCTATTACTAGCTGTGTGACTTTATGCAACTTGACCTCTCTGTGCCTCAATTTTCTTACCTGTAAAAAAATGGGGGACGATGAGAGCACTAACCTCACAGAGTTATTATGATAGCTATTGTTCACTGAGGGCCTACTAAGTGCCAGGTGCTGGCCCAACAATTTCTAGTCATCGTTTTGTTTAATCTTTAGAACTTTGTGAAGTATTACTGTTGGAAAATGCAATGGGATAATGGAGGCATGGGATAATGGAGGCAAAGTGATCAGCACAATGCCAGCACATAGTAACATGAACTATTACTACTAACACTCACTTTGTGGGGTAGCCCCCAGAAAACTGCATGACAACTCACAACCTCACTCTCTCCTTCTACTAGCGGCAGAAGGAGACCTGATGCTTGGAGAGTCCCAGATAAAGAGGGGCACGCACTGCCAGCTTCATCCTCTGGATCCAGGTGGGCAAGCTGACTGAGAGCCATCAGGCTCCAGCCAACACCTCTACTTGCACGGAAATTAATTATATGCCATTTTCTAATTATACCACAAACTCACTTTCTCCCCTTTGAAAATCCCTTCCTCGATGGGAATTTTTCTTTCATGCTATATTCTCCTCTTGGTTTCCTGTCCAATTTTCCTATTTTTTTCCTCTATTGTTCAATTGAGATGTGAAAGAAGTTGCAATCTACCTCTAGACCCAGGGCACCACATCCTTTCATTCATTCATTCACTCTGCTGAATAGGCCCTGTGCTGGGTACTGGGACATAAAGGTAAATATCATGCTGTCCCCACCCTCAAAAGTTCTCAATTCTTGCTGACCTCCTAGGAAGGCCCAGTGAAATAACATCAAATATTTGTGAGAGAATTTCCCTTCAAGACTTTCACTAGATCAGTTGCTCTGACCTTTTTAAGGAGGCAAAAGCAATAGAAGAAGGGGGCAGCCAGCCAGGATTATTTGCTCCATTTTACAAATGGAAAAGCTGAGTTCCACAAAGGGGAGGGAAGACAAGGGAAGGAAAGGAGCTAAGTTATTTTATGCGTCAGGCCTTGTGCCTTTTCGTTCTCAAACATGCCGTGAGGTGGGCGTTATCACCATTTTACATATGCAGAAACTGACACTTACGGACTCACCCAGTCCGTACACGGCAGAGCTGGGCTCAAACACAGGTGTGACCCCATAGCAAAGCTCTCAGCCTGCCTACTCAGCTACTATACTGTAGGTCAGCGGTAGATCTGGGAATCTCCTGCCTTCCAATCCTCTGCCAGGTCTTCTAGGCCAATGGTTCTTTTTTTTATTTTTATTTTTTTGTTGCGGTACGCGGGCCTCTCACTGTTGTGGCCTCTCCCATTGCGGAGCACAGGCTCCGGACGCGCAGGCTCAGCGGCCATGGCTCACGGGCCCAGCTGCTCCGCAGCATGTGGGATCTTCCCGGACCGGGGCACGAACCCGTGTCCCCTGCATCGGCAGGCGGACTCTCAACCACTGTGCCACCAGGGAAGCCCCCAATGGTTCTTAAATTTGAACATGCATTAGAATCACCTGGAGGGCCTGTTAAAACACATATTGCTGAACCCCACCCCCAGAGTTTCTAATTCAGTAGGTCTAGGGTGGGCCTGAGAATTTGCATTTCTAAGGAGTTCCCGGGTGACGATGCTAGTCCAAGGACCACACTTTGAGAACACCGTTTTTTCTTTAATTAGGTGAACCAATAATTCTCTCTTTTAAAAATAATGACTCTCTTTCCTTCCTTTCCTCATTTCAAAAGTAACACATTTGTAAAACACAGTATATAAAATATGGAACATATAGAAAAATTAGAAGCAGAGGCTAGAATTCACCTGCATTCCTCTGCTCAGAAATAAGCACTGGTAAGCAGTCTGTTATAACTCTTAGTCTTTTTTCAACATCTGTGCTGGTAGGAAGCAGGGTAGCACATTGGTGTGGGCATCCTTGTGGCCCCTGGTAAGATCTCAGCTCTTCAGTGAGATGTTGGGAAGATATTGCCTGGGGCAAGCTGAAATCCCCTCATCCTTAAATTTATACTCCCATCCTTCAGTGGATTGCTGGGAGGGTTACAGGAGATGATGTATTTATCAAGTACCGGACACTGTGTCCGCTGTGGAGTCAGCGCTCAAGAAAAGGCTTGGCTGTTATTTTTGTTCTAACCGAAGGGCGCTTAGGGTATGCTATTTGTGTTTTCAGCCCTGCGGCCCTTCCTCCCCCTCCTCCTCCTCTATGTGGACCCCTGACGACCCTCTTGGCTCCAGGCACCGACCGGGCCTCCTGGGCGAGGGCAGCGGGCCGAGTGGCAGGGACCGCCGCCGTTTGGGTCGTCGAGGGATCTCTCGGACCGGGGCCCAGTCCGCCTGTTTTACAGCCCAGCCTTAACGAGGATTTTTAACTTTTCATTCACCAGCAGCGTAGCTCCGACTTTTAATAACACACCTCGTGCACGACAAAAATTTGCTCCTGGCAATCACGGTTTCGACCACAAAACCACAGCGGGAGGCGTTCCTAGTTAACTCTTTCAGCGCTGCAGGCAGTCTGGAGCTCAGCGCTCCCGGAGCTTGGGTGGAGCGGTGGATGGGTCGGGTCCCCCTCCCACCCTCCGCTTCTGCTCTCCAAGATTTCGGGGACGAAGATGATTCCAGACGGCGGCTGGGGGCCCAGACTGCGGCCCGAGCGGGGCTGCAGAGGGGAATCCTGGCGCGCCTCGCTCACTTCCCTCTCTCTCGTCCATTCGATAGATCTACTACGTGCTGATCACTTAATCTTAATCCCCTCATATCCTCGACGGGCTGGACGGGACAGTGCAAGCCGGCCAGGCACCCAGTAGGCCCTCGCGCACTCTAAAGATGGGACTCTAAACATGGCGGCCAGGCTGGGGCCCGTCGCCCATCTGGGAGCTCTTTTCCCGCGAGAAGTGGGCGTCCGGCAGCGACTTCCTGCGCCCTCGCCGCCCCAGGATCCCTTGCGACCGGCGTTAGCCCCCCCGAGGCGCCCAGGAAAGCGGGATGGAGGTACACGAGGTCTGCGGAGTCCTGGAGGCTGGCAGATGCTCCCGGCCCGTCCACATAAAAGTCCCGTGCGCTCCCCCCACCAGCTGCCTCGAGCTGGCTTTTAACTCCACCACCTTGGCCTCCATGCTCCTCAAGCGCCGGCCTTCGAAGTGGCCTAGTAATAGGGCTCACGTTTATGGAGCTGCTCCTCCGGGCCGGTTGGCCTACATACGGGAGCTCACTGTTTCCCTGACCAGGTGGGTGTTTATAATCTTTATTGGACAGAGGAGGAAACTGAGGGTCAGAGAGGAGAAGGAGATTCACCAGGACCCTGAAGTTGCTAAGTGGCAGAGTTTAGAGTCATGTGCAAGTCCGGCTTTTCCTACTACGCCAAGGCCCAGCAAGAGGTGGTGTTTCTGTCGGGATCAAAATGGATGCTAGGACCAGTCCTCTTAATTCTACACGTTTGGGGGGAATGCAGCAGCAGCAGGAGCTCAAAACTTGCAAGCCAAGCAGCGGATTCCACCCCTCAACCCCCCTTATCAGTAAAGGCACTTGAGCCCCCAGGCACTGAGACACTGTCATTGTAATCTTTAATGGTGACTTCAGAGTCTGCCAGCAATTACACAGCAGGCACAGGTTCCCCTCACCCCACCCCAACCGGAGAAGCCTCTACTGTCAGGAGTTCTGACTTCAAACTCAAATCATTAAGGAGGAGAAATGCAGGAAACCTTTTTGTTCAAGTAACCCAGCTTCAGGACATTTACCCCCTAAGGGGCACCAATGAATACATTTCTGTCCGCAGCCTCTGCTGTTTTAACCAACAGATCTGAGTGGGATGGAGACACATCAGAAGATGTTTTTTGTTTTCAAAGTATGGAAAAATAGAAGGCAAGAGTTTCAGAAATGCTCATTGATTGGTTATTTCTGTATGAAGTAACAAGGCTATCTTAGATTGCTCCTTACCAGCCTTTAAGTCAATTGCTTGTCTAAAGTTACTGGATACCGCAGCAGCTCCATTAAGTGGGTCCCAATATGGCCACAATTTACAGATGAGGAAACTGACATTCAGACTGGTGAAGTGACTTGGCCAAGGTCACACAGCTAATTAGTGGCAGCTGGAACTTGAACCCAGGTATTGGCTCCACTGCCCCTGTTCTTATCCTAGTTGTTAACATGTTATCAGCCCCAGGGAGCCCATTCAAGAGAAATCCGATGCCCAGTGATTGTACCATGAACATAGTTAGCTAACCCCAGAGAATCCAAGAGCTGACTGGTATCGTGGAAACTTGTCTGCGGTCAGGACCCACCAACTGCTCTGCTCTCAGGTCTTCAAGTTCTTAAAACAGTCTAGTAAGGAGTAGCTAGAAAAAAAGATTGTTCAATCCTTGACTCTGCCTACTCACCTCTGAGGGTGGCAGGAAGAGGATAGTCTGTGTTTTAGAAGCCTGGCTTCTGCCAGCTTCCCAAACCCAGGCTACGGCAGCGCAGAATCCCAGCCTCATCCCACCTTCTCTGAGGTCTGGACCCCAAGCCAGGGGTCCATGGTGAAAGTCATCATCAGCCAGCGGGGATTCTAAATCCCAGATATGGGCAGGAAGGCACCTGTGTCCTGTCAGGCAGTAGAGATGACCTCACTGAAAACCACATCTCAGCCTCCTCAGCCTTAGAACCGCCTCTGGATGAAATCAACCACATGTTATTTGAGTGCATCTTCAGACTTTGGCTCTGTGCTAAGCATTTTACAGCCTTTATCACACAACTCTCTCAAGAATCCTACAAAACATTCTTGTACCCATTTTCTAGATGAGGAAAATGAAGCACAGGTCAGTTGAATGACTTGCCCAAATCAAGATCTCAGCCCATGAGGAATGGAGGCTGGATTTGAACCTAGGTCAAGCTGACTAAAGAGTGCATATGTTTAACCAGCACACTTCACCTTCCCACTTGGGACTGTTCCAACCCAACAAACAAGTCCCTTTAGAGAAACCCAACTCTCTGCCTAAGACAGTTCTTAGAACCACCTCAAAGAAGTTCCTTTTGGCAAGAAGATAGAAAGCCTAGATGGGACTGGAGCTGTCTCTGATTTCCAAGGCCCCCTTCACAGTATCAGAAAGTGGTGCTGAAAGCCTTCACAGTTTCAGTCCTGTGTTTCCCTACCTGGCTCGAAACTGCTCAGCAGAGAGAGAAAGGAAAAAAAAATTTTTTTCCCAGGGAAACACTCAGCTCTAGCTTGAGACGGGGCTTGCCTCAGCACGCCAAAATGAGATCGTCAGCCCATTCATTTACCCTTACAAATTGCTCTGTGAATCTTGGCGCCAGCCTCCCTGCTCTTTCCCCTTCTAGAAACCCCATCCAGACTCCATGCTCACAGCGCGCCAGGCATCCACTGGTGTTTACTCACTCAAGTTCATTCGACATCTTCCTGCTCCCAGGCTCGCAGGCTTGACGGATGGATCGGCACCGCGCACCAAGGCTCTGCTGACCGCTCGTCTCTAATTCTTGCCTGACACAGACATTCCCTGCCCAGGGAAGTGTTTGATTTATGTTGAGGTTTCAGTGTCGGGATTCTGCTGACAGGTAGGTTCCCGGCAGCTCTGCCGCTGATTGGCTACAGGTACAGGTGCCGGCGACAGCAGGTATACCTCAACAGGTGCAGCTGTTAACTCTTGGCCTGCCGAGCTGGGGGCGGAGCCATGGGTGGAGCTGGCCAATTCCTTCCTTGGTGAGGGGGTGGGGGGTGGAGATTAAGGAGGAGGGAGGAGAGAAAAATGTTGGAGAGAAGATAGCCAGAGGAAAAGTACAGGGACAAACAGATACTTGGCTGCAGGAAACCTCGATTCCTGTTTCTAGTTAGTATCCTGGATACCCCGGAACATCCCCCCACCCCCGCAAATTCCTTGGGCCCCTCTTCTACCCAGCATCAACTACTTCACAGCCACCAGGGAATTCTCAAAAGAGAGAGCAGATCTTCCCCTGTGGGTCTCTGTAAAAGTTCCCTTTCTTTTTCCTAGAGCTTCCCTTTAAGATAACGACATCTTATTTCTGAATAGTCTTCTTCAGTTATTCAGGTGATTTCTTTTGACTTTCACAGTGACCCACTGTGGTAGCTATGATTATCACGCTCTCTTCCTCCCCAATACACACACTTCACAGGTGAGGAAATGGAAGCCAGAGAGGTAACGTGACTTGCCCAAGGGCATGAGCTAGTGAGTGTCAGAGCCCAGATCTGAATCTTCAGTCATCTCACTGCAAATTTGGCTTTCCCTTTGAGCTGAAGTCAGTGGCCACAATTCAGCAGACATTTATTGAGCACCTGTGGTGTGCCAGGCCCTACTCTGGGTTCTGAGGTGACAGAGGCCAAAAAGACAGGGTCACTGCTCTTAGAGGAGTTTATAGTCTGGGGGCGGGTGTTGGTGGTGTGGGGGGGTGGGGCAGTAGGGTGGGAGGCAGCCTGTTATTTGGTGTGATACAGATCTCAATGAGGGGTGAGCAAACCACATACCTCCGGCCAGCACAGAAGGGATGGAAAAGTCGAAGTCAGTCACCTCCAAAGCCTTAGCTCGCCAGTCATTTCACAAACTCTAATAAGTGCTTCATTCTGTGTTGGAAACGCAGGAGAAATCAGTTGCCCGTTAGACTAAGTAATTGTGAATGATTGCCATGAGCTGTCTCCTGTAAAAAACAAGGTTGGTAAACCCAGAAGGTCCACAAACACAGACAGGAGAATGCTAGAGGTTTTTTGTAGAGCTTCCACCAGGATTAATTTGAAATTGAATCTAAGCCAATCTTGGTATCTTTTGTTTCTCCTTTCTCTCTTTCTGTTCTCCCCCCACCACCCCCCTTTTGGCAAATTGTCTCTTTGCTCTGTCTTCCTGGGAGCCTCACCTTGGCCCACTCCTTTCTCTCTCACGGAAAGGCGGAGTTTCAGCTACTCCTGCCAATTTGATGGAGGTTTTCAAGGTAAAGTAAGGATCCAGAGCAGCCCCCTTGGGGTGCAGTCATGCCTGTGGAAAGGGGGTACCAGGTTTGAGAACTGTCAGGTTGGTTTCTCACTGGAGGCTGTGTTGGGGATAGCCAAGGGGGTCGTGACAAATAATAGCAAATAATAATTGCTAATGAAGCCACCTCCTCAGAGCAGGCCTCTCCTGCCACCCTTGTCAAAGCAGACATTCAGTCACTGTATCACGCCACTTAATTTGGTTCTCTGCAAATCCCTTATGACTTTTGGACATGTTTCTAATTGTTTATTGTCTTTCTCCCCTTCTTCTGGAGTGTGAACTCCATAAGAGCAGAGACCTTGTCTGTCTGTTCACTGTTGTAGCTTCAGCGCCTTCCACAGTGTCTGGCACATGGTGGGCGCTCAGTGTACCGCCTGCGTCAGGCATTGTGCTAAGCCTCTGCATACATTGTCTCATCTAATCCTTACAGCCACCCTATGCGATGGGCACTTCTGTTATGCTTGTTTTAGAGATGAGGAAACTGAGGTACGAAGTGATTAAATAAGTTACTCAAGCTGCAGGGCCTGGGAGTGGTAGAGCTGGAGCTGGGATCTGATCTGGCAGCATAGCCTGGGTACCCAAGCATTTGACAGGGGTTACTGGTGGCAGGAGGGCCATTTGGTGCCAGTTGTAACTGCAGAGCTTACTATAGCCCAAGGGATGGCACGCTTGTCTGTGTACCTGTCCGCCCACCTCCTGAAAGGCTGTGGAGTTTCTGTCAGCTGTGTTGCAACTCACAGGTAAAGGGCCATGGGGGTGACTCATGCTGGCTGGGCTCAGGTGGAGGCTGGTATTCCAGGCAGCGTGTCTGTGCTCGCTGGGCTCTTTAAAATGGGTCCTTTCCATCTACCTCTGGATCTTGCGTCTTTAATCACCCGCACCCATCTGCAGAGATCAGCAGAGGCCCAAATCATGGGGCCCAGGCTTTCTATGTCTCCACACACGGAAGGCTCCAGAAGGCACCCTGGATGAGATAGAGGGACTAGTGGTCTGGGGTAGGTAGGCAGGGTACCATGAGCCAGTCTATAAGGTCACCAGACCCCTCCAGCAGGAGCTGAGCCTCCCAATATGGAGGTACTGGCTGTTGTAGGCCTTCGTTGAAAGCCTCAGAGACGCCAAGGTTTTAGACACCACCCAAGCTTCGCTCCCGCTCTCGCCCCTCTCCTTCTCCTCGGTAGCATGGGCATGGCCCAGGGCTTGGCTGGGCTGGCATCTCTTCCCCTTCTCAGATTGGCCCCGTTCTTGGTTCTTGGCGGAGGAGATTGAAAACAGAGGCCATCCAATCCTGTGTGACATAATAATTATATTCACAGTAATAGTAAACAATGATGGCTGCTATTCATTTCATGTTTGCATTTTGCAAACACCGTGCTAAGAGTCACCTGTGTCATCTGATAGTATTGCCCTGAGACTGGCAGACCTGGGTTGGAATCCCAGCCCAGCCGCTTACTGGCTGTGTGATGTTGGGCAAGTGACTTAAGCTTTCCTCAGCTGTTTCCTCACCTGTAAATGGTTATAAAAACAGTACCCCCTCATGGGCTTATTGTGAGAATTAAATGAGATAATGTATGTGAAGTGCATTGTGCAGCGCCTGGCACAGAGCGCTCACTAATTGTTAGGAAAGCTTCTCTTCCCCTCATTTAATTCGCATTTAAACTCAGTGAGGAAGCTGTTACCTCACTTTACAAGCAAAGAAACTGAGATTCAGAGGGGTTAAATGATTTGTCAAAAGTCAAAAGCTAATTAAGTGAAAGAGTTGAGATTTGAACCCACATCTTTCTGCCTCCACTCTTGTAGAACTAGACTAAGTTAGGAATTATCCTGGGTTCAAGTTCTGCCCAACCGCTGGCTGCTTGCCAGCTAGATGTGTGACTGGGTAAATCTCTTTTCTCAGAGCCTTGGTTTCCCTCTCTATAAGACAAGAAATGTGAATCACTGTAAGGGCGGAGGTACATATCGTCACCTAGGTTTTCTTTTCTAGATTAGTTCTGGAAAAGAAATATTCCTCCTCCAGACTTCGTGATCTGCCCCTCCGGAGGATGGCACAGTCCTTCATTCCTCCCTCTGCTTTCCAGGGTCATGACTGCCCGTGAGCCACTGTTCCAAAAGAGGGTGACATTCTTGGCATGCTGGGGAGGAGTAAAGGTTAGGACCACTGAGTAAGTGAGTGCTGAGAGCCAGGGCTGCTTTGTACATCTGTGAAGGTTGTGCACTGCACAGTCACAGGGCTGTTTACAGCAGGAGGCTTGCACTATTGGGCATGATGGTCCTGCTAACAGCCCTTCCTTTTCTAACACATTAAAACTTCATGGTTGGGCTTCCCTGATGGCACAGTGGTTGAGAATCTGCCTGCCAATGCAGGGGACGCAGGTTCGAGCCCTCATCTGGGAAGATCCCACATGCCGCGGAGCAACTAAGCCCATGTGCCAAAGCTACTGAGCCTGTGCTCTGGAGCCCACAAGCCACAACTGCTGAAGCCCACACGCCTAGAGCCCAGGCTCTACGAGAGAAGCCGCTGCAATGAGAAGCCCACGCACCACTACGAAGAGTAGTTCCTGCTTGCCACAACTAGAGAAAAGCCCGCACGCAGCAACGAAGACCCAACGCGGCCAGAAATAAATAAATAAATAAATTTATATATATATAAAAAAACTTCATGATTATCCCAAACTTAATGAAAATTTGTTGGCATATATAAAAATATAGAAAGGACAAATACCCAAATGTCAACAGTGCTTCTCTGTGGGTGCTGAAATGATAGGATTTTAATTGTTTCCCTATCTCCCCTCTCCCACCAAATTTTCTGCATTGATGGTGCTTTTGTAATTAGGAATTCTAAACAAAGCCCCAGTGTAAATGTCATTAAACCAAAATAAATGCCCTTTGACTCAATGGTCATCATGTCCCTATTCTTCCTGGAGTAAACATGGAGATAAAGATAGTAAAAATTCAGTCCTTGCTCAGAGCTTCCCTGTGAGGTCCATGGATAGAGACTGGGGGGCTGTCCAACCTGCAGGCTCTAGTCAGCTCAGGAATCGGATCTTAATCAGAATTATTATCATTTGCTGAGCACTTACTCTATGATACTGTCTTTAGATGCTTTATCTCACTCCTCCCTGCATTATGGGATCGCATAATTCATCCCAGACAGAGATTGGCAAACTCCTG
This sequence comes from Pseudorca crassidens, assembly GCF_039906515.1. Taxonomy (NCBI): domain Eukaryota; kingdom Metazoa; phylum Chordata; class Mammalia; order Artiodactyla; family Delphinidae; genus Pseudorca; species Pseudorca crassidens. The sequence goes on along the minus strand of NC_090297.1, from coordinate 18,784,208 downwards.
GAGACTGACCAGGTTCCTAAAGGAGTAACTCTGGAGTCAACTGCCCGAGACCTTGGACAAGCAACTTCACCTCTTCATTACCCACGTTTCCTCCTCAGTGACATGATCACCGCGAGGATTAAAGGAGATAACCCAGTGTCCTTAGTGCCTTACTGCCAGACACAGTCCAGGAGCTTTATTGTGTATCATGTAATTCTCTTGAGTCCTGTGGAGTAGTTGTCGTAATTGTCCCCATCTTACAGAAGAGGAACAGACTCAGAGAGATGAGGTAACTCATCTAAGGTCACTTGGCTATCTACTTAGTAACAGAGATAGGGTCAAAGCAACCTCTACCCGACCCCAAAACCATGGAAACGGTCCTTTCAGTCTCCTGAGTTCCTTTCTGGAATAAAGCCTAAGATGGATGGATGGACGGATGGAAGGAAGGAAGGAAAGAGGGAAGGAAGGAAGAAAGGAAGGATTTGTTAGCTTCTGGACTGCAGAAACTCTACAAGGAAAAATGAATCTCACATGGCACCTGTCCCAGATCTCAACAAGTGTTCAATAAATATTTGTTGAATAAATGAAAAATGAGTGTGTATAATTTACACAAGATCATTCTGGACAAATCAGCTGTGTGGCCTTCTACCCCACCCCACAGGGAAGACCTCCAAAGTTTGAATCCCTGCCCTCCCTTTTCTTAGCATATACCTTTGGGCCAGTGACTCAATTTTGTAAATTTCAGTGTCCCCATCATCCCTCAGTGGGGTTGACCTGAGGATTAAATAAGATCTCAATGTAGAGCCAATGGCAAGGAGTAGTAGGTAGCTGGTGTTATAGGTGAGCACTCAGCTTAGGAAGGGGTCCCCAGCCACCACCTATTTCTAGCCTCAATACACAGCTTAGTTCACAGCACTCAGCGCTCAGCCTCCCTTAGAAAGAGCCCCTTCTATGTGTAAAGCTCTTTTCAGTTTACAAAGTGTTTTCCTATGCTTTATCTCCTCTGATAAGGCCACAGAGAGGTGGGGGCACAATGTATTACTGGCCCCATTTGATACATAAACTGAGGTTTAGAGAAAGCACCCCTACTTAAGCAAAGGAGTTTGGATTGGAACCTCAAGTTTGGGATAAAGCGTTACCGTAGACACCATTATGGATCCCGTGGGTCCCGTAAGTACCATCCTGGATGTTCACCTAAAGGTCTGTTTCATCCTAATATTCTCTACCCTGTCACTGGACTTAAGTGGAGGGATAGGCCACACACCAGACATAGAGAATATAGCCCTGATTTGAAGGCGTGGAACGACCTGGAAGTTGTGCTCATGAAGAGTCAGGACAAGGAGTGGGCAGCCTCCAGGCCCTTTTACACTCTGTACTTTAGATTTTTATCACAGTTCTGCCAATAACATGGCCTACATTCCTTCTAGAGGAATGGAAGGACATGAGGAATCATGGGGTCTAAAGCCATCCTGGAAGCTCCCCTGAAAAAAAAAACAAGAGAAAGTTTGAAAGCCCTGGAAACAAGCAAACAGGCAGGGTTTGTTAGTTTGTTTTTTCCACTTATCAAGTGGATAAAGATGAGAGAAAAGATGCTGAGCCCTGGTGTTGGCAAGGGTGAGAGAAAACAGGCTCTCCTTGCCGCAGTGAGTGTGAATCAGTCCAGACTTGGGCTTTCGATTTTAGCCCATCCTTTGACCTAACAGTTTCACTCATAGGAATTTCGCCTAAGCAAATAATCTGTATGCAAAGAGTTATCTGCAAGGATATGCATCAGAGCATTGTTACAATCCTGAAAAATTAGAATTAATATAAATACCCTTCAGCAGAGATTCAGTGAAGTAAATTAAGGTACTTGAATTGTAGTTGGATACTGAGTCATGGTTCAAAAGGATGCTACAGAAGGCCCCTTAGCACCATGGAAATTACTTCCTACACTTACAGCACAATTGTTAGCATTTTTGTCTTTGCTGTGTGCAAGGCACCGGGCTCAGTTGTTTAATCTCATTTAATCCTCAAGACAACGCTGTGAAGTAAGTACCATTATCCTTATTTTACAGATGAGGAAAGTGAGGCCTAGGACTGAAGTGACTTACCCAGGGTCATTTCCAGGGAGTCTCTGAGCTGGCCTTGAACCTGGGTCTGATTCCCTACTTTAAGTCTTTCACTTACTCTACCTTTAGTAAATTAATCCATTCCTATTTTTAAAATCCATTTACATGAATAGAGAAAAAAGAGGAAAGATACACACCAGAGAATATCATGGGTGATAGGATCAGGGGTGATTTATAGCTTGTTCTTTTTGCTTATCTGTCGACATTATTTCTTCCGTTAATAGAAAAAAAGAAACTATTTACAGTTATTAAAGAGTAATAAATCAGAGAAGCCTTACCCCTGAGCTGAGAAGGAAGAAGAGGCCAGAGTGCTGTCTGGAGATTCCTTCTCTGTTGCCAGGAACCAGACAGAACAGGAGGCAGCTAGAGAGAGGAGTGCCAGGAAGAATGTAGCCTCAATCCTGGAAGGAGAGGACCCACTGGAAAGAACAGAACCCAGCTGGCTCAGCCCCTGAGGTCCACTCTTTCCAGGGACCTGGCCTCGGGCCCTAGTAGCCCACCTGCTACTGTGGGCCATCATCAGCCTGCATCAGAAAAGGGCCATTGAACAAGATACTGCCCACTTCCAAATAAGAGAGTTTTGCTGAGAAACACCTGTTAATCCCTACCACCCTGGCAACAAGGCTAAAAATGTATTTCCCCCTCTCTTTCATCTATCTGAAGGAGTCAAACTGGGGACTTGGGGATTCAGATGAGGATTTCCTTGCGGAACTACAGAGGAAAAATGTCCAAGGCCTGGCTTGGACGGAGGGGGTCCTGGTACCCCAGTGCTGAATGGAAGAAGTGAGTGTCTGGGGTCAGGGCTGCCTTCCTAGGTTAGAGTGAGGTGCGGTCGGGTGGGGTGGATGGGGTGTGGCCTGCTTCAGGCTCAGGGAGGTTCAAATAGGCACAGTTAATCCATAAGGTCCCTTCCTTTTCCTTCAGGGTTTTCCTTCCTAGGCTGCCTCTGGTGTTTGTTTAGATCTGATCTCACTGGAGGGGGATGTGGTAGGAGGGGAAGGGATTTGCTAGGGCCTTCTGAGCTCAGTACCTTCTGTGGAAGGCAGAGGCCATGTGGTCAGAGGTTAAGTGCTTGACCTTGGACCTTGGGCATTCAGGGGAGGGTTTTTCTGAATCCACGGCTGGCCTGCCCAGAAGAATTTTAAGTCCCTCAGTTTGGGGTAAGGTGGTCAAGCAGTAGGGAAGGGAAAGGGGAATGATTTAGAAACTGTGGTCTAGAGGGGCCTAAGAGCCATATCTTACACCGGGATCAGGCCCCTCGGGCTCTGCCCTTGGGAAGGCGGTCACGCAAAGGTCACCAACCATTCACCGCCCCTCACTCGCCCCAACTCACCTTTCAGCTGGTGTCTGGACAGGCTGCCCACGCTGCCTGGGCACGTGCCATGCTGTGGCCAGCTGTCCCTCCCAGACTAGGCTCATTTATTTGACTCCATCACCCCCCCGTTGCATTCCCCAATTGCTCTGGAACCTCCTCCACTTCTTGACCCAGCTGTGTTCACACATTATTCATTTTTTTAATACTTATTTAAAAAGGTATTCTTTAATGAGTAGCTCTCATTTTTTTAATACTTAACTATATGCCAGACTGTGCTAAGCACATTACCCACCCTGTTCCACTCAATCCTCACAAATGCCCAAAGGTTTCGTTACAGCCATCACCTCTGTCTTACAGGTGTGGACACAGGCTAAGGAACCTCATCATGTCACGCGGCCCTAGAGTGACCAAGCTGGGAACTGAGCTCAGGCTGTTTGCCTCAAAAACTCAGTTTCCGAACCACCACTTTCTGTTGCCTGAACAAGCAGTCATTCAGTAAATTTAGTGAGGACCTGCTCTGGTCAGGCATGTGTACCACAGGCTGCGGAGAGAAACGGATACTGTCTCTTTCTGCCCACAAGGAAGCCTGGTGGGTGAACGTTCATCAAATCCCTCTACTGGGGAAAACCTTTCCTCGTTTCTCTATCTACAACTGGAGTTTTGCTCAATCTTTTTTGCTATCGAATTTCACGGATTCATGTGTGTTGGAGGATTCCATGAGAATTCTCTAATCTCACCCTCCAGGTGATGCAGGAGTCTGTACTGCAGAGCACCTGCCCCAGCACACACACACACACGCATGCACACGCACGCACAGACGGTAGAGCACATCTAGTTGAGAGCTTAGATTCTGGAGATGAACTACTTGAGTTCAAATATTGACTCTACTATTTACTGCCTGTGTGACCTTGGGCAAGTCCTTTGATCTCTTTGATCCTCAGTTTCTTCATCTTTAAATTCACTCCTACCTTGTAGGGTTTGTTTGTTTTTTTTTTTTGGTTTGCCTTGAGTCTTCGTTGCTGTGCGCAGGCTTTCTCTAGTTGCAGGGAGCAGTGGCTACTCTTGGTTGTGGTACGCGGGCTTCCCATTGCGGTGGCTTCTATTTCTGTGGAGCACGAGCCCTAGGTGCACAGGCTTCAGTAGTTGTGGCACGCGGGCTCAGTAGTTGAGGTGCACGGGCTCTAGAGCGCAAGATCAGTAGTTGTGGCACACGGGTTTAGTTGCTCCACGGCATGTGGGATCTTCCTGGACCAGGGCTCAAACCCGTGTCCCCTGCACTGGCAGGTGGATTCTTAACCACTGTGCCACCAGGGAAGTGCCTGTAGGGTTTTATTTTTATTTTATTTATTTTTTTAACATCTTTATTGGAGTATAATTTACAATGGTGTTAGTTTCTGCTTTATAACAAAGTGAATCAGCTATACATATACATATATCCCCATATCCCCTCCCTCTTGCGTCTCCCTCCCACCCTCCCTATCCCACCCCTCTAGGTGGTCACAAAGCACCGAGCTGATCTCCCTGTGCTATGCGGCTGCTTCCCACTAGCTATCTATTTTACGTTTGGTAGTGTATATATGCCCACGCCACTCTCTCACTTCGTCCCAGCTTACCCTTCCCCGCCCCCCCCCCGTAGGGTTTTAAATGAGGTAACACATGCCAAACATTTACACCACTCTTGTACACTAAGTCCTGATAAAGTGAGCTATTGTTGCTATCATTAGGGATGGGCCTATCTGGCCTCCCCAGTGAAAGAGTGAGTTCCTCTCTTGCCTCTTCCTTTGCTCCTGCCACTCAGCCCAGGGCAGGTGTGCCTGGTGATGGAAGTTAGTCACCAGGTTCCTCAGCCTCACAGGGCATGTGAGCATAAGTGTTCCCCTCTGTCCAGGAGCCTTTGAAATCTGAGTCACAGCCTGACAGCTCTCCCTAAAGAGAGATTTCCTTCAGCCTCAACCTACTCCCCTTTCACAATAAACTCAGTCATTCGTACCCTCCGAGGTCATGTGCAGATACCCACAGTTTTACCCATTGATGGGCCCTAGGGAAACCTCTGTGGAGATGAGAGTCTTGATAGGCAGATGACGGTGACTTGACTCTCTAGCCAGTGGCTTTGGCTGTTTGTACATATTTCCAAACTACTAGTGGCCTCTGGATTTATGAAGCAATAGAGGGTCACAGTATTTCATTTGGACTAAGTGGCATCTCAGACACAGCCCTGTCTGGATGGGACAAGCTCGGGAGCTTACGTTTCACTCTCTTCCACTCTCCAGTCCCTGGGGGTTCCCTGAAGCCTATGATGTGGCTTGGGGTGTTGAAAGTTAAAGCTCTCAGTTTAAAGACTTAATTGTGCATTAGATAGTTTAGTGTTAATGATGACAAGCTCCAGGTCTCTAGAGCCCTAGAGCCAGGTTCAAAACCTGGCTCAGCTTTTTGTTAGCTAGGACCCTGAGCTTCATAACTTGTGTCTCGGAGTCTGTTTCCTCATCTGTAAAATGGGAATAATAAAAGTATTTACTTCATAGGGTGGTTATGAGGGTTAAATACATGTGGAGCATTTAATATAGTGCCCAGCACATAGTGGTTATCAGTACTATTGTCTTGCAGTGGGGGAGACAGTGCTGGACCCAGAGTCAACAGATTGGGGTTTGAGTTCCAACTCTGCTGCTCATTGGCTGTGTTGACCTTAGGCAAGTTAACTCCCTTCTCTGAGCCACAGTTTCTTCAACTGTGAAATGAAAGTTTTGGGTTTGAAGGTCACTTGGGTTCTTTCTAGCTGTGTAAGATCTGTGAACTGTGACTTTGAAGTCACAAAAAAAAAAAAAGAAGAAAGAAAGGAAGAAAGAATTAGTACCAGATGCCTTTATCTGCCAAGATTACATTTCACAAATCCCAGGACCTTGACACCATCTTCAAAAGCCGCCCCATCCAGCAGCCTCTAGGCTGAAGCTTCTCGACCCAAGGAACTGTTAAAAAGACCCCAAGATGCTTTCTAGAGCCACAGCCAGGACTCCGTGTAGAAAGCAAAGCAGGCATCGCAATGAACTAGCCAGCCCCCAGCATCATACCCTGGGATTTTACCCTTCTGTGCCTTGAGCAAGCATCAGCCTTCACTCTACCAGAATGGATTAGTTTATGGCAAGGGAGGGATGTTTCCTCTGGAGCCTGGGAATGTTCTGATCTGTCATAAAACAGGCCCCGCCAGGGAACTAGAACGCTTTCTTTTTGGTCTAGTGACCTCTGACACTACCCCCCTTCTTGGCCCCCCAAGCAGTCTGAGCCACCCCCTGCAGGAGACAGATGCTGGGAATGGAGGAGGCGTTCAGCATCCCTAAGGGTCCCTCCCCATTGTGTCTCCGTTAGTGCAGAGTCCCACTGAGTTATTCTTATGCTCTGTTTGAACCCGCAGGGGGATGAGATGTGTGGGATTTGCAGAAAATGAAAAGCAATTGGTTTCAACTCGTTCTACCAGTTTTTACCCTCTATAGTAAAACATCACTTCACCATTTTAACGTAACAAATTTCCCTTTACAGAGACGGTGGGCCTAAGAGGAATTTATTGGTGGTAACTAACAAACAGAGGTATCTTTTATGAAGCCCTGAGTACCCAACATCGTACCAGACATCTTATACCCATTATCTTACTTAAAAAAAATATTGGCTTCACTGTGGGGAAAAAATATGATTTTAATTTTTCAGGTGAGAAAACTGAGGTCCAGAGAAGTAAGGTGATTTGCTTAGAGTAAGTGGTGGTGCTGGAACTTGTGTTATTCCAGAACATCTGCTGCAGCCATGACTTCAGTGTGCAAACTTAAAAGAAGCTTTCTTGGTGAAGTCTGCTCAGGCAGAGATCTGCTCACCTTTTATGAAATCTCAGACTCGGTTTTCTGGAAGACACACCTGATCATCTTTTAGTCCTTTGACAGCTCAGGGCTCCTCTGTCTGTGGGAAAGAGGCTGGTTCTAGGGATAGATATTGCGATGGGGGACGCTATTTCCTGATCACTGTCATGTCCAATGGCCAGTAACCATGGTCCTTTTCTTCCTGTCCAGCAAATGCAGGGTCCAGATGCAGCCAGTTTTGAAGATAACGTTTCTGTGAGAATTCTGCCGTGTGGGTGTCCTTTCCAGGCTCCAGTCCAGCCCTGAGCCAGTTCCTTCTCTAGCTGGAAGTTTCTTTCCTCTTCCTACTTCTGTGTAACTGCTAGGCCCAGCTCAAGCCCACTTCCTTTGCTCCTCTCCCTATGCCTTCCTGAGGAAGTAGCTCCCTCTTCTTCACAGCCGTGGGCTCTACCCTGCTCTGGCTCAACCTTCCTGGGCAGTTTGCTCTGTAACTCTCCTGGACCCAAACTGCTTCCGAGTCCCCTCAAGTCATGTCAGGGAATCCCACAAATGCATTCTGGGAGACCCAAGAATGCCAAAGATGCTCCAGGCGGAAAAGGTTCTGGGATCGAAATACTTGGGAAAAGCTTCATACCAGATGCTCTCATTAGAAATGAACAGTATACAGCTATCAAGTGTCTGAAAATTTCTGCAGTTAGGAATCCTGTTTTGTTTGTTTTTTCAACCCAAGGTTTCCCAAACTGAGATGACCATGAAATCATCTCCCCCTGCCCCCATCTCCACCACATACCTAGAAAACCCATAGAACCAGTGATCCGTTGTGGAACACACTTAGAGAAATGCTACCCCCAAGCCCACCACCAAAGTATAAAATTGACCTTCATATTTCTCTGGGCTAGTCTAACGTGCAAAATAATCTAAGGTGATGTCTGCTCAGTAGGGTCTTTGAGAATTACATACTAAATGGGGATGAAGATTCTCTTAAGATTTGATGAGGATGCTACTTTCAGAAAAAAATCAGGGATTTTTCAGAATTTGGGAAGAGGAGGAGTAGAATTTGAAACAACCAGCAGACAGGGTTTACGGCACTTACTTCCTATTCCAAGGACCAGAGCCAGGGATGGAATGTACTGGAGAAAAATCAAAGTCCAGAGCCCAGAATCAGATAAGTACTTTTTGGGTGAATGAATGAATGATCAAATAATTGGTCTCCTGGCCTCCAGACTCTTCCTACTCGATTTTATGCTTCCTGTTGTGTATATATCGTCTCAAAACCCAGATCTCATCAGTCCACTTTTCTGTCCAGGAATCCTGTGTGGCAACCTGTTTCCTTCAGGATCAAGTCCACATGCCGTGACCTGGCATTTAAAACCCTGCGAAATAAAACTCCAACCTACCTTTTCATCCTTCTTTCTTACCACTCCCCATTGAGTACCCCTTATTCTAGTCACAGCACCTCCCCCAAAGCACTTTATGTTTGTCTTTCTCCCTTCCTGCCTTTTCTCAGGCTATTCTTTTTGCCTCAGATTCCCTCCCCTGCCCGCACTGATACTTATTCAATCCTAGCAACGAGGCTCAGTTCAGAACCCGCCACCCATGTTAAATGAAAGCCAGACACAAAAAGAGGACATTATGAATGAGTCCATTTATACGAAGATCAAAAATAAGCAAAACTAATCTATTGTGGAAAAAAACAGAGCTGTGGTTGCCTTTGAGGAGTAGGATTGATTGGAAGGGACGCAAAGGGGCTTTTGAGGTATGGAAAAGTCTATATCTTGACTCCAGTGGTGGTTATATGAGTGTGTACATTTGTCAGAATTCATTGAATTGTACATTTAAGATTTGTGTATTTCCCCGTATTGTAAATTTAATCTAAAAATTAAAATCTTACCAGTTAGATCTCCCTGCCAAGAATGCACTCCTTTGTTATTCTCTCAAAGCACTCTGTCTACACTGGCAGCCCATCACTCAACATAGACAGCCTTCCATAATTATTCATGGAAGGCCCTCACACAGCAAGTATTTGACAAATGTTTGCGAGATTGAGTTGAGGCTAGATTCATAAAAATAAAGAACAACAGGGCTTCCCTGGTGGCGCAGTGGTTGAGAGTCCGCCTGCCGATGCAGGGGACACGGGTTCGTGCCCCGGTCCAGGAAGATCCCACATGCCGCGGAGCGGCTGGGCCCGTGAGCCATGGCTGCTGAGCCTGCGCGTCCGGAGCCTGTGCTCCGCAACAGGAGAGGCCACAACAGTGAGAGGCCCACGTACCACAAAAAAAAAAAAAAAAAAAAGAACAACAAAAACGGCTATCATGTATTAAGCACCTACTGTGTGCCAAGCTGTGTGCTAAGTTCCTTACACATATATTTAATTATATATATATATGCATGTGTTTACACAAGTATATATAGGTATACACACACACACACAACCCCCATGAGATAAATTCAGAGTAGCCATTAAGTCTGAAAACAGAAAAACATGCATAACAAATGTGAATGGTTTAGCTGTATTACATTATAATACAGGCAAGTTAATAGTATCTTTGTTTCCAAGCTTTATGTGATCGTGTGCATGTGTGTGTGTGTGTGTGTGTATGTATTATTATTATGAGTCTCCATTGTACACCGAGAATACTGAGGCCTAAGGTCACAGAAATGTGTCGTGCTGGAAATAGGATGCAAACCAAGGACTGCCTGATCTCAGATCCATTTAGCTGGACTGCCTCCAAAGTGGCTTCACATAAATCCAGGAGAAATGTGACATCTTTCTGGCCAAGAGACTTGAAAACAGCAGTTTCCCTGAAATTGAAAATGTGTGTGTGTGTGTGTGTGTGTGTGTTTTCTGGGAAGTAAAGGCTTTGGGGGGCTCCCACAGCTCCAGGAAATGGGTACTTAGCAAGAGGAGGACTTGGGTTTATAACCCTAACTTTACCATTTATCAGCCGCACAACATGACCATGGGCAAGTTATTTAATATCACTCAGCCTGGGTTCTCCCACCGTCGAGACTGGTATAATAACAGTGCCTACCTCATGGCTTTTAAGGGAGGATTCATTCAATGAGACAATGCATGTAAACCTCTCAGAATGTGTGAGTTCTCAGTAAATGTTTGTTGAGCTTATTATCATTTTGCTATTTTTACTATGATTACAACTCCCTGCCTCCTCCTCCCCCTCCCCCAACAGTGCTGTGGCCTGTTCCCAACCCCTCCCTTCCTCAGAGGGTGGAAACCCAGGCTATAGTCCTCTAAGAGCTGTTGTGACAGATACTTTCATCATAAACACATCACAGCAGCCAGTCAGGCCAAGAGGAAAAAAAGTCAGCTAACTCCCTGGTGGGGATGACTCCAGGGGATCCCTAGCTGATTTGGGACAAAAAAAAAAATGTTTCTTTTGTTTTTTAAGCATCTTTGCCACCTGCTTTGGGCTTCTCCTTGCCTACCTCATTCTGAAGTGGATTGGTTGGAAGGCTTGCAACAGGAAGAATGGGGCCACTATGACCTGAGTGCCCACCTTTTAATTGCCGGTGAAGTCCAGGCCTTGGAATTCAGGGGTTGATGGGAAGTTCCACCAGCTGGAACCTTGCCCTTTGGGATTCTGCCTGAGGGGGGCTGGCGGGGGATGAGGTTCCCCCATTACAGTTCTGAAGATCAGAACTTAGGGTTCTCTGCCCTCAGCCTGAAACAACCCTCTGGCAAGTGGAGGACTTGCCAGGGAAAAACCCTTTTGACAGGTCAAGCTTTCGGTTTCTTTGATTTGTAGAATTCAACAGGTCAGTGGTTTTTGAAATAAAATAATGATTTTTCTCATTTCAAAAGCAACCCATGGTCTTTGAGAGGGGGAAAAAATGAAAATGCAGGTAAATATAATGAAGAAAAAAATTAAATTCTGATAATTTTCCATCCAAAGAGAACCACCATTGTTCTTTCCTACCCTTTATTCTGTTTAGAGGAAGACCGTCGCCCCACAATTAAAGGCACAGCCTCTCTGGCTGGACTCTAATCCTAGCTGTATACCTGTGGGCTAGTCTCTTGAACTTTCTGAGCCTCATTTCCTCAACTGTAAAATGAAAATAAAAAGAGCATCTATGATATAAAAACTTTTTTTAAATTTTAAACAGAGCATCTATGTTATACGGTTGAAACAATGCCTAAAAGTGACTCAACAAATGTTAGCTCTTATTATAGCAAATGCATATTCTTCCAAAAAAAAAAGGGCCATCACACCATAGCTACTGTTTGTAACCTGCTTTTTTACCCCCACTAGCCAACAATCTGAATCTGTTTCCAACATCAGATATTTCATGACGACCTTTATATGGAAGACCTGACCTCATTTATCAGTCCTCCATTGATGGATATTTAGGTCATATCCAATATTTCATTATTAGAAACAATGCTGCGTGAAATTAACTATGGCTAAATCTTTGTGCCCAGCCATCATTATTTCCTTGGGGCCAATTTCAAGAAGTAGAATTGCAGGGGTTTTTAGGGTAGGCACAATTTTATGATTTTTTATGCCTGTTACCAAACTGCCCTCCAGAAAGTTTGCACCAAGTTCCTTCCCCACCAGCAAGGAATGAGAGTGGCTGTTTCCCTGTACCATCACCAACACTGGCTTTTATCATTTTTGTCCATCTATAAGCAATTATTCTTGAGCAAGGAGATTTCTTCTATCTGTTTGATTCAACTGGGAACTCCCAGAGGGCAGGGCAGGGAGGCAGTTCCTTCTACGTGTAGCTCCCATGCCTAGTACATGCTCTATTCATAATAAACACTCACGAAATATCTGAACTGAGTCTCAGAAGACAGAGTGACTTTAAGTGCCCTGAACAGCCATTTCTTAATAATGCAAAACCTAACAACTAAGAATGGTACCTGGAGGAAATTCAGCGACTCTGCACAGAGGAAGGCAAAGGCAGTTCCAGAAGCGCTGCCCTGATATTCAGATATTAATCAGACATGTGATAAGTTCTGAGATCAGCCTGGGCCGGGGCTCTGTATCTGCCGGCAGATTTGCATGTATCACTAGAGATCCAGTCCAGTTTCAAATACTTAGGGGAGCTCTGAGCCAGGATACTCGGGTTTCACACTGTCACCATTTTGGCAGTGGCCCAGGACACGTCACCTTATCCTTTGGGGCTTGGTGTCCCCCTCTGCTTAATAGTGATTCCAGCAGAGGTATTTTAACAATCATGGGATTCTCTCCCTTCCAACAGTTATCGAGGATTTATTATGCTTCCCATCTGTGCTGGAGGCAGGTTGGCATGTGGATAAGGAAACAGACTCTGGAGCTGGGCATTGTGGGTTCAAAACCCTTGCTCTGAAGCATCCTCACTATATGAATTTGGACAATGGGACTAATGAGACCTGCCTTAGAGGGTTTGGTGGGAAGATTAAATAAACTCATCTGTGCAAAGCAATTACAACAGTGCTTGGTACATAGTGAGTGCTAAGTGTCAGCAATGACTATGTCATTTAAACCTTGCAGTATCACGGTGAGGTAACGATTATTTACTCCATCTTTTTTTTTTTATTTTTATTTTTTGGCTACGCCATGCACATGAGGGATCTTAGTTCTCCGACCAGGAATCGAAACCATGCTCCCTGCATTGGAAGTGCGGATTCTTAACCACTGGACCACCAGGGAAGTCCCTATTTTCTCCATCTTAAAGACGGGGAAATGAGGAGCAGAGAAGTTACACAGCTGGTAAGGATAAAGCCAGGACTTTTTGCAGAACCCTAAAAGGTTAAAGCTGGAAAACACCTTCCAAATGATCTAATCCAGTTCTGACAAGGCCCAGAGACTGGAAGGGACTTGCCCAAGGACACACAGCAAGGTAGTGACAGAGCAGGGCCTGGGCTCCAGCCTCGCAATGGCTGCTCAGGAGCCAGCCACCTGGTGCCCAGAGGAAACAAGCCTCTCCCATTGCTGCCCTTGCTCCCAGGCGAGGACAGGAGCCCAGGAGCTTGTGGGGACTTGAGCAACTCTGTGGGCCGGCACAAGCCAGATACAAGGAGAAGGCGCTGTTGTCACTGGCCGCTCCAATGACTCCTTTTGCCCAATAGTTCCAATCCCGGCTCCCCTCCCAGGGGGAGATCATTCACCAACTCCTGCCTGGACTTGTCCTCTCTGCAGCTCCCCTCGGTGCCAAGGCAGGGTGACTCCAAGGGTGGCTGTTCCTGCTGCCTGGCCCACTCTGCTCCTCATTCAGGCTCACCACTGGGCAGGGGGCACTGAAGGGCGAGATCCTGGGGGGACAGTCCCCGCCCCCTCCTCAACAGCTCACACCTCCCCTGCCTTGTTCTTAAGCTCTCTTTTTAAAAAATGATCTATTTTATTTAACCCAATGTATTAAAAATAGTTTCAGTGTGTAGTCAGTATAAATAGAGTATTAATGAGGAGATCTTATATTCCTTTTTTTGTACAAGTCTTTGAAATCTGGTATATATTTTATACTATAACACATCTCAATTTGGATGCTACATTTTCAAGGGCTAATGGCCAAAAAGTGGAAAAACCTAGATGTTCACCAACTGGTGAATTAACAAAAGGTGGTATATTCATACAATGCAGTATTATTCAGCCTTAAAAAGGAATAAAGTACAACGTGAGGAAACCTTGAAAACAGAGGCTAAGGGAAGGAAACCAGACACAAAAGACCATATATTGCATGATTCCATTTATATGAAATGTCCAGAATAGGCAAGTACATAGAGACAGGAAGTAGATGATAGTTGCCAGGGGCTGGGAGTTGGGGGGATTGTGGAGTGACTGCTAATAGGTACAGGGTTTCTTTTGGGGGTGAAGAGATGTTCTGGAATTAGTGGAGATGGTTGCACAACCTTGCGAATGTATGAATAGCCATTGAGTTGTATACGTTCAAAGAGTGAATTTAATGATATAGGAATTATATCTCAATTTTTAAAGTTAATTATACAATATATTAAAAATTAAAATGTAGTCCTACCAAAGCAATAAAGTTGTCTTTTTTTTGTCCTTTTTTTCTTTTTTATATTGGAGTATATTTGATTTACAATGTTGTGTTAGTTTCAAGTGTATAACAAAGTGATTTAGTTATACATATACACATATCTATTCTTTTGCAGATTCTTTTCCCGTATAGGTTATTACAGAGTATTGAGTAGAGTTCCCTGTGCTATACACTAGGTCCCTTTTGATTATCTATTTTATATATAGTAGTGTGTGTATGTTAATCCCAACCTTCTAATCTATCCTCCACCCTGCACCCTGCCACCTTTCCCCTTTGGTAACCATAAGTTTGTTTTCTACGTCTGTGAGTCAGTTGCTATTTTGTAAATAAGTTCATTTGAATCATTTTTTTATATTCCACATACAAGTGATATCATATGATATTTGTCTTTCTCTGTCTGAATAAAGTTGCCTTTAATAGGAAAATATTTTACACTGATTCAGTTTCCAAGTTTAAATGTAAATTAACGAAAAATTAAATAAAATTTAATATTCAGTTCTTCAGTAGCAATAGCCACATTTCAAGTCTCAATAGCCGTGTGCCAGGGCTACCATACTGGATGGTGCAGCTCTGAGGTATTGCTGCTCCAGGTGACCGACCACAAGAGGCTCTGAGGGGCATCCTTGGCCATCTCTGGCCTGGGTAAATCCTGAAGGGACCAGAGGCTGACGGGTATCAGGACACTGAGGTGAGTGAATGAAATTATAAAAAGATACACATCTTTTTTCCCATCATAATGCAAAAACATATCCGTTTAATCATTCCTTTCCAATAACAACTCTGTCTTACAGGTGAGGAAATCCACAGAATGTCAAAACCAGAAGAAATCTTTGAGATAATTTTTTAAAAATGTACATCAAGTACAATTCACTCTTTGTGGTGTGCAGTTCTGTGGGTTTTGACGATGCGTGACACTGTGTGTCCTCCGCCACAGTCAAGATACAGCACAGCTCTGACACTCCCTAAGTTCCCTCGTGCTGCCAACTATTGTTTTATGCTTTCATTTCTGCGCTGCAAGACAGCTTTCCTACTTCATCTCCTCAGCAGCCCTAGGTCATGGGCATTCAGCTCTCCTTTGCTCAGGACCACTCAGGTCTCAGTGCCAGCCCTGGGATGTGAACCCAGATCCACCAGCTCCAAAGTTCACATTCCTAACGACAGCTTTCCAAGATTCATGTATCGAGCGCCCACTGTGCACGTGGTATTCATACGAATACCCTGTCTCCCCCAAGCCCTCCTCGCACAAGTCTTCCTTGGGGTGAATATAATCTCCTGGGAGGTTGCCTCCCTCTGAAGCTTGCATCCTGTCATCTGAAACAGCAGCAGGGCAGCAGGCCCAAGGGAGCGCTGGGCCACTCGGAAGGCCCTCCTCACGGGCCAAGGTGCTTTGTGACCGTGAGTGGAAGGGAGGCTCAGGAGAACATCCGAGGAGCGATGGCCTGCCTGGAGGGTTTTTCTCCCCTTCCCCTGGGAACTAGGATCTGAGGTTTCAAAATCAGTTTTCAAGCTTCATCAGCCAAAAATATTGTTTTACTCTCAAACGACCGGTTGTCATCTTCCCGATCTTCTAGATCTTTTTTATAAGCCCTTCTCCTTCCTTAAAGTGACGTGATGCCAAGACTTTCCAGGCTTAACTTCAGGTGAGGGGGGAGGCAGGCCATTTTCGAGAGAGCTGAAGAGACAGTAACAGAAGCCTCTCTCTGAGTCCTCGCTTGTTCCTGGCTTCTGCAGAGGATACAGCCCCAGACAGATGGGAGAGAGAAGGCTGGTTCCACACTCGAGGTTCTGGTTACCTCAACCCAGGTTTAAACAGAAAATTTTTATAAACAAACCCCCTCTGAGAACGGAACAGTAGTTCTAATCCCTGGCCTTTCAGGAGAAAGCAGAGGCTGGAGAAACTAAACATTTTAGGGCTGTGGAAAGACAGCCGCTCCCACCCCTGCGTACTTCGGTGACAGCTCTCATTATGGGGAGAAACCAGGTCTAGGGGAAAAAATGTGCTACAGAGTCAAACACAAATGATGAACGATAATTTCTCATTAGCTTCAACCCCCTGGGCTTTGGGGGAGGTGGGCCTGAATTGAGGAATGAGGGATAAAAGTGGAAATTAGCTACTGACATCTAGATTTTTTGTCTGCTTTGGAGAGACAGTTTAAGCTAAGCCTGGGTTTGATTAACCATGGATATCCTGGGGGTTGTGGGATTCTCTTTTTTTAAGAAAATTTCTAATTATGTATGTTTGTTGGAGAAATTTTTCAAAATTGCCAAAGGCAATAAATAACTAAAAAATTTTTAAACCGCATTATACCAACATTCAGTGCTACCTTTTAAACCTTCCAAACTGTATTTCTGTCCATAAGTGGATCTTTTTTCCACCAAAAAATGGAATTGCACACCAGATACTGTGTTTTATAAACTTGCTTTTTTTTCCCCCAAAAAAACCATATCAATGGTTCATCTTTGTTGTTGTTTTTTAGGATGACCTTATGAATAGTTCTTAGACACACCAGATAAATTACTAATATAACCAGAAACGATGCCCCCAGCCTCCGGGGAGAGGAGCACGCTTACGCACAGCAGTTTCAGGATGGCGTATGAAGGAGATCAACTCTTCCATCTCTTCTCCTTAAGCGGCTGTTAAACAGTTGAGGCCCAAGATGAAAGGGAAGTGGTGTCAGGGCTGAATCAGCACCTGGATTCGCCGGGCCTGCCACCTGTTTCATTAAGCGTGCTGGTGTGTCGAATGCCATGGAATGAAAAGAAAGGCGTTTTTGTTCACTGAGACTGTGTCCCCTCACCTCCAACCCTTCCCCCCCACCCATCTCAGCCCGAGAGAAATTGAGGGAAAAGTGCCTCAAAAGTTAAAAGCTGCCCCACGGACCTACCTCAGAAACCAGGAAGCTCAAAAGAGCAGTGAACCAGATAGAACTCTACTACCTTTAGAGACCAAGTGTTGGGCCTCTGAATTTTAAAAGAAATGTGTGTACGGAATCTCCGCAGGTCCACTCTGGCTGTGTGTGGGGTTTGCCCGCCAGGGACAGGAGGTGGTGGGCTGGTGGCCCTGGGGAGCAAGAGCCCATCTGGGCCTGGCATCTCCGTCTCTCATCCCGCACCTTGTTGTTTCCAGTGGAAAGACCGAGTTGTCTAGAACAGTGTCAAAAATCCTAAGACAGAATGCTCAGGAAGGAGGAAGCCATAATTAAGGAAGTCCTGAATGTCCTAAGCCCACTCGTTAATAAGAGGAACATAAAAACAGGCAAAGTTGGGCTTCCCTGGTGGCGCAGTGGTTGAGAGTACGCCTGCCGATGCAGGGGACACGGGTTCGTGCCCCGGTCCGGGAGGATCCCACATGCCGCGGAGCGGCTGGGCCCGTGAGCCATGGCCGCTGAGCCTGTGCGTCCAGAGCCTGTGCTCTGCAACGGGAGAGGCCACAACAGTGAGAGGCCCGCGTACCGCAAAACAAAAACAAACAAACAAACACACAAAAAACAGGCAAAGTGAAGAAGCTCACAAATTACCTAGGAAGCCCCAGCACACTTGTGGATGGGGCCCAGCAGATGGGACCCGGGGTTCATTTCGGGGTTTAATGGAGCCCTGCCTGGGCCTTGGCATTGCCCAATGCCAGGCACGGTATTTCCTTCCTGCTTCGCCTGGAGAGGTGAGTAAGTTGGAGGGAGGTGATCGTAGCATAGTCACCGTGAGCCAGGGTGTTACTTGCTCGGGGCCACAGAGGGAAGTGGGTCACAGGAGACATGAGGCTCTGTGCTTTGTCTTGCTCCCAGATCGGTAAATAACAGTTCCCTCCCTTTCCTCCTCCCTGTTGCACATCTTCCCCTCCCAGGCATTCATCACGGAAACAGAAGACAGGAAAAGGGAAACAAGGACAGGATGACCCAGGGCTTCTAAAACCCCTTTCCCTCCGAGAGCTCCGGGCTCTACCCTATGGTCACTATGAACCTCAGAGAGAAACTCAGGAACAGAGAGGTTCATTGACTGGATGCAACTCACACAGCAAATCGGGGATCCATTTCATTTGCTTTCCATTGAAGATCCTGTTGCTTACTATACATCCCACAACTCGATGGCTTAATAAAAGCAAAACGGAAAGCCCAGGACTCAGTGCATTTTTTCATGACTCAGGATCCGGACAAAATTGGAAATGTCGCATGTGGCATGTCTAATACCAAGAGGTTTCTTAACGCCTTGATGTCTGTATGTATGTAGACAGTGATTTCAGGACTCTGCAGCCTAACGACGACAATGACAGTGAATGAATATTATCCGAGTCTTACTGAACCCTTATCTGTCCCAGGCACTTACAGACACTTACATACATTTTCTCAGCTAGTCCTCACAACAAACCTGGGAGGAAACCCAGGCTCAGAGAGGTGATGTGACTGCCCGGGATGACACAGGTAGAGCCAAGAATCAAACCCAGGGCTCTTGGGGTCCAGAGGCCAGTTTCCTAACTGTATGATTACTACCAGATTTTGGTACCATTTGGGACGCAAATGGTACCATTTGGTACCAAGTGGAGGTTAAGATCACGGGCCCGAGGTTCAAAAAGACCTTGGAGCCTGTCTTGGCCACCCCCTTTGCCTCCCTGAGCCTCGGTTTCCTCATCTGTGAAATGGGGAAAAGAATGCCCTTTGTGGGCATTAAATGAGATACTTCACATAAAGTGCTTAGCACACACAGTTAAGTTAGTCGCTGGGCTGGGAGTGCTGACTTCTGGGGGCACCCAGGCAGGAGGGGTCGTGGAGGGGCCCACAGAACCCTTAGAGGAGCCGCAGAAAGCAGCGTTCCTTATATCCACAATTTCAGTGAAACCCATAATTATAACCCCTCCTGCCAGCCCCCACCCTGGGGCAGTGATAGGATCTTTGCTACTCTCCAGGGTCAAGTCTGATCACTGCATGGATGGGCAGACACAAGAAGACGGGTAGGACCAGGTGGGAGGGGGCGCCTCTCTCTGAGTCAGGCAGCAGGACACACCCACTTCCCTTTCACAGGAGATTGCAGAGTGAGATCGAAAGCCTTGGAGTTTCTGTCCAGGTTTGTTTTTCTTCCCCAAGAGCTCATATGTAATGTGCTGGATTTGAGCTAAATTCATACTAAATAACAGCTTCTGTCAATTGAACTCTTACCATATACCAGGCTCTGGACAGGGCACATTTTAAGTATGATCTGATCTAATCCTCACCACAGCTCCGTTGGGCTGTATCAATTGCTCATATGTCTGTAGCAGTTATTATGTGCCAGATGCTGTTCTAAGCACTACATGTGTAGTAATTTATCCAAATACACATAGATTTTCTTTTGGAGAAATCTACCCCAAAATATGCTTGAACATTACCATGTTTGGTCCAGGGGCCATAGAGATGATGTGAGATGTTCCTGGCCTCAAAGAGCTATCAGGGGACAGACACATGGAAATACCCATTGCAGTACAGCAGCAAGCCTGGTAACCTCCCAGGTAGGTGTGACGTGCAGAGAAACTCGAAAGAAGAAGTGGTTCACTCTGGGGCAAAGGAGGGCGCTAAGTGATCAGGGAAGGCTTCTTAGAGGAGGGGACATTGAACCAAGTTTACAAGGATTGGATTCTCTCTCTGAGCAACTGAGATGGGAAAGAACATTCCAAATATTGGAACAGCATGGCAAAGGCACAGAAGCGTGATGAAAAGCGGTGTGTACCGAGGGAGTCTTAAGGAGTCCTGGAATTAAGGACTTTGGGACGCCAGCATGTTATTAGCAGCTAGCAGCGGAACATGGACTCATGGGGCAGATGACTTTTAAACTGTCATCGACTTTTACTGTTAATACCCTCATTGTATCCAAAAGGTCAGAGGTATGTTCATTTACTATGTCAGTTGCAGTGCCAGGTTGTGGGGACAAGGGCATGAGGCGGACTAAGCTCCCTGCTCTCCAGCATCTTAAGGTCTGGGGTGGGGAGGGGTGTGAAGTTGCAGCGCACGCTGTTGGTCAATGAGACTTTCTTAGGATGGGAATGGTGGGCGGAGGGGGAGAGGACCAGGGCGGGGTGGGGGGGGCGGGGGTGGGTATGATAGTTAGCTACTGATGCCTAAAGGCAGGCAAGGTGTGATGCATTCCAGCAGGGACAACCAGGGAGGTCTTCATGGGCTAGGTAGCATGGAAGCTTGGCTTGGAGATGTGGAGAGGATTGCAATAGAACGCATTCTGGGCCAGGGCAGGAGCAGCAGTAGGATAGGCGTAGAGACAGGAACGCATGGGTGTGACCAGGGAGCAGCCGGGCTGGGACGCAGCACTTGGTACAGGAAAAGAAGAAGAAAGAGATAAGATGCAAAAAGTTCTGTTGGAACCAGACTGTGGAGAAATGGGAAAGAGGCAGCAAAGGAGTCCGGACCCAGTGATTTGGGCAGCAGGATCTAGGCACCATCCTGAGCAGGGCACAACCCCTCTCTCGCACCACCGGGTAGGGTGTTGGCCTCCTGGGAGTGTCTCTGAGGGACCAGAGCCATCACAGCCCAGAGGGACAGTGTCTTGTAGTGGCTGGGAGGGCAGCTTCTGGAGCCAGCCGTGTGGGTTCAAGTCCAGTTGCCCTGCTAACCAGCCTTGTGAGGTTGGGCAAGTTGCTTTGCTTCTCAGGGGCCTCAGTCTGCTCATCTGTAAGATGGGGACAGCAATAATTATCTTGTAGAAATTGGCTTGAGGTTTCAGTTAGTTAATACATTCAAAAGGCACAGCACAGAGCCAGTCACATAGCAAATATACCTGCTGTGCTAATGCCTGTTCTGTATTGGCCAACTCACTTCACCACTCTCCCTTTCCAGCCGTGGTCAGGTGTAGGGGAGACGCAGTGGTTCCATTTCATTCACGCATTGGTCCATTTGCTAGTCTGTCTGGTCATCCGGTTGTCAAGCATTTAGCCTCCTCCCTTTTCCTACCCCTCCACAAATATATTTTGAGTGCTAACTCTGTCCACTGCTCCCTTCGTTTTTCTGACTATTCTCTCCAGTATTAAAAGTTTCTTAAAATTAAAAATTGAAATTTACATTATTCTCCCAGGTTGCATTAGGGTGAAATTTCTAATGAAATCACAGTTTCGTTAGAGTGAAAAAAGGTGTCTAGGGCCATTTAGGAAGTTTAGAGACACTAGACGAAGCTGAAAATACCAGTAAGTGAGATACTGCTTCTTGAGCACACACTGCTGACACGTGTTCTTTGCCTTCTACTTGGTACTGGGGGAGGTTTGGAGTGGGAAGCTCCGTTCACTCCTGGGCCCTATTTTTTCAGCTGATAGCCTTTCACAAGGCACTGATCTGTGCTGAGCACAGGGAATATCGATGAGTAAGCAGCAGCCCAGCCCTAGTGAGTTGCCATCCTGGCTCCGAGCCTGAAGCTTTTTTTTTTTTTTTTTTTTTTTTTACTGTTAACCATAAGCAGCGAGATCTGTGCTAAGCAGACTCATGGGAATCCCAAGGAGAGAGCAGAGCCCCAGGGTCACACCTGAGGTGATGGGAGAGAAGAGAAGAGGACCATCATTTCAAAGGGAAAAGTTCCCATTCAACCTGGTGTCAGGAAGTCATTTTATTGGCTTCAATGTTCCAATATTCAGATTGTTGTCTGCTTTTGTAGGTGCAGCCAGAGAAGGGAAAGGTGGGACAAAGAATACGTGAAAAGGATGCCAGCCTGGAGTTCTGGTGTAAACAGCCCTTTACCAAACCTCAGTGGAACCCCCAATGCCCATCACGGGACGATGGTGGTGATGGTAACATTGGCCGTTTTTGAGCACCTGCTACATGTCAGGCACTGTGTTAGGCAGTGTGCAGATGCTCGACCCTGCAAGGGAGAGGAAACTGAGCTCAGATATTGATCACACAGCCTGACAGTGGTCTGCTGTGAGCACCAGGGAGCTTGCAGAAGCCAAATGGAACCTTAAAAACCCAAGATGAGAGTGATCCCAGGTGTGGGAGGAAGGCTGAAGTATATACAGTCAATCCCCATTTGTGAACATGCCCACTCGCTAAAATTTCTTTGTAATCCCCAAATCAATACTCAAGGCACTTTCGTGATCATCCTGGGACATGCACAAAGTGACAAAAACCTGATTCGCCCAGCAGCACATTCCCCGCCGTGGCTCTGCCTTCTTATGTCAGTTCTTATACTGTAAACATAGGTCCTGGGGAATCTCCTGGCAGTCCAGTGGTTAGGACGCCGTGCTCTCACTGCCGAGGACTCCAGGTTCAATCCCTGGTTGGGCAACTAAGATCCCACAAGCACTCGATGCGGCTGGCAAAGAAAAACAAAAACAAAAACACGGATCCTTTTTGTGCGCTATTTGGTGTCACGCTTTTCACATTTTTGTGCTTTTTCTTGCTGATTTTGCTGTTTAAAATGGCTCCCAAGCTTAGTGCTGAAGTGCTGTCCGGTGTCCTACAGCAGGAAAGTCGTGAGGGGGCTTACGGAGAACACACATGTGTCAGAAGCTTCAACTGGCCACAAGTTGCAGGCTGGGGTCGATGTTAGTGAGTCAACGATTTATATTAAATAAGATGCATTTAAACAGAAACACACACAACAAGATTGTATGTTAGTCAGTGGATAAAAATATTGTGATCAGAGGCTTGCAGGAACTTAACCCTGTATTTCCTGTAGGATCATTGGTTCAGAATTGTCTCATTCAATTCATTGGTTCGTGTCAACGTCATAGGATGTAACTGTCACAAATAACGAGAATTGGCTGTGCATAACAAAATGGGAGTTCTTCATTAGAAGTACTTCTCTCGGGTTTCCCTGGTGGTGCAGTGGTTAAGAATCTGCCTGCCAATACAGGGGACACGGGTTCAAGCCCCGGTCCGGGAAGATCTCACATGCCGCGGAGCAACAAAGCCCGTGCGCCACAACTACTGAGCCTGCGCTCTAGAGCTCGCAAGCCACAACTACTGAGCCCATGTACCACAACTACTGAGCCCCTGTGCCACAACTACTGAAGCCCACGCGCCTAGAGCCCACGCTCCGCAACAGAAGCCACCGCAATGAGAAGCCAGCGCACCACAACGAAGAGTAGCCCCCGCTCGCAGCAATTAGAGAAAGCCCACGAGCAGCAACTAAGACCCAACACAGCCAAAAATAAATAAATAAAATAAATTTATTTTAAAAAAAGTACTTCTCTCTCACACACACACAGATATGGTCATACATAAATATATATATATATATATACACACACATATATTCCCAATATTTTAAAACTTTCAGGGGAAAATGCAACAAAACATTGAAAGTCTGCCTTCATTTCTCCATCCCCACCTGCATCCAACTGCTCCTTCCCCATTAACAATTTGATGGATTCTTTTCAGACCCTCTATATTTTTAAGCGTTTATAACATATTTTTATTATTTTTCTGACCAAAGTGCAATGATTTTTAAATGTTCTTAACAGACTCATATGTGTTTACAATCATATCAAAGCCTCTAGGCACCTACTTGGGACTGTTTTAAAATTAGCCTAAATAAGAGCCCACTATATATATATATATGTATATATATATATATATACATATATATATATATTATTTTGCCATTTTTTTCTTCACATAACAGCAGGTTGCGCAGCACTTTCTGTGTTTCTGCGCCCTCAGATCTGCCTCGCTCTTTTTAAACATCTGTGGTGTGCATGTTCTCTCGTTTATTTAACCATTTCTCCCTTTGATGTACAATGAGGTTGTTTCCATTTTGCCTTATGACACACATTTTTGGTTCATGTCGATGGGGGTTCGTAACTGAATCAAGATCCAACGGTGTCCTTTGTACATGGGGCTTCTGTTCTTCCCCAGTGGGTTTTTACGGGGATGGGTGGGGGGACAAAGGCTTGTTCAGATGGCGGCGGGGCAGAGCTAGAGCAGGAAGACCAGGAATCTCTGCAGAGAGAAACAGGTGCCTGCGAGGGCAGCGTGGCTGCGGGCACGGAGCCTGCTCCCTGGCAGTGCGTGTGGTCCCATTCCTCAGGCCCTTGTGCAAACACCCGGCTTTGTCACTGGCTGAATAGGAAAGGCAGCCCCAAATTAGCACTAATGTGAGGGTGTTTAACCCTCTTGTGAGGCCCTTTGAGAAAGCACAAAAGAACTTTTTCATGGGCCGGGCTGTCCAGCCCAAACAGGTCTGACTTGGAGACACATGCCCAGCCCTCTTCAGGTAACCCAGTGGCTGGAATTTTGAACACAGCTCCGGGTCCTGCAGACCTGCCCTTCAAGGGGCATGGCAGGCTGGGGCCTTGGGTCCGGCAGGCAGGCTCTCAGGGCAGGTTAGGGCTTTGATGTCAGGAAGGCCTGGGTTCAAATTCTGACTCTGCCCTCACAGGTCCTGAGCAAGTTCATTTCCCTTCTCAGCCTCAGTTCCCTCATCCATAAAATGGGGATGAAATAGTCATAACTTCAAGAGCTTGTTAAGAAGGTTATGTGAGACCGTGAGGGGTCACCTTCTCAGAGAGACCTTTCCTGGTCATACTGTTTAGACTTTCAACGTCCCCTGCCCAGCCCCACATTTCTTTCCTGTTTTATTTTCCTACGTAGGATTTGTCACCTAACCCGCTATATAAGTTACTTATTTAGTTCATTTATCAGCTGTCTTCTCCAACCATAAGGTGCACGAGGGCAGAGCTTCTTACCTCTTTTGTTCATTACTGTCTCCCAAGAGCCTTGCGCAGTGCCTGGCACATAGTAAGTCTTTGATAAAAGGCCTGCTGCTGTGGGCATTATTCTTATTCTCAGTGTAACTGCCCAGGGCACACAGACAGCCAGGTCCCCGTGGCCCTGGGCCATGTTTATCAGGATTCCCACCCTCCTCAGCCCATAACCCAAGGAGGAGAAATATTTGGGCCCGTGAAAAACCACAGCAGAGGGCTGGGCCTGGCTCCCGAGTTTTCTCCGAGTGGAGTGTGTGTGTGCGCGTGTGTGCTTATTAGCCTGCGTGTCTGTGTGTTTTCCCTCCTGGGCAGGAGCCTGATGGGACCACGCTCTCTGTCAGACGCTTTCCTTTCTCCTGGAATGGACACAAGGTGGAACTGCATGGGGGAGGCAGCCCTCTGAGTTTCACCAGGCGTGTAGCAGCCTGTGTGCGTGCTGGGTACAGGGTGAGGCCCAGGGTTTGCCCGCCCCAGTGGACTGTGCTTCAGAGCTGGCCTGTCTGAGCCTGCCCACCAGTAATGTGACCACAGAATCAGGGAACAGACTGAACCCCAAGTTCTAGGGGAGCTCAGCCTGGGGCTCAGAGCCACGAGGCTCCCCAGGCTGAACCCCGAGGCTTCTGCCGCAGTCTCCTTGGCCTCCGCCCAAACTTCATCCCACAAGATGCCAAGCCTAAGGGCCTCAGGCGGGTGTCGGAGGTTTCAGATCCACAGGCCGTGGTTCTGAAAAGGACTCTGACGTTTTCTGAGTGCCAACCAAGGCTCCGACCTGTGCAGGGACTGGGGACGGAGGGATGAGCCACTCAGACCCAGCCCTACTCTGTGGGGCCCCCAGTATGGGCCGAGGAGGCGGACGTTACTTAAATCATAGCTGTGAAGAGGCCGGGGAGGGCAAGTAGGAGGAACTGTGGGTGCTCTTCACCGGGCACCTGACCAGGTTGTGGGTGTTCTCTGAAGAAATAACATTTGCCTTCCGCTGGAAAGATTGTTGGTGTCGATCAAGCGACGGGGCTAGGGCTGCGGTGGACAGAGGGGAATTGTGTCTCAGGGAGAGTGAACAGCACGTGCAAAGGCCCGGAAGCAAGCTTGGCACATGGTGTCATATTATTGAAACCCTGCAACGCCCCACAAGGAAACTTCTCTTGCAGATGAGGAAACTGAGGCTTGAGGAGGTTATGTAACCTTCCCGGGGGTCCACAGATGCATCCTGAGCACGTGGGGTTTTCCTGGAAACTCAACCTGAGTAACCCCTCCCTCCAAAGGCCAGCCCCATCTACCTGGGGAAAATGTTCAGAAAGTCTCAGGGTTAATGAGATTTCCGGGGAGGAAACACATCATGAAAGAGAGAGAGGGTGAATGGAAAACAGGAGAATTCTGCTGCTGAGGTTACAGGGAAGCTGATTCCCGGATTCCAGCATCCTTCCCCAGCCTGGTTCCACCTTGGGTGCATGGGCCTGTCCTGAAATGAATCACTATGCGATGTAGTAGGCCAGATGCACGCACGTAAGTAAATAAGCCAAACAAGTGGCCCAGTTCCCTCCCCCTGGAGGCAGCTCTGCGGAGTCTCCGGACCAAACAGGGCGTGTCTTGTGGTTTTAGTTCAATTCATCACACCACTGATTAATAATTAATCACACCATTGATTTTCCCTGTGTTGTTGAATAAGGTCAGCTTGGAGAGGTGATGAAAACACCCATGTGACTGGGATCCTGGGCGAGTAAACTGAAGGTGGCATTTGGCGATTCCTGGTGAAGACCTAAGCGAGGAGAGGGCTGCTCACTGTGACCTGCTCCACATTTATTTAAAAGTCCAGGATAAACCAGGAGTTTGGGATTAACAGATACACACTACTATACATAAAAGAGATAATCAACAGGACCTACTGTATAGCACAGGGAACTCTACTCAACATTCTGTAACAACCTACATGGGAAAAGAATCTGAAAAAGAGTGGATATATATTCATGAGTAACTGAATCACTTTGCTGTACACCTGAAACTAACACAACATTGTAAATAAACTATACTCCAATATAAAGTAAAAATTAAATTAAAAAAAGAAGTCCGGTGAGCTGTCCCCCTGTGCCACAGTGACAATCACAGCTTGACTCCCCGGGCTGGAGAGGGTGATGCTGTTTTTGAGGAAGCTCTAAGTGGTGGTATCCCTCCCACCCCCACGACAGGGACAGGGTGACTTTGATTGGGCCTCTAAGTGGTACGTGAGGCCCAGACACCCACCTATTCCCAGGTAACCACACCCTCCTGAGTGAGCATTGGGCCACCCATCTGCATAGGAAACGTGTGCTATTTCCCATTTGTCCAGGTGAATCCATTCTAGCTGCTGCAGTTCTGGGGGGCCCCAAATTTGCCCGTGGTGTGGGGAGTCTGGGGAAGCAGTTCAGCAGGGAAGTCTGGCCCAAGGGGCTCAGGTGACTCCCAGCTTCAAGAATGGGCACTCATCCACTCTCCTTCTGCTATCCAGGGTTGAGGAGGTTGAGGGCCTTGGAGATGTTTGAAAATCCCTACAGAAACAATAGCCTGAGACCTTTAAAACAGGGTCCGGGGAGGCTAGTTAACTTGCCCAAGGTCACACAGTTACACATGCCAGAGTCAGGACTGGAACCAGGCTTGGGCAGGCTCCAGAACCCCCATACCCTTGGGTTAGTGTACTTATACCTATGGCTGTATATGTACGGAAAAAAGGTCTGGAAGCATGTATGTCAAAGTGATTGTCCTTTACCAGTGGGATTGTAAAGAGAGGGAGGAGAGCCTCCATACTGTAGAATATTTTTTCACATTCGTATATGGTCTCACTTCTTTTCTTTACAACATTTTTTTTCGTTTTTTATTGCCTCATACATTTATGTTCAGGGAAAAGTGAAAACATGTTTTTAACATGGTGCTCCAATTTGGCAATGTTTGTTAATGGCTTTAAAAATTTCTTAAGGAAATATCCCATGTAGTCAAGACTGTATCTAGAGTCATTGATCCTGAACTCACTGCCTTATCACCTTACACACGTAGGACACATTCTGAATGTGGTATATCTGTTGCTGGAACATTACACACCCTTTAAGTGTAGAATATTCAAAGAATATGCAATGACATGGCAAGATGTTAATGATGTCGAGTTAAATATAGGAAAGAGGAAATGAAACTGTATATAGAGTATGATGTCAACTGTGTTTTTTAAAAAATTTTACGTAGGAAATAAAAAAAAAAAAAAAAGCACCAAGTGTTAATAACAGTTATTTTTGAGTAGTGGGGTTAGGATGACTCTAAACTTCTTTCTACTTTTATTTACTTTCTAAGTTTTCTACAATAATCATATATAACTTTTCTAGTCAGATACAACAATAACAAAACAGCTAACATTTACTAGTGTTTACTGTGTGCCAGGCACTGTGCTAAGCATATTATGTGTATTATCTCCTTAATCTTCACAACAAACCTATGAGTAGATTTGAGAGAACAAGTTAGAAATGTTAAGTAATTTGTTCATCACCACCCAGCTGTTATGTGGTGGGGCTGGGATCTGAATCCAGATAGTCTGACTGCAGAGGCCATTCTCAACCACTATAAATGCTATTTTTCTTTAAAATAAAGATGGTACCTCAAGGGCTGGCTCTTATTCACTGTGCCCACTAGACAGGAAGATGGGAAGCAGGGATGCCATGTACAGTTGGACAGGGTGTGGTCTGCGCAAGAGAGCACGTACTCTGCTCGCTAAGCTGTGACCCTTGACATGGAGCTATATCCACCTTTTCATGGAAATATAAATTAAAACCACAATGAGATATTAGTACATACTTATCTGAAACATTCAAGAGCCTGACAATACCAAATGTTGACAAGATAGTGGAGCAACTGGAGCTCTCATTCATTTTTGGTGGTAACAGAAAATGATCAATCACTTTGGAAAAGGATGTCAGTTTTTTATAATAACAAAGCGCAGTCCTAAGTATTTATTCAACAGAAATAAAAGCATATATTTCCAAACGAGCTTGTACAAGAGTGTTCATAGCATCTTCTTCACAATAGCTCCAAGCTGGGAACAGCCCACGTATCCATCAGTGGGAGAATGGGCAAACAAACTGTGGTACATTCCTACAGTAGAATACTACCCAATGAAAAGGAACAAGTTACTGATATGTATAACAGTATAGATGAATCTCAAGAACATTAAGCTGAGTGAAAGCAGCCTTACGCAAAAGAGTATATACTGTATGATTCCATTTATATGAACTTCTAGAATAGGCAAAATAATCTATTGTAGAAAAATATCAGAAGAGTGGTTGCCTAGAGGTGTGGGGTGGGGGAGTGGGAGGTGGTAAGCATGAGTATTGACTTGGATAGGGCAGGAGAGAACTTTCTGGGGTGATGGGAATGTTCTATATCTTGATAGGGTTGGGGGTTCCACATGTGTATATGTTTATCAAATCTCAATAACTGCACACTTAAGATTTGTGCATTTCATTATATATAAATTTTGTATCAAAAGGACAAACATTGTGAACAAACATTAAACTCTTTAATGACAGGCATGCTGAAGTATTTAGAGGAAGGAAACTGAATTCTGCAACTTTGTTTGAAATGCATAATAAAATAGACATGTTAATGAATGGATAGAGGGATAGCTTTATATGTAAGGAAAGCTAGTGCATTAAAAGGTTCATAGCAGAATAGAGGTGGCAGATTTGTGGGAGTCACTGTAAAATTCTTTCAATTTTGCTGTGTGTTTGAAAATGTTTAAAATAAAACATTGAAGAACACACTTGCTATACAGAGACATAGTGTTGCATGAAAGAAGCCAGGCACAAAAGAATCCATGACGTGTGGTTTCATTTAGCAAAGGAACAAAATAGATGTGATCAATTGATGAGGTTAGATGTGGTCAGGACAGGGGCATGAGGGGTCTGGGTCACTGGAAATCTGCTTCTTCATCTAGGTGCTGATGGGAGTGTTCAGTCTGTGAAAATTCATGATCACTACACTTCTCTATAATGTACATTACTCTTTTCTGTATGTAAGTGTATTATACGTTACTAAAATGGGTTTTAGAGAGACTCACAATGTTACCAACCTGCTTCAATCAGTATACAGTAATAACCCCCCATTTACCCTGCCTCCTCTGGCCTTTGTTCCTCCCCCTCTTCCCCAGCACTCTCCACCCCACCACTTCCTCAACCACTGCAGCCACCACCCCTGACTCTGAAATGCATTCTTCCAGGTTCTACAGCATGTGGAAGAGTAATGGAAAATGGAAAGGAAAGATCCTGGCTTTGGGGGCCAGAGAAATTTGGGTCCAAATTCTGATTCTGCCACTTACTAGTGGTGTGCCCTGGGACAAATAACCTCCATGGGCCTCAGTTTTCTCCTCTGTTAGAGGCATGATAATGTACCCACCTCGGAGTGGCAATGTTGAGACTGAATGAGACAATGCGCATACATTGCTTGGCTCAGCACCTGTCACATAGTAAATGCTCACTGAACGTTCAGTAGGATGAAATAGTGACTCCGGCTCTCTTCGTCTTCCTCTTCTTTCAACACCACCAGGCAAGGCAGGAGGGAGGGCTTTGGAGTCAGCTGGGTACCCTTGGACCACTCAACTTCAACCTCTCTGAGAATCATCTCTTCATCGTCTAAGGTGAGATAATAATCCCTGCCTGGGGGCTTCCCTGGTGGTCCAGCGGTTAGGACTCCTAGCTCTCACTGCCAAGGGCCCAGGTTCAATCCTTGGTAGCGGAACTAAAATCCCACAAGCTGAGCGGCTTGTGGGATGAATAAATAAATAAATAAATAAATAAATTTAAAAAAAAAAAGCCCTGCCTGGCGGAGTTGCTGTGAGGACTTGATGAACTTGAGACTTGCTGGCTTGAGGACTCCGGGGTTTCTGAGAACCCTCCCCTCCTCAAAGTTTCCAAAGCCCACTGTGGGGATAACATCTGTCACCTGGTCCTGTGCTGCTTCTGGTTCATCTCTCCTCAGGCTTTGTGTGAGGACCAGACATCCTGGGGTGGAGGGGCCCCAGCTGTGTGGTCCTGGGGTCCCCCCCTCGGTGCAGTAACAGCCCCTGAGTCCAGCTGGCTCAGCCCGGCAGTTCCCCAGTTACTAAGTCAATGGCTGCCCTTTGGTGAGGAACTTGCCGCCCAGAAATAGCTACCTGCCGCTGTCACTGCACAAAGGAAGCTCTGTTCAGCCCCAAAGCCGATGCGCGCTCGGGGCGCCGGCAAGACCAAGGGCTTCCTCTGGACCTCGGCCAGGGCCCGGCCCTGAAGGTAGGCCTCCGCTTTCCAGCAGCGTCTGCCAAGCACAGGATCATCAGGATGTGCTCGTTCCTGAGCTTCAAGCCAGAATCGGCCAGGGCCCCGGCTAGCTTTCCTGGGGACAGCCGGTTACTGTGGAGCGTGTGGCAGGCACGGGCCAAGCGGTCTACAAGCCAAGGACCCTCAGATGGAGAATCAGCGCAACTCCTGCCCCAGAGGAACGGGTACTTAGGACCAGGTAGGCACTGGGTAAACATACATTAGCAAGTGTGGTAGCTGAGGGCTTCATTGCAGGGCAGTGTGCCAAAGCATTACACACACTGTCACATTTGGTACTATTATTATCCCATTTCTCAGACCAGGAAACCGAGGCTTAGAAAGGTGAAGAAATTTTGCCCCAGAATCCAGGTGAGGTGACTCTGGAGAGCCCCTTCTCTCACCGACCTTGTTATGCCAGCACCACAATGATCACAATGAGGGTACCTAACGGTTGTTAAGTAGGGAGGATGTAGCAGGTACCCTGCTAAACATTCTACGTACATTATTGTGTTAAGTCACCAGAACTACTCTATGAACTAGGTATTAAGATTATTCCCCACGGAAGAGGAAGCTGAATAAGTGAATGGCTGCTGAACTTGGCTCCCAGAGAAGAACTCGTCCTCATCACGTGCCTGCTCAATAGAGCCGGGCATCAGAACAAGTACGTTCATACTGGTGATCTCAGTTAATCTCCACAGCCCCCACAAGAGGTAGGTGTAAGTTCTCCCATTTCCTAGATGCGGAAACTGAGGTGCAGAGCAGTTAAATAACTTGTTACGCAGCTAAAAGTATTAGGACTGGGGTTCAAACACTAGGCAGTCTGTCCCCCAAACCCACACTCCTACCATCGCATCCTAGTGGACCAGCTATGTTCAGCCACGCCTCAATAAAGAACAGGACCATATGGGACATAGCTGGCTCGAACGATGAAAGCAGTTGAGCGTCAAAATATCCAGGTGGACAGGAAACGCAGAAATCACCGTGAGTCGAAAGAGATGCATAACTGCCCCAGAAGCCCCTAGTTCAGGGGGTGGTATTGCTTAGTGGTGAAGAATGCAGGATGCTAGAGCCAGCCCACCTAGGTTCAAACCACAGCTTTACTATTTGCTAGCTGTGCAAGCTTAGGCGTGTTGCTGAACGTTTTCAGTAAAACGGGGATGATGCTAGCTGTATAACAGTATCTATCTCATAGGGTTACTATGAGGATTAAAGCAGTTAATGTATATAAAGTGCTTGGAGTGCAGCCTGGCACGATGCTGCTGTTAGCAACGTAGGAGCGTCTGAGAGTGCCATGTATTAGGCAATGTACCCAAGTTACTTTAGTTTTGCTGCATGCAAAAATATCTTTGCTGAGTTGTGATATGATATTCTCCCTCGGTTTTTATAGACGGTGAATGGGATAAGCAGCCACTGAAGAATGTGTCGGTGTCACTGGCGAGGACGTTATTCACCGAGATACATGATGGGGGCTTCCCTGGTGGCGCAGTGGTTGAGAGTCCACCTGCCGATGCAGGGGACACGGGTTCGTGCCCCGGTCCGGGAAGATCCCACATGCAGCGGAGCGGCTGGGCCCGTGAGCCATGGCCGCTGAGCCTGCGCGTCCGGAGCCTGTGCTCCACAACGGGAGAGGCCACACAGTGAGAGGCCCGCGTACCGCAAAAAAACAAAAGATACACAATGCCCCTTACCTCGAGATTCCTCCTGTGCTTTATTCCTCCCAGAGCCGAACACTAGCAGAGACTGTGTCTCTTGGGACAAACACATATGCTGTCTTGGGGCAGCTCAATACCTCCTTGGCATTAAAAAATTTGGAAATGAAGTGAAATATGAGGTTCATGTTGTAAGCCCAAGCTCTAGGTACAATGAGCCCTCTCTTTTTCCTGTTGGTTGCTCTCTTTGTTAAAAAAAAAGAGTTTTTAAACACTGTTTTGTTCAAAATAGAAATTGTTTTATAGATTATTTCTGAGTTTAAATACATGCATCT
Organism: Pseudorca crassidens; assembly: GCF_039906515.1. Lineage (NCBI taxonomy): Eukaryota > Metazoa > Chordata > Mammalia > Artiodactyla > Delphinidae > Pseudorca > Pseudorca crassidens. The sequence continues at coordinate 18,751,013 of NC_090297.1, read as the reverse complement.
TAACTCTAAACAAGAAACTCAACTTTTTGATGTATCCCCTGTAGACTTACATATAGATTTGGGTAAGTATAATTTTGCATGTGTGTATATACTTTTGGAAATGAAATTTTAGAAAAAGGAGAATCACGACCTACTGTTTTGAAACCCACATTTTACCCTTAGCCTACCACAGACAATTTAATATATTAATAACAAGAGTAACAATACCTTCAGTCATTCAAGAAGATATTTATGATATCCATAAATATTTTCCAGGCCCTTTCTCTAGGCACTGAGAATAAAAATGAACAAAATAGACAAGGCCTCTTCCTCACTGGAGTTATCAGGCCATAAACCAATAAAAGTAAAATAAATTTAAAAGTTCGTTTCAGATAGTGCTGTAAGGCAGGGGTCCCGAACCCCCGGGATGTAATGCCTGATGATCTCAGGTGGGGCTGATGTAATAGTAATAGAAATAAAGTGCACAATAAATGTAATGTGCTTGAATCATCCCGAAACCTTCCCCCGCCCTTGTCCACGTAAAAACTGTCTTCCACGAAACCGGTCCCTGGTGCCAAAAATGTTGGGGACCACTGCTGTAAAGAAAACAATGCAAATAGAGTCACAGATGTAGAAAACAAACTTATAGTTACCAAAGGGGAGAGGTGGGGCAGGGGAGGGATAAATTAGGAGGTTGGGATTAACATATACACACTACTATATATAAAATAGATAACTAATAAGGACCTGCTGTATAGCACAGGGAACTCTACTCAATACTCTGTAATGGCCTATAGGGGAAAAGAATCGAAAAAAGAGTGGATACATGTATATGTATAACTGATTCACTTTGCTGTACACCTGAAACTAACACAACATTGTAAATCAACTATACTCCAATAACATTTTTTTAAAAAATAAAAAAATTTTAAAAGAAGAAAATGCAATATGTCGGGGCAACATTTGAAAAGGTGGTCATAAAAACCTTCTTGGAGGAAGTGACATTTGAACTGAGTCTTGAGTGATGAGAACGGGCCGGGCTTGGACTGGATCCAGCAGAGGAAACAGCAAGTGCAAAGGTCCTGAGGTGAGAACAAGTTTGGTCTGTCTTAGGAACAGCAAGAAGGCTAGTGTGGCTGGAGCTGAGTGAGACATCAAGATACAGTTGTAGAGACAGGCAGGAGCTAGATCTTGCAAATCATGGAGAAGGGTTTGGATTTTGTTTTAAGTGTCAAGATCTGATTTTAGCCATTTGAAAAACAGGATTACTGTGGCTGCGTGGTGAGGACTAGACTAGGGGGTACCAAGTGAGGAAGCAAGGAAACCAAGCGCAGGAATCCACATGGCATGCGCTAGAGTAACTAGGGTTGTGGCAGTAGACATGGTGAGCACTGGATGGATTTAGACTTAATTATGAAGTCCGCCAACAGATGTGAGGAATAGGGAGCTCAAGGACAGCTCAGAGGCTGCTGGTAACAGCAATCGTTTTCATTTACTGAGCACTTACTAATGCCAAGAACCGTGCTAAGCTCATTTACAAACCTTGACTCCACGGTTCCCTGAAGCAGGTTTGCCGTCCACCGCATTAGACCTGCCTGAGGGCTGGCTGGAGCTACAGGGATTTGTATTTGTATCATTATTCCCGAGATTCTCATTCAATTGCCAGACTTGGGGACACCAGCGCTCATAGAATCATTCAACAAGTCCACAGGGAGGACAGTGCTGTAAGGCAGGGGTCCCCAACCCCCGGGATGACAGAGAGGGAACGGAGGCTCTGGGAGTTCGTGACTCACAGAAGCTCACAGGTCCCCTTGGCTTCACACCTGAACACTTAAACACGGCAGTCGAAATACTGGCAATAAATACGGCAACTCGCATGGTTTTAATAGCTGTCCAGCACTCTGTTTTATAGATTGCCTGGCACCAAACCCAATCTTTCCTTTTTATCTTTATTGTCACCTTTGTGGGGTGTGACATGGACTCGGATTTGAAACGATGGGCTTCAAATCCTTTCTAGATGTAGCCAGAGTATAGCGCCCCCTCAGTAGCAGTTAACTTTCTTTAATGATAATTGATGACACAAATAATTGCTGCTCCCACCTACTGAGCGCTTACAATGGGTCAGGTCCTGCGCTAAGCGGTTGAGTGCATCCTCTCCATTACCCCTCCCAAGGGATTGTGGGCTGGAGATAGATATTCACATCGCCCTCGGTTCCCTCCCCTCCTCCCAGATATCTGTCACACCGGGAGGCAAAGATGCTATCAGCTCAGCATGGTGATTAAGCATCTCAGGCCTTTGCTAATATTTTGATAAGGAGGCAGTGACTTTTGACCCACTTCCTGGGCTAAAGCCAGTCTCAGGGCCTCTCTGGGGGTTTGGTGGCACTGGTGGCAAAATCTGACCCGTGGCCTCTCTCCTATACTCAAGAATTGCGCTGGGGCAGTGGGTACAGGTCAAGGGAAAAGGGGAGGGGGTCTTTATTAAATGATACTATAAAAGGGATTCAAATAAAATATACCAAAACTTGTGGTTGATTTTGGGTGGTGGGTCTAAATATGGTTTTTAAAAATTCTTTTTACATTTTCCCTTTTCCAAATTGTTTAGATGTGTATTACTTGTTTGATAATAAAATGACTCATTTCTTTTTAAGGGGGAAAAGAAAAAGAAAGTGGGCCGAAGAGGCCTTGAAAATAGCACATTCTCAAATTTGTCGCATCCCATAGAGGTGATAACCTATAACAAAGGAGATCATAGGCTCAAGAAGACTCCAATAGGAGGCTAAAAGCATCTGAGCTTCTGCCTGACATCTTGCCTTCCCAGAACACCAGCTGCCTTCTGGGTAGGGCCTGAGGGCCAGGGGCATAGAGGCTGCAGTGATCTCTTCTCTGGTAGCCTACCACTGCCGAGGATTGATATGATACAGGGCCAGTTGGCACGCACTGCCCAAGACAACCTATGATTCATTCTTCCCTCTCCCAGGGAATGTTAAATAGCTATCTGCTCTTGGCTCTCTCAAAACCCACCCAGCCAGACAGCCCCTGGGGACTAAAAGAAGCCAAACTCCACCCACTGCATGCAAGTTAAACAGAGGGACTGACACTGATTTTAAAAGAAACTTAGCGTGTCTGAACCAGGAATTAGGTGGAGGGGACAGCAGTACGGCCACCCGGTACTGCTTCCTGGATCCATTGCTATATTGGAAGACACTTGCGGGCCCAGATCTTTTTTCGTCTGGCACCTCCGCCCTCCAGCCCTGATTATAGGGTTTTGTAGAGACTTCATAAATATTCATTCATTGGATGAACCAAGAGCATCCTATCATTTAGGCAAATAGCTTATTTGAGGTGCGGTGCATTCATCTAGGGAAATCACCAAGAGACTGGAAAGTTCCAGCACCAGGCAGAAGACTAGCAGGAAGGAGGCCTTAGGCAGCAGGGGACTGGAAAGGATGCAAGCGCATCATAGGGAGTCCCTGCTTCCTTCCACCTGCCCTGCACCCACGCTGCCTCCTCTGAGTGCCAGACTACTTCCTAGCTTGATGCCCTCTCCTGTTCCTGAGAAGCATGATAAAAGCTGCAGGACGGCCTGAATCCCTTTTCCAATCCTATACAGCTTGGCTGGAATATATAATAAGCACCTCCTGGTACTGTCCCTGAGGCGGGACCAGGAGAACTGAGTGTGAGCCCCAGATCTGCCACTTACGAGCTGGATGGCCTTGGGTGAGTCATGTATCCAATGGGCAACAGACTCTATCATCATGGTTTAAGGCATACCTAATTTTAACACAAATTCCCACAACACCCTATGATGAAGGGACTATTCTTATCCCCATTTTATAGACAACGGAAGCCCAGATTCAGAGAAGTTTAGTAAATTTCCTAGAGTCTAAAGGTTAGTAAGTGGCGGAGCTGGCATCTGAACCAGGTCTGAGGACTTTACAACCTGAATCCTTTCACCAGGTCAAGCTGCCTCCCACCCATGCCTACCTGCAAGGCATTGCTGTGAGGCTGGACATGGGCTCATGTATGTGAAAGCGTGTTGTGAACTCCAGCACGTAGGATGACTGGTTGTTGGCTGTGGAGACGGTCACAGGACCAGGAGAGGGGAAGGGACTGGAAAATTTCGTGACCACCTACCACATCTGCCCCTATTAACATCCTCGACTCCTGGGTGTTCGGCCCCTGGGAGCCCGTCCCTCCCAAGGTGGGCAGGGTGGAATTTTCCCTGCTCTGGAACCAAGAGTGGTTTCACAGCAAGAGCTATGCCCCATGGGCTCTCTTTGCTGCGCAGAAGCATTTTAGTTTGAGGTAGTCCCACTTGTTTATTTCTGCTTCAGTTGCCTGTACTCTCTCCCATGTGCTGGGCCTCGCCAACAGCCTTGAAGGGTTGGAAATTCACCACAGGTCTGCCAATGAAGCAATAGGCTGACCATTCATTGTTCCTCCTTCAATCACTCCTTTGGAATTGATGGATTCATATGCGGGTAGTGGTGTCTCTTGGGTGACCTAATCATGACACTATGCAGTGAAGCAAAGAGTGGAGAGAAAATGCTTTCACCAAGCCAGCGCGTATTTGTGACCTATTGTGCGTTCAGCCCTATGCTAAACCCTCAGCACATAGACATCATGCCCTTCCTGTTCCTTCAGGTTTGTGAGGAGCCAAGGCAAGCACTGGCGAAATATTCAGCAACAAAACAGTAATCAGAAGCTAAGTTTTACTTTGAAGTCCAAATACTGTATTATGATCTTGGATTCATACAGATAGGCGTTCAAAACTGTGTTCTGATACTCTCATCTGTGGCAATTTTGAGCAAGTCCTTTCACCCCTCTGAGCCTGTGAACTGGAGCTAAGAGAAATCTACTCAGTAACGACGGCTGATAACTGCTGCTGGGCTGTGCAAAACAGGACGGGATTCAGGATCGCTTCCAGGAGACACTACAGGTGCCTGGTTAAGAGCAGGCTATGGCGACAGACCAAGGACTGAATGCTAACTGTTCTGTCCTAGCTGTGCACCTCTGTGCAAGTCACTCAACTTCTCAGAGGACTCTGTTTCTTATAAGAAGAGAATGCGGTGCTAGGACGCTTTCTGGAGCAGGTGGGGCTTGTGTATGATCACAGGAAAGACCATGTCAGGGAAAAGGAATAGCAAACCTCCCCGGATAAGGCCACCACGGGGCACACCTGCGACCTCCAGTTGGACTAAAGAAAGAGTCGGGGGTTGGGGGGAAATGCCACCAGCCTTGAAACAACCTCCTAGGGGCCTCACGTGAAAGCGTGAGGAGGAGCGCCCCCTTCCTCCAGAGACAAGATGGAGGCCCAGAAGAACCACCTTTTGGGTCCCCGAATGTGAACTTCCGGTCCCAGGGTGCCCCGCGTGGTCGTACCGATCATGGGAAGCTCTGATTGGGTCCACTTGCCACCGTCCAACACTGAGCTCTCCTACTGGGCAGAGCCTTGCACACACACGCCTCTCCCTGTGCCTTGAACCAATCAGCTGAGCCAGGGCTGCGGGTCACCCAAGGGACCGGTTTGCCTCCAGACACGGCCCGGAAGAAGCCATTCTCCAGAACTTTCTGGACTCCTGGAGTCACAGCTCACTTCCCTAACTTAATGTGCCACTTCCTCAGGGCCATTGGCCTTGCAGATGGACTCGAGTCCATACTTCATGCCCACAGTTCTGAGGCACTGGCCAGAGTGGTGTTGTCCGAGGCCCTGGAACAGAGTTTATGTGCCCAGCAGCGCAACCGACCCCAGGGCCAGGTTGGGGAAATTACTTCGGATGCCCAAGAAGTGGAAGCCTAGACAGGACGTTATGGCTGGTTACCAGCACCAAGAAGACCATTAAGATGATCCAGACGCGACCCGTGTCTACAAAGAGCATCTACTGCCTTGGAGAAAGAAAAAGACTTGCAGAAATAGAATACAAAGTAGAAAGGGCCTGTGCTTCAGAAGAAATGAAGATTGGGTGCTCCGACGCTCTGGGACTGCTTCATGGAGTAGCATTGGAACGCTGGAGCAGGAAGGATAGAGCAGATGCTTCCTTAGGATGACGCCATTATGGCCATCACTGAGTGTTGGGGATGAACCCCCGGTGCTCCAAGATCTGTCTCTCTCTCTCTCTCTCTCTCTCTCTCTCTCTCTCAACAGGAGGCAGGGGAGTATAGCGGTTAGGAGCACAAGACTTGGAGTCAGTCCACTTGGTTTCAAATTCCTGTTCTTCAGTTTCCTAGCTCTGTGATCTTACCCCACCAACCTCCCAGGTTTGAGACGTTTATTTGAGATAATGAAAGCAGCTCAGTGCCTGGCCTATAGGAAGAATGGTTATTATTCTCCAGTGAATAATCGCATGCTCTCAAATCAGCATAGCACAAACTGTAGAAATCACAACGACAGAACTGGAACTGTGGATGTTCCCTTTCCCAGCCACCAGCCCATCTCCCAAGGCCTGCGATCCTTGAATGCTAAGTAGAGAGGATGAAGTGGGCAGACTGCAAGCAGGCATTTACTCAACTTCACACCTCCTTGCTTGCGGCCCCAGGTGAAGCAGCGAAGACTCAGGGAACTCCCTGAGGCCAGCCTCCCTCTTGACTCTGACGTGTGCGGGTCTGAGATGCGACTGATGATTGCACCCTGGACTTCCTGCAGGTGGTGATCTGGGGCTAATCTTTCACCAGATAAGGTGGACCCCCGTCAATGGACAAGGAAGAGAGAAGCTGACACCTGCCCTTTGTGGCCTTTCATTAGGAGGCAGTCAGCAGCCTAGGGACATGCAAAGGTTTCCAGCCCTTTAACTCAACGTTTCTTGACGCCTTTCTCTCCCAACTCACCCCCAGGCATCTTATGGGCAAAGGAAGCTTCTAATGTGACTAGCTCTTCCACAACTTGGGATAAAGTTTCATCACTGCTTGGCACTCGCCTTGTTTGTCACCATATTCTCATTTATAAGAGATATATGTTAAGAGCCCAAGCAAGGAAAGGGCTGTTGGGCTTTGCTCTGCGTTTTGTAGTTACTTTTAGTTTAATGTTAACCCCAACGTGATGATCCACAGCTGGATCTGCCTCCGCCATTGTCCTGTGGTCTCCTCAAGGACTGGATTTGTGTCTGATTCATTTCTGTGTTCCCAGGGTTGAGCACAAGGCCTTGTACAGAGTAGAGGTCCTTGACTACTTGAGAAGTGGATGGATAGATGACACAGCTCATTCATTTGAGCCTAGACACTTGGGAGCTCACTTCCCAAGAGGAAACTGTCCCAATACTCTCTCTTCCTCTGAGTGGATCTAGGTTCTTGCCTGAAATTCCCTCATTGATAATTCATCTTTTTGGATTCATCATTGCTAGCCCTGTCCCTCTGGAGTTTGAAATTAAAAAAAAAATCACTTGGTCAGGGGTTCTTAAGCTGGGGTCTCAAGGGTCTCGGGAGGTTCAGAGTCCCCCTAGAACTGTACACAAAGTTTTCAAAAGTGTGTGGGTTCGGTTTTCTGGTGGCAAGGGTTTCACCAGAGTAGCCACTAGCTTTCTTCAAATTTCAAGAGGGGCTGTGATGAGAAGAGGTGGAGAAATACTGTCAGGATGAGGGCCACACATGGAGACTTTCTGAATTTCCCAGATCATCAGTACTTCTGTAATATGTACGTCAACAGTCGTGTCATCTACAGAGTGGGGAGAGCAGAGCTCACCTCATAAGGTTGTGGTCAGGATTCAGTGCATTTTTGACATCACATAAGTTGGATTGGGGCTCCTCCATACACCCCTCCACACACACTTAAGCTTTTTCAAAGGCTCTCCACTGCTCTTAAAGACTTCCTGCTGCCACCGTGGCCTTCCAGCCTCCTTTCATTGCTCCCTCCACAGACCTTGCTGCTTCTCCTCATAGGATCTTTGCACTTCTTGTTCCCTCTTCCTGGAATGCTTTCTCAGAGGTGCCCCCTAACTCCCTCTTTGCCTAGATAATTCTTGCTTATCCTTCAGATCTCTGCTCAATTATCTGTTCTTCAAGGATGACCCTCCCAACGAGGTCAGAACCTTCCTTCACTTTCTCTTAGAACACTCTGGACTGCATCCCACAGCTGTGGCAATTTTATGATTTTAGACTGATTGCTGGGACTCCTTAACTGATGTCTGGCACCTCCACTGGATCGTGGGCTCCAGGAAGGCAGGAATCACATCTGTTTTCCTCTTCATTCTATTCCAGCACATGTGTGCACGTAATAGGTGCTAAATAAATGTGTGTTAGGGACAACAAAACTGTCTTGTTTTTGCACACCGGAGCGACCCTGGCTGAAATGGTTTCTCTAATAACTTCTTATTTTTCCTGTAGAGTTCACAAGGAGGGCTTGTTCACATGGATGGTGGGGCATGGGCATTGCGGATGTGGACTCTGGAACCCCACTGCCTGAATTCAAATTTCGGCTCTGTTACTCACTCACTGTATGACCTTGAGCAGGTTATTTAATCCCTCTGTGCTTTCATTTTCCTCATCTATAAAATGGGGGTGAATCTAGTACCTGCTTCAAAGGGTGGTTGTGAGGATCTGTTGGAGTCACACAATAAGGCAGAGAACAGTACCCGGCAAGTGGCTGTTGTTATCCTTAGAGACCCAACTTCCTCCTCAGTTTGGCGTTTAATTCTTTTTTTTTTTTTTTTTTTTTTTTTTTTTGCGGTACACGGGCCTCTCACTGCTGTGGCCTCTCCCGCTGCAGAGCACAGGCTCCAGACGCGCAGGCTCAGCGGCCATGGCTCACGGGCCCAGCCGCTCTGCGGCATGTGGGATCCTCCCGGACCGGGGCACGAGAACCCGTGTCCCCTGCATCGGCAGACGAACTCTCAACCACTGCACCACCAGGGAAGCCCATGGCGTTTAATTCTTGAATGTGTCTAAAACCTAGGGACCTTCACTTTCTTAGACTGCTTCACTCTCTTTGCATTTACTTGGCCAGCACACGTAGCAAGGCGCTAACGAAGCCACTGCTAAGATGCAGATCCTGGGTGATCCACTTGGTTTATCAGCTGAATGAACCTCTCTCTCCCCTCAACTCCAGCCTCTTTGTGCATGTGGTTCAAATTGTAGTTTCACCCAAATAGCAAATGACCACATGTCTTAGATTTTGGAGTTTGTCTACCAGGAGATGACACCCCAAATATTATGTCAGTAAATGCAAAACAGGGTCTTGAAGGGAGAATTCATTAATGTCCCTGACTCTTCAGCAGGAGCAAGGGTCCAAACCTCCTCTGAACCCAGAAAGGAAACTAACATTTGTTGAGCATCTACAAGCTTCCTGACACTTTCAAACATCTTTTTTTTTTTTTTTTTTTTTTTTTTTTGCGGTACGCGGGCCTCTCACCGCTGTGGCCTCTCCCGTTGAGGAGCACAGGCTCCGGACGCGCAGGCTCAGTGGTCATGGCTTACGGGCCCAGCCGCTCCACGGCAGGTGGGATCCCCCCGGACCGGGGCAAGAACCCGTGTCCCCTACATCAGCAGGCAGACTCCCAACCACTGCGCCACCAGGGAAGCCCCAAACATCATTTTTTTTTTAATTAATTAATTTATTTTTTATATTTATTTTTGGCTGTGTTGGGTCTTCATTTCTGTGCGAGGGCTTTCTCTAGTTGCGGCGAGCGGGGGCCACTCTTCATCGCGGTGCGCGGGCCTCTCACTATCGCGGCCTCTCTTGCTGCGGAGCACAGGCTCCAGACACGCAGGCTCAGTAGTTGTGGCTCACGGGCCTAGTTGCTCAGCGGCATGTGGGATCTTCCCAGACCAGGGCTCGAACCCGTGTCCCCTGCATTGGCAGGCAGATTCTCAACCACTGAGCCACCAGGGAAGCCCCAAACATCATTTTTAAATTCAGTCCTCACGTCAACCATACATTTTGGAAATGAGGAAAGTAAGGCTCAGAGAGGTTAAGCTATGTACCCCAAGGTCATATAGTAGGGAGACTAGGATTTGAAAATAATGGATCTGATTCCACTCAAAACCCATGTTCTTTCCACTCAAAAAGTGCTGGGCAGTTTCGTTAGAAAAAGCTCTGAAAGTTTCTTTGTGGTGATGGAAAAGTTCTGTATCCTGATTGTGATGATGGTTATAAACTCTCAACTGTGATAAAATTTCATAGAACTAGGGGCACGCATGTGTGCGTACACACACATACACATACACACACAGAGCGTGTCATGTAAAAACTTGTCAAATCCAAAGAGGCTTACTTTTGAGTTGATAGTATTGCACCAGTATCAGTTTCCAGGTTTTGACAATGTACTATGGTTGTGTGAAATATTATCATTGGGAAAGCTGGGTGAAGAACACGCGGGAACTCTCTAAACTATGTTTGCAACTTCTTGTGAATCTTAAACTATTTAAAAATAGAAAGTATTATGTATATATAAACTCTGATGTTAAGAAAGAGTTACTGACGGGGAATTGAGGGTGGCCAACAGGTAACGGACTATCAGTCTTACTTCAGGTCTCTTGGGCCGCGGGTCAGGATACTTGCAGAGGCTGAGAAAGAGGCAGCCCTGCCCCAGTGGCTACACAGACCCACAGCGCTGTCCATGGACAGCCCCAGAGGGAATGTGATTGACAGTCACGCTCATCAGTGAGACAGACTGATTGCTCTGATACAGCAGTGTGCTTAAGCCATCTGGTACCAGCTCTCAAGAGCCAGTGTGTGCACTTCTTCCTAACTCTACATTCAGTGATATCAGATTGGTAGCTTGAAACCAGCTATGGAGGGAGTCTTTACAGCATAGAAATTAGACTTTTTCCCCTGGACAGCTGGTTGTGAAACATTTACCAACACACCACTACCCCAGTCTGTATCATATGCCCACACTAGAAAGATCTTCTTGGTGCTTCCAAAGGGCAGTGGGGTACCTATAACAGGGGCTGGTTCTAACACCAGCTCTGCTTCTAGCTGCGTTTAACAAGCCAGAGAGCTGAGCCCCAGGGATTTGCCAACCACACAGAGATAAGGCCTCGTGACCGTTTCAGTCACCCTGGATGTCTACCTATAGGGGAAGGGTTGAAGAAAGTCCTGCCCAGCAATACAATGAAAAAGTATGACGTTATTAGCAAGAATGAAGTCAACGTGAGTTGACCTAGAGAGAGATTAGAAAGAATGTTAAATGTAAGAAGCGAATTGTGGAATGCTGGGGTCTGAGCTGCCATGTCTCCACTCGCACTCCTTGGAAGTTGCCCAATCATTCCTGTGATTCTCTGCTTAAATTTTCATTTTCCCTCATGTTTCTCTGAACATCTTCTCTGCTGATGGTTGGAAGTAATTAAGCCAGCCCCGGATAACTGTATCTAGGCCTTCAAGGAACAAAAACATAAATCTCAGACATAGAGACTATACTGTATATATAAAAGTAAGGTTTTTTTTTAAGGCAAAAGGAACATATCCATGTAAATACATATGCATGAATGTATATGTTAACAGGCACTTAGAGAATGTTTATATTCCTTGTGTTGGAGGGGGAAATGGAAGCTTATTAACTTTTTCTTCACACACTTTGGCATCGTTTGACGTGTTACGACTGGCATATATTATTATTATTTGTAATTAACAAAACAAAACAGAAGGTATCGGAGCTCCTGGTACTATTTGTGCTACTTGTCTGTAAGTTTGAAATTACATCACAACTTAAAACTTGACTATTTAAAAGCAAAACAAGAACACCAAAAAAATTTTTTTCAAGAAATGAAATACTAGGACTTCCCAGGTGGCGCAGTGGTTAAGAATCCACCTGCCAATGCAGGGGACACAGGTTCGAGCCCTGGTCCGGGACGATCCCACATGCCACAGAACAACTAAGCCCGTGCACTACAACTACTGAGCCTGTGCTCTAGAGCCTGTGAGCCACAACTACTGAGCCCATGTGCCACAACTACGGAAGCCTGTGCGCCTAGGGCCCGTGCTCCGCAAGAGAAGTCACCGCAATGAGAAGCCCACTCGCTGCAACTAGAGAAAGCCCGCACACAGAAAAAAGACCCAACGCAGCCAAAAGAATAAATAAAATCAAACTCACATTTAAAAGAGAAATGAAATACTAAACCAGTGGAAACCCCCTCCTAAGCTGTCAACTAAACTGAAATGTCCCCCATAAAAAATATTCAGGTGAAAAAGAGGAGGGTGAAGGGCAGCAGAGGTGTTGGGTGTGACGTTCCTTTCAGCTTGAGGGACTTGAAAGCCCTTCTTCATTTGATAATAATACATGAAGAACTGGGGAATTTTCAAACTGGGGCCCACGTGCCTAGGCAGGTGCTCTGGAGAGTCTGCGGACCCCCTGACGTTTTAGGAAGACATTATACATGCATTTTTGTGTGTCCATAGCTCTTAGATTCTCAAGAGCCTCTGTGACCTAAAAGAAGTTAAAATCCACAACTTTGTTTTATCTTTAAATTGTTTGTTTGGAGAAATGATTTCAATAAGCCTGCCTACCTGCTGAAAACCTTTTTATTAATAATATTCATTATAACACAATCACAAGAAAAATGAGAAAAACCTAGAAAGTCATACTAGCCGAGATTAACTTTTCTTACTCTCTTCTTTTGTTCCTTTCTACTCTCTAAATATTCTACAGTGAGCACGTATTATTTTGACAATAATAAACTGTTATTATGAATACATTTTTATTATAACTATAAATATGTATATAGACAGGTGCAGAGACAAAAGAATGGAAGAAGCCACACCCAAAATACTAACACTGTTTACGCATGAGTGATGGGATTGTGGGTTTTTACCTTTTCTTCTTTGGGCGTCTCAGGAGTTTCCAAGTTTTCTTTATTACTTTTGGAACAGGAAGAAGTTATTTTGAAGCAATAAGAAATTACTTCACTCCCGTTGATCAGCGTTAAGATTTTTTTATTCAACCCCCGCAACTGGCACCCCCCTTACAGCCCCTCTCGCCCCAAGTGACACCACACTCATCTCCTTGTTTGGGGAAAGGGGCCACCAAGACAGGGGGGCTTGCCCAGGCGTGCTGGGGCTTTCTTTGGGGGCCCAGCCCCTGAGTCACTTGGGAAAATCTTAAACACACTCCAGACACTTTTCTCCCTCTTCCGCTGCTGCTCTCTCGGAGGAAAGAAAGATTTGAAAAGTGATCCAAGAGTTAGGCCAGGAGTGGCTCAGGCAGGCTGCAGGGAGGAGGCCTTCCCAGATTCAAGGATATTTCTAGAACAAGAGAAGCAGGGCGAAAATTGGGAGGTTGGGGGTCCGGCTGCCTGAGCCCCAATTCCAGCTCCGCTATTTACCCCAGGCTGGTTCCTTAATCTCTCAAAACCTCAGTTTCCTCATCTGCAAAATGATGTTAGTGAAGGTACAAAGAAGGAGGTTAGGCGATAGAAGGACATATTAACAAAACATCACAAAACTATGAAAGAATATACATGGCTCCTTCCCACCTGAAAAACTTATCAAAACCCACATGATCTCACAGCAGGCTGAGCAAAGCAAACTGTAACCTCTTCACACCACAGCCTCACGGTTGTACACTTTGGATGATAAACGAAAACACTTGAGACAGCTTTGTCAGGATTGATCTGGTACCCCGCGAGTTTGGAATTATGTAAGGTCTTCGATGAAAAGATTGTCACCTAAAACAAATTCATCCCGAATCTCACGGGATTGTCGGATTCCAATGAGATACTTTATGTCCAGCGCCCAGGCGAGTGCCTGGCATGAAAGAAGCCTCCATGTACAAATATTTATTTCTAAAAGTGGCTTGACCTCCTGACCCTGGGGCCTGGAAGCCACCCTGAGACCCCATCCGCCACCACTGGCCCCAGCTTCCATAAAGGGGAAGGGGCTGCTGTTACTGTCCCAGCTGGTGCCCCATCTGATTCTTACCCCAGAAATAGAATGTAAACAGGGGACGGGGCTCGTGGTAGAAATCCTGGAGCTCCTCCTGGGCTAGGAGGCAGTGTCCCAGTAACAAGTCAAAACGGGGAGCGGGGTCACCAGCTGTGTGCCCCTAAGATGCTATTTATTCCTCCACGGAGCCTCCTCCTCCTTGCTTGTGGGTCCCCAACTTGTCTCTCACTTACATGCCACCTCCTCCAGGAAGCCATCCTTGCCCACCCCCTCCCCAGTCTGGGTCAGGACGTCCTCTGGCTCCCTCGCACTGCTCACCCCATCACAGCACTTGGCACAACAAGGTGCCATCGCCTGTTTGCTTGCTCAGCCCTCACACACCCCGCACATCCCGGCCAAGGAGACGGCCCGCTGGGAGGAGAGCAGGGGAGTGTTTCATTCATCTGTGTTGGGGCACCTAGCACAGTGTTCAGTATCTGGTACGTTAGTGAATGCCTGACTCTTAGCACAGCGATTTATAGAGGAGAGGTTACAAGTCTGGGCTGTGGATCTAGAGAAACCTAGACCAATCCCAGCTCCAGTCCCTAGCTTGGCGCATGGACAAGTTATTCCCTCCTTGGGCCTTGTATCCTCACAGATAGAAAGGGAATAATAGCAGCTCCCACAGTGCAGGTTACTGTGAGGGTTAAATGCACCAGGCGCTGGAAGGGATTAGCTCAGAGCCCACCGCAGACAGCAAGCACTCCATAAATGCCCTCGTGCTCCTGTTTCCTCGGCCCCCATAGAGCGGCAGCTGGAACCCTCCACCCCCTCGGGGGCATGGGGACAGTGAAGGGTGCGGCCCAGAGGGGGGACCCGGGGAGCCAGGCTTCCTGACTTGGATTCATGGCTCCTTCTGAGACAAGGGGTGAGGCTTACCCCACCTGGGTCTCCGAGGCTGGGGCTCCCTCTCTCCTTCCCCAAAGTAGCCTATTGCATCCTGTGAAACTCCGGTGGGTGACTCAGAGATACGGCAGGCCACCTCAACGGCTGCTCCCAGGGCCGGGCTCCCAGGCAAGGCCAAGGCGTGGGCCGTCCACACACACCCACATCCCGCAGGGACCTCAAAGCCACAGAGAACCCCCACTCCCGCTTCTGCCCCTCAGAGCAGCCAGCAAAGCCCACCTCCTCCACCCTTTCTCCTCTTTCCTTTTATCCCCACTTGTCTGGCCTGTTGTTTTCTCACCCGAGGTGAAACGTGAGAGCTGTCATTAGAAATTACCACGATAGTCTAGCAGCTGACACGGTAAGGCGGTGAGAGAAGGGGGCTGCGTTTGGGGGCACCGAACACACATTTGGCTTCTCACCAATCCCTTCCCCCCTGGACGGCGGGCCAGGTGTGTTCACACCCAACTCACAATGGTTCTTTCTGGAAATAGTCTGGGAGAGTCTGCCTTCAGCAGCGGTTCTCAAAAGGTGGTCTCTGGACTCCTTGGGGTCCTAGACACCCTTCGAGGGGGTCTACAAGGTAAAACTATTTTCATAATAGTTTTGAGTTGTTATTTGTCTTTTTCACTCTCATTCTCTGACAAAACTAATTCTCTGGAATTTTCCAGAAGCTACATGACATGTGATGTTACAACAGAGTGAATGCAGTTGTGGATACAAGAATCCAGCCATCTTCTGTTAAACCAGACATGGAAGAGATCTGCAAAAATCTAAAACAATGCCACTATTCTCGCTAATTTTTTTTTAATATGGAAAAATTTTGCTTTTTTTATGAAAATACGTTTTTATGTTAGCATGTAATGATATTATTATCCTTACTTTAATTTAGGGTTTCACAGCCTTGGCAACATTGACCACAGTAATCCTTTGCTGTGGGGACCATCCTGTGCATTGTAGGATGTTGGCAGCGTCCCTGGCCTCTGCCCACTAGATGCCGGTAGCAGCCCCTAGCCCCCAGTTGGAGACAAAAATGTCTCCCGACATCGCCAAGTGTCCCTCTGGGAGGCAAAATTGCCCCTGATTGGCAACCACTGCTTTGAATGGATTAATAAATACATATTACTAAAATGTCTCAGGTTCAATTTCTATTTTGAAAATTAGCAATGGATATAACCCGCAAAACCCCTCAATAATTTTTAAGAGCGTAAATTGGTCCTGAGACTAAGTCTGAGAACTGCTCTCCTAACCACAGACACACACACACACACACACACACACACACACACACACACACACACACACCACAGGCTTGCAGATAAGGACAAAGGAGTCGCCAGCCCCGATGGCTCTGATGGAGCTGCTCTGGGAGGGGCAGGCTGTGATCAGTCCTTCTCACTGGGCTGCTGCAGGAGACGTGAGTCAGCCTCCCTACGCGAGGGTTAGTTTTTTCCTTTTAAATAACACTTATTTGGCTATTTCAAAAACCAGAAATCAGCACAAACTCAGGGTGGAAAACATGCAAAAACACAAGGGGATAAAAAGGAATCCTCAATGATTCCAACACCCGAGGAATACATATATGTCACATTTTGGTGTTTGTCCTAATATCTGGGGAACTGAGTCTTTACAGAGTCGTGACCCCAACATTATAGCAGTGGGCACCACGAGATGTCTTTCACCCCCAGCTCAGCCCAGGAAGCCCCTTCTGAGACTTTCCAAAGTCACATAAGTTGCTCTCTGATGGACCAGGCAGTGGGTAACTGACCACGTGGTGAGACTTCCAGAATACCCACAATGCCATGTGCTGCCATGGTCACATCTACCCCCAAAGCCTCCTGGACTACTGGTTAGTGCCTGAAAGCTCACCATTTGAGCAGCATTCCTTGAACTTTGCTCCCTAATGGACCTTCTCGAGATATTTACAATCTTCCAGCTTAAACCCTCTAGCTTCCCCATCTTCTACAAGTTGAAGTCCCAACACATTTGCATGAGTTAATAATAACAGCTCCCAATTACCATGTGCTTACTAAGAACCAGGCACTGTGTTAGGTGCTTTAATATCATAACTCATTCCATCTCATGACCTACCCTAAGGTGGGCCTTATTTCCTCATTTTACAGATGAAGAAAACAAGGCTTGGAGAGGCTAACTAACTTGCCCAAAGCCACAGAGACAGTAGGGGCAGTTTGAACCCATTTCTGATGACACCAAAGACTGAGTTCCTAGGTGCCACATTGTACATGCACATGTGTCCCAACAGATGCCTGCCTGTTCCTTCAGCCTCTTCTCCCAGGAATGTCAACAGCACAGGCTGTGGACACAAATAGATTCCAACCTTGACTTCATCTTAAAATAGCTCTGTGACTTAGGGGAAGTCACTCAACCTCTCTGAGCCTCATCTGCAAAATAGGAGGGATAATAATACCGACCTCATAGACTTGTTGTGAGGACTCAGTGATGTAAAGCTTGTTAAATCCTTAGCACTGAGCCTGGCCACTAGCAAATGTTCAATAAAAGAAAAAAATACCCTTGACCTGATCACACCAAACTTTATGGGTTCCCAAACACCCTGAGGTCCTTGAAGCTACTCTGCCTTCATGTGCACTGTTCCCTCCATTTGGAATGTCCTCTGCTCCTTCACTTTCAGCTCCTATTCATCCTTCAAGACCCTATTCAGGCTCCATCTCTTCTTCAAAGTCTTTCTTACCTTCCTTTCCTCACCCTCCACACAGCTAAGCACTCCTTCCTCTGACACCTACAACTGGGATCCCAAGCCTGGCTGGTCTCAGAACCCCAGGTCTCATGATCAGTCTCTGTATGTTCGGGTCCCACCTCCCACCAGCTGAATCAGCACTTCCAGGGTGGGGCCTAGAGTCTGTATCATGGTAAAGGCGTCCCTATTGATGAGCACATACAGCCATGTACACCATCCCTGCCTGTAGCACAGTGTCCTCTCATTATTTGCTTCCAGGATGCTTGGCATGGTCTTTCTGAGAGGGCAGAGAGGGCCTTGAGGGCCAGAAGGGGCCTCCTTGGTTTTCAATCTCCAACCTGCTCCTAACATTTGCTGAGCACTTACTCTGTGGCAAGTACTGTTCTAAGTGCTTTACTTCTATTACCTCATTTAACCCTCAAATTACCCTAGGAAATGGGTATTTTTATCAGGGTAGGCTCTGTGGATTGACCTCCATTCCACCATTCTGGGGTGGCCATGAGAACATGCCTAGAACTTCTTACTACAGGGAGTATAATTGCCTAAGGGCCCCAAGAGTTGTGTTTTGAAACCCATCGCCATGGGGTGGTTCCATTAATGACTGACTGTAATGGGGATACTAAGACAGACTCCTTCCTTGGAGACATGAACTACTTTGTAGACCAACGTTGGTTCAGGTGTCCTCCGATGGCTTTGCTGAAACTTCCTTACATGCTTCCACCCAACTGTCTCTCCATCTCCCCTTCACTTGAGTCAACTTGCTTTGCAACCTGACAGCTCTCCCGACCTCACCTGGCTCTTTACCTATTTTCTCTACTCATGCATTTCCCCTAATAAAACCCTTGCATGTTTAATTCTGTCTTGGCCTCTGCTTCTCAGAGGACCTAGACTACCTTTCTTTTGTGAAAAGGTTGGAAAGCTAAAAACTATATTTCCCAGACTCCCTCGCACCTAGGGTTCTGGCTATGACTTAGATTCTGCCAATTAGTTGCTCTAGTGAGATATTTGCAGGTGGAAGAGAGGCAGGATCTCCTTTTCCTCTGCCTTTAGTTTTTTCTTCTGGCCAGCAAAGTTTGCGAAAATACGAGGTTTTCTGCAGCAGATTTCTATGCCCCTTAAGCATGGGTGCCAGGAAGCAACTGCAATGGTGGCTTCAAAATCTGCTTTCCTGTCCTGTGATTGGCAATTAGGGGTGTGTGGCTTGAACATGGTCTTAGAGGCTATAGCTCTCCTGGTGGGTCAATTCTGGACACAGTTCCCAGAATTCCAGCCTAGAGCTTTTGCCTTCAGTCCTTCCAGCAATTCTGTAAGCCCCCAGTTCCCTGTGTTAAATCCCTATTGTTTAATATACATTGAATGGCTTTTGTTTCCTGTACTAATACTGGCATAATTATTATTCCCTTTTTATAGATGAGAAAACTGAGCCTCAGGTGGTTAGGAAAACTACCATGGCCACAGAGTGGGAATAAGCAGTAAAACGTGGCAGTCAGCTTCCCAGCAATGCCCTTAGCCACTGCCCCAGGCTCTCTGCAGCTCCATTCACCCTGCTAGGCATCCCTTATACTCTGGGAACACCCTCAATAACTAGATTGGAGGAAAACATATTTCCCGCCTTATAAATGTACTCTACCTTGTATTCTTAATACAATTATTTGTACCCACTTCATTCCATAAAAGACTTCAGGTGGTTTTTACTTAAGTGAAAAATCCTTCAAAATACAAGTCAAATTTTGTGATGCGCTTAAGAATTGCTTTAAAACGGGGAAAACACAAAACTCAGCAAAAATGTACATTTTTAAAACTAAAAAGCTATTTGGCTTCCTTTCTTTCTCTAAAAGCAATATATATTCATTGTATTTAGAGGCAAACACACAAAGTAAAGACAGATTACCCACAATTCTACTTCCTAGGAAAAAACACTGTTAACATTGTGTAGCATGGCCTCTGTAGTGAGAGGAAAATTCAGATTCTCTACCACACCCTGCGGTCACAACATGGCCTGGGCCTGTCACTTCTCTGCCCCCACCCACCCACCCTCCCCCTCACTCACTCTGCTCAGACTTCCAGATGTTCCTCTTATGAGGCAGGCACACTCCCACCCCAGGGCCTTTGCACTTGCTGTCTCCTCTGCCTGGAATGCTCTTCCCCTCATATCCCTTGGCTGGTACCCTCGTGTCCTTCAGGATTTTACTCAACAATCATCTTCTCATTGTCATCTCCCTCATTTAAAATGTTACATCCCCCCTCACCAACTCTTCTCTGCTTTATTCTTTCCCCTTAACACATCATACAGATATGCTCAATAAACAGTTATTTAATGAATTGTTGAATGAAAATTCACATCAAGAAAAAGTTCATGCTTATCACTGTTTCAAAACTTTCATCATTTAACAATTTGGAATAAAGCACCTGACTATTTGAAAGCAGCTGCCCTGAATATCCAGGGTCTGTGACCACCATACCCAGTGAACTGTTTAAAATGTTCACCTGGGGCTGTGATGTGTATATGGGAGCCATAAGGGTGCAGTTGTGTTCAGACACTTCCCAGATCCCTCCCACTCAAGATCTGAACCAGCCCCTAATCTGGGGGAGGGCGGTGTTTTTGTTTGTTTGTTTGTTTTTTGCGGTACGCGGGCCTCTCACTGTTGTGGCCTCTCCCGTTGCGGAGCACAGGCTCCCGACGTGCAGGCTCAGCGGCCATGGCTCACGGGCCCAGCCGCTCCGCGGCATGTGGGATCTTCCCGGACGGGGACACGAACCCGTGTCCCCTGCATCGGCAGGCAGACTCTCACCCACTGCGCCACCAGGGAAGCCCTGGGGCGGTGTTTTATAAGGAATCTGCCTGCCAAAGCCCACAGCCTCTAAAGTTGGCCGCAGAGCAGGGCAGCTCCAAGTCCTGTGGTTCCAGCCTCACCCTCTCACAGATCCCTGCTGTCTTGGGGAAGGAACCATAGCCCTCCCTTTGACGGTCTGCTTAGAGCGTGGCCTTAGAGTTCTCGCCTGCATTCCCCACAGCACAGCTGAGACCCTTTAAACAAGATGCTACTAAGGCCGAGAGGGGGGATCAGAGGGAAATAAGCACAGACAGCATCACGCTGCTAAGTTCTCTGTGTCGCATGCCATGCTCCCTCAGCTTTGGGTTCAGTGACCTCAGTAAATGCCCAGCTCCCTGTCTACCTCTGTGTGCAAGAGGCCCCCCACTCCACACCCCAAGAGAACGCTCCACCTAGACTCCTCCAGGTCCAGATCACAGAGAGTGAGGCCCAGAGGGATGCAGATGCTATCAAGGCAGGAGAGGAGAGGGCCGGGGAAGCCAAGGGTGCAGCTCAGGGAAATACATCCCCAAGTACAAAGGTCATCTGCAAGGATTCGGGTCAGTCACTGATGGCTTAAGAACAGCTATTTGTGACCTTTATTCCAGGATATGATCTCATTGGAGCCTCACAACAGTCTCTGTGGGGTAACTTGGCATAATTTTTAGGGGCTCAGAGCTTAGGCTGCCCATGGACTTGTGTGACCTTGGGGAACTCTCACTCTCGCTGACACTCAATTCCTAAGTCTCTAACAGAGGTTCTCCATGGGGGCAATTCTGCCCCAGGGGCATTTGGTAATGTCTGGAGACATTTTTGGTTGTCACAACTCAGGGGTGGGATGGTGCTTCTGGCATCTAGTGGGGAGAGGCCAGGGATGCTGTTAAACATTCTACAATGCACAGGACGGCCCCCACTAGTGATATTTATTCGTCCCTAAATATCACTAGTGCCAAGGTGGAGAAACCCTGCTCTGTAATAAGGGGATGATAAAACCCATCTCATGGGCTGGTGGTGGGCGTTAGAATCAATCATGTGAAATGCAAGATTGCGTGTTGCAAAGTTAGAGCTGTCTGCGTAGCTAGCTGGTCGTAGCTTCCAGGGGACCAGGAGCCAGTTGCAGTTTACCAGAACTTGCATTATCATGGGTATTATTGAATTTCATTATCATCCTATCGTATGGATGAGAAGCCCAATTTCCCATTGGAATCATTTCTGCCTGAGTGCTTCTCCATCTTTGAGGGCTTCTTCATCTCTAGCTTGTTTCTTCTCGTCTGAGAAAGGTGGGCTTCAAAACCACCATGTGATACGTATTGGATTTGTTTGTAAACCAAGGGTAACTAGGTTAAAAATGAAGACCAGAGGGTACTTCTAGGAGAAAAGTCATAGGTACTGGAGCATGAACTGTATACTGTCTGTTTCGTGTGTTCAGAGTTCTTTGTTTGCTTATTTCCTGGTTCACAGATGAGGCTGCCTGATATGGGGTCTGAAGAGGGTAGGTATTATCATCACCTGAATAAATTCTGTCTGCTTTGGAATGTACTGTATTGTTTTTTTTGTTGTTTTTTGTCATGTTTTTTTGGTGCCTGGAAACGACTTCCTTAGGTTGGACTTGGAAGAATTATTTTAGCAAATACACATTAGGTGCCTACACTGTGCCAGGCACAGTGGGTACAGGGAGCCAGCCAGCTGAGATCCAGAACTGAGTACACACCTCAGCTTGGTAAAGTGTTATCCACCTGTTCATTGTTCATTCCCTCATTCATCGAGAAATACTGAATAAGCACCCATGTGTGTCAAGCATGGCTCTGGAAATTTACTTACATTAAATCCCTTTATCTTCAAAATTACCACACAGGGTAAGTCTAATAACACCCACTTGACAGATGAAAAAACTGAGAGTCAGCATGGTGAAATCACTTGTTCAGGATCACACCTCAAGGAAGGGGTGGAGCTGGGCCTGAGCTCTCAACCCCTCTCACACCCTCCCCCATCCTGGGCTCCTGAATTCCCCAAGAAAGCTTTTCGTAACTGCTCTCTAAGAACCCTGAATGGAGTGCTTGTCTTTTCCTGGTTTCAGGAGCCATGAAACTGGTATTTCCTTAGCTCTTTACAAACTTAGATGGTTCCACCCTTGAGAGATACCTAAGCAGCAGCCTCCCATGACAGAGGGGGAAACCCAGCTGTTCTGGGGCCCTGGTGACGCTGGCCAGGTGCCAGCTATCCTCAGCCCCAGAGTAAAGCCAGAATGAGGGCTAGCAAACAGAAGATGGGGTGAGGGGTCAGCCATCAATCAGGACAGATGGGAGAAAACACCTGTGTTCTTGCCTTGTTTAGTGGATTTCGGAGGCCCAGAATCTGCTCTGCCCCTATTAGCTGAGTAAACGAATAGGCAAGCTATGTAGCTTTTCTGTTCCTCAGTTTCCGTATTTATAAAATGGAGATGATAAGCCCTACCTGTGAGGATTAAATGAAATCACGTCTTGCTGTATTCAACATGAATTTGCCAGGAATATGAAACGTGTGGCACAGGTATCTCCTCATCTTCTCCCCTGTACCCATGGCAGACCTCACTCATAGATCACAGACCCCTTGCAGGATCTCAGTTCCCCGACCAGGGATCAAACCTGGGAGCCGACAGTGAGAGTCCCAACCACTAGACCGCCAGGGAATTTCCCAAATTTAGTGGTTTAAAACAAACATTTTATTACATCTCCTGGTTTTGTGGGTTAGGAATTCAGGCAGGGGGCGGCGGGGCAGTACTTTGGCTCCACGTGGTATTACTGAGGTTGCTTGATTCAGCCAGCAGCGGGGCTCATCTGAAGGGTCCGTCAGCTTCACCCACATCCCTGGCAGCTGGGTGGAGACTGCTGCAAGGCTGGGCGCAGCTGGGCCGCTCTCCCTCTCCACGAGGTCTCGGGGCCTGTGCGCGTGATTTCACCGGCCAGTGTAGTGAGACCTGTCCACGCGGCAGCTCAAAACTCCAGCTGCCAGCAAGTAGAAGCTGCAGTCTCTCAAGGCCTGAGCCAGGACCCAGAAGGGCACCACTTCTGCTGTCTTCTGTCAAAGCAGTCACAGGCCCACCCAGGTTCAAGGGAAGGGGACCTCGACCCCACCTCTCCACAGGAGAAATGTCAGAGAATTTGCAGTCATCTTTAAACTGCTACAGCAGGGGAGATGAGGTTTGTCTGCCAAGCTCCGGAAATAATCAGCAAATCAACAGGGCCCTTCTTACCCCTCCCTAGGCACCCACTGTCCCCATATGTATTTATTCAGAAGCTTCTTTGTGCCAGGCTCTCTGGGCGACACAGAAATAAGACTTTCCTAGTCCCTGCCCTCCGGCAGCTCACAGCGGGTCTGGGAAAATGGGCCGTGTTCCATAAAGAAGTGAGAGGGCCAAGTGACTCGGCCAGGGGAGGTTCACGGGAGGGAAATATGGCTTCCGTGGCGGGATAGGGTGGGGCAGGTGGCCTCTGAGCTGCATTTTAAAGATGGCAACACTTTACAGCTGGACTCACATATCCCGCGAGAATTTATCAGATGCCTGCTGTGCACCAGGTACTGTCTTTGGCCCTGAGGATGCAGCAGTGGACAGAACATGGCTCCTCTTCCAAGAAGCTAACCATTCTGGTTGGGGAAGACTATTAATAGGCAAGGTTCTACATAAATAAAGAGCATAGTTTCCGATCCTGATAAAGGCTGTGAAGAGGATAAGGTGGGCTAAGGGGACCACGTGTAACTGGGGGGGGGGGGCGGGGGAAGGTTGTTGTAGGTGGGGTCTGTTGAGGCCCCCAGACGGCACTGGAGCAGGGATGTGATGGGCGCGAAGGTGCCAGCCAGGTGAGCGCCGAGGGCCGGGCAGGGTGTCCATCAGCGTCGGGGCCGGAGTGAGATAGCGGTGGTCGCAATTCTGTCTGAGGAACAGGGAAAGACCAGGGAGGATGGTTCCCCCTGGGCAGGGTGAGGGGAGGCAGGGCCAGCCAGCGAGGCTGTAGAGGCCCTGATGCGGAGTTTGCAATTAACTAGGGTTTGACTTGAGTTTGCTGGAAGAAGAACCCACCGACTGCTGTGCGGACAGTGAATTAGACGGCGTGGAATCGGGAGGCCAGTGAGGAGGCTGCTGTGATGCCCGCAGTGGTTTGGAGTGAGAGGAGTGGAAGTCGGGAGAAGGCTGGACCGCAGCTGGCCTGGGAGGCGCCCAGAGCATTTGCTGGTGGACAGATGAGGGTGTGGAAGGACTCTAAGAAGACTCTCGAGTTGGGGGCCTGCCTGTACTGGGTGGAGGGCCAGGGCTGCCATTTCCTGCAATAAGGAAACTGGGAGGAGGAATTTAGTCTGAGCAGATGGCATGGTTGTCATTTGAATTTTAGCTTCACTTTTTCAAGCAGCTATCATGGTAACCTTGCAACAGTTGTGGTTTAAAACAACGTCACCTGTGAGACAGGCTCTCCGGTGCCCGATCTGCAGCCAGGCAAACCAAGGCTGTGGTAGTTCCCGCCCAGTTCCCCACTTAGCAGGAGCAGAGGGGGGCGTGAACCCAAGGTCTAGCCGACTCCCAGCCCCTTGCCATACATTATAAGCCAGTGGTTCTCAACCCCACCCCACCCTACCCCAGGGGACATTGGGCAATGTCTGGAGACATTTAGGACTGTCACAACTGGAGAGGTGCAACAGTCTTCTAGTGGGCAGAAGCCAGGGATGCTGCACTGTTGTAGAACAGTCTCCACAACAAAGACTTACCCCATCCCAAATGTCAGGAGTGCTGAGGGTCAGAGACCCTGACATAGACTATCCAAGAGAGGCAAAGAACAGTGTGAGTGGGGATGGGAAGACGGGGGTGGGTGATTTTGGTGATGGGACTCGAATGAACAAAGGCACTGGGGCCAGACAGCCCAAATATGGGGTGAGAAGACATCCAGGTTGGCCAAGGGGTCATGTGGGGCATGCACAGTGAGAGGTGGGTTTGGACCAGATCCTGACAGGCCAGGGCAAGGAACCTGGACTCCCCTCAGGGGCAACAGGAGGGCCTGAGGGTCAAGCCCAGGGGAGGGGCACAATGGGAGAGCATGCTTTTCCTTCCCGTATCCCTCTCAGGAAAACGGCTGATAAATGTCCTCACACTAAGTGATAGATGATGGAAGATGGAACTGGTGACCCTTTCCTGGGCTATCTGTATTTTAATGATGACAAAGTGTTCAGCCAAAGAAGTGAAGCAATAATGGTGGAATTTCAGGCATCATCAGGATGAGTCCAGGCAGAGAAGCCTGCCAGTGAGTGATCTCAGCCTGGGCTGAGGAGGTCAGAGGCCTGGGCCAGATTTAGGAAGCCCAGGTAAGGAAGTGCACTGATTTTCCATCAAGTCAACATCCACAGAGCACTCAGGACTCCATGTCAGGCACTGGTAAGGGCTCCACCTGCACAAGGCCCCCACACCTGTGAGGACAGTTCTGTTCTACACAAGACCCAAGGCACTCAGGGCTTAAGTGGTAAGTCGTGGAGCTGGGACTTGAACTCAGGCAGTGCTGGTCTGGGGCCTGTATTCTTTATCTTGACCAGCCCAGGGAAATCATAATCATCACCATTTTAAGCTTTACATATAGTAATTCATTCACTCCTCACGACAATCCTGTCAGGTGGTACTATTATTGGCCCCACTTTACAGATTAGGAGACTGAGGCACAGAGCGGGAAGTAACTTGCCGAAGGTTACACAGCCGTCACGCTAGGACTGAAATCCAGGAAGTCCCACTTCGGAGCCCACGCTCCTTCCCACCATCCCACTGGAAGCCCAGGGCTTTGTGGGAGGGCAGAGGAGGGCCCAGGACAGCTGTGCACCTCCAGGCTGTTTCTGAGATTTCCCACTCTTGCGATGGGAGATTAACACTCTGGGAATTGTAGACACCAGGGATGGGGTGGGTGGTGGGGAGGGACCAAGGAAGAAAATACAGGACACATTCTTGGCTTGAGGCCAGTTGAGAAAGTTAAAGAAAAGACCAAGAAAACTCTCCTTTGGGGGCCTGGTGCTATTTTGCAAGGTGTTGCCTTTCTCCTCAGCTGTATTTGCTTTGCCAAACTGGAACGCTTTTCTGAAATACAGCAGCCTAGGAGGCCCGGGGCTGTTTGCCAAAGGGACGGGGCCAGGGCAGGCGGGGAAAACAGAGGGCAGAGCTCTGTGTCGCCCCAGAGGCCCACCTTGTCTGCCTGCTCCTGGGAGGATCTGCCAGGAAGCTGAGAAGGCAAGAAAGGGCCAGACAGAGAGAGAAAAGGTGGAAAAAGGACTGGGCCAGGAATCAGGAGGCAGGTAACCTCCCTGATTCCGCTTCTAAGCTGATGATTCCCAAGTGTGTACCTCCTCAGACCCCCGCCACAGGCTGGGTTCATATATCCACCTGCTCACTCACTGGGCCACTTGGATGTTTCATTAGCATCTCAAACTTGTCCCAAACCAAACCATCACTCCATCCCTGATCATTCCCCGGGCTCTGCAGCCCAGCAAGTGGTGCTCAGGGCAAGAGTCCAGGAGTCATTCTTCTTTCCCTCATGCCCCACATCCTATCTATCAGCACCTCCTGTAGGTCTGCTGTCAAAATGTACCCCACATCTGACCCCACTTCTTGCCACCCCCATCAGCCCAGTTCAAATCACCAATCATTTCTAACCTGCTCTCTCATCTACCCTTGCTCTTCCACAGTCCATCTGCACACAGTGGCCAGAGTGGTATTGTAAGGCTATAAATCAGATTGTATGACTCCACTGCTCAGAACTTCCCCCTGGCTTCCCATCACACTAGAAATAAAAGCCACACTTCTCATCACGACCTCAAGATCCTGTCTGATCTGGTCCCTGCTTACCTCTCCTTCTGCAACAACACCCCCTTCCCTCCCCCGTCACTCCTGCTCACTGAGCGTTAAGCATGTGGCCCTGCTGTCCGTGCCTTCTACGTTGTCTCCTCTCTCTGGAATGGTCTCCCCGCAGAACTTCCCATAGCTCCCTCCTTCCCATCATTTTTGTCTTATCTCCTTGGAGAGACCCTCTACGACCACCATGGATAATCACTCCCTGTCCCTTTTTTTCTGTAAAAAAAAAATGCATAAAACCTCTCATATTCTGAAATGATCAGGTTTATTGATTGTCTTTCCCCTGTAGAATGTCAGCAACTTGAGATCAAGGACTGAGTCTCGTTCCCTGTCGTGTCCTCAGCACAGGAGTAGGTGCTCAGCGTGTGTTTGTTCACTAGGGAATGAAGAAGCTCCGAGGGGGGTCATGGCAGGCCGGTTGCAGGCCCTCTCTGCACCGTGGTTCTGTTGTGAGGAAAATGAGGCACCTGAGCTTCACCTGCAAGACCCCTTCACCTCTAACACGGGCTGTGACTCTCTGATTGTTCAGAACCATGAAAGCCCAGATGGAAGATCAGCAATAGATGCAAAAGAAAAATGATAAAGATGTAATTTTCTGGGACTTCCCTGGTGGCGCAAGTGGTTAAGAATCTGCCTGCCAATGCAGGGGACACGGGTTCGATCCCTGGCCTGGGAAGATCCCACATGCCGCGGAGCAACTAAGCCCATTGCGCCACTACTGAGCCTGCACTCTAGAGCCCACATGCCACAACTACTGAGCCCGCATGCCACAACTACTGAAGCCCGTGCGCCTAGAGCCTGTGCTCCGCAACAAGAGAAGCCACCGCAATGAGAAGCCCATGTGCCACAAAAAGAGTAGCCCCTGCTCACTGGAACTAGAGAAAACCTGCGTGCAGCAACGAAGACCCAATGCAGCCAAAAATAAATAAATAAATAAATTTATTTTTTTTAAAAAAAGATGGAATTTTCTACAGATAGTAAAGGAAGGAATGGGAGCCCCAGGAGAGTCGAGGTGTGAGAAGTATCGGTGGGAGAGCTGGGTTCGAATCCCATGCCCGGACCATTTACCTGCTGAGGGATCTTAGCCAAAGCAGTTTGCTCTTCAAAACCTCAGTTTCCTCCTGCATAAAATGGCTACAATACTCCAAACCCTACTAACTTTGCAAGGTCACAGGGAGGGTCAAACAAGAACACATTATACGGGTTAGGGTTTTATAAACAAGCACGTGGTAAAAAATAAAATAAAATCCAGCAAATCTTTACTGAATGTCTGGCAGCCAGACATTGTGCTGGGACGTGGGGGTGCCATGGGGAGTGGCCCTGGCCTTCAAAGAGGAGGATAATCACATAGACAGATGTGCGCTCATCAGTAGTGAGGAGTGGGGGTGGGGTGTCCTCTGAGACCCTAGTCTGGGGGTGCATCAGGGAGGGCTTCCCTGAGGAAGTGCCATTTGGGCTGGGAGATGGAGGATAAGCAGGAGTTAAATAGGTGAAGGGGTGGAATGAGGGCTGGAAAGCGTGTTCCAGGCAGACGATAAAGCTCGTGCAAAGGCCCTGAGGTGGGAAGGAACGCAGAGAATGCAGGGCACTCAAGGAGAACCGGTGTGGCTGCAGAGATTGAGTGGAACATGCAGCAGAAGGAGCTGGGGAGGTGGGTGGGGGCCAGATCCTTCAGGGCCTTCTAGGGTGTTGGAAGGATTCTGTCTTTAACCCAAGGGCAGTGTGACCTCAAAGGGGCTTTCTTGGGGGAGGTGGCAGGTAATGACATGATCAGATTTGTATTTTGAAAAGGCATCTCCGGCTATTGTGAGGAGAAAAACTGGAAGGTAGCAGGGTGAATGTGGGAAGACAGTTGAGAGGCTCTACACACATCCTAGCAAAAGCTGCTAGAGCTACAACGAGGGGCAGGAACTTGCATGTGCTGTGTTCTGGAGGGTAGTTTCTGCAGGGCCATTGGCAATCTGAGCACAATAGTAACTGTGTGGACACCTCAGTGAAGTAGCTCTGCTGTGACAAATCAATCCTACAGAAATGCTGGCACAGAAGTTCAAAGATAGACCAGGTGTACAAGATGTTCATGGTATCACTGCTTAAAATAGTAAAAATTAGAAACAACTCAAATGGACACTAATAGGGGGCTTGTTAAATAACTTGGACAGAACCATGCAATGGTACTATATAGCTGGTAAAAAGAATGAATTAAGTTCATCTGTACTGATAGAGAAAAATAGACACAATACATTGCTAAGTGAGGAAAAAAACAGGTTACAGAACAGCATATATATTATCAAACCATCAATTTTTAAATTTTTTACACTTCACTTACAGTTATTACAAAATATTGGCTATATTTCCCATGTTGTACAATACATCCTTGAGCCTATCTTACACCCAATAACATATACCTCCCCCTCCCCCATCCCTGTATTCCACCCTGCAACTCGTAACCACTAGTTTGTTCTCTATATCTGTGAGTCTGCTTCTTTTTTGTTCTGTTCACTAGTTTGTTGTATTTTTGAGATCTCACATATAAGTGATATCATACAGTATTTGTCTTTCTCTATCTGACTTATTTCCCTTAGCATAATGCCCTCCGAGTCCATCCATGCTGCTACAAATTCAAACCATCAATTTTTTAAGTTTATATCCTCCTCCTGTTTCTGTTTACAGAAAGGCTGGAAGATTGCACCCCACTAAACCACTGGCAATCTCTGAAGTAAAAGAATAGAGGGAGATTTTCACTCTATTGTTTGAATTATTTTTTACAATGGATATGTTTTTTTAAGAAAAACAGATGTTTCTTTTAAAATATTAGATGCTATAAATGAGATGGCTTCATCCATCACCACCCCACGATCACCTCCATCCCACTGTCCTTACCTCCTCCACCACCATCACCATCACCACAATCACCACCACCATCGCCACCATCGCCATCACCACCACTACATCACCATTACCACCATCACCACCATCACCATCACCATCACCACCATCACCACCACCATCACCGCCATCACCACCATCACCACTACTATCACCACCATCACCATTACCACCATCACCACCATCACCATCACCACCACCATCACCACCATCACCATCACCACCATCACCATTACCACCATCACCATCACCACCATCACCATCACCACCATCACCACCACCATCACCGCCATCACCACCATCACCACTACTATCACCACCATCACCATTACCACCATCACCACCATCACCATCACCACCACCATCACCACCATCACCATCACCACCATCACCATCACTACCATCACCATTACCACCATCACCATCACCACCATCACCATCACTACCATCACCATTACCATCATCACCACCATCACCACCATCACCATCACCACCATCACCACCGTCACCATCCCCGTCACCACCATCACCACCACCATCACCACCATCACCACCACCACCATCACCACCACCATCACCGCCATCACCACCATCACCACTACTATCACCACCATCACCATTACCACCATCACCACCATCACCATCACCACCACCATCACCACCATCACCATCACCACCATCACCATTACCACCATCACCATCACCACCATCACCATCACCACCACCACCACCACCATCACCACCACCATCAACATACCATCATCACCATCACCACCATCACCACTCTCCTCACCTGCCCCACCCGCTTCACCCAAGAAGTAGACAGTTCAACACAGTGCTTCTGAGCACGGAATTTAGAGCAGCACTGCCCAATAGAAATATATATGAGCCACATATATAATTTAAAATTTTTGAGTAGTCACATCAAGAAGTAACAAGAAAAGTGAAATTAATTTTAATGATCTATTTTATTTAATTCAGTATGTCTAAAATAACATTTCACCATGTAATCAATGCAAAAAATATTAACGTGATATCTTACATTCTCTGTGCCATACCATACCTTCAAAACCTGCTGTGCATTGAATGCCCACAGCACATCTCAGTCCAGGCTAAACTTACTTCCAGGGCTCAACAGCCACATGTGGTTGGAGCCTCCCCTATCGGACAGCACAGCCCTAGAGCCACACTGCCTGGGTTTGTATCCCAGCTTCAACACATCCTTGTTGTGTGTCTGTGGGCGGGTTACATAACCAATCTGGACTCACCTTCCTCATCTGTAAATTGGGAATAAGAGCAGAGTCGTCATGAAGATTAAATGAGTTAACATTCAAATGAGGTTTACTCCGGTGCCTGGCACGTAGGCAGTGATGCATAGTGTGAGCCGCTGTCAGTCTTCCAGAAAACTGGAAGAAGTTCAGAGGCTGTGGTTCCACATGTGGGAACCATTGGAGAGAATGAGACGCATAAGGGCTGGTGTAGCCGGAGGTACTTTAGACTTCATGGCGGAGAAGGGAGTTTAATCAGGCATTTGCCTGGGAGAAGGAAAGTGGAGAGGGCTTTGTGGAGAGGAGAGAGGAGAATGGTCAGGGTAGACACAGGCCAGGGTCTGGTTAGGCGAGAGGGTATTGGTTGAGGGGCAGAGGGAGGAATGGGGCAGTGCTCAACAATGGGGGAAGGGCCAAAAAGCAGGCTGAGGGACCCCAGCAATCATGTCTCCAGAACCTTCATCAGAGAGATGGGAACACTGAGGCCAGAGAGGAAAAGTGACTTATCCAGGGATCCTTGCAGGCCCAGCCGGGGCTCGGCCACACATGCTGCCCATCGTGCACTTCTCAGAGCACCCAGGCCATCCACGCCTCTGCCTCTGAAGCCAGGTCACACCTCAAGCCAACTGAGATGGGCAGGTGCAGCTTCTCTTCTCGGCCATGCAGAGAAAATTCCTGTGGCTCCCCAGGGCTCCCATCCCAAGGTCTCAACACCCAGAGAACTGAACCAACTCCCTCTTGCCAGAGTTAATGGTGAACGCACCTCTTCGCAGGGTGGGCAAAGAAACTGGCCTCCAGGCTGCAAAGACCCCCAGACTGTCGAAGCGCAGGAGTGTATGTCAAGGATTCAATCATCTCTGTTCTCTGGTCAGTAATTAACTAGGCCTCATCTGGGCAGTGATAAGCACGTTGGGTCCATTAGCTGGGAGCACGCTGTACGCACCACTCCTCTGGGGATCACACCCAACTGTTTGCTCCGGGAAGTGGGTGGCAAGCCTGGCCAGCCCCCGTCTCCAGGTGACTGGCCTTGAGGCGGTGCTGCTCTGGATAGGAGACCCAGGCCTCCCCTGGACTGACCGGTGGGCAGTGGGCAGGCAGCTCATTCACCAATGGCCTAGGCCATTCCCACCGAGAAGGTAATGGCCAAGGCCACCCAGGGGGCAGAGGCAGCTCCTGGTTGGTGCAGCCCTCTGCAAAAGTCATCCATGAGGAATGTTGCTTGCTTTTGTCATTTGAAATAAGATCTCCAATCAATTGGTCAGTGCCATGTAGGTTGGTAAATATTTTGAATATCACTCCAGATAATGCAGAATCATAGCTTGGGAGATTATCATGAATTAACCCATCAAATGACTTAGATAGCCCTCTTTGCTTCCAGAATAATATTCATCTCACCAGTTGTTTTGAGAATTTGCTGAGATTTATCACGTAAAGGCTTAGCACCTGACATAGAGTAAGCCCTCCATCCATGGAAGTATGCTGTATTGTTGATATAAGTTGTTGCTCAGCTGGGTCTGCCCTTTCTAGAATATTCTATACCCCAGCATTTCCCAAAGGGTGCCCAGTAGCACTCTAGGCCCATGAGAGGCTCCACTATAAAAAAAAAATTCTAAGGTCAAGTAAATTTGGGAAACTGCAGATACTTGGAGATTCACAATGTGCATTGACTAGTAAAAGATCGTTGAAAGCCTGCAGTACAGAAATAAGATTAGCATTGTTTAACCCCTAAATCTCAGGGTTCCAAATCTATCTGACCACGGGACTCTCTTGTTCTGGTAGGAGAGTCAGGCGGGTGGGTTAACATCGATGGGCATCGTCCAGAATTCACTTTGGAAACATCTACTCTTCCTGGCCAAAAACAAGATAGGATGGTCAAGTAATGATAGATGATAGATGTACTTGTGTGTCTCTGTGTGTGTGGGTGTGTGTGTATGTTTCATCTGCAAACTGGTCCTGAGGGTCATTTTCAAAGAGGGACCCATCATTTGTGCATGACATGGAAGGCGGACCAAGCCTTCTGAGATGTGTAAGCTCCCAGATGGACAGCGAGTTTACACCATGCTCGTCTTAGTCTCACCTCCTTCCCTTGTGGAAGATGCAAAGTGATGTCAGGCAGTGTGAGGTGGGGTCAACCCGGGAAGGCTTCCTGGAGGAAGGGAGTGTTGAGCCAGCTCTTTTTTAGGAGGGGTGAGGCCCAGATGGGCAGGGAGAAGGGTGGAGGTGAAAATGGCACTCCCCTTGAACACTTGGCACCTTCCACACCATGCAGAGCCATGTCAAAGCCCAGCTTTGGCGCTCTGTCCTGGCTTCCTCCCCTCCCAGGTCTAGAACCGCCTCCTGAGTCAGCTCTGGGCTTCCTGCTAGGGGGTGGGTCCCCTTCCTGCTCTGGGAAGGGAGACCCCCTTCCTGCTCTGGGAAGGGAGGCTTAGCTTTAGGACTCCAGGGTCCCCTCCTTCCCTCCTCTGGGGCAGGGACAATGCACAGCCCGAAAAGGACGGAGAGTGCAAGGTTCCGTGTCTGCTCTTCTCCACCAGGGAAGCATGACCTCAGCCCCGGGGATCAACCCCGGGCTCCACCCTCTCACCATAGTCTCTCCCCCAAGGGAAAGTGCAGGCCGAGGAGGGAGCCCTGGGAGTGGGACCCCGACCCAGGCTGGAGGCAGGACCAGAGAGGGCTTGGGCTTCACCAGAGGCCCCAGAGCTGGGCCTGGGAGTGAGAGGTGAGCAGGAAGCGGCTGGTGGGAGAGGCCCAGTGAGCACAGGTGCTGGCAGGGCTCCTCCACCCCAAGCCCAGGGGAGTGGTCTGAATCCCTCCCTCTCAGCTGACAGGGCAGGGCCAGGAGCGCGTGTAGGGACCTGGAACTGAAACTCAGCAGAGAGTACGCACCCCAGGGACCCTTGCCCAGGTGGAACCCCAGCAAGCCCCAAACTACCCTGGAACCAGCCCTGCCCAGGGCCGTGCTTCCCAGAAAGGGGGCCAAGGCAGAAATCACAGAGCCCTGGCAGAGGGAGAGGGCTCTGGGGCCAGCCAGAGGGACACGTTTTCTGAGTGTCTGTTAGGTTTCAGGCCCTGAGCTTGGTTCCGGGAACAAAGTAGGGACCCTAACCAGGCCTGGCTTCTAACGGGCTGTGTGGCCTTAGCCAAGTCACTCAACTTCGCTGAGCCTCAGTTGCCTCAACTGTAACAAGGTATTCCTAACCTCCCCCCACACCTGGCTTGCTGAGAAGTTTAACTGACCTAAACCTTGTGCTGTAAGGTATGTGACACCCTGCAAACAGCAGGTGCTCAATAAAGTTGCTGTGTCAGCTGGCCCAAATCTGCCTCGACCTGTCTCTAGATGGGAATCCCAGAGCTCTCTGGGTACCCCCGGCAGGAACTGCCCTACCCCTCTCTGGTGCTCAGTTCTGTCCTCTCTGAAATAGGGTCATAGTGCCTGTGCTGGCTACTTCCTAGGATCAAATGAGAAAGACCTTGAACCCATTAAAAAGGCCTTCCCTGGGGCAGAGAAGGGACAGCACAAGCAATGATTTTCAAACTACAGGTCACGACCCATTTTGAGCCCAATGTAGCTGCAGCAGCCAGGATTTTTTTTCTTTGTGGACTAGAAAAAACAATATTGAGGGCTTCCCCGGGGGCGCAGTGGTTGAAAGTCCGCCTGCCGATGCAGGGGACACGGGTTCGTGCCCCGGTCCAGGAGGATCCCACATGCCGCGGAGTGGCTGGGCCCCTGAGCCACGGCCGCTGATCCTGCGCGTCCGGAGCCTGTGCTCCGCAACGGGAGAGGCCACAATGGCTAGAGGCCCGCGTACCGCAAAAAAAAAAAAAAAAAAAAAAGAGTAAAACAATATTGAGAGCATCTCACGTGGTACAGATATGTTTTTAGCTCATGAAATCTGTACTCCAGTTAAATTTTGATATCACGTGTGTTTACTGAGTTAGAATGTGAAATGTCTGGTTTTCTGTGGGTGAGGAAACATTGGAAAGCCACTGGGAATCATTAAGAACACAGGTCTGGGACTGGATGGATCTGGGTTTGAATCTTGACACTGCCCCTTACTCATGGAATGACATTGGGCAAGGCAGTCTAGCTCTCCGTGCCTCAGCTTCCTCACCTGTAAAGCGGGGATAAAAATAACCCAGACCTTTTTTAAAAAGGACTGTTGGGAGAATTAAACAAAGTCCTTAGAATGGCCTGGCAGGTGGCTCAGTGAATATTAGTGATTGCCATCAGCCTCAGGCAGATGATAAAGTGAGGCCTCGGAGGAGGTGGCCTCTGAAAGTGGAGAAGGGGTCTTCAGCCCCCTCCACTGGAGAAGGTCATTCCAGCCCTGCACTCCCATTTCTCAGATGAGAAGACTGAGGCCCTGAACCAGGGAGATGAGCTGGAATCTCACCTCCCGCCTCCCAGGCTAGGCCTCTTAACTGTGAGGCTGGTCTTTTAACTGCCTCTTAGGGTCGAAAGAGCACTTAACTCTGGTTTTCTGATCTGTAACATAGGGCAGTAAATGACCAACCCCACAAGGTGGACTAAATGCAACTCCACATGCAAAGTGTTTCCACAGCGCCTGACACAGAGTCAGTCTCAGCAAGTGTTAGCTATTTTCACTCACAATATATTGCTCAATTTTTTTTAAAGGCAGGTTCTAAAACAATGTCTACAGTAAGAGTTCATTGTGTAAAAGAAAAAGAAAAAAAGAAACGTGTGTGATCTGTGTGTAATTCCCAGGAATTGATCATTTCTACATGGTGGGGTGACCCATACGTCTTTGCTTTTAGTTTGTTGTATCTAAAATGTCTAGTTCCTAATTTTTCTAACAGCTAATGTGTATCTTTTTGTGAAGAAATAAAGAGGGGCTTCCCTGGTGCCACAGTGGTAAAGAATCCGCCTGCCAGTGCAGGCGACACAGGTTTGATCCCTGGTCCGGGAAGATCCCACATGCCATGGAACAACTGAACCCATGTGCCACAACTACTGAGCCTGTGCTCTAGAGCCCACGAGCCACAACTACCGAAGCCCGCATGCCTAAAGCCTACGCTCCACAACAAGAGAAGCCACCGCAATGAGAAGCCTGCACACGGCAACGAAGAGTAGCCACTGCTCGCTGCAACTAGAGAAAACCCACGCACGGCAATGAAGACCCAACACAGCCAAAAATAAATAAATTAATTAATTAATTAAATTTAATTTTTAAAAAGAAGTAAAGAAATTATTTTTATTAACCTATAGAATAACTACTAGCCAACTCAGCTGACTCATGTGACATGCCGCCTTCCACCGAAAACCACCAGGTGTGTCATTGTGGTTTGGGGCACCAGAGCCCTGAGAAGCGGCCCGCTTCCCATTTTCTTTTTCTCATTTGTTCATTGTTTTCTTTTTCTCGTTTGTTTGTCATGACAGCTGATGACTTACTGGTGGCATTCTGTGTAACAAGCACATGGCCAAAGATTGCAACTTTCATACACGGAGGGAGGGAGGGCAGGTGGCAGAGGCATGCAGTAGTTCAGCAGGCCATAAGTCCTGGCATCTCCTGTGTACAAACTGGGGTTGCCAGTGGAGAGGGATAAAGGTTGGGGACAGATACTTTCCAGGACTTGGATGCGAAACCATGGAGGGGACCCGTGGATGGGGGTAGTGGGCAGTGAAGCAAGAGGGGTGGGAAAAAGCAGTGCGGGTTCAGAGGCTGCTTCCCAGCTGACTGGCCCTCTTCCAGGGCCTTCCCACGAGGTCATCTTACTCTAAGCGGCAGTGTGTATGTGTGTGTGTGTGTGTGTGTGTGTGTGTGTGTGTGTATGTGCCTGTGCATGTGTTGGGGGTGCTAAAGGCAGCAGGGAGGAGGTGATATTTGGCCAAGAAAGGGATATGGAGTTTGAGGAAGAGTCCATTTTGTCCATTGAGTGTGGAGAAAGCTGGACCCAAAATGGACCCTTTAAAACAGGCATGTGCTTTGGTGAGGCTCTAGTGTGGAGGGTTACCACAGGTATCCAGAAATTACCCCCTTCCCAGCACCCTGGTGGCCCGTCCTTCCGTTATAGCACATTTGCTCTGCACTGTCATGGCCCACTGCAGTACCGTCTCGCACCCCCCAGGGCCGTGCCCCTTGAGGCCTGGCACAGGGTCTGCTTCCATCTCAGGCTAGCCCAGCTCCGGGCACATGGCCTGGCAAGTCACAGGTGCTCATCACAGGCCAAATGAGAGCCTGAGTCTGAAGATGAATGAGGTCTGGGTGGCAAGTGACTCACTCAAGCCTGAGGCTGGGGAGACCCGGCTTCCGGTTTCTCCTTGAGCTCGCCCATGACCTGAGCCTGGGCGGTTCATGGAACATGTGTCTGGCTTCCGTCCCGTCCGCTCAGTGGGGTTAGTGGAACCCACCTCCATCTCTTTCCTGCTTGGAAGAGGAAGAATTGGGAAAAGGGTTTCTACAGAGCTGAGGGGAAGAGAGAGGACATGGGACACATTCCAAATGGACACAACATGCAAAAGGAAGGCCGCCAGCACATGCCTGGTCACTTTGGGGAAATCAGCAGCAGCTGGGAGGCCAGACAGTGAGGAGAGGCTGGCTGGGGCCTGGGATGCCAGGTTCAATGGTTTGGCTTGAATCCGTAAGCAGGAGGAGGCCAGGAACCATATCTGAGAAAATAGGACCAGACTCAGTGAAGAATGCTGAGACACTGAGCTCAGTTTATTGTACCAGGAAAAAGGGGTCTAAGTGGCTGCCAGGACAGTCCTTGGAGGACACTCTTCCAGAGGAAATTTCTCCCCACTTCCTGAATCTCTGCGGGCAATAGAGATGTAAATGTCAACAGTGCCTCCTGCTGGAAAGCCCCAGCATTACAACATCTCTGTCCTGGAGGTAAGAAATAGCAAGGAAGGGGGATATGTTCTAGAATGTTCGAGCTGGAATAACACAGGCCAGTAACTATTACTGCTGCTGCTGCTTTTCTGGATTGCTGATTGTGTCCCAGGTGCTGTGCTAAGTACACCTCTTATATTATCTCATTTAACCTTCACAACAAACCTATGAGATAGGAATTATAATTCACCCTATTTTTCGAATGAGGAAACTGAGGCAGAAAGGATAAATTACTCTTTCTGAGGTCTCAAGTTAGTTTGTAGCAAGATTAGCTTTCTAGCCCAGGTCTCTCTGACTCAAAAACCTATGGTTTTATTATCTACATTCTTGGCATGCCTGTCAAGTCCAAGGGTGATAGAGAGATTTTCCCTTTGTATCATCTCCACTTGGCTGGTAAAACCCTGGGTTGAGAAGGATTCTGAGTGTCATGATGAATCAATGATGTCCGCCAGGGATGCTGCAAGGGATGTGGCAGAGTGTATGTCAAGTATGTTTTCATCTCTGATATAGTCTAACCTACCATGTAGAGTGATTTTTTTCAGTGCTCCCAAGAAAGGGGTTAGGGCTCAATCTTATTTATTTATTTATTTATTTATTTAATTTTTGACTGCATTGGGTCTTAGCTGCAGTATGCGGGATCTTCGTTGTGATATGCAGATCCTCTGCTGTGGCACGTGGGCTCCTTGTTGTGGCGTGCAGGTTTCTTTCTAGTTGCAGTGCATGGGTTCTCTAGTTGTGGCACACGGGCTCCAGAGTGCATGGGCTCTGTAGCTGCAGCACTTGGGCTCTCTAATTGTGGCCTGCATGCTCAGTAATTGCGGCCCACGTGCTCAGTAGTTGCGGCACGCGGGCTTAGCTGCCCTGAGGCATGTGGGATCTTAGTTCCCCAGCCAGGGATCTAACCCGCATCCCCTCCATTGGAAAGCGGATTCTTAACCACTAGACCACCAGGGAAGTCCCAGGGCTCAATCTTCTGACCTCTATCTTCGCTCATTTACTCAGTGACCTAAAAGGCATCTCAAACTTATCATGTCCAAACATGAGAACTTGATGTACACCTCCGAGCCATCCTCCCACCACCTTCCCCATCTAAGCAGCAGGCATCACTGGTCTCTGTTTGCTCAAGCCAGAAGCTCTGGTATCACCCTTGACCCTCTCTCCTTTTCACACCCCATAACCAATCTTTCAACAAATCTCATTGGTTCTACCTTTGAAATATATCCAGAATCCAACTGCTGCTCATCACCTCCACAGCTCCCAGCACCATCATCTGCCCTGGACTGGCGTAGCAGCCACCTAACCAGTCTTGCTACACACACCCACCCTTACCCTCTACACTCTAGTCTACACTGCAGATGAAATCCATAGGCCTTCCTGGTTTTCAAACTACTTTTACATAAGTTACACACACACACAGTAAAAAAGGACAGGGAATTATCACCCCCACTCAACAGATGAGAAAAACTGAGAACAGTGATGTAATTGACCCAAAGACACACAATGGGGAAGCTGCAGACCAGGCTCCTACCACTATCCTGTACACTGCCTTGGCGCTCCCAGACGTGCTGCTCCAACTCCCAGAGCTTCCTATGGGCACATCTGAGGGTAACCCTCCCCAGAGGGTGCAGGAGGTCCAGTAAGGAGAATGTCAAGGAAGTTGGGAGAAATGGCCTTCTCTCTACCTTGGAGTGCTTCCAGAAAGCTCTCCGTCCAACACAACTTCTCACAGTCAGGGTCACTTTCTTTTGGTGTGTGGTTCCCCCTGGTGCTCACGCTTGTGAAATGCAGTTGATTTTCTAAGCTTTTGGGGGATCCAGTGCGCTTGAAGGGTGGAGGTCCTACCTGGGGCTCTTCTGACTGCCCTCTCAGAGGAGCTCCCTCCCAGATAGCCTTCTGTTCCTTAGAGACCAGAGTGTGTGTCCAAGTGGGTGAGGGCCATGCTGCTCCTTTCAAAGCTTACCCATCCACACCTTCTCATGGGAGTCCAATTTGGTACAACTTTTCTGAAAGCAGTCGTAAAAAAAAAAAAAAAATTAAGATTTAAAAACAGGTTTTAAATGACATGCTCATTATATAATGCTAAGTGAAAAACTAGTACCAAAATGTGTATAAAAATACCTATCTATGTACACATAAATCAAAGATAGACACACAAATGACAGCAGTGAGTCTCTTTAGGGAATGAGATTGTGTTTTTAAAATTTTCTTTATAATTTTCTACACCTAGCGCATTTTACTTTTCTACAGTAAAATTTTACAAAACAAAAAATAATAATAAAGCCCTTTCTACCTGGTGTCCTGCCCCTGTTGCCTGCTGCAAGCTGGTCGGAATTCAGTGAAGAATGGGCAAGTTGAAGATTTGTCCACTGGTGGGCACATATGTGCATTCTAATGGGAACTTCTGGACACCATGCCTTATCCATGCATTTCAGAGTCCTGGCAGCGAGCAGAGAGGGAGGAAGGGGTTCCTTGGGGACCCAGAAACCTTAGGTCCCAGAAACAAAGAAACAGGGAACCCAAAAGAAAGATTATAACCAAGATTCTCAGGCAGCAAGAGAAATACAGGTTGCAGAGAGATCGTGTATACGAACATGCCCTGGATCAGAGAGGTAACTTGTATGCTCAAGGTCACACAGCAGACGTTGACAGAGTGGGTTTAGTGTTCAGGCCACCTAATTCCAATTCCTGGGTTCTTTCCCCACACCAGCAACCCGGAACTTTCAGAAAACTCCCGTACAAATGCAAATTAGCACAACAGTAAGAAAACACTATTGGCAAAAAAAATTTAAGTTTGACGAGATCAAAGGTTGAGAAGGATGTTGGGGAGAGGAGAATCTCATGTATACTACAGATAGGAAATAGATTGGTTCAGTCCTGTGAAGAGCAATTTGCAATATCTGTTAAATTATGACATGTACACACCCCGTGACCCAGTAGATCTACATCTCTGTTATCTACCCCAGGGAACATCTGCCCAAGCATGCATGGTGTACAAAGGTGATCGTGGAGGCTGTTTGTCATCGTGAAAAAAGTAAAAACGTTCTAAATATCCATCAATTGGAGATCAGTTAAATAAAATATGGCATATCCAGACTGTGAAATACTTTGAGCAATGAAGAAAAAAAAAGGTTTCTATGTACCAATGTGGAAAGTTCTCTACGAAGTTTTGTTGAGTGAAAAATGCCAGAAGCAGGTTGCAAAATGATAGAGTAGGACAATTTATAGAAAACAATGTATAGAAAAACGACGCACAAAGACACACATATATTTTCTATGGGTTCAGGAAAAATCACCCCCAAACTGATCATAGCAGTTACCTTGGGTGTGTATGGCGGGTGAGGAGCGGAGGAGAAAGGACAGAGGGTTATGTGTTAGAAGGAAAACGTATTCATCTATTGCGTGTGTAATTAAAAATTCATTATTAAAAATAAACAGATACGAGAGAAAGAAAAAATAAAAGGGAGGAAGGAGACCCCAGGAGGATATAGCACACAGTAGGTCGGCAAGGGGGCGGATGGAAGAAGCGGGTGGGAGCCAAGGCTCCGGCGCGGAGATGTGCGGATCTGGGGCCTCAGGTGCCCGCCTGGCCGCCTCCACTTTCCCAGAAGGAGGGGCGGGCCGCCGGGTCTCTGCATGCGCAGCCTCGGTCCCTGCATGCCCGCCGGCCTGCACACCTGGGAACCGCTGTTGAGTGCCTGGGGGCTTTCCCAGGCCGGTAAGGAGCGATAAAGGCAGGTTTGGAATGAGCCTGGCTGTTCTTACAGGAAAGGGACAGGGTGTTCTCGGATGAAAGCGATCCTGCCCCTTCTCCCCCACTCCCTCTGCGCCCCGCCCGGGCCCATCGAATGGGGCAGCGCCAGACTTGGAGTCCTCTCACCTCAGGGCCAGAATGTTCCAGCGCCCCTCAGCCCGAAGCAGGAGAGGTTGAGGCCAGAAGGGAAGGAGGAGGGGCCTAGACAAAGATTAAGGGTTGAGCCAAGATGGGTAACCACGGCCTCTTTCCAGGCTGCCACGAGCTCCTGGGTTCAAATGCCAGCCCCACCTCCCTCTACCTGTGTACCCTTAGGAACGCTTACCCCCTCTTTATTTGAGATATAATCCACCTACTATAAAATTCACCCTTTTAAAGTGTACAATGTTTAATATATTCAGAAAGTCATTGCAACCATCACCACCAATTCCAGAACATTTTAATCACCTGAAGATAAAACACCCATAGCCACTAGCAGCCACTCCCCCATTCTCCTGCCTCCCCCCAGCCCCTGGCAACCACTAATATACTTAATGTCTCTATAGATTTGCCTATTCTGGACATTTCATATAAATGGGATACACAGGGACTTCCCTGGAGGTCCAGTGGTTAAAGACTTCGCCTTCCAATGCAGGGGGTGAGGGTTCAATCCTGCTCGGGGAGCTGAGATCCCACATGCCTTGGGGCCAAAAAAACAAAAAAAAACATAAAATGGAAGCAATATTGTAACAAATTCAATAAAGACTTTAAAAATGGTCCACATTTAAAAAAAACGGGATATACATGTGGAATACAACATGTGGCCTTTTGTGTCTGGCTTCTTTCACTTAGCATAATGTTTTCAAAGTTCACCCATGTTGTAGTATGTATCAATACATACTTCCTTTTATTACTGGGTAGCATTCCGTTGTATGAATATACCACATTTTGTTCATCCTTTCATCAGTTGATGGAAAGTTGGGCTGCTTCCAGTTTGGGGGCTACTATGAAGAATGCTGTTCTGAACATTCATGTACAGTTTTTGAGTGGACATGTTTTCAGTTCTCTTGGGTATGTACCTAAGAGTGGAATTGCTGAGTCATATCATAACTGTATATGTAACCTTTTCAGGAACCACCAGAATGTGTTCTACAGCAGCTGTACCTTATTATATTCCCATTAGCTCAGTCTCTTAACCTTTCTGACCCTCAGTTTCCCATTGGCAAAGCATCAGTATTGATACTTACCTTATAGACTGGCTGTAAGAGTTAGCTGAGATAAAGTAATGAAAGCAGTAGCACACAGCAGGTGCTCAATAAGTGGAATTATTATAATTAGAAAACCTATAGGATTCTGAGCCTGTTCCTTTTGATTCCCTTCAAATCTGACTGGCCATCTACTCCACATTATCCCCATTTATTTACCTACTTCTTGAATTTCCCTTCAATTAACTTTACTGTGGAGCAAAGTTCCTGCTGCCTACGCTCTCTGTTTCTCTCCCTCTCTCTCTCTCTCTCTCTCTCTCTCTCTCTCATACACACACACACACACACACACACACACACACACACCATTTAATAAAGGACTAAGCCAAGCTAAGTGGAAAAGTAAAAATTCTCCCACCCTGCAACTTGTATGTTAGACCTGGAATCAATTACTATGGTGGTTCTCAAAGTGTGGAACCCAGACTGGCAGCACCTGGGAACTTGTTAAAATGCAACTCCTCAGGCCCCACCTCAGAGATGCTGAATCAGGGACTCTAGGGATGAGCCCCAGCAAGCTGTGGTTTAACAAACCCTCCAGGTGATTCTAATGCACACTAAAGTTCCCAAATTACAGATGACAAAACTGAGACCCAGAGAAAGGATGTAACTTGCTTAAGGCCACAGGGTGATAAAGACTGGAAGCTTTGGAATCATGTGGTCCTGGCTGCAAATTCCAGCTTCTCCATTTCCAATTGTGTGACCTTGGGCATGTCCCTTAGCCTCCCTTTACTTCAGTATCTGTCTTAGTCACTTCAGGCTGCTATAACAAAATACCATAGATTGGATGGCTTAAACAACATTTATTTCTCACAGCTCTGGAGGCTGGGAAATCCAAGATCAAGTGTCAGCCAATTCTATTCCTGCTGAGAGTGCTTTTCGTGGTTTGCAGATGGCAGAAGTCTTCTCCTCATATCCCCATATGGCCAGAGAAAAATGATCTCTCCTGTATCTCTTCTTCTTAGGCTGCTAATCCCATTCATGAGGGCTCCACCTTCATGACCTTATTACCTCCCAAAGGCACCATCTCAAAATTCCACCACTTTGGGGGTTAGGATTTCAAATATGAATTTTGGGTATAATCATCTGTAAAATGGGAACAGCATACACCTGCTCCCAGGGTGGCCACTATTCTGCATGAAAGGTAGAATGAGGGCTGGAGCTCAGGCCTCCAGATTTCCAGGCTGCTGCTTTTACCCCAAGGAAACTGGCTGCCAGCCCTGCACCATCCAATAAGAATGTTCCAGAGACCTTAACATTTGAAATGTTGACGTGGAAAGGAAGGCTTTGTTTTATTCTGGGAGGCCTCAAAAGGAAGAGTCAGATGACTGGCAAAAATTACAAGGAGCTAGATGAACTTAAGGGAGAATTTCCCAACTGGAACTGTTCAGAAACAGAACTGACAGCCCCGAAAGGTAGTGAGGGTCCATCACTGGAGGATTCCAAGCAGCATCTGGATGCCTGTCTTTCCAGGGTAGGAAGTTGGTGTGGGTGATCTCTGAGGTCTCCTCATATGTAACCCTCTGTAGTGGCTATGGCCTGTTTGTCTCCTCTGCATCCATTCTTTGGGGAGTTGCCCATCTTCCACTCCACATGGTTGGAGGTGCTGTAAGTCAGGGTATTCCATTCATCCCTCGCACCCCAGGGCACAATACCTAGACTAGCCAGTTAGACTAGTCTATCCTCCCTGACCGCATTGATTGGTTCAGGGAATGGCATGTGACCCAAGCCAAGCCAATC
The DNA here is from genome assembly GCF_039906515.1 of Pseudorca crassidens. Taxonomy (NCBI): domain Eukaryota; kingdom Metazoa; phylum Chordata; class Mammalia; order Artiodactyla; family Delphinidae; genus Pseudorca; species Pseudorca crassidens. Next base: position 18,706,178 of record NC_090297.1, on the reverse strand, counting down.
AGAATCTTTTTCTGCGAGAGCCATCCCAAAGCCACATCCATTCTTGAATTTCCCAATCTGGTGAGCCTGCAGAATTCCTTTTTGGCTTAAGCCATTTTGGGGTTTTTGTCCCTACCACGGATAAAGGCTTCAGTAATACTACCATATAAAAATGGGCTTTCCTGTTCTCGTTTTGAGGCCTGCCTCCCCCCAACCCCCGACAGCATTGCATTAAAACAAGAGCAAGGAAAACAGCAGTCAAAACAACAGTAGTTTCAACCCATTTAAAATCTTTAGTCTCTTGAAAAAAAATGCCAAAACATATTCCAGTCCTAACACAGAACAAAAAGTTTTAAACTCCATTTTCTCCATCTCTCTCTTCATCTCATAGTCATGGTAGCTGTCTACTAAACTTGCTTCCTTCTTCTCCAAACACCTAAGCCCCAGTCGGCTCTTAGCTTTTTCCTCCTCACCTACCTTTTCCAATGTCCACTGATCCAACATTCCTGGACCCTTTGCTGGCCCAGGAAGGAAAGAGGGAAGCTGTAATTCATCATACAGTAATGTTTTACACATTTTTCTCGGGGTCAATGGAAGAGGTGTGATTGTAAAATCCTATCTATGGAGGGAGGTATGACTGTGAAGTCATACTTTCAGAAGAGATACTGATGTCTTTCAATTATCAGTCATATGCCAAGTTCAGCTTAGTAAATATTTACAGAGTGATTACCATGTGCCAGCTAAGAGCCAGGAGTGGGGCTGAGTTGTCTTGGGCATCTGGAAATGTGTTAACTAAGCCCCAGACATTAAAAGTCTATTACTCACTCGTCATTGAATACCTACTATGTGCCAGGCCTTGAGGATATATCCAGGAGGAGAGATATTAAAGGCAGAAAAATGATTTCTATGAAATGGTGATTAAGTACTGCCAAAGGAGACATATATAGGGATTGGGAACAAATCAGTGTCAGGGGTTAAGGAACGTTCCCTGAGAAAGTGACTCATGAGCTGAGACAGGAAGCAAGAATAGGAGTTGGCTAAAAGTCTAGAAGACTAGGGGAAAGATAAGCCTGGGAAGGGAATCCTGGAAACCGTGTTTGAAAGATGAGAGAGAGAGAGAGAGAGAACGAGAGTGAGACAGAGAGAGAGTGAGAGTGAGAGAGAGAGCGAGAGTGAGACAGAGAGAGACGCCAGGAGGACTCTCTGTGTGGGTGCAGCACAGAGAACTGGAGGGAGGTTCAAAAGGTAGGTGGAGGCCCCGTTGTAAAAACCTTTGACTGCCACGTAAGAGATTATGAGTCTCACGCTATGGACCAGAGACTTCAATACGAGCCCCATGTGCCACTCAGGGCTTGGGATGTGGTTTGTTCTAAACATGGAAGAGCTCAGGTCTGGTTCTTCCACTCCGTGCTGTGTTGAAGCAGGCTCCTGCAGACTCAGGAGAGCCCATTGTGTGCACTTCTTCCCAACTTTGTGTTTAGGGCCTCAAATTGAAATTGACCTTGGTGGAGATATCTATACCACAGAAACTGGCAAACGCTACCAAGCAGGGCCTCCCCCTGCCCCACAAGACCCAGGCATTAAACATTTACCAGCACCACTGCTTCCACCAAAGAGGAAGCTGGCACTGCAGCACTGGTGAGAGTTTAATGCTATGATCTTTGCAAATCAGGAAGGGATCAAGACTGGGACATTTTATTTTTGTCTGCCCTTAACCATCAGAAGGCTGAGTAGCAGAAGTTTTATACCCACAGGCTTTGAGGACAGCCAGACTGAGGACCAAATCCCAGCCCTGTCACTAACTAGCTGGGTGACCTTGGGCAAGCAATGTTACCTCTCAGAGTTTCACCTGTTAAAAAAGATATTAATAGCCGGGCTGGGTCACAACTGACCAACGGTCACCAGGCCCGTCACTGAGACCCAGAGAATGAACAGAGCATTTACCCAGAGGCAGTGTGGCCTTGGAGTCAGACGGGCCTGGGTCTGAATCCAGCATCCAGCACCTGCATGAGCTCTCTGGGGTCTCAGAATGGCAGTTTCCTCATCTGAAACGAGGAAGCAATACCTCCTTTGAGAGTTGTGGAAGAACAGAAAATAACATATTTAATAAAGAAGAGCTATGATGATTTATAGAATAAAGTGACTTTTCTTATTGGAAAAGCAAGACATATTAATTAGAAACTAACTTGACTAATTTAGTTTAGGATTACTTACTTAAATTTGAAATTAAACATGAACAAAAAGAAGAAACCCTTTTAAAAATACCCTCATCACCGAGAGATAACAACCACTGACATATTGATGTATATCCTTCCAAAACGATCCACACCTATAGGCACACATTTCTTTAATGGGCCCATATTTCGGTACTTGCTTTTCTGCTGCTGAGTGTATTATAAACATCCCTGAGTCACTACATATGCCTTGGCAACATCGTTTTTAATGGCTGTAGACTATCCTGTGGGGCGGCTGGTTCCACTATTTGAAAGCGATTACTGTTCAGGTGACTGGTAACAAACACACCACAGGCTTTGGCACCAGAGGGACCAGCTTTCCCGGGAGCAAGCCCGTGAAGCTCTGGAGGCTGTCACTCCCTGCGTGAAGGATGTAGAGAATAACACGACAGACCCACCAGATTCTCGCGGGGGTTAAAGTAGATAATACGGGAAAGTGCTTGGCCTAGAACCTGGAACTTAGAACGTTCTCGGATACAGCCAATGGTTGCCTGAGACTACGTTCTTAAACTGGCCCTGAACTCGACTGTCCTGTTAAAAGTCTCGTATTGGAATTCCTAACTGTGATTATTAATAATAAACAGTTTCCCTCTTCTCCCCTCCCTCCACACACGGATTTACTGATACCCCCTCACATCCCACCCCCGGGATCGGGCAGAACAAAATGAAGTAGACGCCCTGGGAGCTACCGGAGGGTTTGAGCCCGGCAGCCGCAAGGGAAGCCCCGGGAGCTTCCCAGTCCTGGCCCCGAAGGGGCGGGCCCGCGGCCCGGCCTCCCATTGGCTGCCAGTCGCGTCACCTGCTTTGGATGGGCCTGGAGGAGGGACCTGGTCCTACCCTGGGCCACAGGAAGACCGGCATGACCGGGGCCCCGCGGTGGGTCTCGTTGCTCCTGTGCCTGCTGCAGTCCACTTCAGGTAAGGGCACGGGGCCGCGGGGTGGGCGTGGGGCCGCGGGGTGCCCCATCCGGTCCGCACCCACCTTCCGACCCAGAGCTCCGGGGAGGGAGTGCCTTGGACATCAGTCTGTGCGCCGCAACCCGTGCGAATTAGCAGAGCCCACCCAGCACCAGTTTTCTTTTTCCGAGGACTAAACAGACCCGGGTCTTTGAAATTCCTTTCCGGGAAGGAACTGATCCAGCTTCCTAATGCCAGTTCAGCCTCAGACGAACAGAAAAAAAGACAGTGGCCGTTCAAAAGTCAGCTGCATTTGTTTATAAAGTGGTTTTTAAGGTTTCCTAAAAGCCCTATCCGCTGCATTAATATCACAGACCCTGACTAGTAGGGGAAATTAAGCAGAAGCGCCCTGCCGTCGCCAGGGGTCCCCTCCCCTTCCTCCCGACTCGGGGTGTCAGAAGTTCCACCCAGGCCTGAGGGGAAGAAGTGCCAGCTTAGCCCGTGCTGTGCTGTCATTCTAACAAGCCACCTTTTTTTCTGAGCTCTCACTGGTAAATAAGGTGACAGGATACAAAATACCTTGGGATAGGAACCAACCACCAAACCCCAACCAATCCAGGGAGAAGGACACCAAAATGCCCCCAGGATATGTCCCTAGTCTTAGACTAATAATTTAAGAGCTAGAAGTGCCCTTGGACATCATCTAATGCTAAGGTTAAACGCCAGCATTTGTTTGAGCAACTTCTTGGGCTTCTAGTTTAGCATCACAACCCAACTGTCCTAGAAGATAGGTATTATTTCCTCCCGTTTCAGAGGGGGAAACTGAGGCTCAGAGCAATTAAGGGGAATTACCCAAGAAGGAAGGCATTGGTGAGACACACAGAACAGAGAAGACAAGCTGAAGTGAGCATGGCCAACTTTGGCCGTGGGATGGGCAGCTGGCACAGGGCGGTCCACCCACCCAGGTCAGCTCAGGGATGCCCCAGCCCCTGGAGCCTCCGCAGCAGTGTTACTGCAGCTGATGAGGGACAGTGGACCTATGCAGGGAGGAGAGGAGGGGTTCCTCTGTACCCCTTTTTCACCATCAAACTCAATAGTTTTGCTGTCTAGAGCTAGCTATCCTTACACCCGAGGAATATTTAGTGTACACAACACAAACTATGGTGTGAAGGTTTAGGGTGAAGCGCAGCGGGATCCAGGTTCTCATCCTGGCTCGCACACACACTGGCTGTGTAGTCTCAGGCAAATTACTCACCATCTGTATCGGAGCCTAGTGCCTTCCGTGGAAGGGAAGGACACCTAACCCACAGGGTGGTTTGTCCTGAGGACTGAATGAGGTTTTGTGTATAAAGTTTCACACCGATGCCCGGCACCCTTCGAAGGCTCATCAGGAGGTAACTACTCTAGCTGCTATTTATCCACTGTGGCCAAGCTCAGAATTGAGGCCTGTCCTCAAATAAGACGATTGTAGACAGATTTTGGCCTCATGCCAGCCACCTGCTAGGAAGTCCAGAAGCTGGGGCAATGTCGGCATTGGCATCCTGGTGACGCAGTTCCAGCTAGAGGACACGGGGTAGGGTGGTCTGAAAGGCCAGGAGTGTGGAGCCGAGCTGAGCGCCACCAGCAGAAAGGGCCCTCCCTCCCTGAGGCCGTTCTATAACCTGTATGGATTTCCATCATGACCCATGTGACACTTCAAGGCACTGCCTTCTCCATGGGACCATGAGCTCCTAAAGGGGAGGAGTGGAGCTGTAGTCCTCTCTGAACCCTCTGGCACGCAGTGATCAATAGATGTCTTTGACCAATAATGATCCATAGATGTTGGAAGAATAAGGCTGAACAGGCCCCACGAGAACCCAGGGGAGGAAGTGTGATCAAGAACTCAGACTTTGCAGACGTAGAGAATGGACTTGAGGACACGGGGAGGGGGAAGGGTAAGCTGGGACAAAGTGAGAGAGTGGCATGGAATATATACACTACCAAATGTAAAATAGATAGCTAGTGGGAAGCAGCCGCATAGCACAGGGAGATGAGCTCGGTGCTTTGTGTCCGCCTAGGGGGTGGGAGGGAGACACAAGAGGGAGGAGATATGGGGATATAGGTATATGTATAGCTGATTCACTTTGTTATAAAGCAGAAACTAACACACCACTGTAAAGCAATTATACTCCAATAAAGATGTTTAAAAAAACCCAAAAAACTCAGACTTTGGGGGTGGCTAGGCCTGGATTTGAATTCTGTTTCTACAACTTATTAGCTGAGGGGGCCTCAGTTTCCTCATCTGTAATGTGATGATCCTAATTAGTACCTACCTCCTAGGGATGTGGGGCGGATTGAAGGAGGAAGTGCAGGTAACGTGCTTTGCATGGTGCCTGGCACGTAGTTAGGGCACATTAGCTGCTGTTATTATCATCTGCAGCATCACCACCACTTCTGAAAGATGTCAGGAAGTGACGTTTGAATCAAGTCGTTAAAAGATTCGATGGTGAATACCGCGCTGTCAAAGACACCTGGGTTCAAAGACACACAGAAGAATGAGGTGGTTTGAGAAGGGCGAGAAAGAAGACTGGCTGCAGCCTGGTGACGTATGTAGGTGAGCTGTCAGGAAGAGGTCAACGAGATGGCCCAGCCAGGCCAAGCTGGGCAGGGCTTCACGTATCCTGATAAGGAGCATAGACTTTATTCTGAGGACAAGGGAAGGGCAGAAACTGGGCAGCTGTGTAATCAGATGCATATTTCAGAAGATGAGGGTTAGCAGGGAGGAGGTGCCAAGGAGGGAAGTAGGGGCCAGTGAGAGGTGGTCAGGGAAAGAATCACTGAGACAATGACATCTGAGTAAAGATGGGAAGGAAGCAGAGGAGTGAGCCAGATGGACAGCCGTGGGGAGAACAGTCTAGGCGGAGGGAACAGCTCGTGAAAAGGCCTAGAGGTGGGAGTGTGCCGGCATGCTCTAGGAACAGGAAAGGGCCAGAATGGCGGGAGAGGAGCCAGCAAGGGGAGTCATGGGTTGGATAGGGTAGGGTCTTGAGGGTGATTGTAAAGACTTTGGATTTTACCTTGAATGAAACAGAAGCCACTGGAGGTTTAAAGCAAAAGAGTGACGTGATGTGACTTTCATTTTAACCCTTGCTGCTATATGGAGAATGGATTGTGGGCACAAGGTTGGAAGCAGGGAGACCAGTTAGGAGACGTTAGGAATAATCCAAGTCATCACAGTATTCATTCATTCACTCAACAGATTTTTATTGTGTACCTACTATGTGCCAGGGACCATTGCAGGCAGGCTCTGGGGACATGGCTGAGAACAAGACAGAGCCTCTGCTCCTTGAGACCCTCAGGGCCGTTCCCTCCTGGAGTCCAGGAATCTATTAGATGGTCCTGTGCTGCGCTGCTTTGCCGGAACCCTCAGGTGCCAGGGTGGGCTTCCCATCATGTCATAGATGGGCTGCTGAGGTCTAAGGAGGGGAAGGGGCTGCAGTACAGCCAGTCGGTGGCATGGATGTGACTGGAATCCCACACCCCAGGTTCCCAGCCTACATCACATCCCCTATACTTAAGCCACCCCAGATAACTCCTGGTTCTTAAACTCGGTGAGCACCCGACTGCCCGCCCGCACTGCTCGGAATGGCTCCAGACTTCATGGCCTCTTTCTCCACCACAGGGAGCCCCCTTCTGGCCCCTCCCCAGAACGTGACGCTGCTCTCCTGGGACTTCAGTGTGTACCTGACGTGGCTCCCAGGACCTGGCAACCCCCAGAACATGACCTATTTTGTGGCCTATCAAAGGTGGAGGGGCGCCTCTGGGCTGGTGGGATGATAGGGGGAGACCGAGGAGGTGGGCAGGGGCTGGACGGGCTTGGTTCTCTGTGTCCATGGGTGACGGCCTGCAGCAGGTATTGGGAGAGGGCGTTTGATAAAGCTCTGGAGGTGGGGATGATGCTTAATGGAGAACAGCGCCCAGGTGAAAGACCTGCCGGGGGTGGGGGCAGGTCTTTGAGAAAAGTCAGAGCAGAGCTTGGATGGAGCTGTGAGGACCCAGTGAGGGAATTCTTGAGGGCCTGGATGAGGTGCTTGGCATTCCAGCAGATAAGGGAGGCAGGTGTATCTCTTGCAGAGCCGTGTTAGGCATCGCTAGATGATTACCCTTTTCCCCACGGAGCCTGCACGGAGTCTTGGAGTCCTTCTCAACTTGGCAGCCCAGGCAGCCACTGCTGATGCAGAGGAGTTTGCAAATGAAAGCTGATTTGCCATCTTTGCACATAGACGGAAATCATCTGAAGTTCTTTAGTAAGAGAGTGAGCTAATGAAAGCAGATACTCAGGAGGATTAATCTAGAATTGGTGAGAAGGAGGAAGCAGAAAGGAGAAGAAACTGCCACGTACTCAGGACCCACTCTGTGCCAGGCTGAGTGCTAGGAGCCTTGCATGAGCATTTCCCTTCTTCCTCCCAGCATCACCAGGCAGACCCTGCATTTCCCCTGTTCTAGAGGCGAGGAAACAACTCAGGTGCTGTGACCTGCCCAAGGAAGCCAGTGATGGAACCAGAAGAAAAACCCAAGTCTGTCTGACCCCAAAGCTTGTGCTCTCCCTGTTCTATTACTGTCCCTCCATCTGTAGCATCCAGATGTGAGTGATGGGGGCCTGGCTTGGGAAAGGACAGACTGTGAGAGAGCTTTAAAAAGAAAGAATGGTATAGAACTGTATCAGGAGGCAGAAAATACCAATACCTAACATGGCCTGTGTGTTTGCTCTGTGTCTGCACTGTGTCCATACATGAAATGTATTTAATCTCACACCGCCCTACGAGGAAGGATTCAGTGACTCTGCTCTACAGTGGAGGTAACTGAAGCACTGAGAGTGTATTTTGCTCAAAGCCACAGAGCTGGGCATAGTGGAGGTGGGATAAATTGATGAAAGAATTGAAAGCCTAACCTCTGGACCTATATGATATTTTCCTTTCCTTTTACGCTTTTGAAACACCTGCGAGGATTCCAAAACCATGATATTCTAATGGTATTTTTTCATTTATTAGCTGGAATTAATTTTACAAAGAGATGCTTCCTCTCATGTAGTGTTTGATATTCAGTGGTACTATTCATGTAAGCAAGACAGAATAAATGCTTGAATTGTTTTCCTTTAATTTACCAGTTTTCAAGATAACAAACTGGTTCCCTATCATGTCCCAAAGGTGATTGACTTGTTTTTTTATTATCATTACGAACTCAAGTAGTTAAACATATGTGATGGTTTCAATTCATTGCAATTTATTCTACTCATTGAAGCTTGAATGGTCTCATCTTTAGTCCATGAATGTCTCTTCAGGTTGGCTCCTGAGTCCTTTGAATTTGACCCTAGTAATTCATGATATCTTTATTGCTATCTGTTGCGAAAAGATGTTCCAGACTCACTTGCACAATTCCTGACCTAAAACCTGAAATCAGCCACGTCTCCATTTGGTAAGAAATGGTTTTAAAGGACACAGTCTGTGTAGCTGTCTGATCACTACTGAACTATTGCTCTGAGATCTTTTCAGTGAACAGAATTAGGGTGATTCACGTAATAATCCCATCCCTATCCCTGGCTTCTACTGAGGTGGCTGATTAAATCCGTGAGTTGCACCCACGATCTCCTTATCAAATGATTTTCCAGCCATCACGTTGGTGTTCTCTCCAGAACACGCTTTCTCATTTTTTGCAATATGCATAGGCTGAGAATTTTCCAAATCTTCAATTTCTGGTTCCTTTTTGCTTAACAATTCCTTCTATCTCTCTCTCTCTCCTCTCTCATTTTACTATAAGCAGTAAGGAGAAACCAGGTCACATCTTCAACGCTTTGCTTAGAAATCTCCTCAGCTAAGTATCCAAGTTCATCACTTTCCACTTCTGATTTTCCATAAAACACTAGGACGTAATTCAGTCAAGTTCTTTGCCACTTTATAACAAGGATCAATTTTCTTCCAGTTTCCAGTAAGACATTCCTCCTTTCCAACTGGGATGACCCCAGAATCACCTTTAACATCTATATTCTGACGAACAGTCTTTTCAAGGCAATTTAGGCTTTTTCTCACATGAACCTCAAAACTCTTTCAGCCTCTCTTACCCAGCTGCAAAGCTACTAACACAATTTTAGATATTGGTTACATTGGCACCTCACTTATGGTACCAAAATCTGTGTTCATTTACCAGGGCTGCCATAACAAAATATCACAGACTGGGGACTTAAACAAGAGAAGTTTTTCTCTCACAGTTCTGAAGGCTGGAAGTCCAAGATCAAGGTGTCAGCAGGTTTGCTCTCTCCTGAGGCCTCTCTCAGGAGATGGTCACCTTCTGTGTCCTCACCTGGCCTTTTCTCTGTGGGAGAACAGCCCTGGTGTCCCTTCCTCTTCTCATAAAGGCACTAGTCCTATTGGATAAGGGCCTCACCCTTAGGACCACATTTAATCTTAATTACCTCTTTAAAGGGCCCATCTCCAAATACAGTCACATGGGTGTTAGGGCTTCAACATATGAATTGGGTGGGGGATGTGTGTGCACAATTTAGTCAATAATGCTGATAAGCTGGATTTCACCAAATTTAAAATTTTGTTCTTTAAAAGAAAAAAAAAAGCCCAAAGAAAATGAAAAAGCCAGCCACTGAGAAAAATATATTCATAGTATAAACACTGACAAAGAACTTATATCCAAAATAAAGAACTCCTACATCTCAAAAATAAGAAGACAAATCACCCCCCAAATATTTGAATAGTCACTTCACAAAAGAAGATATATAAATGGCCAATAAGCACATGAAAAGATGTTCAACATCATTAGTCATTAGAGAAGTACAAATTAAAGCTACAAGGAAATACTACTTCACACTCACTAGAATGGTTAAAGTTAAAAGGTCTGATGATACTAAGCATAGACAAACATGTGGAGTAACTCTCATGGAGATGGCCCTCCATATTCTGGGGTTTTGCAGCCACAGATTCAACCAACCATGGATCAAAAATATTTTTTAAAAAAATCCAGGGGCTTCCTTGGTGGTGCAGTGGTTGAGAGTCCACCTGCCGATGCAGGGGACACGGGTTCGTGCCCCGGTCCGGGAAGATCCCACGTGCCGCAGAGCGGCTGGGCCCGTGAGCCATGGCCACTGGGCCTGCGCGTCCGGAGCCTGTGCTCCGCAACAGGAGAGGCCACAACAGTGAGAGGCCCGCGTACGGCAAAAAAAAAAAAAAAAAAAAAAAAAAAAATCCAGAAAGAAAAATAAATCCGTAAAGTGCCAAAAGCTAAACTTGAATTTGCCATACACTAGCAGCTATTTACATAGCATTTGCATTGTATTTACAACTATTTACATATCATTTACATTGTATTAAGTATCATAAGTAATCTAGAGATGATTTAAAGTACATGGGAGGATGTGCATACATTATATGCACATACGAGACCATTTTATATAAGGGACCTTAACATCCACAGGTTTCTGTATCTCCCGGGGGGCCTAGAACCAATCCCCTGTGGACACTGACTGTATATTGTTGATGGGAAATACAGTGGTACAATCACTTTGGAAAACAGCTTGACAGTTTCTTGTAAAGTTACACATTCAGTAACCGAGTTTCCCAGATTCTACTCCTAGATCTTTATCCATGAGACATGAAAACATATGTCCAAACAAAGACTTGTATACAAACTTTCATAGCAGCTTAATTCATAATTCCCTGTTATGGACTGAATTGTGTTCCCCCCCTTAGTCACTCATATGTTAAAGCCCTAACACCCATGTGACTGTATTTGGAGATGGGGCCTTTCAAGAGGTAATTAAGATTAAATGTGGTCCTAAGGGTGAGGCCCTAATCCAATAGAACTAGTGCCTTTATGAGAAGAGGGACAGCAGGGCTGCTCACACACAGAGAAAAGGCCAGGTGAGGACACAGAGAGAAGGTAACCATCTCCTGAGAGAGGTCTCAGGAGAGAGCAAACCTGCAGACACCTTGATCTTGGACTTCCAGCCTCCAGAACTGTGAGAGAGACATTTCTGTGGTTTAAGCCCCCAAGCCTGGCATTTTGTCACCGCAGCCCTGGCAGACTAACACATCAGGTTTCTTTTCTCCCGGTGTCCTAAGAAATGCTTGCTTGACTCAAGGTCACGAAGATCCTCTTCTGTGCTTTCTTCTAGAAGTTTTCAAACTTTAGTATTTACATTTCAGTTCTCTTTTATTTTTATTTATTTATTTATTTGCGGTACGCGGGCCTCTCACTGTTGTGGCCTCTCCCGTTGCAGAGCACAGGCTCCGGACGCGCAGGCCCAGTGGCCATGGCTCACGGGCCCAGCCACTCCACGGCATGTGGGATCTTCCCGGACCGGGGCACAAACGCGTGTCCCCTACATCGGCAGGGGGACTCTCAACCACTGCGCCACCAGGGAAGCCCCCAGTTCTCTTTTATTTTTTGAAACTTTCTCTCTTTTCACTTTCTGTTTCTTTTAAGGCATTATCTGCTGTATTAATTTGCTCTTATTGTTCTTCTAATTTATTCTTCGTTTATGAAATGTGGTTGTTGTTGTTTCTTATCTGCCTCCTGTGTTCTGTTATCTCCTTTCTGAGTTTCTCTGATTCTGTTTTGTGTTGTTCTTCCATGTCTTATATCATTTTTAAAATGTCTTTTATAATCCATTTTGAAGGAGTAGTTTACAGTTTCAATCTGTTCATAGATATGTTTTTAGCATGTGTTTTCTGACTCGTTCAGTTGATCGCTTAGCTTATTAATTTCTATCCTTCCTTATTTTCTGTTATAAATATTTAAAGCTATATGCTTAACTACATCTCATAAATTTTTATTTGTGTTATATTTTTGATCATTCAGTTTTAGAGATTTACTAACTTCCATCATAATTCTTTCTTTGATCCATGAGTCATTTTATTTTATTTTCCAATATGTGATTTTTGAGTCTCCTGTCTTTTTGTTTGAAGTATAGTTGATTTACAATGATGTGTTAGTTTCAAGTGTACAGCACAGTGGTTCAGTTTTATATATATATATATATATTCCTTTTCAGATTCTTTTCCATTATAGGTTATTACAAGATATTGAATATAGTTCTCTATGCTATACAGTAGGACCTTACTGTTTATCTATTTTATATATGCTAGTGTGTATATATTAATCCCAGACTCCTAATATATCCCTCCCCAGTCCCCTTTCCCCTTTGGTAACCATAAATTTATTTTCTGTGCCTGTGAGTCTATTTCTGTTTTGTAAATAAGTTTGTATCATTTTTTTAAGATTCCACATATAAATGATGTCATATGATATTTGTCTTTGTCTGACTTAATTCACTTAGTATGATAATCTCTAGGTCCATCCATGTTGCTGCAGATGGCATTATTTCATTCTTTTTTATGGCTGAGTAGTATTCCCGTATATATGTATACACACACATACATACATACATACCATTCATCTGTTGATGGACATTACGTTGCTTCCATGTCTTGGCTATTGTCAGTAGTGCTGCTATGAACACTGGGGTGCATGTATCTTTTCAAATTAGAGTTTTGGTCTTTTTCAGATATATGCCCAGGAGTGAGATTACTGGATCATATGGAACTCTATTTTTAGTTTTTTAAGGAACCTCCATACTGTTCTCCATAGTGACTGCACCAATTTACATTCCTACCAACAGTATAGGAGGGTCCCCTTTTCTCCACACCCTCTCCAGCATTTATTATTTGTAGACTTTTTGATGATGGCCATTCTGACTGGTGTGAGATGATACCTTGTTGTAGTTTTGATTTGCATCTCTCGATAATTAGAGATGTTGAGCGTCTTTTCATGTGCCTGTTGACCATCTGTATGTCTTCTTTGGAGAAATGTCTATTTTGGTCTTCTGCCCATTTTTGATTGTGTCGTTTGTCTTTTTGATTGAGTTGTATAAGCTGTTTGTATATTTTGGAAATTAATCCCCTGTTGGTTGCATCATTTGCAAATATTTGATCCATGAGTCATTTTAAAACATTTTAAAATATTCAAACTTCCTTTAGTTCTCTTTTTGTTAATGATTTTTAACTGGATTATTTACAGTCAGAGGAAATAGTTTGAGAGATACCTATTCTTTGAAATTTGAGAGTTGCTTTATTTTTGTTAATATTTTTGATAATATTTTGTTTGGGGTTCGTATGTGGCTCAACCAGTTTCTTGTTTGTTCTGTGTATGTTCATTAGACGAACTTTGATAATTATGTTGTTCATTTTTTTAACATATGTACTAATAATTTTTCTTTATTCAACTGTTGATTACTGAGTGAGATATATTAAAAATTTCCCATCATAATTGTGGATTTTCTTTTTCTTCCTGTAGTTTTATCTATTTTTGCTGAATATAGTTTGAAGCTATTTAATAGGCACATATAAGTTAGAATTTGTATATCTTCCTGGTAAGTGGAATCATTCACTACTGTGTAGTGGTTCTTTTCACCTTTACTAACGCTTTGGACTTTGAAGTTTCTATTTTATCTCATATTAATATGCCTACACCAGTTCCTTTTTTCGTTGATGTTTACCTAGTATAACTTCACCAAAAAACAAAACAGGGGAATTCTTCCCCTAGATCTGTTCTCTTTGCCTACCTGTATCTCAGCCTTTTCTGGTCACCTGTTGCTCAGTCTCCAAACCCAGGAAGAGTCCTCAATTCTCCTTTCCCTCACATTCCACATCCAATCCATGAGCAAGTCTCATCAGCTTTACCTCCAAAAGGCATCCTACATCCAACCTTTTCTTGCCATCTCACCCATCATTCTCTCTTGGACCACTGCTGCAGCCTCCTAGCTAGTTTATCAGAGTGATATTTTAAAAACATAAATTAGATGACCTCAGTTCCTCTCTTCAGAACCTTCTGATAGCTTCCTCTGACACTTGGAATAAAATCCGAACCCCTTGCCAAGATGGCAAGACTGCCTGCTCTGCCCACCCACGTCCAGTCTGTCCACCCTCTCCCGGCCTTGTCCACTGGGCTTTGGCTGCCCTGGCCTTGTTTTTGTCTGGACAGATCAAGTCCCTTCCCGTTGCAAGGCTTTTGCTTTTGCGTTTCCTTCCCCCAGGCCTTCTCTTGGCTCCCTTCTCAGCATCCCGGCCTCAGCTTCAGCACTGTCTTCCTGGCCTTTCCTGAGCCGCCTTCAGAGAGCAGTCACCCCCGCACTACCCTATGACCACTGCATTTACCAGCTCCTGGATTTCTCTTGTTGATGTGATGGTCTCTCATCCCCTCCCTCCACAGTGTAAGTTCCTGAGGGCAGGACCTATCTGTCATGAATTGCCGATTGCCCAAGAATAATGTCCAGCACGCAGGTCCCTCCTTTGGACCTCAGTGTTCTCAGGAGGTCGTAGTCATGGACCTGTGTGTTCCCCTCTGACATCCGCATAGCGCCTGGCACCGGGCCTGGTACACGGCAGGGGGTCCATAAATGCCTGAATGAATAAACGCGGGGAAAATGGTTACTAGCACGACGACCCTGTGGGGGAGCCATGACAGATGGGGACACTGAGGCTTAGGGACAGTGACCTGCGTTAAGGTTCCAGAGCTAGTGAGGGGCAGAGCCAGGGTTCCCCCCCTTGTCTATCATTCCAGAGCCCAAGCTCTTGACTAGACTGTTCTCATTCTGTCTCAGCCGATGGCTGGCTGGCTGGACAGATGGATAGATGGATGATCAGGTGGGATGGAGGGACGAGTGATCGCATGTTCTATAAGTTTTCTCACCCCCAAGAGGCTGAATCCATGACCCTCCTGTCTCCTCCCTCAGCTCTGCAACCCCCAAACAGTGGCGGAGAGTAAAAATGTGTGCAGGAACCAAAGAGCTACAGTGTTCTCTGATGTGCCTGGAGAAACAAGACCTGTGCAATAAGTTCAAGGGGCGTGTGCGAGCGGTTTCTCCCAGAGCCAGGTCACCCTGGGTGGAGTCCAAGTCCATGGATTACTTTTTTGAAGGTAAGTGAAGGACCTGTGGGAGGCCGTCTGCTCAGGAGCCTGGCTCAGAGGCACTGCTATCCTGGCCATCTGTCTCCCACTTCCCCAAAGCAGTGGGCAGCTCTCTGGGGCCACCTGCCACGGGCCCTGGCCCATGTCCAAGTAGCCTGACTTCGTGGCAGGGAGTTAGGGGAGTTCACCAGCCCCAGCAGTTCAGTTTGTACCTCCTCCTAATGAGGTTCATGATCTTCTTTTGAGCACAACCTTGGTCATGAACTACACAAGGCACTTTATATATTTATTCTTACTTTTTTAAGGTTCAATCTCTCTCTTTAAGAAACAATTTTTAAAAATTCTGGTTGCAATAGTAATTTCTGTACACGGTAGAAATTTGGGGGGGAAAGGAGATGAAAATAGAGAGGAAAACATTCCCCATGCTTACAGCCTTCATAAATCACCAGTGTTAACATTGAGTGAGGAGAGTGCTTTTCTTCCCCCAATGTATTTTATTTCTAATCCTCATAACAGACCTGTGGGGTTCATTTTCATCACCCCATTTTTTAAAAATAAATAAAGCAAGACTCACAGAAGTTAAGGAACTTGCCAGCTAGTAAGTGGTGGACACGGGATGTGAAATGGCTCTTTCTGATCTGGGACAAGGTGCTCATCAGGTCAGGAGTAAGGAGGGGAGGATAAATACTCAGACAATAGCCTCATGGAGCTGAGATCTGTAACTTATCACCCAGGCTTCTCAAAATGTTTGAGGACAAAATAGGGCTTGAAGGGGGATGAGGAAGGGATTTAATGAAGGATGGCAGGAGAAAATGGCAGAGAAGGAAGAAGAGATGATTTGGATGGGAGGAAGCTGGCTGGTTGGATGGACGAAAGGAGGAAAAGGATGGGTGGGTAAGAAGAAAAGAAGTGTGGAGAGGATGGGGAAGAAGTGATGGATGAGTGGGAAGGAGGAGGCTAGATGGATGAGTAAATGCTTACCATGAAGGAGCCAGTATGGATGGAGAAGTGGAGGATAGGAACGAAAGGCAGACAGATGGATCAGTGGGTAGTGAGTACAGAAGGAAGGATGGCTGCCTGGGAAGGGAAGGAAGGGTAAAAGGGAAGGAGAGGCAAAGGAGAAAGGAAAAACAGGAAGGAAAGATGTATGGAAAGAAAAGAATGGATGGATAGGAAGGATGGAGGAGTAGAAAAGTAGGCTGATTGGCTAGATACAAGGAAGGAAGAAAGTATAAATGAACAGGAAGACAGGGTGGATAGGAAGGAAGAAATGTCAATTGGAAAGAAAGGAAGACAGGATGCTTAGGAAGAAGGAAGGATGGTTGAGAAGGACGCGTGGATGGGAAGGAAAAGAAGCATAGTTGGGAAGGATGGATGGATGGATAGAAAGGAAAAGAAAGATGGGAAGGCAGGCAGAAAGGCTGTCTGGCTAGAAGAATGATGGATGAACCACTGCAGAGACTGGATGAATAGGAATAAGAATTAGAACAACAGAGGGAAAGATGCAGAAAGGAGGCTACTTTTTTTTTTGCCTCCTCCTCCCTGAATAATATTCTGATTCTCCTGCAGCACACCTCAAGCTTGAGTGACCCTTCCTTCCTATTTCTGCCCTCAGCTGTGGTGACCCTGGTCACTCTCTCTCTTGAGTTTTGGTAGTTTATGTATTTCATTTCCCCCTAAATTCTTCCAACTCCTTGAGGTCAAGATTTATGGAGGCCTCATCTCCCCACTCCCCTCAGCTCCCTGCCCAGGGCTTAATACATATCAGTGTCCCGTGGATATTTCCTGAACACATAAGTAGTGGCACCTTGTGGAAGCCACACCTTTTCCCTGAGCACAAACACAGGACAGGGATGACCAGTGTGGCCAGAGCTCCTGCTGGCTGGTACTCAGGGAGGGCTGCATGGAAGAAGTGGCATTTCAGCTGGATCTTGAACAATGGTGTATTAATTTTCTCTTGCCACTTTATTTCAACTCACTGCCCCCACCATCTTCAAACCATCAGTCAAACCTAGATGACCTTGAACAGACTGTCATTAGAAATGGACATTAAAGACTCTGCCAGTGAGAGCTCAGAAGCAAGCGAGGAGCATCATAGAGAAAATCTAAATCTCCTTCAAGAGTTCTTAAATCATCACGAACAGACTGTTAGTAGAAGTATGGATGCTAAAAGCACTGCCTCACAGAAGGAAGTGAGGAATATGTTATTGAAAATTTCAGGAAGGGGGAATGCCTCTTATATACTGGCAAAAAGATTAGCAAAATTGTGTCCTGTCGGTATGTGGAAAGCAGAACTTGTAAATGATGAATCTGGACATTTATCAAGGAGATTTGATAAATATTGTGTTGAAGGTTTGCCTGGTTTATTCTTGGTAATCATAGCAAAATGCAAAGAGGAGAGAGAGAAATTGAGGAAAGAGCATAAACGAAAAGGAACCAGGACTTGAAGATTTGGGAAATTCTTAACCTATACAGATGGCAAAAGATACTAAAGAAATTGCTTCCAAGAGTGTGACGTAGAGAAATAGCCAAGTGTGCGGCTGTGCGATCATCTCCTAAAACCTCAGAAAGGTCAAAGTGTTCAGTCCAGAAAAAGGCTCTTTGAAGAGATTTAAGGGTATGACACACAGTTCAGTTCCCCTCAGTCAAATCAAAGGGCCTCTAGAAAGCTGAAGTGTTATCCCTCAGCCAGCTCCGTTAAAGCCAAAAATAGAGAAGGGCTTATCTCAAAAAGATTTGTGGAACTGACTTCTGTCTAATGGAGTGGGTCCCCATGACATCCACAGGAGACCCATAAAATTCTTGAGAATTTTATATCGGCAGAAACACTGCCAGCTTGAACGGAGAGGGACAGAGAGGACAAGAAAAGAAAGAAGGCTACTGGTCCCCCAATTTCTACTGGAAGGAAGCAGACTGGTAAAACTGCTTAGCTGCAAATACCTGCTACCTTTCATGAAAAGGAAGGATGATTCAGAGGGTGGAACCAAGAGCCCAGAGAGCAGTGCTGAAAGCCAAGGAGAAGTAGTTCCCAAGCCTTAAAACCTAGTACAGTTTGTGTAGCTGGATTTCAAAACTGCTTCAGCCCAGTGATTCCTTTTTACCTCCTATTTCTCCCTGTTTGAACCAAAATGTCTATAACTATTATCCAGCGCCTATCCCACCACCTTATATCGGGAGCAGATAACTTGTACTTTATTTTCACTGGTCCACAAATGGATAGGAATTGTGTCCCAGGAGTTGTACTGAATGGATTGTACCCAAAGTCTCACCTGAACCTGATTTAGATACGTTAGATGATGAGATTTTAGAACTTGAGTTGATGCTGTAATGGGATGAGACCCTGGGGTACCTTGGGATGGGGAGAATGTATGTTGCATTGGAGAGGGACATGATTTTCAAGGAGTCAGAGGGAGGACCATGATAGACAGAATGACTCCCCCAAAGATATTCATGCTCTAATCCCTGAACTTCTGAATATGTTAGATGTTACTATTAAATGGCAAAAGGGATTTTAATTAAGTTTATGGGTGTTAAAGTAGTGAGATTATCTTGGATTATCCAAATGGGCTCAATCTAATCCCATGAACCCTAAAAAGCAGAGAACTTTCTCCAGCTGCAGGCAGAAGAGGTGTAGAAGAAGGGAAAATCAGAGAGAGTTGAGGTGTGAGAAGGATTCAACATGGTGTTTCTGCTTTGAAGATGAAGGGGCAACGTGATTAGAAATGCAGGTGGCAGGACTTCCCTGGCAGTCCAATAAAGACTGTGCTCCAACTGCAGGGGGTTCGGGTTCAATCCCTGGTCAGGGAACTAAGATCCCACATGCTGTGCAGCGCGGCCAAAATTAAAAAAAAAAAAAAAAATGCAGGTGCCCTCAGGAGCTGAGAGAGGGTCCCAGCTAACAACAGCACAGAAATAAACCTCAGCCTCACAACCACAAGGAACTGACTTCTGCTGACAGCATGAATGAGCGTGGAAGTGAATTCTCCCCCAAAATTCCAGATAAGAGCCCAGGCCATCTGACATCTTGATTTCCACCCAGAGTTGAGGACCCCATCAAGCCCACCCAGACTCTGACCTACAGAACTGAGAGATAATAAATCTGTGTTGATTTAAGCCACTAAGTTCATGGTCATATGTTATGGCAGCAGCAAAAACTAATACAAATGAACAGGATGCTGACAGACCAGTGACATGTGAAGGGCACCCAAGTGGAAGGGATGACATGAGTAAAGGGAGGTTAACTGTTTCTGGGCTGGGTGAGGAACAGGCCTGCCTGGAGGCTGGGGGATGGATGCCCTGTGACCCCCAGAAGGTCCTGATGGGTCCTGTTCTGTTTCTGCCAGTGGAGCCAGCCCCACCTGTCCTGGTATTCACCCGGACAGACGAGATCCTGAGTGTCAATGCCACGTACCAGCTGCCCCACTGCATGCCCCAACCAGATCTGAGCTATGAGGTGTATTTCTGGAAAGAGGGGACCGGGAATGAGGTGAGAAACCCCTTTCATGCCCCCAGGCTGGGTCCCCTTCCTCATTCTCCCACCAAACCCCAGTGCCCTTCACCCTCCAAGCCCTGAAAGCCTCCTCCAGGAAGCCTTCCCTGCATACCCCTCACTCCTGGCAGTCACCCCTTGACTCTGCACAGTGTGAGTGGCCTGTGGCCCACCTCTGCCCCCCTCCCCCTAAGAGGCCAAGTTCGGGACATCCTTCCCCTGCACATTACAGGTAATAAACAGCAGTTTTCTACCTAATTTTTTTTAAAATTATGAAACCTTTTTTTTTTTTTTAATCTGACTGAAGTATGACAGGCTCCAAGAACCTACTTAGCCTACTTGTTAAGCCACCAGATTCATTAGAAAAAAAACCTAGAAAATACAGATAAATTCTAGGAAGAAAACCAAAAGTACACAGAGATGATCGCAAATAACTATGTGGTATATATCCAATTTCAGACTTGTTTCTGTGTATGCGTGTGCATATGTCTGTATATATTTATTTATGGCAGGGGTTGGCAAACTTTTTCTGTAATTGGCCAGATAGTAAATACTTTTGGCTTTGCAGGCCTTATCGTCTGTCACCTCTATTCAACTCCATCTGTAACACAAAAGGAGCCATAAGTAAATAGGTACATGAACAGGCATAGCTGTGTTCCAGGAAAACTCTATTTAAAACAAAAGATGGGGGCTTCCCTGGTGGCGCAATGGTTGGGAGTCCGCCTGCCAATGCAGGGGACACGGGTTCGTGCCCCGGTCCGGGAAGATCCCACATGCCGCGGAGCGGCTGAGCCCGTGAGCCGTGGCCGCTGAGCCTGCGCGTCCGGAGCCTGTGCTCCGCAATGGGAGAGGCCACAACAGTGAGAGGCCCGCGTACCACAAAAAAAAAAAAAAAAAAAAAAAGATGGGGCTGTAGTCTACGGACCCCCGTTCTTGTCCATTCTGTCTTTTACCGAACCAATGCTCCCACTCCTAACCTCCTGCACACTCTGGATCCCAGAGGCACGTTGATAGATCTTCATCCGATGTGGTCCTCACCTTCAAGAACCTCACAGATATTCTCAACCAGCACTGTCCAGTAGAAACATAATGCAAGCCACATCGTGTCATTTAAGCGCTCCACGTTAAATTAAGTAAAAAGAAACAAGTGAATTTACTTTCATAGTAGGTTTTATTTCATCCAACAGAATGTTATCTTCTCAACCTGTAGTTAATATAAAAATTACTGAGAAGTTTTATGTTCTTTTTTCGTGAAAGCCAGTGTGTATGTTACACTTAGAGCACATCTCGGTTGGTACCAGCCACACTTCAAGGGCTCAAGCGCATGTGGCCAGTGGCTACTGTGTTAGACAGGCAGCCCTAGAGTTTTCTGTGTCTGTAATGGCTGAGTGACCACCGCCCACCCCCCCAATTGATTGACACGCCCTGAGGGCAGGAAGCCTGAGGCATCTGTCCCTGAAAGTGAGGGCCTGTGGGCCCTGGTGGGGTGTGCTTGGGAGTGACCCTGAGTGGCAGGGCTGCTTTTGAACCCAGACCATCTCTACCTCGAAACTCCATGGAAGAGAAACCAGAGAGTGTGGGGACGTGCTCCCTGAATGCTTAAGCCTTAATGCAAGAAAAGGTGTAGGAGTCACCGCTGTGTCCTGCCAACCCCACCCTGTCCTGGCTGCATGGAGCCAGCGCCCCCCAGCAGGTCCACCCGCCTCTGCTTCTCTCTCCAAACAGGCCAGTTTTCCAGCCACTCCCCATGGCCAGCCAGTCCAGATTTCTCTCCAGCCAGACACCAGCGGACACCACTGCCTCAGCGCCAGAACTATATACACCTTTGGCTCCCCTAAATACAGCAAGTTCTCTGAGCCCACCTGCTTCTTCCTGGAGGCCCCAGGTGTGTGCAAAGTGGTACAGAAGTGGGAACTTTTCCGCTGGGCGTTAGGATCTTCATAATATGGTGGTTAAGAGCACAAGTCTAGAGACAGACTCACCTCGATTAAAATCCCAGCTCCACCCCACTCACTGTATCTTTGGGCAGCTTACATAACCTCTCTGAACACTGCTTTCCACACCCTGTAGGACGGGTTTACTCTGATGAGGATTAAATAGGATAATGTACGTGAAGCCCACGGCACAGATGCCGTTGATAGACAGGAGCCCCTGCTTCTCTAGTTGTTATTATGTTTTTCTTCCTAGGATCCAACTGGGCACTCCTGGTACTGCTACCCCTTCTGCTGCCACTGCTGTTGGTCGTTGCCACGGGGCCTGTGATCTGGAAGAGCTTCAGGGGGAACCCCTGGTTTCATCAGGCAAAGATGCCACAGGCCCTGGTATGGCAAATCTGGGGGTGTGCGACAGAGAGGGAGGGTTGTCGAAGAGCAAGGAAGTGGAGCTAGACTTAGAGATAGTTCAGCTAGAATATCAAGATGGCCCAGACTGCGAAACATCTATCTTCCTGTCTAAATTTTCACCATTAGTAATTCATTCCTTTGGCACCAAACTAAAATAGCAAATATGCTTCAGGAGAGATGCCCAGAGGGGAGGCGGGAGGGTGGCACCTAAAGGGGACATCTTAAAAGAGTCCCAGCACTTCATTCACAATCTAACCGAGGGTCAGTCTTGCCCAGGCAGACGCTGGAATTTCCCCACCGGACTGCCAGCTCGCTTGCTTAGAACCTGGGGCCAGCTGGGACAGGGGAAGCCTGGAGAGGTCAGACTTGTTCAGATGAAGGCCTGGAAAGTGAGGCTGTGGGAGATGAGGCTCAGTGGGCACTCGGGTCCGGTGGGGGCTTTGAGGAGGGATTCTGAGAGTCCCTGCCACACGGGACTGTTTCAACGTTCCTGGATATGGGACCTGCACAGAATTCTCACTAACTGAAGGACAACCTCTGTGTTAGATGGGTCTGCACCTTGCCCTATCCCTCTGCCTTCCCATTATGTGGTAAGTTACCAGCTCGACCCCCTGCAGCTGGCACCTGAAACCTGGAGGCTTTCTCTGGCCTCTGGTGTCCGCTCTGCCCGTGCACATCACCAGCTGCATGTGGCAGAGAATTCACACCGCCACCACCCCTCCATGCCTCACCCGATGGTGCTCTGAGGCCTGTGTCCCCGGCAGGGCTAAGTTCCAGCTGCCCTCGGGGTAACTTGCCTGATAACACCCCGCTATCGGTTGCTAGGCCTTGCTGACACTTCCTGGGATCACTTCCCAAAGAAACTACTTACATTTGAATCCTTGTCTCAGAGTCTATTTCCAGGGGAACCCAAATTAGAACGGTCACTCTTCCAGAAAGGCTGAATCTTCTGTTCTTCTCCCCCTTCCCCCGATCAGGACCTCTCTGGACACAGACACCCCGGGGCAACATTTCAACCCAGTGGCCCAGAGTGCCTGCATGTCTTGATCCTCTGTCCCCAAAAGGAACAGACCAGAAGGGTCAGGCTGACCCCTAGAGTCAGGGCCCCAGCCACCGTCCAGGCAGGATCAGAGGACAGTGCTGAGGAGGAGGAGGCCGACGAGGAGAGCTCGGACGATGGTGTCAGCTTCCAGCCCTACACTGAACCACCCCCCTTCCTGGGGCAGGAACACCAGAGCCCGGGGCAGGCGGAGGCAGGAGGGCCTTGGACTCCTCTGGTCCAGGTCGAAGGCTCCTCTGCTTGCGATTCTTCAGACAGAAGCTGGGCCAGCACTGTGGGCTCCTCCACCTGGGACGAGGCTGGATCATCTGGTTACTTGGCCAAGAAGAGGCCAGGCCGAGGACCGGGTGGGAAGGAGTTCCAGAAGCCTCTCCCACCACCCGAATTCTCCGAGGACTCGAGTTCCCTGGAAGAGCCCCCAGAAGACAACCCGTCCTCCTGGGTCAGCTGGGGCTTACCGTCCCCAGGGCTGATTCTGGTTCCCAGGGAGCCCCCAGTTTCTCTTCAGACACTGACCTGCTGGGACAGCAGCCCCGAGGAAGAAGAAGAGGGTGGGGGGGAATCAGAAAGTGAGGACAGCAGTGACGGCAGCTGCGGGGCTAAGAGCCTCCAGAGGATCGAGGTCAGAGGTAGGACACTGGGGCACTACTTGGCCAGGTGAGCCGTCCCTCCCAGTCTGGTGCTCCTGAGCTTTCTGGGGACCCAGCATGCCACCAAGACTTGAAGTCCTGAGAGCATCATCGCCGGGGCAGCAGCGGGTTCTTACGGCACCTCGGGGAACCCGGCTGGAGGTGTCCGCCAGGTTGAGCAGTCAGAAGCCACCCCGTCCTATGACCTGCGAGCTTTGGGCCGAGAGCCAAGAGGGGTGGAGACAGGGATGGGCGGAGGTCAGAGGTTGGTTGGGTGTCAGACCACACCACTGTCCCTGGGGTGACAGGCCAGTTGGAAAAGTCATCCCTGCACAACATGAAACAGGCGAGGTCAGGTCACAGGGGACATTGAAGGCTGACAGCACAAGGGCCCATCTGGATTTGGGGAGGGAAGAAATCCGGAGGCAGACCAAGTGTAGCAGGACTCAACGCCTCTCTCCAGCACCCGCTGGGCTCCCTCCTCCCCGAGGCTCGACATCCTGATTTATGAGTCCCCTAGGGTGGGCCCCAGTGAAGAAAAATCCAGTTGGCTGAGGGTGTTGGAGAGGAAGAGGAAAGGCATGTCCTTCAAATCGCAGTCTCTGGGTCAGGCATGGCACTGTTTCCATTATCAAAGAGGCCTGGGTCCAAATCCCAGCTCTGCCATTTCCCAGTTGTGTGGCCTTAGGGGAGATACCTTCCTTCTCTGTACCCGAGTCTCCTTTCTACAGCTACCACCTGGGGCACGGTGAGGGTTCCGACAGAGACGTGTGATGCCTGCCACACCATTGGCACTCACCACGTGGTGGCTGGTAGGATTCTCCATCCACCCAGGCTCTGAGGGGACCGCTGGGCATCTCCCACCTGTGACCCTAAACTCAGAGTGACTGGAGTTCCCACCTTTAGTCTTTCTCCTGCCTCCTGCCCTCACTGACCCCTGCCTCCTGGTCAGGAAACAGTTCTCAGAAGCTGGAGCCCAGCCAAGGGTCCCTCTCCCTTTTCCCAGCAAAGAAAATACCAAATGGCCCACCTTCTAGGGGGTCTGATTAATTGGTGGTGGGGTAGCAACCCAGCAGGGAGTTGGACCCCTGGGCCCGTGATCCCCAACTTAGCACTTCAGACCCTTTAGGTGACCATTGTGGTTGTAAAGACATCCCATTTCCTCTTCCAGTTTTGAGAAACCACTGTCTTCTGGAAACAGGTGACTGTCCTTACCTGAGGGTAGTGATGGATGTTCTCAAACGACCGCTTTATTAACCTACACCCACCAGTATATGGACGAGCAGAGCTGAGTCTTCACCCGTTAGACCAAGGTTTTGTCAGTTTTGTGGCCCTGCAGGGACCACAGGAATCCGAACATCTTTGGCTCTGCCATTTCACCTGCCAGGACTTAAGTTCCTCCATTTGTGTAAAAAGCATCTTCATAAGCATTTTATCCACGGGGCTGTGTTTTGAAGGCAACGCAAGGGTGGAACATTAATGGAAGATCTGGAAAAGCTTCTCGAAGGCATCTGGTCCAGGGGTTCTCAAACTGTGTTCCCAAAAGGCCTTGGGCTTCACAGGAGGCGTCTCAATCTCAGGGGGAGCCGTGGGCTGTAGGATCCCCGCAGCGCAACCAGAGCAGCCTCCCTGGGCCCTGATTTTCTCCGGTGGCCCTCTACGTAAGATTGTGCTTAGGAGTTTCAACTGCTAAAGAAAACGTTAGCAAACCCCTTTTTAAATTGAACACCTGTCTTTTGTTTCAAACGAGGAAGCTAAAATGTTGACTTACTGTGTACGTCTCTGAGGGTGAGACTGTCGATCTCTGGCCAGCTGGGCCAAGCCCCGTCCCCTTGGCCATGTAAACAGTACTGAGGTCTCGGCAAGGGTTTCCAAGGGGCACGAGGCTGGCAGGAGGCCTTCACCACTGCTGGGACTCACACACATACATGCATTTCTGCAGGGGTTTCCCTGCAATGAGGCTTGTCTACATCCATGATTGAGCACAGAAGAGGAAGAACAAACTGCAACCATGGAGCTGGGGAAGGCTGTGGCTCACGGCCAGTTCCTAGGAGAATACCCAGACCAAGCCCAGTGTCCTTTCTGGAACCAGCCGAGCTGCTTCGTGGAAGTAAATTCCAAATAACTAAAAGCTATCCTCACTATTGTCTTAGGCTTGTGTGAAGGAACCGCTTTCTCTCTGTTCTGAAACCTTGTGTGTTTTTTAAGCATTTTTTTAAAGTTTAATTTCTGACAGACGCTGAGCTTTCTATTAATTCTAAACTCCAGCTCCTTTATGGTCATTAAGTCATAAACAAAAAACTGGGCAGCTTTAGGAAAGAGCATGCTATTCAATATTATCATTTGTCAGGTGTGCTCAGCACTGAACTGTTTACAAAGCCCTTTCATGTCCCCAGCAGGCAGGAACTGCATAGTGGGAACTCCAGGGCCACGCGTGAAAGATGTCAGGGGCAGAGCGGGTGATGCCCGGGTGAAAGCAACATTCCCGTTCTTTAGGGTAGTGAGGAGATTATATATTGTTCTAAGATATTTGTAGTTATTTCTAATTTTATTTTATGTTTATGTCATATTTAGATAATTTCCTAATGTTTGTTGGGGCCTACCCTAAACTGTTTTAAATAAAGAGCTCTATTTTTAGAGAAAAGGGCAAAATTGAATGGAAAAGCGTGTGCTCTCATTTCTCAAAGTTTCCTCACCACTCTTCTCGCCGTTAAGACTACAGGGTCTTGGGTTGGGTGCCCAGCAGCAGACCCAGAGGCGAGGACTGGGGGGTATAAAGCAGTGCGGCGATTCCAGAAAGCATCAATAGGGGAGTGGGAAGAGAGGGAGGGGAGGCAGCCAGTCCAGATGCATAATCAAACAGGTCATGGCTCTGGGCAACTAGGGTTCAGTCCTCCTAGGGAGCTTTGGGAGTTCAGTGTTGGACCCTCCAGATTTGTTCCCCTGCCAGGGACAGGAGCTGGGAGGCTTATCCAACTCCCATCAGTCCTGTGTAGAGAGCCACTCCCTCCCAGGGAGCTACAGGTACTTGCAGTTGGAATCCATCAAGCTGAGTACATGAGAAGGGTGCTACAACGAAGCCAGAGGTGTACCTACCACCTGGCAGCTCACCCTATTGCAACAATGGTCCATGGAAGGATACAGAAAATCCTATGTGGCAGCCTTGCAACCCAAACTCATTCCAGTAGATCTCTACTGGGGAGGGTCTCCCAGGTCCCACCAATTCTCCCACAAGGTAACAGCTGAAGACCTAAAAATAATAAAACAGCCTGTTATTTTACCAGCAAAACGGGTTTATTCAGGAACAGCAAAGAATTGCAATTTGGGACACGCAATCTATGGTGAACCACAGGCAAGTCCAGAGAACACGGAGAGGAATGTTCCTTTATAGGGGAAAAGAGGTTAGTTGGGAGGGGCCGTTATAAACACAGAATCTATTGGAGCAAACTGAGAGTTTGAAGTGTACTGCTTTTCATTGGCTGAGTTACTACAGTCTCTTATTGGCTAGGCTGTCGCCAGGCAAAGAGAAATTCCTCCTCCTGCTGGGTAGTAAAATAGTAACCCTCCTCCTGTTGGAGATGCAAAGGTATGTCTCTTTCTGTTGAGTCTGCAATTGACAGCGAGAGCTTGAGAGTTCTCCCTTCAGTCCTCCCAACTCCATCTGAAATGAGGTTTCCGTTCATTTTCACACTGCCCAGAACTGTGCTTGCGGACTGTCATCATTTACTAATGCCAGGGCAGGCTCTAGACCCAAGATGAGCTAATCCAACAAGTCCCTTTCCCTGGCATTCAGATGTCTTCTTGGCTGGCTTGGCCTGGAACAATTAAGTTCCAACCGGCTCTGACACTATTTCCCACTCCAAAGAACAGGAAAGCTCAGGGTACAAAGACGACCATGGGACCTCCACATGAGCCTCCAGGATGAGAAATGGACTGGATCCAGTCCATTCCTGAGGCCCAGCTGCAGCCCTGTCCTCGGCTTCCCTGCATCCTAGTTTTTTGTATTTTGGTTTTTTTGTTTGTTTGTTTGTTTTGGCGGTACGCGGGCCTCTCACTGTTGTGGCCTCTCCCGTTGCGGACCACAGGCTCCGGACGCGCAGGCTCAGTGGCCATGGCTCACGGGCCCAGCCGCTCCGCGGCATGTGGGATCTTCCCAGACCGGGACACTAACCCCTGTCCCCTGCATCGGTAGGCAGACTCTCAACCACTGCGCCAGCAGGGAAGCCCCCTGCATCCTAGTTTTAAGCCAACTTTCAGAGCCTTCTATTACTCATAACCAAATATCCTTGCCAATTCACATTTCATGCATATTGCGGCTTGTAGTCAGGTTGGGGCATCTGCCCCCTTGAATGGGTGTGCAGTAGGTCCTTTCCAGAAACCAGGGCAGAACTTCCTCTCCAGGTGATCCCCAAGGGCCTCCACCCTGCTCGCCTCACCTTTTGAGCTCCTCTTTGCCTGTTTGCTGCCACCTTCTGGACAGTGGTGGGATGGCAGGGCTGCCAATTGCACAGGTTCTTACAAGCACGGTGCTCGGAGCCGCTGAGAATGGGCAGCGTTGGGGTAATGGATGCTACATCCTGAGAACTCCTTTAGGGAAGGGACTGTTTTCTTCCCGGTGCCAGCATCTGGCACAGGGTGGAAACTTGATATTAAATAAGTGAACGAAGGAATGAATGAGTGAACTGGTATATGAATTGGAGTCAGTAAGGGGCTGGCTGTGGCTGACTTACATATAAAGCAGCCAGAGACCTTGCATTAGATTCTATCCCAGATCCCAGATCCTGTCACATGTGGATGACTGTCCTCCCTCAACCCAGCGTCTGCTCCAAGGGGGTATCAGTGCTGTTCAGTGAGTGAAATGGTGAGGGAGGGGGCAGAAGTGGGAGACTCATTCCTGTGTGCACAAAATTAGGCTAAAGCGATGGGAGTTTGAGTGGGTTAAAAAAAACACTAGAAGTTATACTTTATCTAAATGAGTGAGTCAGTTCCATGAATCAATTACTCAAGAGATACTGGTTGGCGCCAGGACCCATTCCAGCCCAGGGTACCCCACCCCTTGGCTTATGATGATATAGGATGCAGGCGTGTGACTGCAATTTATAAATTATCAACAGTCTGTTTTTCCCCTTACTGCCTCTTTAAGTGGGTTAGGAGGAGAAGGTGGGGATCCCAAGGCAAGAATACCTCAGAGTACACTCTCCTGGTGGGAAAAACCATCAGCAAGGGGTGGGAGGCCCCTCTCCAGGAGCCGATCCCTCCAGGGTGAGTCCCATCCATTCTTGGGTGCTGCTAGACACATCCCACCCCACTCCAAGCCTTGGCTTCTCTGGACACTAAATGGATGTCGTGGAAGCCAGATTCCAACAGGGGCTCAGAATCCCCCACTCCAAATCCCATCTTTGAGTTCCAGGCCCTTTCATGGGACATGCCTCCTCTAAATAGCTCTAATCCAGCCTCAAAGCCTAAACTGCAGGATGCAATGCCCTTACTTCCCCCATCCTTGGAATTTGGCCTCAGAAACTACCACCAACTCAAACTTCTAAGGAGACATTTATGACCATAAATGAGGTTATCTAGGGAACATCTACCACTGGTCACAGTTTCTCACTGAATACCCCCCACAACCAAGAGCAGCCCATCCTAAAGGCAGCCACACCTTCGTAGGGAGAGCTATTTCCTTAAATCAAAAGAAATTTGTGGGACTTCCCTGGCGGTCAAGTGGTTAAGACTTCACCTTCCAATGCAGGGGGTGCGGGTTTGATCCTTGGTCAGGGAGTTAGGTTCCCACGTGCCTCGCAGCCAAAAAACCAAATCATAAAACAGAACCGGTATTGTAACAAATTCAATAAAGACTTTAAAAATGGTCCACATCAAAAAATCTTTGAAAAAAAGAAAAGAAATTTGCCTCCTTAATATGTCCTCTTACTACCCACCCTGGTTTTCCTGTTTAGGGGTAGCTACACAAAAATGGGCTCGACCCTTCTCCATGCGGCAGCCCCTCCGGTACTTGCAGATGGTGCTGGCGCCTCACATCGCCCCCACCCAAGTCTCTTCTTTCCAGTCATAAATGTGAGCATAACTGAAGAAAAATATTGGACGATGCCAAGTGCACAGCAGACCAGAGCTCTAGAAGGATTTTTTAAATATTTTTTATATTGGGATATAGTTAATTTACAATGCTGTGTTATTTTCAGGTGTACAGCAAAGTGATTTAGCTATACACATACATGTATCTATTCTTTTTCAGATTCCCCTCCCATACAGGTCACTACGGAGTATTGAATAGCATTCCCTGTGCTATACAGTAGGTCCCTGTTGATCATCTATTTTATATATAGTAGGGTGTATATGCCAGTCCCAACCTCCTAATCTATCCCTACCCCAACCTTTCCCCTTTTGTAACCATAAGTTTGTTTTCTAAGTCTGTGAGTCTGTTTTGTAAATAACATTATTTTTTTAGATTCCACATATAAGTGATATCATATATTTGTCTTTGTCTGTCTGACTTACTTCACTTAGTATGATGATGTCTAGATCCATCCGTGTTGCTGCAAATGGCATTATTTCATTCATTTTTATAGCTGAGTAATATTCCATTGTATATATATACCACATCTTCTAGAAGGATATTTTGAGTGAATCTGTGGTGGGCTGGAGTTGTCACGAGCATCTTGCAGGAGGAGAAATCATCCCAGCTGGCTTTGAAGAAGAGGGACTCTGGCTGAGGGAGAAGAAATGGCGTCCCCAGAGACGGGTCCAGCCCAGATAAAGGCACTCCTTCAGTCTACTTGTCTTGTGTAGTCACCTTACTATTCCTTAGTATAAAATAATACATTTCCTGTAAGAACTTTAGAAAATGCAGATGAGCAAAGGAAGGAAAATAAAAATACCTTTAATTCTACTACCACCCAGAGATAATTCCATGAATATTTTCACATATATCCTTCAGACTTTTTTCTCTACGTGTGTATGTGTTTTAACGAGCCTGTACTGTACATAGTTTGTTCCATGCTTCTTAGTTCCCCGACCAGTTCCCTTAGCGGTGAAAGCGCAGGGTCCTAACCACTGCTGGACCGCCAGGGAATTCCCCATGCTTCTTTTCATTTAACAAACTATGGTGACTCTTTACCAGGCCACGAAACAGTTTTCTCCAGGGTTATTTTGAAGGCTGCGTTCGCCTTGCATTGGATGGACTTACCATTATGCATTTAGCCAAACCCCTACTGTCAGACACAGATGCTGTTCTCTTCTACTTTTATTCTTTTTACTATTAGAAATGATGTCTGGATGTTCCCAAGTTCTTTAATAATCCAGGTGTCAGGGGCTTCCCTGGTGGCGCAGTGGTTAAGAATCCGTCTGCCGATGCAGGGGACACAGGTTCAAGCCCTGGTCCAGGAAGATCCCACATGCTGCAGAGCAACTAAGCCCGTGTGCCACAACTACCGAGCCTGCGTGCCACAACTACTGAAGCCCACGCGCCTAGAGCCCGTGCTCCAAAACAAGAGAAGCCACCGCAATGAGAAGCCCGCTCACTGCAACAAAGAGTAGCCCCCACTCGCCACAACTAGAGAAACCCTGCGCGCAGCTACAAAGACCCAATGCAGCCTAAATAAATAAATAAATAAAAATAATCCAGGTGTCTTCCTTGTCATTAATAGTCCCACAATCATAGTTCCTCATGACTATGGGGGGCCTAGTTCTTTCATAGGTTCCTTCCTCCAGGTGCTTCTGAGAATCCCCAAGGAAGACCTCATGTTCCACAGACCCAGACAAGCTGGCTTGCAGCTTGTCCTCTCGGCCAGCCAGCCCAGCTTGCTCCAGCGAGTGCACCTCTCCCAACGGGCCCTTCTTGGCATTTTGTAACCTCTTTCTCTGGCCATGATCTCCCCACACCCCTTTGTCCCAAAAGTCATCAAAGGCCCCCCATCCATCATAGTCCATTCAGGAACACAGAAACCCACTGAGTCTTTCAAACCAAGAGACTTTCACAAAGGGGAACTGGTTATCCAGGTGATGGAAGAGCTGAGAATCCAATCCTGGATGGGAAGCAGCCCAGAAAGTCACCACAGCAGGAAGCTGCTCTGTCCTTTGAGCTAAAGGGGAAAATAGGAAGAGATGTTGTTATCAGAGCCCAGGCCTGACGGAGAAGTGGTGGCAGCTGCAGCTCCCGAGGAGACACAGCCATTGTAGGGGATGCCACTCAGAGCTGAGGAAGAAGGGGAGAAATACCCTGACTTCCCTCCTCCAGCTCCCGGCCGTCCTCCAGTGCCTCCCATTGGCTGGACCTAACAGGAAACCATTGACAAAGGAGCCTGGGAAATGTAGTTTCCTGCAATTACTAGGAAAGGACTGGCACAATATCGTACCTTAATTCCCCCAAAGCACAGCTCAAATGTGGCCGTGCTGTCTAACTTTGCCAAAGACTCAGAGATGACGGAAAACAATTACGACACAGAAAAGAAAAACGTAAATACAGATCCCTGGATATCACGGCCTACTACACCCTAAAGCCAAGCCCTCTAGAGCCTCCCTTAGGGTCTGGCTGTCCTGCTATAGGACTCAGCCTGCTGTTGTGTGGCTGGGGCCGGCCAGACTCTCCCCAGAGGCAGAGATCTCTGATCAT
Source organism: Pseudorca crassidens (assembly GCF_039906515.1). NCBI lineage: Eukaryota > Metazoa > Chordata > Mammalia > Artiodactyla > Delphinidae > Pseudorca > Pseudorca crassidens. The sequence continues at coordinate 18,673,974 of NC_090297.1, read as the reverse complement.
GTCGACCCTAACCAGAGTCCAGGCCCCTTCAGTCTTCTCTTGAGGCCCAGCAAAAAGAAGAAAATCATCTCCTAAACACCCATCCCAGTGGATTTCATGTTATCCCTGTAGATACACCTCCACATGGTGGAACAGCTTGGGCGAGCAGTTTGAGCCTTCATTGTCACAAACCGAAGGCCCTTTCCTGAATGTTGCCCCCATCTCTAGCACACTAGAAAGAGTCACTGAAATCTCTGTTCCATTTTTTCCTAACGTTTTGCAGTTCCCAGACCCCAAAGGTTCAGTGTAGGAGTGCCTGGACTTCTCACCCTCAGCAGCCTCTCTAGGAGGAGTGCCATCCCCCTTGACCCTCAAGCATCCAGCATGGCGGACCTGCTTTAATACGCGGCATAAGCAGGGGCAGCAGACACCCTATATCTCCTCCTGCCAGAACGAAGCCGAGGAGTCTAGCTTTTCCTCTGCCACCAGGAACATTCCGGAACATATTTTCTGCTCCTTCATCTGCTCCAGTTGTTTTCCTCGGGGTGAATTCCTGAGGATGGAGTCAGTGAGGCAAAAGGTATTTGTAAGTTGCAGGCTTCTGATACCCAGTGCCAAGCTGCTCTCTGATAAGGCTGTATGTCGTGGATTATTTTTACGTTTTCTGCCTCTCAGTTCTCTAATAAGGACTGAAGAATCTTGGGATGAATCAGCCACCAGACCAGATAAACAAGCCAGTCTGTCACTGTTGCTGTTTTCTGCAACTAAGAAGGCAACTCCCTTGGATCCCGCCCAGAACCTGGAATTCCGAAGCAATGGGCCAGGTACCTTTGTACCCAGCTCTGCGTGGCTCAGGTCCCACCTCCCCCTCCTTTCCCCGCCCTCATGCCTGGGTGGAGCCAGCTGCCAGGGCGCCAAAGCTTCCCAGCCCTCCCTCTGTGCTCAGTCCAGAGTGGAGACCAAAAGAGGGCTGTGTGCCGGGTCCGATGAGGATGCTGCTGGTCATCCTGGCGGCGGGATCCCTAGTCGGTGAGTGCCGGTCACCCTGTGGTCAGACCTGACCCCCATCCAGGAGCCAATGAACAGAGTCGTCTCCCCCAGGACTGCATCCAGCCCCAGCACGACCAGTTTCAATTTCTTCTCTGCTGGGCTGACCTGGGTGCCGAGTTTCCCTGGAGAAGTAGATGCCAGCTCAGGTTACTGGGAAGGGTGAGAGGGTCCCTCAGACCCTGGGTTCTTCAGAGACTCAGCTGACCCTCAAGACTCTGGGGATACAGCCACGTGTCTGAACTGGGGGTGTGGATCACCCCCCCCCCCACTCCAGTGGATGGAGAATTAGCTTAAGGGAGTTAGACATCCCTGGATCCCTCAGATCTTTCTGGTAGAAACTGTACCTCTGTTCCTCTGGCTGGCACTGGCCTCACATGGGGAGGTGAGGGGGCGTCAGGAAGGACAAAGCTTGAGTCCAGCCATTGCCTCCTTCCACGCCCCTGAGGGGGCCTCTTCCAGCCCCTCATGCCAGACCTGAAAGAGCATTTTCTCCCAGAGGGCCCAGGTCTGCTGCGTTAATAGGTCTTAAAAGACCAGAGCTCTTATGAAAACAGGACGAAAGGGCACAGTTTTCAAATCCAATAAAGTGGATTGTTTTGATGTATCATTATGGAGAACTTCCAGACCAATGCATGAGATCCTAGTTGTCTCTCTGCTCCCTGAGATGTTTAAAAAATTCAGGGAAATTTCTGAGGAAGTGAACGCATAGTCCTGACTGAAGAACGGAGAGGGCTGGCCTCTGCAAGGCCCCTTCTACCTTAAGTGCAGGATGGAGGCCATAAAGGGCCACAACTGTGCCCTGCAGGTGCTGACCAGGTCCACAGCGCTTCCAGCTGCCACCCAGGCTCTCCAGTCCGTCCTCCCCCTGGCATCAAACGGAACATTCACAGCACACTGGACTCATTGTGACCTAGGGAGACTTGATACATCTCCCAAGAGACCTCAGACATGTCCTTCCAGACACTCACCCATTCCGGTTGGAAGACTTAGAGGCTCTTGGCCCTTTACGATGGGGGACACAGGGGAAGCAGCCCTTAGGAGGTTGTTAGGAGTCAGTAAGGTCACTCTAGAGCCCCAGGTGCCTTCACCCCCGGCATTCTTAGGCTGATTCCAGAACATGTTTGAACTGATTTTGTTTGTTTGTTTGTCCTTAGCTTCCCACCTAGTTGACATAGACTTGTTTTTTTCAAGCAAATGAGAAAACTTCCTTTGATCACATCTCCCAGGCTGTCAGTTTCTAGACAATACATATCTCCCCACGATTTCACAATGTAGACTTTCACCCAGGAAGTGCAGAACCAACGTGGGCTGAGGAACCGGTGACGGATTTGAGGAGGAAAAGGAATGAGTGGGCGAGAGGAGACAGAAGATCTTGTTAGCCCTCAACGCCTCCTCAAAGAGAGGGGCCAGCCAAGGTCCACCCACACAACTTCAGGAAGCCAACTTGAGTTCCCTCCTGAAACGTGGCGCCCACTTCCACCCAACCTGGGCCCTTCACCACCCAAGCATGTCCCAACCTCAGCCACTCACGTCCTGCAAACCCACATGCGCCCCCAGGACACTGACCCTAACCAGCAACCCTCCCACTGCAGACCCTAGCCAAGCCCACCCCCAGACACACCCTGGCCTTCTCTCAAATCCCACCCTCTCTCTTGCCTGCCCTTGACCTCACCACCTCGCCCAAAGCCACCATTGAGCTCAGACTTCAAGTGCACTCCCTCCCTCAACTTAAGACCCAGCCCTGAAGCCACGCCCCTCCCTCCAGAACAGACCCCAATTCTGCCCGGACTCAGGTCCAAACAAGGTACCAGCCACAACTTGAGTCTCGGCAGCACATCCATCATGTTGGCTAGAGGCAGAAGGAACCCCCTGGTGCCCTAGGCCCCATTCTGGGGGCTCCAGGAAGCCTGGAACACAAAGAGTTCTGCAGCTGCTGGGCCTGGTCAACCCAGATTGAAAGAGGAATGTGGCCTTAGGTCTAACATGTGGATGCACAGCAGGGTTGGACTGTCCTAATATACTTCCCCTTCCCCACAAATGCCTCCCTTACAGAAATACTGTGTGTAGACTTGGGGTGGAGGGGTGAATAACCCTCCACTCCCTCACACTCTGGACCTGCTGGTGCACACGATCACGGGGGAGTGGGGGAAGGGAGGTACACACACATCATACCAAAGACACGTGTACCCTCAGACCTCAAGGCCTTGACTCAACCGGATCTGCACCTGTTCATTTCCCACCCCAGTCAACCTCTGAGCACGCGCAGAGCCAGCTGCCGACTCTGGCCGCCATTTTCGTGCGCTCTCTTCCTTTCCACAGACCGAGCTAGGAGGGCTGAGACAAGAGATTTGTAAATCGAGGGCTCTCATTTACAGTGAAGATTGCTTTGGGGGCAATGTCCCCTCCTGGCTCCTCTTCTTGGGGCTCTGGCCTTTGCTGCCCCTTCCTTGCCCCACTGTATCCACCCCACAGGCAGCCTAACACTGTGATGGGCATTGCAGGCCGCCTCTCTGAGCCTCAGTTTTTCTCATCCATTAAATGGGCATAATGATAGTACCTGCCTCATCAGGTTGTCAGGAGGATTTGATAAGGAGACTTAGCCCAGTGCCCGGCACTTTACGTGCATTTCAGCCATGTCAGCTGCTGCTGTGGTCATTATTGTTTATCTTTAGGTAAGTCCAATTATTCCCATTTTAGAGCTGAAGAAATTGAAGTTCTAGCTGCTTAAACAGCTTCCCCAAGGTCATGCTGCCCATATGTAGCCTCAGTCAGAATCCACCTCCTACGAAATCCGTGTGGCTGGGGAAGGTGCCTTTGCCCTCCTCAGAAGGAATGTGGAGGGTGGGCAGGGATTGGTTCAAGCAGCAGAGAGGCAGGAATTCACAGACATCTCCACCGTTGTCTGAAATTACTGACTCTGGGCAAGTTACTTCTTCGACAGTCAACATTTAGTTGAATACCTCTAAAATATTCCATTGGATGGGCTTCCCTGGTGGCGCAGTGGTTGAGAGTCCGCCTGCCGATGCAGGGGACACGGGTTCGTGCCCCGGTCCGGGAAGATCCCACATGCCGCGGAGCGGCTGGGCCTGTGAGCCATGGTTGCTGAGCCTGTGCGTACGGAGACTGTGCCCCGCAATGGGAGAGGCCACAGCAGCGAGAGGCCCGCGTATCGCAAAAAAAAAAAAAAAAAAAAAATTCCATTGGTGAGGACGCTAACTTCAGACGGTGTTGAGAAATGAATGAACACAACAGCACATGTTGGCAAGGCTATGGAATCATTGCACCACTTAAACTTTGCTGGTGGGAATAGGAGATGGTGCAGCTGCCGCTTTGGAAAACAGTTTGGCAGGTCTTCAAAAAGTTCAGCATATGATCACCGTACGACCCAGAAATCCCACTCCTAGCTGTATACCCAAGAGGACTGAAAACATGTGTCCACTTAAAAACTTGTGCACAAACGTTCACAGCAGCATTATTCAAAATAGCCAAAAAGTGGAAACAACCCAAATGTCCATCGACTGATGAGAAGATAAACAGAATGTGGTCTATCCACGCAGTGGAACATGATTCAGCCACAGAAGGAAATAAGTACCCAATTCATGCTGTAATGTGGATGAGCCTTGAAAACATGATGTTCAGTGAAAGAAGCCAGACACACAAGGCCGCATACTGGAGGCCTCTTTACAGGAAATGTCCACACAGGCAAATCCACCGAGGAAGCAGATTATTGGCTGCTGAGGCTGGGAGGAGGGGAGGGGTGGGAGTACTGCTCACGGATACAAGGTTTCTTTGTGGGCGATGAACACATCCTGGGACTAGATTAGCCGCAACAGTTGCACAATTTTGTGAATATATTAGGAAACCACAGAATTGTGTGCTCTAAAGTGGTGCATTTCATGGAATGAGAATCATAGCTCAGTACCAAGGAAAAAAGAAGTGAAGGGGAGCGGGGCTGGTCAGTTAGCACATTCTCCGCCGAGTGAGTGCTGGCTCGCCCCTCAGGGCAGGCAGCTTACTACAGGGCTGGGGCAGAGTCTTTGTGCCCTTCTGCTCACCCTTCTCTCACTTTCTGCAGCTCACTTCGCTGAGGACACCTCAGATCTTCTTCAGCACGTGAAATTCCAGTCCAGCAACTTCGAAAACATCCTGACGTGGGACAGCAGGCCGGAGAGTGCCCCAGACACCGTCTACAGTGTGCAGTATAAGACGTAGGCGTCCCTCCAACACAAGCCCTTTTGACTCTGCTCTGGAACCAACCCCTCCAAGAAAACCCTTCCTTCTTCCTATGTCCCCACACCCCCCGCCAGGACTGATGTCACACAGCGACCCTCCCCCAGACATAGCTTTGCTCCTTTATGTTTCTTCTGCAGGGGGAGGTTAGGCTAATGGTTACAAGTACGGGCTCTGAGGACAGACGCCAGCTCTCTCCCTATAACTCCGGGCGGTTGGGTAACCTCACCAAGCCTCCATTTCCTCATCCATGAAGTAAAGTTAGCAATAGTACCTTCCTCATAGGGTTGTTAGGTGGGTTCCATGAGACATTCATCAGCACGTGTGCCTGGCAAACAACAAGCTCCCAATCATTGCTTTATACTGGGTTAGACTGGGTCAACGAAAAGTCGTGCCCACCCCCTCCTGGGCCCCCACCCCGCCCCGTTCCCGCTCATCTCCTCTCCCAGGCAGGAGAGGAGGGTACATGGGCTCAGGAGTCTGCAAACCTGGGTTCCATTCCTGGTCCTGCCACTTCATCCTGTGGCATGGCACTTGCCCTCTCCGAGGCCCAGGTCCCTCATCTGTCGATGGGGCTAACAGTGCGCAGAAGGTGAACTCAGGCTGGCTGGGTTCACATCCTGGTTCCCTGCATGCATGTCTCAAACGCCTGGGCAAATTTTACTTCCTTAACCCCCAGCTCCCCTACTTGAAAAGGACGGAGAATAATGCATGAACCTCACAGCACCGTAGTGAGGATCACCCGCATAAAGGGCCTGGGTACACGTGCTAAGTAAATATTCAATATCGTTATCATTATTAATAAACGACAGGCTTGGTTCCAAGCCTGTTCACGAAAGGTGTGCTCTGGCCCTTCCCTTGCCCACAGTTATGGAGAGACAGAGTGGCAGGCAAAGGAGGGCTGCCAGCGGATCACCCGGAAATCCTGCAACCTTACCATGGAGACAGGCAACCTTACGGATTTCTACTACGCCCGGGTCACCGCCATCGACGCGGGAGGCCAGTCCGCCACTAAGATGACCGACCGGTTCAGCTCACTGCAGCACAGTGAGTGCCAGCCCCTCATTGCAACGGGTGCGGGACGGGAAAAGGATGGCCTCTTAGGGCCCAGAAGGGCTCTGCCTCCCAGGGCCAGTTAGGGATGTGGCTTTTTAGGGAAGGCGCCCTCAACTGGACAGCATCCCCAGTGTGGTCTTTCATCTTTCTCCATCTCCATCCCCACCTCCCTAGTTCAGACCACCTTAATCTTGCCACTTGAGTGCAACCAAGGCCCCCCTAACTCGGTCCTCCTACTCCTGCCTTGACTCTTTTCCGATCCTTGGTCTTGGTCTCAGCTTCAACATCACCTCCTACATGAGCATCCCCACCGCCAGCCTCAACAACCCCGTTTCGCTAGGTCATCGTCTGCTATTCTCCATCGCCATGAACTGTTTGCTGGCTCCAGAGCTCAGATCACAGTCTGCAGTTACTGGGTTTGCTGGCATTTACATCATCTGCCTGCCTTACTGAAAGGGAGCTCCATGAGGGCGTGTGTGGCAGCGGAACCCCCTGTGTTCCCAGCCCTTAGCATAGCACCTGGCACGTAGGAGATGCTCAATACGCAGTTGATGGAGGATTGAGTGGATGGATGGATGAGTTGCCAAACTCCTCACACATGTTAAGTAGGTGATGTTCACTAACTGATTTAAAAGCCGCAGGGTTTCTTAAGAAAATAAAAAATAAAGTTAAACAAGTTATTTTATATTGTTTCTTGGCTTGTTCAGTTAATGCATACTTATTGTAGAAAATTCGGAAAATATAGAAATACACAAAGAAAAATAAAAGTAGGCCCAACTAATCTGAACACTTAAACATAACCGCAGCTACTAGCAACTGTATCTACTCTTTTGTGATCTGGTTGGTTGGTTAGTTGTTTTTTATATGATGGTATCGTGAACATTTGCCCATGTCATTAAATATTTCTCCACAACACGATAGTTCACGGCTGCAAACATGATCCATTCTATGGAGGTACTCTAATTGACTTCCCTAATTCCTTTTTGGAGGACCCTTAACTCAGTTTGATAAACAACACTGAAACGAACATCCTTCTAGCTCAGATCTTTTTAATCCTGGAGGTCAATGGACTCTTGGGGACTTTCTATAAATTAGCTTCGGGGGAGTGAGGTTCATGAAACCCTGAAACTGAGTGCAAGATTTTTGTATATGTACACTTTGGGGGAGAAAAGAACCATAGCATTCAAACCATAGCATTCAAATTCCCAAAGGGGTCTATAAACCAGTCAAGGTCGTTTGGTTATTTGGAAATTCCATCTTGAGAGAGGTTGAAGTTTAGGCCCTTTGAGGCTGAATCAGTAATATTGGGCACTGCAAACATTGTTTGGATATGTAGTTGAACCATCAGTCCCCAAAGCTGTCATTGCCAGTAGACTAGGGGGCAGGTGCTCCTGGAAGACTCAGGTAGGGATGTGTGGAGGCTGGGACAAGGGTATGATCAGCCTAGGGGTCCAGGGCCCCTCTCCCTGGGCTCTTCCCACTCACCCTTGGTCACCCCTTTGCCAGCCTTACACCCAAACACCAGTTGCTTCTCTTCTCACCTGTTCATTTAGCTGATGCTTTCAGAAGCATGGCTGGGGTTGGGGTGGGAGGGGGTGGAAAGCAGTCATTTCCCAAGGTCCAAGGCAGCCTCTCAGACACTCCTGGCTGATTCTAACTTTTCATTTCTTTTTTCTCTCTCCCTTTTTCCAGCTATCATCAAACCACCTGATGTGACTTGTATCCCCAAGGTGAGATCCATCCAGTTGATTGTCCATCCCACCTACACGCCCATCCACACAGGGAATGGCCACCGGCTAACCCTGGAGGATATCTTCCAGGACCTGTTCTATCACTTAGATCTGCACATCAACCACACCTACCAAATGGTAAATGAAGGGTAAATATATGTGCCACCTTGGTCCTTCCCTGCCTCAGAAACCCATTTCACTCTCTGCATTGCTTCAAGTAGAAAGGAGATGTGTTCTATAAATCAGCGTTTCCCAAAACACGTCTACAGCCTACCTCTTGTAGATGCACACACACAATAGCATGCTAAAGCCTCTGACAAGTACTGCAAAGTCAAGACTCCAGTTTCAATTTGCTTAATGCAACTTCTCTCGCATGTATTTGATCAGAGAAACTCCTTTTATTTTGCATTACATGTATTTTTTTCTTGCCTAATGCCTTCTAACATCCAGGGGAACAACTTCTATTAACATCCTCAGGTGTCCACCTTGGAAAATGCTGGAATCAATTTCTACTGCTGCAGTTCTTTCTGCTGGTTCTCCACTTACCGTGGGAACCGGATACAGACAGTGTCTTAAGATCGGGAATACTGAAAGGTGGAAGGCAAAGGCATAAATTGTCAAATGTTATACATTTCTTTTTGTATTCAAAAGATAAAATATGTAGTGTTTCCCCCGGCAGTGTGTGCCACTAATTCATAATTACATTGAATGACTATTCCTGCACTCAAGGAGCTTATAATCTAATGGGTGGGGAGAGAGTTAAAACAAGAATTCAAATTCATACAGCTATAGGTAGAGGGAAATAAGAGAGTTGTGTGGGACAGAATGGAGGCTGGGAGGGGAGAGAGGAGATGTCAGCTCAGAGAGATCTGGAAAGACCTCTAGAACAGAAAACTTTCTGGTGCTGATATCAATTTCTGAGGCGTGCCAGGTAATATATGCTTATTGTGTCATTTAATCTTCGTCACAAAACCTATGAGGTAGTTGCTCTTATCTCCTTTTCTGAATGAGAAAACAGAGGTTCAGAGAGGCTAAGTCACTTCCTCAAGATTGTTCAGCAAATAATAGCATAGTCAAGATTCAAATCCAGCTTTGTTCCAAGCCCACATTCTTCCCCTCCCTGCTCCACTGGCCTACACTGTCCCACAGTGATCAGAGAGAGAAGCAGGAACGCTTAGGATATTGTTGGAAAGCACAAAACTGCCCATTTGGGCTGAAGCGTAGGGACATGTAGAATAGTTTCTCAAAACATGGTCCCAAACCAATGGCATCAGAATCTCCTGCAGCCTTTGTTTAAAATGCAGGTTCTTGGGGACTTCCCTGGCGGTCCAGTGGTTAAGACTTCGCCTTCCAATGCAGGGGGTGCGAGTTCGATTCCTGGTTGGGGAGCTAAGATCCCACATGCCTCATGGCCAAAAAACAAACAAAAAAAAACCCCATAAAATGCAGGTTCTTGGGCCCCCTTATAATACGCTTCATCAAATTCTAGCGTTGCACCCCTGGGATCTGAATTTTAGTGAGCAACCCAGTGCTTCTTACTCACTCTGAAGTTTGAGAAACACTGATGGAGAGGAACAATGCTAACCCTAAGAAGACAGGCTGGGACCATGCCATAGAGGTCGGGAGAGCGGATGGGGGAATCTGTATTTATTTCAGTAGTCGGGGAGCGATGAGAGATTACAGAGCAGGGAGAGTCTTTATCACAACTAATTTTTGGCAAATATTTGAATATTTGAATTATTTGAATATTTGAAATATTTGAATATTTTATTGTTATTGATTTATCACTTAATTCAGTTTGTGATCAGAGAACATATTCCGTATGATTTCAGTCCTTTATGGAGACTTGTTTTATGGCCCAGCATATGGGCTATCATGGTGAATGTTCCACGTGCACTTGAAAAGAATATGTATTTTGCGGGTGTTTGGTGGAGTGCTCTATAAATATCCATGAGATAAAGGTGGCTAATAGTAGTATTCATATCTTCTATGTCTTTCCTGATTTGGGGGAGGTCTATTATTCTCTTAATTGCCGAGAGTATTACAATCTCCAGCTCTGATTGTGGATTTGTCTGTTTTCCCTTTTAATTCTGTGCATATCTGAAGGTTTATTATCAGACACATACACCTTTATGATTGTTATTGCCTCCTGGTGAATTGACCCTTTTATCATTAGGAAATGTCCCTTTTTATCACTACTAATACTTTTTTCTATTGAACTCTACCTTATCTGCTGTTAATATAGTTACTCTAGCCTTCTTATATTTATCATTTTCATTGTATATCTTTTTACATCCATCTATTTTCAACCTACCTGTGCCTTTATATTTAAAGTGTATCTCTTGTAGACAGCATTCTGACAGTCTCTCCCTTTTTAAAATTTGAGATATAATTCACATACCACAAACTTCACCCCTGTAAAGTGTAGGATTCAGTGGTTTTTAGTATATTGAAGAAGTTGTCCAACCGTCACCACTATTTAATTCTCTCTATTCTATTTTCAGGTTCTCTGACTCTTCTGTCATCTTCAATCTGTTGTTAAAACCATTCCGTGGGAATTTTTACTTTAGATATTGTATTTTTCAGTTCTAAATTCTCTAATTTTTATAGTTTCTAGTTTTTATAGTCTCTAGTATTTATAGTTTACGCTACTGAAAATTCCTAGTCATTCTGTCATTATGAGCACGTTTTCCTTCACTTCCTGAGCATAGTTATACTAGCCACTTTAACACTGTCTGATAATTCAAACATTTTGGTCATCTTGGGATAGGTCACCATTAACTGTCTTTTCTCCTGAATATGGATTACATTTTCTCTTTCTCTACATGTCTAAAAATTTTGGAACGCATCCTGGACATTGTGAATGATACGTTGAAAGGACTCTGGATTCTGTCATATTCCTCCAAAGAGTATTGATTTTTGTTTGTTTCTTTGTCTTAGTAGGCAGTGAATTTGGCTGAACTTCAAACTCCAAAATCTCAGTTCAGTAAAGTTCAGTGGAAACTTTAGCTGGGCTGCTTGGAGTCTACCCTGCTCATGCATACTTCAGGCACCAGCCAGGGATTTGGGCAAAGTTTATACACAGAATTCAGGCTCTCTCTCTATGAACCTCTCCTATCTGTGATTTCTCCCTAACTTTCCAACTTTTGTGATTGCCCTGAACTCTGTCTTCTGGTTACTCAAACCAGTAAGATTACAGGGTTTTTAATCTAGGTGTCACCCACTCCACGTGGTATAAATGGGGGCCTGCCTCCTGGCTACAGGACATTAAAAAAGAGAGAGAAACTCATTCAGTGCCATTCCCTTCCTCCTTTCTCTGGTATCTGCCTGCTTTTACTTACTTTCCAATGCCTATAGGTAGTTTTTATTTTGGCCAGAGTTTATAGCTGTTATTTTATGGAAGGTTGGTCCAATAGAAGCTATAAATTACTGGGAGCAGGAAGAGGAGCGATCAAATGTAAAAATGAAAGAGTGATCAGGGTGGGAAGTCAGGGGGGCTATTGCAATGGTACTAGGCTGGAAACGAGGAGGGCCTGAACCAGGGGGGCGGCAGTGAACACCCGGGGAAGGAGGACTCTTGGGGCCTTGACAACTCTACTGGGGTTAATTTCAACCATATGAGTTCCACAAAACAATAAGCTGTTAAATCCATTCATGCACTTCTTCACCCACTTTCACCCCCTTCAAAAGAAAAAACAACAAATAACCCTAAACCTTGGCTGCCATGTGCCCAGAAAAGAGAAGGCATAGCTGAAACGCAAAGGACCAAAAAGAAAATTCTTAGCTTTTAAGCTCCCAAGAACATAGCTCCTGGCCCTTTAAAGAAAAGTTTATGGATTATTTCAGGGTAATCAGATACAATGGATTTGAGAGGGATTTGTCAAGAATGGTTTTAAGGTTTGAGCCTTGGACATTAGAACAAGAGAGACATTATGAACAGAATTAGGGAATCAAACACAGGTGCAGGTTTGGGGTTGGAGATGGGGCAGGACCCAGAGAGAGGAGATCAGGATGTATGGACATGTCAAGTTAGAGATGCCCACGGACTGCTGTCCAGCAGGACGCTGGCTGTGTGTGCCAGGAACTCCATAGCTCTTACTGAGGTCAGTTTGGGGGTTATCTGCACATTGGTGATCACCAGAGCCACGGGTCCAGAAAAGATCACTAAGTGAGAAAATATGTGGAAAGAGAAGAAAGAACGGGTGAAGAGTGAAACTTGCAGAACAACACCGAGGGGCTGAAACCAGTAAAAGAACAACCGGAGAGGTAGGAGGAGAACCAGAATGATGGAATGAGGCAGCCGAGGGAAGAGTTCAAGGTCAGAGAGGTTCGAGACATACAAGAGGGCAAGAACTGAGAAGAAGCTCTAGCGGAAGGATGGGCAGATGCAAAGGAGCAAGGGCTTACTTCAGAAGCAGAGTGTTTGCAGGAGCGATGGGCATTCAACATCACCAGAACCTAAAGGACCAAGCGGGCTCTAGGGAGGGAAGAGTGTACAAAGGGAGCAAGGACCTGTAATATGACCCGGGCCATCAAAGGATTTTCAACAGAGGAGCTTTGTAATTATGTTAATTGTTTAGAAAGATCACTGTGGCGCCAGGACAAATTTGGAAGTAGACAGGGACAAAACCAGAGACTGGTGACCAGTAAGGAGGCCACTGCAAGAGTCCAGGCCAAAGATATTGAGGCCCAGTTAAGGCAGAAGCAATGAGGAGACAAGAGAGGGATGGATATTCAAAGCGTTTTTGATATTTTATTTTGAAAAAGGGGGGGAAAGAGGAGAACTGGAAGAAGGAAGAATGGTGGGGTGTTGATGATGGTGGTGATAATAACAGCAGCTAGTATTTAGAGAGCGCATGCTGTGTGCCAGACACTGTCCAAGGGAAAGTGCGCGAAGCTTGCATCTGATTGGATTTAGGGAGAAAGCGAAGGTAGGGGAATGGAAATGGAGCACTGCAGACTGACCTACCGGTTTATGGTTTGGGCAGCTGGTGGTGCCATTTTATTAAGTGCAGTAACCCAGGCAGAGGTGTAGGCAGGCTCCACATAGAGGTTGGTGTGTAAGAGATGCTGTTCTGTGTTCTCTGTCAAATTCAGCACCTTGGAGGCAAGCAGAGAGAATTTGAGTTCTTTGGCCTGACCCCTGACACGGAGTTCCTTGGGACCATCGTGAGTTTAGTTCCAACCTGGTCCAAGAAGAGCATCCCCTACATGTACCGAGCGAAGACGCTGCCAGGTAAGTTCAGCTGAAGCCAGAGGGAACTGGGACTCCTGAATTCAGACCTTGACTCTGTGCTTTCCCCCCTGTAACCAAGGTGAGGCTTGACAGTGCTCTAGAAAACCACAGAAGGATTACTAGTGTATTATTAAAGTCAATCTTTGTTTATTCGTAAACGAGTTAGCTGTTGGGTTGTCGTAGCAAATATTTAATCTACACCCTCCAGCCTATGTCTGAATTTCCTCTCTCTGGCAAGCTGCGTGTGTATCCTGGCAAAGCAAATTCACCTTGATGTTAACTCAAGTGAGAGATCCCAGGAAATAATCTGCAGATGGGAGAGCAGAGAAGATAACAAAGATGCCTCAGTACCTTCTAAAGTCAAATAAAAATAACAGTGATTATAATAGCATTTCTGCAGTGCCAACCAGGGACCAGACACTACGAAACACAGTTCTCGTGCTTCTGTGAAGCATCTTTGTTCCATTGAGGAAACTGAGGTTCAGAGTGGTTAAGTAACTTGCCCAAGATTGCACAGCTGGTGAGGAATGGAACTAGGCCTAATTCCAGAGAACACGTTCTCACCACTGCACTGCCATAGAAAGAGTTTTGAGTCATCGGCTCAGCGGGATGGTGTCCCATCCCACTCGACTCCAGTACATTGAAACTCGACTCTCATCGTAAGCATCATGATGTTTTCATTACTGCTTATTTTCATAGAGATAGAAATGTAATGCTCCAAGTTTAGAGGATGAAAAAAGCGATCGCATTGGACTGGATGGATTTGGAAAACAGTCTCCACCTTAGTCATCTTGTTTAGATTAATGATGTCAGTAGGTGATTTCTGTTCTGATGAATAGGAGCGAGGCAGCTGCTAGAGGCTGGGCCCGAGGGTATAACTGCAGCTTGGTAGAAACATCACAGGGTAGGTTCTGGTTCTCAGCTTTGATCAGAAACTCAGCTCATCGGTTTCCCCAAAAGCCCACAAGAGACTGAGTTCTCCACCTGAGTCCCAGTGCATTTGTTTTCATGGGAAGATATGCCTGGCGGAAGAACAGCCAGCACTGACCTCTTGCACGGGGCATGCCCTTCCCAGGGAAAGGGCCACATGAAGACCAGAATAGAACTTGGCAATAAGAGAACTAGAAAAAGGAAACCAGCTTCACAGGCACTGAGTTGGGAGTGTGTATGTGATTTGTGACTCTCCCCTGGACCTTCTAGACAACTGTCATTCATTCCTGACCCGCCCCTGCCCTCCTGCTTATTGACAACATGTGGGCCACTCCACCCATATCCTTCTGTTGGTTTGTCCTTAAGTGATCTAGCTCATGATATATCATTTTTTTCTAAGACTGTAGCTGCTTTTAAATGAATCATACTTCATGGTGGCTATTTCTTGGTGACATATAGAAAGCACCTTATCCTTTATAATCAAGTATATTAATAACAATTCCTACCATTTATTAAGTACCTACTCTATTGCCAAACACTGTGTTAAATTCTTTCCATATATTATCCCATTGAACCCTTATAACAATCCCGCAAGTTGTATAGCATTATCCGCCTTTTACAGAGGAGGAGCTCTGGCTCAGACAGGTTAAGCAACTTGCCGGTGACCACACAGCTGGTCAGTGAACCTAGTTAAGTTCATCTGACCCTGAAGCCTGGGCTCTAATCACCACTTGGCCATTTTGTTTAGAGCCTATGCCCTCTACTGCACATTTATTCCCCTTACTTCCATATCATGATGAAACGTCCTGCCCTTGACCGTGTATCCAGGGGTCTGTCTTATCCCCAGAGCCCAGAAGCCCTCCTTTATCTACCTCTCAGAATGTGTTGGACCATCATCCCAGCATCTTTCTTTTTTTTCCTGCGGTACGCGGGCCTCTCACTGCTGCGGCCTCTCCCGTCGTGGAGCACAGGCTCCGGACGCGCAGGCTCAGCGGCCATGGCTCACGGACCCAGCCGCTCCGCGGCATGTGGGATCTTCCCAGACCGGGGCACGAACCCGTGTCCCCTGGATCGGCAGGCGGACTCCCAACCACTGCGCCACCAGGGAAGCCCCATCCCAGCATCTTGATGCTGGAAAGGGCTCTATGTGTTGGCCCACCCCATATCTTAATTTTACAGAGAGGAAACGGAGTCATCATTGTGTAGTGGCTGTGAGAATGAGCTTTGGAATTATACATGTCAATCCTGGCTTCTCCACTGAGTAGCTGTGTGACCTTGTTCAAGTCATTTAACCTCTCTGAGACTCAGCTTCATTATCTGTAAGGAGTGAGCATCCATGGCCATCTGTTTGGTGGGATAACATCAGTAGAGCGCCCCACACAGTGCATGGCATGTAGTAAGAGTTCAATCATCGCTGGTTACTGTTATTAATAGATGGAGGCCAGAGAGGGTCGTGCAGAAGATGAGGGTCTCATCAGTGGCTGAGCCAGACCTCTAACGCCCCACATTCCAGTGTTGCTTCCATTATTTCTTCCTACTTCCCTGTGAGTGAAATGGCAGAAATGTTCCAAGTCCCTGTCCTGTCCTGGTACAGGGAGCAACAGTTTTCCAGTTACATTAGGCATGTCATGTAGAGACATTTGGGTCCTGTCTTCTCCCTGGTGGAAGTACATGTGACAGGGGAAGAGGGAAGCTGAAGTGGGAAGCTGACGAGAGAGGCCCAAGCCACAGGGGCTGGGGGAGGAGCGAGGAGTGGGCTAGAAGTAAAGGCTCCAGCAATTCCCAGGGTTCACAGTCATTGCCAAGGTCACTGGCAACTGATGATCAACTCCCCATGCTGAAGCCACACAGGAGCCAGGAACAGAAGGAGGGTGACTTGGAGAGTCAAGACCCCCAGGTAATACAAACCTCCAGTTTTAACAAAAACTCCAGCTACCTCTTCCTTACCAAGCCACTCACCAGTCCCACTTGAATTGGTGACAGGAAGTGTGTCATGCCAAGACCTGGCTGCACACACCCATCCCAAAGATGCAGGGCCATAGGGAAGAGGCTCAGCATAGAGCCCTTAGCCATCCTCTCCTTCCGTTTTCAAAAAGGTGGTGCCTCCCCAGGCTCCCTCCTGAGTGAGGTCTTCCCAGCTCAGATCTTGGTAGACAGGTGGGGAGGACAGACCCCTCCCATTGTCACATCTCCCCTCCCTTTGCCTCTTTCCCCTGCCCCCACCAGGAAGGCAGCACTGTCCTTAGACCCAGGCAAGATGGACCCTTTTCTGAGCCCCGCACTTTACAGGGCCCCGCTCCAGCCCCGCTCTGGCCATGGCCCTCCCCGCAAGATGAAGGGTCCTTAGGTCCACATGGGCATATCCCCATGGAACCTGTGAGCTCCGAAATTCCCTATACAGATGGCCAGAGCCTGTGTCCAGTCTCGGCAGATCTCCTCCTTGGGTCTTTTTTCCAGAGGGCAGACACTCTGTTGATGTTTAGGCCCTCGGCCCAAAGGGTGGCCAGCGGGTGGGTATTTGTAGGCGGCGTGGATGAGCTTGGCCATGAGCCCATATCCTTGGGCGTGAGGCCCCTGGCGGTGTGGGCGGGAGCCAGGCTGGGCCTGCGGGAGCTTCCCCCTGCACCTCCACCTTTCCGCACAGCACCCCGAGGCGTCCAAGAATCAAAAGTCAAGCCTTCCGGGTTGTTATGAAAAGTATATCTGTCAAGGTGGGAGCACAGAACGTATTTTATTTAACAATGTAAAAACATGATGAAATTCCGAATATTTAGACATATGGTGTGTGGCCCTCCATTTGCGCCCTCGCCCCGGGCCCTGTAAGTACTGGGGATAGGAGAGGCCTTCCCAAGCCTGGCCCGAGAGGCAGGGGAGGAAAAGGCCCAAGTTGGCAGTACCCACAATGGCAGCCTCACCCTTCCTGTTCTGACCTCTTACTCACCTAGATCAGACGTGGACCTACTCCTTTTCCGGCGCCTTCCTGTTCTCCATGGGCTTCCTGGTCGCAGGGCTCTGCTACCTGAGCTACAGATACATCACCAAGCCACCTCCGCCTCCCAACTCCCTGGTGAGCAGGGGCCCCGGGGAGGATGGAGAGGCCGAGGGGAGGGCACGGGCCCCGGGACCCCGGCTCTCCCTCATTTCTCCCTCCAACCTAAAGATGTGGCTGGCAACTCCCCCGGTGTGCGGAAGAGATCTAGGGAGAAGGAAGACAAGGCATGGAATAGAAAACCCACGTGGCTTCAAGGGGGCGCACACCCTGTCTGAACCAGCAGCCCAGGTACTGCCACCTGGGATCGCAGGCCCACTGTTGCCACATCTTCACATTTTCTCCAGCGAAGTCAGAATTTCAGATTGTCATGTGAAATCTCCCATGTTTCAAATCTTGGCAACTAATTTTTTTAAACTAAACCCCTGCAAACCATACACGTCACATCGGCAGCCCAAGTCTGGCCACCAGAGCTGCATCTGCGTTAAAGCAGCCATGCCCGCTGCAGAGCCTGCACAGTCTGGGGCTCGCAGAGACGGCTCACGCGCATCCGCCCCTCCAAGTCAAAGACCAGATGAGCCATTTCCTGTAGAACTCTCCGGGCCTCCCCTGTCCCCCATTCATCCCCACCTTTCTCCCCGCGTGAGGCACTTAGGGACCAAGAGCTCAGGAGCAGTTGAGCCAGCACCTGGAGAGCATTCCCCAAGGGCACCCCAAACCCGAGCCAGCTGCTTCCAGAGTGCCCGCCTCCTAGAGAAACCACAGCCTACCCGCTCTCCCTAGACAACCAGACTCTGGAAGCAGCCCTCAGCTAACAGGCCGGGAGCCCTGTCCCTTCACAGAGGCTCCAGCACTTAGAGGAATCCCTGGGAAGGGATACAGGGCTCACACATCGTGGAAAAGCCCCCCGGTGGTCTACCCCTTCCCCTCCACTCCCAGCCCTGCGGAGGACCGCGGCACGCACGGCACCCTCGGGGAGCTTGAACACACCCTAATGGGCACACTGTTCTCCCTGCACAGGATGTCCAGCACGTACTGACCTTCCAGCCTCTGCAGTTCATCCAGGAGCACATCTTAAGCCCCGTCTTTGACCTCAGTGGCCCGAGCGGCCTGGCGCAGCCTGTCCAGTATTCCCAAGTCAAGGTCTCCGGGCCCATCGAGCCTCCAGGAGCCCCACCGCGACACAGCCTGTCTGAGGTCGCCTACCTTGGGCAGCCGGACCTCTCCATCCTCCGGCCCTCTGGCGGGCCACCTCTCCAGACACTCCCCCCACTGCCCTATGCCCCCCAGGCTGCCCCTGAGGGCGGGCCCCTGTCCTATGCACCTCAGGTAACCCCCCAAACTAAACCCCCCTCCTACACTCCCCAGGCCATCTCGGAGGCCCAGCCTCCTTCCTACACCCCTCAGGCCACTCCGGACAGCTGGCCTCCTTCCTATGGGATATGCGGGGAAGGCTCTGGTAGAGACCCCCCACCTATGACACTCTCTGGTCCCAAACACCTCGGAACCAAAGGTCAGCTCCAGAAAGAGGCACCAGCTGGAAGCTGCAGCCCAGGTGGCCTTTCTCTGCAGCAGGTGACCTCCTTAACTATGGAGGACCCCCAAGAAGTAAAATCCTTCCACCAGCATCTGGGGGTTCACACGGACAGAGAACCTGACTCTGATGTCGTACACAGAGGAGAGCCAAGGACACGAAGCTATGTAAAGGGCCAGCTGCCCCTCCTCTCCTCTGTCCAGATCGAGGGTCACCCCGTGTCCCTCCCTTTGCAGACTGCTTCCCGCCCATGTTCCCCCACAGACAAGGGTCCGAGTCCCTGGGGCTTGCTGGAGTCCCTCGTGTGTCCCAGTGATGAGGGTCCAACAACCGAGACTGAGGCCCAGAGCCCAGGCCCTCGGGCCCCAGACCTGGAGTCGCCCATGGAGCTGGACTCTCTGTTCAGAGGCCTGGCCCTGACGGTGCAGTGGGAGACCTGAGCGGGAACAGGGTGGGCCTGGGGCTTCTTCCTGTCCCCACCCTCACCTCGCATCCTTGGCCGTCACTCCCGCACCCAGCGGCGCTGCGCACTCTGCAGCCCAGCCCCGGGTGAATGCCCTTGAGGAACCAGCAGAAGGAGGATGCCGGACCCCTGCCGTGGCTGAGCTCCCTTTGGAGAAAAAGGCATGAGAAGGGCTCCAGCCAGAGAAGTTACAGAAGTGCCTCATATACAAACGAGCGAGTGCAAATGAGCATGTGCTCGCCAAGTTCTGCAGGACAGGACGGGCAGTCAGAGTGCAGGAGCTAACATGGGGAACCTCCCGGAGATCCAGGGCCCAGGATCCTAATACGCTGGACGCAAAGTTCTCCATGAGCCTACCTCTCTTCATTCCCGGCCACTTTAATAATCTAGTTCAGCAGCGTGAGGCCTCTGCCTCCTCTGTGGTTCCCCAAAGGTGAGAAAAGGAGCCTGAAAAAGGACACCTCATAGCAGACTGGGCAGAACCAGAACAACCTGCACTTCTGCCAAGTCCAGAGGCAGCCTGATGGCAAGATTCCAGGGAGGGGTGCGGCCTGCGGCTCATCCCCAACCGAGGCTGCTGCCTGGAATTGCACCATTTCAGTTTCATTCCTCTGCTAGAGGCTTTATCCCAAGTGAAATGCAGGTCCACCAGGGAGGGAGAACACAGAAGCCTCTTCTGTTGGCAGGAGTTTCAGACCCTATCCTGGCAGCGGGGTTTGAAAGGAACATGGGGCCATGGGGCAACTGAAGGAGACACAACTACAAACTGTACCTACTTCACAACTTTGGAAACTCAGCCTTGGATTCAGCCCACCTGGGTTCAAATTCCGGACTTTGTACTTAAAAGCCATGTGACTTCAAGCAAATGAATCACTCAAAATCTCAGTTTCCTCATCTGTGTCATGGGGATAATAACACTGACCTCACAGGGTTGTGGTGAGGATGAAATTAAATAATGCCGGCAAAGTGTTTCATAGCGCCTGGCTCATGGGCAGTGCCCAATACACCGTAGTATTTCTTGTTGTGATTTTTAAAAAATAGGACAGTACAGGAGTGACCCCCTCCCCCAATTCAGCTTGATTTTGAATCAGGCATTTTCTCATGGGCTTAAATTATCCTGATTTCCTCAGGATTGCTCCAGGCCAAGCTGAAGGAGCTGGACTGTCTAGGAGGGGGCGAGGGAAGGGATTGCAGGAAACAGGGTCCAGGGACACATGGAACCTTCTCCTTGAGTTCATAGGTGGAAGCCGTTTTGGGCGTGGCAGCAGCATTCTCAGAGGACCTTCTTCCCCGACACCCCACCAGAGGCAGCACAGGGCTACCCTGTCCTCCTGCCCTGGCACAGGGTCCTTGTCCGAGCTTTCAGCACGCCGTCACAGCCTTTGTATCATTGCATCTCACGTGACCCCTAGGACGAGGAAACTGAGGCCCAGAGAGGAGAAGGGGCTCCCCCCCACAGGCCCCCACTGAGGCCGTGACACAGCTGGAGCTCAAACCTAGCGATTTTTGTCTTCATCAAGAGAAGGAACTTTCCACACCAGTCTGGATTCTTGTAGGATGAGACTCCTGGGGCATCAGGAGGGGAGGCCCCCATGGGGTCCCCGAGGGGCAAGCGCCCCCAACCCCATCCTGTCCCAAAGCCCTGTCTGAACATTTCTGAGAAACAGCACTTAAGTCCAGTTGCCCCGGTGAGACCCTTTCCGGAGCCTGCAATGCCTCCCTCCTCTGTACCCAGTACGTGCCCCCTCCTCTTCACCCCTCCCCTCCCTGCGACACAGCACCCGGGAGCACTGTCCTTATCTGTTTGTAATTAATATTTAACATCTCTTCAGGGTCACTGGTTTAGACCCAATATCTCCATAGCAGAGGGAGGGACCGCCCTCTCCAACACCCCCTGCCCTTTCTCCTCCCGGCACGTTGGCCCTAACGACTGCTCCCTTCCCCCAAACTACAAACAAGCCTGCTTCCTGTCACTCAGGGTGAACTTGGCCAAAGGTTGACTGTCTCACCTTGTTTAGTCGTGGAAAACAGCTTAACAGTTGGACTGTTCTCACCAGGTGAGAGGGCCGGGGTGTCACAGGATATTTTACTAAAAGTCATAAACACCTCTTCCAACTCACAAGCCACAAAGCTCTCTAAGCTCCTTGGGGCGACAGTCGTTCCTACAGTCCATGACTCTCTGGGTCCTGTGACCCTCCTCAGGCTGGCCCTGTCCCCACCAGGCTGCACACCCCCTCAGATCTCTGGCCTCCCAGGCAGGCAGCTCAGGCTACCAGCTAGGGGACAGAGTGTCCAAGGCCCCGGAGCTGGGTGGGGATGCTGGCATTCCTGAGTGTCCTAGGCTTTGACTCCACCACCAGGACTCTCCACAGCCTTGCCCCACGCAGTCCAGAGAAAGGTGAGTCTGTGAGGTATCACCTGCCTCCACGGCAGGCAGAACCCAGCCCAGGAGCAAACGAATAGTAGTCCAGCAGTGGCTGCACGAGGAGAAGTCAGAGGAGGAGGAACTCGACCCCGCTGCTGGGAAGTTCCTGTCCTCGCTGGCTCGTTCTTCCATTCACCTGCCCTAATAGGCCGAATTACAGATACTTTACAAAGGAGGAAAATGTGGCTCAGAGGGGCTTCTTGCCCAAGATGGTTTCCTAAACTTGCCTCACCATGAGAATCCCCTGAGGAGCTTACTAAAAATTCAGCTTCTTCAGCCCTAACCCAGACCTGCTGAATCCATAGCGACTGGGGAATCCGGATTCTCAGTAAACTCCTTTGACGATTCCTCTTAGGCAAGTGGAGGGAACCATGCTCTTATACCATAGTTTTCCTATCTTGTGGCCTCAAATCATCCCCCTAGAGCCACCCCCCTCTCCTCCCCTGTATGGGAGCTGGGGAGCTGCAACGAGGGGTGGTATTTCAACCTGGGATGGCTACAGATCCCTGGCCTCCCAAACCCCCAGCCCCAAGAACACACAGGGGTTGCCTGAATTTCCACCCAGAGAATAGGGCTGTCGGGGACGAGGGCTCCTCCAGAGTCCTGGAGGGCAAGGCTGGATCCCTCTGTGCCCATCCGCAGTCTGAGTGTCAGCCTGGACAGAGGGACACAGCTCTGAGACCCCATCCCCACACCCTCAGGCCCTCAGCTGATCTTCCCTTCCCACTCTAAGGAGGAAGGGGCATAAGGAATATGCGTTTTGACCTGCTAGTATGAGAAGAACAGTAACTGGAATTAACTGAAGTGTGAGAACAGCAGAGGGAGGGAAGGGAGACTAAAGCAGGGAGAAAGGAGGTAGCGGGAGAACGCATTGGACCAGACAGTTCTCCACTTGACCACCAGGTGGGGCCATCAGCCAAAAACAGTTTGGTTGCTGTCAGACAATGGTGTGGAGGTTCAGGGTGGTTGGCAGGTGGAATAGGGTTCAAATGATTGTCCGTAATATTCACAAGTCCAGGGAGGGCAACGAAAGGGAAAAGGAGGGGAGAAAGAATGAAATATTTAAGAAGTACTAGCCATGAGTTAAATACTATACGAGGCATTTCACGCATTTTAACCTCATTTGAGTATCATAAACATTCTGCAAGATAGGTATTCATTCGTTCATTTTTGACAAGCATACACGGGGAATTCCCTGGCGGCCCAGTGGTTAGGACTCCGCACTTCCACTGCAGGGGGCACACACGGGTTCCATCCCTGGTCGGGGCACTAAGATCCCACATGGCGTGACCAAAAAGAAAGAAAGAAAGGAAAAAAGCATATATCAAGGACCCAGTTGTATGCCAGGCACTGTTCCTGGGGCTAGGGATACAGTGAACAAGACAGGCAGGCAAGTTCCCTGTTGTCTTAGAGCTTGCATACAATTTGCAGATAAAGAAACGGCCCAGAAAGGAGGCCAAGATCCCCCCATTAGTACAGGTGCCAGAGGTGGGGATTTTTTTTTTTTTAATATTTATTTATCTGGCTACGCTAGGTCTTAGTTGCAGCACGTGGGATCTTCGTTGCAGCATTCAGGCTCTTGGTTGTGACATGCGGGATCTAGTTCTCTGACCAGGGATCGAACCCAGGCCCCCTGCATTGGGTGCGCAGATTCTTAACCACTGGACCACCAGGGAAGTCCTGAGGTTGGGATTTAAACCAAGGTTCCTATACCTCCAAGTCTGACCTCTGCTCAGCCTCATGGCCTGAGGGCTAGCTGTGCTCACTTTAAGGCACATCAGGAGGAGGGAGGCCATCATTGGGTTAGGGTGCATGGAGTACATGGGAATCCCACACCCAGAAGGAGGGGCAGAGAAAGCTCTCAGCGCGCCTGGAGTCGTGCAGTTATTGGTGGAGCTCTCACTTAGCAAACGTTGCTGGGTGCCACACATTGCACCACAGGCTCCACATTCCCTATTTGAATCTTTGCAATCAGACTGCAAAGCAGGCATCATTGAGCCCACTGCACAGGTGATAAAACCAAAATGGCTAAGTGACTTGCCCAAGGTCATAGAGCCAGTAGGCGGGGGCACCTCCATCAGGCTGCTTTGGGGGGAAGGGGTTATAGAACCAGTTTAAATGTCTGTCTCGTGCTGGATTGGAAGCCCACACCTCTTGGCTGCAAAACAGATTCACACTCACTCCTCACAATGAATGTATAAATGTGGGTCTTGGAAATCCCTTCCTATGTTGGGTCAGTATAAAATGGGAGAGAGGGCTTCCCTGGTGGCGCAGTGGTTACGAATCCGCCTGCCAATGCAGGGGACACGGGTTCAAGCCCTGGTCCAGGAAGATCCCACATGCCACGGAACAACTAAGCCCGTGCGCCACAACTACTGAGCCTGCGCTCTAGAGTCCATGAGCCACAACTACTGAGCCCGTGTGCCACAACTACTGCAGCCCACGTGCCTGGAGCCCGTGCTCCGCAACAAGAGAAACCACTGCAATGAGAAGCCTGCGTACCACAATGAAGAGTAGCACCCTGCTCGCCGCAACTAGAGAAAAGCCCGCGTGCAACAAGGAAGACCCAATGCAGCCAAAAATAAATAAATTTATAAATTAAAAAAAAAAATGGGAGAGAGCCATCGAATGGTCTCCACCCAAAGATGCTCTTAATGCTGCATCCGGGAAGGAAGGGAGATGCGTGGGAAGGGGGTTTCAAATAGGGCAGGAGACTGAGAATTTTTTTTTTAATTATTATTATTATTATTATTTTTTTTTTTGCAGTACGCGGGCCTCTCACTGTTGTGGCCTCTCCCGTTGCGGAGCACAGGCTCCGGACGCGCAGGCTCAGCGGCCATGGCTCACGGGCCCAGCCGCTCCGCGGCATGTGGAATCTTCCCGGACCGGGGCACGAACCCGTGTCCCCGGCAACGGCAGGCGGACTCTCAACCACTGCGCCACCAGGGAGGCCCTATTTTAATATTTTTTATTGAAGTATATTTGATGTACAATATTACATAAGTTTCAGGTGTACAATATAGTGATTCACAACTTTAGAGGTTATAGTCCATTTATAGTTATTATAAAATATTGCATATTCCCTGTGTTATACAATATACCTTTGTAGCTTATTTATTTTATGCACAGTAGTTTTTACCTCTTATTCCCCTACCTTTATCTTCCCCCTCCCCCCTTCTCTCTCCCCACTGGTAACCACTAGTTTGTTCTCTATATGTGTGAGTCTGTTTCTTTTTTGTTATATTCACTAGTTCGTTTTATTTTTTAGATTCCACATATAAGTGATATCATTCAGCATTTTTCTTTCTCTGTCTGACTTATTTCACTGAGCATAATGCCCTCCAAGTCCATCCATGTTGCTGCAAATGGCAAAATTTCATTCTTTGTTATGGCTCAGTAGTATTCCATTGTATACATACACCACACCTTCTTTATCCTGTCATCTGTTGATGGACACTTAGGTTGCTCCCATATCTTGGCAATTGTAAATAATGCTGCCATGAACACTGAGGTGCATGTATCTTTTCGAATTAATGTTTTCATTTTTTAAATATATTCCCAGGAGTGGAATTGCTGGATCATATGGTAGTTCTATTGAATTTTTCAAGGAACCTCCATACAGTTTTCCATAGTGGCTGCACCAATTTGCATTCTTACCAGTAGTGCGTGAGGGTTCCGTTTTAGGAGACTGAGATTCTGTCTGAAGAGCTCACTTGTGTATTTTCTCCCCAACACCCTCTCCTGAGGGGTCCCCAAGGCACTAGGAAGAATGACAGGCACAGTGCTGCTGGGCCCCCCTGAGGTCCCAGGAGGAGGCCAGGAGGGAAGCTGTGTCTCTGCACTGGGGCACAGCCTCCCCCAAACCTGCTCATCCCCGGAGACCGGGCTCAGGTGTATCTTCCTCATCGCGTCCTGTTGTAACTGCCTGTGTCCCCGTCTAGATTAGGGCTTATTTCCTAACGTCAGGCATCTTATCTTTTCCCTTCTGCATCCCCAGTGCCCACCAGGCCTAGGTATGAATGAACATGAGGGGAAAAAATTGAGATGGGAGCAGGGCGAGCAAAGATGGGGAAGAAAGTTCCCACAGTGGCCACTCGGGAAGCCTGAGAACTTTGGACAGTGAAGGAGGAAAAGGCTTCCCCTCCTGTCCTGCCTGTGCCACACCCCTGCACACACCCTCGCACATACCCCACTGTGGCCGGGCGGGGCTGGTCAGTAGCTGCTGGAGGGGGCTGTGTAGAGACATGAGAAGAAACCCACTTCCATTTTTGCCAGTGATAACTTATGAGCACTGAAGACTCATTTTTAGGTCACATCCCCTCCATGTCTTCACAAAGTCTGGGGGCCCAGCCTCACTATCTCCATTTTCAGAAGGGGAATCAGATGAGAGAAGCTGAGGGTCTTCCCCAAAGCACCTGTCACGGTGGTGGGCAGGGCGGGGGGAGGTAGAATTCAGATCAGAGCTCCCAGCAGCTGAGAAAACCTCCCCTGATCTGTTTTCCATACAACCAGGCCTGAGCTATGAGCTCCTTTCCACTGCAGTGGGGATGGAGCCGAGGGGAGGAGCTGTCTTTGGGTGGGGGTGGGGGTGGGGACAGCTCCACCTGTTGCTGCCGTCTTGGCAATGCTGGACCCAGGGAACGGCCCCTCCCTCTGTCGGCACCCCCCCCCCCCCATAGTTCTCATCCATTATCATCACACTGCTTCAGCGCTGCTATATTTAAGGCCCGTGCAGGCTCCAAGATCACATTCTTCTCCCGGTCCCCGCTGAGTCCAGGGCAAGAAGAAATCAAGGACCCTCTCATCCTCTGGAATCTACTCCCCAGAGACACTAAGCGGGCACGGCTGCTTCTGTGAGTCACCTCCAGGGATCAGGGGTGGGGAGGGAGACCTCCAGATAATGAGACCCTCAGCTTTCCTTTGGCAAGTGGAGTGTGTGTGTGTGTGTGTGTGTGTGCGGGTGCGTGTGTGTGTGTGTGTGTGTGTATGTGTGTGTGTGTGTGTTGGGAAAGGATCCTGGGAGATTTGGAAAGCAAAAGTATACATGTGCTTGGGTATCATCCCAAGTGGAAATGAGAGGGGATTCTAGAAAAAATCTCTGCCCCATCACACTGTTCTGTGTGGCCCTGGGTCTTCTGAGCTGAGCCTTCTGTGATGTGAAAGCTACAAAACACACACACACGTGCACACACATCACTTGGGGATGCCCTGAGAAGTGGAGGCTTTCCTGTAGGAAGCAGGCATCAGCAGGGACCGGGGTGGACCGGCAGGTCCAGCAAACCTAGAGCAGTCCTGGCGGAGCCCTGCTTGGCCGGCCCGGCAGGCAGGGGATGAGCGCAAGCCCGGAGGGCCCGCACGGCAAGGCGGGGAGGGCGTTCATCCAGCCTGGGCTCGCTGGTACGAAACCGAGGCCAGCACTCCAGCCTCGGAAGCTGGTGGGAGCATTAAGAGCACATCCCAGGCTGGGCAGGCTGTGTCTCCGCTCCCGCCCACAGGACCCAGCTTTCTGCCATCAGGGCTCTGAGTCACTGTGGCTTGGTGCACGTCTCTTCCACTCCTGAGGAATAGGAGAGGCCTCCTTGCCCCTTCTCACTGAGGGATGCTGTCAGGGGACCGGGCGGGGCAGGGCTGGGGGTGGGCGGCAGACAGACTGAGGCTTGGGAGGAAAGTGGAGTGGGTGGGGAAAGTCACACAGCAGGACCCCTGGCCCGCGGCTTTGCACCTTCCGGGGCGGGCACGGGGGACGATTTCCCTTTCTGGCCGACCACACCCTGCTGACCCCTCCGCAGCAGGCACACGGCACTCTGGGGACAGGACTGGGAAGCTGCGATCTCCTCCTTGCTGCCTAATCCTTAGCCTCAGTCATCGCTTTAAAAAGAATCGATGGCTCATCCACTAAAGCCAGGGGTCTGGTTGCAGGCGGCCCTGGAGGTCAGGGATGAGCGCCAGGCCTGCCCTGCTGCGCCAATCAGGAGCAGAGCATCCGGGGAAGGGAGCCAGCAGCTGATGCCAGGGAACGTTAACCCTCAGCTGCTGGGGCCGGGGCCATGTGTCCCAGGGAAGCCAGGGGCCTCCCTCCGCAGGGTGGTACCCAGCGGCTCTCTCCTTGGCTGTGAGGAGGAAGGGACAGAAAGGGCAGGCCAGTCATTCTCTGGGTGCAGGCAGACCCTCCTTCTCAGGAGGAAGCGGATGGGAAGCCCAAGGGGTGCCCGTGCCGTTGTGTCAGCTGAGGTCGCTGGAGGAGGCCAGAAGCCTCACAGGCAGCCCTTGGCCTCGGCGAGCACTCTGCAGCAAACCAGTCTGCCCTGGGCGTCCTTTGTGGATGTCCAAAGTGAGCAAACTTTTAGGAGCCGGAAGGATCAAATCCCAATAAAATTGACCCTTGGCAGCCTGAGCCCCCTGACACCTCAGAACAGGCCCTTTTAGGCCAAGGATCTCTGGTGATGTCAGTGGGCCCACCTACCACATCATGGACTTAGAGGAATGGTCCCCCACGGGCAAGTTCACACCCAGGTCAGAACACAGTCCCGCACACACACTCCGCCATAGCCAGCAGGCCCCGAGGGAGAGGCAGGGACAGGGCAGAGCCGGACCTCATGGAAGCAGACAGGAGAGGGCTGAGGGGGTGGGCCCCCCTTCTTCCTCCGCCTTCACGGCCAGGGTCTACCTCAGGGCCTCCCAGGTCAGAGGCCTGGCCCCGAATTCCCACCTGGAGAAGGATTGGAAGCCATTCCAGGGCGTCCACCAGGCATCCTAGAGCTTCAGCGCCAGAGGGCCCTCAGAGGCCTGCTGGTGACACCGCACCCCAGATCTGGGAAGGAATTTAGTGCAAAGAACCCAGAGCTAGCTAGCTGGGGGTCCCCCACTCTCCTCGCCTGCCTCTCCACGTCCTGGACATCAGAGTGCTCAATCCCTCACCGTCTGGGAAGCTGAGACCTGGAGAAGGGAGGGCCTTGCCCAGGTCATGTGGCGGGGGGTGGGGGGGGTGGGGGTGGGGGATGGGGGCAGGTGCCGCTGGAAGCCGGGAGCCACTGGGGCAGCACGTGGAGTGGTGGACAAGCCAGGCTGAGAGCGCAAAGCCTGCCTCTGTCACCTGGGCGGGTCCCCCCGCATCGGGCCTGAGCTCCCCTGTCTAACCACGGGAGAGAGAACCCCTACCGGCAACCCTCCAGAGATGCTGGCGGACCCCACGGGGAAGGGGCGGGTGGACGCCTGGTGGAGTGACCGTGTACCTTGGCTCGGCAGGTCGTCGCTCTTGCAGCCATGACTCTGCCTCAGAGCCCGGGAGGGAAGGGGGAGCCCCGGGCACCCCAGGCCGTGGCGATGCACAGGCTGGAGCACCGCCACGAGGAAGAGCAGAAATCTGAACAGCAGCACAGCCTGCGGATGGGCTCCTCCGCGCGGAAACGGACCTTCCGCAGCAGGTGGGAGCCTCGGGGACCCAGCCCAGCCCCTGCGCTGCCCCCAGGGCCCTCGGCCCGCCGGGGAGGCGCAGCTCTGCTCTCTGGAGGCCCCGGTCTGCGGGGGGAGGCGTGGCCCTGACCTCTGTGTACTTGAGTTTGAGGAGACAGGCACAGCCCTGCTTTCTGAGAGCCCGGTGTGAGGAACGAGGGTGCCTGCTAGTACCCCGAGGTAGGAGGATGGATCCCCCAGCCAGACCCCCAGCCAAACCTGCAGGAGCCATGACCTCTCTTTTCCCGGGGGCAGCGAGGAAGAGTATCGGTTCAGCACGGCAGACTACGCCCTCGCAGCAGCCCTGGCTCTGACGGCCTCCTCAGAGACGTCGTGGTAAGTCAGGTGACCTTGCCAGAGAGCCCTGGGCTGGGAAGAGGTCGTCCTGTCCAGTCCTCTGCCTCCCCACTGGGCTCCCACACTCAGCTTAAAGAACCTGCCCGAAGTTACACATCTAGAGTAAGCGGCTAGTCAGAGGTTTAAGCCCGGGGCTGACTGACCACAAGGCCCGCCGCACCACCCTCTGGATGAGCCCTCAGGCAGTAGTGAGGGAGCGTCCCCGGGGGAGAGGCTGGTGGGGGTCTGTACTTCACCACCCGGCTTCCGTGGCGGGGAAGGAGGCGGGGATGGGGAGAGGAGGAACAAGGAAAGCAGCCCACGTTTTGGACACGAGGCCCGAGATGGGAAGGCCTCTGAGCCTGAGAGCATCAGGAGGCCTGGGTCCTGGTCCTGGCTGGCCTGGAGCAGGTTACCCAGCCTCAGGTCCCTACCCTGTAGAACGGGGAGACTAAGACCTGTCCACCTGCTTGCAGTGAAAACAAGAGGAACGATGGCTTGTGAAAGAGCCTCGTGAACTGGATCAATCATATTCATTACGCACCTTCTAAAAGCCGGACCCACGCAGGGCATTCTGGAGGCAAGAGAGGATTAAAAGTTGCCCTTGTCCTCAAGAAGCTTTAAGTGTGGCCGGCAGTGCTGGGCGTGGGGAAGGCAGGGCCAGGGCGTCCCCACATCACCACCCCCAGGGTCTCCACCCCTGATGGCCTCCGTCACCGCAGGGAGGCCCAGCTGAGGCGCCAGACCAGCACCGTGCAGCTGGAGGAGAGAGGGCAGAAGCGGGTGGGCTTCGGCAATGAGTGGGAGAGGATGGAGATCGCCTTCCTACGGACCCAGTGGCTGCTGCGCCAGAGGCGAGACCGGAAGGCGCTGAGACGGCGGGTGAGAGGGATGGGCTGGGGCCTCCAGGGCCCTGAAAACTGAGACCCATCACACGCCAGCCAACTCAACCTACCCCCTTCTCAAGAAGAGCTGGACATCCCAGTGCCCCTACCCTCTAGCTGCGTGACCTTGGTCAAGCAATAATTCTAACTGAGCCTCGTTTTTCTCATTTGTAAAATGGGTGTATGTGGTACCAATGCTTGGTGTCGAGGTGGGAAGTAAATGAGATCAAGCTGGTAAAGTCACTTTCCCAGTGCCTAGAACACAGAAGACCTTCAGGGAATGCTACTCCTAACAAATGTCAGGGATCTGAAGCCACTTCCATTCCCCCTCCCTGGGCAGGACAACAATAGCTGTAATACTTACATGGGTGTTATTAGTGCCTACGTTTTTCACATATTAACTCATTTAATCCTCACTGCAACCCCACAGGAGGGTGGGGGAATATTATTATCATCCCCATTTTACAGATAAGGAAATGGAGGACTGGCCTATGGTCTCACAGCTAGTAAGTAGCAGCATTTGGCCTTGACCCCACGCCCTGCCCTCTGTGGCACGCTGCCTCTCAGCCGCTGGTTGGGGGGGTGCGCGGCTCCAGCCCACGTGGGCCCGACTCCAGAGCCTTGGTGTCGGGGGAAAGGTAACAGCAAAGACTGGGGAGAGGTGGTGCCCCGGCTCATAGAAGTCACAGGCCCCCTCCCACCTCCAGACAGAGAAGAAGGTCCGGGAGGCCAAGGAGCTGAGGGATCTGTGTTCCGGACGCGGGCCCTGGTTCTGGATCCCGCTGCGCTCCCACGCCGTCTGGGAGCACACCACGGTCCTACTGACCTGCACCGTCCAGGCCTCGCCTCCACCCCAGGTCACCTGGTAAGCCCCCGGGGGGCAGGAGAGAAGGGGTCCTTG
Organism: Pseudorca crassidens; assembly: GCF_039906515.1. NCBI lineage: Eukaryota > Metazoa > Chordata > Mammalia > Artiodactyla > Delphinidae > Pseudorca > Pseudorca crassidens. The sequence goes on along the minus strand of NC_090297.1, from coordinate 18,642,779 downwards.
CCCTGCCCCCATGCTCTGGGCCTCTGGGGGTTCCCTGAGTGTGAGTTCCTTACACCCAACACCTCCCTTCCAGGGACCCGGCCCCTCCCCTAGAAGTTCCTGCCGCCTTAGAAAAGCTGCCGACCCACAGACCCTGAGCTCTGCCCTCCCCAAACAGAGCAGCAGCTGCTGGGGAGGCTCAAGAGGGGTTATTCTTAGCTGCCTCCCAGCCAGCCTGGGGCTAGAAGTCTGGGCTGCCTGGGGAGCCAGCGCTTGTAAAAATATGGTTCTGGTGGCATGTGAAGGCAGCTGCTCTGAGCTGGACATCCCTGGGGCTGCAGGAAGATGGGGGGAGGCAGGGAGGGCGGGGGCCCTGTAGTGAGAAGGAGCTCAGGCCTCGCTCTCTCTCTGCCAACTTGGTGTGTGGTCTCAACTATGGCTCTTAACCTCTCTGGTCCTGCCTCCATATCCTGTTCTGTAAAATGGGTTGAAGACCTCCTGTCCAGCTTGCACGTGGCGAGGATTTAATGCCACGACAACGTGGAAGCCCTCAGAACTTGAAAGGTGCTGGGAAAGCAGGAGGTGCCGTTCCTAGGAGTGAACCCGTGACAGAACCACAGAGTCGAAGCCTTGCTGGTGGAGGCGGGCAGAGGCAGGAGCCTCCTGAATGGGCCTGGTGGAGGTGGGGGTGGAGAGTAGGAAAGTGATCATTCCAGTTGGCTTTTCTTTTTTTTTTTTCCTTAAAGCATATATAATGCCTCAGAAGTCAGAGAAAGAAAAAGAGCTTAGGCCAAGAGCAATCAAGAAGAGTGTTCTGAGGGAGGTGGCCTTGGGGCTGGTCATTGCCAGGTGGCATTCATTCAAATTCCTTGGGAACCAAGGCAGTCCGGTAGGAGGACTGCTCCCAACAGCCAGCCTGGGCTAAGTGGGGGTCAGCTGCTCAGCTGGCCTGGCCTGGCAGCTAAGCCCTGCCCTGCCCTGGCACTGAGGCCCACATCTAAGCCATGCCATGGGAGCCTCTTGGGAGGGAGTCTTGTTTCCACCCTTGCCAGCAAGGTTGCCACAACAAGGAGCTGAGCATTCTTTGTAAGTGGCAGAGGCCAAGGCCAGGCCCACCTCCAGCCAGAGGGACTCAGGTGGCCCCCGGGGCTCCTGGCTTTGGGATCTGGTTTCCCTTCATCAATCACCTCCGGCAGGGCCACACATCATCCCGGGATTGGCCTCCAGAGCTCTGCCCGGGCCCTGGTAGAGACCCAGCCCCCCGGTCAGCAGGAAGATACTGGCTGCCCAGGCTTGTCAGGCGAGTCCATTCATTCACCAGTTATTGAGCACTTCCTGAATGCAGGGGCAACTTCAGGCGAGTTAGGCAAGGCCCAGGCTGGCTATGTTTATACTGCAGAAGTGGGCCCTGGCCACAATTCATTAATGTCAGAATCACTCTCCCAGGCCAAGTAGCCTTCAAAAGTAAAATCTCACACCAAAATATGGGGAATTCCTGGCTGGCCAGTGGTTAGGACTCGGCGCTTTCACTGCCAGGGGCATAGGTTCGATCCCTGGTGGGGGAACTAAGATCCCACAAGCCGCATGGCCAAAAACTTAAAAATTAAAAAAATAAGGGGGGGAGGGAAACACACCAGAATACGTAGGGGGAAAATAAACCTAGAAAAATAATAAAAATCTCACTCTTTTATGTGGGCCTCTCTGAGCCAGGCTCTGGGCTGGGTGCCTCGCCTTAGCTGTCTCACTTAATGCTGTTTTATGATTGGCTGCCATTCAGCCTCATCCTTCAAGGGCCTGCCGTACAGGCAGGAGACTGAAGCCCAGAGGGGGGCAAAATGAGACCTCAGGTCTCTGGCTGCCCAGGTTGTGCCCAGAGCTGCAGCTGCTGCTTTTTCTGGGAAAGGCAGAAAGCTGGCCAGGCTGAGTTGTCTGGAATGTTCCTGACAGCTGGCGGGTGAGGGGGGCTGACCTTGGTCCCCAGGCCTGGGAGATGTGGAAAGATTGGGCATGCAGATTAGGCACCATCCTCCCCACAGGAGACTTAGTTGGGTTCCTTTCAGAAGAGGTCACAGCCTGGGGGCTGTGTAGTGGGGCGTGGGCACAGCACTGTTTGGTTGCCATGGAGACAAACGGGGGCGGGGGGGGGGGTGCTGTCCAAGGAAGGTGATGTACTGAGGTTGAGGTGCCCTCTCTTGGCCAAGGCCTCCTCTTTGAACTCAACCACCACTGGGGCTGATTTTTCATGCAAAGTTCTCATGGACACAGAGGCCCAGAGAGGGGGACTGATTTGCCCAAGGTCACACAGCAAGCTAATTTTCACAGACATTCACTCGCCAACCCCGACTCCTCAGGCCTCCAGAACATACCCCAGTGGGCTGTGGACAGACACAAGGCCACCTCATTGTTCAGTGCCTGTGGCAGATAAAACCAGACCCCAGAGTTCACAGAAAACAAAAGGAAGTATCCAGGGTAGAGCGGGGCAGGGCGATCTGCAGGGCCATGCTCGGGAATCACCTGAGAAATTTTAAAAATTACTGATACCTAGTTCCCATGCCCAGAAGCTCTGATTTCATTGATCTGGGCTTGAGACTGGGCATGGAGATTTTTTTAAGGCTTAAATAAGATAGATCTTTTTTTTCTTTCATGTAAATGTCTGATGTAGACAGGGCAGGGCTGCTGTGGCAACTCCACCACAGATTCCTCCGGGCCGCAGGCCTGTTCCCTCACACTGCTTCAGGGCACAGGCCTTCCTGGTTTGAGATGCAGCCCTCATGGCCATATTCTTGCCGCAGAATGGAGGGAAAGATGATGGGAAAAGGGGCAAAGGATGTCATCAGAAGCTTGTACTTACTTTCTGCTGACAAGACTTAGTTTAGTCACATGGCCACACCTAGCAGAAAGAGAGGCTAAGAAACATGTCATATTTACTTTAGAATAAGAGGGAGAATGGCTACTGGAGACCAATGAGCAGTTTCTGGTGCAAATTCTCAAAGGCTTATGTTCAGACTCTGAGCATGGAGATTGTTAAAGCTTCCTCTAGTGATTTTAACAAGAACTGAGATCAAGAACTGCTGTCCTTGGGGTTGACAAGAAGGTAGGGATGGGGAACTTTCCTTGGTACCCCCTTCAGAGAGGAAGGAAAAGCTGGGGCCTGGTCTTTGGGGGATACCACTGGTAAGGGGAGGGGTAGATACCCCTAATGACAGCTCCCTCTTCTCGCCCTCCAGAAGAGAATGAACCCTTGAGCATCTACAGCAGGGATTCCCAACCCCTGAACCATCCCCCTCCCCACCCCTCCCGGTCTGTGGAAAAATTGTCTTCCACGAAACCGGTCCCTGGTGCCAAAAAGGTTGGGGACCAGTGATATGTACAGTCTTCAAGCTTTACATATCTTATCCCATTTAATCATCACAACAACCCTACAAAGTCAGTGCAATTATTATTCCCATTTCACAGATGAGGAAAACTGAGGTTCAGAGCAGTGAAAGTGCTGCCCTGGGTCACACAGGTAAGCAGCACAAAGCCGAGGTTGGAATCCAGGTCTGAGAGGCTCGGGATCCTTCCCACACAGAATCACACTGCCTTCCACACACCACTGTGTCTCTACAGGTACAAAAATGACATGCGAATTGATCTCCGCCTCTTCCCTGCCGGAAAGTACCGAATCACCAATAACTATGGACTGCTGACACTGGAGATTAGGAGGTAGGACCATGAGCCCTAGAGATGCACGGCCCCCAGTCCTAGCACTACCACAGCCAGAGCAATGAATCCAAACCCTTCCTCGGAGCTATGAACCAAGTCAGCCTCATCTTCAGAAGTACCTGGGGTGCTTGTTAAAATACTGATTTCTGGGATGTACCCTCCTTTTGCCCTCAGAGAGTCAGATTAAATAGTTCTGAAGTGCGGCCCAGGCATTTGTATTAAAAAAACACCCCCATGTGATTCTAAAGCCTTGGGATACACGGTGAAAAATTTGGACTCAGAGGCTAGCAGCAAGGACTGAATGAATGCTGAGCTAGGCATGCAGGGAGAGCTCCTTGCTGGAGGAGAGAAAACACACGTATACACACACACACACACACACACACACGTGCAAGGGGGAGCAGCTGGAAGGAGAGAGTTAGGCAGGCCTTTTAGGAGGTGGTGAGTCTTAAGCATGGTTTTAAAAGAAGAGGCAGGATGTATGGAGGGAGCATTTGAGCGCAGTCTGCCCCGAAGTCTGCGTTATGCGTACGAGCTGCCAGGGGTTGAATTCCTCCGGGTGCTCAGCCCTGCGCTCGCTGCTTTACACATAATGCCCACCACCATTCTGCACAATGCAGGGAAGCATTGTTCTGTCCGTGTTACAGGTGAGAAAACGGAGGCTCTGAAAGATTAAGTGTCTTGCGCAGCCTGTACAGGGCAGGGCCTGGGTTTGAGTCAGTTCTCTCCATCTGGGTTCTTTCCAATACACCAAACCCTCCACCTCAAGCAACTCGGGCTTCAGAGACACAAATATGAACAGGACCCTCGAAAAGCAAAGTGAGGCTACATGGACATAAATACCTGACCATCCAAGGCTACAAAGGGAGGCGCCCCGTGGGCTGCACAGTCGGGGAGAGCATGCAGGGCTGGGCAGCCTGGAGGGACACATGGAACCGGCCCTTGAAACGAGAGGGATTCCTGCCCCGAGCAGCCAGGGGAGGGGAGGGGGCACCGAGGGGCCTCTCTGCTTGCTGATGGGGTTGGATGTGTGACTTGTGTCCTACCATCTACCCTCTTTGCCACCGTGGTGCCCTGGGGTGGAGCTGGCCCAAGCCTCCACTGGGAACAAGACAAGGCTGGCCTGGCTGGTGGTGAAAACCAGGCCTGCGGTTGAGAACCCCTGGGCATCCGGCCCGGTTCTGGCACAGACTGGCAGTGTACCTGGGGCAGCTCCAGCTCCAGGGTTCTGCTCTGGAGGTGTTGATAGGGCCAGAGGCCGTGCCTGGGGGAGGGCTCGTCCCCTCGAAGCTCGGTTGAATTCCAGTTGCTCTGGGACTCTGGACAAGTCACTTAGCTTAAGTGTTCTGATAACAATCATATTTTCAAAGTATTTTCACCTGAGGTGGTTTAGGCTGCTGTTACATCCCGAGATTTTCAAAGGAGGACCTGGAGGCCTGGAGAGGGACAGTGGCAGCCCAAAGGCCCCCAGCTTCTCAGAGGCAGGCCCTGACCTAGAGCCTGAAGTCCTCCCCCAGGCCTTCCTGTTAACCCCCCCCTTCCCCCCACACCCCACCTGCACGGGACTTGAGTTTCCCGTGGAGCCCAGCCGTCTCAGGGGGAACATCTCCCTCCCTGCTTTTCAGATGCACCATTGAGGACGCAGGCACCTACACAGTGATGGTCAAGAACGCCTACGGCCAGGCCTCCTCCTTCGCCAAAGTCCTTGTCCGCAGTGAGTCCTGCCATCACCAACAGGCCAGAAAGCCCACAGCAAACCCCAGATGAGCAGATGAGGACATGAGTCTGCGCCAGACTCGGGGAGGGACCCTCAGCCCAGGGGTATTTGGTCTGGGATCAGGTGACCAGGGCAGCCACCGGGATTCCCGCTCCCCAGGGCCTTCAGAGCAAGTGAGATCCTCCGCCCTCAGACTGTACAACCTATATCCCTGTTCAAGGGGACCCCACCTGCCTGTCCCCAAAGAGCATGCTCATCCCATCGAGCTGGGCTTGGGTCCAGATCCAGCTCAGGGCCTCTGGGAGGGCGGCCTGGCTACCAGCGGTCCTCAGGGGCAAAGGTCGATGCCTACCAAGTCCCCTCCTGACCCCCACTGCCCCTTTTGGCTTCTGGTGCATATTCCCCAGTGGGCTCAGGTCCCTCCTGGAGGTTAATCACAGCAGGAGGCAGAGGAGACAACTCAGGACTCCTTCAGGCCCCCGTCCACCTGCTGCCTCTGGCGCTGACCGGCCGTGTGAGCCTGGGTGCTGTCTCACTTACCTGACCTCCCCACCTGCAAAGGGGGCATCCTACCGCCTCCCTCAGATACTCCTGTGGATTAAATGAGATGGTTTAGGTAAAACTTGGCTGGATCAGGGCCGAGCCCAGCCCAGAAGGCCACACCTTTGAGCCCAAGGCTTTGCCCTCAGGGCCCTGAGAGAAGCTGCACACACACACACACACACACACACACACACACACACACACACACTGAGCAGCAGACAGTCCCCAGCCTCTCATCGGACCTTCTTAAACTGTCCTTCACAGCCTCTCCACCCCTCTGCCTTGTTCCCCAAATCGCTCTTGGTAGGCAGCTGTCCCCGCTGCCAGGCCAGGCTCTCTGGGTGGAATCTGAGCCGTCCCTATAGGCAGTGCCCAGAGTCGATTGCAAGGTCAGGCATCGGGCCCTTGGGCCCTGCCTTCCTCTGTCCACCCGTCCTTCCCATCATTTCATCCACATATCCCCATCCCTCCTCCATCAAGGCCATCCCAGGGACCAGTGTCATGTCCTGGCTTCAGGCTGCTGGGGTGCTCGCTAGGTGATTATGCCTCAGTTTCCTCATTTGTATGAGAGGATAATAATGACAACAACAGACAAGGCTGCTGTGGATTAAACGAGTTAATAAGCGGCACGTGGTACCCGCTATGTGAATAAAAATGTTCTCACTATCCCCTGGTGGTCCGTGTCCACACCACCTTGGACTTCACCCTGAAGCCTCCAGGAGGCTCTCTTAGCGCTGCCCTGGACCCACCAGAAATCCCAGTCTGACCAGGCTCCACCTGTAGGACTGTGATTCTGGCGGTGGATTTGGGTAAAGGAAGGAAACCACCATTTATTGAGCACTGACTGTATGCCAGGTTCCTGCTGAGGGCTTTGTTCATGTGAACTCATGTATTCAGAACCCCCCCGCCACCACCATCAGGGAGGAGTCAATAAGGAACTGAGGCACAGAAAGGCTAGGGAACTTTCCCCAAGCTGAAGGGGGAGCCACTGCCAGATCAGGATTCAAACCCATGACCAAAGGCCATGCCTCCAAAATCCAGTAGGAACGTGGGCTCTGAGCCTTCTCCAACTCCATTTGCTCTGGGTTTTCAGCTTACCTGGGGAAGGATGCTGGCTTCGATTCGGAGATCTTTAAAAGTAAGGAGGCTTGGGGAGGGATGGGCCCTCAGGGAGGAGGGTGTCTGGGGCTCCTCGTCAGGGCCCCCAACAGTCCCCTTTAGAATATCGCCATCCACTGCCCACAAAGGGATGTCCACGTGTGGTTTGCCTATAAACTGTTCATACCTGTAGACTGGTTTCTGGGGTCCCTAGGCACCCCAGAGCTGCCTCCAGCTGCTGCACTCTCAGTGGCCAAAACTGAATGAGAAAAAGGCAAATCCAAAAAGACAAACCAGTATTTGCCGTTTCAGCTCATCTGGTCCCACCCAGAGAAATCTCTCCCCCACCCCCGGCCCCCAGGATCAGGCCCCCTCTTCTCTTTGTTAACACCACCTGCAAAACTGTGAATCCTGACCCAGAGGAGCGGGGACACCCCAGAAGGGTCCTCACTCGCATCTAAGCCCCAGGCTGAGCTGGCAGCCTTAGAAGACTTCTGCCCTAAATTTCTGTTCCCACCCAGGACTGATGTTTGGCTCCAACGTGGAATTCACATCGGTGCTGAAACCAGTCTTCGCCCGTGAGAAGGAACCCTTCTCCCTGTCCTGCCTATTTTCTGAAGATGTATTAGACGCCGAGCAGAACATCAAGTGGTTCCGGGATGGTGAGGACCCCTAGTCCTGGCCCCTTACCTGCAGAGGCAGAGGTGGAAGCCAGAGAGGGACTAGAGCCCTGGCTCCATTCCCACCCCTGGGACCCCCGGTGGAGAGAGGAACTCAGCTATACCCGCCCCCTAACTGGTACAAGCTGGGCGATGGGTGCTGATGAGGTAGAGGGAAGCAGAGCACAGCCAGGTGGGTTCAGATCAAGTCACCCTGCAAAGTGTCACCGAGCACCTGTGGTGCCAGGCCCTGTGCTGGGTGCCGGGGCAGGGTTAGGAACAGACATGCGTAAGCTCAAGGGGCTGTCCATCCGGGAGGAAGCAGGAAGCCAGAACACAATTGCACACTGCCCATTGAGAGCCTGTGGTTGGCCAGGCACCAGCCCAGCCCTTTACATCTATGGACTCGACATCAGCACCCTAGGGGTAGGTGATGACATTTGAAGCAACAAGAACAGAGGCTAAGGCCAGGAGCAGGTCAGCCTGAGGAGGGTCAGGGCAGGTTGTGACAATTGCCTCGGGCTTTTCAGAGTCAGGGTTGTAGGTGCAGGTACATAACTGCTACTCGTGAGCTGGAAGGTTCACGGGGGGTCATGGGCCAGGGCTGGGGAAGGCCGGTCAGCCAGGGAGGAGAGGAACCGCTGGGCTTCCTGCCCCATTCGTGACCAGACCTGCAGCCAAAGGGCCAGGAGCACAGCCCCCTGACACCCCAGAGCTTGAGCCTGGGGAAGCTGCCCCTGCTGGGGGCTGGAGTGGAGGAGTGGAGGGAAAGCCGCGAGCCCTGAGAAACAGCTGCGACAACAGGCAAAGAGCTTTCCCAAACCTGCAGGTCTTCCGGAACAGAGGCGCTGGCAGGAGGGAGGGGCCTTCGCGTGGCACAAAGAGCAGGGTGGTGCAACAGCAGGACCGCAGGGCGAGGCCTAGAGCCCCAGAGCCCCTTCCCCCTCCCCTCACTAAGGTCCCGCCTGCCCAGTCCCCACCCGCCTCACTGGCACCCCTCCCTCCATTAAGCTCACACCCCCTGCCCACCGAGCCCCGCCTCCTTTCTCCAGCCCCCAGCGTCCCAATGAGCCCCTGACCCTCACACAGGCCCCATCTCTCTTGGTCCCACTTCTTCACAGGACCTCCGACTCCTTACCGAGCCGCTCACCCAGCCGCTGACCACTTCCCTGAACCCTCATTACCTCACTGAAGCCCCAGCCCCTTCCCTGGGCCCGGCCCTGCCACCCCCTGCCCGCCTCAAGCCTTCTGCAGAGGAGAGTTCAGAGACCACGTTGGCAGAGTCCTGGAGGTCACCACCCCCTCCCCAACTGCCCAGCAGAGCCTCAGGCTCTAGCCAGGCCAAACTCCCCTCTGCCTAGACCCCCAGAGCATCTGTGGGTTCCCAGGTGAGGCCCAGATCCCCCACGGGCTCACCCTGGACCCCTCCCTCTGCAGGGAGGCTGCTGAAGTCCTCCAGCCGCCGGCAGATCCTCTACATAGACCGCCAGGCGTCCCTGAAGGTGTCCTGCGCCTACAAGGAGGACGAGGGTCTCTACACGGTCCAGGTGCCCTCGCCCTTTGGGCTCCGGGAGCAGAGCGCCTATGTGTTTGTGAGAGGTGAGGGGGCGGTGGGGGACCGCGGCTCTGCCTTGACTGATTTGCTGTGGGACATTTGGGCGAATTCCTGCTCCTTGAGGCCTCGGTTTCCATGCTATATATTGGGGGTGCTGGGGTAGAGTCTCTCTAAGAATCCCTGTGCATCCCATGACCCTCCAAAGGGACACAGCCTGAGAGTCTGAGACGCGGAGCCAGCTGGAGAGGGAGGGCTGATCGTGGGCTGGGACCATTCTAGTCCAGGTTGATTTCTGTCTCCTGGCTTTGCCACTTCACTAGCTGGGTGATTTGGGGAAATTCACTTCTCCTCTATGACACTCAGTTTTCCCACCTGCAAGATGGGGGGTTGCGCCGGGACTCAGAGATTAATTATGCCAATTGTGCAGGTGTGTGGCGTAGAATGGGCCCCTAATAAACGGTACTCCTACCCCTACCCCCAGATGCTGTTGTTTGAAAGGAAGAGGCTGTTATTCAGGTCGTTCTCCTCGAGATCCAACTGAGCCCCTGGGGGGTGGTGAATGAGAAGAGGATGAGGGGTGAGAATGGGAGGGGGTCTGTCGCCAAGTGGACATTGATGGGAAGAGCCTCCCCCCACTCTCTTCCCACCCCCGCCCACCCCGGGCTTCAGATGCTGCAGCCGAGAAGCCCGGGGCTCCAGGATCCCCCCTGAATGTTCGATGCCTGAACGTGAACAGGGACTGCCTCATTCTGACGTGGACCCCGCCCAGCGACACACGTGGCAACCCCATCACCAGCTACTCCATTGAGCTGTGAGTCGGTCTCTTCAGTGGCAGAGCCCATGGGGGTAGATGGCTCTGTGAGGATAAACGTGGGGGCCACGGGAAAGAGGGACCCCCATGCCTGTCCTTGGAATAGGGCAGGAGGTAAATGTGTTATTTAGGGGCAATAGAAGGGTGTCCGCCCCTGGAGTCAGCCGCTGCCCTCTAGACCCTTTACAGCAGGAGCTGCCACTGGGAGGGGCAAACATCAGTGCTTGAAACCTGAGCAAGTGTGGATGCTGTCCTCCCTGAGTGCCGGAGACAGAGTAGCACTGACGCGGGAGGGAGGGGGCACACCAGGAAAGGGGAGGCCTAGAACACCCCCCCTCCCTCACCTGCCGCCGGCTCCGGGGCCCTAGCTGGAGGTAAGCTAAACCAGCCACTCGAATCCTTCCAACAATCCCTATCTAAGGGGGCAGGGGGACTCTCTAGTGCCCCATTCTACAGATGAGGAAACTGAGGTACATGGCCCCATCCAGCCAGTACTGAGGACAGTGGCACCCAGGGGGGCACAGAGAGCCCAGACTCCGAGGGTCACTCTGGAAGGCACTCCGACAGGGAGTGGACAGCCCTCTGGGGAAAGGCTAACTCGCCCACTCACAAGCCATGTGACCTTGGGCAAGTCGTCTCACTCTCTAAACGCGGATCCCGTTGGTAGAGTGAAGGTAATCACACCTAACCGTGAGGACCGTCAGGATTAAACGCGATAGCAGGTGCGGAGGGACACAGATGGCTCCAGACACGCAGGAAAGCTCATGGGAGGCACTAGCTATTTTGATTAGCATCGCGCTTGGTGGAGGATGGTGAGAAGGCCTCCTGGGGCCCGAGATTGGAGCCGGGCTTCTAAATGGAGAGAGATGAGCTGGGCCGGCAGCCCAGGGCGGGGGAAGGGCCCTGGAAGAGGCTCACCCTGGGAAGATGTGAGTCACGGGCAGGGGCTGCAGTCGAGGCCTCTCTCCCACAGGTGCCAGGGCGAGTCCGAACAATGGGTGCCCTGCCACCAGGCCCCCGGCGGGACCTGTCGGTGCCCAATCCAAGGCCTCGTCGAAGGCCAGAGCTATCGGTTCCGGGTGAGAGCCATCAGCAGAGCGGGCAGCAGCATCCCCTCCAAGGCTTCAGAACCGGTTGCCATGGGCGACCCTGAGGAAGCCCGGAAGAAGACAGGTGGGCACAGAGGCCCTGCAGGGACATTCCAGAGCATCAGTCAGGGCATGCTCAGGACTGCCTCACGCAGGAGACAGGTGCACAGCCCCCATGCCAAGCCCTGATCCAGGAGGGGAGACACAGCCCAGCCCTCAGGAACCCCTAATCTGATGGAGGAGACAGTGCTGTCCTTAGCAACCCCTAGCTGGAGGGGGAAGGTACAGCGCGTCTGATGGAAGAAACACAAACCTGTCCACACAAGATGCTAATCTGGGGTAAAACCACAGCACCCTCCTCGGATGCCCTTAATCTGAAGGAGGAAAACCGTCCCGCCTCAGAAGCCCCCAGCCTGCACGGTGGGGGGAACACAGCCCTCTCAGCTCTGAGGAGTCAGCCTGATTTGGGTTTGCCGTGCCCTAGGGATCTGAGCCCATCACTTCTCTCTGTCCCGAGAGGACAGAGCATCTTTGGGGTCCAAGAGCAGCAGTGCTGCACTTTGGACCCCTGAGATCGCTGGGGCCCAGATGGCCCTGCTTGAGGACACACAGTGAGGGGCCGGAAGGCCAGGACCAGAAGTGGGGGAGGAATCAGCACCCAGAGTGGGGCAGGCCCTTCCCTGTGGCCTGCTGAGCCCGCCCACCACACACACCCTGCACCCCTTAGCTCTCCCCTAACATGTTCCCTTCTCCCCACTAGAGATCCCCTTTGATACAGGAAAAACGATCACGGTCAGCACAGATGATTCTGAAGGTACGTGTGAACCTCCTGACACTTTGTCTCAAGACTCCAGCCCCCTTTGCAGTTCTGGAAACTCTGGGCCACAAACTGAACCCAGAGGCAGAAGCTGTCGTGTGCAGGGTGCGGGGAGGCGAGCACGGGCAGGATCCAGGCTGAGGGGCCAGGCTCTCTGGTGGGCGACTGCGCCCCTCGCGGAGGAAGTAGACGTCGGGGAAAGTCTCGGCAGGACGTGGGGAGACCTGGGTTCTGGCCCTGGCTCTGCCCGGCCTTGCTGGGTGACTGGAGCAAGTTCCTGCCCCTCTCTGGGCCCCAGTTCCCTCCTCAATGAAGTGAGGGGCTGAGATCTGGGGTCTCCGACAGCCCACACATCCCCCCCCCCCGATGGCTCTGATTCCAGACTTCGTGACCATCCCCTCGCCCCCGACCAATGTCCACGCCAGCGAGATCCACGAGGCCTATGTGGTTCTGGGCTGGGAGAAGCCAAGACCCCGGGGCAAAGCCCCACTGACGTACTTCCTGGAGAAGGTACGGAGACCCCAAGGGCCCCAGCCCCAGGCCGGCCTGAGAAACAGACACGCTGTGTTACCAGGACGTGGCGGGGGGGTGTTCAGGGAGGCGCTGGGAGACCCCGACAGTGTCCCCTGGGAGGCCTGAAGAGAAGAGAATTTCCTGCCTGGAAGGCTTGAGCAGAGCCCTTCACAGAGGCAGGCGGGTGGATTAAATGACCTTTCGAGGTTACCTCCAGCCCTGAGAGGTCAGTTACTGATGGCAGTTCCGGAAGCTGTTCACGGAAATACACAAAATCAAGAGACACAGACAATGGCAACAGTAGATCCGCCATGTCCTGCGTACACCCGCACCCCAAGTCTGTCTGGCACCTGGTCACACATCGGGTCGAACACCCAACCTCGGCCAGGGCCAGGGTGGGAGGGAAGCCAGGATGGTGCCCACCTGCCAGGGTCACTGGCAGACAGCACATACAGGGCATGGGGGGTGGAGGTGGGTAGCACCAGGAGGCGGTTCTCCCTGGGGGCAGAGTAGGGGCAGGAGACTGGGGAGGGGGGCAGCTCATGTGAAATGGATTTCACAGTGGAGGGGAGGCATTGTGGCAGAGTAAAAGACAGCATGGTGTGAAGATCCATTTCATTCCTGACCTGCTGTGTGAGCTCCTCTGCTAAGTTCTCTGAGCCTCAGTTCCCTCCAGCATAGAATGGACACCCTACCCTGTGAGGGTGAAGTCAAAGCAGCACATAGCCAGGGCCCGCAGCCCTGGGACTGTAAACCCTTCCCAAGGAGATGCTCTTGCCTCTGATCCCCCTAAAGGAAGACACCAGGTTTACCTTCTCATTACTCGCCGGGTCCAGCACGGTGCCTGGCACATGGCAGGTGGACGGTACAGGTTTAGTGAATCAAGGAATAAAAAGGTTCCAGGGAAGAGTCTGTGGCTCTCGTCGTCCAGATGGGCCTCTCTGCACATTCACAGGTGATCCTATTTCTCTGACATGGGAAAGCTATGGATAATGGAGGATTTGTTTTGTGAGGCTATAGCGTATAATGGTTAAGACCTTGGAGTCAGACTGCCTGGGCTCTAATCTTGTCTCTGCTACTTACTAGCTGTGTGACCTTGGGCAAGAAATTTAACCTCTCTGTGCCTCCGTTTCTTCTTCCATGAAATAGACATAATAATTGTACATCTTATAGGGTTGATGTGAGAATCAAATTAACTAAAGCACGTCAAGACTTAGAACAGAACTTGGCACGCAGTGGGTGCTCAGCCGTGTTCCTTGGTTTTTGTAGCGATTTCTTAGCCTACCTGGGTTCTAGGCTACTGACAGCCAGGTGGGCCTTGGGAGGGAAAAGCACAGAGAGGGCAGGGCCAGTGGGTCCCCCCAGGGCTTCTAGGTTTTAACTCTCACACCCAGACTCGGCCGAAGTGGCCTCTGGGTGCCTTTTAACCTGCATCACCCTCGGCTCTTCACCCTCTATCTACCCAGAGACACAGGATTTATGGCTGCCTTTGGGGCCCTTGCTGCTGTGTAGAATGAGCAGGTTTGGGGGTACCCACACCTGAGCTTAAATACCAAATGTGCCAGCTATTAGATGCGTGACTTTTGGCCAAGTTACCAAAACTTCCTGAACCTGAATTTCCTCATTGGTGGGGAAATTAACCCTTACTTTGCAGAGTTATTGTGAGAATTCATCCATTTACTCATGTATTCATCCCACAAACATAGACTGAGCACCTCTCATGCGTCAGTACTGTTCTCAGTGGTGGATAAACAGACAAACTCCTGCCTCCAGAGCTGAGACTGGAGTAGGGGTGGGGGATGGATGACAAAGAAGATGAATCCGAAAAGTATTTGACACGTTTGCTAATGGTAGGAGCTTAGGAGAAAGACAGACAGCATGGAGGGGATTTGAAGTGTTGAGGGAGGGGCTGCTGACCTTTCATATGGGGGGCGGTGCTGGGGAGGCCACCCTGAGAAGGTGAGTTTTGAGTAAAGACCCAAAGGAAGTGAGGGGCAAACCAGAGATTTCTGGGGGAAGAACATTCCAAGAAAAGGGACCAGCAAGTGCAAAGGCCCAGAGGCAGGGATTGGGCCTGGCACCATCAAGGAACAGCAGGGGGACACAGAGCCTGGTGAGTGGGCAAAGGGGGGCATGGAATGTGGCCAGACAGGTGGCAGGAGTCAAGCCATGTAGAATTTCACTCTGAGGGAGATGCGGGGCTTGGGAGGGTTCTGGGCAGACACGGATGTGATCTGACTTGTGTTGTAAAAGGATGCCTCTGCCTGTCATTTGGAGAAAAGACTGAAGGGAGTTAAAGGTAGAAACAGGCAGACCAGTTAGGAGGCTATTGAGGTAACTCAGGTGAGAGACGATGGTGGCTTGGATCAAGGTTGTGGAGGGGAGCATGAGGGTGAAAAGCCATGGTTGGACTCTGGATAAATTTCGAGCCAACTGGGTTTGTTGACAGAGCATCTTCGGGGGATGAGAAATGAGAGAAAGAGTCCAGGATGGCTCCCAGGGTTCTGGCCTGAGCAGCTGAAAGGACGGGTGCCACTAACTCGATGTGGACTGCATTGGCAGGGGGACAAGTTCCAGGGTCAGTTCTGTTGAATGTGAGATGCTCGATGGGCATCCAGGTAGAGACGTCACGGAGGCAGGTGGATCCAGAGTTCAGGTGTTGAGGGGCAGCCTGGGCCAAGGATAGAAGTTAGTGAGAGCACATGTGGGAAGGCAACCACTTAACCAAAGGCTAGTTTCTCTCCCTTGTCACAGTCGGTCATAGGTAGCGGCACCTGGGAGGCCATCAACTCAGAAACGCCTGTGAAATCCCCGAGATTCGCCCTTTTGGATCTGGAGAAAGGGAAGTCGTACGTCTTCAGAGTGCGAGCGATAAACCAGTACGGCATGAGCGATCCCTCGGAGCCCAGCGAGCCCATCGCCTTGAGGGGGAAGCCAGGTACCTGTGTGATGCAGGAGGTGGGGCCAGGCCAGGCCAGACCAGGCTGTCAGCATCCGGGGCTCGGGACCCCATGGCTGCAGGGACACAGCCGTGCCCGTTTCTCTGTCCTTGACCACTTCTACCTATCTCGAAGCTGAAAAGCAACATGATCACAGGCCTGTAAAACTTTATACCATCAAGAATTATTGATACATTTCTCTGGGCAAGAGGCTCTTGAAAGTATAGACATTTTTTTCTAGATCAACAATTCACAGGTTGCAGAATCCAGCCAGGTCCAGCACAGGATCTGAGTGTGACCAAGTGGTCCCTCAGTTCTAAACGTCTCCAACCAGGGCCTGACCCCACCTTGTGCAGCCAGGAGTGAGCCCCTGGGCAGGCCTCCGGCCCTCTCCCTGGTCCCACCCCAATCCGCCTCACCAGGTGGGACCCCTCTCATCTGCAGCACAGCGTGGGCCTGGGCAGGTCATTTCTGAGCTGCGAACCTTGGCGTCCTCACCAGCCAAACACGTTGTTCTGAAGGCCTGGTTATCGCCCCCACCTGTGGCTCCTTCCCGAGTCTCCCAGCGGCAGCTCCATCCTGGTCCTGACTTCCCGGGGTTCCCTCTCTCCTCTCAGGCCTCTGGATTCTGATAAGATCAGAAGGTTCCCTGCCATCACCAGCTAGTCCTTTAAGGAACCAGCTGTAGCGCTGCCCATCTGAGAAGAGCCTGATACGCTGCAAGGCCTGTTTGGGGAAGATTTCAAAGTCCTAGATTTGTACTGTTTCAATAATGTAGAAAAAAGATATATATATATATATATATGGATATATATATTCATAGTAAGTATAAATAGGTTGGTGGGCAAATGGAGTTTTTCTTTAATTCTGGTCTGGTTAACATTTAGTCTTGACTCAGGGGCCTGGCCAGTGACTGGTTTGTGATTGGATGTGGGCAGTCTCTGGACCACAAGGCAGCCTTAGGGCAAGGTTCTGGTACAGTTCGGAGAAGGAAAGGAGAGGAAAAGAAGAGAGAGGAGGGGAGGAGAGGAAAAAAGAAAAGACATTTACTTGTATTATGAAAGTGAAGTTATTGTACAAAAATGGGAAAACACAAAAGAAGCGAGAGAGAGAGAGAGAGAGAGGAAGGGAGGGAGGGAGGGAGGGAGGGAGGGAGGGAAGAGAATTCCCTCCACCCCAGGATCCCGCTGACCAAGGGTAACCACTGTGAACATCTAGGCGCTTGGGCCTCTGGTCTCTGACGCATGCACGCCAATGCATCTTTCTGAAAGTCCAATCAAACCACGTGTAGAGCTTTGCATTCTACCTTTTACAATTAACATTATGCCACAAACATATCCTCAGGTCTTGAAATCATGATGTTAGTGCGTGAGTACTACTCCATACATGGATGTCCTCAGCTCAAGTTCTTGCCTATGGGTAGAATCAGGTCTCTTGGACACATGGGGCCCCTGAGTGCCCTCCTTCTACCCTCTCCCACCACCCAGCCTTCATCCACTGTCACACTGTCTTCAGCCTGAGAGGCTGAAGTTGCTGACAGGACCTTCCTGAGCCCAGGACCCCAAGTCTGTTTCTCAGTACTTCCCCTGGGCCAAGTGCAGAGCCTGGCTCAGAGCAGGCACTCAGTAGTTACTGGATTTATGTTGGATTGATGCTGAGTTCAGCCTCTGCCTGTTGACTTTGAGGCACCACCAGAACACAAGGAGAGGCGTCCAGGGAAAAATGGAAGATGAGGCTCTAGAATTCAGGAGAGAGAGCAGGCCTGGAGGTAAAGCCTGGGGAGTCGCCTGCAGAGAGGTGAGGGCTGAAGACATGGGAATAGGTGGACACTTGAGATGAGAAAAGAGGAGAAAAATGGAGCAAGTCAAGGGACAGACGCTTGGAGGAGTCCCACATTTGGGGACAAAAGAAAGAGGGGGAGGGCTTCCCTGGTGGTGCAGTGGTTGAGAGTCCGCCTGCCGATGCAGGGGACACGGGTTCGTGCCCCGGTCCGGGAAGATCCCACATGCCGCGGAGCGGCTGGGCCCGTGAGCCATGGCCGCTGAGCCTGCGCGTCCGGAGCCTGTGCTCTGCAATGGGAGAGGCCACAACAGTGAGAGGCCTGCGTACCACAAAAAAAAAAAAAAAAAAACAAGAAAGAGGGCAAGTCACAAAAGGATGTGTAAGGAGTTTGAGAAGGAAAAAGAGAACTAGGAAGGTCCTGTATCTGACATATATCCATCCATCCTTTCATCCATCTATCCATCTATTCAGCCACCTGTCCATCCATTAGTCTATTGATCCATTCATCCATCCATCTGTCCATCCATCCATTCTTCCATCCATCCATCCAGATCTGTCCATTTAACACAACATGGCAAACTCTACCTCAAGGAGCATAGTCTCAGGGAGCCATGAAAGTTAAAGTTTCAAGGGAAATAAAATGAAGTTTCCTAGAGATCAAAGATAAGGCTGAGGAAAATTGTCAGATCTGGTGACTTCTAAGAGAGAGAGAGCGATAGTAGGGTTAATGAATGGGGATTTTAGTGAGGAAGCGGAGATGTTTGGAGGTAAGATGAGAGAAGACTTTCAGAACACAAGAGTCTGGAGGACACCTCTGGGACTAGGGAAGAGCTGCCCAAAGCCCCAGGGCATGTCTGCAACACACGTGCCCCCCTTGATTGCCACGTGCGCACCTCCCCGCCTCTCCCACACGCCTCCCCCTCCCCAGCCGTGTAACTCAGCATCTTCACTCAGTCCACACTTCTGATTTTTAGCCACTCTCCCTCCTCCAACTCAAGTTCAAGCTTTCCGAGACACGCAGACCTCTGTCTCCCTGACCTGGGATCCTGTGAAAGACAGCCCAGAGCTCCTGGGTTATTACATCTACTCCCGGGAGGCAGGATCGTCTGAGTGGAAAACAGTTAACAACAAACCCATCCAGGGCAGCAGGTGAGTTTGCCCCCACCCCTTCCTGCCCTAGGGCAGGGCCGTAGTAATAATGAAGCCTCTGCCGTTCTCGGTGCCTTGGGCATTGGGCACTGTTCTAAGTTCTTTTCATATATGAGGTCGTTTAGTTCTGGCTGCAATCCTCTGAACTGAGGACTATTACTTCTATTATCATTGTACAGATGAAGAAACCGAGGCACAGAGCAGTTACGGAGTTTGCCAAAGCTCACCTAGCTAGTAAGTGCACTTGGCCCAGACGGCCTCTTTTGCGGCAACACTCACTAGGAGCGTGCTGTTTGCAGGTAGTGGTGACTGCCTAGGCCTTGTCTTTCCAGGAGCTTAGAGACAGAGAGGCAGAGAGTGCATCCAGGGCGGCTGGGGCTCAGGCTGCACACCCGCCCCTCACTCTCCGGGCACCTTTGCACAGAGACTCGCCCTCTCTGACCCTCCGCCCAGACTCCTGTGCTCTTGCCTATGCCACTCCCACTCCCCTCTGAGTCTCCCTCCTCACCGAGGGGCCTCCCTCGGTGGCCCCGGTCCTTGCAGGCAGAACCCTCGAGGCTTCTGGACTCATGACTTCTCTCCGTTTTGAGGCTCTGTGGGGGCAGGGGCTCAGGTGGTGACACCCACCCCCCCTTCCCTTTCCATCAGACGACCGGCTGGGCCCTGAGCACACCTGTGGGCTCCCCTCACCCTGGGCTGCGAGCCCCAAGATTATCTCACCCAGAAAAGGGAACAGGACCTGGTGCCCCTCTGGCACACGGTGCCTCACGGTCACTCATGCTTTGTCACTGCTAAAGTTCTCCAGTTGGAGAATAATTAATTGGGTTTTGGACAAATGAGCTCAGAGTCCAGGTTATCCCTAGGATGACATCTCTCCCCTGACTTGCATTCAGATGTCCGTCCCTGAAGGGGAGGACAGGGGCTGAGGGAGAGTCATGTGATGAAAGTGGCATGTCGGAAGAACGTGCCACACGTGGGGCGTGGCGTGATCCTCTGGTACGTCCAGAGACCTCGTCACATGTGCGCATGTCATCGGTTACATGTGTCAGGGCTGGAAAGAGGCTAAACAGCCCAGCAGTGCTGCCTGGGGTGATGGTGTGAAGGGAGCTCAGCTGGGAGGTAGGGTCTGGTCCACCACCGTTCCATGAGCTCCTCAGAACCTGGCTCACAGGAGATGCTCAAAAAAGACCTGAATGAATGAATACTGAACGGGCAGGCGCTGCGCTGGGATTCGGGAGACCCGGGCTCGGTCCAGGTTGTTCCTAACTGGCTGTGTGCTCTTGGCTCACCCCATTCCTTCTGGGGAAGCCCTTCCCTACCTGTAAAATGAAGAAACTGAATGGTTTGATCCATAAAGGCCCCTCTGACATTCCAACATTCAACTCCTCGGGGTCAACTGGCCGAGGGAAGCTCCCTGTAGAACAAGATTTGCTACAGGAAAATGTTGATAAGTGAAAAGGGAAAAAAGAGGTTCACAGTTTGGATCTTATCAAGAAGAGACAGGGGCTTCCCTGGTGGCACAGTGGTTGAGAGTCCGCCTGCCGATGCAGGGGACACGGGTTCGTGCCCCGGTCCGGGAAGATCGCACATGCCGTGGAGCGGCTGGGCCCGTGAGCCATGGCCGCTGAGCCTGCGCGTCTGGAGCCTGTGCTCTGCAGCGGGAGAGGCCACAGCAGTGAGAGGCCCGCCTATCACAAAAAAAAAAAAAGAAGAGACAGGATGGGAGGACATTTTTCTGTAAGCAGAGTGTCCTTGTACGTCTCTGGCTGGTAATTCAGGGGTCTTTAAAAGGACTCTGTGCTTCAGTCACAGCAACCGTACAGATCAGAAGAGCCATTTGTTGTGTTTCCAGGACGAGGCCCAAAGTCCTAGAGATGTACCAGTTGCTCAGTTTAGGGGTTGGCTACCTGGGCCTTCAACTGGTAACTTTCCCAGCGTATTCGCACCTTAATGATGGGCTCTGGAAGCTACATCCTTTAAAACCTTAAGGACCTCATCCTCCATGGGGCAGGCATCACTCTGGGGGCAGGGACAAGGTCTTTAGGCAAGAACTGAGGCCTCAACTCCTACCACGCTGGTGGCCACTTATCCCCACAAGGTTGTTCTAGAAAGTTCAGGAATGTCTCCCTGCTGCTGGTTTGGCCCTTCCTGAAGGCTGTACATTTCTCTCGCAGGTTTACAGTTCCCGGGCTGAGGACAGGGAAGGAGTATGAGTTTTGTATCAGGTCAGTCAGCGAGGCTGGAGTTGGGGAGAGCTCAGCCGCCACAGAACCCGTCAAGGTCAAGCAGGCTCTGGGTAAGTCCACGGGGCAGGTGCAGCCTGCACACCTCTGGGGACAGACCTGGGCTGAGCAGAGAGCAGGGGGCTTATCCACCACCTCTTGGAGGGTCCAACTCCAGAGGCCATGGGGCAGAAGCCTTCTCAGGGGATCTGGTGCTGACCCCCACCACCCCTTCCTTTGGGGAGGAAGTAGCAACGGCCTGAGGCCATGGGGTGAAGTCTGACCAGCTCGGAGGCCCAGGTGCCCTGCACGCAGCTGAGTCAGCATTACCAGTGGACGCTACTGGCTAAGTCCGTGCCCCAGGGCAGGGTGGGCACCCACTGGGGGAGGCTCACTGCTTCCCTCGGGCCCCACCGCCCAGTCCGGCCGCCCCTCGGGAGCAGTGGCCCTCACCCCCTTGCCTCCCCGTAGCTGCACCATCTGCTCCATATGACTTCGCCCTCCTGAACTGTGGGGAAAATTATATGGTCATTGGGTGGAAACCTCCTAAGCGGCGTGGAGGGGGCAAGATCCTGGGCTACTTCCTGGACCAACACGACTCAGAGCAACTGGACTGGCACTCGGTCAACCAGCAGCCCATCCCCACCCAGATGTGCAAGGTGAGGCTGGAATGCGGCCACTGGCCTGGTGTCCTGATTTGTGTGGGTGGAGAGTGGGGGTCAGGGTTGGAGGTCCTGAGGCTGAGAGAGGCCTCAGGTTTGGTGCCTCGACAATCCAGCTGATTGTCAAGTGCAGACCAGTCTTACGTGAAGCTCCTATAGACCTCCTGCTGTGAACCTCGTCCCCTGCCTCCCCAGCCCCAGCCTTCACGGTCTGTGCTTTTGCTCTTCAAGGTCAGTGACCTTCATGAAGGCCACTTCTATGAGTTCCGTGCCCGGGCAGTAAACTGGGCTGGTGTTGGAGAGCTGTCGGCACCCAGCAGCCTGTTTGAGTGCAAAAAGTGGATGATGCCTCAGCCAGGTGAGCGGCTGGGAGGCGCCAAAGCCCAGCCCCTGCCCTCCCCTCCCCTCCCCCAAACAAGATGACCGCTACCGCCGGGCTCGCTGTGCATTCCAGCTTGCTCTGTTGGTCCCAAACACCAGACCCCTGCCCCCTGTAACCTCTGACACAGTCTTAACTCTGCCAAGTCAAGAGCCCTGACCTTGGCCATTGACTGGCCCTGTACCCCCATCCAAACTATCCTCTAGCTCAACACCCCATCTGAGCTCCGATTCTCAACACAGACCAATCTCAAACCCCAAAGGCACACTGCTAGGTGACCAACTCGTCCCAGTTTGCCCAGGGCTTTCCCAGTGTTACCACCGCAGTATTACCATCCCAGTATTACCAGCTGTGTCCCAATCCTGGACAAACAGGGCAGGTTGGTCCCCCTCTGCACCACTCCCGCAGCGCCATCAGCCTTCTCACACACTAGCCCTTCATCTCCCCCTTAGGAAGGAAGGATGACAACCTTCCATCATTCTGTTCAGCTCAGTTCTGTTTTCTGTACAAAACCTTTACCTGAATGGCAGATAATCACTACGTGTGATGCTTTAGACAACGACAGTTATAGACAACTGCTATTTGTTGGGGACTTCCTATGTACTGACACTTTGCATAAGTTATGTCATTAATGCTCACAACAGCACTATTTTATAAGAACTAGTATTAGCCCCATTTTACCGATGAGGAGACAGGAACATAGAGGCTAAGTAACTTGCCCAGAGTCCCCATAGCCTGAAAAAGGGTGTTCGCTGGGACATGAACCCCAGTGATCTGACTCTGGAGTCCACACCCTGAGCTTCTACATTAAACACTGAAATGGCAAAGAGATTAGAAAGATTAATGCTGTCTGGGACAGGGATGGGGAGGGTCAAGGATGTTTCCCAGAGGAAGGGATACTGAGCACAGTTTGAAGAGTTAACTCTAGTTCAGACACAGACCAAGCTTTGCCATGAAGCCAAGGCCGGCCAGGTCCCCACCATGTCCAGAGCAGGCACTTCCAGGCCTGGCTGGGACTGAAAGATTGACAAGCTTGCTGACTCGCCACCCGCCCACTGCCCGACTGGCTGGCTGGCCATTTGGATATCCATCTCCTTCTCTTACCCTGTCTTCCCACAGGACCCCCGTATGGCGTGCGGGCGTTTGAAGTGCGGGCCACATCCCTGATGCTGACGTGGGAGCCCCCACTGTACCAAGGGGCCGGACCGGTCACAGGCTACTGCTTGAGTGTCCAGGAGGAAGGCTCTGAGCAATGGAAGCCGGTCACTCCAGACCCCATCTCTGGCACCCACCTGAGGGTGAGTCCCTGCCCCTTCATCCTCTGATGAAGGATGGGCCCGCCCTAAGCCTTCCCTGCCACAGGATATGGCAGGACTACAGAACACCAAAGCTGGAACGACCCTCAGAGATCACTGCCCTCACTTAATGGCAGCAGAGGACCAGAGAGGGGGAGTGGCTTAGCCAGGGTCACGCAGCGAGTTGGTAGTAGGTCTGGCCGGTGGTTGGTCTTAACCTGCTCCATGCTGTGCAGACTCCTCCCTAAAACCTCACTTATAATCAGCAAGGTATATTAGCATTTGGACATGCACATCCCTTGAGCTAGGAATTCTGCTTCTAGGATTGAACTGTAGAGAAATAATTAGTCAAGTGTGCAAAGACCTAAGGACAGTGATGCTTGTTGTAGCGTTGTTTATAAAGGCAAAATTTGGAAACAACTTAAATGTCCAGCAGTAGGGGGTTTGCTTAAATAAATCACAGTGTATCCTTAATGTGGACTCAGTGTCAGCGAGTGTAACGGCTACAGTAGCTGAAGGAGTGGCAATAATATAAAGAATGAGGTAGAGCTAAAAAAATTATAAATTTAAAAATTAAAAAAAAAGAATGAGGTAGAGCTACGTGTATGTTGTGACATAAAAACATATCCACCATATGTGGCTAAGAAAAAAAAAGCACAATACAGAGCAGGATATTTATATGTTAGATAACATTTAGAACATGTATATCATGCTGTATATTAATGAACATAGAGGCATATATGCGTTTCTTCATTTAAATGAGAAGCAAACTCTAAACTCTTTGGATAAATAAGAAATCTAGCAGAATCATCGGTTTTCTTCACCTGTGGTGGTTGTTTTCACTTGCACTAGTGTAGAAGGGAAAGCGCAAACAGTGCTCTCCTGGCATAACAAAGACAACTCACACGTATTTGTCATGTCAGAAAACAAAGGTGTCCACTGAAGCATTCTTAGCAGACGCAAATTACTAACAGACAATCCATCAGGACCACAGACTTCACAGCATCCATCTCTGAAGCCAGCATGTCTCACAGGCCTTCTTTGTTTAAGGAAAGTTTGTAAGGAAAGTTTTGTGATGTGTATTAGGTTTTCTCTTCTGCAGCTCTAGGGAGAGAGGGAGTATTTTCTCCACCTCATTTTCCTGAGGCATCTTTCACCAGCAGGCAGGAGGGTGTGTGGGTTTCAAGACCACACGTTAGCACTCTGTTAGCACCAAGAGGAAAGAAAGCAGGCTTGAGAGGCCCAAAACAACATGGAAAGAAGATACTAACAAGCAGAATACGGCACATGTCACGTTTCTGCATGGTTTACGTGCATTTGCAAGTCTAAATGGATTTTTACAAAATTGTCAATTCTGGTCATCTCTGGGAATGGGGCTGCCAGGAGAGCCTTACCCCTTCATTTTATATTCTTTTCTGTTGCTTTAATATTTCCTCCAACAAACATGAATTTCTTTCATAATCAGAAAAAAATAAAAGTATTTCCTTTTGAAACAATAACATTAAGGCTATCTAAGACCAAATGAAGAAGGGCTTTCCTGGTGGCGCAGTGGTTGAGAGTCCGCCTGGCAATGCAGGGGACACGGGCTCGAGCCCTGGTCCGGGAAGATCCCACATGTCGCGGAGCAACTAGGCCCGTGAGCCACAACTACTGAGCCTGCGCGTCTGGAGCCTGTGCTCCGCAACAAGAGAGGCCGCGACAGTGAGAGGCCCGCGCACTGCGATGAAGAGTGGCCCCTGCTCGCTGCAACTAGAGAAAGCCCTTGCACAGAAACGAAGACCCAACACAGCAAAAATAAATAAATAAATAAATTTATTTTTAAAAAGACCAAATGAAGAAGGGCAAGCTTCAGCCCATGGAATGCTCTGAGACGTGCAGTTTCCACCACCACGGGGCTCGGCTCCCTACAGTAGAGTCGGCCAGTGCTGGACAGCTGGCCTGAGAGAGCCACGCAAGATGGATGGTCCCTCTGCTCCCCAGGCAGGCTGGCCCAGGGCTGGGGAGCCTCGGTGACTTGGCACCGTTTCTGCATGTGGGTGGTTGGCCGGCATTCACTCACTCAGTCATTCACTCAACACTTCTGGACACCTACTTAGTGCCAGATCTGGAACCAGATTGTAGATGTAAAAAGCTACAGTCACAGTCCTTAGGGGACAGGCAATTACAGTACTGTGTGCCGTACAATCAAGGAGGGTCCGAGGGATTCTGGGAGCTCCCAGGAGGAAGGTAAGAGGCCTCTCCTGGCCTCGTCCCATCTGGCCAAGCTGAGTGGCCAAGGGTGAGCTGTTGTTGCTAGACCAAGAGAAGGGGAGGACGTTCCAGGCAGAGGGCTCAGCAAGGGCAAAGGCAGGGAGGCGTGAAGCGACGTGATGCGTGGGGGACCCTGAGGAGTCAGGGAGTGAAGGGGGCGCGGAGAAGAGGACAGAAGGCTGAGGATGGACGGATGAGGAAGGCTTTAGGTACCAAGCCTCGAAATCTGAACTTTACCCTGAAGGCCACTGAAAGAGTTACGTGTACTCAGACTGCCATCTTGGAAACACTGGCAGAGGGAAAGATAAACCGGGAAGAAGGGTCTAGAGGCAGAGGCGCCATTTAGGAAACTGTTGGACTAATCCAGGAGAGAAGAAATAAAGCTGCAGTCAAAGGCGTGGCTGGGACACAGACAGGCCACGTTCAAGAAACGTTAGGGAAATAAAATGGGAACTTCGGTGATTAGATGTGTAGGGCTCAAGAAAAAGATGTCAAAGACGATGATTACCAAGCTCCTTTCTAGGGAGACAGATGGAGGAGAGGCAGGGGCCGCAGGAAGAGAAAGGGTTTTCTTGTTGAGAGGCTGATGATGCATTAAGTTCTGAGCAGGTGGAATTCCAGGCATCACAAGCGTAGGAGGTAATCTCAGGGGAGAGGCTCACCTGAAGCTGGAACTCAGGAGAGCAATGTGCCCCTAGCCTGCCCCCCACCCCCAGGGCAGCCTGGCCCTCCTGGGGGTCCCCTGCAGCCCGTGGCCAGGGCTGCAGGAAGGGTGGGTCTTTGCCATCCTCGGTGCTCACTCTTGCCCCCTCCCTTCCCCCAGGTTTCTGACTTACAGCCAGGGAAGACCTACGTGTTCCATGTACAGGCTGTGAATTCAGCGGGCCCAGGGCAGCCGTCCATGCCCACCGACCCCATACTCCTGGAGGACAAGCCAGGTAGGGGCAGGGGGAGGACGCTTGTCTGCAGCAGGAGGACAGAACCTGCTGGGCCCTCACCCCGCCACACCTTCCTGCCCCTCATTCCTTCCTGCCTGTTTCTCTCCCGTCCACACTCTCGTTTATTTCTGTGGGATCCCAAGATTTGAACATATGGTTTCCTTCCATGTGATGGGTCTTCCATCCTTCACGTGCCACATTCTTAAACTCATACAACTCTTCGTGGATATCTAAAAGAACAGGCAACTTTATTTCAGATATGCCGTGTGGCTTTGCCTGCCTTGCAGTCACGGCTCCCGAGGTCCGCTCCTACCACATACGCCAGATGCTGCGCTGGGTCCTTACACTGTCTGGCTCTCCCAATAAGCCCCTGAGGGAGCCGTCACTGTCCCCACTTTAGAACTGCCGGGGACATGGCAGTGATGAGAAAGCAAGGTCCGTGCGCTGGCGGGGGGAGGGGCAGGACGAATGGACAGTAAACAAGTAAATGATGAAAAAGTCAGTGATAAGTGCTATAAAGGAAGTGCAACAGGGTGATAGGGCGGGGTGGGCTTTACGCTAGCCTCAGTAGTCTGAGGAGGTGACGTTTGAGCTGAGAAGGAGCCTGATCATACGAGGCCTTGGAGGCCACAGCAAGGAGTCTGGGGTTTCTTACTTTATTCAAGAGCAATGGGCAGCCGCTGGAGGGGTTAAGCAGGGGAGGGCGCTGACCCGGTTTATTGTGTCTAAATGTCTCTTGCCCCCCACTGGATCCCGCCCTCAGGCGCTCGGGAGATCGAGGTTGGTGTGGATGATGAGGGCTTTATCTACATGGCTTTCGAGGCCCCCGAGGCCCCCGACTCCTCGGAGTTTCAGTGGTCCAAGGACTACAAGGGCCCGCCGGACCCACGGAGGGTCAAGGTCGAGGAGGAAGTTAACAAGTAAGTGAAGGGAGGGGCAGCACGACTCGTCCGCAGGTCCCGGACGTTGTCGGATGAGTCAGGCAGAAGCTCGTGGGTGAGACCATCCGGCAGGACCCCCAGATAACGAGCTTGAGAGGACTGCTTGGTCTCTCCTGAGGGGTGCTGACTGCCACCCGGGGAGAAGCGAGGGAGAGTGCCTGGAGAGGCTGAAACGGTGCCGTTCATCTGCAGACCCTTTTCTGGAAGGAATGTGTGTGCCTCCGAGGAGACGCTCGCTGGAGAGTGAGCTGGAGTCGCTGGAGAGTGCCAGCGACTCGCTCTTGCAAGTTCTCTGGGTTCAGCTTCCTCATCAGTAAAAGAGGGGTTAGGATGTCAAGGGCCCCCAGGTCTCCCTCCTCCACCCCCAGCAGCTCTGGCCTTGGCCCTGTCCAGCAGGAGACAAAGCTGATGGCTTGAGACCCGTGGAGAGAGGCAGGCGTGGGGGATGTGGCCAGTACGAAGACTGTTCCAGAGAGCCTGGCTAGTGAGGACCACTGAAGGTGGCAGGCCAGACGTGCCCTGGGCGGGGGACCCCAAAGAGGTGGAAGGAGGCTGCCACCCCTGCTTACTGGCTTGGCCGGGGTCTGGGCTGGGGTGCAGGGCTTGCAGAGCCGACCGAGACTCCCCAGCTCCCAGGCCTCCAGGGCACACGGCCCCTCTCAGAGCCCTCCTGTCTCTGCAGGTCCAAGATCATCCTGAAAGAACCTGGCCTCGAGGATTTGGGCACCTACTCGGTGGTGGTCACCGATGCTGACGAAGATATCTCAGCAAGCCACACGCTGACGGAGGAAGGTGATGCCCCTGTTCCACGGCCACCTCCCCAGAGAGACGACCCAGACACGGAGTCCCAAGCACAAATACCCCAGAGGCCAGCAAGAAGCAATAAAAATGAGTAAAGCAGAGATTTCCAGGGAAGTAGGCCCTCACCCACCCATTCAGTCAGTCAGCCAGTGAATAAGTGTCTGCTGAGCACCGACCATATGCCAGAGACTGTCCTAGGCACTGAATTACATCAGTGAACTCAACAGGCAGAAATCCCTGCCTGATGGAGTTCACGCTCTTCTTGTCTCTCTCTTTACTTTATCTACTTTTGATAA
The DNA here is from genome assembly GCF_039906515.1 of Pseudorca crassidens. NCBI lineage: Eukaryota > Metazoa > Chordata > Mammalia > Artiodactyla > Delphinidae > Pseudorca > Pseudorca crassidens. Next base: position 18,614,640 of record NC_090297.1, on the reverse strand, counting down.
AAACCAAAGGTACCAGTGAATTATTTCACTTCCTTCCGTAGCCTAAGAAAAACGACAGCATAAGTAGAATGATAAACTGCAAATGGCAGTCAGTCTGAGGAATGAGGATGGCAAAAGGGAGCAGTGGGGACTGTGGTAAACCAGAGAGGGGATGCCGGGCCTCAGCCGTCATCTATGAGACTCACCCTCTGCTGTCTCCATAGCAACTGGGACAGCCCATTGTCCTCCCTGATGATTGCACTGGAGGCCATTTGATTTTCTTAAGAGGCAGAAGCCAGACAGGTCCAGAGTGCAATTCCAGTTCCACAATTTCCTAGCTGCTTGACCTTGGATAAGTCATGACACCTCTCTGGGCCTCAGTTTCCTCATCTGTAAAGGGGGATTATAATCCCTGCTGTCCTAAGTGAAACAATGCAGTTATGCAGATATACTTAGATGATTCCATGCAAACTAAAGCCATCCACAAAAGTAATGGGGTTTGCTTTTTTTTTGGACTGGATGCTTGCCATGTGTCCAGACTCACCATGCTAAGGACTCTAGAGCTTATAAGAGGAAATGAGATATGAGCCCTGCCCCTGCCAATTCATTCATGCAACACGTATTTATTGAGCACATACTGTGTGCTAGATACCATGCAGGTCCAGAGCTCAGCTTAGCAGAAGAGACAAACCTAACACAAAGAAGCAGTTAGCAGTGAGACAGCACTCTGCTGACCTGCCCTAGACACATGCAGACTGAAATGCTCAGTGGGGAGAGCAGACCCTCAGATACTAGGACAGTATGGCTCAGTGGGGGAGAACAGACCCTCAGATACTACAACAGTATGGCTCAGTGGGGAGAACAGACCCTCAGATGCTGGGACAGTATGGCTCAGTGGGTTAACAAGGGGCCACAGGAGACAGACAGTAATGCTCACCCCACAGCATGTTGTGAGGACGGCTGAGATCACGCAGAGCCTGGCACACAGTAGGTGCTTCTCTGGGGAGGTGGCACTTGATCAGGTCTTGAAGGACAGGAGAATAAGCAACCTCAGGGTGGCCTGCGGCAGCCCCCGCAGCCCCCTCAGTGCCCCAGAGCCAAGGCCCACAGTGGTCATCATCAACCCCTCAGTAGCCAAGTTACCCCAAGCCGAGTGTCTCGGGACTTTCGCCCAGTGTGGACGCTAGGACAGCTTCCACGGGCCCCACTGGCCCGGGTATGTCATTCTCTTTGGTTTCTTCCTTGCTCCTCCCTGTCCCAGAGCTGAACAGGCTGAAGAAGCTGAGCTATGAGATTAGAAACCCAGGTAAGTGGTCCAAGCCAGCAGCCTTGGGCAGTCCCGCCAGGCCCACCGGGGTGTTCTGAGCAGGGCTGAGTCAGCCAAGAGCCAGAAACTAGCCGGGGGGGGGGGGGCGGGGGCAAAGGATGGGGACGTCTTGGGGCTGGAAGGTCAGAGACCCAGGGAGTCCTCAGTCCATGAAGGGAACAGAGCAGCCAGCAGAGAGCACATGGGATGCAAGGGAGGGCAGAGTGGCTGGTTTTTTCTTCTTGGATTGTGGGTCATCTAAACCCCTGCTTCCCTCCATTGGCCAGGAGTAGCTTTTGCAGGCCCTGGCGCAGGGGTCGCAAATTTGGGTGCATATTGGAATCGCCCCCGGAGCTTTTCAAAATCCCAATGCCCAGGCCACACCCCAAACGAATCAGAACCTCTGGGTCTGGAGCCAGACACTGGTGTTTTTGAAAGCCCTTGGGGATCCAGTGTCCAGCCAGGGTGAGAAGCATGACCTCAAAGCTGTGGGAAGAGGATGAATTCCCTGAGATGAATTCAATCTAGGGGGACTGAATGTGGGAAACCCTCCCCAGCCCCTCATCCCCAGTCGTGTCTGCGTCAGACTCTGAAACATTTTGCACATTAAATGCCCACAGTGTGCTCAAGGTGGGGCTGTCGGGAGGGGGGAGGGGAGAAGGGGTCCCTGCCCACCCTTTCCTGTCCTCTGCCTCCCAGTGATCAAGCTGATCTCCGGCTGGAACGTTGACATCCTCGAGCAAGGAGAGGTGCGGCTTTGGCTGGAAGTAGAAAAGTTGTCTCCAGCCGCTGAGCTGCATCTAATCTTCAACGAGCAGGAAATCTTCAGCTCACCGGTAATTGGGGGCTCAGAATCCCTAAGTGAGGTTCCTGGCCCAGGAGGTGGTCTCACAGGCAGTGATCTCCACTGGCTGCACCTCCCCCGAGCAGACTTTTCAGAAACGGCCACCAGCTTTGGCTGTCACAGTGATAGGGTGGGGGGTGAGGACACCTGGATTTTAGTACCTGGGGGGTGGGTGGTAGGGATGCTAGACACTTGCCAACACAAGGAACACTCCCACAAAGAACTTCCCACGCCTCCCACAATTGTTCACTGTCCTGTCAAACATTTGTAAGGTGAAAAACCTACATTCATGCTTATAATTATCCAAGCCTAGACCCTAACTCTGAGATATAAACACAAAGAATTTTTTTTGCAGTGTTAACATACACTGAATAGAGAGTTTTTATTCTATTAGCCATATTACCTATGCTCTTTCATTCGTTTTCCTGTTCTTCTTGTACTCATGAAGATGTACATGAGTAAAATCTCTCATGAGAGATTCAATCATGAGAAGATCTTATTTGTGAATTTCATCTCCAGATGACCATCAAAAAATATGTGTTATAAAGAGAGGAGCTGGTTCTGACAGAGGAGGAAGAGCTCAGGGCTAGATGTCAGAAGACTCATATTCATCTCCTGTGGGTAGTGTGCCCTTGGGCAGGTCTCTTCACCTCTCTGTGCCTCAGTTTCTGCATCGGTACAATGGGGTTGGTTGCCCCAGAATCAGGAGGAGCAATTGGAAAAAAAATAGATTTGAAAGTTCTGCACAGAGATTAAGCATGACCTTGGCTCATGGTAGAGGCAGGGTAACAAAGTCTGGACTCTTGGTACACAGCGCTGATACTAGCAGGTGCCGCTATAGAGAAATCAAATTAGACGTTTCTCTCAAATCACACATACACCCTAAATGTGGAAAATAAAACGTTTGAAAGCTGTTAGAATGTGACAAAATGTAAATAAGTGCTAATTCTGGGTAGCAGGTTCCCAGGCTTTTTTATATTATCCTTTACAGTTTTATGGGGGATTTTTTTTATATTAAATTGTAAAAGAAGTAGAAAATAACCAAAACACATGGCACAGTAGGAGGTTGGGGATTATTATTAATTGCAACTGATACAAGCACACAAGACTCTTTCCAGTGTCTGCCGGGCCCAGGGTGTTCTCAGGGGCCGGGTGTGAGAAAAGCCCAGTCTATACACAGGAGAGGGGTACCTTGGGCCCCCTCCCCAGTCTCTGAAGACTTCTAACTCTGCATTTATTACCCCCAAGTCCAACCACACCCCGATTTGCACCCCACAGCACAAATTCCCTGGGATTGGAAAAGGGCAGAAAGACTTTCGGGTTTTGTTCTCCCCAGAACCGCAAAATCAATTTTGTCCGAGAGAAGGGCCTGGTGGAAGTTATCATCCAAAACTTGACTGAGGACGACAAAGGGTCGTATACTGCTCAGCTCCAAGACGGAAAAGCCAAGAACCAGATCACCCTGGCTCTGGTGGATGACGGTCAGCTGTGCCCTGACCCCCGCCCTGCCCCATGCACCCGGCCTCAGCTCTCAGCCTGGGTGTCTCTATCCATCCTGACGCCCTCCTCTGGACCTGCGCTACTTCTGGTTCACACGCGTTCCCCCCTCTGTGTTCTCAGAGTTCGACAAACTTCTAAGGGAGGCAGATGCTAAGAGAAGAGACTGGAAGAGAAAGCAGGGTAAGAACTGCTGGGGCGAAGTTCAAACACTTCGGCCAGCAGGCCAGCAGACAGCGCCGGGGAACCGCTGGGCAAGTGGATTAATAGATCCCTCCGCCCTGCTGGACCCCCCTGAGGGAGGGCCACTGCCATTTGATCTAGTGCTGTCCCTGTGCCAGAACGAAACAGCACTTGCCCAGCCCGGAGACTGCGCGCCCTAAACTTTGCACCCTAGATGCCTCCCAGATACCTCACCCCAGTCCCCTCCCTCGTGGGGGCGGAATCCCAGAATCCGAGGGGCCAGTAGTCATTAGGTGCCTCTCCCCAGCTGCCTTCCCCTATCTCGCCACCAGGTGGCGCCCGGGCCGAGCCCGGCGCTCTGACCGCTGGGCGTGCTGTTTTGCCCTCATAGGTCCGTATTTCGAGGAGCCTTTGCAGTGGAAGGTCACCGAGGACTGCCAAGTGCTGCTGATGTGCAAGGCAAAGCCCCGCCCCCGCCTCCAGCCCTGCCCCCAGGCCCCGTGGGGCAAGACCTGTGGTTGTCCCCAAGCCCCGTGGCTGTCTTTTGCCCCACTCCCTGCAACTCCACACCCTGTGTTGGTGTGATCCCAAGCAGAGGAAGTAGCCCCAGGGATTTTGCATTTAACTAGAAAACAAAAACCCAGGGAGCAGAGTTAGTGTGAATTAGTGCGCTGAGTCAGCCTTGAGTTAGATCTCCCAGCTGCTCTGGGAGGGGTTCTGGGGGTCAGGGGTCTGGGAGCAAGCGACGGCTCTATACGTTGAGTGGTAGTCCCTGTGTCTGTTAGTAGCCCTGCCAGACACTGTTCTCAGCACTTCAGAGCATTATTTTATTTCATCGGCCTCACAATCATCTGTGAGAGAGGTGTTACAATCCCCACTGCAGGATGAAAAACCAAGTGGGGAACTAGCTGAAGACTACATGGTAACAGGCCGAGTCTAGAGCCCAGGTTTTAACCGGATGTGCCTGACTCCAAAGCGGGTGTTGTTTCTCAGCACCCTGCAGCCTTTTAGATACCTGGGGAGGGCAGGGGAGGGGAGGGCGCACTCCCAGAAGCCTATCCATTCAGCAAACCTAAGTACCTACTCTGTGTAACACACTCTGCAAGCACTGGGCATACAAGGGTGAAGAAGTGGTCTCCTTAGGCCTGTAAGATCCCACAGTCCAAAGCAAGATCTTGGCGAAAACAGCATAGCTCCTGCTGTGATGGAGACATGCAGGAAATTGATTACTCACGATGGGGCACACTCCAGGGTGCATTAAAGGAAGGCTTCCTGGAGGAGGTGACACAGGCATTTACAAGAAAAAGTAGGGTAGGAAAGGGATCAAGAAGCAGAGGGAATAGCATTAGCACAAGTCCTGAGTCCAGAAACCATCAGAGGAGACATATGGTGTGAGGAAGGGGTTGGCTGAGATTTAGCCTGGGCGGGGGGGGGAGTCATGTTTGTAAAAAAAAAAAAAAAGGTTCTGATGATCTGAGTCTTCACTTAAAAGAGAAAGCCTGAAGGAGTCTCCTCACTCCCCACCTTCCTCAGGTGACCAACACCAAGAAAGAAACCCGCTTCCAGTGGTTCTTCCAGAAGAAAGAGTTCCCAGATGGTCAGTACGACCCGCAGACTGGAGCAGGGCTTCTCTGCATGGAAGAGGTAAGTGCAGCTCTGACTTCAGGGCTCACAGCCTCCAGGCAGTGCCAGGAGCACTGGGCAGGGAGTCAGGACCAGGGTGAGGCAAGTGAGGCACTGACCTCACGCACAAACTCTCAGGAAGCGCTGAAAGGCTCAGTACTCAAGATAAATCATATTTCACGCAGTATTTTTAAGGATCAAAATTCATGCCCCCAAAAAAAGACCATGAGGGAAAACAATACCAAAACTTTAAATAAAAACAGGCTCAGTAATACTGACTTTTCCTTTTAGTTGGATTCCAGTCCTGGCCCTGCCGGGCCAGCATGAGGGCCATGACTGCATGGCCCTGGGCTAGTCACTGTCCCTCTCTGACCTCAGTTTTCATCTGTTACACAAGCGGGTCAGAGGGATGCTCTCTCAGAGATTCCTTCCTGCCCCCGCAGCCTGAGATTCAGGACAGGAAGACGGTCTCCGTGTGAGGCAGGTCTGGGCAGAGCAAAACAGGGCCTGGAGCTCACTTCTCCCACCCATGACCTCCCCATGGCCCTTGGAGGAGTGTGACCTGGTTAAGGTAGAAATGCAAGACGTATTCTTAAATATTCAATGTCTTTCTGCCTTGTCCCTGATTTCTGTGGCCCCACCGTGTGCCAAGGAGGACGGCGGCAGATGCAGGTTTGCAGACTAGGAAGGAAATAATGATTTCAGGGTCCTCTCGCAAATCCCGGCCAAGACGATGGCAAGTTGGCCTTTGTCATCACAGTGCAAACTCTTCACACAGGGCTTGGCATCGAGTAGGTGCTTTATAGCTGCTGAGTCTTGTCATAATCATCCAGCCTATTGGTGCAGAACTTTCTGGCTTCCGAAGTTATCTCCCTTGATCTTCACAGCAACTATAGTACGTAGCTAGGGCAAGGATTATGCCACCATTTTACAGATGAGTAAACTGAGGCTCAGAGGGTTTAAATACCAAGATACAAAGCTTGAGAGTGGGGCCGGAAGTTTCTCCAATCACTGTCACCGGAATTTGGCTGGGACTTCGGAGCCTTCACTGAGGGAGGGGGCAGGAGACATGGGAGAAGACTGTTGGGCTTTTCAGCCCTTTGATACCCCAGTTAAGAGATGCTTCTGCCTTGAATCCTGCCTCAAAGCACACTATGTAGAGATGGTTGGGGTGAGAGGGGCCCTTTGAGGGGACAGGGAGGCAGATATCACGCTCCCACCCCCGCAGCCCCTGGAGGAGACGCTGTGTAATGAGAGGGCACAGCGGACTTCTGACCTTGCTTTCAAAGCATGACCCAAGTTCTTGCTTTGCTGAGTGTTGACCCGGGCTTCACTTGGGGTTGACAAGCATGTGCCAGTAAGGACCCCCTTGTCCTGAGCAAAAGAAAGCACACTTCCTTCTGAGAGATGCAGAGAGGTCCCTCTATCCAGGGCCCCTGGGAAGCAGGGCAGCGCTGGTGGAGGGTGCGCCCTGCTCGGCCCAGCTCTGCTAGGAGGGCTCGCTTTGCTCTGCTCAGAGCAGCTACCTGAGAATCACATGCGGGGCATCTGTTTCTGCCCTCAGTTCCCCCTCTCGCCCCACCTCCAGGCCCAGACAAGCCCTGGGCTTGGGATCAAAGGGCTCTGGAGCTGGAAGGAGCCTCAGAGATCACCCATTGCAGGGGGGTAAACTGAGGCCCAGGGAGGAGAGTTAGGGGCAGGCCTAGAGCCCAGGCCTCCTGACTTGCTGTCCATCGCTCCTTCTGGAACTCATGCTGACACCACCTTCTCACATCCTTCTTTCCAGCTTTCCAAAGAGGACAAGGGCATTTACAGAGCAGAGGTTTCCGATGAGCGAGGGGAGGACGACACCATCCTGGACCTCACAGGTGAAGGTAGGAGCCGGCGACATCAGAGACGGGCCAGGAGGGCCTCACACTGAACCAAGAGATGCAGTGTGACCTGTGGGGAAACTGTCTGGGATCCTCACTTGGGGCAACTGAGGCCCGGGGGAGTTAAGTGACCTGCCCATGGCTGCACAGCTGGTCAGTGGCAGGGCCTGGTCTGTGTGACGCTGGTGCCCATGTTCACTGCACTATCCCACAGCGAGCCCAGGCTTCCAGACCTGGAGCCTGAGTTCTCTGCTCTGCCCCCCGCCCCCACCCCCAGCGGGCCCCAGGCTCCTCACCAGGCTGGTCGTCTCAGCCTGCAGGAAGACTGTCGTGTCGGCCCATTCGTCCTCCATCTGTGTTGCCCCCCTGCCCCATCAGTCACGCAGTGCCCCAGATCCCCTCCCCACCCCTAAACCTGTGTTCTGAGAGCTGCTCATAAGGTCCACCAGCCTTTTCCAAGGACGGCCCCACCTGGTGCCTCCCTAGGAGAGCCCTACATCAGCTGACCATTCCCTCTGTCTCCCTCCAGCCCTGGATGCCATCTTCACTGAGCTGGGCAGGATTGGTGGTAAGCAAGCCCCCTCCTTGCTCAGCGCTGCCGTGATGCCACAGAGCCTCCGGGGGACCTCTAGCCATCCTTGGCTGCTGGGGGTGGGGTTAGTTTCCAGCCTCAAAGACTGGGGGGAGATGCTCCTGCCTCTTCACCACACTGTGTTCCCCCACCACGCCCCAAAGCAGGGGCGAGCTGGCTGCCCCCCAGATGTGCTGCCCAAAGGGCCCTGGGGAAGACTCACCCTGCTCCCATGCCTCCCCAGCCCTCTCTGCGACCCCACTGAAAATCCAGGGGACCGAGGAGGGGATCCGGCTCTTCAGCAGAGTCAAGTACTACAACGCGAGCTACATGAAAACCACCTGGTTCCACAAGTAGGTTGGCCTTGCCCTGGAGCCCTAGCGAGGCTGGAGGGGGCCCAGCACCCGCCTCAGAGCCCAGTCCCAAGGGCTTAGCAGAGACAGGGTCTCTCACCGGTCCTGCTGTCCACAGAGGGAGTCTGGGACAGGGAACAGCTGTTAGAGGCACAGAAGGGAGGCTCCCCAGGAAAGATGGGAACCCTGGCGCTAAGATCACTTTCCCAGAATATCCATGGCAGAGAAGGACCATTGTCTTAGAGCACCATCTGGGAGCTGGGGGAGAGAAGGATGCAGGAACGATGGGGAACCAGATGATCAAGTGCCCTTGTGGGTCTCTGCAGCCTTAGCAAACTCAGGCAGCCAGGCTGAGGGGAGAGGTGCAGGCAGAGGGACCTGGGGGGCTGACGACTAACTGAGGGCCAGGCCTTGAAGGCAGGATCAGGTATCAGAGACTCCGCCAGGAGCTAAGTGACCCCAGAGAGTTTGGGAGCAGAATTTTCCCAGTGCTTCTTACTTGCAAACCTCAGCCTTGTGGAGCAGACATTACTGCACCCATTCTATGGAGAAGGCTAGACGGACTTGGCCAAATTGGTCATGTGAGTGAGACCAAGGCCAGGCTGAACTTCAGAACAGTGAAGCTCCTTCTCTAGAGTTTCTGAGCCCCATGACGAAGCCCAGAGGTGTCACTTCTGTGACAAAACACTGACATGGGCCAGGTGTCTTTAGGAATGAAATTTAAGTAAAGAAGGAAAGGAGTTTATATATAGTTTATAAGAATTACGTAAGAGTGATTGTGGGAAGAAATGCTGGGAGGTTTTATGGTGAGGAAAAGGATGAAGTGAGGAAGTGGCTCCCACTGGTGGGGTGTGGGGAGGTGGTCACTGACCCTGGAGCACCATTTCCTCAAAGTCCCAGCCTGCAGGACATGTCACAAATATAGACTCAGCGCGGCCACAAGGTTTGATGAATGAATGAATGATGAGGGGATGAGTGGACAGATATATATCAAATATCTCATGCATGGTCACCACTTTCAGCTCACACATCTGGGAACAAAACCCCGGGAGAGGAGTTTGGGGCAGGGGTGCCTGTAGATGGGCGGGCGGACAGCCCGTCCCGGACTGAGCTGTGTTAACCGTTTCTTCGCCCTCACGTTCAGAGAGAAGCGCCTGGAGAGTGGTGATCGGGTGAGGGCTGGTACCACCCTGGATGACATCTGGCTCCACATCCTGGACCCCAAAGACTCAGACAAGGGCAAATACACCCTAGAGATAGCGGCCGGGAAGGAAGTCCGGCAGCTCTCAGCTGATCTCTCGGGGCAAGGTGAGCGCTCCGCCTGTCTGTCCTCAGTGAAACCTGTTTAGAAAACCCCACGGCCTTTTGGGGGGGCTCCCATCTCCCCACCCAATCCTAGCACTGCCCCCAAGAGAATGCTGGAACAGAGTGAAGGAACAGTCAGTGCTGAGCTCTATACCTGTGGGTTGCAGGAAGCGGGGAGATTGGGGGGAGATGCCCTGACACACCTTTTCCCCTTTTCCTTCTCGTAGCTTTTGAGGATGCCCTGGCTGAGCATCAGAGACTGAAGTAAGTTTCCTCGGCGTTTCTCAGTGTGATCAAGGCCCCTGGGGTGCACGAGCACAGGACCCTTCCTGGGAGGCCGGACAGCTCCACCTTTCCCCCGTCACCCCCTCCCCCCTACCCGGGCAGGACTGTCCTTTAACAAATGAAACACCAAGGCTTTTTCCCATTTCCGTTTTTCAGAGCCTTGGCCATCATCGAGAAGAGTAAGTCCAGCCATATTTCTGTTGTTTCCACTTCTGAGTTTGGGGCGGCTTCCCAGCTGCTCACGCCTCCTGGCAGGTAGCTGGAGTCCCAGTTTCCCATGGGGTCTGTGTGGCTCTGGGCCGTCACAGAGCTGCCGGGAGACCCGGATGGTGGCAGCGTGAAGACAGGTGGATGAGGAGTCCGAGGATACCTGAGACCGTGGATGTGGATGTGCCTGGTGCGGGCCTGGTGGCGAGTAGGCACACGGCCGATGTCGGTGGGACTCCAAAGGCCGGGGCAGACAGGACCGAGGCCCTGTCTTCCAAGCGAGGCCCGGGAGGGGACGACTGCAAAGCTGAAGCTGGTTCTGGCTGTGGGGGCCCTAGGGCCTCATCTAATCCAGGACACAGCCTCTGAGTTGCCCAGGGGGACCACCAGGCCCACGCACTGGAGCTTCTCCGGGTCCCCGCAACCGGTTCTAAAGCACCCAGTTCCCGGAGGCTGGCTTTCTGGTCTCAGTGAGCCAGCCGGTCAGTGGAGGACCTTCCATGAGGGGAGGCTCATGTAGGACCTTCCATGAGGGGAAGCCTCCTGGCAGCAGAGCAGAGCAGCCCCGTTCAACCTGACAGTGAGGAGGGAAACTGACCCTTTGGGGCCATTGGTAGGAGGGGGCATGAGCCCTATGTGGCGTCTTGTCCCTGAGTGTCCCCACTTGGCGGGAAGTGCAGGCCGTTCATAACTGCCATCTGGGAGGGGGCCATCTGGGGTCCAAGAGCAGTGAGGAGCCCTCGCAGCGGGCGGCCACCTCGGTGGGCGGAGCGCAGCCTGCAGACCCGACTCAGCCCGTCACACCTCCTAATCACCTGCCCCCCCATCCTGGAATGCCGAGTCTCTGCACAGGACACCCCTCCAGGACCCTAACACAGGGGCCTAAGCTCACCACCTGTGCTTGCTAGGGCTGGCCGAGTTGAGAGTCAGGGGAAGTGGATTGTTTCGCCCGCCACGATGGGCCTGGGGAACGTTCCTCCCACAACAGTGTCCATCTCTGGGGCCATCCTTCCCCTCCCCCTTCAACCCTGATTCAGGCTCCTCCTCCCCTCCATCCGTCGCACAGACACCAGCCACTTCAGGCTCTTGGCACATCCCTGATCGTGGTCTAGGATACGTTCCCACAGCCTCGACTGCGACATGCTGGCTTTCTGCTTAGTGATTTACAGCCACAGTCTCTTCCTGCCCAGCCGCCATGGCCACCAGGTCCCCTCCCTTGACCAGAGTCAGTGTCCCGGAAGCTCCCTTCCTATTCACTCCCTGAGCTGGTTCGTCACACCTGTTGTGTGCATTTTGCCAGTTTAAGGCTCAGAGCAACCTTATCACCTTCTCTCCCAGTCCTCAGGGGAGGGGCACCTCACTGTCACCTCCAGGTACCACCAGCCATGATAATAACCTCAGGTCAACGACAGAAACACATTACGTCCCTATCTTGTGTTTATAAAGGCAAGGAAGTAACATAACACAAGTTTAAGGATGTCCACCCCAAATGATGCAGAAAGAAAAAGAAGCATTGCTTCAAAATAAACCTCAACTTCGTGGAACCTGCTGCTGGGAAGCAGCTGGCAGGAAAACATTCATCACTGGGGGGGTCTCGTTTTTCCCTTCCAGATCGTGCCAAAGTGGTGAGGGGCCTGCCGGACGTGGCCACGATCATGGAAGATAAGGTACTGACTGTTCCCCAGCCCACAGCCGACAGTCCCACCCTGGGTTCCCTCCTGTATCCATCAAAGAGCACGAAGCAACGCAGCACCGTGGATTCCAGAGCCGAAGGGGCTGGATGCACCAGAGTCTGGCCGAGTGACCACACCTCATTGGTCACATGTAGTATAAAGGAAAGACACTGAGCCTGGTGTCAGGCCCCTGGGCGGGGGGGGGGGCGGTGACAGGCCTGTGCTCACCCCAGTTCTACCCCATCTCTCCAGGTGGCCCTGGGTGTCACGGACTTCTCTGTGTGAACTTCAGTTTCCACAGGAGTTTGACTAGATGATACCTAAAAAGCCCTTTGAGGACTGAAGTTTTTCAAGTCTAATGTTCTAGAAAATGATGGCTAACGTTTTCATGTTGCTTACTTTGTGCCGGGCACTATTCCATTATTTAACCATCAAGGCAACCCCATGAAATAGTGTGTTATTACTAGTCATACTTTATAGCTGAGGAAACTGAGGCCCAGAAAGGTTAAGAGACTTACCTAAGGTCATACAGCTTAAAGGAGCCGAGCTGAGATTCACAGCCTGGCAGCCCAGCTCCAGACGGCCATTACACTAGAGTGCCTCTGCAGTGAGAATTGCTCTGTTGAGAATTTTCAAACTCAATTCTTAAATCTTTATGTTAAAGCAGTCTAGCTGGGCTTCCCTGGTGGCGCAGGGGTTGGGGGTCCGCCTGCTGATTCAGGGGACGCGGGTTTGTGCCCCGGTCCGGGAAGATCCCACGTGCCGCGGAGCAGCTGGGCCCGTGAGCCGTGGCCGCTGAGCCTGCGCGTCCGGAGCCTGTGCTCCGCAACGGGAGAGGCCACAACAGTGAGAGGCCTGCGTATCGCAAAAAAAAAAAAGCAATCTAGCCTTATTTGCATGGTAAAATCATAATGAAATATACAATAAAAAGCATTAAAGCAAAGTCCAGGCCATTCTGGGGCAGGTAATTGCTAAAGTAATAACGGCCCAACAGTCTAAATAGTTAAGTGTTCCCGTAGAAATGTTGAGAATGGAGGATGTGGGGTTAGAGTAAAACATCTCCCTTTACTGTTATTACTTGATGGGTCACAATAAAACACACATAATGAACTTACCACAAGGAGCAGCTTATACTGGGAGCTCCCTGGGAGTGTGAAGGTTTATAAGCTTCACACTTCACCAAGGGTTATTCCAAGCGTGTGGACTGAGCGTTCCCTTCCTGTCCTTTCAAACAGACCCTGTGCCTGACCTGCGTCATCTCAGGAGATCCTATCCCTGAAGTCTCTTGGCTGAAGAATGACCAGCCCGTCACCTTCCTTGACCGCTACCACATGGAGGTGAAGGGGTTGGAGGTCACCATCACCATCGAGAGGGTCAACAGTGAGGACAGCGGGCGCTACGGTGTCTTCGTCAAGAACAAATATGGCTCCGAGAAGGGCCAGGTCACCATCAGCGTGTTCAAGCACGGGGAGGAGGACAGGGTGCTGAAGATGTGACGGTCGGATTCAGGCACAGCCTGAGGTCTGGTCTGCATGGACTACAAGGGTCAACCAGTGGCTCACAGCCTGGCACAAGCCACGGAGGCGGGGCGGGGGGATTGGACATTGTGGGACCCGGGACATGGGAGGGGAGTAGCTACACCAAATGGAGAAGCATAGACCTTGCTGGGGTTCTGGGAGGCCTCCAGGCCTCAGCACTGGACTTGGAATGGGAGACCTACGTGCAAAACTGTTTCAACTCTGAACTCTCCATGAGCCTCGCCTTTCTCATCTATCAAATGGGAATTCCTACTCCTAGGGATTGTTTATGAAAACCCTTGACACCATACACCGGTGATACTCAACAGGAGGCAGTTGCATCCCCCAGGGGACATTTGGCGGTGTCCAAATTTTGGGTTGTCACAACTGGCGTCTAGTAGGTAGCAGCCAGGGATGCCGCTAAACACAACAGCTCCTCACCGCATAGAATTCAACCCTAAATGACAGTAGTGTCGAGGTTGATGTACCCCCATAAACGGATTTATCACAATACCCCCTTTTGGATACTGTATTTTCAATTCACTTAAGTTCAACGAACATTCATTTGAAGTCTAGCCTGTGCCAGGCTGTGGATGGCATTGGGAGCACCGAGATACATGATATGCAGGCCCCGCCCCCAGGGACACCTCAGCCCGGGAGGAGAGTCAGACCTGGGTGCAAATGACTCCAGGACAAGTCAGATGATCAGGATTATAAAGCAGGTCCACATAAAGTTCCACGGGTGGTCAGAGGAGGGAGAGAGGTGTTCATCCCAACTACGGAAGGTGAGCTTTAAAACACCTTCACGGAACTAGCAGAATTGGTTGTTGGGCCCGGAAAAAATAAGTTGGATTTGGCGATGGTCGTGGGAAGAGATTTCAGGAGCAGGGGATGGTGAGAGCAAAGGTGAGGCGTAGGGGTGATGCTGCCTGGGTGGCCGGATGCCAGGCTAGAGAGTTGGATGACCTTCAGTACTTCCAGCTCAGGGCCTCTGCCTGGCGGGACAGATACTGGTCGGCCTTGCTTACCGGACCTCTGTACGGAGCTGGGCATTTCACCACCCTCCAGTTTCCTTCTTTTTTTAAATCAGATTGGGAGGGGTGGGGTTTATAAAATTAGAGATGTTTGTTGTAAAATTTTGGAAAACCTTAAAAATGTTGAAGGAGAAAATAAAACCCATCTGTGCTCCCAACATCAAAACATGACACCCGCCTCTGATTTCTGAGATGATTTCTGAGTTTAAAGGTAGAATGAATCACTCCTACATTTACCACCTACACGCGCATCAAGGCATGATGGGTGACTCCTACCCCCAGCAGCCACAGGTGCAGTCAGGCCAGGTGTTCGGTGAGGGGGGCGAGGGGGCCAGGTGTCCTGCCGTGCCCTGGCTGGGAAGGAGTATGGAGGATTACGCAGGTCTTGGAGGCAAACACACCCAGGCTTGAAGCCAAGCACTCACTGTGTGATCTTGGGCATTTTTTTTTCCTTTGTCTGGGCCTCAATTTCCCATCTATAAAGCAAGAAGTCTAAAAGGTCATTTTTGAGGGTCCTTTCAGCTGACACTACCTCCTACCTAGGAAGACTGTGGACAGGGCAGGTCCAGGGTGGGGCAGTGGGGATGGAGGTCCCTGAGACCTTTCGCTGTTCTCTGTCTTAGCTTCCCCCACTTAATCCCAAGTAAACCCCAAGTGCCACTCAGGTGGAAGAAAGGACCTTGCTAAAGGACATTGTGATAAAATTTAAAAATTTTATATCTGGTCTTTGCTCTTGGTTTGGGACACACAGCTCCTAAAACCCTTCGGATCTCCAGGGTGAAAAGAGCGTCTTTTGTATACTAATAAGATGGCGTGACTGGGGGCCCTTAGATAGCTTCAGGATGGGAGCTGGTCACCAGAAAGGCCAAGGCAGGACTAGAGGGTTGGAACTTTTTGCCCCCAGCCACCTCCACTTCCCTCTGGAGAGGGGAGAGAGACTAGAGGTTGAGTTAATCCCCAATGGCCAATGATTTAAAGAATCATGCCTAAGTACTGAAAGCTCCATTAAAAACTGCTAAGCAACAGGATTCCCAGGGAACCCTCGACTTATTGCCGGTTGGTCAGAAGTACAGGTGACAGCCTTGTGGAGTCTGACTCTACCTGTGGGTGGTTAGTGTCAAAATTGAATTGAAGGGCTTCCCTGGTGGCGCAGTGGTTGAGAGTCCGCCTGCCGATGCAGGGGACACGGGTTCGTGCCCCGGTCCGGGAAGGTCCCACGTGCCGCGGAGCGGCTGGGCCCGTGAGCCATGGCCACCGAACCTGCGCGTCCGGAGCCTGTGCTCCGCAACGGGAGAGGCCACAGCAGTGAGAGGCCCGCGTACTGCAAAAGAAAAAAAAAAAAAAATTGAATTGAATTGTAGGACACCCAGTTGGTATCTGGATATTTGGAGAACTGGTTGTTGGTGTTAAAATTACCCACGCATTTGGTGTCCGAAGTGTTGTGAGCCAAACCAGCTAGAGTTATGAATCAACCACCTCCCCAGGGGTCTTTCCCATCTTCATCTATTCTATATTTCCTGAGCCCAGGGTAGGTAGCGGGGGCACATCATCATCCAACAAAGCCAGACTCCACATCTTCACATCTTTCACTGGCCTTGACTTTATTCTCCTCTCCTTAGCCTGTTCCCAGTGGCCTCCACTCCTGCCCCTGGCCTGGGCCACTTCCAGCATCCCCATTTCTGGACCCCTCTGATTCTTCCATATTTACAATTCCCACTTGCTCCTTTTGTTATTCTTTACTGGCTCATCCTGGGAAGCATCTCAGCTGGTCCAGCCTGATCCCTGGTACCCTGCATGGGACTCAGAAAGTCAGAAACTTTGTCTCTTATCTCGTGAAACCCATCAGCGAACACATGGTCCTGGCATTCTCCAGGAACCCTCCGTGGATCTCCTGGCACGCTGGACTTCCAGGGAGCCAGGCAGGGCGTGCAGGCTGAAGGAAGGCCAGCCAGCCAGTGTGTTCCCCCTTTATCATACCTGCCGCCCCTCTCCACACCTGTTCTACCACCTTTCACATACCAACCCCAGTGCCGTCCTTGGCCTAAAGAATTGAGAGCCGTAAACAGGAAGAGCATGAGGAATAAGAACCCCGATGGGAAACGCCTGGCCTGTGTAATAATTAACCTCTACCCACTTGGCCTCCGCCACTTCTCATCAGATGCTTTCAATACCTCAAAACTTCCAAATCACTTCCAGCAGCTTGGGGTGACATTTTCATGCCAAAAATAGTTTCAGAAGCATCACTTCCCAGATGTCTCTAGCTAGAGGAAGCCAGATAGTTTATTTTCAGCATTTGAGAAAAGTTTCAATTCTGAGGCGGGAGGAGTTTCAGCCAAGAAGTGCCCTGGGTTGAGAGCAAAACAAATTGCACAGCCCGTGAGGAATGCGCCCCTCCTCTCCTGGGCCTCCCAGAAACCCTTGTGCCCCTGGGCTGACTTTTATATCACCACTTCCTGTGCTATAGCAGATCTAAAGAAAGAGAAACGCGGGGCCACACAAAAGCCTTTTCATTCCAATTATAGAAATGTTCATGGCGAAATGAGACTTTGGGTTTGCTTGAAAATACTCCAGTTTAAAAAAAGAAGAAAAAAAAAAAAGTAAGAGGAAGAGAAATAAATGAAATAAAGAGAAATAAATGAAAAAGTTAGCAAAACATTGATGATTCTTGAAGCTGGTGATGGGTACATGGGTACCATGCTCTCTACTTTCGTATATGTTTGGAATTTTTTTCATGATAAAAATACTTAAAGACTCCATTGCCAAGGGAGACAAACCCTTGGCAGTCTTTTCATCCGGAGTCATATGAGTTACTTATCCAGCAATTAGTCAAGGACATTAGTTACAGGCGAGTGAGCACAGGGCTCCTCTCTGGCAGGCAATGTATACAGCCTGCTATTTTTCAATCACACTAATTAAAATTAATGGTACCAGAGATGTTCTACAAGAAATAATTATCAAGTCATGGCTGTAGTTTAAAAAAAACGTTATACATCCAATTGATTCGCTGACTGCATTCATTCAGCACAAGTTTCCTGAGCTTACTATGTGGCAGGAATATACAGATTTAAAGCTTGGTGCTATCATCTGAGATCCAGCTTTGCTTTACTTGATGTGTGCCTTAATTAAGTAATTTAAAGTTTCTGTGTCTCATCTGTAAAGGAGGGCTGCTGTGAGAATTAAATGAGGGGACGCTTGCCGAGTAGCTAGCGTGGTGCCTGAGAGGATCGAAATAAATGACAGATTTCCCCACCCACCCATTCCCCGTAGTCTCAGTTGCTGGGGAAGATAGATGGACTAATCCAGCTCCCACAGAATTCAACAGTTCCTTCTGCACTTTTTTGACTGATGACAGTACAGACCCTTCCAGAGACAGGAGTCCACAACCTCACAAGGGATTTTTAAAGTAGCATCTGTTGTATTCTTCCAATGATAGAAATGATAATTGGACAAGACAGAAGAGAACCAAGAAGAAAAGTAAAAATATTCATAAACTGAACAGACTTGTGGTTGCCAGGGAGGGGAGGGAAGGATTGGGAGTTTGGGATTAGCAGACAGAAACCATTATATATAGGATGGATAAACAACAAGGTCCTGCTGTATAGCACAGGGAACTATATTCAATATCCTGTGATAAACCATAATGGAAAAGAATGTGAAAGATAATGTATACACGTATAACTGAATCACTTTTCTGTACAGCAGAAATTAACACAACATTGTAAGTCAACTATACTTCAATAAAATTTTTAAAAAATATATCCATAAGCCCTCCAACCAGAAATAAATACAATGGAAGACACTGTTTATTAACTAGCCTAACAGATATTTCCAACCCTTCCCCATTGCCACCTCCACTCTCAAGACTGGAAAACGAGATATTCACTTTCCCGGGCTCCCTTGTAGATGGGGGCAGCCACAGGACACAGTTCTGGTCAAAGAGACATAAACAGAAATCTGCTGGGGCTCTTTGGTAGGCTTACGTTCTCAATAGAAGGGACAGACACTGCAAGCCCCAGACAACCCCCCTTCCTCCTTCCTGCCTCAAATGTGGACACGGTGCCTGAAGCTGGGCGGCCATCTTGTGATTATAAAAAGCAGATTGCAGAGATGCCAGCCCAACATCACCATGCTGCTGATGCCAGGCCTTCAGACCCCCAGACAACTTATGAGAGAAAAATAAATCCCTCTATGCCTAAGGCACCGTAAGTCAGGTTTTCCCATCCTGTGAGCTAAAAGCATTCCCAATTCACACACCACTTGTTAACATTTTTTTGGATGTATTTCCTACCAGTCTTAACAGAATTGAGAAGTCTTACATATAATTTTACATTCTGAGTTTTTTTCCTATGATATGATGTCATAAAAATTTTCTCACATCACCAAAAAGCATTCCAGTGTTTATCTATCATGTAACTTATATCATTTCCATGTTCCCAGAAATAGTTTCCAATTTTTCACTAGTCAATGAGACTGGGATGAACATCCTCATATATAAATCTTTGCTTGCATCTCTGAAAAATTCTCTTGTGTAGATTCTAGAAGAGGAATTACTGAGTCAAAGGACATGAATTACTAGGTCAAAAGCAGACTAGCTACATGGCAGGAGTGGAAGGGAACTAACTGATAGTACCCTGGCCTTCCCCCCAGGGACACAAATCAGAAGTTAGTCAATCATCCAACACATATTTACTGAGTAGCTATTTCACTCCAGGCACTATGCTAGATGCTGGCGATACAATGATGACTGAAACAGACATGGGCCCTGCCCACAGGGGAAATACCATTTCTCAGATGGCCACCCAGAAAGATGGTGACTGGTTTTTATTGAACCATGGCCAACTGATGAAAGGAGAGGCTCACCATAAAGCTAAAAAGCAAAAACCAAATGAGAAAAATATTTGTGATTTCTATGGAAAATATAAGGCTAATATGCTTAATATACAATTACGATCCAATCATATCATGACTGGTATGCTATCATCAAAAATGATGCAAAAAAAATATTTAGAGGCATGAAAAGATATTCAGGATAGGTTTTAAAAATCAAAAGGCAGGGCTTCCCTGGTGGCGCAGTGGTTAAGAATCCACCTGCAAACGCAGGGGATGTGGGTTCGAGCCGTGGTCTGGGAAGATCCCACATGCCGCAGAGCAACTAAGCCTGTGTGCTACAACTACTGAGCCTGCACTCTAGAGCCCATGAGCCACAACTACTGAAGCCCATGTGCCACAGCTACTGAAGCCCACCCGCCTACAGCCCGTGCTCTGCAACAAGAGAAGCCACCACAATGAGAAGCCCAAAGACCGCAACAAAGAGAGCCCCCGCTCGCCTCAACTAGAGAAAGCCTGTGGGCAGCAACGAAGACTCAAGGCAGCCAAAAATAAATAAATTAAATTAAATTATTTTTTTTAAAAATCAAAAGGCAGATTTCAAACAGTATATAAAGTGTAAGCTTATTTAATGAAAATTAAAATTGTATATATTTTAGAACACTAGAAGGTAAACATCAAAATATTGACAGTGAATTCTCTAGTGGTGGGATTATAATTGATGTTTATTTTCTCATCTGCATTTTCAAAATCTCTATAAACTTGCATTATATTTTAAACAGAAGAGAGAAAAAATTTTTTTGAATGTTTTAAAAGCTACCACAGATATACACTCTGTCTCTGCCAAACTAGCCTCTCCTTATTCTCTGTTTTCCTGGTTCAAATATCCTGTTTGTTTTGCTTTTGTAATTCACTCATCAATGTTACCTAACACCCTCACTTCATGATCCTTTGAGACTTAAGCCTACCCAATGTCTTTTTAAATTTCAGATATTGAATTTTACAGTTTGGGAATTTCCATTTGGTTCTTTTTTTATAGTTTCTATTTCTCTATCAAGCTTTTCCTATCTTTTCTTTCATTATGAGCATACTTTCCTTTACAGCAAAACGCACAGCTATAATAGCTACTTTAAAATCATTAACCAGTCACCTCAGGGTCAGTCTCTTTTGACTATCTTTTCTCTTGAAAAAGGATCACATCTTCCTTTTCTTTGTATGTCAAATAACTGTGGATTTCGTTTTGAATATTATGTTATGAAGACCCTGGATTATGTTATATTTCCACTACAGAGTGCTGATTTTTGTGCTCGTTTTGTCAGGTAATTAACTTGGTTGGACTAAAAATACAAACATTGTCTTTTGGCAAGCTGCTCAAATGTCAGTTCACTTCTTTTATCCTTAGCTGATCTGCTTGTAGTCTGTCCTATGTATGTGTAATTTAGAGGTTGGCCAGAGATTTGTACAGAGTTTATAAAGAAGTCTTCCCTCTGACTCTCACCTTTCCAAGATTTCCGCCTCACTTTCCAGTGGCTATGATTGCCCTCAACTCTGTCCTCTGAGTTTTCAGGCCAGAAATACTGCAGGTGTTCTACTCAACACCTCAAATGGTGCTGACTGCAGCATAATGAAAGGCATTTAAAGAATGAGAAACTCATCCTGTGCCATTCCCTTCCTCCAGGTGTTGACTCTTCTCTGGAATCTGTCTGCCTTTGTTTATTCTCCAGTGCTTCAGGTAAGATTTTTAGGGTTTTTTTGTTTGTTTGTTTGTTTTGTGGTACGTGGGCCTCTCACTGTTGTGGCCTCTCCCGTTGTGGAGCACAGGCTCCAGACGCGCAGGCTCAGCGGCCATGGCTCACGGGCCCAGCCGCTCCGCGGCATGTGGGATCTTCCCGGACCGGGGCACGAACCCGTGTCCCCTGCATCGGCAGGTGGACTCTCAACCACTGCGCCACCAGGGAAGCCCTAGTTTATTTTTTATTAAACAAAATTTTTTTTTATCTTTTTATTTTTTGTCCAGAGGTTAATAGCTGCAGTCTGCAGGAGGATCAGTCTAGCTGGAGCTTACTTGGGCATACTGTACGTGGTACTCATTGTGACTTACTCTCCTGGTTTCAATATATTCAGTAGCCCCTTCTAGGTGAGGAGTCCCCATGGCCAAGAGGATGTGCTGCTCAGAGCATCCCTTTCTCCTGGGAAATGCCTCAGCGATTTCTGGCATCTGCCTCTGATCAGATTTTGGATAGGGTTGGGCACCTTTGCCTTGGCACTCCAGAGGCTGTCCGGCAGGTTTGACCCTTAAGTGGTCGCCCACAACCGGACAGTCAGAACTCAAGTTACATTTTTTTGAATCATCTCAGTGGTAGCAAATCACTGAGCTTTGAGGATGAGTTTACTTTGAAAAGCTGTTAAAAGCCACCTGGAGGGACTTCCCTGGTGGCACAGTAGTTAAGAATCCGCCTGCCAATGCAGGGGGAATGGGTTCAATCCCTGGTCCAGGAAGATCCCACATGGTATGGAGCAACTAAGCCCGTGTGCCACAACAAGAGAAGCCACCGCAATGAGAAGCCCGAGCACCGCAACGAAGAGTAGCCGCCAATCACCGCAACTAGAGAAAGCCCGAGCACAGCAACAAAGACCCAACACAGCCAAACATAAATAAATAAATAAAATAAAACAAAAACCACTTGGAGAAAACAGTATTGGCCTTAGACCCAGGCCAGAGGGTCTTCTCTGGGCCCCATGCTTTAGGGGGCACTGTGACCCTCTGCTGGCTGCACGGCTCTCCATGGGCCAAGGAGTCTTTGGAACCAAGGGAACATGGTAACACAGTCTGTGACATCTCCCCTTTCCAAACTATGCATGCGATACCCAGCACCCAGAACTCTCTGACCAAATGGTCCCAACTCACTTCCAGGACCTGCATGGACCTCTTCCACAGATGTGGAAGGCAAAATAATGGCCCTTCAAACATGCCCATTTAAAATAAACATTAATAGTTGGACAAGAAAGACGTGGTCAAAGTGTAAAGAAACAGGGCTTCCCTGGTGGCGCAGTGGTTGAGAGTCCACCTGCCGATGCAGGGGGCGCCGGTTTGTGCCCCGGTCCGGGAAGATTCCACATGCCGCGGAGCGGCTGGGCCCGTGAGCCATGGCCACTGAGCTTGCGCGTCTGGAGCCTGTGCTCCGCAGTGGAAGAGGCCACAACAGTGAGAGGCCCGCGTACCACAAAAAAAAAAAATTTAAAAAAACAGATCTAAATTAGAACAGGGGAGCAATACACAGAGTGAGTAGGGAGCTAGAATGGATTAGGAATGTGGTGAAGATGACTCATGTCCCTTTTGAGAAGAGTACAGTAGTTAAGCATGTGGACATGGGCACCAGGCAGAGTCTGCATTAAACCCCAACTCCACCACCTAACCTCTCTGTGGTTCAATTTCCTCGTCCATAAAATGGGGATACTCTTGTACTTTCCTCTTTGGGTAGCTGTAAGGATTAAATTAATTATTATGTGTAAAGCACTCTGTAATGTGCCCAGCGTGTGGCAGTTGCTCAAAAAAGATTAGCAATTTTTATTAGCTTCTCCCAACGTTGAGGCTCAGAAATGTCAGGGGAGGGGGAGGAATTGTATGGGAAAGACATAATCCACATATAAAATATGTCATGATTTTAAACAATCAGTGATGTGTATTAAAGAAGAATCCATTTGAAGTTGACTCTGTGGACATTTTCCTTGAATGGCATTGAACGAGCAGAGGAGAAAATGCCATCCTAGCACATTACCTGGCTCTATTTACACACTGATAAATATGTAAACTCTGTTTCTTGGAGATCAAAAGATAACTGTGGAAAGTTGACAGAAAAGAAAAGATGTTTATGAAGCTCAAATGCACATAACGTATCCAAACTTTGTTATACAGCAGAAACGAACACAACATTGTAAAGCAATTATACTCCAATAAAGATGTTAAAAAAAAAAAATGAGAACAGGAAGAGGTTGGAGGTTGTATAACCCACAACGAGAAGTCAGTAGAAATGTCTAAAATCAATGCATTGAGAAGTAACCACACAAATCTATCTTTAGAGGTGTAGGGTGACCACCAGAAGAACTAAAAACAGAACTACTTCAAGTGGTAGATTCCAGATTGCTTGCCAAAGATGGGAAGGCAATTAACAGCATTTAGTTTACTTGGTATTTTTCCAATAACAATCTCTAGTCCCTAAAGCAGCCTCAGGGGGCAGGCTATGTGGGTTCAAATCTCAGCTCACTTATCTTGGTCCAATCACTTCACCTTTCCAGAATTCAGTTTTTTCATCTGCCAAGCGATGAAAACAAGTGCGCCTACCTACCCGGGTGATTGTGAGCCTCTCCCTTCTCAAAGGATTGGTTGGAGCTGGGTTTTGAGGCAATTCAGCTTCCAGCAGAGCCTTTGCCTATTTAATTCTGAATCCGAAATTGAAGTGAATATGTTAACAGAGCAGATTACAAAAGCATGCAGCTTGCTGGCCAAAGAGCTCAGATCTCTCCAGCGGCTGTCAGCTGGGGTTGGGCCCCATGGGCAAAGGGACTGGCGGCTCAGCAAGATTTGCTCCTCCTGATTTTGACCAGATGAGCTGGCTTTCCCAGCTCTAACATCCTGTGACATCCTTAGTGGCTTCCCACTTGCTTTTGTACCAATCTCACAGGATACTAAACATGCTTAATAAAGTTGTCTCACCCATCTGGTGCTCAGCACATGACAATATTTCCAAATCATTTGTATTCTCAGGAAATAAAAATAATACTTTGAGTACCAGATGCTATACGAGCAAATCATTTTCATACATACATACATGTACATATATACATCCATATATATTTACATATAATTCATAAATATTTTTATATATTCTGCTCAACTGATCTCTACAACTGCCCTTTGGTAGATGTAAACCAAAGGAAGATCAAGGAGGTTAGCTGATTCGCCAGAAACTACACAGTTAGCAAATGGTTGAACCAAGATTCAAAGCCCAGGCTGCCAACTCTAAGATTCTTTTGACTGTAAACCATGATGTCTGTATGACACCTTTAACATTCTTCAAGATTTCCCCTGAAAATCTGGCACATAAATCATTCAATTCAAAGAGCTAGCTGGCCCTGGTCAATACAGCAGCCACCAACCACATGTGACCAGTGAACCCTTGAAATGTGGCCGGTCCAAATTGAAATGTGCTGAAGTATAAAATATACACCAATTTCTAAGACTTAGTACAATGAGAAAAATATGAAATAGCTCATTAATAATTTTTATATTGACTACATGGTGAAGTCATAATATTCCAGATATACGGAGTTGAATGCAATGTTGTTAGAATTAATTTCACCTGTTTCTTTTTGTTTTTTTCAGTGTGACTATTAGAAATATTTTAATTCTATATATGGTTCACGTTACAGAATTTTATCTATTGGACAGAGCCAAGCTAGACTGTTCAATTAACAGAGACATCTGTGGATCAACAGAAAAAACACTGGTGGAGAAGTCAGGAAACCTGAGTTCAGGTCCTAGCTTTGACATCGTCTAGCTGTGTGGTCTTAAGCAAACCCCTCACCCTCTCTGAGCCTCAGTTTCTCCTCTCTAAAATGAGGGACTAGATCAGATTATTTCAATGAGCCCTTCCACCCTGACAGTCTAAGTTTGTACCAGCAAATCTCTCAGCTCTCAGCACTTACTAACATCTTTGTCTTGTGGGAATTTCTCAGCCAGGAGTTCTATCTGCCCCATCTTGGTCATAAACTCCTTGAGGATAGAACAGCAGTAAATTATCACCTCTCTGTCCCCCAGCCCCAGTCTCACTGCACTGTAGCAAGCACACAGTAGGCACTTAATCATAACTTGTTGGTTTGAAACTTATTTAAAGTCTATTATTAACAGTCCCTGCTTCCTTTTCCTTCATCTCTCCATTCCCCCTCCCCCTGCCACCCAGGATTTCCCCAAAGAGTCACATATTACAATTCCAAGGAGCGTGAAATAAGCAACTTCTTGTCACCCTATATGCGTCGGCAAAGTGTAAAGCTGAAGGGTGGGTGTCACCTTCCAGCCCAGGGCTTGGGATCCTACTGGGATCATCAGAGGTTGCAGAATACAAACAGTGGACAACTTTTTGTTCTGAGTCTGTTTTCACCCATGTTGAATATGCCTCCCAAGTCACATTGTTAATTATGAAACTAATTTGATTAACATTAAAACGCAAGTGAATTCACTTCCTGAGCAGTTCCTCTAGTTTCTGCTTTTAAGACTATGTTCTGAATTTAGTTAGATTATGAATTGCCTGAGAACAGGTGCAGGGCCTTGAGCATCTTGATATTTGGTGCCCTCATGGCACTGGGCAAATTGGAGAATGTCAAAAAAAAAAAAAAATCGTTTTGGCAACAGAGAGTTAAATAGAAGCCGTCATCAATTTCAGGAACTTGGGCTGAGTGAAGTCTTCATTTAGAGCTAATGTAAACTGAACGGTGACCAAATGCTAGCACCCCGGGCTAGGACATGTGGCATTTAATCCTCTTAACCATGACGCAGGTTACTATTATAATGCCCTGTTCAGCTTACCTGGGAAGTTCGTTCATTTCAAAAAAAATGTGTTTTGAGCTCCTACTGTGAATCAGACACTTCTAGGCATTGGGGTCTGTAGTCTAATGAAAGGGAGATAATAAACAAATGAACAAAAAACCAATATCAATTCCACTCCTAGATATATACCCCAAACAAGAGAAAACAAGGACCCAAACAGAAACTTGTACACTTCACAACAGCACTATTCACAATAGCCAAATGGTAGAAAAAACTCTGAAGTGTCCATCAACCAATGAATGGATAAGCAAAATGTAGTACCAACGTACAATGGAATGTTATTTATCCTTTAAAAAGAATGAAATTCTGACACATGCTGCAACATAAATGCATCCTGAAAGCCAGACACAAAAGGACAAATGTTATATGATTCCACTTGTATGAGGAACCTAGAAATAGGCAAATTCATAGAAAGAAAAAGTGGGATAGATGGACTTCCCTGGCGGCCCAGTAGTTAAGACTCTGCGCTCCCACTGCAGGGCCCATGGGTTCAATCCCTGGTCGGGAAACTAAGATCCTGCAAGCCGCATGGCGCGGCCAGAAAAGGAAAGGTGGGATAGAGGTTACCCAGGGCTGAGAGGAGGAGGGAAGGGGGAGTTATTATTTAATGGGTGTAGAGTTTCTGTGTGGGATGACGAAAAGTTCTGGAAATAGATAGTGGTGACGGTTACACAACACTGTGAATGTACAATGGCACTGCATCCTACACTTAAAAGTGGTTAAAATGGTAAATTTTACATTATGCATATTTTTACCACAATAAAAAAATCAATTAAAAAACTAACAATTTCAGATAGCAGCATGTAAATGGGGTGAGGTGGTAGAGATTAAGGGTGAAGATGGAGCTATTTTAGGGGGCATTATCAAGGCAAGTCTCTTTGAGAAGCTGACATTTGAACTGCGACTTGAAACGTGAGAAGGGGCCAGCCATGTAGAGAATGTCCCAGGGGAAGGATGCTGCAGGCAGAGACAACAGCCAGGGAGGGGCTCTCCAGCAGTTGAAGGAGCCCAGTGTAGCAGACTTGTTCAAAAATATTCATATCTACATGGCTCGTTATAGCTAAAAACTTTGAACAACTCTGTTGTCCATCACCAGTAAGATGGATACACTAGATGTTATACGTTCACACAATGAAGTGCTATACAGCAATAAGTTAGGACTATACACAATGACATGGATGGATCTCACAAACATAAGTTAGAAAAGAACACATCCGGGGCTTCCCTGGTGGCACAGTGGTTGGGAGTCTGCCTGCCGATGCGGAGGACGCGGGTTCGTGCCCTGGTCCGGGAGGATCCCAAGTGCCGCGGAGCGGCTGGGCCCGTGAGCCATGGCCTCTGGGGCTGTGCATCCGGAGGCTGTGCTTCCGGCGGGAGAGGCCACGGCAGTGGGAGGCCCGTGTACCGCAAAAAAAAAAAAAAAAAAAAAAAGAACACATCCAGGGAATTCCCTGGAGGTCCAGTGGTTAGGACTTGGCACTTTCACTGCCGAGGGCACGGGTCCAATCCCTGGTTGGGAAACTAAGATTCTGTAAACCTCGCGGGGGCAGCCAAAAAAAGAACACATCCAGTAAGACTGTATTCGTATAGAACTAAAAATAAACATAATTACATTGTTTGAGGATGCATACTGTTGGAGGACAAAGAGAATGAAAAGTGCCCACTGAACTGAGAGTATCTTGAGACTGAAAAATGAAGCAGGCCCTGCATACACTCAGTGGGTCAGTGTATCATAGGCTGACTTGCTCACGGAGTGGGATCAGGCAGATGACAATGGGAAGCATTCACGGCTGCGCTCTACAGCACAGAGGGGCCACTGGGACAGTTTTATAGTTAACCTAGCGAACGGGGGTACGTGCTTGGAAACACAGAGTGCTCTCCTGAGTCAAGATTTATGAATGAGTCACTAGTCTGCTGAGCATTGGGAGGAAGTCAGCCAAGGTCTTCATCATTGTTTGGGAACTAAGAGCATAGAGGCCACCTGGACCTAACAATCATTAAACATTATCTATTAACTACAAAGCCCTCGACAGAGAAGAGATTTGCTACATAGTACAGCCCAAGGTAGGGTCAGTGGAAGGACAGGAGGAACCAAATGGGCCCAAGACTGTGTCAGTTATGCTAACATCCAGACACATAGAGATGTACTAAAAGTCTAAAGTAAAGCAAGGATAGTATTATTAGAAAAGCCAGGATAGGGCTTCCCTGGTGGCGCAATGGTTGAGTCCGCCTGCCGATGCAGGGGGCGCGGGTTCATGCCCCGGTCCGGGAAGATCACACATGCCGCGGAGTGGCTGGGCCCGTGAGCCATGGCCGGTGAGCCTGCGCATCCGGAGCCTGTGCTCCACAATGGGAGAGGCCACAACAGTGAGAGACCCGCGTACCGCAAAAAAAAAAAAAAAAAAAAAAAAGCCAGGATAGTAGTTATCTGGAGTGGGAGGAGGGGAAATGAAGATGGAATTGTGATTGGCGGTTGGGGGGTGGGTGGGCTGGGACTTGCAGGGTGTTTACAATGTGCTACTTCTGGACCTTGGGAGGGAGGATACATAAGTGTGCCCTTTATAATTAGTTAAATTATACATATGTGTACTTTTTAAAATTTATTTATTTAGGCTGCGCCGGGTTTTAGTCACGGGATCTTTTAGCTGTGGCATGCGGACTCTTAGTTGTTGAATGCATGCAGGATCTAGTTCCCCAACCAGGGATCCAACCCAGCCCCACCCACCCCCACCCCCACCCCCACCCCCACCCCGCATTGGGAGCCCGGAGTGTTACCCCCTGGACCACCAAGGAAGTCCCCATATGTGTACTTTTCATATAAGTAAGAGTCTGGGGAAAGATATGTAACAAATACATAACATAGTATTAAGATTCAGATACAAAGAATTACCAAAAATCAATAAGAAAAAGACAAATGTATTAGTCAAGGTCCAGTCAGGTGACAGAAAACACACAGTAATTTGAACTGGGAAAGCATAATGTAAAGTATTGTTATCTAATAATAGAGGACTTTTAGAGTAATTAATGACTAAGGTGTAAAGAGAATGCCCAAGAATGAAGCGATAGCTGATATAGGGAACAGGCTTTACCTATAGGACTGAGGCAGAGCGCCCAAGAAAAGAACAAATCTGGAAGAGATTCAGACCTCATGAGAGAAGATGTTGCTCTACTAGATGGGGAAGAGGTTTGCTGAGATGCCATAGGCCAGGGCTGACAAGCAGAAAACTGCCCACTTGGGTGAGAACAAAACTCACTAGGGAACTACTTAATGCAGAAGAATAGCTGGGAAGCCACCCAGTGGGTGCCAACAGAACTCACCTAGAAGATGCCCACGTGGTGCCCCTGAAACTCACTGGGAAGCTGCCCACAGGGGTGACTCTAAAACTCAGTAGCATGAGCACGGCTGTTTGTCCCACATACCACTGGTCACTGAACATTGCTAGCCACTACGCATCACAGAAGCACGAAAAGAACACGGAAATCCTGAAGAGAAGCCCCCTTCCTCCTGCAGTTTCCCCCAAGCATGCTCTACAGACAAGGCTGATTATCGTGCCAGCTGGCAAAGGGGACATATTTACAGGGGTCCATCTTAACTATCAAAAGCAGGGCAATGAATAGTGGCTTCAATGCTGAGACACAATAAATTGTTAACTGACACCACAAACAAATAACCCAGACTATCCTTAGAAGGATAGAAAAGAAACTAGTAAGATATCTATCTCCAGGGAGAAGTCTGGCTGACAGCAAGGTAAAGGTGCGTGCTTTCCATGGGCAGACCCCAGGGGAACTGCCAGGAACGAGACACCCACAAAGAAATCTACCCCAGAGAGTCAGATGTCATCTGCCAGAGGTCAGATGACATCACCTATAGAAGGCTGGATTTCAGAGCGTCAAACACAGAACTGAGATGGGGCGGCCAACCAGAGGAGGCATCCCCCACTCTGTGGAACTGCAGGGGGGTCCCCAGAGAGAGGATCGCAAAAGACATCCACAAAATCATCTCACAGGACAGTCATCCTTAGATCTCCACTACTTCAGTAGTAATCTGGCACCGTCAGATTAGTAGTGAAGCCACCAAAAACAATCTTTCCCTCCCCCGCCCCAGCCCTAGAGGGACCCAAAACAGGGCCCAGGGCGTGGGGATGGAGGGAAAGGAGAAAAAGAGAAGATGCAACCATGTGTCCTCCCCACTCTGCAGGCTTCTGAGCCTGGGAAAAAGGGAAACTTTAAATTGGATGAAAGTCTGAAGGTTTTACATCAGACTGGACTGGGGCTTTTTATTACCCTGTCTGCCAAACCCAGCAGTTGTTTTTTTTTTTTTTTAAA
The DNA here is from genome assembly GCF_039906515.1 of Pseudorca crassidens. Lineage (NCBI taxonomy): Eukaryota > Metazoa > Chordata > Mammalia > Artiodactyla > Delphinidae > Pseudorca > Pseudorca crassidens. Next base: position 18,584,635 of record NC_090297.1, on the reverse strand, counting down.
GTTTTTTAACTTCTGTTTTATATACAAAGAGGTAATATTGTTTCTGCGTAAGGTAGATTCCTGGATGACCCATTCAAGGAAGTTCACTTAGTCCAACTTATTCCACCATGAGGCCAGCCCATAAACATGGGGAATGATGAGGTCAGCCCTCCTGCACCTCCAAATGATGTTCATTCAGTTTCCCAAGGCTGATTTCTATCAGTCCTCTTTCATAATTAAATAAAGTGTTTTGTGCGGTTTTTTCCTGGAAGAATTAAGGCCTTCCTATGCACAAATATTGTTTCTGCCACTGTTGCTAAAAAACTCCTTTGTGATATTAATCCCCACTGGAGACCAACCCTCTCCACGTCAAACAACAGAGGTGCTCATTTCACTTGAAAGATTGTTTTTAAAAACCTCCAAATTCTTCCCAATTCAAGACAGTTTATATTGTCTCAGTGATCCCCAGAGTTCAGAAGCACTGAAACTTTTTTTCTATCAATAAAAGACAAATTTAGCTAAAATACGTGCCACTACAAACATTAAGCAGCCTGAATCGCTCCCCTTTGGCTAATAAACATTGCAGAAATTCCAACAGGTAAACTGATCTGAGCTCCTACTGTCTTGTCAGGAGAAGATGCATAAAAAAGAATCCTGATTTACCCCTATTATTGAAAAAAGAGAAAGAAAGAAAACAAGCCCGAAGAAGATCTTCAAAAGCACTCATAAAGCTGTAAGTTTCTGCCAAGCTCTTATGGGTTTTGTGAAATCTTATCATTCACAGCACCGCAAAACAAACAATTCTATGTACACTTCCCTGTTTCTGCCATCAATTTGCACCTGGGTTGGTGGATCCACTTTCAAGACCAACAAAGGAAAACTTCTTTAGATTCATGCTAGAAAAGACCTTACCTTGTTCCACTGAGCTCATAAACTGCTGGGAAGCATTGGGGTTTCTCAGTGTAGGTTCACAAGTCAGTCTCTAAGAAGATATCTACCCCATGCAAACACCCAGTGAACCAGACTCTTTTCTTAAAGGGTTTAGTAGATATGACAGCACAAGTAATATTGATAAAATGAGTGCACCAAACCCCTCTCTATGCAATATCACTATGAGTTAAAGCTTCAGACACACACATTAACAAAGTGACCAAAATTACTCAATGATCCCATTTTCTTCACAAGAAGCCAAAACTTAAAGAAGCAACTCCATGACCCGTGCTGCAGGTAAGTAATATATTTTCAGTCTAAACTGTCCTGGAGGCCTGTGACAATGCTTACAGCTCTGTAAAAATGGACAATAAAATCTTTAAAAGAATTTTCCGAGGTCAAACTAAAAATTTAGCACTATCTAAATGGTGCTTGATGAACTAAAATTCTAGTTTAAAAAAAACACGTTATTTTAATGAACAGTGACTTTCTGAGTCACTGGTGTCTCCAAGGTACATTTGTGGGGGGATTTTTGTTTTGTTTTGTTCTGGGCTTAAAGAACAAACATTCATTTCCCAAAGATCTGGAGGCTGGGAAGTCCAAGGCAAGATGCCTGCAGATGAGGTGTCTGGTGAGAACCCACTTCCTGAGTCTTAGAGGGCTGTCTTCTGCTGTGTTTGAGTGAGGGAGCTGAAAAATATGGAACACTTCACGAATTTTCATCTCATCCTTGTGCAGGGGCCATGCTAATCTTCTCCGTTTCATTCCAGTTTTAGTACTATATGTGCTGCTGAAGTGATCACTTCAAGACACCTTTGGATCTTAATCACTCACTTGTTCTTTGATCAAATGGAAAACCACTGCATTAATTCCGTTTGGGCAAGTTGTCACTATGACCTTACTTGGTCTTGTTGCTTCTTGCTGGAGAGATTCTTCTCTACTCCTGTCTCTATAAGTCAGGGGCTTTTACCGGTGATCGTGACCTGACTGTAAAATTCTAGTTTCTAAAAAAGCAGAATGCAAGGCTATTAGTTGGTCTAGAATGAGTTTGTCTCAAAACATGTTTTGTTAAATACGTTGATTTCCTGAGCTGACCACTGACCAAAGTAATATTCTGCTGTCTCTGTCATTAGTAGCTTTAACCTGCTTTTCTATCTCCCAATCCAAGGCTGTCCCCAAAACTTCACTAGATGAACCTTAAGTCAAAATACCCAAGTTCTGAGGACTGCATCTATCTCGAAAAAGAACATGACATTCTAATTTATTTAAACCTCACTTTACAGATAATCTTGGCTCAGAATTAAACAAAAACTTAAATAGAAAACTCAATCAAACAAGTTATTCACATGAAGTCATAAACCAGCAACCATCCACCCATGCACCCACCCACTCATTCAGCCCACAAATATTATTGAGCACTTACAAAGTGCCCACGTGCAGTATTAATTGCTTGGAATGGCTCTGTGAGGAAAACAGACAAAATCCCTGCCCTTACGAAGCTCCCATTATAGTGGGGATGGAGGGAGGAGTGGGGGAACAGAGAAGGGTGCTGCTCGGCTGGTGCCAGTACCTCTGAAGGGGGTACAGTGAGGCTGCTTCTGCAGGTGTTATAAACACTGCAAAGTGGATTCAGCTGCTGCTACAGGAAGGAACTGCCACTGCTGGGGTGAAGATCTGTAGCTGGAGAGATGTTCACCGGAACAGGAAGCAAACTGGGAGGAGCAAGTCCCTTCCTCCTCCTCCATTCTGCAATCTCCCTCAGGCATTGTCTATGCAGAGTCTAACGGGGACCAGCTGGCAAAGCAGAAATGTAGTTTGCAGAGTCCCAGCACCAGCATTGCAAAGAATATAGGAAGGTGAGTTGGAGCTAAAATAGCTTGTAACTGGCACAATAATGAAAAGATAATTTAGGTTAGAAAATGATAAGGGCTTTGGGGGGAAGAAAAGAGCAAGGTAAAGAGGATCAGGAGAGTGTTACATTTTAAATAGGTCAATCAGGGTGGGCCTCATTGAGAAGGTGATTTTTGAGTTATAACTTAGAGTGATGAGATGCACCACTAATCTAACAATGGTCCTATCCAAGATGTCTTCCAGTCAGTCACTGCACTGCCAGTAATTGTCCAAGGCCAGCAAAATTCACTCCTTCAGGCCTTTCTTACCCAGATTTATATTTGAGACAGAACTCCTCCTATTTCTCACATTTCCTTTCCCAATCCTATGTAAACAGATGCTTTAAACTGAATCTCAGGAACAAAGCCCTTTCCTAAAACTGAAAAGATACCTGATCTGAGGAGGAATCACCTGGCATGACTCCATATTCCAAGAACATTCTAGAGAAAGCTTCTTCTCCGAAACACTTACCAGTTACACACACACACACACACACACACACACACACACAGAGGCATTCTTCAGCCTATGAGACTATTGATGCCAAGGCTGGGAATAAGCAAATTTGTGAAAGTTGTCCAATCATCTAAGAAACCATTTTAGGGGGAATTCCCTAGTGGTCCAGTGGTTAGGATTCTGTGCTCTCACTGCCAAGGGCCTGGGTTCAATCCCTGGTCAGGGAACTAAGATCCCATGAGCCGTGTGGTGCAGCCAAAAAAAATTTAATAATAATAAGAGTAATGCTGCACCTTTGAGCTTTCAGAAACCATTTTAAACGTTTGCATATTCCACTATGTAAAATACAAGGGCTTTTCAGATAAAAAGTAAAAGCCTGGGTAGAGTGACCCACAGAACCAAGTAGCCTTGAAATACAGATTAAAACCATGAGGAGACATCACAACACTCCCATCAGAATGGCTGAATTAAAAAGACTGACTAATGTTCACAAGGACTTGGAGCAACTGGAATGCTCATCTCTTGCTGGTAGGAATATAAGGTGGTGCAACCTCTTTGGAAATCTGTTTAGCAGAATTTTCTAAAGCTGAATATATGGCTACCTTCTCATTCAGCAATACCAATCCTAAGTATATACCCAAGAGAAATGGTTGCACAAAAAGACATGTACAGAATGTTCCTAGTAGCTTGACTTGTAATAGCCAATGACTGGGAAAAATTCAAATTAGTCAACAGATGAATGGGTAAATAAACTGCGGCAGAGGCATATAATGGGCTGCTACTCAACAGCAATGACAACAAAACAGCCCTCTGTACACTTGTCCATGCAGGACCCTATGGGGCCTTCCTGGGACAGACCTCCCTATGTCCTGCACCTTCCTCTTGTTTGTAGAAAAACTTTAGCCTCCTAGGCCTTCCCCAAATTCCAAAGAATAAATTTAATCAGAGAAGTGAGAAAATGCAGAAGCAAAGGGAAACAGTCAAGCAAGACAAAATAATAATAGTTTAGCCGTTAAACAGAGTCAGGGACGTTTAGTTCCTCCTCAAGTGCTATAGATAATATTCTGAGCTATATCCGTTGAGCTGTTTTGCAGATACTGAAACCCCCACCAGATGGAAGAAGTTAACTGTATGCTGTCTGCAAGCATGGAGACCCCAGACCAGTTGGAACCAGAAGGCTGATGGTGTTGACTCCCAGTTACCTCACTACCAACCAATCAGAAGTATGTCCACAAGCTAGTCATGCACTCCATAATCCCCCTCCCTTACCCTGTCTTTAAAAACCTTTCCCTGAAAGCCATCAAGGAGTTTGGGCCTTTTGAGCATTAGCTGCCTGGACTCCTTGCTTGGCACCCTGCAATAAATGGTACAGATTCCTTCACCACAACCGGTATCAGTAGATCAGCTTTACTACACGCGGGCAAGCAGACTCAAGTTTGGTTCCATAACACACTCAATAACTTCGATGAATCTCAAAAACAAAAATATTGTGCAAAAGGAGCCACACACAGGAGTACATACCGTATGTGCAAGAACAGGCAAAACTGATGATAATAGAAGTCAGAACTGTGGTTACCTCCAGTAGCGGGGTGGTATGGACTGGGAAGTTTTGAGGAAGCTAGCTGGGTTGCTGAAAGCATTCTCCACCTTGATCTGGGTGATGGTCATGTGGATATGTACATGTGTGAAAATCCATCAAGCATTTAGGATTAGCCTGGCTATGAACTTTGTAATCTGTGTGTTATCCCTCAATAGATAAAAGAAAAAGAGAGGAAGAGAGGGAGGCAAGCATCTTTCCTTAGGGAAGCATGGTAAGAAATCAAATAGTCTATAATCGTCAGCTGACTGCTCAAAGAGAAGTATGTGCTCAAATCTATCAGATATGACGCAGCTTCATCAATCAAGAGAAACACATCAGAACAAGCCAATTATAAACAAAATTCAAGCTGCTGTAAAATCTTTGAAGGTTATTCTAGTCAGCTCCACAAACTGGACAAGTACCCTTAAAAAACCCTTTAACATACTAAAAAGTTTGTCCTGTGTTTCCTCTTATATGACAAATAGTGATGCCTTAAATCTTCCTATGGACAAATTAAAGCAAGTCCTAATCAAAAAGGCACTTAACCAAATATATACATTAATCAAAAAAGGAAACAAATAGTTCTGATATAATTTGATCAGTATTCTTTAGAATAGTAGAGGAGAGTGTGGAATTTGGCTGGCGCTCAGTGTTTGAACAAACAGTTCAAAAATTATGCTTCTCTGTCTCCACAATAAAATACAAATATCTGAAACCACCTAACCGAGTGGATGACATAAGCCAGTTCATTAATTGCAAGACATTTTTCAGACAGCTGGTCAGCTACACAAGTCCCCCACCCCTACCCCTACTGAAGGACAGTTCAGGAGATATAAAAAAACATTTGATTAGTAAAGAAACAACACAATGTCCAACATCAAGGGCTATGGTAAGTAGTGATAAAGCCATATCGTGTAATATTGTGTAGCACTTAAAAATCATGGAGTAGAAGTCTACTTATTGACATGGCCAATAAACACATAAAAAGATGCTCAGCTTCAATGAAAATCAAAGAAAAGTACATCTAAACCTAAAGAAATGTATTTTACAAGATTATCTGTAGTAAAAAAAAAAAAAAAAATCTAGGAACAAGCTAAATGTCCATCCACAGGGGAATTTTGTAATAAGTTATAGTGTACCTATACTGTGGAATACTACACAGACCAAAGAGAATGAAGCAGATCTAGGTGCACTGACAAGGAAACACAACTATTGTATATAATGAATTATTTTGAAATTTTATTTTATTGAAGTAGAATTGATTTACAATGTTGTTAATTTCTGCTGTACAGCAAAGTGACTCAGTTATACATATATATATATATATACACATTCGTTTTCATATTCTTTTCCATTATGGTATCACAGGATATTGAATATAGTTCCATATGCTATACAGTAGGACCTTGTTGTTTATCTGTTCTATATATAATAGTTTGCATCTGCTAATCCCAAACTCCCAATCCATCCCTCCTCCACCCCCCTATAATGAATTACTTTTAAAGCCACGGAAGAATCTGTATAAAGAAGCTTTTCCACTTAAATTTCAATGTCTACAGATGCACAAAAAGAAAAACTCGAGAAAAAAGAATGTCAACACTTCCCTCCACCAACAGATGGCACCGACTATAGTGAAAGGTCATTTGAGACCTGCCATGGTGAACAATACAGTCCATGACTCAACTGTGTTGACATCCTTGTGCCCAAGTAATTGTTCACACGTTGTCAACCCCATAATAACCAATAAGCATAACACCCGTGAGAATCTTGAAAGCACTAATAAGAGGCAAAATTACAAAAGTAACCAATGTAGAAATAACATTTACTTTGAAAGTGGTGAGAAAATGAGGAATGGAAAGTTACAGGTGCATCTGGAAGGAATTGTCACCGTGAGAACAGTTTTAAAGCACAAAAAAATAAAGCATGCAATAAAGGAAAAGAGCTGTGTCTATTCAACCCAAACTAAGCAGAAAAGGAAAAAAAAGAAAAGTGAGACTGATGAAATGGAAAAAGTTTCAATCTGTGGCTAAATGATCAGGATCAAATCAGCTATTGATCAACTAATTTGTCTGGAAGTAAGAAGTGGAAAGAGTTAAAGGTTAAGCCCAAATTGACATCAGCTCTTATGAACTTAAGGAGAGGGAAGGGGATGAGCCCCAGGACTGGGAGCACCCCCTACCCCAGTTAACCCCAGGTGACAGAGGATGGCTCCTGGTGCCGGCCTCCCCCCACCAAGCAGCTCCACTGCTCTCGGTTTCCCCTCAACTGCCTAGAGAGAAGAAACCTTGAGAGGCGGCAGTCTCCCTAAATTGATTCCCCAGCCCTGAAGATTGGAGAAAGAGGGAAGAGTAAATCATGTTTCTGTTTGCATCCTAACCCTTTTAGGGCTTTTGAATGGCCAACATCACCCCACATGAGACAGGAGGGATTCGACAAAAACTGGTTAGAACCTACTAGGCCCAAGATGGCGGAAGATTCGACTTCCAGTAGACCTCGAGCCTCATTATACGCTCATTGTAATACATTAGCATAAGCCAAGTGACACACGCACAGGTGCCATGACAGTTCCGAGGTTTACCTAAAAGGCCAAAAGTGGTCGGTGGCCCAATTCTGGAAATCCCCACCCCTTCTCCAAAATAGTTGGAATAATCCTCCCACTCATCAGCCTATGAAATTACCCAGCCCATAAAAACTAACATATTTCGGGGCGCTATCACTTTCCAAAACGACCCTATGCCCTGGGACCAGTCTCCCTTCTCAGAAGGACAGCATTCTGTCTATGGAATGTGTACCTCTCTAAATAAACTTGCTTTCACTTTACTACGGCTTTGTCTTGAATTCTTACTTGTGCAAAGCCAAGGACCCTCACTTGGCAGCCTATCCCATCCCTATCGGTCACTTGCCCGAGACCTGGGACATGACCATCCTCTCGTGCCCCGTTTTCCTGCAACACATAGGCACCTGCCCTGGAGGAAGGTGAAGATTTGTTCTAAGACACTGGGGGCGTGTGAGGGTGGGCAGGGAAGCAAGGCAGACCCATAAACCAAACCAAACGAGCCCTAGTCAAACAGGCAGTTATCCAAGTATATATACAAATCCATAAACGGAAGCAAAATCATTTTTCTCCAGACCCACTCCCACCCCCTCCGCAGGCCTCACTTCGCACGTGCCCCCCTCCACTTAGCTCAGAAAAATACCTGGAACAACAGTGATTCATCTTAACACACAAATATAGAAGGAAACATAATTAACTGCAAATACTATGGCAAATACTAAGCCCACATATAAAAATTGAATGTCACTCGAAATTCAGGCTTGAAATTATCACCCTTGGTCACCCATGGGGCAGGCAGGAAGCCTTTGGGTCCTGGGTTTTCGGCTTTGTGCCCTGTTTCCACCTCTCTTCCCCCACCCCCCCTCCATGGGGCTTCCTTAATTTCCGAAAAGTCTGACCTCATCCTGAGAGCCCATTCACTTACCTATCACATACAAGAGGGCCCTTCCACATCATTTTCCATTTACTAGAATTTTCTTTTCACCATTTTTTCCCCCCCAGGAGGAACTTTTCCCTCCTTCTGGGAAAAAAGGAAAAAATTCCTTTCAATCAAGAGGTCAGTGACCATGACGTCCAGAAATGGTCCCCAATAAAGAGATTCATGGGTGAACAGGAATCTCCAAGAATTGCCACAATAACACACAGGGGTTTCCTTCTAAGGTTTGTGTGCACAAATGTGGTCCCATCAACAGAGAGACTGTGGTCCAACACTGACACGTGTGAAGGAGAAGGATGCCAGCTGCCTCCTTTCTGGGGTTCCTGGCCCCCTCTTGTATCTCTTCCAGGGCTGCCAGGAGGTGGCGTCTCCCATGTTCTCTGCCGACAGCCAACCACTCCGGACTGCACATCTTGTTGCTCCTCTTGGACCAAAGCCCCCCGTCTGCAGCCCCCACTGTGTCCTCAAACGCCGCCCAAACCAATGCTGCCCAAGGCACTGGTCCATCGGTCCTTGTCACATTGGCCTGGACACCAGCACACCTGTGACTCGCCACTCATCCGTCCGTAGCTTTGAGTTTCCCAGGCCATTGCCAATTCCTTAGCAACTGTCAAAGATAAACAAAGCTGGACATGAGTTAAAACGGCAAAAACAGATTTTATTCAGTAACTACCGACAGTAGGGGTATTGCTGAGCTCCACGCACTTTGCGCAGAGGTGACTAGGGCATTTTAAAGGGAGAATGAGGGAGTAGGGAGGGGAGAGACTGGGAGACTGGAGGCCCTATCCTTCCTGATGAGTGCCTTTCAAAGGGATGACTCTCAGGTCCTTGGAAAAGACACTCCTGAGTTGTAGGAGTTACATATACATCTCAAAGGGACAGAAGGAGAATAAGCCTTCAGAGACCTAGGTCAGGCATTGGCTAAAACAAACAGTAAATTCTTTTGACAGCCCTGAGCTTTTCCAGACAGGAAGGAACTCAAAAGCGGGTTCTGAGGTCTCAGGGACACAGCCTTAGGCTGCTAGAAGCCATGCTAGGGTTGGTCGCGTCTCTTAGTGTAGGGGTTTGGATGCAGTCATCGTGTGCCAAGAGTTCTTGCATTTCTCCTTACCTATCACCCAGATCCACACCCTTGGGCTCCCGACCTTGCTGTTGCTACCTGCCCGCCTGCCACCCACCTCAATTCTTGTCCACAAGCTGCCAACAGCACCACCCCAAATGCCACTTGGACATCTGACTCTGCAGCCTGCTTATCAGCTGCTGGCAGGGGAAGGACTCAACTTTCTCTTTGCTTGGGTTTCTGGTGCCACAACTCTCAGCTTTTACACCAGGAGCTTTTTCCTTCCCCAGTGTAACCATGAGCCACTAGCAAGAGTTCCAGCTACTGCCTCACCCTGTGTGGAGGAGCCACCGCCCACACCTGTCCAAGGCCCCATAGCCGAGCCTGGCATGGCCACATTCCTTCTTCCCTATTGTCGCCTGTCCCGGGGAACACAATTCCACCTACAAGTGAGCTGATGTGGATCCATTAACCCCCCACCCAGTCTATTCCCACCCCGACACCAAACATGCCCAGGTAAATTCAACCCCCAAGTGAGAGCAAAGTTCAAATTATTTTCCCTGGTGCACCTAGGCCTATGTAAATAAACAGCTCTAACCATGCAGGAGGGTAGAGTTTTACAGTGTTATCCAGTGTGGTTTTTGTTCCTGAATCCTTCCCCTCATCAAGAAGCAGCTAGGGCATTTGAAGCTTACCCTCCAGGAAGTCATGGAGAACGCAGCAAAACAGAAAGTCAATTCTTAGCTTTTTTAGTTTCAAAATAGACCTTTGATATTTATGGCCAAGGTCATATTTGAAAAAAAGAGGGTGGGGGTGGGGAGGGGAAAAGGCTGTTGAATTTTAAAACCTAAGTCATGAAAGATTCAAAGCACAATATTTATGTCTCAATAAATTCAGAAGAACGTGCAAGAAAGTAAAAGCAGTTTTTCCAGCTGCAGGATTGGGAGGAGAGAGATGAGTTGGGGAGGAGAGCAGGGAAGCTTAAGTGTTAGTGTGTCACTGAGAAGGGGCCCTGCTCCCTGCCATCTTCAATCCCTGGCCCATTCTCAAGAATAGAATTGACAGTGGAATCCCGTAAAGGCTCACAGGGGACCCAAGAGCAGAGAATCACCCTTGCTGAGGCCCCAACCAACGCAACAGTTGACTGCAGTTGTATGAGCAGTCCCAGCCAAGACCAGCAGAAATGCCGCCCAGCGCAGCCCAAATAGCTGACCCACAGAAACCTGAGCAAATAATATGATTGTTGTTATAAGTCACTGAGCTTGAGAATGGCTAATTACACAGAAACAGATAAGTGAATTTGGACAAAATCGCTTTATTTGTTTACATTTGTACTGGGAAAAAGAAATAAGCAACAATCATTTCTATAGCAAGAGGGTTACGTTTTTAAAGATGGGTAAACCTATGTATGCTTTCTATATGCAGAGAAAATGTCTGGAAGGTCACAAAAGAGACTGAATGATGGCTGGAGAGAGGAGCTGCGGGAGAGGGAAGCATACTTTCCACATGTTTGAGAGTTTATAAACGTGCATTACATTTATAATAAAAGGAAATTCATTGAGTACTTGGCTATATACCAGGCACTGTGCTAGGCATTAGGATCAAAAAATTGAGCTAGACATTGTCCCTGCCCTCAGAAAGCTCCCGGCCTAACGGTGACAGCCATGCAAACAGACCACTGACAGCAGAGAGAGGAAAGGCATAAAGAAGCAAATGGACAATTTTATGGGGCGGGGCGGGGAATGAGCACGCTGGGACAGACTGAGAAAGTTCACAGAGGAGGCTTAAAAATAAGTCAATGCTGGTGGCATAAATGGGGGAGGACCTGAGAGGAGGGGTGGAGGGGGGAGGCACGTCCCACCTCTGGGCTTCAGACCTTCCCTCATTCTAAAATGAGGGAATCAGGCTAAGTTATCTTGGACACCACTTCCAGTTCCGAAGCCCTAGGCCTTCCTTCACCTTCTCTCCCTCTGTTCAGGTAGCATATTCATCACACGGTGAGAATAAGAAAACGAATACCATATGTAGGCGAAGCTCAACATGCGGAGAGAGCTGTAAACTGGGACTCAGGGATGTGAGTTTCTTACTCAGACTTCTGCAGGCAGATATTGTTTTGTCTTCTGTGATTCAAACACCACATGTGTGAATTTCAGAGGTCCGGTGTAGGGGAGGAAAAATATTTCCTCTACCTATCTTAATTAAGTTCCTCAGTTGGGGCTCTGTAACAAAAGATAGATTAACAAGAGAAAACAAACAGAATTTTGTCAACATGTGTATTTCATATAAACATGGGAGAAACTCAGAGATGAGTAATTTAAGGAGGTAACTTAGAACTCAGGCTTAGGTAGCTTATGTAGCTTATCTTTGTTCTTCAACAAAGAACAATAGATTTGTAGAGCAATGGCAGGTCAAAAGAAAGAAGTTTTAGGCTTCAAAGGGCAACAAGCTGTGTGAAAGTAAATACATGGGGGAAAATTAATGGTTGGTTGGTTGGTTGGTTGGTTTGTTTACAGTAACGTTTGTCTCTGGTCTGATAAGAGTCCAGGGTCATAGTAAAGGAAAATTTATATCCTGCCTTTAAGCAGAACTGGGGAAGGTATAGAGAGCTTTTCCCTGCATTTGCTATTTCTTAATTGCCTTCAGCTCAAAATAATTCTTACATTAAAAAGGGATATTTTGACATATTCTCATTTACTTCACAAGTTATGTAGACCAGCCATCCATCTGTAGATGGAATCACTGAAAAAAAAATGGGGAATTACAAAACAGAGGACAGTGTCTTATCTTGGCACCCAAGGCAAGTTCCTAGAACCTCAGCAAACGGTGCAGTGGGTTGGGAAAGAACACTGGAGTCAGGAAACTGAGTTCAAATCTGGATCCAGCTGTGTGACCTTGGGCAAATTACTCACTCAATGATTCTGTTTCTCCATTTACATGTTATTTACAAGTAACTGAGCCTCTATGAACCCGCTGAAGACTTAAAATCAATTTCAAACATAATCACATTAAAACACACACACACACCTCTGAAGGCAAAAATGAGTAATGAGTATTTTTCCTGGAATTATAGTACACATCACATAGCAAAACTTCCCCCAAATCTTGGCTTTGTAGGGGAGGAAAAATAATTTGCCTTTTACACTTATGAGTTCTTAGCTGAGACCCTTGTAATAAAAAATAGAGAAAAGCATAAAAGAAAAAAGCAAACAGAAGTTTATTAACATGTATGGCTCATGTATACATGGGAGATACCCAGGAAAAATGAGCACCCCAAAGAGGTGGCTTTAGAATTCAGGATTAAATACTATGTTCATAGGGAAAGAGGTAAGGGGATGTAGGCCTCTTAGGGGAGAGTATGTAATTTGGTGGAAAGATGAATGGGCTCTTAGAAGAATATGTGGGAGATAAGATAGTTTGTGACAAAGTTACCTGGGTGTGGTATTGACATCCAGTCTCCTCTCCTATGATAAGAATGAATCTTCCCCTGTTAACGAAATTCCCAGGGAGGGGATTTATGACATCTGAGTTTCTTTGGGAGGATTTATCTTTAGGCAGATAGGGGAGTTCAGAGAAAGCCTGTCCGTGCATTTGTTGTTTTTCAAATGGCTACAGTTCAAAATAATAGATATATCAAAGCAGCATACTTTGGGGCGTGGCATGGCCTAAACGCCTACAGTCATATTTTGTGGTGGCATACTCTACAGCCTTCAGCTCTTTCTTCAAATTCCTCTCCCTTTAGCAGCTGCCACAGTTGTCCCTCTCTCTGTCTCTCTCACTTATATCTTCCAGCCCCTCTTCACCCTCTTAGCTGCTGATGCCCCTCCAGCCTCACCCCCCAGGTCCAGCTATTCCTTTCTTATGAAGAGCAGTAACTCCACCTAACACCCTCCTTAGATGATTATCTACAACTATTCATTAAAATACTTTTGGTCTCCAAGACTGGATGAAGAACACAGACCTTGCCAAGTGTTTGGGAGGATTAAATAAGAAAAGTATGTCTAGTGCTGAGAGAGAGAGAGCAGATACAGCAGATATGTGTTCCTCTTTTTGCCTTCCTTTCTCCTGGACAGTAGTGGATATTCAGAAGTGGAAAATGGGGCAGAAAAGCAAGCTGCCTTAAGGAGAACTGTCAACCACTGAAAACCAGACTTTGTACTGAGATTTTGGGGTGTGTGATTGAGTCCCCTCCCCACTACACACACATCTTTCTAAAGTACCCCCAATCCCCCTTCACCCAGTCACACTACTGCCCTTAAACATTCTTCCTTGTGGCCACTTCACTACCTGACTCTTTCCCCACCTGTTCTTAGCTACCTACCAGTAGGTATCCATGGAAACGTCCCTAAATAGGCAGGCAAGTTACTCACTGATAAAGGACCCTGCTCTCCCTTCTTGCTACCTTGAAATCCTTGCTCTACCCTTCTCACAAGGTATTGGTAGTGTCACCAAATCAAACATGGGTCCACTCACCCAATGTACAGCAAAGTCAATCTACTGACAGCAGGTTGCAGTAAAGGAGAGTGCAGCTTTTATTGCAGGACACCAAGCAAGGAGAATGGGCAGCTCATGCTCAAAAGACCTAAACTCCCAGATGGTGTTCAGGGGAGGGTTTTTAAAGGCCACATTTGGGGTGAGGGTTGCAGCTCACAGACTTTCTTCTGATTGGTTTGTGATGAGGTAACAGGATGGTGTTTCAGGAATCTTAATCATCAACCTTCTGGTGGCAACCAGTCTAGGATCTACATGATTGTGGTCAGCAAGGAGTCACCATCCTCCATCTGAGTATGTGTGTGTGGGGGGGGGTCTCAGTATCTGAAGAACAACTCAAAAATATGCATCAGATAGTTATGTATATCCCTTGAGGAAGAACTAGGACTCTGTTTTATCCACTGAACTATTGTTTCTAGACTGCTTTTCCTTTTTTTCTTCCTTCCCTCACCTCCTTAATTAGTAATTGCTTGATTCTGTTCTTTGGAACTCAGGGAAGTCCTAGGAGACTAAAGCCTCTTTCTACAATCAAGAAACAGGGGACACAGAGGGGCTTTTGCACCTGGGAAGGCCCCACAGAATCCTGCTCAGTCTCAATCCCTGCTTTTCTTTGATACTCCTCAATCCTGAGGGGAAGGGGGTGGGATAATGAAGGGAATACAGTTTTGAACTGAGAGGTTAATCATAAACCCAGCATGGGAACTCGGTTTTAGGGGAGCTCAGTTTCACTAGTTCTAGTCCCTGTGAGCAAAAACCAATTGCACCCAGTCAGTGCTACCTCAAAACATGCTATGTGGCAGTTTCTTCTAAAGTTAAACAGTATTTACCACATGACCCAGCCATTCCACTCCCGGTGTTACCCAGAAGAGGTTAAAGTACATGTTCACACAAGATTTATACACAAATGTACATAACAACTTTATTTGCAATAACTAAACACGGAAAACAGCACAGATGTCTATCTGCAAGAGAATGGACGAGCTGTGGTCACATTACGGAGTCCAAGCTTGTACTGCCCACCACACAACAGGCCAGCAAGTCAAGAGACAAGTTGTTGGACAAGGAAGAGTGAATTTACTCAGAAAGCCAGGAGACCAAGAAGTGTAGTGTCCCAAAGAACCAGCTTACCCGAGTTAGAATTCAGGCTTCTTTTCTACTAAAAGGGGAGGGTGGGCTGGGGGGGTGGCGGGGGAAGGAGGTAGCTGGTTGCTGTGAACTTCTTGGTGCTGGAACCCTTTGCTCCTGCAGCTGTCCCTGTAGGTCAGGTCACCGTGTTCCTATAAACCTCCCACAAGACAAATGTTATTCTCTGTTCTGCAACTTTTCATGTCTATAGGAATGGAAAAGTGTTACACATTTAAAGGTCAGAGCCTTGAGGATGGGCTATCTTGTATATTTCAGGCTACAGGCAACATTCTTTCACAAAGGTGCAGAGTCAGCATGACTCAGCACAGGCAACAGAGCTCAAGGGTTAGCGCTAAAGGACTAGATCCAATATGGAGTCAGGCTTGTTCTCTGTTACAGTCACTCCATACAATAGCACCAGCAATAAAAAGGAATAAACAGGCAACCACACAGATGAATCTCAAAAACGTTATGCTGAACAAAAGACACATGCCACAAAAGTGCACATACTAGATGGCTCTATTTACATGAACTTCTAGAAAAGGCAAAATGAATCCATGGTGACAGACAGCAGATCAGTGGCTGCCTGGGCCCAGAGGTTGGGGAGGTGGGAGGATAACTGCAAAGCAGCAGGAAGAAACTTTGGGGGGTGATGGAAAAGTTTTATATCTTAATTGTAGTGGTCATTACCCAAGTGTATATACATTGTCAAATCTCATTGAACTGTGCACTTAAAATGGGTGCATTTTATTGGATGCAGATTCATCAGTAAAGTTGAGCTTTTAAAAAACTGTTCTGTTTCTGCAGGTCTCAGAGGCAGGCTCTGAATACAGCACCTGGTATGTAACAACTGATAGTAGTTATTCCAGTAGCCCAAGGAAAACCATTCCCAATCCCAAACCTGGGGTGCCCTGGAGAACAACCCCCAGAAGTCTTTCTCACCCAGGGTTGGGTTTGTGCAAGTTCAAAAGCTGATTGAAAGGGGTTTCCTAACTCAGCTCTTCCTGCTGTGCCGGAGAGCAGGCCTGAACTATTTCAGGCCCAAAGGCAACATCCTTGAGAAGTTCTATCTGGAAGGAGTGGGAGATCGCCATGGCAACCTGTCCCAGGCCCAGCCCTGGCCAGCCTCCAAGGCACACAAATAAAGCCATTGGAATGTGGTGCAGGGCAAAGGGTGGGGTGGGGGGAGAAAGTTGCCAAGTTTCCATGAAAACCAATAATGTGAGGCCTGAGGCCCTGGGAGCTGTCAGGGAAGCTTGGGCCCCCACACGATCAGCCCCAGGGAAATATAACACGTTCACAGACAGACAGACAGACAGACTTGTACACACACCCTGCTTGGAGAAGAGCAGCGCTGCTTTTTGAAAAAAGAGGCCTGATGAAATGAGAGCCCTGGCTTTAGAGCCTGACAAACAGCCCTTCCAGTGCCCAGTGATACTTCCTAGTAACCTCAGGCAAGTTTCTGAGCCAGTTATCTACTTGGCCCACTCCCTCCCCTCTTTGCGCGGAGGTCACCTTCTCCCTGAGACCTTTCCCGGTAACCTTACATCAAACTGCAGCCTCCCCTGCCCCAAACGCCTGCTCTGCTTTATTTCTCTTCAGGGCACTTAGCACCACCTGACATATGAGACATTTCACTTATTCATCTCGTTTGTTGTCTTGTTCGTGTCAGTTCCACAAGGGCGGGGATTTTTGTCCGTCCATGCTCTCTCACCAATGCCTAGAACAGTGCCTGGCACATAGTAGAAGTGCACAAGGAACATGACGGAGCATGGACTTCTCTGTACATCAGCTTTCTCATCAGCAAAATGGGGATAATTCTACCACTGTGGGGTTAATGGGAGGGTTAAAGGAGTGGGTTTAAGGCTGTGAGGTAGGTGCCCAGCCCTTAGTGGGGTTCCACTACGGCAGCTCACAGTTAGAGTCTTCATTTAGTGAGGCTTAATCGTGAGCAGGTTCCTCATTACTGCCCTTCTGCACTTTGGTCCACATTTAAAAACAACTTTCCTGGGTTCTTACTTGCTACCCTGACCCGAGTCCAAGAACTTACCTGTGTCCATGTTCTCCAAAATCACTAGATATTAAAGACAATGTAATCAGAGATTTGATGCACAGAGGCATTTCTCTCTCTCTAAATATTTGTTAGGAGACTGAGCAAATGAACTAATTAATTCACAGGAAAACAAGGTCTTAAAAATGTACAGATGGGGACTTTCCTGGTGGTGCATTGGTTAGGAATTCATCTGCTAATGCAGGGGACACGGACTCGAGCCCTGGTCTGGGAAGATCCCACATGCTGCAGAGTAATTAAGCCCGTGTGCCACAACTACTGAGCCTGCACTCTAGGCCCACAAGCCACAACTACGAGCCCCTGTGTCACAACTACCGAAGCCCGCGCACCTAGAGCCCGTGCTCTGCAACAAGAGAAGCCACCGCAGTGAGAAGCCCGTGAACCGCAACGAATAGTAGCCCCTACTCACCGCAGCTAGAGGAAGCCCTGAACACGCACAGCAACGAACACCCAACGCAGCCAAAAAACTAAAATTAATTAATTAATTTAAAAAAATTTTTTTTAATGTACAGACGGTTTGTACAGGCAGGAAATGTTTAACCTGTCAAAGGAGAGAACAGGTATTTCTTGCCTTCTTAGACTGTGCCAGGTGGCGTGTTAGGCACCTGACATGTCTTATATTGTTTCATCCTGTGTCAGCCTTACAAGGAATGTATCCAAGAATGAACAAACTGAGGTCAGGACACTGGCCTGAGGCCGCAGAGCATTAAGTAGTGGGACAGGAGTTGAACCCAGAGCTGACAAGCCCCACAGCCTGTGTTCCTCCTGCCGCCCCACCCCACCTCCTTTGAAAATTCATTTGGTAAAAGGCCTCTTTGCCAAGCTAGGGACTTTGGATACATTCTGTTGGCAATTCTTAAAAAAAAAAAGCAACTGATTATAAATATATGGGAACTACTAAGGAAGGAGGAATTATTTCTGCCTGAGATAAATCAGAAAAGCTACTGAGGGGAGATGGGACTGTTTCGGGACTTGTATTTCTATTTCATCTAACTCGTGTTTGCAGAGGTTATCACAGGCTTTTGGTTCCAACACATGACAATGAACAGCACCTTCTATTCATATGAGTTTTCCATCTTGTCATATTTTCAGCAGGTCATTCCTTTGGGATCCGGTACTTTTATCTATAGCCGTTTACATCACTTCATTGCCAGCATTTATCATGTTCTGGCAACGGCCACTTTCCGAGGGGCTGAAGCCTCCAACTACAAACCTTTAAGAAAGCAGAGAGTGTGGAGTTTGGAGCCTGCTTGAACCAATTCTCCTGTTCAGTGACTTCACAGAGGTGGCTTGAAATTAGCCAAGATGAGAGCATTTACTCAGCAGAAACCGACAAATGCTTTAAACCCAGGCTCTTTTTTGTTTCCCCTAGAGAGTCGGTTGTTAAACATTGCACCAACACACAATTGGCTTAGCTATTGTGAAAGAGCAGAGAGAATCCTGGATACAAGTCAGAAAACTTGAGTCTTAACCTCGTGATATTACTAACGCACTTCAACCTCAGGCAAGTCATCTCACCTCTGGGGCCTCAGTTCCCTTTTCTATTAAATGGAGGGAGATTGACTAGATTCAAAAACCAGTACTGCGACCCAGCAATCCCACTACTGGGCATATACCCTGAGAAAACCATAATTCAAAAAGAGTCATGTACCACAATGTTCATTGCAGCTCTATTTACAATAGCCAGGAGATGGAAACAACCTAAGTGTCCATCATCAGATGAATGGATAAAGAAGATGTGGCACATATATACAAGGGAATATTACTCAGCCATAAAAAGAAACGAAATTGAGCTATTTGTACTGAGGTGGATAGACCTAGAGTCTGTCACAGAGAGTGAAGTAAGTCAGAAAGAGAAAAACAAATACCGTATGTTAACACATATATATGGAATCTAAGAAAAAAAAAAAAAAAGGTCATGAAGTACCTAAGGGTAAGACGGGAATAAAGACACAGACCTACTAGAGCATGGACTTGAGGATATGGGGAGGGGGAAGGGTAAGCTGTGACAAAGTGAGAGAGTGGCATGGACATATATACACTACCAAATGTAAAATAGATAGCAAGTGGGAAGCAGCCACATAGCACAGGGAGATCAGCTAGGTGGTTTGTGACCACCTAGAGGGGTGGGATAGGGAGGGTGGGAGGGAGGGAGACGCAAGAGGGAAGAGATATGGGAACATATGTATATGTATAACTGATACACTTTGTTATAAAGCAGAAACTAACACACCATTGTAAAGCAATTATACTCCAATAAAGATGTTAAAAAAAAACAGTATTGTTAGGCTCCCAAGTTATTCCTCAAAAAGAAAACAGTTTAGAAGTTCTTCAGGCAATCTTCAATATTAAAAAGAATGAAAGAAAGAAAAGAAAACCATGCATGAATCCCCTGATAAGACCCAATAGGTTAACTTAAGGAATAAATTGTGTTTACTGGTTAAAATCTTTCAAAATCTGAAACTCAGGGGAAAGACAATAAAAGCAGGCAGCCCTCTGCTCCCCTCAATCCAATATATTGAGCACCGGAAATGGAGCAGTCACTGCTGGTCACTGAAGCTATCGTGCTGGGGAAGACACAGTCCCTGCTCCCGGGAGTTTGCAGACTAGGGAGGTAGATAGACAAGCAGGCGAGCATCGTAATAAATGGGATCCACGCTCTGATGCAGGAAGAACCAGGCTTTAAGGGAGCACAGAGCAGGGGCACTATCAGTGTTGGGAGAGTAGAGGATGGCTTCTCGGGAGAAGAGACATCTAATGGGAATTAAAGCCCAGAGGTCAAACAGGGTAGGAACACTGGGGGAATTTTGCAGGCATGGGAAGTAGCTGAAAAGCATGGGACTAGCTGATGATGGAAAGGCACACAGGGCCTTTTGTATCAGGTAAGGGAGTTCAGAATTTATCTTTAGAGTACCGGGAAACCATTGAAACGTGTGTAAACAGGTGAGTAATTTGAACATTACAGAGCTCATTCAGGCTGTTATGTTGGGCAGGAATGGAAAGGAAGCAACACTGGAAGCTGGGGGACCAGTTCCGAGGCTCTTGCAGCAAAACAAGAGTCTGGTGACTTGGTAGAGTGTGAATGCATTAGGGCGTGTGTAAGTACCCTGAGGCTGCTGTAACAAAGTACTGTTACGAACAGGGTTCTTGGCCTTCCCCAAGCGATAGAAATTGACTAGAGGCCAGACCAGAAATTCAGGCATGGTTTTATTGGCTCCTCTGCTGCAGCAGGGAGGAGTGAGAACAAAAACATGTTCCCTTGCTTGCTCCGTCACCAACCGTCACCGAGGGGGTGGAGAGCTTGATTCTTACATGGGGTGAGGGTAGGGATGCGTCCAGAGGTCGGGCCAGAGGGGTGGCTTAGGTGGTGTTGTGTGCAGGGGGCATGCGCTGCTTTTGCTCCCGACACCCTGTTTTTTCTCCAGGCTCTTCAAAAGTGGCATTTGGGTTTTTCGGTCTCTTTGTATCTTTGGGGTCCAGAATTTGCCGCAACTGCCCATGCATGCAGTTATTTTTAGTCCCATACAGTTTCTTCGTATTTTGTTGCTCAAGGAGAGGTGTGTCAGGTGCAAGCGTTGCAGCACTGCAGCAAAGGGTCCCAGGTCCCAGCAAAGGGTCCCAGGTCCCAGCCTGTCTCAGTACCACAAATTTGGCGGCTTAAATAACAGAAATGTATTCTCTCACAGTTCTGGAAGCTAGAAGTCTAAAATCATGGTGTCAGCAGGGCTGAGCTCCCTCGGAGACTCTGGGTAGAGTCCTCCTTCCTTCGCCCTAGCGTCTGGTGGGGCCATCAATCCTTGTGTTCCTTGGCTTGCAGCTCTCTCTCTCCAATTTCTGCCTCTGTGTTCTCCCTGTGGGTCTTTGTCTCTTCACATCGTATTCTATAGACACCAGTTGTATTGGATTAAGGATCTACCCTGCTTCAGCATGATCTCATCTTAACTAATTGCATATGCAACGACCTTATTTCCAAATAAGGTCCCATTCTGAGGTTCTGGGGACTAGGAGTTTTGTGGGGGGTTTTTTGCAGTACGCAGGCCTCTCACTGCTGTGGCCTCTCCCGTTGCGGAGCACAGGCTCCGGACGTGCAGGCTCAGCGGCCATGGCTCACGGGCCCAGCTGCTCCGCGGCATGTGGGATCCTCCCGGACCGGGGCACGAACCCGTGTCCCCTGCATCGGCAGGCGGACTCTCAACCGCTGCGCCACCAGGGAAGCCCAGGACTAGGAGTTTAACACAGCTTTTAGGGGGACACAATTCAACTTGTAATAGGGAGAGATTTAAAAATTGAATCAATAAAACTAATAAATTTATTAGGTATTGGGGGAGGGGCAAATAAAGGTTAGAAGTCAAGGGTTGCATGTTGATTTCTGAGTAGATGGTGGTCAAGGGAACCAAGTAGGGAACACAGGAAGGGAAGTGGATTTCAGGGAGAAAGTGATGAGTTTCATTTTGGATGTGTATCAATTTAAAAATGTGTTCCCCAGCAAAAAAACAAAAACCCAAGGCTATGGGGGTTTCCTTTTCCCATATAACAAGACCAGAGGCACGCAGTCCAGAGCTGGTACAGTTGTACCCCATTGCCATCAGGAAGCCATGCTCCTTCTGTCTTTCCAGTTGCCAACATTACCATGTAGGGCTTCACCCTCCCGCCTGTGTGTCCTGGTCACCTACAGGCTATTCCAACTCCAGCAGCTACATTCCAGACAAGCAGAAGACGAAGGAGGTGAAAACACGAGGAAACTGTTAGAAAAGCAAAAACATCCCAGAAACCCTAAGTCTGTGTGTCATCTGGCCACCTCTGCCTGCAACGGAGACTGAAGCAGACAGTACTTTCGCTGGCACATTGCCACCCTGAACAAAATCAGGGCTCTGTTAAAAAGAGATAAAGAGAGAGTAGATTTGAGGTAGAAAAGCAGCAGTTTCTGCCACAGTCCACCCCTTTGGCTAGCCAACATTCAAACACATCCTTCTTCCCATAAATAAAAAGCACTTACCCCTCCCCAAGAAATACAGCTGCAAAGTTCCATCTCGTCACCGACTCCAGTGAGAAGTCCAGGATCCTTAGAGGCTTAGAGTCAAGATGTGGCTTCCCTTGAGCAAGGATCCATAAGCTTAAAGCTGAAAGACTAGTTTCTCTCCCCAACAGTAGTGAGTTATAAATACAGTTACCGATGTAGATATAGATATAAATAGAGATAGGTATAACTTAAGTGATCACTTATACAAGTGATTGATTGATCACATTTTCAAACCTCTTTGGGAAGAGGGGAGCATGGCAAACACCCAGCTGCCACTGGTCCATGGTGCTCATACAATCCCACTGGGCAGGAACAGTGAGCATTCACTGTCCTGGCAGTGGAACTCCTTGGTTAGCTCCTTAGCAGCCCTCGTTCTGGCCTCTGGAAGGATTTTCCTTGTTTGCTATTCCGTACTGAAACCAGATAGCACTTTTCAGATGGCGCTTGAACCCAGTCAAAACTCAGATTGGGACTTGAACCCATGATCCCTGACTTAAGAGGGAACTTGAACCCACTGTCTTTTTTTTTTTAATACACTTATTTATTTACTTATCTTTGGCTGCGTTGGGTCTTGGTTGCTGTGCCTGGGCTTTCTCTAGTTGCGCGAGCGGAAGTTACTCTTTGCTGCGGTGCGCGGGCTTCTCATTGCGGTGGCTTCTCTTTGTTGCAGAGCACGGGTTCTAGGCGTGTGGGCTCCAGTAGCTGTGTCACGTGGGCTCAGTAGTTGTGGCGCACGGGCTTAGTTGCTCCACGGCACGTGGGATCTTCCCGAACCAGGGCTCGAACCCGTGTCCCCTGAATTGGCAGATGGATTCTTAACCACTGCGCCACCAGGGAAGTCCCCCCACTGTCTTTTACTTGAAACCACTCACCTGGTGTCTGGACTTACTGAAGCTCAGGTTCTTTGTCTCAGAGCAGAAAGAATTCAGCAGAAGGCAAAGCAGCAGGCAAAGAGTAAGTTTATTAGCACGAGACGCTTGTGAGAGATACAAGCGGGCAGGTGAGAAGGCTCTACCCCGAGGACTGAGAGGACTTTATTTTTATAAGCAAAAGAAAAGTGGGGAGGGGGAGAAGACCACCTTCTTCCTCATTTGGGTGTAGATATCAAGGCTTATGTCATTAGTTCCTCCTTAAACCCTATATGTTCTAACCGGGACTGCCATGGCGCCATTTAAATCACATGTATATTAGCGGAAGGGTGGTAACATATACTAAAATCTGGTAATTCATCTCAGGTTTCAGTATAATGTCTCCTTTCACTTAGTTTTTTTCCCCTTTCACCTCTATTCCTATGTTGGCTACAGGCAGAAATGCTACTCTTCAAGGACCATTAACTTCCTGACTTCATGTAACAAGATTCAGACCCCATATCTATTGTCCTGTGTTTCAGGTTTGTGGCTTGAGTGTGCCTGGTCTTCCTTCGAGGTAGCATAGATTGTTACTAGGTTACTGGATTCTTTTCTTGAGTGGTAATTAGCCTACAACAGTCTCCCAAACTCCCTTAAATTTCCCTCTCTGTCTTTAGTCCCCTAAGTGGAATTTTTTGTTAAAATACATTTATTTATCCTACTCTATCCCTATCCCTGTGACTGCACCTGATTCGGGCACTGGGAAGAATACCCTTCCTGGAGGCTGTCAAGCTTCAGCAGACACTGCTGCTCACATAGATCAGGTCCCATCAATGCCTTGGGGGTTTCACAGGCTGTACTGAACAGCCTGGGGGATTCTTTGATAATCCAAACCTTCAAGATCTTAGCAGGCTTCCTCTATTTGTTTCAGTTCTATGAATAACCCTCATCAAAAGATCTTGCCCAGCTCTTTTCCAGAGCTGAAAATTGGCAGAATATGCCAACCCCAAATATGCTACTTTGCCATAAGGATTATTTTGAGCTAAAGACATTTGAAAAGCAGCAGGTACAGGAAGGACACTCTGACCACCTGTGCCCACCCCCTAGCCATTGCACTTTTCTTCCTGAAAGCAGGAGATAAATAACTTCCTAGTGCAAGATGCCAGGAGGAAAGACACATTCCTACCACCAGAGATGGGGGGTGGAAGCCGGAGAAATCTATACAAACAGACCTTTTTAAAACAACTCATCCTACCTTGGTCTCCCCATATGTTTTACTTTTCCACAGTTGTTCCTCTTTGTTCAACTAAGTTTATAAACTTAGATGGGGGGGGTCAAGGGGGCGGAGGTCAAGGGGGGGTCTTCATTTTCCTATGGGAAATGTCCACACAAAAATCCATGTGCTTTTCTCCTATTAATCTTAGTCAATTTAATTCTCAGGCCCAGCCAGAGACCCTGCGAGAATAGAGATACAGTTCTGCCTCCCCTACAGACTTAAGTCTGAAGACCTGATTTTTTACCTCTGTATTCTGCCAACCTACTTCTCACTTAAAGGTCTTTGTCTTGAGACAATCCAAAATGAAAGATGGGGGAGGGCTGGAGCGGGGGAGGAAACGCCCAATGCCCTCTTTGCTGGTAGACCTACTCCCTTGAACTGGCACATACTCCTTAATGGAAAAGGGGCAGGAAATCAGTACACAGCAACCTTCTAAATGTTTTCTACCATTTCCTCTAGCCCTGATTGGCATGGCTCTGTCCCAACATGTAGCAAAAAACAGTTTGATCGAATGCCACTGCATAACAAAGCTCACCAGCTTTCCAGGCTGCAGCCGTGGGGACCTCATTAACTACCATTCTCCTCCACTCAGTCAATCCCACAGATTAGGGCCTGTGACTTCCAGAAACCACCTTAAAATACTAAAGTCTACATGCATCAGGGTTCTTAATTGTAAGCAACAGAAGCTGATCCTGGCTGATTACAGAGAAAATAAATGTATTTAAAACAATCTCAATAGCCCACAGAATCTGTGTGAAACTGAAGAAACTGGCTCAAGATTAAGCTTCCAAGAAAAGGATTGAAAACCAAAAACCTGGCCTGATGAAGAAACTGCTGCTTCTGCTACTGCAGTTGCCGCCATGATGTGCTAATGCCGCCATCTGCATTTCGACCAGAAGCTCCATTTGATTATAACCACCGCTACACTGGTAATGCTATCACTTGTGCATCAAGAGCTCAGCTCAACTTGAAAATGCTGTATCCCCGAAAACAATTCACCTCTGCCACTGCCAGGAAAATGGTTTCCACGCCAAGCCTCCTTCCTCAAATTGTGCCATTCTGAATCAAAGTTTCCTATGGGCGAGTCCCATTGGTGGAGAATAGCTCACAGGCCTAAGCCTGACCACAAAAGAGACTGGGAAACACCTTTCTGAGGAAAAGGGACTGATGAGGCTGGAAATTCCCCCAAACAGAGCAAAAAGTACTGAGAATCCAGAAAACATAGCTATGTGGGGCATTCAAGTGGAGCAATCTGGTAGATGATGACTACGCGTATCTGTAGTTGGGGAGAGCTACCTGGGCTTGGGAGCATAGAGGTGGTATTACGGTTTGAACTGTGTCTCACCAAAATTTATATGTTGATATCCTCCTCTCCATTACCTCAGAATGTGCCTTTACTTGGAGATAAGGTCTTTCCAGAGGTAATCAAGGTAAAAAGAGATCATGAGAATTGGCCCTAATCCAACATGACTGGTGTCCCTCTAAAATGGGGAAATTCGGACACAGAGAGAATGCCATGTAAAGATAAAGGCAGCAAGCCAAGGAACATCAAAGATTGCCAGCAAACCGTTAGAAGCTAGGAGAGACGGAGGGAACAGGTTTTGTCCTCACAGGCCTCAGAAGGAACCAACACCACCACACCCTGATCTAGAACTTCCAGACTGCAGTGAGCGGTCCCAAAGAGAGATATTAGTTCCCTGCCCAGGAATTGAACCTGGGTAGCCTGGATGAAAACCAGGAATCTTAACCAGTAGACCACCAGGGGCTAGAGGCTGGAAGTAAAGTGGCCCTGGCTCTTGCCGGGTTTGAAAGCAAGAATGTTTCAAGGAGGCAGAAACTGTACAAAGGAGTACAAAGTTTATTATTGCAGACACAGCACAACAAGTGGGAGAGCACACAGAGAAAGTGTTTGACTGAAGCAAGGCTGAAATACACATGCAGAGAGAAAGGGTGTGGGCATCCTTCCTAATGAGGAGCACAGTAAAGAGGTGATTTAAATCACTTGTACAGGGCAGTCCTTCTGGGTCTTTGTTTACCTTTGGCCAATTATCTTGTTTCTTTTTTCACACCTGACTGGGCCTAGGATCCTCCCCAGCATGTGTGCTCAACTTTTCGCTAAGACGGATCCCACAGCAGAGGCCTGTGACGGTATGTCCACCCTTATTATGGGGTGGCGCCCCCTCCTTTTTGACCCCCAAGGAGTCTTTCTGCTCCTCTGCAGTCGGGGAAGTTTCCCTGACCTCAGCAGTGGTCATCTTCCTTCTTTATTCCAGCAGAGCTCAGCTTCTGCCGCTAGCTTTGTCCTTGGAGTGTCTGGGGGAAAACAAAGCTTCAGTTTTAGTGCACTTGACAAACACGAGCTCTCCAGCCCAGGAGCCCATCTACCTCCTACCTCAGAAGGGCAAGGAAAGGGAGCGAGGGCTAATACCTGGGGACATATTAAAGGGAAGGCATCTCTTCCTCCATGAGAAGAGGAAAAGCCAGATGCAGGTGAGATGAGGATTCCTGGGCAATGACCTAGTTGAGGAAGCATTCCCAGGAATGACCTGAAGGGGAGCGGGAAAAGAAAGCAGGAAGGGAAGGGGGCCGAGCACGAATGCCATGACAGCAAAGTGCCACGAAGAGCACCCAGACTTGGGTGCATCCCCCCGGGGAGCTCTCACAGCTCAGTCATCCCAGTCATCGGGCAAGTTTGTGGGGGTATTTATACTCCCGATTCAGGCAGCCTGAGGGCAGTCCTCAGACAAGAGACACAGGTGCTGGCTGTGGGGAGTGAAGGCACATGGGGGTGCTGGTGTGCCCCCAGACAGCGAAGGAATCCAAGGGGACATGGGCAGAGCTCGAGCAGCCTCTGCTATACAGCTGTGGGTTGGCAGGACAAGAGAGTGACACATGAAAAATTCTATATCCCCTTTTATTCTATAGGGAAGACATTTGAGGAGAATGAAGAAGGTTTAAAGTATGAAAGAGGTGCTCGCTTCAGCAGCACATATACTAAAATTGGAACGATACAGAGAAGATTAGCATGGCCCCTGCGCAAGGATGACACTCAAATTCATGAAGCGTTCCATATTTTTGGGGAAGCAGATTCGTGAAGCATTCCATATTTGGGGGAAGCAGCCGTATAGCACAGGGAGATCAGCTCGGTGCTTAGTGACCACCTAGAGGGGTGGGATAGGGAGGGTGGGATAGGATGGTGGGAGGGAGACGCAAGAGGGAGGAGATATGGGGATATATGTACATGTATAGCTGATTCCCTTTGTTATAAAGCAGAAACTAACACACCCTTGTAAAGCAATTATACTCCAATAAAGATGTTAAAAATAAATAAATAAAAAATTAAGTATGAAAGAGAAAGCTGATCAGGAAGGTACAGAAAGATTGCCAGGCAACAGTGAAGTCCCAGTTGAGAGAGAGACCAGGACCTTGTTATGGCACAAACACCAACAGTATCCAGGTATAACAGGACCGTGGGGCAAAAGAGGAGTGATTGGCAAAGACGTGGTAAAGGCATTCGGTCTTTCCTGGGCAGGAAAGGAACTTAGAACCTTAGAACTGAATAGAAAGGGAGACAACGGAGAGGCCAGGGGCTTGGCAGTTTTAACGAATTTGAAGAACAGGTATTGTGGGAGCAACTGGGTTAAAAAAATGTGGAAGAATGAGAGGGTGTGGTCCCAGATTTAAGAAACGATGATGCAAGGTCCAGGCTGTGGCCATTATGGTGGGTACCTAAGGTGGAACAGAGGGAAAGGTCACTGGAGTTGAGGAGGTCAAAGAACCAACAGGCTGCTCTCACCACGTTGCTGGTGCCTGAGTCACCCACTCCTCTTCCCCTCTCCTCTCCTGGCTGAAGCCTGGGGGACCACAGCCAGAAGCTGGGACCACCGCAATCCTGCCAACTACAGTGCAAAGATGAAACAGAATTTAGAAACAATTGTTTGGCTCGAAGACCAGAAAACTAGACACTATGAGATTAAAGACAGAAATAATTTAAGAAACGTTCACAGCAGTGACTGACCCAAGTTCTTTGAAAGGTATCTCAGCGCCATGAACTGGTTTTTCAAGATCGCCAAGTAGCAATTGGCTGGCTTCTTGATTTAGCTGTTGACTATGGAGGTAATGCTGAAAAATACAAAGACTTGGGACCTGATGGTGCAAAACATGCAGACAGTGCAACTAAAAATGCAGAGCCATTGATCAGTATGGATGTAAATAATCCTGCTAGGAAGGCTGGGGTAAAAGGCTTTGCTAACCTCCTTTGGGTTCAGCGTCACAGTGATTACCTGGTAACAAGGTAACAAGGTAAAAAAAGGCAATTCTCATTATGGTCCAGGACCTCCTGAACAGGATGTAGTTGCTGGAGGAAATCGAACAAAAGAAGGCTTGCCTGTTGCTTTAGACAAGCATATTCTTGGTTTGGACACAGGAAATGCAGTTCTCCATGAAGCTACTCAAATTCTGTTGCATATAGAAGAGCTCAGAGAGCTGCAGACAAAAGTGAATGCAGCCAGAGTGGCTGTTCGGGCGATTCTTGCTGATCCAAAGACAGACCACAGGCTG
The DNA here is from genome assembly GCF_039906515.1 of Pseudorca crassidens. Lineage (NCBI taxonomy): Eukaryota > Metazoa > Chordata > Mammalia > Artiodactyla > Delphinidae > Pseudorca > Pseudorca crassidens. Next base: position 18,555,862 of record NC_090297.1, on the reverse strand, counting down.
GGGAAAGTTGGACGACGAACCTTGTAGGATTTCAGCTTCTCACCTGCTTAGTACAATTGGGAACCATGTACGCTCTGGCGTATGTTTGGAAATCAAATGTCACATTTTCAAAGGAGAAACCCCAGAAAATGGATGATGGTCTAGAGATTTACCATCATTGCTTTTTCTTTAATAAAGTTCTAGGAAGTGGGGAAAAGAAAAGAGAACTAGCAGGATGGGTGTGGAACGTATCATGTACATGAACACCGAAAACTCACAGGAAGCCTCAGAGCCAGGCGCTGACTAGAGCAATGCTAACGGTAATACTCATCACTGACACATACTGAGTGCTTCCACCTGCTTTATCTCATGTCATCCTCCTTCTCTTCCTTCAGGTCTTAGCTTAAATGGCACCTCATTCCCTAACCCCTTTCCCATCATGGTTCTCCTTCATTCTGTCTCAAACTCTTCATAGAACATATATCAATTTATAATTATTTTCTTCTGTTCACTTTTTTTTTTTTTTTTTTTTTTTGCGGTACGCGGGCCTCTCACTGCTGTGGCCTCTCCCGTTGCGGAGCACAGGCTCTGGACGCGCAGGCCCAGCGGCCATGGCTCACAGGCCCAGCCGCTCCGCGGCATGTGGGATCTTCCCGGACCGGGGCACGAACCCGTGTCCCCTGCATCGGCAGGCGGACTCTCAACCGCTGTGTCACCAGGAAAGCCCCAAAGCCCACATTCTTAATGATAACACCTCCAAAAAATTTTCAGTGACTGAGAGGAGATGAAGGAAGTGGGGAGAGAGCAGGGCAGAGATGGGTGTACTGCCCTGCTCCCAGGTTATACGGTAGTTGTAGGACCAAGGACCTTCATACTAGAAATAGTTCAGAAGTAGCCCTGGGAAGGAAGGAGGGCTGCTAACCTACCTTCTGACCCCAGGTGTTCGAGATGTGGGCAATGCATAGTATCCTTTTGAGAGAGCTGCAGAGAAATCTCTCGGAGGAGCTCTGGGTTTCTATTAGCCAAGAGGTAGAGGGAAATTTCCATGAAGAGCTCACACTCCTTGGTAGGGTTTGCTTAGCATAGGATGAGGCTCCAGGGGGTGCAGTGGGAGGCTTTAGGGGAGCAAAGCAGTAGGAAAAGGCAACACAGAGCAGAATGCAGACGAGGGTGTGAAAGAAGATATATAATGGGGAGGCTTATATTTCGAGCATTAAACCAAGGATCAGAGGGCTGTGGGGAAGGTCAGATTCATCTGGCCACATATTTGCAAAGAATCATCCTTACCAGTCTTCTGATGGGCAGGAGAAATTCAGAGCATTCTGGAAGAAGTCAGTCTTGTCCTAAGTTGGTTGGGTTTTGAAGACAGTCTCATCTCACTCTCATCTCACTGACCCATGAGAGTTCTATTTAGTCCCCAGGACTCTATCAGCAGTTGAACACAGCAGAGGGAGTGGACATGATTCAGGTCTCCAGGAATGTGTCAGGGATGGCCTGTACTGATTTGCTTCAGACAGAATCAGACAGCACAACAGGGTAAGCCTGCAAGTTCCTGGGCAAAAACCGTTTACTCAGCTCTGTAACTCCAGAATGTAACAGATGCCCACCTCACATACCAGAAAGAGGCTCGCTAAATGCTTGTTGATTGAATGATTGTGGGTTTATACGCTTTGTGATGGAATTCAGCACAGCCATCTAGTAATATGGAGTATTATAGAGACATTTAAGTTCAAGATTAGATTTGAGTAAAGATTGAATCAGTAGGGCTCCCCCACAAAATCCTCGAAATATAGCAAAATGGAGACTATTTTTTTGTGTGTAGTGAAAAAGCCTAACATAAGATTTTCCATCTGAACCATTTTTAAGTGTACGGTTCAGTCGTATTAAGTATATTCACATTGTTGTGAAACAGATCTCCAGAACTTTTTCAGCTTGTAAATCTGAAGCTCTATACTCATTAAACAACCCCCCTTTTCCCCCCGCCCACCAGCCCCTGGTACCCACCATTCCACTTTCTGTCTCTATGAATTGGACTGCTTTACATACCTCATGTAAGTGGAATCATACAGTATTTACCTTTTTGTGATTGGCTTATTTTGTTCAGCATAACATTCTCAAGTTTCATCCATGTTGTAGCGTGTGACAGGATTTCTTTTCTTTTTAAGGCTAAATAATATTCTATTGTATGCATGTACTATATTTTGTTTATTCATCTGTTGATAGACATTTGGGTTGCTCCTACCTCTTGGCAGTTGTGAATAATGCTACTCTATATGTGGTTGAACAAATAACTCTTTGAGACCCTCCTTTCAATTCTCTAGGATATATATTCAGAAATAGAATTGCTGGATCACATGGTAGTATTATTCTTAGTTCTTTGAGGATCTTCCATACTGTTTTCCATAGTGGTCGCACCATTGCACAATCTTGACAACAGTACACAAGGGTTCCCATTTTACCACATCCTCACCAACCCTTCTTATTTTTTTTTTTATAGCCTTTCTAATGGGTGTGAGGTGATATGTCATTGTGGTTTTGATTTATGTTTCTCTGATGATTAGTGATGTTGAGCATCTTTTCACATGCTTGTTGGCCACTTGTATTCATCTTTGGAGAAATGTTTATTCAAGTCTTTTGTCTATTTTTTGGTTGGGGTATTTGGGGTTTTTGTTTGTTTGTTTTAGGAATTCTTTATTTATTCTAGATATTAACCCCTTATCAGACATATGATTTGCAAATAATTTCTCTCATTCCATAGGTTGCCTTTTCTCTCTGTTGATTGTGTCCTTTCATGCACAAAAGTTTTTAAGTTTGATGTGGTCAAAATGTAGAAGATTTTTTAACCACAATGAAGTAGCTAAGAGATCATGGACTAATACTTCTAATGTTGGCAAGAAAATCTTGCTTACATGATTAGGAAGATATTCAAGGTAAACTGACATTTGCACTAAAACATCTCTTTATTTGAAGTGTTGGCTTTGGAACTGAGCCTGCAATTACTCTAGGCTGCATTCCTCAAGGGGCTCAGTGCAACACTGGACCTGCTTAATACAATAAAACTGATGTTATAAAACTTGGTGCGATAAGACGACAACAACAAAAACTAAAAAATAAAATGAAATGATCACTAAGGAAAGGTATTAAGCAAAACCAGTAATATTAGTGGTTTAAAAGTTGCCACCTGGATTATGCAGCCATTACTTTTTTTTTTTTTGGCTGTACCACGCAGCATGCAGGATCTTAGCTCCCCCACTGGGGATCAAACCATTGCCACCTGCAGCGGAAGCGTGGAGTCTTAACCACTGGACCGCCAGGGAAGTCCCACAAATGTTAATAAAACCCTTAAAGGACGTGATAGAATGCTTTGAAAGTAATATTAAGAAAAAAAAGTTAGATATAAAATTGTAGAATTCATTTTCATAATTTTAACAAAACACATGCAAGACCATAAGGCTGAAAATTCCGACGGAACATTGCCAAGACAAATTAAAGAAGGCCTAATTAAACAGAGAGGTGTACGCCATGTTTATAGATTGTAACACTCAATATTGCTGAGATACTTCAGTTATCTTAAAACCACTAATGCCCATCAGCAATAATTCATTATTTTAAATGGTGGTTTACGTTTTATATTGCTAACATCTGAAAAGTGTAAGTATTTTACTGGGATACTTTATATTGTCGAATTTGATAGATTTCAGGGTGGGCTCAACAAAAAAGTAGTTTCTGAACCTGCAAAGGAGATGACCAGTGCTGGGACTGTGGGTTTTTTACTGGGGACAATCCTATTTTTTACTGAGTGAGCAAATCCTTTTTGACTCCTCTTCAGCTATAATAATCTGGGATTAGCCTCAGCTTCAGAGGTAGAAGCAACATGTGGCATCACCTCTCAAGATGGTATGAATAAAATAGTCCCTAGGGCAAGAAATCTTAAATTTCCCCATCAATAAAAAGAAAGTATTCCCGCGCTCCTGGGTGATGGAGCTGTATTCAGATAAGGTTAAGGCTTTAGATCACTGGAAAATTAACTATTCACGTGGAAGTCATTAACCGTTCTCGTGCCCTAGGGCACTCCAATATGAAGAGTCAAGTTGAAGAGGGAGAATCAGCCAGCAAGGGAGATTGAAAGTGTCTACTAGGATTGGGCGGGGAACCCTGTGTGGTGCCGTAGAAACCAAGTGAAGAGAGTATACTACGTACTGTATGAATCAGGATCCAATCAAAGGAAAGCAAACCAGTTCTAGGTATTTCAGACAGAAGAATTTAATAAAGGAAATGGCTACAAGAGTATTAGAAAAGATGGAGGAGCAGAAGAGGAGAGGGGCGATTACTCAAAGATTATTAACTTCAGGAAACCATCACCACTCTGGGCTAGAAGTGCAAAAATGTTACCTGAAGCCCGGGGCACAGTATCCCTAAGGTTCCTGTTGGTTGTTGGAGCCCAGTTATCTGAGCAGGAGCCCGGGAGCCTGCACTTACAGGTTGTTGCTCCTGTGTCCACAGGCACCACCCAGATCCACTGCTGCCATTGTCACTAGAGCCAATGCTGTCACCACCACCAACGCCGTACTACTCAGTGGTACTGCTGTCACTGATGCCAAAGACACCACAAGAAACCAGAGTCAGAAAGGGAGGCAATTCTCTCTTCCTTTCATCTTCCAGTGCCTTTCGTTGACAAAACCTAAACAGAAACCGGCTAGCTCGGGAGTCTGGAAAGTATCATTTGTCTCTCTCTGATACATAGCAGAGCACAGAAAGGCAGATAAGGGCCGAGAGCAATAGGCAAATGACCAGCATAATCTACCCTTTTGGTCATTCAGCATCCCTTCTTATTCTTCTACCTATATTTAGGTCAAAGACTCAAAGACTAAATTGAAGTTACTTACCAATGCTGCCTACATCTTAGAAACCTTTCATAGCTCTCCATTACCTTCAGAGTAAAGTCAAAACCCCACAGCTTGGAGGTTAAGAACCTACCAAGCTAGACCAAGCTTCCTTTCGTAACTTCTCACTATTCCAACTAGATTGATCCATATTTCGTTTCCCAAACACATCTGGTATATTTCTCCCTCTAAGCCTTTGAGCTTGTCATTTCTCCCACCTAAAATGCATTCCCCTTCTCATCTTTTCTACCTCCTCTGCTCCAAACCTACCCAATGATCACAGCATGGCTCAGGTTCAATTCCTCCACACAGTCCCCTCCCAAAGGCGTCAGCCCTCAGCACTCTTCCACTCTCTGAATTCCTCAAGTCTATGCCACTGATAGAGACCAACTAGCCTTCCTGGCAACCCCATGGCACCTAGTGGCATATTGCCTCCAACCTATCCATTTACTGGCTGATTTCTGGCGGTGGAGGATAGGGAAAATGAATTGGCAATACATAGCCGACTATTAATTGGAAGCCCAAGGCACTTACTGCCGGATATCAGCTTCCTGCTGTCTCCCATAGGCCCCACTAAGGCTCTGCCTGTTTAATTCTGAATTTTAATTTGGAGCAGTTCATCAATTCTCCATAGCAACCTTCAGAGGAGCTCAGCGGGCCTCCAGAGACATTGTTCTCAGATTACTACCAAGCTAGCAACCTGGTTGAGGGTATTACTAAACCACACAGCTTGCCAGCTAATATCAAGTCAAAGCAGAAGCAAACAAAATGTTTTCAAGGGTGTTGCTCAACAGGAATCCTGTGACCTGAGAAAACTTGCAAAGACTCAGAGCTAAACAAATTTCTGCTTAGCTATCCTGAGTCTGCTCCTGACAAAGATTAAAAGAAGCAAAGCAGCTATAAATCTTCCTTCTCTACGGAAGTTTAAGATGTGGTTCAGGGCTTCCCTGGTGGCGCAGGGGTTAAGAATCCACCTGCCAATGCAGGAGGCATGGGTTCAAGCCCCGGTCTGGGAAGATCCCACATGCTGTGGAGCAACTAAGCCCATGCACCACATCTACTGAGCCTATGCTCTAGAGCCCGTGAGCCACAACTACTGAGCCCGTGTGCCAAAACTACCAAAGCCCCCATGCCTAGAGCCCGTGCTCCACAACAAGAGAAGCCACCGCAATGAGAAGCCCGTGCACCTAAATAAACAGTAGCCCCCGCTCGCCGCAACTAGAGAAAGCCTGTGCGCAGCAACGAAGACCCAACACAGCCAAAAATAAATACATTTTTAAAAAAGATGTAGTTCAGAATACTAACTCCTACCAACAAAGAAAGTTGTTCATCAACACGAACGGCAATCAGCAAAGAACCAAAGACGTGGTTCTTGTCCCAGTTCTGCCCTGCATGAGGCATGTCCCTTTCCCTCTCTGGAGCTCAGTTTCCTCATCTGAAAAATTAGGAATTTGAGCTAGATAATCCCCAAGGGCCCTTGCAACCATCAGATCCAAAGACATCTTTAATTGCTTTCTGGTCTCCTTTTACAAAACATCCAATTATTCATTGAAGACTATTAATCATCTATTATCTTGAAAGCCACCACATATGACTGTTCAAATTGTACTGAACAAATCCAGAGGGCACCATCTACATTGGGTTTGTGTGAACTGTACCCCTGTGTTGAGTGGTAAACAACCTGAACATCCAAACATAGCAGCCTTGATTATGCTCTTCAATTTGGACAATATTTAAGTTTTCACCTTTTATTTTCTTAATACCCGTTGTTTCCTGACCTTGGGTCCCTACCAGCAGAGATGAAACGACATTAATATCTGGTACTGAGTTAAGTACTCTCTTATTGATTAACTTTTAATCATGGACAAGAAATGAGAATAATAACATTAATACACTATTGACCACATATGTGCAAGATACTTTACATATATTAACATTTAATCCTTATGAAATCCTAGCAGGGATAAATATTTCCTCCTTATCTTTGGATGGGAAAGTCGAGGCTCAGGGGGACTAAGTAAACTACCCCAGGGTTCCTAGCCAGAGCTAGAAAGTGGCTGAGATGAGGATTCAAAGCCACGTCTGACTCCAAAGCTCATCCTCTTTCCACTCCACCACCCACGACACCTTCTGTACGCTCCATACTCTGCCAACAAGCTTGACATTTTTCTGATATCAGTGAACACGTACAAGTAATTGGAACATTCAGTTAACCAGAAACAGCAGTCACGTTGCATAATCACACCAGAGAGAAGTCAACACTCACCCATTTCCATCCTGATGTTGCTGCTAACTAGAGATGTGCTTACCTCTCTGTGGGCCTGTGCTCTCACTTCAAATAGGAGTGCTGTCTTGGGACCTTTTTAGGTAAGTTAAGTACCAGCAATTCCTATAGCAACGAGCATTTAATTATTTGCATTCTCTGAGTTTTTGTTAGTCTTTTTGGCTCCAGCTAAACAGTTGGGCCACTCTTGTGACCACTTCAGCCACCAAGGAGAGTTCTTCGTGGTCCTTGCTTCTTTATGCCTCCCTCGGGGCACTCCTGTACTTCTTCCCCCTCAGCCTCAAGATCCCAGGTCTGAGAACTTATTCCATGTAGATTTGCAGGCTTTGAGACACTAGCCTGTTATCAGCAGCCCTTGTTTCCTTCCCTCTTGTGTCTCCAGCTCTTTCAGAATTTCCCAGGGAATCGAGCATTGCATTCCTAAAGAGGGCTGATGTCAGAGTTGTGGTCAAATAGGAGGTGAAATGGAAGAACAGATGCTGGCTGCTCCTTCACAGACCCTGTCTTTCAACTCAGCATCAGTCAACAGAACTAGAGGATGTCCTAATGAGCAGCCATAACATTTTCAGATCCAGACCAGGTTTTCCTTCTCAGTATGAATAGTCAATCATCATGCCTACGATTATGAGGGTAGGGGAAAAAGGAGATCTAAATAAAATTAAAACGTGAATTATTTCCCAAGTGCAGCTGTTTTCTGCTCCATAACACCTGGATACAAGATATAATATTTTCTTTATTTGTCTACGTCACACTATATCTGGCTCTGAACGCTTATCTATGTGTATGGGAAAAAAATATAATCTTCGTTATATGTAGAGGCCCACAACCTTCCCCTTCTCCCAGAATTGTACTTGGGTATCAGGGCACTTAGGCAATGCCGAAATTTGTGGGAAAGTTCTCTGATCCTCAGTGTGTCGAGGTTGACACTAAGAGGCTCATTACCCAAAACTATATGGCCCATTAAAAGATGACAGTTCAGGGCTTCCCTGGTGGCGCAGTGGTTGAGGGTCCGCCTGCCGATGCAGGGGATACGGGTTCGTGCCCCGGTCCGGGAAGATCCCACATGTCGCAGAGCGGCTGGGCCAGTGAGCCATGGCCGCTGAGCCTGCGCGTCCGGAGCCTGTGCTCCGCAACAGGAGACGCCACAACGGTGAGAGGCCCGCGTACTGCAACAACAACAACAAAAAAGATGACAGTTCATAGCCCAGTTCATAGTGAGTGGGGACCTCACTCACTCCCAAGATTCCCATGATGCTGAGGGTTTAAACCCCAGGTTCCACGCATCACTTCCAACAGAGGAGCAGCCCCTCTTGGAATGCTGCATGGTGGCTGGGCACTGGTCTCCGCCACTCTTGTGACCACCACTGCCACCAGGGAGAGTTCTCTGTGGTCCCTGCTCCTGTGTGGCTCCAGCCTGCTGTCTAACTCTGGACAAGGGGCGTGTGATTGGTGAAGCTTAGATCACAGGTCCATACCTTTGCTACAAGGGAGGCTGGGAAAACAAGCATCTATACTGTGAGGCAGGCTCTGCCTCTTACCAAGACATGGAAAGCAAGGGATTCCCCAAACAAGTCATGGGCAGGAACAAAGAAGGACAATGTCTGTACTGCTTTAACCTGTGGATCTTGGCAAAACCCCTTGTCTTCTCTTGGGCTCAGCTTCCTCAACTGAAAATAGAGATAATGACACTGACTTCACAGCATAAAAGCCCAGGAGAAAAAGGCATACCTGGGCGACCCAGCCTCCCTGTCTTCGGGGTGTGGCAGGATGGGGCAAAGGGAGATGAAATCCCAGGAGAGGGATGAGATGTAGGGAGCATGCCTGGAGGTGATATGTTCTGACCATCAAGGCAAGGACCTGAGCTGAAGTGCCCTCTAAAAGTGGGAATCATCTAGAAGTCATTCCTCTCCAACAGGTAACACTGAGCCAAGAGCATTCTAGAAGGAGTCAGACTTCAGGAAAGGAAAAAGAGAAAGAAGAAGGTGCTTTAAAATGGGACACTGTGTGCACGTGGAGCCAGGAGAGGGAGGAAAGTCAAAACGTAGGGCAGTGCTAGAACAGAGGTCATCTTACCCTAAATCAGGATTGGGTAACTGAGGCAGCTTCTCACAGAGGGCTCCAAGTCTTCTGATCTTCCCACATGCCTGCGGGCTGCCTGTTAACCAAGTCACATAATTTCCAGTACAGCAGCAGTGAGGCTAAACAATTAAATCTCTGCCTCTTTGCTTTTCGTGCGGAAGGTCTCTCCATGTGAAAAAATCTAATGTGATTTTTTTCCCCCATAACTGTGTGCCTCCTCTGATGTTCCAGACAGGAAAACAAATAACAATTGATTATGAAATATGGTTCCAAAAAGAATGTTGAAGACTTGTTTACTGGTGTTTTTAATGTCTACAGTAGTTTGAGCTCAAAAATAATAATAAAAACACTATGACTATATATAGTGAAAGATATATACATATTTTTAGAACACCCTGCACAATTCTATAGTTACTCTATATTTATACACCATATATATGTGTGTGCATACGTATAGAGAGAATTTGTCTATATATGTATACACATATAATCACTGAATTGTACACTTCAAATTTTACTGAAAGTTTTACTAAAAATTATTGAATTGTACACTTACAGTGGGCATATTTTATGGTATGTAAATTATACCTCAATAAAGCTGTCTTTAAAAACCACCCTACACAAGATTTGAAAACAAACTACAAACTAGCAGAATATATTTGCCATGAAAATAACTGTAACAGAGGTATCCTTACTATATAAAGAACTCTTCAACATCCTGAGAAAAATGTTTACATCCAAATTGAAAAATGGGCTAAGGGAGAAACAGAAATGGTCAGTAAACATGAAAAAAATCTTTATTTCACCAACAATCAAATAAATGTAGTTTTAAGAAGTAAAAGTTTTAATCTATAAAATTCTTAAGAATTGCAACTTCTTTTTTAAGATGATGTCCAGAATTGGTGAGAGTAGCTGACCCAGGCTGGGAAAACTCCTAGATCTCCTAGATATCATCTCCCTTCCTAACCCAGAGGGAATTAAGTCCTCCTTCTTTGTTTCAGTGTCACCCTAAACTTCCATCTCTTATCCCTTATTGTTACTGGCTACTTACATGACTGTATCACCCAGTTAAATTTCAACCCCCTGAGAACTGTGGCTTATTCTTCAGTGTACTCCCAGTTCTAGCAGAGAATATAAACCCTACACGTTTATTCTATGTTTATTGAATGAATAAGAAGAGTGAATTTGGTACAGATTTCCAAAGGGCATTTTGATCATGTCTATCAAGTCCTTAAATTCTTTAATATTCCTTTGACTCAGTGATTCAAAACTGAGAAGTCTGTCCTAACCAAAATGTACAAAGATATTTATCTCAGGGTTAGTTTTAAATGTGGAAACAATGCAAATGTCAAACATTCAGTGATAGATTTAATTTTTTTAATTTTTATGTCCTTTTTCACTGTGGTAAAATGCACATAACATACTATTTATTATTTTAACCGTTTTAAAATGTGAAATTCAGTGACATTTAATACATTCACAATGTTGTGCAACCATCACTACTACCTTGTTCCAGCACATTTTCTTCACCCCAAAAGGAAACCTCATACCCATTGAGCAGGCTCTCCCCATTCCGCCTTCCCCCAGAAGGAGGAACCACAATCTGCTTTCTGTCTCTATAGATTTACCTATTCTGGATATCTCTTATAAATGGAATCATGCAGTACTGTATGTGGTCTTTTGTGTCTGGCTTGTTTCATTTAGCATAATGTTTTCCAGATTCAACCATGTGGTAGTAATTCATTCCTTTTTATGGCTGAATAATATACCTTTGTATGAATATACCATATTTTATTTATCCATTAATCAGCTAATGAACATTTGGGTTGTTTCCACCTTTGGCTGTTGTGAATAGTACCGCTATAAACATTCATGTCCAAATTTTTGTTCAAACACTGTTTTCAGTTCTTTGGAGTATATACACCAGGAGTGGAATTGCTGGGTATTTCTATGTTTATGTTCTATAGTAATTCTATGTTAAATTTATTGAGGAAGGGCCAAACTGTTTTCCACAGTGGCTGCACCATTCTACATTCCCACCAACAATGCACAAGGGTTCCATAGATTCACATTTTATTATGTGCTTTTGCGATGCGAGATGGTTCTGGCATGAATAAAACAGCCAAGTCCCTGCTTTTAAGAAGCTGACATTCAGGGACTTCCCTGGTGGTCCAGTGGTTAAGACTCCATGCTCCCAATGCAGGGGACGTGGGTTCAATCCCTGGTGGGGGAACCAGATCCCACATGCATGCCGCAACTAAAGATCCCGCATGCCACAACTAAGACACGGTGCAGCCAAAATAAATAAATAATAAAATAAATAGGTAAATATAAATAAAAAGAAACATATTCAGCAGCGGGAGTCAGGTAATAAACAAGTAAATAAACATAAACCTTCTTTTGATTTTTTTTCAACTCTTTGAAAACATTAAGACCCATTCTTAGTACATGGGCCGTGCAAAAACAAGCTGCAAGCCAGACTTGGCCCGAGGGCTGTAGTTTTCTGACGCCTGATGTACATTCCCACTTACCAAGACTGACCTACCTAGCTGCTGCCAACCTGCCGCCAACCTGCCAGGTACAAAGATCAATGCTGAGCCCGGGATACGATGCCTCACGACTGCCAACCAACCCCTTCAGCAGGAAGAGATAGTGTTACTGTGATACCACAGGGGTTGAGAGGAATGCGTGTAGAACCCAGGTGATCCTGGGACTTCCCTGGTGGTCCAGTGGTTAAGACTCCAAGCTCCCAATGCAGGGGGCATGGGTTCAATCCCTGGTTGGGCAACTAAGATCCTGTAGGCCGCGTGGCGCGGCCAAGGAAAAAGAACCAGGTGATCTAGTCAGGTCTCTTCATATCACTTACTTGACAATTGTACTGCAGATGGACAAGTGCTGCAACCCTGACCTGAGAAGGACATGGTGACAAGGGGCTCAGACCACTACGGGTGAGCCATCAAGGTCTGAAGAAGTGACATGAGCGTGAGGATAGCGGAGGCGGGACAAGATGGGTGTCAGCTGTGGCCCAAGAGCAGCTGCAGCTACGGAGCTGTAGTTCATCCCAAGAGCCTCCCTCTTCCAATTTTTCCCCTTAGTAGGAAAGACCCATGGGACCCATGAAGGAGATGCTCCCCAATAATGTCAGAATAAGGGGATCTGCATGAAGCAAGGCATGGACTTTAGCCATCATGTGAGTGTAACTGAGCAGGACCCTATGGGACCTTCCTGGGACAGACCCCTCCCCCATATCCTCTGCTGTAGCTCCTCTCTGAAGTACCCAGGTAATAGTATCTCATGCATATTTCCTGAGTTTTTCAGATGCTAAAAACCACCACCAAATGCAAGAAATTAACTACCTGATGATCATGTGCATGTAGGCCTATCTAAGGATCAATCCCATCAACCAATCAGAGAATTGTGCATAAGCTGATGACGTACCCTGTGACCACCCTCTCCCTCACCTGGCCTTTAAAAATGATTTGCTGAAGCCCTTCGGGGAGTTCAGGGTTTGAGGGACACAAGCCACACATTCTCCTTTCATGGCTCAGCAGTAAACCTTTCTCTACTCCAAAGTCCAACATTTCGGTTTGTTTGGCCTCACTGTGTGTCAGGCACATGAACTCGGAACGTGAGTTCAGTAACAGAAGTGTGCCCGCTTAGGTCTCCCTTTCAAGAGTGACCTTCCCCCACCACGTGTGTTGTTAGCTAATAGCCTCAGCCACAGTGCCTTCAGGATCCAGTCCGAGAGCAGAAGACCAACGTCCCAGCTCAATCAGTTAGGCAGGTGAAGTTCCCTCTTACACAGCCTCTTTCAGACGTCCTATTCAGGTCTTGCATTGATTGGATGAAGGCTGCCCACATTAGGGAGGACAACCTGCTTTACTCAGTCTACCTGTTCAAACGTTAATCTCATCCCAAAACATCTCCACAGACACACACAGAATGATGTTTGACCGAATGTCTGGCACCCCAAAGCTTAGTCAAGTTAACTATGTTTGTCTATTTGTGTGTTGTGCTTCAAACAGTCTTTGACTATAGGCTCAGTGACACTCATAAAAGGTATAGATACCTGTAAACAAGTTTTTTTACTCGGCCTATTGTTACTCTCTGGGACTGGATAGTAATTGATGGGCATCTTGGATGATATAAAACTAATCTGATTAAAATTAAGATAACTCAATTATGAACCATGTAAAACTAACCTAAAACTCAATTTTACAAATACTGTGTACCTCACTAGCTTAAGAGCTCCTTGAAAACACAGGAACTGTCTTAAATTACCTTTTATTCCCTCAGCCTTATATACTGTCAGAAAGCCTTATAATGTCTCAAAGGTTCAGTCTCTTCATCTGTAGAATGGGGATTAAATGATTAAATGAGATAGTGCAGATAAAATGATAAATACAGTATCTGGCATGTAGTTAGTTCTTATTCAGTGTTAGCTTTTATTATCATCATCATCATCATCATCACTGTTTCTACATAAATCAATTATGCTACAACCATGTAATGAAATGTACCCTTTTAATGTATCCACAACATCTTTCCTTTCCCTCTTCTTCCTTACAAACAGAATTCTAATTTTGTTGAGAATAAGAGTGGTTAGCCTCCCTTGATGATAGGGTTGGCTATAAGACTCAGTTCTGGCTAATTAAGTATAAGTGGGTATTGCTGTCTCCAACTTAATAAGTTCCTTGAATGTGGGGGGTGGGGGGTGATTCAGCTAGCATATGCTTTTTGAACTTTGTCCTACTCTTTCTTTTTTTTTTTTTGGACTGTAGACATGATGCCTGCAGCTCCAGCAGCCATCTTGTGACCATGAGGCAATTTGAGTCTAGAAGCCAGCACTAGGGATAACAGAGAAGAAAGAATGAAGGAGGAGTCTGGATATCCTGAAGCTGCCATACCAGTCCTGGACTCCCTATTCCTGACTTCTCATTATACAAAAAATAAATAAATAAGTAAGTAAATAAAATAAATAAATAAAATAAATAAGAAACTCTAATTTGTTTTGACCACTCTGTATACCTGTTTCCTCACCTATAAAATGGAAAGAATAATAGTAACCTAGCTCATAGGTTTGGAGTGAGAATTAAATGGGTTAATATATGTGACTTAAAATAACTGAAAACTATGAGCAGAATGACCTCTGAAAGTTGTAACATTCTGCTACTTCTTGAGCCATTTCTCTTGCTCTTTTGTGAGAAAAATGCCTGGCATTTAAGTGCTCAGTAATAAGTGTAAGCTAACATGATCAACATTATTATTATTTCAAGTTTTTGTTACAGGCAATTGAACCCAATTCATAACTGATACAGCAGTGATTAAAAACTATACCTATTGGGCTTCCCTGGTGGCGCTGTGGTTGAGAGTCCGCCTGCCGATGCAGGGGACACGGGTTCGTGCCCTGGTCCGCGAAGATCCCACATGCCGCGGAGCGGCTGGGCCCGTGAGCCATGGCCGCTGAGCCTGCGCTTCCGGAGCCTGTGCTCCGCAACGGGAGAGGCCACAACAGTGAAAGGCCCGCGTACCGCAAAAAACAAACAAACAAACAAAAACTATACCTATTAAAACTATCTAATGGCCAGGGAAGATAATTCTTTTTTTTAATTTATTATGTATTTTATTTATTTAGTTTTGGCTGCATTGGGTCTTTGTAGCTGCACGCAGGCTTTCTCTAGTTGCGGTGAGCAGGGGCTACTCTTCCTTGCAGTGCGCGGGCTTCCCCTTGCAGTGGCTTCTCTTGCTGCCAAGCAGGGGCTCTAGGCACGCAGGCTCAGTGGTTGTGGCACATAGGCTTAGTTGTTCCACGGCATGTGGGATCTTCCCAGACCAGGGCTCGAACCTATGTCCCCTGCATTGGCAGGCAGATTCTTAACCACTGTGCCACCAGGGAAGCCCCAGAAGATAATTCTTTATAAAATGTTTAGTGAGGAAGAAAACACATTATAAAACTGTATATATAGTATGACCCCAATTTAAACAATTATAGAAATGCTCAGAAATTCAGAAAAGTCTTAGAAGTAATTAGTTCTGAGTGGTATGATCACAGGTAATGTTTGTTGTCTTTATAGTTCATTTCCAAAATGTTAACAATAAACACAGGACATTTATTACTGGGAAAAATGTTATTTTAAGACATTAAAAAGTAGGCTAAGATATAACAAGTGATTTTTACCTTAAGCATATTCAAGGTAGCAATCCACATGCTAGAATAGATCATCTAAGGAATAAGATAAACAAGTATGTGCAGTAGTGGTGAATTCACCCACAGAGCAGAACTAGTGGGAGCCTGAGGTTAAAAGAACAGTCTGTACATAGGTAAATTGATAATGTGTTTATGTATGTGCCCCAAAGTTTCTGACCCACAAGTAAGGAATGTCTAAAAGGGAACACTGAGTCCTCAGCCTGGGGAACTTGGCTTGCTGCCTACCCATTAGAGTTAGAAGGTATCTAGGAAACACCAGGCATGTCTTATTAAACGCATTTAAAGAGCAGGCTTCTAATTGATTGTTTGTTCATGGAGACAGAGGCAGTGCTGAGCACCATCCATGGCAATTGTCTGAATCAAAAAGTTTTAGCAATAAAATTAAGCTTGATGTACTGACTCAAGGTTTTGGTTTTGTCTATGGAGACGGGCTCATACTTCCATGGCTTTAACACACAGAATTTGTCCCTGTGAGTCTCCCTCTAGCTAGCAGCACGGCCCTCTCAGGTGTGATGTTTGTACTATCGCCCACAAATCAGGAAAGAGCTGTTTTAGGATCAAGGAAATTCATAGGTATATATTTTACACTCGGGTCTTACTTGTGCAATTCTGAGAACAGTACGCAAGGAAAGTGGTTTTCTGACATAAATCCCAATAAAACATAATTTCTTCAAGAAGAGGTGCAGTGCCAACAGACCGTTTTCAGAGATTAACATTTGGCTTTCAAAAAAATTACCAACCTTGGTATTGTGCTCGGAATGAAATACGGTGCTCTTAACCACACATGGCAGAACTTTTGTGAGGAAGTGTTTTACTTCCAAAATTCCTTGGTGTACCTCCCTCCCCACCTGCCTCACGCGCTCCCACTACCACCTGCAGCAGATTTAGAGTTTGGTAAACTGCCCAGCTCAAGCCCCAGCTGAGCGGTGCTTACTTTCTCTACTTTTCCCAGTATCATCTTTTTCAAGACTGGGATACTAAAGCACAAAAGATAAAGGGGCACTTGGTATGTGAGGCAGAAAGTGATTCCAGTGAGTAAATATTTGTACCTCACTTGCTCTTATTATTTCTCAAGGCATTATGAGTAATAATAATAATTGCTAACATTCTGGGCAGGCTTCAATGGCCGTGCCACCTGTGTAGTTGCACGGGACCCCACTCTCGGAACAACCCTGCACTTGGCTTAGTGCTCTGCTATTGTCATCTTAATTTTTGAACGTCTTCATTTTGCACTGAGCCCCACAGATTATGTAGCCAGTCCGATTAACATTTATAGGGCACTCGCTATGCATCAGACTCTGCTCTAAACATTTATCCATATTAAAGTTGGGTGGAGTACCACCAAACTGAATTCATTTCCTCATTACTGAGGGTAATTTACAGGAGTCTGTTTTCTAGCCACTAAAAAGTGCTTAAATTAATTTGGGAGGGGGGAGTAAGGAAACACTTGTTCAGCAACTCTTCGTTTTAAAACAAAAGTTGTTTTTTTTTTTAAACTGTCACATTACTGTCTCTTTCATATCACAGATCTGCAATTACTTGTTGACCAGCTTGTTTCCTACGGAATCATAAGCTCCATGTTTTTCACCACTGAATTTACAAAATCTAACGTAATGTCTGACACATAATAGGTAATCGATAAATGTTTTAATAAACCAAGTGTCCAAAGCATCTTGGAAAATATAAACGTAGAAAAACAATGTCTCTCCTAAAGAGCACAACAGATTATCAAATCAATTGCTATGGATGCGGATTGATGCAAAAATAATGCTTTTTTGTCGTTTTGTAAAATAAAAGTTAATTTAAACAGTTCTTGAGCCCCTGCTATCTGCTTGGCAATGTGCTACATGCCAGAAGCATTCTAATAGATGGAGAAACACTGCAATACATGAACAATGCACACTCAGGAAGCCGTTAGCAACAAAGACAGCGTAGATGACAATGGAGACTAAGATGTGAGGTTTGCGTCCCATTTTGGTAGGGAACAGCCTTTAATGGGGAGAAAACCCCGTGGATGGGTGAAGGAAACAACCAAGAAAGGTGTACGCGAGGGGCGACCTGGGCAAAGGCGCTCAGGGAGTGAGTCCACCGCGTGCAGAAAGCACTGGGGAGGCAGGCCTATCTCTGCAAGGACACACACCTCCTTCCCTTTCACACTGACACGAGAGGCCGTAAATTCTTCTCTTGCCGATGTGAGATCTGATAAAAGCCAGGTTATAACATGGACCAGACAGGGGAAAGCCTGTCCCTCCGGATTATAATATTTAAAACTCAGTATAGTTTGTAAAAACTGTACAGTGTGGTGTACAGGTTAAAACATCTGCTTCCTGACTTGCGGGGGGGCGGTCAGGAGGGGAGAACGCGGTGCACGGGAGAAAAGGGCGGCAAAATAAAGCACTTAAGAAAGAAAGAGCGGGCTAGCGGGAGAAGGGGAGGCAGCTCAAGAAGCCAATGAATGAGATCTAGGCTGCAGCACGTACTCCCGCCGCCCGCATGCGCAGGCGCACGCCGCGTGATCTCGCGGGAAAGAACCATTGCAGGTCCCGGCGTTGCACTCAGGTAGGAGGTGGGGGGGAGGCGGGAGTGAACTCTCGCGAGAAGAGGCGGTTGCTGTAGCGGAGCTCTCTGGCTGTGTGTCTCGAGGATCTGGCGCCGGAGCTGCGGACGGTTTGCTGAGCCCGTTAGTGTCCTTGCTGAGACCCACGCCGCCGTCATGTCCCGGTACCTGCGTCCCCCCAACACGTCTCTCTTCGTAAGAAACGTGGCGGACGATACCAGGTATGTACAGGGGAGGCACTCCGGGCCCAAGAGGGGAGGCCGCGGGCGCTCTGAGAGGACCGGTGTGGCGGCGGCGGCGCGCTGGGCCTGCGCCGGGGGAGGGGAAGGGGTGAAGATGGCGGGTCCCGCGCCGGCTTTCTGGCCCGAACTAGGCCGCGCAGCCGGCATAACCGCCGCGTGGGAGCGAGGGCGGCGCCGCTGGTCCTCCCGGGCAGCCGCGGGAGAGCGGGCCGCGTGGCGGCGTTTCGGTCCCCTCCCCCTCCGCAGATGGGGGCCCCTTCCTTCCCGCTTCCTCTCCGGGCGTTCAGCCTCTGCCTCCACCGAACATCAGCTCCCCCCATTGATTTGAAGTTCACGTTCTTTGGGGTGCACGCCCCCTTGGCCCAGAATTTTTTTTTTTCTAGTTAAAAAAAAACTGCTCTGCAGTAAAATAACGGATCGGGGGAGGGGAGTGTGGCGAAGCATTTGTTACCCTTTTTGTTGTGTTTTATTTGCGATTTTTTTTTTTTGGTGTTGTAGATGTTTGGATAAAGGGAATGTTGAGATTAAAGATATAAAATTCTTCCACTTAAATGGTACGAACTAGTTTTTCCCATTTCCGGGAAATACTGGCCACCCTTTGAAAACGGAGGTTTAGGAAGCCTCTACCATTAGGACGTTGATAGCTAAATTGGATTAACCTGGACCGTCCCTTTGTTCTCGCCAGTTCCCTTAATTGCTTGGAGTTGCCGTCAGACTTTTTTGAAGAGATCTTATCACAAGATGAGATTTACTGTTTAACAAATAATCACTCTACACACACAAATCAAAAAAAAATTAGGTAGCCTCGTATGATTTATATTTTTCTGTCTTTAAGTAGGGCAAGTAAGCAATAGTACTTACTGTAGCGTCTAGGAAACTTTCCCCTTTATGTCATATTGACATTTATTGAGGAATTATATATATTTGTGACTTTTATTTTTCAAACCGTATCTACCATTAAGTGTGTAACCCTGTCGCTAAAATTTGGAGGTAAAATAAGTGCTTTGTATTTTTCAGAATACTAGAGTTGCTTTGATACTGTTTAAAAAAAAACATAGCAGTAGTTAAGTACAACTTAATGCTACTATACTATTTATGAAAAATGAAGGCTGTGGATAAAAGCAATAGAGATAAGTTGTAGTCAAGTTTCCTTAAATGTCTTTTCCTGTTGTTAAGGTTTTATTATAAACTGCGTTATTATCTTTCAGAATCTTGCATTCTGGCTTTTCTTTTTCAAAAAGACATTGTTGTATATTCTTACCGTTGGCTCTTGATGTTGAGATTTAGAAAGCTTGTTTGTTTCAGGTCACCCAGGAACATAGCACAGTCTCTTTCATTAATTGAGATATTACGGAAAGAAACCTATTTCTTACAAAGTAACTTTTAAAGGAGTGGACTTAAAAATTTGGCCTCTTTTTATGATGTTTTAGGTCTGAAGATTTACGACGCGAATTCGGTCGTTATGGTCCTATAGTTGATGTGTATGTTCCACTTGATTTCTACACTCGCCGTCCAAGAGGATTTGCATATGTTCAATATCCTTTCTTCAGATGGCTGATTAGTGAGGGGTGTTGAAGTTTGAAATTCAAGTTTTTGTAAGAGGTAACATCTAAAAAGTAGTTGTTTTTTTTTTGTTTTCTAATAAATGTTTTGTCTTCAATTTTTTCTAAGTTAATTCTGACTCACACATTGCTCTTACTATTTCTTAAAGTTGATCCAAAAACAGTAAAATATTTAAATTCCCATTCATGCTGCTGAAACTCAAATCAGTGATTATGTGATTTAAATCTGAATACACTCTGGTTGCTACCACCTTTAATGTAACTCAAAAGTTAATATGTTCTTGTGCTTAGCAATTAAAGTTTGGTATTCTTGTTTGTTAACTTGAATCACTTGATCAAAAACAAATTGTATAACAATGAGGTAAACTTCTTTAATATTGTCCCCTAATTTGCTGTCCTCTGTTGTTACCTCAGAGAATGTAAAGCTGTACAGTTATGGCGACCCCAAAGAGAAAGCATGAAAGAACCTTTAGAGTAGAGTTCAACACTTAAGGCAAGTAGACAAGCCAAAGACCTCTTAAGGATCAGGCTTGAAGAGAAGGGAGAGTTTGGGAAAAGAAAATATAAAGAAAAGCTGGAAGAAGGACAAGCCTAATGGGAGACAAAGCCTCGCTTTATCTACAAAAGGGGGAAAAGGTTGTTTTTCAAAGTTAAAGATAAAGCCATCTGTCATATTTGGCCAAGCATCTCATGACAAGTCCTTCTGACAAGCACTTAAAGAGTTAAAGGTCAAGATGAAGTTGAATGATGGCCAAGATTAAAGGAGTCATACCTGATGTATCCTACAGAATAACTATTTTCCTTTTTTTTTTTCCTCCTCATGTTTTGTAAGCAGTTAATTTTCAAAATTATTCTGGTTTGGTCTAGTGACAAAACCTGTAACTTGATTTACATGGGCCTTTTTGATGTTGTGATGTGGTCTTGTATAAATGCACTCTCTCTTAGCTTGTGAAGTTAAAGTGTACCAGGATGTAATGTTGTTAAGCTTAAACTCAGCATATTTCTGTTTTGGACCAAGTGGTCCGGTGCCATAGCGTAGCAGGCAGTGCTCTTTGGAGTAGCATGAAGTTCTGGAGTCAGGCCGACTCCATAGAGCCATGCTTAGAGGCCACACAGGTGCATGCACTGGGGACTACTTAGAAATGGCTCTGGTGGTTTTCTAAGGTCAGATCCACTAGAGATACTGTCTGTTTATAGATTTTTTAAAAGGGCTGTTAGGGGCATGCACATAGTCCTAACATCTGAAACTTAGATCTGTGAAACCTGCTGGCCCTGACTGCTTTAGCACATGTGATCAGTTGGCCCAGAATGGGTTGCAGAAGGCCTTATCTTTGGTATGGGTACGTAATCAGGATCTATGGGAAATTGTTCCTTGGCCCAGAGTTTCAGGTGACATTACTTCCTTCAGTGAGATCATCTCCTTGTGGCAACAAAGGTTTGGGCTGTGGACTTCAGGCTAGGAAAAATTCTTACTGCTTAAATTCAGTGGATCTCTTGAAACTTAGCAGAGTTCTAATGAGACTTAGGCGAAATGCCAAAAGCTGCTACTCCTGCAGGCCCAGTGATCAAGGACAGTTGTGGGAATTGGTTGCAAAGCTCTGTTACAGAGAGGATAAGAGGTATATCTGGCTTGGTTTAAAAAAAAAAAAAAAAAAAGTAATGGTACATTCTGGCTTACAATGTGTTGGCCTGATTTTACCTGGTTTGGGGGTGGCCTGGGAACCAGGATCAGCAGTTTGAAGAGTATGTGATACTTGAGCCAGGAAAGAGTTAACCAAAGGAGTCTCAAGGTGAATTATAGCTATTTTTATACACAAAGTCTGTCTGTGGTCTTCAAGTAGTTAAAAAGAAATAGGTATCAGGATTTCGCAAAGACCCTGAGTACAGATTTCTCCGTAACTGGCATCAGAATGATATTTGACTGTCCCTGCTGTGGTCCTCTTTTCTATCTGACCCCATTCCCAGCTAGCTTTCTCTTAACAGGTCTGGTAGAACCTTGCCATGGTTCATCCAATCCCGGATTCTGTTTTTGAGGGTAGCCCCAGAGGATGATAGGCTCTCATAAATAATTTTTATACTTCTTGGTCTGAATCCTTTAAGAAGTTATTCTGTCTCTCAAAGTATCAAAGTAGTATACCCTTTAAATGAACTTGTTCTTTTCAGTTATTTTAGAGCCCAACTGCATTAACCTGGAGGGGTGGTTGATTATAGCGTTCAAGGTTCTAAACTCCCCGTCAACCTTTTTCTTTTCATGATGAAAACTTCGTGATTTAGGACTTGAGAAAAGCTCTCGTTCACTACACATAATAGCCTCAGAGAGAGAGAACTGGGACCCTGTTGTGTTCTTTAAGTCCTTCCAGAACAAAAAATAGGAAATCTAGTGAGGCAGACCTTTTAGTCTCTGGAGTAAAAGAATATTAATATCAGTCTTGAAGAGAGTATATCGCTTCAGGGATTTTTTTAATCAGCACTCAAGATCTGCACTCCTCTCAAATTTAAGAAATAGAAATGGACAAGTTAGAATAGTGAATTTTAGTACAGAATGAAAATCCACAGCCAAACCTAGCCTAGCTCCCCTTCAGAAGCTTTTATATCAAACACTGCTCTGAATATGTGCTTGGCTTCTGTTAGAATGGTGGTTTTAGGAAAGGAACTAAATTTGGTCAGAATAACTTTGTTTGGGGAGAACAAGGCAACAGCCTCTCAGATCAAAAATGGGTACCAGCGGTTCCTGCTTTAGGCTTATAAATACTATCTTGAAATTTCTCAAATTGAAAACCAGTCCCAAACGCACTTCACTTCGGGAAGCTTTATGTTCGGTGTCATGGTTAGGGCTTTCCAGTCCAGGAATCTTTAGAAATGGTCTGTTATTTCTTGGCAGCATGCTTTTATGGTCTGTGCATGGATATAATATGTCTTAAGTATTGCTTGACACTCTCTTGATATCTACAAGTGGCTGGTGTACCAGTCTTCCCAGTAAGGTATAATAAGGAAGACAGCTAAGTGAAATAATAATGTTAGATATGTCTGAGAAAAATAGGAAGATTAATTTGAGGTTGATGCTTTCGTTTCTTGTAAGGTATATTCCGCTTGCTTACACAAGAACTATTGGCATTTTCTTTTTTTCATTTGAAACAAAAATAGAAAAACAGTTTTGGTTTTATTTTAAGAAATTTTTGCTTTAGCATACAAAATAAAATTGACATTTGTTTTTCTTTTTTGTCTTGTTTTGTAAAATTCTTAAAACTCAGGAAAATCTTCTGATGGGATTACTTGGTAGTTCAGCTGTAACAGGCCTTATTTCAGTAATAACTTCATAATATGTATTCATAAGTGTTTTCAAACTCATGCCTTACGGAGTCACAAGTGCTTTAATACTCTAAAGTGTTTATAGCTGAATCAACCAACCAGTTAGTGGGGTCTGGTTGATTTTCTAGAATAATATCGAGAGGTTGTGAATTGTTCCAGACTTACCAACTGAACTTTCATTCATTATCAAAGTTTGCAAAACTTCCCAAGCCCCTTAACATTTAGCACATTTGAGGATGTTCGTGATGCAGAAGATGCTTTACATAATTTGGACAGAAAATGGATTTGTGGACGCCAAATTGAAATACAGTTTGCACAGGGGGATCGAAAGAGTAAGTACCTTTATGCCTATATGTAAAATGCATCATTTCTTTTTTTTTCTGTATATATATATATATTTTTACTTGGATTATAATTGCTTTACAAAGGTGTGTTGGTTTCTGCTGTGTAACAGAGTGAATCAGCTATGTGTATGCATCTATCCCCTCCCTCTTGGGCCTCCCCCACCACCACCACCCCCATCCTACCCATCTAGGTCATCACAGAGCATTGAGCTGAGCTACCTGTGCTATACCACAGGTTCCCACTAGAGATGTGGATGGACCTAGAGTCTGTCATACAGAGTAAAGTAAGTCAGAAAGAGAAACACATGTATGTGGAACCTAGAAAAATCGTACAGATGAACCTGTTTGCAGGGCAGGAATAGAGATGCAAACGTAGAGAATGGACGTGTGGACACAAGAGGGGAAAGGGTGGAGGGTGGGATGAATTGGGAGGTTAGGTTTGACATAAATACAGATTTTTTAATTTTATTTTTTAATTTTATTTTTTCAGCCGATTTATTTATTTTTGGCTGCTTTGGGTCTTTGTTGCTGCGCGTGGGGTTTCTCTAGTTGCGGTGAGCAGGGGCTACTCTTTGTTGCAGTGCGTGGGTTTCTCATTGCGGTGGCTTCTCTTGCGGAGCACGGGCTCTGGGCACACCGGCTTCAGTAGTTGTGGCACGCGGAAATACATCATATTTATACAAATTGTTCTGAGAGTGCTTCTTGGAAGTATTGTGCAATATGTCTCTCTATTCAAAACCCAGAAAGATAGTTTTTGGGAAGATAGAGTATCTTGAATACTTTGCAGAATTTCAGGGTAGACAAACGACTTAGAATGCAGCGATCAGAATGCCTGAGATATGTTTGGACTCTTTAAGAAGGTAGATCAGTACCATCAGCTGTGGCATGTTTAATATACTAAGAGTGGAATTGAAAAGAATAAACTTTGGAAAGTTTTGGTTCTCTTGAGCCATTTCCCTTCTGCATAAAGATCATCAAGGTGTAATTGGGTAATTATGTAGGTGCCTGGCTGTAGAAATGAACAGATAGACTGGGAAAGACTATATAGATTAAATTTAGAAAAGATTTTCTATTAGTACTTGGTTTTTATTAATAATGCAGGCATACACCAGGTGTTGGCTGCATGCTAATGAGGCATAAGTACAGGCTTTGGGGTCAGATACACCTGGGTTTGAATTCTGGCTCAACTGTTATGTTTCCTTAGGCAAGATATTAAAAGATAGAGATTAAAATAACTGCTGGAAGAAAAAAAAAGCTGCTAAAGAGAGGGAGTACTTAGGTAGACACAAGCTGTTGGTGATTCTGTAGTTCTTGGGTTGAATGATAGGTTCCTGGGTAGTCAGTGTTATTTATACATTCATACACATATGCATAAAGTATCTGCTTCATAGGATTGAATGAGATAACATAAGGATTGAGGACTGTCCGGGGTGTGGGTATGTCTAAGGCATTCGACAAGTGTTAGTTTTCTTCTGCTTTTCTTTGTCACGGTTTCTCAGAACTGTATGACTATATATTATTGCGTTTTGACACTACATATCATTCGTAGGCCACCATTAAGTATTTTGTTATTGTTAATTTTGTTCCTACTGAATGGAAACCATGGTAGGATAATTCCAAATTAGCATATGGTTCAAAAGTCATTTGTATTTTAATTTGGAATTTTAAAAATACTTTCATGGTATATTTTCCTAATGTCCAAGTAGTTGGCATATTTTTGGACAACAAACTAGATGTGAGAGGTCTTTGAAAAAACAAAATAGTTGGGGAGATATTTGAGGGTATCATTTTTAACATAAAACAGTCTTCTGATAGACTTGCTTGAAAGTAAATACCTTTTCCAAGATTAACATTCACAAGTAGCCACAGATTTGGAAACATAAAGGAAGGAGATGCAGGAATTTTTCCTATAATTTGGAGGCTTAAATACTACGTTTTTAATGTTTGTAAATATTTCTGTTCTATGTATTTCATAGCTCCAAATCAGATGAAAGCCAAGGAAGGGAGGAATGTGTATAGTTCTTCACGCTATGATGACTATGACAGATATAGACGTTCTAGAAGCCGAAGTTATGAAAGAAGGAGATCAAGAAGTCGTTCCTTTGATTACAACTATAGAAGATCTTATAGCCCTAGAAAGTAAGTGATGTGTACCACAGAAAAGATTTAGTTTGTTGGCCTTTAATTTTTTAAAATCTTCTTGTATACTTTTAATTATGTATATTGTATGCTTCATTGAGACTAAAAATATTTTTAGTGCTTTATTTTAAAAGTTTTATGGTTCATTTTTTTAATTAGAAACCTGTAAATAGACATGTGTCACTGTTTGCTTTTTCTGATGTACTTTTTAGCAGTAGACCGACTGGAAGACCACGGCGTAGCAGAAGCCATTCCGACAATGATAGGTAAATAACTTTGCTTTGAAAAAGACTATACATATCAATTTCAGAGTGAACTTTTGCTCTAAAAATAACAAATTTGATTAATATAGAATCTAATTTTTACTCTAATTGTATCTCTCCTCTGTTTTGAAAGATTCAAACACCGAAATCGATCTTTTTCAAGATCTAAATCCAATTCAAGATCACGGTCCAAGTCCCAGCCCAAGAAAGAAATGAAGGCTAAATCACGTTCTAGGTCTGCATCTCACACCAAAACTAGAGGCACCTCTAAAACAGATTCCAAAACACATTATAAGTCTGGCTCAAGATATGAAAAGGAATCAAGGAAAAAAGAACCACCTAGATCCAAATCTCAGTCAAGATCACAGTCTAGGTCTAGGTCAAAATCTAGATCAAGGTCTTGGACTAGTCCTAAGTCCAGTGGCCACTGATAGTATAAACCATGATATTTTTAGGCATGTATCATTCATTTACTCTCATAGTTTGGTTTACTTAAATTATCAGGAATACAATGTTGCAATGATGCTTAAAAAAACACTTGTCAGTTTTCCCTGTACCAGGCAATGGTTATTATTAAAATGATATGCTGTTGAGAAGCCACTCTTAAGAGTCCAGTTTGTTTAATGTTATGGGCAGCTACCAATTTGTGGTGTCTCTGTATATTTTTGTAAAGATTCTCATTTTTTAATGCTTGAGGTATTGGTGAAAAGATGTTGGTTGACCATAATTTGCAACATTGTCTTATTAAAAATAAACTTTCATATCCATATTTGGTAGAACTGTTAACCTAGAAATGTAGCTTGCTAATCAGGTAGAATGATACAAAAGTGAAGTTGTAGCCACCGTACAACACTGACCCGACTAGACACATTTAGGTTCAGGGTGGACCTTTTTGTCTTGTCAAGGTGTCGAGACCCACGATGATAATTTATGGCACAGTGTGGAATAGTTCTTTTGTTAACCCCACTGTCTCGGGGAATGACGCCAACTGGGTTAAGTAGCATTTTCAGGGAGATGGCGTTTTTGATTGAAACACGGAGCCTTCACTTTTCTGGTTTCTGTGAAGATTTGGAACCATACAAACATTGGAAAAACCCACCTTAAAATTTGGGCAGGTTGATGATGGCAGAAATAATTTTAAGGGGAAAAGAATGCTCTTATGCAGTTACTCTAAACTTTAAGGAGCATTGTTGACCATAATATTGCTTAGTTTTCTCACTGCTGTTAAAAGCAAGTAAAGTGTTTTCAAAGTAGGTTTTGTTTGTGTGTGCGCATAGTGTAAAAGGACTGAATTTTGATACTTAAAGCACTTGGTGTGTGCATTTGTATCAAAATTTGCCCATATCTTTATGAAGGAGGCTTGTTCTTCACGCCTCAGTTTATTTAATGTGAGGCAAGTAAAAAGACAACACTCCCATTCTACGTGATTCTGTGGTGCCATGAGATTTTAAATAATTCTGGAAAAAACTAATTTTAAGGAAGTCACATCTCTTGAGGTTTTGCCTGATTATCCATGTAGTACCTGATGAAAATAATACCCTAACTCTTTATAATTTCTAACATCTCTCTGCGAGACCATTTGGGGGCAATAAAAAGTGACTTGACGTGTCCAATCTCATTTCAGAATAAAAGCTGGCATCCTTAAAATTTTTAGATTGCTTGCTTACAGGCATAATAAGTAAGAAATATTTTAGGGAAACCATTCCTTTTAGAGGATTACTTTTTTCAATTTTGGTTTTAGTAATCTAGGCCTTGCCTGTAAAGAACAAAAGGTGGTTTTTAAATACTGTTTGTGGAATGTGTTTAAAGGATTGATTCTAGAACCTTTGTATATTTGATAGTATTTCTAACTTTCATTTCTTTACTGTTTGCAGTTAATGTTCATGTTCTGCTATGCAATCATTTATATGCACGTTTCTTTAATTTTTTTAGATTTTCCTGGATGTATAGTTTAAACAACAAAAAGTCTATTTAAAACTGTAGCAGTAGTTTGCAGTTCTAGCAAAGAGGAAAGTTGTGGGGTTAAACTTTGTATTTTCTTTCTTATAGAAGCTTCTAAAAAGGTATTTTTATATGTTCTTTTTAACAAATATTGTGTACAACCTTTAAAACATCAATGTTTGGATCAAAACAAGACCCAGCTTATTTTCTGCTTGCTGTAAATTAAGCAAACATGCTATAATAAAAACAAAATGAAGGAAATAATGATTAACTGGAATTATTATAGTTTTGAATGAGATTATACAATAACAACGGATTTAGGAATATTTTAAATCAGTGTTGCACTAGGCACAGGTTTTACTTTGGAAATGATAGAACCTGCCAGAAAGGTACATCTTTTACGTAGTACTTAAAAATTCCTTATGTAATGTCAGAGTTGTTTCATTATTGCTTATTAAACCCCTTGGGTTAAATAACAGAGGTTATTGGTAGTGTTAAGATACGCATTAAAATGAAATTTGAGTTAGCTAATTTTAAGTTTATATTTTCATTATTAGATGGACCAATAATTCTACTCTTCCCCATCCTAAACAAGATGGATTGGGCCTTATGTTTATGGCGTGATTTGAAATATTTTTGCATTGAATGTTCGTGAGCACTTAATATTAAGTGATAATCACTGTGGGGAACTGGTTTAGGTGTTTTGTGGTTTGAGTTCAAGCTGCTTTATAATGACAAGTATAGCTGATATTTATTGAGTATTTATGATGTGCCAGACACTGTTCTGAAAGCTTTATGTGTTAACTCATTTACTCATCACGAGACCCTATGAGAAAGATACTTTTATTTTCTCGTGTAACAGATGATAAGGAAATGGAGGCACAAAGAAAAAGCAGTAAAAGGCAGATCCAGGATTTGAGCTCAGCCGGATCCTTAGATGTTTTTTTTTTTAATGGACTGTAATTAGAGTAGATTGGGGAAATAGCCCGTTTAATTTTTCTGTCTGTATAGAATTAGAAGTAGTGGTTTCGTTTTTATTTTTTACTTGTGTCACTTATTTTTAGACTCATGCTGTTTTCTTGAGAACCTTATATGTTACTTCTAAAGTGACATACCTAAATAACATAGCTTCAAAGGGACTATTTTATAGTTGAACCCATGATAGATAGGATCCTACTGATACTTAAGGATCCTTATACAGGGCTTTAATATTGGGTTACATAGTTGAGTTCCATAATTATTGAGTATCTACTGTGTGTCTGGCACGGCTCAGTATTGGAGTAGAACATATCAAGACTCAAGTGAGAGCTGACACTTCACCTCTCTTTTTGCTTAAGATCTCTGCATTTTTTTTTTTTTTTGAAGCCAAGTAAGCAAGAAGAATAATGACAGATAATGCTTCAGTGAGAAAGGAAAGGTGCTACATAGAGTATGAGCTGTTAAGTTACAACCCAGGGAAAAGACCTGGGAACTATTATACTATTCTCTTGAAAATTTGGCCCTGTAAGCTGCTACATCCAGTTCAACTAACAAAATCCTGTATACCACAGAGAAGAATAAAGAAAACCAAACTGACAAACATCCTTCTTTTATTTAAGACCAAACTGCAGCTGGAATACCCAGTACAGTTCTGCTTACTACACTTCAAGAAAGATCTGAGAAAGCGGAAAAAGAACCAAAGAAGGGCAGTTCAAGCGACCAAAGGGTGGGTGGAAGGTGCTGCAGTATGAATACTGTACGAATATTTTGACTCTGGTCTGAAAAGATAAAAGAATGTTATCGAAACTACATGGAATAATTGAAGTCCCTTCAAGTTTGAAAGTAAGCCTTTTAGGACAAATAAAAGGAAATTCAACTTTGTACTTGTGGAAACTAATCCCTAAATCTGAATAGGTTTATATTGATTCATGGGTAACAGGTCCATGTTAAATTGGAAACTAGGATGTTTGAATATCAAGGAAGACAGCCATAGTCTCTTACAGTGCCTCTATTGGTCTGTCTCAAACTGAATTGGGTGAGAAAAGGTATGGTCCAATATAAACTTGCTTATCTCTTAAAGTCAGTTCTGTTTTTGCTATTGGCAAATCTTGCCTTTGTTTATTCCAGTGCCAGTGTTTTCTGCTTAATGGTTTGCTTTGTTGGCATCTGAGTTTCCTTACTTGTATGCCACATGCGGTTTACATCTTCCTTAAACACTCTCCCACATAAATTCCAATTATACTTGACATCCAGCTAAGAGGGTCCATCTCTTCTCACCTCTTTCCTAGTCAGTATATTCAGCAAACATTTACTGAGCCCTTACTGTGGGCAAAAATTGTACTGGGTAATTGGGGAGAAAAATAGATAAAATTCACTTATTCAATAAATGTCTACTGAGCACAATCTAGTGAATCATTACAGTGTGGCCTCACTGTTTTGTTTGAGGTGTATTATTCATAACTATTTTACACCATTTATATCCTATGTAATTATAAAACCCAATATACTATCAAATATAAGTAATTTTGTGGTTATTTGCCATTTAAAAGTATCCAGTATTTGTTTTCATCCCATTAATACAAATAATGAAAAAATGATATGTTTTAATCTGTAATAAACTGATTTATTGTGCAGTGACTGTAATATACTAGAGTTATATATAATTGTTAACTCTGCCTCCTCAAACACGTTAGGAAACAATCCCCAAAAATATTTAACTTTGCATCAGATGTAAAGGAGACTCTGGGTGCTATAATTAGATTATTTTGAGGCAGATAGCTGTTATTCCCAACTGATTTAGTATGTTCTGTAATTGAGAAAATGTTCACCAAATATACTTTCTAGCGATTTACATGTACATTTTATAGGGGACATGTTCTGTGTATAGTGAATAAATAACTTTTATAGTATCACAAAATGTTTTGGATTCCTTAGTTCCTTATTAGGATATGAAGTTTATCTATACATTGATTTCATCACTTGCATATTTGGTTTTTGTCTTTATTTCTGCCACATTTAAAACTTTGTGTAAAGTTACTCATCTAAAAATACAGACGTGTTTAAGCCTTTAATTTATAAAGATTTTGAAAATATAGCAGAATATACCTAAGGGAGATATGAAACGGAGGTATTTTTACCCGTTTTAATTTTTCAAACTTGCCCGAGATCACACAGCAAGTAAGTGGCAGATACTAGATAAGTGTCCAAGGTTTTTCATTTGGTTCATCTTTTTTTTTCTTTTTTACAAATGGGGAAATTTTATAACAATACAATTAATATAATGGAATCTAGAGTTCACTTAGAGGGAAGATTTAATAGATTTATGAAAATTATTTAATTACAAAAAGTATTTGTAACCTTCTTGGATGGAAAAGGGGTTAAATGTAATCTAAGATCTCAACAGCTGTTGACTCACTTTCCAGCCTGGCTTTCCAAATTTCAATCTCGTGTTGCATTTTGACCATATTCCTGTTTACAAAATCCTGAGATAATTTTGAAGGGGAGGCTGTGACAGGAATAAAATAAGTGTTCAACTAGGCGGTCTATCAGAGCTTTTAGGAGTCCCAGGAGTGAATTGTCCTGATGAAAGAAGTCAGCAACCTTTCCATCTTCAACTACTGACATCTATAAGACATAGCTAGCTGCTATGGAAAAGGATCTTTTTTGGGGGGGTTTCCCTTTGTCCCTTCCTCCAGCAGTGTCAGTTATGTTTATTGTGTTGCTTCTATGTATTCCTAACAGTTGTTTCACCCTTATGTTAAAGATGGGGGATTCCTTTTTTATTTGGAGTACAAAGCAAGGCATGTAAATTCATTTTGTTGATAATTGACAGAGTAGTTTGTAAAGAAGTAAAAGGCCTTTGTGTCGTTTGTTGTAGAGCACATCTCTGAATGCTAGATAATTAAATAAACTGGTCTAGGATCCAAAAAATCTTGGATTTTTTTTTTTTTTTAGGTTTAGTTCTGCCTGACAGATTTGTGGCTCAGTAGGCTTTCCTCATTTGTGTAAGAGGTTTGAGATGTACTCTATCCCACTTGGTTTACGAAGTAATTGCCTATGAGACAATTAAACACTAGAAAACTAGTGTTTTCCTTCAGTTATTTTCCACCTTGTGCTTCTGGGATGAAGAGAATTTACCAGAACTGAAGTGTAAAGATAGGTTATGGGCTCAAGATTCCATTGTACTATATACGCTGCCATCAAAAAGGTATGACAAGTTTAAATTGTAACACTGACAAGGCTCATGCTATGGCTGACTGCAGCCCTACAGGGTAGATGAGCTCTAACAACTTTTTGGTTCTTACAAGTACGATTTGAGAAATTCATGTCAACCATACTTCCTGTACGCTAACCATAACTTTATTAGTACCTTTCTAAGGTATGAGATATAAAATACGATTATTAACTTTTTAAGTTAACCGTAGCTATTAAAAATTTTTGTAGTTAAAGCCAATGTGCTCTTAATTCTCTGAACACTTTTACCACTGGAGTCAGTCCCAAACCAGAAATCTAGTATATACTGTATTTACATGTATACATCAAAACCTAACATAAAGATGCTTGGGATGAAAATTGTTGAATCGAGCGGGATTCCAGTGCAGTACTGCAAAGAACTGGGCAATTCTTGCCACTGTTAATAGAAATTACACTGGGAATAAACAGGAAAAAAAGACTCATTATTTCTGCCAAATCAATTTCTTCCGACAGTTTGCATGAGAAAATACAACCTGGCTCTGGGATTCACTGCTTGCTTAGTGTAGAAATTAAAAGATTTTTCTTGAACTAGTTTGAGTTATCCTATCATTTGGAACGTATTTTAGAAAGCCAGTTTAGTTCTTGGGTCTTTTCTCTCCTCCAAGGTCCCCTTGTGAAAATTGTTTATAGAAAAAAAAATTTGCAGAATTTCTCAAATTGACAAGAACTCTTGTGTTTACCGAAGTCATCTTAAAATGTAGAAGAGGGAGACAGGCGATTACACCTGCTTTACTCAATTTGGTATGAGATGAATTCAGAAGATTTATGTAAATTTCCAAAGTAATATTCTGTGGCCTTTTACTGTTAGCCCTGCTGGGAGGAGGAAGCCACAGTTGCTTTTTTAACTGTATAGCTGCTAATCCAAATGTCTATTATCAGTTAGCAAATTGGTTGCCTCTTAAAACCAACGGTCCTACTGTTATTTCAGTAGGATTAATTATGTGCATTCTAAGAATATTACATGGTCGTAACAATTTTTTATACAATAAAAAGAAGACACAGGAAAAAGCAATTTTATTTTTTAATTTCATGCTTCAAATTCCTGTATGTACATTAAGTACTATTATATAAACTTGTCTTTTATCATTATTTGATATGGGCAATATTATCTCACCTGAATTTGGAGAAATACAACTTACCCATTCTGCTTAAAAGTATCAAAAAAGCTGCCAAATGAGAGAAGAGGGCACCTACACTCATTCTAAATAGACCCCCCCACACACACACTTTCCTTTTAATTTACTACTGAGTTGGCTGTTATAATTAGCGCTTATCTTTAAGATAAGCAAAACATGTTATCATGGTATTAGGCAAGAAATTGCATCTTTTGCAATGAGTGGTCCCCTGGGTTGTACCTGTTGACCAAAAAAAAACCCACTGGCATTGTACACTATACTCATAGGTTACACAAATTGTTAAAAGCCAAAATTAATCTTTTAAGGTAAGAGGAACCCCTTAATAGTTAATCTTTGGGCTTAAGAAATTAAAATAATCCCATACTGCATTTCACATCTCTCAAAAATAGGAAGTGTTTTAGCAGCTTAAAACCTACCTTTTCAGTTATATAAAACTTCTTACACTAGGATTTACTTTGAAATATAGTTTACAGCAAGATCAATTATAGTATACATACAGTGGCACTTTAGCACAAGGGCAAACTTTAAAAACAAGGTTTTTTTGGACCTTTAAAATTAGGCCATAGTATAAAAAGGGTCCATGTCTTACATTCAGCAAATTCATACTAAAATATTCTATTTTTGTAGGATAAACGCCAACAAAACTTTACATATGCTACAAGTTTATTACATGTATTTACATGGCTCTTTCCTAGATATGTAAAACTTTCACATTATATAGCTCCCAACTTTAAACAAGCTTTGCAGGGATGATTTGAAGCCAGATCACTGTAAGAATAGCTTGTGCAGTGCCATAATACTAAAATGTATTCTGAAAGCTACTCGGTGAACACCGAATACTATTTCTATATAAAATGGTTTCGGTGCATTTGTTGGCAGACACCTATCCACTGCATGTCAGTTACAGGGACAATGGGGTATACTGTTTCATTCTAAATAGCCCCTAGTGCCCTTTCCGCATTCCCCACCATACAGTTCACTAAAATACAACTATACTCTAAAAAAAATTCACATTTTCTTTTGGCAGTGCATCAGATTGTTGGCATATTACTGGTTTAGGACATTAAACTTTCAAATATTCAGCTAGTTTTCAACCCCTGTATGTCTTAACTGGATGCTTACAATCACATTTGCCAGATCTCAACAAGTCACTCTGCTGATCCGTGAATGATAATCTTAAATTACTATTTTCCCCCAATAGGCAATAGAAAAAGTTGATTCCTTTACCATTCCCCAAATCTAAACTTGACTGGTTTCACTTGAATGGTTACTCAATTGAGAACACTTAGTATTGATATGAAGTACAATTATCAATAATTTAGTTATTTTAACTTGCACTGATTCTACCATCACAGTGCACATAACACACAAAACAGTTAAGTCTGATTATATTTTCTACATTAATTAAAAGTTTTACAGATTAAATTCCCTAGTGAATTTGGTCTGAGACAATTGCCAATTATCCTTAAATATGACTAAATTTAAACACATAATACTTTATCTCATTTTACACCTGTACTTTAAGTAACGTTTTAAGTTGAAATGTCATTATTTCTTTATCAGAAGGATTAAAGGAAACAGGAACCCAGTGGCTTGGTGGTTTAGGAAGAACACTTGGTGATGGCGGCTCACTAAATTTGGCTCCAGCATAGTTCTGATTAGTCTGAGACTTAAAAAGTAAGGTGGGACTTGATAAGCTAGAGTTCCAGTTTTGATTATTTGGAAAATTTTTGTTCTTCCCCCCACTTTGCATGGCCTGCCATGCAGCTGCTGATGAATTATAAGTATGTCCTCTTTCCTTTTTCTTATGAACAATCTTCATCTGGGAATTCTGATCCTTGGTCTTCTGTCTACTAAGCTGTTGTTGGTTCTTACTAACATTTCTAGACTGAGGGGCTGGAATGTTATACCTCTCTCCACCACCCATCTTCAGCTTCTTTGTCACCTGTAAGTGAATGTAAACAGAATATTGAGTAGAATTCCACTTCAAATAGTTCAAAACTTTAAGAAACTTCAGTAGCTCCAATTTGTAACTCCAGAAATCTTGGGCAAGACCCAAATATGTGCTATTCGGCTGCTTCAACTTCACTATACTGTTCACACTTCATTACATGCACTTTATTATACCTTCCTAAGAACAGTGAGCTTATCCACAATTCTGAATAATCCTCTATTTAAAAATAAAAACAGTTTAGGATGAGTCCATCATAAAATGCCCCATTACAACGGGAAGGTTTTGATACCTTTCAGTCTGCTTTTCAGATTGCAGGATTTCCACCACCTGTCCTCTTCCTTGCTGCCACGCCCAGGATAATAGATGTTGCTTTCTGATAGATCCTTTCCTTTGTCTCAATACAGAAGTTTTCATGGGCCGATCTGCTGAGTTCAGCCTAGGAGCTGAGGCCAACATCTGAGTCTCCTCAGCACACAAGTTTGAGAGAAGTCTTAGCTAGAAAAGCAAATATTTCATTATTTCAATTCAAAAACACAGGAGAAAGTGATCCTTTATATTTACTACATAAATAGTGACTACTTCCTGAACTAAAAGGCAGAAAATAAAGTCTCTAAAGATGGCTTTGACCTTGTAACTGTCATCATTTAAATACCCTCGAGATCCAGGAAACCCTGAGGAATCTGGGGAGGGGTGTCCGCCAAATCCCGCAACAAGCTGCATCTTTTTCCTAGGAACCTTTCAGATTCTCACACGGATTTTGTGACCAAAATGTTAAACCACGGAAGCATTAACTTTTACAGCCATGCCAAGAAATGGGCTTAAAATCTTTCCTAAAGACCATGTTTTGAAAGTCCCACAGAATTTCCCAGTCTTCGGACACATCACATATCTGTTTTCACAAAACCTCCTCTCCCAACGTGTCTACGTCATGCAGCTCTTCCTTTGGATATGAACTCTTGACTCCTCCCCGTCTTAAAATAAGTTTCACAAGCCGTAACAAGCGAAGTCAGTTCTTAAATACAAAAAAATGCCTTCCTATCGTGAACATTAAACATTCGAGATTTCATTTGATATTCCAAGAAACCAAGTTACCGAACAAATAAGAAGCCCTCTTCTTTTCGAAAAGGTGAGCGGCCCTTCCAGACTATGTTAACAGCCCTAAAGAAATTAGTTCCCGGATCGTGAGTCATTCCCAACGCGAGCCCGGAAAGTTCGGTTCTGCCGACGGCGCTGGGCTTCCGAGCGGCTCAGCGTTCCTCGAGCCCGGCCCGGGAACCCGCTCCCCCGGGCCGCTAGCGCCCGCCCGGCCTCGGATCTCGCCTCCTTCCCCCAACAATGGGGAGCGCGGCCGCCAACATGGCCGCACCCGCCGCGCCGCCGCCACTCACCGACTTCGAACCCGGGACTACGGCGGCGGCGGCTCCTGCTCGGCGTCGAAGCCCCCTCCCCTTCCAGGGAGCGACGAGGCACGGAACGAGCGAAGCCCACGAGCACCGATGAGACAGCTGCAGGCCACCTCAGCGTCCCGACCGACCTTCCCCTTCTGCCTCTACCGACAAAATGGAGGCGGCGGTGAGCGCTAGAGCGGGGCCGGGGGGCGCGGCGGCCAATCAAAACACGCCTTTGCGCGGCCCGGCCAATGATACGTGGGCCGCCGCCTGTTGCTGAGGCCCGACGGGGCCGGGGGAGGGGAGGTGGTTGCGGCCGAGGGTTTGAAATCCTCCCCGAGAAGAGCATGTCGGGAACAACCGCCGCGGCACCGGCTGCCGTTCCTCCGCCGGCTACCGGGTGACACCGGCCTCTCCCGGAGGTGCCCGCCCGGCCTCGCCCGGCACTTACAGAACACGGCCAACGCAACCCCCTCGTGGCGACTCCGGGGCCCGAGGCCGGCGCGCCGGGGAAGGGGCGTCAGCCGCACGCCCGGGCAGCGGCTTTCACCCGGGCTGCCCGGCTCGCGGGGCCCGCGGCCCTTGGAACCCGATGGTTCCCCGCCGTGGGGAGTCAGCTAAGGGGCTTTGAGTTCCCGAGTTAAGTTCACCGAGTCGTGTACTCGATCTCTTACTGATGGAAGGTACTCCAGCAAGTTGATTTCTGAAGCTGGCCCCTGGCCACTTAGTCCTGACACTCCTGTCACTCTGTTCCCCGGCCACGGGGACTTCTTTGCAGCTCTCCAGCTTGCGGTTCCTCTGCGGTTCCCTCTTGTCCTCCCTGCCCGCAGCCTCGAAATTCTTGAGTAGTTGCCTCCCTTGTGAAGGCGTTTCCGACACAGGTGCGGATCAAGTTAATCAGTTCCTCTTTTGTGTCCCACTGGCCCTGAACTTCAGTCACACGGTGTGGCGGCTACGTGTCTGCCCACCCCCCCCCCACACACACACACCTCTTTCTCCGAGCGCAGAGCACACTGTAAGCGCACAAGAAAAATCTGCTGCGAGAATGGGGCTCCCTTATTCCCCTTTCTGCCCAGTTTGTAAGTGAAAGCGGGGAGAAAAGGTAGAGTTCAGTTGATTATGCGACCAAGGTGCAGGGAAGAGGAAAAGGGCAACTTCTTTGGAGTAAATGGATAGCAACCCAGAGTTTGTGTTTTAAAGAATACCAATTTCTATGAACGTGTACGCATTTTTGTTACAGGATTTATATGTACTTTTTATAAGTCCCACATAATTCGTTTTTTAATCTTCAGTTTTTCTGCTACCATCATCCCCCACCCCTATGTTCTTGTAGCCATGGACCTTAATTAAGTTTCTTAAGAAAACCAACTTAAAAGAGGAGTTTGTTAATCAAATTAGTTTGGTAAAATGTGTAGAATAGAAAAGATATTTTGAGCACATGGGTCTTTCAGCTGCTAATCATTATAGTCAAGTAAGATGTACATAGTAAGCGACCTTACTGAACGTGTAATCTATTTCCTAAAAATTCAAGAGGCTAGACATCCAACCAGATTACAGCCAGGCTGTATTTAATGGATTCAAGACTTTGACGTAGGAAAAGACCCTTACAATATATTTTTTAATATAGTGATTTGTAAAATGAACAGTCTGGTTTCAGTCCGAGCACTTCTCTTTTCTAATTCTTTTTTATTATCATCATCCAAATATCTTTCACATTCATCCCTCCTATACTCCTATCTCACCCTCCTTTCTACCCTCACGGATCTGATTGTGTTACTTTAAAACAACAACAACGACAAACACTGCATTGGCCCCAAATTGTATTACAAAATTAAATCACCCTCCGGATCTTACCTGTATAAACATACGGGTAATGTATTGGATGCTTGCAAACACACACACGGTGTACTGTATTGGATACTTACTCTGCCTCCCTCTGCCCTGTGCTAAATTGTTTTGCTTACATCATTTCATTTAATTTTCACAAATTGTGGAGTAGGTGCTATTTTGAACTCCATTGTACAGATCCAAACTCTGAGGCCAGTTTAAAGCTGAAAGCCACACACTAAGGTTCCAGAGCCCACCCTGTGTTCCCTGCAGCATCCGTGTCACCCCTGTGTCCTCCCCAGGGCCCCAAATGTGCTTTGCCCAGAGCAGACACTGACTGGCTGCTGACTGGGGTGCTGGGGAAGCTTGGGCAGGGTGAAGCCTCCATCTTGCCGTCTGGCTGAGCCAGCTTCTCTGCCAGAAGGTCAGAGTCAGGCTGCCCGCCAAAGACTGCCGTTAAAGCCTTTACCATGTCCCAGACTCCCAGGAGCCTCCCAATATAGCTCCAGCCTCATCCTTCATTAATATTTACCAAGTGCCCACAACAGCTCAGAACTGGAGAGCAGGAGTTAAAAATCACATCCTTTTCAGGACATCTGATACAGCCTCTGCCTGTCCCAGGCTGGGCTTTAAAGTCGGTTCCACCAACATGATCCAATTAGTGATTCTCAGATCAAATAGGAAAATGTTGATATAAACAAACAGCTCTCAGGATGTCGATCAGCCACCAATACTGGGCACCAAATGCATAATAAATACGTGTGTTTAATACCAAGCATTTATTTAACAAAGATTTACCTGGTGCCTTCTTTGAGGCAGGCACTCCGCCAAGCCCTGGGAATACAGCAGTGAATGAGGCTCCATCGCAGCCCTAAACATCTCAGAAAGCTTTTCCCTTTACCACTTTTCCGAGAGGGAAGCTGGTGTCTGAGGAGATTCATTTCCTCAGTTCTTCCCCAGAGAGTCAAGGACAGGCAGTGCCAATTGTATGCAAACACAAAAATCAACCTGCTAACACTGCGAAGGAGTACAGGTTCCAGACCTTGGGCTCAGACCCTGTAGAATGGAAGGTAAAAGGAGAGGATTTCCACACTCGCTGAAATCCTTTCCCCCGAGAATCTGTTTTGCATTATGTATCTGTAGGAGCTAAAAATCAACATTACCCACCTAATCTGTAAGTAGAAGTGAGGCAAAAGACATTTCTGAAAGTCCAGCTTTGGAGAACTGGCAAGTTGCAGGCGGATGCTTATTCAATTTAGATCCCACGAGGGGGAGAGCAAGTGAGACAAACACCCGAGTTTGCCAAATATTTGGAACAAGTCTCTAGTTGAACTGACTGGCTTTCAGGCTGGATCACTTACCCCGCCACGGTGTCTATCTCAAAACAAGCCGGTTTGGTTCTGTTTCTTCCTCAAGCTCATCTATGAATTCAGAGGACAGCTTTGAGGGCTTGCAGGTCTGTCAGCTGATGGCTTATTTCATTTAGGGCAAGCAAGTTCTTGGCATCTGCCAAGAGGAAAGTGGACGGACAACCTGCCTGATGTTTTGATGTGCGTTAGGACTCTTATCTTGTTGCCAAACTGGTATCAAAACACGCGCACAGTGGTTTTGTTTCCTGGGGAAGCAGCTGCTGCACGCTCCCCAGTTGCTCACACATTCCAGAGCGGTTGCAAATCAGTCCTCAGCCATTACAGCCATTTCGGTCTAATTACTAAATGGGGCACAGGAAGTCAATGTGAAACTCCCACACTTCCTCTGACTCTGACCCAGCGATTCTCAATCTTCAGTATCTTTAAAGGGTTCTGCTGCCTGGACCCCCAGCCCAGGATCAGAATCTTTGAGGATGGGTGCTTGGGTGTTCCAGTTCCAGCTGAAGCCTGGCAGAATATGCCACTCCTAAATATGCCACTTTGGCATAATGATTATTTTGAGCTAAAGGCACTTGGAAAACAGCAGGTGCAGGAAGGGTGCTCTGACCCTCCTCCCCTTTTCTTCCTGAAAGCAGGAGAAAACGCCCTTGTGAAAGATGCCCTTCCTGGGCTTCCCTGGTGGTGCAGTGGTTAAGAATCCACCTGCCAATGCAGGGGACACAGGTTCAGTCCCTGGTCTGGGAAGATCCCACA
Organism: Pseudorca crassidens; assembly: GCF_039906515.1. Taxonomy (NCBI): domain Eukaryota; kingdom Metazoa; phylum Chordata; class Mammalia; order Artiodactyla; family Delphinidae; genus Pseudorca; species Pseudorca crassidens. The sequence goes on along the minus strand of NC_090297.1, from coordinate 18,515,411 downwards.
TGCCGTGGAGCAACTAAGCCCGTGGGCCACAACTACTGAGCCTGAGCTCTAGAGCCTGCGAGCCACAACTACTGGAGCCCACGCGCCTAGAGCCCGTGCTCCACAGCAAGAGAAGCCACCGCAATGAGAAGCCCGCGCACTGCAACGAAGAGTAGCCCCCGCTCACCGCAACTAGAGAAAGCCCACGTGCAGCAACAAAGACCCAACACAGCCAGAAAAAAAAAAAAAAAAAAAAAGATACCCTTCCTATACCAAGAGGAAAGAAATGTTCTTATCACCAGAGACGGGTGGCGGGGGCTGGGGAGGGTGTCAAGGCCAAGAGAATTCTGTGCAAACAGACCTTGTCAGAGTAAGTCTGGAACCAAGCAGACCCCTGTGGGCCACCCCCCACCCCTCCCCAAGTATTGATACAAAGGCCCATTCACATCTCCTGCCTCTTGTTTATGGAAAAGCTGAAGTCTCCCAGGCCTCCCTGAGTCACAAAAGAGCAGGCTCAAGCAGCTAATGATTAGGACAACAGAGTCACAGACTCAGTGTCTGATGCACCTTCCTGAGTTGTTTTACAGGTACTGAAACTGCCACCAGAGGGCAAAAGCTAACTGCATGATGACCAGTTAGCTCCATCTTGAGCAGTACTGAAACTATGGCTAGCACAGCTGCAAGAACTGGCCTTAAGAGAATGGGATTAACACTACTGCTCATAATAATCTATATCTTTGTGGGCATCAAAATAATTGTAGCTTGTTCTGCCCATATATGTAAAGGGGCGAGACAACTGTCATCAGGGAGATGCTACATACCCGTGTCGACATCTTCCACTCTAAGGATACAGTGTGCTATGTCAGCATGAAGAAGTTACAGAAGACGGACTTTCACCCATGATCCCATAGAGAGGGAACGATGTTCTGACAAGCGGGGATTTGTGAGCAGCTTTTGGCAGAAAAAAAACTCTTTGCAGGAAAGAGCTCTCTGCAGGAGAGAGCTGTTTATCTTTACACTAATCTTAAACCAGGCATCCCCATGCTCTACTCATCTCCGGCCCTAGTACCCCTTTTAAATCTTTTGATCACACAATAATTTGCCTAGCTTGTTGGTTCTTTCCCTAGATGAGTGAAGTAGACATGAAGAATAAGTAATTAATAGATGACCGGATCTCTTTCCTAGCTTCCCCTTCAGTAATCTCTTGAACAAACCATGTGAACAAAATAGCATCTAAATAAAGATCATGAGTCCCCAAGGACTTATTTTACTTAAAATTCATTTGGCCTTTGGCTTATTTCTAAATAAAGAAAGAAAGATCAGGAGGAGTCGACAAGCCTGCACAGGGGGTTATGGGGACGGCTCTGGCCCCTGATCTCAATGGTTAACTAACATTACTTCCCTGTTTCCTTTTAAAAACTTTCATGGCCGAGCAGAAACTTCAGATGTGATTTTGGAGGATGCTGAGTCCACCTTCTCCCCAGATTGCCGGCATTCAGTTTAAAGGCAACTTTCCTTTCTATCAACACTGATAGAGTATTGATTTTGCAGGCAGTGAAGAGTGGGACCAAATTCAGTAACAACTCTTATCTTCTTTTAGGCTCTCCATATATTTTAGTTACTTTTCCACAGTTGCCTGCCTTTGTTCAATCTAGTAGAAAAGCATTTAGGATTTACCACTTCTTAGGGTCTTCATTTTCCCATGAAGGCTCCGCATCACATAAAACATATTAAATAGACTTGAATGTTTCTACCTTGTTAGTCTGCTTTACATCAATTTAATTCTCAGGTCCAGCTGAAGAGCTTACGAAAGTGGAAGTCAAGTTTTGCCTACCGTGCATCTGATTCCAGTGTCTCCCTCTGGTTGACAGCTCCTGCTCTAAGTTTCTCTAAGGGCAGTCCCCTAGCATGGGGATGTATGTGTGAAGGGGACCCCCTTTGTCCTCCATAATCCTCAAAGGTGGTGATCACACAAACAACTGGAAAAAGTGAGAAACTAGCTCCTGAACACCCAGAGGTACTTAGATTAACTTCGTAAAGTGTTTATCTCACAAGTGGACTCCAGGCTCTACCAGCAAGCTCCCTGCTAGTCCATTAAGCCAAGCTGTCCATTCCTTGGCCCACTGCAGGGGCTGAGCTCCCAGTCCTTCAGGTCAGAAGCTGTGTGAACAGCGAGATGGGAAGCAGTGTTTAGAAGAACAACGAAAACAGGCTCAGACGGGCAACTGGATTGATAATAAGAGGAAATCTGGGACGCTCACCGAAAAAAAATAGTGGGAGATGAGAGCCATCTACTTACATTGGGTTAGCCAAAAAGTTCGCTCAGGTTTTTCCGTAACAACTTACGGAATATATAAGATCATGACAATACCTGTCTCCCAACTAGTCACACCCAGGGCATGAGGAAGAGGCACACAATCCTCAGCTCAGAAGTCGTTGGAGTCGCTAAAGAGAATCGGATGAGATACGAGCCCCCTCAAACTCTCACACCATGTCTGCTCAGCTTGACAATCTCTGAATTCCTGCAGACATCTTGCCTTGTCACTTTCTACTTTGTGTTGCTTTGTACTGTAGCACCTACCACTTTTTTTTTTTTAATTTTTTAAATTTTTGTCTGTGTTGGGTCTTCGTTGCTGCGTGCGGGCTTTCTCTAGTTGCGGCGAGCGGGGGCTACTCTTCGTTGCGGTGCATGGGCTTCTCATTGTGGTGGCTTCTCTTGTTGCAGAGCATGGGCTCTAGGCGCGTGGGCTTCAGTAGTTGTGGCACGCGGGCTCAGTAGTTGTGGCTCACGGGCTCTAGAGCACAGGCTCAGTAGTTGTGGCGCACGGGCTTTGTTGCTCTGTGGCATGTGGGATCTTCCTGGACCAGGGATGGAACCCGTGTCCCCTGCATTGGCAGGCAGATTCTCAACCACTGTGCCACCAGGGAAGCCCCACGTAGCACTTTTAACACATTCCAAATCTACACTATCAGAGTGCTTTCACAAGCATTATTACAATCTTGGTATTAGCTCTACAGGAGAGGTGTTATTACCATTCTACAGATGAAGAAACTAAGGCTCAGAGAGACTTTTTCAAGTCAGCAACAAAGATCTTCTCTCTTAAACATTTTTATTGGAGTTTATCTTGTTACATAAGTAACGTGTGTTAACTGTAGAAAAGGCGGATAAACAAAAAAATAAAATAAAATAAAATAAAACATCTTGCCTCCCAGATAAGCACAGAGATAAGGCTTTCAGAGGATGTCCTTCCAGCCTTTTTTCTATACTGAGAAGCAGTATGGAGTGGTAAGAGCACAGACTCCAAAGCCTGTCCAGAGTCAAATCTCAGCCCTGTGACTTACTGGCATATGACCTTGGCAGGATTTTTAACCTCTCTGTGCTTTAATTTCCTCATCTGTAAAATGGGGATAATACAGTACCTAATAGTTAGTGTAGGGAATTAACTAAGTCAACATCCTTGACGTACTTAGAACAATGCCTGGCACATAGAAAGTCCTTGTTATTGAGCTTTTTTTTTTCTTGTTATAAGAGTGGTAATAAATGGCATATGTTCTTTTGTTATCTGACTTTTTTTTCACTTCTTAAACTCAATATATTGTGAATGTGTTTCTGTGTATATATACATGCCTACATGGTTGTTAACAGTGTTTATGTTGTGATCATCTGTCGTTAATTTCACCAACCCCCCCCCCCCACTGTTGCTTGCAATCTTTTGCTATTACGTGCTGAGTTGAATATCCTTATAGATAAATCTTCACTTCCTTAAATAAATTTTCTTTAAAATAAATTCCCTTTAAATAAATTCCTAGAGGTGAAATTACTAGAGTAAATATATAGGTAAGACTTTTAATGTATGCCCCCAACATCAGGGTAAAAGTGAAGTCTCAGGCTTCCAGCTTTGAGATACTATTCTCCCTCCTTGTTATTTTTATTTTTTATTTTTTTAAATTTATGGCTGTATTGGGTCTCTGTTGCTGCATGCGGATTTTCTCTAGTTGCGGCGAGCGGGGGCTACTCTTCGTTGTGGTGCTCAGGCTTCGCATCGCGGTGGCTTCTCTTGTTGCGGAGCACGGGCTCTAGGCACAGGGCCTTCAGTAGTTGTGGCACATGGGCTTAGTAGTTGTGGCTAGCGGGTTCTAGAGCGCAGGCTCAGTAGTTATGGCGCACGGGCTTAGTTGCTCCACGGCATGTGGAATCTTCCCGGACCAGGGCTCGAACCCGTGTCCCCTGCATTGGCAGGCGGATTCTTAAACACTGTGCCACCAGGGAAGTCCTCCCTCCATGTTATTTATGGCTGCTTCTGTGACATTGGGTCTGTAAGAGGAGTTAGTGAATTTACACAGAAGGGAAGTAGTCTAAAGAATCTGAAAAGGTTTTTTAAAGATGGCATGTTATGTGGCCCCTTTAAGAAATATGCCTGTGAGACAGTTCTTTCTTCAGGGAACATGATGCTAATAAGGTCTACTTACTCAGCACAGTTGACAGCCTCCATAGTCATCGATTTGGCAGTTAATGAGCTACAAACATCTGGAATTTTCCACTGACTCACGTGGCTGATGTTCTCTGGCTGATTGCATAGGTTTGGGAAGAGACTGAGCTTCAACCTTCCATGGCCCAAGAGCTTGTGTTTTGCCACAGCACAAAAGACATAGTGACATAGCTTTAATAGACGATTAACACTTTGGCCTAGTTGACACCATGGTGTGACTACACAAGCACCGAGGAATCTCCACAGCTTCTAATGTGTGGGGAAGTGAAATATCTTCCCCAAGGACAGTCTGATCTCGTGACTCCAGTTCACCATGGCTGAATTTTTATACCGTCTCCTCGCCTTTAATTGATAGATCTTTATTTTATTTTGTTATAAGTGTTACCTTGTGCAATTCAAAGTTATGTCCTTTTGCATATTCCAAATGTACCCCTCATTAGATAATAAGGGGTAAGTACTGACCACTTTACAATGAGCAAGACAGTGTACTAAGCAATTTATATGCATTATCTTATTTAATTCTCAACAGAATCCCCCTAAGGTAAGTAATGTTATTATCCCCATTTAACAGATGAGAAAATTGAGATTCAGAGAGATAGGTTAAAAGATTTTCTCAAAATCACACGCAGAGAACTCACACCTGGGTCAATGAGATACAAAAACCTCTGCTTTTAGCCTGCTACACTGACCTAGTCTTCAGGGTCTGTACTTCTAGAAAATGCTCAGAATACAGCTTGCTCTGGAATGGAAGGTAGCCACCCTTCTGAGTCCAGGCTATCATCAGCCTAGTAAACTTGCACATATATTCTTAACGCCAATTAGAAAGGAAGCAAAGAAAGACTAGACTATAAATATAGTCTCCCATACGTGGGGTTATTTTCAGAGGGATCCTGCCCACAAGGGTATTCCTACAGTGAAAGCGTACTGCTAAGAGGCAGCAGCTGAGGGAGCCTCTGCAGGAGCCAGCCTAAGGAGGAGCACAGCCCACTGCAAAGAAATTACAGCCAGGTGAACTCACGAACAGGAGTTCCTGAAGGACCCCCAAAAGTGCCCAAGAGCAAAAGAGGCAGCTTTTGATATTCATCAAGCCAGGAAAACATGAAGCCATCTGACCAGAGCTCTGATCCAGAAGGAACTTTCCTGCTCTCCTTTACACTTCTTCCTCTGTGACTGAAATCTCAGAGATGTCAAAAGCTATATAGTTAGCAAGCTGCAGAAGGAGAAATAAGGAAGAAGAGAGCATCAACTCTCAACCAAGTTCAGAGTTCTGATTATAACCGGGACTGACCAGTTTTAATTACTGAGTTAAAACTGAGTTTAGGATCGCGCTGCCGGCGTGCAAGATGGCGGTGAAGAAAGACAAGAAGCCTAAGAAGTCAACCTGGAAGTTTAATTTGGACCTTACTCATCCAGTGGAAGGTGGAACTTTTGATTCTGGAAATTTTGGTACCTTCCCTAGTGAATATCTAGGGTTTTCTTCCCTAGTGTGGCATTTTTTCTGTTTTAAAATAGGAACAGTTTCTACGGGAGAAGGTTAAAGTGAATGGAAAAACTGGAAATCTTGGGAATGTCGTTCACATTGAACGCTTCAAGAATAAAATCACAGTTGTTTCTGAGAAAGTTCTCTAAAAGGTATTTGAAATACCTTACCAAGAAATACCTTCGAAAGAACAATCTTCGTGATTGGCTCCGTGTGGTTGCATCTGACAAGGAGACTTATGAACTTCGTTACTTCCAGATTAGTCAAGATGAAGATGGATCCGAGTCTGAGGACTAGATGAAGCCGTCCCTTTCAGCGCTTTGCCTGCTAACAAAACAAATGAAGTATACAAGAGAAACATCTTGAAGTGGACCTTTAGTTTATCCGTGAATAAAAAAAATTACTCTGTATGTTAAGCATTCATCTCTTTGATTTAAGTGTATGCTGTTTATATGATGCTGGATTTCCTTTAATACTTTTTTATAAAAATTTTTGTTGGAGTGTCGTTTATTTACAATGTTTTGTTGGTTTCGGGTATACAGCAAGGTGAATCAGTTATACACATGCACTCCTTTTTTTTTTAAGATTCTTTTCCCATATAGGCCATTACAGAGTATTGAGTAGAGTTCCCTGTGTGATACAGCAGGTTCTTATTAGTTATCTGTTTTATGTATAGTAGGATGTACATGTCAGTCCCAATCTCCCAGTTTATCGCCCCCCACCACCGCCCTTATCCCCTGGTAACCATAAATTTGTTTTCTACATCTGTTACTCTACTTCTGTTTTGTAAATAATTTCATTTGTACTCCTCTGTTGTTGTTGTTTTTAATACTTTCTGTAAGCAGTATTTAAATAGCCTATAGCTAGTGGAATTTCTTCCAGGATTTCTGAAGTGTACTACTTTTACAAATGTCCTTGAGTTAAAGTATATAGTGAAAAAATGAAGCACAATTTTGGGTATAACTTTATATAATAAAATATTTAAATTCTCTTGACAGTCTCAAAAAAAAAATTGAGTTTAAAATTTAAAGTGATCACAGAATTCTATTACCCAAAAGAAAGGATGGTAATATAAAATAACAACTGGTGTAGCACAGACAACATCCAATCAGACATTTGACCAATCAAAATTAGACAGCCAGTAGGGCCATTGGCTAAATGTCAGTCCTGCCTACGAGTAAGCAAAAAGGTCACTTCCCCACGAAAATGGGTGTTTTGACTGGAAAAGAACTATCAACCTGAACAGATTTAAAAGAATAAGTTTATGTACCTAATAACAGACAATCAAATGTATGAAGCAAAAATTGATAGAACTGAAGGGAGAAATAGATATTTCTACAATAATAGTTGGAGACTTCAATATGCCATTCTCATTAAAAGATAGAACAACCAGATGGAATATAAGTAAAGAAATAGAGGACTTGAACAACACAATAAACCAACCAGATCTAACACATATACAGGACACTCTACCCAAGAACAGCACACACATTCTTCTCAAATGCACATGGGACATTCTCCAGTATAAACCATATTTTAGGTCACAAATTAAGTCTAAATATATTTTAAAATATGGATATCATTTAAAGTGTCTTCTCTGACCACAACAGGCTGAAGTCAGAAGTCAATAACAGAAGGAAAACTGGAAAAATCACAAAATTGTGGAAATTAAACAACACACTCTTAAACAATCAGTGGGTCAAATATGTCACAAGGGAAATTAGAAACTACTTAAAACCAAATGAAAATGAGAGCACAACATCCCGAAACTTTTGCAATGCAGCAAAAACAGTGCTAAGGGAGAAATGTGTACGTATAAACACACTAAAAACAAGAAATATCTCAAATCAACAATCTAGCTTTACTACTTAAGGAACTAGAAAAAGAACAAACTAAGCTCAAAGGTAGCAGAAGAAAGGCAATAATAAAGAGTCAAACAGAGATAAATAAAATAGAGAATAGAAAAACAACAGAGAAAATCAACAAAAGTTGGTTCTTTAAAAAGAAGTTCAACAAAATTGACAAATTAGCGATATTGACTAAGAAAAAAAGAGAGGATTCAAATTACTCAAAATCCGGAATGAAAGTTGAGACATTACTACCAATTCTACAAAAATAAAAAGATTATGAGAGCACTATGAACAACTGTACTCCAACAAATTGGATAACCTAGATGAAATGGAAGCATTTCTAGAAACATATAACCTACCAAGACTGAGTCAAAAAACAATGGAAAATCTGACTGGACCTATAATTAGTAAGGAGATTAAATCAGTAATCAAAATCTGACAAAGAAAAAGCTTTGGCCTAATGGCTTCACTGGTGGATTCTACCAACATTTAAGAAGAACTAACACCAATCCTTCTCAAAATTTTCCCAAAAATTGAAGAGGAGGGAACATTTCCTAACTCATTTTATAACACTCTGCTACCAAAGCCAACAAAGACACGACAAGAAAACAAAACTACAGGGCTTCCCTGGTGGCGCAGTGGTTGAGACTCCGCCTGCCGATGCAGGGGACGCGGGTTCGTGCCCCGGTCCGGGAAGATCCCACATGCCGCGGAATGGCCAGGCCCGTGAGCCATGGCCGCTGGGCCTGCGTGTCCAGAGCCTGTGCTCCACAACGGGAGAGGCCACAACAGTGAGAGGCCCGTGTACCGCAAAGAAAAAAAAAGAAAAAGAAAACTACAGACCAATATCCCTTATGAATATTAATACAAAAACTCTCAACAAAATACTATCAAACTGAATTCAACAGCATAGTAAAGGGATTATACACCATGATCAAATGGAATTCATTCCTGATATGCAAGAATGGTTCAACATACAGAAAATTGATCAATGTAATACACCACTTAAATAGAATGAAGGTAAAAACCACATGATCATTTCAACTAATGCAGAAAAAGCATTTGACAAAATAAAACACTCAAAAAGCTAGGAATAGAAAGAAACTACCTCAACATAATAAAAGTCATGTATGAAAAACCCACAGCAGACATCATGCTCAATGGTGAAAGAGTGAAAGCTTTTCCTCTAAGAACAGGAGCAAGGCAAGGATGCTCAGTTTTGCCATTTCTATTAAACATAGTCCCGGAGTCCTATACAGTGCAATTAAGCAAGAAAAAGAAATAAAAGTCATCCATATTGGAAAAGAAGTAAAATTATCTATTTGCAGATGATATGATTTTATATGTAGAAAACCCTAAAATTCCACCAAAATCAATTAGAACTAATAAACAAATTTGACAAAGTAGCATAATAAAAAGTCAGCACCCCCAAATCAGTTGCATTTCTATAAACTAACAATGAACAATATGAAAAGGAAATTAAGAAAACAACTCCATTTATAATAGTATCAAAAAGAATAAAATACTTAGTAATTAATTTAACCAAGGAGGTGAAAGTCTTGTTCAATGAAAACTAAAATAAAAAATTTTTAAACGCTAGAAGAAATTAAAGAAGACATAAATAAGTGGAAAGTCACCAATGTTCATGGATTGGAAGACTTAATATTGTTAAGATGTCAATACTACTCAGTGATCTATACACTCAATGCAATCCCTATCAGTAACCCAATGACATTTGTTTTCAGATAGAAAAATCCATCCTAAAATTCATATGGGTCCCAAGGGACCCTGAATAGCCAAAAGAAGCTTGAAAACAGAAGAAGAAAGTTGGAGTCTCACACTTTCTGATCTCAATACTTACTGCAAAGCTACAGTAATCAAAACAATGGGAAACTGGCATAAACATAGACACACAGATCCATGGAATAGAATAAAGAGCCTAGAAATAAACCCTCACATATATGGTCACGTGATTTCCAACAAGGGTGCCAAGACCATTCAGTGGAGAGAGGACAGTCTTTTCAACAAATGTGCTAGGAAAACTGAATATTCACAAGCAAAAGTATGAAGTTGGACTCTCATTTTTTTTTTTAAAAGAATCTCACTCTTTTTTTTTTTTAATATCCTCAAGGTATTTATTTATTTATTTATTTATTTATTTATTTATTTATTTATTTTTGACTGAGTTGGGTCTTCTTTGTTGTGCATGGGCTTTCTCTAGTTGCAGTAAGCGGGGCTACTCTTCGTTGCAGTGCATGGGCTTCTCATTGTGGTGGCTTCTCTTGTTGCAGAGCCCCGGCTCTAGGTGCGCAGGCTTCAGCAGTTGTGGCTCAGGGGCTCTAGAGCACAGGCTCAGTAGTTGTGGCGCACAGGCTTAGTTGTTCCGCGGCATGTGGGATCTTCCCGGACCAGGGCTCGAACCTGTGTCCTCTTCATTGGCAGGCGGATTCTTAACCACTGTGCCACCAGGGAAGTCCCTGGACTCTCATTTTATCCCATATACAAAATAATAACCCCAGGGCTTCCCTGGTGGCGCAGTGGTTGAGGGTCCGCCTGACAGGGCTTCCCTGGTGGCGCAGTGGTTGAGAGTCCGCCTACCGATGCAGGGGACACGGGTTCGTGCCCCGGTCCGGGAAGATCCCACATGCCGCGGAGCGGCTGGGCCCGTGAGCCATGGCCGCTGAGCCTGCACGTCGGGAGCCTGTGCTCCGCAACGGGAGAGGCTACAACAGTGAGAGGCCCGCGTACCGCAAAAAGAAAAAAAAAACACAAAAAAACCCAAATGCATCAAAGACCTAAACATAGGAGCTAAAACTCTTAAGGAAACATGACACAAGATTTAGATTTGTCAGTGATGTGTTGGATTATGACACCAAAGACACAGACAACAAAAGAAAAGTTGAGCAAATTGGACTTCATGAAAACTAAAAACTTTTGTGCCTCAAAGGACACTATCAACAGAGTGAAATGGCAACCTATGGAATGGGAGAAAATATTTGCACATCATATATCTGATAAGAGATTAATATCCAGAATATATAAAAAAACTCCTAGAAACCAACAACGACAAAATGACCCAATTCAAAAATGGGCAAAGAAGTTGAATAGATATTTCTCCAGAGAAGATATACAGATTGCCAATAAGTATATGAAAAAGATGGTCTACATCACAAATCATTAGGGAATTGCAAGACAAAACCACAATGAGATACCTCTTCACAACCATTAGGATGGCTATTATAAAAACAAAAACAGAAAAGCAAAAAATAATAAGTGTTGGTGAGGATGCAGAGATATTGAAACCCCTGTGCATTGCTGGTAGGAATGCAAATTGGCATGGCCACTGTGGAAAAGAGTATGATGGCTCCTAAAATAATTAAAAATATAATTACCGTACGGTTCATCAATTCCACTTCTGGGTACATACCCAAAAGAATTTAAAGTGGGGTCTCAGGAACTTCGCTGGCGGTCCAGTGGTTAAGACTCCTCGCTTCCACTGCACCGGGTGCAGGTTCGATCCCTGGTCAGGGAGCTAAGATCCCACATGCCCGTGGCATGGCCAAAAAACAGATTATTTTTTACACCCCTGTTCACAGCAACATTATTCAAAATAGCTAAAACATGGAAGCAACTCACGTGTCTATTGATGTGTGAATGGGTAAGCAAAATGTGGCATATACATACGATAACACTATTCCACCTTAAAAGGGCAGGAAATTTTGACAGATGCCACAACATGGTTGAAACTTGAAGATATTATGCTAAGTGAAATAAGCTAATCACCGAAAGATAAATACTGTATGATTCCACTTATATGAAGTTCCTTGAGTAGTCAAACTCATAGAGACAGAAAGTACAATGGTGCTTACCAGGGGCTGGGAAGAGGGAGAATGGGGAATTATTGTTTAATGAGTATAGAGTTTCACATGATCTTGTGAACTATACTTCAATAAAAACAAACAAACAAAAAGTGCATATAGAGTTTCAGTTTTGCAAGATGAAAATGTGCTGGAGATGCTGATGGTAGCACAACTATATGAATGGACTTAATCACTGAACTACACACCTAAAAATGGTTAAGTTGGTAAATTTTAAGGTATGTGAATTTTACCACAGTAAAAAAAAAAAAAAAGAAGAAGCAAAAAAGTAAAATAAAGATACTTCCTTATAGCATGGATCTTCTTTTTCAACATACTATGATACTGAGACCTATCCCTGACATATGGGGTCTGGGGCAAGGGTGCAGACGGAGACCCACATATCGTTTGTGTAATTATTTAAATGGGACAAACTAAAAATCATTTAAATAAAAGATGTCCTATCTTAGTACCTTGTCAAATTTACATTCGTAACGACAAAATCAACCACAGACCTTCCTGTCATTTGGATGCGATTGCCCTATGATTCAAGATCACAGGGCAAGAGATTTGGAAAGCGTTTCCCTGGGGCCTGAACAGTGTTAATCATTAAGAGTGGATGTTGAGGGTTGTCTTGTACCAGCACTGGATGCCGGAAGTGCCCATGTGTTCTTGCCATGCAAAGCAACCCGTATGAGCAGACAGTCCTGGAACTCCGATGACTGGCAAAATTAGGTTTATTTAGATAGTCCGGTTTTCATTCCTGTGTTCATTCATTTTGAGATAGGATGATAATCACCTGTTCATGTATTTCATTCTTAACAATTCATTTTGTAATTTGATTTTGAGCTTTCATTTTTTTCTCTTATTCAATAAATAAGAAAGAAGCTTAGGGTCTTCCCATGATTGCGATAAGGAGTCAGCCCGTCATTTCAATGCTGGATGTGGGGAAGGATCCACTTCCAAAGTCACTCACCTGGCTGTCCACAGGCCTCAGGTTCTTCCTGGCTGTTGGCTGAAAACTTCGTTTCCTTGCCACGGGAGCTTCTCCGCAGGACAGCACACCGTACGGCAATATTTTCCTTCAGGGTGAGTTGAAGTGGGAGAGCAAGCAAGATGGAAGTCACAGTCTTTTTCAACCTAATCTCAGAAGTAACATCCCACCGCTGTTTTCATATTGTGGTAAAATATACATAACATAAAATTGACCAACTTAACCACTTTTAGGTGTACAGTTCAGTGGCATTAAGTGCATTCACACTGGTGTGAAACCATCACCACTACCCATCTACAGAACTTTTTCATCTTCCCAAACTGAAACTCTGTTCTCATTAATCACCAACTCCCCATGTTCCCCTCCTCCCAGCCCCTGATAACCGCCATTCAGGTTTCTGTCTCTATGATTTTGACGACTCTCGGTACCTCATTGAAGTGGAATCATATATTTTCCCTCTGTGTCCAGCTTATTTCACTTAGCATAACATCATCAAGGTTCATCCATGTGGTAATATGTATTAGAATTTCCATTCTTTTTTAAGACAGTAATATTCCACTGGTAAGGATAAACCACATTTTCTCTATGCATTCTCCTGTAGATGGACATTTGGATTATTTCTACCTTTTGGCTATTGTGAATAATGCTACTATGAGCATGGGTGTAACAACTATCTGTTCAAGTCCCTGCTTTCAACTATTGTTTTGTAGCCACAAGTGGAATTGATGAACCGTATGGTAATTATATTTAAAGAATTTTCAGGAACCACTATTCTGTTTTCCATAGCAGCTGCACAGTTTTATACTCTCATCAGCACTACACAAGTGTGCCAATTTCTCCACACCGTTGCCAACACTTGTTATTTTCTGGGTTTTTTTGCTTTTGTTTTATATTAACCATCCTAATGGTTGTGAAAGGGTATCTCATTGTGGTTTTGTCTTGCAATTCCCTAATGGTCTGTGATGTAGACCATCTTTTTCATATACTTATTGGCAATCTGTGTATCTTCTCTGGAGAAATATCTATTCAACTTCTTTGCCCATTTTTGAATTGGGTCATTTTGTCATTGTTGATTTTTAGGAGTTCTTTATATATTCTGGATATTAATCTCTTATCAGATATATGATGTGCAAATATTTTCTCCCATTCGATAGGTTGCCATTTCACTCTGTTGATAGTGTCCTTTGAGGCACAAAATTTTTAGTTTTCATGAAGTCCAGTTTGCTTATTTTTTCTTCTGTTGTCTGTGTCTTTGGTGTCATAATCCAACACGTCTTTGCCAAATCTGACATGGTGAAGCTCTTGTTGCATGTTTCCTTAAGAGTTTTAGCTCTTATGTTTAGGTCTTTGATGCATTTTGGGGTTATTTTATGTATATGGTATAAAATGAGAGTCCAACTTGATACTTTTGCTTGTGGATATTCAGTTTTCCTAGCACATTTGTTGAAAAGACTGTCCTCTCTCCACTGAATGGTCTTGGCACCCTTGTTGGAAATCACGTGACCATATATGTGAGGGTTTATTTCTAGGCTCTTTATTCTATTCCATGGATCTGTGTGTCTATGTTTATGCCAGTTTCCCATTGTTTTGATTACTGTAGCTTTGTAGTAAGTATTGAAATCAGAAAGTGTGAGATATCCAACTTTGTTCTTCCATTTTCAGGATTGTTTTGGCTACTCAGGGTCCCTAACATCTCACCACTTTTGCTATATTCTGTTTATTGGAAACTAGTCACTGAGTCCAGCCCACAGTCAAGAGGAGGAAGGGATGTAAATACAGTTGTCTCTCAGTATATGCAGGGGTTTGGTCCCAGGACCCCCTCAGATACCAAAATCTGTGGATGTTCAACTTCCTTGTATAAAATGGCATAGTAGTTGCTTATAACCGAGGCACACCCTCCCATATACTTTAAATCACCTCTAGATTACTTATAACACCTAATACAATGTAAATATTATGTAAATAGTTGTAAACACAATGTAAATGCTATGTAAATAGTTGCCTGCTTGTGGCAAATTTAAGTTTTCCTTTTTGAAACTTTCTGGAATTTTTTCCCCCTGGAATATTTTCAATCTGTGGTTGACTGAATCTAGGGGTGCAGAACCCATGGATACAGAGGGCTGACGGTACCAGGATGCAGGGGTTACTGGGAGCCATTTTAGGGGCTGCCTACCAGAAGAGCTAACATTTACTGAGGATTTAATATACTAAGCCACGTATATGTACATACACTCATTTAATCCTGACAATAACCCTGGAAATCTTTAACTATGATTAGACCTAGTTTGTACCGGAAGGCATTGAGGTTTAAACAGATTAAACTGTTTACCTATGGCCCCACAGCTACAAAATGATGGGGTTGAGGTTCAAACCCAGCCTGTCTGATTCCAAAGCTGTTGTTTTTAGCTGTTGTACTATCCATGCACACTTGGCTGTTTCAATAGCTCAGGTGAATGTAAAATGTTATCGGTTATAATTTAGAGCTTAAAATTGCCAAAAGTCTCAGATGACTGTTCATGAGCAGAAGAATGAGCTCTTTCACCTGCATTTAGCACTCGTCAAATGAATCCTATTTTGGTTCAATGTCAACTTGTTAAGGAAGTTCGCTACTCACTGTGGAAAATGAGTGACAAGCCCACTAACACAAACATGTTGAAGAATTTCCCTTCTTGCTACACTGGAAATGGTATAGGCTCTCCAGACTTCTTCTTTTCTTTTCTTTTTTTTTTTTTTAACTTTTTTTTTTAAATTATTTTTTATTTATTTTTTTGGCTGCGTTGGGTCTTCGTTGCTGCACACGGGCTTTCTCTAGTTGTGGCAAGCAGGGACCACTCTTCGTTGCCGTGCATGGGCCTATTGTGGTGGCTTCTCTTGTTGCAGAGCACAGACTCTAGGCACGCGGGCTCAGTAGTTGTGGCTCGCGGGCTCTCTAGCACAGGCTCAGCAGTTGTGGCACACGGGCTTAGTTGCTCTGCGGCATGTGGGATCTTCCCGGACCAGGGCTC
Source organism: Pseudorca crassidens (assembly GCF_039906515.1). NCBI lineage: Eukaryota > Metazoa > Chordata > Mammalia > Artiodactyla > Delphinidae > Pseudorca > Pseudorca crassidens. Next base: position 18,499,756 of record NC_090297.1, on the reverse strand, counting down.
GAACCCATGTCCCTTGCATTGGCAGGCGGATTCTTAACCACTGAGCCACCAGGGAAGCCCTCTTTTTTTTTCTAATATTTATTTATTTGGTTGCAGCACATCTTAGTTGCAGAAGGCAGGCTCCTTAGTTGTGGCATGGGAACTCTTAGTTGCGGCATGCATGTGGGATCTAGTTCCCTGACCAGGGATCGAACCAGGCCCCCCTGCATTGGGAGCGCAGAGTCTTATCCACTGTGCCACTGGGGAAGTCCCAGTTCTCACGACTTCTATAAGAAGAACCTCAGCTTGAGGGAAGCTTTTGGACCTAACTTCATGGGCAGCTCATAACATCAAATCTCTTGAACTTCCCCAGAGTTTCTGGATCAGGTCACACACAAGAGAACTTTGAAAAAACAGGTTTCCACAGAACCTCTGGGCCTGAGAGGGTTCTGCTTTCAAATAACTTCTCCCCCACCTCCTCCCCAGTCAGATTCTGCTGCTTGTGAACGGAAGGTCCTCTTCCTACCCTGAGGAATGTGTCCGGGAAAGTCTGCTGGAGCCATAAAGCCTCTCTGCTTCTCTTTCTTCCCCTTCTGTTGAGACCGCATCTGCAAACTCTCAGTGAGAAAATGATACGTTGAGTTTTAAAGCCCAGGATAGAAAGTGTGGTTTAGAAGTGTTTCAGGAACACTGAGATTTTTTTTTATGTGTTTTTGAAAGGTGTTCTTGTTTTCATTACACTGTAATGAGCAGATATAATTGCCTTAGCCCTTCAGCTTAAACAAGGAATCCACTCCCTCCATCCACTCTTTTTTCCTGAGCTCCAATTCGGTCCTTGGAGCTGGATTGGATCCTTTGTGGGTGCAGCGATGAATGAGACATGGATCTTGCCTTTAAGGCATTTTGACAAGAGTCAGAAATGAGAGCAACTGTGTACACTGTACAGCAGAGCAAGCCAAGTGTTCTGAGGGAGCTACAAAGAACTATAAATAAGTTTCTTCACGTTTTGCATACAGCACTACTTTCCCTTACTTAGAGAAGCACTTTCCCTTACTTTCACAAGCTCTCCTTGAGAAGCACTTTCCCTTACTTTCACAAGCTCTCCTTGAGTTCCGCCCCACCCCACTGGGTCAACACAATGTTAAGAGCACAAGCTCTGGAGTTGGACAGCCTGGTTTTGAATCCCAGCCCTGCCACTCAGATGATGCACAGCCTTGGGCAAGTATCTTAATGTCTCTGGGTCAGGTTCCTCACTGGGAAAATGGAGATGATAATCTGTATCTCACTGGGTGGTTGTGAGGATTAAGGGAAGTGGTGTTTAACGGGCTCAAAGCCCAGGAGGTACAGAGCATTTAATAACATTAGCAGTTACAGCATTTCCCTTCCATAAATGAGGAGCCTGAGGTTTAGCTGACTTGGGCAAACTGACTTGCCCAGAATCATTCAGCTAGTAGCCAGTGGACCAGGGCTTGAACCCAAGAATTCTCACACCAAGTCCAATGCTCTTTCTGTTGTTCAGCAGCCTGAAAGCTATGGGAGTTCAGAACTTGACCCCAGGTCTGGGAAAAGGGGTTGGGGGTGGGGGCAATGGAAATTCAGGGAGGTTTCCTAAGACAGCATGGAATGGAGATTGTCCTTGAGTTCCCGTATCAGAAAACCTTCATCTAAAGATAAATTCGGTAAGATACATGCACCCCAATGTTCACATCAGCACTATTTACAATAGCCAAGACATGGAAGCAACCTAAATGTCCATCAAGAGATGAATGGATAAAGAAGATGTGGTACATATATGCAATGGAATACTACTGAGTCATTAAAAATAGTGAAATAATGCCATTTGTGGCAACATGGATGGACCTAGAGATTATCATACTAAGTGAAGTAAGTCAGACAGAGAAAGACAACTATCATATGATATCACTTACATGTGGAATCTAAAAAAAAAAAAAAAAAGATACAAATGAACTTATTTACAAAACAGAAATAGACCCACAGACATAGAAAACAAATTTATGGCTACCAAAGGGGAAAGGGGTGGAGGAGGGATCAATTAGGAGGTTGGAATTAACATATACACACCACTATAAATAAAATAGATAACCAACAAGGACCTACTCTATAGCACAGGGAACTGTACTCAATATTTTGTAATCGCCTATAAGGGAAAAGAATCTGTAAAAGAATATATGTATATCTATATCTATCATCTATCTATCTATCTATCTATCTATCTATCTATCTATCTATCTATCTATATACATAACTGAATCACTTGGCTGTACACCTGAAACTAACACAACATTGTAAACCAACTATACTTCAATAAAATAAAAAATAAAGTAAAGATTTCTTCCAACAACAACTCAGGTTGACAGTGTATCCTCTTAGATGTATTAGTGTAATTTCTTTCTTCATGTCGTACATTCAATTACTTTTCATGGCTCCCTCCTCTGTGTTTTCAAACACACAGTGCACACTTCTATTATAGCACTCATTGGAGAGTATTTGGGTTACCTGTGGTTCTAGTTACTATTGTTGCCTAATAAGTCACCCCAGAGCTTAATGGTTTAAAGCAACAGCAATGGTTTTATTATCTCTCCAAGTTTCTGTGGGTCCAGCATACAAGAAGGATCGGCTGGGCAGACTGACTTCGGTCTCTCATGTGGTTGCTGGTGGCAGATGGTGGATGAAGCCGACTGGGCATCTCTCTGTCTTCATGGTCTCTCACAGCCTCTCCTTGTGGTCTCTTCACATGGGTGAGTTTGGGCTTCCACACAGCATGGCAACCGCAGGGCTGTCAGATCCTTTACATGGTAACTGAAGTCTTCAAGAGCGAGGGTTCCCAGCCTTGAAAGTCACATAGCATCACTTCTGGCATACTCTTTCAGTTAAAATAATCATGAAAGTCTTCCTAATTTCAAGAGGAGGTGACATAAACCTCACCTCTCAATGGGAGAAGTCGTACAGATGGCAGGCTTTGTTTAGGTCGTCTCTGGATAATGCAGTCTGCCAGTCTTGCATTTGTGTCCACCTTCCATGCTAGAACACTTGTGCATTCATTCGCTCATGCAGTCATTTGTTCACTCATCAAACATTTGTTGAGTGCCTACTATGTGTCAAGCACTAAGCCGGTCCCTTTATATAGATTATTTCATCTAATCTTCGTGTCAGCCCTTTGAAGCCAGTGCATTATCCCATTTAACAAGTGAGGAAACTAAAGCTCAGAATGGTGCAGTGATTTGCCCGAGGCCACACAAATAATGGAGAAGCAGTGATTTTAACCCAGAGCTGCCTATTCCAGAGCCTATGCCCATTCCTCACACCAGGCTACACTCCCAGCTTCAACATAACCTGGTCACCTGTAGGGCCTTTCGATCTGATCTGCACCTTGGTGAGTCTCCTTGCCCTCCATTCCCCCAGGGTAGGTCACTGGCTGGGAAAAGGAATGAGGAAGACACTGCCTGGGACCAGTGGGAAGAAACCCCAAGCCCTGGGCCAGCCATGGGCCTTGCATTTGTGGTTCCAGAGGTTCTGGCTGCACAGTGCATGACTGGGATTCATGCCCTTATTGATTCACCTATTCACACATGGCAAATAAGGTTTATTTCAGTGCCAACTCCAGTGGACAGTGGCAGCCTGTAGTGCTGCATTGTGGAGGATTGTGTGTAGCACTGGGCTCAGCAGGAATAAGGGCCTCTATCAACTAGTCATGTCTACCATGGACATGCAACTGGGAGTTGCAACTCAACTCTCGGCCCTTGCATCCACCTTCCCAATATTATAAAGTTACATCTCTTTTCTTATGGGAGGATACTAGGATGCAAGCACCATGAGGGTAAGGACTTCGTTTTGTTTACTGCTGTGATCCCAGCACCTAGAACAGGGCCCAATGGGAATTAGGATCTCTATAAACATTCATTGAATAAAAGAGATAGTTATGACATAGAAGTTAAATGGGTTGATTCCATGGATTTGAATTTCAGCTCTGCCCCTTGCTGGCTGGATAACATTGGGTAAGTCATTTTATTTAACCTTTCTGAGGTTCAGCTACTTCATTCACTCATTTGTTCATTCAATAAATATCAGTTGAACACCTAGTATGTACCAAACACCGTTCTAGGCATTGGAGATGTAGAAGTGACCAAAATAGACATAGATCCCTGCCCTCGTGGAGTTTATATTTTAGGAAAGAGAAACAGACAAATGAACAAATAAGTGAAATATAGAGATTTATAGAAAGGACTTTTGGATAAATACAAGTTTCTGGCTTTCAGACCATAATGCTGAACTGGATTAAAATGCAAAGAAAAAAAGCAAGTCAGAGTATCCAAGAACAATGAGAGAATATCAAAAGTTATAAGCTATGCTTACTTGGACTACCAGAAGGAGAAGAAAGAAAGAATGGAGTAGAAGAAATATTTGAAATATTAATGGCTGGTAACTTTCCAAAATTAATAACAAGCACTGAACCACAGATCCAAGAAGCACAGAAATCTTATCCAATGAGGTAAATACCCCCAAATGCACAGCTAGACATATCATATTCAAAATGCAGAAAACCAAAGACAAAGAGAAAATCTTGAAAGGTGTCAGGAAGTTGGGGATAGTGGGATAGAAAGAATACCTTATCTATAGAGGAACAAAGATAATAATTACACCAGACCTCTCATCCCAAACCAGGAAAGTGAGAAGAGAGTGGAGTGAATAATTTAGTGTGTTGAGAGAAAAAAGCCCATGAACCTAGAATTCTATCCAGCAAAATTATCCTTCGAAAGTAAATGAGAAATGAAGACTCTCAGACAAACAAGAACTGAGGGAATTAATTGCTAGCAGATTTTCTCTGCAAGAAATTTTGAAAGAAGTTATTCAAAAAGAAGTAAAATATAGGTCAGAAACTTGGATGCACATAAAGAAGAGCAATGTAAAAGGAATGAATGAAGAACTCTTCGAGAACTGAGTAGGCATTCAACATCACTTTGAACGTTGGAATAAATGAATGAGTGAGTAATAGTAAATGTCAGCCTTTTAAATAAAGTGTTTGGTGATATTTCAAAAACTATATAGTGGGTGTCAGATGATAAGTGTTTGTTTGTTTTGGCTGTGTTGGGTCTTTGTTGCTGCACGTGGGCTTTCTCTAGTTGCAGCAAGTGGGGGCTACTCTTCGTTGCTGTGTGCGGGCTTCTCATTGCGGTGGCTTCCCTTGTTGCGGAGCATGGGCTCTAGGTGCTCGGGTTTCGGTAGTTGCAGCACACTGGCTCAGTGGTTGCGGCACACAAGGCCTAGGGTTTGCAGGCTTCAGTAGTTGTGGCACACAGGCTCTGGAGTGCAGGCTCAGTAGCTGTGGCACACGGGCTTAGTTGCTCTGCAGCATGTGGGATCTTCCCGGACCAGGGATCGAACCCGTGTCCCCTGCATTGGCAGACAGATTCTTAGCCAATGCGCCACCAGGGAAGTCCTTGATAAGTGCTTTGAAGAAACATAAATCGAAGCAGGAGGACAGGAAATCATGAAGTAAAGTAGAAGATTTGCCTCCTGGCCTATAAGACCCTTTGAAGATTTTAATCCAGGGCACAAAGGATGGTAGACCTCAACTCAGCCAAATCACTTGGACCTCCTTCTAACTCCTTCCTAGGAAAGACTATGTTATATTTCCATATGTAATGTAATATGGATATATGATCTTTATTGCTAAGACTTGTGAAGATTTTCTCACAAATGAAAAAGTGTTTGTTGAAAAGTTTAGTTCTATGCCTTGACTCCTTCCAGGCCTACCCAAATCCTTTCCCCTATAGATCTTCCCTGCTAGGTCACAAGTCCCGCTTCTCAATCTGTTGGGTTTTTTTTTTTTTTTTTAATTTATTTATTTATTGGCTGCATTGGGTCTTGGTTGCTGTGCGCGGGCTTTCTCTAGTTGCAGTGAGCGGGGGCTACTCTTTGTTGCGGTGCACGGGCTTCTCATTGCGGTGGCTTCTCTTGTTGTGGAGCACAGGCTCTAGGCGTGTGGGCTTCAGCAGTTGTGGCACGGGAGCTCAGTAGTTGTGGCTCGTCGGCTCTAGAGCGCAGGCTCAGTAGTTGTGGCGCACGGGCTTAGTTGCTCCGCGGCATGTGGGCTCTTCCCGGACCAGGGCTCGAACCCGTGTCCCCTGCATTGGCAGGTGGATTCTTAATCACTGCACCACCAGGCAAGTCCCCTCAATCTGTTTTTGTTTTTGTTTTCTTGAATGGTTATATCTGTCAATTAGCTGGTAGGTATTTATTTGTCTGCTTATGTGTCTAGAACTGTGCACGGTGAGGGTTCAATACCTGGGGGTTGTTTTTATTTTCCTTTCATTTATCCAATGCATGTTTACTAAGTACCTACTGAAAATCAGAGCTGGGCGGTCCACCCCATCCTCTAATTTTACAGGAGAAGCATCTAAGGCTCAGACTTGTTCAAGATCACACAGCCAGGATGAGGCAGAGCTAGAACTTGAACCCCAATCCAGTCCTGCCTCCACCGTTGCTTCCTCAACCATTCAGGTATTCCCCACAACCCCTTGCTTGTGGACTGTCTCCTATGTCCTCTCATGGGTCCTGAAAGCTATTGGAAAATTATTCATGACACTTGTTAAAGATGGTAAGAAAGGCTTTATTCAAGGGCTGGGGGTAGGGGAGCATTATGATGAGTGTAGGGACCACTGCAATGGTTTTTGGCAGCGGGAGAGAGATCGGACTCAGCTCTGAATACAGCACGGGCACGTGGGGATTTCTAGCCAAGGGGCAGGGTGGGTGTGAGTGGATGGAAAATTACTAAGAGGCAACATCAGGAGTAAGGGGTGTGAGGGGTGGGTTTCTGGCTAAACTGCCCTAACAGGATTCCTGCTGAAGGCCGGCCAGGGCGATCAGACATCACCTTGGGGCTGGTGGAGGCTGAGGAAGCCAATTAGATATGGAGGGAGATCAGACATGGAGGATGGGGGATTCTAACTAAACCAACCTCACAGAATTCTTGCTAAAATTGGACAGCGCAGAGATGAACATGAAAGTCCAAAAGTTGAAGCCTGATTGAAAAGTTCAGGGGAGGCTGAGTAGAATTTGGTCGAGGAGAGAATCTTTATTGCTATTCAGACTACGATTAAAAAACGTGAAATAGTCCAGTCAACTTTCTTTTCTCGGAAGGTTCAAGATAAACCTATCGACAGCTTCTTGAGCCAACTCTGAGTCAGGAGTGTCCAGCCAGTTGGACACTTTGGAATCTGCCCAGAGTGGAAACCACCTTTGCTGACCCTAAGATTGCTTAATCACCGGGCCCAGCCAGTCAGGCATCAGGAAGGGCCTCCCTCTGACCCACTTCCCTTGACCCTGCATGGAGGCCTTGGGCGCTGCCTCCTCTTTGTTTAAAGAAGGGTCCTTCCTGCTCCTCCCCTGCCTTCGGGCTCATTTTGTCCTCAGCCTTAACTCTCTTTGCCCTCTCTGCATTTCTCTGAATTGGGAAGTGAAAAGAGGGTTCTCTGCCCTCCCCACTCCTCCAGGACATCGCCCGCTACTCAAACCGCCCCCACCCCACCCAGGCTGCGTTCTCCTGTTCCCTGTTCCCTATGTCTTGCTGATCACATGTGCCTTTTGGACTCCTCCACAGACCCAAGCACAGTTCTAGACACAGAAGTAGGCAAATAAATACCTACCAGCTATTTGACAGATGTAACCATTCAAGAAAAAAACAAAACCAAAAACAGATTGAGAAGTGGGATTTGTGACCTAGCAGGGAAGATCCATAGGGGAAAGGATTTGGTTAGGCCTGGAGGAAGGAGTCAAGATCAGACAGAGAAGCAGGAGGGAGAGGACACTACAGGCTGGGATGACAGCATAACCAAAGACGCAGAGGCAGTGATATGCAGGCAGGTCAGAATTCCAGACCCGGACAGGAGGCCCTCTAACAAGTGTTTGCAAATTTCAGTTTGTGGGTGATTAAAAATTATGTTTTTGGCTACAAATAACATTTTAAAGAATAAAACAGAGTAGATTTGAAGAGAATAAAGAGGATTATTACTGTTACATGAAATTGATGCTGTAATTTTATTCATAGCATGTAAATGTTATTATTATTATTTTTAGATAGTTGGTTATTTAAGTAATTAAATTGCTATTTAAGTACAATTTTCCTTTTTTACTAATGCTTGCCACAAAAGCTAATGGAAAACTTGGAATATCTCAAAGACTTAGATATCAAATCTCAAACTGTCCAACAAAGAAATAATGACGTTTTGACCAGCAAACTCCATCACAGAGCGTGTGAAGGAAATATTGATATGGTAATCACTTGGCTCTGTATTTCAAATAATTCAGAGAGGATGAGCACACTATGCATGTTCAACAACCTCACCTGACGTTAGCATAGCCTCAGCTCCACACAGCTCATAATTCATATGCTCTTCGCCAGAGCAGGAAGCAAAGGTCCTGAGAGAAGTGATGAAATCAATTTAAGATGGTCTTGCATGATTCACTTTGATTTCCCTTGGAAAGACCCACAAAACTAAAGGATATGGGGGAGGGGGAGGAAGGACAGCTGGGTCAATGTCGTATTGTGTCCTGGATGTTCATCTTTCTTTTTAAATTAATTTTTATCGGAGTATAGTTGATTTACAATGTTGTGTTACTTTCTGCTGTACAGCAAAGTGCATCAGTTACGCATACACATATATCCACTAGTTTTTAGAGTCTCTTCCCACGTAGGTCATTACAGAGTATTGTGAAGAGTTCCCTGTGCTGACAAAGTGAGACAGTGGCATGGACATATATACACTACCAAATGTAAGATAGATAGCTAGTGGGAAGCAGCCGCATAGCACAGGGAGATCAGCTCGGTGCTTTGTGACCGCCTAGAGGGGTGGGATAGGGAGGGTGGGAGGGAGACGCAAGAGGGAGGAGATATGGGGATATATGTATACGTATAGCTGATTCACTTTGTTATACAGCAGAAACTAACACACCATTGTAAAGCAATTATACTCCAATAAAGATGTTTTTTAAAAAAGCTCAATAAATAAAAGTTATTCCATAAGAAAAAAAGAGTTCCCCGTGATGTACACTAGGTCCTTATGAGTTATCTATTTTATATATAGTAGTGTGTATATGTTGATCCCAATCTCCCAATTTATCCCTTCCCCCCCTTTCCCCCCGGTAACCATAAGTTTGTTTTCTACATCTGTGACTCTATTTCTGTTTTGTAAATAGGTTCATCTGTAACATTTGTTTTAGACACCATATATAAATGATATCATATGATATTTGTTTTTCTCTGTCTGACTTACTTCACTCAGCATGTCATCTCTAGGACCATCCATGTTGCTGCAAATGGCATTATTTCATTCTTTTTTATGGCCGAGTATAAATGTTAGAAATGTAATGGGTCATAATGTAAAATGAATTTTTCATGGATTACGGTAAAAAAAATTTTTTTTAACTTTTACTAAACCAGCCTGTTCATTTCACAGATGAGGGGACTGGGGCTCATAGCGAGAGCTAGGGCAGCCCTGGGGACCGGACACAGATCTCTTGACCCCTGGTGCTCTTCCACAAAGCATCCCACCCCCTGAGCTAAGGGAGCAGATAGAACTCAGCTCTTAAGCACTATGATTCCCATTATTTTTCCCTCCCCGGGGACACTCCCCATTTTCTCATTCAACACATACTTGTTGAGCGCCCACCGTGGGTTGGGCATTTGCGCCAGGTACTGGGATAGTATGAAGTTTATGATGGGAATGTAGGATTTACTGCCCGACGATGGTTTTCTCTTGGGTTAACTTTTAAATTTTTTGTTCTGATTGGGGACATTGAAGAAAAATTATTCTGACAATTGTTAAAATGGTAAGGAAAACTTTGTTCAGAAATACTGCAATAGGAATATTGCAATAGGGAAGAGAGATGGGGATCAACTCCAAATACAGCAAAGGCAGCTGGGGATTTAAAGCCAAGGCGCAGGGTGAGGGTGCCAGTGGGTTGAAAGTTACTAAGAAGAGATATTGAGGGTAGGGGGATTCTTGCTAAAGGCAGGCCAAGGACTGAGACAGCAAAGTTGGGGGATGAGGGAACAGTCCTGGTGGTCCAGTGGTTAAAACTCCGCACTTCCGCTGCAGGTCCCTGGTCAGGGAACTAAGCTGCTGCATGCCACGCGGCCAAAAAACAAAACAAAGTTGGGGGATGAGGAATTTGAAAGATATCAATGGTGGGAGGGGAGGATGACTTAGTAGCCTTCTTTGCTAAGACTGGGCTGGGCAGGCCTAAGGCAGGACAGGGACCAACATCAAGGCCTAGTTGAAAAGGGGACTCCGAGGAGCCTGTCTACAGTTTGGTCGGGGAGAGAGTCTTAGTGATGGCATCTATATCTGTCTTATTAACCTTGTGTTTACAGTTGTCCCTGATATTTATATGGTGCTTTCCGTTTCTTGCATTTAGTTGCTAGGGAGCATTAATTAGTACAAAGGAAAACTGAAGTTCAAGGAAATTAAGTAACTTGATCAAGGTCACACAGCTGTTCAGTGGCAGAACTGGGAATGGACGCCCAGGTCCATCCGCTTCAGAGCCCAGATGCTTAACCACCGCGCTGCATTGCTTCTCATGGCCAGACCCAGTTGGAAAATCCAAATCCAGTACTCTGCTACTGAAGACGCCTGCCACAGGTCCTGATCGGGAGCCCAGAGGTTATCTGCCTGCACTTGCACTGCGGTCTGAGCCCCATGGTGAGAGACGAGGCTACTATTAAACTCTCTCAGGTCCCTGAGCCTAGCAGGCTCAGATCTGCCCTCAGCCCCTGCCAACGCTGTTATTTATAGAGCTAATTGTTTCCCTGCTGGCTGGGCTCTGCCCCCCAGGGCAAAGAGCCGATGGAAAGACCCACATGCTTCGCCTGGGCACCAGAGCCCAAAGTTTGGCTCCAAATTCAGGCTCTGTTGATCCACCCTCTAATTCATCTTTTTAGCCGTCCTCTCTCCTCTGTCCCCAAGGCCCCCACAGGCATGCTGAGGCCCTCAGCACCTCTGGCCTGGACTTGCGGCAGCCGAGAGCAAAAGATCAGAAAGCTAGCAGTGGCTCTCTGGTTCCCTGCAGAGGGATCGGAGGCAGGCATTTTTGTCTTCTCCCTCACATATATTTTAAATTTCCCAAATGTCTGCAATGAGAATTATTACACCTTTAGGGGGGCCCCTTGGGTGAGTTTACTGTCTTAAGTAGCCCCCTCCAGTCTAGGGTACCCTCCTCGCAGGTAACTGATTCATTGATGTACTGAATTTCTTTTATCCCCCTTCCTCCTGCGCTCCCCTCTGCCCCTCCCTCTCCACTACAGGTAATCTCTATGCGGTACCTCTTTGGTCACCAAATAACCTTGACTTTAAATGTATCCTTGTAAAATATGTTGTATTGTTCTCTGTGTGTAAGTGTTTTCTAATCTACAAAAATAGTAGTATGCCACACGTCTTATTCTGCTTCTCTCTTTTTTTTAACTTGCACATATGTGGACATTGTCTGTGACTTCTGTTTAATTTCATAATCAGAAAAAAAGACCCAACGAATAGCAAAGGTGGGGTCTGATGCATTTCAGAGTTAGCTGTGAGTGGATGCGGAGTCACACGTCCCCTTCTTTTGACATACAAAGGCAATACCTTGGAAAAGGGAAGAATAGGTACCCCTGGGGAGGGGATGTGCGTGCATTCATCTATGAGAAATTACCAGCTATCCTCACTGGGAGGGCTGGAGAGGGAGAGGATGGGACAACATGGAAATGCAGAGCCAGAAGTGTCCTTAGGCAGAGGTTGCAAACTGGAGGCCCGCAGGATAGATCCGGGCTGAAGATGTGTTTTTTGTTTAATTAAACACATGTTTGATTAAAAAATCAAGGAATTCCAGATTTGGGGTATCTCTTGAAAAGTCATATGGTTTGGCCACTTGAGCTCATTCCTTCAAGGAACAATCAGCAGAGCCGAGAGGCACCAACCTCCTTTGTGTCAACCTCCTGAGACATGGCAAGGGCTCTCTCAGCTGAAGTATAGTTGATTTACAATGTTGTGTTAATTTCTGCTGTACGGCAAAGTGACTCAGTTGTGTGTGTGTATAAAGATATATACATTCTTTTTTATAGTCTTTTCCACTATGGCTTATCCCAGGACATTGAATATAGTTCCCTGTGCAGTAGGACACTGTTGTCCATCCATTCTATATGTAATAGTTTGCATCTACTAATCCCAAACTCCCAGTCCATCCCTCCCCACCCTCCCTCCCCCTTGGCAACCACAAGTCTGTTCTCTATGTCTGTGAGTCTGTTTCTGCTTTGTAGATAGGTTCATTTGTGTCATATTTTAGATTCTATATATAAGTGATATCATTCGGTATTTGTCTTTTTCTTTCTGACTTACTTCACTTAGTATGATAATCTCTAGTTGCATCCACGTTGCTGCAAATGGCATTATTTTGTTCTTTTTTATGGCTGAGTAGTATTCCACTGTATCTATGTACCACATCTTCTTTATCCATTCCTCTGTTGATGGGCATTTAGGTTGTTTCCGTGTCTTGGCTACTGTCAATAGTGCTGCTATGAACATAGGGGTACATGTATCTTTTTTAAGTATAGTTTTGTCCAGATATATGCCCAGGAGTGGGATTGCTGGATCATATGGTAACTCTATTTTTAGTTTTTGAGGAACCTCCTTACTGTTTTCCCTAATGGCTGCTCCAACTTACATTCCCACCAACAGTGTAGGAGGGTTCCCTTTTCTCCACACCATCTCCAGCATTTGTTATTTGTAAACTTCTTAATGATGGCCATTCTGACAGGTGTGAGGTGGTACCTCATTGTAGTTTTGATTTGCATTTCTCTAATAATTAGCAATGATGAGCATCTTTCATGTGCCTATTGGCCATCTGTACAGCATCTCTGTACTTTAATAAGTTCTCCTGGAGAGTCTGATGAAGTTAAAGTTTGAGAAACATTGACTGGGACCTGGTTCCTCATTCCTGGTTGAAAAAATTGAGACCAAAAAAAAGAAAGTGCTTTGACTGAGCAACTGTAGATTCTCCCCAAACCAGAATGTAAACCTAAGACTAGCCCAATTCCAGAGACTGCACTCAAACCACCCACCACACTGGAGAACCTAGTTCCACTTACTTTCAGCTTATATTCCCACTAAATGTACAGGAGTGTCTCATCACAGGCTTTCCATCATTGCTATTGTTTTTTTGCCCAGTTTGGTAAGTGAATAACCATGACTTAAGCATGCCTTATGCAACCACCTAAAAGGGTGCTAGTAGTAAAAACTTGCAAAGATACACAAATCCTTTTCCGCGTAAGTATCACCACCAATATCTGCATTTAGTAGATTAAGATAATTGTATGTCAGGGTTTTTTTAAGCAGAAAATAGCAACAGTTTGGTGAAAATGTTATTCCACAAGCTTGCCAGAGCATTTTATTTTTATTTTCCCAGGTTAATTCAGGTGCCCTGTATACTGGAAGCTGAGTCCTCTGAAAGAGTCAGATGGCCTAGAAGTTACCAAGGCGGCTTCCCTGAAGCCTGGTAGGAAAGACACGACCCAGGAATGTTCCTCCTTCAATCAGGCCCCAAATATGGCAGTGCTCTGGGCCCAACTATGGGCAGATGCGTCCAGTAGATGGCAGTGTCTCACAGAACAAGGGCCGGGGGAAGCTGTCCACTAGGAACTGAAAAAACCGACTCCTGGACCCTCCCCTGCAGGTGCACCTAACCCTCCCTGGGGAAAAGCAGAACCGACTTCCTGCGTGGGCCCCCTCAGCCCTGCCCACGATAGCCAGAGGACTTGGAGATCTGGACCGACCGAGCAAGACGGGCCCTTATCCATCACGTTGTCCAGTGCTGCCCAAGGTGTGGCCAAGGACCAGCAGCATCACCTGGGAACTTGTTAGGAATTCAGATTCCCAGGCCACACCCCAGAATACTTTAGTCAGAAACTTGGGGTGGGGTGGGCCAGCAATCTGTGTTTTAACAAGCCCTTCGGGTGATTCTGATACACACGCAAGTTATAGAAGCACCTATCATTTTAGAAGTGGGGAAATCGAGGCCAGACAAAGGAAGTAACACAGCCAGGCAGTGGCAGAACCGCACTAGAACCCAGATTCCCAGTGTTCTTTCCACCTTAGCCTTTAAGTAGCTTCCTTCTTTTCTTCATTCATTCATTCATTTATTCCTCATTCATGCATTCAGCCTGCCATTCCACTCTCTGGGCTGCGATGGAGAGCAGGCTTTGGGGTCAACCTCCCCTTTCTTCTTCATGATGGGGTTTCCTCAAAACCAGGGGTCTGGGAGTCAGTGTCATGGAAGCATCTGCTGGATCTTTGCCAGCTCAACCTTGGTGTTCTCCAATTCCGGTCCAGACAGAAGTCTGATGTAGGTTGCAGGTGGCCCCCACACCCCAGCTACCTCCTGTCTCCTTTTTCCTCTTTCTTAGCATCCCAGGGTCTCTTCCCATCCTTACTGTCAATTACTTGCTCTTAGGAAAGGCACAAGAGGACTCCCCAAAAGACTTGTCATCAAATGAAGGGCCTCCCAGAGTGGGGTTTGCTCAGAAGGGACCTGGGCTGGTTCTAGAGCCATTTCTCCACCTCCGTGTTATGGACATTGTGAGCTGAATAATTCCTGTGTCCTGCGCACGATAGGATGTTTGGCGGCGTTCTTGGCTTCCACCCACTAGATGTCAGTAGGATCCCCTCTCGGTGTGACATCTTCAGATATTGCCAGAGGTCCCCTCTGGGTGGAGTTGCTAGATAAAATATAGAATGGCCAGCTAAATATCAATTTCAGATAAACAACAAATAATTTTTAGTATATGTATGTCTCAAATATTACCATCCTAGATTTTTACTCGCTGAAACTAGTAACTCCACCTCGGGGGCAAAATCTCCCTTCTTGAGAATTACTGGCCCAGATCTATGCCTTGGGGTCTGGGGTGTGTGTGTATGAGGGTGGGGGGCATTAGGTGAAAAGATCTGATGACATAATTAAAGGCCATTACCCTAGGGGGTGAGAACTTTATTGTACTCATCTTTGTATCCCTAAGGAGAAGTAGGTTCTCATTAAATATTCTAGCTCATAACAGGTGTGAGAATAGTTTGAACTGTATCAGGTGTCGGACTGGGCACTGGCTACACACTCCCTGCCCTCCGGGATCGCATGGTCCAGCAAACATAAACTGAAAATGATTTGACCCACTTAGCATTTTTAGAAGATTTGACTTTGTGGTCAACATTCTAAAATTGGAAGCCACTACATAAAAGTCAGGTTTTCTAGTATCTGTTGAAAAATGTGGTACATCTTCCAAATGCTTGGAACATTTAGCAATCGGGACTGCACTCCCAAGTAGCAAGGCTTGCCTGGAGCTGAGAGATGTGTTCCCCGTTTCCCCTGCAGTCCCCACCACTCCTTATTGCCCCCTACCAGCATCCTTCACCCATTTATGTTATCTGCCTGGTGCCTGTAGGCATTTGGATTTCAAAGCTCTAGTCTGGTGGGGAAGAGCATTAGAATGGAATGTCCTTTTAGGTGATCTGTATAAAAAAAAAAAATGGGTGCATTATCCCCATTTTACAGGTGAAGAAACTAAGGTTTAGGGAGGTTGAATGAATTGCTCAAGATCATAACAGCTAGGCTGGGTTGGATCCCAAATCCCATGACTCCAGGGCCTATGCCCTGGCCAGAGATCCCCATGAGAAACAATTCAACTGTAAGGGCAAGGACCTTGTGACACTGGGTACCCAGAGGGGAAGTGGTGACAGGGACGGAAGGCCAGAGCTGCCCACACTCACTCATCTGTGAGAAAGCAAAAGCAAGAGAACGCTGGTTTGAGGGCAGCAGCCCCACAGGAGCTCTGACTGGGACCCAGGGCTGGGCCTTAGACACACAACTGCCAGGACCCCTCAACATCCAGCTGGGTCAGGGAGCTCAGCCAGGGACAACCGTGAGTAGCTTTTTCTGTTGTCTTATTTTGGGCTTCTTCCTCATTCCAGAAAACCTGTGTTCTTACCTTACCCCTTCCCTCCAGGGTTGTAGGAAGCTGGGTGCGACTGCCTGGGGCCAGGGGATTGATGTTGTAGAGGACTCCTGAGGTTTTTGAGGACCAACCCCTGGAAGGTTCAGGGCTGGTGCCGTCCTCACCCTTGGACAGGACAAGAATCAGCTCTCAGCATTCATGTCTGCCGAAGTCAGGACACAAGGTGACGATCACAGCCCGCAGAGGGCCTCGCTGTGTGCCAGGTGCTGCCCTAAGGGCCTTTCATGTTTATTTAATCCTCACGACGGTCTAAACCATTCCGCACTTTACAGACGGGGGCTCGGCGACTTACCTGAAGTCATATGGGCGTTAAATGAGAGCTCTGGTCTTGAACTTAGGCATTCTGGCTCCATGGCCCACTCTTCAACCACTAGGCCCTCCTGCCTTACAAGGTACAGGCCTAAACAGCCGATGGTGGGCCAGGAATAAACCCCAAAAGACTAAGGCTGGAAAAGACCATCTGGTGAGTCCCAGCCTTTGTTTTACAGGTGGGGAAACTGAGGCACAGAGAGATGCAGCTTGCCCGGTTGAGGCAGCTCGGTAACGTAGTGTAGTCTAGTCCACGCTAGACCCAGGAGGCTAGGGGTCCACTTCCCTGGAGGTTCCACTCAGCGAACAGTAGTGTTGACAAGTGTGTTCTGGGGTCAGTGCCCAGGTGTGAACCCCAGCGCAGCCTCTAGTAGCCCTATGGCCTCAGACAAATCACTCCACTTCTCTCCCACTCAGCTTCCTCTTCTGAGAAATTTGGGCCCGGGACCATCAGTCACAGGCTCGTGGGAGTGTCGATGGGATGATACCGGCGCTAGGATGGGTACCTGTGCTGGGCTCAGCAGGTGGCTGAGGTGGAGATTCTGATCTTGACTCCACCTGCTCTGGCCCTGGATTAGAGATGAGGATAAATGAGGCTGCGCGCTGCTTTTCCCTGGAACGGGTGGCATGTAGACACCTTCAGGGCATAAAGACCAGGACTGAGGTGGGGGAGGGGCTGGGAAGGAATCTGGGGAGGCCTGGGAGGTGGCACCCGACGACTCTGGCCCCAGCTCTGCATCCGCCTTCTGGCTCACCTCGAGACGGCCCCTAACCTGCCCTGGGGCCAAGCATCAATTTCTATCAGTGAAGCATGTCCTTCATCCTTTGGCTTGTTAAGGTCGGGTTAAGGTGGGAAAATGGCAGCCCGGCTCAGCTGAGCAGAGCCCTCAGCGCCAGTCTCTTTTCTTCCTTCCTCATCTTGTTGCATCTATGAATCTTACCTCACGCTCTCAGATATGCATAAAATGTTCTTTGATTCGTTCTTTTTTTTTTTTTTTTGGCTGTGCTGGGTCTTCGTTGCTGCACGCAGGCTTTCTCTAGTTGCGTTGAGCCGGGGCTACTCTTGGTTGCGGTGCGTGGGCTTCTCGTTGCGGTGGCTTCTCTTGTTGTGGAGCATGGGCTCTAGGCACGCGGCTTTCAGTAGTTGTGGCACATGGGTCTAGTTTAGTTGCTCCGTGGCATGTGGGATCTTCCCGGACCAGGGCTCGAACCCGTGTTCCCTGCGTTGGCAGGCGGATTCTTAACCACTGCACCACCAGGGAAGTCCCTATTCATTCTTATTAAAGCCCATTCAATAAGACTCTGAGCCCCCATCCTCCTGAACTGGTCAGTAACTGAACCTCAGTGTGTACGGAGCTTCCCCCGCCCCCACCCCCACCTTCAAGCATCACACATCAACTCTTAGGGTCACCTGCAGAGCACAGAGTGAGAGAAGCCACCCAGGCTCCTCCTTTGGTGAATGCCCCTTGTCCAAATGGGTTGGATCCTCTGAAGTCCAGCCTGGAGCCCGGATTCTTTGCCAAGGCTCGAATCCCCTGTGTCTTGGGTTCACCCTCAGGGTATGCCACCTGGCAACTTTCCCCAGAGGTCCCACCGTCTCCCCAAGGCACTTCCAGGCCAGAGCCCAGGTCCCAACACTCAAGGACCCATGACCTCTGGTCCCCTCCCTGTGTGGGGCCATCTCTCCTCTCTCCTCGGCTTTCGATCACAGATGCTGGCTCTTCTCTCCCTACCCACCTGGGACACCAGCTTAACCTTCTTAGGTTTTTCACAAAGGACAGGAAGAAGGGCTGTCTTCCAACAGCTTCTGCTTTCCACCCCACCCCTGCGCAAAGTCTCTGAGCCGGGAGACACCAAGGGCACTCTGAAGGGAGACAGGCTGTCCTACCCTACAGAGGAGGAAAACCAAGGCTCAAAGGCAATGGGTACTCGCTCAAGGTCACATGGCCGACGAAGAGAGGAGCCAGCGTTGGGTCCTGCTCTGCGGGTTCCAAAGCTTGTGCTGTCCATCACCGAATCCTGTGGAAGACCCAAGTCTCCCTCACCAATTAGTCAGGAGGCCCTGGCTGAGCCACATCACCTTTCTCAACCTCAGTGTCTTCAACTCTAAATATGAAGCTATGGTAGCATTACCTACCTGTCTCAAAGGGGTGCTTGTTTATTTTCTGAAGTTAACATTTACTGAACTTTCTAGCACCATATGCTGGAGCTCTGCTAGCCCTGAAGACTTACCTTTTTCAATCCTCACAGCAGCCTGTGGGAGAGATGCTGTCACTACCCACATTTAAGAGGTGAGAAACGGAAGCTGACACGGGCTTAAGACCTTGCTCAAGTTCACACAGCTGGTCACGTGGCAAAGCCAAGACCCAAACCCAGGTGTGTCTGAATCCAGAACCACGGTACATTGTGGTGAGAATCAAACAGGAAAACAGTTGTGGGAAGTGCCTCGTAAGCAGTAGGTGCAATGCAGGCTCCAGGGTCAGCCCTCCTCCAGCAGAAAAGGACAAGACCATTATTCCCTGTTCCCACCATATCCTGGAGAGATAGGGTCCACAGAGCATGGGGTGTGTCCTGCCCTCACCCCATGCAGCGGAGACCCCAAAGGAAAGAAAAGAGCAGACCAGGGCAGATCAGTGGGGGAGGTCAGGTGGGGAGGATCCTCCCCAGTGTCATTAGACCCAGGCGTGGGAAGGAAAGCTGTGGGTATCCCATCCAAATGGGGAGGATGTTTGTGGGATCTCGGGCAGAAGAGACAACATGGGTGGGTTGGGCGTCCTGTGGGTTTTGCTGCTTCTCTTCTCCTCCCCCACCTGCTCCCACCTGCACAGGGGAGGCCCCTTATCTGCTTACCCAGTGAGTCAGAAGCAGTCCCTCCCACCAAAGCCCCCCTGCCTTCCTCTCTGGGGGTTGCGGCCACTCCAGAGTTCCTCTTTGAGAATCACAGCTGCATTCACAGTGTTGCCTCTGTCAGAGTTCAATGAGTCCATCTTTTATGTGTCTCCGTGTATCTGCCTGGATCCTGGGGAATCTGATGGAGCCAAAAGCAGGAGATGGGAGCCTGCTGAGGACCAGGGGGGAGTGAGGTGCTTCATGGACCTTCTCTAAGTTGTCACGTAATACTTATTGGACAGATGAGGCCACCAAGGCTCAGACACAGCAGGTAAATGGCAAAGACAAGAGTCAAGCCGGGGTCTGTCTTTCCACTACTTTCCACCAGCTCTTCCCAACAGGGAAGAAGGTGTTCCAGAAGGTTCACATTATTAGAATGTTTTCATTTTTTGAAAAATTAGTGAATAATTATTTTGCCATTTAAAAGATATTTTTCTCAGGGTGAGAGCTTCTTAAGATACACGGGAATCAGGAATTTCCTGGTGGTCCAGTGGTTAAGACTTGGCACTCTCACTGCCAGGGTCCTGGGTTCGATCCCTGGTTGGGGAACTAAGATCCTGCAAGCCACATGGCACAGCCAAAAAAAATTTTTTAAATAAAATAAAATAAATGGAAGAATCAAAAGCAGCAGTTAGTAGTGATCAAACAAACAATAACCTCATGACCCCCAACCAGGCTGTTCATCATTTGGCCACTGGAGTGGCTTTGGCTGATGCAAGGTTTTACATTGGTCTTATTCTTAATCTTGTATTGTTTAATTTATACCTCTTATGAACCAATGATTAAATAAAGGAATCAAAGTGAACACTGAGGTCGAATACACAAGGAAATAGGAGAAGGAAGATGATGACTCCTCCGCAGATAAGTCTTAAGATTTATCATTTGCATTTATCTGATCAAATTCCTTATATACCTTGTCATAAAAATTCTTGTGAGTTACAAAATGTTAAAAAGAGAAAATAGGGCTTCCCTGGTGGCGCAGTGGTTGAGAGTCCACCTGCCAATGCGGGGGACATGGGTTCGTTCCCCGGTCCGGGACGATCCCACGTGCCGCAGAGCGGCTGGGCCCAGGAGCCTGCGCGTCCGGAGCCTGTGCTCCGCAGCGGGAGAGGCCACAACAGTGAGAGGCCCGCATACCGCAAAAAAGAAAAAGAGAAAGAGAAAATAATATGTACTCTTTCTTTCCCTGTGTTGGGCATAAAGGTAATCTATACCTGCAAGGCATATGCAGAGAGGTGCTTGCAAATAGGGACCTGAGAGCTATTTTATCTTACCATACAACAAACATAACATTCTCTTTTAAAGTACAAATCAGATTTTTTAAAAATTTGTTTATTTATGGCTGTGTTGGGTCTTCATTGCTGCGCACGGGCTTTCTCTAGTTGAGGCGAGCAGGGGCTACCCTTCATTGTGGTGCATGGGCTTCTTATTGTGGTAGCTTCTCTTTGTTGCAGATCACAGACTCTAGGCGCACAGGCTTCAGTAGTCGTGGCACGTGGGCTCAGTAGTTGTGGTGCACGGGCTTTGTTGCTCCGCGGCATGTGGAATCTTCCCAGACCAGGGCTCAAACCCGCATCCCCTGCATTGGCAGGTGGATTCTTAACCACTGTGCCACCAGGGAAGCCCTACAAATCAGACTTTTAAGCATCAAATGCAAGAATGCCAACCCCCAACTCATGACAGTGATCTCGCAGGGCTTGCGGGATCTTAGTTCCCCAGCCAGCGATTGAACCTGGACCCCTGGCAGTGAGAGCGCTGAGTCCTACCCACTGGACCACCAGGGAATTCCCCATTTCATTCTATTTTAATGTCTATTTGGCCCCCCCATAAAACATCACTTTAAAATTTGTTCAGCAACCATGCATTTTCTTCTGTCATGAATTTAAAGCAAATCAAGCACATATGCCACTGTAAAGTGGGGAGAAGTCAAAATTTGTTTTTATATATTATGCATATAATTTAAATAAAATAAATGTTAGGGAAATTTTGGAAATAATACACTTATTAAAAATAGTACATTTGATTTAGGGGGCTTCCCTGGTGGCACAGTGGTTAAGAATCTGCCTACCAATGCAGGGGACACAGGTTCATGCCCTGGTCCGGGAAGATCCCACATGCCACGGAACGACTCAGCCTGTGAGCCACAACTACTGAGCCCACGCACCTACAGCCTGTGCTCTGCAACGAGAAAAGCCACAGCAACAAGAAGCCCGCGTAACCCAACGCAGAGTAGCCCCCGCTCGCCACAAAAAAGACCCAACCCAGCCAAAAATAAATTAATTAATTAATTTAAAAAAAATAGTACATTTGACTTAAAAACACTTCCTTTTTCATGGACCATAGAAAATTATGATATAGCCCAAATAATTCTCATGGGGGTTTGTAAAATTATATTTTACTGTGAAATAGTTCCTGAGTCAGGAGAGATGAGAGATGGTCTAGTCCAACCATCTCATTCTATTTTATTTTACTCTTTAAATTTTGGATATGATCCTTAAGTAATCTGGCAGAGAAAAATGCACACAAAAACAATAAACGTAATAGCTAACGTTTATGAGGATCTGTTAAGTGCCAGCCAGGCACTGTGTTATGCGTTTTCTACCTGCCGCCCGCCCCATTCACCCCTCGCAAGCGCCCTGAGGGGAGATAATTTCATTAACCCCATTTTACAGATGAGGACACTGAGGCTCAGGATAGTGAGGTAATTTGCCCAAGAGCCCACAGATTTAATAAGGGGGCAGAATCAGAACTCACAACTGTGACTCAAGGCTGCCTCTTAAACCTCTAACTATTCCCTTCTTATTCTGAGCTGATCCTTACCTGTTCACCACCTCTCTTCACAGAAGCAGGGGATAGAAATCCAGGTTACCCTGCAAGTGGGTATACTGAAGGAATCAGTATTGCTGGATCTGATCCCAAATCCTAGGCCAGAAATGGTAATGTGCTTTCCTCTTCACGGCCACGGAGGCCAGAAGCCAGACAGATCCCCAAACACACGTGAATTCATTCTATCACAAAAGCCTATCGTGGGACTTGCATGAGGGTCAGCTCCACAGATGTCTGGCCTCTCCTTATCTGTCCATGGCCTGAGTGCCCACACTAGGTTTCATTTAGCATCAGCCGCTGTCCAGCTGTCCCTGTGACCCTCCAGCCACTCTGTCACCGCTCACATCTTAGCGGCCTGCAGCCCTACGACTCAGCCTCTTTACTGATGCCAGTTCCCTCAATTATACAATGGGAGTCATACCACTTCCCTCATTGGCTCGTCGTGTGGAATATATGAGTTCATGTGTAAAGGGCGTAGCATGGAGTCTGGCCCACAGTATACAGTAAGTGCTCATTCAGTGTCACTTTCTGTCTTTGTCGTGAGCACCGGTGTGTTTCAAGAGCTGAGCCTCCAGGGCTCTGCGCGTCATCACCCCACCACTCCCGCCTCTGCTCGGGGACCAGCCCAAATTGGAACCGCCACCCCCACTGCTGCAACCCTAGAAACAACCAGAATCAAGATTAGGGAGGGACCACACCCTTTGGGATCTGGCCAAGCCAGGAAGAGGCAGAGCAGCCTGAAAGGAAACCACAAGGGATTCAGAATACCCACCATGCGGTTAACCTTTTCCTACTCTCTGCTATACAGAGAGGAGCCACCATGAAAAGTCCTCAGCAACCACTAATGGCCTCTCTGCCCCCCCTCCCCCTACCCCATTACAACGCTTTGCTTGTCCTACAGAGAGCACTTCATGGGCGGAGGGGGCTGACCAGCCACTTCTAGGTGTAATTTTAACAGTTTTAACAATGCTCCTAAACCCACCTGCTCCCCCCGCCATGCTTCCCATTGACTCCTGACCAAGCTTCCACCAGCAGCAAGTACACCCAGGGTGAGGGGAAGCCAGAGACTCTTATCGGGCATTTACACTTTAATGATTGAGTTCCTAAAATTTTCTGTAATAGGTTTTCTTTGAAAGAGGAGGATAGGGACTTCCCTGGTGGCGCAGTGGTTAAGAATCCGCCTGCCAGTGCAGGGGATGCAGGTTTGATCCCTGGTCTGGGAAGATCCCACATGCCACGGAGCAGCTAAGCCCGTGCATCACAACTACTGAGCCCGCGTGCTGCAACTACTGAAGCCCATGCACCTAGAGCCCGTGCTCCACAACAAGAGAAGCCACCGCAATGAGAAGCCTGCGCACCGCAACAAAGAGTAGCCCCCGCTCGCCTCAACTAGAGAAAGCCTGCTCACAGCAACGAAGACCCAACGTAGCCAAAAATAAATAAATTTATTAAAAAAACAAAAAAGAAAGAGGAAGATAGGCCTTTAGTTCCTATTATCAAGATGAAGATAACCAGCACAGAATCAGAGTGAAGCCCTGAATCGTAGAGATGCTCCCTGCAGGGGCAGAACTAAGACACATGTCTTCAGACAGCATGTCAAGGTGCCCATCCTGGGACTCTGAACCCTGGGATCTGCTAAAGCAGGAAAGAGGGAAGCCTATGTACTTACAGTATTTCAAGAACCTCCCCCCCCCAAAGGATAGAGGTCCCCAGGAGAAAGCTTCAGGATCTGACTGAGGGTGACGGGCCTGGGCCTGGGTTCAAATTGGGCTTTACCCTCTGTATGACCTTGGGCAAGTCACTTCATTCCCCTGTGCTTCTATCTCCTCATCTGTAAAAGAGGGACGTGAGAATAGCACCACCTTCCCCTCCTCGTTGTGAGGAGTAACTGAGTTTACACGCAAAGCCCAGTGCTTGGCACACAGCAAGCCACTGTCATTAAGGTACAGTCCCCCCTACCCTGCGATCCCCCTCTCGCCCATATATTCAAGGCGGGCAGGTCAGGCTCTAAAAGGCTTTCCCTATGTCCTCTTGCCACAGAAGCTTTGAGAGTCACTTTTGAAATGTTAAGCCAGGCGTGCCCTTCCTGCTGATGTGTATTCTATCAGTCCGTCTTTTCCCCCATAAATCGAGCAGTGGTGTGTACTTTGCGAATCTTGAAGAAGGTAGCCCTCCCTCAGGATTTTCACAAGTGTCACAGAACTCCTTCAACCAATTCACTGGACAAATATTCCTCGAGCAGCTGCCGTGGACCAGGCAGCATTCTGGGCCCCTGAGATGCAGCAGGGAACAAAACAGACAACGAACCCCGGATCTCTTGGAGCTGACCTGTCAATGCCCTGGCAGCTAATGGTGGTGCTGGAGGCCCTGGTTAGAGGAAACGGTCCAAGGAGGAAAGGAGGAAAAGGAGACCAGGGAAGAGACTGTTGCCCAGAGTGTGAGAAAGACCCCCGTCCCCCTCCATCCAGGCTGGCCTGCCTTCCAAGGATTGGGTCTGGCACCAGCCGTAGCGGAGCAGCCTGGCTTTGGGTTCTGATCCTGCCACCTACAAACTGTGAGACACTGGGCAAATCCATTCAGCGGAACCTCACTTTCCTGACCTCTAACATAGTGAGAATAAAGCATTTCTATCTGCAAGGGCAGTTTGCAGGATAAAGGAGAGAGTGCAGGTAAAATGCCTCCTGTAGTGCCTGCCACAAAGGAAGCACGGGAGACAGTGAAAAATTCATTTCCTCATACGCTTTAACCACAACGACACATTGTAACAGACTGAATGCAGAAGCAGATGAGAATCCAGCTGCCTGGCAATAAAGATACCTGCCCCCCAAATTATTTTCATTAAAAACATGTTATTTCTATTAACACGTAACAGCTTTATTAAATATTGTTTCTAAGTTGTCAGTTTTGGTTTCTACCCAGTAGGTGTTGAAAGATGTAACTGCAAGGAAAGCCCTTTAGGATCTGGGTAACTTTTGAGATGGTAAAGAGGTGCTGAGCCCACGGAGTTTGAGAACTGCTGCTCCAGGCGTTCTCACTGTTAGTTCTTTTCCCACCTGACGCATTCCCGCACCCACTCCCCGCCTCTGCCCTGCCCCGGCCCCGCCCCAGCCCGCCCCAGTTGTGTGCAGTTGATTGCACAACTCACAAAATGGAAGAACCAGGTTGGAAGGGTTTTGAGATCTCATCTGGTGCAGATGGACATTCTGAGAAGGGGACTGTTTTGCCTGAGGTTCTCAGGCATCAGTTCCACCCAAAATTGGAACTGGAATCCAGACTCTTATCTCCTTGGCCCAGGGCTCTCCTCATGACTGCAGGCTGTCGGGTACTGACTTCTTTACCGCAGCCTGGTTAATAATCCGTCAAGCTCCCAGACATATTGTCAGCTTCCTGTTCACTCAGCTCCAAAGGTCCTGACCGGAAACAGGATCTTCTCCCTCTGCTCACCCCCTCTCTCCTGCCTTTTGCCTTCCTCCTTGACCACGCCCCTGCCCTCACACCAGCCCAAGGGCATAGCAGACATGGCATTGTCACTCTCATTTGTTGCCAACTAACAAAGAACTTGAGAAGTGAGGAGAGGGACTTCCCTCGCAGCCCAGTGGTTAAGACTCTGCGCTTCCACTGCAGAGGGAGCGGGTTCCATTCCCGGTCAGGGAAACAAGATCCTGCATGCCACGTGGCATAGCAAAAAAAAAAAAAATTTTTTTTTGAGGAGAAAGCTACAATATGTGTACATATTATATATACATATATAATCTGCCATCAGTGGCGGGCTAACTGTGTACCAGGCACTATACTAAGCATGATGCTATCCCAACTAGTCCTCGTGCTTCACCAACGATGAAATGTGTACTATATGTTATTCCCATTTTACAGATGAGGAAACTGAGGAAAAGAAGTGAATGAAGTAATTGACTTTATCCAAGGGCACAAAGCTAATACTTGGCTGAGCCAGGACTGGAAATCAGCCTGACTGGCAAATCCATGCAGATCAAGACTTCACCAGGCTGATGGGGACAGGACTAAAATCCACGCCAGCTAATAGTAGCAAAGGAGGCATGACTGAGTGCAACTGGTCAGAAGAGGAAAAAGACAAAAAGAGAAAAGAGATGTGATTTGACCCTGGGACTAAAGACAAAAGATTGCCTGTGTCTGGCGTCACCTGGGCAGTGTCATGCATTAGATCCTGTCCCTTTATCAACTTGACTTTGTCATAACATAAAGGCTCAAGTCTGGCTTGGCCTGCCACTTGCTGTGAACTGGGGGCAAGTGACTTGCGTTCTCTAAACCCATTTGCTCAAGGAATGCTACCTGCTTCATATAATAGCCATGAGCCCTTCCCTGCTGTGCAAACTGTCAAGTATGATCTGAATGTGGGCCTTATGAGTCTATTCTCTGAAAGGGAAGTTGCTAGAGTATAAGGTAGTTGAAAAGAAGAAGAAGATATTTGAAAAGACTCAACAAAACTGTCCTGTGGGCAGATTTCAGGTTTGTTAATTTACCGTGTAATGGCTTGGAGATAAAGAATGTAAAGCAATAGGATGGGACCCTGGGTCTTCAGAGGAATGAACAAGAGCACAGGTTCCTGACGCCCCCAGCCAGTCTCTTAGCAACCCTGTACCCCAATTTCCTCATTTATGAAATACTGAAAATAATAATATCAGGTTTAAATGAGATACTGAAGAGAAAGTGCTAGTGCAATGCCGAGTGCCCATCACCACTGTCCTCCAATCTTCTTTTCAGATGGCAGTATGGAGGCAACAGAGAGTAAGTGACTTCTGCATAGAATTAACCAGTGCCAGAGCCAGGTTCAAACCCTGAGTATCTGCTTCCTAACTTGGGACGCTTTTCTTTCTACTACATTGCACACACGCTCTGTCGTTCAATTAGGCGGCCAAGCTACTGCTTGTTTTAAATAATTATTTCATCTGCACATCAAGAATGCTGGTATTACAGGGAAAATATTTTTGCAACTCAGAAGTAAACTTGTGAACAGTTAAAAAAAAAAAAGAATTCAGGTATTAATTTCCCCAGTTACAGATGAAGAAACTGAGGCTCAGAGAGTTTGAGTAACTTGCCCCTAGGTCACACAGCCCATCAGTGGCAGAGCTGGGATTTGAACCCTGCAATGCTTCATTCCGAAGATGTGGCATTTAACCTTCGCTACAGTGGAAAGAGGATTCAGGCATCATTTAGCTCAATTCCTCCTGGGATAGAGGCTGGAGGTGATACAGATTAATGAAGGAAGGTCCAGGGAGAATGAGTGTCCAGACAGCAGGTGGTGACCCCACAGACCCCTGGGCAGGAATGATGAATGGTGAGTAGACAGCAGACTTGGGACAAAATCCTTCAGCCCCACAAGACAGATTCATGGGGACTGGGTTTCTTTGACGACCAATAGACATTTGAGAAAGGAATTGTAGAGGAGACCTCAATGATGATCTTTTGCCCCAATTCTTTAAAATACAAATGCTTTCCTAAAAGGACTGGAGGTGGCCTATGTTATGAATTAGGGCAGTGGAAATAAAAGTGAAGCACTAGAGAGACTTCTCTGGTGGTCCAGTGGCTAAGACTGCACGCTCCCAATGCAGGGGGCCGTGTTCGATTCCTTGTCAGGGAACTAGACCCCACATGCCGCAACTAAAGATTCCACATGCCGCAAGCCACAACGAGATCCCGAGTGCCAAAACTAAGATCCGAAACAGCCAAATATATATATATATATTTAATTTAAAAAAAAGAAAAACACTAGAAACTACTAAAAGGAGAAATAAGTGAATGAGGAACCAACCTTGAATGACCCAGCACTGCTGGCTTGTACTGCATTTAGCTCTGAGCTTCCTGGCAGCTGAGGGAAAAGGAAACACGAAAGTTTGTCTGAAGAAACCTGCTTTTTTCCTAATCGACATTTGTTCATTCATTTATTCAATAAGTTGATTTGAAGATATTTAAGAGCCTACTTTTTGCCAGGCCCTGTGCCCAAGGGCTGGAAATCCAGGAGGAAAGTACTAGAGAAATCAGCTTGGGAAACAACCCCTTTGGCAGCCCTTTGCATCTCTCCTCTAAGGCAATTTCTATACTCTGCCTTGCATCGATAACCTTCTCCTGCGACTCATATCACTGGAGAAATTTTAAGTTCCTTCCTCCACATGCTGGCCCACCTCCCCTGGCAAATGCATTTTAGGAATGACTATCCTGGTGCTCTGTTTATAAGGTTAAGGATCCTGGACAGCTGCCAACCTTCTAGTTAACTCTCTGCTTTCAACCTGCTGCTTGTGTTCTCGCCTCTTTCCGGAAGTCTGGATCTGTGGGCCAGGGACACTATAGTGAGAAGCTCACAGTGAGGCTTAGGGCGCGGGAGGACTGGGACAGATGGACAATGTCTGCCATGACTTGGGAATGGGGAGTGGTGGCTTGGGGGCCATCAAATTGCCTTGCTTATGTGGGCTGAGTTCCATCTCCATAGGGCTGCTTAGCCTAGCTTGGGTCCTTCATCAAAAGATCTCCACCAAGAGTCTACTGTGGGCTCTTTTTGGTGTGAGGGCGAGTAGAACACAAAGATGCCACCAATCCTTGACCCAGGTTCTCAAAATTAGAAGCTCACAGGGAGCAATATGAGGAAAAGACACAAATAATGGAAGGTAGACAGTGATCCATGCATTAGGACTCAATGAGTTTCATCCTCGTAGACAGGTAAGGAGAAACCAGAGAATGCTTCCTGGAGGAGGTGGCTTTTGATATAGGGCCTGAAAAACTAAATAAGATTTGGGCAAAGGAATATAGCCCACAGCCCAAAACTCCACAAAACTTTCTTGCAACTGCAACCAAGTGCTACCAAGCACGGAGGGGAACTAGGAGAAGAAAGATGGAAGGAAGGCCCCATGACACCCTTCCTATGGCTGAACACAGTACCAAGAGCCCTGCTGGGAAGCAAGTCAAGAGCCTCAACTTGGTCTATTACTAATGGATCATTCATGCAGGTCAAACAGGTTTTTTTTGGTTTTTCTTTTTTAATGTGATGGTCTGGACTTCATGGTAGTAAAGTGTCCACTGAGGATGAGTGAAAAGCTTTCTATATGCCTAAGTTCTCAGATGACAGTTGGACAAGACCAGCACAGAATCCTGTAAGAATCTTATAAACTAATTCTACTATGTCCTGCCATTCATTAGACACATACTGGAAGCCACCATTCATTTCATAAATTTCTATCACTTGATTGTACAACAGGGTGATAGGGGTAGTATTCCTCCTAGTTTACAGATGAATGAAACAGAGGCTCAGATAGGTGAAGTAACTTGCCCAAGATCACACAGCCCACGAGGTACAGAGCTGGATTTGAATCCAGGGCTGGTTGAATCCAAGGAGGTTTGGTTGCCAAGCCTGTGACATTGTGATCCAACATTGCGAGTTTCCCAGAGGAGACCTAAGAAGTGACCTAAGCAACCCACTTGCTTTAAAGATGAGAAAAGAAAGACCCAGACAGGAGAAAGGACCTGCCCAAAGTCACTCAGTGGCAGAACAGGGACTGGAACCCAGGCCTCCCCACTCCCAGTAAGAAATAAATATGTTGGCTCCCGGCCTCCAGTCTCAGCTTCTCACTGCACTTGTAGCGGCCACAATCAAAGGGCCAGCTCCTTCTCACTCACACATGGTCCCCAGTGCCTTTGGGCTTTCAACACAGCAGTACAGAGGGGCCAGCTGTGACAATGGCATGCTTTCACTTCACACTTTCAGTTCAGGTCAGTAAAACCCCCAGGCGCACCTTTTCCTGAGCAGCTTCCCGGCGCTCAATGTGCGCTTCGCAGACACTCAGCAGGGGTCAGGGCTCCAGGTCCTGGACACCCACTGCAGCATGGGCATGCTCTCTGGGGAAAGAGTGTCATGTAGTTTGGGAGTTTGGCATTTTTCTTAGGTGGGAAAAGCACTTGGTTGTTTGCTTCTCTTTTAATACTACATTTGTACGATGTCAAGTCACAAAATGTTTTCACACGCATCAGTGGTTCCTAATATTTGAAACTCCACTGACATGCTGATTAAAAAAAAAAAAAAATGAACGCTTTCCTCCTAACAAACGCACTGACATGAAGTCTTACCTACACTTTGAAAGGAGTGGTACCCCATCACAGCCTCCCCATGGACCTGGTTAAAGAGCCATGGGGGAGATTGCCAGCCAATTTGGTTTTCCCAAGGAGAATCGGACAGGTCTTGTCATTGTCATTTCACAATGAGAAGAGGGGCTCAGAAAGCTGAAGGGACTTGCCCAAAGTCATATGACAAGCCATGCAGAAGTGGAACTGGAACAGTTGTGTAGCACAGCAAGCACTGAGTCTCTCTCTGTGCCGGGCGTTCAGACCAGTCCTTGCCCGGGAGGAAGGTTCATCTAGAAGCCAGAAGCTCTGACTCCAAAAGGGATTTCTATCTGCTCAGAGGGAAGGCAGACAGGGAGCTGGGTTTCCTGTTGCTCTGTGCATCCTGTTGTCGGATGTTTTCTTGTTAGGACCTCCATCCAAATGCCTGCATTTCCTGGCCTTACTTAATTTGCACAATAACCATAGGTTGGTGGCCACGCCAGGCCTGGGTGAGGCACAAATACCAGCCGCCACCACCCCGGCATCCCTCTTCTAGGCTGGACTCTGCGTGGGGTAAGCCATTCTCTGATGGTGGGGGGCTGTTTTCTAAGGGAAATATGGCAAGAGAGTTGGAGGTGGATGGGACTGGGGCTGCGGGGGTGCAGGGAGGAAGCTTCCA
The DNA here is from genome assembly GCF_039906515.1 of Pseudorca crassidens. Classification (NCBI taxonomy): domain Eukaryota; kingdom Metazoa; phylum Chordata; class Mammalia; order Artiodactyla; family Delphinidae; genus Pseudorca; species Pseudorca crassidens. Next base: position 18,468,956 of record NC_090297.1, on the reverse strand, counting down.
GAAGTGGGAGAGTGGATATGGGAGCTGAGAAAGGCTTACACTGTCTCTTATTCATGTCCAGGGCTGAGAACTCGGCTAGCACCATTTCCTGTCTCACTCTGGGGTGGCCTTGGCAACATTCGGCAAAGGGCATCCATCTCAGGGAAACACTCCTTTTCAGCTTTTCGAAATAGGGTCACTTCTATGCTTACAGCACGAGGGTTTTGATTGTGGTTTGGGGGATGTGTTCCAGTTCTGCTGCTGATTTGTTGGGTGATCTTAGAAAATTACATCCCCACCCTTAGACTGTTTCCTTGGTGGTAAAATGACAGAGGTGGATTAGAAGAGAGGTTTTCAACCTGTTCCTTGGAGACTGAGGGCTCCACAGAGGAACCTGGGCTGCCTGGAAGAGAGGACAATAGGTGACATGAATTCAGATTTTTACCTGATTTATGAATAGGTGTTCCATTGTTCCATTTATGAATAGGTGTTCCATTCTGCTCTCTTAAAATTTAAAAAACACTGGATTATAAGAGCTGCCGCTTATTAAGCTCATATAATGCTCCAGGCACATTACTGTCAACAACCTCACTAAGCAGGTTGAATTATCCCCTTTGAAGATGCTCCTAATAATAATAATAATAACAATAATAAGCACTTCCATATGTTATATTAATTTACTGAAATCCTCACAAAAACCCATTTTACAGATGAGAAATGGGAAAACAGAGGCATTAAGTATCTTGAACAAGGTCACCAGGCTAGGATTTGAACCTACCCTATGTGCTCCCCTCCCCCTAACACTCTTACTTGGGATCTACACATTGGCAACAGCCGCTTTCCATCCAAATGGGTTTCATTCATTAAGCAGTTTTTGTTTGTTTGTTTGGCCCCGCTGCCGCTTGTGGGATCTTAGTTCCCCAACCAGGGATCGAACCTGGGCCCTCAGTAGTGAAAACGCAGAGTCCTAACCACTGGAATTCCCCATTAAGCAGTTTTTTAGCACCGACTAGGTAGCAGGCATTGTGCAAGGCACAGAAGACCCAGAAATAATGAAGGCTCAGTTCCTGACCTTGACGAGCTGTGCATCCTCCTCCAAGTAGTTTAACGTCTCTGAGCTTCCATTATCTATGAAATAACAATAACCACAATTCCTATATCAGAGATTGTGTGGATTACTTTAGATTGTGGCTGAGAAAAAATATTTTGTAGAAGTTAAATTGCATACAAATGTTGGTTGGTGCAGTTATCAACCTGGTTGGAGAAAAGACTAATCAGAACTGGTTATAATATATACAGAGTAAGTCTAGGAACTTGGTGTGTGACTGCGTGGTCGTGGAAGCCTTCACTGGGCGAAAGACAAGTCCAGAAAAAAGATGAGCCAGGGAGAGGAACCCCTGGGGCAAAGGTGCAAGAAAGCAGAACTATCTGAGGAATGGTGAGGCAACCAGTTGAGCCCAACTGGGGCTGCCTACAGCAGGTGCAAAGGAATACTTCTGACCTTGCCTTGCTGTCACCAGACAGTACAGCACGTTGGGGTGGGCTAGTGCTGTCCCATGAGCCCCTTGTCATTTAAAATGTTCTAGTACCCACAATAAAAAATAAATAAATAGTGGGATAGGGAGGGTTGGAGGGAGACAGAAGAGGGAGGAGATATGGGGATATATGTATATGTATAGCTGATTCACTTTGTTATAAAGCAGAAACTAACACACCATTGTAAAGCAATTATACCCCAATAAAGATGTTAAAATAAATAAGTAAATAAATAAATAAAAAGGAACGCCCCCCCCAAAAAAAGAAACGGGTGAAATAAATGTGTTTATTTAGCCCAATATATCATTTCTACTGGTAATTAATATAAAAACATTACTAATGAGCTATGTTACCTTCTTTTTTCCATACTGTCTTTGAAATCTGGTGTGTATTTTACACTCAAAGCATATCTCCGTTCAGACTAACCACATTCATGGTGCAGGTATAGACAGAACTGGAGTTGAACCCCAGTTCTCAACTCTTAAATAACTAGGTCATCCTGAGCAGGTTCCAAATTAAGAACAGTTCAGTGAAGTGTCGAGCTCTCTTCTAAATATATTTTATGTATTAATTCACTTAATCCTTATAACGTGAATTATCTATAATGGTGGGTTACCATCATTATCCCCATTTTATAGATAAGGAAATTGAGTGAGTACAGGGAGCCCAAACAGCTTATCATTCCTAAACCTTCTTCCGCTCTAAAATGAGCATAAGCACACCCACCCTGGAGGTTACTGTGAGGGGAGGTTTGAAAATGCAGCGAAGGTCTTCTCACCCAGACACACCAGGAAACCACTGCTTGGGAACCACAGACCTCGCTTGTCCCAACTCCCACTCCCTGATAACCTCTAGCAAGACCAGAAGTAGGGTGAGGAGAGCGAGGCCCTCACCATGGGCACAAAATTTAAATGGGTGCCAAAAAATTATAATAAATTCTGTTTTGAGTGTAAATAAAATATTTAAATCTTATAAAATGCTGTTGTGAGTTTTAATGACCTACTTTTCCATTTTTCAAAAGTAACTACTTTTTAGTGTTTTAGTGTTTAATGTTTTGGGGGGGGGGAAAGCCAGTAAAGAAAAAAAAAAAAAAGAATACAGGGAAATGTCTACATAGAGGAACACATTTTTTCCCTTTGCCTCAGGCAAGACATTGCTTTCTAGTCTAGTCCGGGGAAAAAACCTGCACTCGCTCCTGCTTCTCTAGTTCCTCTGCCACTGTCCGCGAGTTCTCTTCTCTTTGTCTACTCTATAAATCCTCTACATTCTCCTAAGGGACTGGACTTTTGGCTCAATGGTGTGATGTTAACATTTATCCTTGTTGACACGTATAGTTCTAGTTCATTTTTTACTGTTTCATTTATTTCTGTGTGTGGATGTACTATAATTTATCTATGCATTTTGCAATTGATGGACTTCTGTTGGTGGTGGTGATGGTGGTTTTCTTTTGCTATTTCAAAAATGCTGATTGTACATGTCTCCTTGGGCACATTTTCAGGAGCGGAATTGGTGCATCTCAGGGCAGTGGCTCATCTTCAACTTCACTAGATTTTGCCAAACTGCTCTCCACAGTGTTTGCCCCAACTTACACCCCCGTCACAGTGCTGACTGTTCGCACTCCACATCCTCTCCAGTACTCGATATTGTCAGATTCATCTTTTTGCTGATCTGATGGGAGTGAAACTTGCCTTTCTGTGGATGCTATTGAGGTTAAACATCTTTTTAAAGGATTATTGACCATTTCTCTGTCATGCCTGATATTTTTCTTATTTGTAGGTTCTCTCCTTAATCTTAAGTAATCTTGCCTGAGGTTTGTCTGTTTTATGATCTTTTCAAAGAACTAGTTTCGGTCTTTGTCAGGGCTTCTTGTTCTCTGTTGTTTTACCATGTCATCAATTTCTGCTCTTATTATTTCTGCCTTCTGCCTTCTTTGTATTTTTGCTGTTGCTCTTTTTCTAATTTCATGAGTTGGATGTTTAGCTCATGAGTCTTTTTTCTTTTCTAATATGAGCACGTAGGCCTATAAAGTTCCCTTTCAGTACTACTCAGATGCATCCCACTCATTTTAATATGTTATAATTCTAAGAATTTTCTCATTTCCTTTATGATTTTTTGGCTCAGGAATTATTCAGGAGCTTCAAACCTATGAAGTTTGTTAGTTACATTTTTTTAAGTTCTTGATTTCTAAATAAATTGCACTGTGGTCAGAGAACATGGTTTGTATGTTACAGATTATTTAAAGTTTGTTGCAATTTACTTTTCACCTAAGACAAGACCAGTTTTGGTAAATGTCCACATTTGCTTGAAAACAATGAGTATTCTTTAATTATTGGGTGCTGAGTTCCATATATGACTATAAGATCAAACTTATTAATTGCATGTTCAAATCCTATATATCATATTAATTAGTATATTGTCTGCTTAATTTGTTAACTTCTGAGAGAGGAATGCTAAAAATCACTGACTATTCAATTTCACTTCAATTTCACAAACATTTGTTGAGTATCTACTATGTACCAAAAACTATTCTAAACCCTTATATCAGTGAACAAAAGAGTCAGTTCTTTGACCTTATGGAACTTAAATTCTAGTGGAACAGATAATAAACAATAAAGATTATGTAGTGTAAATTATATGTTAGAAGGTGATTAGTGATATGGAAAAAATAAAATATAGAGCAGAGTAAGGGGGACCAGATGAGCAGGAGGGTGGGGTGAGCTACAGTTTTAAATACAATGATAGGGTAGATGTCTTTGAAAAGGCAAAATTTAAGCCACAACTTGAAGAAGGTGAGATTGACCCATGCATAGAAAAGAGTGTTCTGGAAGAGGAAACAACTACTGCAAAGGCCCCGTTGGGGGGCGGGGGGGAGTACCCATTAGTAAGCCAGTGTGGCTAAAGCTAGTTGACCAAGGGAAGCATGGTTAGTAGGGAGGTCAGAGAGTCAATGGGGCCAGAACACACACAGCCTTCTAGGCCACTGTTAGTACTTTAGCTTTTACACTGAATGGAATGGGTGCTGTGTGGGGTTTGGGACAGAGGAGTGACATATTTGAAAAGGATCTGACATATTTTAAAAGGATCACCTTGGCTGTTGTACTGAAATTAGACAGGCCTGGTTAAAAGCAGGGAGTCAGTTAGGAAGCTATTGTAGTAAACCAAGTAAGAGCTTATGCCTGATTTTTAAAATCCTAAATTAGATCAATACCTTTACTCACTTCCTAAATAAAGCTTCAACTCTATTCATCTCTCTTGCCTTGTGTTACTGTCATTCACAATTTTACTTCCACTTTGTTTTTATACCCTCCAAATCAGTCTCAGTCATCATTATTATTATTATTGTTGCTTTATACGTATTTTTTTATTTACTCATACATTTATCAATTTATTTGTTCACAATTCCTGCTTGCCTTTCTGTTCTTCCCTCTGTGAAGAATTTCCTTCTTCTAATGGCATATGCTTTAGAGTTCCTTCAGTGAGAGTCTGTTAGTGGACAATTCTACTTGTATTTCTTTATTTTGAGTGATAGTGTAGCTTTTTTCCCTCTATCTTCTGGCTATTATTACTGTTATTGGAAAATCTGCTTTTAAATTTAATTGTGATTCCTTTGCCTTTTCTCTCTGATTGTTTTAAATTTTTTCTTTGTCTTTGGTATTCTGAAGTTGTATTATGCTATATGTGGATGTGGAATTCTTTTTCTGTTTGTTTGGTTTTTGCTGGTTGGTTGGTTTTGTTTTTGGCCCTGCTGTGTGGCTTGTGGGATCTTTGCTCCCCGACCAGGGATCGAACTCCGGCCCTGGCAGTGCAAGCGCCAAGTCCTAACCACTGGACAACCAGGGAATTCCCATTGGTTTGTTTTTAAAATTCTGTTCAACACACGACTATATATAAAATAGATAAACAACAAAGTCCTACTGTATAACACAGGGAACTATATTCAATATCTTGTAATAACCTATAATGGAAAAGAATCTGAAAAAGTATATATATATATTTATATATATATATATATATATAAACTGAATCACTTTGCTGTACACCTGAAACTAACGCAACATTGTAAATCAACTATACTTCAGTTTAAAAAAAAAATTATGCTCGAAGTTCACTGTGATTTCTGAATCTGAAGAGTCATGTCCAGGAGAATTCTGGGCAATTCTCCACTAGCATCTCTTTGAATATGGCCTCCTCAATGCCCACCACCAATCTTATTCTTCCCTTCTGAAACTCCAGTTAGATATATTTTAAACCTTCTCTTTCAATCCTTCCTGTCTCTTAACCTCTCTTTCATATTTCGCATCTCTCTATCTCCTTGTGCTGCATTTTGAGAAGTTTCTTCAGATTCACCTTCTAGATCAAAGCTTTTCAGCTAGTCTCTTCTGCTCTTTAACCTACCCTTAAGGGTTACTGTTTTCAATGACTTCATTTTTCACTTCCAGAAACTCTACTTGATTCTTTTTCAATTCTGCCTAGTCTCTCATTAGGTAATCATGGTTTTGATACCTTATTGTTTAATCATATTAAACATATTCGGACTTCCCTGGCGGTCCAGTGGTTAAGGCTCCGTGCTTCCAATGCAGGGGGCGGGGGTGGGTTCAATCCCTGGTCAGAACTAAGATTCCACATGCCGTGCAGCCAAAACAAAAAAACAAACAAAAGCTTATAAACATATTCTATAACATAAACCCAGGAATTGTATGAATTCTTGGAAGTCTAATTCTACTGTCTGACATTTCTGCTAACTCTCGTCCATGTTTCCTTGTGCATTTTGTAAGTTTGCATTGTGAGCTCACATTCCATGGGCCTTTATATGTGGAAATCTTGTGTGACCTGGATACGAGAGTATATCCCTCTAGAGAAACTCAGAGTTTGCTTTCTAATAATGTCCCATACAGTATTTGGGTGCCCTGTTTGTTTTTCTCAATATTTAGGACATTCTTATACTAAGAATGATTCATTATCTGACATTCAAATTTATCTGGACTCCTATAGTTTATCTGGCAAATCTACTGGTGTGAAACCCAAGTCTTGTCTCCCTTCCCTAAACAGTTGTTAAAACTTCAGCATCTTACTTACCAAAACTGGCAAACAAAACAAAATAAAACATCAATGCAAAAAACCCTCCACCAGATCCCTCTGGATTCCATTTCTTCTTGGTTTTGATTTCCTCTCGGTTTTTGACCCTTGGAGGTTTCCTTACTTTCAAAGGGAAGTCTTAGGTGTAGTTTTCCGGTTTTTTAAAAAAGACCAAAAAAGGCAGGTCACTTTTATTTTATTTCTTATTTTATTTTATTGAGGTATAATTGACATGTAACATTACACTAGTTTCAGGTATACAACATATTGATTTGATATTTGTATACACTGTGAAATGATCACCACAGTAAGTCATTAACATTCGTTACCACACATAGCTGCAAATTTATTTTCTTATGATGAGAACTTTTAAGATCTATTCTCTTAGCAACTTTCAAATACAATATTAGTAACTACAGTCACCATGTTGTACGTACATTCCCAAGACTTACTTATTTTATAATTGGAAGCTTGTACCTTTGACTACCTTTACCCATGTCACCCCCCGACCCCAACCCCTGCATCTGGCAACCACAAATCTCTTCTCTGTATCTATGAATTAGTTGGGTTTTTTTCAGTTCCACATGTAAGTGAGATCATATGGTTTGCAGGTCACTTCTGCTTCTTGAATTCCCACATGCCTCTCCTAAGGCAACCAGTACAGACCTAGCACCCCACTAGGATGAAGAAAGAGTAAAATAGAGAGAAACCAATATAAATCGCTGTTTCAACATATGATCCATCGCACAGGTAAAGTGTTTGGTTAGAGTCAGTGATTGTATGAGGTCATTATTGCGCTGATTGAAAAAGAACTCATTTCTTCTTCTCATTGTACTACAGCAAAGGCTTCTTGGTAAGCCCGGCAGAAGCCGAGGGACCCAACCCATGGAGATATGCTGGAAGATACAGGCAGGCAATGGCTCCACTGATGGCTTGGATTTCAACCCCATGAAGGATTACATGATCCTGAGCAGTTCCCAAAAGATAGCTATCGCGGTGCTGTGCACCTCTCTGGGCATACTAAGCGCCCTGGAGAATCTGGTGGTGCTCTACCTGATCCTGTCCTCACACCGGCTCCGCAGGAAGCCCTCGTACCTGTTCATTGGCAGCTTGGCTGGGGCTGACTTTCTGGCCAGTGCGGTCTTTGCCTTCAACTTTGTAAATTTCCACGTCTTCCATGGCTTTGATTCCAAAGCTGTCTTCCTGATGAAGATTGGCAGCGTGACTATGACCTTCACGGCCTCCGTAGGCAGCCTGCTGCTGACCGCCATTGACCGCTACCTCTGTCTGCACTACCCACCTACATACAAAGCCCTACTCACCCGTGGGAGGGCACTGGTGACCCTGGGCATCATGTGGGTCCTCTCAGCATTGGTTTCCTCTCTGCCTCTCATGGGATGGACTTGCTGTCCCAGGCCCTGCTCCGAGCTTTTCCCCCTGATCCCCAATGACTATCTGCTGGGCTGGCTCCTGTTCATTGCTGTCCTCTTCTCTGGCATCATCTATACCTACGCACATGTCCTCTGGAAGGCCCGTCAGCATGTAACCAGCTTGGCTGAGCACCGGGACAGGCAAGTGCTCGGAATGGCCCGGATGAGGCTGGATGTGTGGTTGGCCAAGACCTTGGGGGTGCTGCTGGCCGTGCTCTTAATATGCTGGGTCCCGGTACTGACCCTCATGGTCTACAGCCTGGCCACCACTCTAAGCAAACAGGTCAAGGAGGTCTTTGCCTTCTGCTCCTTGCTCTGCCTTGTCAACTCCATGGTCAACCCCATCATCTACGCCCTGCGGAGTGGGGAGATCCGCTCCTCTGCCCGCCACCGCTTGGCCCACTGGAGGAAGTGCCTGAGGGGCCTCGGGCCTGAAGGAAAAGAAGAGTTCCCGAGGTCCTCAGTCACTGAGACAGAGGCTGATGTGAAAATCACCCCAGGGCCAGATTCCAGAGAGCTGTACTGCTCTAATCACTAATGAGGTCACTTTCACAATTTTAAATAAGCCAAGTCAGAAATCATTTCAATCCCTGGAGGAGAGTGTCTTTGATCCTCTCATCTTACTTGAACCAGCCCCAAAGGCCTGGACACTTACCCCTTTTCACTGAGTGTTGGCACTGACCCCTGGAGGGTAACCTGGCCACACCTGTCTGCACACAGTCTGTTGGGTAGCCAGACCCTGTGAGGGGCGGCAAGGTGGGCAGGAGGCAGGAGGCCTGGGACAGGCTCATTGCAGGTCAGGACAACCTTCCCAACAAGACGGCTTAGTGCCTGCATTCTCTAGAGACCACGGGAGCCAAGCGGAGCCTTCAGCCTCAGCAGTAAAGGGCCTGGAGGAAATCTGGGAAGAATGGATCACTCTCCTGGGATCTCAGGATGGCTGGCTAGCCCTTCTTCCTGTTTAATTGTTGGGTCCACCTTGGTTCTAGAGCTATGAAAGGCCCTACCTGCAGGTCACCCTTTCCCACAGAGGACCAAGAACTGCAATGCAATGAGGACCTAGGATGTGGATCCACCTCTTGCAGAGATAACTGACAAGCCTCCAGTTCAGGGCATCTAATCATTATGGTACCGGCCCTCTCTCACACCCTGATAATCCCCACTCACAACCATTGTGTCCTCCTAGGTATGTGGGGAATACAGAGGAGACTGGGATCGCTTGAGATGCAGATTGGTTTTGTGAAGACCTATTTGATGGTACCACTGGAAGCAGGCAGTGTCCCAGGCTAACCCAACTCCAAAAAAAAGGAAGATATTCACAGGGATTTTGTAAATCCCCGAATTGTTCCCGGTCATCCCTCAATTCAGCCCCTTTGTCTCCTCCACCCCCATGCCCTATAATGAATAATAAGCAGAGCAAGTGGGAGGAGGGGGAAATTCCCTTACTACGTGCCAGGTGTGGTTCTGACATCCCACAGTCCATCATCTCCAGCAAGGATTCAGCCCCATACTTTTGGAGATCCCAGGACACCCATATCTTACATATCAGGGAGGCTAGGTTCCTACCAAAGGGGCTTAAAGCAGTAGGCAAGAGAAACTGTTGATGGTGCGGAGGACTGCAGAGGAATCCTAATGCAATTATTTGGAGCTACAGATGGAGTAAAAGGAAAGATATTGATTAAACGTGTCTTCATTTAATACTTACAAGACGAGGTGTTCACTGTTCATTCATTCATCCACCCATCTCACAAATATGTGCCAGGCTTTGTGCTAGGTCCTGGGTGTCCAGCCATAAAGGAGACTCTGCCCCTGTCTGATGGGGCTCACATTCTACATTCTGGTGGGAAGAGAGCCAATAAAAAAAGAAAGAAGATGATTACTGGTGGTACAATGAAGGAAATCGTCAGGGTCGTGGGATAGAGATTAACTGAGGTAACATTAGGTAAGGTATAACTACTGTGTGCTCTGGTCATAAGAGTCAACTGGCTTTTACTGAGGTTTTACTATGTGCCAGGCTCTGGGCTATGTGGTTTTAAATGAGGGATCTCACTTAGTCTTCACAGTAACCTGATGAAGAGGGTTTGGTATCCTTATTTTACAGATGAGGAAATCTCTGAGAGGCAAAATCACTTGCCTGAGGTCACACTGCTAACATGTACCCAAAGCTGGGGTTTTCAACCCAGTTCTGTTTGACTCCTAAGCCTCTTTACCACTAACCTCTTGGCCTAGTTCAGTCAAATTCTGCTCGATTAGGATAGTAATAATAAATAAGCCTATAAATAATAATGACTTCAATAATAATAAGTCTAAGTGATAAATATGTATAAAGTATAAGTGATAATATGACTTAATAGGTCCAATAATAATATTAGACTTTTGTAACATCAGATTGCTGCAAACTTAAGGTAATAACTCATCATTATTTCTCAACATACTTCATTTTATGCCCTGTATTAAACTTCCTGCAACAGTTTTCCACAAACTGAGTGGCTTATAACAACAGAAGTTTATTCTTTCACAGGTCTGGACTCTAGAAAATCAAGGTGTCAGCAAGGCCATGCTCTCTCCAAAGTTGCATGGGGAGGATCCTTCCTTGCTTTTTCCAACTTCTGGCAGCTCCTGGTGTTCCTTGGCTTGTGGCAACATAACTCCTACCTCTGCCTCTGTCTTCACACGGCCTTTCCCCACCCTTTATCTCCAGGTGTCTTTCTTTTTTTTTAATTGAGGTATAGCTGAGTTACAATGTTATATTAGTTTCAGGTATAAAACATAGTGATTCGGGCTTCCCTGGTGGCACAGTGGTTGAGAGTCCGCCTGCCGATGCAGGGGACACGGGTTCGTGCCCGGGTCTGGGAAGATCCCACATGCTACAGAGCGGCTGGGCCCGTGAGCCATGGCCACTGAGCCTGCGCGTCCGGAGCCTGTGCTCCGCAACGGGAGAGGCCACAACAGTGAGAGGCCCGCGTACCGCAAAAAAAAAAACAACAACAACATAGTGATTCAACGTTTTTATAGATTATACTCCATTTACTTATTATAAATATTGGCTATATTCCCTGTGATGTACAATATATCCTTGTAGCTTATTTATTTTATGCATAGTAGTTTGTACCTCTTAACACCCACCCCTATCTTGCCCCTCCCCCTTCTCTCTCCCCACCAGTAACCACTAGTTTGTTCTCTATATCTGTGAGTCTGTTTTTGTTTTGTTATGTTCATTCATTTGTTTTATTTTTTTAGAGTCCACATATAAATGATAACATACACTATTTGTGTTTCTCTGTCTGACTTATTTCACTTAGCATAATACCCTCCAGGTCCATCCATATCGTTGTACATGGCAGGAATTTATTCTTTTTTAATGACTGAGTAGTATTCCATTTCATATATATATATATATATATATATATATGTATGTATGTATATCACATCCTCTTTATCCATTCATCCCTTGATGGGCACTTACATTGCTTCCATCTCTTGGCTGTTATAAGTAATGCTGCTATGAACATTGGGATTCATGTATCTTTTCGAATTAGTGTTTTCATTTTCTTTGGATATATGCCCAGGAGTGGAATTGCTGTATCATATGGTAGCTCTATTTTTAGTTTTCTGAGGAACCTCCATACTGTTTTCCATAGTGGCTGCACCAATTTACATTCCCACCATCAGCATACAAGGGTTCCTTTCTCTCCACATCCTTTGCCAACATTTGTTGTTTGTGTTCTTTTTGATGATGGTCATCCTGACTGGTGTGAGGTGATATCTCATGGTGGTTTTGATTTGCATTTCTCTAATAAGTAGCAATGTTGAGCATCTTTTCATGTGCCTGTTGGCCATATGTATGTCTTCTCTGGAAAAATGTCTATTCAGGTCTTCTGACCATTTTTAATCAGGTTGTTTTCCTTTTTTTATATTGAGTTGTATGAGCTGTTTATATATTTTGGATATTAACCCCTTATCAGTCATATCATTTGTAAATATTTTCTCCCATTCAGTAGGTTTTCTTTTCATTTTGTTGATGGTTTCCTTTGCTGTGCAAAAGCTTTTAAGTTTAATTAGATCCCATTTATTTTTGCTTTTATTTCCTTTGCCTTAGGAGACAAATTCAAAAAAATATTGCTACGATTTATGTCAGAGAATGTTCTGCCTATGTTTTCTTCTAGGAGTTTTATGGTTTTCCATCTTACATTTAGGTCTGTTCTCTTGGTGTCTTCTTCTAAGGACACCAATCATTGGATTAAGGCACACTGTAATCCAGTATGACCTCATCTTAATTTAACAAATTACATCTCCAAAGACTCTACTTCCAAAGAAGGTAACATTCACAGGATTCAAGCAGACATGAAGTTTTGGGGGACATGCTTCAACCCAGTACAGCCCCCAAGGACAAATTTCAACCCTCTCTTACAGCACATCTCATGGACTGTGTTAAGTGGGAGTCACTGGCTTGTCTTCCCCCACAAGATGAGCTCCATGTTTATCTCTCAGTTCCCAGTGTTACGTGAAGACCCAGCATAGAGTCTTAAAGGGGCTGATCAACATCTGTGGCACTGAGCTGCTTCTGAAAAGCTTTAGATTACATTTTGGAAAATCGAATTTTATTTTAACCCAAATTTTTGTAAGGCAAAGAAATTGGATGATTTTTTAAAGGTGGATATGTGGCTCCTTAAATTTGGGGCATGCCTTTCTTTATTCATTGGTGGGGTCCTATCTCATTTCAGCAAAGAAAATGCCCAAGTGCCTGGCATAAATTGATACTCAGTAAACATCTGTTTAATGAATAAAACTAGAGTTTTAAACTAGAGTTTAAAAATCATTGAATTAAATGCACTTCCACGCTTTCTTCCTCTCTCCTTTCACAATCACACTCTATTTCTGCTTAGAGTTTATGGAGGGGGAGAGCAAGGGAGAAAGGGGACCTCAGGTATCACAGAGAACTGCTCTCATTGTTTAGATGAGGAAATGGGACCAGAGAGTGGACAAGACTTGCCCAAGGAGACCCAACAAGGTGGTGTCCAATGCAAGAAACCTAGGTTTCCCAACTTCCAGTTTTCCCACCCTATTGCAATGCCTCTCACCTGCCCCTACAGATTTACATTTTGATTATGAGGCCAAGGAGAAATGAAGGTCATGGTGTCCTATTTTATCTCCCCCAAGATGAGTTCTGTAACATCAAAGACCATTACAAGATATGTACGAATGCTTTTTGTTGTTGTTGTTTTGTTTGTTTGCTTGTGTTAGGTGTCTGGGCTTGCTGTTGTGGACAGTATTACAATATAATCTTGCAGAGGAAGTAACGGAAAATAATGAAAATGACTGTTCATTCAGCAACAGCCACTGTGTTTCTTTATCACTCCTAGAATGAGGAAGTGCTTGCTTCTGTCGACACAGCTTTTGTCAGGTTCTCTTGCACCTCCTGGGGTGCAAGAGAGAAGCAGCATTTGAGAGACATAGATTCTGCATCTGGATACCTAGTCCCACCTCTGATCCAAACTAGTTGCATGATCTTGCGCAACTCCAATCCCCTCTCTGGGTCTCAGTTTCCTCTTCCATAAAATGGTAAGAGTAAAGAAGGGGATAGTGTCGAGGGTCTCCAAAGTTCCTTCCAACTCTTACCTGCAGCAGTTCTCACTGATATGTAGGTACCAGCTGTGCCACGGGGGAGTCATTAGACTTCCCACACCTGACAGCCTCACCGCATGTTTGCGCAGGCACAGCCTCTACCAACTGTAGAGGAATTTGGTGACCTCCCTGCCAGACAAAGTTCACACAAGGCACTCTTTGGGCCTGAGGCTCTCGAATTTCTCACGCTGTTACTCTAAAAATATTCCTTCGTGGTAGCCTGTGCATGGGTCTTGCTTTTCCAACTAGATGTTAAGCTCTTTGAATTGCCTCAAAATTCCCAAAGCAAGTTCAAAAAATATTTATTAGACAGGCAAAATGGTCACACCTGTTCTTCCTCTTTCAGCGCCCACTTTCCTCCCACCTCTCCCCTTACAATGCTTCTTCCCATCGTCCTTCTGCCCCGTCATTTCTGCCAGGGCTGTTACAATGCCCGTCCATCTGGTATTCCTGCCTCCTGACTTGTTCTTCCATACTACAGCTCAAAAAGTCCCCCACAGCTGCCAACGGCAAAATGGACCAGTCCCAGTTCTCTGCACACACCGGGCCTTCCACACCCCCTCGATTTCACCGGCAGTGAATTCCAAAGTTTTCAATCATCGGTCACACCCCCATCCTCCTTGCACCTTTCTCCCTTTGAGAGCCAGTGGTAGTAGGGACCGCCCACCAGGAGGGGAAGACGCTCGGTAGCCAAGCAGCCTGGGTTGACCCACCCCTTTTCCTTCCGAGCCAATCATTAGTTAGGGTGGGCGGGGCCACGCGCCCCGCACTTGCGCGTTCAGTGGCGGCGGTGCGGCTCCAAGACTGCTGTGCCAAATCCCGAGATGAAGTTGCGGGTGGTGGGCGCGAAGCTGTTGCTGCTGCTGGTGCTCGGCGCGGTGCGGGCTCCGCGCTGCACCCACCCTCCGCGCTGCACCGACCCTCCGCGTCGCTACACCGCAGACTGGCCGAGTTTGGACTCCCGGCCGCTGCCGGCCTGGTTCGACGAGGCCAAATTTGGAGTGTTTGTGCACTGGGGCGTGTTTTCGGTGCCGGCCTGGGGAAGTGAGTGGTTCTGGTGGCATTGGAAGGGCGAAAAGCTGCCACAGTACGAGAGTTTCATGAAGGAGAACTACCCGCCCAATTTCACCTATGGCGACTTCGGGCCAAGATTCACTGCGCGCTTCTTCCACCCGGACAGCTGGGCCAACCTGTTCGAGGCCGCCGGGGCGAAGTGAGTGCCGCTGCGCGGGGCGGGCGGGGCTCCCCTTCCCCGGCTAGGGCTGACCCGAGCGCCGGGAGGGGGCTTAGGCAGGTGAAAACCGAGCGGGGGAAGGCTAGGCGACTTGCCGGGTCACACAGGTGTCCGTCTGACTTAAGATACCGGGGGTACTGTGTTTTGCCTCCTGAAGGATGCAGAATTGAATATGGCACGCCTGATCCTAAGAAGGTGCGTCTGGTTGAGGATTAGAAGGAAATAAAGGTTTCCGGTTGGTGATGGACTGCAAAGCCCACAGTGTCTGCACCTGAATATTGAGAAGACTGAGCTAAGTGATACCTAATGTCCCTTCCGGGTCAACAAGGCAATCAGGATTCCAGGATTTTAAGCCGGTGGTATGGAGTCTGATCCTAGTTCAGCTGCGAACTTGAACAAGGCATTTTACCTCCCTGCCGCCTCCTTCCATGGTTGTAGACAGGGATTGTGTTCCTCCTTTCAGCTTTAATATGTCCCGAAGGGAAGGGAGTTCTGGCGTGCAGTGTATTTGGGCAACAATACAGATTCTCTTTCAGCTGCTCTTCTCAATGCCTTGCACATAGAGAGTGCTCAAGAAATGTCAGAATCGTTTTGAGAACTGTTGCAACTTACTTGTGAATGGTTCAGAGAACTGAAAGTGCAGAGCACTGGGGCTGGGAAGAGAGAGGCAAGGACTCACAAGGTTGTTGAAGGCTGGGGCTAGTCCTGAAGGAATCATCCTTGAAGACAGGATGTTGCAGGTATTAAGTCAAGGAATGATGACTCTGAGGCTGCTGGGCAGGAAGTGGGTTGGAGGAGAGTAAGAATGAAGGCAGGTAGGTTTCCCGCCTCCTGGCTTAGGGCAGTCTTCCACCCTTACTTTGTCTCCTCACCTGTCTTCCAGGTTTTAGTTTCTCTTGGACTTTAAGTTCTCTTGTACTAAATAGAAATTACAACTGACATTTAGTGTTTGCAATTAAGTGTATGGGAATATAAGCCTTGAACAAACAAAGGAGGAGTTCATTGTCTTCCAGAAGCCTTAGAAATCCATAATTTTCAAATGAAGAAGTTAAAATCTGGGAGACATCCTTTGTCCAGGACAAGATGCCCTTGCTATGGACAAGATGACTGGCCCAGACAGAAGAAGGGAACTAATGTCCTAGACTCCAAATCCCGTGACTCTAAGGTGAAGGTTCTTTCCACCACACCAGAGGTCTGCAACCATGGCCAGAGGGATTGGTCCTCTGCCCATGTTGGTGAGTTTCTTGAGATGAGAAGGATTTTTACATTTTAAGGGGTTGTTTTTAAAAAGTAGAAGAAGAGGGGCTTCCCTGGTGGCACAGTGGTTAAGAATCCGCCTGCCAATGCAGGGGACATGGGTTCGAGCCCTGGTCCGGGAAGATCCCACATGCCACAGAGCAACTAAGCTGTGCGCCACAACTACTGAGCCTGTGCTTTAGAGCCTGCGAGCCACAACTACTGAGTCCGCGTGCTACAACTACTGAAGCCTGTGCGCCTAGAGCCCATGCTCCGCAACAAGAGAAACCACCGCAATGAGAAGCCCGCGCACCACAATGAAGAGTAGCCCCCGCTCACCGCAACTAGAGAAAGCCCGCGTGCAGCAATGAAGACCCAACACAGCCAAAAATAAATTAATTAAAAAAAAAAAGTAGAAGAAGAGTATGCCACAGAGAGGACTGTGATCCACAGAGTCTGAAATACTGTCTAGACCTTAAAGTCTTGAGCACTCCACATCGGCCAGTGATTAAATTGTCACATGTGAGCACCAGCTGTTTTTCTGCCATAAAAGTAAATGAAATGGTGAGTGATTTGCTTGTTATTTCAACACTTGCCTTTTCTCCCCTCTGTGAATGAGAGGCAATTCATATGGGCTTGGTAAAACAAACAGCTTAATTTTTTTTTTTTTTTTTTTTTTTTTGCGGTACGCGGGCCTCTCACTGTTGTGGCCTCTCCCATTGCAGAGCACAGGCTCCAGACGCGCAGGCTCAGCGGCCATAGCTCACGGGCCTAGCCGCTCTGTGGCATGTGGGATCTTCCCGGACCAGGGCACGAACCCGTGTCCCTTGCATCAGCAGGCGGACTCTCAACCACTGCGCCACCAGGGAAGCCCAGGGACTGCCTTTTAAAGTTCTTTTAATATTGGAAAATGCCCCTGGCAACCTAGAACCCCAAGAGTTCAACACCAAAAGCATCAAAGTGGTCTACTTGCCCCCAGACACAACATCTCTAATTCAACCTCTAGATCTTTGGGGGTCATAAGGACCTTTAAGGCTCATTACACATGGTACTCTATGAAAAGGATTGTCAATGCTGTGGAAGAGAACCCCAATATAGATAACATCATGAAAGTCTGGAAGGATTACAGCACTGAAGATACCATTGTTGTTATAGAAAAAGCTGTGAAAGCCGTCAAGCCCCAAACAATAAATTCCTGCTGGAGAAAACTGTGTCCAGATATTTTGCATGACCTCATGGGATTTATAACAGAGCCAGTCAAGGAAATCACGAAAGAGATGTGGATACGGCAAAAAAGATGGGGAGGGGGGAGGGCTTCCCTGGTGGCGCAGTGGTTAAGAATCCGCCTGCCAAAGCAGGGGACACGGGATCGAGCCCTGGTCTGGGAAGATCCCACATGCCGTGGAGCAACTAAGGCCACGCGCCACAACTACTGAAGCCCTCACACCTGGAGCCCGTGCTCTACAACAAGAGAAACCACCGCGATGAGAAGGCTGCGTGCCGCAACAAAGAGTAGCACCCGCTCACCGCAACTAAAGAAAGCCTGTGCGCAGCAACAAAGACCGGATGCAGCCAAAAAAAAAAAAAAAAAAAAAGATGCAGGGTGAAGGGTTTCAAGATGTGGATCTTGGAGAAATTCAGGAGCTAATAAACATCACACCTGAGGAATTAACAGAGGACAGCTTGATGGAGATGAGTGCTTCTGAGCAAGTGCAGAGGAAGGAGATGTAGAAGAAGCAGTGCCATAAGACAGATTGACGTTAGACAATCTGGCAGAAGGATTCTGATTACTCAAGACAGCTTTTGACTTCTTTTACTACATGGACCCTTCTATGATATGAGCACTGAAACTAGAGCAAACAGTGAGGACTTCCCTGGTGGTCCCGTGGTTACCCCTCCAATGCAGGGAGCACAGGTTTGATCCCTGGTCTGAGAACTAAGATCCCACGTGTCAAGCAGTGCCGCCAAAAAATAAAAACAAACAAACAAAAAAAGCAAATAGTGGAAGAAGGATTGGTATCGTGTAGAAGTTATTTTTAGAGAAATGTAGAAACAGAAAAGGCAGACAGAAATTGCAATGTATTTCCATAACATTACACTGAATTCCTGCCTCTCCGTCCACCTCCTCTGCCTCTGCCACCCTGAGACAGCAAGACCCACCCCTCCTCTTCCTCTTCAACCTACTCACCATGAAGACCTTTATGATGATCCACTTCCACTTAATGAACGGTGAATAATCATTATGCCATACAGTTAATAAATGTATCTGCTGTGTGAGCGTGTGTCTTCATGTGAAAACCTAAGAACTGGATGGCAAGAACTGTATGAAACGTTTTTGTGTCATCATCATCGTCATCATTGCCTGAGTATGCATCACGTAGAACATCATATGCAAGATTGGTATGGAAGTGAGTAGCCAATCCTTACATAAGCATGTGGTAAGTGACACAATAAAAAATTACCAATGTATCAGTTTTCTTACTGTTTTAAAACTTTGCTTTCAAAGAATTACATTACCATACAGTATGCCCTCCCCTCTACCCTCTCATAATTGGATAAACTGTGTATCAGCCTATCATCACAGGCAAGTGTGTTTTTTTTTAATGTAACAATGTTTCCAATACTGTGTTATGAATAGGATTATAATACCATAGGCCATAGAAATTTTATAATGATTCATTCATTAGTGTATCGGCTAGGCTATCATGAAGCAATCATATTGATTACACTAGGCTACTGAAAAGCAGTCATATTGCTGCTTCTTTATTATCAATGCACAAATTGTTATACCTACAAATAAATACGAATTTCTTTTTCACATTAGCTTTTCACTTTTTATATCTAGTTTTAGTAATAATTATAACATCTGCAGTGTTTTGTATCATGTAAGATAATATTGATGTAGGTACTGACAGGTGGTTCCTCTTGTAAACAGACAATGTAAACTTATAGTATCAATAAATACAGTACTATAAATGTATTTTATGATTTTCTTAAAAACATTTTCTTTTCTCTAGCTTACATTATTGTATTAATACAGTACATAATACATATAACCTACAAAATGGGTGGGGTTTTTTGTTTGTTTGTTTGTTTTCGTCCACACTGCATGGCATGCAGGATCTTAGTTCTCCGACCAGGGATCGAACCTGTGCCCCCTGCATTGGAAGCGCAGAGTCTTAACCACCAGACTGCCAGGGAAGTCCCCCAGAATGGGCATTAATCAATCATTTATGTTATTGCTAAGGCTTCCAGTCAAGAGTAGGCTATTAGTAGTTAAGTTTTCGGGGAGTCAAAAGTTATACATGGATTTTCTTCTGCACAGGGGGTTGGCACCCCTCACCCCCACGTTGTTCAAGGTTCAACCATACATTTCCTGTAGTCAAGTTCTCCCAACCATTTTAAAAGCCCCAGGCATACCGGGTAAGTTCGTGCCGGTGGCCCACTGCCCACTTCCTTTGTTCATATGGCTTCAATGTCCACAGGTACGTAGTCCTGACAACAAAGCATCATGAAGGCTTCACCAACTGGCCAAGTCCTGTGTCTTGGAACTGGAACTCTGCGGATCTGGGGCCCCATCGTGATTTGGTTGGTGAGTTGGGAACAGCCATCCGAAATAGGTGTGTGTCCACAGATGATTACTCCATCATCACTTTTGATCTCGCCATCCAATGTGCCGTGCCTTCTCTACTCTTGTGTGTTTTCTAAGTTTGCATTTAACCAGTACCTTGAAGGGCTTCTGGCCTTAGCAGTGTTTGATGCTTGGCAGTTTTCATGTGACCAAAGGTGACACCATCAGAGAAGTTCACAGCCCTGTCTGCTTAGGTGAAGGATACCCAGCGTAGACCCCAATGCTTCATTTGCATTGTGCAAAGGATTTTTTCTGGAAAGGCTACCAACCCCAGGCCTTTTCCAGTATCTGATGGGGACCACGGTTGGGCCTCTCATCTTTCTGTCCTCCTTAGCTGTCAACACAGAGCTTTGCAGGCATTCAGGAAAGGTTTAGATGAATAGTAGATCAAGAGAAAACTGAAAAGGGCAAAAAGTGAGATAAGGAGCCACCCTGTTGATTCTAATTAATGTTTTCTAATATTTGCCACTTAATAAAAAGTAACTTCCCAAGATCAAAATGCTGGGAAATGGCAGAGGTGGGATTTGAACCCAGGTATTTTGGTTTTGGATCCTATATTTCTGGGTATGTTTGCCTCTAAGGAGGAAAAGTGGTATTTGTGTCATGCCCAACCTCAGCTCTGTTGTGATTTGGCAAACTTGATGTCCTATTTAAGGGGTAGACCAGCTGCCTGTTTGTATAAGTAAAGTTTGACTGGAACACAGTTGTGCCCATTCATTTATGCATTGTCTCTGGCTGCTTTCAAGCTACAATTGCAGAGTTGGGATAGAGATCGCAAGGCCTGCAAAGCCTCAAATATTATCTGGTCCATTGAGAGCATTTGCTGACTTATGTCACCGGTTAAATATTCAGTTTCCCACTGCTGTGCTCTGCTAATAGTCCTGCTGTAAGACTCTGAGGTGTTGATTAGATCTGGACTCTAAGATCCTTGATTTTTACCTTCTTTATTTAGTCCCTGAATCACGTGATGAAATACTTAACTTCAATTGTTTCTGTCTTATCTGTGCCATTGCAATATTACATTTACCTCTTACTTGTATTATAGCATTTCCAAAACACTCACTATTCTTAACTCAAAACAAGCTTTATTGTATATGAAAATAGGTCACTTTGACCGTATTTCATTTGGGGAACGTTAAGAACTATTTTTTTTTTTTTTAGAATTTTATTTTTTTATACGGCATGTTCTCATTAGTTATCCATTTTATACATATTAGTGTATATATGTCAATCCCAATCTCCCAATTCATCGCACTACCTACCCGCCACTTTACCCCCTTGGTGTCCATACGTTTGTTCTCTACATCTGTGTGTCTATTTCTGCCCTGCAAACCGGTTCATCTGTACCATTTTTCTAGGTTCCACATAAATGCGTTAATATACGATATCTGTTTTCTCTTTCTGACATACTTCACTCTGTATGACAGTCTCTAGGTCCATCCACGTCTCTGCAAATTACCCAATTTCGTTCCTTTTTATGGCTGAGTAATATTCCACTGTATATATGTACCACATCTTCTTTATCCATTCATCTGTCGATGGGCATTTAGGTTGCTTCCATGACCTGGATATTATAAATAGTGCTGCAATGAACATTAGGGTGCATGTGTCTTTTTGAATTATGGTTTTCTCTGGGTATATGCCCAGTGGTGGGATTGCTGGGTCATATGGTAATTCTATTTTTAGTTTTTTTTTTTTTTTTTTTTGCGGTACGCGGGCCTCTCGCTGTTGTGGCCTCTCCCGTTGTGGACCACAGGCTCCGGACATGCAGGCTCAGTGGCCGTGGCTCACGGGCCCAGCCACTCCACGGCTTGTGGGATCTTCCCGGGCCGGGGCACGAACCCTTGTCCCCTGCATCGGCAGGCAGACGCTCAACCACTGCGCCACCAGGGAAGCCCTATTTTTAGTTTTTTAAGGAACCTCCATACTGTTCTCCATAGTGGCTGTATCAATTTACATTCCCACCAAGAGTGCAAGAGAGTTCCCTTTTCTCCACACCCTCTCCAGCATTTGTTGTTTGTAGATTTTCTGATGATGCCCATTCTAACTAGTGTGAGGTGATACCTCATTGTAGTTTTGATTTGAATTTCTCTAATAATTAGTGATGTTGAGCAGCTTTTCATGGGCTTCTTGGCCATCTGTATGTCTTCTTTGGAGAAATGTCTGTGTAGGTCTTCTGCCCATTTTTGGATTGGGTTGTTTGTTTTTTTAATATTGAGCTGCGTGAGCTGTTTATGTATTTTGGAGATTTGTCCTTTGTCCGTTGATTCGTTTGCAAATATTTTCTCCCATTCTGAGGGTTGTCTTTTTGTCTTGTTTGTAGTTTCCTTTGCTTTGCAAAAGCTTTTAAGTTTCATTAGGTCCCATTTGTTTATTTTTGTTTTTATTTCCATTACTCTAGGAGGTGGATCGAAAAAGATCTTGCTGTGATATATGTCAAAGAGTGTTCTTCCTATGTTTTCCTCTAAGAGTTTTATAGTGTCCAGTCTTACATTTAGGTCTCTAATCCATTTTGAGTTCATTTTTGTGTATGGTGTTAGGGAGTGTTCTAATTTCATTCTTTTACATGTAGCTGTCCAGTTTTCCCAGCACCACTTATTGAAGAGACTGTCTTTTCTCCACTGTATATCTTTGCCTCCTTTGTCATAGATTAGTTGACCATAGGTGCGTGGGTTTATCCCTGGGCTTTCTATCCTGTTCCGTTGACCTATATTTCTGTTTTATGTGCCAGTACCATACTGTCTTGATTACTGTAGCTTTGTAGTATAGTCTGAAGTCAGGGAGTCTGCTTCCTCCAGCTCCGTTTTTTTTCCTCAAGACCACTTTGGCTATTTGGGGTCTTTTGCGTCTCCCTACAGATTTTAGGATTTTTTGTTCTAGTCCTGTAAAAAATGCCATTGGGAATTTGATAGGGATTGCATTGAATCTGTAGTTTGCTTTGGGCAGTATAGTCATTTTCACAATATTGATCATTCCAATCCAAGAACATGGTATATCTCTCCATCTGTTGGTATCATCTTTAATTTCTTTCAACAGTGTCTTACAGTTTTCTGCATACAGGTCTTTTGTCTCCCTAGGTAGGTTTATTCCTAGGTATTTTATTCTTTTTGTTGCAGTGGTAAATGGGAGTGTTTCCTTAATTTCTCTTTCAGATTTTTCATCATTAGTGATAAGAATGCAAGAGATTTCTGTGGATTAATTTTGTATACTACAACTTTACCAAGTTCATTGATTAGCTCTGGTAGTTTTCTGGTGGCATCTTTAGGATTCTCTGTGTATAGTATAATGTCATCTGCAAACAGTGACAGTTTTACTTCTTTTCCAATTTGTATTCGTTTTTTTCTTTTTTTTTTTTTTGCCGTACGCGGGCCTCTCACTGTTGTGGCCTCTCCTGTTGCGGAGCACAGGCTCCGGACGCGCAGGCTCAGCGGCCATGGCTCACGGGCCTAGCTGCTCCGCGGCATGTGGGATCTTCCCGGACCGGGGCATGAACCCATGTCCCCTGCATCAGCAGGTGGACTCTCAACCACTGCGCCACCAGGGAAGCCCTGTATTCCTTATACTTCTTTTTCTTCTCTGATTGTCGTGGCTAGGACTTCCAAAACTATGTTGAATAAGAGTGGCGAAAATGGGCATCCGTGTCTTGTTCCTGATCTTAGAGGAAATGCTTTCAGTTTTTCACCGTTGAGAATCATGTTTGCTGTGGGTTGGTCATATATGGCCTTTATTATGTTGCGGTAGGTTCCCTTTATGCCCACATTCTGGAGAGTTTTTTATCATAAATGGGTGTTGAATTTTGTCAGAAGCTTTTTCTGCATCTGTTGAGATGATCATATGGTTTTTATTCTTCAGTTTGTTAATATGGTGTATCACACTGATTGATTTGCGTATATTGAAGAATGCTTGCATCCTTGGGATAAATCCCACTTGATCATGGTGTATGATCCTTTTAATGTGTTGTTGGATTCTCTTTGCTAGTATTTTGTTGAGGATTTTTGCCTCTATATTCATCAGTGATATTGGTCTGTAATTTTCTTTTTCTTTTAGTATCTTTGTCTGCTTTTGGTATCAGGGTGATGGTGGCCTCATAGAATGAGTTTGGGAGTGTTCCTTCCTCTGCAATTTTTTGGAACAGGTTGAGAAGGATGGGTGTTAGCTCTTCTCTAAATGTTTGATAGAATTCACCTATGAAGCCATCTGGTCCTGGACTTTTGTTTGTTGGAAGATTTTTTTTTTTTTTTTTTTTTTTGCGATACGTGGGCCTCTCACTGTTGTGGCCTCTCCCGTTGCGGAGCACAGGCTCCGGACGCGCAGGCTCAGCAGCCATGGCTCACGGGCCCAGCCACTCTGCAGCATGTGGGATCTTCCCGGACCGGGGCACGAACTCGTGTTCCCTGCATCGGCAGGCAGACTCTCAACCACTGTGCCACCAGGGAAGCCCTGTTGGAAGATTTTTAATCACAGTTTCAATTTCATTACTTGTGATTGGTCTGTTCATATTTTCTATTTCTTCCTGGTTCAGTCTTGGAAGGTTATACCTTTCTAAGAATTTGTCCATTTCTTCCAGGTTGTCCATTTTATTGGCATAGAGTTGCTTGTAGTAGTCTCTTAGGATGCTTTGTATTTCTGCAATGTCTGTTGTAACTTCTTTTTCATTTCTAATTTTATTGATTTGAGTCCTCTCCCTCTTTTTCTTGATGAGTCTGACTTATGGTTTATCTTCTCAAAGAACCAGCTTTTAGTTTTATTGATCTTTGCTATTGTTTTCTTTGTTTCTATTTCATTTATTTCTGCTCTGATCTTTATGATTTCTTTCCTTCTACTAACTTTGGGTTTTGTTTGTTCTTCTTTCTCTAGTTCCTTTAGGTGTAAGTGTAGATTGTTTATTTGAGATTTTTCTTGTCTCTTGAGGTAGGCTTGTATTGCTATAAACTTCCCTCTTAGAACTGCTTTTACTGCATCCCATAGGTTTTGGATCATCATGTTTTCATTGTCATTTGTCTCTAGGTATTTTTTCATTTCCTCTTTGATTTCTTCAGTGATCTCTTGGTTATTTAGTAACGTATTGTTTAGCCTCCAGGTGTTTGTGTTTTTTACATATTTTTCCCTGTAATTTATTTCTAATCTCATAGCATTCTGGTCAGAAAAGATGATATGATTTCAATTTTCTTAAATTTACTGAGGCTTGATTTGTGACCCAAGATGTGATCTATCCTGGAGAATGTTCCATGCGCACTTGAGAAGAAAGTGTAATCTGCTGTTTTTGGATGGAATGTCCTATAAATATCAATTAAATCTATCTGGTCTATTGTGTCATTTAAAGCTTGTGTTTCCTTATTAATTTTCTGTTTGGATGATCTGTCCATTGATGTAAGTGAGGTATTAAAGTCCCCCACTATTATTGTATTACTGTCGATTTCCTCTTTTATAGCTGTTAGCAGTTGCCTTATGTATTGAGGTGCTCCTATGTTGGGTGCATATATAGTTATAATTGCTATATCTTCTTCTTGGATTGATCCCTTGATCATTATGTAGTGTCCTTCCTTGTCTCTTGTAACATTCTTAAAGTCTATTTTATCTTATATGAGTATTGCTACTCTGGCTTTCTTTTGATTTCCATTTGCATGGAATATCTTTTTCCATCCCCTCACTTTCAGTCTGTATGTGTCCCTAGGTCTGAAGTGGGTCTCTTGTAGACAGTATATATATGGGTCTTGTTTTTGTATCCATTCAGCAAGCCTGTGTCTTTTGGTTGGAGCATTTAATCCATTCACGTTTAAGGTAATTATCAATATGTATGTACCTATGACCATTTTCTTAATTGTTTTGGGTTTATTTTTGTAGGTCCTTTTCTTCTCTCATGTTTCCCACTTAGAGAAGTTCCTTTAGCATTTGTTGTAGAGCTGGTTTGGTGGTGCTGAATTCTCTCAGCTTTTGCTTGTCTGTAAAGCTTTTGATTTCTCCATAGAGTCTGAATGAGATCCTTGCTGGGTAGAGTAATCTTGGTTGTAGATTCTTCCCTTTCATCACTTTAAATGTATCATGCCACTCCCTTCTGGCTTGTAGAGTTTCTGCTGAGAAATCAGCTGTTAACCTTCTGGGAGTTCCCTTGTATGTTGTTTGTCGTTTTTCCCTTATTGCTTTCAATAATTTTTCTTTGTCTTTAATTTTTGTCAGTTTGATTACTATGTGTCTCTACGTGTTTCTCCTTGGGTTTATCCTGCCTGGGACTCTGTGCTTCCTGTACTTGGGTGGGTATTTCCTTTCCCATGTTAGGGAAGTTTTCAACTGTAATCTCTTGAAATATTTTCTCAGGTCCTTTCTCTCTCTCTTCTCCTTCTGGGACCCCTATAATGTGAACGTTGTTGAATTTAATGTTGTCTCAGAGGTCTCTTAGGCTGTCTTCATTTCTTTTCATCCTCTTTTCTTTATTCTGTTCCGCGGCATTGAATTCCACCACTCTGTCTTCCAGGTCACTTATCCATTCTTCTGCCTCAGTTATTCTGCTATTGATTCCTTCTAGTGTATTTTTCATTTCAGTTATTGTATTGTTCATCTCTGTTTGTTTGTTCTTTAATTCTTCTAGGTCTTTATTAAACATTTCTTCCATCTTCTTGATCTTTGCCTCCATTCCTTTTCCGAGGTCCTGGATCATTTCACTGTCATTATTCTGAATTCTTTTTCTGGAAGGTTTCCTATCTCCACTTCATTTAGTTGTTTTTCTGGGGTTTTATCCTGTTCCTTCATCTGGTACCTAGCCCTCTGCCTTTTCATCTTGTCTGTCTCTGTGAATGTGGTTTTTGTTCCACAGGCTGCAGGATTGTAGTTCTTCTTGCTTCTGCTCACGTTAAGAACTATTAATAAATCTTATATGAAACAATAAACCTATATTAATTAATTCAGCTACACAGAAAATGTTACTAATGATTATTTAAGTGATAAGATTTTAGTTATTCTTTATACTTGTCTCTATTTTCTAGTATCTCTTCCATATGTGTTCTTACGATTGACAGAAAACATTTTTTAATAGGACTACATGTTATTGAGATAATTGACTTAAAAGACAAAAGATGGTTTAAATGACATTTGGTGTTAAGATATTTATGTATGAAAATAATTTGTTATGTGTATTATCAAAAGCATAATAAGCCCAATCATTTTGCTTAAGTGAATGATGAGATAATTTAAGGAAATGGTTGTGGATCCTGCCCCTCTGCATGCCCTGTGGATAAGTTTCACTGAGATGTAAAAATGCTGCAACTGATTTTTCTTAAAATAAATTATTTTTTCTTTGCTTAATGACAGTTGCTGTCCTGTTTTTCTGTTTAAGGAACATACGCTATGGACTCTATCACTCACTGTTAGAATGGTTCCATCCTCTCTACCTACGTGATAAGAAAAATGGCTTCAAAACACAGCATTTTGTCCGTGCAAAAACAATGCCAGAGCTATATGACCTTGTTAGCAGGTACAAAACAGAAATTTTTTTGGCCTTATGACCTTCAGCAATGACACCTGAGCTTCTTATAGGATACTGTTAAGTTGAGGGGAAGGGGAAAGGGGGTAGGACATCAAAATAGTAAAAGTAGTGGTTGTGTTAAGACAAAATATATTTTTTCTTCCTACTTTTCAGAACTTTCATAATATGGTCATATTGCCTCTATAAATTGAAACAAACAAAACTGAGGATGGTAGTAAGTCAAAACTTCAGTTCCCTCCTTACATGCTATTTTCTTTGTCTGGACCTTGAAGAAGGGCAACATGGTCTAACGGACCCTGAAGAGGATTTGGCATCTGGCTCTAGTTACTTACAGGCCTTAAACAGGTCACCCTTCTGAGCCTCAGATTCTTACTCTGTGAAGTGGGGATAATAATGCCTTCTGTGTAGGGCTCAGCATAGTATGTGAAAAGTATTTGTCACTATGCCTGGTACAGAATAATGGTGTTGTTATTGCCATTATTCTTAAAATGATGACGTTCACTTTGGCATTTGTCCCTAGTCTTCACCACGTTTTATTCTGAGTTTGCCCTTCTTGCTTCTGGGGCCTCCTAGAGGATGGTGGACCTTTAAAGATTAAGAGGCAGCCATCTCTGCCTGGACTCCCATTGTAGACCAGAAGACAAAAAAAACTCCTTGCATCCAGATGACTTCTCTAAGGAAATAGTACAGTTGTAAGAGATCAGCATAGGCTTTAAGTCAGAAATCTAGTTCTTTTTTCTTACTGACTGTATAGCCTTGAAAAAACGACTTCATCTTTCTAGAACTCAGTTTCTTTATCTGTTTATACATCACAGGGTTGTCGTGAGAATGAATGAGGTAATGAGTATAAAGTGCCTAGTACAGTTTCTCGTACACAGTGGAACACAGACCAGCAGTGCTTCTCTCACCTCTCAGACAGGCAGTCATTTTCCCGGAACCAAGCTGCTATCCTAAGTAGTTACGGAGTACAGCACACGATTAGGCATCAGGCAGACTTGCATGTGGGTTCCAGCTCCTGTTACTTACCAGCTTTGTCACCTAAAGCAAAGTACCCCACTGAGCATTAGGTTCTAGCTTTCTAAAGTGGGAATAATAATGCTTACCTTATAGTTATAAATACACACACACACTCACACCTCATAGGGCTCAGAGTAATAATATGTGAAAGATGCAAC
This sequence comes from Pseudorca crassidens, assembly GCF_039906515.1. Classification (NCBI taxonomy): domain Eukaryota; kingdom Metazoa; phylum Chordata; class Mammalia; order Artiodactyla; family Delphinidae; genus Pseudorca; species Pseudorca crassidens. Next base: position 18,440,554 of record NC_090297.1, on the reverse strand, counting down.
TGTGGCTCAAGTGAATTCAATAGATTTTTATAGTCAAAGTTTTGGGTAGTTGTCCCCAGAAATGCATTTGGCGGAACAGTTCAAGCTCTAATACATCTTAAAAGCAGAAACATTAATCCTATAGTTCTGGAGCACCACTCTTTTCACTGGAATTAGTTGCCGGAAGGAAACCAAATTGTATACACACTGATTGCAACTCTACTTTTTAAGTTAAGACATTAAAAAGAAAAAGATTAGGAAGAAATACACCAAAGTGCTGTGTATTAAACAGTGGTTGTGTTGGCTAAGGGGTTTGTGTGTGTGTCTGTGTTGTCATTTTTGTCTCTTTAGTTTTCCACCTTGTCTGCATTGCGGTAGTCTTTTGGTACTTTCCAAATAGGAGAAAATTAATTTTTAATTATTTGTTGCAAAGATAGATCCGTAAGACTTTACTATGAATGAATTCAGATCATAAACATTGTTCTCATTGCTTGTCTCTCAGGTACAAACCTGACTTGATTTGGTCTGATGGAGAGTGGGAATGTCCTGATACTTATTGGAACTCTACGAATTTTCTTGCTTGGCTCTACAATGATAGCCCAGTTAAGGTACATGATTATATGACTTATCTCTTATTTTTCTGTTATGATAAAAGAAAATGTGAGGAACCAAGATCCGGAGTAATAACAATAATGACCACAGCAACAATAGTAAATAGTAATATCAACGTGGGTGTGGTAGGGATCGGGGAACTTAGTGGATGTTAAAGGTTTCTCCATTCATTCTTTTTTGGCCCCTCACTTGGAGTATAATCTTTCTTCTTCTCCTTTAATTCTTCATTTTTACAAGATAGTTTTAAATCTTCTTAAATTTAAGTAGGCTAGAAATAGTATGTAGAAGTCCCAGACCACCATAGAGAAAATAAACTATTAAGTACACAGACATTATAAATGAGAAAACCACCCCCAAAATTAATGTATAAAACATGTAAAATTAAACGATAAGAATAAAATGTGAATATCTATGACTTCACCTACTCTTATGTTGATTATGCAGTTTAACTCTTAAGGGGAAATTTCATTTCCCTTATATTCCAAATTCTTTTTTTTTTAATTAATTAACTTATTTTATTTTTTTGGCTGTGTTGGGTCTTCATTGCCAGCCCCAGCTTTCTCTAATTGAGGCAAGCAGGGGCTACTCTTGGTTGCGGTGCACGGGCTTCTCATTGCGGTGGCTTCTCTTGTTGTGGAGCAAGGGCTCTAGGCGTGTGGGCTTCAGTAGTTGTGGCACACGGGCTCAGTAGCTGTGGGTCACGGGCTCAGTAGTTGTGGCTCACGGGCTCTAGAACACAGGCTCTGTAGTTGTGGCGCACGGCCTTAGTTGCTGTGGATGGCATGTGGAATTTTCCTGGGCCAGGGCTCGAACCTGTGTCCCCTGCATTGGCAGGCGGATTCTTAACCACTGTGCCACCAGGGGAGTCCCTCCAAATTCCTGAGGGAACTTTGCCTAGCTTGTCCTCTCCCCCATAATCAACACTATTACGCTGCACGATAGCTACCCATTTAAAGTCTATATTTCAATACACTTAGAAAGCAGCAGACATCTTAATCTTCACTATAGCAAATTTCAAAAATTTTACATATTCTAGATTTGTTGTGGATTTTAAAGAAAAATCTAAGTGTAAGACCAGTTTGAACTGAGCTTTCTTGGTAGATTCATAAACCTCTAAGGATCTCATTGGGTAAATATTACTAAATTCAGAAAATGGAGAGAAAGAAAAAAGGAAAGATCCTATGTGACAAATTGAAGCAAATTCAGATTGGTTTTCTGGGACTTGCAAGATGTGTGGGGACCTCTAGTGGCACAGTATTGTGCTTCTTCCCCGATGGTCCTCAGGCTGGGGTGGCTCCGTTGTGGATCCTTGGGTGGGACACCACAGACCCTGTTCTACCCACTCTTGTTCTGAATGCTTTCTCACGCATTGGGAAAGAGGGTGGTTTTGGAGATACACTCATGTTAGGAAAGTACTTTTAGGAGAAATAGTCCCTTCTCCTTATTCTCCATTCTCTCTAGTTCCCACGTGGCTCACTCCTGAGCTCTCCGCAGGTCTTCCCTGGGAGGTCACCTTCCCCGTCGCCCTATCTAAAATTGCAGCATGCCCCTGTCACACTGTATGTCTTTCTTTGCTTTATCTTTCTCTTACCACTAAGATATTGATATTGGCCTAACATATTTCAGATATCATTTGCCTCTTTACTATCTGTCTCCCTCACTGAAGTGTCAGCTTTGTGAGGGCAAGCGTTTGGGTCTGTTCACTGCTGTGTCCCCAACCCCACGAACAGTACTTGGCCCAGTTAGGCGCATAGTAAGTATTGGTGCAATGTAAACTAAATCTGCCTCCTGGCAATTTATATTCTCTCCTGGAAGAAGCCAGAAACACTCCTGGATCGGTGTTCCCTGTTTATGTTCATCCCTAACTCTGCTGTGATGTCACATTATAATTTTTCACATATCTGTCTCCTCAGCTAGTCTCTGCTGGATTTCTGAGGGCAAGAACTGTGTTTTTTTTACCCTAGATAACCCAGTATGAGCCTCATAGTAGTATTTTTTTAAAAACACTTATTTATTTATTTATTTGGCTGCATCAGGTCTTGGTTGTGGTGCACGGGCTCAGTAGTTGTGGCACGTGGGCTCTCTAGTTGTGGCGTGCGAGCTCTAGGGCACACGGGCTTAGTTGACCCACAGCACGTGGGATCTTAGTTCCCCAACCAGGGATCGAACCTGCATCCCCTCCATTGGAAGGTGGCTTGTTAATCACTGGATGGCCAGGGAAGTCCCTTATAGTAGTAGTAAACATTTACATTAGGTTATTCCATGTAAGGATTTCTCAAAGTTCAGCAAAACCTTGAGGGAAGGGAAATGAATGTTTGATTTTTTCTTACCTAAGTAAAGAAAGTCAGGGTTGTATAGTGGAAAGTATCCTGGGCTGGGTTTAAATACCTGATTCACAGGCCCAGCTTTCTGAAACTCTGCCTGGGGTTGTGACCTCGGGCAAGTCTCCTCTCCATTTCTCCTCTGATAGAATAAGTGGTTTACTAGATTATTTAAACAGGCCATTCCAGCTCTGACATTACACATTGCTAGGCCAGGGTTTCTCAGCCTCGGTACTATTGACATTCCGGGCTGGATATTTCTTTGTTGTGAGGGGACTGTCCTGTATGTTGTTAAGATGTTTAGAAGCATCCCTGGTCTCCACCCACTAGGTGGCAGTAGCACCCCCCCACCCCCGCCCCAGTTGTGACAACCAAAACAACTGTCTCTAGATTTTGCTAAAAGTCTTGTCCAGGGCAAAATGGCCCCCAGTTAAGAAACACTGCTCTTGGGCTTCCCTGGTGGCACAGTGGTTAAGAATCTGCCTGCCAATGCAGGGGACACAGTTTGATCCCTGGCCCGGGCAGATCTCACATGCCGCAGAGCAACTAAGCCCGCGCGCCACAACTATTGAGCCTGTGCTCTAGAGCCCGTGAGCTACAACTACTGAGCCTGCGTGCCACAGCTACTGAATCCCGCACACCTAGAGCCTGCACACCACAGTGAAGAGTAACCCCCGCTCTCCGCGACTAGAGAAAGCCCGCGCACAGCAATGAAGATCCAACACAGCCAAAAGTAAAATAAAATTTAAAAAAAAAGAAACACTGCTCTCGACTAAGTCTGCTTCTTGCTTCCAAGTAAGCACCTAATACATCAAACTGTGTTACGTAAGGAACCTAAGTGATTTTACCCCCGATGACCCCGGTACTCCTTCCTCCTTTAGGATGTTGTCGTAGTAAATGACCGATGGGGTCAGAACTGTTCCTGTCGCCATGGAGGATACTACAACTGTCAAGATAAATTCAAGCCAGAGACCTTGCCAGATCACAAGTGGGAGATGTGCACCTCAATAGACAAGCTGTCCTGGGGCTATCGTCGCAACATGGCAATGGCTGACATCGCAAGTGAATCTCAAATCATTTCGGTAAGAGTACCTGTGAGGTAGTGATTTGTTGACTGCCTTCTGACTAAGAGTGGTGGAAGCGCTGTGGATGGAAGTGCAGGCTGATAGATCCCTTTAGGGTTATTGAACACACTCATAAAACCTGTCCTAAGGAACTAGGTATAATTAAGAAGAGTTCTGTACAGAGATGTTCTTCCCAGGATTATTTTCAGTTTGACATTTGGGTTGTTTCAATTTCTTGCAACCATAAAGGAGTAATTACATAGATTTAGGGATTTTCCTTAACTATTAAAATGTTTCTGAATGTAACATGGATTAATGCTTAGAGGGTTGGTGTAGTATCACAACTATATAGAATTAACTGCATAGGAAAAGCACCAAAAGGAAACATCAAAAGTTAATGGTGTGGGGCTTCCCTGGTGGCGCAGTGGTTGAGAGTCCACCTGCCGATGCAGGGGACACGGGTTCGTGCCCCGGTCCGGGAAGATCCCACATGCCGCGGAGCAGCTGGGCCCGTGAGCCACGGCCGCTGAGCCTGCGCGTTCGGAGCCAGTGCTCCACAACGGGAGAGGCCACAACAGTGAGAGGCCCACGTACCACCAAAAAAAAAAAAAATTAATGGTGTGGTGTCTTTGGGGTACTGTAACAAAACCTCCTTTTTAAAGTATTCTGTATGTAGCCTTAATTTTTCTGGGCTGCCTTGAAGTGCTACCGTTTGAGGTCACACTAAACACACACGCATCTCCCTCCAAAAATCTTAAAGAATATATCTCTTTACAGCATGTTTTCCTGAAGGGGCAACATACACACTTATATAGCCCTCCACATACAAAGTGTCCTGAAATTCATCAGATCTTTTCTACCTCCCCAGAGTCTCCACAGCACCTGCTCTAAATCTGTCCTCTCTGATCCCTGTTTTCTCTCTGGATGGCTCCATGGGATTCCTTCATGGCCAAGTGCTTTGTTTTCAGTTCCCTGCTCACAGTCTGTGCTTCTGACACACGACCCTTCCCGCTGCACACGGCACCACAGCAGGTGCCGGTTCACAGGGAAGTGCCTGTGATACTCCCTGGAATTCGAGTTAATATATTTCTCCACCTTGTGGCAGGATTTTAAAATTTTCTCACATAAGCCTATCCTGCTTTTATAATGACAAAAATATATAGTATTTTCCAAAGGGTAAAGGCTATTCACAAAACAGAGGGAGAATGTAGCCTAGATTCTTTTTCTTCCCTTCATCTGTGTGTTATAAGCATTTCTCCAGTCTTGACATTCAGAGCTGGGATTTCCTTGTTTCTTTTCTCTCCAGGAACTGATTCAGACAGTAAGTTTGGGAGGCAACTATCTTCTCAACGTTGGACCAACTAAAGATGGACTGATTGTTCCCATCTTCCAAGAAAGGCTTCTTGCTGTTGGGAAGTGGCTGAGCATCAATGGGGAGGCTATCTATGCCTCCAAACCATGGAGGGTACAATTGGAAAAAAACACGACCTCTGTGTGGTGAGTCTAGTCTTCTGTTACGTGCAGGAATGGGATGTGGCCCCACCCTGAGCTGGCATCTCCTTGGGTCCACAGTGGTACAAGCCAGGCTGGGAGTCATCTTGAGGAAATGTAAAAGCGGTCCTTTTGCTATTAAATTTGTGCCCAGGTTTATGTTTTAGGCCCCAGGGTATCTTTGACTAGTAAGGGAGGCCGAAGGCTTGGTGAAAAAAGAAAGAGCTACAAAGTGTCAGTCAATTTGCTTGACAATGTTACCCCACCTCCTAAAAATACTAATAGCTGATATTTGCACGACATTCACAATATGCAGGCTTCGCTCTAAATTCTTTCCCCTAATTTCATCCCCTCAACCATCCCACCAAGTTGATCCTATCATTATCAGGTTACAAGTGAGAAAGCAGACTCAGGGCAGGAATATCACTTGCCTAGAATTACAGAGCTGCTAAATGGAGAAGTCATGATTCATGCTTGGATTGTGGATCTAGTTATTTGATCTTGCGCTTCAGTGTTTTTCAATGGCAAGATGGGGTGATGATACGTAACTTCCTAGAGTGTGAGGGTTAAATGAGATAACATATGTAAAGTATCATCAGAGTGCCAGGCACAAACTAACTGCTCAGTGAAAGACCTCTGTAAATGTTATACCAGAGAGCAGGGGTCTCTGGGTCAGGGGAAACACGTTCATCCTTCTGTTCTGGATGAGTTTCTATGTACTGATTTTCACCCTCTTCTTTAAGCATGGTGAAATCTCAGAACAACAAGCTTGTCTTGGGAATTCCCTGGCGGTCCAGTGGTTAGGACTCTGCGCTTTCACTGCCATGGGCCAGGGTTCGATCCCCGGTCGGGGAACTAAGATCCCGCAAGCTGTGTTGGGTGGCCAAAAATTAAAAAATAAAAAAAAAATTTTAAATTAAAAACAAAAACCCAGATTTGTCTTCGTTGCACACCTTGCCCTTGTTATATCCTTGACTTTTCATATGGATTTGGAGTCAAAGAATGATTTGAATGATGAGGCAAATGGCTTCAGTGTGAGGTAACTAGTATAAGAGTTACAAATTTTTTAAAGAAAACTTAGAACCCTGTAGAGAGAGAAAATGGAAGATATCACCAGAAAGAATCTTCCAGGGCTGCTTTCTTCCCACAGACCTTAATTGGTATCGAGTTATTAGTGCTTCCTTGTAGCAGTGACAGACTGAAGGTCTTGGAATTGGTGGATAATTGAAAGGGGAACATATAAGGTCATGTGGCAGGGTAATAAGCCAGGTATCTTTGACAGTGATGTTTCTTTTTTCCCAGGTATACCTCAAAAGGATCAGCTGTTTATGCCATTTTCCTACACTGGCCAGAAGATGGAATCTTAAGCCTTAAATCCCCCATAACTACTTCGACTACAGAGGTAAAGAGCCTCAGTCAGTCTTGTCAGAGATGTAACTTTTTGTAAAGGAATTGGCAAGTCTTCTCTAATTCTTCCTTCCTTCCCCAGGTTTCTCCCATATTTATTCCCCTTTTGGACTGTCTTCCCTGCCGTGGCCCAGCATAGTTGTTTCTCACCATGTTCAGGCCACATTTTGTGCCCATCAGTGCATTAATGTTTTTTCCATTCCCTTTTGCTTTCTGCAGGTAACAATGCTGGGAATCGAAAAGTATCTGAAGTGGTCCCCAAATCCAGGTAAAGGTCTCCTCGTGTACCTGCCCCAGTTACCACCCTCTGCTCTTCCGACTGAGTTTGCTTGGACTGTAAAGCTGACAGGAGTGGAGTGATCATTGGAGTTCAACAAGAAAGGGACACTGCCTACACTTTGATTTTCCTCTTATAATACCATCACTGTAACAAACTACTCTTGTCTACTCACTCATCTCTTTTCCAACGCATTTTAATAAAAGGAAAGAATTACGTTACGCTGATGTCTCACAGGATCAAAGATCTGAGATCGATTGCTAGCATCTCTCTCTCTGATCAGCAGAAGGGATTGAGCAGTTAAGCTCATCCTAACTTTGGGAATTATCTACGATGGAAACTTCACTCCATTCTGTGTTTCATAACCTGCTTGTTTACTCAAATGACTTCAGATCAAGAATAAGCCAAGTCATCCCGTTGCCTATGGGAGGAGCTGAAAAGGATTTGGCAAAATCCACCACATGCTATTTATTTAGCATCAAATGTGACCAGTTACTCCCACCTACCCCCAGGAGCAGGAGATCCTGGAGGGGAAGGAAAGTGCTTCCTAGGCTGCTAATAATCAGCTTTTTAGAAGTTTCCAAAGCAAACTAAGAGCTCTGAAATTCAGTCTGTTTACAGTGATACTATGAAGAAAATGAATGTGATTCTGCCCTGCTTTCTTTAATAACAATCAAATAAATAAATTTGTACATCAAATTATTTTCTACCAAAAAGCATGTTGTAGCTTTCTTCTTCCAGTTTCTATATGGATTGCTTATATCCTTATGTTTTATAAAAAAATAGAAGGGGGATAACTTGCCAAGTCTCTTTAATGCAGCACAAAGAAAGTAATTCCTTTGGTTCTTCTACTCCTCACTTCTAGTACCATTCTTTTGAGGTGACTCAAAAAAAACCTCAGCAAAAATGGGCAAAGGACTTGAATAGACATTTTTCCAAAGAAGATATACAAATGGCCAATAAGACATGAAAGATATTCAAAATTACTAAGCACTAGGGCAATGCAAATTAAAACCACAGTGAGATGCCACTTCATAATCATTAGGATGGCTATTATCAAAAAACAAAAGCCAGAAAATCACAAGTGTTGGCAAAAATATGGAGAAATTGGAACTGTTGTGCGTTACTGGTGGGAGTGTAAAATGATGCAACTGGTTGCAGAAAACGGTATAGCAGTTTCTGAAAAAATTAAACACAAAACTACCACATGGTCCAGCAATTCCACTTTTTGGATATATATCCAAAAGCACTGAAAACAGAATCTCAAAGAGATTATTTGTAGACCCATGTTCATAGCAGCATTATTCACAATAGCTAAAACATGGAAGTGTATATATATGTAGCTGATTCTTGAACAATATGGGTTTGAACTGTGCAAGTCCATTTATATGCAAATTTTTAAAATAAATACTACAGTACTAACCCAATCAAAAATGGGCAGAAGACCTAAATAGACATTTCTCCAAAGAAGACATACAGATGACCAAAAGGTACATGAAAAGATGCTCATCATTGCTAATTATTAGAGAAATGCAAATCAAAACTACAATGAGGTACCACCTCACACCAGTCAGAATGGCCATCTCATTAAAGTCTACAAATAAATGCTGGAGATGGTGTGGAGAAAAAGGAACACTCCTACAGTGTTGGTGGGAATGTAAACTGGCACAGCCACTATGGAAGACAGTATGGAGGTTCCTCAAAAAACTAAAAATAGAGCTGCCATATGATGCAGCAATCCTACTCCTGGGCATGTATCTGGAAAAAAACTATAAAAAGATACATGCACCCCTATGTTCATAGCAGCACTATTTACAATAGCCAAGACCCAGAAACAGCCTGAATGTCCATCGACAGATGAATGGATAAAGAAGATGTGGTGTGTATAGTTGGGAATTCCCTGGTGGTCCAGTGGTTAGGACTCTGCCCTGTCACTGCCAAGGGCCTGGGTTCGATCCCTGTTCGAGCCAAAAAATAAAAAAAGATGTGATATATATATATAGAGAGAGAGAGAGAGATAGATACATGTATCTATATCTATATCCACAATGGACTACTAAGCCATAAAAAGAATGAAATAATGCCATTTGCGGCAACATGGACCTAGAGATTATCATACTAAGTGAAGTGAGTCAGACAGAGAAAGACAAATACCATATGACATCATTTATATGTAGAATCTAAAATATGACACAAATGAACTTATCTACAAAACAGAAACAGACTCACAGACATATAGAACAGACTTGTGGTTGCCAAGAGGGAGGGAGGGTGGGGAGGGATGGGCTGGGAGTTTGGGATTAGCAGATGCAAACTATTATATATAGAATGGATAAACAACAAGGTCCTGCTGTATAGCACAGGGAACTATATCAGTATCCTGTAATAAACCATAATGGAAAAGAATATGGGGCAGAAGGGTGGCCATTGGGGCCGTTGAGGCAGCGGCGGCTCCGGGCACCGTGGCTCCAGAAGGAAGCAGTGCCGCGTCCCGGGCCGGGGCTTTGCTGCGAGCCTGGCGGGGGGCTGGACAGGAGCCACAGCTTCGTGCACCACATCCGACGGAGCCAGCTCGCCCTGTCATGCACTGCCCCGCGCACCACCACTGCCCTCAGCCTGGCCTGGCCATCCGTGACTCCTGCTCAGCTCCCCGCAGGGATGGCTACAACAGGAGGGTGAAGCAGGCGGCCGGGGAGAAGGCGAGGAGGCAGCACAGGCCTGTGCCCAGTCGGCCTCGAGAGCCTGACCTGCAGGTGTATCTGCCACTGTAATGGGGGCGGACGGGTGCGTAACCGTTGGCAAGCGCCCACTGGCGCACGACCATTAGCGCGAGACCGTTGTTGTGCAGCAGTTGGAGATTCTGCTCCGCCAACGGTCAGCCTGGCAGTGATCACGGTAGAGAGCGCAGGGAGAGGAGGATCGGCCTTCTCCCTCCCGGCCTCAGGCTTGCGGGTGAGCTGGGAGGCCCGGAGGGCTGGCTGAGGGCTGTGTCCTGAAGAACTCCAGAGCCCTTGCCACGCGGCCCACTGGCTGGGCCCAGCCCTTGACCTAATGGTGGCAGCAGTCTCCATGGGTTGCAGTCCATGGAGGCCTCAGCAACCGAAGTATATGGACACTGCCATTAAGGTGACAGCTTCACCAGCTTCGGTCTCTCCGTTCAAATTTCTGATTGGTATTTGCTAACGTTTGTTTTAGTGGAGGTTTATAGGAACATCGTGACCTGACCTCAAGAACAAAGGATCTGACCCCAGAAGTTTGCAACAGCTAACCACGCCCCTCCCTCACCTTTCCCATAAAAGGGCTTTGCTGAAAGCTTTCCTCGGGAGTTCAGGGTTTTTAAGGCATAAGCCAGCCGTCTCCTTGGATGGCCCTGCAATAAACCTTTCTCTGTTCCAAACTCTGATGTTTAGGTATTGTTTGGCCTCACTGTGCATCGGGCACACGACTTGCTTTTGGTAACACTAACAATCTACAGCAAACATGATACTTAAAGACATGATGTTTAGAAAAAAGCTCTTCCAACCAGAAGTGAGATGGGGCGCCAAGCCTCACTGTTACTATTCAATGTTGTTTGGGAGGTCCTAATCAATGCAGTAAAACAAGCAAAAAAATCAGGGGCGTAAGAATCAGAAAGGATGAAACCACGCAGTCATTGTTCTTGGACGATGGGATTATTCACATAGAAAACTTCAAAGAATATATACAAATAAAGTATTAGAATTAGGGGAATTCCCTGGTGGTCTCGTTGTTAGGACTCGGGGCTTTCGCTGCCAGGGCCTGGCTCAATCCCTGGTCGGGGAACTGAGATCCAGCAAGCCTCAGGGCATAGCCAAAAAAAAGTTATTAGAATTAATAAGATACGTTAGCAGGTTTTTGGATCCATCAATAAAAAGCAATTGCATACCTACAGTCCAGAAACTAGAAAACGATGAAACAATTCCATTTACTTTAACAAAAGATATGAAATACCTAAAACAAAATTAGCAAAAGTTGTGCAAGAGACTCAACAGCCGAAGTTCCAACTTCTCTAAGTTTCCAACCGCCATTTCCCACCGGAAGGAGATGGCGGGGCAACAAGATGGCTCCAAGCAGCATCTCAGACCTTTTGGACGCTTTGGCACCCCAGTCTCCCTGATTGTATGGAAGTTTCCCAGTAAATCCTGTTGGGTGGATCCTCAAATAGATCCAACTCCTGGCACAATCACGGCCCCAGGTGTGTCCTCAACTCGTAAATTTTCCAGTAGATACGGAACGTCTGGAATGCTTCGGGGCTTGATTCCAGGATGATTCTAATGAGAAGAGTAGATCCAAATCCTTATAAATTTCATCCCAAAGAATGGTCCCAACTCTGTCTTCAGGGCTGCATGCAATGTGTTGAGTAAATCCGCGCTGTTGGGCTTGGTTCCAGGATAGTTCCACTGGAGACAGGGAGATCCAACTCCTTACAAACTCAAGTCCCAGAATATGTCTCCAACTCTAAGACTTCTAGATTGCATCTTAAAGTCTGGAGTAAATCCACACTGTGGGACAGGATTCCAGATTCCAGAATGGTCACAATGGAGATGAGTAGATCTGACTTCTCACAAAATCGAGATCTGAGGTGTGTTGTTTCTTTCAGTGGAATAGCTCAGTGGAGGGTCACAGGCCAGGATGGTTTGCTGTGCAACCATGTGGATGGACCCCCTTACAAAATGGAAGCTCGAGGTGTGTCCCCAACTCTTAAACTTTCTAGATTATATCAAATATCCTTAGTAAATCTACTATGGAGGATTTATCTCAGTGGAGAGGAGTAAGTTGAACTCCTTGGGTTTGCCTTCAATTCAGATGTCTCAAATAATTCAGTGCTGGGATTACCAGGCCAGGACTGGATAGTTTGCAGTGAAGAGTGGATTGAACCCCTTACAAAATTTTGGCCCAAGGCATGTCTGGACTTTTCAGCCGGGGACTTTGGGAGGCCACGTCCTCCCATCTGCCATCAAAGTATTTTTTCACTGTGCTTATCTTAGAAAACTGATAAAAGTGACTCCCATAGTCTGCTAATGGGCTGAGAATTTTCTGAAGGTAGGCAATCCTGCCACAGTGACCACCAGGGGACGTGTGGTGCAGCCGAGGAGACCTTTTCCAGGCCCAAGACACCGCACCTGGGGGGACTTTCTTGGACCATAGACCCAGCCGGTCAACCTCGAGCAGGTGGAAAGGTGGGACTGGGCCTCTGAGGCCCAATGGACTCTACCATCAGTCATCTCAGGGACTTTCCCTCAATTTATTTATTAATTATGCTTTTGCCATGTAAAAAACAGCTTTATTGAGATATAATTCACATTATACAATTCACTCATTTAAAATGTACAATTCAGTGGCTTTTAGTATATTCACAGTGTTGTCAATCATTGACACAATCCATTTTAGAATATTTTTATCATCCCCAAAAGAAACCCCTTACCTTTTAGCAGTCACTCTCATCTCCCCTCAACACCCTCCCAGCCCTAGCTAACCACGAATCTACTTCCTATCTCTGTGAATTTGCCCGTTCTAGGTACCTTACACAAGTGGAGGCATACAATATGTGGTCTTTTGTGTCTGCCTTCTTTCAGTTAGTATAATTTTTTCAAGGTCGATGCATGTCGTAACCCATATCAGTACTTTATTTCTTTTTATGGCTGAATAATATTCCATTGTATGGGCACACCACCACATTTTATTTACTTATTAATCACTGAATGGACATTTGGGTTGCTTACACTTTCCAGCTAATTAGGAATAGGCTGCTATGAACATCTGTGTACAAGTTTTTTGTGGACATATGTTTTTATTTCTCTTGAGTATATAGAGTGGGATTACTGGGTCAAATGGATTTTTGAAGGCTAATATTCCATTGTACATATATATCACATTCTGTTTATCCATTCACAAGCTGATGAACACCTGAAATGTTTACACCTTTGGGATATGAGAAATGCTGCTATGAACACTGATGAATAAATTATTTCTTTGAGTTCCTCCTTTTCCACTTTCTTGGGTATATACCTAGGAGTGGAATTGCTGGATCGTATGGTAATTTTAAGTTTAGCTTTTTGAGGAATCACCAAACTGTTTTCCACAGCAGCTGCACCATTTATATTCACCGTTTATATAGTCATGTATAAAGATTCCAATTTCTCCACACCCTCACCAACACTTATTTTCTGTCTTTTTGACTATAGCCATCCTAGTGGATGTGGGGAGATTCTTTTATTTTCAAACCACTTTTCAAAGTTACAATATTCCAGGAAATTCATTTCAACAAAGTTTTCAGATTTATTGTCCATAAATTTGTATATTAAACAGTGCAGTATCTTTAATTCTGTCCTCTTGTTTTATTCATGGCTTTTTTGTGTGTGATCAATGTGCTTATACAATGTTGTCAATTTTATTAGTCTCAAAAAGCCAGTTTTCTTTTTTTTTAATTGGATGATTCCCTCTCAATTGTAACTTTTTTCCCTATATCATTTAATTTTCTACCTTTTATTTTAGCCTTCATTCTACTTACTTGGAGTTTTCCAGTTGTTCTTTTTCTCACATTTTGAATTAAAATAAGATTCCAACTGCAGCTGACCCTAGGCCGACTCTCATACATTTGCTAGTATTACTCTTACAGTAAATATTTACTTAGTGCCAGACATGTACCTGGTATTGTGTGCACCACAGTGAACAACCAGTTAAAGTCTTTGATCCATTTTGAGTTAATTTTTGTATGTGGCATCAGGTAAGGATCCAACTTCATTCTTTTGCATGTGGATATCCAATTTTCCCAGCACCATTTGTTGAAAAGACTGTTCTTTCCCCATTGAATGGTCTTGGCATTCTTATTGAAAATTATTTGATCATATATGCAAGGGCTAATTTCTGGATTTTTTTTTTTTTCGGTACGCGGGCCTCTCACTGTTGTGGCTTCTCTCATTGCGGAGCACAGGCTCCGGACGCGCAGGCTCGGCGGCCATGGCTCACGGGCCTAGCCGCTCCGCGGCATGTGGGATCTTCCCGGACCAGGGCACGAACCCGTGTCCCCTGTATCGGCAGGTGGACTCTCAACCACTGCGCCACCAGGGAAGCCCCAACTTGGTTCTTTTTTTAAAGAACATGTTGGCTATTCAAGGTCCTTGAGATTCCTTATGAAATGTAGGATTTTTTTTTTTCTACTTCTGCCAAAACCATCACTGGGATTTAAATAGGGATTGCAGTGAACCTGTGGATCACCTTTGGGTAGTATTAACATCCTAACAACATTAAATCTTCCAATTCATGAACATGGATATCTTTTCATTCACTTATGTCTTCTTTAGTTTCAGCAATGGTTTGTACTTTTCAGTGTACAAGTCTCAAATGTCATATTTATTTTAAATGTCATACTAGTATTTTGGGGTCAAGTTCAGCCCTCTAGCTGCAGGCTTGAGGATTCTGTCAGTAGTGCTCTGTTATGATGGAGAAAATTTTTGGTGCTGTGGAAGCATAACAAAACCCTTATCATGTCTTGTTCTCTCCCTAGCTAAAAACCTGAGTCCCTTGAAAACAGGGACAGTGCCTTCTCTCCCTCTCCTGAGAATGCCAGTCAGTGCACTTACTAGTTGGATATCCACCCACCCAGTAACCACAGTAACTACTTACAAAATGCAAATTTGATCGTATCTTCCTGCTTAAAATCCTTCAAAAGCATTGCTATTAGGATAGCTGTTATTAACGTGTTCTCCAAAGCCCTGTGGTACAGTCCCTGTCAATCTCTCCCATCTTAGTAGGAAGACTCCTTCTAACTCCCTGTCGGCTCTCCAGTCATTGTGGCCTTCTTTTCATCTCTCTAAAACAATGTTTTCAAACATTTCTAATTGCAGCCTACAGAAAGAATTTTATTTTATAGTGCAACCTAGTTTGTTATGCATTAACAAACAAAAGTTTTGTAAAGCAGTACAGTACCTAGCTTTACTACTTATACAATGTACTCTGATATTTTCTATTTCTTTGAAAAAGTACCCACTAAATTGATATTATTACCAATGAGGTACAACACACATTTTGAAAAACACTGCTCTGGGCATTCAATTTCTTTGCCTCGGGTCCTCTGCATATGCTATGCTCTGTCGGGAAAGTTTTTCTTGTATCCTCTTTACATGGGTAAATTTTACTCATTCTTCAATCAAAGGATGCTTCTCTCTTTGGAGTCGACTGCCTGCATTTAAGTCCTGAAGATCGTGATGAATGAGTTAATACATGCAAATAACTCAGAACAGTGGGTGGCAAATAGTAATGCTTCATCTTATTAATGCGGAAGGTAATTGTACAACTATTCGTGTGACTGTTAATATCTGTCTTCCCACATCTCCCAGACTACAAATCCATTAAGTCAGAGACTTTGGTTAATTTTTGTTCATCTTTATAGTCCTAGCGCCTCACTTCGTCTGGCACACAAAGGGCGCGCATAAATAACGGCTAGGGAAGCACTGCCCAGAAGAAATAAAAACGTAGACAGACTGGGCACGGAGCCAGCGTAGGGCGTCATCACGGCGCTCCAGCGGCCCCGCCCCACAGGCGGGGCCCCGCCCACCTGGCTGTCGGTGGTCACGTGGGGCTCCGCTGGGCTGCCGCCGGGGAAGCTGGGTGAAGATGGCGACAGTGAAGAAGGCGGCCCTGTGGAGACTGGTGGGCTTGGCCTCCCTCCGGGCTGTAAGTGCCCCGGCCCGCCCAGGGGCGGTCCTGAAGGCACCGTAATGGTCAGGGTCGGGGGCTTGGCCCATAGCGGCTGCTGAGAGGCGAAGCCGGACAGCTCATCAGGCCAGGAGGGTTGGGAGGGCTTTGGAATCTTGGACCCTCTCTGACTCGTCCAAATCCCTTGAGGGGCATGGGGAAACTGAGGCCCAGAGATGGGGAGCGACTCGCCCGGGTCGTGGAGACCTGGGTCGCCATCCCAGGCGTCCTCATTCCCTGGCCAAGGCTCTTTCTGGTGACCCTGGCATCTGTCTCCCTGTAACTGAGCTTCAGACTTCCCCAAGTCCCTCATTAAGGAAAATCATGATTACCCTGCCAGTTCGAGTGGAGAAACCCAGGTCATCCCCCTCCGTCCGTCTCCATTTCCAGCTCTTGTTGCATTTGGGGACGCTTGGCGAGCTATCCCAGCGTGCTGAGCAGGACTTAGATCGCGTGTGGCCAGTTGTGATTCCCTTGGAATTGTACTTTGGGCCAGTTTGATCCTGGTGTTTCCACCTCTCGCCCATGCTCAGTGAGTGGAAGGAAAGTGTAGGAGACCTAATTGTATAAAGGGTTGAATACATTGTGTTGGGTAAAGCTCGAGCTGAGATGTCCCAGTGGTACTGAAGCCACTTTTGCGGTTGAGTGACAGGTCTCTAAACCCTGGTTTTCTTGATCTATGACATGAGAAAAGATTACCTCAGGGTTGGTTTGGAGATTAAGGAAAACGTAAGTAAAGCATTTAACATTGCTCTAGCTCTTAGTAAGTGATTGCTCAGTTGTTGCCTTAGAGTTTAGGAGGAGTTTAAACTGGTAAAAATTACACTGCCTTGGCACTAGGGGCCCCTCTCAGAAAACCACTTCAGTGTCTACTAGACCACCTTCCCCCACCGATTGCTCATTGCAAATAAATCCAGTAAGTCCAGCTTGAAAAGTTAAGAAAATTAAATGAGATGGTGGATGTAAATGTGATTTGAAAAAATTCCTGGTGTAATGAAATGCTGGTAGTAGGCCCTCCCTCCATGGGGTAACTTACACAGACTTGATGTCAGAACCAGACGGTTAAATCCAAACTTCCTCACTTCCTACCTGTGTGATTTGGGGTTTTCTGAGGCTGTTTCCTCCTCTATGGAATTGGAATAGTGATAGTTCCTGTCATGTAGGGACTAAATGAGGTGCTGATGTCTGGAAGTTAGCACTGGGCTTTAGTCAGTTTTAGCTGTTGATAAAGGTACCATAGCTCAGGAGGCTGTGGCCCAGGATTTGTGTGGTTAGAGGGGATTATTTCTATGCAGAACTTTACAGAGGGAATGAATTGGGTGTTTAACCAAGGCGAGAGAAGACTGGGGGAGACCGAAGGGTGGCAGAGGCAACATGGCCTAGGGGTTAAGAGCATAGGCTCTAGATCCACACTGCGGGGCTCAGTGACTAGCTAACCATGTGACCTTGGGAAAATTACTTAATCTCCTTGGACTTCAGATTTCTCACAGTAAAATGGGGATTATAATAGTTCCTACCTAATAAGGTTGTTGAGAGGATAATATGGGTTAATATGTAAAAGGCTCTTTTAAGTGCCTGGCAAATAGTAAATGCTTCAATAATAGTAAATGCTTGTTTTGTTGTTAGTATGAAGTGTTGTTATGGGGAAGGAAGTAGAATTGAGTTTATTCTGTTCTCATAAAAGGAACTTGGAAACAGGTTTTACATTCTTTCAACAACATTCACTGGTTATTTGTTGAGCCCATATTAGGTAGCAAGGCCTTGGAAAGATAACAATGAATAAAACAAAGTCCCTGCCTCATGGAGCTTACACTCCAGTGCGATCCTTTTAGGGTAATGTACAGCAGAGGCTCAACATACCTTTTGGAGGGATATTCAACTTGCAGGGACCTTCCAACCTAGCCTATTGACATCCATTAGTCTCTAGGAAGCTTTACTGGCTAAACTCAAAGCCAATTCAGGTGAGTTGTTTAAGTTCCAGCTGATTCATAGCTGGGAATATTTCCTTCCTTAAGGGTTTCAGGAATTTGGGATCCTTGTCAGATTCCCAGTACCCCTCTCCCCTTGCCCCATTGCAATATGTTTATCCAGAGCAAATCTGGTAAAATGTAATTAATTTAAACAGTATTAAGTAGTACTAAGAAGAATAGAGGAAAGAGGGGAAAAAAGCCTTGTATTACTCGGTGGTGGTGGGGAGGGGGAGATTTCCCATAGAGGACTTTATATAGGACAGACTTTACACAGAGGAGACTCGGGGCCTTTTTTTAATGTCTTCAACTGCTGAAGGTTTTATCTCCTCTCAGACTCACTCTCCTTGTCATCACCCAGCCTATGATTATAAGAGAACAGAGCCCCGTCCATCCCCACAACCCCACAAAGTCCAAGACTGCTTCTCACCACACTCAGTAGTTGCCCTCCTCTGGGGCAGGTATGCCCTTCATGCATTTGTCTGTTGTTTTAATAACTATTTAATGAGTGCCTCCTTTGTGCCAAGCACAGTGTCAAACGTGAGAGGAAGTGGAGGTTACGACAGAGTCGCTCATAGAGCATACATTCTACTGGAGGAATCATTGAGCAGGCATTATTTGCAGTGCTCTCAAGGGAGTCATTATAGTCCTGAAATAGAAAATAATGAGGGTGAGGGGATTGGCAGCTTTACAGAGGGTAGTCAGAGGGGCCTATCTATGACTGAAAGATGAGAGGGAGCCAGATGTGGGAAGGGCCAGGTGAAGAGCATCCTGGGCAGAGGAACTGTAAGCCCTGAGGCCCTGCTATGG
Organism: Pseudorca crassidens; assembly: GCF_039906515.1. Taxonomy (NCBI): domain Eukaryota; kingdom Metazoa; phylum Chordata; class Mammalia; order Artiodactyla; family Delphinidae; genus Pseudorca; species Pseudorca crassidens. The sequence goes on along the minus strand of NC_090297.1, from coordinate 18,421,911 downwards.
GAGAAAGGCTGGTGGGTCTGGAGTATAGTGACCCATCTGAGGGGTGAGTGCAGAACAGTAGGAACCAGTAATGAGTTCTCGGAGATTGGCAGGAGTCAGATGAGAAGAATCTTATAGGCTATGGTGAGTGGGGAAGGAATGAGTCAAGTTTCTGGCTTAGGCAACAGGGTGTATGTGATGCTTCTTACTGAGATAGGAAGACTCAAGTCGGACTGGGCTTTAGGAGTAATTAAAGTTCTGTTTAGGGACATCTGTGTTTGAGAGCACAAATGGGTTTGTTTAAAAAAACCTAGGGACTTCCCTGGTGGTGCAGTGGTTAAGACTCCGCACTCCCAATGCAGGGTGGCCCGGGTTCGATCCTTGGTCAGGGAACTAGATCCCACATGCATGCCGCAACTAAGGAGCCCATATGCCGTAACTGAGGAGCCGGTGAGCCACAACTAAGACCCAGTGCAACCAACTAAATAAATATTTTAAAAAAATAATTAAAAAAAATAAAAACCTAAATGCTCAACTGTCAGGTGGTTGGAAATGGGTCTAGACTAAAGGAGAGTTGGAAATGGCCCTGTACTGGGAGCATGAATCACTTACTCCAGAGGTCCCCAACCCTCGGGCCATGGACCAGCATCGGTCTGTGGCCTGTTAGGAACCAGGCCGCACAGCAGGAGGTGAGCGGTGGGCAAGTGAGCGAAGCTTCATCTGCCGCTCCGAATCACTCCCATTACCGCCTGAGCTCCGCCTCCTGTCAGATCAGCGGCAGCATTAGATTCTTATAGGAGCGCGAGCCCTACTGTGAACTGCACATGCGAGGGATCTAGATTGCTCGCTCCTTGTGAGAATCTAATGCCTGATGATCTGATGTGGAGCTGAGGCAGTGATGCTAGCACTCGGGAGCAGCTGCAAATACAGATTATCATTAGCAGAGAGGTTTGAGTGCACAGAGACCATAATAAATCAGTTGCTTGCAGACTCATATCAAAACCCTATCAGTGAGTGGCAAGTGACAAACTGCATCTTATGGAGTAGACTGGAATAAGCCACACACTTCAAGTGTCACTGTCTCCCATCGCCCCCAGATGGGACCACCTAGTTGCAGGAAAACAAGCTCAGAGATCCCACTGATTCTGCATTACGATGAGTTGCATAATTATTTCAGTATATATTACAATGTAATAATAGAAATAAAGTGCACAATAAATGTAATGTGCTTGAATCGTCCCGAAACCATCCCCTCCCCCACACACACAGTCCGTGGAAAAATTGTCTTCCACGAAACCAGTCCCTTGTGCCAACAAGGTTGGGGACTGCTGTCTTATTCTATTCCTGTTTCTAAGTGAATTTTTTTTGTTGTTCTTGATTCTAAAACAGAGCAAATGTGAATTAAAGGGTGAGAAATATTGCTTCTTGTCTCAGTATTAGTGAAGATGGATACATTCTTTCAGATTTGCCCCCCTGGAGAATTGTGACAATTTCCTCCTGTTACTTTTTGTTTCCTCTTTTAAACCGAAGGTTAGCACCTCATCTGTGGGTACTTTCCCAAAGCAAGTGAAAATTGTGGAAGTTGGTCCCCGAGACGGACTACAAAATGAAAAGGTAAGGCTGGAAATCAACCAAAAAAGTTTTTGCAGGCTTCGAGAGTTCCATGTGGGGGGTGCAGAACTATACCCAACTTAGGGCCGGGTCGGGGAGGCCAGGCAGGCACCTGTGACAGTTCAGCCACAAGTGTTGTGACCCCGGGTCCACCTTAAGGCCCTGTGGGGGTTGGGGGGGACGGTAAGTGCTGCGGGAGCGCAGAGGGAAGGTGAGGGCGTGCCTTTGATCCAGCAATTGCACATAAGGGGATTTGTCCAAAGGAAGTCATGAAAGTCACATGCAAAGATTTAGCCTTGTGGATGTTCCTTAAAACTCTGTTGTAACAGCAGAACAGTTGGAAACAACCTAAATGTTCAGTAGGAGGAAAGATAACTCAAATACATTAATGACTTCATAAAATGGAATATTGTGAAGCCGTTAATAATATAGGAGTATATTAAGATGTAATCAGATTATAAGATAGTGTCTATATATATATATATATTTAATCTTATACTTTTGTGTAAGAAACAAAAAAGTTTATATATGTGTGGGAGCACCTGCCTAGAAAAGGATCATAGAACAGTGCTGTCCAGTAGAACTTCCTGTGAAGACAGAAGTTTCTAGGCTTGAGCTGTCCCGTACAGTAGCCACTAGACACTTGTAGCTGTTGAGCACTTGAAATGTGACTAGTGTGGCTGGGAATTGAATTTTTTAATGTAATTTTAATTAATTAAAATTTAAATAGCCACGTATGGCTCATGTCTAATGTACTAGACTGCACAGATCTAGAAAGTTACCTGTCAGGGTATTAAGAGTGTTATCTCTGGGAGGTTTTAAGGGTGGTTTTCTTTTGTTTTTGGGATGTTTTTCTGAAATAATCATGTATTAATTATTTTTTCAATAAGAAAACCTCTTTAAAAAAATTTTTTTTTAAAGCATGATCAGCCTACCTTTAATAGTGAGCGTTGGTTGGAAACAATAAGCTGTAAGCTCTCTGAGGACAGGATCATGTCTGTTCTGCTCACCGCTGTATCTGTAGCTCCTAGCACAATCCTTGGAACATAGAAGGCTCTCAAAAATTACTTGTGGAATAGATTAAATTAAAGCAGTGGGAGAGAAATTGGGGGTGGAAGGGCCTGGCGAGAAGGACTTGGAGTTTTTAGGATTTTTTACCTAATCCTGTAAGTACTAGGGAGCCATGGAAGGCTTTTGAGCAGGAGAGTGAGATAATGGAGACTGCGTTTTAGAAGGATTCCTGTGTGGGAGGAATTGGTAGAGTGACTGTGACCATGCCATAACATACATGGGATAATGATGGTAGATTTGGAGATAGGAGTCCACAGAGTCTGGTGAGCAGCTAGACATGGTGAGGGACAGAGAAGCAGTAGGCTGATCATGTGAGGATGAGCTCCTGTGCCAGCTGAGAGACAGAAGGGGATGGTGTGACCCTTTGGAGGCCACATCTCATAGGACCCAGAAGGTTAGTCATCTCTGCCCTTTCAGGCCATGGCACTTTGTTTATGATGGGGTCATAAAGCAACAAAAATTTAGTTTAAAAGCCTGTATGACAGGAAAATATTGTCTCCATGTCAGTATTAACTCATTTTCAAGTGAGAAACTGCTTCCACTGCAAAATGCTATCTGTAGAATTCGAAGACAAGCCTTGTTCTGCACCTGTTGGCCAGGGTTACATGTGAATTCATGATAGTGTTTGAAAGTTGAGATAGTGAAGTGCTTGCTGTAGTAAAAGCTTTGAACTAACAGGCTGCATTCTGAGACCATTTTATTACTGACTTTGCCAACCTGTCTTTTCTGGTTTTTCTCTGCATTACAGAATATTATACCTACTCCAATGAAAATCAAACTGATAGACATGCTTTCCGAAGCAGGACTCCCTGTTATAGAAGCCACCAGCTTTGTGTCTCCCAAATGGGTTCCCCAGGTGAGCCCCAGCCCTCAGGCATGTCTCAGATGAGAGGGATGTAAAGTTTTGCACTTGCCCTGCAAGTCATTAGAAGTCAGGAACGTAGGTTTCCAGGTCTCTGGCTTTGAGAGCTCTCTGTGCTTCACAGTAGCATGTGCAGCTAAAGAGCACGCCCCGGGAGGCAGGTGGCTTGGATTCAGTCTGGGCCCTGCCCCGACTTGCATGGTGAGCTTGGTGAGGCCTTCCCCTCTCCAGCTTCAAGATGACCTCTCAGGTCTCTTCTGGCTCTAAGAAGTCTAGAATCTCTAGGCCTGTCTAGAGGTGTGGCTTCTGCGTTTGTGAAGGGGAAAGACTGACGACTCCTGCTTCACAGAGATAGTCAAGTGGGAAGAAAGATCCTGTTCCAACTGAGTTACATGGCACTGAGCACAGTGCCGGGCTCGGAGCACATTCTCAGCAAATGGCTACAAGTACCATTGCTGCTGTTGCTCCTTATGTCGAGTTGACAGTGTTAGCCATATGGAGAGACTGGGGATCTCACCCAGGCCAAGGAGCCTTCTCGCTCATCAGCAGTCAAACAAACGGTAAGAGCGTTGGGGAGACTCAGCTCTGCAAAAGGACTCATTCTGCAAGGGTCCTGGAGAACAGAGATTTTGTGCTAAAACGTTTTTCTCTACCTAAACTCTGCCTGCCCTTGGTGGTGACTTGGCAGTGTCTCCTTTGGCTCTCAGATGGCTGACCACGCTGAAGTCATGAAGGGCATCCAGAAATTTCCCGGCATCAGCTACCCAGTGCTGACCCCAAATTTCAAAGGCTTCCAGGCAGCGGTAAGAGACCTGTTTTTGGTGGGGGCCCCTGAAATGAGATTGATGGCATTGGCCTCTGTCTTGTCCCTGGGATCAGTCCCTGTCCCAGGATTTCTGTCTGAATGACTTGTCTCCAGCAGTAATGGGCACCGTCAGACAGACCTGGGGGCAGTCCTGGCACCGCCACTCCCAGCTCTCTGATCTTGACAAGCTGCTAAACCTCTCTGAGCCTCAGGTTCTGCCTATAAAATAAGGTTAATGATGGTACCTAACATTGTGAGGATTTCAGAAGATAGGATGCACATGAGTTGCTTAGTAAGAGCCTGGTAGAAGATAAGTGCTTAATAAACGTTAGCTCTTGTTGTTGTTGCCCATCTCCTCTTTAAAGAAAGGTGATTGAGCTCTCCACAAGAGTTAAAGGTGGTTGCTAGTATCTGTCAACTTGCTTATAATTTTACATGAGAACGTCATTGGAGATGTTGATTCCGAATTTAGGCAAAAAGCTTCTTTTAAGAGTGACTTCCAGGGCTTCCCTGGTGGCGCAGTGGTTGAGAGTCCGCCTGCCAATGCAGGGAACACGGGTTTGTGCCCCGGTCTGGGAGGATCCCATATGCCACGGAGCGGCTGGGCCCGTGAGCCATGGCCGCTGAGCCTACGCGTCCGGAGCCTGTGCTCTGCAACGGGAGGGGCCACAACAGTGAGAGGCCCGCGTACCGCAAAAAAAAAAAAAAAAAGAGTGACTTCCAGGATGGTGACTGCAGCAACAGTGTTGGTTCTTGGGGAAGGCCAAGGCTTCTTTTTTATTGAGATATAATTCACTGTATTAACTTCCTAGGGCTGCCATTATAAAATATGGAAAAACTAGGTGGCTTAAAACAATAGAAATGTATTCTCTCACAGTTCTGGAGGCTAGAAGTCCTAAATCAAGGTGTCAGTAGGGTTGGTTCCTTCTTTTTTTTTTAAATTTATTTATGTATTTATTTTTGGTTGCGTTGGGTCTTTGTTGCTGTGCGTGGGCTTTCTCTAGTTGCGGCGAGCAGGGACTACTCTCTGTTCTGGTGCGCAGGCTTCTCATTATGGTGGCTTCTCTTGTTGCAGACCATGGGCTCTAGGCATGTGGGCTCAGTAGTTTTGGCTCACGGGCTCTAGGTGTGTGGGCTCAGTAGTTGTGGCTTGGGGGCTCTAAAGTGCAGGCTCAGTAGTTGTGGCTCACGGTCTTAGTTGCTCCGTGGCATGTGGGATCTTCCCGGACCAGGGCTCGAACCTGTGTCCCCTGCGTTGGCAGGTGTATTCTTAACCACTGCGCCACCAGGGAAGCCCAGGTTGGTTCCTCTGAGGTCTCAGAGAGAATCTTTCCACGCCTCTCTCCTAGTTTCTGGTGATGATTGGCAATCCTCAGTGTTCCTCCGCTTTTAGGTACGTCACTCCAGTATCTGCTTCCCCCTCGCTGGCCTTTCCTCTGTGTCTGTCTTCACATGGGCGCAATCATATAAGGGAAGAGGGACTAATATGACTTCATCTTAGCTAATTACATCTACAGTGACCCTATTGCCAAACAAGGTCACGTTCTGAGGTACTGGGGGTCAGCATTTCAACATGTCTTTGGGAAGGACACAAATCAACTTATAATATTCATATATCATAAAATTCACCATTAGACAAAGGTTTTTGCCACTCTGTGTGGGTATTCCTTGAAGAGAAAAATGCTGAAAGGAATTCACCTGGCCGTTGGCAGGTTGCTGCCGGAGCCAAGGAAGTGGCTGTCTTTGGAGCTGCCTCCGAGCTCTTCAGCAAGAAGAACATCAACTGCTCCATAGATGAGAGTGTGCAGCGGTTTGACGAAATCTTGAAGGCAGCTCGGGCAGCCAGTATCCCTGTGCGGGGGTGAGTCTGACCACATTGGTGCTGCCTCTCTTTATTTCCTCAGTACCATTCTGGAATAGGGCCAGGCTCTAACTCCAGTGACCATGCCTCACAGACTCCTTATCCTGGGTGCAGGCAGCCCAAGCTCCGCACCCAGACATCTTTTCCCAAGTAAATTTGGTCAGAAGAAATCCTGGCAAGTGCTTTCTCCAAACCTGATTTTTGGGTCAGTTCACCAGAGGAATCTAGCAGGACAGACACTAAACAGGGTTTGTGGAGGTCAGTTTAATCCTGGCTCCACCACCAACTCTTCACACATCCCTGAGGAATCCCCTCGGCCTCTAAGACGTCTCCGACATCACGTCTTTAATAGCAGTAGTGACAGGCGTTGTCCATGTATTATCTAATTGTAGCCTCACAATCGCCCAGCAAGGAGGCCTCTGTCCCCACTTCCAGATGACAAAACTGAGGCTCAGGAAGGATGAAGAGTCTGCTGTAAGGTCACACAACAAACTGCAGCCAGAATGCTGTTTCAGAAGTACACATCTGATCACATCACTCCCTGGTTAAAAACCTGTCAGTGACTCATCAACTCCAGACTTTTCAACGTGGTTTACAAGCCCCTGCGTTTTTCAGCCCCTGTCACTCTCTGCAGCTCACGTCACTCTCTGCAGCTCACATCCCTCTTCTGGCCCTGCTTCCTCAGCACACTGCATTCCAGCCAGCTGGAATTTCTTTCCATTTGTCGCATGGCCCAGTTCTCTCCTGCCTCTGGGCCTTTGCACGTGCTTTCTGTAGACTCAGGACACTCTTCCTTCTACATCCTACTTGTCAGGGCTAACTCCTGCTCATCTCAGGTCCTCTCATGGATGCCAGTTTCTCCACGAAGCTTTCTCTTCCCTTAGGTGGAGTTGGTGTCCCTCCTCTGGGCTCCCAGAGTCCCCTGAACATCCTCTAACAAAGCACTTACCTGCTTGTTAAATTCTCCTCTGCCTCCCATCCCCCACTAGACTCTGCTCTCCGTGAGGGCAGAGCCCACCTCAGTCCCTGCTGTACTCCCTCTCCCAGCTCTGGGCCTAGCACATAGTAGGTGCTCAGGAACCGACGGGCGGATAGATGGATGGGGAAGCAAGGGCATGTCAGGTCTTCCTGACTCCCAAGCCTGTGCTCTTTCCTCAGTATTCCTTTAGCTTTTCTGTGCTCAGCAGTGATTGGAGAGTAAGAAGAAGGATTAAGACGGAAAAATACACTGAGATGTTTGAGTCTGAAATGTATTTATCCAGCAGACATTTATTATGCCTCATAATATGCAGAGTACTTTGTAAGACTCTAAAAGGTTTTAATGGAGCCTCAGCCTGAATGGGTGGGTGGACATAGAAACTGGCTACACCCAAGATCCAGACTCCTCACCGTAACTCGCAAGACCCCACGATCAGGCCGGTGGCCTCCTCTCCAACCTCATGTTGTACTTCTTTGCCCCTTGCTGCCCATACCTCAGCTGTTTTGTCCTTTGTTCTGTGTCTTGAACACACCTACTCTTCGGTCTCAGGGACTCTACACTGGTTCTTCTCTCTGCCCGGAACACGGCTCTCCCCCCATCTCAGCTCCAGCTTCGCGTCCTCACAGAGGTCTTCCTGGGCCATCCTACTGTTGTTGGCCTCCTCTGGTTGCTCCTGTCACACTTCCCTTGTCTTTCCTTCATAGCACGTCACTTTTTGAGATTATGTCCTTCCCTTATTAAACTGTTGGTTTGTTTGTTTGCTGTACACGGGCCTCTCACCCCTGTGGCCTCTCCCGTTGCGGAGCACAGGCTCCGGACGCGCAGGCTCAGCGGCCATGGCTCACGGGCCCAGCCGCTCTGCAGGATGTGGGATCTTCCCGGACCGGGGCACGAACCCGTGTCCCCTGCATCGGCAGGCGGACTCCCAACCACTGCACCACCAGGGAAGCCCTAGATCACTCTTTTATCTCTGTCTCCCTACCTGAAACCTTAAGCTCCGTGGCGGTGGGGATCTTTTCAGTCTTCCTCACTGCGCTTCCCCAGTGCCTGGCACACTGTGGGCAGCTCGGTATATATCAGTTGAATAAATGAGTGTTTGAACCCTCTGGCCACTCAGCCGGAGCAGCCGGTCCCTTGGCCCTCGGCTGGCCCAGCTTTTTCGTTCCCGCTTTGCTTTCACCCGTCCTTAGTCCTCTCCCGAGCATGGCCCCACTCCATGCGGCTCCGCTGGCTGCCCATAGTGCCCTCTTTAGCTTCTCCTCCCCCTTGGTTGCCTGGCTGCCTCTCTGTGTGTCGCCTGCTTCCTGAACTACAGGCCTGTTAGTTTCTTGCCCTCCCTGCTGTGGTGCTGCACTGCCCGCTCCTGGCACTGAGCAGCACTGCCTTCGCCCACTCGCTGGCATTGAGTTAGCCTCTCAGCCAGGCCCGTGGCCTCCCGCCTGGCTTCAGGTTTGGGTGCAGGCTAACCAGGGATGTGTGTCAAGCAGCCACCCTGCCCCAGCTCTGCTGACCAAAGAGCCCGGGGGCATTGACACCAATCCTCCCTGTTTTCCCACAGGTACGTCTCCTGTGTGCTCGGATGCCCCTACGAAGGGAAGATCTCCCCGGCTAAAGTAGCTGAGGTGTGTGTGTGGGGGTGGATTTCGTGAACGTTGGCTCCCGTGCCTGCCCCTGAGTGCATAGGTTGCTCTCGCCACACTTTCATGGTGGGTCACGGATTTCATTTCTTTGCCCAGCTCCTTCATTAAGCCCCTCTGAGAGCACAGCCCTGTGCTCACCCCTGGAGGGCCACCTCCTAGCCTGGCATGAAGTCTCCGAAGCCCCTGCCCTCTACCCCAGGGTGAAAGCCCCTGACTCAGTTTCCAGTCTGGTCAGTGGACAGGTGATGTGAGGTGAGAATCCTCTGCAGAGGGGTTCCTTGTAGTGGTTGGAGAGGCCATTGACATCCTCTGAGAATAACACAGAGCGGGAAATGAACTTGAACAGCCCAAGAACTTATGTCATTTTGTCCTCAAAAGCACCCAGCAAATTTGGTGTTATTGTTATTCCATTTTACAGTTGAGGAAACAGACTAACTTGCCATGCAGGTTGCAAATGGTGAAACCAGGTCTCAACTCCCATCTGCGTACCTCTAAAGCCCTCTTGCTCTTCCCACACACCAGGTAGCACCCGGAAATGAGCATTGCTAACAGTAGCAACTGCTTATTGAGAGTGGCTGCTGTCGTCCAGAATCTCAGCCTTCTGTTGCCGCCAGTCCTCCCTGTATCCCTGCAAAGGCTCGTCACTGTTTTTCAGAAGCAGAAATTGAAGCTCAGGAAAGTTAGGTCCGTTGCCAAGGTCCCATAGCTAGTGAGCAGCGGAACTGGGGTTTCACTTCAGCATCACGTCACTCCCGAGCCTGCCGCTTCTGCTGCACCCTCTGCCGCCCACTGGCTGCCATGGCTCCTTGTCATTCTGCCCACATGGGCAGTCGCGGAGGGGGCTCACCGATTTCTTTATCCATCAGACCACCGTTGAGTATCACCACGTCCCTGACCCCACCTCCGCCTTCCTCCCCCTTCTCCAGCACAGCAGTGTGGAGCAGCGTCTCCTCAGGTGGGGCATATACTGCTCTGGTTTTGCAGTGATTTTAGGGGTTGACAAATGCGCTTCTAAAAATTTTAATAGTTATGTACTTCTCTTAAAAATATATAACTAGCACCCCAGACCCATGATTTCACACATCTTCCTACCAAGGATAGAGCTACGCGAAAGGAATCAATTCTACTGATTCTGGTCCCTGGGTCTGACACAGTGTGTGAAGGTGGTTAAGTGGAGGACTGGATGGAGTTTGAAGCACACACAGGAGGAAAGCACAGGGGTTGGGGCCCCAGGGCCCGCGCCCAGTGGCCAGCTTTGCTCCTTACGTCCCAGTCTCCTGACGAGTAGAAGGAGGATCGTCATTCCCACTCATAAAGTTGTAAGGAGTCTGTGGTCTGGTAGGAATTTAGCGTCTCACACGTGGAGGTGTTCTGCGTAGGCTAAGGACCCCTGGCTTGAGGAATCTGGGGTCCTCCAAGCGCCTGCTTGTTTCCCCAGGTTGCCAAGAAGATGTACTCGGTGGGCTGCTATGAGATCTCTCTGGGAGACACCATTGGCGTGGGCACCCCTGGGACCATGAAGGATATGCTGTCCGCTGTCATGCATGAGGTGCCAGTGGCTGCCCTGGCTGTCCACTGCCATGACACCTATGGCCAGGCCCTGGCCAACACCTTGATGGCCCTGCAGGTAATCAGGGCATGTCCCAGAGTAGAGGCACATGTCCATTCTCCCGAAGGGTATGGTGGCAGGACAGCTATGTTTCGTTTATTCTTTCAGCAAGCGTTCACTGTGCTGAAGGCCCACACCTGTGTGCCAGGCCGCGGGCTGGCCATGGCGGACACAAACACGTGACCCTGCCCTAAAAGTGCCTGCATCTGTCTGTTAGGAGAGACAGTCGAGAATCAGGTGACAGTCCTAATGCACTGTGACAGATGCCACGCAGGGAGGAAGCCTGGGGCTCGGCAAGGCCCCAGTCCCAGCTGGGGAGGCCAGGGAGGATTCGCCAGGGGAGGCCTGAAGGACACGAAAGTTAAGCAGTTGAAAAAGGGAAGCGGAAAGGTGACCAGGCAGCACTGCATTGTAAGACTAAGGTGGGGTCAGGGAGGACTCAGGTGCCCCGGCCTCGCCCTAGCACACAGGGCTGTGAGTGCGCGTGCGTGTGCCTGTGTGTAGCGAGAGCGGGCAGGAAGTAGGGAGGGAGGCAGAGGTCACTCAGAGGGAGAACCTTTAATGCTGTTCCCCAAAGATTGGACTAAGACCTCAGATTGGGTTTCTTTTGAGGCTTGCTTCTTGCGGGCTGGCCCAGAATGAGGGTCCCGTGGCCCAGCAGCCCCTTAGACGGAAATTTCCGAGTGTCTGACCACAGGCTGCCTTGCTGTAGTGATAGTCCGAGTCCAGCCGGTTGTCTTTAGGTTAGCTAGAGCTATCCGGGGCCACCTTATTTTTTCCCCTCTTTCTAGTTCTCATGTTACCTCCTTGAGGCTCATGTCTTTAAGCCAGATGATTCTATTACCTTCTGGGTCTGTTTTCTCAGAGTTGAGGTTTAAGGAGAGAGGAGAAAGTGAAACAGTCATATTAGGAAAGTGGGGCGACTGACCTAGAGAAATGGGATAGGCCCCTGTGGGGTTAGAGGCTTGATGTGGGGTGAGGGAGTGGGAGCGGGGGTGAGTGAACACAGTAAGCACAGGGGTCTGAAACCTCAACAGTGGGAGAGGGTTAGTTTAGGTCGGTGATCGGGAAGGGCCCCTCTGAGGAGGTGGCTTTTAGGCTGAGAAGGAGAAGGTGAGGAGTTGACCATGAAAGGAAGGAGGGTGGATATTCCTGACAGAGGAAACAGTGTAGCATAAAAGACTCACACTGTTTTAGGAACTAAAAAGAGGAACAGTTTCTTTCAGTGGGATTTTCACGTCGACAGAATCATAAGCCAAAGAATTTCAGGCAGCAGATGGTAGGTTTACAAGAACCGGCTTTGTAGGCTCTGGTCCCCACAGTGACAGCCATGTTTCACCATCCTTGTTTGCAGATGGGAGTGAGTGTCGTGGACTCTTCTGTGGCGGGACTGGGAGGCTGTCCCTATGCACACGGAGCATCAGGAAACTTGGCCACCGAGGACCTGGTCTACATGCTGGCCGGCTTGGGCGTTCACACGGTAATGTCACCTGCCTCCCGGTGGCGGCAGCCCTGAACTGACCAGAGCTCTGCCTAAAGCCGGAAGACAGAAGCTGCTGGGTTTGTTCAGGGTTTTTGTGGTGGTGCTGGTGCAGTTAAGAGAAGGGTGCCAAGGGATTAGGGCCGTTCTGTCATATGTTTTGGGATAACAGCGTGGCAGATGGAGGCCACGAGGAGGCAGGCCCTCAGTGTGAGGGGGCACGGGGGTGTAGGGAAAGAGCCCTGAAAGGGTAAAGCCATGACCTGAAGCGAGTCAGTTTCCTCTGGACCTTTGTTTTGTTCTCTGAAAAATGAGGGCGGCAGAATTAGCCCCCCAGGGCTCTGCCGGAGTCAGTAAGGGCCCTCAGTGTGGGTTGGAAGCAGTGTAGCATCTGTGCTTTTGGATTAGACAGAACTGGGTTTAAAACCTAGTCCTGTCACTCACAGGCTGTGTGACCTGACAGATTACTTCACAGCTCTGGGCCTAGGAAATGGGAATAATAACAGCACCTATCTCACAGAGTCATTATGAGGATAAGAAAATGTGGAATGCTTGGCCCAGAGCTAAGCAGATAGTACACATCAGTAAATAGCTATTGTTATCAAGAGGTTTTCAGTGTGGCCCTTTTAGTTGGTGTTTTTTTTTTTTTTTAATTTTTCACTTATTTATTTTTGGCTGCGTTGGGTTACGTTGCAGGGTTTCTCTAGTTGTGGAGAGCGGAGGCTACTCTTCGTTGCAGTGCGTGGGCTTCTCATTGTGGTGGCTTCTCTTGTAGGGGAGCACGGGCTCTAGAGCGCCGCCTCAGTAGCTGTGGCACACAGGCTTAGTTACTCCGTGGCATGTGGGATCTTCCCAGACCAGGGATCGAACCTGTGTCCCCTGCACTGGCAGGCAGATTTTTATCCACTATGCCACCAGGGAAGCCCTTAATTGGTGTTTTTACTCCTGTTTCTCTCTGCCTCACGGTCCTTACTTCAGTATTCAGTGTTTGACCACGGTGGGCCAGGCCTGTGCTAGACTCTGGAGCTGGAGAACCCCACATGCCACGAGGACACCACCTCACAGGCAACTGGTTTTCCGTCGTCAGAGGAACAAGGGCCTGGTTGTCTTCACCCTTACACAGTTTTCTGTCCAGTCTGATGTTTCCCTGGGTGTTGAGGGCATGTCGTGACTTACTGCATCCTCTAACTTGTTTCTCAAAGGGTGTGAACCTCCAGAAGCTCCTGGAAGCTGGGGCCTTTATCTGTCAAGCCCTGAACAGAAGAACCAGCTCCAAAGTGGCTCAGGCTACCTGTAAACTGTGAGCCCCTTGCCCCCCAAAGCCCTGGGGACTGTGTGGGAATAGGGACATGTGTGGATGACTCACAGATGGGCATGTGGAAATGGGAATGAAATCAACAGGAGTAGGCACCTCACTGCCAGCTCTGCACCTAGATCTCTCCTGGCGGAAAGGAGGTGGACTGAAGTTGCCTGGCCTCAGGCCCTCCCTGCCTGACCTGAGTATGAGTAAGAGACTTGGGCAGCTGGAGGTCTCCCTTCACCATGGACCCAAAGGCCCAGGAGTTGGATGCCTAAAGGCACTTGGGAACCCAATTCTCTGACTTGGGTTGATCCTCAAGTCTCATCTCTGGGTGAATCCTGCCAGTTGGCCACTCTGCACAGCCTGATGCTGCCATATCCTCGGGGCCATCGCTCGCTGACTTTGTAGGGCAAAGGGGCAGGGAGGAATTTTTCCCTCAACTGGCAGAGGGCATTTGGTGAAGGGGTGAGGGCTGAGCTGTGGTGGCCACCTGCCAACTCCAGCACCTCTGGAAAATCTCCACTTTGAACATGATTGTTGAAAGCAGCTTATGTAATTAAAGGTTTAATGACATAACCATTCCAGTGTTCTGTTGTACAGATGTGTGTACATAGGGAAGAGAGAATAAAGCATCTTTTCAACATTTCCTCTAAGAGGAAAACACAGACTTCAGTTTATTAATCTCTGAATTTTCTCCCTCTTTCCCTTCTTGAGAACTGGGGAGGTCGATGGTAATGACAGCGCTGACCAGAGCACCCTGGGGAGGTTGTTTCTGAGGCTCGTGGCTCTGTGACCTGGGCTGTTGCACAAGGTCCTCTGGGCCTGGGCAGGTGCAGCTCTGGGCACACTCAGCTCTCGGGACCTCAGCCTCTCCTGCCTGTCAGCGTCCTTGCTGGACTCGGGCAGGCCCAGGGCACTCAGGCTGTGGGACACACGTGTGCATTTCTTCCTTTGCTCGGGTTTCATCATTCAGTATGTCATGCCTTTATACACATCATTCCTTAGCCCTCCCTTTATTTTAAACAAAAACAGAACACCATTTTCTAACGTACTATTATGGTAGGCAGCGTGCAAACCGTTCCAGGCTGACCGCAATTGGCGCTATAATTCCTGTTTTAGTTTTAGGGCTCCCTTAGCGGTATTTTTAAAAAAAAAAATCTATCTAATCTAACCATCTTATCTATCTAATCTAATCCATCTACGCCGGGTCTATCTATCTAATCTAATCTATGCCTGGTCTTCGTTGCTGCGTTCGGGATCTTTAGGTGCGGCATATGGACTTCTTAGTTGCAGCATGCATGCGGGATCTAGTTCCCCGATCGAATCGCGGGCCCCCTGCACTGGGAGCACGGAGTCTTACAGGACCGACAGGGAAGTTCCCTTTGGCGGGGTTTTAAACTAGACTTTCCAGAACGGCAGCTTCTGGGCGACCCCTACCCGTTCCCGTCCTTCGGCGCCGTCCCTCTCGCCTCTGTTCCAGGCAGCCATCTGCTTCATGCCAGGGTTACTAAAAAGAAAGTTTGGCAGCGGCGAAAACAGTGGAAAACCTGCGGGCGAGCGTGGAGCCGCGGTCTTCGGCCCCGCGCTTGGCTGTGGCTCCCGCCGCGGGACGGCTGCCGGGCGCCCCTGAGAAGCCCCATCTCCTGGGGCGCGGCGCCTGTCTCCCGTGGTCGGGACAAGCGCTGGCGCCTGGGCTCGCGGGCGCGGCTCCGGGCCGTGCCGTGCCTTCCTCCGCCCACCGCCCAGGCACGGGTCGGTACCGCCCTCTGCGGGACGTGCCGCGCAGGCGTCCTGAAGACGTAGCTTCCTTGGTCCTCCCGGCGCCCCGTACTGCGGTCGCCCCGCTGACACGTCTCCTGGGGGCGTGGAGGAGGCGGGGCCAGGGCGGGCCGTCGGTTCTTAAAGGGACTGGGCGCGGAGCTCGGAAGGCGGCGCCGTTCGAGGCAGCGCGGGGTGCGTGGTGCGGAGCAGGTTCGGGAGGTGAATGGGGGGGTCTGGGCGGGTTTGCGAGGGGCCGGGTGGTCCGCCGGGCGCGAAGGAGAGTCTCGGGGATCTGGGCTGCGTTCTGGGCAGAGTCCCGCCAGACCGGACCCACCCTCGCTGCTCGCAGCTCCCGCTGCCTTGGCTGGGGTGGCCAGGGTTCATTCATTCCCGGCCAAGGCACTCCTAGTTCGGCCCCCTCCGAGCCACCGCCCGAATCCCAGCCTGAGGCTCAAGTGCACTTGATAGCTCACGGCCCTGCGCCCCCTCCTCTCCATTTTACGGACTGGGAAAACTGAGGAGGCGACAGCTGACCGAGGCCACTCTGCGAGTCGGAGGGAGGCCGGCCTCACCAGCCTTCCTGCCTCCCATAGCTCCTCCGCCACCACTTTCCGGGGGCCCGCACAGTGCATGGAGCTCGGTGGGACGGGGGCGGGGGCGGCTTCAGCGTCAGGAGCAGAGTCCAGCGGGAAACAGTGGGGGCGGGGGGCGAACTGCTTGGGGAGAGGGGCGGGGCTTTGATCCTGGAGATCCAGATTCTAGCCCGGCCAGCACTAGCTTTGTGACTTAAGGCAATTACTTCACCTCTCTGACCTTAGTATCCTTTTTTGTAAAGTGCCAGTAATAACACCTGCCTCATCAGGATATTGGGGGAATTCAGGAAAATAATGCAAAAGTGCCCAATACAGAGC
Source organism: Pseudorca crassidens (assembly GCF_039906515.1). Lineage (NCBI taxonomy): Eukaryota > Metazoa > Chordata > Mammalia > Artiodactyla > Delphinidae > Pseudorca > Pseudorca crassidens. The sequence continues at coordinate 18,406,042 of NC_090297.1, read as the reverse complement.
CTGGCACGCAGCGGGCGTTCAGTCGAGCTGGATGAGCCCAGAAGAGGATTGACGCAGCTCGGAGGAAGGCGGCTGCGGGCCAGGCCGCCCGGAATGAAAGACCTCAGTGTCTGAGTTTCCTCCCCCGCCCCCCTCCTCCGCTCCACCGTCTCTGCCCGTAGAGTTTGTTCAGGGTGGTGGTGCACACCTGACAGTGGAGCCTGGGGCCAAGGCCACGTCTACACTACCCTGTTCAGTGCCACCTAGAACTAGGCGGGATCCTTAGCTCCAAGCCGGGAGTGGCATCCGCACAGGCGGAACCAGCCTGGCTGACCTGGGGTGGGGCCCACTCCAGGAGTGCAGTGCTGTAACCCCAGAGCTGGGCTCAGCCTGCCTGGCAAAAGACCCCACCCTGAGGCCGTCTGCTATATTTCCTGCCTCCTCCCAGTTGACCTTTGTGGGAGGGAGTCAGGGGGCTGCTTACCCCAGGAGGTATTAGTCACTGAACCAAGGAGCCAGTTTATACCTAGTGATGGCAGAGGGACTGGGAAGGTCCGAGTCTGAGCAGACAGAACCCCTTCCTGGGCTCTTGGAGTCCCAATGCTGCTGCCTTGTTTCCTTCTGTCCAGAACTGTCCAGTCCCCAGACACCTCGGGGAAGGCAGTGTGGAGCCTAGGGTTCCATCTTCCCAACCCCCGGTCAGTTATGGCACTTGTGCCATCAGTCTCCCCACCTGTACCATGTGGCAGTCCTTTAAAATCACCTCATCTGACCCTCACACTACCACGTGATAGTTGGACAGTTATAAACTCCATGTTATAGAGATGGAAACTAAGGCCAAGAGAGAAGTGGTCTCCAAGGCCTAAGGCCAGAAAGTGATGGTATCCAGTCTTGGGCCAGGGCTGACTCCAGACCCACCCTATTAACTAGGACGCACCACTGCCTCCCTCTGACGCCAGAGTCCAGATCGAAGGAGGCCCTGAGCAGGCAGCCTCAGCCACCTCTGAGTCTCCGTCCTGGGCCAGGCGCGATGGCGGAGAAGGTGCTGGTAACAGGTGGGGCTGGCTACATCGGCAGCCACACCGTGCTGGAGCTGCTGGAGGCGGGCTATTCGCCGGTGGTCGTCGACAACTTCCATAACGCCATTCGTGGTGAGCAGGCGGAGGGGGCTGGGGCTCCCAGGGGGATGGAAGGGAAACCCTGCGTTCTGCCTCCAAGAGATGGGTGTCTGGCCAGTCCCTTGGGAACCCAGCACCCCATCTTCTCTGACTTTGATGGCCTCTATGTGCCCAACCAGGAGGGGGCTCCATGCCTGAGAGCTTGCGCCGGGTTCAGGAGCTGACAGGCCACTCTGTGGAGTTTGAGGAGATGGACATCTTGGACCAGGCAGCCCTACAGCGTCTTTTTAAGAAGGTGGGTGCTTGGCAGGCAGACAGGAAAGGGGCATAGCCAAGGGCCAGGCCTGTAAGCAACCTCTGACCCCAGCTTTGCAACCCTGCAGCACAGCTTCACGGCAGTCATCCACTTTGCTGGGCTCAAGGCTGTGGGCGAGTCGGTGCAGAAGCCTCTGGATTACTACCGAGTTAACCTGACAGGAACCATCCAGCTTCTGGAGGTGAGGCCTGAGGCAAGGACACAGACACTGTGAGGGCCCCTGGCCGGGTACGCAGTGCCAAACACGGTGGCAGAGCCCAAGCTGTGTCATCTTTGCTAGGTCTTTGCCTCTCAGCCTCAGTCTCCCCTTCTGTAAATGGGAGCCCATAGCTCAGCCCCACCCACCTGGGAGGTGTAAGGGGGCAGGAATAGCGTGCGAGGCAGAGGCCACTGACGCCTCCCCTCCACGGGCAGATCATGAGGGCCCACGGGGTGAAGAACCTGGTGTTTAGCAGCTCGGCCACCGTGTATGGGAACCCCCAGTACCTGCCCCTGGATGAGGCTCACCCCACAGGTGGCTGTACCAACCCCTATGGCAAGTCCAAGTTCTTCATCGAGGAAATGATCCGGGACCTGTGCCAGGCAGACAAGGTGAGGGCCCCCTTTGATTCAGCCGTGGCTCCGCTCACGGACCCCTCACAGCCCACCCCCGTGAGCCTGAGGACGGGATCCTGATCAGCCTCCACCAAGGAGGAGGCTGGGGTTCAGGAAGCAGCAGTGACTTGCACGAGGTCACAGCACTTGCAGGGAGGGCCCGATACCCTGCTCCTTTCTAGGGATAGACAACCAGCAGGGTGGGCTCTGGATTCAGCTGGGACGCGCAGCCTGCACCCCAACCCCCATCGTCTGACCTGCGTCCCACAGGCCTGGAATGCAGTGCTGCTGCGATATTTCAACCCCATAGGCGCCCACGCCTCGGGCTGCATCGGCGAGGATCCCCAGGGCATCCCCAATAACCTCATGCCCTATGTCTCCCAGGTAAGGGAGAAGGGAAAGGAAGGGGGTGGCCCTAGACTTGAGGGCTACAGCTGGTGCCAAGGTCCTGGGAAAAGCTAACCTGACCTCCACCCCAGGTGGCGATTGGACGACGGGAGGCACTAAATGTCTTTGGCAACGACTATGACACAGAGGATGGCACAGGTGAGCTCAGAACCAGGAGGAGCCAGGAGTGGGAGCCGGGAGGGAGACTGCGGTGGGACAGAGACTGTACTGCACCCAGCGCCCCACCACCTCCTCCTCTGCAGGCGTCCGGGATTACATCCATGTCGTGGATCTGGCCAAGGGCCACATCGCGGCCTTGAGGAAGCTGAAGGAGCAGTGTGGCTGCCGGGTAGGAAGAGAAGGGAGGGAGGGGAAGGAGACGGAGGCCTGGACCAATGGGGCCCAGAGGGTTAGTAAGTCCAGCCCCTGGCACGGTCCCTGTTCTCCTCTCTGGGCAGATCTACAACCTGGGCACGGGCACGGGCTATTCGGTGTTACAGATGGTCGTGGCCATGGAGAAGGCCTCGGGGAAGAAGGTAGGCTGGCAGCCCACCCTGACCCACCCCCAGCCCCTCCCACTAACCTACATGACGGGCATCCCAGCACCGCCCTGTCTCCCCAAGCCTGCCTTAGGACTTGACGCCTGAGAGCGAGACCCTGCTCTGGACCTCCATTTCTTGAGGGCCTGGTTAGCAAGTTGGCAGATAAGGCTAGGGCCAGCTCAGCTAAGCTACAACCGCCCCCTCTCTTGCAGATCCCGTACAAGGTGGTGGCCCGGCGGGAAGGCGATGTGGCTGCCTGTTATGCCAACCCCAGCCTGGCCCTCAAGGAGCTGGGCTGGTCAGCAGCCTTAGGGCTGGATAGGATGTGTGAGTGCTAGCCCAACCCCTGACCCTGGGTGCTAGCCTGGCCCCTGGGAGAGAGTCAGGGGCTAGGAAAAGGGCCGCCGGGGGTCTGGCCCTGCCCACTCCGGGCTGTCCAAGGTGGTGCGGGCCCTGCACTCCAGCGTGGACCCTGAGCACAGACCTCGCCCCATCACAGGTGAAGATCTATGGCGCTGGCAGAAGCAGAATCCTTCAGGCTTTGGCGCGCAGGCCTGAGACCCTCCCCTACCAGGGACCAGAAAAGGAAGAGAAACAACTGCCTGCTCTCCAGCCTCTGGGAGGAACCCAGGGGCCTCAGAGCCTCCCCTACCTCAGACCCCAACGGTGCCCACTCAGCCCACCAGGCATGAGGCCAAGCGCACCACTGACCAGGTATCAGGGGTCTCTATTCCACAGGGTCCAGGAACCCAGGAGGACCACCAAGAGCAAGTGGGGCGAAGCAGGGCCCTGAGACACACAGAACGCCCTCCTCCCGGGCACTAATTTATACTGCTACGAAGGAGCTTCCCAAAGTATTTAAAATAAAGTTTTCTTACACTGGAGCAGATTCTTGCACGTGATCACACTCTACCCCTTGGATAGAATCATCCAGGCCTAAGAGTTGAGGCAATTTCTTTAATTTTATCGGAATCCAGACACAACAAGAAAAACACCCAAAACTACATGGAGACAGAAGACAAGACATGACTCCTCCCCACCTCCCCCTGGCCCTAGAGTGGGGACAATGTGGGGTGAGGCAGCTGGGGGAGACCTTGAGCCTCAGTCCAGCCCTGCAGGCTCCAGGCCCGCGGGGGCGGAGGGTAATGGGGAGGCAGGGCCCAGCCCCCAAGTCAGAATGGCTGAGGGGAGGCCCCCTCGAAGGACTCCGCCCCGTCACCCACACTCCTGCGCAGGGGCAGGGAGCCCACAGCAGCAAGGGGGCCCGGGCCACAGACACATTCATGATTGAGAAGCAGCTGGAGTGGAGGCAGGAGAGACACGATTATCTGGGCAGAATCAGCTGGCGGGAGAGGGTGGGAGGTGGGGCCTGGTAGGGCCCCAGGGGCCAAACCCTGAGGTCACAGGAGGGGCCCAAAGTGGGGCTAGTGAGTGAGGTCCTGAGTGAGTGGGTCAGCGGCTGGGCCCCTTTCTCCCGCTGCCTACAGCCCCTCCAATACTGCTGCCAGGGGGGCCCCCCCCTCCAGGGAAATGGGATAAGAAAGCAGCCCACCCCCTGCGGCAGACAGCCAGGTGGCTGAAGTCAGGAAGGGAGGCCCGGCCAGGCCTTGGCCTGCCTACCCCAGAGGCCTGTGGGAAAAGGAAGGGTCCAGGAGGGTGAGAGGGGCTCGACCGGCTCAGATCCAAGATGGTGCCGCGTGTGCCAAGTCCCCCATGAGCTGGGGGACTGCGCTGGGGGCCAGCAACTGTAGTTAGACAGGAGGCAGCAGCTTCTCAAGAAACTCCTTCACAGCTGCCATCTCCTGGGGGTGGGGGGTGGGGGTATTGTGAGAGGCTCCTGGCTGGAGGGAGGAAGGAGAAGGGCGGGAGTGGGAAGCAGCCCCTCGGCACTGACCTGAGGACAGGAGCTGTGCGTGACCCCGGGGTAAGTCTTGAACTGGACCCTGGCGGGTGTGACAACGGACCGAAGCTTCTCGGCTGTCAGGGCCCCAAACCGTACGGGAACCATGGGGTCCAGCTCCCCGTGACACTGAAGGATGGTCAGGTCCTTGGCACTGCCGTTGGCTGCCTGTGGGCCAGACGGGACTCAGAGAGCAAAGCCAGTGCTTGGGCGCAATCCCCCAGCCTCAAGGAGACAGAGGGCAGGAGCGGGGTAGTGGAGACACTCACCTGGGGGAAGGCCCGGTGCAGAGGCAGCCAACAGCTCAATGCCACAATGCCAGCCAGAGGGTGGGGGCAGGTGAGGGCTGTGTAGAGGGACAGGGCTCCACCCTGGAGGAAGGAGAGAATGAGGGCTCATGAGGGCACAGCTCAACTCCCACCCCCCACCCCCCCTCTCTCCCCTCACCTGTGAAAAGCCTCCCAGGACGATCCGATTGGCAGGGATCCCATTCTTCATCTCATGCTCGATCAAGGCCTTGACTGGGGGGAGGGGGCATGACTGGGTGGAGGGAAAGCTGCCACAGGGACCCAAGGAAGGGAGCCAAACAGGTATTGCCAGGCACTTTCCTCGGCGGGCAGAGGGGGAGAGGGAGGATGCCGAGGAGGGGCTGGGGCCTTACTGTTCTCTGCTGCCTTCTTAATGCCAGCCTCGTCCTCTGGGGCATCTGGACTCAGCCCCATCAGGTCAAACCTGGAGGAGCAGAGGCGTTGGCAGCTCCTAGGAGACCTGGGCTGGCCCCAGGCAGCTCCCTCAAGCTCCTATTCCCCCTCTCCAAACTCACCAGGAGGGCATCACCATCTTCATGTTGAGTGTCACAGGGATCCGAGGCCTGGGGAGGGACAGCAAGAGGGGCCGTCATGCTCAGGAGGGATGAGGAAGCCACAGCAGAAAGCCCAGGTGGGGGCAGGGCAACCCCTGGGGAACCCTCCCAGCAGGCAGGGCCTGTGTTTAAGGTGTTGCCAGGCAACCTGCCACGTGGGGCTGGAGGCTGTGGCTGGGGGCATCGGCAGGAGCAATGGAGAAGCACAGCCCAGCACTCGGTGTGCGGGGTTCCAGCTCAGTCGGTGAGTACTTGGGGAAGGGGTACAGGGGGTGCTAGTTCTAGGAGTCTCAGGTCTAGGAGGCCTTGGGTCTGGGGCTGGACCCTATTCCTGAGGGTTCCACAGGAATGATGAAGGCTGAAAATGGCACTTGTGACTGCTCTGGGCCCCAGGCCCCAGGATGCAGCCGGCAGGAGAACAGGCCTGGGACCACAGGACCACCCCCCATCCTCAGCCCCTCCCCTTGCTGGGGTGACACTCACGCGTGGGGACAGATGTACTTGACGTGAGGGAGCCGGATAGTAGAGAGGGCGTCAGCCCAGCTGTGCCTGTAGGAGGGAAGAGAGAAAAGACACCGATGTGTAGAGGGAGGAAGGAAGGGCGCAGGCCGCTCCAGTCCCGCCCCCTGGGCCCTCCCCCACTTCCCCAGAAACACCCCCTCCCCAGCTCACTCACCCTGTGTCTCCAAGGCCATGTAAAAAAATAACCTGGAAAAGGATCAGAAATGGGGAATAGGGCAGTCACCGTCCTGCTATCACTCTCACTCTGTCCTCCAACTTCTGGCCACCCCTCCCTCACCCCCAAGGACCTGGAGGGGAACTGAGGTGGCAGCCAGACAGGTGATTAAGCCCCTGCCTCCCGGCTGCAGGCTGCTCGCCCTCTCCTCACTGCCACCTCTATTTTCCCCACGCCCCCTCCAGCCAGTTCCCCAGCTGGCCCCTTGGGGGCTGCGTGGGTAGCAGATGACCCTTACCGCAGCTGTTTCCCGCTCAGCTCCAGACACAGTGGCAGCATCGGTGAGCAGGGGCACAGACATGGTGTTACCACACATACACTGCAGGGCTCCACGGCTGGGGCCTGTGCACATTCGGGACAGTGGTCAAGAGCAAGGCCAGGAAGGGGAGAGAATCCTGACACAGAAGCAGAGCCTCAAACCCAGGGCCTACCCGGGCCATCAGCCCTCAGGTTCTATCCTGGGCACAAAGAAAAGCCAGGCAAGAAGTTCTGGGTCCGAGCAAGCAGGCAGGAAGTTTGCCTTCACTCCAGGGCTGAAAAGCAGGGGCAGCCACCCTAGTGGCCCTGCTTCTGGCCCCCCACACAGCCTGAGGTTGCTGGAGGTGGGCAGAGGCAGGGCTTTGGGGCCGTGGGGCAGGGGAGCCAGGGCATCCCCTGCTGCCTTCTCCCCACCTAACACTCTGTTGGCAAGTAACTGCCTCCTCTCCCTGCTCTCCAATCATCCCCCTTCTCTAGAGCCCTTGCGTCCCCTCCTTCCCAACTCCCGGCCCTACTGGGAAATGAAGGGAAGGAAAACTGCCGGGAAATATGTTTCCAACCCCTACCCTCAACCCCACACACATTTTCTCCAACTTCCCTCCCATCCAGCCCCCATCAGCCTTCTGGCTCAGCCCTTCTCAGAGCCCCTGGGAGCTGCCCATGTCCCCAGAAGGCATACAAACTCCGATCCACCACCCACCTCCTAAACAGTGCCCCCCGCCCCCCTGTATGAGGCCACCTGCTGCTGCCCACTGACTCCAAATAGGTCCCCCAGCTCGACCATGCTCTGGGACTCCCAAACGCACAAAAGAATGCCAAGCTGGCTGGCTCCTCCCGTCCTTAGCATCCTCCAAACTCCCCGGCAGCTTCTGCTACCTGCCCCTAAGTGCCGACCCTTCCTAGCAGCGCCCACCCCTCCCACCCCACCAACTGGCTTCCCCCTCCCCTCTCCCCCGAGCGCCCCTCCGCACAGTAGGATCCCTCACCTCTGACCCTGGGGTTCCTCTTCCCACACAGGAATGCACCTTTTGTCCTAAGCTGAGATTCCCTTTCTTCCCCACAGAGATACTTCCACCCTCACCCCAGGCCCCTCCTCTCAGAGTGGTGCCTTCCCCCCTGACCTGGGGTCTTCCTCGCCACAGTAGAAACTTCCACCCTGCCCTATGGTCTCCCACTCCCCACAATGGGAACTTCTGTTCTGACCGAGAGTCGCCCTCCCCACAGTGACAATTTCTATCCTGACCCCGGACCCGCCTCTGGCCACAAAGGGGCGTTCTACCTTTGACCCTGGAGAGCACCCGCCCCACAATGGGATCCTCCACTTCCGACCCCGAAGTCCCTCTCATCACACCGGGACCCCATCTTCCTCCCCCTCTCTGCCCCCAAAGTCCCCCAGACCGGCCAGCGCCTCTTCGCACCTCACTCCCCACCCCCATCCCTCACAACTGCGGTTGCCCCTCCCCACTCGCCAGTACCCTCGCGGTGGGCCGATGCCCCGCCAGTGCCCTCCCCGGGCCTGCTGGCCCCGGACCACGGTACCTCCACTCCTGGGGGTTTCGAGACCTCTCGGGCGATTCTCCTCTCTCTCCCGCACAGACACACACTCTTCCCCCTCTGCCGCCCCCGCCGGAACTTCCGTTCGAGTCCCGGGAACCCAGCCATCGCGCTGCCGGAAGTAGCCTGGCCAGCGGTACGGAACCCGGAAGTGGGCGTCGGGGTTTCTTCAGATAGGAGCTGCCATGTTGGGTACGGTGGGGCCACTCCCCATAACCAAGCCACGGAGTCTCCGGCCGAATCTAGACAGTGCCTCCGTGGCTCCCACTTGCTCCCACCACCCGTGCATCTCCTGGAGGAAACCTGTCCTGAAGGAGAGGCATTCCTCACACTAGCAGAGCTTCCCACCTTCCCATCCATTTATGGTCTTGGGTTTCCACCACTGGCCCTCACGTCCTGTTCCAGGGTCATGGATAAAGTCATACACTCAGCTGAAAAGACACTTTGAGACCATCTAGTCTTCCAACCTTACTTTAAAGATGAGGAAACTGAGGCTCAGGGGAGGGAAGTAAACAGCAACCTCAGGATTACACTGTGATGCTGCCCCTGCACCTGCTTCCTGAGCTGTAAAACGGTGACAATAACCACCCAGCTTACTTCACAGCTTTGCTGTTAGGCTCAAATGAAGCCGTGTGGAAATGCTCTATACAGTGTAAAATCACAGCGTTGAGGACATAATGACTCTAAAAAGGACCTGGGAGAAAAGAACACTGGCATCAGCAGTGTCCGAGACAACTGGTCAGGAATCGGAGGTGTTGTCTTAGCTCTGCCCTCAGCAAGCAATACCACACAGACAGTGCACAAAATACCACCATCAGCGAGCTCCAGTTAACAAAGAGGGTTTCATTTGGTCACCGAGTCACCCTTTGCTCCTTGCAGCATCGGAAAAAGTGGAATGGGGCTCAGGGTCCACATAAAGGCTGGAAGGGGAGGCAAACTGGGTTTGCAGGACCATGTCCCTGACAGGGCCTGTGGGCATCTGCACACAGGAAACGAGTCATCCCTCAGCAGCTTAGGACTCATTTGCCCAGCTTAGTGTACACTAGGTTTTTTTGAACTGAAAGAAAACAGTATATCTGGAAGCTCAACAAAGCACTTTTTCCCAGGTTAAGAGGCAGTTTGGTCTTAAGTGCTCAGCCCGTCACAGAGCAGGAAAACTTTGGGTCCAGAGGACCAGAGCAGGCCAAGGATCCAGGGTTGGAAAAGGGGTGAATGGATGAGGACAACACAGTTGCTCCCACTCCCAGAATCCCTGCTGGGTCTGCTTGTGGAAGAATAAACAATTCCTCCTGCACCCCAATCACCTAAGACACTGTGGCACTTTGAGCAAATTCTTCAGAGTGAAGCTCAAATTCAGAGGCCTTGTCTCAGAGGCTACCGGTTATTAGTGCTAGTGGGATTAATGGTTAGTCTGCTCTAACACTTCTAACTTTATTTTCCCCCTACTCCAAATTAAAACATAGCCCTTCTTTATCTCCAAATGACCCAACTGAAATAAATAGGCTGTGGCGGAGGAGTGAGTAGGACCCTTGGTGCCTCGAGAATTGTATTTGCATTCTGGTTGATTTCAGGCTGCATTTTTAGAAATTGAGGCTCGGGCAAGGCTTGGTGGTGGCAGGCTTTCCCCAGGATAAGCTGGAGAAACAGGCTAGCAACGGTGTGGGCCAATCCCTCAGAGGCATTCTCTCAACAGGATTAAATTCAACACTAATTTCCATTATCAAGTGTTTCTATTTTCTGCAAAGGAGAGAATACTGACCACTTTAAATCCCCTCTTTTAGGATACTTAAATTCTGTCCAATTGCCGTACTGACTTTCAAATCTTAAGTCCAACTTCTCGGGTCTACCTTCAGACCTTAGGGGCTGCTCACTTCACTTTCCTCACCATCACTTCTTCTGATGAGCTCCAGAATCTGTTCTCCCTTGTTTTTGTAAACATCACAACTTACTTCCTTACCTAAGAAATGGAATAGAAGGTTTTTAACCTCACCTTCTTCTTTACAAAATGTGGGTGGGTGGGTGTAGGAGCGTTTTTAGCCTACTGTACAGAATTAAACCTGACCTTTCCTGGAGATACTGATCTAGTGTCGATTTAATTGTGGCACTTATCATCTACCTGGTCCCAAACAACAACAGATTTCAAAGTTTCATACAGTTCTCAGTAAAGGTTTCATGAGTACTACCAAGAACTCAAAAGAATATACAAACATTAAGTCTGGCAAGGATTTATTAGGAAGCTTATTAGTCACAGTGAATAAAAATCCATGAAGAGAAGAACTGAGATCTCCAAATTGGCAACTGGGCTTACAACACTAGTTAGAAGCTAATAAATATTAAGGATGTCCCAAGAGGAATCTTATCTAAGTCCCAATCTTACCCTGACCAGGATCCCAACAAACACAGAAACGATGCCCATGCTCTCCTCAGACTGCTTACCTGGTTAGCAGGAAAAAAGAACTTCTTCTCAAGCTATTACGCATTATCAGGAGATTCTTGCTCTTCTAACTATAACCATGGGACACTAGCGCACAACAGACAACTCCAAGCTGGGCAGCTTGACAAGAATGGTGAAAGGTGACAGGGAGAAGGAGCACGCAGGGACAAGGACTTCTAGCTCGACACCCTCCTGGTGGTTAATACGAACACAATGCTGAGGCTTCACAAAGTTTACTGCAGCCCAGGAGGAGTCTCCATTTAAAAAAAACAAGTCACACAAAAATCCTGCCACAAAGCATCAAGACACTTGGGATCCTGTGGCCACATTAACTGGGAAGGCAGGCATTATCCATGACTGCCAGGTGCTGACCACCCCAAGACCCAACTTCCGCAGGGCCCCAGAGAACCACGATTGTCCCTCGGCACCCACACGACCCTTCCCGGGGGTGTGGTGTCTTCCGTAGGTCAGGTTTCTGCAGCAAGCCCCAAAGACAAAGCTTGGCAGAGGCTGTGGCAGCCAACTCTCTCTGGAGCCCCATCTCTCTCTGTCTTTCCCAACAGCATGTCGTACATCTTCACTGACACAACGCCTCTGTGGGAGCCTTGGCCAGCCCTTAGGAAATAAAGTGTGTCTGTGGGGTAACCTGATGGACCCTGTGGTCAGCTGGGTTGGCCGATGCTTCATAATTGCAGATGGTCACCTCATGTCGGCGAAGCTGCAAGAAAATTGAGAGGCTGGGTCAGCTGGCCATTGCCTAGACCACTCAACGGAGTGGTCCTTATTCAGGCTCATTTCTAGAAGTCATCATCTAATCTATTCCCCGTTCTGATACTTTTTATCCTGAGAAGCCTGGGTAAGATCGAATCAATGATTCACCCCATCACTTAGAAGATCCATTCCTCTACTATAATGGAGGCACCATGAGAAGAAGACCTTGTCTATCTTGTTTATCACCCTATCTCTGGTGCCCAGAACAAGAAAGGTTACCAACAATGTTAAATGAAGGAAAGAATTTTAAGGTGAAAAACTGCATTGATATCAACTGTATTATTTCAACCCCCTTAAAATTCCTATAGCCTGTCAAATGAGACAGACAGTTTACAGTGATGAAACCGAGAAAAACTAGACTGGGAGCAATCAATGTCTCACTTGCTCTTTTTCCTTTCCTTCAAGCTCCTACCACCACAGCATGCAGATATACAAACATATGTACACATATTAGAGGGGCAATAATACTTCCAACCCCATCTTACCTCAGTCCATTCTCCTCTCAGGCCAATATAAAAGACCTTTGTGGTATCGGCTCCAAAGTTTTTTGAAATATGAATTGAGAGATGATAGACATTTGAAAAACGAGAAATTCTAGAGGATGAAAGAGCGGAGAGAGAAGACAACAATTAAGAGTTCAGTGAGAAGCTCACTACCCATGTCAAAAAAGTCAATTCCAGCTCCATCTTGTGGTAAAACCCAGGCAAATGTCAGAGAACAATCTTGGGGTCTTACGTCTCATTCTTCTCCTTTGGGCAAGCAATGAATACAGTGAACATTTACTGAACATCTGCCAGATCTTGTCCAAGGCAATAGGGACAGAAAAATGAATCAACACTGCCCCTGCCCGCAAGGAACAGGAATGAGAAATGCTGTGCGACCACGCAGGGATCTGAAAGCAAGTTCAGTAGGAAAATGAGAGAGGTAAGGTGGTCACATGTAACTTGGCTGCTGTAAGCCCACTATGCAAAGAGGAATTCTGAAAACATCTTTCCTAAGACCATACTAGGAGCTCATTCAAATCTGTCAATTGCTTCCAGGTTAACAAGTCTGTGGCTTGCACTGAACCTCTGCCAAAATCTGACCAAGCCTAGGATCAGGGCTCTCCACTGTTTTAACTTGTTTCTGATGCTAAGGAAGCAGGAGATGGGCCAAAAACAATTGCAAGCCCACTAAATGCTAATGCACAGATGCTCACTGCAAGTGAGGGAGCGCCTGCCATTCTCAGAAGCCAAAGAGTGGAAGAGAGGCCCAGTGCTTACTTTGTAGCATACTCTAGTTCTCCTGTAAGATCCCGGTTCAGACTAAAGGTCTGATCTGGCTCCCTGTCTGTATCATCAAAGCTCATCTGTGGAATGTTCTTGTACCTGAGAAAGGAAAGGGGAGAAAAATCAAGAAATGTGCATCATCACATTTTTCAGGTTCTCAGAACTTCCTACTGACTCCTCAACTGCCCTCGGTTCTATCAACAGGAGATCAAATTTTGGAAATGGCATTTTACTGGCATTTATACACAAATATCTTTAATCCAACAAGAGCTGAGAACTGCAACATAAGCCAGTGGCACCTTTGAGTGGGTTAAGAGCGCATGAGAAGCAATACACAAAGCGATAGCTCAAACTGGGTCACATGCAGCAAATGCATGGAGAAAATAAGCAACTCAGCACATTCAGACCAAGCTGAGGATGTTAAATAAAACAGCTTACTCATGGGGAAAAAATACTTTGGCAGAAACATCTTAAACACAGTTAAGAGATAAGATCAGGTAACCCAACACTCAAGCATTTTTCTGTGTTCAAAATTACCCTATACAGAGTCATCTTACAAGTCTTAAAAAAATACAACTTGGGGATTTCCATTTTGAAGAAAGCACAAAAGGCCGCCAACTCACAATGGGCTTTGGAAAGTTAAGTAAAACTGCTAGTGAAGAAACAAATTTTCAAAGACATATCTAAGAAACAGCAGTCTCCTCTGTAACTCACAAATGCTAAAGGACTGGGCCACACATACCCCCAATCTCTAGTGTCTTATTAACACACCCACGTGGGAGGGGCCTAGATATTAGCTGCAGCAAAATGCAGGTAACATTTGGAAAGCAAATGTTTGCTTCAAAGTGTTTCTAAGAATGATGCACAGAATAATAATAGTGAACATTTATAAGCAGCATTATGAGAGGCAGTGTAGCACTGTGGTTAAAAGCAGTGTCTCTGGAGCCAGACTTCCTAGGTTTAAAGTCTGGTTCTGTCACTGACCAGCTGTGTAATTTTGGGCAAGTGATTTAATCTGTCTCTTAGTTCATCATCTGTAAAATGGGGATAGTGATAGTACATATCCCATACGGTTGATGTGGATATTAAACTGAATCAATTCTAAGAGACACACTTGTTAAAAAATTTTACTATGGAAAATTTCAAACATACATAAGAGTAAAGAGAAAAATATAATGAATCTCCACATACTTATTACTGAGCTTCAATATTCAAGACGCCAATTTTGCCTATCACCCCCATTTTGTTTGCGCTTGATATTCTGAAGCAATCTCAAACGTATCATTTCATTCATAAATATGTCCGTATATATCTCTACAAAGTAAGGACTTCGTAAAAAAAATATGATACCATTTTACAATGAACAACTTAACAATTAGCAATAATTCTTTAATATCATCTAACACCTAGTTTGTGTTCAAATTTCACTGATTTAAGGTCTCAAGTTAACTTTTCTGAATGTATCAGTGACATGTCATAGTTGAACAGATACTGCTTTTTTCTTTATCAACGGTACATAAAATAATGGTGCATTTTATAATCAATGACATCTTAGATTTGATAAAGTGCAAAGTGCTTAGAACTGAGGGCTCTATAAGCATTTGCACCTGCCTTTCCAAAACCAGGCACATACTATGGAATTCCCTGGCGGTCCAGTGGTTAGGACTCTGCTCTTTCACTGTTGAGGGCCCAGGTTCAATCCCTGTTCGGGGAACTAAGATCCCACAAGCTGTGCAGCGCAGCCAACCCCCCCACCCAAAACCAACCAACGAACAAAACAAAACGGGGCACATACTACATTCCAGATTTATTCTAAGCTCTTTACATGTTATAGCTCATTTCTCTCCACAATCTTAAGAGGTTCAGACTATTACTGCCATTTTACATATGGAAACATTGGGATACAGAGAAGTATCGCCCAAGTCATGCAGCTAGCAAGCGGTACAGCCAGAATTTGAACCCGACTATTTACCCCAGAGCCCCCTCTTAACTACAACACAACATGGATGTCTAGTCTTGTCCAGTCAATCCATCTCACAAGTAAACGAGTCCCAGAAAGCATCACCTCAAACGTACTTTGTTTCCTTACAATGATTAAATATGTGGATTTGCTTTCAAATTCATGTTTCTAACATTCAAAAATAGTGTCCATTTCTTAAATCTCTCATTTAAATTGATCAATTTTTCAGAAGAACTTTTTATGTAAAGTTCTTCTGATATTTGCTTCTGCAGCCCTCAGAAAGCAGTGTCCCCTCCTCTAGAAAGGCTACGCTGGAATAAGGCAACTTGTCAGAAAGAGAGTACTAGCTCTAGTATGAACAGATTCCATGTTACAAGGAGTATATAGAACTTTGCTAACTAAAGGCCATGTAAACTCAGATGGACTGCTTCCATCTCAACAAAACACACAGAAAGATTGTAATTGTCTGAAACAGCAAGGGAAGATGTTGAAGCTAACCCCAAAGTAGACTCCTTAAAGATCATTTGAGATCTGCAGCTGGGTTATTAAGAAAACTGCAAAGTCATCAACAGTTGGCATTTATAGGACGCCAATGGTGCCACAGCAAATACTTTGAAGAGAGACAAGCTGTTGGCGCTAAAGATACTTAATCTAAAAATGTCGTTAATTCAGGAAGAGACAGATAAGTGTATTTCAATGCAGAACAAACATAAGACTTTTTTTTAAGAGGGGGAGGAGATATTTAACCCAGTAAAAAGAAAAAATTAGACTATTCTGGAATAAAGTGCTACCAGAGAAAAGAGAAAAAGGGATAGGAGCTTCTTGAGGGCCTAGACCCTTGCCACTTACAGTCTCATCTCAGAGGGGTGTGAGTCATCATCTTCTCCCATTATAATGATACCTTTGAGCTTGACATTGCCTGTAAATCTGCCAGAATGCAAAAAAGAGGGTTGTCAACCTGGGGTTCAATCTCTGCTGAGCTGTGTGACCCTGGGCAAGGCCCTTCCCCTTACTGGGCTTCAGTTTACTCATGTGTCAGACTTGTGCTAGGTAATTTCTAAGATCATGTCTGCCTCTGGTATTCTTTGGTTCTAAAAAATTTACCTTGACTTCTCAGTTATCTTTTAACAAATACATCTTTTTTGCACCAAGAAAGCTACTCACACCCACCTCAGTAATTTACCCCATTTCCAGAAACAGAGGTGTGCTCTTGACACAACCATGGAATGAATCCTGGTAAGGCAAACGGGTACAGCCTCTTTAGCCTGAGGCAAGCACCAAAGAAATACTTACGGAATATTAAACAGAAGCTCTTCATCTGCATCACTTTCAACAAACTGGAGGGGAGAAGGAGGAGAGAGGAGAAAGCAACAAATATTTGCTGAGCGCCTACGATTTTAGGCATCTTCCACCCTGCTTTACAGCTGGAGTGCAATGCAGATAGTCAACCGCCCTCAGTCTTCCAGCACTTATTAACTTCCTGCACCAACTAGCCTCCTGAAATTGTGTGCAGAGATCTGTGCCTATGCGGTCCACAGCTTTCAAATGGCTCTACGCCCCACAATGGTAAATACTCTAGATAGGATAACGTGCTTCATCTCCCTAGGCTGGTCTTCGGTCTTCATCAGGTGATAAGTAATCAGGCAACCGCTAGGACCAGTGGTCAAACGGTAGGGAAAACGCCCTGATGGGTCATCCTCCCTCACTACCCCCCGCAGCCCTGGAACTGAACGTTGGCCGTGTAAAGCAAAGCGCCCTTTCCCGTCTCTGGGCCTCGGCTCCTCTACCTACAAAATGGGGAGATTCGACCCTGTTCGCCTCTCAAAGGGGTGTCAGGAGACGGGCACGGGAAAGCGCTTGGCAATCGGGCTGTGGTTATTTTTAACTTCAGAAATGAGACTGACAGAGCAGACGGGCGGCCTCAGGCCCCGCGCGGGTCCCCGCCCGCCCACCCACGCCCCGGAAGGCCCACCTTGGAGCGGTCGGTCCGCTCCTCCCACGGCTTGAAGACGCCGCGGCCGCTGCCCTCGCGGCTCTCGTTGAGACACTGCAGCCGCTCCAGGTCGATGCGCAGGTACAGGCCGTAGGCCAGGCCGCGCTGCTCGGGAGGCTCCTCACGTTCGGCGGCGCAGCGACAGCCGCCCCCGCCGTGACTGTGGCCATGCGACATGGCGACGCCACCGCCCGCGCTCCCCGTGCCCTGCCGCCGCCACCCGCGGCTCGCTCGTTTCACTCCGGCCGCCAAGCGCGCCGCAACCGCCGCGTCGTAAAAGGCGCCCCTGTGCGGCGCAAGCGCGTGGGGAGAAGAGGGCGGGGCTCGGAAAGGGTCGACGTTTGCTAAGGCGCTTCCGGGGGCCGGGAAATTAAGATTGGCTCTTTCAGTCCTGGAGACGGATGCTATTGTAGTCCCAGCTTCACAGATGGGGAAACTGAAAAGCAGAGATTAAACTGGTGTTCCGAGTTTAAACAGAGATTAAACTGGTGTTCCGGGCTGCGTTTCGAATTCTCCTCCTCCTTAGGCTAAAGTCTGTTCTCTTTTCGTTTACCACCAACTTTTTTTTTTTTTTTTTTTTGAGGTACGCGGACCTCTCACTGTTGTGGCCTCTCCCGTTGCGGAGCACAGGCTCCGGACGCGCAGACTCAGCGGCCATGGCTCACGGGCCCAGCCACTCCGCGGCATGTGGGATCCTCCCAGACCGGGGCACGAACCCGTGTCCCCTGCATCGGCAGGCGGACTCTCAACCAGTGCGCCACCAGGGAAGCCCACCACCAACGTTCTTTGGGAGCTGGTGGCGCAGTGATAAGGCCCTGAAGAGTAGGGAGCACAACGTTATCACTGCCGCCCATGTGCACGCTTAGGCGCTTAGAGCTCACAAACCCACTTTCATAACCACTTTCTTCTGAGTGGGCTTAGTGGTCGAGACCACAGGATTTATGGACAGCTGAATCTGGAGACAAGTCGTGGGTCTGTTATTGACTGTGTGACACCCTGAATAAGTCATGTTCCCCATCCTGAGACTTTTTGTTCCTCGTCTGTAAAGTGGGAATGGTAATATCTGTTTCATAGGATCACAGTGGGTATTAAATGAAATGATGCTCTTCAAGAACTCGGCGTAGTGGCTGACACATGGTAAGAATTCAATAGTTGAGTCAGATCTTGGTTGAAATCCAAGCACTGCCACTTACTAGCTTTGTGGCCTTGGGCAAGTGATTTAACCTCTCTGAGTCTCAGTTTACCCTCTGTAAAATAAAAGGATTGGACTAGATGACCTTTAAGTCCCCTCCCCATGTGATGTTTCAGAGCAGTTCTTTCAAACAGCTGGTTGTGACCCATTGATATGTTTTAAAATCCATTTAGAGGATTGTGACCGGCATTAAAAAATTAAATAGAATAAAATAGAAAATTCAGAATGTATTACACATTTTAGTCTCCACTTATGGAACTTTTGTTTCAGCTTCTTGTATACTCAGGTGCAATTTAAAATGTTTTTCATCTTTTGGGTTGCGATCAAGAGTGGAAAGCCACTATTTAGAGTTGAAATGATTCTGGTTTCGGGGTAGAATGCGTTCTTACTTCTTGGTGGAGACGGGGAGAGATAGGAAGTTGAGAGAGTTAAGAGATACTTTGGATAGCCCCTACCCTTCACTCTGGCTCTGAAGTATCCAGACCAGACTGGGGGCTGCAAACGAAAATAAACATCTGCTCAAGTTCCATTCAGAAATATTTTGATGTCCTAGTTCAATTCTTTGTGAAGCAGGCAAGCTTGGTTCTGGTTCAGCTAGCTCAATGTTATGACTTATTCCTGCCTTCATGTTACAGTTTCAGAGAAGGGGACTGGCAAGTGCTAAACGCTTAGCGAATATTTGTTTGATAGAATGATACACTCAGTAGCCTTTCTTTGGGAAGACTGTATCCCACTGCAGGACTAACCCAGGCCTTCTACTCACTTTTGGCTTCTTTCCTATCATTCGCATCATTGTCATCCTTTAGTGGTTTATCGAGCAGTGTGTGCCAGACATGGTGCTAAGCACATTATGTAGTTCGTGTAGTTCATCTCAGTTATTTGTCACATGATCTTTGAGAGATAGGGAGTGTTACCCAATATTATCCCCAATTTGAAGGTGAGGAAAATTGAGGCTGAAAGAGGTAAATTAACTTGCCCAAGATCAGATAAGTTTGGGAAATTACTAGGTTTTGAGCCTAGTTTGTTTTCCTGAAACAAAAAGGTATACATGAAGTAAATATGTTGTATCGATTAGCTTATACCATGTAACAAATCACTCCAAAACTTAAAATCTTTAAACAACAGCATTTAGTATTTCTCATGCTTCTGTAGATCACCTGGTCAGTTCTTTTCTGGGCAAGTTGGGTAGGCTGATTAGTTTGGAATAGCCTCACTCACAAGTCTTGTTGATATGGACTGTCAGCTGAGGTGATGGCGACAAGTCTCCTGCAGACTACCAGAACTCAGACACATTGTTGCAGTTGCTGAGTTCCAGGAGCACAGGAGGGAAGACCCAATTGCACAAGCACCTGTTAACCATCAACCTCTATCATTTTTGTGAATGTCCCGTCAGCCAAAACGAGTTTCATTGGCCAAATCCAAATTCAAGGGTGGAGAGACAGACTTCACCTTTTAATTGGAAGAACTACAAAATACTGTGGCTCCCTGCTCTTCCCCCCGCAATAGACCCATACTGGTTACCTTTTGTTGTGTAACAAATTACTCCCAAATTTATCCGCTTAAAACAACAGTCAGCATTCATCTCACAATTTCCGCAAGTCAAGAATTTAGGAGGGGCTTTGCTGGAGGGCTGGAGGGTTCTGTCTTCGCTCTCTCATGAACCTCAAGTCTTCTGAAAGCTTGATGGAGCTGGACAATCCACTTCCAAGATGGTGCTCTCGTATGGCTGGCAAGTTGGTGCAGGCTGTTGGCACGAGGCCTCACCATATAGACCGCTCCGTAGGACTGCTTGAGTGTCCTAGTGACATGGTGGCTGGCTTTCGCCAGAGCAAGTGATCAAACAGAGCAAAGTAGAAACCACAATGTCTTTTATGGCCTAGCCGTAGAAATCACATACTGTTGATTCTAAAATATTGCACGGTTCCATAGGTCAGCCATATTCAGTGTGAGAGGGAACAACATAAGGGTGTGAATACCAAGAGGTAGAACTCATTAGAGGCCCCCTTGGAGGTGGCTACCACACTGCCATACATATTAAGTGACCACTGAAAATGTCTTTAAATTTCTCTTGTATTTAATTGGTAATTTGGATGAGGATAGAATCTCTCAGAATTCTGAAGCTATTGCTCTGTTGTCTTCTAGCTTTGAGAAATACAATGCCATTCTGACTCCTGATTCTTTGTGTGGGTTTCCCTCATTCCATTTCTGGAAGCTTTTAAGATCTTCTTTTGGTCCCTAGTGTTCTGAAATGCAGTGCTGTGGCTCTTTTGTCATTCATTGTGCTGGATACCTGACGGACCTTTTCAATTTAGAGACCCTAGAACAGAACGTGAGCATACAGGTTAAGACACCTGCACGCCTGTGCACAAGGCCCCTTGCAGGGACACATTTTAGGGGTAAGAGAAGAGGGGTGGGGCTCGGGCCCTGTTCTCTCCCATTCCGCCACCTTCTAGTGCAGAGCTCCAAAGGCTCAGAAATCTGAAGGTGGCCTCCAGGTCACTGCGAAGGTTCTTTTGTCCAGGTAGCAGAATATTCTAGCTGTATTTCTTGTTTGTTTGTTTTTGGCCAGGCTGTGCGGCTTACAGGATCTTAGTTCCCCCACCAGGGATCAAACCCGGGCCCATAGCAGTGAAAGCACAGAGTCCTAACCACTGGGCAACCAGGGAATTGCCTAGGCTGTATTTTATTTAACTGTTCGTTAGCTCCATTTATAACTTTTTAAGTACACCACCATTTGTACTCTTGCCTCAATCCCGCAAATACGGAGTATGGCCTGCTGGGCAAGTTGCTTAGCCTCTCTAAGCCTCAGACTTGTCATATATAAAATGGGAATACTAAGAGTACCTACTCTGTAGGGTTTTATTATGAGGGCGATATGAATAATGTATGAGAAAGGTTTGGAACAACATCTGGTGGGTTGGAAAAGGGTAGATAGTGTCCATTACTTAGTGTCAGCTCAGCATCCCCGTCTGGTTCAGTGGGAAATTGCAATTGCTAAGGGGGTTGGATTTGGAAGAAACCAGCTCTTGCAAGGTAGCCTGGCTCTGATTTGCGGATAATGCCTTTTGCCTCTCCTTACTCTGTCTCTTCCCTTGCACTCCTATGTTGCAGGGATGTCTGAGGACAAATGGGAATTCTCACCGACTTCTAAGATTACCCTGGGGCAGGTAGGAAAAGCTTCCGATTTTTTCTTTCTCCTACTCCCAGGTTCATCTGCAAACATTTCTGTAGCAAAAGGACTGCTGAATTTGTACCCACCTTCCCTCCTCTCCTGTCTCAGTTAAGCTGGGAGAAATGAACTATTTTTCTGTCACTTTCGAATGTTTCCTTGTGGCAAACTGAGAGTATTGTACTAATAATAGCTAATAACCATATGGCACTAATAATGTGCCACACACTGTCCCAAGAGCTTTACTTATATTGTTTTCTAATCTTCGTAATTATAGGTGTCCTATTATTTTCATTTTATAGGTGAGAAAACTGGGGCACAGAGAAGCTAAGTAACTTGCCCATGGACACACAGCTGGTTAGTAGTGGAACCAGGATTTGAAGCCAGGCAGTGGGCCTCCAGAGGCTGTGCTGAGGCTAACCACATTGAACCACCTCCAAATATTAATTAACATTTATTAAGTACTTACTCTGGTGCAAAGCTGAGACCCCAGAGCTCAGGCTGTTAACCACCATGTTATGCTGCATGTACCAGGTAGGTTACATTGGACAAATCATTTTCCTCAGAGCTTCAGTTATAACAAAAACCCTTTACTGGGCTTCCCTGGTGGCGCAGTCGTTGGGGGTCTGCCTGCCTATGCAAGGGACACGGGTTCGAGCCCTGGTCTGGGAGGATCCCGCATGCCGCGGAGCAGCTGGGCCCGTGAGCTACAACTACTGAGCCTGCGCATCTGGAGTTGTGCTCCGCAATGGGAGAGGCTGCGACAGTGAGAGGCCCGCGCACCGCGATGAAGAGTGGCCCCCGCTCACCACAACTAGAGAAAGCCCACGCACAGAAAAGAAGACCCAGCACAGCCAAAATTAAATAAATAAATAAATGAAATTTAAAAAAACCCTTTACTAAATGCCCATTCCATGTTGGGTACTTCACCTAATTCATCACTGACGTCCTGGCTGACATGTCTTGAGCTCTTTTTATGTTCCAGGCACGATTTTAAGCACTTTACATGTTTAACTCATTAAATCATCATATGATAGCTCCACAAGGTTGGTGTATTTTCCTCATTTGGGGAGGAAAACACTGAGACACAGAGAGGTTAAGTGACCTGCTGAAGCCTGGAAGTGTGGAATTCAAAGCTGGGTGGCCTTGTGGAGTACCTGAGAGTCCAGGCTACTGTGATTGCCTTTGGAGTTAGCAAATATTTCCAGTTCTCTGCATCAAGGTGCATGGATGGATTGTACTTCCCTGTCCCCTTGAATTTAGGTGCAGCCAATGAAATATGATGGATGTCACCTCTGGACGTAGCTTAGGGTCCAGTGCAGTATTCTTTTTTTTTTTTTTCTTTTTGTGGTACGCAGGCCTCTCACTGCTGTGGCCTCTCCCGTCGCGGAACACAGGCTCCGGACGCGCAGGCTCAGCGGCCATGGCTCACGGGCCCAGCCGCTCCGCGGCATGTGGGATCTTCCCGGACCGGGGCACGAACCCGCGTCCCCTGCATCGGCAGGCGGACTCTCAATCACTGTGCCACCAGGGAAGCCCCAGTGCAGTATTCTTAACTTGCCTTGAAAATCTTAGAAGGCCTCCCTCAGCCTGGGTCCCTGCGTGAGGATGACGTAAAGCAGAGCTCCAACAGACCCTCATTGGACATGCAGTGTGAGTGAGAAACAAATCTTGGTTGTGTTGAGCCACTGAGATTTGGGAATTGTTGCTACACCATAACCAAGTCCAGGGTTCCTTAACCTCTTCTCTTTCTTTGCTTTGGAATAGTTCACGTGGCATTGGTATTATCTAATCTTTAAGGTTGAAAGAATTCTCCTATGAAATCTTAGGCCTGGAGCTATTTTATAGGGCAAACTCTACAACTACTTTCTCTATTTTTTTCTATGGTAATTAGTCTGTTTAAATTTGTCATTTCTATATGGGTCAATTTTGGTAAGTTGTATTTTTCTGGAAAATTATCCACTTTATATAGATTTTCTGGGTTTTAAATACTGGGAAATTTTACATAGACGTCTAGATTTCTGTCTTTTCTTTAAAACTCCATGATGTGGCCACACTGGGCCCTGCCTTCTGCCTGGAAGCAATCAGGTGGAGCTGTGTAAATAGCCCTTTTTCCTTCTGTTCCCACCACTTCCCACTGTCCTACACCAAACTCCTGGTATTTGCGACCCCTGAGATAACAAGAAATTAGGTAGTGTCTGCCTTTTTGGTGGTTGTTAGGGGCTACGGTTTAGGGGACCTGAAATAGGAGTCCAAAAACAGAAAAGCTGAACTAATCCTATCTGGGGCAGCAGGGGCTAAGATTTCAATTATTAGGAAGGACTCAGTGACCTCAGAATGGTCCTTATCTTGTGATCCTAAAGCTTTAATTCCTGTCAAGAGAAAACAAAACTTTGCCTTTCATTCTGCATTTAGAGGGAATGAAGGAAGGACAGTAAAATTTATTGAGCTCCACTTCTCTCATTGAATCCTTACAAGAATTCCTGTGAGGTGTCATTATTCCCATTTCATAGATGAGGAAACTAAGGCTCAGAGAGGTGTCACAAAGCTGAAGAGTGGTGGAGCCAGGATTTGAACCTGAATCTGTCTTATCCCAAAGCTCATGCGCTGTTTTCCCAGTGCACGAGGCATTCCCAAACCAGGCTGCTCATCAAACTCACTGGGGGAGGCCTATAAAATAAGTGCCTACTTCCACATCCTACCTCTGACCAATTCAGATTTCTGCAGTGGGGCCAGAAATCTGTAAACAATGATTCTGGGAATTCCCTGGCAGTCCAGTGGTTGGAACTCCACGCTTTCACTGCTGAGGGGCCAGGTTCGATTCCTAGTTGGGGAACTGGGATCCCACAAGCCACGTGGTGTGGCCAAAAAAACCAAAAGAAAACAATGATTTGTGTAGTTACTTGATTACTGTCTCCCCTACTAGACGAAAGCTCCATGAAGGCAGGGCCATGTCTGTCTCATGCAGTGACACAGAGTGGGGACAGCACAGTATTTGCTGTGTGACTGAATATGCAAGCTTCCCGGCCCTGACACACAGGCCAGCTGTGAAAAGCTTTTACACTACTTGTGGAGAATTCTCTGGAGCAGCTCTCAAACTTTAATGTGCGTTATAAGAAGAATTGCTTGGATTCTTTTTTTTTTTTTAAATGCACATTCTGGGGCCCCAAGCCGAGATTCTCTGCTTGCGAAACATGGGTATAGGTATATAAAACTTTGATGGAAAAAAAAAAAAACAAAAAAACAAAAAACTTTGATGGCTTGAACTTTCCTCAGACGTTTCTGAAAAGAGTTGAGACAGTAGGCATCACAGAAGTATGCGGGCCTGTGAGGACAAACTGCCTGTGTCACCAAATAATCAGGTTAGCCAAATCACCAGGGAGACACTCAAGTGGATGTGGAACCTTAGTGGAGAAACCCTGTGAGAGGGGCATCTGTTAAGGTGATGAGCCAGGTAGAGGATTCTTCTGGACATCGGTTACACGAAGCACAGAGAAGTCATTCCTAGAAATGATTAGGGTCTTGGCCTGGGCATCTTTCTGCATTGGAGGTTGGCTTTGTTCCAGAAGCCTAACGTTGGGTATGTGTTTGCGTGTGAGATGGGAAATGTGACTGAGAACATGTGCTTGGGAGTCAGACCAAAAGCATGCAGCACCATTGGTCACCACTGTGTGACCTTGGGCAAGTTCTTAATTTCCCTGTGCTTCAGTTTTCTCAGTTTTTAAATGGGGGCCGTGACAACCTACCTTATAGTAGTACCGTTGTGATAATCGAGATAATGTATGTATATGAGACCATGGTTCCTGGAACATGGTAGGTATATAACCAGTGAGCTCAGTTACTCTTACCTGACCACGAGCGCCAGACTTGACGGCATGTTACTCTATATCCCAGGGTCTAATACAGGTCCTGGCTCAGCAAATGTTGAATTAATGAATAAGGGACAAAGGGCTAACTTACAGACACCGGGTAAAATCATCCATCGGATACCACATTCCATCATTAACTTCAATGCATAGTAATTTGGAACAGTGAGAATTAGATCCAGTAAAGAATTGGGAAAAGTCAGTCCAGACCATACACCAAGAATACCCTCTTTAGGAGAGAAGGGATCATCATAAAACCGTGTTGCCATGCGATGTTGAGGTTTGATGTGAGAACCAAGGCTCTTGATGGATGTAGGGGCTGAAACCAAGCCCTTGGCTCCACCCACGAATGCTGCAACTCTGACAGCTCAGCCAGGGCCAACACAGCAGGTTCTTATTAAGCCCTTGCTGCCACGACCTTTCTGCCTGTGTGCTCACTGTGCTCTCATTAGGAAGCCAATGTAAGACTGAGGAGACCTATCTGGGTCCTCCACACCCGCTGGAAGTGACTGAAAAGTAGAGTGGCACACACTTTGCTGTCAGAGAATCTGGGTTTGAAATCCTTTCCTTTGCCACTTACTAGCTATATGGCTTTGGCTGTCATTTCACCCCTCAGAGCCTCAGCTTCTAACTGTAAAAGGGGGTAACAGGTCAGTCCCAGGGTTCCAAGTGCAGTAAGGGACAGTGCATGGTCCCCACCAAGTGCTCATTTTCATCTGAGTTTCCTTGCTTTGCTCATAGGGTTCTCTCCCTTTGAGTCCCCTTTTCCCAGACCTGCGGTGCTACAGTACAGACAGAAATCCAGCATCCTTTATGGCCCAGCCCAGGGATTAAGATGTCTGCCTCACAGCCCAGAAACCAGACATTGTGACCGACTTCCATTCTCTGACACAATAAGGGAGAAAGGAAGAAAGACAACAGTATATGGTGTTTTTGTTTTTTTTTTAATTTAGACATGGAATTTTCCTTCCTTTTCATATAACTTATCTAATTAAAATATTCATCTTGGTAGTTACCACAAAAAAGTAACATAGAAAATTGTATTTACATTTTGGGACCAAAATACAAATGAAGAGCAAGATAATACCTTGCTCCTTTCCCTCCCACTTCCCGGAAAGAAAGGAAAAGCCCCAAAGAAACTGCTCATTACACCAAGGATCACAAAGGTTAAGTTCATTTGCAGTTCGGTGATTTGTATGTAGTGTAGCACAGAAAAAAAAAATTGCACAAGTTTTCACAAATGAGACCAAAGGTTCAACATCATCCTGTGTCTGCTCTGCAGGCATTTCAATAACCCAGGAGAGGCGGTAGCTTAGAAACTCAGTTTTTCCTCTTCCCTCTTCTCACCAAGTCACATCCCTGATGCAGACAGTCTTGGAGGGGGAGAGGGAAAGATCTGGCTCTATGCAAACAGGGGTGATCCAAAGATGGACAGTGATGTTGGGATGTGTCTTTTCTTCCCTCCCTGCCCAAAGACTCCTAATAAAGGAAATTAAATCATACACAACTGTATCAAATATGAAAAACTGGTTTCAATGGTAAAGACTTGAACACACAGGTAAGAGACAAATTCAAGGCGTGG
The DNA here is from genome assembly GCF_039906515.1 of Pseudorca crassidens. Lineage (NCBI taxonomy): Eukaryota > Metazoa > Chordata > Mammalia > Artiodactyla > Delphinidae > Pseudorca > Pseudorca crassidens. Next base: position 18,379,561 of record NC_090297.1, on the reverse strand, counting down.
ACACCTAGAGGAAGCTATTCTAGGCAACAGGTGTCTGGCACCTGACCCAGACGCTCATTTGGTTTTAGATAAGAGGCTTTCTAATATCACATTTGGGGAGCAGGCCGGGGGACTGGTGGAATGGTAATACAAACAATCAAGAGAAAGAACGCTTTACCCAATTCAAAAATACAGCAAATTAAAACACAGCAATACTTGTGTCCCTCAGGTACCCTGCACAGCAACGCACACTGACACAATGCTTCTGCTGCACAGACTTCTTGCTGCATCGCTCTGCAGTCTTCAGAGTTAGCCTAACTGAGGTCTCCAGGATGGTTAAAAACAGCGGGCTCCATATTCTGGGCTTTGAGTGAGCTTGTCAAAGGGACTGGTAACTGCCAAGCTCCATGGGCTATCACACTAACCACGCCCTCAATCTGCTTCTCAGGTTTCTTAGGGATGGGCTTCTCCAATTTATAGTATCTACTTCTACCTGGGTCACAACCAAGTGGGTTCCTACTAGATGAGTGTCCTTCAACGGCCAAGAAGGACACTGACACTGTCCTCCTAGTTCTGATTTCTCCCCCTATGTCAACTCGAAAGTGAGATACTCCCTTCCCAAGACTGGTGGATGCCCTTGTGGCTCCCCCATCCTGATGCTACAGCTCAAACCCTTTCCTTAAACTGGCCCTTACCTCCAAGTTCTGGTTTAAAGATTCAAAAAGTAGAGAGTTTCAAGCTGCTAAGTTCTCTGCAAAACATAGCAAATTGTTGTGCTCTTTCAATCACATGATCTTACCTTTTAAAGAAAGGCAAAAACAAAACCAATTTCCAACACAGCATTACCTTTTAAAACCATTCACTTCTAGTAGCAATTCACAGGGACTAGGAGATTACAGTGCTGGATTTTAAAACTCTAAAGTTGTATTCAGGGGCCTACAGAAAGCCCTGCCATGTGGTTGGGTCTTGCCCATGCCAGTGGGGAGGAGGAAAAACAGGGGAGGAAAAAAAACCTAAAGCTTTGAATTAGAAACTGGAAATTGTAAAAATACTGGAGTTCTGTGCCCTCTCGTGAGCCTCAAAAACAGTGGGACCTGGCAAAAAGAATGGGGGGAAAGACTCTAGAACTTCCCTTAATAAATAATTCCCTGAATGAGTAGGAAAGAGATGCACCTGCACAGGACCTCAAAGCAATTGAGGGTCTCAGAGGTGGGGGGTGTCCGACCTGAACGCTTCCTGTCACCACACCGGGGCTCCCCCTCCAGGACAGGCAGCCCAGGACCCTTTCCTCGCTCTACGTGCAGCACGTGCCACACAGGTTCTGGGGACACCCAGTCCTCTCTATGGGCCAAAGTCTGCTCAGGAGAGATGAACTGGGACAGGGGAAAGGCTTTCAATAGGCTTTTGTCTAACAAAGAACGCTAAAAATAAAAGGCTAAGTGTGTGGTAGAGGACCGGAAAAAAACAAAAAAAAAACCCAAAAAAACAAAAAAAAACCTGGGGGTAATATAAATACAATCTGGGGGCAATATTTATTAATTAAAACTATGTCTTATAGTTTACAAAGAAGGTAATTAGCAACAAAGGTACAATTGACCTTAAAATCCTCAGTGAGCGTGAGGCTTCACATCTTCAGAACTCGGAAGTGCTCGCCAGGCAGGGAGGCGGCAGCTGCGGACACAGGCACAGGCACGACGCCTGCTGACTGTGCAGGACTCGGAGACGAAAAGCCTCCACGAAGCGAAAGATCCTGGTCTTCTCTGGAAGTTCCATTCCCCAACCCCCCCACCCTGTCCTCGTATTCCTCCCCGCAAATTTCATTTCCAAGCTAAGTCCTCAGTTTATCGTCGGGAGAATCTGTTCTTGAACGCTTTAATCGTCTTGGCCATCATTGGGGCAATTTCTGTGAAAAGAGAAATAAGGCAGTTGTTTCAGATCCACGGCAGTGTGGACACCAGCGGTTTACAATCAAACAAAGCCTTGTTACTCTTGGCTGTACACAGCCAGACAAATGGATACAAGTAGCAGTTATCTGCCAACCCCATAGAAAAGCAGCAGCCCAAAGGTAACACTTCGCCAGCACCTGCCAGGCCCCTGACAATCACCCCCTCTAATTCTCACAACTTCACCAAGACTCAGGCTGGACCCTGTACGGTAAGTGGCAGAACTGGAGTTCCAGCCTTGCCAGACTCTGAAGGCCGTTCTGAGCCACAATTTAACTCTGCCTCACCAATATCCAAACCAGCCAGAAGCACCCCCTCCCGCACCTGTCTGTCCAGTGTAGCAACAGGTCTGAGATGAGCTAAATGCACACACCACCTAAGAACGACTAGCCTGCCCTGTAGCCTGGTTAACCTGAACCGAGCCAAAGTGCAAGTCAGGACTCCCACCCTCCTGTGGGCCCTGAAGTAAATACAGAATAATGCTTTTCTTAAGTTAGGACACCGCTGTGGAATATTGGGGATAGTCTACAGTAGTAAAGTTAGTAAAATACGAAAGAGACCCAACTAGATATAAAAAAAATACTTGGAAGGTGGGGTTATAAGGTTATAAAACTTCAATAAAATTATTTAGCTGTTAATAATAACAGTTGGAAACTCCATGTTATTGCCTGGAGAAACAGGTTTACATTTAGGTTGAAAAAAATAAAAGAAAAAGAAAGCAGAGTACCAAAATGAATATTCACTACGATCATAATTTAAATGACACGTGAAATATGCGCTACGAACAAAGCAGGGGAAGGAGGCCCCGACATTTAGACCAGCTGTGTGCAAGGCATCACATACGCTACATCTAACACACAAAGTGTGATGCAGCAGTAATCACATTAGAGGGGTTCAAATACTAGTTTTGAAATAGCTGAGCAGGAGCTCCAAGTTACCTACTCTTCACAGTCGGTTTCCTAGGATCACAGGAAACAGTGCTGCTGACCACGGGTGCCGAGTGCGCACTGCTGGTACTCGGGCCGTCGTAGGCTGGCTCCTCGGGGCTGGCGTTAAAGCTGTTGCTGCCGCCACTGCCCAAGCGGCTGCTTCCTGAGAGGTACGGCGCCGGCTTGATCCTGCGACACAGAGCAAAGCCGCTAGTCAAGAGCAGGAGAGATCTGCCCCCGGCACCAACAGCCTGAAGCTGGCTGCTCTGAGGACTCAGTTCTGTGGCTTTGACCAGTGGACCTAGTACCCTAGATTCTGGTGATGGCTCGGAAGTGACTGTGGTAGGCCTTCAGAATGAATGATAATCTCAACTAACTTTTCACTGTTTAGGTGTAAATCTGTATTTTGACAATGCTAACGTACTTAGATAATTTAGTCATCACAGTAATATGTTTTTTGTTTAAATGGGGCAAGGGAAAGCCTTAGGGGATGTGTCCCAGAAGCCAGGCCCTGTTCTCCGTTTAGTGTTGACCACCACCCCACCTCCGACCCCACCTAAGGGAAGGAATCATTATCCCGCCCACAGTGCAGTCAAGGACACTGAGGTTCAGGGAGGTCAAGTGCCCAGGATGGTCAAGGTCAGCCTGCAGAACCCACTCTGCACTGCCACGCTTTCACCCCCAAAATGAGTCGCTCTTGCCCCTGGGCTGCCTCTCAGGGCTGAAAGATAAGCTCTTGGGCTCTCGCTCTGAGCAGGCAGAAACCACAGGGGACAGAGATCTTACCTGATTTTCTCAGGCACAGCTGCACCTCCTGTTCCAAACTTCTCCTGCCTCCTCCGAACATCACGAGGTGGCTTGGCCACAGAGTTGACAAACGCCATTTTTGCTTGTCGGCCTGCGGAGAAATGGAGATTAATACCTGCCTTCTTGAGCTGAGATGCTAAAGGTAGGGGATTATCAACCCTGGAAACCCCTCTGTAGGGTAGCATGCATAGTGGCAGAAGAAACACCTCACCCTTTGCCCTCTTCTGCAAATGCAGGAGAGATGTGGGGGCCAGAGATGATACCGTAGCTGAGCCCACCACGGCCCTGCTGTTGACCAGAGCCCAGGGCTCATTATTCTGCCAGACCCACGCTGCCCCCTTACCTACCTTTGGGCTTATTGGCGTGCGCAGATCGGATATTCTTTGTGAGGAGTCGCAGCCGCTGCTCTCGCGCATCCTGAAGCCGCAGGTACATCTCCCGCCACGACTCATACTCCTCTGGCCTTTCATCCTTAAAGTCTCGGTGACAATGAACTTTCCATAATTGATCCGTTTCTTCAATTAATACCTAAAATCAGAACCAGGACATCATTTACATGCAAGTACTCTTACACATCTCTTTTCCATCCTTAATCACCCAGGGGGACCAGCTTCCTAATGATATTTTGGTCCTCTTAGTAGTGGTAATATATTAAAATACCACAGTTCTAGGAAAGTAACCCTAATCACTGAATTAAAAAATGTTAATTGTGGGCTTCCCTGGTGGCGCAGTGGTTGGGAGCCCGCCTGCCGATGCAGGGGACACGGGTTCGTGCTCCGGTCTGGGAAGATCCCACATGCCGCGGAGCGGCTGGGCCTGTGAGCCAATGGCCGCTGAGCCTGCGTGTCCGGAGCCTGTGCTCCGCAACAGGAGAGGCCACAACAGTGAGAGGCCCGCGTACCGCAAAAAAAAAAAAAAAAAAAGTTAAGTGTGAGGCACTATAATAGCTGCTTTTGGGGGTTGTGGGGCTAGGAGAGAAGACAACACAAAAATTAGTTTAAGATCAGTCTTTTCCTTTAGAAAATCAGTACAGGGTAGGAACTGGGATGAAGTCAAATCCAGGCATTTCCCCATCACTACACTGAACTGCAATGGCCAGGGGCCACTTAAGAAGGATATGTCATAGATCCTTTGAATTAGAGACAGCTAATGCAATCAGATGAGCATCTCCAGCATTAGGAGGATTTGGGGATAGATCTGTTTGTCTCTAGGAGGCACCCAGCCAATCTTATATTCACCAGACACCTGAGTGTCAACACATAGCTCTGTCCCTGCCCTGGATCCCAAGGGTTGTGCTGCTAGAATTCTCCTTTGACCTCTGTAACTAGGCAAGCTCAAGGGAGGTGTGGGAAATGGTCCCCCTCTCCCACCTTTCAATCCCATCTTGATTCTAGCCCAAAAGGCCTACTTAAGATGCCACAAGCAGGTGCTAAAAACCTGCCTGTTTAAAGGCCCATAGACAAACCCAGAAAAGTGATCCGACCACCACCTGCCCATCATCGTGGCAGATTCAGAGACAAAGCTACTTCTGGAGATGCAAGCCAGCACACTGCCCTCTTCCCATCCAAACAGGATACTCACGTGATTGTACTCCTCTATGCGATATAACTGATCAGGTGTACACCTCTCCAAAACAGGTTCAAGGAGAGAATATGGGACGCCTCCCACTTCAAAGATTGCTGCAGAGAATCAAAGGGGAAAAGCACTGAGTAGCGGCCAAGTCACCCGGTGTCCCAGTGCCACAACAGCGTGCTGAAGAGCAAGAGAGAAGCATGTGACTTACAGTCAATGTTGTTTTTAAGCACCCGGATGCACTGCTCGTGCAAGGTCATCATTTTGGGGAGATAGGCACACTTGGAACCAGAATAGACCTGCATCTTGGAATTCATTCTTCGTCCGGTGAATCCAGCTTCTTCCTCTTCCTGGGATGAGGAGAGTGCTGTAGGGCAAGAAAAACAGGAGTGTAAGTTATAAAAGGCACTGAGCAATACAGTGAAAACTCTCCTTCCACCCCATTCCCCAGCCTCCCAGTTTCCTTTCTCAAAGACAACCAGTGCTACCAGTTTCTTGTGTCCTTCCAGAGAGTCTATGCAAAAATAAACTAATATTTATTTTATTCCTTTTTAACCAATCAATAACATACTATAACCATTCTGTCATTTACATTTTAGAAATCACATCAGTACATAGATTTTCTACTTCTTTTTTTCAACGGCTGCATAGGATGCCACTGTGTGGATGAACCATGATCCATCTGTTAGTCTCTTGCTAAGGGACACCTATGTAGCATCTAATTCTTTTGCTATTAAAACTAGCCTTTATTTATTTATTTATTTTTTGGCTGCGTTTGGGCCTCTGTTGCTGCGCGGGGGCTTTCTCTAGTTGCAGCAAGTGGGGGCTACTCTTTGTTGTGGTGCGCAGGCTTCTCATTTCAGTGGCTTCTCGTGTTGCAGAGCATGGGCTCTAGGCACAGGGGTTTCAGTAGTTGTGGCACACGGGCTTAGTTGCTCCGCGGCATGTGGGATCTTCCCGGACCAGGGATCGAACCTGTGACCCCTGCATTGGCAGGCGGATTCTTAACCACTGCACCACCAGGGAAGTCCCTAGCCTTTTTTTTAAGCCCCTATGGAATGTACAGAGTAATAGCAGCAGCTAAGATTTAGCAAACACTATGTGTAAAAACCCAGAGCTCAGAGCTTTACCAGCATTATCACTTTCAATCCACCTCATAGGCAGATACCATTATTACTCCCATTCACAGAATATGAAACTGAAGTCCAAGGAAATTAAGTTGTACCCAAGTTCATGTAACTTGTAGTAAAAGCCAGAGCTGGGATTCAAACCCAAGCCATCCAACTCCAGAACCTGTGCTCTTAGGAAATGCACCAAAATCTGATGACAGAGCATGAATGAATTTTTAAAACCATTTTCTCCATTAAAAAAAGAAAAAAAGACAAAGAAAATTACCTTTTCGCTTTGGTTGGAAGGCAGATATCAATTCAAGGGAAGGAAGTGGGCGGTAATTGGCCTGTATCACAGGTAATGGAAGGTCTGGTAACACTGGCAGCACATCGCTGGGGACCTGCAGAGAAGAGACCAGTGACTGGAGAGCCTCTTTCTACAAGCACAGCTCTTTCCCACAGTCGACGCCCAGCAGTGTTGACGTGGCAGATAACTTCACAGGCACATCCAGCCTGCAGGAGGGGCGGCAGCTGTGCCTGACACCACCTAAGTCAGGAGATACGGAGAGATGGGCCCAGCACAATGGGATGCCTCAGAAAATACTTTTCTTGGGTTCTACTGACCCTGGTGGCCAGACAGGCCGGGAGGAAATTACTTCACACTGAAATTCAACAGGCCACGGGAAAGCCAGCCCAGACAGCAGTGGGGTCGTCCCGGGAGCTCTGCCAGCCCAGGCGCTCTGGCTGGGAGGGGCCACAGGGCTTACCTTTACCTTTTTCAGCTTGGCTGAATGGGATCCAGCTGGCTGAAGCTTCTCTGACTTGTTTTCGTTCACCTTAGGTAGTTTCTGAACTGAGTCCAAGTTTTTACTAGTGCTTTTTGAATCATTTTTTTTTAATCCTTTTTCTCCAGGAGTCGTGGTTGAAGTTTTCACGATCTTTTTCTTTTTCTTCCGGGGCTGGTCATAGCTGAGGTATGACTCAAAAGACATGGTGGGCTGCTCGAATTCATCATCCATGTCTGCCTCCTCAGCTTTAAGGAAGGAGCCCACAGACTTTCTATCTAAATGAGAAGGTTTTACTTTTCCTTCTTGAGCCTTTAGGTTGTTAGAAACCTTCTCTTTTGCCTTGGGCAACAGGTCTCCTGCCCCCTTGCCTGTGTCTAAGCTTTCTAGACTCTGCTTGTTTTTGTCTGATTTGGTTTTCTCTGGGTCTCTGTATTTTGGCTTTTTAAGGTGGTTGTCTGATGCCACCTCCAAGGGGGGTAAAAGCTTCTTGGTGCTGCCCTCTTTTTCCTTCTCTTTCTTGACACCACTAGAGGGCGCTTTCTCCTTTGTACTGTCCCCTGAGGGTGGCCTCCGCCGGTTTTCCTCTTTGGAGATGGCCTTGTGTGATTTTTCTCTGCTCAAAGACGACTTCTCATCTCCTTTGGAATTCACCGGACGTTTTTCTTTATGGGAAGATCTGTGCTCCTTGCTCTGACTCACGACCTCTTTCCCCTGGGCTTCACCCAGGTGTCGTTCTTGACTGACCCCCAGTCTGTCCTGAAAGGCATTACTGTGGCCTTTGCCAGGCTTCTGGTGTGAAACAAAGGGCTCGTGGTCCTCCTCCAGGGATCTGTAATGGTCCACAGACATCTGATGAGGGCTGGCGGATGACAGTGGGGACTGAACATGGCCGTAGTCCGAAGATTCGTGGTCTGAAGAGTAAACTGGAGAAGCTCTGTGGTACCTCTTTCTCTCGTCTCTCCTCTCATGACTGTGAGATACTTTGTGAGGCCGGTCAAGCTCCGGGAGTTTTCTGTGTTTCTTCTGCCTGTTATCAGGACTGCACGACTGGCTGCCGGAGGCTCTCCAGCTGCCTGGGTAGTCCCCCTCCCCCTCCCCCTCCTTAAGGGCATCCCTGGGGCGCTTTCGAGAATTGCTCTTCTCAAAGTCCTGTTCATCAGGCTCAGTGTTTCTAAAATAAAAGAAAAAGCAGATGAAGCAGACATAAATCTCAGGGTAATCCTTGTTCAGAGGACAACATCACAGGACCTGAACTCACGAAAGAGATGAAGAGTTTGGAGTTAGAAACAAGGTCTTGGGGAGAAGGTAAATGGGTTCTGCTCAAAGATACTCAGCTAAGGTTTAAAACTGGGAAAGCCCAAATATTCAATAAGTGGAAAATGACGAGTTTAACTACAGGACACAAAGAAGATCAAACATCTTGGGAAGTGAAAATACTTAAAAAGCTTTTCAACACAGGGAAATATTTAACTTGTTACATTAAAAAAGAGCTGTCATTTACATCAGTTTATTCACAACTACATAAAAATGCCTTTTAAGAACAGGTTAGAAAGAAACATTCCAAAACGTCGATAATGCTTATCTTTGGATGGTTGAATTAAGAAATTTTTATTCTTATTTCTATTTTTAAATGTTTTCTAGTATTCTATAATGATCATGGATTATTTCTTATAATTGAGGCAGAACTGAGGAACTTTTCTTACCGTTCCACAGGAACCAGCTTCTTCCACTGGGCCACTAGGTCCTTGGCAAAGCTTCCGACATGCTCATGTTTTCGCAAGCTATTTACCGTTTTCCCAACCCCGGTCTCCTACAAAATTGACAAAGGAATTGTTAGAGGGTTGTAGAACTAGGCTCACAATCTTCTAAAGAAATAAGACCTCCTACTTTTCAACAAACCAATACTTCCTTCCAAAAACATACCTTGCAAGTCTCAGTACAAACTTACTTTGTGTCTGTGCCCCAAACCTCCAGTGATACACAGTAGCAAAGTGCACCAGATTCAGAAGAGGAAAACACTAAATTAAAACACTTCTAGAACTGTAGCAATAATAACAAGAGTGATCATGGCAGGTGTTAGGCACTGAGCTAAGAGCACTGCATACAGTGTCTGAATTAATATTTATCATATGATAACTCTGTGAGGTTAGGACCTGCCCCATTTTACAAAGAAGGAACAGCCTAAAGTCACAAACTTGGATTTGAATCCAGGACTAGATGCCAATGTTCTTTTAATTTTTAGAAAAAAATCTGAGATAAAATTCACTATTTTAACCATTTTAAAGTGTACAGTTCAGTGGTTTCCAGAATACTCACAATACTACACAACCATCACCACTAATTCCAGAACATTTTCATCACCCTAAAAAGAAACCCTGTTCCTCCCAATTCCCCCCACCCCTGGCAATCACTAATCTAACATTCTATCTATGGATTTGCCTATTCTGGACATTTCATATAAATAAAACCATACAACATGTGGCCTTGTGTCTGGATTCTTTCACTTCTAAAGCCCATGCTCTTACTGTACAATCCCTCTGGTCGGGAAGGGGAGGGGATATAGCTATATAACGTCTAAAATTACACAGTTCTTACCGCAAGAATGTCTACTGTAATAGGCAAGGTGGAGAGTTTCTTCAGATATTTCAATAGCTGCAGAGAATAAAATAAACATTAATTTCTATAAAATCATAATCATTCACTGGAACAAATAAGAATACTATCCAGTGGTTAAGTACTTACACTGCTCTGTAGTATAGAGCATGGCTGTTATCCTTATTTTACAAGTGTGAAAACAGACTCGAAAAGTGAAGGTACTTGCCCCAGGACGCAAGCAGGGCAGGACTCGCTTAGGTCTGCGGCTTTAGGTTGCGCGCTTTCAGCCACTATGCCACACCAAGGGGAAATCAAACTTAGAGAAGAGAATCAAACCTACCAGCTCTAAGAAACGTAATCAACAACTATCTTTCTGCCCAGTTTTGAGAGACACTTTCTGAGAAAGGAGCCAATTTTAGGAAATTACTCGTGCACCCGGCATAGAGGAAAGTAAAAAGGAGAAGAGGTCTCTACAGAAAAAGGGTATCATGTTTCCAGAAAAAGTGTGTTTAACAGAACTGGGTTTTTTCGATGTAAGTGGGAAGCCAACACCAATTTCAAGTTGCTAGAATCAGAGCTCTGCCGCTGCAAATGGTGAACACAAAATGTCTGGGTAGATTAGAGAAGCAATCTGGGTTTGGTCACATTCTTTTCTGTATTCTCTTGAGCTAGCTCAAAATCAGATAGCAGAGCTGTTAAGACAGAGTTCCAGAGTCAGAGACAGGCTTCAGCTTGGCGCTGCCACTTCCTTGTGGGGTGATCTTGTGCAAGTCACTAACCTCTCTGAACCTCAGTTACTTCATCTGCAAAACAGGAACTGGATCCTGTCTGTACTTCACAAGCTGTGAGGATTCAGAGAGACAAACCATGTGCAGTCTTTAGCCATAGTGCCTGGAATGCTATACAAGCTCAATAAATGCTTCTTATTAATCATTTCATTCATCAACTGACCATTCTTTAAACGGCTACCCTTGATCCTCTACCAGATATTCCCCAGCCAATTCCTACTTGCTTCACTTCTACCCAAAGTCATGACTGCTATGCCATTCTCTAGGAAATATTTATGTATATATAAGTATACCTACCTTTCGAGGAGTGCTGAAAAGTACAAGTAGTTCAAAATAGATTAACTGTGACTACCTTTATATTTAAATATCTGATAACAAGACCTGTTCTTTTCCTATGTGTAGCCCAGGCTACAATTAGTATGCTATATTGCTACTAGGTGGAGTAGCAAGTATGTTTTTCTGGTCATTCTACTTCCATAATTACTGAACCTGGTTGCTAGGCAGAGCAACTGGATCACATGTGATAATCTTGTTTTGACTGGGAACATATGAGAAGCCAAGTGGTGTATCTAAGGAGTTTCACCTTCATAGTTGAGTGAAAATTATCCTCCACTTCGAATTCGATCACCACCACCATCCAACTCAGGACAAAGTATATGTGTATTTCTTGTCATCAAAGCTGTGGGTGCAAAGATGAATGCCAATTCCTTTTCTTAAAGGAAAATTTAGAATCATTGGAAAGGTTAAAGACAGGCTGTCTCCTCTAATGCCACTCCCTGGAAGGCATTTATATACTATTTACTGTGCACTGGCTACTATGCTACGTCCTTACATGCGTTACCTCATTTCATCCTCATTAACCAACTCTGTAAAATGGATATTATGGTCCCCATTTTACAAATATTAAAACTGAGCCCAGTGAGGTTAGGTAACTTGCCTAACAAGCGAGTAGGTCAAGTGTGTTTACCGCAGCATGTACTACAAAGTCAGGAGAAATAAGCAACGTAAAGACACTGTCCTTAGAAGACCGGAAAAGGAAATGGAGCAGTAGTTCATGTGCCTCTTAGCACACTCGACACAAAGCAGAAGAACCCCTCCTTAGTCTTACGTTGTCAGGCAGTTTAGAGTCCACAGAGGAAAGAAGGTCACCACCAGGACAGAGTCCCAGGACCTCTACAAAGGCCACATATAAGAATGGGGCCATGGCTTCCCTGGTGGTGCAGCGGTTGAGAGTCCGCCTGCCCATGCAGTGGATGCGGGTTCGTGCCCTGGTCCGGGAAGATCCCGCATGCCGCGGAGCGGCTGGGCCCGTGAGCCATGGCCGCTGAGCCTGCGCGTCCGGAGCCTGTGCTCCGCAATGGGAGAGGCCACAACAGTGAGAGGCCCGCGTACCGCAAAAAAAAAAAAAAAAAAAGAATGGGGCCAGAAGTCACTGAAGGTGTGTTCATCTCAAAGCCCAGCACTAATTGGAAGTATAAGCGCTGCCTTTCTGCTTCGTTTTGGGTTAGGAGGGATGGCTTAAAAGCAGATGAAACTAAAACCCTAGAGATATTCAAACCAATTTAGCCCAACATAAGAGAAAAAGGGCTTCAGAGCCCCTCTATTTTCAATGAGGTTCAAAAAAGAACAAAGCGTTAAAATGATAAAGCACTTTGGGTATCCTCAGGTAGGTGGAAACTTGCTGTTATCAAACCTAGGGACCAGTTGTAGTTTGCAAGAACTGATAACAAGTCATTGAGAAATGTCAAACATTTGCACAGTCCACGCTTAAGAATCTCAGTTATCCTCTGCACACTACTTCATCACAAAGAGCTAAAGATGTTCATAATGTCGCCCTCCTTCTCCGCTTGGCTTCAAACTGTGTTCTTCGTAGTTTCCACGTTCAAACTGTAACCCAGGACAGGTAACTTTACCAGCCATGAAAATTGTTTCTACTTAAATAATAGGAACCAAGTGACCCTGGTTTGCCTGATACCTTTTTCCCCAAGTAAGCCTAGATCATAGATGGGCTTAAAGTGAAAAGAGAGTTACAGTTAAACACCTATGTTTAATACGAGGAAATCTATGAATACAGGTGTGGAATCAACCGTTTGGCTAATAATGGTTTGAAATCAAGACTTAGTTGTAAGTTCAGTACTGCCATATAATCATCTTGCAATTTCAAGAACAACCTGTGGGAGCTTGTTGGGTTAACAGAAGGTTGAGAAGGCCAGTGTGCCAGCTTGCAGTTTTCCCTCTGCATTAGCTCATTTGTGAATGCCAACTATTGTGCCCTTTGCAAAAATGATCTTCATAATGCAAAGTCAGAAGCTCAGGGTGAGCTTCTATCTGGGAAGAGAAAGCCCAGATTCTCACAATCACTAATAGTTCAAATAGGATGTGAAGTCAAACAAACCTTTTCTTAATTTGAAATTTCATGCACATCAACTACTGGAAAAGCTACTTCAAAATTTAAATTCTAGTGGGAAAATGACTGTAGACACTACACAGTGCACTGTTTTTAACCCGATGGAAGACCACATTGGGGAGATGGGGGCGATTTACATCATATTGCTCTAGGGTTTTAAAAAAAATCAGTCACAAACCTACAGTGTTTGGGAAAACAAGCTAGTACTCGGAAATAATGACCATTTATTAGATGCCCACAAAGGGTTACTGTAAAAAGAAACTTGTAAATGTGTCTGTCCACTAGGTACTGAAGCCATTATAGAAAATATAACACAAATCAAGTGAAAGCATTTCGGTTTTCACAGACTTAAAGCTAAAATGTCGTCCTGAAGAAGTGGATCTTTGAGCTAGGTATGCATGAGAAGAGTTAAACAGTGGTCTGACAGTGAGATGCGTTGAGCAGCCTTTAGAAACGGAGGGAAAAAAACCTCACCTATGACAGGCCAAGAAGAGGTGAAGAGAAAGGGGCCCTTCAAGAAAAATTGTAAAGAGTGGAGATTAACATCTACTGAGCACTTCTGCCTTTTGGTTCTGTCCTGGGAAGAAGCAGGTGAGGAAACTGGCTTAGCAAGGAACATCCCTAATATCCATGGCTGGCAAATAAATTAGAACTCAAATCTCCTCACCACTTTATTTCGACTGCCTCCCTGGATTATTTCCTCTTCAAAAGCCACTCTGGGGTTCAGAGATCCAACTCTTACAACACTGTACACTCCAGCTATAATGCTGACAGAGAATGTCAAACACCTTGAGTGTTTTCATCAATGTATTTCAATTAAAAAAAAAAATTCTAACATCCACGGGACACTCTCCCAGACAGCAAGAAGCTGGATGGAAGAAAAATCGCAGAGAGAGAAGAACGCATTTAACTTAAGAGAATAGTTAAGGGGGAAAAAAACTAGCTGAGTGCAATTAAAAATGGTTGCCCATCACTCGTAGCAGCCAGAAAAGGTAGCTCTTACCTTTCTATCAAGGCCAGAAGGAAATCTAGCTGCAACTTCTAAGTCTTGTTTTTTTTTTCTTTCCATTTACAACCTAAGTTTTTAGTTAGGGTGACGTGAGGTTTATTTTGTTTCGAAAGAGATTTACTGAGAAAGCGAAAAGGTCCACGCTCTAATAATCAAGCCAAAGCAATAAAAACGTCTTAAAGACGCAGGACCACACACCGAGCCTAGACTCCATCAAGCACAGGCAGAACCACCTCCTCCCAACAAACATCAAAAGACACTAAGAAATCAGAAACATTTCGCAGGGTGAGGAATGGAGCGGGCAGGAGTTAACTCCGGGCGAGCTCTCCCGACAGGAAACAGCTGGCCCGGGACGCCGGGGGAGGGCTCCGGGAGCCCCGCCGACACGCGGTGTCCGCCCGGAGCCCGCGGGCGCCCGGCCCGGGAGGCAGGGAGGCCGGGCCCGCCGAGGCGCGCCGCCCGCCGTGCGGGGTCCCACCGCGTGGGCAGCGGCCAAGGGCCACTAACTTCCCGATCGCAGGCCGCAGACCGGCGGGGCCGCGCTCCGGGTCCGAGCCCCCACGGCCCCGGCCGCTCGGGAAGGAGCCGCACCGGGGCCCGCGACCGTTACGGGGCCGCGCCGCGCCCAACACCCGGCCCGCTCCGCGCTGCCCACTCGCTCACCTTCTTCGGGTCCGGGTTCGCGGCCAGGCGCGCCTGCAGCTTCTCCACAACTTCGAGCGCCGACTCCGCCGCCATCGCTGTCACTGGCGCGGCCTCCTCGCCGGAACTGGGCTCGCGTCGCGTCCTCTGGCTGCTGCTCCGCCCTCCGTGCCTCCCCCGCGGGGACGGAAGCGCGACTGGTCCCTTCCGGGCCTCGGCGAAGTGGGGTGTAGGGGCCGCGGGGGGTGGGGGGGCCGGCCGGCTGCAGGCCCCGCCCCCACGGCCTGTGGTTGTTGGGGTCCGGTCCTCTGCGCCCTCCCGGAGCCGCGTGCGCCGGGAGCTGGAGCAGCTTGGCCCGAGCGCGTCGGCTTCGCACTGGTCGCCGCTGGGCAGCCTCGCTTCTGGTCCTCGTAGTGCAGAGCCACGGCCTGGAAAACCACGCCGGTGTCCAGCCAAGGCAGGATGAGACCACTGCGCCGGACCTTGCCTTTATAAATCCTAGCCCGCCCCCTTGCGCTGTGAGCCACGCCCCAAATAACACCTGTGTGTGGTTCCAGGGTGGGTTTGCGGCTCAGGAAATCAGGGATTGACGCTAGTGACCAGCCTTGATTGGGGGCACTAAGCCCAGTGGTTGAGCTAAGTTTCACTCTCAGTACAACCCAATGAAACGAGGCATATTATCCCCATGTTACAGATGAGGAAACTGAAGCTCAGGGAGACTAAATTAACTTGCATGTGGTCATGTAACAGGAAAGAAGTGAAGCTGGAATGTGAATCTAAACAGTCCAGGTCCACTGTGACCGCACATCTCTGAACAGGTCAAGGATTTGAGGCCCAGAGAGTGAAAGTGATTTGTCAAAATTCAAACAGTTTAGCTACAAGAGGTAATAGCCCGTGTCTCACTTTCCCCAAAAAACAGTGTCTGGTACAGAGGTACCAAATAAATACTTCTTGAATGAATGAATGAATAAATGAATGAATGGCTGTTTCCTCTAAATCAGTAGGGCCTCAATCAGACAAGCCCAAGACACCATCCTTGAGGGCCCTTACCCTCATCCTAGAAGCACTAAATTTTACTATTAATAAAGTATTATTACTACTAAAAAAAAAAGAAAAACTACTAAACAGTTGAAAATTGGTTTAAAATACCAGCATTGATTACATCTTGTTTGATTAGATCATATCGGATTACATACTAATCTGATCACCATCAACAATTTGGCAGTGTACTGAGCCTGACCTCCCAACCAATGTGGGAAAGCCCAGGGGCTCTTCAGGTCT
Source organism: Pseudorca crassidens (assembly GCF_039906515.1). NCBI lineage: Eukaryota > Metazoa > Chordata > Mammalia > Artiodactyla > Delphinidae > Pseudorca > Pseudorca crassidens. The sequence continues at coordinate 18,363,712 of NC_090297.1, read as the reverse complement.
TGGCTCTGGGAAAGGTAAAAGAAACAATATAAATTGTTTTTTCAAATGAGCTTTCATTCACTCCGTAAATTGAGAAGCCCCCCTCCCCCCCCCACCCCCCCACCCCCCCCCCCCCCCGCACTGTGTTCCCACCCCCTCTGCTTGGTGCCCTTTCCTCTGCAACTAACACTTTTCAGGGTGTAAATTGTCAATTTATTCTTCTGTCTTCTCACTGAGCTGTTTATTTATCAAGTGCAGTGACTGGCCTGTCCAACTTTATTTTATTTTTTGGCTGCACCGTGTGGCTTGTGGAATCTTAGTTCCCTGACCAGGGATGGTACCGAGGTCCCCGCAGTGAAAGTGCTGAGCCTTAACCACTGGACTGCCAGGGAACTCCCTGACCCGTCCAACTTTAAATCTCTGTTGCCCAGCACAATCCAGTCCATATAATCAGCATTGGATAAAAAGTCCATAAAGATTAATAATCACCCATTCAGTGCTCTAAGACTCAATCATGAGGTGTAATGGAAAACACATCAAACTGGTGTGAGGAGACTTGGTTTCTAGTCCTGGCCCTAGAATCTCCCTTTCCTGCACAGCAAATGCTTTTTGTAATGAGGTGGATAGACCTAGAGTCTGTCATACAGAGTGAAGTAAGTCAGAAAGAGAAAGACAAATACCGTATGCTAACACATATATATGGAATTTAAGAAAAAAAAATGTCATGAAGAACCTAGGGGTAAGACAGGAATAAAGACACAGACCTACTGGAGAACAGACTTGAGGATATGGGGAGGGGGAAGGGTGAGCTGTGACAAAGCGAGAGAGAGGCATGGACATATATACACTAACAAACAAGGTAGATAGCTAGTGGGAAGCAGCCGCATAGCACAGGGAGATCAGCTCGGTGCTCTGTGACTGCCTGGAGGGGTGGGATAGGGAGGGTGGGAGGGAGGGAGACGCAAGAGGGAAGAGATATGGGAACATATGTATATGTATAACTGATTCACTTTGTTATAAAGCAGAAACTAACACACCATTGTAAAGCAATTATACCCCAATAAAGATGTTAAAAAAAAATGCTTTTAAATTTACATTTTCAATGCCTTCCATTTTGAAAATGTAACATTGGTGTAATGGAAAAATGGGCCCATTCCTGATGCAGAATTGCTGACTAACTGACCTGGCATATACTTAGGCCACATGGAACACTTTGTGCAAGTTACCCAGGGAGATCTCAACAACGGGAATGAAAAGAAACAATGTATGCTGCTGGGGGGTATGCACCCCATCCCTACCCCATCTATGCCAGCCTGAGGCAGGGTTACCTGCAAAGTAAAGAACTCTTACACTTGAATATTTGTCTGTGTCTCAGATCAGTTAATTATGTCATATGTGTCATTCTGATTAAAAAGAAAGTTTTTAACCAGTTCTAAAGTGATACTCTGTTCACTGGGGGATCACCATCTATCTAATCCTTGGTTTATGCAAGGATTTTCAACAACAGAATGAGCTCTCTAAAGTCTGAGGCTGTTTTGTCCACCTTGGATCAGCAACACCTAGCACACAGGTGACATTCCATAAAGGTTTCTTGAAAACTGAACTAATTATTATTCAACTTAAGGCCAGCCCAGAGTGTCATCTGAAAACCTGAGGGGGTTAGCACTATACAGCCCCTTGTGAGAGGACTTAAAAGACTCATCTTTTAAAACAACAACAAAGCATGTTCAGAAGGCATGTTTAAGGCTATCCTGGGAGACAAATATGGGCAGGGAGGCTCGCTCTCTTCTGCTATGCACACTTTTTGCAACAAATATGTTCCACTTTTATAACGAAAACAACTTAAAGGCATTTTAATTTTGGAAAAGAGCAATCCCAAGCTGGTTGGCACTAGAGTCATTTAAAACACTGAAAGACAAGGGGGGGGGGGGGGACAAACAAAAACAAAACAAAACAAAACAAAAAACCAACCACTTTGTCCTTGATAGCAGAAAGGGGCCCTTGCCTTTCATGGAATGGTCAAGTGGGATTCTGTGGGCTGGACAGTGTGCTGGGTGAGGAATACAGGTGGGTGAGGAATACAGGTGGGTGAAGGGCTTCCCCCTTGGACCTCGCCTGGCCTGGGCTCTGCCACTCCTCTCTCTAACCAAGTGGGTGGCATCTGAGGTTTGTTGGGCGGTGCATTTAAAGGACACAGGATTGGAGCTCAGTGACACCTCTGCCAACGTTGGCTGTGGTCAAGTTACTTAAACTGGCTGAAATTGTTTCTTTATAGATTTCTTGTGAAGTTTATTAATACATTATATTAAGTAACTGACATACAGTAGGTTTTTTTTTTGTTTTTGTTTTTGTTTTTTTTTTGCGGTGTGTGGGCCCTCTCACTGTTGTGGACTCTCCCGTTGCGATGCACAGGCTCCGGACGCGAAGGCCCAGCAGCCATGGCTCATGGGCCCAGCTGCTCCGTGGCACAAGGGATCTTCCCGGACCAGGGCACGAACCCGTGTCCCCTGCATCGGCAGGCGGACTCCCAACCACTGCGCCACCAGGGAAGCCCAGGTATTTTTTTTTAAAGAACAAATTATTAGAGAAAATTCATTGCCTTGGTAAAAAGAATATTATGTTCTGCTGTAAAGGAGGATATAAAACCATCTGGGCAGTTTCGTTCTGCACAGCTGTAGCCACTGTTCTCTTCCCCAATGGGCTATTTTTCTGAATTGACTACATTCATCTTTGTTTCACATACTTCAAACATGTTCAGTTGGTGGTTATTTTACTTAGGGATGGCATCTTTATGAGTTTCACAGGCTGGATTTGCCCTCCTCAAATGTGGTAATGCAAGCAGAGACTGCCAGCTCCAATGGTGTCTGAGAGTCAAAGTCCACACCTTTCATAGACTTGCCTTGAAGTTCAGTTAAACTCTCTACTAACTAGTTAAGGATATCAGGCCTAGAAACCTCCGGAGGCCCTTTGTCTTAATAGGGCAGACTGAAGCATTCTGTAATGCCCATGGAGAGCAGTCCACTGAGAATCTGTATTTATGGGACCGGGGCAGGGACGGGGGTGGGGGCGGGGAGCTACTATAAAAATAAAGAAGTATGGGGCTTCCCTGGTGGTGCAGTGGTTGAGAGTCCACCTGCCGATGCAGGGGACGCGGGTTTGTGACCCGGTCCGGGAAGATCCCACATGCCGCGGAGCGGCTGGGCCCATGAGCCATGGCCGCTGAGCCTGCGCGTCCGGAGCCTGTGCTCCGCAACGGGAGAGGCCGCAACGGTGAGAGGTCCGCGTACCAAAAAATAAAAATAAAAAAATAAATAATAAAGAAAGAAAGAAGTATCAAGGATATACTTTAATACTACGAATTTATATAAATTGTATCCAGGTAGCAACCTAACCACCCGTCCCTTAGCTCTTTACCTTGTTTCAGTTTTGTTACAACATCTGTTACAATTTGAAACTGCCTTATTTAGTGGTTCATGTTTTTATAGTCTCTGTGAGCTCTGTGAGTCCCCTCTGTGAGCTCCATGAGGCATCACTGTGGCTAAAACTACCTAGAACATAGTAGGCACTCAATATTGACTGAGTTGAATGAAAGGTCTACCTCACGGAATTATTGTTTGGATTTAATGAGATTACATGTGAACATACCTGGCAAAGTGCTATCAACCAACAATGTTATCTTCATTAATCCTCACCATCCATTTTATAGATAAGGAAATTGATGCTTTGGAAACTTAAGGGACACCATGCCCTCAGCTCCAGAAAGTGAGAGTGTGGTTGTGGTCTTTGCTGAGAATGGCCCTTAGAGGTAAGTTGTTAGAAAAAGTGTGAGCTAAATAAAAGCAAATTGCCTGGCACACATAGGGTCAGACAGTAAAGAGAAAGAACATAGAGGACGGAGGGAGAAGAAGGAGAGATTGATTGATTGGATTAAGTCTGGATCTATTAAATTTTCACCCCCACTATCAGCAAAGGTTTAGGAACCCTCTGAGTTTGGGTGTCCACAGGTTACAAATTCTCAAAGGGGTCCGTGTCTCCCTTATCTCTTTGGGAAAACCAACCAACCAACCAACCACTGGGTTAAGCAGAGAAGATTAAGAAGGCCCACCACCACTGAGGTGGGAAGAACTGCTGCTTGTTGAGCGCCTTATAGGTGGCCCAGCTCTGGGCTACCTTTATATGTTATTTCTCCACCTTCCAACAATCTCATGAGGCATTTTAAGGATGGAGAACCCAAGGCTCAGAGAGGTAAAGCAACTAGCTCAAACGTGGTAAATGACAAACCCAAAACATGAACCAAGGTCTGCTCAGCTCGGAAGCCCACACTGGCTTGCACTCCATACGTGAACACCTGGGTGCTGGTCACCTCTCCTCCTTCCCTGGCTCATTGCTTGACGCTGTCGAGGCCTGCTTCCTCATCTGTTAACTGAGGAGGCCTGATGTATCAAAGCAATGATAACAATAACAATGGTGGTAACACTACTACCAATTCTTGGCACTTACAATGTGCCACACATTATGCTAAGCAATTTGCATTAACTATCAACTGTACCTATAATATTGTTCATTGCAATATAGATATCATATAATCTCCATTTCACAGATGAGGAAACTGAGGATTTGTGACCTACCTAAAGTCACAGAACTTGTAAGCAGCACAGCCAGGAGTCAAAGCCAGGTTTGTCCAGCACCAAAGCTCAAGCTCTTTGACCTTAAGCTGCCTTGTTTCCCCTTTTGCCAGAGAGGCCACTTGGGAATACACCATCCAACTGACACACTTCATTCCTTCATTCCTTCATTCACTCACTCCAGCCTTGGTGCTGGAGTGGACCGAGAAAGGGGAAGGGCAGCACCAGATGAATTGGTGAGGAAGGCAGGGGGCAGATTATGGAGGGTTTTAGAGACCGTGGTAACGACTTTGTATTTTATTGTGAAGTTTTATGGATCCCAGGTAGGGGAGTGGTAAAACCTATAAACTAATTATTTTAACACTGTAGACCGGGTGTCAAGAATTAAGGACTACAGGGCTTCCCTGGTGGCGCAGTGGTTGAGAGTCCGCCTGCCGATGCAGAGGACACGGGTTCGTGCCCCGGTCTGGGAAGATCCCACATGCCGCGGAGCGGCTGGGCCCGTGAGCCATGGCCGCTGAGCCTGCGCGTCCCGAGCCTGTGCTCCGCAACGGGAGAGGCCACAACAGTGAGAGGCCCGCGTACCGCAAAAGAAAAAAAAAAAGAATTAAGGACTACAATTAATTCGATACTGTGCTTTAAAACAAACTCAACAATCCCTTATAACAGTCATCTGATCAGAGAGACTTGACCTAATCACCTTATATAAAGTAGTGCACACATGCACACACACCCACACACCTCTGTCACTATATTTTTCTTCAAAGCACTTATCATCACCTGATATACACTTGATCCTTGAACAACACTGGGGGGTTAGGGGCACCGACACCCCTCGAAAATCCCCATATAACTTTACAGTCAGCCCTCTGTATCCATGGTTCCCCATCTGTGGATTCAACCAACCTTGCATAGTAAACATAGTCGTATATATATGTATGGGAAAAAATCCGTCTGTAAGTGGACCCATGCATTTCACACCCATGATGTTCAAGGATCAACTGTATTTCATAAAGTGTCTGTCTCTCCATCCCTAGAATATAAATTCCATGTTTTTGTTCACTGCTTTATTCATCAACACCTAGGACAGTGCCTGGCACACAGTGGGCAGTCAATAGATATTTATTGCATGAACAAATAACAAAGGTCTGTTATATGCCCCTGCAAAGAACAGTGTACATTTGCTATCTATGCTTGTTCATCGCCTCAATCAATATGAATGTTGGTTTCTATTCTCACCACTCTACTGAAAACAACTTTTCAAGGTCACCAGTAAAATCCCAACTGCAACATCGGAAGGTGTTTTTACTGTGGTGGATCTCTCTGCTGTACCTGACACTGGTGATTTCTCCTCTCTGGGAAACTCCATTTGTTGGCTTCCATGACATTTCCTCTCCTGATTAACTTTGAAAGATTCCGACTGTTCCTTTTCTGTCTCCTTCATGGTCTCCTTTCCCACCACTTCTCTCTCCTTAAGTGCTGTAGTTCCTCTGAGTTTAGTCCTGGGCCCGCTACTGTTGTGATACCACACTGTCTTTGGGCATTCTCATCTATTCTCATGGCTTCTACCACCATCTATAGGCTGGTGATCCCCAAATCTATAGGTCTGGTCCCAAACTTTAGATTGCCTGGATGGAGAGCAGGATCTATCTGGATGGATATTCCTCCTCGATGTCCCCCACGGTCCTATGGCTCAGCAGGTTCAAAGTGGAACTTGCCATCTTCTCCTTCAACCTCCTTTCCTCTACTGAGCTAGGAGCTGCTGAGACCGAGAAGATTGAGAACACTGCTGCCCCAGGACTTCCATCTACCCCTTCACAGAGGAGGGCAAAGACCGGTTTTTAGCCTGAGAGGAAATGCAAGGAAGCACTCACACCAAAACGGCTGCCCCCATAGCTGGTCTATCAGAGGTTCAGCCTTGAGGACTGCCTGTGCCCAGTAGTTCTGCTCCGAACCCTCATCCTGGCTGTTTGTTGGGCATCTCAAATGCGAGATGTGCACACTTGACCTCACCATCCGCCCTTCCTAAATCACTGTTCCCCACATCTGTAGCGGGCGCCATCATCTACCCGCGTTCCTCCAGGCTTGAAACCTGAAAGTCATTCTTTTTTCTTTTTTCTTTTCTTTCTTTTTTTTTTTTTTGCGGATACGCGGGCCTCTCACGGTTGTGGCTTCTCCCGTTGCGGAGCACAGGCTCCGGACGCGCAGGCTCAGCGGCCATGGCTCACGGGCCCAGCTGCTCTGCAGCACGTGGGATCCTCCCGGACCGGGGCACGAACCCGTGTCCCCTGCATCGGCAGGCGGACTCTCAACCACCGCGCCACCAGGGAAGCCCTGAAAGTCATTCTTGATTCCTCTTTTCTCTCCTGTGACATTGAATTAATCCTGGTGATTTTTATTCCCAAACGTTTCTTGATTCCATCTTCTCCTCGAAATTCCTACTGCCATGAACCCTCCTGGGCTCTTATAATATGTTTGCTCTCTCAAACTCTCTCTCTCTGCACACTTCTCTAACAATTGCTTAGACTCCTTTTATTTGTGGAAGGGGACATTTTTAGGCAGAGCAAGGCAGGAAACAGGATCTAGCAAGAGTTTTATTTTCACTGAGTTTTTTTTTACAATTAACTTCTTTTTATGTTGAGTAATCATGATTTTTTTCATTTGGACATAAAATTTCCTTTTAAAATAAATTTATTTAAGTTAAAAATAAAGAGTGAGTCTCTTTACATAAAAATTAAGTGGGTACTCAGTGGTGAAAATTATGAAGGTGGTTCAAGAATGACAGAGGTGTGGGAAACACTAAGATAGGATCCAAAACCCTTAGGAGAACATATTAGCTTGAACCATACGAAACTGATGATATCTGACGATTTTTGTTTTGACCTACAAAAATGACAATTTCATGTGGTTCAACCTACAAAGTCCTAAGTTTTCTAGCCCTTGCCTATGTTCCAACACAACCAACTGCTTGCCGCTGTCCTGCACACACCACATTATTTCTCTACTCTGTATCTTTGCCCAAGCCAGTCCTTCCACCTGGATACCCACACATTCTTAGGACTCAGGTGTCCCCACCTTCAGGAACCTTCCCTGTCACCTGTCCCCAGATGCAAGTGAGATGCTCCCCCTCAGTGCTTCCCTAATGCAGTTAGCATGTCTGTCTGCATGCTTGGGTCTCCCCACCTAGACTATGCACTCCTTTAGGGCAAAGACTCTTTTTAAAATGAATCTCCGTAGCCTCTGCCTGGCACACAGTAGCCCCTCAATTAATCTGTAGCTAATCAAGTGAGTGAGTAAATGGAGATCTATAAAGAAGGGAGGCCTCAATCTGCCTAGAGGGTCAAAGGAAGCTTCAGAGAGGAATCATTTGACCTGGATCCTGAAGGCTGAGAAGGAAGGAATTTGCCAGGTGAAAAGTGAGTGGAAGGACACTCCAGGTGAGGCAACAAAAGGGACTGGAGGTCTGAGAGGGTCTGCAGTGCTGGAGGAAATGGAAGTATGGCTTGAGTGGAGGGTAAAGGAAGGGGAGATGAGGAAAAAGGCAATGCTTACAGTGTACCCCCCCACCCAGTCTTGGTCAAGATACCCCAAACCAATAAATACATCCGCAAATAATTCCAGTGGGTGTTGACTGAAGGGGTGTGAGGCTGGCGTAGTTTTCTACCTTGAAAACAAAAAGTTGGTAATCTGAGCACAGATGCAAAACCAGCCGTGCAGAACCACACTGCTCAAACCGCGTGACCTCCCTGCAGCCCTCAGGGAACGGACTCTCTAGGAAAGCCGCCGTGCAACCGAGAATCAGAGGAGCTGCCACCACAAAGACCAGGCTTGATCGGCAAATCCATAGGAAGATCGCTCCTGGGAACAGAGTTGCCTAAGACAGGCAGATTGATTCAGAGACAAACATGGGTTAGAGCCCTCCCCACCAGATGAGGGGTCCCTCTGGCCTAGTAGGAAGGCAGACTAGTTATGGTAAACACAACAAAAATCAAATGGAAGACTTAGTATTGTTAGGAGAAATGGATGTTTTAAACGTTTTCTCATTTAAAGGACAGCCTTTTTTACTACCGTCCCCACATTATAGAAAAAGAAACTGAGGCTTGGTGAGGTAATGGGAACCACTGGGACTGGAATTCATGTCTATGGCTGTGAAAAAAATGCTCTTCCCACTTCAACATAAAAGAGGCTTCACTTCGCAACTGACCCTCTGTATCATGGGGAAAAGGGCACATTCAATGCCACGTATTAATATGATGTGCACAAACTATCAAGGGGGCACTCATACCTCAGGCTTATCCTCCTCAGCCTCAGGTTAGGATAATTTCTAAGCAGTTGGCTATCAGAGTTCCAATCTCTCCCTCTCTCAAGCACCAGTACCTCTTTCAGTAAACACTTCCCTAATCACCTACAAGAATCACTGTTCCCTTAAGGCAAGACAGTTCCTCTTTTTACTTCCTGATTTTAACGGGGCAAGACACAGACAAATCTCTCTGTCTGTCTTCTCATCAAAGTGGGGGAGTTGTGCTTGTCGAATAAGCCGATAGCTAAATCAATGCTACTTGTGCCGAGAACTGCAAAATAAAGAAATATCGTACTCTTGAAACAGGACTTGATTCGTTCAAATATTTACTGAGCTTCCTACTGTGTAGCAGGCACTGTGCTTGGTGCTGGGCCCCCTAAGATGTGCAGACAGCACCAAAGCTGTGAGGAGTCCAGCCTAGTGGGTGTGATGTTATTCAAAAGAAAAATTCCATTAGGGAAGCCCTAAAACTATCAGCAACTAGAGCACGATCCAAAGACTTAAAACAAAAATTCTACTGAGGAACAAAATACTTCTATAGATACATAAAAGGATGTTCAATCTCACTAGTAATCAGGGAAATGCAAATTAAAACCACAGTGAAATACGCACCAGGCTGAATTAGTTTGTGATAGCAACACTGGGCCAGCAGACCTGAGGTTGCAGAACAGTAAACACGATCTGGCGCTGAGGAGTACAGGTACAGCAGGGCACTTATTAAATCTTTTGCTAATCCAAGAATAGAAAGGCTGGAGCAGAGACAGCAAACTGGCAGCTCGTGGGTTAAATATGGCCTGCTGCCATGTTTTGTTTGCCCTCAAAGTGTTGACAAAATTGAGCTAATTGCCAAGAGTTAAAAACCAGGAGATTTCTCAACTTCTCTCAAAAAACAGTTAAGATCTAGCAGTTCTTGGCCAGTCTACATGTGGCTGGAGCTGAGTAGCAGCCGAACCCCTCCTTCCACCGCATCCCCCCACTCTGCCATCCTCTGGCCCTAAGGCTGCTGCACTGACTTCCATTACCTCTAGCCCTGAAGTGTGCTCCCCCTCAATTGAAGACTGAATGAGATCCACTCCCAGGGATAAGATCCAGAAAATGGTATTACCACCTCTGCAACAGGGCCGGGAACTACAGCGGGAGACAATTTCTTCAGCAAGGTATTTCATACCATTAACCCAGATCCTTACAACCCTGCAGGAAACCAGGGCTCAGAGAAGTTAAGAAATTTGCCCAAAGCGTGGCAAAGCTGGAATGCAAACTCAGGAATCTCTGATTTAGCTCATATCGATTAAGCACATTCATATACCTAAGCACTTTTAAGCGTCGTACATGAACTAAAACTTTAATTCTCACTTCAACCCTATGAGATAGGAATGATTATCATCTCCATTCTACTCATGAGAAAATGAAGGCACAAAAGGTTCATGACCTGTCAAAGTTCACACAGGCAGTAAGAGGCAGAACAGGGATTTGAACCCAGTCACGTCATTGGAGAGCCTGAATCTCAGTGCAATGCCGACAGGCCTCTGGAGCATCCTCAGAACAAGTCCCCACCTCCCAGATCTTGGACCTCGCCAATATACAGTTCAGTGGCTCCCTTCCAAGACATTTTATGTTAGCCTTTAATACCAAAATGGGATACCACATACCATCCTGCAAAGTATTCCACCCCACTTATCCAGATCAGCATGGTCTCCCATTTCTATGGACACACTACAATTTGTTTAATTTATCTCCCTGTAAACATCTGTCTCCCGTTTTTCCTTACTTTTTTTTTTCAAACTGATGCTCCCCCAACACCTGCCAAGAGGCCAAGGTTGGGAGAGCCCAGAGCTTATTCAGGGGTGCAGGTCCAAAAGAAAAAAAAAATTGAGGCAGCAAACATTCTCTTTCACCTAAATTTGTGCACTTGAACATATCCTCTATAGGATAATCCTAAGTAGAATTATGGGGTACAGGTCATGTACATATGAGATTTTGATAGATATTAAGTTGCCCTCCACAGATGCTCTACCAATGCACATTCCCACCAACACCCTAACACGGGCCTGTTTTCCACACCCTTGCCTCCACTGGGTATATTTTTTCTATTGCTTTCTATGCACCACTCTCAAGCTGTCCCCCTTAAGTTGCTTCGTTATTTCTATAAATCAGTTCTGTTTCACCAGTATGATTACAACTGTAAAAAGAACATAACAAAATAATTTATGTCTAGTTTAAAAAGAGGAGGGGGGCAGAAAACACACCAAAATGATGGCAGTGACTGGATTTATGTGGGCATGATATAAATGATTAAATTTTTTCCCCAGTATTTTCCAAATGTTCTTAAGAGTGTTACTTTGATAACAGTAAGGGAAACCTTCTCCCTGCTGCCCCCTATTCCTATACCATGCCCCCGCTTTGACTTTTTTTTTTTTTTGAAGAAAACAGGCCCAGAGTGTGTCTTTGGGGCAGCAGGGAGGAGAGGAGCTAAAGAGACGTGTGCCATCAGCCAGATTTTGTGGAAGACGTGCCCACCACCCCCATCCCGCCCTCAGGTGGATAGTGAAGGTGGTGAAGAAGGAAAGAAAGGAGCTGGAACTACTCAGGGAGGGCCTGAGGCAAGATGGAAAAGATTAGGGAAACTCCAGGGCTTAACAGTCAGAAGGCCAGCAAAAAAGTAGACAGCTGTTTACAGAGCCCCGTTAGGATCACAGGGCCACGAAATCCTTCCTAAACCTGCGTCTGCCCAATATATCAGATTCCAGGAAACAGCCCCATTACTCACCTAAGTTTTCCAAACCTGAAGTCCCGAGCATCTTAGATTCTCACCTGTCCACCCCAGCCATCAGATCCTATTGACTGTGTCTTCCTAACTCTCTCAAAATCCATTTGCTTCTCACATCGCCTTAGTTGGGGCTCTCATTCTCTCTCGCCTGGATCACTAAACCGTCAACACCACCACCTCTGCACTCAGCCCCCCTCACTTCCTGCAGAGATGTCAATTCAGAGCGTATCTGGCCTGCCAATCTGATCTGGGTAGGACATTTCCATGGTGTGGGGCCTGCGGCCCTGATCTCAGCCCTGGCTGCACGCTGGAATCACCCAGGGAATCTTAAAGGTGATCCCAACGCACCAAGTCCCCATATCCAGAGATTCAGAGAAAGCATCTAGGGTGGCCCTTTTACATGTTGTTTCCCCTCCTCCTCCAGACAATATATTGAACCCTACTGTGAGCCAGGCACTTGCTGGGCACTGAGTAGTTTCAAGAGAAATGAGATACAACCCTTGCCCTCAAGGAGCTAATAAGCTAGTAAGAGAAATGGTTTAGGGTAGGGCCCAGATTTTTAGTTTTTTTTTTTTTTGCGGTACGTGGGCTTCTCACTGTTGTGGCCTCTCCCGTTGCAGAGCACAGGCTCCAGACGTGCAGGCTCAGCGGCCACGGCTCACAGGCCCAGCCGCTCCGCGGCATGTGGGATTTTCCCGGACTGGGGCACGAATCCATGTCCCCTGCATCGGCAGGCGGACTCTCAACCACTGCGCCACCAGGGAAGCCCCAGATTTTTAGTTTTGAAAGCTCCCCCAGGTGATTCTAGTGTGCAGCCGGGCTGAGAAATGCTGCCTCCAGGGAGCCTTTGTATGGTGTTCAGGAACTCCACATCATTCAGTCTTTCAGCAGATATTTATCGAGCACCTGCTGTGTACCAGACACCTAGTCAGCACGGAGACTAAGCAAAGAGTAGCATGAGGGCCCTCGTGAAGCCTGCGGTCTAGCAGGGTCAGTCTGGGGCTCTTCGTATTTTAAGCCTTAGTTCTGCCTCCTCCCACCTCCCACTCCTTGTTCTAGTCAGCCTGACTGATCTGGGATTCCCCAAACTTGCCCTACTGTAGCTTCAGGGCCTATAAACATGCCAGTCTCTCAACCCAAAAATCTGGCCCCCAGCCTCCTGGCCTAGTTGAGACTCAGCTTGAGAACCACTTCCTCTGAAAAGCCTCTACCAAACCCCAACCCCAGATCTGCCCGGATTAGCAATGCACCCATCTCTGTACCTAGGGTTATCATCGTCTATTTCATTGTCCGGCACCCTTACTATACTGTGAATTCCATGAGGGCAGGGATAGTGACTAAACCATCTGTGTATCCCCAGGGGAGGCGCTGATTAATTGTTTGGTGAAACCATAAATGCGAGAACTTGAATGACCAAGAGGAGGGTCTGTGTAAGAGGTATCCACCTAGGACAATATATGGTATGAGCAAGTTATGAGCAGATTGGAAACTAGTTAGAGGGGGTTTACAGCTTCAGAAGCTTCCGCTTCAGGGAGCTAGGCTCTGGATAGGAGGTTCAAAAATAGACAGCTTTATAACCACCAGGGAGGCAGATAGATTACGTAGCATCAAAACTGAGTAAGACAGTGGTAGCCTTACTTCTCTTTGAAGAAGTGCCCTGTGTGATGGAAATAACAGAGGATTTGTTCTAATTTGTGTTCTAATTTGGACATTTGCTTGTTATGTGACCTTGGGTTAGGTCTACCCCTAATATTTGTAGGGCCAGTGGCAGGAGTGCGAATGGAGGCCCACATACCACATGTCTCAATATCTAAAAGTTATCAAATAAACTAATAAACCATTTAAATACAGTTTCTGTTCTATTTTCCTACTTTGATAAACATACCTTCATAATGACCTGGAAGTCTAGGTTTGAATTTCAAATTCTTAGAGTTCTTGGGAATATGGTGGAACAAGGAAAACTAGCTCAACCTACCTGCTTCTCTTCCCACCAGTGGTAGGTAGAATAATGCCCCTCTTTCCCAAGATGTCCACAGCCTAATCCCTGGAGCCTGTGAATGTGGTATCTTACGTGGCAAAGGCGAATTAAGATTGCTGATCACCAGACCTCTCCTCCAGGTGGGGAGACTATCCTGGATTACCCTGGTGGGCCCAACATAACCACAAGGATCCTTAGAAGTGAAAGGGAGAGAAGAGTCAGAGTCAGAGAAGATGTGACGACAGAAGCAGAGTTTGGAGTGATGGGATTGCTGGCTTTGAAGACGGACAGAGGGCGCCACCAGCCCAGAAACATGGGTGGGCTCTAGAAGTTGGAAAAGGCAAGCCAACGGATTCTCCTCTAAAGCCTCAAAAAAGGAGTGTAGCCCTGCTGACACCTGGATTGTAGCTCAATGAGACCTGTTTCTGACTTCTGGCCTCCAGAAATGTAAGAAGATACATTTGTGATAATTTTTAACAGCAGCAACAGGAAACTAGTTAACCGCCCAGGCTCTGCCCTGAACCAGGAAGCCTCGTGTTTACCTGCTGGGCCATGCCAGTCACAAGTCCTAAGTGGCCCTCCCACCAACAGCTGCCCCTTGGCCACCCCAACATAACACCAGTGTTCTCGGGAGGAGGGACCCAGGAAGGAGACACTAGAAGAGAGCTGGGGCCATTTGAGCAAGGAAATGTGGGTTTTCTGTACTTGTGGTTGGTCTGGAAGTGGGTATGGGCTCCAGGTTGGCATAGTTCCTGGGTCATGTGGGGAGGCACACAGCTCCAGGGCGTCCAGGGAAGGACCCTTTAAAGCACAGAGGCCAGGATCCCACAGGCTGTACTGCCTTGAGTCAAATGGCTTCACCTCCCTGAGCCTCATCTGGAACATCAACCATTTGGATCATTACTGAGCATCTTGTCTGTGCCAAGTGTTATGCTTAGAGACAACTGAATGGTAAGGAGCTAGTTGGCACTGAGCAATCCCTCAATAAACTTTAATTTCCTTCCCTTTCTACTTAATCTCAACTAAACCAATAGGCTTGCAAATTAAAAATAAAAATCCCGGGGCTTCCCTGGTGGCACAGTGGTTGAGAGTCCGCCTGCCGATGCAGGGGACGCGGGTTCGTGCCCCGGTCCGGGAAGATCCCACATGCCGCGAAGCGGCTAGGTCCGTGAGCCATGGCCGCTGAACCTGCGCGTCCGGAGCCTGTGCTCCACAACAGGAGAGGCCACAACAGTGAGAGGCCCGTGTACCGCAAAAAAAAAAAAAAAATCCCTTTCTTAAGGGTGGCTTCCATTTGCTTTTCGAGGAGCCTGAAATCCTCTGCAAGGCCCCACAAGCCCGACCTTCCCTCCCCACTCTGCCTCCTCCTCTGCTCCGCACACAGGCTTGTTCTTCCTCGACTGCACCCAGGGCCGTTGCTGCCCCTGGTCTTCCCCCTGCTGTCCCTTCTGTCTGCAGTGTTCTGTCCTCCACACACACCCACCCCCCTTTCACCAAGCTGACTCTTTCAGGGCTTGGTTTAAATGCCATTCTCTTGAGGAAGCCCTGCCCAGTTCCCAAACCCCACCAACCCGAGCAGGTTCACCTGTTCTCTTCTCTCCCAACTCCAGGGAGCACTTCTCTGTAGCACTTAACATGATGGCCATCACAGAACTATTTGTATTTCCTTATTTTGGTTAAATATAAGATGAATCTATTTTCATAATTTTTCATTTCATTTTCTTCAAGACAAAATCCAAAATGTGTTACTTTTTTTATTGTGGTAAAATAAACATAACATAAAATTTACCATTCTAACCATTTTTAAGTATATGGGTCAGTGGCATTAAGTACACTCGTTGCCATGCAACCAGTACCACTGCCCATCCCTAGAACTTTTCATCATCTCAAACTGAAACTCAATACCCATTAAACAATAACTCCTCATTTTCCTCTCTCCCCAGCCCCTGGTAACTACTGTTCTTTCTGTCTCTGTGAATTCGACTACTCCAGGTACCTCATATAAGTGGAAATCATACAGTATTTGTCCTTTTGTGTCTGGCTTATTTCACTAAGCATAAGGTCCTCAAGGTTCCTCCACATTGTTGCACGTGTCAGAATTTCACTCCTTTTTATGGCTGAATAATATTCCACTGTATGGATGTACCACATTTTGTTTATCCATTCATCCATTTACGGACATCTGAGCTGCTTCCACCTTTTGGCTATTGTGAATAATGCTTCTATGAACATTGGTGCATAAATATCAGTTGCTCTGCTTTCCAATCTTTTGTGTGTATACCCAGAAGTGGAACTGCCGGATCAAATGGTAATTCTACGTTTAATATATGTTGCTTGGGCTTCCCTGGTGGTGCAGTGGTTAAGAATCCGCCTGCCAATGCAGGGGACACAGGTTCTATCCCTGGTCTGGGAAGATCCCACATGCCGCAGAGCAACTAAGCCCGTGAGCCACAACTACTAAGCCTGCGTGCCACAACTACTGAAGCCCATGCGCCTAGAGCCCATGCTCCGCAACAAGAGAAGCCACTGCAATGAGAAGCCCATGCATCGCAATGAAGAGTAGTCCCCGCTCACTGCAACTAGAGAAAGCCTGCGTGCAGCAACGAAGATCCAATGCAGCCAAAAATAAAATAAATTTATTTAAAAATGTATATATATATATTGCTTTTCTCCATTCTTTAATACTCTCCCTGCGCCCTTCCTTCAACACAGCCTTTAGCGCCATGAAGACAGGAACCATGTCTGTCTTACTCCTGGGACCAGCACAAGCTGGTGTTTCAATCAATGTTTGTTAAATGAATGAATGAATGGCAATTTAGCTGACTTGGGTGAAGGGTGGAAACCTGAAGGAGATAGAAACGGAAGAAAAGTGGCAGCAGTTCCTGACAGGGATTTTTACTCCCAGAAGTCCCAAGGAGGGTGCCCACAAGTTTGTCTTGTTTTCCCCAGTTTTTTTTTTTTTTAAGGTTTCATGCCTTTCTACGGGGCTCATCCTGTCTACGGCCTTACACTTGAAACTCTTAGGTAGAAGTATATAAAACTACATCCAAGTATCTATGGTTCACTCTCATGAGGCAACAGGAGCACACTGTGAATTGCTGCTTTGAGTCAGAAGGAAAAGGGTTAGAAATCAAGCTCCACCATGTCCTGGTAGTGACTCTGAGCCTCTCTCTCTCCTTATCTGTAAAACGGGATTATTATATAATTCATAGGGCAACTACAAAGATTATCTCAAATACGTAAAGAGCCTGGAACCAAGGGGATGTTGTCAATACATGTTCCCCTCGTTATCTCCTCTAATCCCCTCCCCCCACCCCCTCCCACACACAGATTATGTGTGCTCAACTGATTGGCATGATCATCTGTTTTGGAAAGCCTTAATGGATCTGATACACCACACATTCTCTTCACAGAGGCTCAATCCACAATTAGAGCTGAGAGAGTCCTTATTACTCCCAGATCAGAAACGTTAGGCACACTGACAAACACTTGACCACATCTGAAATGATGATGATGGAAATGCCTCACAAGGAGAGACAAACTCTGTTGGACTTTGCATGACACTTTCACATATATTATCTTTTTTGAGCCAGGCAGGAAACAGAGGGAGAGCTGAAAGACTGGTCTAAGGTTACACAGCCTGCACACGGCAGTAGGGCATAATGCAAACCATTCAGGAGATTTGGGTTCAAATTCTGACTCTGCCATTCACTCATGCTGTGATTTTAGGCATGATAAAGTGAATGAGACTCAGGCAATCTGTTTAAATAAATAATAATGATTACTTGAGGCATAAGACTTTTAGACACTTGTCCTCCAGAGTATGATATTTTGCATTCTTAGAGAGAGGAAGGAAAAAATCAAATACACGGGGGAAAGGCCAGCATCACGTTCTACTCAAAGTGTGCTTGGAAGACCGGCAGCATCAGCGTCACCTGCTACACTGTTAGAAATGCGAATTCTCGACTCTACCGCAGATCTACTAAATCTGCATCCCTGGGAGGCCCAGGAAAACGTATTTTATTTAATAAACTCTCTAGGAGATTTGTAAGCCCGCTAAGGTTTGAGAAGCACTTGGCTACACACAATGCATAAACTGACTCATCCTGATCCTGCTAACTCCCAAGTTTATATCAATTTCCCCCACTTATCCAACTGCTTCTGTGACTGACTTCTCCATTTAGATGACTAAAAGGCATTGCAGATGTAATGTGTTTAAAAGCAAACTCTTGATTTTCTCTCTCTGAACCTGCTCCA
Organism: Pseudorca crassidens; assembly: GCF_039906515.1. NCBI lineage: Eukaryota > Metazoa > Chordata > Mammalia > Artiodactyla > Delphinidae > Pseudorca > Pseudorca crassidens. Next base: position 18,345,806 of record NC_090297.1, on the reverse strand, counting down.
TTTGCAGTCTTTGCCACTGGGAACTAGCACGGCCACTGAAGGTTCTTCAAGCCAAGAACCTAGGTGGCAATCTTGATGCCATTCTCTCTCAGGCCCCGTATCCAATGCAATCCATCAACAGATCCTGTCAAACCAATCTTCAAGCATCCAGAATTGCACCCTGCTCACCATGTCTTCACTACTACCAACCTAGTCCAAGCCCTCTCACTTCAAGTGCCTCGACATCCACTCCTTGACCCTACAGCCTTCTCTCCTCACAACTAATCTTTTAAAACATACATCACGATGTCAGTATGTCTTACTACTGGTGATGTTAATCTTGATTGCTTGGTTAAGGTGGTGTCACTGAGGTGTCACTTTTTCTAGACCCTCTCAGCAGAAAGAGCTAGAAAATATGTGTTTATACTAACTCATGTACCTACACACATTTATCTCTTTTGAGTTCCAACCAGTACCAACAACTTCAATCCAGCACCACAGGGTTCATTCTAGCATTTCCCCTTTGCTTACTGGTAATTCTTCTGGTCACTTCTTTTTCAACACTGAGAAACCTGATTCTCATTATCTACAATATATTTACTTATTGTTCAATCCTAGAATAAGCATCAAGTAATTTCAGAATTGCTAACTCACATTCCTCCTCCTCTCTCTTCCCCTCCCCAGTGTGATGAACAAATTTACCAACTAGAATACAGTGTTTGTGTACAGTTTTTGTCTTTAGCCTTACAGTTTCCAATCAAACACTACTTTCCAAAGTTACTTAGCTCAGATCCTTTCTTCTTCTACCTCTTTAGTGAAATATCAATATCATATACCTGCTAAGAGCAATGCACTGAGGGGGGCACATCATCTCTGTAGTATTCCTCCCCAAAATGCACCAACCTCAATCTAATCATGAGAAAACAGCAGACAGACCCAAAGTGAGGGACATTCTACAAAGTAACTGAACGGTACTCTTCAAAAGTATCAGTGTCATGAAAGACAAGGAAAGAGTGAGAACTGCCACGGACTAGATGAGACTAAGGGTAGATAACTTAATGCAATGTGGCATCTAGATTGGATCCTGGAATAGAAAAACTGGTGAAATCCAAATAAAGTCTGTAGTATTCTCTCAATACTAACCTCTTCATTGTTTTTTTTGGCTGCACCACATGGGATCTTAGTTCCACAACCAGGGATCAAAGCCGTGACCCCTGCCTTGGAAGTGCTGAGGCTTAACCACTGGACTGCCAGGGAAGTCCTTTAAGTTCTTAGTTTTGATATCATTGTGCTATGGTTATATAAGATGTTAATATCATTTTTTTAATTGAAAATTTTATTGAGATAATTGTAGATTCACCTGCAGTTGTAAAAAATAATGGAGATCCCTGTACACTTCAGCCAGTTTCTCCCAATGGTAATATTTTGCAAAATTATAGTATAATATCACAACCAGGATACTAATATTGATACAATCTACCTATCTTCTCCATTTCACTTGTACTCATTTGTGTGTATGTGACATCAACTTTTTAAGGCTTAAAACATTCCAAAATAAAAAGATTTTTTAAAAAGGTTGATGAATTGGCACAGTTGAGATTCCCCATCCCCACCTCCTCTGAGAAAGGGGAAGGGTCCACCACCATGCCAGCTTCAACCATCTCTGTTACCCCCAGCCCCTATAGCTATATAAATACGTGAAGCCTGGAGCATGTAATTTCTAGGGGCCATTCCAGCAATAAAATGCTATGAATCTCTGAAAAAAAAAAGGTTGATGAAATGTCACAGGCATGAGGGGAGGAACCTACATCAGACCACCTCAATTTCCTTTCCAACCCCCCTCAACACCTTCCCATCACATAATAAACCCAAACTCTTTATTACCATGGCCTTTTAGGCCTTAAGTGGTCTGATCCGCACCTCTCCAGCCTCTTTTCTTTCCATTCTCCCACTCCCTTGCTGTGTTCCAGTCACACTGGCCTCCTTGTAGTTTCTCAAAGTGGCCAGGTCCTTTCTCATGTCAAGGTTCCCTCTGTCTAGAATTAGCGCCTTCCTAGATACTCACAACAAGGCTGCCTCCCTCACTTCAGGTCTGTTCAAATGTAGCCTGCCCAGAGGTCTCCCCTAACCACTCTTTTTATTTACATCCTCCATCATCTTCTACCCAGTTAACTTTCATACCACTTAATCAATGCTTGATGTTATATATATGTTTGTTTACTAAATGTAATCCCCATGAGAGTAAGTATACCCAGAGCTTAAACAGTACCTGAAATACACTAGCTTTTGATATTTATTAGATGAGAAACTAGATAGATGTTACCTATTCTATTCTATTCTTCTAAACAAAGGCTTTTTAGAAGTCTCCTGTAAGAATGTGGAAGCCAGTGCTTGTCATGGACCTACTACATGGTATGATCTCATCTATTTTTTTTTTATTTTTGAAAAATGTTTAATTTTTATTTTTTTATTATTTATTTTGGTTGTGCCAGGTCTTAGTTGCGGCAGGTGGGCTCCTTAGTTGCAACACGTGTGCTCCTTAGTTGCAGCTCGCCAGCTCCTCAGTTGTGGCCAACGGGCTTCTTAGTTGCGGCATGTGTGCTCCTTAGTTGCGGCTTGAGGGCTCCTTAGTTGTGGTATGCGAACTCTTAGTTGCGGCATGCACGTGGGATCTAGTTGCCTGACCAGGGATTGAACCTGCATCCCCTGCATTGGAAGGCGGATTCTTAACCACTACACCACCAGGGAAGTCCCCAGTATGATCTCACTTAATTCTCAATAATCCTGTGTAATAGCATTATCTCTATTTTGCAAATAAGAAAACGGAAGCTCAGAGAGGTTAACGTACAAGCTCAAGTTCAACAGTACAAGGCCGGTCTGAATTTAAAGCCCTTTTGTCATCTCTAATAGCTGTTACGGCTCAATGGGAGTCAGTCTAGGCTGAACCCACCAGTCCGGACAATTATATGCTTCTAGCTTGGATGAAGGAGATGTATTTGTGCAAGAGATCTCAAACAGTCTAGACATCTTTTATACTTAACTCCTGGAGGCCCTCCTTGGACCTTACTTTGATATGTCAAAACCTCCAAACTGACCACAGCCCTCCAGATATGCTCTGGTCAGTGGCATATATTTTGAAAGACTGGACCAGGATACTGGATTAACATATCTCAAACTAAGCTCCGTGGCCTGTAATCGCTTTTCAGAACTTGCACTCACTGACTTCATTTGTTGTTGCCATCTTTGAAAACATGAGAAAAGTATAGCCTTGAAAATTATAGACCAAAGCCTATCACTTCTACAGAGAACACTTGATATTCTGGAAGGATAGGAGACTTCCCCAAATCTATACTTCCATATAATTGCCCCCAAAATATGACATAAGTTATAACTGGGGGGAAAAAAAGACCCTTAGATACCCACTGATCACATAAATCCAGGACTATGGTGCTTTACAGAGCTATTAAATAATCTTGTCAACTTTTACCTGACCTTTTCCTTCTCCTTGGATGATTAATTTTTACTGTGGATGAAAATGATGGAAACAAATGGCATTTCCTCTTTGCTGCGGAGTACACAATATTCTGCCTACACAGGGGCCACCTACCTCACATCATGGATTCAAGGCTGCCGAATCTGACTTCCACTCTTTATCCCCCATAGGTTTGTGTCTCTGAAACCATTTTCTTTAGAGCACATCATTTTCTCTTCACCTCCATTACCCTCACTAGCAAATGATTTTTTCATAACAGATACCTCTTAGGATGTCCCAGCAAAATTACAAATTAAAATTTGCTACAGACTTCCAGGTTTGCTTGCAAACAGCTGTAATTCTGACTAAAACTCACAAACACCAGACGCCACTCAGCTATCTCTACTTGCCATCCCCTCTCCAACTGCCTCATTTCAGGTCACATCATCTTACATCAGGAGTATGGCAAAATGTTCCTGGTGCTTCTGCCTCTGGCCAGTCTTGATGCCCCTGGTACCCTGCTGCTAGGAGGAGCTTTCTAAACACAAAGGAAACTGATAATCATTTGACCATTTGTGTCGTAATAACTTCACTTACATTATTTTCACTCTTCATAATAACCAAGTCACATAGGAATATCTATCCCTACTTATCAAAGAAACTGAATTCAGAGAAATTAAGAAACTCACCAAGATCGGAAGGTTATTAAGAGCCAGGACTGGGATTCCATCCCTGGTCTCTGCGGCTCCAGAGCTCGTGCCCTCCCCATTACAGCCAGCGGCTTCCCAAAGCCTTCCTGTCCTGCCCCCAACACTGCTCTCGGCTCCAGACACAACTTAACATTCTTCTTCCTGCTTCCATACCTTAGTGATCACTATTGCCTTGTCTGAAATGACTTTCCTCAGCCCTTTTCTTTGCCTGGTTCACTCATGACACCAACATTTAAATCAAGTGAGTTTTTTGTCATCAACTGCCGCCGCCCCTGCACCCCCCCCCCCGCCACCCCCCCCCCCCCCCCCACACACACACAGAGTAATCACAGAACAGCCTGAGCAAACCTCTGGCACACCATCCATCAGTTTTCTAACCTGCTATATCCTAAAGTATGGGGTGGGTACATGGACACAGTATTAAATAATATTGAATCGCAAAGTGAGAAAGTTATCCCCTTTCCATTTCTCTTTTAATCTCTGACTACAAGGAGGAAGTTTCACTGCGGTGGTGGTGATCAGGTGGTGGGGAAGAGCACGGCCCCTGGAGCCAGACGGCCTGGGTTCACTCCCTGCTGTGCTACATAATAGCCATTGACTTCTCTGTGCCCCAACTTCTTCATCTGTACTACACAGATAAGAGTATAAATGGGGTCATTCCAAGGATCAAGAGAGTTAATAACATTAACTCATTACCTGCCCAGGGTCGGTGCTCAGGAGCAGATAATTACTATAGTTCTCTTTAGCTCCTCTCTGACTACTGCTACTTATTCTTTTTTTTTTTTTTTTGCGGTACGCGGGCCTCTCACTGTTGTGGCCTCTCCCGTTGCGGAGCACAGGCTCCAGACGCGCAGGCTCAGCAGCCATGGCTCACGGGCCCAGACGGTCCGTGGCCTGTGGGATCTTCCTGGACGGGGCCGCAAACCCGTGTCCCCTGCATCGGCAGGCGGACTCTCAACCACTGCGCCACCAGGGAAGCCCTGCTACTTATTCTTGAATAGAGCAAGCCTCAGGCCCAGAGCCTTTAGCAGGCAACAGAATCTAACCAGCTACTGATACTGATGTTCCATTTATAGTAGGATATAAAGAGATATAAATTTAACAATTCAGTCCCTTTAAAATAAACATTAGGCAATAATACAGGTGGTACCTGGATATGGCAAAAAAATAATAATAAAAGCAGTACTGGAACGAATAAAGTTAGAGAAGTATACTCAAGTGTTCTCACACACACACATACACACACACACAGATAACTATGTGAGGTGATAGGTGTGTTAGTTAACTTGATTGTAGTAATAATTTCACATGTATACATATACCAAATCATCACATTGTATACTTTAAATATATATAATCTTATTTGTCAATTATACCTCAATAAAGCTGAGGGAAGAAAAGCTGTGGAAGCATATCGTTGATTTATTCACTTGTCTCCCCCACTAAACTGGGAGTTCCTCGGGGACACAGACTAACTTTCATTGCTGTATCCCCCAGATCCCAATACACTGCAGGCCCACAATATGAATTTGCTGAATGAATGAGTTACAGAGAAGTATACAGCCTAGTTCAGTAGTTCTCAAAGAATGGTTCCTGAATCAACCATCTAGCCTCAGTATCAACTGGGAACCTGTAAGAAATGCAGATTCTCAGACACCACCCCAGATCTACTGAATCAGAAACTCTGAGGGTGGGGTCCCAGCAGGCTGGTTTTTACAAGTCTTACAGGAGATCCTAATGCACTCTTAGGTTTGGTCATCACTGATCTGTAAGACAAAGATACAGAGCAGGGCTGGAAGACAGCCCAGACAGAAGCCAGAAAGCAAGAGCAGAGGTGAGAGGAAGCCGCTCGCCTGACAGCAATTCTGTATCAGGACAGACCCGCAGGTTGAGACGCTGCCAGGAAGAGCAAAGATTCTATCATGGAAAAGATCAGTTCCTTGTGGATCTACCAAGTACCAGGCCAGGAAACCAGGCCAGCTGGCCTGGGCTTGGCTCTGCCTTTAACCAGCTGTGTGATCCTGAACATGGCCCATTAGCTCTCAACCTGTTTCTTCACCCATCGATGCTCCACTGAGAGGGTCCTGCCCTTCAGGAGTGTTTCTCCATATTTGGTGCGGGACTCTCCCAGATGATTCTTTCACTCCTTCTCTAAGGTCTAACACCTCTCCCCCCATCCTTACTCTCCTGCTTCACTGAGAAAATGGAAGCTCAATCAGAAGTGAATGTCCACGGATCTCCATCCCACATCCACCACCTACCAACATCTACGCCCACATACTCAGCCTCTTGACTTACCAGCCACAGTTCTACCCAAACTGAACCCCTTCACTTATGTGATAAAAGTAACCCCTCTCACTTATTCAAAGGTATTGCTACAGCACATCTCCCCTCTCCCACATCAATTTTTTATTTTCCTACTGGACTTTTCCAATCACCAGAAAAAGCTATTTCACCCATCTTTGCTCCCCTTGACAGCAAAACTCCTCCTAAGAGCTGTCTATACCAGCTGTCTCCACTCACTCTGCTCAGGCTGTCACCTCTACCACCCTGCCAGCACCTCTCCAGTCAAGGTCCCTAGTGCCTCCACGTTGAGAAATCTAATGGTCAATTCTCAGTGCTCGCTTTACTTGACCCACCGGCAGCACTTCCCTGAGCTCATCACACCCTCCTCCCGCACGTGTTCTCACTTGGCTTCCAGGACACCAAACTCTTCTGTTTTTCCTTCTACTTTAGTTAGTCCCTCCTTCTGAGTCTCCTTTGTCAATTGCTCTTCTTTTCCCAGACCTCTTAATGCTGAAGTACCCCAAGGTTCAGTCCTGGGTCGTCTTTGCACCACACCCACTCCTTTATGATTTCATCCAGTCTCAAGACTTTAAATATGGATATCCTGATGCTGAAGACCCCCAAACACATGTGCAGCCCAAACTCCAGACTCTGGGCTGCTTATTCCACATATCCCCTTGGATGATTAATAGACGTGGTAATCATGTTCAGAACGGAATTCCTAGTTTCCTGTCGAATCTGCTCCAAACACAGCCTTCCCTATCGAAATTAATGGCAACTCTGTATTTTCTGTTGCTTAGGCCAGAAATTTTAATCATTCTTGATTTCTCTTTCTCTCACATCGCTCATCCATTCATTCAAAGAAATCCTGCTGGTTTACCTTCTAAACCTATTATCTGACCATTTCTCACCACCTCCAATACTGCCACCATGTCAGACCCAACATGATTGGATTATTGCAATACTTTCTAACAGGCCTTCCTGCGTCTACCCATTCCCCCATATTCCAGTCTCCAACAGCAGAGGTAGCTTTAAAATGGAAGTCAGATCATGTGATACGTCTGCTCTAACTCTTCAGCGTGATCTGTTTTACTCACAGTGAAGGCCAGAGTCTTTATAACGGCTTATGAAGCCCTACACAAGCAGCTTCCTCACCCACTTACCTCTCTGACCTCATCCCCTCCTACTCTGCCTGGCTCTACTGGTCTCTGTGCTACATACCCCTCTGGTGGAGGGCCTTTGCTCTAGCTGCTCCCTCTCTGGAAAGCTCTACCTCACAGATCCATTTGGCCAACTCTTACCTCCTTCAAGTCCTCTCAAACCTCACTTTTTCAATGAGGCCTACCCTGACCACCTTCCCCATCCCCCTTTCCCCACCCTACCTTTTCTTTTCTCCACAGCGCACATCATTTTATGACATACTTTATAATTTACTTGTGTCTTGTTTATTATGCATCTCCTTCCACTAGAATTTAAGCTCTACGAAGGCAGAAATCTTTTGTTCTTTTGGCCACGCCATGCGGCATGAGGGATCTTAGTTCCCCGACCAGGGATCGAACCCATGCCCCCTGCAGTGGAAACACGGAGTCCTAACCACTGGACCGCCAGGGAATTCCCAGAAATATTTGTTTGTGTTTGCTGATATAGCCTAAGAACTTTAAACAGTGCCAGGCATATAGTGGGCACTCAAAAACTTTACAGAATAATTGACTTAAGTAGGACACATTTTTTAGATAGTTACATATCTATTTAGTATATTTACTGGAGAACAATGTACTAGAAGTAGGGGAATTCCCTGGTGGTCCAGTGGTTAGGACTCAGCGCTTTCACTGCCGTGGCCCTGGGTTCAATCCCTGGTCGGGGAACTAAGATCCTGCAAGCTACATGGCACGGCCAACTAAAAATATATCAAGTAATATAATAAACATGTCAAACCTGTAAATTCAGTGACAGGTCCTTTTATGACTTTTAAAGAAAATATCTGGTAAATAACAGTACTTCAGAAATAAACTAGAGGTGGATTACAAATTGAGAAACTCTGCCCGCTATATACAGACAGGCAAATTCAAATCCTCTGCCATTCTAGAGGGCCTTCACAGCGTAAGGGTTGCATCCTAGAACTTTCAAACCTGGCTGTGCACACAAATCATCTAGGAAGGTTGTTACAAAAAGGATTCCTACTTCTCCTCGAAGCTCTTTGGGGTTGGGGCTGGAATCTGTATTTTAAACATATGTCTCAGGTGATTCTTCTGCAACCAGTCCAGTGCTGGGCAAGGATTAGGACTTAGGGACTGCTGGACCAGATCACCTCTGAGGGCTCTTCTAGCTCAGAAGTTCTGACTTTGTGATTGAAACACAACTGACTACCCTGGAAAGCAGGATTTTTCAAACTGCAGATTTAATGGGTTAGAACCAGCATCAGGAAAAAAAAAAAATTAACAGAACAGACTATAAAATGAGATTGCATTGCCTGTAGTAAGGGTATTGTTTCATGAAATATTTTTCAGAGGTGAGTATATATGTATTTAATAAAGTGGTGATATAAAATTTGTGTGTGTGTGGCAGGGTGCTGTTGTCAAAAAACTCTGAAAGCTATTGTTGTTGAGAGAACAACGAATCTTAACTTTCAGTGCTGCAAACTGCTAAGCCCCACAAAGTTCAAGTCTCTGAGTGGAGTTCAGGAATCTGCATTTTTAACAGCTGACTGATGCAGGTGGCCCTAGACCACACTTAACTGAGCTCGGTGAACTCAAACCCGCCCCCAGGACCCAACTCATGCAGTGCTTTTCAACACTGGGGGAGGGGGAAGAAGGGGGTTGGAATGCCCTGGGAAGGAGCAAATCCCAGCCCTCCATTTTTTGGGTGGTGCTAAGGGATGATCTGGAAAATCATAGTTAATATCACTGTACTGTAATATTGGGGAGGAGCCCTATTTTGTTCTTTATAACATTAAAAAGGACACTGGATTTTTTTCTACTTGAGAAGTGGGGGAAGGAGGAATGTGTACTTTTTGTCCACTTTAGCAGCAAGGACTGTATCTGTCTGGTTCAATGCCATGCTTCAGGGAGGTAAGCACTCAAGTATTTGCTGAATGAATAAGGAGAGAAATGCTGAACTGAGAGAACAGGAAGCTGTGCCTGGTTCCTCTCCAAGTTACTGTCATTCTCAATGTCCAGCTGTTTGAAAACCCCCTGAATCTGAGCTTACTCAGCGCCTTTACAGTGAATAACCCTCATCCTCATCTTTCCTTTCCCAGGAAAGAGAAGCACTCAAGTCTCAGAATAAAACCTCTTACGTTTAAGCCTACCACAGACCAAAGAATATATATTCAATAAATATGTAATATTTACATACTGATAACAGCTCCTACTATGTGATTTACATATACTACCTTTAATTCTTGAAAATAACCCTGAAAGGTAGGTGTTGACCTATTTTACACAAGACCTTAGGCCCAGAGACGTTGGCTGACTTGCCTGAAGTCTCACCCAGGTAGTAAGGGGCAGTGTTGCTGGCGGTGCCCTATCTGAGCAACAAGCTGGTCTCGGAGGTCAGACACTGGGAGCGCACAGTGAGACGCAGCCTTGTGCCTGAGGTTACAGAACATGAGTCACAAAATGCACACACCTCCCATTCTCAAGAACTTTCTTCCTATAACTCAGTAGTTACTTGGGTGTTTGTCCCTGTAGACCCAGTCTTTGAAAAGTAAAGACCAACTCCATTGCTATGACTGTCAGCCCTCTTGGGGACTTGGAGAATGTAGGCTAGCATTTTGTGGGCCTGTCAACCTAATTTCAAGGAAAATTTAATGGAAGTATATTTCAAGGGGCAGATGTGTGGTTTAACCTTATTACAACAGAAGCTATAAAAAGGTTTAACCTTATTACAACAAGAGCTATATAAAACTGTACAAAAAGACAGCCGGTCTCTATGTCCTCATCATCCGAACACCTCACAGTTATGAAAACTAAATGAGATAATATGCATGTCAGGAAAGAATCCCAACCAACATCTGGGAAGGCACACCCCGCTCCCCCAGGTGACTGCCTGGACCACCACCCTCAGGGTAACAGCTGTTGCACAGCCATTTCCTAAAATGAGAGTTGGAAAAGGCGTGAAGTGGCAGCGAGTGGGACCTTTCGTAGAAAGCAAGTCTACACTATCTGCCAGGGACCTGCAAGGGATCCGAGATGCTTACGTTCCAAATTCTGGGCTCCTACCCACTGTGATATACCGTGTATTGATTAAGCAGAAGCAGAAGCAGTTTTTTTTCTTTTAATAGGTGCTTTTTAATTAACTGATTGTTTTCAGTTATTTTGGAGTACAATAAGAAATTTGGAATTTTGAAAATAGAGAGATGTATAAACCATATTTCATTTCCTCATAGAATTACACCCTGTTTTTTACATATAGATCCGTAAGAAATTGCACACATAGAAAACAATACAGGAAGCAGAACCAATCTTTAAAAGCAAAAAACAGAAATACACTACAGGAAAACATTTCCAGAGGCAGTCACCACAATATTAAAAGGGTTAGAAGTCATGTTATCAAAGCAATGTGTTTAGCAGGGTAACCGGGAGAGTCTAGAACATCACTTCTGCTTAGGTCGTCGAATGCCTTTGCCTTTTAAGCTACTTTCAGATTCCAGGTAACTGTTGATGTATTTATTACATAACAAGTTCAACCAATAGTGATAAATATAATCCTAAATCATGTTATACAAGGTCCTTAATTGGTACAATCACACATTATTTTTGTTCAGATATGTAAAAACACAAACCATCTGCATTTGTTTCCTAAGCTTTCCTGCACCTGCACCTTGAACAGTCAAGTTCAGTCTTCCTGGTGCCTCCAGGTACCTCAGGCTGGATTCCCCTCTGACAACCAGAACCTTGGTTTCCATGACAAGCTGCTCTTAAAGTGGTACTGTACCCCCAGGCACCAGCGAGGTCCCCAGCGGCAGGCAGTTTACACTACTTGTGGGTGGTTTCTGGGCCCTGACCTCACCACTCACCTAGGCAGCCTGGGCCTTAAGCCTTTCAGACGCAGGCCCCTCTGGCAGCCTACTCATTGTAGTCTTTACTCACCAGTCGGCTAGAGCGCCTGTGTACACATGGAGTTTAACAGGTTGGGACTAGCGGGTGGTTAAGCTGGAGGAAAAGGCAAAAGCACAAAACCCAATAGGCTTTGCTATAGAGGGCAAGAGAGGCTGAAATGTGCTGTTACTTGCCTATGGTCACGACGCTGGCAGAAGCAGAGCAGAACTTATATAACACCATCCAACAGCTTTAAGATACAAGAAGCTTACACACACTCACTGGACAGAGGGCCAAGAAAACAGGACGACAGTGCTTCTACCGGGGCAGTTCTGTGGAGCTGACATTCCTGACACTTGGTGCCGGCTGCATGGATTAAGGTAGTCTGGCCTATAGAGCTAAAGGATGGCATGTTATGAAGCCACTGTAATGACATGAGAACACCTTATGTTAAGAGGAGAAAAAAGCGCACAGATTATAGCTATAGTTTCCTCTCAATTTGTTTTTTTTTAAAAAAAAAGGCCGGAAGGTAACATGAGCCATGTTTGTGAATTAGCATTTCCAATGGAGAAACTGTCTTTAGTCTTGTGATTCTCATGCAATCATTTCTGACTGAAGTTATCTGGCACGTTTTCTACCTAACAGCTCAAAACAGTAACATATGCACATGTATGATTTCCTGTGACTACACTTCCCTGGCTGGATTTTGATCTCTCCCGTCCGTTTGGCTATCCGATGTGGATGACGTGCCAGCACCCTGGAACAACAGCCCACGTGGTCCCTCCCTTTCTGCCCTAGTTCCCCTTCCTAAAGTCTGTCTCACCAAACAGCTGGAGCCTCCAATAGCAGGCTCTGCGATCTGGCTCCGCACAGGCCTGACCTGACTATTCCCTCGCTCCCGCTGGCTGTGGTCTCCCTGCTGCTCCTCAACCAGACTGGGACCTGCTAGCGTTTGCACAGCTGGCTAGCTAGCCCATCATGTAGCTAAAGTCATCAGTAACCACCCTGTAACTACCCCCATAGCACATCACACATTTGTGATCGTCCCGAATGGCGGACTATTTGATACCCTTGACCTCCAGTAGCCCATAGCAGCCCTGGTTACTGTGATAACCAAAAGCCCACCCCCACAAATATCCAAATACCCCAGGATGGGGAGGGGCAACACTGCCCCAGTTTGAGAACTCTACCCCAAAGGGTAGTTGCAGGACTACAACATTCATTCATCCAAGCAGCATCTAGTGTTCCCGAGCCTGAAACTGGGATAGACAGATGCCCGCCAGGGACACTACCTTATTCTGGACAACCACATGTAGCGTGGGTCCAGAGTCACCTAACATCTACCTAAGTTTTCATGGGCAGTAGCTGAGGAAATGAGAAAAACCACACAGAAGGAACTTCATAAAACTAAACTTATGAAAGAAGTCTCCCCGTTATGCCTTCCCTCTGTTTTGACCTAGGATGCGGTCAGCGCTTCTACTCTTTAGTATGCATACATATCACCTACAGATCTTGTTAAAGGAATTCGGGTCTGAGGTGGGGCCTACAGGAGTTCTAACAACACCCAAGTGATCCAAGCAAGCTCGACCCAAACATCAATGCTTCAGACCCTGTGTGACATTTGTCTGGAAGCCAAGCTTCTAATCAGAGAGCGGGTAAGCTTTCCTGCCACTGCTGCTCTAAACTGGTTAAGGAAGCGTCCTCACCTGTTCCAGTTCCCAACATGTTTCATCACTCACCTAAAATACCACTGCTAGAACTATGAGTAAAATCCAGCTAGTCTCCAAACTCCCTAGGGCCTTTTTCCCTCTGGGCCAGAAGCCCAGGCGGTTTAATTTTTAAATGGGAAGTGAACTCAACTGAGTACACAATACAGCAGGAACAAATGGAGGGTGGGCAGGTGTACACTGTTAAACTAAATAGTACCACAAGCTTAAAAACACAGCTACAGGGCAAATGGCTAACAGTAAAGAGCACAAGGACGGCAATACTATCAGGACTTCCACTTTCTACATTTCATTTTCCTGCAGTGCTTTATTTAGATGAAGCTAGCATACACTCCCACCTCTGGAAAATATACTGACTTCCCACAGCAGCTAGCACCCAGTCCTTGTTAACTAATATATTCACCAAGAGTTACTTTGTTCTCTAAGATGTTTATTCCAGTTGTAGTTGTTAGTGTAATTACAGATGTTTAACAATGAGGTGCACCCACCTGTAAAAGTGAAGCTGAATCACAAGAATTGGGCTCGTTCACAAGTCTTTACTCCATTTACAAAGTGGTGGCCCACAGTAAAAGACTGAGAAGTGAATGCACATTGATGTTTTAAGTGAAACAAAAGGTTTATGCTAACACATTTCATGATTCTCTCCTTTAAGCATCTGGATCTGATGCCTAAGACTTTATCAGGAAGACTAAGTAGTATCTTCATAAACAGTTGCGCATACCAAATAACTTCAAGGTTTAAAAATACCTACGAAGGCAGCTATTAAATTAGAGAACCATTTAACAGCAACGAAAAGGTGGCCCAGGGACAACTGAACTCATTAGTCACAAGTGAGTAAATTATTGAGTTAACTTGTGCTCAAAATTTAAACTATGAACCACTGGCCAAGTATTGTGTCCAATAGAGAAATGGTGGCTTTTGAATGTCACTGCTTCAGTGACCTGGTAAAGTACAGGCAAGACACGTTCCACTTTCACACCAAAGGGGGAGCAAACTGGTTAAGAGTAACATTTCTCACAGACGATAACACAAAATTAATCCCTTTTGAGCACTTTGTGCCTGGTACAAGTTTAAGCATCCTACAAGTATCAAACCGTTTAATCCTGAGGGATATAACCATTATTGCCTTCACGATACACACGGGGAAGCTGAGGCAGATTTAAACACAGCTAATAAAATGCAGGGCGAGGAATCACATCCATGCAATGTGTCTCAAAGACCACTCCCTTTCTCTACTTACAGTCTCATCAACTCTAGATTCTCATTTTAAAGGAAAACTGAGTCCAATATTTAATCCCAAGCACCACACCAAAGCCTCTGATCCTTTCATACATCGTTGCTGGTAAAACCTCTAATGAAGAGCAGAATTGCTGAACAGAGGGGAGCCCTGCACCCCACTTTAATCAAGGCTCTAAATTCAAACCCAGCCCCAACCATTCCCTCCCCTCTACAGTCAGTTTCCACGGGGTCACTGCACCACAGCCTGTCAACAAGGGTGTGGTGAGCACAGACAGTGCTGCGGAAGTTCTCAGGTTTGGATCTGCCAGGAAACACTGGCATCCAATCAGGGGTGACAGGGTTGTTACCAGCTACTCCCATCGAAGCTTTAAGTGGCTTGAGGTCCAAGGACTTGAATATGGCCAGGCTCCTTTCACAGAACACACAACAGTAATTGTACATTTCACTGAAAACTTTTTATTAGCCTTTTGGATAGGAACGGGAATTTACTTGCCAGGAAGGATGATCCCATCATACTGAAAGAGAACAGATTTTATTTTTTCAGAACAGGCGGTTAACAGTAAAGACTGCAGCAATGGCTAACGTTCAAGAATTCAAATCAGGTACATGAACTTCGGCTTTGAATCCCATATCCCCAAACAGGAAGCTGGCCATCTTTAACAATTGCTACACTATGCTCAACTGCACTATACCCTGAGAAAAGGGGCTCCTATTAAAGCCATATTCCTCCCCTTCCAGCTATCTGCATTCACGGGGCTGGGGAGAAAGCCTGGTTCTGGGTGTTCTTTTAAACCACCAACCCTGGAAGCCCATTTTCCAAGTTGCCCAAATGTTCCACCTTTAAAAGAGCTACCCACCCAAGGGCGCTAGACTTTGCATCCCCGAGTCCCAACTCCATTCACCAACACCACATTCCACCACTTCACCTGAGACACATCAAGCTTTACCTTCTGCTGGAACCAGCGCATGGCCTCCTCTTTGCTGATTCTGTGTTTGGCCCCAATGCAGCCTGTCCTGCGCTTCTTGTCTGCGATGCTGAAACCTGGCCTACCCAGCACCTGTCCCAGGAATAACCAACAGTCACCTAGCCAGCTCAGAGTCAAGAGCAGATGGACAAGACTCACACATTGGAGTGACTGATCTTCAAGAGTTACCTGGTGGCCCAAGAGACCCACGATCTCAGTGTCTGATGGAACCTGCATCCTAGATGACACATCGCCTTCCTATACACTATAGGTCTGCTCTGGAGGCTGGACTTGCAGCTCCTCCCCGCTCCCCTACCTAACTTCCAATGGCAGCTAAGGATTCACCACTGCCCCCATGCCCCAAAGCACTTTTATTTAAAAAAAAAAAGCAAATAAATTTTACTCCAACATGTGCATTGTAGAAATCTTAAACTTCCAAGAAGCACAAAGAAATAACTATTTCTCTCCTCTGCTTCAGCTCAAAAGTGCTTCTTAAAGGTTTGTCATCCCCCGTGAGCACCCAACTCTCACCACCATTTCTCTGGATATTCAAATCTAGTATGAAGACTGCTGCCATCCTTCAGGTTCATACTAGTCAGGACTTCAGGGTTTTGCCATTTATTTACTTTGATGGTTGGACCAAAACATTACAGTGACACAAATGGTCACGTCTCCATTAAAATCCCCATCCTGAGCAAACAGCCCCATCGTCAAACCTGCTTCCACGTCCTCTGGCTGGAAGCCACCCCATTCCCAGAGTCTAAGGGAAGAAGCAGGGAAAGGGCAGCCTCAGTGCAGCCAACCCAGACGCCAAATGCAACCCCAATACCGTCTCTCAAATTTTCAGTTCAGTGGCTGCATGGAACTGTTTCCTTCGCCCACCTTTGAGCAACATCAGTGCTTGCTAGATCCTAGACCATAAACGTCACGGATCTTGTCCATCTAGTTCACAGTGCTATATCCCCACACCTGCCATAAACGAGGTGTATCTTCCCAAGGGAGAGAAGACAGACAACACTCAGAGCCCCAACCCAACATGTCACCATCAAGATAGCACATATGAAATAAAGGAGGAACAGACTGCACTCTCACAGACCAGGAGTAGAAAAGGTTAAGTATTCATACCACATAGAAGTCCAGGCCGTAGATACCAATGCTTGGGTCATATTTGATCCCCAGATCGATGTGTTCTTGGATTCCAAAGCCAAAGTTGCCAGTGTCCGAGAAGTTATTTTTTCTTAACTCATACTCTCGCACCTGAGGGAAAAACACGCAGCAATCACTCCCTGTCAACTCTACCCCGCAATAACTAGCTCAGCTTGCAACACTCAGGACCCCCAAGACACAATTCAATGTAATTTGGCCAGCAACAAAATCTGATATTCCCACTACACGAAATCACAGCTACGGACTTCATATAACTACTAACTTTCAAAGGGAAGAGAAAAACCCTTTAGAAGTTCAAAAAAGTCAGAAGGCAGAACATTAAGTGTAACTACTACCACTGTAACTATGTGCTAACTGGTGCTTTCAGTATTATCCCACGGAGGGATCAGCCTCACCTTCAGACCTTTCTCCAGGATTTCTTCTGCCTTGGCCCCACGGACTGTGCAATGGACGGCAATTTTTTCATTTCTTCTGATGCCAAAGGATCTGACGGTGTATCTAGCTGCAGGCAGGGGTAACAAGGAGTCAGCTGTTATCATACTCCCGCTGCACTCCCCTCTTCCCCAGAAAATCATCTCCATGACTCCAAAGTGACATTAAGTATCCATCCACATTCTAAAGTGATGTTCTAATCAGTGTCAACTTGTATCCGTTAATCAGATTCATTTGTAACACAGAAACAGATTTTCCAACTTCCAAGTCACTCAGCCATACTTGACCGATTAAGACCTCAGAGCCATAATGTCAAAGTCTCAGGGAGGGCAAGTTCATAACCAGTATAAGCTAAAGGAAAATGACCATGCATTCTACTAATAATGTTTATTAATAATAGCTAATATTTGCTAAAACCTTATTGTATCCCCATTTCACAGAAGCCGTGAAAGGTTAACTTGCACAACATCAGTTGGTAGTAAGAGGCAGGCTGTGATTCCAAGGACTTGCCATATTCCATTACCCCAAAGCAATGAAACTCTAAAAACAAAAAATGTAACAACAGTAATGCCTACACTGTGCTTGGTATGCAGCAGGCATTTCATATAACCTATCCTGTCCCCCGCGATCTTGAAATGCAAGTACTACCATCCCCTGTATGCAGATAAGGAAGCTGAGGCCCAGAGAAGCCAAAGTCACAGACTAGCAAGTGATGGAGCCGGGATGCGAACCAGGTTAGCCTAGGGACACAGCCCTGTTCTAGCTGTAGCCTATGTAACCCTAACTGCTAATCAAGCCAAATACCATTTTCTGCATTCCCAACATTTCCACGCTACCTCATACTCTCGTTACTTGCAAAAACCTCTACTTGGGCTAGTCTTAGCTTAATCTCGGCTCATACAAAATCTGGTATTCCAATACCACTCCTATGTTGGAAGGGAGATACCTCTTGGGAAGCTCAGGAAGGCAATACTTTAAAGAGATATCACCTTCAAAACGGGTACAAAACAGGCTTGACAGCAGGCGAGGTAAGAAACATCCCGACATCCCCAGCCACTAGCCCTTCCCTGCCGGCCACGACTCACCTTTGGAGAACACAGGGGTCTGGCCTGTGAGCTGCTCCAGCACCTTGGCTGCCCGGGTCAGCCTGTCTCCACTCTCCCCCACGCAGATGTTGAGGCAGAGCTTGCGGATGCGAAGTTCCCGCATGGGGTTCTCCTTCTCCCCTTGATCCTGCTGCAACAGGGAAGCGCAGCCGTCAACACACACAACCCCGCCGGAACTGCCAGCCTAATACTTATACTTAGCGCATTTCCGCCCAACCCAAATAGTCCCGAAAGCCCTAAAGGTTCAAGAATTAGCACCACGTTTGTGTGGGAAGCACCGAGGAAGACATCTCGGGGTCTTGTTTTCTCCTTCCCCCACGCACGGAACGGGTGAACAGAAACAGGACAGGTACCGAGTGGAAAAGTTACAGACAATGCGGATGAACCCCAAGGGGCTCAAAGTGTAAGGTGACGGAGGGCGCCCCGTTACACGGCCGGTGAGGGGTGAGAAAACAGCACGTGGCTGGGCAGCGTCCCCCGAAGCCTGGCCTCTGACCCGAGGAGGAACCGGCTGAGGCTCCCCAGTACCAGGTCCCGGGGCCCAGCAACAGGTCCGAACCCCGCGTCCCAGACACCCCTCCGATCGCTCCACTGGCCCTCGCTGCAGCCTGCGGGCCGTGCTTCTGGGCCTCCCGCGGCTGCCCCGAGCCTGCTCCTGGGAGGATGGGAGGAAGGCGACAGGGTCCAGCTCCGCGGCCTCGGCTCGTATGGCTCTGCCAGTTTCGGCACGGCCGGCATCGCGGTCTCCGTTCTCCTCGGGCGGCGGGAGAGGTAACCCCCGCAGGCTCCGCCGGCCGTGGATGGAAGCGGATGAAGGGAAGCAAACCCACACCTCAGCTACTCACCGCCATGACGGGAAACAGGAAGAGAAAGTGAGACTTCTGAGCCAGGGCCTTATGGGCCAGAAGGCGGACCCTTTTCCCAGGCTAACCAGCGAGATGAGGGAGAGGAAGAGAGGCGCGTCTGGAGCCGCGTAGAATCGGCTTCCCCCTCGTGGACACAGATGTCAACTGCAAGTGACGCTGGCTGACCACTGGGGCGTGGGCTTATCCAAAAACCGGTTTTTAAAGCTCCCTGAACTGGCATTTCCTTGAATTTCCGGTCCCCAGGGATGCTGTTCCCGCCCACAGCCTCAGGTACGGGTGGTTCTTGGCGTGTTGAGACTGCCAGAATACACTGTCAATTATGCAAATTATGAAGTAACAGTTTTACTCTGTAACAGTGTAAACAAATGGCATTTAAACATTTAAACAGTAGTTAGAACAGAGTGTTGGCTTAAGAGTCCTGAGCTGTGAAGACAGGCAGATGTGGTCCTGTCTTGGCTAGCTCAGTAGCTATGAGATCTTGGGCAGGTTACTAATTATATCTCCTTCAGCCTCAGTTTCCCTCAGCTGTAAAATTGGTACTTATTGGGCTTCCCTGGTGGCGCAGTGGTTGAGAGTCCGCCTGCCGGTGCAGGGGACACGGGTTCGTGCCCTGGTCCGGGAGGATCCCACATGCCGCGGAGCGGCTGGGCCCGTGAGCCATGGCCGCTGAGCCTGCGCGTCCGGAGCCTGTGCTCCGCAACGGGAGAGGCCACAACAGTGAGAGGCCCGCGTACTGCAAAAAAAAAAAAAAAACCAAAAATAAAATTGGTACTTATATCACTTGAGGTTGTTGTGAAAATTAAATGAGGTAATAATAATATAGTGGGTTATTCTTATTAATGTAAACCCACTATATTCAAGCAACCCCCTCCCCCCCAAAAAAGTGTTAGACATGGTACATGATGAAGAGAGGGTCATCCTGCAGGCACAAAGATGGCTTACAGATTAGTCTGACAGACAAGTACTCCAACCTCAGACAGTAACAGGCCTCCCTGGTTTGCACTAAATCCTCATCAGCAGGACCCAAGGGGGTGCTGTGCCAAGATCCACACCCCAGACAGAAGCTGGCTGTGAGTCAGGGGGTTTCTTTGACAGAAGCAAATGGAGAAAGGAGAGCATACAGGGCTTCGGTGGAAAAGGCGTGAAGGGGCTTTCTTCTACAGCCATAATTCCTTCTCTCATCCCCGTGGGGGAGGTAGAAGCCCCCAGGTTCTCCTTGTGTCATCCTTAGGGACGAAAGGACACTTCTGGGAAGCTGGGCTGATGGAGGAAAGCAAAGAGAAAAGGCCCATCCTCTGAGCCTTCTCTACCAAGCACCCAGCACTAGTGCAGAGCAGGGGCCTCAGGCAGACCCCTAGGGTGGGCAGAGCCAAGGGAGGGACTTCTCCAAAACTCCAGAGATGTGACAGCTGGATGTAGCACATGATCCTGCATTTTCTGTTCCTATAAAGCGCATTATTGGACCCACTGGCAAAATCTGTAGACTTCAGAAATGTATGCATGGTAATTTAATGTTGACCCGATTATGTGAGCTTGGTTACATAAGAGAATGTCCTTAGGTTTAAGAAACATACATTCAGGGACTTCCCTGGTGGCGCAATGGATAAGACTCCATGCTCCCAATGCAGGGGGCCCAGGTTGGATCCCCGGTCAGGGAACGAGATCCCACAAGCATGCCGCACCTAAGAGTTTGCATGCCACAACTAAGGAGGCTGCCTGCCTCAACTAAGGAGCTGGCGAGGCACGACTAAGACCTGGTGCAACCAAATAAATAATAATAATTTAAAAAACCTCAGTAAACTTTCAAACTACTTGCTATTAAAAAAAGAAAAAAGAAATACACATTCGGTATTTGGAGGAAAGGGGCAGCATATCTGCAGTTTATTATCAAATGGTTCAGAAAAAAATGTATATTTAGAGGGAAAAGGATAAAGCAAATGTGGTAAATTTAAGATTTGGAGAATCTGGATGAAGGATATGTGGGACTTCTTGAAACTTCTCTGTAACTCTGAAATCATCAAAGTAGAGAAAATAATTTCAGGGAAACATGTACCTAGGAAGATACATAAAAGCTTATCCTCAAGAACTCCCATCTCATTCCCTCCCACTACAATTTTTCTCCAGCCGAGTCCCTTGACAGCAGTACCCACAGGTGGTAATGAGGAATAGCTAATTGATACTGATATGCCGTGCCCAGTAGGCACCAACTCACTCAAACTTCAACATCCCTGTGGAGGCAAATACTATTGTTTTCCCATTTTATAGATGGGCACACAGAGGTTCAGTAACGTTTATAGACACTATTTAAGTCAGGGGGTCTAACACCAGAGTCCAGTCCTGTTCTAGGAACTGATGATCTAAGCCAGGGCCAGAAGCTGTCCCCGGCTTCCCCCTTTACACCTTTTCCTCCCTGTGACCCCAGCTCTCTGGTTCTTGCACCAGTCAGGCCCCCAGGAGGAAGCCAGAGGGGCAGAATGAGACCCAGCACCCCTCTGCTTCCTCCTTGCTTGACACATCCAGGTCAGTAGAAGCTGAGGCAAAATGACTTGTTGTGCTTTATCCCCATGCCTGAAGCTCATCAGCAAGAAGAAAACCCAGTTAGCAGGGGCAGGTTTAGGACAGCCCAGGCAAGAGAGGAGCACGTCCAAGTCTTCTCCTTGAGCCACTCTTTCGCAGGGTGTGGCTCTGCCTGGGCTGCCCCTGGCCTGGAGGGGCCTGAGTAGCCATCACCACTCACTTTTTGGCGGCTTTTA
Source organism: Pseudorca crassidens (assembly GCF_039906515.1). Lineage (NCBI taxonomy): Eukaryota > Metazoa > Chordata > Mammalia > Artiodactyla > Delphinidae > Pseudorca > Pseudorca crassidens. The sequence goes on along the minus strand of NC_090297.1, from coordinate 18,324,065 downwards.
TGGTCGCCTTGGTGACCGTGCCTCACGTAGCTGCTTTTTTCTCCACGGCTTTGGTGACCCTGACAGCCTAACGTTTAGCACAGAGCCTAGCACAGAGTAGGAAGTGCCATTCCCTGTGTACTGAGTTCAGAAAGTTCTTGTGCTTCAAGCGCAGTCATGCCTAAGATAACTGGGGAGTCTAAGAGACTGCAGAATCTGAGCCTTTGGGTTTAATAGGCTCCATCAGTAGTTCTGGTAATCCACTAGGTTTGAAAACCACTGCACCAGAGGGTAGTGGAAGGAAAAAAAGTCCCTACTCATCTCTTTACTGTTCACCTTCTCTAGGTCAGTGCTTCTCAGACTTTGATGTGCACCTCAGTTACCTGGAGATCTTGTTAAAATGAAGATTTGAATTCAGCAGGTCTGGATGGAGCCTGAGATTCTGCATGTCTAACCAACTCCCAGGGGATTCCCATGCTGCTGGTGCACGGACCACACTTTGAGTTAGCAAGGCTCTAAAGTGACCCCTGCCTTCCCGTTGACACTAGGCAAGCTGCTTTCCCTTTCTGGGCCCTTCTAACCTGCTACTCAGATCCTCTGACCAGGTTCTGCTTCCTAGCTCAGGTGTGCAACTGGCTCCCTGGAGCTGGGAGGAGGAGGTAGCAGCCCCGGTAGCCAGTTGCTGTTGGGCCTTACCAAGGGGTGGGTACTCAGGGAAGCTTTCCATGCACATGGGACTGCTCAGCATCATCTGGGTGATGCCTGCCTCCCCGGACTTCAGGGCTTTAGGGCTGTCTTCCAGCTTCTTGCCTGAGTGCCGGTCAAGCTTCTCTCTCAGCTCTGCAAACTTGCAGGTGATGGGCGCTGTGGCAGTCCAGAGCTGGTGAGTAGCCAGCTGCAATGCTGCCGGGATGGTTGAGGATGATCACCTGGAACTGGGGGGAAATGGGGGGGATGGGGTATGGGGAGGGTATTAGCCAAGCATCCTTCAAAGGAAGTGGCTCTAACCAGCTAAGGGGTCAGCTGCCTTGGACACATTTTAAATTATAGTGAATATTTGAATGTTTATAGGGTATGCCAAGTCCCATGCAAAGCAAATGTCATTCATTTCACTTTAATTTTCACAGCAGGGAGCCTGTGTAACCCAAAATTTCATAGCGAGGAAGTGGCAGAGCTGGGTATAAATGATGTCTATGAGTGATAGATATGATTATGTGTACCACTTCCCCCCACCTTTTAGAAAAATGGATTATAATAATAGCTACTTAACTTGTTAGGTGGCCCCAGGTCAGCTGTTTTATACATCACCACATTTAATAATCCCAAGATCACTGCAAGATAGTCCTAGCCTCCACATGCACAAAGAAGAATGTGCCAGGGACTTCCCTGGGGGCGCAGTGGTTAAGAATCCGCCTGCCAATGCAGGGGACACAGGTTCGATCCATGGTCTGGGAAGATCCCACATGCCTCAGAGCAGCTAAGCCCACATGCCACAACTACTGAACCCAAGCGCCTAGAGCCCGTGCTCCGCAGCGAGAGGAGCCACCGCAATGAGAAGCCCGTGCACGGCAATGAAGAGTAACCGCTCGCCGCAACTAGAGAAAGCCTGTGGGCAGGAACAAAGACCCGACGCAGCCAAAACTAAATTAATTAATTAATTATTTTAAAAGAAGAAGAATGTGCTAGACATTGCATTAAGAAAGGGTTTCGGGCTTCCCTGGTGGCGTAGTGGTTGAGAGTCCGCCTGCTGATGCAGGGGACACGGGTTCGTGCCCCGGTCCGGGAAGATCCCACATGCCGCGGAGCGGCTGGGCCCGTGAGCCATGGCCGCTGAGTCTGCGCGTCCGGAGCCTGTGCTCCACAACGGGAGAGGCCACAACAGTGAGAGGTCTGCTTACCGCAAAAAAAAAAAAAAAAAAAAAAATGAGGCTTGTGTCACATGTTGAAATGATAATATCTGAATATGTTCAGTTAAATAAAATATGTCCTTAAAAAAAAAAAAAAAAAAAAGAAAGGGTTTCATGGGACTTCCCTGGCAGTCCAGTGGTTAAGACTCGTGCTTCCACTGCAGGGGGTGCGGGTTTGTAAAGGGAGCTAAGATCCCACATGGCACGTAGCGTGGCCAAATTGAAAAAAAAAAAGAAAAAAGAAAGGGCTTCATATTCTGACTCTGGGTCAAGGAAACACCTGAGAGGTCCAAGCATACAGCTTCCCAGGTTCCACACAAACCTACTGAATCAGAACCACTAGGGAGAGTTCTAGGAATCTGAATTTTTTTTTTTTTTTTTTTTTTGCGGTATGCGGGCCTCTCACTGTTGTGGCCTCTCCCGTTGTGGAGCACAGGCTCCGGACGCGCAGGCTCAGCGGCCATGGCTCACGGGCCCAGCCCCTCCGTGGCATGTGGGATCTTCCCGGACCGGGGCACGAACCTGTGTCCCCTACATCGGCAGGCGGACTCTCAACCACTGCGCCACCAGGGAAGCCCTAGGAATCTGAAGTTTTGAACCACTTCCCCAGTGATTTCTAATGCATTGGGTTTGAGAACTCCTGCTTTAAGGCATCAAGAGCGTCCTTTGGAAATTAACCAGGTCACCAAAATGCACCATCTCGTTCAAGGGCAAACAGCAAATACACTGCGGAGTCAGGGCACTAACCCAGACTGACTGTACCTACACTGCTGACAAGAGCCCAGCATGGGGCCTCTGCTCAGTGACCACTTCCTGAATGACCCAGTGACCCATCCTGCTCTCAGGACGGTATGGCCACTTCAGGAGGACACCCGTAAGCGGGCTTTCTCACCTGGGAGAGGAAGCTCCCATCTCTAAGGGTGGGTCATTCTTGCTGTCCCCTGCCACGTTGCCCTGCCTGATGTCCTTTAAGGACACGTTCTTCACATTGAAGCCCATGTTGTCACCAGGCAGGGGCTCAGCCAGGGCCTTGCGGTGCATCTCCACGGACTTGACCTTGGTGGTGATGTTGCAGGGGGCGAAGATGCCAGTTTCTACTTGGCCCACGGGCATGGTGCCAATACCTGAAGGGACAGAGAAACCAGACCCTAGTGGGCCCTCAACCTCAAGTACCCCCACCCAGCATGTGCTCACCCCCAGTCATCCTGCAGGGACAGCCGCAGGGGCTTGTCTGCAGGGCAGGCAGGCGGCATGATGGAGTCCAGCGCTTCTAGTAGCTTCGTGCCTACCACGTTCCCCTCCTTCCTGATAATTTTCTAGCTTCGGAACCAGGGCATCTGGAAAAGCAACCACATGTCCACCTTACTCAGCCCTGGGAAAGCCTGTCCCAGGTACCAGCCCGCACTTAACATGGGACCTCAAGGAATTTCTTTAAGCATTCTGAGCCTGGACTTCCTCATCTGTGAAACGGCAATATCACTGCCTACTGGCAGAACAGTGTAAAGACACAAAAGACCACACTCAGTCCACCAAGCACAATACCTGATGCGTACTACGTGCCCCCCAAACGGTGGCAATCACTCCACGTCTCGCAGGCATTGCCCCTGAGTCGAGCCCATACGTTTTAGGAAGCAGAGATTCCTAGAATCTGAATAGCCCTTACATCCCATTCCATCTGCTCATTATACAGATGGGGAAACTGAGGTCCAGAGAAGAGGAAGGACTTGTTAATGTTCAGCAAAGTTAAGTAAACATTAGTAATAAGAAGGAAAACAAGACTCAGATACTCTAACGCTCATACCTTCTAAAGACTAAGATGCTCCCCAAGGAAGCAGACTTATAAGCAAGGGCACATTATTGAGTAAAAGACCTTCTGGGAAGAGGACTTTCAGTATGACAGTGCATTGTATGCAGGCCTTTTAAGCAGACATTGTCTTTACTCCTCTAAAAACCCTACCCAAAGCTCATCAGAGACATCATCTTTGCCTTCAAAGATATATCAGTTAACTGGAAATCCAGGACAGAGGACATACAGAAAGAATCAAGGTGGTTGATATTAAGGGCCAGGTGGGCTGACCAAGAGCTGGTCAGCACTTGGACCTTATAGGTCAGGCAGACAATTGGGATCCTGATGAAGTGCCTCCTTTCAGCCGTAGGTCCTTGAGCAAACGTCTAGGCTTCGAAACTTCAGTATCCCACCTGTATCAAAGGGAACACCGGCCCCTACCACAGCACTGTGGAGAGGGTAGGTGCCCTGGCCCTGAGGGCACTCACAGCAAGCTCTGTGAACTCTCAGTTCTTAGTGAGACTCTCAGAAGGGGAAGAGGCAACAAGTGCCATGGGTGAAAGGGTGGGGAAGGGGCATCAGGGAAGGTTTCGGTGGATGGGGAAGGAGGCTCCAGTCAAGGAAGCCTTCTTCCATGGAAGAGAAGCAAAGCTATGCAGTACAGAAGCCACACAGAACACATCTCGCCTCATGGACTCAAAAATTAGTGGCCCAAGGAAGAAGGCTACCATTTCTATTAACACTCAGCTCTTATAGAGGATGGGGGAGAGGGGAGAGGTAGGAGGCTTTGAAAAAATTTAATAAGCAATTTTGTATAAATAATTCAAACTTGTAAAAAAAAAATAAAAGTATCCCTTCTTTTTCCAGAGGGGGTAATTGAGGGTCAAATTAGGTTGCCAAAGGACCAATGACTGGCAGATGGCTAAACCAGGAGTTGATAATGAGGCCGCCTCCTTATCAAACACCAGCCTCCTCAATGAGGATGAGCTCTTCAATTAATTTGATGAACTTGGCAACTCACTTAGCTCTGTGCCAACTCACAGACCTGCACAGCCTTTGAGATTGGCATCAGCTCCATCTTAAAGCTGGGGAAACCGAGGAGTTCGGTGTCACAGGTATTTGAGAGCTGAGTCTAAACTCCAAGTCTACCATCTAGTCCACTGGCTGCAGGCTTTGTTCTTTTAGCATCTAGAACATGGTAGATGCCTAATAAATGCTCAAAAGGACATGAGCATGAAACTCCCTTATCTTACTGGCTGAAATGTGTAACAAAACTCAGGGTATGGGTGGGACTTCTTCGGTGGCACAGTGGTTAAGAATCCGCCTGCCAATACAGCGGACACAGGTTTATCCCTGGTCCGGGAAGATCCCATGTGCTGCGGAGCAACTAAGCCCGTGCGACACAACTGCTGAGCCTGCGCTCTGGAGCCTGCAAGCCACAACTACTGAGCCCACGTGCCACAACTACTGAAGCTCGCATGCCTAGAGCCCGCGTGCTGCAACTACTGAGCCCGCGTGCTGCAACTACTGAAGTCCGTGCGCCTAGAGCCCGTGCTCTGCAACAAGAGAAGCCACCGCAGTGAGAAGCCCGTGCACCACAATGAAGAGTAGCCCCCACTCTCCACAACTAGAGAAAAGCCCGCGTGCAGCAACTAAGACCCAACGCAGCCAAAAACAAAAAACAAAAAAACAAACAAAAAAGTCGGTGTGGGGAAACAGGCATCAAAAGCTTCAGATTTGTCATTTTAGATGAGTCCCCCTTTACCACTAACGCACTCTTACCTTGTCTCTTTACCTTTTAGATTTTTCTCAGCACTTGTCATCATACACGATATTATTCCCCACTCCCAACGCGCACACACACACACACACACACGACTGTGAGTGCTGTGAGCAGAGCTGCTTCTTATTCACTGTGGTACCTTCAGCACCAAGCACAGTGCCCTGTGTGCAGAAGTTCAAATACGGCCCAAAGGAACACATTGCCAATGGCAGTTCCAATCTTTCTCAAGGGCAATTGGGCAGGATATGTCAGAAGACTCCAAAATAATGCCTACCCTTTGTTTCGTTAGAGATTATACTAATTAAGTTATTGAGGACACATGCAAAGATTTATTTACCAAAATGCTTATGGCAATTTTAAATAAAATTAGAAACAGTATTCTTAGAAGCTTGTGCCCTTGGGCTATTCCTTAACTGTGTTCCAGTTTTCTTATTTCACATGGGAATAAAATGCCTTCTTCATGGGGTTCTGTATGTGTAAAGTGCTTAGTCTGGTATCTGTCACATAGTAATTTCTTCTATCATTAATCACCATTTTCATTTAATAATGGATATGGCTAAACAAAATACTGTATTTTGAGATTCAATACAAAACACACCCATTAACTATTGAACATGTTTAAAATAGTTATTTATTTAGTTGTGCCGGGTCTTAGTTGCAACACGCGGGATCTTCACTGTGACATGCGGCATCTTTAGTTATGGCATGCAGGTTCTTTTTTAGTTGCGGCATGTGGGATCTTTAGCTGTCATACAGAATCTTTTAATTGCAGCAAGGGGGCTCTTAGCTGCAGCATGTGGGATCTAGTTCCCTGACCAGGGATCAAACCTGGGCCCCCTCATTGGGAGCATGGAGTCTTAACCACTGGACCACCAGGGAAGCCCCTGAACATGTCTTTTTGTTTTTGTTTTTGTTTTTTCGCGGTACGCGGGCCTCTCACTGTCGTGGCCTCTCCTGCTGCGGAGCACAGGCTCCGGACGCGCAGGCTCAGCGGCCATGGCTCACGGGTCCAGCCGCTCCGCGGCATGTGGGATCTTCCTGGACTGGGGCACGAACCCATGTCCCCTGCATCGGCAGGCAAACTCTCAACCACTGCGCCACCAGGGAAGCCCCCTGAACATGTTTAAATGGCAAGGAAATTTTAAAAATTAGAAGTGTTACAGAATATTATATTTAGTTTGAGTCCAGCTGTGAACGTCGAGAAAGAACTACATGAAAACTAAGTTATCTGTTAAGCCATGGGGTTGCAGTTTATGCTTCATATCTGCATGAAATGCTCCTTGTAAAATGTTAGACATTACTTTTATAGTCAGAAAAAGATAGCTATATACACGGGGAGCAAAAGCTTAAGAATCCTCAAGTCAGTTATAGAAAAGGTAGGCTTTAGGCAAATGCAGTAAGTAGTAGCAGTTAGCGCTTGAGCGCCAACTGTTTGTGTGAACAGATGCCCATGTGGAATCTCCCAGGTAATTCCCACAACCCCATGAAGTGAGTCCTAAGTTCCAGAGCATTAATACCTCCCTCGTCCCTTTACTGTGGGCAAGGGATGGAAATGGAGCTTGAACCCAGGTCTGATGCTAGAGCTAGACTTCCTTAGTAGGGTGACACTCATCTAGGACTGTTAAACCCTACAAGATTCTGGGATCCACGGGCACAGTGACTATATCTTAGACATTTATATTGCCCCCATAACTGCGTCTAACCCATCCTGAGAGGTAGGATAGCTTAGACGCAGTGAGCATGGGCTAGAATTCTAGACTCTGCTAACACTACCCAATAGAAATTTCTGCAATGACAAATATTTCATAACTTCACTGTCCAATATGGTAACCACATATGGTTGTTGAGCACTTGAAGTGTAGCTAATGCAACTAAGGAAGTGCGTTTATTTGATTTAATCATTTAAATAGCCACATATAATCAGTGGCTACCATATTGGACAGTGAAGCTCTATGCTTACTAGTCACGTAGTCTTGAGTTACCTCTGTTTGTTCCTCTGTAAACTGGGAATCAAATCATGTATCCCATGGCGATGGAGATCACTCACAGTGACTGGCCTAGAAGCACACTCTAAATCCTAGGTATTATATTCGAGGAAAAGCCCAAAGATTTGAGTTGGAAAGTCTCAAGTAATTGGCCCTGTCCCCATCCGCCCTCACCTTTGTGCTGGGTTCTGTCATGTTGTCCCCAAGCCCGCCTCAGATGGGCACAAAGACAACAGCCTTAGTGTTGCAACCGATCTTCTTGAGAGAGGCCTTCACCTCCTTGCTGATTTCCTCAAAGTGCGTCCTACGGTAAGGAGGCTCTGTGATGTCCATCTTGTTGACCGCCACCATGAGCTGCTTCACGCCCAGTGTATAGGCCAGCTGTGCATAATCACGGGTCTGCCTGTTCTTGACAACGCCAGACTCAGACTCGCCTACACCACTTGCCACGTTCAGCACAGTGCAGTCTGCCTGGCCTGAGGGACAGAGAGGAAAGTCCAACTCAGACCTGTCCTAGAACAACCACTGCCCATCCCCATAGCAGGGCACCCATGGCAGAGCACAGAGCCCCCCCTGGTGGTACCTGCGAGGTGCCCATGATCATGTTCTTGATGAAGTCCCTGTGACCCGGGACATTGATGTTGGTGATGTAGTGTGTCTTGGTCTCGAACTTCCACAGGGAGATGTCAGTGGTGTGCCATGCCCCCGCTCCGCCTTCAGCTTGTCCAGCACCCAGGTGTACTTGAAGGAGCCTTTGCCCATCTGGGCCAGGAGTGGGAGGGAAAACCCCAGGGTCACTCTGCCTTCCAAATCTGCCTACCGACCAAGAAGAAAGTTCCCAAGTAAGCTGAGAGTCAGAGGAGACAGTAACAGGGCAGTGTATGGAGATGCCTTTGAATTTTTAAAATAATAGAATGTATTACTTGTACAATTAAGTTTTTCTTTCAGAGCAAGTTTTAGAGTCAGAATGACCCAGGGCCACAGTGAGCCTTGAATTAACAGCAGTAAACATGTATGTAATGCTGACCATGTACCTGGTGCTGTTTTTAGTACTTAACATGGATTATCTCATTGAATTCTCACAGCGATTCAGTGAAGTTTTAGTACCTCCATTCTACAGATGACATAATAGAGAAATGAACTGACTAGCTCAGGGTCACACAGGTAATAAGCAGCAGAGGCAGGATTTGAACCCAAGGCATCTGACACTAAAGTTCATGCTCTTAACCATTACCCTGTGTTAAATGGTAGCTGTGACTGAGAATTACCCCTGGGATCCTGGGTAAGTTGAATTTCTTTCAGCACTGGTGAAAATGAGGCTACTAAAAATTCTGTAGCATATACAGGTTACCATGTTAGTCTAGGGTGTGCTCTGCCTCTTGCCAGCTGGGAGACCCTGAACATTTGTTCATTTCAGTTCTAAGTGCTGTGCTAGGCCCTGAAGGCAGAGTGGAGATCAGGAGAATCCAGAGACCAGGTGGATTCTTCAAGAAAATGAATTAGTTTATTAGGAGGTAGGACTAGAACCCAGGTGTCCTGACTTAGGAACTTGTATAAAGTCTCCCACAGTTTAGAATATATATTAGATAAGCAGTTCTCAAAGAGTGGTTCCAGGTCCTCTAGCTGTGTTTTTTAGAGGCTACATGACATGAAATTGCAACAGATTTAATGCAGAAGCTGATAAGAGAATCCAGCTGTCTGCCGTTAAGCCAGACATTAACGATACCTGCAAAAAATGTAAAACAGTGCCACCGCTCTAAGATTTTTTTGTTTTGAAAAATAGTTACTTTTCAAACACAAAACTATGATATTTATTTAATATGTAAGGGGTTTATCACTGTTATTTTTTTTTAAATAGATTTATTTATTTATTATTTTTGGCTGCCTTGGATCTTCGTTGCTGTGCGCAGGCTTTCTCTAGTTGCGGCGAGCGGGGGCTACTCTTTGTTGCGGTGCGCGGGCTTCTCATTGCGGTGGCTTCTCCTGTTGCGGAGCACGGGCTTTAGGCGCGCGGGCTTCAGTAGTTGTGGCGCAGGCTCAGTAGTTGTGGCTCGCAGGCTCAGTAGTTGTGGCACACAGGCTTCGTTGCTCCGCGGCATGTGGGATCTTCCCGGACCAGGGCTCGAACCCGTGTCCCCTGCACTGGCAGGTGGATTCCTAACCATTGCACCACCAGGGGAGTCCCCATACTGTTATTTTTAAATGAATTAAATATTTTAAAAGCTCAGTTTTTTGTTTTTGTTTTTGTTTTGCGGTACGCGGGCCTCTCACTGTTGTGGCCTCTCCCATTGCGGAGCACAGGCTCCGGACGCGCAGGCTCAGCGGCCATGGCTCACGGGCCCAGCCGCTCCGCGGCATGTGGGATCCTCCCGGACCGGGGCACGAACCCGTGTCCCCTGCATCGGCAGGCGGACTCTCAACCACTGCGCCACCAGGGAAGCCCTAAAAACTCAGTTTTAATTTTGAGTACGGTAAATGTAGATATGTCTAATTGACATAAACAAAAACTCTTTGGGGTCCCTGTAAGAGTATAAAGGGTTTCTAAGACCCAAAAACTTGAGAACCACCACATCCGGTCATTTGTTTCTCCATGAACTTCTCGGTTATGTTCCACCATACTGGCTCTGGGCCAGCCCGTCTTTTCTCAGGGTTCTATAGCTTTCCTGACTGGCCCCTGCCACATAAGTGGCTCCACAGCAACTGACGGCACCTCTGGAAGCCAAGAGTAGGAAAACGGGATCTATGTAGCCGATGGCACAAATGTATGCCCTGTTAATTACTGTCTTTTTTCAATCCTCCTTATTTATGCCTCTGCAGCAGCTGGTTCTCAGAACCCTCCCATCTTGTTGACATGCTTCTTCAACTTTCTCCAAGGTTTTCCACCCACCTCCCTGGCCCTCCGTTCTCATTCTCCTGCATGGGCTTCTCTTTCTCCACCCATCCCAGGGCTCTGTCCCTTACCCTTTCCCACAGCGTGTGCCCTGCTTACGCCTGTGGTCTAGTCTCCAACCTGGGCTTCCCTCCCGAGCTCCAGACGTCAATATACAGCTGCCCCGTGGACACCTCAAGTGTCACACATCTAGAGCAGACTCGTTCAGACCCAGACCAGCTCCGCCTCTGGTATTCACCAACCATCCACTTTCTCAAGCCAGGAATTCCTCTTCTTCCCTCACCCCCTTCCCTAGAGCTAACCCCTAAGTTCTGTGGATCCCCCACCTCTGCGCCCCTGGACTCCATCCATTACTCTCCATGCCACTGCTGCTGCCTGATCCCAGGCCAGGATTCTTGCTCACCTGTTCAGCTGCGACAACCTGCTGACTGGCTTCCCAGACCACAGTGTTGGGCCCTTTGGTCTGTTGTCCCTTTGCTGCCCCCAGTGTGCTCTGCCTAAAAGACTTGTCTGACCCCGTCATTCCCGTGCTTGCAGTCCTTTAGTGGCTGCAGCGACAGTGGCTAGACTCCTTAGCAGGGCTGTCAAGGCCCATGTCCCCCTTTCGTCAATCGCACCCCACCTGAGGTGCTCTGACCTGCTGTTCTGGTCTCCTCGTGGCCCATGGATACCCCCCTCATTCCCTCAAGACTCAGAGGGGGTCCCTTCCTCTGGGAAGCCTTCAGGGCCTCCCAGGCCGTGTTCATTATCCCTGCCCTGGGCCCCTACAGCACCCACACAGTTACTGAGCTGGTCGTGTGGCACAATGGTGTGTGACCAACAGTTCCAGGGGCTGCCTCAACATCCATGATAGATGCATGGCCAATGAATCCTTTTCCCTCTTTTATTTTTTATTTATTTATTTTGCGGTACGCGGGCCTCACTGTTGTGGCCTCTCCCGTTGCGGAGCACAGGCTCCGGACGCGCAGGCTCAGCGGCCATGGCTCACGGGCCCAGCTGGTCCGCGGCATGTGGGATCCTCCTGGACCGGGGCACGAACCTGTGTCCCCTGCATCGGCAGGCGGACTCTCAACCACTGCGCCACCAGGGAAGCCCCTTTTCCCCCTTTTAAATGGGGATGCAGCTTTACCTCCTGAGATACAGTGTGGCACACTTGAATTTAAACCTTGGCGCCACCTTCAGGCGAGCTGTTTAACCCTCCCGAGCCTCATTTCCTCGCCTGGAAAATGGCAGCCACAGCTCCTGCCTGGAATGATTAAGAAAAGCACCTACCAGCCCAGCGGGTGCTCAGCGGGAGCGGGCTGTGCCCTCCCCCAGCATAAGGGCTCCCTCCCAGGGAAACCAAAGCCGGAAAGGGGGTGGGGGGCACTCAGGCACAGCAGCCTCAGCTCGGAGGCCTCCTTCTCAGACCTTTCGATGGTCCTCTTGTTGACACCCCCGCATTTGTATAAGACGCTCATTTGTGGTGGACTTGCCCGAGTCCACGTGGCCGATGACCACGATGTTGATCTCTTGCCCATGCTGGGAGCTGCTGGGAGAGAGAAGGACAGGTGTGCTCAGGGCCCCTGCCCCTAGCTCACCTTCCCTGGGACTGGGCCAGCAGAGGTTGAGCCAGGAGAGGAAAACAGTTGGCCAGGAAGGAAGGGGAAGGGGGCCTCCCCAACACCTCGCACCTGGGGAGGCTGCTCTGGTCTCTCCCCCAGCTCCAAGGGGGTCATGTCTACCTCCTGAGTCAGGAGGAGCCCCTGGTGCTTCTTGGCATCTAGAGCTGACCCACCGGGTGCCCAGCCCCACCCCCTTTTACAGCCCACATCCCAGGCCTGCCTCTTGCATACCCACAGCCCCACTGGCTCCCACTGGTCCTCTGGACCACGTGGGAAAAACCCAGGGCCCAGCTCTCAGGGGGTGGGCTGTCATGTTTCAGGTGGGGAGGGGATGAGCCCGCTGCCCACCAAAAGGAGGCACCTGTGGGCTTTGAGATGCTGAACGACACCCTCTCCCCAACCACTCCCAATGCCAGGTTGGGCACTAAGAGATGGCCCAAGGGTCAAAGGCAGACCTGAGGATGGGAGGTGAAGAAAGGAACCTGGGGTCCGGAGGCAGTCCTGTACTTGCTGTCCCTGGGCGTTCAGGCGTGTGTATGGGAAAGGGTGGGAGCTCTAGCTTTTTACATATCTGCCTCCTGGGTCGTCCTGGGCCTCAAGAAGCAAATGGATTCATTCCTGTCTCCAGCCAGCACAGAGCCCGACCCATTGCAAACCCTGAGTTTGTTGAGTAAATGCAGAATCGCCGACTACCGCCTTCCGGGCCCTGCCCCCAGAGCCCTGTGTGCACCATCCCCTTTATGCTGCTACTAACTCTCTCTGAAGAGCGAGGATGCTGAGGCTCAGGGGCAGGACCACCGGTGAGAAAGTAGCAGAACGAGGGTTGGAGCACAGGTTGTCTGACCCCAGCATCTTAGCCAGAGCATGGCTCTACCTCTCAGCGAATTAACGTCTGAAGGAAGGAAGGGAGGAAGGGACGTGACTGCAGCCACAGCCTTGTTCATCTCTGGGGTCCCAGCCTCCGGGAGTGGGTCACTAAGTGAATATCGAGGGTGGGACCTGGAGGGGAAGATGAGCTGGAGGGGTCTCTCTCCCCTGAGGGAAGGGCTGCCCCCAGGCTTAAGGGTCAGAGCTACTGGACTGGAGTGTGAGGCCAGCACAATGCCAGCGTTTGGAACCATCCACACATCAGCTCCTGAGGACCTGACTCTGTGCCCGGAGACCAGTGTGATGCAGGGAAAGGTGGCAGAAAGAACACGCTGGCCTAACTGGATTAGAACCCTGGCTTTACCACTCTCCTCCTGTGGTCCTCCAGCCCCTCTGAGCCCAGGTTTCCAACTACCTCTCAGTGTTGTGGTGATTCTAGGAGATACGGCACCCCTCCCCCCACTATAAATCCACAGGATGCTGGCAATACAGTAGGTCCTTTAAAACAGCGGTCCCCAACCTTTTTGGCACCAGGGACCAGTTTTGTGGAAGACAATTTTTCCACTGACTCTGGGGGTGGGGGGGTTGAGGCGGTAATGTGAGCGATGGAGAGTGGCAGATGCCCGCCGCTCACCTCCTGCTATGCAGCCCTGTTCCTAACACGCCATGGACTGGTACTGGTCCATGGCTGGGGGCGGGGGGTGGGTTGGGGACCCCTGCTTTAAAAGACTTAAGGCGAAGTAGAAACACATGGGGGCGCTCTAACCACAAACCGCAGAGAAAAATATTCTTACAACCAGGGCGATTGGGAGCTGGGGACAGCTGAGGGGCTGTTACTAAACCCTTTGCTGATGACATGACCAATTCTGGTCCTTCCTCTTGGATACAGGTGGTGGTAGAGAAAGGATTTGTGAGTGGGTGGTTGGATGATGTAATTAATTTCAACTTCATCTAAGCTTTGCTGTTTACTAATTATTTTGCATCTTCTTATGTGAACAGAAATTTTTGGCTGTTAACTCCCACAAGTTCATAAAAGGTAAAGTGAGGCCCTAGTGTTACCCGAAAACTGGGTTCACCTCTCGTTGGATGTTGAGCCAAAAGACACAACAAAGCCAAGGAACGGGAGACGGATTTATCACTCGCAGCAAGTAAGGAGAACACCGGAGATCTTTCCCAAGGTGGTGTCTCCTGGAGCAGCAAAACTGGGGAATTTTTAAGCTGAGGGTACATGCATATTCATGAGGGGGCTTGAGCAGAGGAGAACTCAGCATAGAATTGGGGGAAAGGTTGACAGAGTCCAAGCTTTAGTTGGCTGAAGTCCTGAGGGTCAGCAAAGGTCAGCATCATCATTCCTTAGGTTCCAGTTGATCTCATGGTTGAGAGGGTTTAAATTCTGCCGAACAGCTCAAGACAGTGCTTCAGGCTAATCTTTACCATTGAAACAGAACTGGGAGTCTTTACAACTGATTTATTATCTTTGCTCTTGTTACTTCTCTTGTCTGTTCCCTTGTTCCTCTTGTCTGTTCATTATTACTGAGACCTGTTCAAGGGCAAGCATTGTGGCCAAGTCCCAGGGTTAGGCCTGGGACTTTCCTGGTGGTCCAGTGGTTAAGACTCCACGCTCCCAACGTGGGGGGGCCTGGGTTCGATCCCTGGTCAGGGAATTATATCCCGTACGCCGCAACTAAGAGCCCACATGCCATAACTAAAAGACCCCGCACGCCGCAATGAAGATCCCGCATGAGGCAATGAAGATCCCATGTGCCTCAACTAAGACCCGGCACAGCCAAATAATAAATAAATATTAAAAGGAAAAAAGGGTTAGGCCTAAAGTGGCTTCTCTATATCTGGTTCTTTTCTTCCGGAGACCTCCTACCCTATCTAGTAGGGACAGTTATATTTCTCACCCATCTCTGGCCTTTCAGCTCAGGTTTCTGAGACTCTCTGTGGAGTGCTGGGAAGGAAACTGGCTTTAGGATCCAAAGACCAGGCCCCAAGTCGCAGCTCTACCACCTCATGGCTGTGTGAACTTGGGCAGGTCAGTTGACCTCTCTGAACCCCATTATCTCACCAGTAAGGGAAGGATGGTGATAGCCGTCCTCACAGGATTATTGTGAACATCATGTGAGCTGTAAAATGATTTTGCTGCAGGAATGCCTGTTTGTTGTATGGCATTAGCCTGTAGAAATATGTCAATAAGTGTCTAATCAATGGTTTTAACATGCTGATTATTTGCTGACCACCTCCCCAAATGGGTCAGAAATTTCATTTTACCTCTTAAGGGGTTTTCCAGTATCTGGGTTTTTAAAAGCACTGGACTGGGCTTTTTGCCAAGGGAGGTTGGTAGTGACTTAACTGTCCCTGAGGGTCCTTCTCTGCACCAGCCTATCGTCACCCCAGAAACTCCACCATCGGCAGTGTTTTAGTTCAGGCTGCTATAACAAAACACTACAGACTGCATGGCTTAAAAACAATAGAAATTTATTTCTCACAGTTCTGGAGGCTGGAAGTCTGAGGTTAGGATGCCAGCATGGTTGGGGGAGGGCCCTCTTCTGGGGGGCTGACTTCTTGTTGTGTCCTCACATGGTGGAGGGGGCAAGGGAGCTCTCTCAGGCCTATTTTATAAGGGCGCAGTCCCCAAAGGCCAGATCTCCTAATACCATCGCATCACACATTCAGATTTCAACAACAGAAGCATTCAGACCAGAGCAAGCAATTTGCTGCTTTGGGTTCCTCTTTTTTAAAAAAAAATAAATTTATTTATTTATTTACATTTTATTTTTGGCTGCATTGGGTTTTCATTGCAGTGAGCGGGGGCTACTCTTCGCTGCGGTGTGCGGGTTTCTCATTGCGGTGGCTTCTCTTGTTGCAGAGCACAGGCTCTAGGCGCGCGGGCTTCAGTAGTTGTGGCGCACGGGCTCAGTAGTTGTGGCTCACGGGCTGTAGAGCGCAGGCTTAGTAGTTGGGGCACACGGGCTTAGTTGCTCCGCGGCATGTGGGATCTTCCCGGACCAGGACTCCAATCCGTGTCCCCTGCATTGGCATGTGGATTCTTAACCACTGTGCCACCAGGGAGGTCCTCTTTTAAAACATCACCAACTACCCCCCCTTTTTTCTCCCTTTCCTTCTCCCAAAGGGCTTTTCTCACTGACTTGCTGATTCTTTTAATGCCACCTTTGGACAATTTGGTTTGGTCTAAGGCTTCAGCCTCCAGATAAAACTGCTTCTAGCTCTAAGAAAAGCCAATACTGGAGACTCCATTATGAGGTCTTCCAGGGCAAGGACCATGGCTCAGTCATTTCTGTATCCCCCAGGACCTAGCAAAGGGCCTGGCATACCATAGGTCTGCAGTGAATGCTCATGGAATTGGCAAGTTTTATCCAGAATCAAACTAAAGTGTCTTTCCATCATCCCTACATCTAGGACAGAAGGTACAGGAAAGGATTTAAAACAGGGAGGCCAAGCTCAGTCTTTCACACATTTTCACAGTCTTTTTTTCCCTCAACACTAAAGTTTGGGTTTGAAAAAATTAATTACTAAATTAATTAATTATTAACTATTAAAGCAGTACACAAGTGAGAGAAGCTAAAATAGTATATGATATCACTTATATGTGGAATTTAAAAAATAATACACATGAATCTGTATACAAACAGAAACAGACTCATAGACATGGAAATCAAACTTGTGGTTACCAAAGAGAAAACAGAAGGGAGGGAGGAAGGGATAATTAAGAGTATGGGATCAACAGATATAAGCTACTATACATAAAATAGATAAGCAATAAGGATTTGCTGTATAACAGGGAAACAACATTCAATATCTTCTAATAACCTGTAATGGAAAATAATTTGAAAAAATATATATAGCTGAATCACTTTTCTGTATACCTGAAACTAACACAATATTGTAAACCAACTATACTTCAATAAAAAAGCAATATATAGGGCTTCCCTGGTGGTGCAGTGGTTGAGAATCTGCCTGCCAATGCAGGGGACACAGGTTTGAGCCCTGGCCTGGGAAGATCCCACATGCCGCGCAGCAACTGGGCCCGTGAGCCACAACTACTGAGCCTACGCGTCTGGAGCCTGTGCTCCGCAACAAGCGAGGCCGCGATAGTGAGAGGCCCGCGCACTGTGATGAAGAGTGGCCCCCGCTCGCCGCAACTAGAGAAAGCCCTCGCACAGAAACGAAGACCCAACACAGCCAAAAATAAATAAATAAATTAATTTTTATAAAAGGAAGTAGTGGCTTCAAAAAAAAAAAAGCAATATATAGTCAACATAGCGGTTATAGAAATACAGAAAGAAAACCAAATTATTCATAATCCTACAACCACCCAGACACTATCATCATTAAATTGTCGTATTTCCTTCAGGTTCTTCCTTTCTTTAAAAAAATCCTGTGACAGATTGGGAGTGGTCTGGAATTCTGACAGGTGTGCTGGGAACGTCACAGCCTGCATCCCAGCCCTCACCAGGCACCTGCTCCAGCCCGTCTTGCTCCAGCACTGCTCCCCTCTGGGGAGAAGGTGCTGGTGCTGGAGAGGGAACAGAACCCGCTAGAACCTGACCTTCAGGGCTTCTGCTCCAGCAATTTGGGATTTGACCGCACCCCGATATGGTGGTGGTGTCTACTGAGCAGATAGCAGCCCCTGTTCACACCCGGCTCTGGCTCTCGCCTCTCCACCTCCAGCCCCACCTCCTACCAAGGTGATAGCTGCTAAGGTACTCTGCGGGGAGATGTGTCTCATGCTCACATCAGATCCAGCTCTTCTACCAAAGCCACTGGACTGTAGAGGGACATTTCCACACAAGGACAACCCTTCAGGATCAGGATAGGTAATTGTTTCACCTAACTTCATAGAGACAGAAGAATTTGTTTCAAATGAAAGAACAAGAAAAAACTCTGCAAAAACAACTAATGAAACAGAGATAAATAATTTGCCAGATAAAGGGCTCAAAGCTACTCTGAACTAGGGAAAAGAATAGATGAACACAGTGAGAATTTTAACAACAAACTAGAAAATATAAAAAAGAACCAGTCAGGGACTTCCCTGGTGGTCCAGTGGCTAAGGCTCCATGCTCCCAATGCAGGGAGCCCAGGTTCGATCCCTGGTCAGGGAACTAGATCCCACATGCCATAGCTAAGAGTTTGCATGCCGCAACTAAAAGATCCAGCATGCTGCAATGAAATCCCATGTGCTGCAACTTAGACCCAGAGCAGCCATATAAATAAATAAATATTTAAAAAAAAGAACCAGTAAGAACTGAAGAATACAAAAACTGAAGTGATAAACACACTAGAAGGAATTAACAGCCGACTAACAGGTCATATAACAGGTCATACAGAAGAAGGCATAAGTGATCTGGAAGATAGAATAATGGAAATCACCCAATCAGAACAGCAAAAAGAAAAACAAATTTAAAAAAATGAGAACAGTTTAAGGGACATCTGGGACAACATCAAGTGTACTAACCTTCACATTATAGGGGTCCCAGAAGGAGAAGAGAGAAAGGTGTCGAAAATGTATTTAATGCAATCATTGCTGAAAACTCTGAAACATTCATGACACGGAATATGACTCAGCGACACCAGGGAATGAACTATTGAAACGTGCAACAACTTGGATGGACCTCAAGGGCATTATGCTTAGTGAAAAAAAGTCAATTCCAAAAGATTACGTACTGTGTGATTCCATTTGTAGAACATTCTTTTTTTTTTTTTTTTTGCGGTATGCAGGCCTCTCACTGTTGTGACCTCTCCCGTTGCGGAGCGCAGGCTCCGGACGCACAGGTTCAGCGGCCATGGCTCACAGGCCTAGCGGCTCCGCGGCATGTGGATCTTCCCGGACCAGGGCACGAACCCGTGTGCCCTGCATCGGCAGGTGGACTCTCAACCACTGCACCACCAGGGAAGCCCTGTAGAACATTCTTAACATGACACAACTATGGAGATGAAGACCAGATCAGTGGTTGCCAGGGGGACAGGGACAGGGGTGAGGAGGTGGGATAGGGTGGGAGTGTTTAGGAATACAAGACATAGGACAAAGCAACTGTGATGATGGGACTGTTCTGCATCTTGATTGTAATGGTGATTACTGGAACCTATACAGGGCATAAAGTAGAACTACACACACATACACACGAATGAGTGCAATTTTTAGAAGATGGTGAAAACTGAATAAGATCTGTAGACCAGTTAGTGGTAATGCAGCAGGAGTAATGTGAATTTCCCAGTTTAGGTACTCTACTACAGGGAATTCCCTGGCGGTCCAGTGGTTAGGACTCCATGCTTCCACTGCAGGGGTCATGGGTTCAATCTCTGGTCAGGGAACTAAGATACTGTACTACAGCTATGTAAGACGTCACCACAGGGGAATTCTGGGTGAGGATACACAAGTCTCCATGCACTGTTTTTACACTTTCCTTTGAGTTTATAATTATTTCAAAATAAAAGTTTAAGTTTTCTTTTGAGGGGGTGTGGGGGGCAGTGGCTATGAGAGGCTGCTCCATCTCCCAATGTATTTAATATTTAGTGCAAAGATTCTTACCCTTCCCAGGGTGGGATGCCAAGGTTCCATTATCCTGTTCCCTGTGGCTCTGGGGAGGAGGTTGATGTAGGTGTAACTGCACAGGTGCCTACCAAGGAGGGTGGAGGGAGAGTAATGATGCCACCATTTGTAGACAGATGGGTCAGGTATGAGAGCAAGGACCAGTTTGAATTCCCCTGAAAGCCAGCCTGCATGCTGTCTTGAACAGGAGGGACTCTGGCCTCTGATTCCTAGTACAAAAAAGTGACCTCTATACCAAAGGGGAAAGGGGGAGGGGAGGGATGAATTAGGAGTTTGGGATTAACAGATACACACTACTATATATAGAATAGATAACCAATAAGAACCTACTGTATAGCACAGGGAAGTATATTCAATATCTTGTAATAACCTATAATGGAAAAGAATCTGAAAAAGTATATATATATATTCTATATATGACTATAGAATATGACTATTCTATAGTCACATATATATATGACTGAATCACTTTGTCGTATACCTGAAACTAACACAACATTGTAAAACAACTATACTTCAATTAAAAAGCAAACAAACAAACAAAACAGACCTCTACTTTTCATGAATTGTGTAGTTCTCCAAGCCTTTCTGTGGTTATCCTTAGAGACTATTTTAAAGGCTGCTTTGTCCAAGGACCCTTCTCCTTAGTAGATGCTAAAAATAAACTCTAAACTAGTCCATTAAAAATCTATTAACACTTCTGCTGTGGACCAAGATGGAGTAACAGGTACCAGATAAACTCCCTCACCTGAAACAACTAAAAAAACTGGACAAAAAAATATATGAGGGCTTCCCTGGTGGCGCAGTGGTTGAGAGTCCGCCTGCTGATTCAGGGGACACGGGTTCGTGCCCCGGTCCGGGAAGATCCCACATGCCGCGGAGCGGCTGGGCCCGTGAGCCATGGCCGCTAAGCCTGAGCGTCCGGAGCCTGTGCCCCGCAACGGGAGAGGCCACAACAGTGAGAGGCCCGCGTACCGCAAAAAAAAAAAAAAAAAAAAAAAAAAAAATATATATATATATATATATATATATATATATATATATATGAAACAATGGTTTTCTAACTTGGACCACGAGCAATGGAGGACAATGATTCCTGAGGAGGGGAAACCAATAAGGTGAGTTTACGATGGCTCCAGCTTATAGCCTGGAGAGTTTCTGAGCTGCAGCAGAGGGAGGGGAGCCCGGGGAGGGCCTGGCCGACTCCTGGGGTAGAGTTGGAATCAAGGAAGGAAGTTAGCAGGGCCAAGCACCAGAGAGGAGAGAGCTGCAGACAGAGATCTGCAGAGGGTTCCCTCTTCAGCTGAGGAACTGAATTAGCTCATGTGTAAAGAAACTTAACTACCTGAGGCTGGGGAAAGAACCATCACCAGAATTCACTAGTGTTGGGAATACTTTGTATTCCCACCAGCCAGAGTGGAAAACCTCACAGTTCAAGAGGGATTGGGTAAAGTACTCCGAAGCATACTGTCTCAGTGGTGGCACAAAATGAGCCCCAGAGTAAAGGCTGCTTTAATTCCACCTTACAAAGCCTCAAAACAGGCCTTGAAGGAATAAATCTATTTCCGAGTAACTTGTGGCCCAGAACAAATTTCAAGAAAATGTATAGGAACACAAAAATATCCAGCACCAAAAAAGGTAAAATTTATGATGTCTGGCATCCAATAAAAAATTGTCAGACATGCAAATAAGCAAGTAAATAAGACTCAAAATGAGCAGAAAAAACCCCAGTCAATAGAAACAGACTCCAAAATGACATAGCTGATAGAATTAGTAGAAAAGAGTTACTGTAACTACTGTAACTACATTCTAGGTGTTCAGGCAGGTAGAAGAAAGGTTAAACATGATAAGTAGAGACATGGAAGATTTTTAATGTCTTTTAAAAATTTTGGTTAAAAAATACATAAAATTTAACATCTTAACCATTTTTAAGCATACAATTGAGTGGTATTAAATACATTTACATTGTTGTGCAACCATCACCACCATCCATTCCTGTAAGTCTTTTCATCTAACAAAACGGAAACTCTGTATCCATTAAACAATAACTTTTCATTTACCCCTCCCCCCAGCCCCTGGCAACCACACAATTTCTGTCTTTATGATTTTAGCTGCTCTAAGTATCTCATATAAGTGGAATCAAACAGTGTACGTCTTTTTGTGACTGGCTTATCTTACTTATCATAATGTCCTTAAGGTTCATCTGTGTTGTAGCATACGTCAGAATTTCCTTCCTTTTTAAGGCTGAATAATATTCCATTGTATGTATACACCACATTTTACTTATCCGTTCATCCACTGATGGACATTTGAGCTGCTTCTATGTTTTAGCAATTGTGACTAATGCTGTTTTGAACATGGATGTGCAAATATCTCTTCCAGATCCTGCTTTCAATTCTTTTGGGTATTTTATTTTTAATAGTTTTTATTTACTTATTTATTTATTTGTTTGTACCGGGTCTTAGTTGTGGCAGGAAGGCTCCTTAGTTGTGGCTGGCAGGCTCCCCAGCTGCAACAGACAGGCTCCTCAGTTGCAGCTCGCAGCCTCTTTAGTTGCGACACGTGGGCTCCTTAGTTGTGGCATGCAAACTCCCAGCCGTGGCACGCATGCAGGATTCAGCTCGCTGAGCAGGGATTGAACCCGGGCCCCCCGCATTGGGAGTGCGGAGTCCCAACCACTCTGCCATCAGGGAAGTCCCTTTTTGGGTATTTAAAAGACCCAAATCAAACTTGTAGAGATTAATACCACAACATCTAAAGTGAAAAATACCCTGGATAGGACTAACAACAGACTAGATACAGCCAATAAAAAGGTTAGTGAACTTAAAGACATAGCAATAGAGAGTATCCAAAATGAGACAGATTTAAGAGAAAAAGACTTAAAAATAATTACAAAGCATCAGTGAGCTTGGGACAACTTCAAGCTACCTTAGGAATAAGGTATAAATGGAATTCCCAAAGGACGCAGGGGACAGCACAGGTGTGGAGTCATGCATTCTATTTATGACCACAGTAAGCCGTCTGGGTTTAGGATCAGGTGTGGGGTGAGGATGGGGGTTTGAGCTGAAAGAACTCCAGGTGGGATTGAGGAATCCACAAACTGCTCCTGAATTTTTACCCAGCTACCCCTGGGCTCTCAGTAATCTCCATGGCCACCACTACACCCTGCCCCCCCCTCTAAAATGCTGGCCAAATCCCCAGCCTCATTCTTCTTAGCACAAGTTGGCTAAGGGCATAGAGTTACACAGACCTGAGTTTAAATCCCAGCTTTGTCATTCACTAGCTGTGTGGTCTTTGACAAGCGTCTTAACCTCTTTGAGCCTCTGTTTCCTCCTCTGTAAAATGGAGATACTAATATATATCTCATGAGGATAAACCCAGATCACATGTGTGAACATGCCTGGCATGTACTGGACGTTCAATAAATGATAGTCCTCTCCCTCTGAACTTCTGTTTCCTCATTTGTAAAAAAGAGGGAGGTGGATAAAATTTTAGGGCTTCTCAACTCTTCTATTTAAGAACACCCATGGGCATCTCTCTAGCTTGGTTTAAAAATTTGGTTCATCTGTACAGTAGAGTACTATTACAGCTGTGAAAGAAAGAAAGAAAGAAACAAAGAAAGAAACAAAGAAAGAAAGAGAAAAAGAAGAAAAGAAAGAAAGGAAGGAAGGAAGGAAGGAAGAAAGAAGAAAAGAAAGAAAGGAAGGAAGGAAGGAAGGAAGAAAGAAGAAAAGAAAGGAAGGAAGGAAGGAAGAAAGAAAGAAAAAGAACAAAAGAAAGGAAGGAAGGAAGGAAGAAAAAGAAAAAATAGAAGGAAAGAAGAAGAAAGAAAGAAAGGAAGGAAGGAAATGCTTTTCAAGATTAATTAAGTAAAAAAGTAAGGTCAGGAACTGTGTATCTTACACATTAGAATCCATGTAAAAATGGGGGGAAGACCCATACATATACGCACCATTTCAGTTTTTTTCCCTTGCACTCAGCCCACTTCACAGTTTACAAGAATTTGTGGGGATTTCCCTGGTGGTCCAGTGGTTGAGAGTCCTCCTTCCAATACAGGGGACACGGGTTCGATCCGTGGTCAGGGAACTAAGGTCAGGGAACTTAGCTGCTGCAGGGCAAGTAAGCCTGTGCGCCACAACTACTGAGCCCTCGCGCCACGACAAAAGCTCACACATGCTGCAACTAAAACCGATGCAGCAATAAATAAACAAATATTTAAGGAAAAATAAAGAGTTTGTGACCCCTGCTCTGAAGA
The DNA here is from genome assembly GCF_039906515.1 of Pseudorca crassidens. NCBI lineage: Eukaryota > Metazoa > Chordata > Mammalia > Artiodactyla > Delphinidae > Pseudorca > Pseudorca crassidens. The sequence continues at coordinate 18,300,435 of NC_090297.1, read as the reverse complement.
AGCCCCATGTCCACACATGAACCAGGGCCATGTTCCCCAGGGTAGGGATTTGAGGCTCTCAGGACTAGAAACGCTTTCAATGCCTTTGGTCTGATATTCTGGGATTCTCTCAGTCCAATAGCAGCAGAAATGCCAGAAGCTGGCATAATCTGTGGGGGAACAGGAAGTTCTGCCTGGGAGTGGGGAGGGGGGAATGCACGTCCATCTCAGGCCAGGTTTGCAAAAGGGAGAAAGAGAGAATACTACTGGCTCTCTGTCTGACAAGTTGATTTTGGTGGTCCCAGGGAATGGGGACAGAGTCCCTGGTGCAGTGGGAAAAACTGATATCCCTGGCCACCTGAACTAGGTCCTTCCCCTGGGGGGTTAAGAACCCCACAGCCATGGGAGACAAGATCCCCCATATGGTTGCTATGGTGTTTGTGATGCCAAATAAACCTCTGTACCTGGAGGAAGAGGCAAGACAGGAAATACCTTTTAATGACTTGTGCCGGGAGTCAGCTTCCCACGGCTGCCCTCTCGCCCTTGGGCCTGGTCACCATGAGCTGGGGGGCAGAGGTGGGACTTACTTGTGGTTGACTCTCTAACTCCTAGCTGGAGTTTGGCACAGAAAGTACACTCACTACTTGTTCAGTGAGTGACTTACTGAGGACCTGAAGTCATTCTCAATTTCTTCCTCTCCATCGTCATTCAATCCCTTATTCCTGTCAATTCTTCCCTGAATGCCTCGGACTGACCTTGCTATTTATTGCATGGGAAGCAGTCTGGGTAGTGGTTAAGAGCACAGGCTCTGAAGTTGAGTTTTGTGGGCTTGAATCTTGGCTCCTCCACCTAACTAAGCTGCAAGGAGACTCAGGAAAGTCTTCTTCTCTCCAAGCCTCCAGGCTTTTGCTAATGTTTCCCTTTGCCAAGAATGCCCTCTTCTACCACTCCCTGCGTGGTGCATGGAAACCATTCTCATCCTCCGAGGCCCAGCCCACTGGTCAGTCTTTCTGAAGGCTGCCCTGAGTCCCTGGGTAGAAAACATCTCTCTCCTGCTCTAAAAGCTGTTGTTCAGACTCTCTAAACTAGCAGTTGTGATATGGTAATAACCTATGTCGCATTCATCAGTGTATTCACTCATTTTTTAAAGCAAGTATTATTAAACACCTACTATGTGCTAGGCACTGTTCTACGCACTGGGGAACGAGAGCAACAAAACCTCTGCCCCCAGGGGCCAGCATTCTGCTTCCCCCATGGTCTGAGAGGCAGCCGTGTTGCAGTACTGCTGGGCTGCCCCCCACGGGATGCAAGCCCTGTGCTTGCCCAGCCTCACGGGAGAAGAAAGAGCCTGGAGTCAGTGACAGAGTTATCAATGGTTTAATGGATGGGGATGGGGGTCTTACATGTCTGAAGCAAGGTTCTGGAGCGCCACCCCGCCATGTGAGGCAGACGTGGCAGCAATCTTTGCTATGGGATGAGGGGGGAGGTTACCAGTTATAAAGGGAGTTGAGATCAGGTTGGCTCATCAGTTACCAGGGAAACCAGCAGAGGGGTACACCCCTTTAACAAACCATCATAGTGGAGATAGTTCTGATCTAAATATTAGAACAATCACTAGACGGGATGGGGGGCAAGAACATAGGAAATTACTGATGAGGCTCTATGATTAAGAGAGCAGGTCAGGCATGTGAACAGGGTGTAGGTGAAGCAGAGACTGGTGGAGCAAGGGATGTACAGAGAGCAAGAGAACAGCCATCTTGGGTGGCCTGATCATACAAGTACAAAACAGCTGGTCTTGGAGTCAGGCGGGCTGGGTTCTATTGGTCCTGGTCTCCCGTAGCTGTGAGATCCTGGGCACATTTGCTACCCTCTCGGAGCCTCAGCATTTTTACCTCTAAAATGGGCTTCATGATGCTGATTTCAGTTGGATGTTGTAAGGATTAGTTGTATGAATATGAAGTGCCTCGATGGTGCTGGCACACAGTAGGTCCTCAGTGAAGGACGGGCTAAAAGCTTGCTGAGCACCAACCCCGTGCCAGGCCCAGGCCGGTGGTGCCATGGCTACCCAGATGCTGGTCCAGCCCCCAGGAAGCTTCTGGGTCGAAACCTATACCAAGGACCCTCTAAGAGGTTTGGGAGGCACTACTGATATTCTCTAGGGATTGGAAGTAGGCAGGGATGCTGAACGTCTTCAATGCATGGATTTTCCCACCCAATTGAGAGAGTGTTGCCCAATAAAATGCCCCATCTTTGAGAAACACTTGCTAGAACCCTTCAACGCAGAGGTTGCAAACTCAGTGCCTCCTGGGACCAGGCAGGTGAAATGCATCATTTGTCTTCCTGCAGACAGTTGGTTTAAAATTAAACATATAGAAATGAGCTCTCGTTCACAAAGATGCTTCCATTTTTCTTGAAACATCCATCTCTCATTGGCTTTTGTTTTCTTACGTTTGATAGAAATTGGGGCATAGAGAAATATTTACTTTCCTGTGAAGACAACCTGGAGAACAGGGTGAAAGGATAACAAGTCACAAGACCACGTACAGGATCTATTCCAGGTGTGACACCTGGTTCTTTAAGGTGTTTCATATTGCTCAATATTGCAATCTGGGCCAAACCCAGACCTTCTGAGTGTTGAATTTAGCCCATGGGTCCCAGTTTTTGTCTTCTATTTGGTTTTTCTACTTCTGACCTTTTATTTCCCATCAGAGCCCAGCCTTCACCCAGGTGGGAAAGATGGACATGGCAGGGAAGGGAAGGGAGGGAAAGGAAAGGCCTCATCTGGGGGTAATATCCATCAGGTTCACCAAGAAGACGGAAAGTGCAAGGTCAAGGTCATGGAGAGAAAGAACAAGATGCAGTACTGAGGTGACGGACTCACAGCCATGACCAGCACAGAGGGGCCTAGAATTCCTGGGGGACAAACCCGCTCAGGGTGGTTCTGGCCAGGGTGAGGCGCTCTCCTCTCCCCTGCCTTTCAGTTCCCCTCCCCCATCCTTCTCCCTGCCCTCCCCACTTTTCCATCTTCCTTTCCGGTTCTCCCTCTCACCCCCTCTTCCGCAGGGGTTCATGGGAAGAACTGGACCCAGGCTCAGATGGTGCCACAGCTGGGGGACCTTGGGCACGCCACCTGACCGCTCTGTGCCTCAGCTTGCTCCCTGAGAGAGTGGGGAGTGTCACAGCCCCTCCCTCACTGAGACCTTGACCCTGAGCCACGGTGCCAGGAGACCTGAGTTCTGGTTCCAGCTCTGTCTCTGACTGGCTGGGGGGCCTTGGACAAACCACATACCTCTGGGCTTCATTCCTTCTTTATTAAAAAAAAATTTTTTTAATGGGGGCAGAAGTTAGACTAGGTAATATAGAAATCTCTTTCAAGCTCTGACCTTCTGAGGTCAATTTTGTGAGCTCTGAATTCAATTTCTAGTCACTTCCACCCCGTCTCTGGGAGAACTCAAGCTCCTAGCTGGCCTGGTCTTTCCTTGCCTATAAAAAGCAGTTCTGATGAACTCATCTGCCCTCCAGCAGTGAATGACTGTGTTATTTCTCAAGAGACAACATCTGACTGGGATCTGGGATTTGAGTCAGACCCTGGTTTGGGGATTTAGGGTCAGTTAGTGAATCTCTGTATGCAGTTGAGACTTTAACTGGGAGAAGCAGTTGTTGGTGGCCATGGTGGCAGAGAAAGACAGTCTTGAGGGAGAGAGAGACAGAAACAGAAAGAGGAACGCAGCAGACCTACAGGGGGGAGCAGAGAGAAGAATCCCCATTTCAAGCTCTTGAAATCTGAGACACCCCTGAGTCTTTGTAATGGATTCTCCCCACTTTTTTCTTTTCTATTAAACTCCGGTTAATTTCTGTTCCTTGTCACCAAAGGTTTCTAACCTACATAGGTTAAAGCACAGAGGTTTGGTTTATTATATTTCTGAAAAGCTGAGTTTGTTTTTAGTAGGAAAAAAGAGAAAGCTAAACAAGGATGGACACCCCCCACACACACAACAAGGACAAACTGAAAGGAAAACAACTGTCAGTTATTAATTTGACAGATGTTTCTTGAGCACCTACACTGTGCCAAGCATTGTGTCCAGTGCCGCATACACACACATTACTTTAATGTGTGGGTAATGCTTTTCTCATTTCAGAAGGCATTGAGGCACAGAGAGGTTAAGGGACTCCTGCAATGACACACAGCTGGTGAGCAGCAGAGACACTGAGTCAGGGCTTGGTGAGATTACAAGAAGCTGGGTCTTACCTGTGTCAGCACAGCTCAAAAGTGAAGAGATCTCCTGGGTGGGGACCATTTGGCCCAGAGAGTGTAGCAAGCCTGAAAGATCACACCCTGTCATGACTCAGTTATTCTGGCTACAAAAGAACACAGCAATCTTTCCAGTTTGAAGCAGGGAGGGATAGATTGGAGAGGAAAATCTTCCAAAATACGAAACACTTGGAATCCCTCATTGTCTCTCATTTTCCATCTTCTCAAGATTTTTCCTGTAAAAAGCCTTACTGGGTTCAGTAAAAATGATTCCTCTCCTAGATCCATGGAGGAGGTTAGAGGGGGTAGGAGAGGAAGATGCTGTACCCAAATCAGGTCGGAAACAAGAGTTTACTTTGCAGTTGCATCACCTTTTTTTTGGCTGCACCACATAATTGCAGGGTCTTAGTTCCCCGACCAGGAATGGAACCCGGGCCTGTGACTAAAATTGCCGAGTTCTAACCACTGGACCGCCAGGGAATTCCCTGCATCATCTTGATATAAAAATTTCTTTGAAATCAATTAAAAAAGGCCCTGTCAATAGGCAATAAACCAAGAAAGAATAGTCAACATTTCTAAGAATCAAAGGAATGCAAATTAAAGCAACATACTATTTTTTACCTTCTGGGTTTTCAAGCATTAGAAAAAGTATAAAGACCATCGCTGGGGAAAGACATAGGGAGATGGGTACTCTCACACTTGCTTGGTGGGAATTTCAATTGATGGAAACATTCTGCAGGGCATTTGGGGAATATGACTCTAAAGCCTTAAAATGTGTATCCTTTTGACTCAGTAATTCAATTCTAGGTATTTAAAATGAAATATAACGACAGGGGTATTCTTTCTAGAATTATTTACAATAGTGGGAGGGTCTCTGGGGTGGGTTGAGGCTGCCAGGGTGCTCAGGGCACCCATGGGGTTTGGGGTAGCTGCTATTCATCCACCAGAGGAGAAATATCTCCACAGTTCTCCAACTGGTTCTGCCATATTGCCCATCTGTAATGTCAGTTTTAAAAACTAATTTTTTTTTTAAGGTTTGCCTCTGCTTCTCGTAAAGTTGGACCTGGGTGCTGGGGCTTTTGTTCTTGCTTTTCTGCTTGAGCACAGGTCCTGGGGCATGACTGTGCCATTGCTCTGATGGGTAAAGGAGTGTGTGTTTGTGTATTCCTGTGTTTTAAGCATTTCTCAATTTTAATTTTCAATATGGCAAATACTGAAAAGAAATAACCCACATAAACAAAATGTCTGGAGGGTCCTTAATAATGCTCCTGAGACCAAGGAGTTCGAGAATCCCTAATCCAAACAGGTGGATGTCAGGGCCACTTTCAAGATATAAAAGGTGGGGTGCACGGATTGCCTAGTGTCACCAGCTAATGAGGAACAAAGCCTGCATTCGCATCTAGGCTCGTCTGACCTCTGAATCCTCTCTTTCCCACTATTCACTCGGCAGATCAATGTAATGACTCGTGTCTGGGTGTTTCCTGGTGGGGACCCAGCTGCCTTCCCTGCAGCATCCTAGCTCCTGGCCCAGGGCCCAGCCCTAAGTGGGAGAGAAATGAATGTTTGTTGACTGAATAAATGAACGACCCATTCCAAGCATATCTAATTGAAATTCTCCCCGGGAGTGAAAGGTTAACCAAACTCTCTCCCTACTCCCTCAGCCCTGCTTCTCCAGCCCCATTCTTTGGCCTCAAACTTTCTGTAGTAGCCACCAGGGTTAAAAGGCCCTGGGCCCAGCAGATGCTTCAGACAGAAGGTTGAACAGAATAAGTCCCAGTACTCAGGGAGATCCTGAACTAGCAAGTAAGAGAGGCCCCAAATATGTAGTGACATGAGTGACAAATCTTACTGACAAGCGAGGCAGCGTGGAAAGTCTGTAGGGGCAGGGAGGAAGGGTCCCAACCTGGCGGTTCACGGGTTGGGGGAGGTCAGGGATGCTTCATTTCTAAGCTGGACTGAAAGCAGAGCAGCGTTTGGCCAGATGGGAGGTGGAGAAGACTGTTTCAAGTGGAGGAAGAGCATGTTGGAAGATCCAGAGGAGAGAGAGCTTGTGGACCCCCAGAGACAGGAAAGAAGATGGTCTGGAGAGGTGGGTCCTGACCACACAGGGCCACAAAGACCATGACCAGAGCTTAGGCAGAGGGGAGCTGTGTTAGCTCGGACTGCCATAACAAAATACCGCAGACTCAGTAACTTAAACAATAGAAATGTATTTTCTTACAGCTCTGGAGGCCAGAGGTCCAAGATCAAGGTGGCAGCAGATCCGATTTCTGGTGAGACTCTCTTCTTGGCTTGCAGACGGCCACCTTCTCCCTGGGGCCTCACATGGCCTTTTCTCTTGTGCTGGGGACAGGGTGGAGGTAAGCTCTCTGGTGTCTCTTCTTATAAGGACACCAATCCTATCGGATCGGGGAACCCATCCTTATGATCTCATTTAACCTTAGTTACCTCCTAAAGGTCCTATTTCCAAATAAGTCACATTGGGGGTTAGAGCTTTAACATATGAATTTGCGGCTGGGGAGACACAATTCAGTTCATAGCAGATGCCATTGAAGGTTTTAGGCAGGGAGGTGCTAGGGTGAGACTAGCCTTAGAAGAGCTTTCTGTGGCTTTCCTTCGGGGAGGATGGGCCAGAGCAGGCAAGACTGGAAGTTTTTGAACGGATGCTCTTGTCCAGGGGTGAGAAGTGCTGCCTGGATCAGAGGAATGGCATTTAGGATGGAGAAGGGGCAGCTGTTTGGTGAACTTGAATCTACAGGACTTGAAGTCGGGGTGAGGGAGGGGAAGAAGCCAAGGATGAGAGTCAGGCTTCCAGCCTGGGTGATAGGTGGCTGCAGGGCCAGCTTTACGGGCATGTGACCTGCACAGCCCCATACTCAGAAGGGCCCAGTGCTGGTTTAATGCCCTGCTGCCACAGTCCTGAAGTTATTAATACTTTTTAAACAAGGGGCCTTGCATTTTTATTTTGCACTGGGCCCTGCCAATTAGGTAGCCAGTCTGTGTGGGTGGGGATTTGTGGACCAAGATGGGGAGTTTGGAGAAGGAGGAGTTTGGGGAAGAAGATGCAGAGTTCAGAGTGAGTCCTTTCTCCTACCGATGTTCAGAAGCTTTCCAGTCTTTTCTGCAGGAATCTTTTCCCTGGGCAGCAGGAAAAGGGGGACAGTGTCCTCTGGGGGGCTTTCTCCTGTAGAGACTTTTCTCCTGAGGGGTTGCCTGGCCAGGGGGAAGCCCCTCTTTTCAACCTCCTTCTTTGAGGTCTTGTCCATGTCCTCCAAGGGCATCCTCTGGGCTCTCCCTTCCTTCTCACGAGGCACCTCTTCTCCCCACGGATCACTGGATGGGAGCAGTGAGGGAGCTGGCCTTGTAGTCCCAGGAGGACGCCCGTCCACGCTGTGACCTCTCTCTTGAGTCGATTGGATGACACCAGCTTATCTCTGCCAAGCAACCTCTCCTAATCCACACCCCACATGGGTTCGAGCCCTGGTCCAGAAAGATCCTACACACCGTGGAGCAACTAAGCCTGCGCGCCATAACTACTGAGCCTGCGCACTAGAGCCCGTGAGCCACAACTACTGAGCCCGCGTGCCACAACTACTGAAGCCTGTGCACCTAGAGCCTGTGTTCTGCAACAAGAGAAGCCACCATAATGAGAAGCCTGTGCACCCCAACGAAGAGTAGCCCCCGCTTGCGGCAACTAGAGAAAGACTGTGCACAGCAATGAAGACCCAATGCAGCCAAAAATAAATAAATAAAATAAATTTATATTAGAAAAATAATAATTCAACTTCATTTATTCAACATGTGCTATCTGATCTGTTAAATTCCTCCCTCACTTCTGGGAGTCCATCTGGAAAAAGGAGATTTGCTTGTTGCTTTTTTTTTTTTTAAGTAAGTGTTTTACATATATTCATAATAATTGTAACAATAAGAACAATTCACATTTACTGAGCACTTTGTTTTAGACACCTAACAGATATTATTTCATTTCACTCTCACTACAGTCCTATGAGGAAGTTTTTATTGTATCCCAATTTGCAGAAAAGAAAGTAGAGGCTCAGAGAAGTAAAGGAACTTGCCCAAGTCCACACAGCTGGCTTTTGCAACATTGCCCTATAATGCTGCCATTAGCTGTAGAGTGAAAAACCCTGATTCCTGGAAACATCCGCCCACCATCCCCCTCCTCTTTCTGCTCCAGTTCTACTAAATGATTGCTGCTCTGAACCTACCATGGTGTTTCATGCCGCCCTTGCACATGCTCTTCTCTCTATCTGAACTGTTCTTTTCACTTCTTTGCCTGGCAAACTCTTATTCATCCTTCAAGACCCTGCTCAGGTTACAAACATTCATTCTCTTTGAGCCAATCATTCTGCTTTCAGTAAATCTGTCCTAAGGTATATCCTTCCCTCCTCTGTGTCTTGTAGAAGCACTATCATTGAACCCACCACTTGCTAGTGTGAGTATTTGTGTAAGTGTCTGTCTCCAACCCAACTGCGAGCTCTCTGTGGCCTCCTTTTCTATCCCAGCATGGGGCCTGGTACCGATAAGTGATCAGAAAATGCTGAGCTGAACCAACTGCAGCGAGGCTAAGATGAATATCACCCCAAATGACACAGCAATGTGAAAAATGCTCCTGACCAGGCAATACAAGTATGTGGCAAAGTGGTTGGGGACACCCGCTCTGGAGCCAGACTGTCTGGGTTCAAATCCCAGCTCCATTCCTTACTAGCTGTGTGCCCTGCTGTGCCTAAGACCCCTTGTCTTTATTACAAAATAGGCACAACCTTGTATGAGGGTTAAATGATTAATGCAGGTAAAGCGCTAAGAATGTACCTGGCACATAGGACGTGCTCGATAAAGATAAGGTATTAATGTTAGTGAGGGGCCGACTCTGAGAGGATGACTCCTCACTGTTTAATATTGGTAGTGGTGTCACCTACTGAACTATGCTCTAGAAAATCTGTAATCCTCACAGCAAACTCTGAAATAGTGGCTATTATTATCCCCCTTTCCAGATGAGGGGGGCTGAGGCTCACGTGCCTCTTACAGATGAACAGTGGCATCTTTCTGACTCTGCCGCTTTCTCCCCACTTTCACTATCTCTAAGTCCTACTTCCAGATCAGGCGTGGGAATGGGGGCTGGGAGGCAGTTTCCTATTTCTGTTACCACTGTTCTCAGGGAGGCTGCAGGTAACAGCGTCAAGGGCAGTACCTGGCCAGATGCGGGTGCGGTGGCCTGGCCCACTGCCCTGGGATGGGCTGCTTAACCTCCTCGGTTTCCCCAGGAGGGGTTGGGCAAAGAGGGGACCAGCCATCTGGGTTGGGGGTTGGGGAGGAAGGGGGACACATCGCTTGCCTTCTCCAGGCTTTCTTTCCCAGTTGCCTTTCGGGGAAGCCAGCCCAGCACAGAGGTGCTGTCTCAGGGCCCGCGGATGCAGCCCCCACTGTGCAGCTCCAGGAGAGGTCATCGCAGAGGGGACTACAAGTGGCCTGGTGGCCCCCTGCCACCACCCTGTGCGAGTCCTTCCTGGGTCCCTTCCCCTCACACCCTCACAACAAACCTGGCCTCCCCAGCCGGTGCCCAGACTCATGGGCCTCATTCATTCGTTCACTCATTTGTTCAACATGTGTTTGCCTAATGCCAGGACCACATGTGAGGTTTTGTGTTATGTGCTGAGGATACAGCAGGAATCAAGACAGTTATCTGGATCTTCACAGGCTGGCAAATAGGGTGGAAAGATGGATATTAAGCCGACCCAGTGGAAGCTGGTTTGATATGACTCCAGTTAACCCATGGGAAGATTAGCCATCACTCTCCATTCTCTCAGTAAAACTCAGAGCCTGGAGCTCAGGAGACACTGAGTATTCAAGGCCAGTGGGTCTCTCTGCAATCTGCCCCACATGTTTATTTTTTATCTAGAGTCTTTTGGTACCTGCCCACTACCAATCCCCATTGGGTCAGAGGCAAATTTGCATTTACTGAGTAAAATACAAAGAGTTAACCACTAACACACAGGATGAGTGCTTGTCAGGAGAAGCATTGCATGTGTGTAACATGGGGATCTGACCCTGTTTTAGCAATGTGGGAGGGCTTCCCAGAGGAGGTGACTTTTAAGCTGAGCTGGGAAGGGTGACTAGGAGACGGCCCAGGGATATGGGGGACAAGAAGCCTTTTAGGCTCCTCACCAATCCCAGCTTGCTCAGCCACAGTCAGACAACTCATGCCCCAGGGCTGTCACCAAGGTGTGCAAACAGACTCTCAGACACTCTCCCTCCCTGCCACATATACATTCATATGCACAACAGCAAGATCCCCCAGCAGCTTTGCTCCCCGCTCCTAGCCTGACGTCTGGGTAGCCCATCTGCTTTCCATCAATCCCTTTCTCCTGGAGTCACATTTCCTGTTTTCAGATTCCAGCTAAAATACTCACTTGCGTGTAACCTTGGGCACGTTACTCCAATCCCGATACTGCTCCTCAGCTGTAAATGAAGGTAATAATCCTTCCTGCCTCTCAGGGTCATTGAGAGGGTTAAGGGTGATAGCCCCGAAAAGCACCTACCTCGTGCAGGTCCCTTAATAGTGGTAGCTCAGCCTAGGGTCCTTGCCGTCATCACCTCTCACCTTGGCCTTGCTCTGGCCCCCTGCCTCTGCCTCTCCTCCTAGCTCACTGCTCTCCGACCACCACTTCTACTGAGCGTCCCTTCTTTTTCTCCCTTTCCTACTTCCTGAAGCTGAGATCCAGGATACCTGAGGGGCTGGGGAAGGAGAAAGGGCAGCCATTTCCCAAAGAGAAATGCCGCCTGGCTTAGATTCCCAAGCAGGGAGGGGGAGGGACTTCTGCCCAGACAGAGAACCTAGAAAACCCCACACAGATCCTGAGGTAGCCTCTGCGAGGCATAATCCCGCAGAGACAAAGCTGGGTCCGTCAGGTCACTACCTGACCTGTTTTCCATCTGTGAACCAGAAAGAGAGGGGATTGACCTAGATGCCCCTAGATGCCCTCAGGGGACACGTTGGGCGCTGAATCCACACTGGGGGCAGGTGGAATGTGGAGTGCATCTCACTGACATGCATTTGAATCTTGGGTCTTCCTTTACTTCTCTGAGTCATCTTGGAGAAGTCACTTCTCCTCTCTGAGCCCTGGTCTCCTTATTGGTAAATTGAAGCCAGACAACAATCCCTGCCCACTAGCCCCCCAGGGCTGTTGGGAGGAAACCACGTTCAGAAGAGGGGCAGAAAAAGAGAATTGTGTTAGGAATGAGCGCCTTCCCCTTGCGGCCTAGCTCCACATCTTAGCCAGCAGATGGAGCCATCGTAGCACCAGTATCTAGGCCCTTCGCCTCCCTACACTGGGCTCCCAGGTCCCATCTGCACTGCTTGCCTCTGCTTGGATGGGGATGTTTGCTGTACGTGACAAAACTTGGTCTAGAATGTTCGTTAGGAGCCAAACTTTGGAGCTGATGGAGCCGGACTGGACTGATTCTACTCCTTTAATAAAGGCAATGTGACTTTGTGTAACTGGCTTAACTTCTCTGAACCTCAGTTTCCCCATCTGTAAGATGAGGATGGCATCTTTCCTTCTGGGGCTGTCTGGAGGATTGATTCCATCTAGGATGAAAGGCTCATGTTGCAGCACCCGCAGGGGGTCAGTGCTCAGTGATGTGACTAGTACAGATGGCTTCAGCGAGAGGCACCAACTCCTGTTCCCTCCCAAGCTGCCCGAGTTCAGCCACACCGTGTTACCCGTGTCCAGTCACGTCACCAGGCTTTCACTCCTGCCCTCTGTGGGGAATGTTCTCCCCATCTGTGTTTCGTGACTTCCTAGAAAATTCAAGACTCAGTTTTTTCCTAATTGCATGTTTAAACCTTATTGAGCTATAATTTATACGTTATAAATTTACTCATTTTAAGTGTACAGTTCAATAATTTTCAGGAAGTTTTTTTTTTCCCAAAAAACTTTCATTTTGTTATTAAACCTTGTAGTACAAACCTGAAAAGTAAACGAAAAACTGGCAAGAAGCAACATGAAGTCTTCCCTTCGGGGTGGGTGCGCAGGGCAGCGCTCAAGATTTGATTTTCAAAATAGTGTATCTCAAATTCGACCTCTCTCCCGAATCCCGGACCCTCTCTCCAGAGTCCCCTGGACATTGCCACATGGCTACCCCCAGTCCCTCTAATGCAGAGCACCCCCAACCAAACTCATCATTGCCTCCCCTTCCCTTCCTCTCTTCCAGTGTTTCCTACTTCCTTTCTTGGCTTCTCCAGACCAGCAATCCCATCTTTTTTCTCTGTGCTCTCTGTGCGTTGCTCAGGACCTGGCACTTAGTAGGTGCTCAATAAAAGTCTGCTCTCTGCATGAATAAAATAATCAGCACCATCCAGTTACTCAAGTTTGATTGCTCTCCCCTCACATCCCACCTGCCAGCCACCTTGTTGAATGGAACCTGGAACTGTCTGGCTGGGGTCCACCCCTGTCCTAGCCCTGCAACTGCAGCCTTGCTCTCCCACCCTCCCCTCCACTGTTGCAGTGGTCTCTCCCCTGCCTTCCTCCCAACCCACTCCGGCTTTTCTCTGCCTGTCTGGTCCTACAGTGACTTCTCAAAACAGCACATCTGATCTCATCATCCTCACCCTAAGAACGTGCTACCTATTCTGCTACAATAAAGTCCAGATCCCCCAGCCACACACATGCAGCCCTTCAGGGTTTGGTCCCAGCCCATCTCTCCAGCCTTGGCCTCATCCCTCTCGCTTCTCCAACTCTTCTAGCTCTAGTCACCCCAAACTACATGAGCAATTTGACCCCATGGCCCAAAGGCAGGTCTGGAGTCAGCCTGGTTGGAGTTCATGCCCCAGTGGCAGAGCCTCTTTCAGCCTCAGTGTCCTCATCCGTAAAATGGGAATGATAATAGCACCTCCCTGTGACTCTCCACTCCACGCCTCCCAAGCCTGGCTTCTAGGGTTGTTGTGGGGATTAAATGAGGTGGTGAAGGCAAAGCATTTGGAATAGGGCCTGGCCAAATGGCCAGTACTCAATCAATGTTAGTTTCATTTCACCCCCAGGTCCCCAAGCACACACAAGTTTTGCTCCATGGGTTCATCTGCGGAGACTGCCTTTCCGCTGTCTCTCCACCAGGGGTGCTGCAACCCATTCCACAGCCCAGGGAGACCTGCTCCACCTGGGAGGCCTGCCCCAGGCCCCTCAAGTCCACTTTAATCAGAACTTTCTTGCTCACAGAGCTTCTCACACTAGGATCCCTCTTGCCACCTCCCCCAGGGCGAATCCAACACCAAGTTATTTACCCCCCATACAGCTCTCACATCTCTCCCCTGGTCCACATCCCCAATGCCACCTCCCTTACACCAGCCACCCTTGTGCCCACCCTGCCCCTTCAGTGGTCTTCCCCGAATGGACAGCTACCCTCACTGCCCTTCCCTCAAACCCTTCAGTGGCTCCCAAGCATGGTCCACCAGACCCTGTGGGCTCTGCTCTGTCCCCAGCCACATAATATAGCCCATGTCTTCTGCCCACTGGGTTCCAGCCACACTGGCCTCAGGAACACTCTTCCCCCTCCCACCTTGGGCCTTTTGCACATACTGTTTCTTCCACCTGGACCCTCTTTCTGTACCCCTTCACCTCCTATTAAACTCCTTCAGATCCTCAGAAGCATCTCTGACCCTCCCACCACCACTAAATCAAGATCCCCCACCATATGCCTTCAGAGCACTCTGCTTCCTCCTCTTAACCCTTATCACAGTTTGTAATTATATATTTGGGTGGCTATTTGATGAATATCTGCCTCCCTCACTTCCTTTGAGAGCTTCCTGAGAGCGGAGGCTGCCTTGTTCCATTGCGTCCTCAGTAGCCTGGCATATACCAGTGGAACGGCCGAATGGAGTTCGTCTGTCTCCTCGTGTCCCCTCTGCCCTCTTGTCAGGTTTCCAAGGGAAGGGCCATAATCCAGGTCCGTATTTCCAGACAGAACCCCTATCCCACCTTGGCTTGGAACACGATAGGGGATCAGTAAATGTCCCATGGATGAACGGTGACATCTTTTTCTGGCCTTCCTAAGGTTGATATTTTAACTATGCTTAAAGAAACTATGGTGTGTTGTGATCAAATATTAACAATAATAATATCTACAGTGGGCATTGAATTGGCTGTCACTGCTCACTTAGTCCCCAGGAGAGAATGTTCTTTGACCATGAACATCTCTGCAGGCCTTTGCAATTCAGTTTCCCAGCCCTGATCAACCCTGTGGGATCAGCAGGACAGTGTCACTATTTTCACACTTTTACACAAGAAAACAATGGAGGTTTAGGGAGATGAAATGGCCTGCCCAGACGAGGCTGAGCTGGGGTCCGAATTCAGGCCCTCTGTGTCCATGCCCTGTGACTCTCCACTCCACGCCTCCCAAGCCTGGCTTTAATCTCCACGTGGGCAGATTCCACATGCCACGGCCCCTCTATACCTGGGTCCTAGTGCAGGGCCTGGGCAGCAGGGGGAAGGTGTGCAATGGCTGTTGAATGAATGCATGAGCGAATGAATTCCTCCTTAGGTGCACAGGCCGGATCTCAGGACACCCTTCCCCACTTCCAGGAGCCACTCAGAGATGCTTTCTGTCATCGGGGCTCCATATCAGAGCCCAGAGGTGGGGAAGAAAAAGGGCCCAGGTAAGAGGAAGAAGAGTCATGTACAGAAGCAGCTCCTGAGCACAGCACTTTACAATCTGCAGAGCCCTCACACTCACTGCCTCTTGCTGAGATCTCAAGGGAGCTCTGCAAGCAGCATAGCAGAGCCAATGAACAAACAAAACAAACAAGAAAGAAAAGCTCTCTTTCCTCTTTGCAAAGCCCACGCGTGTTCTTTGTAAACATTTCAGAACTGTGCTGCCCGATGCAACAGACACCTACTACACGTGGTCACTTAGATTTAAATTAATTACAATCAAATACAATTTAAAATTCTATTCTTCAGTCTCACTAGCCACATTTCAAGTGGTCAGTAGCTACATGTGGCTAGTGGCTACCATACTGGACAGTGCACATATAAAACATTTCCATCACCGCAGAAAGTTCTATTGGACAAAACTGACGTATGACATACAAATAAGCAAAAGGAAGGGGGAAAAAACAACCTGTAATTCCATTTCCCAAAGAAAACTACTGCTAACATTTTGGAGTGGGTATTTCCAGTTTTCTCTATGGGTGGGCATTATATATATATTGTTTTTTTTGAAAACGAGTTAATACTGTACAGACTATTTTACGTTCTGTTTTTTTGCTTATCAAAGTACTATAAATATCTTTTCTATTACACCTTTTTAAACAGTAGCACAGTATTTATATGACTCCCACGATTTATTTACCCAGTTCTCTATTTGCAAGTAGTGGTATTGTCTTCCGTTTTCTTTTTACACTATCAGGGCAGCTACTATTATTTTTTTAATAAAAAAATTTTTTTGTATGACAAGAGCTATTATTGATTGATTGATCGGCTGCACCGAGCGGCTTGCAGGATCTTAGCTCCCCGACCTGGGATTGAACTCAGGCCACGTCAGTGAAAGCGCTGAGTCCTAACCACTGGACCACCAGGGAACTCCCAAACTATCTTTTATTTTGAAATCACTTTATTATTTTTGTAAAAGTAGTAGATGCTCATTATAGAAAATTCAATGAAATACATAAACTACAAAGAAGAAAAAAAAATCTCCCCAAATCATTCTACTCCAAAATAACCACATTTTCTTTCAACTTTTTCTTGTAAGATTTTTTCAAACATGCAGAAAGTTTGAAAAAGTAACACAATAAACACCCACACACCCACCACCTCAATTCGATAACTGAAACCGTCCCATTTAAACATGTGGGAGCTGTCTTTCTAAACATCCTCCTGGGACTAAAGACATACAAACATGTGTATATAAGAATAACATACATGTTGTTTTGCAATTTGTTTTTAAAAATTTTTTACTTTTAATAATATATTGCAAATATGGTCTCAAGTTTCACGAAATATTCCTCCACAACCTCATGTTTATGGCCGCTTAGTATCCATTGTATGGGTCTATCATACTTTTCATAACCAACCCCTATGGTTTGGACATTGGTGTTTCCAACTTTTCACTATAATGGAAAAAAAAAGTTCAGTGAACTTGCCTGTATCTTTCTGTCTTTGGGTGATAATCTTCTGAGGGTAAATTCCTAGACTGGAGATTCAGGAGCAAAAGGACCTGCCTTCCTCAAGGTCCTGCCGATTTACATTTCCACCTGTGATGTTACCCACAGCCTCACCAATATTTTTACTCTTAGGGCAATTGTGTGTTTACATTATGTCATTTTCGTCTCTGCCTCTCTCTCCAGAGATGGTCTTATTTTGAGCTCTCCTTTTTGTCTTGTTTGTTTGTTTTTTGTGGGTTTTTTTTTTTTTTTCCCCACTCCACACCTTGCGGGATGTTTTACTTCCCCAACCAGGGATGGAACCTGGACCCACAGCAATGAAAGCACCAAGTCTTAACCACTGGACCACCAGGGAATTCCTGGACTGCTCCTTTTTGAATTTCAGACCCTGGCACGATAGTCAGCACGTGACAGATGTTCAACAAATTCATGTTGAATATATGGTTTCTGTATCTCACTGAAGGAACCCAGGGAGGGCCATGACACAGAGAACACGGTGGAAATTCATCTTACTGGAAGTCGGGTTTTTTAAGTTGGCACATAAATAAAATACCCCACCAAATGTTTGTTGAATGAGCAAATGCTTGAAAATCCTTTAGGAAGATGCCCAGTGGATACTAAAAAGTAGCTTCTGAGTTATTCACACGCTTTCATTCATTTAACATATATTTATTCAGCAGCCACTAGGAGCCAGGCACTGTTCTGGATAATACAGCAGAGGATGAAACAAAGTCTTTGCTTTTGTGGAGCTGACATTCTAGGGGTCAGACATACAATAAACAAATAAACAAGAAAATGCTTAGTATGTCCGTTCAATAATGACGAGTGATATGAAGAAACGTCAAGCAGGAGAGGGGGCTTGAAAGTGGCAGAGGTGAGGGGGAGGACAGGGGGCTATTTTATGTAAGGTGGCCAGGGAAGGCCTCTTTATTGATGAGCAGAAGTGAGCCCTGTGGATGGCTAAATGGGCCAGAGGGAAGGGAACAGCAAATGCAAAGGCCCTGAGGTGCAGTTGTGCTTGGCTGCTCAAAGAACAGCAGGGATGCCAGGGTAGCTGAAGTGAGGGAGCAGAAAACCAGAGGAGGCAAGGTGAAGAGGTGTGCACAGCTCAGGTAGGACCTTCTAGGTCTTGGTAAGGTGTTAAGATTTTCTTCAAGTGAGAAGGGTGCCACTGGAGTGAAAGGATTTGATTCATGTTTTAAAAGATGATGCTGGCTATGATATGGAAAATGGAACATGGGGTGAGGGGCAAGGAAGGAAGCAGAGCCCCACTGGGAGGCTTTTACATAAAACCAGTCAGGAAAAAACAGTGCCTTGGACGCAGGTAGTAGCTGTGGAGAGGGTCAGATTCTGGACATCTTTTCTTTCTTTTTTCCTTTGGCCACGCCACGTGGCTTTCAGCATCTTAGTTCCCCGACCAAGGATTAAACCTGGGCCCTGGCAGTGAAAGCACCGAATCCTAATCACTGGACCACCAGGGAATTCCCTCTGGACATCTTTTGAAGGTAGGGCCGGGGTATTTGTGCTGAGTCAGATGTAGGTATGAGAGAGAAGAGTTAAGGATGACACTCATTGTGGCCTGAGCAATGGGAAGGATGGAGTTGCTACTTGCTGAGACGAGAAGACCAACAGAGGATCAGGTCTGAGGGTAAAAATGAAGAGTTCCGTTGTGGACATATGAAGTTTGGGTTTCTTGCTGAATATCTGCGTAGAGATGTATGATTCTGGAGTTGAGTGGGAAGGTCTGGGCTGGAGAAACAAATCTATAGTCATCAGTATTTAAGAATGTATTTAAAGTCTCAGGAAGGATGAGGGCACCTGGAGAGTGAGCCAGAGGAGAGGAGAGGTCCAAAGGCTGAGTTCCAGGGAACTCCAGCATGTGGATGTCGGGAAGATGAGGGAGGAGACTGGAAAGGAATCCTCTGAGTTGGGAGGGGAACCAAGAGAGTGGGATCCAGGAAGATCCAGGAAGGATGTGTACAAGCAGGGGGGTTCGATCACCTGGTCAGATGCTGCTGAGGAGGACACTGAAAACTGACCGTTGCATTGGGCAACAGGAGGTCATTGATAACCTTGACAAGAGCAGTTTTCATGGAGTGGTGAGGGTGAAAGCCCAACTAGAGTGAGTTCAAGAGAGAAAAGGAAAAGAGCAATACAGGGTGTCAATCTGGAAAACTCTTGGAGAAGTTTTACCGTAAAGGGAAGCAAAGAAAAGTGTGTGTGTTTGCATGTGCGTAGGTGTGCTTAAGACCGGGAGAATTGCAGCATAGTTGTGTGTTGATGGGAATAACCAGTAGAAGGGGAGGAAACCCGACGCTGCGGGAGAAACGGGAGGAATTGCTGGATGTGTCCCGGAGTCAGCAAGAGGGACAGTGCAGAGCCCAGGTGGAGGGTGTAGTCTTAGAAGTACACTCGAGGCATCCGTGCAACGGGGCAGAGGCAGAGAAAGGACACAGAGGACAGCAGGTGAGCAGAGGGTGAGGTGGGAGTCTGGGGAAGCCTCCTTCTGATTGCTTCTGTTTTTCCAGTGAAACAGGAAACAGGGTCATCCATCAGCTGACGGCGAATATGGCGGGTTCATTCTTCTGTGTTGTTACAGATAGCTGTGGCTTCCGCTGACCACCAGATGAAAAGGTTGGCTTATATTTAGGGCCACACAGTATAAAAACCCTTTGAATGCCAGGATCACCCTGGGCATGGTGAGAGCTCACACTCTGCTGGATGTGGGGCAACTAGGACCAACTGGGGGACCAGGGCAGGTCACACCAGGTCATGTCCCCACGAAGGTGTGAGTGCTCATGGGATGGGATGGGAGTGTGACTCCGCAGCCGCGATTCCTGCACATTGCACTCTCTCTTCTCTCCTTCTACGTGCGTGTTTAAATGTAAGTTAAAGGCACTGTGGTGAGGACTCTGGCATAATGGCACAGCTGGAATCTCAGGCCTCCTGACTCCAGGCCAGTTTTCTCTCTGCCAAGCTGCCCCATCTCTCATCACATCAGTAGGGAACAGCAAAATTGCAGGGAGGAGAGTAACCAGGCTGAAAGGAGGAAGAGAGGGTCTAAATCAGGGAATCCTGGGACATCAGGGCAGGGTGGGTCCCCGCAGACCATCTGGTCCAGCACCCTTATTTTACAGCACCTTGATTTTATCTTATTTCTCAGCTCAGGCTGGAGAGATTCAGTGACTCACCCCAGATCATGCGGCAGGATCCCCACCACCCCCATCACTCCTCTCATCACCATCATCGCCATCAGCACCGTTATCATCTTCATGGCAGCCAGCCTGCATCGATCAATCCCTGGGGCCAAGCGGCATCTCACTTCATCCTCACAGCCTCTCTGAGGTGACCACTCTCACCATTTCCATTTCACAGGTGGGGAAACATCACAGATGTAAGGAGCAAGCTGGGAGACCTTCCTCTCAACCACTCTAAAAATCTTGACCGGAGATCCCACATGGGGCCCAATAACCCTCAGATACAAGGCAGAAGGGGGCTCCCCTTGAAACCTGAAAGCGGTAAATTTAAGACCAATAAAGGGAAGTTTTGCTTTGCACAGAGGGGGTAGGGGCTAAAAATACTAGTGGCTACAAGAAGTATTTAGATGAATTCATAGATAGTTGATCTTCACGCAGCAGTCAGAGTCATCTTTTCAAAACGTAAACAACACTTTACTGTCCAAAACCTCCCACTGCACTTGTAGTAAAATTCAGACTCTTCTTGCTGGTGGCTTCCCCACCCTCCTCTCCTGCCCACCTCCTTGCTCGCTTGACTCCAGCCATGCTGCTCTCCTGTCTTTAGGACATGCGCTGCTCTTCCTGTCTTGGAGACTTTGCATGTACCCTTCCCTCTGCTGGGCTGCTCTCCTCTCTGCTCTTTGCCTGGGTGGCTCTTTCTCACCCTCCACACCTCAGCCTAAATATCATCTCTTTCAGGGGGCTTTCCCTGCATGAACACACAGCTGAGTCAGTGCCTGGTCACTCTGTCTTGTCACCCGTGCTTTTGTTCCTTGCCCTTATTATAAGCCATAATAATTAATTGATTAGCTTGTTTTGTGTCTGTCTCCTTCTGCTGGACAGTGAGCTCCATGAGGTCAGAGTGTCCCTGAATGTCTTTTCATCCCCGTGCTCCCAGAACAATTACCCTGCCAGCTTAGTGCCTAGCATGTGCTAGTTATTCATTCAGCACTGACTGTGCTGGATATAGTCCTAAACCCTTTTGTATGAATTTACCCATTCAGTCCCCACACATCAACCCTGTAAAAGAGGTACTGTTAGTATCATCCTTATTTTATAGTTAAGGAAACTAAGGTACAGATTGGTTAGAAATTTACCCAAGGTTATAGCTAGTGAGTGGTAGAGAAGAGATTACAATTCAGGCAGGTGGGCTCCAGAGTCTGTACTCTTAACCACGACTCTCTCCTCCTTCTCCAATATTTATTGAGAAGGTCATCAGTAGACAGTTGAAGAGTGAATGAATGAATGAATGAATGAGAGGCAAAGGGATTGGTACAAAGGGTCCTGGAATCAGATGGGTGGAATTGGGACCCAGCTCTGTCTTCTCTGAACTTGGGTCTCAGATTCTAACTCTATTAAGGAAAAAAACCAGGGGCTACCCTGGTGGCGCAGTGGTTAAGAATCTGCCTGCCAATTCAGGGGACACGGGTTTGAGCCCTGTTCTGGGAAGATCCCACATGCCGCAGAGCAACTAAACCCATGCACCACAACTACTGAGCCCACGTGCCACAACTACTGAAGCCCGTGCGCCTAGAGCCTGTGCTCCACAACAAGAGAAGCCACCACAATGAGAAGTCTGAGCACCACAACAAAGAGTAGCCCCTGCTCACCGCAACTAGATAAAGCCCGTGTGCAACAACGAAGATCCAATGCAGCCAAAAATAAATAAATAAATTTTAAAAAAGGAACAAAACCAAGAAACCTCCCTGAGAATGCCTCAAAGCAATAAGAAAATAAACCTAAACAACCTAATAGAAAAGTGGGCAAAAGGCTTGAACATGCAGTTCACTGAAAAAGAAACCAGGATGGAAAATAAACAAATGGAAAGACGCTACACCTCATTAGGGAAATGCAAATGGTGACTGACATATTGGGCACCGTGAAGATGTCTGGTGTTGGTTGGTGTTGGCGAGGACCTGTTAGTAAGTGTTGGTGAAGATGTGGAGCAACTGGAACTCTCATCCGCTGTGGCAGCGGGAGGGGAGAGTGTTCATGGGTATGAGCACTTTGGAAAACAACTTGGCACCACTTGTAAAGTTAAACATGGACGTACCTGGATGACCCACAAATTCAATCTCAGATATGTAGCTCAGAGAAACTCCCACATGTGTGCACCAAGAGACAGGTATAAGAATGATCACGGCAGCCCTAGTAGTTATAGCAAAATACTAGGAACAACCTACATGGTCATTGACCATGTAGGTCAGCTTGGAGAAGGTAACTAGGAGTGAGTGACGGCGTCTATCTAGAAAGGTAATGGAGGGTGTGCAGCGGGCTGCGTTGCCCACATTCCCAGTGGCAGGAGGAGGAGGAAAATAGGACTGTGAGGTCTCCTTGAAGCTGAGGGAGGTTCTCACCTTGAAGGAGGAGGAGTGGCCTGCCCCAGAGTCACAGATAGACTGAGAAGAGGCCACCAGATCTGGCCATAATGAGTTGTCAATGCTCTGGGCAGGATCATTTTGTCGCATTGTGGGGACTGAACTTGGAGAAGCTTTTCTCAATGTTCCCAGAGTGAATTATGACCCCTTTAATGCTCCCCCTACAGCTCCTGTCCACCCTGCTCACCCCTTAGGTCTTACTCATCATATTTGTTCAGTGTCTATTCCTGGTTGGTTGTAAACTCAGGAGCAACCCAGGAATTGTGCTAAACATGATATTTCATTTGAGCCTCGTTTCAGTTTCAAGAAATCTGTATTATTTTCATCCCCACTTAGCAAACTGAGGCTCATCTGAAGGCCCTGAAAGTGGGGTGGACTTATTTGGCTAAGATCGAGGCCAGGTTCCATCCCTAACTTATGGGTGACAGACAGGAAAATAAACTCATAGCATCTGAACCTCCAATACCTGAACTCGGTGGTTCTCAAACTTTAACCTGCATGCAAAACACCAGACTGGTGTGAATTCGCAGATTCTTAGGCCCCAGACTGCAGAGATTCTGATTCAGCAGATGCGAAGCAGTGTCCGGGGACCTAGTTTATTAACCAGCACCCCAGGTGATTCCCATGCAGGTGATGGAGGGCCACCCTTGAGGAAACATTAACCCAATGGTGTGCTGCGCACACGGTCCAATTTCAGGCAGCAGAGTGGTCCTGGACCCCGAAGCTACTGGTTTCTGGCAATCGGTTAGGGCTCTGGGCTGCAGCTGGGAGCAGGCTGGGGCTGGGGGAGGCAGTGGGTGGTAATAAAGAAACAACAGGAAGCTCAGCTTTTATTAGCCCTGGGTAGTCGCAGCTGCAGGTGAGTAATCTGATTTCTGCGGCGTCCTGTTTTCTCTGCTGCCTGGCGGTTCCTCGACACCCACTCACCTGCCACCAGCCACGGGAGAAAGGGCGGGTAGGAGGGAGGATGGGCGTGGGACTCCGCCTGCTTGCGTCCCTCGCCCGCGCCCACACGGGCACACCCGCTGCGCCGTGCCCACCGGCCACGCACCTGGCGCGCGTGCTGCGGGGCAGGGCAGGGGGAACACCCACTCGCGGCCCTGCCGCGCCCCCAACCCCGGTTGCCCCCCCCCGACTCCGGGCGCGCTCCCCCGTCAGAAGGCCTGGTGCCATCTCCCAGCTCCGCCGCTGACTTCTGAGCCTCAGTTGCCGCCTCTGTAAAATGGGAGAATACCCACCTCCCAGTGTCAGGCTGGTGAGATGGGGAAGCGACGTGAACGTTATAAACTCTAAAGCTCGGTACGATGCCGAGGCGTCAGGAAGAACCTAACAGAGGCAAATCGAACTGCTCTGGGCCTCAGTGCCCTCATTTGTGAAATAGGAATGATTAACCCTTCTTCATGAGCAGATAATGCTCACGAAGTGCCTAGACCACGGTACACAGTGAGGGCAGCAGCTATCGTTGTGGTTATCATCACTTACTGCCCAGTCCAGAGGCAGGCATTCCCTCCTCTCACTCAGGTACTCTGGGCTTCCTTGGTTCTCAGCTCCTACCTGGGAAATGGGGAGGATGGGGGAGGCTCGGATGGGAAAAGTCTGAGGATCTGAGAGACTCAGGCACTTGCCCAGTCCTGGGGATTGGTTCCATCCCAAACTCTCTGAATCAAATTTTCCATCTGTAAAATGGGGTTGATAACGTCCTCCCTGACAGTCCACTGGGATGTGAAGATCAAATGAGAAAATAAACCTGGAAACACTTGTAAATTGTGAAGTGCTGTCCACATGCAAAAAAAATTTTTATTATTTTGTCCTACAGGGTCAAGGATTGGTCAAGAACCAAACTAGATTTAGCCAGTGAGTTACCGAGGGTCCCCTTGAGAAAGGCCACTGGACTTTACCTTCGCTCATGGAGCCCACCTTGTCATGCCACACTGGCACAAAAGTGGGGAGGGAGATCCTACCATCAGGGGGTTCAGGGTCCAGTTACTCAGAGGTAAAAGTGTTGTGGAAGCACAGAGGAGGGAGGAACGGGTGAGGCAGGGAAGGAGTGACAAGGAGGAGGACTTCCCGGAGGAGTCAGCCATGAGAGGACTCTTTGAGGGATGGTTGTAGTTCCCATGAGGAGAAGGGGAGGTGTATTCCAGGCAGAGACAAATTCCAGCAGAGAAATCCAGGGATGAGAAAGTGTGTCGTGTGTTCAGGGAAAGGGCATGAAATGTGGCTGAAGTGCAGGGCGGGAAGGAGGGAGGAGTTCAGATGAAGGCAAACTGGGCGGGGCTTCCAGTGCCTCCCTAGGGAGCTCAGACTCCATCCTGAGGTTGATGGGGACGCATGCAGGCTTCGAAGCAGGGGAAACATGTGGTCAGGTGTGGGTTCTAGAAAGATCACTGTGGTAGGTGCAGAGAATGGGTAAAGGCAAGAAGAGGGAATAGATGACAGACTGAAGCTGTTGCTTTGAGTTGAAGGTGGCCCGAACCAAGGCAATGGCAAGGGACAGATGGGCGAGAACTTTCTGAAACAGAACAGCAGTACTTACAGTAAAACGATTTGAGGGAGAGAAGGTAAAGGTGACTGAATTTTCTGTCTCTGGAGCTTGAGGTGGAAGGGGACAAATTAATTGTGACGGGGAACCCAGGAAGGGAGCAGGGTGAGGTCACCTTTGAGGTACGGGTCAGACATCCATTTCTTCAAGGGCTGTCTGTGCTAAACCCCCAAATGTGGGAGTAGATAAGACCCAACATCTTCCAGGGAGAGGCTAGAGAGAAGAGAATATTAGGAATCTTTTCATTATAAGTAACAGAACTCAATTCAAACTAGGTTTAAAAAATTGTTTTTAAGGAGAAAGAGAGAGATTAAGAATCTAGTGCCTCTGTTTTCTTGGAGTTTCAAGGGAGTGTCAACTTCAGGCATTGCTGGATCCAGGATTCCTGATAATGTCATTGGATTATCTCCCCACCACCTCCATCTATCGATTCTGTGTGTTTCTGCCTTTCTTTAAGAATGGGCTTTCTTCTCTTTCTCTCCCATGGCAGATGGGCCCTCTCCAGTCCCAGGAAAGATACTCACATGTTCACATTCCATCAGCTCACACTGCAGAAGGAGAAAGCCTATGGTCCCCACTAGCTGCATCGACAGTCCTGGGGGGGCCTTAACCGGCCAGCCTGCATCACACGTCCAAGCCCAACCCAACCACTGTATCAAGGAGAATGGGGCCCAGTGATTGGTCTACTTGCCTTTCCCAGTGGGTAGGAACCTGTTTGGACACCCCACCAGCCCGCAGGTTTGAGGCCAGAACACTGGGGAACACCAACATTTCCAGGTTGAACATAACTTGGGAAGGAAACTGAGGAGTCTGAGAGAGGTTCTGGGAGAAGCAAGGTCTTCAAGGGAGGAGAGAAGTTCTACAAGGAAGCAATGGGCAAAGGCTAATTCTGGAAGGGGTGACAGGCTCCCACGGTTCTGGGCTCCAACAATCCACCCTCCCCCGGAGTGGAAATAGGCTGTGGGCCCTGATGGACCAGTACAGATTCTACCACCACCCCCAGCAGAGCCCATTTCCCTACCTGTGAAATGAGGAAACTAACAGAACACCCACCCCATAGGATGAGTGAGAGGTACAGGCAAGATGGCACTGAGAAGTGCTTACCCCAATGCCTGGCACATGCTAAATGCTCAATAATTGGCAGTTACTTATTGGGCTGGTGGAAGAAATAGTAGTGACAGTGGTCATAGTATCCAGAAGCCTGCTACCCTGATAGGGTAGAAAGTTTAGCTCATACATTCAGCACCACTGAGGCCTCATTCATTTACCCATTCAACAGTCCTTAACGGAGCACCTGCGGTATACCAGCCGCCTGCCAGACACAGCAGATGTCAAGGAGGCTAGAACACAGGCATCTGAGGCAGCATGGGATATGATGTGATGGCGAGTAGCTTACCATACGGGGTGATAAGTGCCACAGGGACCGGGCTGTGAGAGCCAGAGAAACGCGGTCCATATGGAGGCACTGGGGCAGCCCCACAGGAAGGCAACATTTGAGGTGGGTCCAAAAGAAAACTGATGAGGACAAAAAGAGCTGACATTCTGTGCACGTCCCAACGGGTCAGATGCTGGGTGTGCTGAGCATTTCCACATATGAGGTGAGGACCGCTGTCCCCATTTCATGGATGAGGCAGTAGGGGCCCAGAAGGGTTAGGTGGCTTTTGCTCAAAGTCACAACGTTTATAAGTGGGGGCACCAGGGATGGTCTGACCCCACCGGATGAGTTTACCAGGTGGAGAAGAGAGGAGGGGCAGGATGCCGGGCAGAGAGAGAAAAAAAACATGACCCAGTCTCTGGGATGGGGAGAGGAAGCCAGGGTTCCCACACTGGGCAAGCCCTCACCTGAGGGAGGGTGAGGCAGGGAGAGTATGACACGGAAAGATGGGGGCCATGACCTCCAGCAAGCTCTGTGCCTCCTGGAACCTCAGTCTCCTTATCTGTACAATGGGGATGAGCAAGTCTATTATCTCCATCCCCATTTTACAGATGAGGAAACAGATCAAAGCTTTGTGGCTGCGGAGCTCACGGGCCAGGGCCACAGCGCTGCGGCATTGCTGCTACCAGTGCAGATGAGATGTGAAAGTTCGCTGCAAGCCCTCCTCTCTGTCTCAAGGGTGGTAGCCACAAACAGCACCCCGAGAGAAGCAGGCGCCTCCATGGGAGCAGCCCTCAGGGCAACCCAGAAAACAGTCCTGTGCTCCTACTCAGAAATTCAGTCTCTTAAAGACCTTAGAGAAAATGTCATTCATGCACTGGGGAGAAGGCATGCAACCTGCAGATGCAGAAACTGAGCCCAGAAAGAGGGGAGCATCTTGTGCAAGGTCACACAACGAGCTGTGCTAGAGATCCATCCAGAGTGCAGCTCACCTGACACCTGGTTCTGTGCTCTTTCTCCATTCCACACTCCACTCCTTACAAATGGCCTCTCACCTTGCCTCCGCGATAGCAATCTCTACTGGTCCTGAACAGTTAATATGGACCAGGCACTTCACCTTTCTTTATCTCTTGTCCTCCAAGCCACCCTGTGGAGTGTTATCCAGGGCAGCCATAAGGTCTAGAAACAGAGGCAAATATACATACACAATATATGGTTCATTGATTGTATATTAGAAAACATGTCAAATAATGATCAATGCATCGGGACTTCCCTAGTGGTGCAGTGGTTAAGAATCCACCTGCCAGTGCAGGTGTCACGGGTTTGATTCCTAGTCCGGGAAGATCCCGCATGCTGCAGAGCAACTAAGCCCGTGCGCCACAACTATGGAGCCTGAGCTCTAGAGCCTGCAAGCCACAACTACTGAGCCCCCGCCCCACAACTACTGAAGCCCGTGTGCCTAGAGCCCATGCTCTGCAACAAGGGAAGCCACCGCAATGAGAAGCCCACACACCGCAACAAAGAGTAGCCCCCCACCTGTCGCAACTAGGGAAAGCCCGCGTGCAGCAACGAAGACCCAACACAGCCAGAAATAAAAAAAATAATAAATTAAAAAACATAATCAATGCATCTAGACTTTATAGCCACCCTATAAATTATGCAATCCTGGCTTACAGTTAAGAAAACTGGGGTTCAGAGATGTGAGAAGTCTGCCTCAGGGACTCACAGCTAGGAAGTGACAGCATGGGGATTAGTATCCAAGCATCTCTGACTCCAAAGCCGGAGTCCCCACCCCAAGCTGCTGTTGGATAAGAGATGGAGGGACCTGCAAAGGGAGGTGAGGACTGATGACAGAAGGCTCTGATCCCCAGCGATGAGGGAGGTAACAGTTATTGTAGTGGCTAAACATTAAGCCCCCGCAGGCAGGCTGCTTGGGTTTGGATCCTGCTCTGCCCTCAGGCAAGTCACTGGTCCTCTCTGAGCCTAATTTCCTCATCTGTATAATGGGCATGGTAATAATGTGCTCACCTCATTCGTTCATTGGGAGGGTTAGATTAGAAGAGTGTGTGGCACATGGCAAGCACAGCGGAAGTGTTGCCTCTTATTTGCTGGCATCTTGTATGGCATTTTGCAGTGACTGCCTTGTCTACCAGCAGTACTGCTTTTATAACAATTGTGGGTTCTGGAGCTGGCCGCCTGGGCTCTGCCACTTGCTAGCAGGTGGTCTAGAGCTTAGAGGGACATTTAAGGTGGGGCTCATGAAGTTTAAGCCTCAGGTCTCTCACTTGCATGGCCTTATACCTCATTTTATATTCATAATTTTATATTCTTTTCCTTAAAGGGACCCCACAACATTGTGTAAGCTCTACTGACATCCTGCGAAATGTAGATCTGCCCCTGTGTGTGCAATGCATTTGGTCTCTCCGTGTACCTCAGTTTTCTCATGTCTTTAGTGAAGAAAGTGTTATTGTGCTGATTAAATGAATGAATATGTGTAGAATGCTTTAAAAGCGCCTGGCACGTAGGAAATGCCCAATAACTATTGAGCTCTTAGGTGAATCTCCAGCTAGTGCATGTGCTAAGTGCTAGTAAATGCGCTGAATGTTTAATCCTGGCCATGTTATTTAATGATGTTTAATCTTCACAACAACCCCTCCCATTTTACAGGTGAGAAAACAGAGGCTCAGAGAAATGAGGTCACAGAGCTTGGAAGCTAAAGGGGTCTGACTCGAGAGCCTTGCCTGGAACTGCTGCCCCACCACCTTCCTGTTTAGGATGGGCCCCAGCCCCCTGGCAGCTGAACCTGGAGGACCCAGGTCCCACCTCAGGCAGGCACCGTCTGCCAGGCTCTGATCACCCGAAGGAGGGTAACACGCTCCCCCAAGTCCAGCTGGGTCCGGGCCCTGCCACACCTAGTACCATCGTCCTGCCTGCCCCCTAGAGCTTCCTCTTGAGCCCCCGACACCAGAGGCACTGGCCCAGGTGGGGCCGAGGCCAACGGGTGACAATGACCGATTTAGAAAGTAAAGTTGCTTCTCAAACAAATAAGAAAGAAGAGGAAAGAAAGAAATGGCCTGCCCGCTTCCTGCCCCACTCTCTCCCAGCACCTGGGGCCCAGCTGCAGGGTTTTCACTGCTTGTTTTTTCATCCTGCCTCTCTAGGAGCCTCTTCTTAAAGCCCCAGGTTCCCTGCCCATGGGTGGCGGGATGATGGTGGAGCCAATGGAAATAAGCACTCTCCATGATTGTCCTATTGTTACTGTCTCGAGTATTGTTTTGGACAATGTCAATAATCATAACAATTTGGGTTTCCTGCAGTTGGGAGAAGGGGGGATTACCAGCTTGCACTTGGGAGCGGCCATCCTGGCTCTGAGACTTCTGAGGGGTCAGGTCATTCCTTCTCTCTGGGCCTCAGTTTCCTTGTCTGTAAAGTGGGGATGGGGTTGTGGTGAGGGCTGGATGAGGCAAGCATGAGCACGGAAAGCACAGGCACGCCCCGGTGGGGTGGCAGCTACTCAGTCAGTTACTATGAAAGCCAGGATCACGCAGGAACACAATTTTAAGAGCTTCTGCAGGTGAGGTTGGAAAGCTCAGTGGACTGGGAGGTAAAATAATCCTAAAGCCCTTGGTATGTTCTAGCCAATGTTTTGTGTTTGTTTTATTTTATTTTATTTATTTATTTATTTATTTTTGGCTGCGTTAGGTCTTCGTTGCTGCGCGCGGGCTTCCTCTAGTTGTGGCTCCACCAGGGAAGCCCCTAGCCGATGTTTTAAGTGCTTTTACATAGAATAACTCATTTCATCCTTAGCACAACCAAATGAAGTAGATACTATGTCATCCCTATTTTACAGATGAGGAAACTTAGATCCAGAAAAATGACTTGCTTGAGGTCAACACATCTGGTAGGTGCAGAGCCAGGATGAGCTCAGCCTGTCTGGATCCAGAATCAGTGCTCTGAGCTGCATACACTGCCTTGAGGGCAGGTCTGGCTCTGTAGGGTCTGATTTGCTGTGTGACCGTGGACGAGTCCTTTGCCTTCTCAGCCTCAGTTCTTGATCTGCAAAGTGAGCAGCCTGTAATACCTGCCTACAGGTATCAGACCATCCTAAGGGAGTGTTGTGGCCAGATTTAGTGACAATGTAGAGAAAGACAATGAATGAATATACCAGGGGCTCAGGAAGCCATGGCTGTCGCTGCCATAATTATTATTAGTTTCAGAGTCACAGGCAAGAGCCAGCCTGGAGGATGCTGAGGACCCTGCCCAGCTCTGAAAATCTAAGTCCTGTGGTTGCAGCTGGGGAGCGACTCTAGGAGGCACCTGGTGAGAGGTGGCTACACCCGTTGGGTCTAGTGGGGCTAAAAAAATCCCTGAGGCTGCCACCGTGCAATCTGCCCGTCACCTGCCCCAGTTAATGGCAAACTCTTCCACCCTGCTTCCCTGCCCCACCCCTACCTCCCACGAGCTGTGTGGCTCTGGAGAAATCACTAGACCTCTCTGAGACAGGAAAAGGACATGACCTACATGAGAGATAATGTAGACAAAGTGCTTAGCATAGAGCCTGACATGGAGTCATGAAGAGGCAACGAGAACCAAAATTTTGAGGCCGACCTATGTTCCAGTCCTGGCCATTTCCTGCTGTGTGACCTTGGGCAAGTTTCTTAGACTCTCTGAGCCTGGAAAAGGATTAGCACAGCACCCAACACACAGTAGTTGCTTAACTAACGACTATGGTTGGCTGTGACCATTTCTTGTACTTTCTAAGGATGTCCAGAGGCCCTCAAAGATTCTGGGGGCCTAATGTTCTCTCTAGTGCTGGATTTCTCTGTTTGTCCCTCCGGAACTGTCATCTGCCCATCTCCATCTGTTCTGTGCCTGGTAGGTGACCTTTGTGGGTGATATCAATGGCCTCCTTTGCCCTATGGCTTCTGCTTGGGTGGGGCAGGAGGGCAGAGGCAGGCGGACAGTGAGGAGAGCTTATTTATTCCCCCAGCCCCTTCCTGCAGGGTTGCCACAGGCTGTCTGTGTCCCTCACCCAAAGGCTACAGCTCCTGTCAGTGGCCCCGTGCATACATCTCTGGCCCTGGGTCCAGGTAACCTCTCCCTCCCCACCCTTCAGGCCACGAGTGGTAACGGCTCCACCTTGTTGCCAGCCCCGGGATACTGCGCCATCCCTTCTGGTTTCCCTAGATCCTGCCCACATCTTTGTTAATAGACCCTTGATTGAACTCTCTTCAAATTACTCAATTTGAGTGCACCATCTGTTTCCTGCCAGGGCCCTGATCATGTGTGACTTGTACCCTGAGGTATTCATCTAGGACTCCAGGTATGGTAGAATAATAAAAATTCACATGGCTTTCACATACTGGTATTTATCCACTCAATTCTTTTTTGTTGAGTATCTGCTGTGTCCCAGGCTCTGTGCAGGGAGCCAGGGGCAAAGATGACCAAGATAGAGTCCCTGATCTCAAGGAGCCCATGGGCTAGTCAGGGAGACACATACCTTAACAGACAACCACAATATTTGCTAAAAGCCATAATAGAGGCATGGACGAACCCTGCGGCAAGGCAGAAGGGAAACTGTCGTGCTCCGAGAGGCTGGGAAGACTGCACAGCGGAAGTACTTTTGAGCAGCATCTTTTTAAAAAATTTAATAACATTTTATTTAACCCAACATTTCAAAATATCAACATATAATCTTATCAATTAAAATTGATAGAAAAATTCTAGAGCTTTTTACATCTTTTTCTAAGTCTTCCAAATCCAATGTGTGTTTTACGTTTATGGTGCATCTCAGTTCAGCCTGGCCACAGTTCAGGGCTCAGTAGCCCCGTGTGGCTAGTTTGGAGCAGCATGTCATTCAATCCTCACAACAGCTCTGGGAGCTAAGTGGTGCTGTTTCTCCCACTTTGCAAGCAAGGAAGCAGAGACTCAGAGGAGTATCTTGCCCAGGGTCACAGTTACTCCCTGGTGGGGCAGGATTTGAACCTGCATCTGTGTATCTCCAAAGCCTGTGTCTTCCTGTTGCCTGTTCTGTCTCTGGACCAACCTCTTCTCCCCAGAGTGAAGCAGCTGACGAGGGCTGAAGTCAAAACTTTAACTGAAGTCCTCTGACCCCAAACCCTGCAATGTTTCTACCTCAGCTGATTCCAGGGGACAGATTAGGGGGAAGTAATAACCCTCTAAAATGGGTTCTGATCCCTATTCTTCTAAGTCCTTGAGATGGCATGGGGGTAGGGTGACAGAAGAGAACTGAGGACTTCTGGTAAGTTGTTAAATTCTCTTTCTGGGGGGAGGGGGTTGTTAAGTGGTGGAAGGCAGGGGCTGCAGGGGATGGGGAGGGCCAGGGTGGCAACTAGACTAGGCACACTGGAAAGTAGCTGCAGGTGATCCTGGCATCTTTGGCAACGCCATGGTCAGCACTTCCTTCCGAGCCCAAACACTGGATTATCCAGAAATGCTCACTCCTGGAGCCTAGGGATGTAGGTAGAGTTCACAGTGAATTCTTCACCATCATTTTCACACTGATGCTTGGGACGTTATAATGGGATGATAAAGGTAAGACATTCTGATGGGCAGCTTACCCCAGGCTCTCGTGGGAAGATTCTCAGACCCACATTCATGCCTTGGAGGGGAAACCAGAGCCATGGAAGAATGGCTGGAAGCAAGGGGAGTTCCCTGGCATGTCCAGGGTGTGTGTTTGGTGACTCCAGAGATGTTGTATGATGTTAAGAATAATGATCAGTAGCTGAGTATTCCTAACCTATTTATTATTATTATTTTTTAATAAATTTATTTATTTTATTATTTTTATTTTTGGCTGCATTGGGTCTTCGTTGTTACACGCGAGCTTTCTCTAGACGAGCGGGGGCTACTCTTGGTGGCCATGCGAGGGCTTCTCATTGCGGCGGCTTCTCTTGCTGTGGAGCACGAGCTCTAAGCGTGCGGGCTTCATTAGTTGTGGCCCATGGGCTTAGTTGCTCCACGGCATGTGGGATCTTCCTGCACCAGGGCTCAAACCTGTGTCCCCTGCGTTGGCAGGCGGGTTCTTAACCACTGTGCCACCAGGGAAGCCCCTGACCTATTTATTAGTCATCAATTATCCATCCACCCAGAGAGTCATCCATTCATGGTCCTGTATGCCTATCCACGCATCCACCTCTCAATTCCTTCACCCACCATTCATTCATTCTTCCCCCATCCTGTCACCTACCCGTCTATCACCGTCAACTCTGCACCCAACCCCGTGCTGAATGCTCAACGTGCAACAGTGAGTAAGACTCAGGCCTGGTGAGCAGACGGCACTTAGTCTAAGCAAGGGAGCAAGTGTGGTGATGGAAGGTTCTAGGAGCTCCAAGGAGGAAATGCCCAACCGTGACCAAGAGTCAGGAAGGCTGCCTGAGGAAGGAACACACAAGCTGGTCTTGAAAGAGGAACAGGGGCCTGTAAAGCCAGATGAAGGAAGCCTGGCTGATGAGACGGTCAGTGATGCGGGCTGGCCAGTGACACGAAAGAACCTGCAACAGAAGCTGGTGGGAGGAAATGAAGGAGGACTGGCCTTGAGCCAAGGTTTCATCCCAGGCTCTCACAAGTGGCTTAAAAACGGTAACAACACAGAAGTCCATCCCAACCTTACCTGGCCTGGCCTTCACTTAGCACCGGGTCTGGGATGTCAGACCCAGAAGACCTAGAGAGCAACTAAGTTATTCCCCTTATTGTATCAGAGAAACTGATGTGCCAAAGTCACATAGAGAGGGAGGGGGTCCCCAATCCCAGGTCTCTAACTCCAGTACATTCTGGGGTTCTCTCCATTAGAGTCTAGACCCCAACTCCCCCACACTCAACAAACTCTGGAGTCTAAACCCTTACAGCCCCTCAGTGCCTGGCACGGTGTTGGGCCCAGAGACAGGGAGCTTCCCTATTGCCACTGGACTCCTGCCCTGTCCCCACAAATAATCAGATTGGTAGAGCTCACTCATGCTCTTTCCATGGCTCCATTTAATTCCCACAACAGCCCCTGGGGACTGGAATTGCTCCTCCTTTTTACAGGTGGGGGAAAGGAAGTCTCAGAGAGGGCAAGGGGCTCGCCCAGCGTCACGCAGCTCAAACACAGCAGAGCCAGCAACCCGACTCCCCGTCCTGTACCTGATCCAGGACACCAGGCGATACCTCACGTGGTCTTGAATGTTCTGGCCCCCAGCTGATCCTGTGCCATTGAAGTGAGGGGCTGTGGACAGGTGGATTCAGCATGGACAGAAACCAAACCCAGGTGAGGGGCTGGGATCCTGGAGAGGAAAACTCAGAGATTGTTTTCACCTGTAACCTGCTCTGCCCCACCCAGCAATGGAAAATGTGTGTCAGAGGAAGCTGCCGGCTGGGGACAGGGTAGGTGTGCGTGGGTGACAGCTTGTGGAGGGGCACCTCGGGGGGCAGGATGTGCCGAGGCTGAGGGGCAAGGTCAGGTGTGCAGAGTGGAGTTCGGGTTCTGCCCCCTGCACCCTGCCCACTGCCTTTTTCTCTCTGGTTCTCACTTTCTTTCTCATGCTCTCAGAACTAACGGTAAGACTTTCACTTCCAGAAGGATGGGCAGACTGTCCTATGAAAGCTGTCCCAAGCTCTACCTCCCAGATCTCCTTGGCTACTACTAATTCTCTGCTCCATAGTTCATACAAGCATTTATTGATCACCTGCTGTGTGCTCAGAGGCAGGAACGCAGAATGGCTTCTTCCCCAACCTGAGAAGTACACAATTTGGTGGAGACACAAACATGACGAGACAGGCTCAAGACCCAGGTGACACAATCCAGCAGGGGGCCAGGACGGTGGTCAGGGAGGTTTTCTGGAGGATAGCACGCCAAGCATAAGGGAGGTGATATTAACCATCCTTTCATGTGCTTCCTACAAGCCAGATTGAAGGGCTAAGTCTTTAGAGACTTTTGTACCTTTCCATCCTCAAACAAACCTGTGAGATAGGAAGTGCTAGTAGTCCCATTTTATAGGTGAGGAAATTGAGGCATTGAGGTAAGAATTTACGCAAGGTCTTACTGCCAGATGCTAGGAAACGGCAGAGCCAGGATTCAAAACCAGGTGGTCTGTTCTTAACCGCTCCACCAAGAAAAGGAAGAGGGAGCAGGTTTTGGGGGCAGATGGGGAGGTGTGGACGGAGTAACAAGAGGAAAGGCCCAAAGAGGAGATGGTGTGTTCGTGCTGAGAGGGGAGGGGAAGGTGCTGAGTGGTGAGGCTGGGAAGCAGCCAGGGCCCGGACAAGAAGTCCTCAAAGCCTTGCCCGGGGCACTGGGGAGCTATGGACAAGTTTTGAGCAAGGGAGTGACATGGACATGATTGCTCTAAAAAGATTCCCTCCTTTAAAGTGGTGGTCAGGGCTGAAATGGACAAAAGTGAAATATGATTTATTTCAATGTTTTTTAAATTTTTTATTATTTTTTATTTTTGGTTGTGTTGGGTCTTCGTTTCTGTGCGAGGGCTTTCTCTAGTTGGGGCGAGCGGGGGCCACTCTTCATCGTGGTGCGCGGACCTCTCACTATCGTGGCCTCTCTTGTTGCGGAGCACAGGCTCCAGACGCGCAGGCTCAGTAGTTGTGGCTCACCGGCCTAGTTGCTCCGCGGCATGTGGGATCTTCCCAGACCAGGGCTCGAACCCATGTCCCCTGCATTGGCAGGCAGACTCTCAACCACTGCGCCACCAGAGAAGCCCCTATTTCAATGTTTTGTTAGTTTCCTAAGGCTACTGTAACACCGTACCACAAACGAGGTGGCTTACGGTAACAAATTTATTCTCTCTCACTGTTCTTCAGGTTAGAGGACTGAAATCAAGGCGTTGTCGGGGCCCTGTTGTCTGAGACTCTGGGTAGAAGCCTTTCTTGCCTCTTCCTAGCTTCTGGTGGTGGCCGTCAGTCCCTGGCATTCTGTGGTTTTCAGCTGCCTCACTCTAATCTCAGCCTCTGTCATCACACGGCATTCTCCCTGTGCGTCTCTCTCCTCTTCTTGTAAAGACACCAGTTATATTAGATTAAGGGCCAACCCTATTCCTGCATGATCTCATCTTATATTTGCAACAAGCTTATTCCCAAATAAGGTTACATTCTGAAGTCCTGAGGGTTAGTACTTCAATGTATCTTTGGGGGGAACACAATTCAACCCATAACAGATGTCGTTAAAGTGCCTGTCCTATAGATAAATCTCAAATTTGAAAAAATCTTGGCAGATTGCATGTCCCACTTTGAGATTCAGAAAATATGGCCTCAGCATATCTGTCCCCCACACTAATACTTTGCCCTAGTGACTACTAAATAAATGTTTGAGAAATATTGACTTGTGGTCCCATAAGGCCCTCAGGTCTTTCCTTAACAACTTAGAGAAATAGAATAAAAATCCCCAGAGAACCAAGTCAAGCTGCCCTCTGTCCTGGATTCCTGATGAGCAGCTGCTCCACTGACCTGGGCACCTCCTTCCCCTCCTGCCTGGGCACCAGCCTGGGAAATAGCCAGTCCTGAGAAGGTTAGAGAGAAGAGGCCTGAGCCTCTTTCCTCCCTGGATTAAACAGAACTCACTGTTCTCAGTCCTCTCCCTTGCTTCCCCATCCCAACAGGCTCAGACTGCTCCATTCAGACCAGCGTCCATGCTCTATCCCTGCCTCCGCCATTTGGTTCAGGGCTTTGCCTTAACCACTGGGACTATTGCCCGAGCCTTCAAACTGATTTCCCTGCAGCCAGCAGCCAATTAGGTCATCCTAAACATGAATCTGATGACTTCTCTCACTGCCATAAAACCTTCAATGGCTCCCTATTGTTCTCAGAATAAAGTCCAGGTCTCTCAGCCTAACGTTTCAGGCCTTGTCCAAGTTGGTCACCACATTGCTCTCCAGCTTATTTGTCACTCTTTCCCTACATATGCTCTATCTTGCAGGGAGCGAAGTTTCCAGAATTTCCATTTAAAGAGACTGGTGGAGCGCATTCCGGTTGGAAGGGGATACAGCAGGGAGCTTGTCTTAAAGCTGTCTTCGTAAGCAGGAACCCCTGAGCGTGGCTGTGCTGCCTTCTTTTCTGCATCTGCTCCTTGGCATGTACTGTTCCTTCTACATGGAATGCTCTCTCCAAATCTCTATTTTCCAACACCTGACTCAAAGGACATCTTCACCCTGATCATATAACCAAAAGGGTGTCTCCCCGCTCCAAATATAGAGCATTTTGGTTGAACTTCCTTCTGAAGCTTATTCCCGTCCACCTTGTACTGACCTGAGGATGCACCTCCCTTCCCTTAGAGCCAGGTTCTGGTCCCAGGCCTGCAGCTGAATGGAAGGAAGAGCAGGTGAGAAAAGTGCCAGAACGTTGACCTGGCTGCTAATATCCTTTGCCAGCATCTTGCCTGGTGACCTTGGGCAAGTCTCTTTCCCTCTGTGGGCCTCAGTTTCCTCTCTGTAGAGTGGGACGTGGGGAAAGACATCTAAGCAGGGTGAAAGCGTGAGCTAAGTTTTTCCCTCCACCCCAGGCCTGGTCAAACCTTGGTCCTGTAAACAAGAGCTTCTAGGGCCCTTTATTTTTACATTAATTTGCATACATTTGCATAAGTGCTATAAAAGGCGCTGACTACATTTCATTCATAGAGAGAATTGAGACTGGCATCTAACTGATGTCCAGGGATGGAAAAGACTCACTAGCTCATGGTTTCATCCAAATTTTAGCAGTCAGAGTCTTTAGTAATTAGACCTCCAAGCCCTCTTTTTACAGATGAGTAACTGAGGCTCAGAAAGGGAAAGTGAGGAGCCCAAGGTCACAGAGAGGTGAGGGACAGCAGGCTCCCGCTCAGGCTTCCCGCTGTGCTCCAGGGGGTTGCGCCAGGCACCTCAAGTGTCTCACCGTGCAAGGTGGAAGAAGGTGCAAGGAGGGCTTAGTGTTCTTTCTAGGCCCTTCTCTGCACCCCAGAATAACAAAGCCTGCTGGCTTGGCAGCCTCTGCAACCACCACAGGAAACCAAATAGTAGTAGAAAGTCAGATGGGAGTGGAAAATCCTCTCAGAGATGTTAGATCGTTGCTTTCACCTATTCTAAAAATAACCTGGTTTATTAGAGATTGATAGATGACAAGATAACCCACAAGTTCTTCCACGGGGGCCAGGGAGACGAGAGAGTGTGATGCTGTTTGAACAGAAAGGGAGTTGGGAGGTGCTGCAGGGGGTTGGTGCGCTGGCTGGACCCATGGAACTCAGTATTCAGCCACTGTCAATACAGGGCCGGCGGCAGGGCAGGTACCGCGCTAGGCTGTGGGAACACCATGAGTGGGACGCAGACATGGACGCTGCCTTCAAGAGATCTAGTCAAATGACGGGGGAGCCAGGTCACAACGTTGGACAAATAAAATCATTGCAAATTGGGATAAGTGCTATGAGGGAATGAGCAGTGCTGAGATGAAGACTAACGGGGAGACCAGGACGGGCAGGGAGGTGTCTGGAAGGAGGGGACATTTAAACTGAGACCAGCAGAGGGGGAAGGAGCCAGCCCAGCGAAGAATGGAGGGAAGGTCATCTCAGGAGAGAGCAGCACGTGCAAAAGCCCGAAGGCGGGAAGGTGCTCGGTGGTTCAAGAAACTGGAAGGCCAGTGCAGGGGGAAAGAGGGGAAAAGGGCTGTAGCCTTGCAGGAGGAGCTTGGAAGGGAGCAGGGCAAGCCCTGTGCTGGCTTTGAGAATCTGCTTGGGCTTATGGATTAGACTCGAGGTCAATGGGAAGCTCCTGAAGCAAGGTTTTCAGCAGTGGACTCACGGGGCGTGGCTTGCCTTCGAAGAAGCTTGCTCTTGCCTGCTGTGTGGGGTAATGATGGAGGGGGCTAGTGGCAAGAAGACCAGCGGACATGGTGTCCAGATAAGATCGCCAGTGGCTTGGACTAAGATGGGAAAGGAAAAACAGAGAGAACTAGATGGATTCAAAATATGTTTTGGAAATAAACTTCCCAGAAGCTGCAGATGGATTGGATTGGGGGTGGGGTGGAGGGAAGAGAGGAAGAGGGCTCTGGAGGGCACCTGGGTCTCTGGCCTGAGCGCCTGGTGGGTGGCAGTGCCATTTCCTGAGGTGGGGAAACGTGCAAGCAGGAGGGGCAGGGGTGGGAACCTGGTTTGGGGCATGTGGGTTTGAGGCATTTGCAGATTGCCAGGAGGTGGTTCCAGAGGCCCTAGCAGTCTCGGGTCATCTGATGAAAGCAGACAGTGGGTCCTTCCATCATTGAGGAAGTCTGAACAGTGAGCTCCAGGGGACCAGGGACAAGCTCTGGGTGGTTTTGTAGCTCCAGCACCTAGCAAACTGCCTTGCGCATAGTAGGTGCTCAAGGAGAAGTGGTGTATGAAAGGAGCTGGACCACCAGCTGGGTGAATTGGCTCACGACATGATGAGTGCTTAATAAATATTTCAGGAATTCTTTGACTCCTCTTCTCTCACCCCCACCCCCATCCAGTCAGTCAAAGATTCCTGCAGATATGACTTTCTTAGTGTTTCCCAAACCAGTCCTAATTCAGACCCTCAGCATTTAACAACATTAATGGTGAACTTTTTTTTCATCATCCACAGTCATTTATTGATATCCAACTATATACATATGGCACATTTGAGGCACTAATAGAGAGAAGGAAATGCCCACCTACCCCTTGAAATGGAAATAATCGGAGGTGGGTTACACCATCTTTTGGAGAAAGATAGACCTAAAGGATTTTGTAGAAATAAAATTTTAGGGCAACAATGAATGATTTTTTTTTAAAAAATCCTAGGGCTGATTCATTTTTGCCATAGAAATATTAATTTAACGTAAAGATTTATTTTCTTTTTTGTGTGTGTGACCTTTAACTGAGTACCTACTGTGTGCCAGGCACTGTGCTAGGCCCTTTATGAGTATATTATTCTCAGCTAACCTTCCTCCATTTGACTTCTCACGGCACTACTACACTAACCTGCTGTGTAATCTCCCTGCCTTCAGCCTCCACCCTCCAATCCATGCGCCATACTTCAACCAGGGCGGTATGAGAAGAATCAAAATCTGATCTGTCCTCCTCCACTTCAAATCTTCTCATCGTCTACAGAATCATGACCCATCGCCTTCATGTAGCTTGCAGTACACTGAGTTCCAGCTCTGCCTCATCTCCCACTGTGCCTCGTCTGATGTTCCTTGGAGCATCCAATGCTGCTTCTCGCCTCGGTGCCTTTGCTGGTATTGTGCCCTCCTCCAGGACTGCCCTTCCTGGTGCTGGTTCATCCACACTCACCATTTAAGGCTCAGCTCTTCATACCATCCTACAGTCCGGTAACAGCTGGATTGGGAACCCTCAGGCCACCGTTTCTCCACTCTGTGTTGACTCCATCGGCACCTATACATCATAAGAACTTTTTTTCATATAATTTCTCGTTCAGTGTACAGGATTATCTCCAACTTGCCAGGTCTGATGGTTCCTCAGTCACAATTGAACGTGAAACAACTGGGCAGCTTTTCCTGATAGTCCAGGGCAAGAGCAGTAGTCAGAGATTCTGCTCTCCCCTTGGGTTAGCTTTCACGGGAATGAGTTGCTATGTCTGGGGAATATGTATGTGCCAGTAGAAAGGGGTCCAGGGATCCTCATCCCTTACAAATCCCAGGCCCCAGTACTTTATTCTCCCCCAGTGCATTCCCATCCTGGTCCTTCCTTGAGTTCTCTTGCTCCCTCCCAGACAGTGGGGGACTGAGCCCTCATGTCCAGTTGGGGGTTCTCACTCCACTGGGCAGGGGTCTCTGACTAGATGGTCAGAGCATGGGCCAGCCCCACCAGCCCCTCAGACAGCACAGTGTGGACCAGCCAGTGCCATTGCAGGGGGCTCAGTCCCTGGAAGCGAGAGTCCACCACGGCCGCGCGGAAATGCACCTCCACTGCCCGGTGGGATATGTGGCCACTGCTCTCCATGAGCAGCTCCAGCACCTCGGGGTCCAGGGTCGGCTCCAACTTTGTGCAAATGGCCTTGGCGGGACGGATTGTCCCTGATCCTGCACTGTCCCGGACAGACAGACACAACCGCGTGGAGAACAGATACCTGACCAGGTACTCACTCAGCATCACTGTCCCTTCTGCTTTGGCTACAACAGTTCCACTCAGGGACAGGGCTCCTGACGTTCTGGGTGAAATGCAGTCCCCATAATAACTTTTACTTCTTGAGACTTACTATGTGACAGGTACTGTACTAAGTGCTTTACAAATATTAAATAATTTAATCCTCACAACAATCTTACGAGGTGGGTCATTATTCTCCCCATTTTACAGATTTAGGAAACTGAGGCCCAGAGAGAGTAAGTGACTTGCATACAGCCACACAGCCAGTAAACGGCAGAGCCAAGCAGGATGGCTCCAAAGCCACATTCTTGACTGGTTTATTCAAATGCTTCAACCAATTGTCTGACGCATGTCTGTCTGCTTGCCTGTCTCACTTAGATCTGGGTCTTGTTGCTCCTTACCTTCAGTGCTGGCACACAGTAGGTGTTCAACCAAGCCTTGTAGAACAGGAGCCAGTTTGTAACCTTCCTACTTTGGACAGGGAGCCCGAGGGGAGGAAATGCTTTTCATTTTATGGTGTTCGGCGATCATCTATCCTACGTGATCACGTCCATTTTCACAACACTGCTGGGCGGGGGTTATTAGACCTACCTGTCAAATGAGGACGCAGAGGCCCAGAGAGGCTACAGAATTTGCCTGAGTCGCCCAGCTAGGAGCTGGCGGACATGGACATAAACCCCAAACTCTTGGCTCCAAGCTCAGTGCTCATTCCACACATGAGAAATGGAGCCAGGGGAGACGTTGCTGAACCCAAACCCAGTCCAGGGGGCATGGAGGCCCTGCTGAGTCAGGGGTCATTAATTACTCCCTCCCCAAGCATGGGGGAGCCTTTGGGGACAGAGGCCTGCTTCCCGTCCTTTCAGCCCTCAGGGACTGACACCTCTTTAGGGCAGGAAACTCTTCCTTGTCACAAAGCTCTAGCTTCCCCCTCTCCCCCCACCCCAGGCCACTCCCCTCCCTATCCCCCTCGAGGGTCCTGGTAAAAGCATCCGCTTGTCAGTGTAAATCTGCAGGGTTCAGACCAGCAGCTGGAGATGGATGGGCAGGAAGCAGTAACAATGGATGAAAGACCCTCTGTGCCCAGGTGGGTGGGGGAGGGAG
Organism: Pseudorca crassidens; assembly: GCF_039906515.1. NCBI lineage: Eukaryota > Metazoa > Chordata > Mammalia > Artiodactyla > Delphinidae > Pseudorca > Pseudorca crassidens. Next base: position 18,258,327 of record NC_090297.1, on the reverse strand, counting down.
AAGCAGGAAACAGAAGCCTCCCTCCTATGGAGGCCAGGAGCGGCTGGCCGGCTGGCGGGAGGCCTGGGATACCAGAACCTGCGGGGTTTATTTGGACTCCCTGAGGATCCAAGCTGGGAGCCCTTCGCAAACATCAGACCAGCTCATCTCCATGGGGTGCCAGGTCCAGGATGTGTGTGACAAGAATGTTGCTTTCATGCATCACTGTTTGTCCCCTGGGGCCTAGCACTGGGCCAGCGACACAGTAGGGGCTTGTTTGTGGAATGAAGAAATTAATCCGTCACTACTAATAACTAAAGAGTTAGAGTTTTACATTTATTCTCTTTTTTTTAAGAAAATTAGAAGGGTCCACCGTTATCCCTTTCCCCCTTCAGAGATTTTTGCACATACCCTTCCCTCTGCTTTTTGCAAGGTCAGTCCTTCTCATCCTCTAGTCGCAGCCCTAAAAAGCTCTTCAGTGAAGTTTTAGGACCAGCTTCAACCCCGCCCCCAGCTAAGGTAACCCCCAATCCCTTGCCCCCTTTAGCCCAGCACCCCAATGGTTTCCTTCATGGCATTTATTGTAATTAGAAATCTTCCCACTTAATATATAGCCTTATTTTTTAATTTCCTGTCTCTCCCACCAGAATGTAAGCTCCAAAAGGGCTTTTTGTTCATCGTTGTATCCCCAGGGCCGGGTACTTAGAAGATGCTCCATGAATAGTTGGTAGATAGATAAAGAGATGAACCACTGAATCCCTGCAATAATGTCATTCACACCCGATGCTCTGCAATCCGCTTCCTTGAAGAGAACAAAAGAGTCTCGCTCTTGCACCGACGATTCTAAAGCCCCAACCCACAGTGAGTGGCTAGTTCCCAGGTCAATAATTGTGATGATCACAAATCATTTTCGGGCTTTGCTTCCCCTACAGCAATTTTTGAGGTTCGTCAAAATCTGAGTGTGCACGGGTGGGGGTGGGGGTGGGGGGGATAGAGAGGTTGTATGTGAGAATGCCCACCATCTGTCCAGCGTGCTGCTGTGGATGCTGGGGTGGACAGGGCTGGTACCATCAAATCCATCCATTTCAAAGATGGGAAAACCAAGGCCTAGAAATGGCAAGCCCACACACACACATCAATCCAGAGCTTTGGCAGCAGAGAGCTCAATAGAGCTGCAGATGTGCTGAGTCCTGAGATATGTTCATTCATTGAACAAGTATTTATTGAGCGCCTATTATGTGTCTGGCACTGTGCTAGGAACTGGGGATTAGGCAATGACTAAAGGCTGTGGGACTCAAAGGAATTAAGTAAAAGGCCCCGACCACCCGACACAGAACTCTTTCAGTGACCCCAAAAAGCAAGTCCTGCTTGGCCAGGTGTAAGAGCTGGGTGTGGGACAGGGAAGAACTACAGAGTCTTCGGAAGCAGAGAGAGAGAGGCCTGACCTGGGGCTGGACAGGGAGAATCCGAAATGGAGGGAAGTGCTGACTATGACTAAGGAGCCAGCTCAGCTGGGCAGGGGGCCGGTGGTTGACCCTCTCAGGCACTCGCTGTTGCCAGCCGGGTTGCACTGGTGCCCAGAAATGCACTGCCTTCAAGTAAAGCAGTTGTGCTGTCTCACCACTGTGGGACCCAATCAAGAGAGAAGGCCGAAGGCCATTCATTCACTCAGGAGACTCATATCTTAATATAAGATATGCCAGACCCTACGCTGAACCCTGAAGCTGCCGAGCTGAAGGAGACATAGTCTCATCCCTAAAAGTCCTCAGCACTGGTGGGGGCACACAGACACGCAGACAGGCCATTCCAGTCCCGAGGTCCCGGCCACCTCAAGACAGCCCAGGTCAGCAAGGAAATCCATTAGTGGTGCTTTCCCGACTCCCTCTTCTGTCTACACCAGCGATATCAGGGACGATTAAGAACCTCAGGAGACCAGACAGCCCTGGGACTGGACTCAGCTCCACCTCTAGGTCAACACATGACCAGAAGCAAGTGACTTAACGTCTCTGAACCTTAGTTCCCTCATCGGTAAAATGGGGATAATAATAGTACCAGCTTGAGCGGTGCTGTAAGAATTTGATGAAATCAGCTACAAAGCTCTTGGCATACAAGTGCTTAAGAAATGGTAAGCCAAAAGCAGACTTCTCTTTTGGGTAGAAATTCTGTGCACTCCAATAGCCTGCGGCTTGCTGTCACAGTTACCACTATTCACAATCCAACAAGCTCCAGGCATGGATGGGGGGTCAGTGAGTTGTGCAACAAACATGTATGGGGGACTGGCTCTATGCCTGGCCTGGGGGAGCAAACGTGAATGAGAGCCAGCCCTGACTCAGGAGCTACTCGCCATCCAGGGAAGAGGAACGCATATGTTAGTATGCTTGTAACGAAACGTGATTCGTATTATTATAGATACGATCCGAGGCTCAGTAGACAGTTCTCTGAGGTGGCCTCATTTACACCTCACAATGGTTCTTTACAAGGTACACGTTGTTATCCCCATTTCACTGATGAGCAAACTGAGGCTTGGAGAGGCCAATTCACCTGCCCAGGGTCACATAAACTCTGTCTATCTGTCTGCAGAACACTTGCTCTGTCCTCATAAGCACCCTGAACACTGCAAATCCTGTTTCTCCAAAGTCCCATATGGGGACTTCCCTGGTGGTCCAGTGGCTAAGACTCTGTGCTCCCAATGCAGGGGGCCCGGGTTTGATCCCTGTTCAGGGAACTAGATCCCGCATGCCACAACTAAGAGTTTGCATGCACAGCTAAAGATCCTGCATGCCACAACTAAAAAAAGAAAAAGGATCCCACATGCTGCAACGAACATCCCACGTGCTGCAACTAAGACCAGGTGCAGCCAAATAAATAAATAGATATTTTTTTAAAAACCCACAACATTGTAAATCACCTATACTCCAATACAAAAATTTTTTTTAATTGAAAAAAAAAAAAAAGTCCCCTACAAATGTTGGTGCATTCAGTCAGTGAACACTTATTGCATCCTTGCCAGGTGCCAAGCCCAGTCCTAGGTACGTTGGGAGTGGAGATGAACAGGACAGGGTCCCTGCCCCCACCTCCAGCCAGCAAAGAGGTTGATTTGGGGCATGTTGGGGCTTTGTCCCCATATCTTCTTGCTGACGCTGCTAGGGGAAACTCTGGAACTGGTTCAGCTTTCCCTGCCATCACCGTGCTCATAGGGCTGCTGGGAAAGGCCGAGGGAGGGAGGCTGTGACAGTTTCAGGCCCCCAGGGCCACCATGTCCTCTCAGCCAGGCTCTGACTCACCACCCACAGCTGCCTTCGGCCTCAGGCAGCCCTGTTGCTGGAAATAGACCCGGGGCCAAGAGCAAGAGCTGGGGAGGGGGGTGGGGAGGGCAGGGTGGGGGCAAGGAGGGAGGGGGGCAGGGAGATAGCACCTGCACATGTGGCTCCCGTTCCCATTCTCCCCTCCAGGAAGCAGAGAAAGGTCATTCAATAGAGCCCACCCGAAATAGCCGGACTTGGGAATATCCCTGGGGATTGAAGACCCCAGCCTATGGGAGGCTGTCCCAGGAACAGTGAGGATCCCACAATGCTCGGTGGTTCTGAGCACTTGCTGTGTGCCAGGAATTGGCCTACATAAGTGCTTTGCATGTCTTAATGATCTCATTGAACTCTCACAGCTCCCCGGGAGGTTGTACCACGATTAAGCCCATTTTACAGATGAGGAACTTGAGAATCAGAGAAGCAAAGTAACTTGCCTAAAACCACAGAGCCCCTGTATTTGACAATGTGGACCCTCCTCAAGCTCCCCACCCAATCCCAGCTCAAAGGGCTCATTCCAGGTCAGATGTGCCAGCTTGGTTGCCATTTACCCTGCCTAAATCACATTCCCTTTTTGCCAGGGTAAGGTCTCCCTTCTTACTGCTCTGGGAAGCAGAAATTAAACCATAATCCTCCTCTCTTCCCTACCTATCTCAACTCTGCTCAGCTTTCAGTCCAAGTCTGATCGTGTCGCCTTCCTGTCTAAAACCTGCAGTGACTCCCCATCGTCCTCCAGATAGAGTATATTCAAGGCCCTTTGTAAACTGGGCCCTGCCCATTTCTCTAGCTTCATAGCTCACCAGTCTTTTCTTGGGCAGGTCAGGAGACCTCCCGGGGCTCTCTCTCTCGGTAGGCGGATGACACCTCTGTGCAGTGAGGAGAATGAAGGAGCTGATGCGTGCAGAGTACCTAGGAGAGCACTGGGTGCATGGTTGGTGTTTCGTAAACCTTCCTGCCCCACTACCAGCTCTTAGCCAGAGGCTGAGGCAGAGTCAGTGGTGAGCGAAACGGTCTCTTTGCAGCCAAGCTGGGGTCAAGGGCTTTGTGGTGGGCCAGCCAAGGGCTGTCAGTACCGTTGGAATTCATCAGTTTGAGAAATTCTGAAAGGTTTCAGGGCAACAGCAGTTGGAACTGGGGTAGGGGCGGGGGAGGTAAATGAACTGTTGTTGAGAATGTAAAATGGTACAACCACTGTGGAAAACAGTATAGTGATTCTTCAAAAACTTAAAAATAGAAGTGCCGTGTGATCTAGCAATTCCACTCCTGGGCATATACCCAAAGGAACTGAAAGCAGAGTCTCAGAGACATCTGAACACCCATGCACGTAGCAGCATTCTTCACAATAACTAAACATGGAAGCAACTAAAATGTCCATCTATGGATGAATGGACAAACAAAATGTGGTCTATCCATATAATGGAATACTATTTAGCCTCAAAAAGGAAGGAAATTCTGACACTTGGTACAGCATGGAGGAACCATGGAGGGCATCATGCTAAGTGAAATAAGTCATCACAAAAAGACAAATAATCATATGATTCCACTTACACGAGGAACTTAGAGGAGTCGACTAAATTCATAGAGACAGGGACTTCCCTGATGGTACAGTGGTTAAGAATCCGCCTGCCAGGGCTTCCCTCGTGGCGCAGTGGTTGAGAGTCCGCCTGCCGATGCAGAGGACACGGGTTCGTGCCCTGGTCTGGGAAGATCCCACATGCCGTGGAGCAGCTGGACCCATGAACCGTGGCCGCTGAGCCTGCGCGTCTGGAGCCTGTGCTCCGCAACGGGAGAGGCCACAACAGTAAGAGCCCCTCATACCACAAAAAAAAAAAAAAAAAAGAATCCGCCTGCCAATGCAGGGGACACGGGTTCGATCCCTGGTCGGGGAAGATCCCACGTGCTGCGGAGCAACTAAGCCCTTGCGCCACAACTACTGAAGCCCGTGTGCCTAGACACCGTGCTCTGCAGCAAGAGAAGCCACTGCAATGAGAAGCCTGCGTACCGCAACGAAGAGTAGCCCCCGCTCGCCGCAACTAGAGAAAGCCCGCGTGCAGCAATGAACACCCAAGGCAGCCAAAAATAAATAAATTAAATAAATAAATTATAAAACATAAAATAAAATAAAATAAATGAATTCATAGAGACAGAAAGTAGAATGGTGGTTGCCAGAGGCTGGGGTGAGGGGGAATGGGGAGTTATTGTTTAATGGGTACAGAGTTTCAGTTTTACAAGATGTAAAGTGTTATGGAAATGGATGGTAGTGAGAATAGAAGATTATAAAAATATTTAATGCCACTGAACTGTATACTTAAAAATGGTTAAGTTGGTAAATTTTCTGTTTGTGTATTTTACTACAAAAAAAAATTGGGAAAAAAAGGCAAAGGAAACCAACTTTCATAGTAGGATCTTTTTTATCTTCACCACAATCTAGAAGGTAGATATACCCACTATAGAAAGGACAACTGAGGTCAGAAAGGTGATGATTCACCAGGGTGTCAGGGAGAGAGCTGGATCTGGGACCAGGTCTGTCAGGCCCCAAAGCCCATGCTCTTCCCTTGCCTGCACCCAGTGCCTGGGGGATGGAGAGCATTGCCTTAGAAGAGGAGGTCCTTGGGTCGGGGTGGGGCTGGGGAATGAAGAGCTTGAATGGAGGCCTAAGGCAGGACTGGTTCCAGAACTCCTAGCAGGTGTGAGTGCAGTGAGTGGAGGTGAAGAGCTGGGGTGAGGTCATCTGTGACAAGCAGAGAAGCCTGGACTTGAGCCTTCTCCCTCCCCCCACTTCCCAGATGAGGAAACTGAGGACCTGTGCCTCGCCCAGTCCTCCATAATGCAGTGGGTGGGTGGCCTGCTGGAGAGGGGCTGAGGGAAGAAAGGAGATGCAGGTTGGGCAGCAGCTGCCACCTCTCCCCGCTTGCCCGCCCACTGCGCACTCCTCCCAGGACCACTCCCCCAACCCCGGGCTTGGCCTGGTCGCCTGACTTACAGGTGGGAGTGACTCAGGCCCGGGGCCCACTCTGGTGGCCCTGGCCCCTGGGCCACAATGGAGCTCTGGGCCTCTCCGCTGTGATGTCAGGGCCCTTCCTTCCTCCCACATCTGCTTGAAAAGGTCACCTATTTTAAACTCTTTCTCACCCCACCCTGTCCCTCCCCCCAAAAGAGGATGAGTTTTTCTAACCTGTGTCAACAGCTCAGTTCAGTATCCAAACATCTTTCTCTCCTGATGCCCATCATCAGGGCCTCCACCAGAAAACTCTAGCCCCCGCGGACTCCCCCAGGTAGGAGGAACCCACCCTAGCTGCTTTTAATTTGATAAAGAATTCCCGAGCGTCTACTGCACGCCAAGCACTGTCCTTGGCCGCCAAGGATAGATCCCTGCCTTCCTGGAGCTTTCATTTTAATGGAGGCAGACAGACAACAAATGGATGAGTCAACAAATTCAGTAACAAGATAATTTCTAATGGTGACCAGTGCTATAAAGAAAATAAAACAGGCTGAGAAGTTAGTGACATGAGTGGCTACTCCACACAGAGTGGTCAAGGAAGGCTTCACTGAGGAGGTGACAGATTTCAGAAAGAGCATCCCAAGGAGAGAGAAGAGCAAGTGCAAAGGCCTTGAGGGTGTAATGGAAAGGTATGTTAGAGCAGGGGTTCTCCACATGGGTCCCCAACCAGCAGCATCCCCTGGGAACCAGTTAGAAATGTAAGTTCTTGGGACCTACTCCAGACATACTAAAAACATTTAAGGGTGGAACCTAGCAGGCTGAGTTTTTAATAAGTCCTCTAGGTGATTCTGATGCACCTTGAAATTTGAGGGTCGCTGCATTTTTACTCAGGAAGAAAGTCTTGTGGCTGGAGTGTAGTGGCAGGGAGAGGGGTATCCCCTGATTCTTGGTCTCATTCTAGCCCATCCATTCACTGCCTTGCCTACTCCTGGCCTCACCATCCTGGCCCACTCAAGGCAAAGCTGACAGCCCTCCCAAAGCTTCTCATTGCCCTCTGGCTGAAATTAAAACCTCTCAGCTGGGCTTAGGAGACCCCTCATGATCTGCCCTCACCTACCGCTCCAGCCCCATCCCTCACCCTTCTCCCTTGCAAATCTTATGCTCCTAAATACAGATGTTCCTGAACTCCTCCAAACATTCTGTTCTCTTTGTCTAGAATACTATTTCTCGACTTCTTCACCTGGCTAATTTTCACCCCTCCTTCAAAGCACAACTCCCTCCTTCAGGAATTCCTCCCTGATTGCCTAGTTAGGGTGCAGGAGCCCACGTCTCTGCTTCCACACCAACCAGCCCCCATGCTTCCCCATCATTGTGTTCATCACTTAGGTTTGACATTATCTGAGGGAAGAAAGGTTGTTTTTACTTTTATTTTTATTTCCAGTTCTATTGAGATATAATTGACATATAACATTGTATTAGTTTAAGGTATACAACATAATGATTTGTATATGTATGTATTGTGAAGTGATTACCACAGTAAGCTTAGTTAACATCCATCACCTCACATAGTTACAAATTTATTTTTTCTTGTGATGAGAACTTTTAAGAGCTGCTTACTGTCCTAGCAACTTTCAAATATACAATACGGTAAACTTCAGCCACCAAGCTGCACATTACATCCCCAGAACCTATTTCTCTTATAATTGGAAGTTTGTACCTTTTGACCACCTTCATTCAATCTCCTCCCACCGCCGGGTTGTTTTTTAAATGAATTTTTTCTATTTAATTACACAGGTAATACATGAACATGGACTTATTATAAAATTTTCAAACATACAGTTACAGTGAAAGATCTCCTCTTGGATGCCCGTTTGCTGTCCATTCATACATTTTTGGGTGCACTGCACACATACGTATAGGTGTACAGAAGTTAAAGGTTCATTTTGAGGTTTTTTTCATTTGTAAATGGAATCATATGGGTAAGAATTGTTCAGTAACTTGTTTTCTTTACTTAACAGTGTCTTGGAGGTCATCTATGTCAGAACATGGAGACATACCTTACTGTTTTTAACTACCATATAATATTCCAAAATATGACTGTACTGTCTTTTTTTAGCCGTTCCCTAAATGTATTAATCATGTTTTAAATTTTCTGGGGTTTTTTTTTTTTTTTTTTTTTTTTTTGCGGTACGCGGGCCTCCCACTGTTGTGGTCTCTCCCGTTGCGGAGCACAGGCTCCGGACGCGCAGGCTCAGCGGCCATGGCTCACCGGCCCAGCCGCTCCGCGGCACGTGGGATCTTCCCGGACCGGGGCACAAACCCGCGTCCCCTGAATCAGCAGGCGGACCCCCAACCCCTGCGCCACCAGGGAAGCCCAATTTTCTGTACTTTATGATGCTTTCACATTCTAGAGCCTTGCTAATCCTGGATAGATTGCTCCTCGCAGGGCTAGCAATTTCCTAGGTATCAATAGTAAACAACTTGCCTGAGAACACACCTTTTATATACAAACCAACCAATTCAAAACCCATATCCCCAATCACCTCTTCTATCTAACTCTCACACATCAAGTCAGTATTTTCCCTGCCCTAAATCACCCCAGGGCCGGGTACTGGACACCCAGGAACCACCCCTACAGCCCAGAGCTTACTAACATTCAAACTAGCAATCCTAAGCAGTTCAAACTTGCCCACCCTACCTTGCCCATTCCTTCCCAGGGGAACCACGATAAAGGCTCTGGGCCACGATCTCACTTGCTTCTTCTGGTTCCTGACTGACCCTGGTGCTTCCTCATGTAGCCTTATGTGGTGTGGTGTGCCCCCATCTCTTTGGAACTGTAAGTCATAAAACTTCTTTCAGTGTCATTGGCCTTACTGTTGTCATGCAATCACCTCTATAAATTAACCCCAGGTACAATAAAAACACAGAATGATGGACATTTAGAGGTTTTCAATTTTCCACTGTTACAGAAAAAGCTACAATGATCATCTTGCATATGCCTCTTTGTACATACGTGTATTTCTTTAGCCGGTGGAACAGCCGGGTGCTAATTATCTAATTACTCATTGACCTCCATGGGTGATGCCCCTCCCAAGCAGAGCCCCTGATCCCTTCACCTTGTCAGTTTCGTAACTATTGAATCACAGAATGAATGCGACTCCTCCTCAGGGATGGTCCCTGGAATGGTTTGGTAAGCACCGAAGAAGCTCTGCGGTATAAAACATCTTCTCCATCCACCCTGTCCCCTGAATCTCCTACCGTGTGAACCTTAGCATTACCTGGTCAAGGGAGATTTCCCCTGGAAAGTAGAACACAGCCAGAAAGTCAGTGTGAGATCTGTCAGAATCATGCCACAAGGAAAGAACGCAGGGAGCTTCTGGGTTAGTCAACATCTGGAGATTTGTGGGAAGGGGCACTCGGAAAGTGCATGGAAGCTCCATGCCTGTTCCCACATACCTTGCCCTACCCAAGTCGTCCATCCGGCTGTTCCTGAGTTATATCCTTTTATAATAAACTGGTAATCTATTAATAACGTTGGCCCTGCCCACTGGAAAGCAATGGGTTTCCTGGAGCTTTGCTGCTGGGACTCCCTTCTTCAGCCTACATAGGGCTGCCCCATTCAAACGTGCCTGGCTTCCAAGCTCTGGTCTAGGTCTGGCTTCCAGTGACACTGGTCTAGGCTGAGGCTGTGCTTTGCATCTCTTTGGCTTTAAAGATATTGAAATATACCCCCATCTCCCATATAACTCTAAAGACTTCATTAAAACATCTTTTTAAGAAAGAAAGAGGGAATTCCCTGGTGGTCCAGTGGTTAGGATTCTGCCCTTCCACTGCAGGGGGCCCGGGTTCGATCCCTGGTCAGGGAACTAAGATCCCACAAGCCAAGCAGTGAGGCCAAAAAAAAAAAAGTAAGAAAGAAACTGGTTTTACAGTCAGAAGATCTGAACAAGTCACTCTACCCCTCTGAGTCTTGGTTTCCTCACCTCCCAGAGTGACTGTCAGAATACATGTAATACATATAATAATGTGTATAAAGCCCCTCACGAGTAGATGTGCTAAAAACAAAACATGCTGTGTCTTCTCCATTTGCCCCTCCAGATTGGCTCTCCCTTTTCCACCTAAGGAAGCATCTGGGCTTCTCTGCTCTCTGGCTCCCACTTGGAATTGGCCAGTGGAAACACTGGCAGAAGACTGTTGTCTAAAGGAAGAGAGAGAAGTCAGGTATTTATTGTCCTGTCTCCCTTTTCCCTGCTGGGCTGGGCTGACTGTGTTGAGTGTGTCTACCTAAGGCCACAGCTCTTTTCCTGTAGCTACAGTCTCCCCACTCCTTCCCTTCACCCCTTCAGGGCTGTTGCTAGTCCCTAATTGCCCACCCATCCCTTATCCCTGCCAACCCTTTCAGAGATTAAGGCTCTTTATTAAACTCTCTCCAGGTGCCCCTTCCAGGGGGCCATCTGCTTCCTGCTGGAACGTTGACTGATGCAAGGAACCACTTTCCCTGCAGGTGCTCTCCCTGCCTGTCCTGCACCCCGCTGCAGAAAGAAGGTCCCTGTATCCCAAAGGATAGACCAGTTTTGAGGAAGTCTTCAGAGGAGTGAGACCCCAGTTGGGAGAGGAGGACTAGAAGGGGAGTCTCTGCAGAGCTGAGACTTGTCTATCCAACTCCTTTCTATCAGCCCCAGTGTCCAGGGTCTGGGACACTGACTCACACCGGTAAACCCATCCAGGACCAACCAGTATACCCCAAACCAGCATATTCATTGATCCTGAGAGAGATACAGGCAGAGTAGCAAGAATCCTGAGGTCAGCTGGTCAGGAGGTTCTCTTTCAGGAATCGGTAGTAATAATAAGAGTGACCAGATACTGAGCACCTACTGTGTGTCTAGGCACTGTGCTAGAACTTTCATTCATTCATTCAGCAAATATTTATCAAGGGTCTACTATATGCTGGGTACCATTCTAAGCCGTGGGGATATGGCCATGAACACAACAGATAAGAACACTGCCCTCGGGCTTCCCTGGTGGCGCAGTGGTTAAGAATCCGCCCGCCAATGCAGGAGACATGGGTTTGAGCCCTGGTCCGGGAAGATCCCACGTGCCGCAGAGCAACTAAGCCAGTGAGCCACAACTACCGAGCCTGCGCTCTAGAGCCCGCGAGCCACAACTACTGAGCCCGCGTGCCACAACTACTGAAGCCCGCGCACCTAGAGCCCATGCTCCCAACAAGAGAGGCCACCACAGTGAGAAGCCCGCGCACCGCAACGAAGAGTAGCCCCTGCTCACCGCAACCAGAGAAAAGCCTGCGTGCAGCAATGAAGACCCAACGCAGCCAAAAATAAATAAATAAAGTAAAATAAACAAATTTATTAAAAAAAAAAAAAAAGAACGCTGCCCTCTTGGAGCCCTAGGAGAAGAGCATCTGTGATCCTAGTTTGTCCTTGAATAAGGCTATTGAGGTCCAGAAACTTGCCAAAGGCACTCAGCAGGTAAATGGCTGAGCCAAGATCTGAACCCAGGCTTCCCAGCAGGAATCATCATCTTAGAAAACTACAGGAGGATGGGGGGCAGCTTGGGAAGAGCCAAACCCAACTCTCTGGAGTGAGAGGACCTGGGAGGAGGATGTCTTGAGCTTGGGGGAGGGGCTGCGAGGCTCCCATCTGTATTCCAGATGCCTGCTGTGACTAAAATATAGGATCCGGGGCCCAGGGTGACACAGCCTGGGAAGGATGCTCTGTGAAACGATGTTCATAGTTATTACTTCTTGGTAATTTCCTTCTTGATGTAAAATTTGTGAGTCACGGTCTCAGAACCTGTCTAGGTTTCACAATCCACACAGATGATTGCAGACACTATCGTGTCTCCTGCCAGCACATTTTCGACAGTCATTTCTCCCCCCTCTCCCCCACAATTTGGGACATTAGGGATTTATTTTGGAAGGTTGGTGGGAGCAAGGCAGGGAAAGGTAAGCACAGGACGTTATGGGCCACTCAGGGGGCAGTCGTGCCAAAGGTCTGGTCAGAGTTCCCTCTCCCCAAACTCAAGCAGACATCCATTTCGTTGAGCACCTACTATGGGCAGACAGTGGATTAAGCAAAGTTGGGCAGTGGTTAAAACCAGACCCTGGATTGACTGGATTCAAGTTCCAGCTCTACCACTTTCTGGCTGTGTGACTTCAGGCAAGTCATTTTACCTCTCTGAGCCTCAGTTTCCTTATGGGTGAAATGTTAGAAATAATAGTGCCTCCCTAACAGGGTTGCTATGAGAATGAAGCAACAGATCTAAATGCTTAGAAGAGGACACAGCACACTGTGAGTGAGCAAAAATGGTTAACAGTCATTACCATCATCAAACACAAGTAGAGAAACACACATGTGACATGTTCACATCACATTTGCATATGTATAATAATAATGCAATTGTGATACAGATGGATACTCATGGTGGGCAGTTTCAACCCTCACGTGCGCTTTTCAGCACTGACACCGCACCCTTGCTTAGCATGAATTCGCTAGGTCTCTTCGAGGTCTCAGTTCAAATATCGCCTCTTTAGAGGATCCTCTCCAACTGCCCAATCTACTCAGAAAGGTGTTCTGTCTCTACCTTGTCATCCTTTTTATTCTCCTCATAGAACTTACCATTCTCTGACACATTTCTGTTGTCATTTGTTTATTTACTTATGCTCATGCCTCTCCCATAAAAATGTAAGTTTCCATGAGGGTGGGAGCCTGACATCCTGGTCGCTTCTCAATTTTTCAAAGCCAAGTACAATGCCTGGCACATAGTAGGCACTGAAAAAACATTTGTTCAGGGAATTCCCTTGTGGTCCAGTGGTTAGGACTTGGTGCTTTCACTGCCAGGGCTGGATTTGATCCCTGGTCGGGGAACTAAGATCCCACAAGACGTGCTGCCAAAAAAAAGAAAAAATTGTTCAAAGAACAACTAATAAATTTGCTCTTCCCTTTACCCCTCTTTAGGCACCATGTATCTCCTTTTTACAGAGGAAGGTAATGGAGGCTCAGGGAGACAAGATGATTGGTGGTTTAGCCTCAAGCTTGCCTGTCTTAGTCACTGAGCGGCCCCACTTTGCATCTGAGCTGTGTCCCAGAGAGCGACAGGATGAGGTGGTGATGGTCAGATGTGGCAACCAGAGTTGTCTGCCCTCCATCCCACTCCTGGTACCACGTGGTGTAGAAACAGCATCTGGCTTGTAACAGGTGGCCCGGTTCCCAATTCTATCGCCGACCTGTTGGGTGACCATGCATGGGCTCTTTCTCCTCGCTTGGCCTCAGCCTCCCATCTAGAAAATGAAAGTGGTAGAATAGATCAGAGGGTTTTTTAAAAACTGAGATATAACTCACATACCACAAAAGATCAAAGGTTTTTCAACTTTCTTTTCTCACAGAATCTTTTTTTCCGAACTTAAATTTTATATGAAGTCCTAATATGTAAAGAAGACAAGAGGTGGGGCTGTTCTGAGCAGTGGAGGGGGTGGCCTGAGAAGGTACCCTGCTTAGTGTACCCCTTGCTCCGACCACACTCCCCCTCCCTACCCTCAGTGGTCCCTGAGGCACTTCTGCAGAATCCCAGGGCTTGGAGGAACCCAGTTTGAAAACCACTGGACAAGAGTCACACTTTAGGGTCCCTCCCAAGATGCAGGAGCCCTGGGGAAGGAGGAGGGGCTCATGCTCTCCCAACTTGCAGATGGGAGTTGTTCCTTGAGCTGCAGTCCAGCTGCCTCCCCAGGGTCATGAGAAAGAAGGCAAGGGCAGGCTCAGGGCGCAGGAAGTGGAGCCGGCCAGCTGGGAGGCAGTGACAGGCGCGGGTACCATGGCCTCCTGGATGGGCTGGTGACATCACAACCCCAGGAAGCAGCTGCCCGAGAGGCCCTCGCTGTCCCTCAGTCCTCCGCTGGGAAAATCAACCACCAGCTGTTGTAGTCCTCTTCTCACTCCCTTGCTCTTCTGGATTGTCCCCTTCTGAACCATCATTTTCAGCACAGCAGCCACTTCCTCTCATTGACGACCTACTATGTGCCAGAACTGCACTTTTGGAAACTTCACGGAACAGCTCATAATTGCATGCATTCCCTTATAGCATTTAATCCAGTCATCACATCGACATTATGAAGTAGAGACCAGTACCTTGACCCTTTTACAGATGATGAAACTGAGGCTCAGAGGGGCAAAACAGATGGCACAAGTTTACCCAGCTAGTAAATGCCAGAGCCAGGATTTGAACCTGGTTCTGTCTGACTCCATCTGTGCCCTTGTCATGCATTACCACAATGTCAGATTCAGAGCCAAACAATGCCAGGTGCGGAATCTTCAGGCATGGCAAGGTGAGACTGTACATTTCAAACCCAGTTTATTTTATTAATGGTTTTTCCTGGACTGTTATTCAGGCCGAGTCTTAGGATGCATAGAAAGGGCTTAGCACACTCCCTGGCACCCTATAGATGTTAGCTATCACTATGACTGTCCACATTTTACAAAGAAGGAAACTGAGGCTCAGAGGAGCAGAATCCATTAATTAAGACCATAGAACAGGTAGGTGCAAACGCCAGGTATACAAGACCCCAAAGTCAAAGCTGTTTCTCTCAAGCCCTGAATTTCTTAGCCAGGATTATTCTCTTGCTCCACCCCTATTATTCTCCTAGGGCTGCTGGAACAAACTTTGTAGCTTAAAACAGCAGAAATGTATTCTCTCACAGTTCTGGAGACTAGCAGCCCCAAATCAAGGTGTCAGCAGGGCTAGTTCCCTCTGGAGGCTCAGAGGGAGAATCCATTCCATATGGCTCTCTTCTGGCTTGTGATGGCTGACCACAGTCCTTAGTGTCCCTTGGCTTTGCGCTTCACGACTCCAATCTCTGCCTCTGCCTTCACTCGGCCTTCTTCTCTCTGCCTCAAATCTTGCTTTCCTTTCTCTTATAAGGGTACCAGTCCTTGGATTTAGGGCCCACCCTGAATGCAAGAGGAGATCATTTTGACATCCTTACCTTAATTACATCTGTAAATACTCTATTTCCAAATAAGTCACATTCACAGATACTTGGGGTTAGAACTTAGACATACCTTTTTAAATTTTTTTTATTTTTTATAAATTTATTTATTTATTTACTTTTGGCTGCGTTGGTTCCTTGTTTCTGTGTGCGAGGTTTCTCTAGTTGCGGCAACTGGGGGCTACTCTTACCTATGGTGCATGGGCGTCTCGTTGCGGTGGCTTCTCTTGTTACGGAACATGGGCTGTAGAGCTCGGGCTTCAGTAGCTGTGGCACGCGGGCTCAGTAGTTGTGGCTTGCAGGCTCTAGAGAGCAGGCTGTGTAGTTGTGGCACATGGGCTTAGTTGCTCCGTGGCATGTGGGATCTTCCCCAACCAGGGCTCGAACCTGTGTCCCCTGCATTGGCAGGCAGATTCTTCACCACTGCGCCACCAGGGAAGCCCCTATCTTTTTAAAGGCATAACTCAACCCACCCTGTCGCCACCACCACCCCAGTTCAGCAGACCTTCATGGAGCATGAACCATGTGCCAGCCAGGCACACAGAAGGCATACTGCATTAATGCTGCCAACAGTCTAGTGGGAGAGGCAGACGGGCACAGATAACAGCAGGATGGTTTTTAAGCTATGTGTAGAAATAAAGCATATGGACCCATAAAAGAGAGCAAGTAGTAGCGTCTGGGATAGGGTAAAGTAGAGAGCACGGTGTGTGTCCTATCAATCAGTAGCTATTTATTAAGCACTTGCTATGTGCAAGATACTTTAGGGAAAAAAATATGTATGTGAAAGAAAAACAATACAGAGTAGGAGAATGAACCTGAACCTTAGCTTTGGAGGCAGAAAGACCTCAAATGCAGACTTTAACCCATCTGTGCCTCAATTTCCTCATTTCTAAAATGGGAATACTAATAGCATTTGCCTCAAAGAGTTATTATTAGGTTGAAGTGAAACCACCCAAGCATTCAGTCAGCAAGTATTTATTGAATATTTTCTCTGTGCCAGGCACAAAATGTGCAGGAAGGGGCTAGCCTGGCACCAAGAAAGCATGTAATAAATGCCAGTTCCCGTCCTCTTTCCCCTGATTCACAAGTTAGGTAAAAGTTCAGGACAGAAATACAAGAGAGGTCAAAAGCAGGACAGGCTAAAAGCCAAGTAAAGAGCATGAGATCTGTGTGTTTAGGAATAGTGACAACGTGGCCAGATAGGTCTGCAAATACCTCCTGGGGGAAGTGGGCTTTTGAGTCAGACCTCAGTGACAAGAAGAAGAGGAGGGATGACACCATGTAGCAATGGTGGTATGAACATATGATTGGGGTGAGGAAATTTATTGGCAAGAAGAGTAGGTTTGGCCCAGATGGTGACCTTTTCTGCAGGATTCTAGGGAGCAACTGAAGCATCATGAAGGGTAGAACTTTTCTGTATTTCAAACAAAAAAATCAAGGGTAAGCACAGATGAGAATGTACTTAACCATACCACAAGCATTTGCATTTCTTTAAATTTTGCTCCAACTTTGGTATCACTTTTTATGCAGGGCTTTTCCTATAAGAAATAGTTCTATATGTTTCTATTACATTTAACTTGTCAGATTTTCCTATTCACAAAGCTTGTTGAAGGCAGGGACTGGATCTTACCAGTACATCCCAGGGCTTGGTATATAGTAAGTGTTCAATAAACATTTCATTGAACGAATAAATTACTTTTATATTTTTGTTTTACATAAGAGCATGATATTTTGAATGGTGTGCTATAATTCATGCTTCCTGGACAAGTATAATATTGTTAGCACAATCCCCAAGCCAGGTAAGATTGTTTAGTTGGAGACAGTTATTGGAATGATCGGCCCAAAATGTAGTAGGACAGAGCCATACAGAGACATTGCTAAACTAAACTTATGAACTCCCAGGCTGTGCTGTAAACCCATTAGGCTGTGTTGCTTTAAACTCGGGGTCAGCCAACCAAAGGTGGATGCAAAAGACTTTAAACAAGCCTGCAGCTTGAGACTTGAAATAGAACAGAAAGGGAATTCACAAGACTCAACTTTGTCTTCTGGCTGGAGCCCTTGAGACCTGAGGATGCTGGCTGGGCTAACTCTGTTGAGATAAGAAATGGCAGCTCCTTTAAGGTTTATTTTGTTTTTGGAGCCACCAGATCCAGTGGGCGGATCATGCCTTGAAATAGAAGCATCTCGAAAGGCCTGTGAATCATTTCTTAGCGCCAGCCTGCGAGGTTTCATATCCTGTTCTCGGAGTTACCTTGGGTGTTGTGTGCGTGCATGTGTGTGCGTGTGTGTGTATTGTTTTCAGGGGTGTTTGCTTAGGATTTGGTTTTGAAACTTTTACTTTCTTTTAATAGCTTTTTTTTTTTTAAGCTGGAGGAATTTTTCAAATGGCTTTTGCGAGAAAGTTCAAACCCTGGAATGACTAAGTCTCTGGAAGAATTTGGACTTTGTAAGGGGCATTTGTATCTGGTAAGAATAACCCAGTCACTGATCTCTGCAGCTAGAAGATCTTTTGGAAAGCTTTTAGGTCAACCCCCTCATTGGACACATGGGGAAACTGAGGCTGGGGGAGGGAAAGGGGTTCAGCTAAGGCCACACACAGTGTCAGCGGAAGTGATGGGACCAGAACACAGGTCTGACTTCTGAAGCCAGCTTCGGCTTTGCAAGAGGCTCTCAAGCACCCAGTCTACATTTAGGTGGGCACGTTTTCAAGATCTGTAAAGGAACAGAAAGATAAAGAGGGTTCTGAGGAGGCAGAATTCACCCAGTATAGGCATAGAAGGATGGGGAAAGGAGTCTATGGAAGTATCTTAGATGCATTACCTCATTTAATCCTCCCCAGATCCCATTAGAGCAAGAGTTCTCAATCAGGGTCGACTGTGCCCCCAGGAGACACTGAGCAAGGTCTGGAGACATTGTCATTAGGAGGGGAGGTTGTAACCAGCATCTCATGGGTAGAGGCCAGGGATACGGCTTAACATCCTACAATGGACAAGACAGCCTCACAACAAAGAATTATCTGGCCCCAAATGTCAGTAGTGCCAGAGCTGAGAAACTGTAATTTGGAGGGCACTCTTCTACAATACAACCCAATTTAACAGACAAGAAAGCTGAGGCTCAGAAGGTACAGCCATTCACTAAGTGTGTGGTCCTGGGAAAATTACTTAACCTCTCTGTGCTTCAGTTTCCTCATCTATAATATAAAATAGAGATAACAGTACTTCTGTCAATGGTTGTTATGATGATTAAACAAATTAATATTTGTAAAGTACTTAGAACAGTGCCTTAACACCTATTATTATATGAGTATTTGCTAAAAATAGTAAAAATAAATAAACAAACTTGTCCAAAATACACAGAAAATAAGTGAAAGGATTGTGGTGAAATCCTAAAGACATTTAAGGGTATGAAAACTAGAAGATGGGAGACCTTCTCGGGGTGTAGGGCCCTGAGAGCAGGTGAGTCATGTGGCCATCCACGTGGCATCCTACATCTCCCTGACCACGAGGTTTTCCTTCTCAGACACTGCTACCTGAAATGCAACTTCATCGTTTTATGTAGAAGTGATATGCACTATTAAACATGAATAGTTTTGGCAAGTCTGACGCGGTAAGCCAAAGCTGTCATCAGTAATTGTTCAGGATAAATTAGTTTAGCTCCCTCCCAGCAAGTCAGTCTATTGCCCACCCTCGGGACTCCTAACCATCGGTCATGCCCACAGCAGCCAGCACCACCTCGAACAGGCCTCCAGCCTGGATCAACTCTGTGCCCTGTCCCACCTTGCACGCCACTTCAGGGCCCGCTATTGATCCTCCCACCTGCAGCTCTGATGGCCGTTTTAGCCAGCCAGGGGCCTAGTCCTTGCTTTTCTGCTTTGACCCTCTAACCCTGTCCTCAATCAGGAATCAGATGGCTCCACTGGCTGCTGACACCTGCTAACCCTCTGAGTGTTCACCATGTACATCCTCCAAGACCTAGCTGCTCTCTCAGCGAGCACTGGGCTCTGGGAAGGAAAGCAGGCAGAGGAGTGTTATGAGAGCAGACAGAGGAAAAGCCAAAGCAAGAACCCCCAATGTCTCCCCTCTGCCTGAGCCCACCTGACAAGCCTATTCCTTATAACAATCGATGGCGTTTCTTTTTTTTTTTTTTTAAAGAATCAATTTTATATATTTATTTTTTGGCTGCGTTGGGTCTTCGTCGCTGCGTGTGGGCTTTTCTCTAGTTGCAGCGAGCAGGGGCTACTCTTCGTTGCGGTGTGCGGGCTTCTCGCGGTGGCTTCTCTTGTTGTGGAGCACGGGCTCTAGGTGCGCGGGCTTCAGTAGTTGTGGCTCGCGGGTTCAGGAGTTGTTAGGTGCCATTTTTTGAGCATCTTAAGCTAAGTGTCTTACATACTTAAAACAGCCCTTGCCTGCTGTGCCCCACTCCCCCATCCCCAGAGACCTAAGAGAACCCCCCCCCATATAAACTGTATTAGTTTTCTCTTATTGCTGTAACAAATTACTACAATTTAGCGGCTTAAAATGACACAAAGTTATTATCTTACAGTTCTGTAGATTAGAAGTTCGACAAAGATCTCACTGGGACAAAATCAAGGTGTCTACAGGGCTGTGTTTCTTTCTGGAGGCTCTAGAGGAGCACCCATTTCTTTGCTTTTTCCATATTCTAGAGGCTGCTGACATTCCTTGTTCTGTGACCTCTTCCTCCGTTTTCAAAGCAAGCAACTTGACACCTCTCTGACACCCTACTTCCACTGTTACATCTCTGACTCTCCTTCTGTCTCCCTCTTCCACTTTTTTTTTTTTTTTGCGGTACGCGGGCCTCTCACTGTTGTGGCCTCTCCCGTTGCAGAGCACAGGCTCCGGACGCGCAGGTTCAGCGGCCATGGCTCACGGGCCCAGCTGCTCCGTGGCATGTGGGATCTTCGCGGACCGGGACACGAACTCATGTCCCCTGCATCGGCAGGCAGACTCTCAACCACTGCGCCACCAGGGAAGCCCTCCCTCTTCCACTTTTTAAGGACCCTTGTGATTACATTGAACCCAACAAAAAATCCAGGACAACCTCCGTACTTTAAGATCAGCTGATTAACAACCTTAACTCTATCTGCAAACTTGATTCCCACTCGCCATGTAATGTAACGTATTCACATAACATATTCATGTTCCAGGGATTAGGAGGTGGATGCCTTCTTTTTTTATCGAAGTATAGTTGATTTACAATGTTGTGTTAATTTCTGCTATACAGCAAAGTGATTCAGTTATACATATATACACATTCTTTTTTTTATATTCTTTTCCATTATGGTTTATCATAAGATACTCAATATAGTTTTCTGTGCTATACAGTAGGACCTTGTTGTTTATCCATTCCATATGTAATAGCTTACATCTGCTAACCCCAGCCTCCCAATCCACCCCGCCTCCAACCCCTGTCCCCTTGGCAACCCCAAGTCTGTTCTCTATATCTGTGTCTGTTTCTATTTCGTAGATAAGTTCATTTGAGTCATATTATAGATTCCACATATAAGTGATATCATATGGTATTTGTCTTTCTTGTTCTGACTTACTTCACTTAGTATGATAATCTCTAGTCGCACCCACATTGCTGCAAATGGCATTATTTTGTTCTTTTTTATGGCTGAGTAGTATTCCATTGTATATATATGTACCACATCTTCTTGATCCATTCATCTGTCGATGGACATTTTGGTTGTTTCCATGTCTTGGCTATTGTGAATAGTGCTGCTATGAACATAGGGGTGCGTGTACCTTTTGGGATTAGAGTTTTGTCTGGATATATGCCCAGGAGTGGGATTGCTGGATCATATAGTAACTCAATTTTTAGTTTTCTGAGGAACCTCAATACTGTTCCATAGTGGCTGCACTAACTTACATTCCCACCGACAGTGTAGGAGGGTTCCCTTTTCTAGGATGTGGATACCTTCAAAGCAGCCATTAATCTGCCTACCACATGAACTAACAGGGAGTAGTGGAGACCATGACAATCCAGAGAGTACACATCCCTTCTAAAGGGGGCACCTACTCAGCCCCAGACGATCTCATCATTCATGCATGAATAGAGGTTCAGTGTGGCTGGATCTGCCAATATTTCAAGCTGGAAAATTAGATTTTTCAGGTGAAGTTTTCCAATTTTGAAATCACTGGACAGGCCAAAAAAATTTTTTTGTGTGTGCTAGATTTGGCCTGAGGCCACCCAGGTGTGACCTCTGAATTCAGCTCCACCCGGTCAACCGTGGTGAGATGATGAGATGTTCTCTGGCATTTACAGGCTCTGCAGGCTCTGGGGCATGAGGAACCAGCTGGGTCTGGAGGTGGGAGGGAACGTGGTCAGGAGCATAGCAGATACTGCAGGGGGTGCCTCGGGGGAAAGTTTAGAGGGAGAAGGGACCAACCATTTCCCTAAGAGACCAACCATCACCTGCAGGAAGCAGTGGTGCATCAAAGGGTACAGGAAATCAGACAGAGGCAGACCTGAAGAAATCAACCAGACTGAGGTAGGCTTTATGCCTTGTGGCTTCAGAACAAATCAAGCAGACCCTTTCTAATTTCAAAAGGTATCAGTTCTTCCCTTCCCCCTGAAAGCACTAGTGATACTGGCTGGCTGTGTGGAGACTGGTGGGCTGGGGCATGGCAGGGGTGGAGTGAGGAGGAGGCTTTTCATGAAAGATTTTTGAATTTTGAACCAGGTGAAAGTACTACCTATTTAAAACATTGAAGTGAAATCCTTTTATTCATTAAAAAATCTTTTAAACTACAATAGTTTACGTTAAAGGTAAAAACATGACGCAGTTGTCATGGAGACTCCACTGCACTTTCGTGAAGATGGGATGTGTGACCTCACTGCAAGAAGAAATGGAAATGTGAATAATTGTTAATAAATTTGGCCAACTACTTTGGATCCATCGTCTTTTTAAATTTTTAATTAATCTATTTATTTTTAGTTGTGTTGGGTCTTCGTTGTTGAGCTCAGGCTTTCTCTAGTTGCGGCAAGTGGGGGCTACTCTTCACTGCGTTGTGCGGGATTCTCATTGCGGTGGCTTCTCTTGATGCGGAGCATGGGCTCTAGGTGCCTGGGCTTCAGTAGTTGTGGCATGCAGGCTCAGCATTTGTGGCTCGCGGGCTCTAGAGAGCAGGCTCAGTAGTTGTGGCACACGGGCTTAGTTGCTCCGCTGCATGTGGGATCTTCCCAGACCCAAGGGATCTAACCCGTGTCCCCTGCATTGGCAGGCCGATTCCTAACCACTGCGCCACCAGGTAAGTCCCCAGTATCCATCATCTTAACTGCTGCTTTCCTTATCCTCACACACCGGGACCCAGTAAACCAGATTGGTGTCTTAAGTTCTATTCTATTCCATTCTGAATGGCAAAAAGCTAAGACTCTAGAGTCAGTCAGCTTGCCCCTTCCACACTGGTGACCTTGAGTCAATGTGCTTAACCTCTCTGAGCCTCAGTTTCCACATTTGTAAAATGGGGGTAATAATGATACCAATTTCATGGGTTGTTATGAAGAGTAATGAGTTAATGCCTGTAAAGCACTTGAAACAGCACAAAATCAGTGTCCAAAAATACTCTTTTTATTAACTATTTTTACTATTTTACTATTTTTAACCTTGTTTCTTTTGAGTGGGGCAATTATTAAAACCATAACAACTTAAGACATGTAATGTAGGTGATCTAAAATGAAGTGAATTTAACCTCTGGTCCCCCAAATTCTTACAAACACACTCTGAAGGGAATATCATTGTCTCCATTTCATAGATAAGGAAACTGAGGCCTGGAGAACGTAAGCAAGTTGCTCAAGGACGTTGAGTTTGGACACAGAGAAGATAGAGGCTTGAACCAGGATATCAAGATTCCAGTTCCCACGACTTTCAATTCAAGCCTGTCCTATGGTGTGATTATATGGTGTGATCATAAAATAACAGGGCTGAGTGGGGCAGTTGGATTTCAGTTTGTTAGTTTGGTTTGGGGACAGTCCCTCCCCTGTCATAGTCCCAGATCCAGTAGATTCTAAGGTGGGGGTCAGGTCAGGTCTCTGGCTCACATTCTGGCCTCAGCTTTGGAGCCAAGTTCCTCTCTCCCCTGGGAGGGATACAGGGTTGGGGAAGGGGTGTCAGAGCATGGGGGTTGCCGTGGATGACCCCGGCCCAGCTGCTGCCTGAGCTTTCTCACGAAGGAGGCTCTCCCAGTGTCCCAAATCCACCCCAGGCCCTCTGCTGCCTCCCCGGGACCCTCGTCATCTAAGGAGCAGTTGTTGCAGCTTGAAAACATGTCTGGCACCAAACATGGGAGTTAAATGCCCTGGAAAGTTGGAGGGCACTGCCCAAGCCAACGTCAGGAAGTGGGAGCGCCCACCGATCAAGAGCACAGCCTTGTAGGTTTCAAACCTGGCTTCTCCACTTCCTAGCTGAGTAGCCGTGGGATTCACCTTTCTGAGGTTTCCACATATGTGAAATGGGATAGCCATAGTATCTATCGCAAATGTTTTGGGGATGCTTGTCTTTTTTAAAAGCGCTTTATTGAGGTATAATTTATATACCATCATATTTACCTGCTTTAAGTATACAATGAAGTGATTATTAGCATATTTGAAGAATTGCACAATCATCACCACATCAGTCTTAGAATATTTTCATCACCCCTCCGTAAAAACCCCTATACCCATTAACAGCCACTCCCCTTTTTCTTTTCAGCCTTAGGCAACCACTAATCTACATTCTATCTCTATAAATTTACCTTTTCTGGAAATTTCATGTAAATGGAATTATACAATATGTGGTCCTTTGTGCCTTGCTCCTTCCACTTAGTCTAATATTTTTGAGGTCCATCTATGAATTGTATACATCAGTAGTTTGTTCCTTTTTTTTCTCTTTTTTTGGCCACGCCACATCGCTTGCGGGATCTTAGTTCCCAGACCAGAAATTGAACCCAGACCCAAGACAGTGAAAGCACTGAGTCCTAACCACTGAACCGCCAGGGAATTCCCTAGTTTGTTCCTTTTTATTGTTGAATAATATTCCATCGTATGATTATACTACATTTTATTTATGCATTCATCAGATAGACATTTGGGTTGTTTCCAGTTTGGGGCTACAATGAACAATGCTGCTATGACTATCCCCCTACAAGGTCTTGAGTAAACATATATTTTCATTTCTCTTGGGTAAATACCCAGAAGAATTGCTAAGTCATATGGTCAATTTATAGTTTCAAAGTTTTCCATTCCCATCAGTACTGTATGAGGATTTGTTGAGAGAATTAAATGAGATAATTAACATGAAATGCTTAGCATTGTGCCTGAATCTTCAATAAATGATAGCTAGAATTAATAGAGGTCTTAATAGAATCAGCTGTAGTGCTAGAAACCACAGTACTGCTGCCTCCTTCCCTGAAAAGAAAGTGGATCTCCAAGAGGCAGTCACTCTGCAGTATTAATGCCCACATCCTATATGCGCTTAGCCTGGCGTTCAAGGCTCTCCACACCCCCACCTCCATCTACCTGTCCAATCTTGGCCAGCATTCACTTTACCCTCTAGCTTCTGCCCACCCAAGCTGATCAGCACCTCTGCTCATACCATTCTCTGCCCTCTCCCTCCTGCCTTCTCTTTGAGTATTAAAATCCCACTTGCCTTTCAAGACTCAACTCAGGTGTCCTTTCCTCTCCAAGGTCTATCTTTACTTTCTAACTAACTAGACCAGTGCTGTCTATGGGCTGTTGAACACCCGAAATGTGGCTAGTCTGAACTAAGGTGTGCTGAATTATAAAATATACACCAGATTTTGAGGACTTAGTATGACAATAGTATAGAATTAATAGTTTTTTTGTATTAATTACATGTTCAAATAGTATTGGGGGTATATGGGTTAGGTAAAATACATTATTGAAATTAATTTCACTTGTTCTTTTTAAAAATGTGGCTGCTAGAAAACCTTAAATTACACATGTGGCTTAGGTCTGTGGCTAAATTTTAGTTCTACTGGACAGCATTGGTAAAGAGCACCAACATCCTAACAGTTGCTCTTTATTGAGCACCTAATTTCTTACACTGTTGTATCTGTTATCTGACATAGTGCTCAGTGCAATCCTGTGGGGTTGGTATTATGAATATCTCCCTTTTTACAGATAAGGATACAGAGGGAGGGTGTGACCTCTCCCTAAGTCACACAGCTGGACACTAGCAGACTCAGGATTCGAATCCAAGTTGTCTGCCTCCAAAACCCACAGTCTTCCATGGGATTTGCTGCAGACTACTAAAGCACCAAGGGCTTTGGGGGTCTCCTGGGGTGCCCTTGGCTGGAATTAGAGCAGCTCTGTATGGCCATGAATCATGCTAATCAGAAACTCTGACTGAATGCTTGCCTTTCATA
Source organism: Pseudorca crassidens (assembly GCF_039906515.1). NCBI lineage: Eukaryota > Metazoa > Chordata > Mammalia > Artiodactyla > Delphinidae > Pseudorca > Pseudorca crassidens. Next base: position 18,232,722 of record NC_090297.1, on the reverse strand, counting down.
AATACAAAATGAGAAAGCAGATTAATTAATATAAACAATGCATTTGGAATAAATCAGATCTTGGGATCTGTGAGTGTAGTAAAAGGTGGAAGGCCACTGATCTAAACATCTCATTTGGCAGGTGGGGAATCTGATGCCCAAAAAGGAGAAGATTTGTCCAGGGCTGTCAGAGAGTGGGAGAGCCAAATGCAAAAGCCCGGTTTCTAGGCTCCCAGGCTGAGTGTCTTGCATGTACCTCACTGTCTGTACATGGAAGGCCCTGCCCCCAGCCACCTGGAAGCCTTTTGTCTTGAAGCAGCCCCCTTCCTCTCCCAAGCCTGTCCCAAAGACTAGAGAGGAGGGGGCCAGGAGACCCAACCCATTTCCCATCAGGGTCCCAAGGCCACCATCCGGTCCTGGGCCAGGAATTCCTTTCACAGACTGAATTAAACTGAGCCGAAAATAATTCTGAACCCTTGGAAGCCTCCAAGAGCTCCTATTCCTACTCCACCCGGGCCCAGCAGGCCAGGCCTCCCCAAATCTCCTCTCTGCCATCTTCTGGGCTCCCCCAGACTTCCCCTGCCAGCTCCCATCTCCACTCACACGTGTGTAGGGAGAGGGATGTTTAAACAGACTGCCCACATCCCTGTTCCCTCTTCCCAGCCTCTCCAAACAGGCAGGAGAAAGGGCGACCAGAGCCGTATTAAACCCAGCACCATCCCCATGAGCCAACCCAAGAGGGCCCTAGCCAGAGGCACAGAGAAGGAGCCGCCAAGAAACAGAGAGACACGGACACAAAGGGGCAGAGAGTGTGTCCAAGACAAAGAGAAGAAAAAGGATGGATGTTTAGATCAAGAGAAAGGCACGGAGCGAGAGACGAAGAGACGAGAAATAAGAAAAAGTGGAAAAGGCGGCGGAGATGAAAAAGGGATGCCTGAAAAGGAAAATTAGAAGGGAAAGTAGAGAGAAGATAGAGAAATTAGAATTTGAGGGAGAGATCGAAGGAGCAGGGGCGCGATGGGGAAGAGTAGGAGGGGGCACAAGGAGAGCGCGAGGGGAGACGCGCAGCGATCTGAGGTGCCCTGGCCGCGGGGGTCCCGGGGGGCGGGCCCTCCTCCCGGCGCCTCTCCCCGCCGCGGCGGTCCGAGTAGCCACATTCCTCCGGGTTTCCCACACACTTGCCATCAAAGAGTCCCCAAAGCCCCGGCTTTTCCCGCGCCCCTCCCCCGCCAGGGCCGGAGAAACTATTTTTCACCCCCTCCTGGTCTTTAATCTGCTGTGGGGAAAGAAAGCGGCTTTTGTTGGGCAAGGGGCTGCGCGGAGGGCGGGGCGGGGGCGCCGGCGATTGTGTGTCCCGCAGCTGCGCGCCTGGGGCCGCCGGGGTGGGGCCGCCGGGGCGCGGGGCCGGAGCGCGGGCGCGGAGGGCCCGGAGGTCGAGCCGGGCAGGGGTGGGGCGCAGGGGCGCGGGGCGGACGGCCTGGGCAGGTCGACGGGCCGGAGTGGGGGCTGCCGGGGCGCGGGGTGCGGGCGGGAGGGTCGCAGGGGCTGAGGGGGTGGAGAAAAAGGCCACCCGGGCGCGCAAGCCCATTGTCGTCTTGGCCCTGTTCTGCACCAGGGCCGGAGATTGGGGGAAGATGGACACTCGTTGAAAGGGCAGATGGGGAGAAGGCTGCACACCCGGAGGAGGTCGTATACTCAGGCAGGGGGCCATGAGAACTCTGGGAGACACACCACACATTTAAGCAACAATCAGGGAGACAAACACACACACACACACACACACACACACTCTCTCTCTCTCTCTCTCTCTCTCTCACTCTCATCAGGGACACAGACACACAACCCTGAGGAAGGGTCCCACAGCCAGAGAGAGGCCAACAACACACACTCAGGGAGGAACACACATTCAGAGAACAACCCACTTACTCAGACACACACACACACACAGCCTAACGCCATAAAGCTCTGTTGAACAAAATGGATTTCCGATATGAATTTCCTTCTCCTTCCAGCCCCAATTTCTCCTTAAGACAGGCCCCCATTCTCCAGCATTTGCTTCCTTTCTCCCTCCAGTTGTTAGCCTGGCTCATGCTTCAAAGCACAAGCTCTGGACTCAGGCAGCCCTGCTCTGCCTCCCGACAGCTGTGTGACCTTGGGCAAGTCACCTCACCACTCTGAGCTTCAATGGATACGAGGGTTGAGAGAGATAATATAAATAAGATGCCTGACTCGTTGTTGGCACTTGGCAAAAGTTATCCCTTATGAGCCTGCTGATGCGTGGGCTGCTGTAATGATGACACTCAAGGGTGGCTTTGGCCGGCAGGAGGCTCTCTCTGAGCTGCAGCCTCTGCCTCTGCTTTCTGGCACCCCTGCATTTCCACCTCAGTGCCCCATTGGGCGTGGGGGAGACTTTTCCTCTCTGACAGGGTCAGCTCTGTCCCCAGGCCGGATCCCTCCCATACCTACCCTCACAGCTTTTGAACTGCTGCTGGGATCTAGGCCAACACAAGACAATATCTGAGCAGGGTGAATGTTGCTTTTCAAGGCCTTTTTTTTTTTTTGCCTTCATCTTTTCTTGCCTTGGATTCCATCATCTTTCTAAAGCCTTTCCTGAACCCCATTAGTGGGAGCCCAAATCCAACTGTCAGCCTCTGTCTGCGACAAAGAACATCCCCTAAGTGGTCTCCCAAAAGTGATTACTGGGGTGGAACTTAATTCAGTACATCTTTACTAATTGCCCACTCTGTGCCAGGCACTGTGAGGGATACTGAGACCAGGAAGACAGATATGACATGATTACAAATCAGGTGAGCTATAAGCCCCATATGGTGGTTGGAAGTGTTCAAAGAAACCATGAATGAAAGTGCTTTGGAAACAGCAAGATCTCTGCAACATATTCGTTGCCTTTTGCTATTTGTTAAATCAGAGTTAAACTCCTACATAACTTACTGATGCTCTCCAAAGTCTAGAAGTTCCAGACTTTTCTTAACAGGGAAATGAGGTTGTCCCTGTCTGTCCTCATTAGCCTAGAAATGCTAGGATGAGGAAACTAGCCCTTGTGTGTCTGGACGCTGTGTGCAGTTTGGATGTTTGTCTCCATCCTTGTATGCATCAATGTTTGATCCACAGGCTTGAGTTCAAATTTTGATTATTGGAGTTTTGTGCCTGCTAGCTCTGTGGACAAATCTCTTTGACCTCAATACCTTTGTCATGATATCTACCCCAAAAGACTATAGAGAAGATTATATGAGATAGAATTTATAAAGCAGCAGCACAAGATAGGTTCTCAGAAAACAAACTCTCTTCCTACTTTCCTGTGGTTGTCCACCCACGCACACCCCAGATGCCAAGCCAGCCCCTGGACATCCCATGGTCACTGCCTACCTGCTGACATAAGGGGTTAGTTAACTTCAGGGTGGTATGGCTGGACCAAGCTAGTCTGGCTTTGGGTTGAAAGAAGGAGAGAGGGAGGAAACTCAACTCCCAAGTTGACTCCTAAAAACAGGAGTAGTCAGCCTGCACTTTGTTTAAGAATAAACATCCCTGAAAGCATGGACAGGAAGGTTTTTCAGGGGGGGAAAAATTTCCAAGAAATTTCCAATGCTCTCTGAGTCTCCCTACTTAGAAGAAATTTCCTAATACCTTGGTGTCTGTCTTCCAACCAAATGCATGCCCCCCCTTGCTTTTCTCTATCCGGTGGAATAAAACCCTCTCAGGTCCAAACTACCTTCCTAGGAGGTCCCTTGAAAGGGCAGAAGGAAAAGCATAAACACAGAAGGATAAAAGTTTTGAGACAGGCAGACCTGGGTGCAAATCTTAGATCTGCAACTTATTAGCATGTGACTGTGGGCAAGCACATTAACCTCTCTGAGCCTCAGTCTCCTGGTGCATAAAATGGGTCAATGAGATAATGTATGAGAAGGCAAGTGGGACTTGGTAAATAGTTAAGATTCAATGAAGGATGATGATGATGATGGTGGTGGTGGCAGTGGCAGTGGCGGCACCAAGACCTTTGAACTGTAGAGTAGCCCATCTTGGAGGCCCCTGAAATCTCCATTCCTATAAGGACTCATGCCTTAGATCCAGATGCTCACCATAGTCCCCTTTGCAGTATTTCACATGTTCCTGAGACCAGACTCAGCAGGAACCATTAAGCTCACTTGGTACCACCTATCTCACTCACCAGGGGCTACATCACATCATAGCACATGAAAATAACTAATTGGTTCCTACGACACTTTCCATCCCTTGTCCTCTTGATCCTCCCAGCTGTAAATAAGGTCGGTGGATATTATTTTTCACCCCACTTTACAAGGAGACAACTGAGGCAGAGGGAAGAATAAGTAGTCCATCCAAGGGTTTGAGCCTTGATTCTGAATTCCCCGTGCTCTTCTTGTATCACATGAGTCTCAAGCAGTAGTTTGAGGTCTAGCCTTGCTTGCGGGGGGAGAAGGGGTATGTTCTAAGTGTATGGCTGGGAAGTCCTCCGCACACCTTTACATGTACTTTGTGAGGCAACAGTTACATATTAAAAGTTGCAGCATCTGGGGATGTCCTGAGACTACAGCAGACCACCCTAATGCTAAGGAGAGTTAGAGGGCAGAATGGACAGGAAGCCAAATGAGGGGGAGGTCTGGGTCCTGGCTACATGTCAGCAACTGACATCCAGAGTAACCTTGGGCAAGATTTGGAAGTTCCCTTGATCCCCACTTTCAACATTAATGGCAAAAAATAGAAAGGTAGACAAGTAGATAGAAGCTCAGTTTAGGCAAAAAGACATCTGCAATTCTCATCATCATTATTTTGGCTTTGAAATCGACAGCTCAGAGACCCCCGACCACTTTTCAAAATTTTAAAGACAAAGCAGTATAACTTAATAGTTCTGCCAACTCTTAAAAAAATCAGAGAGCACAACACTGACTTTTTTTTCCTTTTCTTCTTCTTCTTCTTTTTTTTTTTTTTAAATTTTGGCAAAGAAAGATTCAGTTCCTGGAAATGCTTACAAAATGATTCCTGACACTGGGAGGAGATAGTTAAAAAAGGAAGAAGACGAAAACTTATAAACATATATAGATAAAGGCAGAAGGTGGCAAGAAAGAGAATAAACAAAAGAAAGAAAAGAAAGAACTAAAAGAGATAGAAGGAAAAAAGACTTTAAAGGGCCCCAATTCAAGAACGTTATCAAGTTCTCAGCATCTGCAATTCACAAGCCGCTTGCGGGTCGGGGCGGCGCAGACCCCTCCCCTTTCTCGGGTGTCGGACGCTCATTGGTGGGGACGGCAGTCGCCGGCCGGTGACTGCCCGAGGAAAGGTTGCCTGGGACACGCATCCCTGTGTGAACGCATGACGTCCCACCCTGGCGCCAGGCTGTCTGGGGCTGAGTCTTAGATCAACACAGCTGTGGGACCGGGACCCACAGCTGGGCAAAGGAGCGGATTCCTCAACAAAAAATAGGATTGTGAGAAAAGTTCTGAAACAAAAACAGCGCAGACAAAAGCCTTAATGACATCCTTTCATAAAAATAAAAAATGCAAGAGGGGGGAAAAAGCTGGTAAAAGGAGCAGAACTGGGAACAGAAAGTTCAGAGGCATTTGGAATAAGAGACTGAGGCCCCACCACCGCTAAACAAGTTGCAGAAGGCCTGAGCTAGCCCTCCAGTCCGCTGTTGGGAAAAAGAAGTCTTTTGGGCTCAAACTTTATTCAGTGTTCTCAACCGTAACCCATTTCTTTCAGAATTAGAATCTTACATTGGAGAGTACCCTTAGAGGTCATTTGTTTCCCCCTCCCTCAATTTTACAGAAAATGAAGCCCAGGAAGGAAAGAAATTCTTCCAAGGCCACATTGCAAGTTACTGACATGACCAGGACAGAATTCTGCTTGCTGATCCCGGCATCCCTCTCCTGCCTATGTCACCCAGCTCATGGGCATTTCACCCTGAAAGCATCTTGGGAGATAATGTGAAGGTGCTTTGCAAATGGCTGCACAAGCCTGAGGCAGCAGTGGGTAGTAATGGGGGAGGGAAAAGGAGAGAGGGCAATCTGTGTGGTCCTATGGACTGAGCACAGACCACTCAACCGGCCACTTGCTGGGTCCTCGGGCACCAAGGAGACTAATGGATGTGAGGGAGAGAGTATGTCAAGCGCCTTGCAGAGAAGAGGTGTTTAGTAATTATTTGTTGAAGGAATGAGGTAGGTCTAGTTAGCTCCATTTTATAAATTGGAAAATTGAGGCACAGAGGTGACTTACCCAAAGTTCACATTATTAGTAAAAAAGAATGGGAATTTGAACATAAATCTGCCTAGCTCTGAAGGCCATGATATTTTCCAGAACATGGGCTTGACTATTTTGCACAAACCACGGAAGTCTGCGTGACAGAAAAGTGTTTTTTATTTGGTCATTCAGGAGTCCGCATAGCCACCATATTCCCTTCCCAAGACCAAATAGCTGGCATGCTCTTCACTTGACATCTGTAGCCTATATAGACTGATCTGTCCATTCATGGGATATTTTCTTATACCAAAGAGCCTGTCCTGGAAAACATTTATATTTCAGGAAGAAGTCTTTCAACTCTTTCTTGGGACACAGAGTCCTGTGGTATGACAGCAAAGAACAAGGATTCAGGGCTGGCTCTACCATTACTTGTGGTGTGACCTTGGAAATATTTTATAACTCCTTTCTGTACCCTTTACCATCCCACACCTGCCTGTCCAAATTTCATAAAGCATTAGACTTCTAGAGCTGGAAAGGATTTTAAATAATCACTTAGCACCATTTCCCCATTTTGTTCACAAGGTGACTAAGGCCAGGGTACCTGGGCTTGTTCAAGATCACATGACAAATTATTGGCAAGGCTGGCATGTTGAATCTAGGACTCCTAATTCCCAGTCCAGTGTCCTTTTTACTATGACTATTTTGAGACTCTCCTAGCTCTGAGCTCCCATTGTCCTGTTAATCAGTGCCACATACTATAGAACTCTTAATTGTTTCCTGTGTTAATCTTGTCTCCCCAAATTGTGAGATTCTTGAGAGCAGGAGCCACTGTTTTATGTAAAGCGACTCCATAAATATTTACCAACTGACTGATTAAGGAAGCAACCATTGGGGGATCCCACCTGGCCAGTTCCATGATGGAAACCAGCATTCTGAGGCTGCAGATTCCCAAAAGTCCTTGGAAATGACAAGATGACAAGCAAAGAATACTGAATGCAATGTCCCGTTGCGATACGGGGCTTACTTGCCTGTCCCGTGGTCCCTTTCCTGGACTCTCAGATAGAGCTGGAGCCATTTCAGCAAGGGTAAGAATAATCCAGTCCAGGTGGCCTGCCTTTCCATAGCAGAGAGGGATAGACAATAGAGTGATGAAATTACCAAACTATTGTTTTCCTCATAGAGGTGTGTGGAGAATGGGGGAAGGGAGAAGTGAGAGTTAAAAAGAGATTTGCTGACCTAACGGGAGCTCCTAAAAAGGTTATTTAGAAATCATCCCTTCTGCACCCCCATTCAAAACCCTGTCCAAACTTCTAATCAAACTCACTTCCAAAATATAACTGGGCATATATTTGGCTCCTTATGGAGTGCATGGGGCCAGAGAATGGGAGCTCTCTTCCTTCCCCATGCAAAAAGCACGATTCAGGCTGCTGTCTTCTTTTTTTTTTCTTTCCCCCTTGTTGCTCAAATAAATAGTGTTCTTTGCTCAAACCCCCTTCCCCTCCTCCTTCTGCAATCTCAGCGCCTAGCCCAAATCTGTTTTCTTCATTGTAACCTCAGCTTCACCGCAATTAATTTTTTTCCCCTCTGGTCACAAGATAATTCCTGACGCCAGTGAGTCTGGAGGTCAGACGAACAGCAAATTGGGGAACAAGGCGGCACTAATTCCTTACAAGTTTCCCTTGAAAAATCTTTTGCTTACCAAAAAAAAAAAAAAAAAAGCTTCTTTGCTGTTCGGGGATTTACGACCTCGGAGGACTGTGAGTTCGAACCAGTGTTGGGCTGTGGGTGGACTGGCAGGGGGCAGGGGAGCTCTAAGATCTGGGGCGCTGCCAGGAAAAGGCAAATTCTTAAAGTTAATGGTTTTAAGTGATTTTTTAAATGCTTTCTGGCAAAGAGGCCCGCCTCTCCTCTGTATCAGCGCTTCCTCATTCTTTGAATCCGCGGCTCCGCGGTATTCGGCGTCAGACCCGCCAGAGGAAGCCTGTTTGCAATTTACCCGGGCTGTGAACGCCCAGGGTCGACGGAGGCGGGGCCAAGGCGGGCTGTTTTGCATAAAGGGGCGCGCCTTCCAGGCGGGCTCTATAACTGCGGTCCTCCGTGAGAGTGCGCGCGTTGCTAGCTGCTCAAGGGGTTCTTTGGCTTTTTTTCTTCTTTCGGCACTTCCAACCTCATTCCTCAATATGAAGGCGCTGAGCCCGGTGCGCGGCTGCTACGAGGCGGTGTGCTGCCTGTCGGAACGCAGCCTAGCCATCGCGCGGGGCCGCGGCAAGAGCCCGGCAGCTGAGGAGCCGCTGAGCCTGCTTGACGACATGAACCACTGCTACTCGCGTCTGCGGGAACTGGTACCCGGAGTCCCGCGAGGCACTCAGCTTAGCCAGGTGGAAATCCTGCAGCGCGTCATCGACTACATCCTCGACCTTCAGGTGGTCCTGGCCGAGCCCGCTCCTGGACCCCCAGACGGCCCGCATCTTCCCATCCAGGTGCGCGTGGGCGTGCTTGGAGCAGGGGCGGGGCTGAGCTCCAGGGCAGGGATGCTGCGGGACCCTTAGAACTTCCTAGCGCCGTGCATAACTCTCCCGTTTTCCTTCTCTCAGACAGCCGAGCTTGCTCCGGAACTTGTGATCTCCAACGACCAGAGGAGCTTCTGCCACTGACCTGGACGTCCTGGCGCCTCCAGGTGAGTATCCACGCCTTCTCCCGGGGGCGGGGAAGGGAGGGCAGCTGGTGCTTAAATGGCAAATCCTAGAGTTGGTAGGCCTTTTAAGGGATTACCGCGCCCCCTCGGTTTAGGGAAACCGAGTCCAGAGAGGTGCAAGTGACTTGCCCGTGGTCACATCAAATGAATGACGGAACCAGTTCCCATCCAGTGTTCGTTTCAACCTTAAACACACGGTGTCCCTGCCTTCCCTAGTGGCCAAAGACGCGAGAAAGTAGGCGCGGGTCCGACTAAATAAAATAGCCAGTCTGTTTGTAGCTTGGAGTCCTTAAAGGATCCGTGTTTTCTTCAGCCCCCTCCCAGCTAGTGTTAATTCCAAGAGGGAGGGATGGTGCAAGCTCCGCCTGTGGTCCTTTGGCGCCAACTGGGTGGGGGCAGCGTGGGGCGCGGAGTTATCAGCTGGAGGTAGAGACCAAGTTTCCTCCTTGGCGCCGGCCAGTCTGCGGCCGGCCCCCGCCTCGGCGCGCTCGGCGGAAACTGACGGCTCCCTGGTCTTCTTTCCTCCCCCGCCCAGAACGCAGGTGCTGGCGCCCGTTCCGCCTGGGACCCGGGACCCTCTACGGCCGGAAGCCCGAGGGCATGGATGGGCCCCAACCTCGCCCTGCCCACTTGACTTCCCCAAACCCCTGCCTCGAGGCTGGACCTGCGCCCGGGAGCGAAGGACTGTGAACTTGGGTGGCCTAAAGAGCCAGAGCTAGCTCTGGGCACCAGCTGGGCAACCTCCCCCAGCCCTCACCCCACCCCCAAGTTTAAAGACTGTCTTTCAGTGTGTGGAGGTGTATGGGGGGCGGGGCTGGCTGCTCTCCAAACTCTGGCAAGGCAGCGGTAGAGCTGGTCTTCTGGTCTCCTTGGAGAACGGCTCTGTTGCCCTGATTATGAACTCTATAATAGAGTATTTAGCTTTTGTACCTTTTTTGCAGGAAGGTGACTTTCTGTAACCATGCGATGTATATTAAACTTTTTATAAAAGTTAACATTTTGCATAATAAACGGTTTTTAAACACTTGTGTATGTAATTTGATTCCTTAATGCTAACACTTTCGCACAAGACTGAATTTAGGGGGACTAAATTAATGTCTTGGAGCTTGGGGAAAGCAAACTTGCTTATTCCCTTAAAAGGGAGATGGGAGAATACCCAGCTAAGGCTGGGGGAGGGGGGGAGCCCCACATCCATTGGGTGCAAAGAAGAGCCTTGTCCTGTCTCATTTAACAAGTGAGGGAAGACTGGAGAAGGGAAGTGACTGGCACAAGCTCACCCAGCAAGTTGGGGGCTCAGGATAGAAATCGGGTCTCCTGAGTCTCAGTTGTTAGGTACTTTGAGAGCTGTTTTGCTAACTAGCAGATGGCTGTCTTCTTCAATGCCATTAATTATTCATGATATCTTTCTAGCAGGGGATGTGGAAGAGAAGCCTCACCTGGTGCCCAGGAAGGGTTGGTGGTTGATAGACCCATTTCAGAATTGAATAAATGGATCATTGGGCTTGGTTTCATTTCCCTCTTCATGTTCTCTGTTTTAATTTTCTCTTGGGCTTTCAAAGTTGGAGAAAATAGGAGAGGGGTCTCTTCCCTCAAATCCTCAGCCACTCTGATCAGAAGGATTTTGGTGCTGGTTGGGAAATATGGGAACAAATCCCTCTACCAGCAGGTAGTTGAAGACTCTGAGCCTAGACTGGGAATTTGAGGAAGAGGCCCTACAGCCCTTATTTCTGGTATATCCTTCTCATTAACATCTCCATTGGGAGCCTATTCTGTAAGCATCTTTAGCCCTATTTCAGAAATGGAAAATTGAGACTCATGGATAATGGGTTGGAGCCAGGTTCACACAACCCCTTGAGAGGCAGAGATGGGATTTTAACCTTAACTACAGTGACTATGACAGTAGTGGATGGGAGCAGGGTCTGAGACTGGCTATTCCATGGAGCCAGGCCTGAGAGTCAGGCAGAGGGCAAGACTCCCAAACCATGCCACCTTTGCCCCCACCTGGCACTTCCCCAGGTGGGTTCCACCAGGCACCTGGCCTCTCTAGACTCCTGTTTATGATATGATCTCACATGTGTGTTGGCCACTGGCATGAGTTACTTCAATATTTCATAACAAACAGGTCACGTCATCACCCACCTTCATGCCTTAACCCTGGTGAGCTTTCAGGGGCGAACAGGGGCATGTGGAGAGGAGGCAACCTTTGTCTCTGCAAATCACCCTCCTAGCTGACCAATGTTCTTAACCTGTTTCCTGGTCTTCTCCGATGATCTGATGTAAGGTATGAATGCTCTCTTCAGAAGATACACACACAAACTTTGCCGAGCAATAGCATACCTCCAATGCCCTGGGAAGCCCTCACACCCCATGTGAGGAACTCTTGCTTCAAACCAAGTAAGTACAAGACCCAGGCTGGGTCTACCTTGGATCATTTGTTCGGTGTCCTCTGCTGGCTCTGGAGTCAGCCACACAAGGGTGCAAATCCTTGTCTGCTACATACTAGCAGTTGGACTGCAAGCTAGCAACTGCGTCTCTTCAGCCTCAGTTTCCACATCTGTATGAGACTGCTGATATTGAGAAAACAGTTCTGAGGCACCCGGCCCCACATTACACCATTAATTGCAGTAAAGCCAGGCACTGAACTCAACGTCCTGTGCCCTTTCTGCCACAGTATGCTGCTTCCTGCTTGGAAGTTGTGGGACTGTGGAAGGCTGGGAAGAGCTGAATCGCTCATCTGCCATGTGAGCTTGAGCAAGACACCTCACCTCTCAAAGCCTCTCTCCTCCCTTGCTCAGCAGCTGGTCGTTCTTGTACTGCTGCCTCCCTGGACAGAGATAATGGTGGGAAAGTTCTTTGAAATGCATCACACACCTACAAGGTATTATTAAGCTAATTCCAAGGAAATTGCCTGTAAGGTCCTCCAAGACTGAGCTGGTCAGGTGGCTGGGACAAAAGCCGAAACCAGCACACCAATTCATTAGTCATTAGGGAGTGAAAGCAATTTGGCCCTAGGTGAGAAAACTCAGAGAGGATAGTTGTCTTCTGTCATAAACACCTATCAAATGCCTACCAGGTGCCAGGCTCTATTTTATCTTAATTTTTTCTAATCCTCACCACAACCTAGCAAAGTGGGTATCATTATTCCCATTTTACAGAGGAAACAGATTCAGAGAGGCTGATTAACTTGATCCAGGTCACAAAGCAAGGAAGTGCCACAGCAAGCCACCATCCAGCACCATCTAGCTTCGAAGTCCATGTTCTTACTTCTACTTCAGGCCAATTTTTTCCCCTCACCATTCCCTTTACCTGGCACATATTTGGTCCCCAGTAAGTGCTTGCTGAATGAAAGACATAAGCCCGCCCCAGGTCTCCCTCTTATTTGTGAAATGGGATGATGGTACTCCCTTTGCACGTGTGTGGTTCGGATTAAAAATAACATGCGTAAAGCGTCTACCAGGCTCCCTGAAAATACAAGATTCACTATTAACTGAGTCTTACAGTTCACTATTGCATCAGCTCTGACAAACGGACTTTTGGAAGAGATTCTTACTGTGTAAATAAAAAAACAGGTTCAGAACAGGCGAAGTAACTTGCCCGTGGCCACACGGCTCCTAAGTAACAAAGCAGGGATTCAAATTCATGCCTGTGACACCGGAGACGGTGCCCTTTCCGAGAAGGCCAGTTACAGCTCTCCTTAGCTGTGGATGTGCCGGACAACCGTTAATTATCTGTCTTCCCGGTCTCATCACCTCTCACGGCTACCACTCTTATCCATTCCCCAGGCTACATCCTAAATCCTCCTTTCGCTCTCTCTTTCTCGCAGAACTGCGCCTCCGGGTCCGCTCTGCCCGCTCCCTGCTCCACTGGGAGAGGCGTTCCCCGCAGCCTCTTCTCTGCGCCGGGGCAGGGGCGGAGCCTCGGCCCACGTGGCCCAGAGCCCGGCTGGGCGGAGCCTAGCTGGCCCCGCCCCCAGCCCGACGACCCGCGCTCCCCCCGCGGGCCCTGGGGGCCGCTCGCAGGTGTTCGCTGGCGCCCGGATGTCTGAGCGCTGGCTCCGCTCTGGCTCCGGCTCCCTCCGCAGCCTGCGGGCGGGGCTCCCAGCCCATCCGGAGCCTCGCGGCGCCCCAGCCACTCTGCCAGCAGCGCGGCCTCCCGGTTCCCAGCCTCCCGGCCTGGGGGGCCCCCCACCCAGCGGAGTTGCTGACCCGACTGCTCTCCCGCTGCCCCCAGCTGCGCTTGGGCCGCTGCAGCCTCGGCGCGCCCCCACCCCGCTTCCTGCCTCGGCAGCTTTGCCCGGGCCGGGCTGCCGCCCTGGATCGCACCCCGTTCCTTCCTTCCTTCATTCTTTCAGGCAACTCGCATTCCTCGAGCGCCTGCGACGTGCCCCGCACAAGGCCTCTCCGACCTTCCGAGTGTGGCCCCAGGCCCACCAGGGTCCTCCGGGAAGCCTGTGCCCTCCGCCAAGCCTCTGCCCTCCGCCCAGCCTCTGCCCTCCGCCCGGTCTCCCTCCCCACCCCGCCCGACTCTCCTCCCTGTCTATTTCACTTGGAGTTTAGCATTTAATTGTTCTCTGATTATTTCTGCTGTTAAGGGTCAGTCAGTGGCAAGGTCAGGGGGTCACTTTGTGACCGAAATCAAGGGTCAGTCTGAAAGTAGAGTGAGGGGTCAGAGTGTGGCCAGAATTGGGGTTCAGCCAGACTGGCAAGGTTTGGAGATAGTGTGGGTAGAAGTTGGCAGCCGTCAGTCTGTGGCTGGACTTAATAGACAGGGTGTGAGGGTTAGTCTGAATAGCATCATCGGCCAAGGCTAGTGAGTCAGTCTTTGGGTAGAATCAGTGGACAGTGTGGATCAGGGTAGTAGGTCACCCAGAGACCAGGATTTAGGGGTTGCCTTTGGTAAGCCAGATAAGGGGAAGGGGGCGCTGTAGCTCTCTGAACTCGGATTCATATCCCTCTATGGCTGGGGGCTGACCATAGCCTCTCCCTGCATCACCCAGGCTGTGGAGCTGCCCTTCCAACTGGGACACTACCTGTCCTCAATGCCACCCTGCTCCTACCTTGTCCCAGAGCCTGGAGGCAAAACCCTCCTCGGGCCAGACCGTGGTCAGACTGGCAGTAACACTGGCCATGGCAGGGAGGCCTTGGGCTTCCAAGGGATCCGGCCTTGGAGCCACCCATGTTTAACGGGTAAGTTGATGCTCTTCCCTGTACCTTTCTGTCATTTGTTCATAAACCTAAAGGCTGTCAGGGATGGAAGGACCCTTAGAGGTCACACATGTGGCCCAAGAGGGGAAGGAGCCTGCTCAGGGACACACAGCAAACTCGTGGTCAAGACAGAACTTGACGGAATTCCCTGGCGGTCCAGTGGTTAGGACTCAGCACTTTCACTACCATGACCCAGGTTCAATCCCTGGTGGGGGAACTAATATCCTGCAAGCTTGGCCAAAAAAAAAAGACAGGACTCGAACCCATGCCTCCTAACTTTGTATCTAGGAAACTTCGTGTGATACTCTGCCTCCCCAGAGCAAGGATTGTTACTCCCACTTTAGAGGTGGGGCAGCTGAGGCCCTGAGAGGCTTCAGGGATCACACAGCTCTCACAGAGGGACTGCCGGGGGCTGGTGGACTGCGCAGACCCCCACATGAGGATGTGGAAATGTGAAGTCAGGGAATGGTGACTCCCTAAAGCATTGTCTCCTTGTCATTGCCACCCAGCCCCCTCCCTCGCGCCCTCATTAGGAGCAAATGAAACAAGGGTGGCCAAGTGAAGCCAGGGAGGAGAGAGAACACTTTTTAAGAACTGCTGGGGAAGAGCTCAGCTGGGTTCTTATGGAAGCATATGGAACTCATTACCCTAAGTCGAGGTGGTCGCTGGCCAGCTGGCCGTTGGTCAGTTTGGGGCTAAAAGTGTGTGTTGTGTGGCAATGGGGGTACCCAAGGCAGACTCCCCAGAATAACCTGCCCGCTCACCGATCCAGGTTCTTCCTGAACCTGGTTTTGTTTCCAGCCTATGCCATTTTTAGCATTTAAAAAAAAAAAGAAAAGATTTCAAGACACTGGGTACTCGGCCACTATAGGTTCTGGGGGGAGGAGACAAGTACTTAGGGACCGTCAAGACAGTCCCCTCCACCACCGCTCACACACGTCTCTTCCCCACCAGGGCCCCTGGCAGTTCTTGCATTGGGTCCAGATGCATGAAGGATTGATCCCAGCTTCCATCCAGGGTTCATCCAGGTGGGCCCTGAGGGACCTAAATGTTGGTCCTGACTCCTGTCCATCACATTTCCCTCGAAAAGTTTGACTCCACATTCAAAGACAGCAGCAAGAAAGTGTTCAAAAGAGGCCATTCACTAGTACACAGCATTTTAGTCTATGTGGTAATGTGAGACCGGAGCACTGCCTCCATTTCACCCCTGTGAGGCTCACAGATATTAAGGGATCTGCCAAAGGTCCCTGGAGTAAGTGTCAGGGCCCAGGTCTCCGACATAGCTTCCACATCCAGTCGTGTTGATGTCTGCAGTTTTTAATTTTATTTAATTTTATATATTTTTTTGGTCGTGCCGCACGGCTTGCAGGATCTTAGTTCCCTAGCCAGGGACTGAACCCGAGCCACAGCAGTGAAAGCGCCGAGTCCTAGCCACTGGACCGCCAGGGAATTCCCTGCAGTTCTTTTAACTTTGTACAAACCAATGGTCACACAGAATTGGCCTCAGCCAGACCCCACAGCCCTCCCGTACTTTCTGTGAGTTTGGGAATCAGACAGATGCTGGCTGAAATCCTAGCTTTGTCACGTAT
Organism: Pseudorca crassidens; assembly: GCF_039906515.1. NCBI lineage: Eukaryota > Metazoa > Chordata > Mammalia > Artiodactyla > Delphinidae > Pseudorca > Pseudorca crassidens. Next base: position 18,217,045 of record NC_090297.1, on the reverse strand, counting down.
TAGCTATGCCATCACAGGTAAGTTATTTATCCTCTCAGAGCCTTAGATGGCTGCTGTGATGTTTAAAGCAGACAACATATGTAAAGCGCCTGGCACTTGGTAGGCCCTGGGTGATGCCATCCGCAGAGCTTGCTGGGTATGGTTGTCAGATTCCTCATCTTTCCGGGTGGCAGTATTGTTGGCATAATCCAATCCCAGCATCTCAGCACTGCCTGTCTAGCATGTGTGTTCTTCAGAGGCCTTTCACACATCCACAGGAGTATCTGATCAGCAGGACAGCTTGGTGCCTTGAGGAATAGTGCAGGGGCTTAAAAAGCAGGGCTGCAGTCCAGCATCTCCACTCCCAGGCTCTGCCACCTTGGACAAGCTCCTTTACTTCTCTGAACCTCAGAGAACCAGCACAGAGCCACCACAGAGTCCTGCTGAGTATTTAGTGAGGAACTAAAGGTAAAGCACTGAGAAGCCTGCCAGCACATGGAGGCACTCAGTAAGTCACAGATGGAGTTAGGAATAGTCCCGTTTCACAGATGGAGAAACTGGAGTCCCAGAGGGGGTAAGCAACTCATCCAATGTCATAGGGAAAGGCCCCCTCACAGACCTAGAGATTAAAAACCAGATCTTCACACTCCCAGTCCATGCCCAGCTACTACTTTCTCATTATTGGGATTTGTAATTATTTCATGACAAATGTGTTTTCAGCTGGTGGAAGGACAGAGCTTTAGACCCAGGCCCAGCTTACTCATGAAAGCACCCCTTTTTAGAATAGAATGGGGGTGTGGGGTTTGGGGTAGGAAGGACATGACCCAGAGGCCAGAGGACCTGGAGGCCGAACGTGGCAGGAGATCTGTGATCAGACAGACCTGTCTCTGCCACGTCTTAGCTGTGTGACCACCTCTCTGAGCCTCAGTTTTTCATCTGAAACTCCCAATAGTACCTCTTTCCTAGGGTTGTTGTAGGAATTAAATAAGACAGCAGAGATAGAGTACCTGGCACAGATGAGATGCTTGAACTTGGCAGCCCTTATAATTTTATCAAGATCTAGTGGGGCAGGACCCACCTGCTTCTTCGTCATCATCCTCATCTGTGAATCTTTTTGGATTTTTTTTTTTTTTTTGGCCCTGCCACGCAGCATGTGGGATCTTAGTTCCCTGACCAGGGATCTAACCCGCACCCCCCTGCCTTGGAAGCATGGAGTTTTAACCACCGGACCGCCAGGGAAGTCCCTGTGAATCTTTTAGTAAACTTTCAATTGAACATACAATATTTGGCTACTGAAATGCCTATGAGTGCCTGCAGTCCCCCACAAGCAGTGTGAACTTGGACAAATTCCTTAGCTTCCTTCATCCTCAGTGTCTGCACCTATAAAATGGGGATAATAAAAGTCCCTACTTTGTGAGGATTAAATTAGTTAACACATAGCACTCTCAGTCTAATGCTTGACACGTAATAGGAACCCCCCCAAATGCTAGCTATCATTCCTTATCTTAGCATACCATGTGCAGTGTGTTCTCATACATTCTATAGCCATCTGTGCTTGTATATAGAATCGTAATGTCTCAATTTTTAAAAAATAAAATTGACATTTCAGGAAGAAGTACAGATAAGTAATATGGTTTTGTGAGACCCAGAGCCCAGCCAATTTCACACACAGCCACACATGTGCGTGTACACACACACATACATGAAGACACACGCACACACACTGTGAAGAAGGCCGTGCTGTGCTGTGCTGCTTCCTCTTACCTTGGAGAGCTGCCTGCACCTCCCTCCCACTCACTGTGCTCTGTGTAGGGAGACAAGAAGCTGTGCTCACCCCTCAGCAGGAGATTTCCTTGGCAAAACTGACCTGGGAGGAAGCCCTGGCTCTAGCTGGTAACCTGAGTATCAGAGCCCAGGTCTCAGTCCTCGTTCTCTCCCCTCCTTGCTGTGCACTAGCTTCACCTCTCTGAGCTTTGGCTTCTCATCTGTGAAGGGGGGCTAACCGTTTCTACCTTTCAGGGCTGCTGTGAGGATTAGAGAAATGCACAAAAAGTGCCTGGCACGTAGTCATTGCTCCATAAGTGAGAGTTCTTCAAAGCCTGGCTGGTTTTTTAACTCAGTAAGAGGTATCTTTTTTATATTCTTTAATAAAACAGGATTATGGTCTTTGTACCTTATATAATTAATACACTTTATTGCTTTTTAAACACATCTGTTAATCCAATAAAGGTGGTTTTCCTCCTAAAACTATCTTCTTTCCTTTTTTATTCATATTTTACAATGTCTGGGCAAGTCATTGGAGCCCACTGAACCTCAGTTTCCTTATCTCTAAAATGGGAAAAATGCCTTCCTCATGAGATTGTTTTGAGAATTCAGTGAGATGGTGCATGTAAAAGTGGTTTGTACATTGTAAAGTCCAGCAGGTGTAAGAAATTATTTTTTGCACCCTTCCTTTCCCTCTCACTAGGCTGAATTCCTCAAAGACAGGAGGGAGTTTTATTTACCTTTGTATCCCCTGCATTGAATGTGTAGCAGTAAACTTAATAAAAACAGTAGTGGTGATAAGAACTTTCATTTCCTGAATACTTACTGTGTGCAAGACTCTGGGCTAAGTGCATCTTAATGGAAGGATGAGTGATAGACATTTAAAAGTTTTTGATTCCCTCTGCTGATTATTTATTTATTTTAAAAATATGTATTTATTTGGTTGCACCGGGTCTTAGTTGTGGCAGGTGGGCTCTTTAGTTGCAGCACGTGGGCTCCTTAGTTGCAGCATGCGAACTCTTAGTTGCATCATGCAGGTAGGATCTCGTTCCCTGACCAGGGATCGAATTCGGGCTCCTTGCATTGGGAGCGCAGAGTCCCATCCACTGCGCCACCAGGGAAGTCCCTCTGCTGATTATTTAAAGGTGAAGGGATTGTTTTACTTCTCCCTTCAGCAAGTTCTGTCTTCCATTCTGCAGGCAAATTATTTTTATTTTGGGGTCTTATACATTGGCTGGCCAATCCAGTTGAATAACCATAATAGCCATCTTTAGTTTCCTTATCTATAAAATGGGGCTAACGATCAACTTAACCTCATTTAAACGTGTCCCATAAGTGACAATAACTTTCCCTTACTCCTTCCTTTCCTCTCCACCTAGACACACCCTTTCCTTGGAGAAGAAGCTGGTGACAGGACAAGGTGATTAAACTGGGTGGCAGAGAGCTGAGTCCCTTCAGTTCTCTGTGCTTTTTTTCTTTTTTTTTTTTTGGCTGTTCCCTGAGGCTTGTGGGATCTTAGTTCCCCCACTGGGGATCAAACCCGCGTCCTCAGTAATGAAAAGCAGGGAGTCCTAACCACTGGACCGCCAGGGAATTCCCTCTCTGTGCTTTTGTTTCTTTTGTTAATCAGGGTGGCAGATCTTTCTGGAATAACTCCCTGATTCTGAGACCCTGCATGTCCCGCCTCCTAAATAATCTCCCTTTTCTGCCGTAGCTCCAAAGATTCAACTCACCCAAGTGCCACATGCCCCCTATGATCATGTGCTGTATATTACAAGTTCCTTTAAGTCCTGGGAGGCAGAGTTGTGTGTTCAGGGTTTGATTTCTATCTTTCCAAGCATTTTCTTATCATCATTTCATCTCATCCTTGACAAACCTTTCAAAGTCCCCAAGTCACACATGGGGCAGCTAGGGCCCAGAGAGGAGAAGGGCCTTGGTTAAAGCCACAGAGTGAGTGACAGAGCTGGTCCTATGACCCGGATATGCTATGAGCCCGTCTGAGCTCAGGTCCTCTCTGAGCATCTTGACACCAGGCTTTGTGCTTAATGCTTCCTCACAGTAATTTTATAAAGCAGGTGCTGCCCCCACTTTCCAGATGAGGAAACTGAGACTCAGGCAGGTAAAATAACTTGTCCAAGTCAGAATCATGATATAATCAGGGCTGACTCCAAAGTGTGTGCTTTTTATTGAACACCCTGTGGCCTCTGCAGCTTTGCTGTCTTGGAGCCTGAAAGATGGCCTCTCCCAAGTCTCTGCAGCAGTAGTGTTGTACCCTAAAGCAAGGAGTGATTGCCAAGGCTGACCCCCATGCCCCAGTCTCTCAGCCCCAGCAGCTGGGGTCAGGAGATTCACAGAGCAGGGCACACAAGGGCCCTGCTGCAGCAGTGATCTGCATGGAGGGCCCCCCCATCCCTAAAGCCCATTGTCTCCCCACGAGACAATACAGATAAAGGACCCAGCCTAGTGGTCTGCCGGCATCAATCTGTAACCATGGAAATCCCTAGGGAGACAATTTCAAAGCCCTCCCTGCCACCCTTCACCCTGCAGCTGTGGCTCCAGGAGCCCGGCCTCCAGCAGAAGGGGCACTACTGATAATCACCACCCCCCACCACTGCCACCACAAAATGGGACACAGCTGGGCTCCCCACAACATACATCCTCCCAGAACTGGTGTTGTCAAAGGGGCCTTGGATGCGTTTAAGGCCTAAACCTTATTTCTTTTGCGAGAAGGTTAGTTCTGTGAGGTTCTGCACTGGTGAGATGTCATTGATTACAGGGTTGGGCACAGGGAAAGTAAGGTCTCAGCGGAATTCTTAACCATGGAACCAGGGCCTGGGAAGGTATTAGGTCTTCAGCGCACGATTTCCCCCTGGTGGCCAGTTGCTGCAATTGTCAGCTTCGGTTCTAAAGAGGAACAAAAATTATTACCTCTTTTTCCTTGGTATCTAGTGTGTTCGAGACGCCCACACGCAGATCTAATCCTCACAGCCACTCTGAGATGTGGGTGTTCTTATCTTACTTATACATGCTGAAGCCAAGGCTTTCAGACGATATCCAGAAGGAAGGAAAGGTAGCAGAGTGGTTGAGAGGGTGAACCCAGGCTGGCCTGGCTCAAAACCTGCTCCACCATCACCAGCCCTATGATCTTGGGAAAAGCACCTAAACTCTCTGAGTCTCAGTTTCTTCATATGTAAAGTGGGAGTGATAACAATACACACTTCATAAGGACGTTATGAGGATTATTTATAAGCCTTAAGAACAGTGACTGGCACATAGTAAATAAAATTCTGTGCCCTGATACTTCTTAAGCTGTGTGCCTTCAGGCATATCTTGAACTACTCCTGGCCTCAGTTCTTTCACCTGTAAAATGGGGCTAATTGTGCCTTCTTCTTAGGGCTGTGGTACCACTTCATTGTAACTGAAGTGGATTTGGGGTATGAACATACTTGCTTTACCACTATTCGCATCATTTTTATCTGCATTTTGGGGGAGGAATGATCATGGGGGCAGAGGGATGGGCAGAGGGATACTTCTCCTCTCTCCATAAACCAGGAGTAGGAGATACCTGAGAATTCTGACCCTGGCGACCTCTTTGGCTTGCAGAGTCACAGAGCTTCTCACAGTGGCCAAGTGGCCTCTCAACTATTCCAAAAATCTTTCACTGAGTTCAGTTCAATAAGCAATTCTTGGGCTTCTATTCCACGATGGGCACTGGGCTGGATACTGGGGTGTGAAGATAAAGAAGACGAGTAGTGACTTAAATCTGGTGGGGAAAGACAGAACAGAAAAACAATTACAATATGAAATGATGACAGATTGAGATTCCTAACAGGAGGTGGGGAGCAGGGATCAGAGTCAGCTTCTGAGAAATGGATGCTGTAAGCTATCACCACCCATACTCATACTGTGGCCAATACCACTTGGACTCCAAAGACTGAATGTCTTGCTTATTTCAAAATACTTCTGAGTCTTATTTTTTTATGTTAATAATTGATCTGGATTCTTGATTTTGCTGTCCCAGGCTTCAATTCTGTTCAACTAAAGAGTTAAAATACACCCATTTAAAAAAAATTTTTATTTTATATTGGAGCATAGTTAATTAACAATGTTGTGTTAGTTTCAGGTGTATAGCAAAGTGGTTCAGTTTTACATATACATGTATCTATTCTTTTTCAAGTTCTTTTCCCATTTAGGTTATTACAGAATATTGAGCAGCGTTCCCTGTGCTATACAGTAGGTCCTTGTTGGTTATCTGTTTTAAATATATCACTGTGTACATGTCAGTCCCAGACTCCCAATCTATCCCACCCCCTGGTTACCACCTTCCTTCCTGGTAACCATAAGTTCATTCTGTAAGTCTGTGAGTCTGTTTCTGTCTTGTAAATAAGTTCATGTGTATCTTTTTTTTAGATTCCACATGTAAGCAATATCATATTATATTTGTCTTTGTCTGACTTACTTCACTTAGTATGATAATCTCCAGGTCCACCCATGTTGCTGCAAATGGCATTATTTCATTCTTTTTAATGGAGGAGTAATATTCAGTTGTATATATGTACCACATCCTCTTTATCCATTCATCTGTCAATGGAAAATACACCCATTTTTACTAAGCATTGTTTGAGATCACACGTGCATATGGGGTATACAGCATTCTCAATGAGCTGTGTATCTGAGAAACTTGTGTCTGAGAGCAGACCTTTTTTTTCCTGGTAGAAGAGGTGGAGAGAAGCATCCCAAGCAGAGAGAATACCGTGAGCTTACAGGGAGAGCAGGGAGGTCAGAGGGGTTGTCGGAAAAAGTGTGTTTTATGAGAGCCTAAGGTCCCTGTGTGAAGGATGCTGAAGATCAGAGGGGCTGGCAGGGGGTGGGGTGGTCAGGCCATGCTGGGAACTATTTGCAAGACCATAAGCAAATGTGTGTTTTAAAGAGTCCCTTCGGGGGACTTCCCTGGTGGTCCAGTGGTAAAGAATCCGCCTTACAATGCAGGGGACGTGGGTTCGATCCCTGGTCAGGGAACTAAGATCCCACTTGCAACGGGGCAACTAAGTCCGCGTGCCACAACTACTGAGCTCACTCACCTCAGCTAGAGAGCCCCCATGCCTCAAACTACAGAGCCCACACGCTCTGGAACCTGTGCACCACAACTGGAGAAGAGAAAACCCGCCGCCACAACTAGAGAGAAGCCCACGTGCAGCATCGAAATATCCCGCATGCATCAACGGAGATCGTGCGTGCTGCAAGCAACTAAGACCCGACGCAGCCAAAAATAAATAAATAAATAATAAATAAATCTTTTTTAAAAACCCTAAAGAGTTCCTTCGGGAAAAGGAGGGAATAAATTGATAATCCCATGAATTGTAGGTTGTGCTTCCCCAAGCTCCTCTGGACACCTCTACAGGGACCTAAATCCGATTGTCCTCCTCCAATGAGACCCACAAGACTCAACATCTGTGAAAAACATCTACAGGGTCTGGAAACATCTGGAAAGAATTTGGCCAATCTGGTAGCCCTGGCTTTCCCAGCGGGGCTGCATCTTTCACATTCTTTTTCTCCTCCCTAAGTCCATAGGGGGTTAACTGGCTAATAGATAGCCTCGCAGGCTTTGGGCAGGTACTGGAGTTCACCGCTAGATGGCAGCCTTAACCCTTCAACCCCACCAGCTTCCACCCAAAGGCCAGAGAGAAGGGAAAATGAACTAAGAAATATGAAGGATGTGCAACCACCCTTTCAGGTGCTCGTCATCACCTCCATTTTATAGATGAGAAAACGAAGCCTCTAGGAGGTGAAGCCACCAGTCAGTCCAAAGTCACACAGATAGGTGGGCATAGTGGAACTTAGCCTCTCTAAGCTTCAGTTTCCTCATCTGTAAAATGAAACCGACCCACACGGGCAACACTAATCAACTTTCTGTCTCTATAGGTTTGCCTATTCTAGACACCTCACATAAATGTAATAATATAATATGTAGCCTTTTGTGTCTGGTTTCTTTCACTTAGCATAATGTTTTCAAGACTCAACAACATTGTAGCAGGTATCAGTACTTCATTTCTTTTTTGCTTTGTTTTGTTTTAATTAATTTATTTATTTGCCTGCCTCGGGTCTTAGTCACAGCATGCAGAATCTTTGTTGCGGCATGCAGGATCTTTAGTTGTGCGTGTGGGCTTAGTTGCCCAACGGCTTGTAAGAGTCTTAGTTCCCCAAGCAGGGATCAAACCCACATCCCCTGCATTGGAAGGCAGATTCTTAACCACTGGACCACCAGGGAAGTCCCCTTCATTTCTTTTTATGACTGAATAATATCCCTCTGTATGGATATACCATATTTATTTAAGCAGTCATCAGTTGATGGACATTTGGGTTGTTTCCAAGTTTTGCTTATTATGAATAATGCTGCTATGAAAACATCAGTTCTCTTGGGAATATATCTAGGAGTGGAATTCCTAGGTCATATGGTAACTCTGCGTATAACTTTTTGAGGAACTCCCAAACCGTTTTCCAACGTTGCTGCACCAATTTACATTCCCACCAGCAATATATGAGGGCTCCAATTTCTACATGTCCTGGCCAATACTTGTTATTGTCATTCTTTTTTTTTTTTTTTTTTTTTTTGCGGCACTCGGGCCTCTCACTGTTGTGGCCTCTCCCGTTGCGGAGCACAGGCTCCGGACGCGCAGGCTCAGCGGCCATGGCTCACGGGCCCAGCCGCTCCACGGCATGCAGGATCTTCCCGGACCAGGGCACGAACCCACGTCCCCTGCATGGGCAGGCAGACTCTCAACCACTGCGCCACCAGGGAAGCCCTGTCATTCTTTTTGATTAAAGCCATTCTAGTATGTGTGAATCTTGTGGGGGTTTTTTTTGGCCTCTCTGCGCGGCATGCAGAATCTTAGTTCCCTGATCAGGGATCAAACCCATGCCCCCGGCCGTGGAAGTGCGGAGTCCTAACCACTGGACCACCAGGGAAGTCCCTCTTGTTGTGGCTTTGATTTTCACTTCTTAATGTCTAATGATATTGGGCACCTTTTTATGTGCTTATTGGCCTCTGTATGTCTTCTTTGGAGAATTGTCCATTCAAATACTTTATCTTCTCAATACATTTTGGTAATATTATGCCAAACGTGTTCACACACACACACACAGACACACACACAGAGCACATTCTCGTACCATCCCAGATTTACTTCAACTATCACAACAGCTCTATGAGGAAGCCATGATTTGCGCCACTTTTCAGGTGAAGGAACTGAGGCTCAGAGTAGTGCAATGATATGCCCAAAAGCCCACAGCTTACGGAGTGTCAGGGCCCAGAGTTTTACTTACTTAAGAAACATTCATATAGTATTTACTATGTGCCAGTCCAGAGCACCTGTGAACCTCACATTCCAACAGTTTTCCGGTGAAAGGATCATTATCAATAGCAGAACTTCTCTGAAGCAGCAACTTCCTTCTTTTTTTTTAAAAAAAAAAAACTTTTTCTCTCCAATTACCAAAGTAACACATTTTAGAATAGTTGGAAAAGACTTTACAGAGAAGCACAAATATGATGGAGCAGAGATTTTTTCCTTCTTCCTTCCCACAGCTCTGATTTGGCTTCTGTCTGATTTTGGATTTATGTGAACAGGTAACACAGTGGGGAGCCCCAGAACAGGAGGTCTGTGCCTTCAGGAAGTTTCTATCAAGCAATTTATATTTTGAAAAGTAGGGCTTTGAGTAGAAGGTATCAGAGGCATTTTTCAGGAGAAGATATACCAGGGATGAGGTACACCAGCTGCGATGGAAGCTTGCTTTGGTTTGGGGACTTTTCTAGGGCTTTTGGGTCTGGCTGGAACAGGGCTTTCTCCCTTACCAGCTGTACCGTCTCATTTAATGTCCCCCGTGCCTCAGTTTCCTCATCTGGAAAATGGGACTAAGCATCCCTAACTTATCTAGTTGTGGGCACACTCCTCCCACCCTCAACGATGCCTGCAGCACTGGAACTCTGGGTTCACTGGCAGAACATACCCTCCTTCAATGGGGTTGGTTCTGGGGCTGAGTTCTTTGTTCAGAATGGCTCAGTGGGCCTCCCTGGTGGCGCAGTGGTTGAGAGTCTGCCTGCCGATGCAGGGGACACGGGTTTGTGCCCCGGTCTGGGAGGATCCCACGTGCCGTGAAGCGGCTGGGCCCGTGAGCCATGGCCGCTGAGCCTGTGCGTCCGGAGCCTGTGCTCCGCAATGGGAGAGGCCTCAACAGTGAGAGGCCTGTGTACCGCAAAAAAAAAAAAAAAAGAGTGGCTCAGTGCCTTGGGAGATAGAGATCTGAGTTCAGATCCTGGTCAGATCCTGGTTTCCTCTTTAACCAACCCTTGCTCAAATCCCCTACATGTTTGAGCCTCAGTTTCCTTCTTGTACCTACGTTATAGGATAGTTGGGAGGTTTCAATATAGTAACGCATGTAAAGTGCCTGTCTGGTGCTTTACACTGAGGAAGTGTTCAGGAAACGTGAGCTCGTAACACCATCATCACTTACTGCAGACCTACTGTGTGCCCGGCACTCTCAGGGAGGAGGACATGAAGGTGAAAACACAGCATGGGTCGTGTTCCCAAGGACTTTGAAGATGTCTGACTTCAGACTCTTTTTTCCTGTCACGCCACCATTTGAGTTGCGTCTTGAAGGGCGAGTCAGATTTGTCACTTGGGGTTGGGAGGGAGAAGAGGCCTTGTGGATGTGGAGCCATGGAGGCCAAGCCTGGGAAATGGGAGAGTGTAGGGCGTGAAGGGAAAACTGCAAGTATTTTAATTCAGTTCCATGTGAGGGCCTCTTCAGTCCATCTCACACAAATCTCAGTGAAAATATATTAAATACCTGCTACGCACCCCTCTGAGGACTTTATATCCAATCCCTTATGGAATCTTCACGGTAAATGGAAAGGTCACTTTGCCATTCCCATTTCAAAGATGAGTAATTTGAGGCTCAGAGAGATCCAGCAACCTGACTAAGAGCCCTACACTAGGAATGGATGTGGCAGGAATTCACGTTCAGGGTGACCCAGTGCAGATCTGCATCTCACACCTCTGGCAGGAATTAGTTCCCAGGCAGTGAAACTCTAAAGCCAGCCCCAGCTGCCTGGTTCTCAACTATGGAAAGCTGGCTCACGGCCCCCTTGCTGGCTCCCTTCTTTCGTCCCAGCCCCACCCTGCTACCCCCATTTCCCTTCCTGGCCCTGAGGCCCTGCTCCTTCCCCAAACCTATTCTGCCACAATTCCTTCCAGGTTCCCTCATCTGTAAAATGGGGTTAATAATAGTGCCTGTCCCAGAGGGGTGACGTGAGGATCAGAGGAGATGCCCAAGTGCTTGGAGCCCAGCACACAGTAGGTTCTGTAAATATTAACGATCATCATCACCATCATCCTCTTAATGATATCCCTGATGTCCTGTGACATCGGCTAAGTGGAAGCATTATCGGTATTTGATGGTTGAGGAAATTGATGTTGAGAGGTAGACCAGCAGCCTGTCCAGCGGCGCTCAGATGGCAGGTGGGGAGTGGGACTTGAATCTGGGCCTGCTGAGCCTCTGACTTCAAATCTCATTAACTTCTGCCACTCTTTGCTGGGAAGATGAATGAATCATTTAATCAATATTTATTTCCCATCTTCTGCATGCCACGCCAGGCCGTAGATGCTGAGGGGCATTCAGAGAGAGATATCACCTGGTCCCTTGAGAGAGCTTAGAACCCAACAGATAAACCAGGCATGAAAACAAAGCCTTGTTTTTTGAGGCAGAACACACGAAGGGTCCTAAGAGGGCGAGAGGCACTCTGACTGGGAGAGGGGAGGCAGGCAGGGAAGGCTTCCTGGAGGAGGTGATGTTTAAGCTAGGCTATGAAGCTTTTTCCCGTGTGGCCACTAAGGAAAGAAGGCATCAGAGACACCATCAGCTGTGTGGGCAGGGCAGCAGCGCCTGGAGGCCGGTCACCAGGCTCTTCAAGGTGCAACAGAGCCTATGAGTTGAAGGTGAATGAAGGTTGTCATGATAAGTGTTTTCCAAAAACTTGTAGAGGATGGCTGTGAGAAAACCACTGGGAGCACAACTGCATGTAATAAGCGTATAGGGACTTGAATGTTTAAGTCCTTGGCTGTGGTGTTTAAAAATTCATTGCCTGAAAGGTGTGGCATACAGTATTTTGGAAAGAAAAATGAAGAATTGGCCAAGAAGACGTGAATTGAAGCAAATGATGAAAATTCACATTTTAGTGAACACTGATCACCTCAATAAGTTATGTAGAAAAATACATGTTCAAATGGTTTTAATTGTTGGGCAATAAAGTCTATTTTCTTTCAAATAAAATAATAATAATAAATAAACTGGGCCATGAAAGACCAGTGACATGTGTAGACAGGAGTAAAGGGGTCTGCGCACTGGAGATAAGGCCAGAGGTGCAACCACAGCTGCCATTCCTTGGGGTTCCTTATGAACCGCACTCTGTGCTGAGTGCTTTACATGCATTATCTCATGAGATTTCCCCACAACCTTATGAAGTGAGTGGTAAGGGATAAGAAAACCAAGCTCAGAGAGTTTACAAAACTTCCCTGGGGTCACACAGTTAGCAAAGTGGCCAGGCCTGGATTTGAACCCAGGGCTGTCTACTTCAAGGTCTGGGCTCTTCACCACTATGCATTATTGCTACCTCATCCTCCAGATCTGAGGATCAGGTATTAAGCTGGGGACTGACTCTGGAAGGGCTCTGAATGCCAGGCTCAGCCTTGCATAAAAATCACACAGCAACAGGCAGGAATCAGCAGACCTGGAATTAAGAAGCAGCTTTTAGCAGCTCTGCCACTCACCAGCCAAGGTCCCTTCTCTGAGCCTTGACGTCTCTAAACTGGAGCGATGAGGAATGTAAATGGATTATCGGCAGTGAGGGAGGGAAGACCCGTGACAAAAGGATTGTTGAGGAGAAGCCTGGAGATGTTCAAATATTTACTGAGTGTTGGGCTCTGGGAATACAACTGTGAACAAATCAAAACTGTGCACCCTGGACCCCCACCCAAGCCTGCAAGGGGCACAGCTTGGGAGAGCAGGGGAGGAGCCTCTTATTGGAACAAGCAAGGGCTCAGGACCGGGCCTGTCCCAGACTGAACTCAAATCAGCGAATCTCTCTGTGTGACCCTGGGCAAGTTACCTAGCCTCTCAGACTGTCCATCTTTACCACGAAGATCATCATTCCTCTTCTGACGACTGTTCGCTCAAATTAAATAAGATGTAATCATCTCCAGAGTGCTAGGCATACTGTGGGCACTCAGTTGACGTTAGTACCCCCTATGAAGAGGTATAAACGTTAGGCTCCGTCCTCAGCCCCCTTGCCAAGAAAGAGAACAGTTTCCTGGCTTTCATTTTAGCGGGGGGGTAAAACGATATAAATACCTATATGTTATCGTTGGCTGACCTATAATGCAAACTAGCAAAAGGTCTGTGGCCTGGGCAATGTAGTGCTGGGTCTGGGCTCAGGTCAAGACTCCGCGCCAAAATGTTGCCCCCACCCCCAGGGAATTCGGGCCCAGTCCTCAGCTCTGTGAGGGAACCACCCTCCCAGTCTGTTTCTCTGGCTGTCAGCGCGGGCGGGCGCCGGGCGACAGCAGCTGTGGCGTCCCCTTTAAGCATCCAGCTCGTGTTGCAATCACCGCCTCGGGGACGGGTCCTTCCGGGGGGTGGAGCCTGTGCCTGTTGCAGCGACCAACCGAAGCGCGGCATTTTCCGCGGGAGATCCGAATTTCGCGGCACGCAGTTTCGCGCTAAAAAAAAAAAAAAAAAAGCAGAAAAAAAAAAGCAGAGAAAAGCTCAAGGACTCGAGAGCGAGGCGAGAGGGAGTCGGTGCAATCGGTCCCCCTCCCCCGTCCGAGCGCAACGCGTTTCTGCTGAGCCCGTGGGCATCCCAGAGACCACTCCCGAACGGGGCCAGACCCCAGGTGCCGAAGCCTTAGGGGGCGCGGGGCCCTTGCTGGTCGCAGCAGCCCTCGCGGCGGGGCATCCCCTGGCCGTGCCGCCGCCGCCGCCGCCGGCGCGGGGCGATCTCCAAGCGGCGATCTCCAAGCACTGCCCGGCTCGGCGGCGGGCCAGGAGGGGAGGGTCCGGCCTTGCCCGGCCTCCGCGCCATGCCGCGGGCCGTGTGAGCCGCCGCGGGCTCCGAAGCCCGCAGGTGCCGGCGGGCGCGCCAGGCCCGGCTGGGGAGGGGGGCGCTGCGCTCGCCATGCTGCGAGGGCCGCGGGCCCTGGCTCCGGCCGCGGGGCCACCCCCCAAGGGGCTGCACGCGATGAGCCCCACGGAGCTGTGGCCGCCCGGCCTCAGCAGCCCTCAGCTCTGCCCGGCCACCACCACCTACTACACCCAGCTGTACCCGCAGACTGTGCCTCCTGCTGCGGCGCCGGGCACCTGCCTCGACGCCACCCCCCACGGACCGGAGGGCCAAGCTGTGCGATGCGTGCCTGCTGGCCGGCTGCCGGTAATGCTGGGGACCACCCCGCCCCCGCCCCCGCCCCCGCACCGCTTTCCTCTCTGCTTTTACGGGGGTGGGACGGGCGGGAGGGACGCCTGGGAGCTGTCTGAGTGAGGCAGGTCGAGTCTGGGGAGGGAGAAGGGGAGCTTTCAGCTTCCAGAACAACCCATTGCCCCAATATCTAAGTAGAAGAGCCTTTCATTTTCAGACTTGGGATGAAATAACCTCATCCATTGGGGTGGAATGGAATGAGCACTGGATCAGGAGTGTGGAGACCCAACGCCCTACGCCCAGTGCACCCTGTGACCTTGGGGAAGTCTACGGAGTCAA